>NC_137281.1:72972500-75660000 GCF_054371585.1 Giraffa tippelskirchi | reverse complement strand
ATAAAATAAATGAATAGTTTAAGTTGCTAAAGGAACTTGCAGTGTCTGGAGAATAAAATTTTGTATAGAATAGACTACATTTATTTTTTTAAAGGTTATTCTCAGTGTTCTCTTTATAAGAATTACAGTTAGGAAAAAAAAGTAGTCTAATAGGTTAAATCAAAAGGTTAAGAAGTTAAAAGTTCAATCTTTCACAGTGTTGAAGCTAGACATATAGCCTAGTTTACCATAATAAAAAATGCCACCCTATCCCCCACATGATTGTGCTATTTTGGAAATTTAAATTAGTAGGTATTTGTTAATATCTAGAGGTCATAAATGACAAGCTTTCTGTACTCATTTGTTCATTAACTCAAGTTTAGTTAAGACACCAATTTTAACGTTATATTTTCTGTTGAAGCTGTCTTACTTGGAAATTACTTTTTTAAAAAAATTAGATTCCTATAGAGAATTTGGCCTAAAAACCTTTGAATATTTATTAGCTTTCAAATACTATATCTAATTTAGATATCGTATTAGGAAAAATTGGATTAGATTTTTTAAAAACTTTTATAAGCTATAGTAATGTTACTATATAACTTTTTAGACTAAATATTTTACTGATAACATTATAAGATGATGTGGCCACCTACTTTTCTGCTAAAATGTGAATTCAGTAATAAGCAAATTAAGATTTAAAAAATGATAGGATAGTTATAGTGTTCACTGTCATTTGTTTAATATTATTGTACTAACATAATAATATTAGTAGTGTGTTGTACTAGTAATGTATACTAATATTAATTAAGCTATTGTTACCATGTTAAGATTTATTTTTAAAATTCATATTATTTAAATTGACAATGTGACATTTTAGTAACTTCTAAAAACTGGCAACTTTGAATAGAATATTTTGGTATTTATTATAGGGTAAAAATACACTTTAGAAATTTAGAAATAGGAATTCACTTACTATAGTCAGTATTTTGAGTATTACCTGTCTTTCATTTTGTACTCCAAAATGAATATGGAATCCAAAATGAAAGACAGGTAGTGGAGAATGGTTAATTGGATCTTAATAGGTAAATTGAAAAAAGTGTTCTGCTCAAATTAACTTAAGAAGGGCTGTATTAAAGTTTAACATGTTTCTTTATTGTAAAATTACTCAAAAGCTTTCACTATGTGAATCTTTAAGAGAAGAATAAAGTATGTGATATTTTTCAAGATTATCTGTTCATAGAAACCTTTTTATTTTCACTGTATCTATTCACATCTCTTGAAATAGCATTCCTTTTTCTAATGTGAAAAGAAACAGTTGTTGCCACATTTGAAAAATGGCAATTTGGTTACATTTACATGTTCTGTTAAAGGATAGATTTTCTCCCCTTGTTGTTCATTCATCAAGTTGTGTCCGACTCTTTGTGACCCCATAGACTGCAGTGCATCAGGCTTCCCTGTCCCTCACCATCTCCTGGAGTTTGCCCAAGTTCACATCCTTTGATGGGGTGATACCATCCAACCATCTCATCCTCTGTCACCCTGTTCCCTTCCTGCCTTCATTCTTTCCTAGCATTAGGGTCTTTTCCAATGAGTCAACTGTTTGCATCAGGTGGCCAAAGTATTGGGACTTCAGCTTCAGCATTAGTCCTTTCTCCATTTTAAACAAGCTTGAGCCCGCCACTGTGTCTTTCTTTAACCCCAGATGCTGTAGTTATTACTTGGGCTTTTCAGGTTGACCAGAGAAAAAGATGTTTGTTATAGATATATTCACAGGTTATGATGGTAATCTATCCACAGAAACAGGATCCTGAAAGATTCTATCAAGTAACTCACCAGAAATAGTCCAGGAAGACTGTATAGAATAACTTGCAAAAAGTTATGACATTCTTAAAATGCTATAAGATTATTTATACATTATTTTGTTTTTGTGTGATCAAGTTAGAGGTTTTTCATGTTTTTACATGCTATTACATGCTAACACATATTTGTGGAACCAAGAGCCTCCCGTTGTGAAAATGCAACATTTTAGAGCAGTGTTTACTGACAATTCAGAATCAGGATATAAAAATGATTATTTTACTCTGAGTAAAGAAACAAAGAATAAAAGGGTGGCGTATTGGAGATAATGCAAATGTTTTTAAAACTGCAGACTATAATATGATACAGAGAAGAAAAATTAGGTGAGTCATTGGGAATCACTAAACTAACCTTATAATAATTAAGAAAATTTTACCATTGAATATTCAAACAGATTAGCTGCTATTGAAAATGTGTCAAATAAAACTCTATTATCAAGTACTCTTACCAGTTACTTAGAAGTAGTATTTAAGCAGTTTAAGACTTAGAAATTTGACTTAGCTTTTTAAAAATGCTTTATGTGTGGTAGAATACAAAATAAATATACATTGAAAATGGAACCTTTAACATACCAGCTGACAATACACACACACACACCTTCAGATAGGAATATATTATGAAAATTATTTTCAACTCTTGCATAAGAATGGAAATTATTAAGTTAATTATTATTTTGTCATTCTTCTATACAAAAGACTTAAGACCTCAATATCAGTAATATAAAAATAGAAGAAATATTCGTACATGTTTCTTCTTGAACCATTGTGACCTAATGAACAAACCTTAGTACAACAAATTGAATAAATACATTATGTACCAAAGTACTTTTGTATAATGCTAATAATCCCAAAGCTATAAGTTTTCCTCTGGATCCTAGATCTGTACAACTGAAAAATTGGCTCCCAATTTTTTCATCAGTAGTTTCAAGAATAACCTGAATTGCTGAATCACCCAAGAATAATTACTGTAGTAAAATATCATTAAATTAAGCTTATTTTATAATTTGATAAAATTCAGATATCCTAACTGATGTTAGCTCTTATTACCTAAGAGAAGTGACAGTAATCAGTTGGCCTAAGTGATTTGCATCCAGTGATATTTTCTTTGCCCATTTTGGTTATGATAACCTATGTTAGTTTGGAATAACTATATAGTTCACAATCTTTCTGAATGTTTTAGGCATGCTGAACTGTTTCACAGAATAGAGTAGTAGTGATGGATATTCCTTTGCTAATACTCTGGTTTTCCAGGGTCCTTCTTCAGATGCTACCTTAAATCCCTTTTGGCTCTAAGTTGTGTATAACAATTTTGGAAGTAAATTATCAGTGATAATAATACAGACACAGTTCATCCAATGTAGACTGTGTACCTACCATGTTTCAGATTCTCTTCTTTTAATGCATCTCAGTTGACTGGCTTTGTTTCTTTGTTAACTGCATCACATTCTTGGCTCATATTGAGCTTGTAGACAAGTTGGCTTTTTTTCCCTGAACTGCTCAGAATCCAGGCCTACTTTATCCAGTATTCGTGTGATTCTGATGTTGACAGCTCAAACTGGGGAAATGGATATTATCTTAGAGTGGGAGATGATGAAATAGTCAGTTTTCAACCTGCTTCAGTTAGTTGCTGGTGGGATGTCTAAACAGAGATGTTACAAAGACGGGATACAGGTCTGGACAGATGATAAAAAGTCAAGTGGATAGAGAGGTTTGTGATTTTAGGTAGTAATTAAAATTGTCAGTGTTTTTGTATAGAGATGAAGTATCTGTGGGAGGTGCTATTGCTTTCTCACACAGACTCAAGCAGGAGCTAGCCATAATAATCTTTTTATAGCCCTTTTGTTAGTAGTACACACTTTTCAGTATCACGGACTTTAAAGGGACTGGCGGATTCATGTAATAATTACTTTTACATTTGTGTGTTTTGAATTATTCTTATTAGTCACCAAGATTCACAGTATTGCACAAAATATAGTGATATTGATTTTTTATTTAGCATGCATCAGTTTAGCTGTTTATAAAATGTCTTATTTATTAAAAGTAATTAAAAATATATTTTACTTGAGAAGTGATTATAACTTGAACCGTCTTCAATTTAATGGGTTAATTAATGGTACAGGAAGATGATAAGGTAACAAATACCATCAAACTAAACATTAACTGTTCTTTTAGAATACCTAAGAAGTTGATAACTTGTGGCTTCCCATGATGGGACTGAGCAACTCAGGGCATGAAGTGTGGATGTTGGGTTGCCTTTTCACTTTGTATTGTTTTGTGTGATTCAAGGTTTGAACCATGGGATGATTTTACGTTTGGAAGAGGTAAGGAAATTTAAAGCTTATTTACTTTATACATGAGATAGTATGATGTTTAAAAAGTATTGGCACTTAGAAGTCATAATTTCAAATCCTAATTTCACAGTTTCCTGGCCAGCTGACCTTAAATGAATCATTTCACCTCGTTGAAAATGAGGGTGGTGATTGCTGCCCTGATTACCACTCAGGGTCCTTGTGAGTTCATTTAGTAAACATATCTGTGAGGTACATACTGACTGGTGCTGATAGCAGACCCAGTCCTCAGGGCATCCACTTTCAAGTGTAGATGTAGACAAAATTATAGCTTATATTTTACTTATAATTTATATAATGGAGATAAATATGCTATAAAAATTCACGGGGAAGATCCACAGTGGCAGCTTGGGGAGTGGTAGGGTAGGGGTTAGAGTGGTCCTTATGGAAGACAAGGACATTTGAGTTAAATTTTAAGAATGAGTTGGGCGGATGCAAGGAGAGGATGACAGAGGGAGAAGGTATTCTACCCAGAACAAGCACCATTTCCAGCCCTATCTCTTTTTATGTGTGTTTATGTGTGGCAGATTTTTGTTTTACTTATTTTGTTAAGACAGGGTGCTATAGAAGGTTCTTCTTTAATTTTGCTGGCCTCCAGAATCTTCTCTATGATTATTAGTTGAAGTTTGGAAATAGTGGAAAATCTCACTTGGGACCTTATAGTGACCACAAAAAAATTAGTAGAGAATGACTAAACCTCACTGAATTTTGACCACTATGTTTTATAATATAGACTGTAAACACTAAATCATCAGATTCTGATGTCAGCCTCCAGTTCCTCCTCACTGAGGAACTAGTGAGAATTCTTAATTAAGGTAAGTAAAGCAATGGGCCTGTAATTTGCAGTTCACTTGGAATTTCCCAAATGAGTAGATTTAATTTTATTTTTATTTTTTCATCATTCTTGGTATTTCTGTCACCACATACTTTAGTAAAGACATTATTTCTTCTCTGTGTCTGTAGTCTCAATAATAAACCCTTAGTCTTCAAAAGCCTAAAATTTACTCTAAATATGACCTTTCACTCTGATTTTTATAAACTGCTTTCTTCCTATATGTTTAGCAGAAAAGCTTGTACCTGCTTTACTTGTTAGTTCAAATAGCTTCTTTCCCTAATGTTGAATACTTTTTTCATCTCTATTTGGGAAGACAGGAATTTTAAATCAACTTGACAAGAAGCTTTAGAGTTCCAAGTTGTAAGTAAATATACTTTCCTTGGTGCCATATTGTTTTCCTGTATAGAGCATTAAACATCTTGTGAAGTAGAGTGAAAGTTGCTCAGTCATGTCTGACTCTTTATGACCCCATGGACTGTAGCCCACCAGGCTCCTCTGTCCATGGGATTTCCCAAGCAAGAATACTGGAGTGGGCTGCCATTTCCTTCTCCAGGGGATCTTCCCAACCAAGGGATCGAACCCAGGCCTCTCCTGCATTGCAGGCAGATTCTTTACCATCTGAGCTACCAGGGAAGCCCATATAAACATCTTACCCCTGTAATAGTTCATAGACATTAATATTTAACTACCTAATGCTCACTCTTCTGTAAGCTACAGTTTAGGAGCATTGATAATTTGCCATTTAGTCTTTAACATTGATAATTTGCTATTTAGTCTTTAACATCCAGTATCCTCTAAGTTGGGCTTCCCAGGTGAGTCAGTTGTAAAGAATCTGCCTGCCAGTGCAGGAGACGCGTGTTGGATCCTGGGGTCGGAAAGATCCCCTGGAGAAGGAAATGGCAACCCACTTTAGTGTCTTGCCTGGGAAATCCAATGGACAGAGGAGCCTGCTGGGCTGTAGTCTGTGGGGTCACAAAAGAGTCAGACATGACTTAGCAACTAACCACCACCATACCAACATCCTGTAAGCTATAGAAGTACTTTGTGAATTGAAAATATAATATAGATAGAATATAGTGTTATTTATTATGGATGTTAGCCTCTGGTAAACACCATGATTATTAAACATAAACGTGAGTTTTTAAAGTTTTATTCTAGTTTAGTTTTGTTTTGGTCGTTTTTGGCCGTGCTATGCAGCTTGTGGGATCTCAGTTCCCACAACCAGAGGTTGAACCCAGGCCATGGCAGCAAAAGCCTGGAATCCTAGCCACTAGTACTCCAGGTATCAGGGATTTTGCAAAAATTTATACAAAATATTTCTTAATACAGTAGAAAACATAAAATTGGATATTTTATAGGTAATTCCCTCTTTATATTATATTTATTTGTATTTGGGAAGAAAAAACATGAGCTATCTCAATTTCTAAGTGAGTTTATCAGTTTAGAACAAATTAGTCCAAAGTAAAAAAGCGTTATTTCTGTAATTGCAGGACAATCTTCTGTTGTTAATGACTTTATCATCTCAGATGATAGAAAATAGTAATAGAAAGTAAATAAAAATAAAAGAGTAAGAATAGAGAAGAAAACTATATGTGGCTTAAACTACGTTTATTATCCTATACAATAGGAAATCTGGAAGTAAAGTGCATTCACAGTTGTTAAATCACTAGTTTAATACCATCTTCAAAGATTCAAGTTCTCTGACATCCGAGAGTGACCTGTCGTTTTAGTATGATATCCTCATCCCAAGGTGGCAGGTGTCACACATAGGTGACAATGTCTAGGGGAGAAAAGAGAATTGTACCTGCTTATATCATATTTAGGAAGACTGACAAAATTCTCAGAAGCCCCCAGCAAAAGCTACTTTAAAAATACAAATTGAATATTTCAAACAAGTAGGAGGGCTTCCCTGACAGCTCGGTTAGTAAGGAATCCGCCTGCAATGCAGGAGATTCTGGTTCGATTCCTGGGTCAGGAAGATTCGCTGGAGAAGGGATAGGCTACCCACTCCAGTATTCTTGGGCTTCCCTTGTGGCTCAGCCGGTAAGGAATCCACCCGCAATGCGGGAGACCTGGGTTCAATCCCTGGGTTGGGAAGATCCCCTGGAAAAGGGAAAGGCTGCCCACTCCAGTATTCTGGCCTGGAGAATTCCATGAGCTGTATAGTCCAAACAAATGGGAAAAGACATATTTTGCTCATAGGTCTATTTTAAAAGTTGAAATGAGTAAATTGATTATAAATATAATTTAAAATATGATATATATATATATATAAGATTACATTTCTTTCTCATTGTATCCCATGCTGCTCAAAGGATACTACTCTTATAAATCAGGTTAAATTAGTTTTCTTTTTCATCAGTTGCTTCATATTACAGCTATAACTGTGTTGAGGGGTAGGGTCTGGAGGGGCGTATTTTTCCTGGGGTTTCTAATTGTCTTTCATTTTTCCATTATTGGAGGGAAAAACATATAAATGATTTCTACTTTTTTACTCATTCTTCTTCTTAGAGATGTGCCTGTAAGACTCCACCCTAAGATTTTCGTTTAGAGTGAATGCTTTCCAGGCCTACAACACATTTAATATTAACACTGGGATTTTTATTTTCCTTCATCAGACTTTTGCATTACATTGACCATGATTTCTTATATTGATATTCATCTTCAGTTTGCTGCAGTACATTCAGAAAGGGGACAGAGTAGATGAATGTTTGAATTTTTATACAGCAGAAAAAAAAATTTACCTGACCTACAACTTCTTTCATCACTTTTCCACATGACTTACTTGTTTCTTTCAGATCTTAACTCACATATCCCATTCTCAAAGAGGCCTTCCCCAACCATCCTGTTTTAAATTGTGAATCCCCTATTACCAGTTCTTCTTGACTGCTTTTTATCTTAGACCATTTTCACAGTGTAACATGCCTATATATTTTGCCTATTGTCTTTATTTTGCTGCTAAAATGCCATAGGGCAGGCAATTTTGTAGTTTTGCTCACTAGCATATCCTTGGTACATAAAATGTCTGGCACACAGTAGCCCCTCAGTAAATAATTGATGAATTCATTAATGAATTTTCCTATCACTATTATAGTTATAAATCTAGATTTTAAATTGTTTTCTATCAGAACTTTGAAGGGATTGCTCCATTGTCTTCTGATATCTAGAGTTATTAATGTGAAATATAAAATTTTTGTAGGTGACCTATTTCTTCTACTTTTGAAAGCTTTCGGTTTTTTTTGATTTCTGGAAATTTTCAACAATGTACATACACATGAGATTTTGTTGCTGATTCTAGTTGGCACTTAGGAATCCCTTTCAATTAAGATTGTTGTTTTTTATAGCCCTGGGAAAAGGTGTTCTTTTTTATTATTATTAAAGTATAGTTGATTTATAGTGCTGTGTTAGTTTCAGGTGTACAGCAAAGTGATCTGGTCACATACATGCTTTTTGCAGTTATTTTCCATTACATGGTGTTGCACAGTACTGAATATAGCTTCCTGTGCTATACAGTAAATCCTCATTTATTTTATGTTGTGTGTTTGTTGATCCCACACTCCCAATTTATCCCTGCCCCAATTCTTCCCCTGATTTTTTTATTGTATCACTATTTACAACTCCTATTGGTTATTAGGTTTATCTTCTTTTCCCTTGATGTTCATTTTCCTTATTTTTCTCTTTTTAATTTTAAATCTCTCTAGTATAGGTTTTGATATGCTTATTAATATTTAAACAGTGAAATCTGGCATACTATTTTCTTTGACTACGATGAAATAACAAATAGTAAGCTAAAATATGATAGATTGATTTAATATTGGTATTTTGTTTATAACTACTAATAATGAATGACTAAGATAGTTTATCATATCAGTAGGAAAAGGAAGTATTCATCAGTAAATGGTCACTAGTTTACTGGAAAAGGGTTTAGTTTAATTTCTCCTCAGGCAATATATATTTTAAATATTATATAATAAGAAAATATTACATATCTATAACATTTATGAGCAGGGATGTTCATCACGGTATTATTTATATGGAGATGGACTAGATGTCTGACAGCATAATACTTTATTTAATAAGCTATTGTACTGTTATTATGGAATGCTTTGCATCCATTTGCAGCTGTATTTTTAAAGAATGTTTAATGACATTGAAAATGAGACACTTTCCCAGTTATCCATCTATTTATTTATTTACAGTTGACCCTTGAACAACATAAGTTTGAAATGTGTAGATCCACTTATATGTGGATTTTTTTTTAAAAAATGTAGTTTTACAAATATGTATTTTTGATACATGGTGGTTAAATTCGATTATGTGGAACCAGATACAAAGGGTTGACTATAAAGATACATATGGATTTTTGACTGTAAGGAGGATTGGCACCCCTTAACTCCAGAGTTGTTCAAGGATCAACTGTGTGTGTGTATAATATAGATTTTCAAACATACGTGTTTAAAAAATAGTGAAAAATATTCAAAACATTAATACAGATTTCATAACCCTTCATATAAAACCGTTGGACCCATATGTATTTCTGAATTCCAAGTTTTTTAGATTTTAGGACTATAATATATGTATTTACAAAACAGCATCTAGAGAATTATTCTGTAATCAAGCAAATTCACATTTCTACAGTGAGACATGTGATTGTTCACATTAGGTAGGATACCTAAAGTCTAGAAGTATTTTCTTGTCGGTTGAGGTCACATTTTGCTGCTGAATGAGTTTATGCCTAACTTAATTCTTAAGTTACAATTTTTAAAAAATGTTTTTGGAATTTTAGATGTATGTGCATTTTGGATCAATAATAGTTAATTTGGGCAATGAGATTATGAATGATTTTAAAATTTTGTTCTTTGTAATTTGTCAAATGTTTCTGTATTTATAGGAACATATGCATAAGTATGTTTCAGAAAAATATTTTAGTAATAAATTTAAAAACTATGACTATATATACTTGATTTTTCCTATTAAATCTTAGCCTCTCCTAGAGAAGAGTCCAATTTACCAGGAGCTATTCATTGATAGATTTAACTATACTATTTTAGTAAACATAGATAATTTCATAAGTTTATGGGAAATTAATATTTCAAACATAATACCATTTCACGCTCGTTTATCAGAAATGTAGTAACTCATACAACTCCAGTTGTTTAACAGGATGCCAAGGAGAAGTAGGAAATTTTGCATATTGCAGACTGGGTATCAGTTGATACTACCATTTTGGAAAGCAATTTGGCCATATCTAGTAAAGTTGAAATTGTGTATATACTCTCTAAAACCTCTTCCATGTCATGTGACTTGTCATCAATACATTGACTTATACTGTTTGAAAGTGGAACTTTTTCAATTTCTCTTGCATCTTGCTTTAGCATTTTATTTATTGTAATTTTACATACTGGTATTACTGGGTTCTCACTGTAATTTTTTTTTTTCTTTTGTGGGGGCAGTATTTTTGCTATTCAGTAACTTGCTTCCTGAGCCTTTTCACAATATGGCTTCTCTTTAAACAAAAACTTAACTTTTGCTTGTTTTGTTATTCTAATAGTCATATGAAGATTCAGCACCTTTACTTGTCAAATGTGATACGTAGTTGAGTGTTCAATTTTGCCAAGGCCATGGCTGCTATTTTCCATGGACAACCACATGGAATAGGATGACTAGGATTACCAACCAGAATTGTCAGTGGATCTAGGCAGAAAGCAAAGAAGAACTAAAGAGCTTCTTGATGAAACTGAAAGAGGAGAGTGAAAAAGTTGGCTTAAAACTCAGCATTCAGAAAACTAAGATCATGGCATCCAGTCCCATCACTTCATGGCAAATAGATGGGGAAACAATGGAAATAGTGAGAGACTTTATTTTGAGGGGCTCCCAAATCACTGCAGATGGTGACTGCAGCCATGAAATTAAAAGACTCTTGCTCCTTGGAAGAAAAGTTATAACCAACCTAGACAGCATATTAAAAAGCAGAGACATTACTTTGCCAACAAAGATCCATCTAGTTAAAGCTTTGGTTTTTCCAGTAGTCATGTATGGATGTGAGCGTTGGACTGTAAAGAAAGCTGAGAGCCTAAGAATTGATGCTTTTGAACTGTGGTGTTGGAGAAGACTCTTGAGAGTCTCTTGGACTGCAAGGAGATACAACCAGTCCATCCTACAGGAAATCAGTCCTGAATATTCATTGGAAGGACTGATGCTGAAGCTGAAACTCCAATACTTTAGCCACCTGATGCGAAGAACTGACTCATTTAAAAAGACCCTGATGCTGGGAAAGATTAAAGGTGGGAAGAGAATGGGATGACAGAGGATGAGATGGTTGGATGGCGTCACCAACATGGTGGACATGAGTTTTTGAGTAGGCTCTGGGAGTTGGTGATGGACAGGGAAGCCTGGCAAGCTGCAGTCCATGGGGTCACAAAGAGTCAGACACGACTGAACTGAGGCATAGAAGTTATCTCTTTCATTGTATACTTTCTCAAAAATCACTGTATTTGTCTTCTGAAATTTTGTGAATCACTTTTGTTCCACTTCAGAATTGTCTTATATATCTCTTTAAATTGAAAATGTTAAAAGACAGTGGTGAGATTTTTAGACTCAACTTTTTATTCCTTCAACAAATGTTGAGTGTCTGTGCTGTGCTGTACTAAGTTGCTTCAGTCGTGTCTGACTCTTTGTGATCCTAGGAACTGTAGCCTGCCAGGCTCCTCTGTTCATGGAGTTCTCCAGGCAAGAATACTGGAGTGGGTTTCCATTTCCTCCTCCAGGGGATCTTCCCAACCCAGGGATCAAACACATGTCTCTTATGTCTCCTGCATTGGCAGGTGGGTTCTTTACCACTAGCACCACCTGGGAAGCTCCCATTGAGTATCTACTATGTGTCAATTACAGATCAGGAATAGAGTACAAATACAGCCTAATCCCATCCTCAGGGAGTTTAAGACCTAACAGGTAAGACTTGATTTCAAGGTAGTGTGGTGCATGCTGAGATAGTTAAGTAGGGGCTGGATAGAGTTGAGGTCTTTGAAATCAGCGGTCAGCAACCCTTTTTTGTAAAGGACCAAGTAATGTATATTTTAGACTTTGAGAGCCATATTTGTCACAACTGCTCATCTCTGTTGTCATTGTGTGAAAACAGCTATATCTAGGATACATAAATGAATTGAGTGTGGCTGTGTTCCAGTAAAACGTTATTTATGGGCACTGAAATTTGAATTCCTGTGATTTTAACATGTCATAACATTTTTAAAAAAATTTTTAACCATTTAAAAATATGAAAACGGTGTTATAGCCGTCAGACCATACAAAGACAGATGGCAGACCAAATTCACTCATTGCCAGTAGCTTGCCAACCCTTATTCTACACCTTAGAATTACAGAATATTATTGAATGTGGTTCTTTCTGATAGCTTATCCAGTCCTAGCTACTTTTATTTACTAGAGGAGTTTACTAACCTGTCATCTTTAGGAATATTGAAAATCTCATTGCTAATCCCAGTGGTTTCTGATTATCCCTGATATTCTGAATACTAATTGTGATTGTGTTAAGATAATAAAAGCAACAATAATAATCTATTACATTGATGATATATATGCATGTTTCCCAGCACACATGTTCTAAACTTCGTTACTTACAGGGTCAAGTATAAGGCTTGAGTGTTTGAGAAACAGGGAGTTGTGTGAATTGTGGAGTTGTGGGGTAACTGAGTAGCAGCACATGTAAAACAGCACCTCATCTAAAACAGACAACAGCTTTTACTGAGTTCCTTCCAGTAGTATGAATGCAGCTCTAATATTCCCTGATGAAAAATATCTAAGAGAAGCCAGAAATCCAGACTTAAAACTCCCAGTTGTTTAATTCGGTGGCAGATATGTTTGGGGTTTTTTTTCATTCTTTCTGTGAATAAAATAAAACCCTCTTTAGTCTCATTTAAGCAGCTGGCCATCTCTGTCCTAGCAAGTTTTGTTTTCTGTTTCAGAGGAACTTTTAGAGAAGTAACTATAATGATACGCATGAATGATTTTATTTTGAAATTTTAAATCTCAGGATGTGTTTATCTTAATACTGAAAATTATTATTAAAGCAGTTTTAATCTATAAGTCAAATGCAAATTTCTGTACATGCTGTTCATATGTTCAGCTGTTGTTAAGTCTAGGTCTGAATATATCCACTACTTGAAACTTTCTCCTATAGCTGAATTTATGGTCACAAGCTTTTTTTCTTTTTCTTTTTGTTAATATCTTTATTGTGATGTTATTCATATACCTTATAAATCACCCACTTACAGTCTTTGTTTTTTGTATATTTACAGAATTGTGCAACTGTCACCACAGTCATTTTTAAAACTTTTTTTTAAATCTGTTTTGGTTGTGCTGGGTCTTCGTTGCAGCACATGGGATATTCAATCGTCATTGTGGCGTGTGGAATCTTAATTCCCTGACCAAGCATCGAACTCAAGCCCCCTGCATTGACAGCGGGGAGATTTGGCCACTGGACCACCAACAATTAGATCTGAGAGAGTGCCTGAAGAACTATGGGTGGATTTGTGACATTGTACAGGAAGCAGGGATCGAGACCATCCCCAAGAAAAGGAAATGCAAAAAGGCAAAATGGTCGTCTGAGGAGGCCTTACAAATAGCTATGAAAAGAATAGAGGTGAAAGGCAAAGGAGAAAAGGAAAGATATACCCATTTGAATGCAGAGTTCCAAAGAATAGCAAGGAGAGATAAGAAAGCCTTCCTCAGTGATCAGTGCAAAGAAGTAGAGGGAAACAGTAGAATGGGAAAGTCTAGAGATCTCTTCAAGAAAATCAGAGATACCAAGGGAACATTTCATGCAAAGATGGGCACAATAAAGGACAGAAATAGTATGGGCCTAACGGAAGCAGAAGATATTAAGAAGAGGTGGCAAGAATACACAGAAGAACTATACAAAAAAGATCTTCATGACCCAGATAATCACAATGGTGTGATCACTCACCTAGAGCCAGACATCCTGGAATGCAAAGTCAAATGGGCCTTAGGAAGCATCACTACGAACAAAGCTAGAGGAGGTGATGGAATTCCAGTTGAGCTATTTCAAATCCTAAAAGATGATGCTGTGAACGTGCTGCACTCAATATATTGTCAGCAAATCTGGAAAACTCAGCAGTGGCCACAGGACTGGAAAAGGTCAGTTTTCATTCCAATCCCAAAGAAAGGCAATGCCAAAGAATGCTCAAACTACCGCACAATTGCACTCATCTCACATGCCAGTAAAGTAATGCTCAAAATTCTCCAAGCCAGGCTTCAACAGTATGTGAACTGTGAACTTCCAGATGTTCAAGCTGGATTTAGAAAAGGCAGAGGAACCAGAGATCAAATTGCCAACATCCACTGGATCATCAAAAAAGCAAGAGAGTTCCAGAAAAACATCTATTTCTGCTTTATTGACTATGCCAAAGCCCTTGACTGTGTGGATCACAACAAACTGTGGAAAATTCTTCAAGAGATGGGAATACCAGACCACCTGACCTGCCTGCTGAGAAATCTGTATGCAGGTCAGGAAGCAACAGTTAAAACTAGACATGGACCAACAGACTGGTTCCTAATCAGGAAAGGAGTAGTCAAGGGTGTGTATTGTCACCCTGCTTATTTAACTTATATGCAGAGTATATCATGAGAAGTGCTGGGCTGGATGAAGCATGAGCTGAAATCAAGATTGCCAGGAGAAATATCAATAACCTCAGATATGCAGATGACACTACCCCTATGGCAGAAAGCGAAGAAGGAGTAAAGAGCCTCTTGATGAAAGTGAAAGAGGAGAGTGAAAAAGCTGGCTTAAAACTCAACGTTCAGAAAACTAAGATCATGGCATCCAGTTCCATCACTTTATGGCAGATAAATGGGGAAACAGTGGAAACAGTGACAGACTTTATTTGGGGGGGCTCCCAAATCACTGCAGATGGTGATTGCAGCCATGAAATTAAAAGACGCTTGCTCCTTGGAAGAAAAGTTATGACCAACCTAGACAGCATATTAAAAAGCAGAGACATTACTTTGCCAACAAAGGTCCGTCTAGTCAAAGCTTTGGTTTTTCCAGTAGTCACGTATGGATGTGAGAGTTGGACTGTAAAGAAAGCTGAGCACCGAAGAATTGATGCTTTTGAACTGTGGTGTTGGAGAAGACTCTTGAGAGTCTCTTGGACTGCAAGGAGATCCAACCAGTCCATCCTAAAGGAGATCAGTCCTGAATATTCATTGGAAGGACTGATGCTGAAGCTCCACCTGATGTGAAGAGCCAACTCATTGGAAAAGACCCTGATGCTGAGTAAGATTGAGGGCAAGAAGAGGAGAAGGGGGCGACAGAGGATAACATGGTTGGATGGCATCACCAACTCAATAGACATGAGTTTGAGTAAACTCTGGGAGTTAGTGATGGACAGGGAGGCTTGGTGTGCTGCAGTCCATGGGGTCACAAATATTTGGACACGGCTGAGCGACTGAACTGAACTCAACCACCAGGGAAGTCCCTGGAACATTTTTATTACCACCAAACCCTTTAGCTGTTACCCTCCAATTTCCTCCATGCTTGTTGTTTTAGTCACTAAGTTGTGTCTGACTCTTTGCAAGCCCATGGTCTATACAGGCTCCTCTGTCAATGAGATTTTCCCAGGCAAGGTTACTGGAGTGGGTTGCCATTTCCTTCTCCAGACAGTCTTCTCCACGGAGGAATCAAACCCTCCTCCCTCGTCTCCTGCATTGGCAGGTGAATTGTTTACCACTGAGTCACCAGGGAAGCCCCATCCCCCATCCTAGGCAATCTCTAATTTACCTTCTGTTTCTGTAGATTTACCTATACTGGAAATAGAATCATACAATATGTGGCTTTTATGGGTGGCTTCTTTCATTTAGCATAATGTTTTTAATGTCCATCCAGATTATAACGTGATTCAGTAATTCATTTTTTGTATGCTGTTATTCCATTGTATGGTACACCATATATTGTTTGTCCATTCATCAGTTCATGGACTTTTGAGTTTTCACTTTTTACCTATGCATGCGTAATGCTGCACTGAACATTCATGTACAAGTTTTCATGTAGACATATGTTTTCATTTCTTTTGGGTATATACTTAGGAATGGAATTCCTGAGATACGTGGTAACTCTGTATTTAACTTTTTGAGGAACAGCCAAACTTCCAAAGCAGTTGTACCAGCTTACATTTCCACTGGCAGTGTTTGATGGGTTCAGTTTTTCCACCTTCTTATTAACAACACTTGTTATTATCTGACTTTTTGACTATAAACTTCCTAATGAGTGTGAAGTGCTATCTCGCTATGGTTTTGATTTGTATTTCTCTGATGACTGATGATGTTGAGCATCTTTCCATTTGCCTATTGGACATCTTTATATCTTCTTTAAAGAAATGTCTATTCAACTTGCCTTTTTTAATTGGATTGTTAAAAACTTTTTTAAATTAATGAGTTGTAAAAGTTCTTTATATATTCCAGATACAGCTTTCTTATCCAGTATATGATTTGCAGATATTTTCTCCCATTATGTAGTTGTCTTTTCACTTGCCTGATAGTGTCTTTTGAAGCACAAAATTTTTTGATCTTGATAAAGGTCAGCGCTTTTTTTTTGCCACTTTATTTTTTAATTGAAGGATAATTGCTTTACAGAATTTTGTTGTTTTCTGTCAGACATCAACAAGAATCATCAGTAGGTACACCCATGTCTCTTCCCTCCTGAACCTCCCTCCCAGCTTCCTCCCAGCCCCTCCCTTCTAGATTGTCACAGAGCCCCGTTTGAGTTCCCTGAGTCATACAGCAAATCCCCACTGGCTCTCTGTTTTACATACGGTCATGTAAGTTTCCATGTTACTCTCCATCCATCTCACCCGCTCCTCCCTTCTCCCCCCATGTCCATAGATCTGTTCTCCATGTCTGTTTCTCCACTGCTGCCCTGAAAATAAATTCATCAGTACTATCTTTCTAGATTCCACATATATGAGTCAGCTGCAGTCCATGGGGTCGCAGTGAGTCAGACACGACTGAAGCGACTGAGCACAGCATACGATGTTTATCTTTCTTGTTCTGACTCACTTCACTCTGTATAATAGGATCTGGGTTTGTCCACCTCATTAGAACTGACTCAAATGGGTTCCTTTTTATGGCTGTAATATTTCATTGTACATATGTACACAGCTTCTTTATCCACTCATGTGTCGATGGACATCTGGGTTGCTTCCATGTTCTAGCTGTTGTAAATAGTGCTGCAGTGAAAATTGGGATACATGTGTCTTTTTCAATTTTGGTTTCCTCGGGGTGTATGGCTAGGAGTGGGTTTACTGAGTCTGATAGTGGTTTTATTCCTAGTTTTTTAAGGAATCTCCATACCGTCTTCCATAGTGGCTGTATCAGTTTACATTCTCTCAACAGTTGTCCACACCCTCTCCAGCATTTTTGTTTTGTTTTGTTTTGTTTTGTTTTGTTTTGTTTTTTTCCAGCATTTATTGTTTGTAGACTTTTTGATGATGGCCATTCTGACCTGTGTGAGGTGATATCTCATTGTAGTTTTGATTTGTATTTCTCTAATAATGAGTGATGTTGAGCATCTTTTCATGTGTTTGTTAGCCATCTGTATGTCTTCTTTGGAGAAATGTCTGTTTAGGTCTTTTTCCCACTTTTTGATTGGATTGTTTGTTTTTCTGGTATTGAGTTGTATGAGCTGCTTGTATATTTTGGAAATTAATTCTTTGTCAGTTGTTTCCTTGGCTATGATTTTTTCCCATTTTGAGGGTTGTCTTTTCACCTTGTTGGTCGTTTCCTTTGCTGTGCAAAAAGCTTTTAAGTTTAATTAGGTCCCACTTGTTTATTTTTGTTTTTATTTCCATTACTCTAGGAGGTGGGTCATAGAAGATAGAAGATCTAGCTTTGATTTATGTCATTGAGTGTTCTCTGCCTATGTTTTCCTCTTAAGCATTTTATAATTTCTGGTCTTACATTTAGGTCTTTAATCCATTGTGAGTTTATCTTTGTGTATGGCATTATGAAGTGTTCTGATTTCATTCTTTTGCATGTAGCTGTCCAGTTTTCCCTGCGTCACTTATTGAAGAGGCTATCTTTGCCGCATTGTATATTCTTGCCTCTTTCGTCAAAAATAAGTCACCTATAGGTGCATGGGTTGAAGGTCAACATTTTTGTTTCTTGTGCTTTTGGTGTCATATATAAAACTCCAAATCCAAAGTCATCAAGATTTACCTACATTTTTCTTTCAAAACTTTTATAACTTTTGCTTTCTATATTGATCCATTTTGAGTTAATTTTTGTATGTGGTGTAAGGTGGGGAGGGAGGTGGAAATCATAGGCTTTTAACCTCAAAAATCAAACCAAAAATAAAATGTCTGAAAATACTAATAAATAAATACACAAATAAGTGGCAAGAGACACATGAAACAAGACTGCCAAATTGTTAATAATTGTTAAGACAGACTGATGAGTATGACTGGCCTACATATTTAAAATTATTTTATGTCCATACATAGACAGTTAAATGGTTTGTTCTCATTTGATTATTATTACCCTGATGGCTGTCATTTCTTAAAATTTCTCCTATGTATGTCCTTTTGTATTGCTTTTTTGTTTCTTTATTTTGCTTTTATATATTTATTTATCTAACTGCTAAAAGTGACCAAATCTTGAACTTGCTGTGTTTCTCTGTACATGTGGGTTTGTAAGGCTAATAAACATTTTCAGTTAATTATGCCTTTAAAATATATTAAGTTATGGCTTTATATTTATTTGTACTTATTTTAATAGCATTTGAAAACCAGCAAAAGAGATCAATGTTTAGAGAAGTACAACTATTAGATATATTTTGGTATCTTTCTAACTGAATTTTGCTTTATTCCAGAAAATTTAGAAAATATAGCTAAAAGAAAAGCTAGCAGACTTTAAAATAATTCAAAATTGTGCCACTCAGAAATTAATTATAAGCATCTAATTTTTTAAATAAAAGTAATAGTTAACATATGGGGGGAAAACCCTGAAACTTTTATTGAGAGACGTAAAATAAAAGCTTATTTACCTCCCAGCTGACCACCCCTACCCCATATCACTAGGGCTTTTCTCCTCAGGTAACCACAAATAAATAGTTGCCAAGGTAGCCTTTGTTACTTGTTATTTGAGTATCTTTTGTTGTTTGTTTATATTTATGGCAGCGTAAAATTTATACCTATTTTGTACTTTTTTTTTTCACTTTGAGATATGCCAAGATGAGAATTTAAAGGTCACATTCTACTATAAATACTGCTAACATTTTGTTATATTTCTTTCCATTGGTGTTGCTCATGCATGATCATGAAGGACAAAGATGAGCCTTGCTTTACAACTCAAAATTCCAAACTGGAACATTTTAGTGTTTTAATATTTAGTATGCATTTTATGTGGTGATTTAAATCCAGACTTTAAATCTGACTTAAAAACCTTCTAGATAGTATGGCAAAAGATTTTTTAGATTTGTGAGCTTATTTTAATTCTGTTAGAATATGAAAATTGTATCATTTTTTGAAATACATTTAATCTTCATTTCAAATGATTAGACAGAAGCTATACTCTAGTATGATTTTTAAATTCTTTCCCAGTAACATAGTTTTAGAAGTAAGTCATCAAGCCAGGGGGAGAAAGCTACTTTTAATAGGTATGGGACTGGGAACATTTTTTCCTTCTGTTCCTAAGATAATGTGTACATAGGAATATTAGTGTTTTCTTGGACTGCACTTTTCTTTTACATTAAAAGTTTGATTAATGAGAACTAGGGGAGATTGCACTATTATGATTAATTGAATTTTGATTATCTGAGGAATAATCACTAGAAGTTTGTATTGCTCTGTTCTTTATTGTCAAAAATCTTCCTGATCTCTGTCAGTACCTTTTCTTGCTTTAATAAATACTTGTTTGTTTCCACTGCTTGTCTGTGCAAGAACCATGTCTAAATTATATATCCCAGTCCTTCACACAAGGAAGGTCAGATGTAAAATTAAGTGCATGATAAATACTTTTTAAAGAGTTCGTTGTTGAAAATAACTTAATCTTTCTTTCTTTGGGATTTGGTATGCAATATTCTGACTCCTTTCCCAGTAAACTGAGCTTTTACCATTATGTTGTTTCAGGTACATGTGTAAAAGTTTAGATAACATGTATCAAAAAAAAAAAAAAGACAATGGAGCCATAGATGGCCCCAAATAACCAATAATATGGTACTGGCCCTGAAACAGACACGTAGATCCATGGAACAGAATGGAGTCCAGAAATAAACCCGCACTCATATGGGCAATTAATCTGTGACAAAGGAGGCAAGAATGTACAATGCGGAAAAGATAGTCTCTTCAATAAATGTTGTTGGGAAAACTTCTCTTCATGCAGAAGAATGAAACTGGAGCACTTTGTTGCACTGTATTAAAAAATAAACTCAAAATGGGTTAGACTTGAATGTAAGATCTTAAATCATAAAAATCCTAGAAGAAAATATAGACAGTCACCTCATTTACTTTGGCCTTAGCAGTATTTTTCTGAATATGTCTATTCAGCAACATAGATGGACCTGGAAGGTGTTGATGCTAAGTGAAATAAGTCAAACAGAGAGAATACCAAATGATTTCACTTACATGTGGAATCTAAAAAACAAGACAAATAGACTCATAGATACAAAGAACAAACTGGTGGTTGCC
Source organism: Giraffa tippelskirchi (assembly GCF_054371585.1). Taxonomy (NCBI): domain Eukaryota; kingdom Metazoa; phylum Chordata; class Mammalia; order Artiodactyla; family Giraffidae; genus Giraffa; species Giraffa tippelskirchi. Next base: position 75,639,269 of record NC_137281.1, on the reverse strand, counting down.
AGAGGGAAGACAGGTCAGGGAAGAAAGACAAAATAAGTGAACAAGATTAAGAGATACAACTTTATTGGTTACAGGTGATGTATAGTTATTGTGACGATCACTCCATAATGTACAAAAATATCAAATCACTATATTATGTACCTGAAACAAATATAATATTATTAATTATAACTTAATTTAAGTAAATAAATAAAGCAAGCAGTAAAGAAATGTTATTTTTATGTTTTAAATACAATTGCTATAATGGAATGTGTTTTTAATTAAAATTTTAAGAATACTATGCTTTGATAAGTTGATTTGCTTTAGTCAGGTATAAAATTTAACAGCATAAAGGCTCATACATGTATGGCTAAAGTATTTTTCTTCCCTTCCTTTCTCCCTGTCTAGTTACGTATGCTTTTTAAAGTGTGCTTTATATTTACATCGTTTCTTTGTTTCTTGTGGTCAGTTGCTAGGGAGAAAGTTAATTCTCTGAAACATTTTTGGTTTATTTACAGATTGGTCAAAGAAAAAATGATGTATGAAAAAGAAGCAAAACAACAAGAAGAAAAGATTGAAAAAATGAAAGCCGAAGATGGTGAAAATTATGCTATTAAAAAACAGGTAAAATTATTTTTTAAGATATAATTTTACCTTAAGACTTCAGTCTACAGTTCCTCTCTAATCTCATACCATCCTATAACTTTAAGTACCATCTTTATGACCATTCATTTATTTACATAGCAGATATTTATTAAACCCTTGCTACTTGCCAAATGCTGTTTCAGGCACTCTTTTAGATGTGTCATTAAAACAAGAAAATAAACAAACCCAGAATTCCTGCTTACTTGGCATTCATTCTCGTGCCACTATCTGTCTCTGAACTCGATAGAAAACATTCCAGATGCATGCATTCAACTGATCACCTCTTGACATATCCTGTCCCTTGTGTTTGTTCAAGCTAAGAATCTTGGTCTTCCCTCAACCCAGCTCACCACCTCCAGAGAAGAAGCTATTCTCATTCTTGTTTCCCCCCTCTCAATAAATGGTACCTCCATTTACTCAGATACCCAAACCAAAACTTACAGGTCTCTTCTTGATCACCAAGTCCTCTTTCTTTTTCCTTTGATTTCTTTCTCTATTGCCACTCTCCTAGTCCAGTCCACTATCATTTCTTGCCTGTACTACTGCAGAAGCCTCCTTGTTGATACTGTGTCTGTTGATAACCCTACATTCCTTTCATACTGCAGTAGCCGGTTGATCTCTTTAGAATGTGTATCATATTACTTATTCCATTACCTAAAATCCAGTGTCTAATGAATTTAGAATAAAATCCAGAAGACACTAGGTAAAAGGAAAATATATAAGAGCTTATATAGATAATATCTCAAGACTTGTTTTTTCAGATCAGCTTTATGAACTCACAGTGGTTTTTATCATATAAATTTTGTTATATAGCATGGTAATAATGCATCCTTAGCTCAGGCTTAATTAAGCAAAATTAATCACTTAAAATGGACTTTTCTGTAGGTAGTTGCTTTCTGTGTTGCTAAAGGAATGCAGTGGCACCTGAAATGTCTTCTTTCTTCAGGCTATCCAAAAAGAACTTTCTTATTTTCTTGACTTTCCAGGAGAGCCTGCCTTCCTTTGTGTGTAAAAAGATATTTGTATGAGGGAGGATTTGTAAACAGGGTGTAAGTATAGTATGTCCCCCAATATGTTTTTTGTAAACTAACTGCTCTTCATAAGGATTTACATACATAATATAACTTTTTGATTCTTAAAATTATGTTAAATGTCTTTTAATAACTTCTTCCATGAATATTCATATCCCCTTTATACCTCTCTCACTAAGGTACTCTATTTTTCCCACATCTAGTGAGAAACAGTGTAACATAGTGTAACACAGTGTAACATATCACTTATTTCACCCAGGTCCTGCTTGGATCCCATCCAGCTTGTTTTCCCACTTGTATAGTTTTGTTTGGTTTTTTTCCTGCTCTGTGCTTTTTGTCACCAATAATGTATTTTAAAATAGTCCTACAGCTAGAATATGAGTTGTAAGTTACATGGAATGGGGAATGTGTTTCCTTTCTAAACGTTTCTGTGTGCTCAGTTGAGTCCAACTCTTTGCAACCTTGTGGACCATAGCTCCTCTGTCCATGGAATTTTCCAGGCAAGCCTACTGGAGGGGTTGCCTTTTCCTACTCCAGGGGATCTTCCCAACCTAGGAATCAAACCTGCATCTCTTGCATCTCCTGCATTGGCAGGGGGATTCTGTACCACTGCACCACCTACCTAAACAAAATTCTACAAATAATGCAGATTATTACAGAACCTGTTTTATTTCATTTTTTAATACTTGTATATTATCTTTCAATAAAATTACTGCTTAATAGGTAAGAATTAACTCTGTTGAATCCTGTGTTCTAATTGTTATTTGATGATATTAGCCACTTACTGGTTATATCATTGTTTGCATACGCAGATATAAAAGGGAAAAAGTGAGTGAAAGTCGCTCAGTCGTGTCCGACTCTTTATGACCCCATGGACTATACAGTCCATGGAATTCTCCAGGCCAGGATACTGGAGTGGGTAGCCTTTTCCTTCTCCAGGGGATCTTCCCAACTCAGGGATCAAACCAAGGTCTCCCACATTGCAAGTGGATTCTTTACCAGCTGAGCCACAAGGGAAGCCCAAGAATACTGGAGTGGGTAGCCTACCCCTTCTGCAGCAGGTCTTCCTGATCCAGGAATCGAACCAGGGTCTCCTGCATTGCAGGCAGATTCTTTACCCGCTGAGCTATCAGGGAAGCCCATAAAAGGGAGAAATATTTGTTCAAAAACCCTTTCTACACTCAGCCATGTTAAGATTCTTTTGTCACAGTGGTCATGGTTTATAAAATGATTTCTTAGATTCATAGTCAGCCTAGTACTTAAATTTAAGAATACCATTCCATATCTAATTACAGAACAATAAATTTTTCACTTTTGCTATTCTCAATGTGCAGTATATACAGTTGTCAGTTGCAGTTTTGTTTCGGAGTCTCATGAAACTTTGTCTTTACTTTAGCTCAGCCTACATGCTTTTCTCAATTCCTTTTCCTAGCTTACCTGTACTGTTTGTACAACCATTTATGTTTTTTCTTACATGCAAGGGGAGTTGCATTGCCAGAAGCACTGCTCTGCTCCTAATTGCCTACTACTTTAAGGTCAGTCATTGTTTCTTGACATTTGCTGATGCCCCTCATAAAAAATATCAAGAAAGCCAAATGCCAAATTTTGTGGGTTCTTGACTAATTTTCCCTGTATTTCCTCCTTTTCTGAGCTAAATGCCATCTGCAGTCACTTGTCACTATCTTGGCTTGTCTCTCACTTGGTTCCATTTGCTCTGGCTTTCCTGGATCTTCTGACCAGCCCTGTCTTATTACATACACGTACAGTGCTGTCCCTATTAAACGTCTTACCTGAAATTGATTACCAAAATTGTTCTCTCCTGAACTAGGCCTCATTTTGGTTCTTTTAAAGCAAACTAGGCAGAAGTTTCAGAGCCCTAGCAAGCCAAAATACCAAAGAGTTACTCTGCTGTCCTTTGCTTTCTGGCTAAAAAGGATAACACAGTATTCAAAAGTTAACCAAATATTAATGTTAGCCTTCTTCTGCTTATGATATTCCTCTTTTCCTCCACCTTCCTCATCATACTTAATTTTTACATGAACATAAGTTTTCATTTTTTGAGATAAATGCACAAATAATTGCTGGGTCATGTTAGTACATTTTTCATTTTAAAAGAAACTACCAAGATCTTTTCTGAGTGGCTGTATTCGTATCATTTTACGTTTCTGTCAGTCATCTTTGATGGTTTGACTTCTCCACATCCTCGCCAGCATCTGGTGTTATCACTATTTTTTTTTAATTTTGTTTATTTATTTTTGTCTGTGCCAGGTCTTCATTGCTGCCCCGGACTCCCTCTAGTTGTGGTGAGCGGGGGCTTCTCTTCTTGCTGTGTGCGGGCTGCTCACTGTGCTGGCTTCTCTTGTGCGGAGCACAGGGCTTCTCGGCTTCTGTAGTTGCCATATGCAGATTCTAAAGCACTGGCACAGGAGGTGTGGTGCACGGCCTTAGTTGCCTCGTGGCATGCAAAATCCTCCTGGACCAGGATCAAACCTGTCTCCCCTGCCTTGGCAGGCGGACTCTCAACCACTGGACCACCAGGGGAATCCTGGTGTTATCAGTGGTGTTTTCACCATTTTTAATTTTGGCATTTAGCCATCACATCTCCATGATTAGTGTATAGTGACAGCTGATTTTGCTTTTAATTTGAATTTCCCTAATGGCTAATAATATTGAACGTCTTTTCATTTGCTTATTGCCCGTCTGTATATCCTCTTCAGTGAAATGTTTATCCATGTTTTCTGCTCATTTGTTTTAGTTTTGAGAATTTTTAATATTTTCTAGATAATTGCCTTTTGTTGGATATATGGTTTGCAGATATTTTCTTTTAGTCCTTATTTTGTCTTTTTACCCTCTTAATGCAATCTTTTATTGAGCAACAGTCTTTAACTTTGAGAACATTTCCTTTACAGCTAATGCTTCATTTTGTGAATCATACTTTTGATGTCAAATCTAAGGCCTCTTGGCTAGACTTTGGTCCTGAAGATTTTCTTGTTTTCTAAAAGTTGTTTGGTTTTATTTATCTCTTACATTCACGGCTTCAATTGAGTTTGAGTTAGTTTTTATTTAAGGTGTGTGTGTGCTTAGTCGCTCAGTTGTGCCCAACTCGTTGTGACCCCATGGAGTGTAGTCCACCAGGCTCCTCTGTCCATGGGAATTTTCCAGGCAGGAATACTGGAGTGGACTGCCATGCCCTCCTTCATAGGATCTTCCCAACCCAGGGACTGAACCCAGGTCCCTGGCATTGCAGGTAGATTCTTTATGGTCTGAACCACCAGGGAAACCCATGTAAGGTGTGAGGTTTAGTTAAAGATTCTTCTTTTTGCCCGAGTGCCCAGTTCCAGCAGCATTTGTTGAAAAGGTTATATCCTTCCTCCACTGAAATGCTTTTGTTTCTTTGTCAGAAACCAGTGGGACTTGTTTGTGTGGATCTATTTTCGGGTTCTCTTCTGGTCCACTAATCTGTGTCTGACTCTACCAGTACCACACCATCTTGAATACTGTAGCTATATAATAAACCTTAACATTGGAAAGAGTGAGACCTCTCGCTTGCTTCTTTTTCTCTCAGAATTGTTTTTCCTATTCTAATTTTTTTGCCTTTCCATAAAAATTTTAAAATAATGATCTCCATTAAACCTGGAGATCAAGTTGGGGAGAATTAATGTCTTTACTGTGTTGAATCTTCCAGTCAGTGAACATGGTAAGTCTCTCCAGTTTATTTAGATCTCATTTCTTTCTTAGAATTGGGTTGGCCAAAAGGTTTATTTGAGTTTTTCCAAACAAACCTTTTGGTCAACCCAATATTTTGTTATTTTCAGCATACAGATCCTATACATGTTTTGTTAGATTTAAACCTAAGTATTTCATTTTTTTTGAGGGTATTGTAAATGGTATTGTTTTTAGTTTCAGTTACCAATGCTGTATTTGTTATTAGATATAAAAGTGCAGTCAGTTTTTTGTGTGTTGACCTTAAAACCTGCAACCTTGACCTTGCTGACTTCACATATTTGTTCTGGGAGTTTTGGGTGGATTCCTTCTGACTTTCTACATAACAATCATGTCATTTGCAAATCAGGACAGTTTCATTTGGGGCTTCCCAGGTGGCACCAGTGGTAAAGAACCTACCTGCCAATGCATGAGATGTAAGAGACATGGGTTCAATCCCTGGGTTGGGAAGATCCCCTGGAGGAGGAAATGGCAACCCACTCCAGTATTCTTGCTTGGAAAATCCCATGGACAGAGGAACCTGGTGGGCTACAGTCCATGGGATTGGAAAGAGTCAGACACGACTGAGTGACTAACACTACACTACAGTTTCACTTCTTTTAAATCTGTAAGTCTTTTATTTATTTTTCTTGCCTTGTTGCTCTGGCTGGAGCTTACAGTGCTATGTTGAATAGGAGTGGTGAGAGTGAACATACTTATCTTGTTTTCAGTCTTAAGGGGATAGCATTTAGTTTTTTACCATTATATAAATGTTAGCTGTAGGGGTTTTGTAGATGGTCTTTTTCAAGTTGAGGAAGTTCTTTGTTTATGGTTTTGCAGAGTATTTTTGTCATGAATAGGTATTGGGTTTTGTCAAATGCTTCTTATGTGTCATTTGGTAAGATCACATGAGTTTTCTTCTTTGGCTTGTTGATACTGTGAATTACATGGATTAATTTCTAAATATTGAACCAGGCTTGATTGTGTTGTATAATTCTCTTAATTGCTGGATTTGAATTGCTAGTATTTTATTGAGGATTTTTGCATCTAAGTTTATGGGAAATAATGGTCTCAAGTTTTTTTTAATTAAGTTGGGAAGTGTTCCCTCTTTTTTCTTGAAAGATTTGTATAAAATTGGTGTTAAGGTTTTGCATATTTGAAAAAATTGTTCAGTGAAAGCATCTAGGCTTGGAGAGCTCTTTTTCAAGAACTTTTTAATTAAAAATTTGATTTATTTAATAATTATAAAACTGTTCAGTTTATCTTTTGAGTTATGGTGGTTTATAGTTTTCAAGGAACTGGTCCATTTCTTCTAAGTGGTTGAATTTATGAGCATTATGAACATTACTGAGCATTATAAAATTACTTTTAGCATTTTTTTTCTCCTTTTGTTGATTGTGAGATCTGTACTGACATTCTCTATTTTGTTACTGATAGTGGCAATTTATGCCTTTTTACTTTATATTTGTCAGTCTTAACTAGAAGTCTATACCAAAAATAAAGCTTTGTTTCATTGCTTTTTTCTCCTCTGTTCTCTTTCTGTTTTTCATTTTATTGATTTCTGTTCTTGCATTTGTTATTTCCTTTCTTCTGCTTGTATAGGTTTATCTTGCTCTTCTTTTTCTAGGTTCTTGAAGTAAAAACTTAGCTTTTTAATTTGAGATCTTTCCTCTTTACGAATCTAAGCATTTAGTGCTCTAAATTTCCCTCTCAGCATTGCTTTAGCTGAAAATCTCAGAAATTTTGATATGTTTTATTTTCATTTACTATGTGTTTTTCTGTTTCCTTAGAGACTTCCTTGTTGTGGCCCATCAGTTATTTAGAAGTATGGTGTTTAATTTGTAAATGTTTAAAGGTTTTCCTGCTGTCTTTCTGTTACTGTTTTCTAATTTTATTCCATTATAGTTAGACATGTACTATGTTTTATTTCAGTACTTTTAAATTTGTTGAGGTTTTTGTTCATTTTGTGTTTGTTCCTTTTGGTCCAGGATATAGTGTACTATAGAGAATGTTTTTCATGGGTGCTTGAAAAGAATTTGTGTTTTTGTTTCATAGGTGTAGTGTTCTATAAATGTCAATTAGATTTTTTGATGGTGTTACTGGGTTCTTTTATATCTTTGCTGATTTTTTTTTTCTCTAGTACTTATGTCATTTGCTAAAACCTGGAGTATTGGAATCCTCAACTGTATTTGTGGGTTTGTCTCTCCTTTTAGCTTTATTGTTTCTAGTTTCATGTGTTTTGAAGTTCTTGTTTAGTATGTAACATTTAGGATCACTGTGTTTTCTTGATGGATTGATCATTTTATCATTATGTAATATCCCTCTGTGTCCCTCATAATTTTTTACTCTTAAATCTATTTTATCCAATATGAATCCAGTATGAATATAGTTACTCCTGTCTTTGTTTTTTAATGTTTGCATGATATATCTTTTTTCTATTCTTTTTTTAACCTATCTCTTTCATTTGAAGTGAGTTTCTTGTGGACCTGTTTTTAGCTGGTAAATTTAGATCATTCATATTTAAGTAATTATTGGTATGTCAGTGCTTAGAGCCCAGATTATTTTTGACTCATAGGATTCTTCTTCCATCCTTAACCATTCATCAATAACCACAAAACACAAGTCAAATGAACTTTTTCTTTCTTTCTGTCTGTCTGTCTTTGTCTTTTTTCTTCATGGCATGGTGACTGGGTCCTAAGAGAAGTGTTTCCCAAAGTGATCATTCCAAGAGATCCATGTAGAAGCTATAGGGCTTCTTAAGACACAGCTTCAGGTCTTCAGTTTCAGAATGCCCCTTCTGCCACATTCTGTTGGTTTCACAGTGCCAGACCAAATTCACTGTGGGAGGTACCTGCTCAAGAGTAGGAAAACAAGGAGGTGACAACCATTGGCTCTGTCTTGGATACTGACTGCCGGTGCTGCTAATGCACATGCTAGAGCTGAAATCATGGGCTGTAACTCACAACCGGTTAACTAGCTAATCACACTGGGACTCAACTTTATTGTTTGTAAGTTGAGGACACTGGACTGGATGACATACCAGATGTGGTTATGTCCTTTCTAACTCTATGATTCTGTTTCTTAGATATCTTTTTTCCCCAGCTTTATTGAGGTAAAATTAAAATTGTATATATTTAAGGTGGGTAGCTTGATGGTTTGATGTACATATACCTTGCGAAATATCCACCATATTCACACTACTTAACCTATCCATCACCTCACATGGTTACTGTCTGTTTTTTTTCTTCATCAGATAGATTTCTTAACTTGTTTAGAAATCACATTACCATTTTAGCACCATATAAAAGAAGAGACTTAACCATCATTCCAGTCATCTCTGAACTACTCTTAGAGCTCAATTTGACAGACTAATGCAGTTACCATTGGTTCCAGAAGCAGCCAGTATCTAACATTAGACTGTCTATAGGTATAGCCAGCCCTGCATGAATGATCTGGATCACTAAAGGAGCTAGAAACCATTGGCTAGGTTTTTTCACACATTCTTCTTTTGAAAAATTAAAGATCTGCTAATAGGTTTTTCCTTTCCAATGTATATATGTTTGATTATGAAAGAAACTGATTATATTTTAGTTCAGTGGTTTATTCACTGTTGCAATGAGTCTTGCTAAGCTTCCCCCAGGATCCTTAGTTAACCTCAGTCTTGTCATAGTCAGCACTAAAATAAACTGGTAGTTTATCCAGATATTTTAAACAGAGGCACCATTCATTTGAATGACTGCTTCCAAGAAGAACACTTTGAATGGTAATACTTTTTTCATTTATTCAGGTGTTTTTAGGGGTGTCTTTACTGTATCATCATACCTTATATACTGTCTTTTTAAATTATTCCTGACAATTGTAATTCACTATCAGAAGGTAAAGTATATGATTTGTGGCCTTGATAAAGATGTGGTTTATGGATCCCAAACCATAGTTATCACTGTACTGTATGAAGTACAGTGAAGCAGTGTTAAGTGTTTATTTTCATGTTTATTCTCCCATATGGATTGGAGGATGAAACCGTCTCTTTTTCATATTTATATCCCCTGTACCTGACATCCTGCAACTATATAGCAAGCTTATTGTATGAAATGAGGCTAATATATGGGAGAGACTGAGCTTTGGCCCTTCTTAAGTTGGAATCTTATTTGATTAATTGAGGGATGTAGAACAGAAATGAATAGAAGGTACTTTGGACAGCATTGTTTAAAGTTCATTTCAGTGACAACACTAAAGCTTGCCAAACAAATTTTACAAGTATACATTTTGGCTTATCATGGGTTTGACCCAATTCTTTATATTTATTTCATCTTGTTTAATTCCTATAAACTAGGAGGATCCATAGGGGAGGAAATATGGATTCCTTACCCAATTAAATGTCCCTCTCATTGACTTTTCACATGTATTCAAACTAACCAGACACACAAAAATAAATTGTGAGTGGCTCAGTCACGTCCAGCTCTTTGCAACCCCATGGACCAGACTCCTCTGTTCATGGAATTCTCCAGGCAAGAATACTGGAGTGGGTTGCCATTTCCTTCTCCAGGGGGTCTTCCCAACTTAGGGTCGAATCCAGGTCCCCTACATTGTAGGCAGATTATTTACCGTCTGAGCCACCAGGGAAGTCCTCAAAAATAGATTAATGGCGATGATTGAATTGCCATGGCATAGTATGAATAGCTATAAAATAAAGTCATGATCCTGTGTTTGAAATTTTCAACATGTGCCTTATTAGGAAAAGAATTACAAGTTCAGCAAGAGATTTCACCTAAGAAAAGAGATGTGGATAGAGAGCATTGTTGTATATTATAATTTTTATTTTTATTTATATTGTGAACAATGATAAAACTTTTGGGAAAAGGAAGAAAGTAGTGGGATTCATTAAAGTTTCTATTAGAGTATAATAGGATTATGGTTACCATTAAATTATGTCATTTGTTTTTTTTTATATATAAATTTATTTATTTTAGTTGGGGGCTCATTACTTTACAATATTGTAATAGTTTTTGCCATACATTGACATGAATCAGCCATGGGTTTACATGTGTTCCCCTTCCTGGACCCCCCACCCACCTCCCTCCCCATCCCATCCCTCTGGGTCATCCCAGTGCCCCGGCCCTGAGCCCTTGTCTCATGCATCGAACATGGAATGGTGTTCTGTTTCACATATGATAATATACATGTTTCAATGCTATTCTCCCAGAACGTCCCACCCTCACCTTCTCCCTCAGAGTCCATAAAATTGTTCTATGCATCTGTGTCTCTTATTCTGTCTCACATATAGGGTTATCGTTACCATCTTTCAAATTCCATATCTATGCATTAGTATACTGTATTGGTGTTTTTCTTTCTGGCTTACTTCACTCTATATAATGGGCTCCAGTTTCATTTGTTTTTAATGTGAGTTAGATAATAAAGCTTCTAGGTTAGAGTTCAAGATTTTGTAGCCATTTAACCAAAGGTATTTGACCAAACATTACTTTTTGGAAATAAATGTTTCATTGATTTCTGTGTCTCTTTCTGAGACTAGTTTAAGGAGATAGAGCTTCATATTTCCTTGGGAAAAAGACTTATTTGAGGTCCAACATCTGACACTAATATATTTATCCTCTTACTGATTGGGTTTCCCATTCATCCATTTGATTTTTTTCTTCTTTTTATGAGTTGATACATTATAGTCTAGCTTCAAATGGTGAATTTTTAAGTCAAGAAATATCCTCCAAAATAAAGATGCCTGTGTTTAATTCTGTAGTGTCTGTCTTTGGGAGAAATAGAAGTAGAAGTTCAGATTCAGAGGGGTGCCTGGTTGGTAATTTGGATCAAACTGCATGGGGAGAATAATCTGTCCCCCAAAATGAAGCACAGGGATAAGTAATAACTTTTTATGCATGATAAGCATCAGAAATATGAACCTGCTGGTCTTTGCTTTTCATTTTTCCTCACCTCTGTCTTTCAGTGAGAACCTCCTGCAGTGTGCACACGATGTGATCAATAACTCAATAACTTTTTTCATGCAGTAATTATCTCCATGTGATATTATCTGAGCACTGTTTTTCTTTATTACTCAAAAGATGCAGGAGATATTTATATAACCAGCTGATCCCATTTTGGGTAATGGTGCTTTTTGACAGCAGGAGAAACAGTTTATTTTAAATAACCTTTTAAAATAAATGCTCTATGAAAAGCTTTCAGAGTTAATTTTTACTTAGCGTGAGAAGGTGATTACCAAAAAGGTTGAGATCGAAAACTTGTACTTTGTATATTTTACAGTTTGATAGTCATTCTTTCTAACTTCTAATAAACACAATTAAAATTAAAATATTGAACCATTTAACATAGCCATAATGTTTTTCTGATTCCTCTAAATCATCTTGTATATTTTCAGAGGTGTGAGCTAAATGCATAAGTTCTGCCATCTCTGCGTGTCTCACAGGTAGTTTCGTTACAGGCCGAGATCCTGCAGGAGTCCCGAATGATGATTCCAGATTGCCAGCGCAGGTTGGAAGCTGCACACACTGATCTTCTGCAGTTATTAGTAAGTACTACTTATCTGTCTTAGGTTTCGGTGTTTTTTCAGTCTAATACATGAAAACTAGTTGGTGACATTTTGTTTACTTGCTCAGTGTAGTAGTTTATTTTTAAATAATTAATGAAGTTTAAGTGGTATTTAAGTTATGCCTCCAGTAAAAGTACTGTGTCAACATATTTATTCATTTTAACTGAGTTGAAATATATTTGGGTTATCATGGTAGGTATTCATAGTACTGATATTGTCCATCAGTGTCTTGAATGATTCAATTTTCATACATAAAGATCTTTTTTAATACATTAAATGTGAGTGAGTAAGTGTTCTGTTTGATGCTTTAAAAGATCCAGATGTTTCAAATGAATTTAGGCTGTTTTACAAAGGATTTGGAATTCTTCCCGATTCAAACCTAAAACGATTTGAGAGAGGAAAGAAAACCCTGTACAGTAATATATAGGCAGTCCTTTCATATTAACTTGGAGCTGGTAACACTCTTTATCATACTTGCTAGTATAAATGTCTTGTGATATAGTGGCAGAATCATTTTTAAAAGGGATTCTAAGAAAAATGAGAAATCATCTTCTTTATTTTTTTTATTTCTTAAAAAAGATAAAAGCAGAATACTGTATACAAGCTGCTGTTTGATGATAATTTAATGAATTCTGTCATTTCCTTTATTAACCTTTAGTTTCTAGTTCTTGGGCTAATATTAATTACGAGCTACATAGCTGTCTCCTGTTCATAGTTGTTTTATGTACATCAAACACAGTGAGGCTTTTTCAGGTTGATCATATGTATATATTCTTGGAAAGAGAATGAGATTTGTTTTCCCACCAAAATAATATCAGGACTAAGTCTGTAGAAAAAAACAAAACAGAGAGATACTTACATTTTACTTTACTTTTGAAACAGAACTCGTACTTATCTGTAGGAACCTTTTAAAGGCAGGATAACTCTCTTGAAAGCCAAAATGAAGCTAAGTTTTTAAAATAAAAGAGATGAAATAAAAGATAAATGAAAGCAGGAAATAATTACTCTATTAAAATATTACCCAGAACAGAAGCATCATTTGTATTTCCTGACAGTTGAAATCCATTTTTCTCTCATGAATGTAGTAACCAAGAAAGTAATAAAAACTGCTTAAAAAATAATATTGTCTTTGGATGGTGTATTTGTGTGTGAGGATATATTCAGCAATATCTGTGCCCTCGAAGAGCTTCTATGTTCTAACAGAGAACAAAGGCGTGTTCAAGTGTAATAGAGAAGTTTAAGAAATTCTTATGTGTAGTCTGAATTAAGCAAATCCTCAGGTTTTTTTCCTTTAAAATTTCATATTAAATACATGTACACACACTTTATTTCCTCTTCCCTCTGGCTGTTTGTATATATTCATCTTTTATTGCCTGACCTGAATTGCTGACCATAGCTTTGTTTACTAAAAAATCAAACAAAATTTGCTATGCTCTATGCTCAGTAACTTACATTATTTCATTTATCTGTTGCTATTAAATAATAGTTTTGTGTATGAAATACCAAGGAAGAACTCAGTCTATAAATGTCAGAAAATGAAAGCTGTTGTTTCTTGTAGTAGGGTATATAATACTCATCAACAAGAAGACAGTTCACTTTTCTGATTCAAAGACTGTACTTTAATGTGACTCCTGTATCCTTCTTTGTTATTGTGAGTAGCTGTAGGATTATTTCAGTCTGAATGTCATCATATATGTAATGCATTAGTAAATAATTTTTTACTGTTAGTGCATTAATAATAACCCCATTTTATTATGTTAATATAGTGAGAATACAATGTTTTAATTTTTTTTCTGAGGTTTCAATTACTTAATGTAAGTGGCTTTAGATGACCATTTTTTTTGCTTATATAAGAATATACAATATTGTATATATATTATGTATAAGAATATATAAATATATATATATTTTATATATATATAATTTTTGAGCTGCTTATCTTGATAGTTTGTAATATCTGAGTAATAAGTACTGAAGTTCAAGAAGAATAAACCTAATTTTTATTACATTTAATTTTAGGAGAGTGAAAAAGACTTGGAAGAAGCTGAGGAATATAAGGAGGCACGTTTAGTACTGGATTCAGTGAAGTTAGAAGCCTGAAGTTTTCTGTACAGGGTATTTTTTGCATTAAATCCTGGGATCCATTCCACAATTCATTATTTTTGACCACTGCTATGTGTTCAAGTAGTATGAGAATGTGATTCTTTTTATGCAGTGCATATATTTTTCTTTGCCTAATTTAATGTGTCAAATAAATAAGTTCATCTAATAAAATTGCTTCTTTCATATTTTACAGAGTATTTTAATTAACCTTTTAGCATTAAGTCATAGCCATTTTTGACAGAGAATAAAAATGTTAGGTACTATTTAAAGTCTGGATGTTTTGCTGCTTAAGAGTGAATTAAATTAAAAACAGGATGATTTTTTTTCCTAAGATAAATATCCAGATTTTGAGTATTTTATTCTGAGTAGCATACAACTCCCAGATAAGAAAGTAAGAACCCGGGACTTCCCTGACAGTCCAGTGGTTAAGACTCCATGCTTCTAAGGCAAGGGGTGAGGGTTTGATTCACAGTTGGGAAACTAAGATCATCCCACATGCCACGTGGTATGGCCAAAAGATTAAAAAAAAGGAAAAGTAAGAACTTCTCTATGGATGCAGCCTTACATATTTATTTCTTCACAGTGAAAGTCCAATATTTCCATTACTATGAACTAATGGGAAACATTTAAATCATTTTCCAGAAAGACTTATACAGAAAATACCAACCATTTAGATCTTTAAGAATAAAATTCTTATGAATAATAAAGAATTGAATTGTGTTTTAAAGGAATAATAAATGTTGCCCATATTGGGAAATAAATAAATAAATGTTGTACAGTGCTGGGAAATGTTAAATGGAAAGGGAACCTCTGATTTATAGCTTTTGCTCTTTTCTGTAGTGTAAATACTCCCACTGTGACCAATTTCAAGTGACTAATGTGACATCACTGAACAGAATCGGGAAGGTTCAAGCTAGCTACAGCATGCACTGATCCAGCCAAACCTGAATTACCTTGATTGGCTAGAAAAGGATATTGTTGCATCACAAAGCTTTTTCCCAGTACTATTGTAAACCTGTAACTTAATCTTTTGAGCTTATTTTTAAAAAATATATGACACTTGTTTTATTATATTTCTAGAAAATATGTATGAGCCTTATGTCACCAACCTAACATGACCATGATCTAATGAACCAAAATAGTAATAGTAACATTTATACTTTAAAACTCATACTTGAGAAAATAAGAAAATGAATTTTTGCTGCTATAAAATACATACTTGTAATATGGTTGATCAGATTTTGGAAGTTGCAGATGATAACTAGAAACTAACATTTATTGAATGTGAAAAAGATCAGAGAAGAGAAAAATAATACTATTCTTTAATATTATTTCTGAAGCCTATTCTGTTTAAAAGCATAGAATGTATCATTTATAAAATAAAACTTTCACTCATTTAGAAAATTACTTCCTCAGAGAATAGCATATATCTGAAGCGTTTCTAAATTGAAATGTCATCATTTTAAAACATATTACATGCCATTTTTAAGTATTGAGGTAGAAGAGGGGAAGAGTGAAGAAATAAAAACTGTAACTACAATGTAAAATTTTATACTAAGGTTCAGTATTAGAGATTTGAGGATCAGGAGAATTGAATTCTTTAGACTATCTTGTGGTTTGTTGTTAAGAACAGGTGGAGGTTTTTTAGTTTCAGGCTTGTTTTTTTGTTTTTGGCATATTGAGTTTTTAAATTTGTAAAACATTTTGAGAATTTTTGACATGTTCCAGTTGTTCTTGTGGCCAAGAGGTACATTAAGAGCAGTTATAATAGGTTAAGCATTAACTTGTTTTTAAGCTTTTATTTAAAAGCTTCTATTTGTGTAACAATAAGTACAAATTTCCTAAACTAAGACCTCCAATTAACATAGCAGCTGCTCAATAAACATTTGTAGAAAAAGTGAAAAGCAAGAACATGTCTAGCATCAGGTCTCCTGCATTGCTAACAGATTCTTTACTACCTGAGCCACAAAGGAAGCTTTCTCTGAAAGCTCTGAAGGATTATATCTCATTATAGACAAAACACATTTAATAGAATGCTTTTCAAACTGTTTTGACCACAAAGCACAATAAGAAACACATTATTTTATATAGATGCATATACAATGTATAGATATATAAACTTCTTTGATACATATCTTTATCAGCTTCTTAGATCTCAAAGCAGTTGTCTCAGTGAATGTGTGCTACAAGTTTACACATTACAGGCATAAAGTGTCATGGTAATATGTAATCACTTAACATTTGTTAAATGCCCTTGTCCTTGCACAGACCAATACAATGGCATCCATAGATTAGACAGGCAAAACAAAGACAAGTGGCAAAATCTAGTAAGTAAACCTAATTTTTCCATGTTTTTCTATACAGCAAAGGTCACATCATTTCTAAGTAAGTAAGAATGTACATAGGATAAATAAATAGACACATAACATACAAAATGAGTAAAGTGACCAAATCCAGGCTGGTTTTAATGCCATTGAGAGTATTCCCAAGTTTCAGCATTTTCACTTGGACATTCTTGGCTATCTCCCAAAGTCCTGGACAGGAACTTCCTGTCTGGGCTTTTGGGACATATACATTTTGGATGAGTACTAACATGTCAAGAACTAGGTTGTCCTTCATTTATCCTATTTTGTACCTTCTGGATAAGTCATGTAAACAGCTCCTTGGGAAGGAATGGAACTTGTGGGAGGGTTTTTTTTAAAAAAACTGCTAAAATAAGCACGTGTTTATGAGTAATGAAACCTGGTTAAAGTAATGTACTGTAATGTTCGTTTCACTTTTCTTGAATTTCTGGTGAGGAACAGTCAAAGCCTAATATTTAAAAATTGTCTCTATGCCTCTACCTGTGCACTGAGTCACTTCCAAATTGAGCAGTCAAACCTGGCTAATCTAAATTACTTTGCAAACTTCATTACATTACTTGGCTTTTAAAAAATCCTATCAAATTTAATAAGGACATATCTTACAGCTGGTTATCACTTAAATCTTATTATTTGGTCATTTAGATAAACCAAGGACAGATTAATACTTTCTTTGATGGTGAGTTAGGGCCTTTAAATGTCAGTGTAAACTTGACAGTATGTGAACAAGAGCTGTGAAGTAAGTATTTGGCATTAAAGGGTTAATCAGGTAATTTAGTCCTTGAGACTCTTTTGAGTGCTTTAGCTGGAAAGAAATTGAATGGTTTAGAAATGGTGCACTATGAAACAAGTATTAGTGTACTTGAAATTTTCAAGAGTGCTTCATAAAAATCTACATTGCACTCCACTGTTTGTTCTTATTGCTCTTTTGAGAGGTTATTTGTTCATGTATTAGACTGTTGCACAGAAAGGTATGATTAATTTATTATGTTACAGTAGATCTACACCTTTCTTACATTTTTTTTGCTTTCTTTTGACAGCTGGATAGTTGACAAGGTGACTTCAAAGTCTTGAGGGCAATATATGTCACCAAAGGTTAATATTTTTGGTTTTAATTTTTTGGATGTGCCATGCGACATGTGGGAGCTTACTTCTCCAACCAGGAATTGAACCCACGCCCCCTGCATTGGGAGCAAGGAGTCTTAACCACTGGACCAGCAGAGAAGTCCCAAAAGGTTAATATTTTTAAAACACAAAAAGACTTTTCAAATTAATAAGAAAAAATTTGTAGTGTAAAAGACAGAGGATGAAAACAGTTCATAAAATAATAAATGCAAATGAATAGGGTTTTTTTTAATGTTTTGCTTCAGTAGTAGTCACGTTCAAATTTTAAATACAATGAAGCAAAAATTTTACAGATGAGAATACCTGTTGACTAGGTATGATAAAGTACTAGCCAATGAATTTAGCATAAAGAATGAAGTAAACAAATGGGAAAAGAACATCACTTACATGATATGCAGTTGATATGTACCAGGAAAACACAAGAGCATCATCTGTAAAATAATTGAAGCAATGAGGAAATTAAAGTAGGTAGCTACAAAATGAATGTATAAAATTGTTAGGGATTGAATTATGTGCTTCAAAAAGATATGTTGAAATCCTGACCCCCAGGACCTCAGAATATGACCTCATTTGGAAACAGGGCCCTTGCAGATTTCATCAGTTCAGATGAGGTCACGCTGGAGAACAGGGTAAGACCTTAATCTGTTCTGACTGATGTCCTAATGAGACAATGTGAAGACATACAGTGAGAAGGCCACAGGACGGCACAGGCAGAGGGTGAAGTTATGCTGCTACAAGCTGAGGAATAGTAAGGTGACACCAGACTCATGTGAGAAAGGCATGGAATAGATTCTCCCTTAGGTCCTTGGAGAGTGTATGGCTCTGCCAACAGCTTGATTCAGGCTTCTAGCCTCCAGAACTGTAAGACAATAAATTTTGGTCGTTTTAAGCCACTGTACTTTGTTCCAGTCTTAGAAATGAATACATAGAACCCAACAGCTTTTCTGTATGCCAGCGATAACCATACATAATGGAAAAATAAACCCCTAAGGAGAGTTGTAGAAGATGACATTTAAAAAATGATTTGTACTACATATGGAAAGTTGATATTGTCAAAATGTGGTTTCTCCCTGTGTCCACTGCAAATTCA
The DNA here is from genome assembly GCF_054371585.1 of Giraffa tippelskirchi. NCBI lineage: Eukaryota > Metazoa > Chordata > Mammalia > Artiodactyla > Giraffidae > Giraffa > Giraffa tippelskirchi. The sequence goes on along the minus strand of NC_137281.1, from coordinate 75,620,678 downwards.
ATGAAATAAAATACAACATGGTTTGGAGAAAGGAGTGGAGTGTTAGGAAATGATTCTAAAATGCAATTTAAATTTTTTTAATATTTATTTTTTATTTGTTTGGCTATGTCAGGGCTTAGTTGAGGCATGTGAGATCTAGTTCCCTGACCAGGAATCGAACCCAGGCCCCCTGCATTGGGAGTGTGGAGTCTTAGCCATTGAACCGCCAGGTAAGTCCTAAAAAAATGTTTAACAGGAAAGAATATCTGAGAGGGGGATATGAAAAAGAATAGTGATGAGAAACTAGCTCTGCTCACTATCAAAAATTTATAGTGTTTGCGTGTATGTGTGTATATATATATATAAATTTAGTATATGATAAAGAGTATTTCAGACTTCAGAAAGGTAAATTATTCAGTAAATCATATTGGGGTAACCGGTTTACCATTTGGAGGAAATGTGAAGTTGAATCTGTGTTTCACCTCTCACACCAAAGTAAATTTCAGCTGAGTCAAAAATTTCAATATAAAAAGGAAAAAAATATTGTTGAAACTAATAGATTAACAAAGAATTTTTAATTGATATTAGGCAGTGAAGTATAGGGAAATAGAAAATCTTAATACACTGTTCATGAGGATTTTAAAGACTGCAATTCTCCACAAAGTAATACATAAATATAATGCCACAATTATCAAAATTATAGAGATATAGAACAATAAATGGTGAGACTATCCAAGAAAATCTTGAAAATGGGTAATTAATAAGGGGGAGAAGGGATAAGTGTAAGAGGTAGTACAGTTGTACATTGAAACTTAAAATTACTGCATTTAAAACAGTGAAACCAATACAACTGTTAAACTGGCAGTCAGTATAATAGACTAGAAAACCCAAACCCACCCTAAGGATGTAAATCAGTAATAAGTACCTGATGGAGGTAGCATCTCAAGTTACTGGTAAAAAGATAGATAATATATAAATGGAATTAGGACAGTCTGAGAAAAGTAAAAGTTGATTTCCATCTCATTTCACACAACAAAGCTTAAATAGATTGAAGAATTAAATTTATGCAGAAGCATTTCTTGAGCCTATACAATTAGTCAGGCACTATTCTGAAGCTAGGATACAATGGTGAGCAAGACAAAGATCTCTGCTCTTGAGGAGCATACATCTCATGGACAAGAAAATAGCAGGAATGTGTTCTGTGCAAGAACCAGTGGGGCAGGAGCCAAGTGAGTAACGGGGAAAGTAGTAGAAGAACTTGTGGGGCTTTATTAAGATAAGGAAAGAAGTTAAAGTTTTATTCTAATGAGAGTCCACGAAGATTTTAGTCCAGGGAGTGAAACGATTTAATTAGCATTGTTTAAAGATCTTGTTATTCTGTAGAGACTGAGTGAAAAGAAGCAAACCAGTGTCTCTCCACTGGTCGTTCCAAGGGTACAAATCTCCCATCAGGTTGCCAACAGCGTCCCCAGCCGGACAAACTCCAGGGAGAAGAGCGCAGCTGGTGTCTTCCCCCCACCGAGGCTGCAGCCACCGGCTCCACAGCCTCCCTGATCCATCAGAAAGCCCCTGGGGAGATGGAAAGCAGGGCCCCTTCAAGTACTCTGATGGGTGGCCTTCTTGGGTGCAGGGATCCTAGGCATGATCACTTAGCCTTGGGTTGCCCTTGAGAAGTCTGTGGCCTACTTTCCAGAGACTCAGCTCGGTCTCAGATACCACCGCCCTGATTTCTCCACCTTCCCCTCCCTTCAGACCCTCCCTTGGCAGAACATAGTTTAGTATGCAGGTTAATTCCAGTTAGAGGTGGTTCTCTTCTGAATATCCACCTTTCACATCCACTTCCACCAGAGAGAGGTACGGCCATCCCAGGGGTGGTGGGAAAAATATGATTTAGCTGAAAAAGCTGCATGTTTCTGTTAGGGTAAAGGCTACATTGAAAACAAAAGTATTATCTTGTTTATAAATAGGGAATTTAGCAAACTCTGGGGTGAGGAAATAGCTGGACCTCTAGACATAGTAGCTGCATACTGATTTGTAACATGGACGTGGACACAGAATTAGAACCAGTTCTTCCTCCATTCATGGCACAAACTTGCCTTCAGCACTTAACTGAGTGCCAGGCACTGTGCTAGGCTCTGGGAATGCAAAGTTATAAGAAGCTCATGATCTGATAACTAATCCTTACAATGTGAGGGACCAGGTGCTGTCATACAGTTCAATGTGATATTGAGATTTATAATAAATACCTATTCAAAACAGAGCCATAGAAAAAAGATCAGATCTGTGATTACCAGCGATGAGGGAGGGTGGGAGATGGGGGCTGGGGAAGGGAGAATTGATTGAAGACAGGCAAAAGTACAGACTTCTACTTTATAAGACAAATGAGTGTTGGGAATGTAATGTACAACATAATAAATATAATTAACATGGCTGTAGGTTATATATAAAAGTTGAGACTACATGCTGGGAGTTTTCATCACAAGAAAGAAAACTTTTTTTCTGTTTGCTTGATTTTGTGCCAATATGAAATGATGGATGCTTACTGGATTTAGTGTGATGGTCACTTCATGAAGTATGTAAATCAAATCATTATGCTGCATATCTTAAACATATACAGTGCTGTGTGTCAATTATGTCTCAATAAAACTGGAAGAAAAAAAAGATTGTGCTACCAAATGAAGGAAGGAAGGAAAAGAGAGGAGAGAGATAAAGAAATATTTATTTGGTCATCTTTTTGTTTCTGGCACAGAGCTCCTGAAACCCTTGAAATTTCCTAAGTGATAGAAAGTGAAAGACACTCAGCCGTGTCCTCCTCTTTGTGACCCCATGGGCTATACAGTACAGGGAATTCTGCAGGCTAGACAGAGTACTACTGGAGTGGGTAGCCTTTCCTTTCTCCAGGGGATCTTCCCATCCCTGGAGATGCCCTGTGCATCTCCAGGGATCAAACCCAGGTCTCCCGCAATGCAGGCGGATTCTTCACCAGCTGAGCCACAAGGGAAGCCCAAGAATACTGGAGTGAGTAGCTAGCCCTTCTCCAGCGGATCTTCCTAACCCAGGAATCGAACTGGGGTCTCCTGCATTGCAGGCGAATTCTTTACCAGCTGAGCTACCAGGGAAGCCCTTAAAATGATAATATTCATAATATTCAAAGTGATAAGAGTGATAATATTCATAATAAGCCCCTTTCAACCACACTTGAGTTTGTGTTACTGCAGTGATTTTTGGAATGTTTGGAAGAATGGGAGCTGGTTGCCAAGGAAACCTGGCAGGTTTGTAATTTTTAGTCCTACCCTCTGACGTCTGGAGATGCTGATTTAATAAATTAGGCTTGTGTAAGAAGCCTCCATAAAAGTTCAACAGGAGAACTTCCCAGTCGGTGAACTCTTATTAGAGGTTGGGAAGATGGCTTGGAGTTCTGAGCACTTTTCCCATACCTTGCCTTATGCATCTCCTTCATCTGGCTGTTCTTGAGTTAAATCATTCTCCGGTAAACCTGTAATTTGGCAAATAAATGTTTCTCTTAGTTTTGTGAGCCACTATGGCAAATTAATCAAACCCAAGGAAGGGGTTATTGGAACCTCCAATCTGTAGTCGATTGGTAATAATCTGTGCTGGCAGTTGACCTCTGAAGTACTGGGGTGGAGGCAATCTTACAAGACTGAGCCCATAACTTTTGGGATATAATGTTATCTCCAGGTAGATAGCAACAGAATTGAGTTGAATTGTGGGACACCCAGTTGGTGACGGAGAATTTCTTGGTGGTGGTTGTGGGGGTGGGGCAGGCAGGGGAACCCATACATCAAAATTGGTGTCGGAATCAGAATCATAGAAGGCCTTATTGGAGCTGAGAGGAAGGGTCAAACAGAAACCTTTCAGTTTGGATTTCACAGAATACACCACAGCCGTCCAAGTTATCTCAAGCAGGAGATAAAATAAAAAACTTGTGCAAGAGTTTTCGCAAGAGCCCTGGACCACAAAGGTGTGTTCAGCTGCCAGTAACAGAACACCTGACCAACACTGACTGAAGCAATAAAGGTGATCCGGTGTGCTGTGTGTGCGCAACCGCTCGAGTCGTGTCCGACTCTGTGGCCCCATGGACTGCAGCCCACCCAGCTCCTCTGTCCATAGGATTTTCCCAGCAAGAATATTGGAGTGGGTTGCCATGCCCTCCTTCAGGGGATCTTCTCGACCCAGGGGTCAAACCCATGTCTCCTGCATTGCAAGTGGATTCTTCACTGCTGAACCACCGGGGAAGCCCAAAGGTGATCAAGAGTCCCTCACAACTAGAAGTCCGAGGGAAGTGGTTCTGAGCTCGGAACAGCAGCTCAGTGAGGTGTTTTAGGGCGCAGGCTGTCTTGGCCTTTTTGGCTGTATCATTTTCAGCTGGTAGGTACTGTCTTCCCTCTGGTACTAGCATGCGTGCTGTCACCCTGGTAAGCAAGTCATTTAAATTTCCTGGGTCTCCATTTTTCCACTATCAGAATGAGATGAGATTAGATGATGAGTAAGATTTCCCCACTCCTTTTTTTTTTGGCTGTTAACTTTTTTAAAATTTTATTTTTATTTTAAATTGGAATGAAGTTGATTTGGGTTTCCTAGGTGGCTCAGTGGTAAAGAATCCACCTACAATGTGGGACATGCGGGTTCAACCCTGGGTCAGGAAGATCCCCTAAAGAAGGGAATGGCAACCCACTCCTGTATTCCTGCCTGGAGAGTCCCATGGACAGAGGAGCCTGGAGGGCTACAGTCTGTTGGGTCACAAAGAGTTGGACACGACTTGGTGACTAAACAGCAGCAGTGGCAGCATTGTTGATTTACAATGTGCTGGTTTCAGGTGTACAGTTAAGTGATTCAGTTGTACATACACATCCTTTTTTTTTCAGATTCTTTTCCCATGTAGGTTATTACAGAATATTGAGTAGAATTTCTTGTGCTATACAGTAAGTCCCTGTTGGTTATCTATTTTATATATAGCAGTGGGTAGTATGTTGTATATTGGTTATCTCTTTTATATATAGTAGTGTGTATATCCCAGGCTTCTAATTTATACCTCCCCCCACGTTTCCTCTTTGGTAATGTACGTTTGTTTTCTTTTTTAAATTTTTTATTGGAGTATAGTTGCTAATGTTGTGTTAGTTTCTGCTATACAGCAAAGCAAATCAGCTGTGCGTATACATATATCCCCTCTTTTTGGATTTCCCTCCCATTTAGGTCACCACAGAGCACTGAGTAGAGTTCCCTGTGCTGCACAGTTGGTTCTTATTTGTTTTATACACAGTAGTGTATATGTGTCAGTCCCAGTCTCCCAATCCATCCCACCCCCTCGGCCCCTCTTGGTTATCCATGGTTCTCTGTGTCTGTGTCTCTGTTTCTGCTTTGCAAATATGTTCATCTATACCGTTTTTCTAGATTCCACATATATGTGTGAATATACAATATTTGTTTTTTCTTTCTGACTTTCATCATTCTGTATGACCCTCTCACGTTTGTTATCTGTGTCTGAGTCTGTTTCTGTTTTGTCAATAAGTTCATTCGTATCATTTTTTTGTAGATTCTACCTTTAAGTGATATCATATGATGCTTGTCTCTTTCTTACTTCGCTTAGTATGATAATCTCTAGGTCCATCCATGTTGCTGCAAGTGGCATTATTTTGTTCTCTTTTATGGTTAATATTCCATTGTATATACATGCCACATCTTCTTTATCCATTATTCTCATGATGGGGATTTATGTTGCTTCCATGTCTTGGCTGTTGTAAATACTGCTGCAGTGAACACTGAGATACATGTGTCTTTTAGAATTATGGCTTTCTCCAGATATATGCCAAGAGTAGGATTGCTGGGTCTTATGGGAGCTCTAGTTTTTTAAACAAACTCAATACTGTTCTCCATCGTAGTTGTACCAATTTACATTCCCATCAACAGTGTAAAAGGATTCCCTTTCTCCATACCCTTTCCAGCATTTACTGTTTGTAGACTTTTTGATGATGGCCACTCTGACTGGTGTGAACTGATACCTCATTGTAGTTTTGATTTGCATTTCTCTAATAATAGTGATGTTGAGCATCTTTATGTGTTATTTTTGACCAGAGTAAGGTCTCTTATGGACCTAGATTTCTATTGCACCAACTGCTGCTCAGGGATGAGAGTTTAACCTGATTGTTCTCAAACTTGAGCATGCATACAATTTTGGATTTAAAAGTTTTGGAGTGGGGTCTGGGAATTCACAAGTTCTAACATGCAGGTGCTGCTAAAAGTGCTTGTCTTGGTACCACAGATGAGAACCACAGGTTTTAGCCATCAGTATGTCAGTTTCCCTGCCCTATAAAATTAAGGAGGGATTATTTAGTGATCATATCGCTCCTGGCTAATTGCCAAAGTCTTTTGGCAAGCTTTTTAAAAATACAGATAGTTGAGCCTCATCCTTGGAGATTCTGATGCAGAGGGTCTGGGGCTGGACCCCAGAGTAGATTCTTTATTCAACAACTCCCTGGATGATTATGAGGTTAGAGCATCACTGAGATCCTCCTAACTCCAAATTCTAAAAGGCTCATCAGTTTCAGCAACTTGAGTAGTCACAAAGGAAAAATAACTGCAAAGGATGCAGTATTTTTACCTGTTTTCCTCTGAAATTCAAAGATATCTAGGAATTGATGTATTTTATTTATTTAAACACTCACCCTTGGGGATTAAAAAAAAAGTGAGGCATTACTATACTAGACTCTGTAATAATATCTCAAGGAACAGTGAAAATTCAACCTCTCTCCCTCCTTCTGGAAGTATGTAATCTCTCCCCTTAACTCTCTTAGCATTTTCCCATATTATTACTTTCCTGTATATGTATTTATAATTTTTTATTTTTACTAATATATGAGCAGAATTTTTAAAAATCAAATAATATAAAAGGTAGCCCCCTAGTCCTTTGTGGCTATTGGGCGCTTAAAATGTAGATTCTCCAAATTGAGGTGTGCTGTAAGACTTAGTACGAGAAAAAGATTATAAAATATTTCATTAATAATTTTAATATTGATTACATATTTTAATGGTTGTATCTTGGGCTTTTTGGGTTAAATAGAATATAATGATATTACTGAAATTAATGTTACCTGTTTAGTCTTCCTTTTTTAATGTGGTTGCTTGAAAAATCAAAATTACAGTGTGGCTTGTAATATCCTACTGTTGGACAGCAGTGTTCTTATATGTATTATCTTCTCCATTCTGTTTTCCTTCTTTTATTATTCCATTTTTTTGGAAATTTCATGAATTCCACATACCAGTATTTCTACTGAACTTTTAATAACAGCTGTCATCTTTTTAATCTCCAAGAGCATTTTGTTGGTCTCTTAGTCTTCTTTTTACCTAGCACATTTCATTTTTTACCAGTGCAATAGTTTCTCATCTCTCTGATTTTGTGATTCTAGTTCTCTTGACATTTTTTTTTCTGTTTGTGCCACTCTAGTTTGCTACAAGCTTCTTTATTCTCTTTGCTCTCCATGTTTCAACTCAGAGGCTTTCCTCTAGTATAATAATTTTGGGCTATCCATTCAGTTCTGCTGCTGCTGCTGCTAAGTTGCTTCAGTCGTGTCTGACTCTGTGCGACCCCATAGATGGCAGCCCACCAGGCTCCCTCATCCCTGGGATTCTCCAGGCAAGAACACTGGAGTGGGTTGCCATTTACTTCTCCAATGCATGAAAGTGAAAAGTGAAAGTGAAGTCACTCAGTCGTGTCCGACTCTCAGCGACCCCATGGACTGCAGCCTACCAGGCTCCTCTGTCCATGGGATTTTCCAGGCAAGAGTACTGGAGTGGGGTGCCATTGCCTTCTCCGATCCATTCAGTTCAAGAGGCACCAAAAAGTTGCCTGGAAATCCTGTGTGCATTGGTTCATTGGTTGGCGGTCTTCACTGTGGGTTAATGAGATGGAAGGCTGAACTTTTTAAGAGATACCTATCACTGCCAAGTGTTAGTTTGTGGAGGCTTTTTCTCTGGTATTTTTTTAAATTTCTCCAGAGACGAATCCTCCAGGCTGCTTGTCTTGGTAAGTAGTTAGAGAAAAGGAGAGAGATGTTGGGAGTCAATTTATCACTTGGTAGTTAATTCCAACATTTTCAGCACCTTACTCATCCGGGACCTCTCTGATACTTTTTCAAATCCAGATGGTCTCTAGAGAATAAATTTCTGTTTCTTGGGAAAGTAGAGATAGTCATACACCTGGGCGTTGAGATGGGAAAAAGGCTTCAATTCATCCAACCCTGAGCTCTTCGTTACGCTCAGGGCCTCACATTCTGGGTGCCCTGTGTACTCCTTGGGTTGTAACTTCGGCTACATCTGCTGTTTCTGCTTTCCATTTTTAGAAACTGTTTAAATCTTTCATCTACTGTTTTCTCTTGTCCTGTTTTGTTGTCCGTGTGGGTTAGTTTTTAATTATGTAGTATTTTCTGTTTTTTTCTTTATTTTATTTATGCATGTATTGGCTGTGCTAGGTCTTCGTTGCTGTGTGGGCTTTTCTTTAGCTTCAGTGGGTAGGGGCTGCTCCCTGGCTGTGATGTGCAGGGTTCTCGTTGCAGTGGCTTCTGTTGTTCCGGAACACGGATTTTAGGCCCCACAGTGGTTGCAGGCTTCACTAGTTGCAGCTTGCAGGCTTAGTTGCTCGGTGGCATGTGGAACCTTCCCAGACCAAGGATCCCTTGTCCCCTGCGTTGGCTAGTGGATTCTTAACCACTGGACCACCAGCGAAGTCCTATGTAGTATTTTCTTAGTGGAGTTTCAGTAAAGAAAGATCACACATATAGCCAATTTTCTCATCTCTACCTGGAACCCCTGTTTCTACCCTGAGCTCTAGTTATTTACTGCTTTTTATTTTCTCCTTAAAGAGAGGGCAGAATGAAGGTCTGCTCTATCTTTTGAGTCTACCCTCTCAACCCTCTTCCTGGCATCTGTGTGTTCCTTTGGGTATCCTGAGTGCTCCACAGAGAAGGAAGACACTCGTGTAAATTATCTGTACTTTTGAATCTTACTGACTCCCTGAGTGTTAGAAATAAGTCTAAGAATAAGATAAATAAGTTTATCTCTCTGGGTCACAGATCTTAGACTAGAATCTGGTCTCTAGGTGATTTCCAAAGACAGCTTTGACATAAGAATCTCCATGAGCAGTTACTTTCTTAGTTTTTCAGTGTTTGCTAATGTTTATTTTATCATCACTGAGCATCTAATGTTGTAGAGACTTGTAGAAACCTTTTGCTAAGGAATAAAATTTAAATCCATCGAGAGAGACAATAATTAATCCTAGTTAAAGGGCTTATCATCCCTCATCAGTAGTGGTGACCAAGTGCAGGATTGAAAATGGAACAAGACTAGCAAGCAGTAGAAACAGTGCCTCCTCCCTGTCCTAGCTGCACAAGTCTTGGCATGAGATGTGGGAGGATGGAGGAGAAAGGTAAGGTGAAGCTACTGGAAGTTGTTTTAAAACGTACCCAGGATTTTGGTTTTATACTGATATGGTGAGGCCAATAGATCCAGTGATGATTGCCACTGGAAAGAGTTTGTCACTTACAGTTCCTGCCACACCATATGGGACCACATAGGGAAGCACCAGGGTCAGTCAGGAGGCACAAGGATGGAGGGGAAAGCTGGGGCAAAAGACTTTTTTTTGGAGTGGTTTTTTAATTTTATTTTATTGAACTATAGTTGATTTACAATGTTGTGTTAATTTCTGCTGTAGAGCAAAGAAATGTATATATATATATATTTTTTTCATATTCTTTTCCATCATGGCTTGTCTTAGGATATTGAACATAGTTCTCTGTGCTTACAGTAGGATCTTGTTTTTCCATTCTGTATATAATAGTTTGCATCTGCTGATTCCAAATCCCCAATCCTTCTCTTTCCCATTCTCCTCCCCCTTGGCCACCACAAGTCTGTCCTCTATTGTCTGTGAGTCTGTTTCATAGATAAGTTCATTTGTGTCACATTTTAGATTCTGCATATAAGTGATCTTATATATTATTTGTCTTTGACTTTTCTTAGTGTGATAATCTCTAGGTTCATCCATGTTGCTGCAAATGGCATTATTTCATTCTTGTTTTATGGCTGAGTAATGTTCTATTGTATATTTGTGCTACATCTTCTTTATCTACTCCTCTGTCAATGGGCATTTCGGTTGCTTCTGTGTCTTGGCTATCATGAATAGGCCTACTCTGAACAGAGGGTGCATGTATTTTTTCCAGCTGTAGTTTTGTCTGGATGTATGCCCAAGAATGGGATGGCAGGATAGTATGGCAACTCTGTTTTTAGCTTTTTGAAGAACCTCCATACTGTTTTCCATAGTGGCTGCACCAAATGGTCAAAAATCTTTACTGTGGTTTTTGCAGGAAGGAATAGGTGAGGCAGGGTAATAAGCAGGTTCAGGATTGGGTAGTTTGATAGTTTGAATAATTGATAGCAGCCTCTGGGTTGTAAGAGTGGTCCCCAGTTGTCCATTACCTGGACCTGGGGTCATTAGGGCAGAAGGTAATTGCCTGGTGTGTAACAGCCAGACAAGGGAAGTGGTTCAGGTTAAAGACTCTGGATTGGTCAGTTGGTATTTAAAAGGTATGCTCTCGCTATTGTAAACAGTGCTGCGATGAACGTTGGGGTACACGCATCTCTTTCAATTCTGGTTTCCTCGGTGTATATGCCCAGCAGTGGGATTGCTGGGTCATATGGCAGTTCATCGCAGCACTGTTTACAATAGCCAGGACATGGAAGCAACGTAGATGTCCATCAGCAGACGAATGGATAAGGAAGCTGTGGTACATATACACAATGGAATATTACTCAGTCATTAAAAAAAAATACATTTGAATCGGTTCTACTGAGATGGATGAAACTGGAGCCCATTATACAGAGTGAAGTAAGCCAGAAAGAAAAACACCAATACAGTATACTAATGCATATATATGGAATTTGAAAGATGGTAACGATAACCCTATATGCGAGACAGAATAAGAGACACAGATGCATAGAACAATTTTATGGACTCTGAGGGAGAAGGTGAGGGTGGGACGTTCTGGGAGAATAGCATTGAAACGTGTATATTATCATATGTGAAACAGAACACCATTCCATGTTCGATGCATGAGACAAGGGCTCAGGGCCGGGGCAATGGGATGACCCAGAGGGATGGGATGGGGAGGGAGGTGGGAGGGGGGTCCAGGAAGGGGAACACATGTAAACCCATGGCTGATTCATGTCAATGTATGGCAAAAACTATTACAATATTGTGAAGTAATTAGCCCCCAACTAAAATAAATAAATTTATTAAAAAAAATTAAAAAAAAAAAAAAAAAGAAAGGTATGCTCTCCAGTGAGTTGTTTGCTGTCTCTTAAGAACTGACTAAGCTCTGGGAATGTCAGTCTCTCCCTAGTCAGTGAGGCCCCAGATGCCAGAGCATCAAAAATATAGAAAATAAGAAAATACAGGTAATACAAAAATGGTCAAAGACTGAGCTAAAGTGATAGAAAGTCATGATGAAGCAGGCAGTGAGGCAGGAGTGACACAGCTTTTGGTAGGAGTAGGATGAAACTTGTAAGAACAAAGTTAGAAATGCTCTGTGTTTGGGAAAACACTCATTGTAGCATCATGATGGATGGAGGTAGATAAGATAGAATGTATTGGTTAGATGTAGCTTTCTTATATAGCCAGGAGCCTGGAGGTATAGTGAAGGGCCGAGGCAGCCACTCAAGGAAGCCACCCAGGGTCCAGGCTTCCTGTCGCTTCCTGTTCCACCAGCCTTTACCCGTGGCTTTTGTTCACATGGTAACAAGATCCACCTGTCTACAGGCACTGAGTCCAAGTCCCAAGCAGGAAAAAAGACAAGGTAAAATGATAGAAGGCAAATTCCAGCTGACATTTTTCCTTTTAATCTGAAATTCCCTTTCCTCAATCCTACCGTATAGGATTCTGCTTACATTTTATTGGCCAGAACCAGGCCACTTGGATTTACCCCAGGAAGCAAGAGTTCTGGGAAAGGTAATTGTTCTAACATTTACATTGCTGCCTCAAGCAACATTGAGATTCTAATGGTAATGATGAATCCATATATGAATAAATTCTATTTAACAGTGTCCACCAGACAGGCAAAAAAGGAAATATGGGTTTTTCTCCTTCAACTAGATGAGACAAATCACACAAAGGTTTTAGCACAATGCTTAGCTTAGAGTGTGTATTCAAAAATAAAGAAGTTTGCTTCTGCTGCTACTCCTGTTACTAACATTAATAAAATGTATTACTTCATCATCTTGATTTTTCAGTCCCATTCTTTCAGGCTTCCCTGGTGGCTCAGATGGTAAAGAATCCGCCTGCAATGCAGGATACCCAGGTTCGATATCTGGGTGGGGAAAATCTCCTGGAGAAGGAAATGACTACCCACTCCAGTATTCTTGCCTGGAGAACTCCATGGACAGAGGAGCCTGGCAGGTTACAGTCCATGGGGTCTCCAAGAGTTGGACATGACTGAGTGACTAACACACACATTCATTCAACAAATGTTTATTGCACTTTTACAACATTCAGTCTTTAGGAGCTAGGGGTCCGGAAAGGGAATAAAACCTCATTCTGGGGACTTCCCTGTCAGTCCAGTGGTTAAGGCTTCACCTTCCAATGTAGGGGGTGCAGATTCAATCCCTGGTCAGGAAGCTAAGATCTCACATGCCTCATGGCCAGAAAACCAAAACAAAACAGAAGCAGTATCATGACACATTCAATAAAGACTTTAAAAAAATATATCTGATTCCTGCCTTCTAAAAGCTTACCATCTGTGTAGCTAAATACACAATGAATTGGAGGGGAAGAAAAGCTTCAGTAGAGGCAAGCTTGGAAGTTATTGGAAGACGATGGAACTTGTGAGCAGCTGGGTCCACTTGAATCCCCCCTTTCACAGATGAGGAGAGAGGGAGCCCCCAGGGACTTGAAGGCTGGCTGCAATCACTCAGCTCTCTGTGTAGAGAACAGGGCCTGGAGCCCACGCCTCCTGATGCCCAAGGTGGTGACCCTTCTATTACACTGCCCTGTTGGAAGTGATTTGGAAATGCAAAGCTGAATGCTGCTGCTGCTGCTAAGTCGCTTCAGTCGTGTCCAACTCTGTGCGACCCCATAGACGGCAGCCCACCAGGGTCCGCCGTCCCTGGGATTCTCCAGGCAAGAATACTGGAGTGGATTGCCATTTCCTTCTCCAGTGCATGAAAGGGAAAAGTGAAAGTGAAGTCGCTCAGTCGTGTCCGACTCTTAGCGACCCCATGGACTGTAGCCTACCAGGCTCCTCCATCCGTGGGATTTTCCAGGCAAGAGTACTGGAGTGGGGTGCCATTGCCTTCTCCGGCAAAGCTGAATAAAGAGACTCAAATAATCTGCTCTTGCCTTTTGGGGAGGAGGATAGAGGGATGGGCAGGCTGTCTCACAGAAGCAAAGCCATGGTCCAGGTGGAAACATGACCAGCAGCAAATTAACTGAACTCCCAGGCTTGTGATGATGTGTATGCTGGCATGAAAATGAAGGCCCCTCTGAGCCACAGGCAGGACAGGTCCTCTGGGTCAAGACTTTAATTCACTCTGTGATTTTTAATTAGCAGTCTTGATTTTTCCAAGGATTGCATTAAATCGGTAAATGCTTCTTGCATAGCTCTCTACTCACTTATCTACTATTAGACGGTCTAGGTCACTAAGATGTAGAAAAAAAGGGAAACTTGGGATCCTGGTGCTTGATGCAGGATTAGATGAGGGAAAGAGCCATGAAATGCCATTCAGAAATATTTTAAAGATGTTAAATACACTTTGTTCAGTACAATGACCACTATATTTTATTTAATTAAAGAATACATTGTTCTGCTTGGCATAAAGTATCAGTTCAGTTCAGTCACTCGGTCGTCTCCGACTCTTTGCGAACCCACGAATCGCAGCACCCCAGGCCACCCTGTCCATCACCAACTCCCGGAGTTTACCCAAACCCATGTACATCGAGTAGGTGATGCCATCCAACCGTCTCATCCTCTGTCATCCCCTTCTCCTCCTGCCCCCAATCCTTCCCAGCGTTAGGGTCTTTTCCAGTGAGTCATCTCTTCTCATGAGGTGGCCGAAGGATTGGAGTTTCAGCTTCAACATCAGTCCTTCCAGTGAACACCCAGGACTGATCTCCTTTAGGATGGACTGGTTGGATCTCCTTGCAGTCCAAGGGACTCTCAAGAGTCTTCTCCAACACCACAGTTCAAAAGCATCAATTCTTCAGCGCTCAGCTTTCTTCATCGTCCAACTTTCCCATCCATACATGACCACTGGAAAAACCATAGCCTTGACTAGACGGACCTTTGTTGGCAAAGTAATGTCTCTGCTTTTAAATATGCTATGTAGGTTGGTCATAACCTTCCTTCCAAGGAGTAAGCGTCTTTTAATTTCATGGCTGCAATCACCATCAGCAGTGATTTTGGAGGCCAAAAAAATAAAGTCTGACATTGTTTCCATTGTTTCCCCATCTATTTCCCATAAAGTGATGGGACCAGATGCCATGATCTTAGTTTTCTGAATGTTGAGTTTTAAGCCAACTTTTTCACTCTCCTCTTTCACTTTCATCAAGAGGCTCTTTAGTTCTTCTTCATTTTCTGCCATAAGGGTGGTGTCATCTGCATATCTGAAGTTATTGAAATTTCTCCTGGCAGTCTTGATTCCAGCTTGTGCTTCCTCCAGCCCAGTGTTTCTCATGATGTACTCTGTATATAAATTAAAAAGGCAGGTTGACAATATATAGCCTTGACGTACTCCTTTTCCTATTTGGAACCAGTCTGTTGTTCCATGTCCAGTTCTAACTGTTGCTTCCTGACCTGCATACAGGTTTCTCAAGAGACAGGTCAGATGGTCTGGTATTCCCATCTCTTTCAGAATTTTCCACAGTTTATTGTGATCCACACAATCAAAGGCTTTGGCATAGTCAATAAAGCAGAGTTTTTCTGGAACTCTCTTGCTTTTTCAATGATCCAGTGGATATTGACAATTTGATCTCTGGTTCCTCTACCTTTTCTAAAACCAGCTTGAACATCTGGAAGTTCACGGTTCACGTATTGCTGAAGCCTGGCTTGGAGAATTTTGAGCATTACTTTACTAGCGTGTGAGATGAGTGCAATTGTGCGGTAGTTTGAACATTCTTTGGCATTGCTTTTCTTTGGGATTGGAATGAAAATTGACCTTTTCCAGTCCTGTGGCCACTACTGAGTTTTCCAGATTTGCTGGCATATTGAGTGCAGCACTTTCACAGCATCATCTTTGAGGATTTGAAATAGCTCAACTGGAATTCCATCACCTCCACTGGCTTTGATCGTAGTGATGCTTTCTAAGGCCCCCTTGACTTCACATTCCAGGATGTCTGGCTCTAAGTGAATGATCACACCATCATGATTATCTGGGTCATGAAGATCTATTTTGTACCGTTCTTCTGTGTATTCTTGCCACCTCTTCTTAGTATCTTCTGCTTCTGTTAGGTCCATACCATTTCTGTCCTTTATCGAGCCCATCTTTGTGTGAAATGATCCTTGGTATCTCTAATTTTCTTGAAGAAATCTCTAGTCTTTCCCAATCTGTTGTTTTCCTCTATTTCTTTGCATTGATCGCTGAGGAAGGCTTTCTTATCTCTCCTTGCTATTCTTTGGAACTCTGCATTCAGATGGGAATATCTTTCCTTTTCTCCTTTGCTTTTTGCTTCTCTTCTTTTCCCAGCTATTTGTAAGGCCTCCTCAGACAGCCATTTTGCTTTTTTGCATTTCTTTTGCATGGGGATTTTCTTGATCCCTGTCTCCTGTACAATGTCATGAACCTCCATCCATAGTTCATCAGGCACTCTGTCTATCAGATCTAGTCCCTTAAATCTATTTGTCACTTCCATTGTATAATCATAAGGGATTTGATTTAGGTCATACCTGAATGGTCTAGTGGTTTTCCCTACTTTCTTCAATTTAAGTCTGAATTTGGCAATAAGGAGTTCATGATCTGAGCCACAGTCTGCTCCTGGTCTTGTTTTTGCTGACTGTATAGAGCTTCTCCATCTTTGGCCACAAAGAATATAATCAGTCTGATTTCGGTGTTGACGATCTGGTGATGTCCATGTGTAGAGTCTTCTCTTGTGTTGTTGGAAGAGGGTGTTTCCTGTGACCAGTGCGTTCTTTTGGCAAAACTCTATTAACCTTTGCCCTGTTTCATTCTGTACTCCAAAGACAAATTTTCCTGTTATGCCAGGTGTTTCCTGACTTCCTACTTTTGCATTCCAGTCCCCTATAATGAAAAGGACATCTTTTATGGGTGTTAGTTCTAAAAGGTCTTGTAGGTCTTCATAGAACTGTTCAACTTCAGCTTCTTCAGCGTTACTGGTCGGGGCATAGACTTGGATTACCGTGATGTTGAATGGTTTGCCTTGGAAACGAACAGAGATCATTCTGTCGTTTTTGAGATTGCATCCAAGTACTGCCTTTCGGACTCTTTTGTTGGCCATGATGGCTCCTCCATTTCTTCTAAGGGATTCCTGCCCACAGTAGTAGATATAATGGTCATCTGAGTTAAATTCACCCATTCCAGTCCATCTTATTTTGCTGATTCCTAGAATGTCAATGTTCACTCTTGCCATCTCCTGTTTGACCACTTCCAGTTTGCCTTGATTCATGGACCTAACATTCCAGGCATAAAGTATAGCACTAGCTTTTATGGGAGGCTGCTTTTGGTGGTTGTTTTTAAATGAAGTTAATGAAAATCACATACTGTCTGTCTGGCTGAAACAAAATAAAGTCATCTGGAAACAGCTGCACTAGTAATTAAATGGCATTTAATGTGACTAATATCATAAGGGTGGGTTTTTCTCCCCCTAGCATTAGGGATGCAAAATTCAAGCTTCTGAGCTGCTCTGTTATAATAGTTTTGAGTCAGTAGGTGTTGAGAAGTCATTCTGGTATTTATAAAGAAAAACCCCCAGTGAGCCACAGAAGGGGGAAAAAAAAAAGGACAAGAGCTGCACAGTTTGAATTTTGAAAACTGGCATAAATTTTACAATTTTTTCCCCTAGGCATTAACTGTTCAGTGTTTCATCTCAATGAAATAAAGGCCTCTTGTTTCCCATACCAGTCAAGTGACCTCCTGCCTCGCTGTAATTAGTGGTAAACTTCAATATGCAAGCTAAAAGGCCACCTAATTAAAAAGTGTAATTAATTTACATAGATCATTCAAAATGGCTAGATTAGATAGCTTATGGAGATAATGTAAAACTCTGGCTGCTTTTATTGGCTTCTTTCCCTGCTGTTCCTCAGGTTCTGAGAATTTTCATGGGAATGAGTTTATCAAAGTGGGAAGGGCTTCAAGGTGATGGTTTTAGCTAATCACTGCTAAACATTTAAAGCTTTGCAATTATTTTTTATCAATTACCCAAGTGTAAAACAACCAAAAAAAAATGGCCGTATCTTTCATCTTGGTGCTGAATGGCCTAATGTTATTAGTGAATATTTATTAAGTGCCTGTTGAGTGCTAGATACCACTCAAAACACACTGTTATTTTAGAACTCACCATGATTAGCAATAACTCCTCTCTCTGGACTAGACAGCACTTTGATTCTTCTCATCACAGTGAGATGGTTGCAGCACCCAAAAGAAAGATACTGGCTGAAGGGTTTCTCTTCATCACAGTTCACAATGCCAAGCAATATTCTATATCATCTACTCTTCAATACAGTGTTGGACTCTAGAGCTTGGGCAGGCCCCTGGATGACAATCAGACAGCTGTTTCATTGGTGAAACAGAAGAGTTCTTTCCATGGTGCAAAAAGTGTGGCCCTATGGTGACATCTGATTGTAAATTTCTTTCCTCTTATCTGGGTTGCAAAGGAAGAAGTTTCTCCTCAGTTTATGTATGGAAGCAAAATACCAGAAAATGAATTCAACAGAGCTTCTAAACAAAGATACTGTAGACAGTGGATCTGTTAATATAGCCTGTCATTAGGGGAGAAGTCCTGGGACCTTGGCAGCACCTTGCCAAAGAACAGTAGATAAATCATCACCCTTTTAAAATTTCATCTGCTTCTCCTAAGAGGGAAAGATTGTCATGTCATGGCACTGATTTTAGCCTAACTCTACAGAGCTCAGTGCATCTCATAAAAAGAGCAAATACCGATTTTCTGGGTTTATAAAAAGAGCAACCAGAGGTCAAATGGACAACATTCGTTGGATCACAGAGATAGCATCATCTTTCAGGATTTTAAATAGCTCCACTGGAATTTTGTCACCTCCACTAGTTTTGTAGTAATGTTTCCTAAGGTCCACTTGACTTCACACTCTAGGTTGTCTGACTCTAGTTGAGTAACCATACTATCGTGATTATTAAGTCATTAAGACCTTTCTTATATAATTCTTCTGTGTATTCTTGCAGCTTCTTAATCTCTTCAGCTTCTGTTAGATCCTTATTGTTTCTGTCCACTATCATGCCCATCCTTACATGAATATTCCCTTGATCTGTCCAATTTTCTTAAAGAGATCTCTAGTCTTTCCCATTCTGTTGTTTTCCTCTATTTCTTTGCATTGTTCATTTAAGAAGGCCTTCTTATCTCTCCTTGCTATTCTCCAAAACTCTGTATTCAGTTAAGTATATCTTTTCCTTTCTTCCTTGCCTTTCGCTGTGTTTCTTTCCTCAGCTATTTGTAAAGCCTCCTCCAGCAACCACTTTTCTTTCTTGCATTTCTTTTTCTGTGGGATGGTTTTGGTCACTGCCTTCTGAACAGTGTTACAAACCTCCATCCATAGTTCTTCAGGCACTCTACCTCCAGTTCCAACCCCTTGAATTCACTCGTCACCTCCACTGTATAATTATCATAAGGGATTTGATATAGGTCATACCTGAGTGGTCTAGTGGTTTTCCCTACTGTCTTCAATTTAATCCTGAATTTTGCAATAAGGAGCTCATGATCCGAGTCTTGTTTTCACTGACTGTATAGAGCTTCTCCATCTTTGACTGCAAAGAACATAATCTGATTTCCCTATTGACCATCTAGTGATGTCCATGTGTAGAATCGTCTCATGGGTTGTTGGAAAAGGGTGTTTGCTATGACCAGTGTGTTCTCTTGACCCAACTCTGTTATTAGCCTTTTCCCTGCTTCATTTTGTACTCCAAGGCCATACTTGTCTGTTTTTCCAGATGTCTCCTGACTTTCTACTTTTGCATTTCAGTCTCCTATGATGAAAAGGACATCTTTTTTTTGGTGTTAGTTCTAGAAGGTCTTGTAGGTCTTCATAGAGCTTTTCAACTTCACCTTCTTTGGCATCAGTGGTTGGAGCATAGAGTTAGATTACTGTGATGTTGAATGGTTTGCCTTGGAAGCAAACAGAGGTCGTTTTGTTGTTTTTGAGATTGCACCCAAGCATTGCATTTTGGACTCTTGTTGACTATGAGGGCTATTCATTTCTTCTAAGAGATTCTTGCCCACGGTAGTGGATATAATGGTCATCTGAATTAAATTTGCCCATTCATTCCTGTCCGTTTTAGTTTGCTGATTCCTAAGATGTCAATATTCCATATTGCCATCTCCTGCTTGACCACATCCAGTTCACCTTGATTCATGGAGCTAACATTTCAGGTTTCTATGAACTATTGCTCTTTACAGTGTCAGGCTTTACTTTCACCACCAGATACATCCATAACTGAGCGTTGTTTCTGCTTTGGCCCAGCCTCTCCATTCTTTCCGGAGCTATTAGTAATTGTCCTTCACTCTTTCCCAGTAACTTATTGGGTACCTTCTGACCTTGGGGGGTCATCTTCTGATGACACATCTTTTTGGCTTCTCATACTGTCCATGAGGTTCTCCAGGCAAGAATACTGGAGTGGGTTGCCATTTCCTTCTCCAGTGGACCACATTTTGTCAGAAGTCTTCACTATGACCTGACAGAGCTGATCTGTCTTGAGTGGCCCTGCACAACATGGCTTATAGCTTCTTTGAGTTATGCAAGCCCCTTTGCCAGGGCAAGACTGTGATCCATGAAGGGAACCCCATATCTTAGTCAGGATAAATTCCAAACAGATTAAAGACTTCAATTTTAAAAATGAAGAAACCATGAGAGACCCAGAAGCCAAGAAAAGATTGATAAATCAGACAACATAATACTATAATCAAAAACAAAAGACAAAGTTCAAACAGAAAAAAAGGGTATTTATAATGCATATGTATAAAGTGTTACTTTCCCTAATATATATGTATATATTTCAGAAAATCATTAAGAAAGATCCATGACCAAATAGGAAATTGAATAGTTTATGGACAAAAAATATTGGTGGTTCTTCTAATTTTTTATTAAAGTATAGTTTATCTACAGTGTTGTGTTAGTTTCAGGTGTAGAGCAAAGTCATTCAGATGTATAGATATATATATATATATTTCAGATCTTTTTGCCATGCAGGTTATTACAGGATATTGAATACAGTTCCCTGTGCTTTACAGTAGGTCCTTTATTTGTTTATTTTATGTATAGGACTGTGTATATGATGGGTCTTAAATATAAATGGAAAAACACTCCACATGTAATAATAGAAATGTATACTGAAACTACACTAAGATATTATTTTTCATCAGATTGGCAAAGGTCCAAGAGTTTGATAACACACTGGATTAGCCAGGATATAAGAAAATAGGCATTGTCATAGATTGCTGGTAGAAATATAAATTGGATGGCAGTTTGCTACAAACACTTTGTCTCCAGCTTCCTTCTACTTCTAGGAATTTATTCAACAGATGCATTTGCATGTGTGTGAAATGATGCAGCACCATGTTTAATGGCAAAAGATTAGAAACAACCTAAATGTGTAACAGTAGGGGGTGTATTAAATAAATTTTGACACATCCATGACAGGGAATACTGTGTAGCTACAGAGAAGAATGAGAAGACTCTTTATATATTCATATGCAAAGACATATCTAAATATACTATTAAATAAAAACATACAAGATGTGAAATAGTGTATGTAAGTATGCTACCATTTGATTAAAAAGCATATAAAAAGTAAATACATGATAGATACATACATCCATAAATAGATGTGAAAGTGTTATTCACTCAGTCCTGTCTGACTCTTTGTGACCCCATGGATATAGCCCACCAGGCTCCTCTGTCCATGGGATTCTCCAAGCAAGAGTACTGGAGTGGGGAGCCATTGCCTTCAGGGGATCTTCCCTCCCCAGGGATCAAACCTGCCTCTCCTGCATTGCAGGTGGATTCTTTATCATGTGAGTCACTACATAGATAGTTTAAAAAAAAAGTTTAAAAAGAATAAATATGTTGAAATAGAGACATACATATAAATATTTGTATATGCTTGAACTCTAAAGAGCCTCTTGATGAGAGTGAAAGAGGAGAGTGAAAAAGTTGGCTTAAAGCTCAACTTTCAGAAAACTAAGATCATGGCATCTGGTCCCATCACTTCATGGGAAATAGACGGGGAAACAGTGGAAACAGTGTCAGACTTTATTTTTTGGGGCTCCAAAATCACTGCTGATAGTGATTGCAGCCATGAAATTAAAAGACGCTTACTCCTTGGAAGGAAGGTTATGGCCAATCTAGATAGCATATTTAAAAGCAGAGACATTACTTTGCCAACAAAAGTCCATCTATGGTTTTTCCAGTGGTCATGTATGGATGTGAGAGTTGGACGGTGAGGAAAGCTGAGCGCCGAAGAATTGATGCTTTTGAACTGTGGTGTTGGAGAAGACTCTGAGAGTCCCTTGGACTGCAAGGAGATCCAATCAGTCCATCCTAAAGGAGATCAGTCCTGGGTGTTCATTGGAAGGACTGATGTTGAAGCTGAAACTCCAATCCTTTGGCCATCTCATGCGAAGAGTTGACTCATTGGAAAAGATCCTGATGCTGGGTAGGATTGGGGGCAGGAGCAGAAGGGGACGACAGAGGATGAGATGGTTGGATGGCATCACCGACTCGATGGACATGGGTTTGGGTAGACTCCGGGAGTTGGTGATGGACAGAGAGGCCTGGCGTGCTGCAGTTCGTGGGGTCGCAAAGAGTCAGACACGAGTGAACTGAACTGAAACTCTTTTAGGGAGCATACATAAAAGACTAGCAATTTTTGTTGCCCTATGAGAAGAGGAACTGGGTAGCTTTGGGACATGAGCAACAGAGACTTTTAACTGTTTGCCTTTCTCTAATTTTAGAGTTCTAAACCATATATTTACCCACAAAATTAAATTTTTCAAAATACCAAAAATGCAGTATAAATGTACTTGCAATTAAATACATTTAAAATTTGAAAGAAAATGTTTAGAAGACAAACCATAGAGCAGACAGGACTGATGAGACAGGTTCTTCAGGGAAGGATTTGCTGCAGGGGGGACACTGGATAAGAGCTGGGTGAAGTGAGGAAGTGAGCTCTGAGACTCATTTGGGAGGAAAAAAATGCATTTCAGGCAGAAAAAAGCCAATGCAAAGGCCCTGAGGGGCATGCCTGGGATTCATTAGAGTGGAGGAGAGGCCAGCATGTCTGGAGTGAAGTGGGAGGGGAGACTGTTTCAAGTTGTTATCAGAAAGGGGCCAGGGCCTGACACACAATCCTTGTAAGTCATGGCAGGGGTTTGAAGTTGATTGTGTGTGATCACTAGAGATTTTGAGCAGAAGGGGGAGACACTCAGTCTTCTGTCCCCCCTCTAGGGAGGGGGTAGCCTGGCCCTGCCCTCACAGAGCACACGGTGCAGTGGGAGCCACGGACAATGCATAAGAATGTACTTCATAAACACAATGAGACCCTGGCAGAGGGCTTCAGGGCTTCAACAGACTCTGGGATGGAAAGTGACCACAGGGAGGAGAGGGCCAATTTATTTTGTTTTTTCAACTGAAGTAGAGTTGATTTACAATGTTGTGTTAATTTCTGCTGTGCAGCAAAGTGATTTAGTTATATATGTATATGTACATATATAATACATACACATATATACACACACATATTTTTTATGTTCTTTTCCATATGGTTTATTACAGAATATTGAATATAGTGCCCTATGCTATACAGCAGGACCTTGGTTTATCCATTCTATATATAAAAGCTTGTTATCTATTAACCCCAGCCTCCTGTTCCATCCCTCCCCTAGGAAAGGGCCAATTTGGAGGGTAAAGGAGGGCTTCCCAGGTGGCTTAGTAGTAAACAATCCACCTGCCAATGCAGGGGCCACAGGAGACATGGGTTCAATCCCTGGGTCAGGAAGATCTGGAGGAGGTAATGGCAACCTACTCTAGTATTCTTGCCTGGAGAATCCCATGGACAGAGGAGCCTGGTGGGCTATGGTCCACAGGGCTGCAAAGAGTCAGACATGAATGAGCACACACGCATGCAGAGGGTTAAAGAAGACCTTGCCTAGGAGGTGAGATTTAAACAGATCTGAAAGCTGAGAAGCAGCTATGTGAAGGATGGGAGGAGAACTTTCAGAGCAAAGGGAGCAGCAGGTATGAAAGCCTCGAACTAGAGGGAGAATTGTTTTATAAATTTCCACAAGGCCAAGGAGGGTGGCATATAGAGACCAAGGGGAAATAGGGAGATGGGCAATGATGCTTATTACCAAGGATGGAGAAGAGTTTTAGTGTGGGTGTTTATCTCTGAAAGTCAGTGATTTGATGACACCTAGCTTCAGAATTCTGGAAACAAAAGAGGCAGACACGGATTTCTGCCAAGATGTGACCTAAATATGTTTGGTGCTGGTTACTGCGCTATTCCACCTCCTGTCTTCCCTTCTAAAGTTGGGTCCCCATGCTTCTCTTGAAATGAACAACATTTCGCCCCAGGAAGGCAGAGATGTTGCAATTCCTTGAGAGCCCAGATCAGCTGGTGTCCTAGAACCCCTTCATGGGAACTTTCCTTAGCTGCAGGTCACTCCACTTTGCACCTTCCCCTCCTGAGACGGTGAAAAGTTTGGTGGCCATGAGTAGGGGAGAAGGAACTACTGAAATCAAGCTTTTCCAGCATCAGGCTGCCCACGTGGTGATGGGACGTGGCCTGAGCATCAGGCACAGTGCTGTGTGGGACGGCCTCCATCTCTCAAGAGCACTGCACCCCATTTAAGAAGGGGAGAGCAGAACACCGTAATGGCGTGCGGATGAGCTGATCAGTATTCTCAATTTACCTCTTTAACTCCAGGGCCCAAATTGAAAATGCAACTGGGAGAACCTCGCGGGACTCCCTCAGGGCCTGTCCCTGCCCTGCCAAAGAGCAGCAGCTTCTTGCCAAGGAGGTTTGGGGCACCCGCCTGAGGACACCGGGTGCTGCTTGGGTGCTCACAGACCTGTCCCCAGCTATTTTAGATGCCACTGGGACTGGACCACTCTCAAACCTCCATCCTGTATTAGAACTCCAGGGCCCAATCCTGTTTCCAGAATCACCGTGGTCAGTAATACAACTTCTCAGCAAGAACGTGGGAGATTTCTTTCTCAGTAAGAACAAATGGATAGTAATTAAAAGCGCAAATGAGGGGGAATTCCCTGGAAGTCCATTGGTTAGGATTCCTTGCTTCCATTGCACGGGGCCTGGTTTGATCCCTAGTTGAGGAATTAAGATCTCAGAAGCTACACGGCACAGCCAAAAAAAAAAAAAAGTTATGTAGCGATAACTGTCACACTAACCACTGTGAGACCTTGACTCCTCTTGGCCTCAATTTCTCATCTTTAAAGATAGCAGTGTTATAGAACAGTCTTATGGACTCTGAGGGAGAAGGTGAGGGTGGGACGTTCTGGGAGAATAGCATTGAAACATGTATATTATCATATGTGAATCAGAACACCATTCCATGTTCGATGCATGAGACAAATGCTCAGGGCTGGGGCAATGGGATGACGCAGAGCGATGGGATGGGGAGGGAGGTGGGAGGGGGGTCCAGGAAGGGGAACACATGTAAACCCATGGCTGATTCATGTCAATGTATGGCAAAAACTACTACAATATTGTAAAGTAATTAGCCCCCAACTAAAATAAATAAATTTATTTAAAAAAAAAACATATAATAGATGCTCAATAAAGTATTGTGAATTTACTCAAAAAAAAAAAAAAAAGATAGCAGTGTTAGGCACTAATCCCTAAGAGTTCTTGTGGTTCTGATGGTTCCTGTGCTTTCTGGTCCCCTGTCCAAACACTGAATCCCTCACCACCAATGAATGGCAGTCCCTGCTCTGGGCCCACTTTCCAGGCTTAAACCTGAGCATAGAGCTGGAGAGGGAGAGGCTGACTTCATTTGCAGTGGCTGCCTCAGGGCCATCCTGACACCTCACTGTCAGTCTCATTCTGGACTGCTCTGCACAAAGCTGGCCAGGTGAACCCCACTCTGAGTGGGGGGGAGGGCCTGAATTCCAAGAGGAATGAACTCTGCTTTGTAATACAGATTGCTTCATAAGGGTAATTTGATTTGGGAAATCTTATTCTCAACTGCTGTTGACCATCTAGACCATTCATTCATTCTTCTTTTCATTCATTAATTCAATTTTTTTTTTTAACATTATTGTATAGTAGGCTGAGAAGGCAATGTCACCCCACTCCAGTACTCTTGCCTGGAAAATCCCATGGATGGAGGAGCCTGGTAGGCTGCAGTCCATGGGGTCGCTAGGAGTTGGACATGACTGAGCGACTTCACTTTTACTTTTCACTTTCATGCCTTGGAGAAGGAAATGGCAACCCACTCCAGTGCTCTTGCCTGGAGAATCCCAGGGATGGGGGAGCCTGGTGGGCGGCCGTCTCTGGGGTCGCACAGAGTCGGACACGACTGAAGCGACTTAGCAGCAGCAGTATAGTAGGCACTGTACAGGGCTCTAACAATACTGAGGTAAGAGGGCAAAGATTCAGCCCTCATGGTGCTGGAATTCTATTCGGGAAACAGACAACCAAATAAGCATGTAGCACTGTTTCAGGTAGTGATAAATGCTATGCTGAACAAAATAAAGCAAGGTAAGGGATGAAGGATAATAAATGATGCATATTTTGACTCTTTGGGGGAGTTTTTCAGGGGAAAAGGAATTTGGGAAGGGAATTCAGGGAAGACCTCTCTATTGGGGTAGCATTTGAGCAGAGATTTGAATGAAGAGAGAGACCAGACTAGATGAAGGTCCAGGCAAGTGTGTTTTAGGAAGGAGGAACAAGCAAAGTACAGTGGTCCTGAGATAGGAACAAGGATGCTTATATGCGTGTCTCTGGGTAGCAGCCTTTCTTTTCCTCTGAGGGGTGAGAGTTAGCCTTCTTAATCTGACTGGTGAGAGGTTACAAATTACAAGTATGAGTTACAGGGAAGGAATCTTATACAGTGTGTCTTTAAAGATGACAACATAGGTGGCAAGACAGGCTCACCTCTAACATGTGCAGGATCTGGAGCATGTACAGGTGAGCAAGTACTATATGTCTAAATATTGCAAAATGATCAATCAGGCTAATACAGGAAGAGCCCCATACAAGCCCTGGAATCAAGAGCAGGACTGTTGGGTAAGGAATTCTGGAGCACCAGGTGGTCCAGAGAGCAGAGAGCAGACTCTGGATGGGCAGCGGCTGGAGGGGGTCCAAGGGGACCATGCAAAGCCAAGGTCCAAGGCAGGGGATACCTGCTTGGCCAAGTATGACTGATACTATAAATGGCTCCTGAATGGCTAATGTTTAAGAAAGGATCCTTCATGCAGAATTAAGCTGCAAACCAGGAAGTGAAGAATGTTGTCAAGGTGCCAGAGGTTAAACCTTTGGGACAAGAGTGAGAAAGAGTTGATAGATATCTTGGACTATTTAACCAGGAAGTTTACAAATTTCTTGTATTTTCTGTTTATTTCTTCTTTGTTCTCTTGACACCTATAGCAAACTGTTTGAAAGCTCTCA
The DNA here is from genome assembly GCF_054371585.1 of Giraffa tippelskirchi. Taxonomy (NCBI): domain Eukaryota; kingdom Metazoa; phylum Chordata; class Mammalia; order Artiodactyla; family Giraffidae; genus Giraffa; species Giraffa tippelskirchi. The sequence goes on along the minus strand of NC_137281.1, from coordinate 75,593,819 downwards.
TCATTCTTGGCTAAGGGAACCCACAGAAAGGTGTCCGTCTTCGCTTGAGGCAGAATATGTAAGGGGGCAGCACCACCTGAGGGGATGGCAGGAACTCAAGCAGAAGACTCCAAAGAAGCCCCTCCAAAACCCCTACCACTACACCCGCTCCTGAAAGTATTCTTTGCAGCACGAATGTTGGAAAGTGCTAAGAAGAGAAACCCTTTTAGTACAAACAAGACTAGTAGAGACTCTAAGTATCTGCTCTTCCCTCTTTCTCTCAGTAACAGAACCCAGTGTTACCTGCAATGCAAGTAGCCAGTATAAAGACACTGTTTCTCACGCTTCCTTGAAGCGCTGTCTGATCATTTGACCAAAGTTCTAGTCAATGGGATTGAGTAGAAGTAATTTGCATAACTTCAACTTGTTCTTCTAAAGGAAGAAAGTTCCTCTCCTCTTCCTCCTTCTCCCTTCCTGCTGGCTGGAGTGTGACATGCTGGTTAGCCATCCTGAACAACATGGACAAGGGGACACCCTAGCAGGCAGAACAAAACAGAAGGGACTGGGTCCCTGACACCATAGATCTAACAGGGCAGTCTTGGCTTTCTTACATCTGGACTATTAAGTGAGAAAGAACTTCTATCTTGTTTAAGCCACTGTTGGCTTTATTGTTGTTGTTTATCTCTTTTATAGTTGCTGAAGCCTCATCCCAACAAAGGCAGAGGCTCTTGGAGGTCTTTTTACCTCTTGGAGGTAACAAATCTCACAAGTTTAATTTCCCCTGTATAAAGGACTTCCTTTCATTTGCCTTGAAGACTGTGGGTTGTCTCCTAATCCATGTTTGTTCTCCTGTAATTCTTTCTGAATTACATAGACTTTGATCACATCACTGCTCAGCACATGTCTTTCTAGTTGATATTCTTTGAGTTATAGTCTGACCTCATGGAGAATGCCTCTGCATTTCCTAAAATTTGAAGATTTCCCTTTTATTATCTTCTTTCAGTAAAATGGTACCAGAGGCTTTTGTCTGTGGACTGGAAATCTGGCCCAGGATCTACAAATGTTTGTTGAATTAAGTTGAATTGAACTTCAAAAAGCAGTTTCTCTTTAAGAAACAAAATGAACTAAGTTCAGGTTTCCAGACAGCACAGCCCAGGGTTTCATATACTATGTCAAGTAGATAACATGAGGCCATGAAAGGCGTTAAGACTTGGAGAATATTCCTTTACAGGAACACTCTTCATCTTCTGCCCCCATCCCTCCCTCAAATTCCTGGCCAATTCCTATCTATCTACCCTTCTTGTCTCAGCTTAGACAATACTTCCCAGGCTCGTAGACCAGGTTGCTTTCCTCTGTGTTAGTATCTCATAGCCTCTGGTACTTGTTATTTATTATACGCCTCATGCTTGTATTTATTCCTCTGATGTCTGTCATTTTTGGTCAACTGTAAAGACATGACTACACCCCATTGTGTGTCCATAGAGCCCAGCCCAGTGCTTGGCTTATAGCTGGTGCTCAGTAACAATTTGGTAAATGAATGAGTGAATGAATGGCCAATGAATGCATAGCATTATTGTGACTCCTCTCTCATACTCCAAATTAGAAGCAAATCCTAGGCTCTTCCTAAGGAAATTTTTCAGTTTCCAATCACTTATCACTTTGCTTGCTGCTCTCATTCTGGTGCGAGTAACCATCATTTCTCCCTTGGATTATTGTATTAGGCTCCTAACTGGACTTTCTGCTTCTACTTCCCTTCTCTCCTTCTGCTCAAAACACACACCAACCTTTCAGTGCAAATTCAGAAAAAAAGTGAGGATGAGGGCCAAGTCATAAGTGAAGGCCATGTCGAAGATAGCAATTATGTGCTTCCCAGAGCAGGAAACTCATAAAAACCTCCTTTTTAATGTTTTAACTACTTCAGGTAAAGACTACAGTTCTCATTCTCTGTTGAGATAAATTTTGGTCAGTGCATTGTGTGAAGGGACAAGTGCATCTCTGAGCCATGCCATTGTAAGGGTATGAAGCTGCTTCTTCATCTCCCTTTCCAGCTGTCTGAAATACAGAGGTGGTGGCAGGAGCGGGATCAGCCATCTTAGACCATGAGATGGAAGCCAAATGTTGAGGAAGGCAGGACAACAATAAAGAAGGGTAAGTTCTCAGTCTTTTGGAGCTCTGTATCTGCCTTGGAATGTGAGAGAGAAATAAAATTCCATCTTGTCTAAGCTACTCCAATTTGGGGTGGCTGGTATAGCAGCCTAATATGTATCCTACCTAATACATCCTCCTCTCCCTAATGCAGTTGCTTCATGAGAGTGAAAAGGAGATTATGAAAAGTATATACAGAAAAGTCAATATCCCTTCTGATGGGTAACTTGGGGACCTCTTGAAAATTAAGGGAGAGGTGGAGAATAAACCCTTATTCTAAAGCAGCCAGGAAAGCATTATCTTCCACCCAGGAAGGGCTCTCTGGTTCCATATGTTAACATGTTGGGGAAGCGTGAGAGGGCAGAGAAGGCAGTCCTGCTGCTTGGTTTCAGGCGCTAATGTGTAAAATGCCTTTGGGGAGTGAATAAGAAAATTAACTAAAGCTCTGGATTTGGGGACTTTAGTGGGCTTAAGACAGACTTTTAATCACCCTTCACTCCCTGTGATCCCAGTGTGTGAATTTTAATACATTCACTTGTATCACAACCCAGGACAAGGTCTGTGTGTATTTATGACCCACCATTGTGTGAGGCTGCTGCCCTCCCCAGCCAGAGTACCGGATGCCTAGGGCCTGCATCTGGGGACCAGTTGCCACCAACAAGGTAGTTTTCCCGACAATTCTCTACCATGTGAAAACATTGTATATGCTGCTGCTGCTGCTGCTAAGTCACTTCAGTCGTGTCCGACTCTTCGCGACCCCATGGACTGCAACCTACCAGGCTCCTCCGTCCATGGGATTTTCCAGGCAAGAGTACTGAAGTGGGGTGCCATTGCCTTCTCCCAACATTGTATATAGGTTTGGATTAATATCAACCTATATTTGGGTCAGATGGAAGATGTGAATTTGTTATAAATATGTCAGACTGCATGCATCCACTAACCAGTTTTTGTCCCTGAAACTTACTGGTTTGGCAATTCATTTTTGATTCTTGACTCAGCTCCTCCCTAGGTTCAGATTGATTGATAGAACTCCTCTGGATACTTGTATTATTTCTCCTCATAATCACAAATGTTAAAGATTCACCTGCATCTATACCACTCTTTCACAAGCTGGGGCTCTAGGGGGCCTGAACACCTCCCCAAGTTGTTTGCAAATATATATGCATTTTAGTGGGAGGAGGTGTATAGCTTTCACCAAATTCTCAAAGGGATCTGTGACTCCCCCCCAAGAAAAAATTATTTTAAATACAGGAGTTACCGTCAGAGCAAGCAAGGCTGATTAGGAAAGCAGTCATTTTGGACAGTAGTGATTTATCCCCTAATCCTCCTCTTTCAAGCCTCCCACTACCACCAGACAGACATGGATGTCATTTATCTAGACAATTTGCCTCACGTTGCATTCCTCTTTTAAAATGGGAACATTCTATAAAAGGTATTACAATAACTCTTAACACCTAAAATTACTTTCTTCCTCAGGATCCCGTGTTCCTGGGTAGAAAAAGAACATTGATTGAGAAGGTGGGAGGGTCAGAGCATATTAAAACAGCTGCTTCTCAGGTTTACTTCTGCCTCTCACAGGGTGTAAATGCCTGATGGCCAGTCCACCATGGCTGAAAAACTCAGTGCAAGGCATGCTGGACTGTAAGCTTCACCAGGCCAAGGATCTGTCCCTCTGTTCACCTCTCACTCCCCGGGACCCATCACTGACCATGCCCAGCACATAGTAGGAGTTGGGCAAATATTGGCCAGCAACCTCATCAGTCACATTGATAGTGTATTTCCTTATCCAACTGAGAATGGTTCCAAATGATAAAACCGATTCAAGGAGAAGGTTAATAATCTACTTAGAAATATAAATACTGGCGTATCACCACATCTGGACACCAGGAACATGCATGTGTGTACACCTTGATGCAGAGAAGGGATGCACAGGCTGTCCTAAATCTAATAAACTGAAAGGTTGCTGCTGCTGCTAAGTCGCTTCAGTCGTGCCCGACTCTGCGCGACCCCATAGACGGCAGCCCACCAGGCTCCACCGTCCCTGGGTTTCTCCAGGCAGGAACACTGGAATGGGTTGCCATTTCCTCCTCCAATGCATGAGAGTGAAAAGTGAAAGTGAAGTCGCTCAGGAGTGGGTTGCCATTGCCTTCTCCGCTGGAAAGGTTAGAGCTACCCATTTAAGAAATCTTTGGAATAACTTATTCAAGACTTTTTTTTGTCCTACCAGGTGCTCAAAACAGACTTGTTGCTTTTTCAGTACTTTAATAAGGTTTGGGCAATGACGCGGAGAGACTGAGACCCGCCCCCCCAGGGCCCTTGCTCGTCAGGACTCGAGGCCAGTGAAGGCCCAGCCTTTGCCGCGTGCAGACGCGCCCGCGGCGATGCTGCGCTGCCCCGGCACACACCTGCCCGCGTGCTGCTCTCGTGGGGTCGGAGTCACGTCCACCTGTGCCCACAGGTTCCGTGGGCGGCCCTTCGGCCCCCGTCCCAGCCCGGGGCTCCCTCGCTCCGATTGGAGCCTCCAGCGACCGTTGTCCTCGGAGTCGTCGGTGCAAACCCTGCTCGCGACGCCGATAGCGGGCGCCCCTTCCCCCCCGGGCCGGCCCGACGGAGCACGGGCCCGGGGAGGGGCCCGGCCGCGCGGCCGGCGCAGCGCCCCCTGCGGGCCGGGCGGGGTCGGCCCGGGCGCCCCTCCTGGCCCGCGGGGCTGCGGGGCGGCGGCCGCTTCGGGCGGGCGGGCCGGGCCGGCAGAGGAGTTGGGCTATTTTGTGACGGCACCATCCACCCAAGCCTCATTACCACCTCTTAATGAGACCCCTTTACTCCGTGACGTGCAACCGCTCCATCTCATTAAGGAAATCGCTCTTCAATGCTGATTATTTTATTTGCAGCCATAATTATATTTCTTTCGGCTAAATCACGGTTTAATCGAGCCCACATGGAGGGCAGCAGCACTAATTACGGCGGGGGATGCGGCGGCGGCGGCGGCGGCGGGCGCGCACCGGCTTTGGTGGGGAGGGGGCTGGAGAGGGGGCGCCCGGGCGGCGGGCGCGGCCGGGGGGCCCGCGGGCGGGGAGGGCCGCGGGCGGGGGGCGGGGGCCCGGGCTCAAACACAACAACTTATTACTTCTAATTCCCCAACTGTCACCAAATCACCTGCACGAAACAAGAATCTAATTTGTTAAGCTGGCATGTCTGCAGATGGAAGATCGATCTTCTCTGTAGATTTCTCTAATTGAGTGAATATAGACGCCCGGAATTAGCCGCGCTCGGGCCGCGGGGAAGGGGGGAGGGAGGGGAGAGGGAGGGAGAGGAGAGAAAGGGGAGAGAGAAAGGGGGAGAAAAGTGTGAGAAAGGGGACTGCAGGATGGAGGCACAGGGAGAGAACGAGAGGAAGGGATAGGAAAGCGGAAAGGCAAGAAAGAGAGGAAGGAGGGAGAGAGACGAGAGAGAAGAGGAAAGGGAGAGAGAAAGGAAAAGGAAAGCGAAGGGAGCGAGGGCAGGACGGCAAAGAGAGGAGACGGCAGGAAGGAGGAAGTCCTCCTTGACGACGGTTCCCTCCCCATAGAGTCGTATCGCCCCCCTCCCCGCCCCCCAGTGCACACTAGCGGGGGAAGCCCGGTGCCGGCGCGGGTCTCAGGCCGGGACCGAGCTGCTGGCGGAGAGAAGGTTGGGACGGTGGGGCCGGGCAGGGAGCGAGCGGGGAGGTGGGGGCGCCGGCGGCGCCAAGAATGGCTTACAGAATCACATTTGTTTTTCTTGTGATTTTATTAAAAGTCACTCCTCATCTCCAGAATGCGTGAAAATATCTACTTTCCACTCAGATACACCGCATTAACTTGTTGGAGGCGAATTTGTTTGTTTGTCTATTTTATTTATTTGCTAGATAAGATTGATGCAGTCTTATTAGCGCTATATCTAGTTATAGAAAGAGATAAGGATGAGATGTTTTTCTTTTTATTCCAATTACTAACCTTGTCACCTAACTGAATAGCTGATATATGATTATTTATCCTGAGTAAATAGAAATCAGAAAAGCAGCGAACTTAACACATAACAAACAAAATCTCTATGTCACTTATTATATTCCGTGTGGCTAATTGGGGCCATTAAATTTACAGGGCTAAAGGCGGGATAGAGGAGACACAGAGTCAGGCGGGCGGGTACTGATCCGTCATTGTTTTGTGCCGAGTTTTCTGCGTTGAGGACCGCGGGCGTTAGTTGTTGGAAGGCAGAGATTGAAAACAATAAGCAAGGGACCCACTCCAACGTCCACGAAGAGTCATCAGGTGGACTGCATGGCTGTAGTTTGCAAACGCGAATGTATGGGGAACTTAACTGCGGTGGCAAAAAAATATGTTGAGCTTGAGTATCGCCACGGGCTTCTGGGAAGGGTAGGAAATCAGACTCTCTGGCGGCGGGTTTTCGCTCCTCCGCCCCCCTCGGCACAACCCCGAGATTTCGGGTTCGCAGGCAATGGACACAGACTGCTCGCTCAAAAGCCCGCACAAGTACACGCGTCACGCGCACGCAGCTCCGGCTCCCTGCGCCTAAATAATAATAATAAATAAAGTCTAGAGTGTGGATCTTTGGCTTCTAGGCTGGAGCAAGGAATTTTTTTTTTTTTTTGGCCACGAGTTCCGCGGCGACATCAGTGGGACAAACCCTGGCTGAGAGCGTCCGGGAGTCCCTGCGCTCCCAACGCAGAAAGGACTGGAGGATGCACTTGGGGGCCGGGCCCAGACCTGTTCGGCTAGGGGTTGAAAGCGCTCATTTAGCCCCTGGAGAAAAGAGCCGAGAGTGGCGGCCCGAGGACGAACCGAGGGCCCTTTTCCAGTGGCCGGACAGGAGTGCTCAAAGCCTCTTTGGCTATGGTCTCTTTTGCTGAGGACCTCGAGAGTGTTCTTTTATGCAGAGAAGTGTGGAAGCACCTGTCACCCCTTCCCAGACACTTGGCAGCCCTCCCAGGTCCTTTTCCTTCCACTCACCCCATCCTCCCATCGACTGCCCCAAGATGAGACTGACATCCAGCCCTCCTAAACTGAAGTGTGCGCCCTGACCCCTTTCCGGGACGGGGTGGAGTGGTGAGGGTGAGGGTGAGGGCTGGGGGATTTGAAAGTTGTGGGAGAAAGTGGTTACCCTTCTTTCCAGCACAGTGGACTTGAGACCTTTCTGTTTTTTTCCCTCGGGTATCTGCCCCCCACTCTTTATTCTGTTTGAGGTTTTAAGGTAGAACGCCATCTGACTCTCCATCGAGCTTAGGTTATTGCATATCTGGAAAAGTAAACAGGAATGTTCAAGTCACTTGATTTGTTTTCTGTAAGCAAATAATACCCAAAAGCATGGCTGTAATTTACCACGAATTAAAATTGATTCTTTTCATCAGGCAAGAAAATAGGAAAATGTGAGATCGTTAATTATTGAGGGAGGCGCTCCTCATTAAAGGGAACAATGTTACAATTCAGCATTTAATAGCGGGAATGTGAATAATAACGCGCCATATTTCAGCCCACTGTCTGCAAAAAAAAGAGAGTAGTTTACAAACAGCCCAAGCAACCCAAAGTTACATTTAATAAACACCCAAGGCTTCTGTAAGTGGAAAATGCAATTAGGGCTCTGGGCACACTACCCAATTCTTCAGGAGCATCTGGTATATATTTTTATTCTCTCTCTCTAGGTCTCTACAAAGGATTCGCAATGAACGCGGAAATATAATTAGAGAGAAAATCAGAATTACAAACCTAATCAACATAAATCCATCATTAAAGCACTTGCTGCCTGGATCCCCCATACCATCCCACCTCTCTATCCAGTCACACTCTACTCCTAAATCTTGCTCTGGACCAGGATGGGAAAGCAGAAGGAAAGGCACCGATTTTTGTAATTGTTGTGTTGGTAGTTTACATAATCAACCTTCCAGGTTTTGTTTTCTTAAATAAATATATATATATATCTCCCAGAAAACCACCTTCTTTCAAAACTACAAAGTTCTCTGGTTCTGTCTGAGCGCGTGGCCCAGCGAGAGAGCTGGATTGGATTCCCTGGCCTTTAAATGCTCTTTGTGCTTCGTTAAAAAGAAGGGGGGAAAAAGAGAAAGAAAAAAATGATTTCCCTGTGCATCGCCCCTTGGCAGGCTCTTGTACAAAATTCAATCTCTATTTTTTATGAGAAGTAAACTGTCTAAATAAATTTTATTAGGGGCAACCAATATATTTTCTGGTAGTTCCCTTTGTTCCATTTCTACGTGTGTGTAACAATCTAAAACCTATTTATTGAGGAAAAATCACTGGATCCGTCATAGAAAATCCTTTTACTTTGCTTTGAAGTGATTTCTGAAGACATTTTTGTCATTCCGAAGATTTGGGGGCCATTGGGCTAAAGCCTCGCCTTGTTAGGGACTTCAGTTCCCATGATCATGTGGGAAATGCCTTAAATTATCAATAGCAATGGGCCTGACCGGCACTTTCCCGGCTGCCCGAGGAACTTGGGAAGATGACGGAGAATAAAACTCTGGTAAATACATCTCAGGAGCTGCCCAGGTGGATTCAGACATTGGCCAAACGAAACGAGCCGCAGAGAGGGAACCGGGATCGCGGGCGAGCATTTTACGTCCAGACTATTGTCATTTTCCTCGCCACGCCTGCTGGCAGCCGCTGCTGACTCGCGGTCCAGCTCCAGCTTGCTCCCTCCCCACCTCGACGCCCCCACACCATCCAGTCACCCGTCACCCCCTCCCACTCTCAGATTTCCCTTTCTTTTTTTTCCCGCCTTTCCTTTTTCTCTCTCCCCCCAACCCCCACCATCAGATGCTTATGCTCTGAAGTCTTGGAAGAAATGATTTAGTTTGTTTATACTGCTATAAAAATCAAGACCAATAGAAAAGTCATAAAATGAAGCGGGCTATCAATCACGCCGCAACATTGTTATTCAGCGGTTACTAACAGAGATGGATAATCCTTTGATTTCGTCCCATTGTTATTACTCTGATGTGTCTTCACATTAACTGTTACACATTTATTTATCGACCTGAAAGATGCAACAAAACAGAATATACGAGCGTGTGCGTGTGGGAGAGAGCTGTACGGCCCGCGGCTCGGGGGCGGCTGTGGGACGAGGCCACGAGCGCCGGTGTGCACACCTGTGCAGGTCCCGCGCCCTCTCGTTCCTCTCCAGGGGGCAGCCTCACCTCCCTTCTCCAGACAGGGTGCGGACCGCGGGGGTGCCGGCTCCCGAGGACCCGCCGGTTTGAAGGAGCGGGGTGCCTCCGCCAGGCCTCGTCCCTAACTCTGACACTTCTCCCCACCTCTGCCCCCGCGTCCTGATCTCAGTCACCCCCAAGCCCCACCCAGGTGGGCACAAACCCCCTCCCAGTCCCCGGGAACGTGCAGCCAGGTGCGCATTCGGGAGCCAGGTCCAGGGAGCTCGCCGCCGGGTTCCGGGCCGCTAGCCTCCCTCTTATAGCGCGCGCCAGGCTCCGTGGCTTCTAAATTTGGCGTTTCGTTGGGGGAAGGGGAAGCTTTTATAGGAAGGACTCTGCTTTAGGTCTAAGTATTCGCCTCTCAAGCCAAGCTTTTCTCGAAAGGACTTTAGGCAAAAGGCGAACATGCTCGCGGCCCCTAATCGCGCCGCCGCCGCTCGGGCTCCGGCTCCGCCAAACCGCAGCCCGCGGTCCCGGCGCCCCAGTCCCGTTTAGGCCGCTTTGGCAGCAGCTTCGGCGACCGCGGAAGCTCGGCCCGGCCCCGAGCTTCCGGAGAAGCGATCTCTGCTGCTCGGAAGGAACCGATGAGGCTGATGCCCGACACTCACACTTGTGTGTGGATGTGTGCGCGCGCGCACATATGTGTGTGCATGGGAGGAGGGGAATGGGCTGCAGGAGAGAAGAGGAAGCAAAACTGCCCCAGAGTTCGCCTTGCCGCCTCCTTTGTCTACTTGCTCAGTCCCTGTCACACACATAGCTAAGGACACAAGCGCGCGCGCGCGCGCGCACACACACACACACACAATTCCTCTCGCATCTGCTCTCAGGCAGCATTTCCAATGTTTTGTGTAAGTCAATTGGACGGCGAACAAAAAAAGCCATTTGCTCGGTATTATTTAAAACAGACTTCATAGGGCCACCCTTTTGTGGAAGCTTTATTTGCACTAAATGAATAATCTTAATTGCATCACTCTCGAATTAAAAATCAATGTTAATCAAGTTGAGAGTAGTAAATATCAGTTTTCATTGTGCCTGGGAAGAGGGCATTTTTCTTGTGTTGCAAATAAAAGTACAAGTCAAATAACTTTAAAAGGGCATTATGTTCTGCTACAAATACAATTGAAACGGATTGTTTAGGAGCAGATCAGAAATGGTACAGAATTTTGCACTTAATTTCCTCAGTTATCATTTACAATAAGAACCTCTGGTCTTGACAGCCAAGTCTAAACAGTAGTAAATTAGTACAAATTTATACTGATTTTACTCTAATAATAGTAATAAAAGCTTATAGATTTGGCACTAATTACATAAATGCCTAATGATCTTGAAAATTACTCTGGTTAGAAATATATTACTAATCTAAACTTTGTTGTTGGCTGGCTCTGAAAAATCAGAACATTAGAAATGGTTCGCTTCACTTGTGCAAAGCACTTTAAATTGTTCAAGTAGTTTAACATATTCTAGAGGAAAATAAAGAGCATTTAATTTTATTTACAGCCTAAAGTGGAGTTGGGAGCCGTGCTGAACTTAGAAACTTTGACCAAAGGAGCAGGTTATGGGCCAGGATGCAAGCGTGGGCTGGCTGAGGAGCTGGAGCCAGGGGTATGAGGTGCAAAGTGCAAGAAAGACACCACTCTCGGGTCCGCGAAGCAGAACTCGGGGCCTGGAAGCAGCGAGGGGAGTCGAGTCCTGTTGTGAGCTCTAGCATGCCCCGAAGATGGGATTCTGTAGGCCCGGGGCCCCAGCCAGGGCCTCTGGACACTAGGCGCAGGCCTGTTGGGCGGCCGCGAAGTCTAGGCGCTGTCTGGAGGGCGCGGTGTGCCCTTGTTGTGCTCGGGATTGGCAGGCCAGCGCCAGCAGCAGGCCACTGTTGCCAAGAGCGCAGGCCAAGGCTACTCCTGGGTCACCAAGGGGTCATGTCCTGCTCTGTCCCCTGCCCCACCTCTGCCCCCAGGAAGATCCTAGCTCAGAGACACAGAGCTGCGCCTTTGGAGCGAGCTGGGCGGGACCAGAAGGAAAGGTGTGCCTGGAGAAAATCTCAGGGAAAAACTACTGCAGGTCGGGCCCAGAAGCCCAGAGCGAGGCCGAGGCGGCCGCCGCTGCTTTAGCAGCTGCTCGGGGCTGGAGCAGCCCGGGCTGCTGCCGCCGCCTCCGCGGGCGGGCGCGGGCGGGCGGGCGGGCGGGCGGAGTGGGGGACTCTCCGGGCGCTGACATTTGCAGGCTGCCCTCCTGATTGGTCCCCTCGCCGAGCTGCTCACGGGTTCATTCAACTGTTAAGCACCTCCCCGTCTCTCTAAAGGACATTATAATGCAAGAAGCCCCCTTTTTAACCACAAACCGAATTTTCTTTCATTTAGGTGATCTATATATATCTATATCGTATAGCTTATAGCTTATATCTATTTTAAATAACTTAAAGCCGCTAAAATTTGGGGGGGAACAGCTTTCGCCCTGGAGCGGTGCGCGATGCTGTCTCACGCCGACCTCCTGGACGCCAGGCTAGGTGAGTGCGCGACTCTTCGCCCGGGCAGCCAGGAGAAGCCTGGGCAGGAAATTGTCAATTTGTTCCTTATTTTACCTTAATGTGCCCTAAATGGACTAATTTCTTTAAAAGTAATTGTGCTGCATTAAAGTTTAATCTAATTTAACATCGTCTTTAAAAAAAATCTATGGAATATGCAGATCCAAAGGAGTTGGGTGATGTTGTTACTTTTTGTTTTTCTTATTTTTTCACTTCCTCCCTCCCCCTTATTATTGTTATTTATTTTTTTGAAGGGGGCGATCCACCCGTGATAATTTGTTTGGAGGCGTTTTTTTCTCTCTCTTTTCCCCTCCTGTTTGCCTTAATTTCAGATTTCTTTCTTCTCTTTTTTCCTCTCTTTCTCTCTCCCCATACCCCTTTCTCCTCCTCGTCTAAGTATGGTTGAATTTGTAAAACTCAGTGTTGAAGGAGAAGCCACTGCAATAGAAGCAATTTACTAAGTATACTCATTGAGAAAAGAGAAAAGCTGGATTCATCCTGGCAGGCATCCGGCCTGCAAAGGGACTCGGCATTGCCAATCAATGGCTGAGAGGAACGTGCCTTTTATGTCTCCGGAAAGAAAAGTTGAATTCTCTAAAGTTTGATTCACTATTATGTCTAGAGACTTCACTTGAGTTTTCTTAAAGCTGTCTGGGTTGCTGAGCTCTGGGTTTCCGGTGTGGGAATCTTTGGTGATGGATGTGACTCCATTTTCCAAACACTTTCTCTGATTTGAGGGGGAGGCGGAGCTGATTTGGGTTGATTTCGGGGGGTGGAAAGCTTGGAGACTTACTCATCTTCCGAAAGTGAGAGGGAATCGGCTGAGGGTCGGAGGTAGAATTCTTCAGGCTGCCTAAGCGCAGGTGGGGCAGCAACGAAGAAATTGTTTAATTTTCCTTCTTCCTTTTCTTCTCCCCTCCCCCCACCCCCCGCTCGGTTCCAGGATAAGCTCTGGAGTTCCTAGAACGCCAGGGGGTACGGTTCGTGAGAGGGTCTCCGAGGCACGTTTCACGGCCGGGACTAGGAGTGTTTCATTGTGGGAGAGACGAAAGCATGTGTTGTTTACTAAGGGACCCCGCTGCGGAGAGAAGGGAAAAGGCCGGGAGACGGTCTTGCAACCTGGCTGTCCAGATCCTGGGGCCCCAGGCTGAGCACCCCGGGAGACTGCTCCGTAGGGCGACCGTGGGCGCAGAGGGACCCGACCACGGGGCTGGAAAAGGACCACGCGGGGCGTACAGTCCCTCCTGGAATGGCCAGGGCAGTAGTGACCGCCATCCCCTTGCCTCCTCAGGTATGAAAGATGCCGCCGAGCTTCTGGGCCACCGGGAGGCGGTGAAGTGTAGGCTGGGCGTAGGGGGCTCTGACCCCGGGGGTCATCCGGGGGACCTAGCGCCCAACTCCGACCCAGTCGAGGGAGCCACTCTGCTGCCCGGGGAGGACATCACCACAGTGGGCTCTACGCCGGCCTCGCTGGCGGTAAGCGCAAAGGACCCGGACAAGCAGCCGGGGCCCCAGGGCGGCCCGAACCCCAGCCAAGCCGGTCAGCAGCAGGGCCAACAGAAGCAGAAGCGCCATCGGACGCGCTTCACCCCTGCTCAGCTCAACGAACTGGAGAGGAGCTTCGCCAAGACTCACTATCCCGACATCTTCATGCGCGAGGAGCTGGCACTTCGTATCGGGCTGACCGAGTCCCGAGTGCAGGTACGATGGGCTTGGGCGCCAGGGAAGAAGACAAGGAGGGGGTGGGAGGAATTAGGCAAAGGAAACAGGGTCTTTCCTTCCCTTACAGGGATCCTGGGCTAAGCTTTCCTGGGTGGAGTTAGCTCCTCTGCCCGCGAACTGGCCCCATCGATGGACAGACAGTGCCCCCATCTCCTGCCAGTATAACCACATTTCCGCAGAAACTCCTCCAAAGCGAAGCCGGCGTCATTCGATTGCTAGGTCTCCTCCTTCCTCCGGAGAAGGAAATCTCCGGGTCTCCCACCTTCCGTGTCTCCTAGGCGGCTAACCCCCGCGGGCAATTCCACTCCAGCTTCCGTTATGGACAAATATTTCATTACCCCCTAATGAGTTTGTGTCAAGTGTCTGGATAAATGGGAGAATGCATCATACAATACAGAAAACACGGAAAAGGAGAAAATAAGGCGAAGTGGGCGCCTTTCCGAAAAGATCTACACCTGGGTTTTCCTGCATATCACACTCCTGCCGCTCTCAGGCAAAATACCCTCTAGCTTCGATGCTTATAAAGGCTTTGAATCTGGTGGCCTACCAATGTGCTGGAGGCAGCTGGAGCGATCCCCCACAGCCTATGAGTCCTGTTTTCCCCTAAAGTAACTTGAGCAGTGTGTGTGGGAGGTGGTGGTGGGGGATAAGGGCTTTCTGGTGTAGCTATCCGATTTGAAGAAAGGACATTTAGGTCAGAAAAGATTGACCAGTAGTAAACAAAATCATTACTGACCCCTTGTTCTAGTCCAACCACCCTCCAAGTTGTAAATTATATATAACTTACAAACCACACCTGTAACTTTTCTGAAAATTGGAGTATAAAAGTATAAGTCCAATGAATCTCAGATTTTTTCCACTTTTTAGAAGAATGAAAACATCAAATATTTTATGGAGGTGAAATTCCGAGAGGGGCGGTTAGACTTGAGCTGTCCAGGGTGCTGAAAACCTTCCTAGCCTGTCTTCGACAGGGTCTTCTCTGTTCCTTATCCTGGGTGTCCATCTCAGCTCTAGCTGCTATCAAAAATTTTAAAGGTCTCCTTTTTACAAATTTTAAACATCAAAGGTGAAAGGTCTCAGTTACTTTACATTTGATCTAAAAGTCAAAAGTGTTCATAATCACAGTGTTGAATTTTTCTGTCTCCATTCAGCATTTTAAAGACTGTCTAACCTTCTGTTTTAAACAGTCAGCAAATAAATGTCATTGGGGACTTAAGGTGGTCAAGTTAATAAAGTGTATAACACCCTATATTAACATTTTTACTCAGTGTAAATCTGGGTGGTTTCTTTGGTGAACTCTGGAAGCCCTGAACCATGGGCCATTGAAATTAAGCATCAGAGGCATGTTAATTGCATTGTGCAGATATATATTATTAATGCTCTTAAGCTTTTTTTTAAAACCTTGCTTCTCTTTTAAATCTGAAATTGAGTTCATACCTTAACAGAAATATACAATTTCAATATTTTCATTACTGTTAATGATAGTACTGGCTTGTTAAAAATCCTGTCGGTTCAAAATTCATAAATTTTTTTCACTTAAGAGAAATAAGATATAATAACTTTTAAGGACTAAAATGCTGTTGCTTAACCTAGGCTTACTAGTAATTAGTTTGAATTAAAATAGAACTTAAAATCACAAATAAAATATAATTGGACAACTGACTTTATGAAAAAAGAAAACGAGGTCTATTAAACTTTATTAGGTCTTCCAAAGGTTAACGGCGGTGATTCTTTTAATATAAAAAGTTATAAATGAAATAAAGCACAAACTATGTAATAGAAACAGTTATTTTTAAGAAATACACAAAAGAATAATCAAGAAGGATAGAGACAGAGTACTTTAATTGTTCTAGCATAATGTTCAACCAAAGATAATAGCTTGATGCTGGTGATAGGAAAAATTTAATAGAATGGTAATTTCAATATTTTTAAAAATAATGTTCCATAGTTTAAAAAGTAATCAGATCAATATAACCTTCTTAATTAACATTTCAAAATGATTAACATTATGTAACGTAATGCAAAAATAATTTATGTAAAATGTATTTACTTTGCAATTCACTGTATCTTTGCTCCTTGACCAACTTCAAATTAAGTAGTAATTGGTTTATGTTCTTATATGATGAGTACTTCATAGTTTTCTTTATAGTTAAAAGATTGCCACAAAGTCTTTTCAGTATGTGGGCCACTGCACTGATTAAAAATGATCTAAACATTTAATTTATTGCAATTGTATGCTTTTAAAGATACTTTTTGATTCTAGACTAAATGACCCAATATACTTATTTTTATCTATATCTGCCATATATCATCCTTTTAAGTATTTATTAAAGCACCTCTACTCACATGGAGGCCAATTCCATGTCTGATATCGCTCCTCTTTTCTGGCTAGTGTAATAAAACCATTCCTTTTATAGCATGCCATTATTAGAAACCAATTTCAGAATTATTTATAACCTGGAATGGCTTATTAAGCAGCAATGCGAGAATCATGCAAATTACGCGATCAAATGCAATATAATAAGCATAATCATTAGTCTCTAGCACGGATTAATTAACTTTCAATATTTTATTTACATAAAAACCAAATCAGTGAAATAACTTCTGCACAGTCAGGCTTGCCTTTCAATATTTTATACGAACAAAAATAATGTGCTGTAATTCCATTGACCGTGTCCCCCAGAATGGCCCTGTCACCTGCCACATCTTAATAGGGGGACAAGCCGAGAGTATTTTCTAGTTTTCTAATGGAATGAGAAATTGCATTTTCTTCCTCTCCCAGCACTATTAAAGTGTAATGAATTCGGCCCAGAGTTCACGGCTGGCTGATCGAAATGAACCTGAGATCTAGGCTTTAATACAGCTCCCCAGATTTCCTCCCAAATCTTCACATTAATCATTTGCTGGATTCCAATGAGATCTTCATAAAGCGTTTGCTTCGAGGGGGGAAAAAGTAATATTCTCTCTTTCTCCTCTCTTTCTCTATTTCTGAGCCATTTATAGGTGAGGAATTAAACGGGCTATATATTTTAAAATACATTTACAGTATGTCTATATTACTGTAACAGCAGATATCATGAAAGTGGATTTTTAAATTCCAACCTCCATTAGATTCTCACTGTTGTATTAAGCATCTTCTGAGAAGAGCTGCATTTCAAACTGAGTACAAAGTTGGCTGTGGCTGCGGTTAATATATTTCCTGGAGTTGTCATCTGTGCATTCTCAAAATCTCCCTTAGGTTTTACCTGCATTTTAATCCGTCACGCTCTAGTTTTCAAGTGGAAACATTCACATTTTAAAAACATATGCATCATAGCTTGGAACGGAGTTGCTCAGACCCCATGCAGATTTTTTTTCCCCAATCCCAGTAAGCCATGAAACATAAAAAATTTTGTAGCCATCATTTGACTACTAACCCTCAAACATAATTGAGCACAAGTTTTTGATTATTTCTACAATATTCAGTTCTTCAACAGCTGTTCTTTTCCACTTGTGCCTGAGATTCAGAAATCTTTCTGGCAGGCATGTTTTCTACTGAGATTCTTCTGGGCAATTCCTCCCCCCTTTCTTCTGTTTCTTTCCCCACTCTCCACACCATGCCCACCACAGTCAAACATTTCAGAATTCACTGACATTTGCAGGGTGCTGGGAATGGTCTTCAATTTATAGATACCTTTCGAAATATATCTGGTGTGGAATGTGAGGTGTGGGGACCATTTTGATCACAGACACCGTCCTGTCTATGGCTCCACTTGGTCCAGCCTTGGATGGATAATGCAAAGCGACCTGTGGCAGTCAGTCTCCTCGAGGTGCTTTCCTGGGCTCCTGTTACTGGGTTACTCTCTGCTAACAGCTCAATCCTCAGCCTGCTGTCGCATTGATCCCAGTCTCTACCTAAGGCCCTGCTGCCTCATTAATCCACTGCGCCACTAGCTCAAGGGGCTTTAGCAGGGAAAGGACCCTGCCTCTTTACCCAATCTGGGCACTACAGTAGGCAAAAACATGGAAAATGAGGTAGAAACCAGAAAGAGATGAAGTGGTGGGTGATGGTGCAGGTATGGTAGAAAAGCCAGGGCCAGCCCAAAGGCTGAAGAGAATTCTAGATTGCAGGGCTGTTCATATTGGTAAATGGAGAGTATAGCTCCACTTGCTTGGGTGTGTACAACTGGTTTACTGGGAAAGGGGGTCAGGTACTCCCATACTTGTGATACTTTAGTTTGCAGAATAAACACTAAATAGTTTGGATTAACGCATGACCTTACAGTGGTCAAGTTGCATTGACCAAATTAAATTATGAGAAAATTCAATCAGTACCTAAGCTGTGTCCCACATTATTTATATTTATGCATTGTAAACCTCCAGCTGACTATATGTTGAACTGTAAGCCTGCCAAATGGACATGCTGGCTTAAAAAAAAATCAAATTTAAACATGGGGTGAGGGGAAGTTTTCTTGGTCAGGCAGTTTACTTGATATCTTTTGGGAAGAACCTTTCCTTCCCCTGTGGTAGTGAATTTGACATTCACAGGGAAATTTATCTTATAAAGTCTGAACTTCCAGAGTCCACTGTTAAGAAAAAACTAATAGGAAGATTATTTTCATTTGGAGTATATTTTATCAAACACATCTCCTTTAAAAAGACATCTGGGTTTGTTTGAGCAAAATTAAATTTGATTCATAGGTAGTGTGAGCTTTAAACTTGACTTCCTTTGGTTTGTAGTGGTCAGAAAATTTGCTTTTAATTTGTAGATGAAATGAGGCGCGGTGGGCGTGGGGTTGAGGGAACTGGAGGCTTTGTTATTTGGGATCCTCAGTAAATTCTTGGATATAATAATAGATTGGAAAGCCCTGAGGTTTAGGGCTCTAGCAGCAGGTTCCAGCACACCTGCACAATCCAGATAAAGGTACCCTTAGAGGGGCTTGAGCAGGAGGCACGGACTTGTGGCAGTAGTACCAGTCGCTACGAATCAGAAGTCACTGTGGTGACCCAAACGACACTGTAGCTCAGTGGCGCTTGCTTTCCCACATGGATCACTATGTTAAGCTCTCCGCTCCGTCATCCGTGGCGTTAGGGGTTTTCTTTTGTCTTTCGATTTTGAAACCGGCTTTGTCATCCACAGCTCTTCATCAATTTCCAAATTTCCAGCGTTTCTGAAAATTCTATACCCCATCATTGTTATAGGCACGCTATTAGGCCACACGGGTACACATGTTTATCTTCATTTGTACACCTGTGGGTCCAGGTTTGACAACATGCCTGCCTGCAGACCAGTGCGTCTAAGCGGCTCGCAGAATGTGCCGGCGCGCAGGGGCGTGGTGAATACTGCCGGGCACGGTCACGCAGGCCTCCTGGGGTTGGCGCCCGGTGGAGGCCAGGGGCGCCGGTTGCCTAGGGCTGGTGGAGAACCAGGGTCCCCGGCTGCGTGTGGGGGCGCGCCGGGCCGATGGCACATGTTCGGCCTGGGGCCGAGGGGGTGGACCTGCCGCGGGTTTCTCGGGCTCGGGCCCCCGACGCTCCTGGCCGGCCCGCGGGCTAACAGCGCCCTGTGTGTCTCCCCACCCCCGTCCGCTCCAGGTCTGGTTCCAGAACCGGCGCGCTAAGTGGAAGAAGCGCAAGAAGACCACCAACGTGTTCCGCGCGCCGGGCACGCTGCTGCCCACGCCAGGCCTGCCCCAGTTCCCGTCGGCTGCCGCCGCCGCCGCCGCCGCCATGGGCGACAGCCTGTGCTCTTTCCATGCCAACGACACCCGCTGGGCGGCGGCCGCCATGCCGGGCGTGTCGCAGCTGCCGCTGCCGCCGGCGCTGGGCAGGCAGCAAGCCATGGCGCAGTCGCTGTCCCAGTGCAGCCTGGCGGCCGGGCCGCCGCCCAACTCCATGGGCCTGTCCAACAGCTTGGCGGGCTCCAACGGCGCGGGGCTGCAGTCGCACCTCTACCAGCCCGCCTTCCCCGGCATGGTGCCCGCCTCCCTCCCCGGCCCCAGCAACGTCTCCGGCTCGCCCCAGCTCTGCAGCTCCCCGGACAGCAGCGACGTGTGGCGGGGCACAAGCATCGCCTCCCTCCGCCGCAAGGCGCTAGAGCACACAGTCTCCATGAGCTTCACTTAATGCCGCCGCGCCCGGCCCGCTCCGCCCCCGGCACCGCCCCCCGGTCCGCCCCGAGGCCCCGGCGGCGCGCGCCCGGGCCCCCCGCTCCCTGCCCCGGCCCTCGTCCGGGCGCCCTGCCCCGCTCTCCCGCCGCGGCCCCAGCCCCTGCGCCCTGCTCCCTCCCCGCCCGGCCTCCACCGAGTCTCGTCCGGCCCTTCCCTCTGTCCTCCACTCTCCCGGGCTCACCCCAAGCCTCGACCCGCGAGGCCTCCCTCCCGCCTGATGCCGCTCCCCGCACCCTCCCCGCCGCGCCCCACCCGCCTCACCTGGCCCCTCCCTCCGCCCAGTCGCGAGCGCCTGGCCCCACGCCTGCCCGCGCCCCGCAGCCTCCCGGCTCGCACTCGCCGCGCTCGCGCCCTCCTCCTGGCCTTCCGACTGGCGGCATTCCCCCCCACACCTCCACGACGCCTGCGGCCCCCTCGCCCCTTGCCTCGCCCCCGGTCCCTTCTTGCCCCGCGCCTCACGGCCCCCACCCCCACCCCCGCGCCCTGCCGAAAGCATCCTTCCCGCCATTTTACTTAGCAGGGAGTAGACTCAGGATCTGAAATCAGACACCAATGGACTGGTTTGTGGGCAGAAACACATACACCCGCACTCTCGCTCACTCTCAGACACTACACGCGCGCGCGCACACACTCATACACAGTGCACCTAGGTCACACACGGACGTGTTCAAGGGACAGCACAATGTTAGGATTTTTGTTTAAAAGGAGGACAAGCATCTACTACCAACCGCCTCATCTGAGGGCCTAACTGATTACAATTTGATTTATCCTTGTCTTCTTGCACCGAACTCCTTTCTTTCTTCTCCCACCATCCTTTCCTTGCCTTATCCATCCAGTCACACACATGCAGCCCTGTATTGGCTTGCAAGAGAACGTTTTTGTTTTATCTTACTTTTATTTTCTTAAGTACAACTGTGTGAGGGTATTGAGGGAAGGCTTCTCAGGATGAACATGTCAGTGGATTGGGTGGCTGGAGTAGACTAAAGCAGTCATGTGATGAAGAGGTGATCTTACCCATTTTGATAAATGTCTTTATGAGAAAGAATAAAAGAAACATGTAAGAAAAATTTCCTTTTGTAAAAGCAAAAGCCACATCTTTTTTTCTGGATCCTTCAGGACTGGGGCTTGTTTGCTTCCTCTTTTCCGTTTCTCTCTCCTCGCGCTGCTCTGTGCCCTTGGTTGTTTTGTGGTCGTCCTGTCGTTCTTCGTGCCCCTCGGCCACTGCCCTGGCCCCTGCCGGCTGCCGGAGGGTGCACTCAGGCATCTACAACCCCGCAACTTTGTACAGAGAAACGCAATCAGCTCTTTCTGCATGTGCTGGTCAAATCCAAACCCAGAGAACAGAAGCGCTTTCGAAGAATGAACAAACATGTGAAATAGGATGTTTTGTGTAGATAAAGCATTCTTGTTACATACTGGTCAATTTGTGATATGTTTTAACTTATTGTCTGTGCTTATTTATGGAATTTGGTTTTCTTAATAAATGTTTGAGCTAATATAAAGCATATTATTTGACTTTTCCGAACAAGTTTATATCAAGTTAAATGTAAATGGATAAAATAAAATCATTTTCAGTATGTGATACGGAGAATGATGGGTTTTGGTGTGAGTTTGAGTGACAGATGGGTCTCGTGGGGAGAAGGGAAAAGAACTTTTCTACGAGGTTCTGAGTTGGTGCCTAGTTGGCGGGATTCCCGCGTCTGGGACTCGTCTGCCCTTCGGTGGGCTTGGGTTCAGTTCCCAGGTGGCACCGCACCCTAGGCAGGACGCACGGATACAGCGTCCCCGCCAGCAGGCCTACCCTGCAGTCCCCGGGTACGCAGGCCGGAAGTGAGAAGCCGCGCGGCGATCGCCTCACGCGAGCTCGAGGCCTCGCGAGGCTTCAGGTCGACCCCTGCCTCTGAGCCCGAGATGGGCCTCCGGGCGCAGCTGCCCGCACTTAACGCGGGGCCCGAGAGTTGATAAGCTTCTCGCGTGAACGGTCTCTACCGGACAAAGCAGCGGACGGGAGCCCTCGTCGTCGGGCTGCGTCTGGAAGGACCACGGTGACGGAAGCGTGGAGAGCTCCGGAGCTCTGCCTTTTGGCGTCTGCCCCAAGGTACCCGGTGGACTAGAGAGGCCTGGGGCCCCTCCCCTGGGGCTAGGCCTCGAGGCCGTCCGAAGGAGGCGGCTGTCCCCTCTGTGTCGGGGGTCCAGGCGAGGCCTCAGACACCTGGGGCTCCAGGTGGGGGCACGTCGTCGGGAGAAGGGTGTCCGGGACGCCCTGGCTACGAATCAGGGCTTCTCAGGCCTTCTCTGGTTTACTTTGGGTTTGCTCTGGTTTTCTGAGGGTCCATGCTTGGGTCGAGCTCACCCCAAATTTAGCCACGTGTTCAGCGCACGTCCCCACACTAACTGGTAGTGAAAAACTGCTGCAGTTTGTTTGCGGTAGAATAAGAAGGAAGGTTTCGGGTTTTTTTAAAAAACTTGAAGGCAAATCGGTATCGCAGGCTTCCTTTGGAAGACTAACCAAAATCAATCTTGTGGTTTGAAATTTAATGGTCATTATAGGCATTAAAATGCACCTTTTCCCATGGGAAGATTTCTCATTTAGTTGCCACATAATGGAAACCCTAAAAACACCCTTGTCCTAGAACACAATTTCAAACCGTTGGGCTAGGTGTGAGCTGAGGGCATTGTTGTAATTGTTACTCAACTAAGAGAACACAATGGGATCTCCTGGAAGGTGAGGACAAAAAGGCATGGTGTTCTATGATAATGAAAAATCATTGGTTCATGTTATCTTAGGAATTTTAATTAAAGGGATTCACACAATATTTCAGTTCTACTTTTTCTAAAGGGTATATAATGTTAAAGGGTATTTCTAAAGGGTATTTAATATAATGTTAAAATATTAAAGAAGATAAAAACAGGCTCATGTGGGATTTCATATAAAAATGGAACAGTTTTATATTTTAGAACTCATCCTAGATTTTAATTTAGCAGTGTGATAACCAAATTTCTAAAATATCTATAGATGAAAAATACTTTTCCTTGTTTTTGCATTTTGTCATATTCTCCCTTGGCTTAGTGCTTTTTTTTTTTATAAAGTTGAATTTGTGGATACTGTAATCTCAAGTCACATTTAAGAGATCAGTACAAATCACACATTGTTTCACCACTGAGCTTGGAAGGTTGTTTACAAGGATGCTAATTTTACAGCTTTTTTATGCTGCTATAAAGCATAACTTTATGATGTAGGAATGCAATAAAGGATGCTAAGTGGAATCTTTAAAAATTGTATTTCTGAAAGGCAAGGGAAATGGGACTTTCATTTGAAAAAAATGGGGCAACTCAGAACACTGATAAGTTGCAAATCAACTGAAGTGATAGATGCTTTCAAAGATACTTATATTTCATAATGTAATGGTTATTTATCAATATTATAATGAAAGTGTGCAGAGTTTTTCACTTGACCTGACTCTGGAATAATATTTGTTTCTGTGGCAATGGATTTTTGTATTAAGAATTCTGAACGTTCTAATGTCATAGATGCCATTAGCATAAGGGAAGGCAACCTGGTCTAAATTGTGAAGGTTGACAGTTTAGCAGTGATAAAAAGCAGATAATAAGAATCTCAATCACAAGCCTGAGAGATTTCTGCATTTTGAGGGAGGAAAAAAAAAACTAACAACAGAGTCATGCTTCATATTACTTTTTTACTCCTTATCAGCAATTCTGACTCAAAACTGTTCAAGTTTTAAAGTTTTAAAAATAACTAATTATATTCCATAAGGGAATAGAGATAATGACGATGAATAATATCAGAGAACAAGGTAGATAAGTACAGCATGTCAGATGTCCTGCCTCTAATGAATTGTACTTTTTGCTGAGTAGTCTTTTTTGGCATTGAATACCATCACCACGTGCTAGCTAGAAAAAGTCAAAGTCTATTATGATGTAACTATATGATTGATTTATTTGAATACGCGCTTTTATCTTTGTATCTTTATTTTTCAGTATCGGTACTGAATATCACACATGGCATGCAAGTGATGGCATAGTAATGATGTCACACTTAGTTTACCTTTTGTTGATGGTGGGAGAAACAGAATATAGGAATTTAGCCTACTAGAGATGACGTTAGATACTGAATAGAAAATAGCATGCAGAGCAATTTGGGTAAATCAAGGTAGATGTAAATGGAAAATGTAGAGAAGTTCTGACTTTGAGGCAATTTATGTTTGATGTCATCAGTGACTGCTTACCTTGAAAATGAAAGTGTTTTTAATTTGTGTTGTGGACTTCACATATTAATTTTTAGGGTAAAGAAAAAACTTAACCCACAAAGATGTATCTTCTAGTAATGGCAGTAGTTAACCTGTCAGTTGAAAGAATGTAACCTTCCTTTTTTCCTTTTCATGACATAAAGATAATCTCATCTGAGGGCATTTATGTGAAGAAATAACAGCATGGCATGGTGAAACTACTGGCTCATTAATCCTGGCATCTACTTCCTACAGGGTTCCTTGATTAGTTAGATTCATTCATCGGGCATTTCCAAGTTTTTGATTTGTCACCATTGGCTAGGTTCACTGAGTTCAGACTAAATTGAGCCAGAAGCAATGTTTATTAGTAATTTTGTAGTACAGGCTACCCTAATAATTCAACCCAAATATCTCATCTGAAAAATATCCATTCACCCTCGCTTCTAATGTGGGTTGCAGCTGTGTTTGTAGGGAATTGAAAGAACACAAGTGATTGGGCATGTATTTTCTAAATTATTAATATGATGGCTAATAGCTGTAAACCCATCTTCGTATCCAATGAAGAAATTATGATTCATTTTAAAAATGAAAGCAGCAGCAAAGGGGGGCACCCCCTGCCTGGCTCTCTGCTGACTCTCATCAGTGCAGAGCATTTGGTACTGGAACCATGGCCTGTTTACATGTGGTCATTACAGAGAGAAACAGAACAATGCTTTTCCTCATGCATACTCTATCAAAACAAGGCATGAATTTGTACAACTTACTGGAACATACTTTTAAGGAATTTCAGGCATGAGCTACACAGAGGACCCTCTTTTGCTTTTGACAATGTCATAATCAGTCTTTAGGCAGACACAATTAGTTTGTGCGGTTAAGCTGCATCTTGCATCCACGTGATCAGATATCCCATACATCCCAGTGTCTATCTTTAAAGCTATCTTGAATTATAGATATACTTATTGCAGTTGCTCCTGCTGCCACAATTCCTCTTAGTTCTGAGTTGAAGTAATTCGCAAGTACCAAGAAATATATAATTAACTAATAAGACACATATACTATATATTCTTTATGTCTTTCATTTAAATGTCACAGGACTTTACGTGCTTTTTACTCATAATCCTTATTGATTCTATTTCAGATGAACCCAATCAAGGTCAGTTTAAGAACTCTTAGAAGCCCTTAGCACTGAAAAGATATGTGATTCTTATGAAATTAGAAATACTAAATTGTAAAACACAAAACATAGGTATACTGAAATTAAATTCTTTCTAGATTTTCTAATTTCTGAATTCTCAGTGAGCTCAATGAAGTTGAGTTTGTCTCTCCTTTTGCTGCCCTTGCTTTATTAGTTATCACCTGCTTAGTCTGCTATTAGGTACTCCAATACTGATTTCAGAAATAACATTTTCTGAGAGTATGTATTACTTTTCCTCCATAGCCTACATTTGCACCCCATTTTTCAGCTGATAGGGGGCATTATCTCATTTAAATCATCATGGCATCTTTATGAAGTAGATATTATAATCTCTATTTTACAAAGAAATTAGACTCATAGGTAACTGTGATAAAATTAAACATGGTTTCAAGAGTCTAGGAACACTCATTTCCTGTTAAACTTTATCCTCTCTTTAGAGGTTAATTCTTTCATGATAGTTCTAGTGTGCCACTGAGAGGCTCTTTATTGTATGAGCAATCTTTATCAAAGAAGTTGTCCCCTTGTGACATCTCTGGGCTGAGGTGGCAGGAAACTTGGGAACTAACTCTGGGAACACTTGGCGGTGGGTGGCATTATACGTGAAGAGGGGATGGTTTGTCCACAAGGGAGAGGATCCTTAACTCCCTTGGTGCTTCCAGTATGTTTCTTCTCTGTCCCTGCAAGATTTTATGGGATATCTTTTGATGTTGCTTTTATGTAATATTAAGTAGTCACAACTCAAGATAAGCTATTTCTCACCCTTCTGTTTTCCACATATTACTAACCCTCTGTCAATCAGAGAATTATAAAATCTTAGCATTTGAAGGGCTCTTTGAAGACACATTGTTCAAATTTCTTGACCACAGTTGTCTGTTTTTCACTTCTCACCAAGTGGACTGGCAGATTCTGGTTGAACACAAAACCTCTATTATTGGCCCAACTTCCAGTAGGGATTGGCTTGGCCAAGAAGTTCATTTGTGTTTTTCTATAAGATTGAGCTTAGTCTGCCTCATGCTCTTTCTTCTATAGTCTTCCCTCATTGGGGACTTTCTATTACACCTCTTAGTACTGAAATTATTTTTCCTTTTAGTCTTTTATTAATATTTATATCAGTCAATATAGCCACTGGGCTATGCTGTGGAACCAGAGAAACCTCTCTGGCTGAACATAACTACGGTTTGTTCTTGCTTATACAAATTCCACTGTAAGTGAAGTGATTCTTGTGGACACCGTCCCTTCATGTGTGACTCAGTGATCCAAGCTGTTTTCATTTTGTGGCTCGACTACTTCATTATGGGGTTTCCTTCATCTTTGGGGAAGGAAAAGAAAGAACTTGAGGGTGTGAATTGACTCTGAAGCTTTGGTCCAAACTTCTGTTCAAGATCCAATAAGCAAGAGCTAGTTAGATGGCTTTCCCTAATTGCAAGAGGGCTGGCAAATGTAGGGGAGCACGTGGATTGTCAGTGAGCAAAATATCTCTGCCACAATCTTATTTTCCCTGTTACAAACATCTCTAGTTCTCTTACTTAACATGTTTTTCATACTTGGAAGTCAGCGGTTTTTTTGTGTGTGCTTATTGACAAGGCATGGAGGTGGGAGGGTGCTAGAGAAATTGATGATATCCAATCTCTTGAGAAACCTACCATGTAATTAAGGGGACAAGACAAATATATTTTAAAAAGAAAACTGTACAAGGTAGTTTTTAATGATTTGATCAAGTGCTCAGTACTCTGATCCATATTTTAAATGAAGTGGAAACTCAAAGAAGCAGGACCTCCTTGCAGATAGAATTCCTGGGCAAGGCTGCCTGAAGGAACTGGGGCACAGAGGATGGCAGTGTCACCCTTGAGATTCTCTTCTCCACTTTAGTAGAATTCTTCTGACTGTTCCTTGTAGGTCTCATTTCACATCTGTCAACTGTGTTTGGTTTCCTGTATTGTTACTAAATTCTCCACCCGTCCTCTTAAACTTGAAGCCCTTGATCAGATTCAGGCCTCTAATGACCAGGACAAGCCATGGTGGACTGTCTGCCATACTCATGTTAATAGCCATTCATAATCAGATACAGTGGCATCAGGATCACTGCTACTACCCAGTTGGATAAACTGGAGCAGTATAATTCCCCAACATCTAACATAGACTCTGGCACATACTAGGTATTCAGTAGATGTTTATTAAGTTGAATTTCAGATATGTTGGTGTTAAAGCTCCCAGCTTATTGCACTTGCTATTTGTCTGTCATATCTCTGGGACTAGTTACCACTTTTAAAATATCATATATTAAAGGGCTTACATTAGGTGAAAAACAAACGAATTACTCCTGATAACAAGCAAAATAATAAATTCATTCTCACCAAAAGAGACCATGCTCATTCTGTGGTGAGCTCCTTGCTCACTTGGAGTAAACTGGCCACCTGTGGGAGGCTAATTACCTTTTCCAAAGAACTGAGGGCCTATGTACCATCTTCGAAAAGATAATTTAGTAAGTGATGCTCAGGTATCTTGGAAGAGTTAATATGCCACTCTTAGAAACTCCAGTGACTGGATTCTTTTGCACAATAGAGGGAGGAGCACATGTTTGCCAGGAAACCAGCCGTTTTGAATTTCCCTGTTGGAAGACTTAAGAGTTTCATTTTCATTTTAAACTTGGTAGCTTCCCTGAGAACTGGTTGTATGCTCTGAGACATTTCAGGGTTGAAGAGTTATGATGAGAATTTTCTCCTTAGGCAGAACTGCAAAGCAGGACCTTCAGGTTCTGGTAGGGGTTGCTCGTTAGGAGGTTGCTACTTCTCAGGGAGATAGGTTTTCTTTTAGTTGTAAAATATCAATCTTTGTCCTGACTCTACTCTGTTATAGTTGGGGACCTTGAAGAAATGCAGCACAGTTTGAAAAACATAGTTGTAATCCTTGGTTAGCCATTATCTGACTGGATGGTCTCTTAGCAACTGTGCGGTTCTGTTCTTCAGATGATATCTGAAGTTCTTTCCCCGTGCTCACCATTTATAACACATAATGTTTGAACTCTATGTGGGCATATCAATTAAAAAATACCTGTTAATCAGGGGCCTGCACTAGCCTTTGTCTAGTCTGTTTCTTTTAAAGGTATTGTCCTTTTATCTGGCAGGAGAGGATCTGATTTTGAGTCAAGTCAGCGTTGTGTTAAAGGGAGTAAAAAGGTAAGCATAAAACCTTAGTGTTCTGCTGAAGAGGTCCTGCCACTCACAGTAACCTCTTTGTAATAGGACTAGGGAAGAAGTTGGGGCTGCAGTGGAATTATTTTCCAGAGAGGAAAGAAAGATTGGAACATGCAGATTAAAACTTTCCATAGACAAATATGGCTGTGCAAGGGAAGCCTCATCCCTGTCCTGAAATCATTAGTGCCATGGGGCTTGTGTATCATCCAGTGAAGTATGGCAGTTGGTGGTAGTCCCTGGTGGCTCAGTGAGAAAGAGTCTGCCTGCCCTTCGGGAGAGTTGTGTTAGATCCCTGGGTTGGGAAGATCCCCTGGAGAAGGAAGTGGCAACCCACTCCAGTATTCTTGTCTGGAGAATTCCATGGACAGAGGAGCCTGGTGGGCTATAGTCCATAGGGTCACAGAGAGTCGGACAAGACTGAGTGACTGACACTTTCATTTTCAAAGTATGGCTATCCCATGCATTTAACTGAAAAGGAGAAATCAGGAAAAACAAAACAAAACCCAAGACATAGTCTCCTATAAGAAGCACTCTTTGGGTTTGGATTGGATTGGTTGGATTCAGATAAAAAGCAGAGACATTACTTTGTCAACAAATGTCTGTCTAGTCAAGGCTATGGTTTTCCCAGTGGTCATGTATGGATGTGAGAGTTGGACTATGAAGAAAGCTGAGTGCCGAAGAATTGATGCTTTTGAACTGTGGTGTTGGAGAAGACTCTTGAGAGTCCCTTAGACTGCAAGGAGATCCAACCAGTCCATCCTAAAGGAGATCAGTCCTGGGTGTTCATTGGAAGGACTGATGCTGAAGCTGAAACTCCAATACTTTGGCCACCTGATGCGAAGAGCTGACTCATTTGAAAAGACCCTGATGCTGGAAAAGATTGAGGGCAGGAGAAGAAGGGGATGACAGAGGATGAGATGGTTGGATGGCATCACCGACTCAATGACATGGGTTTGGGTGGACTCCGGCAATTCGTGATGGACAGGGAGA
This sequence comes from Giraffa tippelskirchi, assembly GCF_054371585.1. NCBI lineage: Eukaryota > Metazoa > Chordata > Mammalia > Artiodactyla > Giraffidae > Giraffa > Giraffa tippelskirchi. The sequence goes on along the minus strand of NC_137281.1, from coordinate 75,564,479 downwards.
CCTGGTGTGCTGCGGTTCATGGGGTCACAAAGAGTCAGACACAACTGAGCGATGAACTGAACTGAACTGAGTGACTTCTGTAAAGTTAGCAATGCAACTGGACAGCTACTTAGAAGCTAGTGTGGGACAGTGTCAGCATATTTATTCAGTTGCCAAGGCAATGCCTTGCCACGGTGTTATGGGAGGAGAAACATGGGCACGCTAGAGCATTCAGGTGAGCAAATGTACATAGGCTAGGAAGCATCTCTGGTCATAACCTCTTCTTATATATGGATGAAGGCAAATCATTAAAGCCCAGGAGAAACTGGTAAGGTATGTGGAGTTTTATTGTGAGCCTCCAACTTTCTTTCCTCCTGTGAATTTTGAGAGCCAGGACTTTCAAATCCTTTTCCTCATTCAAAATAGGAAATTAGCCGATAATATTTACATTTTGACTGACAAGATTTAAATCGGTGTGCTAACTCATTCCTTTAAAACTCTTTTGTTGTAGAAAGAATGTCTTTATCTTAATCCATCTGAAAAACTTAAGCATAACGAAACAGCTGAGAATGATGTTGGAGATCATTTGCCCAGGGCAGTTCTACAATTTAAGGAAGTTATACCACACCTGAGACGGACCCCAGACAAATCTCCTGTAGTTGTTTGGGGCTGCTCCAGGAATTGGAGAGAAAAGGAGTAAAGGAAAACTTTCTTCATCTGGGAGGTGGGAACACAGGTATTTTTTAAATTGTTCTTCAAATGGCATATATACTCTTGTTTGTTGGACATATTTCCCAATAAGAACACAGCAGCAAAAGTACCAGTTGTAATTTTTTCCCTCTCTTGGTATCCCATCTTCAGATATCAGCTTTTTTAGAGTTACCAAGATTTTACAGATTGCTTTAGAGATTGATTGCCTAAAAGCTTCTAAGTACATAGAGACACCTTCTATATTGTTGGCTTCTCCTTGGTAAAACCCAAGGGCTGGGCTGCAGAGTCACTTCAGCCAATTATCTCCCTCCTGGCTTTAAAGAAACAGTGGAAACAGTGACAGACTTTATTTGGGGGGGGCTCCAAAATCACTGCAGATGGTGACTGCAGCCATGAAATTCAGACACTCGCTCCTTGGAAGGAAAGTTATGACCAACATAGACAGCTTATTAAAAAGCAGAGACATTACTTTGCCAAAAAAGTCCGTCTAGTCAAAGCTATGGTTTTTCCAGTAGTCATGTATGGATGTGAGAGTTGGACTATAAAGAAAGCTGAGCACCGAAGAATTGATGCTTTTGAACTATGGTGTTGGAGAAGACTCTTGAGAGTCCCTTAGACTGCAAGGAGATCCAACCAGTCCATCCTAAAGGAGATCAGTCCTGGGTGTTCATTGGAAGGACTGATGCTGAAGCTGAAACTCCAATACTTTGGCCACGTGGTGCAAAGAACTGACTCATTTGAAAAGACCCTGATGCTGGGAAAGATTGAAGATGGGAGGAGAAGGGGATTACAGAGGATGAGATGGTTGGATGGCATCACCAACTCAGAGTTTGAGTAAACTCCAGGAGTTGGTGATGGACAGGGAGGCATGGCGTGCTGCAGTCCATGGGGTCGCAAAGAGGCGGAGACGACTGAGTGACTGAACTGAACTAGCTTGAAAGAAGTCCTCTTCCCTCACCGGTCCCTTGGAAAAGCCCTCTCCTCTTTTTCTTCCTTATTTTTATCTCTTGGCTTTGTAATCCCCAGAGTCCTTTTTTTACTGTGTAATATTCTGCTTTGAGTTTCCTTCTTCCTCCCCTATGATAATCCTATTGTTTCGTCTAGACAGGCAACACTCATGCTCCTGCCCCTGAATTTCTGCTGCCTTCTTATCCTTCTTATACTGCTGATATAGGGTAGTCATCTGCTCCTAGCATTTAAATTTTATGATATTCCTATGCTCTGTCCTTTAGAGCTCATTACTCTTCAACTTTGTTTTTCAAAAGCTTTATTTGTATGTAAATATTAATGCAAAGCAACATGAATGAAATCCACTTAAAATCTCTTCCTCTGATTGTTTTCATTGGTTTGTGATCCCTTTCCTTCCTTATATGGGTGCCCATTTAATTTTTTTAATATTTGTACCAAAAAATAGGTGATATTTTACATTCTGCCTCTGTGTACTTTTCATATTGGAGAATGTCTTCCTATTTATAGGTTTAATGACTATAGTATTAGTCATTTTTCTGATAACATAGTCTTTTCTGTTGATAAATATTACCTGTTTATTGTAAGAATTAAGTCCAAACACATTTATTCACTCAAAATATATTTGAATGCTTGATTCTGTAGTCCCATCACCTAGTTAAGCACTATTAAGATTTGATGTATTAGTGTTCTGTGTGTGTATAGATGAGAGAAAGGAATTATTTTAAAAGACTCTTTTGTGCATATCAAGTGAACTGAGTGAAAACACAACAAAAGAAAGTTCTGTGCTCATAGCCACATTATCCAGTATGACAATTACCAGTTACATGTGGCTAAGTGAGTGTTAAGTGTTAGTCCCTCAATCATGTGTTGACTCATTGCGACCCCATGAAGTATAGCCTTCCAGGCTCCACTGTCCATGGGATTTCCCAGGCAAGAATACTGGAGTGGGTTGCCATTTCCTTCTCCAGGGGATCTTCCCAACCCAGGAATTGAACCCAGGTCTTGGAAGTTCCTTACATTTGGCTATTTAAGCTAAATTAAAAGTTAATTAAAAGTTCACTTCCTCAGTCACAAGAGCCATATTTTAAGAGCCTAGTGGCTACTATTTTGTGTATCATTATGGAAAGCTTTATGGACAATATGGACTTGTGCAAGTCTAGACTAGGGTGATGTAGAATCAAGTTCCTTTGCTTCTTGCTGAGTTCCACGGAGCTTCACTCTGTGGTGTCGCTATGGATTTGTACCATGTAACTTGGTGGTGAGTACTCCTGAGGGCATTTGAAGAGATAAATGGGAGAACTTACCTAGCCATTGGGTTTCTATGTAGATTTCTAAGTAAAGGTTTTTTAAAATGGGGAAGGGGGACATGAGGAAGAATGTGTTAATGACCCAGGGGTATAGAATGAGAAGGATGTGCTATTCAGGTCTAGTATTTCGGTGCTTGCTGTATACCACTACTCTAATCCATACTTCAATGATTTGCTCTGTCAGTGTTAACCAAAGAGTCCCTTTATATGAGGTTTTAAATTGGATCCATATGTAAATTTGGGACTATATGTTGGTCATTTAGAGTTGCTATTTGGGAGATGTAGTGAGGGTTCAGGAGTAGATCAACTATAATTTAAAGTAGTTATACATACACACAGATTCTCCAGCAATGTCATAGCTGTTTGAGGAAACAACTGCCTTATCACTTACAGTTTATCCAGTGCCTGATCTGAAATTAGCCATACTTTCTCCTTAGGGTATCTTCAGTTCCCTGAAGATCTCGAAAATGGTTCTACATCACACCTGGTGGACCTGGTCAGATGTGCTGTTTCATTAATTCTAATGCAGATCATGGTTGTGGATTGTGTATGAAGATGTGCATAAAAAGCCTGCAGATGTGCACAAAAAGATAGCTGTTGTAAAGGTTGACTACATTGCACTGGTACCAGGCATATTTATCACAGGGTAGTCACTGAGAATCCTGATGGATTTATTTCATGACCTGGGCAGTGTCAAGTATGTTAAGAGCAGAGATTCGACTAAACTAATAGAAAACAAAAAAAAAGAATATATACAGTTCCTCCTCCCTCAAAACACATAGAGTATGTTTAAACAGTTTTTTGGAGTTTTAAATGGTGATTTAAATATAACCAATTAGTTTTTTTACTGTGGGGACTTAGTTTTAAAATGGAAACTTTTAAAAATGATAGCCTAGTATCCTCTTTGCTGATAATATTGGAGAATCACAAACTCATCATTGACTTTGTTTATATAGCATTGACTGTGAATGCATGTTATTGTAGTCATTAATTTTTTAAATTATAAAAAAATTTCAGACATATACAGATGAAGAGAGAACAATGAACTCCCCTTTATCTATCACCCAGGTATAATAAAGATTTTTTATTCCATTTGCTTCATTTATTATTCTTGCCATAATTTTTCTGTTTGGTATATTAAAGCACACTTCACACATTGCACATATTTAAATATACATCTCTAAAAATATAAATGGATAAGCCATTTTAAGTAATTTTTAGCAAAAAATATTTATTTGGCTGCACTGAATCTCAGTGCAGCACTCAGGGTCCTCAGTCTTTTTGCAGCATGCAGATCTTTAGTTGCAGTATGAGAACTCGTCGTTGCAGAATGTGGGATCTAGTTCCCTGTCCAGGGATCAAACCTGGTCCTCTGCATTGGAAACACAGAGTCTTAGCCACTTGACTACTAGGGAAGTCCTTTAAGTTATTTTTTTATCTTCTAATCTATAATCATAGTTGCCTGTCTGAAAAATGTCTTTTTTAGAATTAGTTCATTTGAATCAGGTCCAAACAGAGTCTATACATTATTTGTTCTTATTCAGTTGCTAAGTCATATCCGACTCTGCAACCTCACGGACTGTAGCATGCCAGGTTCCTCTGTCCTCCACTATCTCCTGGAGGTTGAGCTCAAATTCATGTGTATTGAGTCGATGATGCTATCTAACCATTCTCATCCACTGCTGCCCCCTTCTCCTTTTGCCCTCAGTCTTTCCCAGCGTCAGAGTCTTTTCCAATGAATTGGCTCTTCACATCAGGTGGCTAAAGTATTGGAGCTTCAGCATCAATCCTTTCAATGAATATTCAGGGTTGACTTCCTTTAGGATGGACTGGTTTGATTTCCTTGATGTCCAAGAGACTGTCGAGAGTCTTCTCCAGCACCACAGTTCAAAGGCATCAATTCTTCAGCCTTTTTTATTGTCCAGCTCTCACATCTGTACATGGCTACTGGAAAAACCATAGCTTTGACTATATGGATATTTGTTGGCAAAGTAATGTCCCTGCTTTTTAATATGCTGTCTGCTGCTGCTGCTGCTGCTAAGTCGCTTCAGTCGTGTCCGACTCTTTGCGACCCCATAGATGGTAGCCCACCAGGCTCCGCCATCCCTGGGATTCTCCAGGCATGAATACTGGAGTGGGTTGCCATTTCCTTCTCCAATGCACGAAAGGGAAAAGTGGAAGTGAAGTCGCTCAGTCGTGTCCGACTCTTAACGACCCCATGGACTGTAGCCTACCAGGCTTCTCTGTCCATGGGATTTTCCAGGCAAGAGTACTGGAGTGGGGTGCCATTGCTTTCTCCGATATGCTGTCTAGGTAGGTCATAACTTTTCTTCCAAGGAGCAAGCGTCTTTTAATTTCATGGCTGCAGTCACCGTGCTCAGTGATTTTGGAGCCCAAGAAAATAAAGTCTGTCACTGTTTCCATTGTCTCCCCATCTATTTGCCATGAAGTGATGGGACCAGATGCCATGATCTTAGTTTTCTGAATGTTGAGTTTTAAGCCAACTTTTTCACTCTCATCTTTCACCATCATCAAGAGGCTCTTTAGTTCCTCTTCACTTTCTGCCATAAGGGTGGTGTCATCTGCATATCTGAGGTTATTGATATTTCTTCTGGCAATCTTGATTCTATCTTGTGCTTCATCCAGCCTGGCATTTCACATGATGTACTCTGCATATAAGTTAAATAAGCAGGGTGACAATATACAGCCTTGAAGTACTCCTTTCCCAATTTGGAGCCAGTCCATTGTTCCATGTTCGATTCTAACTGTTGCTTCTTGACCTGCATACAGGTTTCTCAGAAGGCAGATAAGGCGGTCTGGTATTCTTGTATCTTTAAGAATTTTCCACAGTTTGTTGTAATCCACACAGTCAAAGGCTTTAGCGTGGTCAGTGAAGCAGTAGTAGATGTTTTTCTGGAATTCTTTTGCTTTTTCTATGATCCAACAGATGTTGGCAATTTGATCTCTGGCTCCTCTGCCTTTTCTAACCCCAGCTCATATATTTGGAAGTTCTTGGTTCACATACTATTGAAGCCTAGCTTGAAGGATTTTGAGCATTACCTCGCTGGCATGTGAAATGAGTGCAGTTGTGCAGTAGTTTGAGTGTTCTTTAGCATTCGCCTTTGTGATTGTATGAAAACCGACCTTTTCCAGTCCTGTGGCCACTGCTGAGTTTTCCAAATTTGCTGGCATATTGAGTGCAGCACTTTCGCAGCATCATCTTCTAGGATTTGAAAGCTCAGTTGAAATTCCATCACCTCCACTAGCTTTGTTCATAGTGTTGATTCCTAAGGCCTGCTTGACTTTGCGCTCCAGGATGTCTGGCTCTAGGCGAGTGATCACACCATTGTGATTATCTGGGTCATTAAAACCTTTTTTGTATAGTTCTTCTGTGTACTCTTGCCACCTCTTCTTAATATCTTATGCTTCTGTTAGGTCCATACCATTTCTGTATAGACTTTACTATAGTGAATAAAGCAGAAGTAGATGTTTTTCTGGAATTCCCCCCATGATCCAGTGAATGTTGGCAATTTGATCTCTGGTTCCTCTGCCTTTTCTAAACCCAGCTTGTATATCTGGAAGCTCTTGGTTCACATACTGCTGAAGCCTACCTTGAAGCATTTTGAGCATTGCCTTGCTGTGAAATGAATGCAATTGTATGGTAGTTTGAACATTCTATGTCATTGCCCTTCTTTGGGATTGGAGTGAAAACTTGGCTTTTCCAGCCCCGTGGCTACTGCTCAGTTTTCCAAGTTTGCTAACATATTGAGTGCAACACTTTAACAGCATCTACTTTTAGGATTTTAAATAGCTCAGCTGGAATTCCATCACCTTCACTTGCTTTGTTCATAGTAATACTTCCTGAGGCCCACTTGACTTCACACTCCAGGATGTCCAGCTCTAGGTGAGTGAGCACACTATTGTGGTTATCTAGGTCATTAAGACCTTTTTTGTATAGCTTTTCTGTGTATTCTTACCTCATTTTCTTAATCTTTTCTGCTTTTGTTAGGTCCTGCTCATAGCTTTATTGAGTTATGCCAGCTGCTTTACCACGACAAGGCTGTGATCTATGAAGGGGCCATATGTTATAACTATCTCTTATTACTTCTTTTTAACAGTTTGGTAATATTTAATGGGGCTTCCTAGATGGTGCCTTGATAGCTCAGTTGGTAAGAATCCACCTGCAATGCAGGAGACCCTGGTTTGATTCCTGGGTCAGGAAGATCCGCTGGAGAAGGGATAGGCTACCCACTCTAGTATTCTTGGGTTTCCCTTGTGGCTCAGCTGGTAAAGAATCTGCCTGCAATGCGGGTTGGGATCCAATCCCTGGACTGGGAAGATCCCCTGGAGAAGGGAAAGGGTACCCACTCCAGTGTTCTGGCCTGGAGAATTCCATGGACTGTATAGTCCATAGGGTCACAAAGAGTCAGACATGACTAAAGTGACTTAGCATGCAATTTTGTGATTAGCACAAAATTTAGTGATTATATACAGTTGAGCAGCCACTATTACAAGCCACTTTTAGAGCTTTTCCATACTCCCCCAAATTTATTCTAGACTATTTGCAGTCTTTCTGTCCTTCAGCTTCCAGCCCCAGGAAACCGCTGATCTGCTTTGCTTTGTATACATTTTCTTTTTCTGGACATTTCATATCTTAAGTCTTAAAATCTAAAGTAGTTTCTTCCTCTCTTCCTTTTTCCCCGGCCACCCACTTACTGTTCTGTATAATGCTCTGTGTTCTGGTCTTTTCTTTTTGCTTCTTTCTGGTGTCATTTATTTCTTTCCCTCTCCATATTTCTTTCCAGAGCAGCTTTATACAGTAGAACTTCTGCAGTGATGGAACAGTCCTGTATCTGCACTTCCTAGTGGCTACATGTGGCTTTGAGCATTTGTGGTTGAGAATTTTTAATTTTACTTTTTAAAATTTAAATAGCTACATGTAGCTAGTGGTTATTATATTAGTGTAATCAGATTTGGGTTCAACATTTTTGGGCATGAATATTTCATAGGTGGTGCTGTATGGTTTGTATCTATCATACCAGGTGGCACAAATGTTTGCTTGTCTTACTTTCAGTGGTGCAGTGGTTGATCAGTGGGTTCAGGTGGTGACAGCCTGACCTCCATTGTACATTTTCCCATCAACATTATCTAATGGTTTTGTCCATTTATAAATATTGCCTGAAGCAATTAGTTCACCAAGGCTTACAAAATGGTGATTTCCCACCTAATTCTGTTATTCTTTTCATATTTATGAGCTGGAATTCCTTTATCAACTAGAGTTATTTGGTTGTCCTAAAATACATTTTGTATAGAAAAGACAAGATAAATGCATATTTTTTTGCCTTTTAACTGTCAATCTTCAGAATAAGTCATGTATGCCCTAGTTCTTTCCAGTAGTGTTCATAGAGGAGGTTTTTTTTTTTTTTTTTTAAACTATCATTACAAACTTGAGGTTTATATATTCATTGTTTTTTAGTCTGTTGTATTTAATATTTATTTTGATGCTCAGGGTATCCCATCTTTGGCCAGTAGGAGTTCTTCGTGTTGGCTCACATGTTCTTTTGATAAAACCATAGAGAATACTAATCATTAAGGAAATGCAGATCAAAACCACAGTGAGATAACACCTCATACCCAGTAAGAGGGCTACTGTTTGAAAAACAAATAAATATTTGGCCAGGATGTGGAGAAATCGCAACCCTGTATTGTATAGTGTGGTTGAGAATGTGAAATGGTACAGATGCTATGGAAAACAGTGCAGTGATCCCTCAGAAAACTAAAACTAACATTACTGAATGATCCAGCAAATGCTTTTCTGAATATAGACCTAAAGGAACTTAAAGTAGGGACTCGAGGACATTTTGTTTACTCATGTTTATAGCAGCCTTATTCACAGTAGCCAAAAGATGGAAACAATCTAGGTGTCCATTGATGAATGAATGATTAAGTAAAATGTGGTTTATACATACAATGGAATATTATTTAGATTTTAAGAGGAAGGATATTCTGACACATGCTACATTTTAGATGAACCTTGAGGGCATTATACTAAGTGAAATAAGCCAGTCAAAAAAGTACTGGTATTGTTTGACTTCACCTACATTAGGTACCAAGAGTACTCAAATTCATATATATAGAAAGTAGAATGGATGTTATCAGGACTGTGTGGAGAATGGGAATTATTACTTAATGCATATTAAGTTTCAGTTTTGTAAGACGTAAAGAGTTCTGTGGTTGGGTGGTGGTGATGTTCACAACAATAGTGTACTTAATGTATTTGATGCCACTGAACTGTACATTAAAAGTGGTTTGAGATGGTAAATTTTGTTATTTGTATTTCACCACAACTTTCTTTTAAAAAGTGGTTTCTTCAGGGCACTCAAACCTGGTGATTTTAGAGCTTTTCCATACTGGGACAACCCAGAGGGGTGGGATGGGGAGGGAGGTGGGAGGGGTTTCAGGATGGGGGGACACATGTTCACCCGTGGCTGATTCATGTCAGTGTATGGCAGAAACCACCACAATATCGTAATTAGCCTCCAATCAAAATAAATTAATTAAAAAAAGTGGTCTCATGAAATTTTAAGTGGGCACAAGCATGATTGGAGTACATTTAAGTGAGAATGGGAGGAATGGAATTGGAGAATTTAGATAAAGGTCATAGTTTGAAACCTTAAAATATATACAAAATCAACAAAAAGCATTTAAAAATTCATTTATATGCCACTTAAAATGAAGCATTGTTATTTTTATATATTTTCTTCATATATGTGTATATTTATAAGAAATTTATGTCATTAAAAAATCCATTTTCCCTCAGTATTCTGTGACATTTTAAACACATTTAGACCAAACTTATTGTGGATTATCAGATCTGTAAGAGTCATATAGAGCAAGCATCTAATTTAATCTCATGTTTCTGCTCAGTGGTAGGTGGAGCTGGGTCTTGTCCCTGTGGAGTTTTTCTTCGTAGCATTTGTCGCAGCCTCTATTCTTTCACTTTTGGTAATGGCATGATTGATCAACGGGTTCAAGTGGTGACAGCCTTACCTTCATTGTTTAGTTCCTTATTTAAACTTTTTATCTAATGATTTCACCTATTGAGGAATATTGCTCTTATCCTAATTCAGAGCCTTATTCCTTCTTGCTTGTCCTCCTGAGCTTTTTAACTTTCTCTCTATCTGTGCTACTGCTTGGTTTTTCTTAACACATCCTTCTGATCCTGCTTCCTTCTTACTCAAAACCTCCCCCTGGCCTAGCAGAAGTCTGTGGTGTGCAAACTATTTAGTGACTACAAAGTGCGTTTTCTTTTTGCTTTTAAATTTGAATGCTTTTAGGCAAGGCATAGACTCACTCCAGTTTGCATGATTCTACTTCTTTTAACCAACTCACTTCATTCATCTGCACTCCCTATTTGTTTCTGTAGCCATTATGAGAATGCCACCTTTCCTGATGTTTAGCATGGTCTTCAGTGGCCAAAATAATGTCTGCTGTGTATTTTACCAATTTTATTTATTACTCCCCTATAAGAAACCTTTATCCATTTTCTAATACCATTGTGCCTTTTCTTCTTTCTCACCCTTATGCAAATACCTTGAAAATTGGCTCATATCATACTCATGACCAGTTTCTAGCACTGTGTGTGGAATTAATGGGTGAATGAACTTTTCTGGTACAAGTTAGTCTCTTAAAAATCTCTCTTCAAGAAACTCAGACAGTGGAGACTGTGGGAGAAACTGGTATATAAACAGCTAACTTTAATAGTATTATAAATAAAAAAGGGCAGTTGTAAAGAGTAATGAATTCTGCTTGGGAGGGCAGATATGGTAATTTCTTCCTGGGAGAGCCACATCATCTAGCTTTCCCTGGCTACTCCAAATCGCTGATTTCTTTCCTTGTCCTCTGACCATCCCCTTCATTAACACATATTTTTTAGTTCTTTATGACTCTAAATCTGATTATAATCTCCTTGAGAACAGTGACTGTATTTGTATTTTATACTTGTGTATCCTCCCCTGCTCATAACAGGTAACTCACATTTTTGTTGAAAGTATATCGGTCAAGGTGTTTCATGACAAGAAACAGAAAAATGCCTTACAGTTTTAAGTGCACAGCTTTCTTAGAAGGATGATGGAGGCTCAGAAATGATATAGGACCCAGAGTAGAAGGTGAAGGCCTGGAAGATGGGCAGGAGCCAAAAGGGCCCCAGAGGGTCAGCAACCATAACAGTATGCCCAGCTAGCTGCTGTCACCTCTCGATACTGCCAGGAGCGTATCTTTGGTGGCTCATCCAGGAAGTAGAAGTTGGCTCCCCCAGTTAGAGAGGCCAGATTTTTTTAAAGGTAAATTTTTTTAGAGTATGTACTACATCTATATGGTAAAGAATCAAAACATGATGGGATGGGGAGGGTCAGGATGGGGAACACATGTACACCCATGACTGATTCATGTGAATGTGTGGCAAAAACCACCACAATATTGTAAAGTAATTAGCCTCCAATTTAAAAAAAGTAATAAATTAAAAAAAAAAAAGAATCAAAACATGAGAAGATCTGTAGTACAAAGCCTTCCTCTTGCCTTTGTTGCCAAACATTGAAATTCTCCTTTTTAACAGATATTCATTAGTTTCATGTATATGCTAAAGATTTAAAAACTGCATTGTAAACAAATGTAATTATATATTCTTCTCACTTCTTTTGTACAAAATTGGTAACTAACATTCTGTTCCACTGTTCTGTGGATTGCTTTTTTTCATGTGTATTGGAGAGCTTTCTACACCAGTACACAAAGAGCTTTTTCATTCTTTTCACATAGTATTTCATTGTATGCATATAATATAAATTATTTAAATGCCCTATTGATGGACGTGTTGGAGAAGGAAATGGCAACCCACTCCAGTATTCTTGCCTGGGAAATCCATGGACAGAGAAACCTGATGGGCTACAGTCCATGGGGTCACAAAAGAGTTGGACATGACTTAGAAACTAAACAACAGTTGATGGACATGTAAGTTGTTTTTGGTCTTTTTCTATTCTACATCTATTCAGCATTTCTACACCTAATGCTGTAGTAAATTATGTTGAACATAAGTTGTTTCTGGTGTCTGTGTCCTTTGGATATTCTTGGAAGCAGAATTGCTTGGCTAAACAGTTTTGCATTTTTAAGATAATGTCAAAATATCCTCCCCAAACGTTTTTAGTTTTTAGTTTCAACAGTTCATGAGAATTCTGGTCTCCCCACAAATGAGGATGATTTTTAAAGATTCAGTCTGGAGATTTATGAATAGAAAAAGAAACTGACAAGGAATTATTTTTTACTTTATTTCCACTCTAAGTCTCTGAGGGAGATATCAGAGGTAAGGAAAGATAAGCTACTGAGCAGTGAACTTGATATGTAGGTAACATTCAAAGAAGTAGCTTCTGATTGAAACAGCAGAGATTTTTCTTCTGTTATCCAAACTCTTAGTCACAGTGTATTAAAGAACTTATACAGTGTGTCTTCATGCTGCTTTTCTCTACTTTCTAAACTTGCAATCTAAATTTTGTGAAAAATTAAGCATTAATATTATGCACAGTTTCTCTATTTTATTGACGTGCTTACAATTCTTTCCGATGAGGCTTTCAAGAAGATGAAATAGCATTACCATTTTCATCCCCTGGACATCAGCAATTGACTGATTCCCAGCAGTTGGAAAATAAAGTGATTTCCAACTTTCAGACCCAGTTTAGTTTGGGGTTCATCTCAGGTAGTATGTGTTGGCAAAATTAGAATTCTATGAGGGGTCAAGTTTTCACCCTAAAATTTTCTTTCTGATAACTAAAAAAATATTTTAGCTAATAATACCATTCCCACTTTATTATCAGTTCCATGCCTCATTTTTCATTCAGTTACAGTTCCTTCAGTTTCACAGGGACTGTTTCCCCTAGCTACCCTTATGAGCTTTCAGAACTCCACGAGTTTTACTTGAACCCCTTTTTTGACAATGTCTTTGATGAATTTATCCTTGCCTTGGATGATGACCATATACAGAGTGTTTAAGGCTTTTTAAAATATGTAGATAGATAATATATACAGACAATTTTATGTAGTAAAATTCATGTTTTTTAGATATATGATAGCCCAATACCAAATGTTGATGCACTGGCATTTACACATGCTTGTCATTTTCTATTTGCTAGGCACTGAGCTAGATACTTTCACAAATGAAGTTTCATTTCATTCCATTCTCACAATGCCTCTGTGAGATAATTATTTCTCTCTCAGCTTTAAGTTAAGGAGATAATCTCAGGTTAAGTCACTGTGCCCAGTTTCATATCAGTGGCAATTACTAGAACCAGGAATTTAGCCAGTCTTTCTGAATCCAGCTGCAGTGCATTTCCAGCACTTCCTCTCTGGTGTTTAAAAAAAATACCCTGAGCAGTAGCTGGAGCATCACTGGAAAATGTTTGTAGTCTCTCTAATTATTTTGAAGATTGAAACACTCATCTGGATGTGTTTGTAAAATGATGAATTATATTATTTCTAGTTTACTCCTTGTATATGCTCATATGGGCTGCCTTCATTCATCCAATAAGTATTTGTTGAGTGCCTGTTATGAGCTAGAACTGTCCTAGGAACTGAGGATAAAGCTGCGAGTAAAAAAAGGAGCCCAAGGAACGTCTGGAGTAGCTTACATTCTGGTGTAGACAAAACGTGTAAAGGGAGATATAAAGTCAGATGATCATGAGGCTTCCTTTTTTATTTAGATTACTGACGGCACTAGTCCTCACAGGCATTTATTTGCTGGGGAGCCATGGAATTTCTTTCATCATTTGCCTAGTATTGACTCTTATTTATTTATTTATTTATTTATTTTTTAAAATTTATTTATTTTAGTTGGGGGCTAATTACTTTACAATATTGTAGTGGTTTTTGCCATACATTGACATGAATCAGCCATGGGTTTACATGTGTTCCCCATCCTGAACCCCTCTCCCACCTCCCTCCCCATCCCATCCCTCTGTGTCATCCCGTTGCCCCAGCCCTGAGCATTTGTCTCATGCATCGAACCTGGCATGGTGTTCTGTTTCACATATGATAATATACATGTTTCAATGCTATAGTATTGACTCTTGATGAAACTACTCATTGAGGCCAGTCTCAGATCAGGGCCAGAAGCAAAGTAGAAAACTAAATGAAGTAGCTCTTTAAAGTCAAGCTGTAAGGACAGCCAAATGAATTAAACACTCATTTATATTCAGAACACATTTTCTTCAATTCTGGATTGCTTTTAGAAAGACTTTATCCCTCTCCCCCAACCTCTGCCTTCCCTCCATACATTGTTGAGAGCAGTGATCCTCAAAAGGTAGGCTGAAGATACCTGAGGGTCCCCTTTGAGGAGATTTGGAAGGTTAAAGCCATTTTCATTGTAAGACTAAGATATGATTAACCTTTTTTGCTGTGTTGATATTTGGTTTGATGGTACAAAAGCAATGGTGGATAAAAGCTGTTTCATGTTTTAGAATGAATCAATACAACGACACCAAACTGTACCAGTAGTCATTGTATACTTACAGTAAAAAGGAAAGAAAGAAAGTTTCACTTCAGAACATTTTGATCAGTAAAAATTAATTATATTAAGTCTCAACTCTTGAGTATATATCTTTTTAATATTCTGGTGGTGAAATGGGAAATGTACATAAAACACTTTTGCCTGCATACCAAAGTATAGTGGTTCTTGAGGAAAAACATTTGTGTGATTGTTTAAGTTGTGAGCTGATCTAGCTGGTTTTTTTTTTCATGGAATACTATTTTTACTTGCAAGGGCAACTGACAGACTGTGGTTATTCAGAGTTGGGTGTTTGGCAGATATTTTCTCAAAAATGAACAAAGTTATTTTTCAAGGAAAGTTCTAGGAAACAATGGAAAGTTTTGATGCCAGTGATAAAAATTTGACCTTTCAAGTGAAAATTAGAAGTTTGGAAGACTTGTATTAGCCCCTATGAGCTTGACAGTATTCCAGTATTTAAAGTTTTCTGATAAGATTGGTAAATGTGTTCTTTAAATACTGTATAATGAAACATGTCAATGTTTGAAAGATCTGCATAAATTAGTGGACTGATATTTTCCAAATAACCAACATATGGTGGTACAAAATCATGAAAGTTAGAAGATCCATTCAAAGTACAAAATAAGCCAA
This sequence comes from Giraffa tippelskirchi, assembly GCF_054371585.1. NCBI lineage: Eukaryota > Metazoa > Chordata > Mammalia > Artiodactyla > Giraffidae > Giraffa > Giraffa tippelskirchi. The sequence goes on along the minus strand of NC_137281.1, from coordinate 75,549,335 downwards.
TATATTTTTAGTGTCAGAAAGTATGAAAATTCCATTGATATGGTTTCACAGTCTGTACTACAGCTAACTTCATTGCAGCACTATTTACAAAAGCTAGGACATGGAAGCAACCTAGATGTCCATCGGCAGATTTATGGATAAGGAAGTTGTGGTAGATACACACAATGGAATATTACTCAGCTATAAAAAGGAATGCTTTTGAGTCAGTCCTAAAGAGGTGGATGAACCTAGAGCCTATTAAACAGAGTGAAGTAAGTCAGGAAGAGGAAGACAAATATTGTATATTAACACATAATATGGAATTTAGAAAGATGGTACTGACGATCCTACATGCAGGGCGGCAAAGGAGACAAAGGCGTAAAGAACAGGCTTTTGGACTCAGTAGGAGAAGGAGAGAGTGGGATGATTTGAGAAAGTAACATTGAAACATGCACATTGCCACGTGTAAATTAGATGACCAACGCGAGTTCGATGCATGAAGCAGGGCACCCAAAGCCAGTGCTCTGGGGCAACCTAGAGGGGTGGGGTGGGGAAGGAGAGGGGAAAGGGGTTCAGGATGGGAGGGGTGCATGTATACCTATGGCCGACACATGTTGATGTTGGCAAGAACCATCACAATATTGTAATTATCCTCAAATTAAAATAAATAAATAAGTTAATTAATTAAAAAACTATCACTTGACACATTTTAGCTTTTTATCAAAGCAAAATATCCACAATTATCCAAAATTACTATTAAAATAACCTCTTTCTAGCTACACATTGTCTGGGGCTGAATTTTCTCTTTAAGTATACTTTAATCAAAACAACATACCATGACAAAGAGGAAGCTCATTTCTAAGAATTCAGCTGTCTTCTATTAAGATAATCTTTTTATTAAAATTTTTTGGAGGGAATACATTTACAGCTGGGGCTTCCTGGGTAGCTCAGCTGGTAAAGAATCTGCCTGTAATGCAGGAGACCCCAGTTCAGTTCCTGGGTTGGGAAGTTCCCCTGGAGAAGGGATAGGCTACCCACTGCAGTGTTCTTGCCTGGAGAATCCCCATGGACAGAGCAGCCTGGCGGCTACAGTCCGTGGGGTCAGAAAGAGTCAGACACGGCTGAGGGACTAAGCACAACACAGCGCACACACGTTTACAGTGAACTCTTCAACAGTATGAGTTTGAACTACATGGGTCTACGTCTATGTAGCTTTTTAAAAGTAGTAAATACAGTATTGCACTATCCATGGTTGGTTGACTCCTCAGCTGTGGAGCTGAGGATATGGAGAGCTGACTATAAGTTATACTCAGATTTTTGACTGTGCAGAGGGTCAGTGTCCCTAACCTCATGTTGTTTGAGGATCAACTATATCTTTAATAAGCTGTTTATGTTATTTATGTTAACATGTAATGAGTTTACTTTTGTTTCAAAATGAATTAATAAATACTTAAAACTTTTCTCAGTTTTAATTCCTAATAGCACATGATATAACTTAAAAAGAAATGCTCTTTGAAGTCCTCAATAATCTTTAAGGGCCCAGGAAAGTTTGAGAACTCAAACATTGAGAATTGTTGTCTTAAGGGCTGTTTTTTCCTGCTAAGGATCAAAAGATGTCTCTTGGTTCTCTACTTTTCTTCGTAGTGAACTTAACCGAAGAGTCCCTCACAAAAGTGAAAATTTATTAGGGAATTCTTAAATTATGTGGTAGAATTTGCAGATCTTCTCAATCAGAGTCTAATTTCTAATACTGGAAATCTTAGAATACAAATCACTGGAACTTTTTATTAAAATCAGAGGATTTGGTTTCAGAATTAGGCTGAAGTCTGTCTGGTTAGGGGGCAAAAATAGGGCCAAGAAACCTCTCTGGTATATACTTCAACAAATGACTCATGCTCCTAAAGCGCCTCACCTCTTTGCAGGTGAGATTACCTTTTTACTTCAAACTCATCCTTTTAGGTCCCTTCTCCAGTGATGCCAAAATCTGTATGTTATAGTAGGAGACTCCCTAAACTCCCTGGCAAATGGCAGGAGAGTGGGAAACCAGAGCTGAAAGACAGGTGTTCTTGGTTTAAACTCTGAATGCTCTCTTCTATAGGAACTATCGGAGAAGGCAATGGCACCCTACTCCAGTACTCTTGCCTGGAAAATCCCATGGACGGAGGAGCCTGGTAGGCTACAGTCCATGGGGTCGCTAAGAGTCAGACACGACTGAGCGACTTCACTTTCACTTTTCCCTTTCATGCACTGGAGAAAGAAATGGCAACCCACTCCAGTATTCTTGCCTGGAGAATCCTAGGGATGGCAGAGCCTGGTGAGCTGCCATCTATGGGGTCGCACAGAGTCGGACACGACTGAAGCGACTTAGCATAGCATAGGAACTATAGCACCAGTTGGGGCTAGCTTCTGTGACGAAGTTACATGTGGATGGAATAGGCTTCCATGGGCTTGCCTGGGAGCCTTGAATTCCCTGAATTCCAAATAAAATGTTTAGGATTTAATTTTTTCTCCAAGTTGGGAACTGTTTCTACTTAAAAATTCTACACTTTAAATCAGGATAAATATTATTTTACTACAAGGACCGACAGAAGTAAGGATGGTCTTACAGTGATAGAAAGGGGTCATTTGCTCTTTATGAGATAAGATTTGACCCACAGGCTATGAAATTAAGCCCACAGGCATGCTTAAACACAACAGAGGTAATAATCAAGCAGTACCTGAATTCACAAATTTTATAAAATAGCATCATATTTCTCAAGGCTGCTGGTATTCAATGAAAAAAAGAACATTCCACAAAATTGTCTATTTTCTAGTTAAACTGATGTCCTATAACTGTATCTGAAAAGCTAAGTTGTAATTTTGAGGACACCATGGATGAAAGAGAAAAAAATTACTACCACTAGTAACAGATGTGAAATTACATTAGATAAATATAATCATTAGTTTCAGTCTCACCCTGGTTAATTTGTTTGTGGAAATGTGCAACCCATTATTCATTAGATAATTTTTCACACATTGATTAGAAAGCCATGTCGAATTGTGACCCTGCACATTTGGGCTTACCTATCTTGCAATGAAGAATACTGCTTACAATAGTGGAAATGGGGGACAAAATGTTTATCTCAAGCTGATTTTGTGCCAATAAATAAAGTAAATCAATAGCCAGTGAAGTGTGAACAACATTTCTCTGCTGTATAATATGGTTTTGGGGGCAATTTGACATGCTACAAGGGGAAACAAGGGTCTTGAACAGAAAGGTAATAAAAGCAAATCATGCTGGTAACTGTTATTGAAGTCCTGTATTTTTCTATACTTGGGCAGCTTTAAGCTGTGAAAAATAATGCACATAAAATTATAAAAATATTGAGGCAACTTTCCCCCATATTTATAAACATTCTTTCTTATAGCTGAACTTGATTTTATTGGTCATGCAGTCTATACCTGTGACAAATCCTCTCTATTTTCTATTTGATCTAATTTAGTTCACAAATTCAGATAACTTGAATGTATTTAAGGCAAATTCAACACAAAGGTCTTAAATTTCATAAATAGACTTGATTAACCCTCAGTTGGATCCCATCTTCATTATGCAGGTAACTAACAATAATCAAAAATCTTTCAAATTAAAAAAATATATTTTCTGCCCTGCAAAAAGCTTCAGGGAGAAACCGTTTTTTTCTCATATTGTGCCTTTTACCATTTCAAGTCCTGCAGGACCATAGGAAAAGAAATCTCTTTTCTAATTCTTTGAAGGAGAATAATGGTATAAATGTGTTTATAAAGTGTGTCTTCTTGCCAGTTTGAACCTCAGATGTCTTTTAAATTAAGATGAAGGTAACACATTTTTCCACATAATGCAGGCTGTATTCAAGTAATTAATGGTTAATTAACAGCAGGTTTTTTTCTGTAGGTCAGACAGTGAAGGGCTATGCTATATTACCATAGAAAGGAGGAGGTTAGGTTACTGGTTTCTAGAGGGAGTCTCTGGCCTTCTTGGTCTAAAATAAAATCATAGCCAGGGAAACCTGCAGATTCAAAGGAGAAATGGTTACTGGTGTCACAGAAACAGTATTTTGCTGCCCAAGAATGTTATTTCCTTAAGAGATTCTGTGTACCATTGTTAGAATTTCAAAAAACCACTGACCACAGACATTTTAATAATGTGTGCTAACATGAAATGTATCTGTTAACAGTTAATGACTTGATTAATGCGAAGTCCTGCAAATATATGTATGGCTGTGTGTGTGTGTGTGTATATATATGTGTGTGTGTCTATATATATATATAGACACACACACATATATATTGGAGAAGGAAATGGCAGCCCACTCCAGTATTTTTGCCTGGGAAATCCCATGGACCGAGCCTGGCAGGCTACAGTCCATGGGATCACAAAGAGTCAGACACAACTTAGTGACTAAACAACAAAAATATGTATATGTTCTTGTCTTATTTTGAGATTATCCCCCTCTCTTGCCTTTTTAAAATTTGACAAGACTTCTGTCAATTATAAATAAATTTTTAAGAATCTGTATTTAACCAGATTTATAATGTTATATATAGTATAATATGAGTAAAAGAAAAACTTCTGTTCTAATTTCATATTTGAATGTCAGACTAACATAAGTGTATCTCTGAGAGCCAATATAATGGAGAGACCATGGGTAATAAAGAATAAGTGTTATTTTGAGAGTTAGATCTTTGTTCTAGTCTTTACTGTCATTAAGTTTTGAAGCTTTTCTAGTTTTGGTAGACTAGATGACCTCTAAGCCTTCCAGCTTTAATATTCCATGTATATTACATTTTTTGTAAGATAGCCTTATACTATACATGTTTGAATCAACTTTATGACTCAGATAATAGTCTACTTTTATAACCTGCTTTGTTTACATTTAATATAAACATTTTTCTGTGTCCTTATGTGTTCTTTTACATCATTTATAATGGACATCATGTACAATGGCTGTATCATATTCCATTATATGGATTTATTGTGATTCATTTAACCATTTTTCTGTTACTAGACACAATCAAAGGCATCGCCATATCTTTCTTGTGGTGCTGCCATAGTTTATTCATTGGTGTTTCTTTTTCTGCTCTTGCTCCTTACAGTCTGTAATCGTTAAGTAGATAAATCTTTTTCTTTTTAATGGCAATCAAATACAACTCTCCAACCATCATTAGACTAAAATCCAAAATCACTAGTTGGCCTATAGAGCACTGTGTAATATAGCACCCACTCACCTTTGGAACCTTATTTCTACACTGTGCCTCAGTCACTGCACTTCATCCTGTTTTCATGGCAGTTCTCGTCTGTCATTACTTCCTCTCTTCCTCCCTTCCTTTCCGCCCTCCATCCCTCCCTGTCATTAGTAGCTAAACTCCTTGAGGTTAGGACTGCATCTGTTTTGTTCATCTTTAAAATGCCCAGCACCAAGAACTATGCCTGTGAAAAATATTTGCTGAATGACTGAAGGTTTTGTTCAGCATGTTTCTGTTATAAATATAGTAGGATAAGAAAAGTTACTGTTTTGTCAATTGCCTTTGCTTGGAAAAACATCTTGATTGCCTCTTTACATGAGAAGTGTGGCCCTGAGGAAATGGGTTGAAAGAAAAAAACAGAGACATAGCTAAAAGTAATTTGAAAAATGTGAATAATAATTTGAGAGTAGGATAGAGGAGATGAAGAGGATGGGAGGATGAGTGGGTGAGAGGGTGGTGAACTTAGAACCAAGGCTGAAGCACGAGTAGGCGGAAATGACTAGGGGAGTTTTTTAAAGAATAGGGACATCTTGTATAGTTATGCACCAGTATAAGCTTCGCCCATTAATCCCTGAATCTCCCCAGCACACAGCTACCTCATGGCAGTGTTTTATTGGGGGAACTCAAGAGAAGCCATGTTTTACGCACATGAACTTGGGCAAACTCCAGGAGTGGTGAGGAAGAGGGAGGCCTGGCGTGCTGCAGTTCATGGAGTTGCAAAGAGTTGGAGATGACTGGGCGACTGAACAACAACAACAAATGCTTTAGTCATAATCCAAGTGATGATAAAGGAACAGTTTGTACAGTAGAATGAACACTCGGCAGAATCAGAAATGAAGCCAGAAGTTACAGGGAGGCCTCTGGATTGCTTACTGCAAGTGGGAATGGGGAATTGAAGAAATCGTATCCAGCATAGAAGAGTGAGTTATAGAAAAAACATGGTGGTAAATATCTGTAGCTAATTCTTTATACTGTGTCCGTATCCATGATTTATTTAAGTAAATTTCTAAAACTGGAATCACTAGATCAAAATGTATTGACATTTTTAAGACTTTCAGTGTGTAATCATATTGCCTTCCAGAAAAATGGTGCCAACTTGAAATCTGAAATGTTTTACTAAAGGAAGAGTTAGTTTAGAAACAAGACTATTATAGAACTACTAGACTGTCTATAATTTTAAAAATAGAAAATAAGAGTTCGTGAGGATGTGAAATAACTGGAGCTTTCATATATTGTGGGTGATACTGTAAAGTGGTATAGCTGTTTTGGAAAATAGTTTGACAGTTTCTCAGAAACTGTAAACATAATTACCATATGATTCCAGCAATCCCACTCCGAGGTACATATCCAAAAGAAATATAAACATATATCCTCACAAAAACTTGTATACAAATGTTCTTAGCAGCTTTAGTTATAGTATCCCAAAAGTAGAAACAACCTGAATGTACCCAGTAACTGAGAAAAGGATAAAGAAAATGTGGTGTATCTATACAATGGAATGTTATTTGACAATGAAAATAAATGAAGAACTGATGCATCTTATAACGTGGGTAAACCTTGAAAGCATTACCTAAGTAAAAGAAGCCCGTCACAAAAGCCTGCATATTGTATGATTACATTTGTGAAATGTTCAGAATGGGCATTGGTTATTCAGTAGTGAATTTGTTAGTTTTCCAGGTTTTTTTTCTTGACATACTGTTGTGTTCAGAAAAGATACTTGATAAAATTTTTTAATCTTAAATTTTTTAAGACTTTCGTGGCTTAACGTGGTTTTTAATTTTGATGAAATGCAATTTATTTTTTCCTTTGTTACTCATGCTTTTGGTATCATATCTAAGACTTCCTTGCCAAATCCAAGGTTATAAAGATTTATCATGTTTTCTTCTAGGAGTTTAAAAGTTTTAGCTCTTATGTTTAGGTTTCTCAACATTTTAAGTTACTTTTTCATGTATAGTGTGAGGTGAGGATCCAACTTTCATTCTTTTCCATGTGGCTGTTCAATTGTCTTGGCATATGAAAAGATTATTTTTTTCCTCATTGAGTGGTCTTGGCACTTTTGTTGAAAATCAGTTGTCTGTAGTGCATGATTTTATTTCTGAACTCTCAATTTTGATTAATGTGAAATGATTATTTTTTTATTAATTTATATCTCTTGATTACTACTGATATTGGGCAACTTCTTCTATCTTATTGTTGATGATTGTTTCCTGCTTTGTAAATAATGCCCACTTTTCTTTCCCTTTCTTTTTTGTGGGTGATGTGGGGATGGAATATGGAGATAAAGATTTGTAGGGAATATTTTTATATCGTGGTACTGATTCTTTGTTGGTTTTATGGGTTGCAAATTAACTTTTTCCAGTTTTGGACCATAGCTGACTGACCTGCAAGTGACACATGACCCTAGTTGGGCCAATATAGTTCTTTCCCTGGGAATACAAAAGAAACTTAGAAAACACCCATCCACACCCCCACCCATACCCACTAAGAGAGCCTGGAATTGTGTTTGTAGCTAGGCTTTGGGGAAGAAAGATCATCTCCTGAAGTCTCCAAGAGACTGGATGTCCTTGTTCCTTCACTTAAAATGTTGGCTCTTTCTTTTGAGTCTATGAAATATCACAGTATCCTTTCAATACTCACTTATGTAAAAAAAAAAAAAAAAAAGTATCATGCAATCTGGAGTCAATTTCCTTTTGCTTATAACCACAAAAACAGATTTAAAAAAACCAACCAACTTTAATACAACTCTCAAATTGGTCTGATAGTGGTGCTGTTAATCAAAATAGAGGTTATTGTAGAGGAGGAAGGAGCAATGTTTGTGGAAAGTGATTGTTGCAGTTTTGGACATGTTGAGTTGTGCTGCCTGTAAAGTGTCCACATAGAACTGTCCAGGAAGAGTTTGGTGTGTGAAAAGAGAAAGGGTTAAGAACAGAAATCCACCTAACAGGATAGGAAGAGGAGGAGACAGTAAAGTGATCTGAGTTGAGGAAATCAGAGCTTTAGAAGAGCTCATAGAATCTAGGGGTGAGAAGAGCTTCAAGAGGGAGGCAATAGTTAAACAAGGAATAGAAGGCCTGAATTTCAAGGAGGGTGTAGTTGATAACAGGTCAAGTAAGATTTGGTGGTGAGGGGTCATAAATGTGACCTTGGCTTGTTCAGAGGCTGAAAACTATCCTGGAGAAAACCAAGGAATAAACGACATGTTATAATGTTGTAGTGAGGGTAGAGCATTATTTTGGGGAACTTGATGTCATGAAGGGAAGCAGAGAGAGAAGACAGTATCTGGAAGGGCATATGAGGTTGGAGAGGGTGTGATTAAAGGTGTGATAAGCTATACATATTTACATGTGAAGGAAAGAGAGCAGAAGGAGAAATAAAGATAGGCAAAACAGAATATGACTTCCAAGAGACAGGAGGGAATGGGGCAGAACACAGGTTCTTCTAAGAAGGAAAGAGAATAAGAATGTGTTTTGTCGCACAGCAAATAATTACATAATGTTTAAGGCATGCTATGATATATGTACAAAGTGATAAGAAGTTATAAAGGAGAGAGCTACTAAATCTTCATGGTGTCTTGAAGACTTCATCCATTTGGTGCAGTTCATTTTGATCCGGTACAACTGACTGACTGCTTCTCTGTGTAGCCTGAATACCCAAGGAACCTCAGGCACAAGCTTTGCCACTTCATTGATCAAGGGTATTGTATACTTGATGCATTTTTAGGGCACTTTTTCTTCTACTACATTAAAATATGGCAGGTGGGAAAGAAAAGAAATCTTGCTTACCTTATAATTTTTCCATATCTCTATACGCAATTCCATGGGAAAAGTCTCAGTTCTTCAGCAGGATTACCTTATGAATCAAGAAGCTTCTCTTGCAGTGCCTCCCAACCTTTTTTTTATACAGAATGACATACAGGGAAAAAAAGGATAGTATTTGTCCTGCACACTGATGTGAACAACTTTTCACAACTGGTGCCAGGGGTTCCTGCCTTCCTGCCCTAAGGACTTGAGCACACCTGAACACACACTTGTAACTCATTTGATGTGCCATGGCATACCAATCGAGATCTCTGCTCTTCCACACTTTAAAGTGTGGTGCATTCTCCCACACTTTAATTTTCTTTTTAGTTTCTGCTATATGATAAAAGACTTTCCCTTCTACCATTAAAATCTTTTCACAAATTATTCAGTGTCTAATGTGGAAGGATGCTTATATGCTGAAATAAAATGTTTGCTATTTACATATCACCTTCATAAATGTACATAATATCTTAAACAACTATCTACATTCAAATATGTTTTATAAGTCTCTAAATTACCTCATTGTGAAGTTTCTGTTTCTCACTAATAGCTTATTCTTTGACTGGTTTTCTTTCAGAAACCATAGTTATTTTTTTCACAAGTTAGAGTGGCTGGGAGAAAATAGGTTCGTTGTATCAGACATTATATTGCAGTATATACTTACTATACTTAAGTATATTAATATAGTAAATACATAAGTTAGTAAATTAATAAAATCATTCATATATCCTAGTAGGAAATAAGTTATCTTTATTTTTTAATTTCCTAAATGCATTTTAGACCTTTCTTCCATGGACAGAGACCTTTATGAAATTTTATTTTTATAATTTAAAAAAAGTTCTCATTTCCAGTTGTGCATAATTTATGTTTGGTCTCTGGAAATTAAGAAGTATCAATAACTGTATAGGCTGTTTGCTGTTAGAAAAGTTGTAGAAAGATGAGAACTTGGCATTCCTCATTTAAAGTGCAACAAAAAAAATATAAGAATGTATTATGCAAGGAAGTGTTGAGTTGTATGGGAAATTGTGTTTTAAGAGCTACTGTAGATCTATGTCGGTGTCTGTGAAAGAGAGGATAATTAGTGCCTGCACTCTCCGTCATATCAGACTAAAGGTAATGGGGTGTAAGAAATGGTTCATTAGGCCCTCTCAAGTACTTTTACTGTGTCCATACTATTTATACCAGCAGAAAAAATTCAGTCTTTAAAATCAAGTCAAAGCATTAGCCTTAGATTCTTCAATATGAGAAATAACATTGAGTAATGATCCCTTAAAGTCAAATGAAAAAATGTACATAAGAAACCTGCACAGTGTTTATTGGCTTATATGTCACCCATGCTGAATATTTGTAGTATCTGATCTCCTCCTTTCTTGACTGCTGGCTCTGCTACACCTGCTGTGTCTCTAGGAGTTTGGAATGGAGAAAGAGGTGGAGTCAGAAACCAGTTTGCTAAACACAGTCACGTGCACATAGGAATTTTAATTGGAAAGGATCTTCATTAGAAAATGGCTCTTACCTGGGGTGTGATGGGTGGGTAGATGGGAGAAGCAAGCGATAATGAGGCCTGGGTTCTCACTCCTAGAAAAATTGGCCTGTGGTGCTAGATATGAAATTTGAGTCAAATAGCAGGTTATAGTGTCCTCTCACAACCTGTTCAGTGTTGCTCAGAGAGGTGAGGCAGAGGTATTCGAAAGGAAAGGGTGGATAGTGTGTTTGATACTGCCTAAACCACATCTACTTCTGATGGAGATTTCTGAGGTCAGTGTCTTCTAAACCTTTCCCCACTCTGATTCTTCCCGGTTCCTATAAAGCTGCTGAGATGCACCTCAGAGCTTTGGATCCAGTGCTGGATGGGCATTAGCTAGAGCTGGAAATTCTGTGACTTCTTGCAGAACAATTCCTCAGCCTGCAGAGGCACTGTGAAAAGTTGGTGGAGGAAAATCTAACACAGTTACCTATTTTTATTAAGTTGTATATTTGATTCTTATGTAAGCCCCTTCTGCAAGTTTAGAGAATTGGGATAAAGTTGAATAACCTGTAATTTCTATATTGAGTGGGGCTTATGAATGTTTTGGCAGTGTTCTGAAGAACCCGTTAAATTAGGAGAATCTTGGCGTAGATAAAGAGGATTCCAGCACTTGACTTGTTCCTGGTTTAGTCATTTGAGATCCCATTACTTTCTAGAAATCCCTAAGCCTTGCAGGTAGCTGGGCAAAGTGGTAGAAACAGCTCTATCCTGGATAAGAAAGCACCTTTGATTGTAAGCTTGAGGGCACCGCCTCTCTGTGGTTTCATGAGCAGCTGCAACTCCACCTGCTGTTTTGGTTTGATTGGGATAGAAGAGCAAGACTAGTAAAGAGGAAAAGAATGCATAGGAAATATAAAGAGATTGCTCACTTCTTTGTATACACAGAGACTCCTTTTTTTATACATCACTTTTGGGGCTGGATTGAACTAATGAAAGAAATATGCAATGAGGATCAAATACTTAATGTTTACTGAAAAACTTAATTGCCAGCAGATAGATTTTGGTCAAATAAGTGCCAAGCAGCTCGCTTGAGGAATTTTTTTAAAAAATTGACTACCTTGAGAAACTTTGCCTTGCTGCAAATAAATATTTCTGAAATGTAAAGTGTTAGAATAGTGGGGAGGATGTTTCTTGATAGGCAAAATTTTCTGTACTTTTGATGATTGACTACCTATTACTTCAATCTCATTAAGACTGGCCTTCATTTACCCTCAAACTATGTCATGAAATTAGGGAATGGTTAGGTAAAAATTGTCAGTGGGAAATATCTACAATTACTCAATGTATTTATTAGATGTTAAGAGTTCCAAATCGGATTAAAGGTTTGTATCATAAAACAAGAAAATAAAACTCCCTTGAACTATTATTTTTCATGGTTATAGCTCATGTAAACCAGCAGTTACTGCATACTCTTTCATATAAAAATTTCCCCTCTTCATTGAGATATAACTGACATTTAACATTGTGTAAGTTTAAGGTGTATAGGATGTTGATTTATATTGAAAAATGATTAACAGTAAGATTAGTGAACAGATCCATCATCTCACATAATTATCGTTTTTGTGGTAAGAAATGTTAAGATTTATTAAGTAAATTTCACGTATATAACACAGTACTGTTAATTATAGTCAGTATGCTGTGTATTATGTCTCAGAACTCATTATACCAGGAAGTGTGTACCCTTTGACCACTTCACCCTTCTCCCCTATCTTCCCACACCTCATAACTACTAGTCTACTCTTGGTTCCTATGAGTTTGAATTTTTTTAGATTCCACCTATGAATGAGATCATACAGTAGTTGTCTTTCTCTGTCAACTTATTTCAGTTAGCATAATGCCCTCAAGTTTCATCCATGTGGTCACAAATGGCAGGGCTTCCTTCTTTTTGTGGCTGAATAATTTTCCATTTTATATATATATACACCGCATAGTCTTTCTACGCTTGTTTGTCAACACTTAGGTGTTTCCATGTCTTGGCCACTGTGCATAATGCTGTAGCTATATCTTTGAGATACTGATTTAATTTCCATCAGATATATATCCAGAAGTGGAATTGCTGAACCACATGGTAGTTCCATTTTTAATTTTTTGAGAAACTTCCATACTGTTTCCATAGTGGCTATACCAGTTTACACTCCTACCTACAGTGTGTAAGAGTTTTCTTTTTTCTTCATCCTCACCAGTCCTTTTTATCTCTTACCATTTTAATGTCAGCGATTTTAACAGATATGAGCTGATACGTCATTGTGGTTTTCATTTGCATTTTCCTTGTGCTTAGTGATGTGGAATACCTTTTCATATGCCTGTTGTCCATTTAAATACTGAATACTCTTGAGAGCTTTTCGAATTACTATTAATTCATATAGCTGGAGCAGATACATGTAAGAATTTTTTTGAATATGAGATTTAGAGTCAAAAGATCTGGATTCATATTTCAGCATTACTGCTTCCTAACTGTGTCTCTTAATTTCTGAGTACTTAATTCATCTGTGAAATGGGTAGAATAACACTAAAAAACAGTATGTTTCACAATGAAAGTACATTGTTATTGTTAGTTTTAAGGTGCTGTACAGACAGTAATAGGAATTGTTGTTATTATGAAGATAGCATTATAAAGTGAAACTTCTCATTCAATTTTAAGCCTGTCTTCCTCAACAATTTTCCACATTTTTTGAAATTTCAACATCCATTTAATCCTTAACTTATTAACTCAGTAAGCCTAGAAGAACCTGTTCTTGGACCTCCCATGGTTGCTTGCAGAATTGTGTGACCCAGAAGCGTACCGTTTTTCTCACTTATTCAGGTCCTAAGAAGAATTGATGCTTTTGAACTGTGGTGATGGAGAAGACTCTTGAGAGTCCCTTGGACTGCAAGGAGATCCAACCAATCCATTCTAAAGGAGATCAGTCCTGGGTGTTCATTGGAAGGACTGATGTTGAAGCTGAAACTCCAATACTTTGGTCACCTGATGTGAAGAGCTGGCTCATTGGAAAAGACCCTGATGCTGGGAAAGATTGAGGGCAGGAGAAGAAGGGGATGACAGAGGATGAGATGGCTGGATGGCATCACCAATTCAATGGACATGGGTTTGGGTGGACTCCGGGAGTTGGTGATGGGAGGCCTGGCGTGCTGCGGTTCATGGGGTCGCAAAGAGTTGGACACGACTGAGCGACTGAACTGAACTGCACAGGTCATAAGAATGCAAATATTAACCCAGTTTTTTCCAACAGAAAAACACTTTCCCCCCTTTCACTGAGAGTTGGGATTTAAACACATTAACAGCAATTAGTACTTAAGCCAAGAATTCAGGTTTTGATAAAAACTATGGTTCACATTTGCTCTTGGAAGAGAGAGTGAAAAATGGTCCATAAAGTTTCTATTGACTTCAAAAGCAGTAACATCTGCTGCAATCCACAAAGCTTTAGAGTCTACCATGGAGAAATAGTTCTATCGGCAGGCCAAGAATCCAGCCAGCAGTTGTGTCCACAGACTTCCTAGCTTGATATTAAAGCACTGAAGGAGAGCATTGGTTACAGCAAGAAATTGGAGAAGTCTTACAAAGCAAGATGTGAAGCCAGTGTTGTGCTTCAGACTGACTGAGGAGACTTGGGAGTGCAGCCATCTGAAACAGGTGCTGCCAAATGCATTCATTTCGCACAAATGTTATTTCAGTTTCTCCTTCCTCCTCTCCATCCTCTTCCTTCTCTTCTTCTTCTTCCCTTTCCTCTCCTCCTTCTGGCCTCCTACCATAAATATTTGCATAATTCATTATAGAAGTTTGTATCCTGTAACTCCTTAGGACTTTTCGGTGATAGAGTCACTGACTATTAAAAAAAACAAAACCCTTTTCCAAACAATGCTGTGGTTTTCTTGGTTATGTACATTTCTCTCCCAAAATTCAGGGGAATTCCAGACCATTTTGCAATTAGTTAAGGACTATATTTCCTTATTTTTTATTAATTTTATGTAAAGTGGGATTTATCAGTGGAGCATTCATTGACACTGACTTCAATTTATTCTGATGAAGCTGACTGACATCTGTGTGTGCTGTTCATCAGTCATAATTTAAACCATTCTTAATTGCATTAAATGTAAATTAAGACATTCAATTTCAGCCATTATTTTTCATAAAACACTGTGAACTGAGTTTTAGTGGGTCATGAGAGCTTACATTCAAGATAAATAGGGTAAATTCAGAACTTACCATTGATGATCATATTTCACCCTATGTCGACTATTTCTTTGTTGCTTACTAGATTGGAACAATTAACTTGCTCTCTGAAGAGATGGATGGCTAAGGGAGATGTAGCTGAAATTTTTAATGAATGATTTTATCATTTTTAAAGCTTGCTTATGTTTTAAGTATGTGATTTTTAAAAACCCTTACTTATTTATCTGAACTAAACTATAATTTGAATTGAAAGTGCTGAACTAGGTTTTCTGATTTGGAAATTGTGCCTTTAAGTCCTTGGATTTTAAGAATTTAGGATTGTATTTTCTTTAAAAAATTACTTAGCTAAGCTTATATAACATTTCAGCACTATGGATTGGATATACTAATGTGAAATTAGCAACATCTGTGATTTAGTACATACTATATGACATAATAAAGCATAATCTCCCCTCTCCCCCCTACTTGACAAGTGTTGTTTCTTGCAAATATTAATAGTTATTTTGGTTTCATGCGTAAGCAGCAGTCCCTAGTGCTCCCCATTGAATGAGAACAATCATCTTTTAGTCATATAATGATTAGAGTGACAATGATAATCATTAACAGTAAATAATAATAGGTGTTTACATGCTGTCTTTTTCATGAGAAAATGTTTAAGTCCATGGATAATATTTACCCCTAAAGAAACATTCAAACAGTATAGCCTATGATGGAGTGCCTGAGAGAAATCAGGCCCAGGTGAAAATCATGCTGTTAGCAAGTGTTAATTTCTAATGGCGTATAGTACTAAATAGCTGTGGCTGAAAGTGGATTTGGCTAGGTTCCTATTGCTTATTTTTTTCTAAGGAGATTTGGGAGCACTTTTATGGGTGGTGTTTGTTTTGTTTTGTTTTTTTGTATTTTTGTCTCTAACATTACTACACACTGGATTATTCTGAGGTAGAAAAGAAGTTCCCAAGATCTTCTGGATCTGCCCACATACTCAGGCTATATTGTACGGTGCAACACGCTCCCCCCACCCCGAGGATATGTAGATTTATTTAAGAGAAATTCTGCTGCATACCCTACTCAATGGTATACGATTTCCTTCAGTGACAAGCTAGCTAGAACTTTGCCATGTCATTAAACCCCTTTACTTTCCAAATAAAAGTTGGTCAACAAAAGAAGGAAACTGTTATACTTGCCTAAGTCACTCATGTAGTAAAATTTTATATGACTATTATATATGACATTTACATTCCCATGTCAGTTCAACTGATGGAGAATGAAGTGTTGCAATAAGTCTGGAGATGGGTAGTGATGCAATCATCCTACCAGTTTCTTGCTATTAATATATGTCTCTTATTCATTTTTAAAGGAAGCATAAATGAGAGTACTGAATATAAATAGCTTTTGTAAGTCATTCAGGTCAGTGAAGCATGTCATTGTTTGCAACCCGAGTTCCATGAGAGTGCCGGCTGGTTGATAGGCACACCATGTATTTTTCTCATAAATGAAAAACACAAACAATATTCAGTGTTTAATGAATATTATAAAATAATACATTGTGAGTTTTCCGTAGAAAAAACTAGTTGCATATACTTAATAGTGTGACCTTAGCATGTCATCTTTAGAATATGTAAAGCCCATATAGAAAAGCATTGTATAATTTACTTCTCCAGATGTAACACTAACAAACATTTTATTATGATTTATTTTTTGGCTCATTGAAAGATGAAGTAAGTTCTTTAGTATTAGCATTGCTAATGATTTTAATGAGGCATTAAAATGTTACAGTATTGTAGGAACTTTTTTTTTAACATTATTTCATTAATATTTCACAAGAATTTTAATGTTAAATTGATGAAAGAACCTGAGAACATAATCCACAACATGTCAAAAGTGCTCAGATAGGAGGAAAGCACCAGAGAAAGGCAGAGCACAGCGACGTGGGGAGGTCTGAGGAGATTCCTCTCTCTGGAAACACTCCATGACATTACAGTCTATCATTGATGAAATGAAGACAAAACAATTTTATTTTCTTGCTCAGGGTTTTTCTGCCACAGTGCACAGAAATCTAGTACACATAACATATACTGTTTGTATTCCCAGATTAAGTGTGGGGAAGCCAGACACACAAAGAGGAGCTTTACTAAGAGAGCCCAGTGTGTTGATTGACTTCTGTGTTAGAATAACCTTTCTTGAACATTTATGGTTTGAATCTTTTCTGCTATGTACTATTTAATCATTTTTAGCGTTTTCATGGCCTCTGAGAGTATGCAGAATGCTTTCATGGGTATTGTTTAATCCTCACAGAGACCCTTGTGAACTATGGGAATGTTAGGGGAAGTCATCTTCTCTCACAAATCATAATACCAATGCAAGGAGCTGTTAATATTTGGGTTATTCACAGTTACTACCAAGTGACCACTCTTCAAAGTATATGGACCAGAGGAAATTGGGGCCAGAAGTTTTGTCCCCAGCTAGCAGAGTTATCATACAAATCTATAATTCTGGGAGGAATGATTAGCTTTATTTTAGACATTTGAGAAAGTTTAGACAGTAGGTGAACCAAAGACTAAGCAACCTTTGGAGCTGTACAGTGGAAATCCTGGCGCCAAGGGGAGCTGTTCTTGAATAAATTCTTCAATGTCAGGCAAGAATAGCCCTTGTCATGGTTTGGCCTCAGCAGCTGCTTTTTCTGCCTAGATCAGAGCATGATGTCAGGATCATATTCTGGCTGGACAGTATCACTGTCTTGTACATTTCATTATCTATAAGCCTGATCTTGCCCTTAAGCAGCCCTTGAGGCTACACCTTAAACCTTCATACATCAGTAAGTGAACACTTTCATCACCTCTTGCTTTAGAGGAAGTGTGTGTATTGGATCTTTAACATGGTCTGTAAGTCAGCATAGCTGATCTAGACTCAACTCAGTTGGGGGTTGTAGGACCAGAAAAACAACCAAAAAAAAAAAAAACCTCTTTCATATGGAACCAACTCTTTTTTTATGTCCTATGCAGTGATTTTCAAAGCGTGGTCCATGAACCCTCCATACCTAAATCACTAGGTTGCAGTGAGGAGGGTGAGGTATTTATTAAAATGCAGATTCTTGGGCCCAAATCTATTGTGTCAGACTCTCAGAAGGGAATTTAGGGAATCTTTTCTTTTTTAAAACAAAATTTTTAGGTGATTCAAAATAGCAGTAGTTCCAAGCTTTGAATTTTTTTTCCTTGATAGGTGATTTAGGGTACCTGTATCACATTTACTTTAGTACATAATTAGTCTGTAAATGTGCTACTTACAAGTGATTAAAAATAGTTGCATTCATGAAATATTTGGACTGCTGTTTGGAATGAGAAGTTTACACTAATTCTGCAGTGTCTCCAGGTTTATGGGTCACGTAGCTCTGTGAGAATGAAGAATGGTAGTCCTGTTTCAGTTCCAGCATCGGCAGCCATCTTGCCTAGACAGGAGTTTGTCGGTCATAGTGGACAAGGTTGGAGTGAGTGCAAGTCTCCTTCTCAGTGGCTCCTTAACACCTACCCAAGAACCCTAGAAGGTGTACAGAAAAGACGGAAACCTGAAATGCAGCCCAGGCAGTTGTGTTTGTTAGCTAATATAAAAGCTTTGTTGAGGAGAGATGACTTAAAACCTTGACTAAAATGAAATTGTGGTATTATCTATGTATTTCAGTTATTCATGCTATTCTAAAATTTCAAAGCATGAAAAATCTAGAGCTGCTTATTACTTGTTTTAGTAGAGCCACCAATAAGTATGTGGAAGCCAATGTTGGTGTAAATAAGAGCAATGGACAATGTCTCTTCACCCCATTTGTTTTTTAGCATTTTAACAGGGCTCAAAGTTTCAACATATCTGGCCCAAAATATGAAATCTGGTTCATGTACTATCATATTGGACTCTCCTCTGAATGTTGGAATTTCTATTTTCCCATTGACATGAGCTGACAGAAGTGTCTTATTCCATCACATGGAGTTCCATTTAACCCTAGTGACTTGTGCCCATCAGATCATGCTGACTGTCAGGAATACTAGACCCCCAGGCCTAGACATGTGAACTGAGGGCAGTCAGTTCACACATCCTGAGATATAACAGGTCTGTGTGTCAGAAGTAGTACACAACATAAAAGCAGGACAGAAAACAAGTCACTTATTACCCTGACATAAACAAACTTTGACATCTGCTTCCAAAAGCATTTTCTTTAAGCCCCTGTGTCCCCTGCCCCACTGCCAACCAAGCACATACACACACAACCCCAACGTGCTGATTTAACAAATGCTTTCCTTACCAAAAAAAAAAAAAGCAAAAGTCCAAAAATGCTGAAAAGGAAACCCTCTAATGAAATACATGTCTCGGCCTGCTTTAATGCCTTTCAAAATGGACAGTTTGATTCAGGAGGTTTTTATTTGCCAGAGATTTTGTTAGGTACTCATCACTGCAACTAATAAGTATACATTTAGAGTCATCTGAAGAGTTATATAATAAGAGTATACAGAGAGACTTGAGAGACTTAAGGGACATACAGGAAAGTGAATAGAAAACAGATGCCTTTAAATAAACAAACATAAAGATTAATAAATAGAATAATATCTTCTTAATACTAGGCAGATGAGCTGGATGGCCACTAAAGCCCCATCTGGTGCTAATATCCTATCATTCTGTTGGTTAAGAGCTCAAGCTTTGAAAAGACGGCCAGGGTTTGAATTTCAGCTCTTCCACTTGTGAACTGTGTAAGGGTGCTAAGTTATTTAACCTCTGTCTTTATTTCCTCAACCTCTCTGTCTTTATTTCCTCATCTAAATCTGAGTTTTATGTTGAAACCCTCTAGGCATGAGACCCTGGACTAGAGTCATGGCAGTGGAAGTTGAAAGGACTATTCAGATGTGGATGATGTCTTAGAAAAGAAACTGGTGATAGAACGTTTCCACTCTGAGGAAGAAAGGTAGTTTGAAGGAGTGCATGCTGAGATAAGTTGTGAGCCAGTTGAGCTCGAGTTCATTTAATAGTGCATTATCCTGGAGCCAGGTAGAACCTGAAGCCCAGAGCACAAGTTGAAGGTCAAGACTGGAGACAAAGATTTTAAGGTCACTGGCATAGTGTTGGTGGTTGAAGCCATTAGAGCGTGCCCCCACTAGGGGAATAAGTGCAGAAAGAGAAGATGACAAGTATTAAAGAGTAGAACCTTGATATGATACCTATCCACTGGAGAAAGAGACAGTAAAATGACTTCAGCCAGCAAGGGAGACAAAGAATGTGAGATGGTTGAACTGGAGGATTCTGAAAGTTTAAAAAGTGGTGACAGAACTATGTAGACCATTTGAACATTATCCATGAAGTATTAATGGGCTGTTCTACACACAGGATTGAAGGCAGGAGGAGAAAGAGGTGACAGAGGATGAGAGGATTGCATGGCATCACCGACTCCGTGGACATGAGTTTGAGCAAACTCCGGGAGTTGGTGATGGACAGGGAAGCCTGGTGTGCTGCAGTCCATGGGGTCGCACAGAGTTGGACACAACTGAGCAACAACACACAGAATATTAATGTATTGTGTAAGAATGCAGTTTGATGGTTAAATTATCATACTGTTTGTCCAGTGGTTCAAGTGCAAGGATTTGAAGTGGCAGACTTGTGAAACAAGAGCGTTAGGATTTGGTAGGTCTCTTGAAGGGATGAGTAAATTTCCCAAAGGAAGGAAATGGGAAGGAGAAAAATATCACTTATTACGTAGTAGGTGCTGTCTTTGCACTTACACGTATCAACTTGTGTAACTTAGTTAATCTTTACAATTGCCCCAGAAAGTGTTATTATGCATATATATATATATATTTTTTTTAAAGTTGCTTTTCTCTTGCTGTTTTTTAAAATTATTTTTTATTGAAGGATAATTGCTTTATAGAATTTTGCTGCTTTCTGTCAAACCTCATCATGAATCAGCCATAGGTACACATATATCCTCTCCCTTTTGAAGTTCGCTTCCATCTCCCTCCCCACCCCACCCCTCTAGGTTGATACAGAGCCCCTGTTTGAGTTTCCTGAGCCATACAGCAAATTCCCGTTGGCTGTCTATTTTACATATGGCTATGTAAGTTTCCATGTTACTCTTTCCATACATCTCATAGGTGACAACAGTTTGGGACATAGTGATTGACTAACTTGCTCAGTGAGACATAATTAGAAAGAGGAGTAATTGGGATTCTCCTCTAATTACTGTAAAGCAATAATCAAGACTTCCTTATTCTAAAAATAGTGTTCTTTCATACAATTTATTGAAAATTTTCACTGCATTGTCTTGAATGGTAGAAGAAATGTGAATATCCAGGAGGATTAGAAGTAGTCTACTAAAAGTAGAAACTTCTTGAATTTTATGGTTTAAAAATTCATGTAAATTTTGCATTCTATTCCTCACTTTATCTGTGTTTATCATAATATAAAAATAATGTTTTAAATTGCTTAATTTCCCCACCCAGTAAGATGTACCAGTTCTTTTTTTAGTGTCTTCCAAGTATTCTGTGGCACACTGCCCAGTACTTCGTGAGGGTGCATAGCACTATATCCTCATTAACTTTACTGCTTGGTGCATAGTAGGTATTCAGTAAAGGATTGATGAATTAATGTGTCAAAGGTTCAGAGAGGGTAGCTGAATATACTAAGAAGGTAATTTCTCTTGGAACGCTTTTTAAAGATTTGTCAGAAATGGATGAAGTTTATATCATTTGAATTACCATGTGGTCAGTGAGGGAATCTAGGGATATTATACATATAAGGAATCTGAATAGTATATGTAGAGGAGTGTTGGTTTGGTGAGCTTGGCTGTGAATCTGTCTTAGATGAGAATAAGGTCTAGCATGTGGTTTTGCTAATGGAAGTCAGAGTCGGAAATCAGAACTATCAAAGTAAGATTGCCGAATGTTAGAGGGGCCATTCACCCATGTGTGGTGACTGAATAAGTGGAGATTGAGGAAGTCAAGCAGGCATTAGTGTTAATGATAAAGTCTGATAGCTTTATCATTTCGTCAAACTAGAGACTGCCACCATGTTGTAGTCATGTATTTATCATTCATTCATTCAGCAAAAACATAATGAGCGCTTATGTCAAGCACAGGGCTAGGTAAAGTGATGGTTATAAAAAAATAAAATAGAAGTGGTACTTGCTCTTAAGGAGCTTATAGTCTATGGTAGGAAATGAGAGAATATCTATTATACATGGTAAAGAGCAATAATAACATTAAAAAAATCACAAATCAAATACCAGTAACAAGTTCAAGGAGGGAAAAATTACTTCTTGGGAGAGTTAGAAATTGCTCACTTGAGTTGAGTCTTGGAGGATGAATAGGATTTGGTAACTTACATATGTACAACTAATGTCTACTAGTCTCTTGGCATGAATTACTCTCATCTAAGCCAGCACAAGTAACCTGTAGGTTTAGATGGCAAAATTCACCTGTGTGTTTGTGTGTGTATGTGTGTGTGTTTATAAACTGCTTATACGAAACAGCCTTCATTCGTTCAAGATGCCTAGGCAAAAAGACACATAGGCCAAAGTGTTATATTTTGTCTCCAAATTATCTATTCTATGACAATTATCATACCATTTTGTGTGCTCTTAGAAGGAAAAGATTTGGACATATGCAATTTTCTGTTGAAGACATCATTAAGTAGCAGAATTTATTATCAACTACAGTTGAACCAAAGACACACCAACTGATTGTTAGTTCTCTGCCATCAAATGAAGATATATTATCAGTATTTGTGTTAAATATTCCATTTTAACAGTGCAGATACATATTCATTAGCATGCAGAATAACCTTAGAGTTCGCATTTTGCAAATGCTTGTTATTTTATGAAGTCAGAGCAGGTTTTAAAACTTTGCATTACCTCCTGCATGTAATCTCAGAGTCTGTCATTCACATGTAGAAAACTCACTTCTCCATTTAGTCCGTGGTTGGTGAGAGAGAGACATTTACAGGTCCCCTCTGCCCTTGAGCTGTTCCATTAGTGCATGGAGAGCACCTTGCAGCCTGTGACAAGCGCAGCAGATCGGCACTAAATCAAAAATCAGTGCCAGCCAGGGATCTAAGCCACCATGAAGGTCACAGCCATCAACTGCATGCCATCTCAATCCAAACAAAACACACTGGATACAGGGGGATTTTCACAGCTCACAATAGGTGACGGAGACTTCATGTTAGACTAATCCATAGCTCTGAAACTGGAAACTGACCTCTTAAGTACTTTTGAGTATTTAATCAAACTTTGAAAAAGCTGGAGGTGATTTTTGATAATAGTTTACATTTTTAAACAAAACAGAATAAAACCTCCCAGCATGGTGTTACTGTAATTAGGATTTTGATCAAATTCTTTTTTGTTTTTGCTATTCATGAATGCTTTAATGAAACAAAGTCATCAGAAACTTTATATAAAACTAATTTTCATTTGCTTTCTTGAAATATGTGCCATTGTTCCAGTATGAGAGGAACAGTTTTTGTGTTAAATTATCCAGTTTTGCTTATCCTGAGAGTTTATTATTAGAATTTATTAGATAGAAAATAATAGGACTAGTCTGATTTTAGTATAACTTTACCTTCAGCAATCCAGTTCAACCGAATTTGAGTTACATATTAATAGGATTTCTGTACTGTCCAGTAAAGATTTTTAATAATACAAATATTATTTAAATGTTATGAGTCAAATTCCCTTTTCACCTCTAGCTGAAAAAAAAAATCCAAGAGGAAAAGTGTTTAAAATTATAAATTCTCTACCTACTTGGTAAGTTTTTTTTTTTAATGGCGTTCTGAGAAATAATTGCCTAGATTAATAAGAATTGGATAGCCAAGCAAACTAAGCCAGATTTTGCTAAATTAACTTGGAAAATGCCTATGCTTTATAAAAATGAAAAGCTTATATCCAAACATTACTTTCATAATGGAACTAGCTTATTAATGTGATCTGATTGAATTATATCCACTGCTGTGGAGTAGGGCAAGGCAAAAGTTTAGTTCTTCTACCTTTGAAGAAAAAACTGACGAGGGGTTAACATTAGAGAGATGTATGTTATCTTAACAAATTAGGTTTTGTGAATGATATTCAACAAAGCAATGGATACAGAGAGCAGAGAAAAAAATGAAATACTCTTTATAATCTAATCAGGTTCACAGTGACCAAGACTAATTTGGGAATATGCTATTTTAGAAACAAGTTACTGGGCCCAACCAACTCTACCATTGAGTGAATTCATGGTTAATTTATACTAGGTGGTGAAGTTTCATGAAACTGTAACATCAAAATAGTCCAGCAGGAGTGTATGTAATGGAAGAATGCCATCTGCTGGTGAACCCTATCAAATCCATATTTAATTAGGAAAATCTGAGGACACAAACACTGCGCATGAGAAAGATTCAAAGTTTGTGGAAGCATTTTTGAGAAATCTGCTTTCATTAGGCTGATGCATACCTTTGATATACATTATTCATTTTAAATTAACTTGATTACTAATTTCATGGCATCACTTGTCAGGAAAGCCTTGAAACAAAATGGGTGCAAAGGGCTTTTTTCCCTTTTTGCCAATTTACAAAGTTTTTGTATTCATCACTCATCAGTAGTCAGCCAGTGAGTCTGTTCTATTTAAAAGCTCTGGCTTTTCACTTAATGCATCCCATCTGTTTCTGAAATAAATTGCAATAATCCGTGTTTAATTTTAATCAATGTATTACTAAATATGCAAATTATATTAAAAGCCATGGTTTGAAAAAGCTTTCATTTGTAAATATGGTAGCTTAAAACAGGAAGCATATCTAAAAGCCATTTAGCTACAGTAGCCTAACACTAACACTGTAGCTGATTTATAAAGCAGATCACAAGTTGATCTTTCTCCCAGGAGGGGATATGTAAAACTGTTGCATATCAGATTTTGTTAACATCTGATGGGCTAGTGCTAACAGTGTAAGAGACTCATACATCAGCAACCATGTCTTTTACATTTAAATTAAGGTAATCTTATTCCATTCTACATCTCTCCAATTTTTTTTCTTTTGCACAACCTAACACATGAATTTGCGTGATTGGTTTATGAATCACAGTTAAAGCAATTTGAGCAAGCCTTTCAATCAATCTTAAATTTTTAGTGTCTAATTTACTTGTGATTTGCATAATTAATTGTGGAAGGGATCCTTTGGGAGTCTCTCTTTCCCCCCACCTTTTCCTTTCCTACCTTGTGTCTCATTCACCAACTAGACAGTGGAAACGTTACTGGAGTTTTTCAGGCCTGCTGCATGACTTTGTTAAGAATTCAGAAATTCTCTTTTATAGTGCTCTGTCTGATCTGGCTGGATTAAAGGGTAAATTCTGAAAATTAAGTCTGCTGTCTGTAAAACAGTCCATTAACATTGCTATTTTTGAATTGTGTATGTATTTTACTGAGAAGTTACCTTGAAGGAGAATGTTGTGACTCTTTCTCATGTACAGGTCTTAAATGGATGGGAATGTATATACAGTCATGTTCACATCATTTACTGATTGTACCAGTTTGGGGACATTAGTGAGTGCAGCCTCATAAGTGATAGGTTGCAACAAAGTGTCAGGAATTTTGCCAGGCAGTTGTTAAAATTAAAATCACATAAACTTACATTAAAATAAATTATACTAAAAACAAAGGCAGTAAATGCTGAAACATCACTTCCTAGTTACTGTGCTACATTTTATTGTTATCTATGTGCTTAAGATTATTTACATCTATCTATTACATATGTATGGTGAAAATATTAGACAGTGATATGCTACTGGGTATTTCTTCCCAACTCCACATTTAGTAACTTAAGATTGGTAGCTTGTAATTGGCTGTAGTGGGAGTATTTACACTAGAGAAAGTGGCAAATGCTGGCAAATCAAGACCCTCCTCCCTTCCCCCAACCATAGAACTGGTTGTTAACCATTTAGCAGCACACCACTAACTTTAATTACAGTACATAACAACTCAGCGCATGTTCTCTGTGATTTAATCTTGAGTCCTTCCAAGAGAGTAATAATGGTTTTCCCAGACCTTTTATAAAAAGCAATATATAAACATATTTGATAAACATTTGACTCCCTAGGGAACTTTATCCCTAATTCTTGTTAAACTTTAAAAATGAACTTTTTCCTTATAGCATAGTAGATAATTTGGAAAATACAGAAAAATATTTTTTTCCAGTGACTTCACTATTTTGAAAGGAGGAAAGTTATCACATGTTCATAATTTACGTAGTAGTTCATGTCTTCCATATTAACTCACCAGGCAGTTTATTGCTGAGTTTATGGGACTGACAAACAATCCATAGATTCAATGTGTTAGAAAACAGGTTTGTGGAATAAACTCACTGCAATAGTATAAATAGTAGAGACATGGCAAGGACCATTTTTGTTAAAATAAATTTATCTCCCTATGTAGATGATTTATTAATTGTACCTCAGTTCAGTTCAGTCTCTCAGTGGTGTCTGACTCTTTGCGACCCTATGAACTGCAGCACGCCAGGCCTCCCTGTCCGTCACCAACTCCCGGAGTCCACCCAAACCCATGTCCATTGAGTCGGTGATGCCATCTAACCATCTCATCCTCTGTCATCCTCTTCTTCTCCCGCCTTCAATCTTTTCCAGCATCAGGGTCTTTTCAAATGAGTCAGCTCTTCGCATCAGGTGACCAAAGTATTGGAGTTTCAGCTTCAGCATCAGTCCTTCCAATGAACACCCAGGACTGATCTCCTTTAGGATGGACTGGTTGGATCTCCTTGCAGTCCAAGGGACTCTCAAGAGTCTTTTCCAACACCACAGTTCAAAAGATCAATTCTTCGGTGCTCAGCTTTCTTTATAGTCCAACTCTCACATCCATACATGACTACTGGAAGAATCATAGCCTTGACTAGAAGGACCTTTGTTGACA
Source organism: Giraffa tippelskirchi (assembly GCF_054371585.1). NCBI lineage: Eukaryota > Metazoa > Chordata > Mammalia > Artiodactyla > Giraffidae > Giraffa > Giraffa tippelskirchi. The sequence continues at coordinate 75,522,680 of NC_137281.1, read as the reverse complement.
AAGTAATGTCTCTGCTTTTTAATATGCTGTCTAGGTTGGTCATAACTTTCCTTCCAAGGAGTAAGAGTCTTTTAATTTCATGGCTGCAATCATTATCTGCAGTGATTTTGGAGCCCCCCCAAAATAAAGTCAGCCACTGTTTCCACTATTTCCCCATCTATTTGCCATGAAGTGATGGGACCAGATGGCATGATCTTGGTTTTCTGAATGTTGAGCTTTAAGCCAACTTTTTCACTCTCTTCTTTCACTTTCATCAAGAGGCTCTTTAGTTCTTCTTCACTTTCTGCCATAAGGGTGGTGTCATCTGCATATCTGAGGTTATTGATATTTCTCCTGGCAATCTTGATTCCAGCTTGTGCTTCATCCAGCCCAGGGTTTCTAATGAAATAAATAAGCAGGGTGACAATATACAGCCTTGTCGTATTCCTTTTCCTATTTGGAACCAGTCTGTTGTTCCATGTCCAGTCCTAACTGTTGCTTCCTGACCTGCATAGAGGTTTCTCAAGAGACAGGTCAGGTGGTCTGGTAGTCCCATCTCAGGATGCTTAATAATCAGTATAAACAAATTAAAAACCTCAGCTTGTGATCCAAGGTAATTTTCAAATTGGAAGCAACTTTAGCCCATCCTAAGAGGGCTAATGATGTGAAAGTAAGGGGGGCCCCATTCTCTGGGGAACACAGCCCAGGTCAGCAAGACTTTTCTGGTGAGTGTACCAATCTGCTCTCTTCCATAGGCCTTTTGTATAACCAGACTCTCTGGGGAAGGTGGGCTGTCTGCTGTTGCTGAGCCCTGATGTAAGAATTTTCCATTTTCTGTTTCCTTACTTTTTTGTCTTCTTGGTTTTACACTCACTGATGAGAAATAGCTCATTATCCTCTTAAAATGTAGCCACGTTAAATTTTCCTCCCCTAAACAAAAAGGATTCATGATGTATGGTATTTTCTCTATAAAAGGTTTTTTAACTTAAATGTTAAAATATGTCAAGATCTGAAGAGTAAAATGTTGATGATTACATATATGGCTACTCCTACTTTTTTGTTTTGTTTTGTTTTAAAGAACATTTGTAGTACCCTGTGTGCCCATTCCTTTCCTCTCTACTTAGAGATAACCATTTATACTGACTTGGAGCTTTCATTTGCTTGCTTTTATTTACAATTCTAACATACTTTTTCTTCTATGCAATATACTGATTACTTCTGCCAGCTTTTTGTCTTTATATAAAGAAATTTTTACTGTACATATTGTCTTGTGACTTTATTGTTTCTCCTATGAGTGATTACTTTTCACTGTCATATAGTTTTATACAATATACTACAATTTGTTCATTCTGCTGTTGGTAAATATTTGGGTTGTTTGCTCTTTTTTATTATAAGTAGTGCTACTGTACTATGAATATTCTTTTATATGGTGTGTATGTGGATGAATTTCTTAAGGTACATATATGTAAGTGTAATTACATACCTCCCATTCTACTAGGTAATGCCAAATTATTTTCCAAAATGATTATGCTAATTTATACTACCACCAGTACTACTGGGCTTCTTCCCTGGTGGCCTAGACTGCTGGAGTCCAGCTCCAGCAGGTCCAGGGGTTCCCTCAGGAAGGACAGCATCGGCGATGCGAAATGAGAAGGCACAGCGAGTCTTAGCGTTTCCAAGTGTCTAATCCTACTTTATTATTTTTAAGACAGCTTTTATATTTTTAGTGGTACATAGAAACAAATGTAAAGTATAGAGTCATACCAACTCAGCTTAAGGGACATACCAATTCAGCTTAAGGGACATACCAATTCAGCTTAATGGGCGTATCTTAATGGGCCTATTAATTTAGCTTAATGGGCCAGCAGTTTTGACCCTCATCAAAGCCGTTTGCATGTCTTTAGTTACAAAAAGCCTCATTTTGTTTACATCATCTTCTGGCCTGGTGGCCTGCTAACATCTTGTGACTCTCCATTGATAAGAGTTGATCAGTCAGAACACTTTTGTATCGGGCACATCAGCAAAGAATTCATCAACAGGAAGTTTTAAGGTAAAACCTGTTTTTGGTAATTTACTCTATGCCTTGAGCTTAACAGAAAAGAATGTGGTTCCATAAAGTCATAGAACAGCAAGCTGAAGTTCAACTCTAAGTAAGAATCATCAGTTAAATCAACAATTATCTCATTATTTGTATTAAAGCTAAACTTCTATTTATATAAATCTCTAACTATTATGCTTTCATTATATAGGCTAAATACATTAAGAGTAAAAACATAGTGAGTAAATATAGATTAAGTAACAGTTTCACAAAGCAATATTTTTTATATTTCCTAACAAGCCTTTTTTCCTGCGAAGGGTTTTGTGCCCATAGGGGCTTTCTGTGCGGAGGCTCTCAATGCCGTTTTATTACTAGAGAGCAGTCATGCACATTAGCTCCAAAGGCACAGGTACTTTTATTAAACAAACCAATATGTTAGCAAAAGGAATTTAGATTAGCATACTCTATATCCCAGATAATTTTATTTAGGGTGCTACCGTTCAGGGGCCTTGTCGATTGAGGTTTCAGAATGATCTATTTTAGAAGGGAATCAGGAAAGGCCTTTTGCCTAAGTCATAGAAAATAAGAAGAGGTTATTATGGTAAACATCAGAAAGACAGATATCATCTTTAAGGTGAGCACTGAGGCAGCCTTCCGAGAATCCCTGAGGCCTGAGAAGCCTTGCTTGATCAGTCCTTCTCCTCATGACCCTGTCATGGGTGGGATCTCGTGAGCTGGCTCCCAGCATTAGACAGTAAAGCGTCTGCCCATAATGCTGGAGACCTGGATTCGATCCCTGGGTCGGAAAGATCCCCTGGAGGAAATGACACTCCACTCTAGTACTCTTGCCTGGAAAATCCCATGGATGGAGAAGCCTGGTAGACTATACAGTCCATGGGGTCGCAGAGAGTCAGACACAACTGAGCAACTTCACTTTCACTGCTTTCACCAGTACTACATGTGTTCTCTGCCTCAAAGTAACACAATATTGTCACAAATTAAAATTTTTGCAAACTTGGCAGATGTGAAATATTACCTTATTATGAGCATCTTTTGTCTTTTTATTGCTTTTGGCTACTTGTGCTTCTTTGTGAAATGCTTGTTCAAGTTTTCTGTTTTTCTATTGGATTTTATCTCTTTTTCTTATTGACTTATAGTGATTCTTTATATTATTCTGGGTACAACTTTTTTTGATCATTTAGTGGGTATTACAAATAACTCTCCCAGTGTGTGCTTTATCTATTTACTCTTTCTGTGGAATTTTTTGATAAATGGAAGTTTTTTCCCCCTATGATGTGCTGTGCAATTTCTGTCAAAAATCAAGTCTGTTTCTGGGCTATTTTACTCTGCTGGGTTTTTTGTTTGTGTTGCCAATACCACTGTCTTAATTGTCCTAGCTTTGTAATATCAGACTTTACTTTTTTGGGCTCCAGAATCACTGCTGATGGTGACTGCAGCCATGAAATTAAAAGACGCTTACTACTTGAAAGGAAGGTTATGGCCAACCTAGATAGCATGTTTAAAAGCAGAGACATTACTTTGCCAACAAAAGTCCGTCTAGTCAAGACTATGGTTTTTCCAGTGGTCATGTATGGATGTGAGAGTTGGACGGTGAAGAAAGCTGAGCGCCGTAGAATTGATGCTTTTGAACTGTGGTGTTGGAGAAGACTCTTGAGAGTTTCTTGGACTGCAAGGAGATCCAATCAATCCATCCTAAAAGAGATCAATCCTGGGTGTTCATTGGAAGGTCTGATGTTGAAGCTGAAGCTCCAATACTTTGGCCACCTCATGCGAACGGTTGACTCATTGAAAAAGACCCTAATGCTGGGTAGGATTGGGGGCGGGAGGAGAAGGGGACGACAGAGGATGAGATGGTTGGATGGCATCACCGACTCAATGGACATGGGTTTGGGTAGACTCCGGGAGTTGGTGATGGACAGAGAGGCCTGGCGTGCTGCAGTTCATGGGGTCGCAGAGAGTCGGACACGACTGAGCGACTGAACTGAACTGTAATATTGCATCTCATATCTGGTAAGGCAACTCTCCTCATTTTGTTTTTCCTCCTTAAAAAGTCTTGGTTATTTTTATATAAATTTTAGAATCAGCTTGTTTCCCCAAGGAAATCTTATTATGATTTTGATTGGATTAGCTTTGAGTCTTTATAACATTATGAACTTAAGTCTTCTGATCCATTATAAGATACAGCTCTATTTATGTAGTAGTACTTTAGTGTCAACAAAGTTTTTAAATTTCTCTGTAAGAATCTTATTGTTTATGCATTGTTTAGAGTTATTTCTAGGCACATTATATTTCTTTTTAAAAATTTTATTGAAGTGTAGTTGAGTTACAGTGTTGTGTTACTTTCTGCTGTACAGCAAAGTGATTCAGTTATACGTCCAGGTACATTGTTTCTTTTTCAATATTCTTTTCCATTATGATTTATCATAGAAGATTGAATATAGTTGCCTGTGCTACAATAAGACTGAGTTATTTATCCATTCTATATATGATAGTTTGCATCTGCTAATCCCAAACTCCCAATCTATCCCTACCCACCACACTTTCCCCTTGGCAATCACAAGTTCTCTATGTCTATGAATCTGTTTCTGTTTCATAGATAAGGTCATTTGTGCCATACTTTAGATTCTATGTATAAGTGATATCATATAGTATTTGTCTTTCTCAGTATGATAATCTCTAGGTCCACCCATACTGTTGCAAATAGCATTATTTCATTTTTTTATGACTAAGTGGTGTTTCATTGTGTATCTATATATAACACATTTTCTTTCTCTCTTCATCTTTCTGTGGATATTCGGGTTGGTTCCATGTTCTGGCTGTTGTGAATAGTGCTTCTGTGAACATAGAGGTGCATGTATTAGTTTATAGTTGTGTCTGGATATATGCCCTGGAGTCAGATTGCTGTATCATATGGCAACTTTAGTTTTAGTTTCTTGAAGAATCTCCATACTGTTTTCCATAGTGACTGTACCAATTTACATTGTAGTGAATACAATACAATTGTAGTGGCAACCCACTCCAGTATTCTTGCCTGGAGAATCCCATGGACAAAGGAGCCTGGTGGGCTACAGTCCATGGGGTCACAAAGAGTCAGACCCGACTGAGTGACTAACACACAACACACAATATTGTAGGAGAGTTCTTTTTTCTCCACACCCTCTCCATCGTTTGTTATTTGTATACTTTTTGATGATGGCCATCTGACTCATGTGAGGTGGTTCCTTATTGTAGTTTTGATTTTCATTGCTCTGATAATTAGTGATGAAGAGCATTTTTCCATGTTTCTGTTGTCTATCTGCATGTCTTCCTTGGAGGAGTCTCTGTTTAGGTTTTCTGCCCATTTTTCAATTGGATTGTTTGTTATTGAGTTGTATGAGATGTTTGTATATTTTGAAGATTAATCCCTTGTCAGTCACATCATTTGCAAATTATCCCATTTTGCAGGCTGTCTTTTCATTTTGTTTATGGTTTCCTTTGCTGTACAAAAGCTTGTAAGTTTGATTAAGTCCCATTTGTTTGTTTTTGCTTTTATTTCTGTTTCCTTGGTATACTGACCTAAGAAAACATTGGTATAATTTATGTCAGAATCTTTTGCATATGTTCTCTTTTAGGAGTTTTATGGTGTCCTGTCTTATATTTAAGTCTTTAAGCCATTTTGAGCTTATTTTTGAGTATGAAGTGAGGGTGTATTCTAACTTCATTGATTTACATGCAGCTGTCCAGCTTTCCCTGGAGAGGGCAATGGCACCCCACTCCAGTACTCTTGCCTGGAGAATCCCATGGACGGAGGAGCCTGGTAGGCTACAGTCCATGGGGTCGCTAAGAGTTGGACATGACTGAGCGACTTCACTTTCACTTTTCCCTTTCATGCACTGGAGAAGGAAATGGCAACCCACTCCAGTGTTCTTGCCTGGAGAATCCCAGGGACGGCAGAGCCTGGTGGGCTGCCGTCTATGGGGTCGCACAGAGTCGGACACAACTGAAGCGACTTAGCAGCAGCAGCAGCAGCAGCAGTCCAGCTTTCCCAGCACCACTTGCTGAAGAGATTGTCTTTTCTCCATTGTATGCTCTTGCCTTCTTTGTGGAAGATTAACTGACCATAGATGTGTGGGTTTATTTCTGGCCTCTCTATTCTGTACCATTGATCCATATGCCTGTTTTTAGGCACATTATATTTCTTGATGCTGTTGTAATGTCTTTTTTTAGATAATTATAGATTCATATATGGTTGTAAGAAATAATACAGAGAGGTCATGTGAACACTTTGTCCATTTTCTCCCAATGATAACCTTCTGCAAAACTATGATAAAATATTACAGCCAAGAGATTAATGTTAGCCACTGATTTATTCAGATTTTCCCAGTTTTAATTGTATTGGTATGTGTAAGTTCTGTTGTGTATCCACTATCACTATAGAAGATACTCAATATTTCCAACACCACAAGGATCCTTTCTCTTATCTTTTATAACTTCACCATCTTTCTCCCTCCCATTGTCACTTTCTATCATCTGGTAATCACTAATCTGTCCTCCATTTCTAAAATTTTGTCATTTCAAAAAATTTACATAAAAGGAATCATACACTTTGTATCTTTTGAAGATTGACTTTTTAAAATTCAACACGGTTCTCTAGAGACTCATCCAAGCTGTGTATGTATGAATAGTCTGTTCATTTTGATTGCTTAGTTATATTTCATGCTATATATATATCACTGTTTCTTTAATCATTCACCCAGTGATTTCAGTTTTCTAGCAATTGCAAATAAAGCTGCTATAAACATTTACATTCAGGTCATTGAATGAAAATAATGTTCGTTTCTGTGGCATAAATGTCCAGGAGTCCAATTACTGGGTTGCATGATTGTGCCATGTTTAGTTTTTTTTGAAAAAACTGTTTTCTAGAGTAGTAGTACCATTTCACATTTTCAGCAGTCTTACATGCATGAGCTATTTTCTCTGCATCCTTGCCAGGATTTGGTGTTCATTTTTTAAATATTAATTATTATGAATGTATGTAGTAGTATTTCATTTTGGTGTTAATATAAATTTTTCTAATGTTAGTGATAATGGACATACTTTCGGACATTTAGTTTTTATCTGTATATCCTCTTCAGTTAAATATCTGTTATCTTTTGCTCATTTTCTAACTGGACTGTTTGTTTCTTACTGTTGAATTTTAAGAGTGCTTTATATAGACTAGACGCTTGTCCTTTGTTAGATATTTGGTTTGCAGATACTTTCTTTTGGCCTGTAGTTTGTCTTTTCATATTTTTCATATTGGCTTTCATAGAGCAAAACTTCTAATTTCAGTGAGGCCCAATTTATCAGTTTTTTAAAATGGATGGTGAATTTGGTGTTAAGTCTGAGACTCATTAGTTTAGCCGCAGATTCTGATAATTTTCTCTTAATGTGTTTTCTTATAAGGGTTCAGTTCAGTCGCTCAGTCGTGTCCAACTCTTTGTGACCCCAAGGACTGCAGCACTCCAGGCTTCCCTGTCCATCACCAACTCTCAGAGCTTGCTCGAACTCTTGTCCACAGAGTCAAAAATGCCATCCAACCATCTCATCCTCTGTCGTCCCCTTCTCCTCCCACCTTCAATCTTTCCCAGCATCAGGGTCTTTTCCAATGAGTCAGTTCTTCACATCTGGTGGCCAAAGTATTGGAGTTTCAGCTTCAGCATCAGTCCTTCCAATGAATATTCAGGGTTGGCTTCCTTTAGGATGGACTGGTTGGATCTCCTTGCAGTCCAAGGGACTCTCAAGAGTCTTCTCCAGCACCACAGTTCAAAAGCATCAATTCTTTGGCACTCAGCTTTCTTTATAGTCCAACTCTCATATCTTTACACAACTACTGGAAAAACAGTAGCCTTAACTAGATGGACCTTTGTTGGCAAAGTGATGTCTCTGCTTTTGAAAATGTTGTCTAGGTTGGTCATAGCTTTTCTTCCAAGGAGCAAGCGTCTTTTAATTTCATGGCTTCAGTCATCATCTGCAGTGATTTTTCTAGCCCAAGAAAATGAAATCTGTCATTCTTTCCATTGTTTCCCCATCTGTTTGCCATGAAGTGATGGGACCAGATGCCATGATCTTCATTTTTTGAGTGTTGAGTTTTAAGCCAGCTTTTTCACTCTCCTCTTTCACCTTTGTCAAGTGACTCTTTAGTTTCTCTTCGCTTTCTGCCGTAAGGGTGGTGTCATCTGCATATCTGAGGTTATTGATATTTCTCCCAGCAATCTTGATTCCAGCTTGTGCTTCACCCACCCTGGCATTTCGCATGATGTACTCTGCATGAAAGTTAAATAAGCAAGATGACGGTATTTAGCCTTGATGTACTCCTTTCCCAATTTGGAACCAATGTGTTGTTCCATGTCCAGTTCTAACTGTTGCTTCTTTACCTGCATACAGATTTTTTAGGAGGCAGGTGTAAGGTGGTCTGGTATTCCCATCTCTTTAAGAATTTTCCACAGTTTGTTGTGATCCACACAGTCAGAGGTATAAACGTAGTCAATAAAGCAGAAGTAGGTGTTTTTCTGGAACTCTCTTGCTTTTACTGTGATGCAGTGGATGTTGGCAATTTGATATCTGGTTCCTCTGCCTTTTCTAAATCCAGCTTGAACATCTGGAAGTTCTCAGTTCATGTACTGTTGTGGCCTCGCATGGAGAATTTTGAGCATTACTTTGCTAGCATGTGAGATGAGTGTAATTGTGCGGTAGTTTGAGCATTCTTTGGCATTGCCTTTCTTTGGGATTGGAATGAAAACTGACCTTTTCCAGTCCTGTGGCCACTGCTGAGTTTTCCAAATTTGCTGGCATATTGAGTGCAGCACTTTCACAGCATTGTCTTTGAGAATTTGAAATAGCTCAACTGGAATTCCATCACCTCCACTAGCTTTGTTTGCAGTGATGATTCCTAAGGCCCACTTGACTTCAGACTCCAGGATAGACATAGGGTTAGGCTCTAGGCGAGTGATCACACCATCATGGTTATCTGGGTCATGAAGAACTTTTTTGTACAATTCTTCTGTGTATACTTGCCACTTCTTAATATCTTCTGCTTCTGTTAGGTCCAACCATTTCTGTCCTTTATTGTGCCCATCTTTGCACGAAATGTTCCCTTGGTATCTCTAATTTTCTTGAAGAGATCTCTAGTCTTTCCCATTCTGTTGTTTTCCCCTATTTCTTTGCATTGATCACTGAGGAAGGCTTTCTTATCTCTCCTTGCCATTCTTTGGAACTCTGCATTCAAATGGATATATCTTTCCTTTTCTCCTTTGCCTTTAGCTTCTCTTCTTTGCTCAGCTGTTTGTAAGGCCTCCTCAGATAACCATTTTGCCTTTTTGCATTTCTTTTTCTTGGGGATGATCTTGATCACTGCATCCTGTACAATGTCATGAACCTCTGTCCATATTTCTTCAGGCTCTCTGAGTATCATCTCTAATCCCTTGAATCTGTTTGTCACTTCCACTGTATAATCATAAGGGATTTGATTTAGGTCATACCTGAATGGTCTAGACTAGAGATCTCTTCAAGAAAATTAGAGATACCAAGGGAACATTTCATGCAAAGATAGGCTCGATAAAGGACAGAAATGGTATGGACCTAACAGAAGCAGAAGATATTAAGAAGAGGTGGCAAGAATACACAGAAGAACTGTACAAAAAAGATCTTCATGACCCAGATAATCACTATGGTGTGATCACTCACCTAGAGCCAGACATCCTGGAATGTGAAGTCAAGTGGGCCTTAGAAAGCATTACTACGAACAAAGCTAGTGGAGGTGATGGAATTCCAGTTGAGCTATTTCAAATCCTGAAAGATGATGCTGTGAAAGTGCTGCCCTCGATATGCCAGCAAATCTGGAAGACTCAGCAGTGGCCACAGGACTGGAAAAGGTCAGTTTTCATTCCAATCCCAAAGAAAGGCAATGCCAAAGAATGCTCAAACTACCGCACAATTGCACTCATCTCACACGATAGTAAAGTAATGCTTAAAATTCTCCAAGCCAGGCTTCAGCAATATGTGAACTGTGAACTTCCAGATGTTCAATCTGGTTTTAGAAAAGGCAGAGGAACCAGAGATCAAATTGCCAACATCCACTGGATTATCGAATAAGCAAGAGAGTTCCAGAAAAACATCTGTTTCTGCCTTATTGACTATGCCAAAGCCTTTGACTGTGTGAATCACAATAAACTATGGAAAATTCTGAAAGAGATGGGCATACCAGACCATCTGACCTGTCTCTTGAGAAACCTGTATGCAGGTCAGGAAGCAACAGTTAGAACTGTACATGGAACAACAGACTGGTTCCAAATAGGAAAAGGAGTATGTCAAGGCTGTATATTGTCACCCTGCTTATTTAACTTATATGCAGAGTACATCATGAGAAACGCTGGGCTGGAGGAAGCACAAGCTGGAATCAAGATTGCCGGGAGAAATATCAATAACCTCAGATATGCAGATGACACCACCCTTATGGCAGAAAGTGAAGAAGAACTAAAGAGCCTCTTGATGAAAGTGAAAGAGGAGAGTGAAACAGTTGGCTTAAGGCTCAACATTCAGAAAACTAAGATCATGGCATCTGGTCCCATCACTTCATGGCAAATAGATGGGGAAACTGTGGAAACAGTGTCAGACTTTATTTTTTTGGGCTCCAAAATCACTGCTGATGGTGATTGCAGCCATGAAATTAAAAGACGCTTACTCCTTGGAAGGAAGGTTATGACCAACCTAGATAGCATATTTAAAAGCAGAGACATTACTTTGCCAACAAAGGTCCATCTAGTCAAGGCTATGGTTTTTCTAGTAGTCATGTATGGATGTGAGAGTTGGACCATAAAGAAGACTGAGTGCCAAAGGATTGATGCTTTTGAACTGTGGTGTTGAAGAACACTCTTGAGAGTCCCTTGGACTTCAAGGAGATCCAACCAGTCCATCCTAAAAGAAGTCAACCCTAAATATTCATTGGAAGGACTAATGCTGAAGCTGAAACTCCAATACTTTGGCCACCTGATGTGAAGAACTGACTCACTGGAAAAGACCCTGATGCTGGGAAAGATTGAAGGTGGGAGGAGAAAGGGATGACAGAGAATGAGATGGTTGGGTGGATGGCATCACTGGCTCGATGGACATGAGTTAGAGCAAGCTCTGGGAGTTGGTGATGGACAGCGAGGCCTGGCATGCTGCAGTCCATGGGGTCGCAGAGAGTCGGACATGACTGAGTGAACTGAACTGAAGAATAGAGTTTTGAATGTAACTTATCCTACTGCCATTATTATTTCATACATGTAAGATTTTCTCACTCTATATTCCATATCTCTTAACCTTTCTTTTATATTTTTATTTCCTTATGTAGACATGGGATTCTGCAGCATTCTGGACAGATTATTGAAATATATCCTCTTGGTCACTATCTCTCTCTTTAGTTTTTCTTAATCTGCTATAGAACTTACTCATTGAGTTTGAAATTTCAATTATTATATGTTTGTTTTTTTTCAGATGCTTAGTTGTAACTTATTTTTTCTTGTTTTTTGCTCATTTTAATTTCCTACTTCACTAAAGATATTAAAATATTTATATTCTGTGATTGATATTGATATTATATTCTGTGATTGATATTGATATGTAGTTTTATACATTTGATACTGCTGTTGGTTATATCTGCTGGTTCTTACAGTGCCTTGTTTTCTTATGTGTTTTGTGAATTTTGGTGACTGGGAGTTGGTGTTTCTTAGAAGACTGGGAATTCTTTAAGGTCAATCTTGAAGGTGGTTGCTGCAACGAGGATTTATATTTGCTTTTGTTGTATGTCTGGAACCACTGTAATATCTTGGATTGAAGCTTTTCTGACCACCTAGGTAGCATGAATTCAGGAACCACACCATGAGAAAGTTGTTTTAGATATTAGTACCTGGGATTTTTAAAAAATTTTTCCACGTTCATTTATTCTGCACTAACGTAGGGAGCGGAGAAGGCAATGGCACCCCACTCCAGTACTCTTGCCTAGAAAATCCCATGGACAGAGGAGCCTGGTGGGCTGCAGTCCATGGGGTCGCTAAGAGTCGGACACGACTGAGTGACTTCACTTTCACTTTTCACTTTCATGCATTGGAGAAGGAAATGGCAACCCACTCCATTGTTCTTGCCTGGAGAATCCCAGGGACGGTGGAGCCTAGTGGGCTGCCATCTATGGGGTCGCACAGAGTCAGACACGACTGAAGTGAGTTAGCAGCAGCAGCAGCAGCAAGGTAGGGAGATTTTCCCTGCAGTTCTCTTTGAAGGCATGGAGGAAGGGGGTTGGGATTATTTTTATATGATATAACTTTACACAGGAAGTGTAGTGCTTTGTGGTCTCATCTTTATTGTAGGAATCATTTATTATACCTTGAGCAGGCCCTGATCTTTTTCTTCTCTCTCTCAACTCCTAGGAGGCCATGAAAATCTCAGCTCAAGGTCATTTAATTAGGCATATAGAGCCATCCTTTGGTATCTTCATGGAATTGGTTTTAGGACCCTCTTGAGGATACCAAAATCCATGAATGTTTAAGCCCCTTATATTATATTATATGGTGTAGTATTTACATATAACCTACTCACATTCTTCTGTATACTTTAAATCATCTCCAGATTACTTAATATCTTACACAATGTGCATGCTACATGAATAGTTGGAAATACAGTGTAAATACTATGTAAATAGTTGAGATATTTGGCTAATTCAAGTTTTGCTTTTTGGAACTCTCTGGGATTTTTTTCCTGAATATTTTTGATCAGATTTTGGTTGAATCTGTGGATGTGAACCTGAAGATAGGAGGGCTGACTGTACTCTCAAAAGTTGAGTAGATTTTACTGGTATATTTACTCTCTCGATTCCCATGTTTACTTCCGAATATTCTGTAATATCTTACAAGGTCATTGATTCCTTTAAAAAGGAGATTTTAATACTTCACATAGAATTTTAATGTTTATATTCGGAGATTAGTCAGGTCAGTATGGTGGGTAACTAGTCTACCATACTTCTAGAAATGAAAGTTCATATTTATTTTGAAGGTAATTAAGGTGAATGTTCTAGTCATCCTTAATAGTGTTCACAGTGATTTAAAATCATTTCTGTACCTAACATAGTTTATTTAGTTACCTGCCCTTTGTTAATTTTGAACCAAAGTATCTATGTGTGATGGGGCTTTCCTGGCAGCTCAGTGGTAAAAAAAATCCACTTACCAATGCAGGAGATGCAGGTTTGATCCCTGAGTAGGGAAGATCTCCTGGAGGAGGAAATGGCAGCCCACTCCAGTATTCTTGCCTGGGAAATCCCATGGACAGAGGATCCTGGAGGACTACAGTCCATGGGGTCACAAAGAGTCAAACACGACTTAGCAACTAAACAGCAGTAGCATCTGTGTGTGATACTGACATTGAGTAGGAGTGAGATATCCTCTATAGATGAAGTCACAAAAGTAATTATTAAGCCAAATAAGAACATTTGACATCACTCTCCCATTTTTGCTTTTTTTTTTTTTTTTTTTGATGCACTGTGTGGCATGCGGGATCTTAGTTCCCTGCTGCTGCTGCATCACTTCAGTCATGTCTGACTCTGTGCGACCCCATAGATGGCAGCCCACCAGGCTCTTCTGTCCCTTGGATTCTCCAGGCAAGAACACTGGAGTGGGTTGCCATTTGACCAGGGATCAAACCTGTGCGGCCTGCAATGGAAGCTTGGAATCTTAACCACTGGACCACCATGGAAGTCCCACACAATTTTTCATCATAAAAAAAATATGAGATATTCCTTGCAAACAGTCCTGTCAATTTGCTGTTTTCTTTGTATTATCAGAGTACTGTTAAGACGTGAAGCTGGTAACTACTGAGTCATAATAGCTGGATTATATTCCATCGAATTGATATATTGTTTTTATTTTAGTTGTTAGGATTAAGATTGGTTTCAGTGTTTTGAGGGTTTTTTTTGTTATAAGTGTGATGGTCATGAACTTTGCTGATATGAGTTTTTTACTCCCTTTTTTTTCTTGTAAGAACATTCTTAGAAGTAGGATTTCTGTGTAATATAGAAATCTTTAATTATTAAAAGATGTACAGATGGCCAACAGTCACATGAAAAGATACTCAGCATCACTAATTATTAGAGAAATACAAATCAAAACCACAATGAGGTATCACCTCACACCTATCAGAATGACCATCATCACAAAGTCGTAGATAATAAATGCTAGAGAGGGTATAGATAAAAGGAAACCCTCCTACACAGGTGGTGGGAGTGTAAATTGGGGCAGCTGGTGTGAAGAACAGTATGGAGGTGCCTTAAAAAAACCTGAAAATGGAATTACTGTACAATCCTACAATCCCTCTACTGGGCATATATCTGGAGAAAACTCTAATTTGAAAAGACATACACACTCCAGTGTTCATAGTAGCACTGTTCACAGTAGTCAAGACATGGATAAAGAATGCATGGTATATAGTATACAATGGAATATTACTCAGCCATGAAAAAGAACAAAATACTGCCATTTGCAGCAACATGGATGGACCTAGAGATTATCATACTAAGTGAAGTAAGTCAAAGTAAGTCTTCACTAAGTTCAGTTCAGTCGCTCAGTCGTGTCCGACTCTTTGCGACCCCATGAATTGCAGCACACTAGGCCTCTCTGTCCATCACCAACTCCCGGAGTCTACCCAAACCCATGTCCATCGAGTCGGTGATGCCATCCAACCATCTCATCCTCTGTCGTCCCCTTCTCCTCCCGCCCCCAACCCTACCCAGCATTAGGGTCTTTTCCAATAAGTCAACCCTTCACATGAGGTGGCCAAAGTATTGGAGTTTCAGCTTCAACATCAGACCTTCCAATGAACACCCAGGATTGATCTCTTTTAGGATGGATTGATTGGATCTCCTTGCAGTCCAAGGGACTCTCAAGAGTCTTCTCCAACACCACAGTTCAAAAGCATCAATTCTTCAGCGCTCAGCTTTCTTCACCGTCCAACTCTCACAACCATACATGACCACTAGAAAAACCATAGCTTTGACTAGATGGACTTTTGTTGGCAAAGTAACGTCTCTGCTTTTAAATATGCTATCTAAGTTGGCCATAACCTTCCTTCCAAGGAGTAAGCATCTTTTAATTTCATGGCTGCAGTCACCATCAGCAGTGATTCTGGAGCCCCAAAAAATAAAGTCTGACACTGTTTCCACTGTTTCCCCATCTATTTCCCATGAAGTGATGGGACCAGATGCCATGATCTTAGTTTTCTGAACGTTGAGCTTTAAGCCAGCTTTTTCACTCTCCTCTTTCACCTTCATCAAGAGGCTCTTTAGTTCTTCTTCACTTTCTGCCATGAGGGTGGTGTCATCCGCATATCTGAGGTTATTGATATTTCTCCCGGCAATCTTGATTCCAGCTTGTGTTTCTTCTAGCCCAGCGTTTCTCATGATGTACTCTGCATATAAGTTAAATAAGCAGGGTGACAATATACAACCTTGACTCCTTTTCCTATTTGGAACCAGTCTGTTGTTCCATGTCCAGTTCTAACTGTTGCTTCCTGACATGCATACAGGTTTCTCAAGAGGCAGGTCAGGTGGTCTGGTATGCCCATCTCTTTCAGAATTTTCCACAGTTTATTGTGATCCACACAGTCAAAGGCTTTGGCATAGTCAATAAAGCAGAAATAGATGTTTTTCTGGAATTCTCTTGCTTTATCGATGATCCAGCGGATGTTGGCAATTTGATCTCTGGTTCCTCTGCCTTTTCTAAAACCAGCTTGAACATCTGGAAATTCACGGTTCATGTATTGCTGAAGCCTGGCTTGGAGAATTTTGAGCATTACTTTACTAGCATGTGAGATGAGTGCAATTGTGCGGTAGTTTGAGCATTCTTTGGCATTGCCTTTCTTTGGGATTGGAACGAAAACTGACCTTTTCCAATCCTGTGGCCACTGCTGAGTTTTCCAAATTTGCTGGCATATCGAGCGCAGCACCTTCACAGCATCACCTTTGAGGATTTGAAATAGCTCAACTGGAATTCCATCACCTCCACTAGCTTTGTTCGTAGTGATGCTTTCTAAGGCCCACTTGACTTCACATTCCAGGATGTCTTGCTCTAAGTGAGTGATTACAGCATCGTGATTATCTGGGTCGTGAAGATCTTTTTTGTATAGTTCTTCTGTGTATTCTTGCCACCTCTTCTTAATATCTTCTGCTTCTGTTAGGTCCATACCATTTCTGTCCTTTATCGAGCCTATCTTTGCATGAAATGTTCCTTTGGTATCTCTAATTTTCTTGAAGAGATCTCTAGTCTTTACCAATCTGTTGTTTTCCTCTATTTCTTTGCACTGATCACTGAGGAAGGCTGTCTTATCTCTCCTTGCTATTCTTTGGAACTCTGCATTTAGATGGGAATATCTTTCCTTTTCTCCTTTGCTTTTCGCTTCTCTTCTCTTCCCAGCTATCTGTAAGGCCTCCTCAGACAGCCATTTTGCTTTTTTGCATTTCTTTTCCATGGGGATTGTCTTGATCCCTGTCTCCTGTACAATGTCACGAACCTCTGTCCATAGTTCATCAGGCACTCTGTCTATCAGGTCTAGTCCCTTAAATCTATTTGTCACTTCCACTGTATACTCATAAGGGATTTGATCTAGTTCATACCTGAATGGACTAGTGGTTTTCCCTACTTTCTTCAATTTAAGTCTTCACTAAGTGAAGAAAGACAAATATCATATGATATCACGTATATATGAAATCTGAAAAATGGTACAATTGAACTTATTTATAAAACAGAAATTGACTCATAGATACAAAAAAATCAAACTTATGGTTTCTAAAGGGGAAAGTGAGAGAGGGATAAATTAGGAATTTGGTATTAACAGATACACACTACTATATATAAAATAGATAACTAACAAGGACCAATTGTATAGCACCGGGAACTCTGTTCAATATCTTTTACCTTCTAATGGAAAAGAGTCTGAAAAGAGTACATAACTAGATCTATATATTTATGTATAACTGAATAATTTTTCTGTACACATTAAACATTGTCAATTAACTACACTTCAATAAAATTTTTTTAAATGTCTCATATATGTTAACTTGAGATACTGTATTCCTCAAGTTTAGTGTAATAACCCTTAGAGTATAAGCAAAAAGTTCATAAAGATTGTTATTGTAGTGATAACCTCAGGATCTTTACTAGTAGAGGTCTTGAAATAATTTTTTTCCAGGACTTCGACTCCCCTTGTGTCTGCCATAGTGTAACAATATGTTTTCCTTTTAGTTGTCAAGCTCTCTCCTTCATTAGCTGAAGCCCATTTGCCTTGAGGAGGAGAAGGGGACGACAGAGGATGAGATGGTTGGATGGCATCACTGACTCAATGGACATGAGTTTGAGCAAGCTCCATGAGATGGTGAAGGACAGGGAAGCCTGGCATGCTGCAGTCCACGGGGTCACAAAGAGTTGGACATGACCAAGTGACTGAACAACAACAACATAGGCCTTAAATGTGAGACAGGTTTATAGAACTTGATTATAATGCAGCAGTTGGAATGTAGACTCAAAACTGTGTTTGAAATGTCAGAGTGTCAGTTAGCTCTTAGCAGTATATTTAAAAAACAGGCATTATTGGCTTATTTGGACCCAGACAGCATGGCCTCTAAATGTCTAGCCACTCTTGAAAAGTTATAAGAGTTGAGATTTAAGAGTTTCTTTTCCTGTTTCCCTGAGGCAGCTTGAGGCAACAAGACCAGTTCGAGATCGTGGTGCTGGTGCTGCTGTACCTGCTGAGAGATGTCGACAGAATAACCAAACAAGACTCATTTCATGGACCCCTTCCAGGTGCTACAGGGACATGCACCATCTCCCCCTGTATCTCCCCCCTCCCCCCCCCGCCTCTTTCTTTTGACTCTAGATGCAGAATGCTGTCAGGAGTGATGAGAGACCATAACCATTTCCCTCTTAGCTGGGCAATTTCCCATTTTTCTTCTCACCAGATTAATGGAGGCTAGGAGACAGTCTTCTCTTGTGTTGTTGGAAGAGGGTGTTTGCTATGAACAGTGCATTCTCTTGGCAAAACTCTATTAGCCTTTGCCCTGCTTCATTCTATACTTCAAGGCCAAATTTGCCTGTTACTTCAGGTATTTCTTGACTTCTTACTTTTGCATTCCAGTCCCCTATAATGAGAAGGACATCTTTTTTGGGTGTTAGTTCTAAAAGGTCTTGTAGGTCTTCATAGAACTGTTCAACTTCAGCTTCTTCAGCATTACTGTTCGGGGCATAGACTTGGATTACTGTGATATTGAATGGTTTGCCTTGGAAACGAACAGAGATCATTCTGTCGTTTTTGAGATTGCATCCAAGCACTGCATTTCGGACTCTTTTGTTGACCATGATGGCTACTCCATTTCTTCTAAGGAATTCCTGCCCACAGTAGTAGATATAATGGTCATCTGAGTTGCATTCACCCATTCCAATCCATTTTATTTCGCTGATTCCTAGAATGTTGAAGTTCACTCTTGCCATCTCCTGTTTGACCATTTCCAATTTGCCTTGATTCATGGACCTAACATTCCAGGTTCCTATGCAATATTGCTCTTTATAGCATCGGGCTTTACTTCCATCACCAGTCACATGCACAGCTGGATGCTGTTTTTGCTCCGGCTCCGTCTCTTAATTCTTTCTGGAGTTATTTCTCCACTCATCTCCAGTAGCATACTGGGCACTTACTAACCTGGGGAGTTCATCTTTCAGTGTCCAATTATTTGCCTTTTCATACTGTTCATGAGATTCTCAAGGCAATAATACTGAAGTGGTTTGCCATTCCCTTCTCCAGGCAGTGCCAAAGAATGCTCAAAATGGGATGACCCAGAGGGATGGGATGGGGAGGGAGGTGGGTGGGGGGTCCAGGAAGGGGAACACATGTAAACCCATGGCTGATTCATGTCAATGTATGGCAAAAACTATTACAATATTGTAAAGTAATTAGCCCCCAACTAAAATAAATAAATTTATAAAAAAAAAAAAAAAGAATGTTCAAAATACCACACAGTTGCACTCATCTCACATGCTATTAAAGTAATGTTCAAAATTCTCCAAGCCAGGCTTCAACAGTCTGTGAACCATCAACTTCCAGATGGTCAAGCTGGATTTAGAAAAGGCAGAGTAATGACATACCAAATTGCCAACATTCGTTGGATCATTGAAAAAGCGAGAGAGATCCAGAAAAACAGATACTTCAGCTTTATTGACTATGCCAAAGCCTTTGACTATGTGGATCACAACAAACTGTGGAAAATTCTTCAAGAGATGGGAATACCAGACCACCTGACCTGCCTCCTGAGAAATCTGTATGCAGGTCAGGAAGCAACAGTTAGAACTGGATGTGGAACAACACACTGGTTCCAAATTGGGAAAGGATTATGTCAAGGCTGTGTATTGTCACCCTGCTCATTTAACTTACATGGAGAGTACATCATGCAAAATGCCAGGGTGGATGAAGCACAAGCTGGAATCAAGATTGCCAGGAGAAATATCAATAACCTCAGATATGTAGATGATACCACCCTTCTGGCAGAAACCGAAGAAGAACTAAAGAGCCTCTTGATGAAAGTGAAAGAAGAGAGTGAAAGAGTTGGCTTAAAACTCCACATTCAGAAAACTAAGATCATGGCATCTGGTCCCATCACTTCATGGGAAATAGATGGGGAACCAGCGGAACCAGTGACAGATTTTATTTTGGGGGGCTCCAAAATCACTGCAGATGGTGATTGCAGCCATGAAATTAAAAGACGCTTACTCCTTGGAAGGAAGGTTATGACCAACCTAGACAGCATATTAAAAAGCAGAGACGTTACTTTGTCAACAAAGGTCTGTCTAGTCAAGGCTATGGTTTTTCCAGTAGTCATGTATGGATGTGAGAGTTAGACTATAAAGAAAGCTGAGCACCGAAGAATTGATGCTTTTGAACTGTGGTGTTGGAGGAGACTTTTGAGAGTCCCTTGGACTGCAAGGAGATCCAACCAGTCCATCCTAAGAGAAGTCAACCCTGAATATTCATTGGAAGGACTAATGCTGAAGCTGAAACTCCAATACTTTGGCCACCTGATGTGAAGAACTGACTCATTGGAAAAGACCCTGATGCTGGGAAAGATTGAAGGTGGGAGGAGAGGGGACGGCAAAGGATGAGATGTTTGGATGGCATCACTGACTCAGTGAACATGAGTTTGAGTAAACTCTGGGAGTTGGCAATGGACAGGGAGGCCTGTTGTGCTGCACTTCATGGGGTCGCAAAGAGTCAGACATGACTGAGCAAATGAACTGAACTGAACTGAAGAGACAGTCTTCCAGGTTGTTCATTTTTTACCTGTGTTTTAGCTTGTGAACTGGGTTCTTTGTGAAAAGGCCTAATTATGTAGAGGAAAAGAACCTACTCTTGTTTCCTTCCTGAGAGGAGAAAATTAATTGGGCTATCATAAATATTCTTTTCGAAGGGTTTTTAGGTACCATTTTAGAGTCTTGTTGGATCTAAATTGGGTTCTGAGGACGTTCTGAATATTATCATTGTTATTATTGCTGCTATGATTATTGTTATTATTACTGGTGTATTTTAGAAACTCTTCTGTTTTAGAGATCTGCAAGTATAAATGTCTTCTTTCTTGATGATCATTTCTGTGTCTTCATGTCTTCCCATAGCTGCTTAAAACAATTCCCTCGTACATTTTTAGAACACAGTAATTGCCAGTGGTTGCTGTCATAGAACCTACATTCTAGAGGAGGATGACAGAAAGAAAAAAAGATGTAGATAAGATTGGTTGGTATTAAACAAAATGTCTGTACTGATTATTATAGCTGACATTCATTTTGATTGATCAGTGTCCATACAGGATATTAAAGATTTTGAATAGCTCCTCTATTAGGTATACCCTAATCCCATTTTTCTTATCAACTCAGCTTCTGTAGAGAGTCAGAGATGAGGCAGGAACTAAAACCTTAATCTTGGGACTTAAAGTGCAATGTTCTTTCTTTCTCTTTTAAAATATAATTCTGAACTAATGAACTCTTAAGCTTTTTTGACTTTGTTTATAGTTCCCTTTTTTTTCCCTTCTCTGACTTCAGAAATGTAATTTTTAGTTCAACTGCTATATTTTCCATGGAAACTTCTCTGATATCCCCATGTAAATTTCATAATTTTTTTGCACTTGCTTATGCATCTTTTAGAGTCATTATTTCATTTTGTTTCATTTACATCTCTCTTTTATTACTTTCTAAGCTCTTTGAGGGCAAGGAAGGTATTTACAGTGTTATCATCGGTACCTAGTACAACATGGTGCACAGATAGTAGGCTCTCAATAAATGGTGAAATGAAAAGACTGATTAATCATCAGGACACTTGTGAAAGGGCTTGCCCTTTTGAACTGAAGTCCTATATATCATTTTCCTCTTATGCTAGCATAAATTTATATGTGTATATAGTAGATGAGATTTGCACTGAGCCAACGAAACAGTATATCATTCTTTAGCATATTCCATGGAATGGGAGACCGATTAGACTAATCACCTTCAACTTTTTCTGGCTCCGATCTCGATGATCCAGGTTCATTGTGATGGTGAAATCCTTGGACAAAAACTTTTACTGTGAACTTATTTATCCTTATGAGGGCAGGTGAAACCAAAAACATATTCACTGGCCCATTTCTCAGTAGAACTAAGCTGGTCTTACATGAGCTGGGCATGTAAATCCTAGCATGTGGGCTTCATTTATTCTCATCTTCATAATTTAGATTTCTGATATTGAGGCCTATCGCATAATACTCTAATCCACAAGCAGAGACTATTTGGTCTCGTTACCTGCCAGATGTTCATTAGTACTAGTGACTGGTAAAGACTAGACAAATGAATAAAGACAGTTTATGTGAGTCTAGGACAAACTGTTGAAGCTAGGCTAACTTTTTTCCTTTTCCTGTCACTTATGGAGTTGAACTTCCTAGTATTTTTGTGACTTAGGTAACCACTGTGAGAACTACTTGACTGGTGGGATGTGGCAGAAAATAAAGTCTTTGTTATTAGCCCTCTGGACTAGTCATCCCTGCCTCTGAGCTGTGCCTACATGGAAGTGTTTTACACATTGCAGACATAACTGACATCAAAGCAAACATAATGCAATAGATTTCCAAGAGAAAAAAGCTTTGTTGTTACCTTAGGGTCTGCTATTACTTTTGACATTCTAAATCTCAGTGTTTATGAGAAACATCAATAATAATAACCACCCTTTGCATGAGTATAGCACCTTTGTCTCCAGACTCTGAGTGTTTCACACGCATGAAGCGTCCTGTGCAGAAGGGGAAGATGGAATGGGAGGATCTGGCCCCAGACAATTAAGAGAGAAAATTCCTCACTACAGTGAGCAGGGAACAGAAGGGGAACAACTCTTGGTTGGCTCCAACTGAGACTAAAGGAAGTTTAGCAAGACAGAAATGACCTGACTCAAGAGTTTATCCATCTAAAACTAATCATGACTCTCAAAAAAAAAAAAAAAAAAAAAGGCAAAACCAGCAAATTCTAACCACTGGATCCATGAATAGCTCTGATATTTGCCCTAAAATGTTCAAGTCCCAGATAGAGTTTAATTTTAATTACTATCTTCACAGACTCATCTAATATAATTACAAAATCATTTTGTCTTAATTTGTGCATATTTTATAAATACAGTAAAAAACATTCCCTTTTGCCTGAGGAGTAAAGACACTGAAAACCAATACCAGCACCACCACCACTGTACATCATTTATTGTTTTTAGACTTTGGTTCCTGAGGGCAGGACCTATGCCTTATATTTCTTCACATCCTTGTTGTTGTTGTTCAGTCACTCAGTCCTGTCCAGCTCTTTGTGACCCCATGGACTGTAGCACACCAGGCTTCCCTGTGCTTCACCATCTCCCAAAGTTTGCTCAAATTCATGTCCATCGAGTTGGTGATGTCGTTCAACCATCTCACCCTCTGTCATCCCCTTCTTCTCCTGCCTTCAATCTTTTCCAGCATCAGGGTCTTTTCTAATGAGCAGGCTCTTTGCATCAGGTGGCCAAAGTATTGGAGCTTCAGCATCAGTCCTTCCAGTGAATATTCAGGGTTGGTTTCCTTTAGGATTGACTGGTTTGATCTCCTTGTAGTCCAAGGGACTCTCAAGAATTTTCTCCAACACCACAGTTCATAGGTCATAGAAAAAGCAAGAGAATTCCTGAAAACATCTAATTATGATTCATTGACTATGCTAAAGCCTTTGACTGTGTGCATCACAACAAACTATGGAAAATTCTTAAAGAGATGGGAGTACCAGACCACCTTACCTGCCTCCTGCAGAACCTGTATGCAGGTCAAGAAGCAACAGTTAGAACTGGTCATGGAACAACGGACTGGTTCCAAATTGGGAAAGGAGTATGTCAAAGCTGTATATTGTCACCTTACTTATTTAACTTATATGCAGAGTACATCATGGGAAATGCCAGGCTGGATTAAGCACAAGCTGAAACCAAGATTGCTGGGAGAAATATCAATAACCTCAGATATGCAGATGACACCACCCTTATGGCAGAAAGTGAAGAAGAATTAGAGCCTCTTGATGAAAGTGAAAGAGGAGAGTGAAAAAGTTGGAATAAATTCATTAAAAAAAATATCAAGGAAAGAAGAAGAAGAAAAAAAGATATTCTTAAATACTACTATTAATGCCATAATTTCAGGATGCAGAAATAATCTAGAATCATAAAAAAAAAACCCAACATTCAGAAAACTAAGATCATGGCATCTGATCCCATCACTTCATGGTAAATAGATGGGGAAACAATGGAAACAGTGAGAAACTTTGTTTTTGGGGGGCTCCAAAATCACTGCAGGTGGTGACTGCAGCCATGAAATTAAAAGATGCTTGCTCCTTGGAGGAAAAGTTATGACCAACCTAGACAACTTATTAAAAAGCAGAGACATTACTTTGCTGAGAAAGGTCCACCTAGTCAAAGCTATGGTTTTTCCAGTAGTCATGTATGGATATGAGAGTTGGACCATAAAGAAGGCTGAGCACCGAAAAATTGATGCTTTGGCATTGCCCTTCTTTGGGATTGGAATGAAAACTGACCTTTTCCAGTCCTGTGGCCATTGCTGAGTTTCCAAATTTGCTGGCATATTGAATTCAGCACTTGAACAGCATCATCTTTGAGGATTTGAAATAACTCAGCTGGAATTCCATCACCTCCACTAGCTTTGTTCATAGTGATGCTTCGTAAGGCCCACTTGACTTTGCACTCCAAGATATGTGGCTCTAGGTGAGTGATCACACCATCGTATTTGTACATATTTGTATTTCTCCAGCCAGAAATACAAATGTGGTTATCTGGGTCATTGAGATCTTTTTTGTATAGTTCTTCTGTGTATTCTTGCCACCTCTTCTTAATACCTTCTGCTTTTGTTAGGTCCATACCATTTTTTTGTTTATTGTTCCCATCTTTGCATGAAATGTTCCCTTGTATCTCTAATTTTCTTGAAGAGATCTTTAGTCTTTCCCATTCTTCTGTTTTCCTCTGTTTCTTTGTATTGTTCACTGAGGAAGGCTTTCTTATCTCTCCTTGCTATTCTTTGGAAGTCTGCATTCAGATGGTTATATCTTTCCTTTTCTTCTTTGCCTCTTCTTTTCTCAGCTATTTGTAAGGCCTCCTCCTCAGACAACTCTTCACATCCTTACCTTATGTGTTTAATGTATAATGTATTTGAAATAGTAACCATATGACTAGTAAGTTCTAATTAAGAATCTGAATTCACATCCTCTTCCTGAGCAGCATATTTTTAAATCTTGGATTGCTTAATGAACTAGATCTAACCTGAAAAACCTACTTCTCCAGCCAGAAATACAAATGTGGTTATATCTTTTCTATTTCTTTAATTACTTGACTCCTCTTATATATTCCTTAGCAATACTAGTCAGAAGTCCAGAATCTTCCTCTTAGGACACCATTGGGCCAGTTGTCTAAAATTACTGGGACTTACTTGGGTCCAGAGTTGTTAGAGCTGCTTCCAGAAATGAGGTGGTGAGCAATGGGGCATTTTGATCTGTTCACTTTAGGTCTCTGATTTAGGGTTCCCTTGCCTATTTTTCCAGAGGTAGATTTATTCCACCACCAAGTACTTGGGAATTTTCAAGTTATTTTTTAAAATATTGGCATTCAGCTTAGCTGCAGTGTGGTCAGAGAACATCTCTGTATGACTTCAATTCTTTGGAATTTGTTGAGATTTGTTTTGCTGCACATGATCAATTTTAGAAAATGTTACATGCATTTGAAAATATGACCAAAGAAGGAATCATATCAGGTATACAGATGTAAGCAACTCAATCTTTATTTTTTACATTGACAGGTAGGGAAAATCTAGGTTTATTGAGTTATAATTACAGTTATATGACTCACACTGTGCTGTCGATATATATATCTGAAATGTAATTTTATCTATGATATTAAAAGGACCTTTTTAATGGAGTTTTATTGTAATTTTAATAGACTAGAGAAAGTAATAGTATAGTAATTAGAATCATGGTTTATGTGTATTGGGATGAAAAAGCAGGAAGGATATCTGAAGTAATTATTGAAGTGTTAAAAATATATTGAGACTGGGATAAGGGTTGGGGAGGTGGTACCTGAAGTTAATGACCTATGTATAAGACCCTTGTAAGTAAAGTACAAGTTCAGAATATAAGTTTGTGAAAAGCAGGAGAAATAGGATTGTTGAATCCAAATGTTGAATACTGTTTTGTAGTAAAGTAGAAATAAATATTTTAGGCAGAATAACTGTAAAAAGACATTTTTTGAGATAATTAAGGAGACTTAAATATTGATTGACTATTAGATGTTATTAAGAATCATTGTTAATTCTGTAGGTATGACCATATTGCAGTTATGTAAGAAATTGTCCTTATTTTTCTGATATAAACATAGAACTATTTGGGGTTCAAATGACTTAGACATAATGTCAGGAGTTTACTTTAGAATTCTGTGGTAACAAAGAGAAAGAAAAAAAAGGTAAAGCACATGTACCAAAATGTTAAAAGATATTGTATTTGATCAGTAGGTTATATGAGAGCAGTTGTACTATTTTTTCTAATGTATGTTTGAAAATTATAATAAAATTTTTAAAGAAAAAATACATTCCTGAAAAAGCACTGTATTATCTTAATATTAAAAATACAAGTATTTTCAAATAAAGTTTAAGTGTTTTCATGATGGATAAAATTTTTATATATAAGATTTAAAAAATGACTCTCTCTGTCTCTGTGTTAGTTGCTCAGTCGTGTCTAACTTTTTGCGACCCCGTGAACTGTAGCCCACAAGGCTCCTCTGTCCCTGGAATTCTCTAGGCAGGAATACTGGAGAGTGTTGCCATTCCCTTCTCCAGGGGATCTTCCCAACCCAGGGATAGATCCTGGGTTAAAAATGACTAGTGGGTAGAAAATGAACCAAAGAGTACTAAAGATAGAGCTGGCAATTGTTGTAGTGGAATGAGCACTGGCTTCAAACTACTGCTAGTGAGTTCCACCCTATTTGGCAGGGTACTTTACCAATCTGGGCCTCAGGGTTTTTTTGTTTTGAAGATGAGACATTGGCCAAAAATCCTTTTCAGTTCATCTGTGGTTCTCAGTGTACTACATTTCTACTGGGCTTGTTGGAACTTATTCTTTACTAGAATTGGGAATATATACAAGATACTAGGTTTCAGATAGAGCCCTTAGAATTCTGGTGGTTTTAAGAAACTTCTTCAAGGTGAAGGAAGAATGTTAAGTGACCAGAGATCTGGATCTTCCCTAAACCCAAAGTCAGTAGAACACCTCAGCTTCTGTTTTTAAAAATTTGATGCTTCCTTTTTTGTGCAACTCCCCCAGGAAGAGTTGGTCTTTCTGTGCTCACTATGTATGGATTATTTTTATAGCTCTTAACTCTGTTTACTACTTTCCCCAAGACTGAGATTCTCAAGGTAGGGATTTTCTATTTTGTTTTTGTATCTTGAGTATCTGGGACACAGTGTGGCATGTAAAGGGCCATAATACATATTTGTTGAATGAAGGAATAGATGAATGAATGAAAACAAACTAAAATGCTTCAGTGGCATTTAATTTAATTTCATGGGACATAATGAAAAGAATATAAATCCTTCTTTACTATTAAATTTAGAAAGTTTTGGCTCTTCCCAATGGAGTGCATTTCCATTGTTCCACTCATCTCTATGTTACCTCCTTACCCCACCCTCACCAGTAATCCCCAGCAGTATGTTGTCTCTTGAAAAATACATTTGATAAACATTATGTTCTCCCCTCATTACCTAAACTCGTATTGTTTTTCAGTCGCTAAGTCTTGTTCGACTCTCTGTGACCACATGGACTGCAGCATGTGAGGCTTCCCTGTCCACCATCTCCAAGAGTTTGCTCAAAACTCATATTCAAGAAGTTGGTGATACTATCCAGCCATCTCGTCCCCTTCTTCTAAACTCTTGTAGCTATGGTTATAAAACAGGCTGAGAGACCAGTAAGTTGGAAAGCCATTGGATTTGTGGTATATCTTCCTGGGGGGTTGATTTTATTCAAATATTTAAGGAATTGTAATGTACTTAAATGTAATGTCCCTTGAACTGCAAGAAGAGCAAACCAGTCAATCCTAAAGGAAATCAATCCTGAATATTCATTGGAAGGACTGTTGCTAAAGCTGCAGCTCCAATACTTTGGCCACCTGATATGAAGAGCTGACTTATTGGAAAAGACCCTGATGCTGGGAAAGATTAAAGTCCAAAGGAGAAGCGGGCAGCAAAGGATGAGATGGTTAGATAGTGTCACTGACTCAATGGATGTCAGTTTGAGCAAACTCCGGGAGATAGTGGAGGACAGAGGAGCCTGGAGTGCTGTAGTCCATGGGGTTGCAGAGTCAGACACAGCTTAGCGACTGAACAACAACAACAGTGTAATTGGTAAATAATTTAGAGCACTGTTTTATATTAAAAATTGTGAATGTATTGTGAGGTAGAATGTTTAATTAACACAATTCTAAGATACATCATGAGATTGTGGAGAGCCTTTTGGGCTATTAATGTCCTTCCTACCCCAATTCCTGGGTAAACGTTTTATTCTTTTTGTGGTACTTTGGTAGAAAATGCCTCAATTGCACTAATCTTGAAAACCTTATATGAAAACCCTAGAGTAGTAATATGGAAAAATGAATTATTTATTTTAAAATGTTCATATTCTCTTTAGAAATAACCTGATTGTTTTGTCCTTGTGTATCAGTACAGGCACCCTGCTGGTTTGAACTGTGAAATATGATTTATAAGAAGTGTAAGGAAACACATTTATGAAAATCGTAGCATATATACTTTTTGAAATAGCAAATAATTTGAAAAAGTTGTCTGTTCCTCAGATAATTAGATGCCTTGCTACTCTTTAACAAAAGGATTGCATAGTTCAAATTCTTAGTTCATTCAGGTCTTTTTTTCCCTCTTATTTGCTTAGGTTTCAAATGATTGGACATTTACTAAGCCAGTGGAGTCAATATTTAATGTTCATATCCTTATGAACTGTAATTTGATCTTTAGTCTTTATAGTCAGTTGTTTTTTTCTTTTTTGGTATATATGCAGGTATATTTAAATCTATTTTACCATTTGGAAGACTGTTGACCCAAGAAAGAGCCTGGTACTCCCGAGGGCTTATGTTGTTTAGTTGCTAAGTTGTGTCTGACTCTTTTGTGACCGCGTGGACTGTAGCCTGCCAGGCTCCTCTGTCCATGGGATTTTGCAGGCAAGAATACTGGAGTGGGTTGCCATTTTCTCCTCTAGGGGAACTTCCTGACTCAGGGGTCCAACCCATGTCTCCTGTGTCTCTTGCATTGGCAGACAAGTTCTTTACCACAGAGCCACCTGGGAAGCCTAAAGGGCCTATAGTGAAACTAAATTTAAATATTGCTAATTTAACGCAGTTTGAAAAAAAGTTATTAAGCACTGAATGATGCTAGGCACTATAATAAGCATGACACTAGTATAACTTTCTGAATGTAGTAGGTAATCAATAAAGGCTTACTAAGTAGGAGTAGTAATGGTAATGAAGAAAGGATTTAAACCTTTGCCTTTACTACATCTGCAAAATATAGTTGTTTCTCCTGATAAAAGTTATAAAACAGAATAACAAATGCTTTCCAAGTACTTGATAAATGTAAAATTTGTGTTTAAAGAGAGAAATGTTTTTTAGATGATTCTAAAAAATAGAAAATATTATTCCATTTCATTTTTCAAATGCATGAGTTATTTACCATTATGTACATTTCTAATTTTCCTTTTCTTAACTGACTACTGCAGTTGTTTATATTCTTTCTCACATGAGGGCTCTGAACTGTTACCTTCATTTCCTCACCACACATCACACCTTCCTTTATCGTCTTTACTGAAATTACACTTTCAAAATCTCTAGTGACTTCCTTCTAGTCAAAATGATTACCCTTTGCTTAGTTCAATTCAGTTGCTCAGTTGTGTCCGACTGTTTGTGACCCCATGGACTGCAGCACGCCAGGCCTCCCTGTCCATCACCAACTCCTAGAGTTTACTCAAACTCATGTCCATTGAGTCAGTGATGCCATCCAACCATCTCATCCTCTGTCGTCCCTTTCTCTTCCTGCCTTCAATCTTTCCCAGCATCAGGGTCTTTTCCAAAGAGTCAGTTCTTCACATCAAGTGGCCAAAGTATTGGAATTTCCTTTAGGATGGACTGGTTGGATCTCCTTGCAGTCCAAGGGACTCTCAAGAGTCTACTCCAACACCACAGTTCAAAAGCATCAATTCTTTGGCACTCAGCTTTCTTTATAGTCCAACTCTCACATCCATACATGACAACTGGAAAAACCATAGCTTTGACTAGAGGGACCTTTGTTGACAAAGTAATGTCTCTGCTTTTTAATATGCTGTTTAGGTTGGTCATAGCTTTTCTTCCAAGGAGCAAGTGTCTTTTAATTTCATGGCTGCAGTCACCATCTGCAGTGATTTTGGAGCCCCCCAAAATAAAGTCTGTCACTGCTTCCATTGTTTCCCCATCTGTGTGCCATGAAGTGATGGGACCAGATGCCATGATCTTAGTTTTCTGAATGTTGAGTTTTAAGCCAACTTTTTCACTCTCTTCTTTCACTTTCATCAAGAGGCTCTTTAGTTTTTCTCTTTCTGCTGTGGGTGGTGTCATCTGCATATCTGAAGTTATTGATATTTCTCCCGGCAATCTTGATGCCAGCTTGTGCTTCCTCCAGCCCAGCGTTTCTCATGATGTACTCTGCATATAAGTTAAATAAGCAGGGTAACAATACACAGCCTTGACATACTCCTTTCCCGATTTGGAACCAGTGTGTTGTTCCATGTCCAGTTCTAACTGTTGCTTCCTGACCCTTAGCTCAGACACTTCATAATCCCTGATCATGTTCCAGCATTTAATTTTTCTGGTCAGTCCTTTGGGATACTGTTTTACCTTGACTTTTGTGGTGCTGTGTTTCTTGGCCTTCTATCTCTTGGATGGTTCTTTCTCTTTCTTCTAAAGATTGATTCCTTTCCCTCTGGCATTCTCTGGGACTTTCTTGAAACTTTTTTTCTGTAACTAGCTGCTGTCTCAAAAGTCCACTTTTCAGTTCTGTGTTCCTCAACTCTGTAGCTCTTGCTGCAACATCCATCTGGTAGAGCTACAGTCTATGTGTACATCTGCCTGGAGGGCATCTTCACATATTGCCTCAAGTGCTAGCAGATGTGAAACCAAATACATCTCAGGCCTACTTCTCCTAACTTCATCTTTAGTGTTTTAGTCACCTACAGGTCATGAAGTTCTGTTGCTGTTCTTCTGCAAAAATAACTCTTCTAAGTATCTCATACTTAGTAAGAATCAATTGACTCATCCAAAGTGACTTATCTAGAAGGTGAGGCCAGGAATCAAGCTGAAGTCTTAAGATCTGAAGGACCAGAGGCCTATTGCTTATAAGGTCCATGGTGCCTCATCTGAAATCTTTGGTACCAGATGAATTTCAGAATTTAGAATTTTTTAGAGTTTATAAAATAGTAGTGTACATTTGCTGTTTATAAGATAATAGTCTTTGGGGACAGCACAGAAGATATAATCAAATAGGTTACTGTTTCTTCCAAGAAATATGTGAATATTCACATGGATAGTGCTAAAACATGATGATAAAAAGCCTCATGTTGGGACTTCCCTGGTGGTCCAATGGTTAGGAATCGCCTTGCAGTGCAGGGGATGTGAATTTATTCCCTGGTCAGGGAATTAAGGGGCTTCCTTGTTAGCTCAGGGCTTCCCTGCTGGCTCAGAGGGTAAAGCGTCTGCCTACAATGCAGGAGACCTGGGTTTGATCCCTGGGACGGGAAGATCCCCTGGAGAAGGAAATGGCAACCCACTCCAGTACACTAGCCTGGAAAATCCCATGGACAGAGAAGCCTGGTAGGCTACAGCCCATGGGGTCGCAAAGAGTCGGACACGACTGAGCAACTTCACTTGTTAGCTCATTTGGTAAAGAATGCAATGCAGGAGACCCTGGTTCAATCCCTGGGTTGGGAAGATCCCCTGGAGAAGGGAAAGGCTTCCTGCGCCAGTATTCTTGCCTAGGAAATCCCATGGACAGAGGAGCCTGGTGGGTTACAGTCCATGGGGTAGCAAAAGAATCAGACACTACTAGTAACTAAACAACAATAGCAAGTTAGTGAAGTATCATGATGGAAAGAACAATTTCTTTCTTTTTTTATTGAAATATAATCGATTCACAATGTTCTATTAATTTCTGCTGTACAGCAAAGTGACTCAGTTATACATGTGTGTGTATGTATATATACACATATATATACACACACATTCTTTTTAATATTCTTTTCCATTACTGTTTATCTAAGGAGGTTGGATATAGTTCCCTCTATATATAGGTTGATACATATATCAACATATATATATATATATACACACACACATACATACACACTGATATATATAGGGAACTGATCCTATATCAGGATCAGGATTTTTTTTTCAAGGTTTAATCATTTAATTAACACCTTTGAATGAAACCCACACAGAGTTTTTCCATGTGTCTCATTCCAGCTTCAGGGCAGAGGGGACAGATTGTATAGACATATCAAAGACTCAAAAATTTAAAGAAATATATATATATATATATATATACACACACACTTCTCTCTCTAACATTTTTATGGAAATTAAAAATCAGAGGCTTTTGGTATCCATGTGCACTAGGTATCAACCTATATATAGAGGGAACTATATCCTGGGATAGGATATATATATATATATGGAACTGATCCTATATCAACCTATATATATATATACACACTATGATACATATATCCCTCTTTCTCTCTCTCTATATATATATGTTGTTTATTCATTCTGAATGTAATAGTTTGCATCTGCTAACCTCAAACTTCCAGTCCATCCCCCCATGCCCTTTCCCTTGGCAAACACAAGTCTGTTCTGTATGTCTGTGGGTCTGTTTCTGTTTTGTAGACAGGTTCATTTGTCTCATATTTTAGATTACCCTTATAAGGGATATATATGGTATTTGCCTTTCTATTTCTGACTTACTTCACTTAGTATGATAATCCCTAGTTG
Organism: Giraffa tippelskirchi; assembly: GCF_054371585.1. Taxonomy (NCBI): domain Eukaryota; kingdom Metazoa; phylum Chordata; class Mammalia; order Artiodactyla; family Giraffidae; genus Giraffa; species Giraffa tippelskirchi. Next base: position 75,489,976 of record NC_137281.1, on the reverse strand, counting down.
CAACCATGTTGCTGCAAATGGCATTCTTTCTTTCTTTTTTATGGCTGAGGAGTATTCCATTGTATATATGTACAATATCTTCTTTATCCTTTTTTCTGTAAATGGACATTTAGGTTGTTTCCATATCTTGGCAATTGTGAATAGTACTTCTATGAACATAGAGGTGCTTGTATCTTCTTGAATTATAGTTTTGTCTGGATATATACCCAGGAGAAGGCAGTGGCACCCCACTCCAGTACTCTTGACTGGAAAATCCCATAGATGGAGGAGCCTAGTAGGCTGAAGTCCATGGGGTCGCTAAAAGTTGGACACGACTGAGCGACTTCACTTTCACTTTTCACTTTCATGCCTTGGATAAGGAAATGGCAACCCACTCCAGTGTTCTTGCCTGGAGAATCCCAGGGACGGGGGAGCCTGGTGGGCTGCTGTCTATGGGGTTGCACAGAGTCGGACACGACTGACGCGACTTAGCAGCAGCAGCATGCCCAGGAGTGGAATTGCTAGATTATGTGGTAATTCTATTTTTAGTTTTCTGAGGAACCTACATACTCTTTTCCCATAGTGGCTGCACCAACTTAGATTCCTGTGAACAGTGTAGGAAGGTTCCCTTTTTTCTCATACCTTCTCCAGCATTTGTTGTTTGTAGACTTTGATGATGGCCATTGTGACTGGTATGAGGTGGTACTTCATTTTGGTTTTGCTTTGCATTTCTCTAATAATTAGTTATGTTGAGCATCTTTTCATATGTCTATTGGTGATCTGTATGTCTTCTTTGGAGAAATGTCTATTTAGGTCTTCTGCCCATCTAAAATTTTTAAAAATTTATTTTTAGTTGGAAGATAATTGCTTTAGTGTTGTGTTGGTTTCTGCTGTGCAACAATATGAATCAGTCATTAAGTATACATATATCCCCTCCCTCATGAACCTTCCTCCCACCCTTCTAGGTCTTCATAGAGCACCAAGCTGAGCTCCCTGTGTTATACAGCAGCTTCCCACTAGTTATCTGTTTTACACATGGTAGTCTATATATATGTCAGTGCTACTTTCTCAGTTTGTCCCACCCTCCCCTTCTCCTGCTGTGTCCACAAGTCCATTCTCTACGTCTGCATCTCTATTCCTGCCCTGCAAATATGTTCATCAATACCATTTTTATAGATTTCATATATATGTGTTAATACACACATTTTTTTTTCTTTCTGATTTAATTCACTCTGTATAACAGGCTCTAGGTTCCTCTACCTCAGTTCAACTGACTCAAATTTGTTCCTTTTTGTGGCTAAGTAATATTCCATTATAAATATGAACTACTACTTCTTTATCCATTCATCTGTAGATGGACATCTAGGTTGCTTCCACGTTTTGGCTATTGTAAATAGTGCTGCAATGAACATTGGGGTACTTTTTGAGTTATGATTTTCTCAGGGTATATGCTCAGTAGTAGGATTGCTGGGTCATATGGTAGTTTTATTCCTAGTTTTTTAAGAAATCTCCATATTGGTTCTTCATAGTGATTGTATCCATTTACATTCCCACCAACAGTGCAAGAGAGTTCCCTTTTATTCACATCCTCTCCAGCATTTGTTGTAGATTTTTTGATGATGGCCATTCTGACTGTGTGAGGCCACATCTCGTTGTAGTTTTGATTTGCATTTCTCTAATAATGAGTGATGTTGAGCATCTTTTCGTCTGTTTGTTGGCCATCTGTAGGTCTTGGAGAAATGTCTGTTTAGGTCTTCTGCTCATTTTTTTGGTTGGGTTGTTTCTTTTTTTGATTTTGAGCCAGATGGGCTGTTTGTATATTTTGAAAATTAAGCCCTTGTCAGTCACATTGTTTGCAAAAATTTTCTCCCGTTCCACAGGTTGCCTTCATTTTATCTGTGGTTTTCTTTGCTGTGCAAAAGCTTTTGAGTTTGATTAGGTCTTGTTTGTTTATTTTTGTTTTTATTTCTGTTGCGTTGGGAGACTGACCTAAGAAGAGATTGGTATGATTTATATCAGAGAATGTTTTGCCTATGTTCTCTTCCAGGAGTTTTATGGTATCATGTCTTATGTTTGAGCTATTAAGCCATTTTGAGTTTATTTTTGTGCATGGTGTGTGGGTGTGTTCCAACTTCATTGATTTACGTACAGCTGTCCAACTTCCAGCACCACTTGATGAAGAGACAGTTCTTTTCCCCATTTTATATTCTTGCCTTCTTTGTTGAAAATTAATTGCCCATAGATGTGTGGATTTATTTCTGGGCTTTCTGTTCCGTTCCAGTGATTCTGGAATGTCTGTTTTTATACCAGTACCACACTGTTTTAATTACTGTACTGTTGTAGTATTGTCTGAAGTCTGGGATAGTTAGGCTTTCTGCTTTTTTTCTTTTTTCCAGGATTGCTTTGTCAGTTCTGGGTATTTTATAGTTCCATATACATTTTTAGATTATTTGTTCTAGTTCTGTGCAAAATGCCATGGGTAATTTGATAAGGATCGCATTAAATGTGCAGATTGCTTTGGGTAATATTGCTGTTTTAACATTAATTCTTCCAGTCCAAAAGCATGGGAAATCATTCCATTTATTTGAATCCTCTTTAGTTTCCTTTATTATAGTTTTATAGTTACAGCATATATGCCCAAAGAAGGATTTTAGTCAAAATGATTCTGTGTGTTCTTTTTTTCCTGAGAACTACTGGGTTTTTAATGAAATTACAGCAGTGTGTCAGGTACTTTATATAATCTCTATGCTTTATATAATCTTATGTGATTATATTAACAAACTTGTGGAGAAACAGAACTATTTCCATATCACAGATGAAGAAACTGAGGGTCAAGGAGTAATCTCAGAGTGCGAAGAGTAAGTAAGGTGTTTAAATTCACAGTTAGTGTCAGAACTTCATTAATATCCAAGTTTGTCAGATTCATTAGCAAACCAAGTTGTCTGCCTTAAAAAATAAAAGACTGGTTGGGTCTCACTATGTTAAATAGTACCAAACATAGTCTGACCCCACTTACCTAAAGCAGTAGCATTTAACAGAATAACATACTTCATAATGATTGGAAAGAGGGAGCAAACTGACTTTCAGCTTTATGGGTTTCAGGTGTGAAAGGAAGTTCATTTCCAGGGTGGATCAGCAGCAGAGGAGAAGAGGGGCAGGAGAACATGAGGAAATTCTCAATTATATCTAGTAAATTTAGTGATAGAGATGGGCATTCTGTGTGTTGTTATTGTTCAGTCGCTCAGTCATATCCGACTCTTTGTGACCCCAGGACTGCAGCACACCAGGCTTCCCTGTCCTTCACCATCTCCTGGAGATTGCTCAAACTCACGTCCATTGAGTCAGTAATGCCATCCAACCATCTCATCCTCTGTTGTCCCCTTCTCCTCCTGCCTTCAGTCTTTCCCAGCATCAGTCTTTTCTAATGACAGCTCTTCGCATCAGGTGGCCAAAGTATTGAAGCTTCAGCTCCAGCATCAGTCCTTCCAATGAATATTCAGGAGTGATTTCCTTTAGGACTGACTGACTTGATCTCCTTGAAGTCCAAGGGACTCTCAAGAGTCTTCTCCAACACCACAGTTCAAAGCATCAATTCTTCAGTGCTTAGCCTTCTTTATAGTCCAACTCTGGACCATACATGACTACTGGAAAAGCCATAGCTTTGACTATATGGACCTTTGTTGGCAAAGAAATGTCTCTGCTTTTTAATATGCTGTCTAGGTTTGTCATAGCTTTTCTTCCAAGGAGCAAGCGTCTTTTAATTTCATGGGTGCAGTCACCATCGGCAGTGATTTTTTAGCCCAAGAAAATAGTCTGTCATTGTTTCCATTGTTTCCCCATCTATTTGCCATGAAGTGATGGGACCACATGCCATGATCTTAGTTTTCTGAATGTTGAGTTTTAAGCCAGCTTTTTCATTCTCCTCTTTCACCTTCATCAAGTGGCTCTCTAGTTTCTCTTCGCTTTCTGCCATAAGGGTGGTGTCATCTGCATATCTGAGGTTATTGACTCTTTGACTCCTGAACACTCATAGGCAAGTCTGGCTCAGCCTCTTGTGGGGTCACTGCTCCTTTCTCCTGGGTCCTGGTGTGTACAAGGTTTTGTTTGTGCCCTCCAAGTGTCTGTTTCCCCAGTCCTATGGAAATTCTGTAATCATATCCCATTGGCCTTCAACATCAAATTCCCTAGGGGGTTCTCAGTCCCTTTGCCAGATTTCCATGTTGGGAAACCTGTTGTAGGCCCTAGAACTTTTGCAACAGTGTGAAAACTTGTCTGGTATATTTGTTCTCCAGTTTGTAGGTTGTCTGCTCAGCCGCTCTATGGTGGGGCTAATGGCCACCTCCTCCAAGAGGACATATGTCTCACACCATGCCTCCCAAGTCTGCTGCTCCTAGAGCCCCTGTCCCTGCAGCAGGCCGCTGCTGACCCATGCTTCCGCAGAACACACCCAAATACTCAGAGGCAGGTCTGGCTTAGTCTCCTGTGGGGTCCCTAGTTCCTGGTGTTCACAAGGTTTTGTTTGAGCCCTCCGAGCGTTTCTAGTGGGTATGAGGTTTGATTCTAAATGTGATTTCGCCCCTCCTACCATCTTGTTGGGGCTTCTGCTCTGCCCTTGGACGTGGGTTATCTTTTTTTGGTGGGATTGAACAGTCTCCTGCCGATGATTGTTCAGCAGCTAGTTGCAATTTGGAGTTCTTTCAGGAGAAGATGCATGTACATCCTTCTACTCTGCCATCTTGTAAAATCATTCTGTGTATACTAGTGTTTAAAACAGCTCCTGCTTATTCAGTTGAGTTTCTGGGTTTTGAGCTCAGTTTCATCTGTTCGCATTGCATGTATGATTTTTAGGAAATTCGTTTCTGGTCATTTGACTTTCTCATGTGGAAAATTAAGCTAACCATACTTATACCTGACTGTCTCACAAAGAAAGTGAAAATTAATGGGTTAATGCTGGAAGAGCAGTTAAAGATCTTTAGACAAAAGTGCCATCGTCATAGAATCATTTGGACTCTAGAATAATGTATCTAATGAGATCACAAAGATAGTATTTAAGCACGTTTATTCTTAAAATAAATATTTTTTCAAGTTATAACTGTGGTTTCTAATTTAACAAATCTAAATTTATTTAATCAAGTGGGCCTGGAACCCAGTCAGAGAGTGGTCTTACACCAAAAGGGAAAGATAGATAATTATCCTTGTTTTCTTATCTGTTAGTTTTCTAATTATGTAGTTTTTCCCAGTGAGGCTATGCATTGGGCCTCTGAAAGCAACACTGTACTTGATTTAAAGGAAAGCAATTTAGAGACCTACATTTTTAAAGTCATTTTTCTTTAGCTTACTAAGAAGACAAAATTTTAATGTATTAGTAATGCACAGTGAAGTGTATTACACTGAAAGAATGATGTTCTTTAATATTGGCTGTGAATAATCAGAGTCTTAATTAATCTCCTGGAATTTTGAATATAATAGCTTTCTTCTGTGTATCTGTATGTGTTAGATGGCAGAAAAGGTTTCATGCTTTTTGTTACCATGAAATTTTTAAGTATACTCGTGAAAAAAATTTTAAGTGCATGCCTAGAGTTGGAAAAACTTTGGCATGGGCTTTACATTTAACATAAAAAGGCAAATTCATATAAAGATGAAAATTAAAGATTAAAAAGTCTTTTAAATTACCTAATCTAGATGCAGACTAGACTGTTTCTGTCAATATTGCTTTAGAAAAAATTTTAAAATCTGTTATGTTTTCACAGGAATCTATTTTCAAGTTGAATCTTAATTACTTCTCAATAAAAAAAATTTTGTTTGAATTTCATAATACATTGTGAGGGAATTTTTTCTTTTTTATTGAAATATAGTTCATTTGCAATGTTTTAGGTGTACAACAAAGTGTCTTATATATATATATAAACATGTATGTGTGTGTTAGCTACTCAGTCATGTCCAACTCTTTGCAACCCCATGGACTTTAGCTTGCCAGGCTCCTCTGTCTGTGGAATTCTCCCAGGCAAGAATACTGGAGTAAGTAGCCATTCCCTTCTCCAGGGGATCTTCCCAACCCAAGGATTGAACTCGAGTCTTCTGCATTGCAGGCAGATTCTTTACCGTCTGAGCCTCTAGAGAAGTCCTATATATATGTATATGCTTCTTCACATTTTTTCCGGTATAGGTTATTCCAAGTTATTGAAAATAGTTCCTGGTGCTCATAGTAGGTCTTTGTTGCTTATTTTATATATAATAGGGTGTACCTGATAATCACCAATTCCTAATTTATCCTTCCCATTCCTTTCTTCTTTGGTAACCATAAGTTTGTTTTCTATGTCTGTGAGACTGTTTCTGTTTTGTAAGTAAATTCATTTACATTTGTTTTTTTAGATTCCACAGATAAGTGACATGATATTTGAAGTTAGAGATAGTTTGATACAGCAATGGGTAGATTAAATTTGGAAAGAACATTGGAGTTAAATTGCAACCTAAACCTTCAACTTGATTATTATGTTGATTATTTAGTAAAGTATATATAAAAATTAATGTCCTTAGAAAGTGATACTGTGGAATTGATGATGATGTTTGTTGTCAAGTATAGTTTGATAAATTTTCTATTACCTACTTTCAGAATAACTTCAAGAAGGTTGTAGTGTTAAAAGCTTATGTATTCAGGTGCATAGAAATGCAATTTAAACAAGTTTATCTTTCTGAATGTAGATAACTGGGCAGCACATTTTAATAAAAATTATTTTCAGTTTAGTATTCATGCAGTAATTTACTCTTGAATTACATTGGTCACATGCCTGACATTGCATTTATTGAATACACAAATTCCATTATTTAGTATTAGCTGAAAACATGCTATTCACACTACTCCTAGCATTTTACTAGAGATCTCAAAGGTGTTTTCAGTTTAAGAAAAGTGAGTGGTCTTGCTTTGAAGAGAAACTCAGTCTAAGAAAATTAACAATTTTTCAGCAGTCACATAGAATTAGTGACAGTTGCTGATAAAGTTCTCTTTCTCACTGGGATTATTCATTTGAGATTGAATTTATTCTGTGCATATATATTTATTTAAACATATTATTGGATTTTAGAGATAAAATAGTATCTCTGAAAAAAAATTTACATTTTGTTCTTTCTGGAAGTTTTGGTTTATGAACTATTTTGTTTGAAAAATGCTTTCTCTTAATCAAAACATAAATCAAATTCATAACTACTTCAGAATTAAGAGAACCTACTCAAAGTGAAGAAGTGAACAGATTAAGAAAATTGTATTTTTCATATTCATGTTTATCATAGGAGTAAAGGGAATTTCTTTTTTGTTTCTGATCTGTGCCATATGAAAACAAATGACTTAGGAAAAACAAGGCTATAATGCCATCTGGGGGCTTTTAGGGACATCACAGTTCACTAGAACTAGAACTTCCTCTCAAGAGGTAGGATATATATAACATCAGATGTCTAAAATTTTACATTATGATATGCAATAGGATTGCAAGGTGAAACCAAGTAAGAACAAGCTTAACCAAAAGGCATATACTCATACGCGTCTATGGCAGTGAAAATATGTAGCTTTTTTGGCCTAGTCACACCAACAGAGCCACCTTAGAGTAAGGGTAGCATTTGAGAAGTGGTTGTAGTGTAACACCCGTTTTTGAGAGAGTTCATTTGCATTGGTCCATTAGCAGTCCTAACTGAACGCTAGTTTGCTGAATATTATTAAGAAAAAGAAAGACCCTCTGTGCTATCAGAAGGTAGTATATACAATACACATGAGATAAAAACATATAAGAGCTGCTAATGTTTTATTTATAGTATTTTTGTTTATTAATTTTCTTTTTTTTACAATTTCAAGAGTGACTTTTGTGATCTGATGCTTTAACTATGTCTTTCCCATTTGCATGATTTTCAAATCTGTGTTGCTGTAAGCAATTTAATTTAAGTCTCATTATTCAATTTTTCATTTTTTCACATCTTTTTTTTCTTTTTTATAATTACCTGTTAGTTTGATATATAGTAGATGTTCAATAAATGAGAATAAGTCAATTTTGGAGTTTTCTAATTGTCTCAACAGAAAATATATTAATATATCATAAGGGAAAAAAAAAAAGTTGAAATAGACAGTGGCTAGATTTGTGAGATGACATATTTGGTCCATTGTTTGCAGCCTGATTCTGTGACTATTTTACGCACATGTTAAGAGGACTCAAAGAAGTCTAGCTGCTGCAGGGCCCGTTAAAACAAGGAGAATAAACTTGTGATGAAATCTGATCCGTTTTCTGGTCAGCTGGCCATGATTGCATCCACCAGAAGCTCTAGTGAGAGTTGATGAGATTTGCAGTATGTAAACTGGGCATCTGTGCGTTTTCTGTCATTTGAGCTGTGTTACTGTGGCAGCTGTGTTACTCAGTCACGTTACTGTGGCAGCAGCTAGTTGTACTTCCTCAGTGTTTATCCTTGTCAACAGAAATGGAATTTAAAAAATTATTTGTATTGAAATATAGTTGAATTACAATATTATTTATTGCTGTACAACAAAATGACTCAGTTTTATACATATCTAATTTTTTTCATATTCTTTTCCATATAGTTTATCAAGGATATTGAATATAGTTCTCTGTGCTGTACATTAGGACTTTGTTGTTTATCCATTCTATATATACCAATTTGCATTTGCTAATCCCAAACTCTCAATCTAACCCTCTCCCATCCTCCTCCCCATTGGCAACCACTAGTAGAAATAAAATTTTAATTGAGCATTTGACTACCCCAAATAGAGCCTATATTTCTGTGACTTAAGTTCTAGCCTATGGGTTGTAAATAGAAATACCTTGTGGCAACTTCTGGAAAACATTCTGAAGAGACATTCTTAAGTGGCGTATGCCATGTGCCTCTTCTTCACCCCTTTGTCTGTCCTGCCGCCTGGAACAAAGATGCTGCTCTCGTGGGCTGTCAGGTAGAGCACACACCAAGTAGATCTGTATGGAAGGAGCCCAGGTCTGTGGAGTGCCACACAGCTCTAGGCCACTTACCTGAGAGAGAAGTCAGCTTCTACTATGATGCAGTTATTTTGGGTTTTCTATACCTTGCAGCTAATCACTGACTCAATGGACATGAATTTGAGCAAACTCCAGGAAATAGTGAAGGACAGGGAAGTCTGTCCTTGGGATCACAAAGAGTCAGATATGACTTAGTGACTGAACAAACAACAAAAAATAAAATTGTCATGGAAAATGCAGATTCATTTATTGATTCAAGTAACTAAAGCTGTATTCATATTTTCAAATTAATTTTTAAATAACATATCTGTATGTTTACTGCACTAGTGTTGTCCATCCTTGTGATACCATCATCATAATAGTAATTGTAGAAAAGGCACTGTTACAATTGAGTAAAGAAATGCAAATAATAAACATAAGAAAAACATTCAACCTCAAACTACAAATGTAAATTAAAACAATAAAGTATCTTGTATCTATTAGTAAATTAACAAAAACATTAAAAAAGGGAACTAATACACTGATTTATTGCTTGTGGCAACATGAATTGGAAAACATTTTGGAAATATGTGTTAAGTGCCACAAGAGTATATTTGCCTTTTGATCCAGCTGATCCTGGGAAACAGTTCTATGGAAATAATTGTAGATATTGAAGATGTTATGCACACAAAGATACTCAATGAGGCATTATTAATAATGGTGACACTTTGGAAAAATCTAAATGTCCATCAATAGGGATTGGTTAAATAATGTTTGATCGTATATATCAGACAATTGTCAAATGACCATTGAAAATGAGGATTACTTATTCAACATATTTGTTGGCACACAGTGCCTTGTCAATAAATATTTGTTGGATGTGAGTGTCTGCTACATTTCAGAAAATTTTGCAGGTTTTATACCTACTGATGGACAAAGTAGACAGACATGGTTTTCGTTCTCTTGGAGCTTATAGTCTTGTGGGAAACAGATGACATAATTATACTATGGGGACTTCCCTGGTGGTCCAGTGGTTAAGACTGAGTTTCCACTGCAGGGGACATGGGTTCGAGCCCTGATTGGCAATTAAGATCCCACATTCTGTATGCTGAGTGTGGCACAGCCAAAAAATTAAAAAAAGAAAAATAATTACACTATAGTTAGTGCTATGTAGGAAAGGAACATGGTTCTGTGAAAGCAAATAACAAGGCAACCTTACATAGACTAAGATGTCAAGATAGGTATCATTAAAGATGTAACCTTGAATTGAGATCTGAACTGTGTTGTTGGAGAAGACTCTTGAGAGTCCCTTGGACTGCAAGGAGATCCAACCAGTCCATCCTAAAGGAGATCAGTCCTAGGTATTCATTGGAAGGACTGATGTTGAAGCTGAAACTGCAATACTTTGGCCACCTGATGCGAAGAGCTGACTCACTGGAAAAGACCCTGATGCTGGGAAGGATTGAGGGCAGGAGGAGAAGGGGACGACAGAGGATGAGATGGCTGGATGGCATCACCGACTTGATGGACATGGGTTTGGGTGGACTCCTGGAGTTGGTGATGGACAGGGAGGCCTTACGTGCTGCGGTTCATGGGGTCACAAAGAGTCGGACACGACTGAGCAACTGAACTGAACTGAACTGAATGGGAGGAAGATAGTCAGGAGAATGGATAGAAACATTATGTAGTAATACCATGGAAAATGTGTAGATTGTAGTAACTGGAAAACTCAGGACACAGAAATGAATCCACAGTGTGATTATTTGCAGTAAGAGATGGGAATACCAGACCATCTGACCTGTCTCTTGAGAAACCTGTATGCAGGTCAGGAAGCAACAGTTAGAACTGGACATGGAACAACAGACTGGTTCCAAATAGAAAAAGGAGTACATCAAGGCTGTATATTGTCACCCTGCTGATTTAACTTATATGCAGAGTAGTACATCATGAGAAACGCTGGGCTGGAGGAAGCACAAGCTGTAATCAAGATTGCTGGGAGAAATATCAATAACCTCAGATATGCAGGTGACACCATCCTTATGGCAGAAAGCGAAGAAGAAGTAAAGAGCGTCTTAATGAAAGTGAAAGAGGAGAGTGAAAAAGTTGGCTTAAAGCTCAATGTTCAGAAAACGAAGATCATGGCATCTGGTCCCATCACTTCATGGGAGATAGATGGGGAAACAGTGGAAACAGTGTCAGACTTAATTTTGGGGCTCCAAAATCACTGCTGATGGTGATTGCAGCCATGAAATTAAAAGATGCTTACTCCTTGGAAGGAAGGTTATGACCAACCTAGATAGCATATTTAAAAGCAGAGACATTATTTTTCCAACAAAGGTCTGTCTAGTCGAGGCTATGGTTTTTCCAGTGGTCATGTATGGATGTGAGAGTTGGACGGTGAAGAAAGCTGAGCGCCGAAGAATTGATGCTTTTGAACTGTGGTGTTGGAGAAGACTCTTGAGAGTCCCTTAGACTGCAAGGAGATCCAACCAGTCCATCCTAAAGGAGATCAGTCCTGGCTGTTCATTGGAAGGACTGATGTTGAAGCTGAAACTCCAATACTTTGGCCACCTCATGCGAAGAGCTGACTCATTGGAAAAGACCCTGATGCTGGGAAGGATTGGGGGCAGGAGGAGAAGGGGACGACAGAGGATGAGATGGTTGGATGGCATCACCAACTCGATGGACATGGGTTTGGGTAGACTCCGGGAGTTGGTGATGGACAGGGAGGCCTGATGTGCTGCTATTCATGGGGTCGCAAAGAGTCGGACATGACTGAGCGACTGAAATGAACTGAACAGAAAAAATACTGGAAGGGATACATCAAAATACTAAGAATGATTTAAATAGTGTAGAGTTATAAGTGATGTTTTTCCCTCATAAATTTTTTCAATTTTCTACATTGTGCTATAATTACTTCTATGAAATTTTTAAGAAAGAGATTCTATTTCCCCATTATGTTAACATGTAAAACTAATAGCACAACAACATAGGGAAGCTTTGACTCTTACAGTACAAGAAAGAAAAAAATGAAAGTTTTTGTAGAACAAAATAAAAAAAATAAATGTTTGATGAAGCAATCCTTGATGAAGAAAGACTTCTGTGGGCATGTGCAGAGGGTGTAAAAATTTGACTATTCTCAGTTTAAGAGGAAGAGGAAGAGTTTCTATCATTCGGAGGGTCTTTCATAATCGAGGGAGCTAGACAAATTAATTGGGCTCAGGAACATTTAAAAGCCGTATGTGAAATCTGTCAAATAGTATGTGGAAATGGTGAACAGTGTTTGGAAGTTGTTCTGTTAAGGTATGTTTAAGTCTTTACAAAGGAAAGAAAATCAGTTGCCCTTTTAAATGCCTGGCTTGGAAAAACTGGGCAACTTCTTTATGACATCTCTATTATTGTTTGCAAAATACATTTTATACCTTCACTGCATGCAAGGAGGAAGGAGGCAGATGGATGAATAGGGAATAGTAAGTTAGTTCCCAAGGAAACCTTTTGCTAATTGGGAAAAAGGGCAGGATCAGGATCTGTGACTATGGCAGTGTATCCAGACAGCTATGAATTTTTCTGCTGTTATTTTCTAACCTGAAAGAAGGAGGAAGTTGCATTACAGATTTTAAGAGCTAATTTAGTTATATGGTGAATTCTGACCATTAGCCACATAAGAAAGGCAATGCCACTGAAGAATTCAGGTTGTCACTGGCAGATGCACAGATCTGTAGAGTGCCAAGCAGTAATGAAACAATGAATTCTATCATTTAGGCTCAGGAATCTTCATAAGAATTCCCTAAACAGGGGTTAACAGGAAAAAATCTAGAAAAGTACATATGCCATGTAGTTCACATGTAGTTACTCACTCCAAGAATATAGATGTGGAACAATTCCGTGTATACTCAAAGTATTCCAAAGACCTAAGTGTTTTAGCCAGCATCTATGGAATAAAATAATTATATAAATTAGGGCTTTAGGCTGCAGGAAAAAATAAAATAGAAAATCATAAGCTTTTTTATTCGGTCTTAATCAGAAAATTTCCGTTGCTACTTGAGCTTCTCCGAGGGTTAGAAACAGGTTGGCATCTAGTAGGAATATATTATATATGTGAGTGTTCAATATAATAATGCATTTATATTTTGATTACTGATTTATATTTTCAGAGTTTAAAAAATCATTCTGCTACTAGGAATCTTGAGATCTCCACCCCAGTTTTATGTCCCATGGATTCCTATTTGTTACCCTTCTTGTCATAACAGCTTCTAACATGCATACTCACACAGACAAGCAGAAACACACACAGTTACAAACGTTGGCTTTTCTTAACTTTGGGTTTGTGTTACAGTCATCTGGGAAATGTTTTAAAAATCAGATACCCAAGCTACTCCCTAGGCCAGTTACATCCGATTCTGGGTGGAATACCAGTGTCAACATATTTGAAAAACTCTTCAGGTAATTTTGGTGTGCAGCAAAGTTGGGAATCACTGTTCTAGATGAACAAGTAAACTAGCAAAATTATAAATTCATTTTAGTTTTCCCCCCTTTAGTCTAGCTAAAGGCATAATACTGTTGTTTTTTACCAATAATTACTGGGTGTATGTGCACAATGGAATATTGTATTCGTTTATTGACTAACTGCTTAAGCCCCTAAGGGTGGTGAAAATGGAATAGGTGGTAAAATAAATATAATATACATTGTTTATTACTGATTTATGAAGTGTCTTAAATGTGCTCATCTGCAGTATTAATAATTAGAGTGACTTCTGGGTAAGAATGCAAACTTAAATAATGCTTCTTGGTGACCTAAATGGAGATTTAATATCTCAGAAGTTTTATGCACTAGAATTCCAAACAGTTACAGTAATAGTAACAATAAAGCAATGAAGCTCATCTATTCTTGCAACTTTCTAGCTACTGACAGTGAACTAACCTAAGCTGACTTTTGCTAATAGAACTGCAGATGTAATCAAACTGTGGATGGATATTTGAACGGATTCATATTGTTAAAAGATTGTTCGACGGTTTACATGGAGAGAAGATAAAAATTCTTTGCTTGTGTTGTTCAGGGATTTAATATGGTACACTATTGACTGACTGTGGTTGATTAATAAGGCATTAAATAAGAGTCTGAAGCTAATGCAGACAATGGAATATGTTACGGTAGATTTCTGTCATCATCAATGCACTCATTACAAATACTATAATTATGAGTGAAAAGCCATTAGAGATAGAGACTGAGAACTCAATTTAAAATTCTGCTTCATTCTACTTAATTCCTTGAAGTATACAACAGACTCTTTAGTGGAAATGCAAAATCTTTACCTGGACAATTCCTTGTTTGAATGGGAGCACAGGATATATTGGTGCAATTCAGTGTGTTGAAAAGAGGTCAGCTGGAGAAAATGAACTGGTTGTGTTTGTTGGAGGGGAAAGTAGGAGAGAGCTTTAAATAAGAATTGTGATTTAAAGGATCTTTCAAAGGGAAGGTCTAAAAATTATAAGAAATACTTTATCCTAATTAGTAGGGGTGTGGTTTTTAAAATTCTGATTTAAAGTCTTGAGTGACAAAAACCTGGTTTTGAATCCTGCCTCCATCATTTAACAGACAGTGTAAATAACCATGATTAACATCTTTGAGACTCAGTTTTATTATCTGTAAAATGAAGCTATTTCTCCTACCAACTTTGTAAGTGATTGTAAGGAACAATTAGGGTAGTGGAAAGGGATTGAAACCTGAAAATGCTGAAAGTAAGTGTGTGGCAAACATTATTGATGTCATATGCTACAGCCGTTCTCTTCTTCACTGCTGTTGGCAGAACCTTAATTTACGAACTGACCCACTTCCCGTGGGTTAAATCGTGATCGTCTGGGGATGCCAGTTCCATACTAGTGTCTGGGTTAGAAAGGGAGAGGAGACCCAACCTCAGGCAACAAGACATGAAGAGGAAGTTTCTCAAGAGGTTCTAGTAAAGACTCACTTTCATATGTTGTCAGAGGAGCAAAATTCAGTGACAGCTTCAGGTTGCCAATAAATGTCTTAATGACTTGAATTTAAAAATGGTTTTATTTTATAAATCACATACAGTTAACCCATTTAAAGTGTACAATTCAATGTTTTTAGTATCTTTACAGATATGTGCAGCTGTTACCACAGTCAGTTGTACAATGTTTTTATCATGTCAAGAATAAACCTTGTATCCTTTAGTTACCATTGCTCTGACCCCTTTCCCCCAGCCCTAAGCAATCACTACCCAAATTTCTGTGTCTATAAATTTCCCTATTCTGGACTTTCATATGAATGAAATCATATGGTATGTAGTTTTCTGTGACTAGCTTCTTTTACTTAGCATACTGTTTTCAAGGATCACCCATGTTGCAGCATGTATCAGTACTTAATTTCCGTTTATGGCTGAATATTTTATTTTCATGTATATATCACATTTTGTTTATCCATTTGTCCATTGATGG
This sequence comes from Giraffa tippelskirchi, assembly GCF_054371585.1. NCBI lineage: Eukaryota > Metazoa > Chordata > Mammalia > Artiodactyla > Giraffidae > Giraffa > Giraffa tippelskirchi. The sequence goes on along the minus strand of NC_137281.1, from coordinate 75,474,572 downwards.
ATATTTAAGTTGTTTCCTCCTTTGGGCTGTTATGAATAATGCTGCTATAAACGTGCATGTTACAAGTTTCTGTGTGGACATGTTCTGATTTCTATTGGTATATATGTAGGAGTAGAATATTAGGGATCTCTGAAACAAAAGGAATTCCCAGGTAGATGGCACGGTATACCCCAGCTGTCCTGTGCTGTACAGCTGTGCATCAGGCCTTAGCAATCAGTTCAGATTGGAGTAGGAAGTCAGAAGTCTTGAGGAGGGAGGTCTCCAGGAATAAAATGGAATTAATATCTTATAGGTTTGTTTAATTAGAAAATTATATTGAGAGCAGCAAAGTAAATCATTGGCCAGCTAGTTCAAGAGAAAGAACCAAGGGAAGAGTCAGTTAAGAAGAGCCCTTCTGGGACTTCCTTGGTGGTCCAGTGGTTAAGACTCTGTGCTTCCACTGCAGGGGATGCAAGTTTGATCCCTGGTTGGGGAACTAAGATCCTGTATGCTACAAGGTGTGGCCTCTCCTGCAAAAAAGAAGATGAGCCCTTCTGGGAAAAAAACAAAATAAACTGTGAATGCTGGGCTCAGAAAGTATCCCTTCCTGAATTTTATTGGATCAGATTTTGGAGCAATTTCTACCTCAGAGCATTGTCAGCAACAATTAGCCAACAATTAGTGGAGACTGATAGCTGGGTATAATACCAAAAGTGGGGAAGAAAGATTAAAGATTAGGGAATGAGGCAGAGAGAGTCCTTCTAAAACCGGTCATTCCACGCTGACTGTCCCATCCGGAAGGCTGTACCGTCTGATGAGCAAGAGAAGAGTGTTTATACTCTGTGTGTGTGTGTGTGTGTGTGTGTGTGTGTGTGTGTGTGTGTGTGTGTGTGTGTGTGTGTGTGTGTGTGTGTGTGTGTGTGTGTGTAGCAAGGGTATAATCAGTGGTTTGTCAGTTTAGACACTAGTCTGTTAGTTTAGTAATTTAGTTTAGTCAACCCACTAAACCCATTTAGTTTAGCCAAATCAACATACAACCAAACAACAACAAAAACAAACACCTTCAGAGAGGAAGGGATGTAAGTAGCCAATATTGCTGCAGTATATTACCTAAAAAGTTCAGTGTTCAACAAAAAAGTTGTGGCACATGCAAAGAAATAGGAAAGTGTGACCTATACATGGGGGAAAAAAAGCAAGTAAAACTATCTGTGAAGGAGCCCAGCTAATAGGATCTAACAGAGTTCAGAGCAGCCTTTACAAGTACGCTGAAAGAAAGAAAGATACCATTATTAAAGAAGTAAACGATGTTGTGATGACATTGTCTCATTAGAGAATACCAATAAAGAGATATAATTTCTAAAAAAGAATTAAAAGTGTAAAAAGTTTCCCTTTTCTCTACACCATCCAGCATTGATTATTTGTAGACTTTTTGATGATAACCATTCTGACTGGTGTGCACCTTATTGTAGTTTTAATTTGCATTGGCCTAATGATTAGTGATGTTGAGCATCTAAAAGGGTGAGCATCTAAAAGGGTAAACACCGAGGAACTGATGCTTTTGAACTGTGGTGCTGAAGAAGACTCTTGAGAGTCCCCTGGACTGCATGGATATCAAACCAATCAATCCTAAAGGAAATCAGTCCTGAATATTCCATTGGAAGGAGTGATGTGTAAGCTGAAGCTCCAATACTTTGGCCACCTGATGTGAAGAGCCAACTCATTGGAAAAGACTCTGATGCTAGGAAAGATTGAGGGCAAAAGGAGAAGGAGGCGGCAGAGGATGAGATGGTTAGGTAGCATCACTGATTCAGTGAACATGAGTTTGAGCAAACTCTGGGAGATAGTTTGGGGCAGGGAAGCCTGGTGTGCTACAGTCCATGGGGTTGCAGTCAGACTCAACGACTGAAAAACAACAACAATGCCTTCTTTGGAGAAATGTCGACTTGGGTCTTCTGCCTATTTTTTTTATTGGGTTATATATTTATTTCTCATATTGAGTTGTAAGAGCTATTTGTTTATTTTGGATACTTATACCTTGTCAGTTGCATCATTTGCAAATATTTTCGCCCATAGGTTGTCCTTTCAGTTTTGTTCATGTTTCCTTTGCTGTGAAAAGCTTATACCTTTGATTAGATCCCATTTGTTTATTTTTGCTTTTAAAAATATTAACTTAAATTATTTATTTATTTGGCTGCACAAGGTCTTAGTTGTGGCATGTGGGATCTAGTTCCCTGACCAGGAATCAAACTCTGGCCCGCTGGATTGGGAGCATGGAGTCTTAGCCACTGGACCACCAGGGAAGGACATTTAAATGCAAATCAAGGCATGTGATACCTCAGCTTTGCTCTTTATTTCAGGATTACTTTGACTAGTCAGAGCATTTTGTGGTTCCATATACATTTTATAATTTTTTATTCTGTTTCTGTGAAAAATGTCTTTAGGATTTTATAGGAATTGCATTGAATCTATAGATTGCTTTAGGTAATGTGGACACTTTTTAACGATGTTAATTCTTCCAAACCATGAGCACAGAATGTCTTTCCATTTATTTTTGTCTTCAGTTTCTTTTAATGGTGTCTTACAGTTTTCAGTATATTGGTCATTTCACCTCTTTGGGTAAATTTTATCACTAGGTATTTTATTCTTTTTGTTATGATTGTAAATAGGATTGTTTCTTAATTTGTCATTCTAACTCATTGTTAAGTATAGAGAAACACAACAGATTTTTGTGTGTTGATTTTGTTTCCTACAGCTTGACTGTATTCATTTATCATTTCTAATAATTTTTGGTGGATTCTTTAGGGTTTTCTATATATGAAATCATGTTGTCTGTGAGTACTGACAGTTTTATTTTTTCTTTCCAATTTGGATGTCTTTTATTTTTTTCTTACCTAGTTGCTCTGACTAGGACTTTGTAATACTGTTGAGAGTTTTTATCATGAAAGAATGTTGAATTATGTCAAGTGCTTTTCCGCATCTATTGAGATGATTGTATGATTTTTATCATTCATCCTGTTAATGTGGCATATCACATTTATTGATTTATGAATGTTGAACCATTCATAGAAAAATTCCCACTTGATCATGGTGTGTGTTTCTTTTATTGTGCTGTTGAATTTGATTTGTTAATATTTTGATGAGAACTTTTACATCTGTGGTGCTCAGGGATGCAGGAATGTAATTTTCTTGCAGTGAGTGTATCTGGCTTTGGTGTCAGGGTAATTCTGGCCTCATAAAATGAGTTAGGGATTTTTCTTTTGTCTTTAGTTTTTTGGAAGAGTTTGAAAAGGATGGTTATCAATTCTTTCCTTTTTTCTTTCTTTCTTTTGACTGTGTTGGATTTTAGTTGCAGCTGCTGGTGCTGCTGCTGCTAAATCGCTTCAGTCGTGTCCAACTCTGTGCGACCCCATAGATGGAAGCCCACCAGGCTCCCCTGTCCCTGGGACTCTCCAGGCAAGAATACTGGAGTGGGTTGCCATTTCCTTCTCCAATGCATGAAAGTGAAAAGTGAAAGTGAAGTCACTCAGTTGTGTCCGACTCCTAGCGACCCCATGGACTGCAGCCTACCAGGCTCCTCCGTCCATGGGATTTTCCAGGCAAGAGTACTGGAGTGGGGTGCCATTTTAGTTGTAGCACACAGGATCTTCGTCGTGGTGCTTAATGCTTCTCTCTGGTTTTGTCAGATGGACTGCAGAGTGCGTGGGCACTCTAGTTGAGGTGCATGGGCTCAGTAGTTACCAGCAGCATGGGGGACCTTAGTTCCCTGACCAGGATCGAACCTGCATCTCCTGCACTGGAAGGCAGATTCTTAACCACTAGACCACCAGGGATGTTCCACTATCAATTCTTCTTTGACTCTAGTAGGATTTGGTTCTGGGCTTTTCTTTGTTGGGAAGTTTTTGATTACTAATTCTCTTTACTCATTGGACTGTTTGAATTTTCTGTTTCTTCATGATTCAGTCTTGGTAGGTTGTATGTTTCTAGGACTTTTCCTTTTTATTCCAGATTATCCAATTTGTTGTTGTTGTTCAGTCGCTAAGTTGTGTCTGACTCTTTGCGACCGCATGGACTGCAGCATGCCAGGCCTTTCTGTCCCTTACCATCTCCCACAGTTTGCCCAAGTTCATGTCCATTGAATCGGTGACGCGATCCAGCCATCTCATCCTCTGCCGCCCTCTTCTCCTCCTTTCAGTCTTTCCCAGCATCAGGGTCTTGAGTCAGGTGTTCGCATCAGTGGCCAAAGTATTGGAGCTTCAGCTTCAGCATCAGTCCTTCCAGTGAGTATTCAGGGTTGATTTCCTTTAAAATTGACTGGTTTGATTTCCTTGTTGTCCAAGGGACTCTCAAGAATCTTCTCCAGCACCACAGTTCAAAGGTATCAATTCTTCGGCAATCTGCCTCCTTTATGGTCCAACTCTCACATCCGTATATGACTGCTGGAAAGATCATAGCTTTGACTCTACAGACCTTTGTCAGCAAAGTGATGTCTTTGCTTTTTAATATGCTGTCTAGGTTTGTCATCGCTTTCCTTCCAAGAAGCAGTCGTCTTCTGATTTCATGACTGCAGTCACCATCCTCAGTGATTTTGGAGCTGAAGAAGAGGGAATCTGTTACTGCTTCCACTTTTTCCCCCTCTATTTGCAATGAAGTGATGGGACTGGATGCCATGATCTTAGTTTTTAAGCAGGCTTTTTCACTCTCCTCTTTCACCCTCATAAAGAGGCTCTTCAGTTCCTCTTTGTTTTCTGCCATTAGAGTCGTATCATCTGCATATCGGAGGTTGTTGATATTTCTCCTGGCAATCTTGATTCCAGCTTGTAACTCATCCAGCCCAGCATTTCACATGATATACTCTGCATAAGTTAAATAAACATAGTATACAGCCTTGTACTCCCTTCTCAATTTTGAACTAGTCAGTTGTTCCATGTAAGGTTCTAACTGATGCTTCTTGATCTATATACAGCTTTTTCAGGAGATAGGTAGGATAGTCTGGAATTCCTATCTCTTTGTTTTCCACATTTTGTTATGATCCACACAGCCAAAGGCTTTAGCATAGTCAATGAAACAGAAGTAGATGTTTTTCTGGAATGCCCTTGCTTTTTCTATGATGAAACAAATGTTGACAATTTGATCTCTGGTTCCTCTGCCTTTTCTAAATCTAGCTCGTACATCCAGAATTTCTCGGTTCATGTACAGTTGAAGCCTAGCTTGAAGGATTTTGAGCATTACCTTGCTAGCATGTGAAATGAATGCAACTGTGGGGTAGTTTGAACATTCTTTGGCATTGCCCTTCTTTGGGATTGATATTTTAATGATCTTTTAAAATCCCAAAATTTTGGTTTATTGATTTTATGCATTCAAGTTCACTGACTTTTTTCTCTCTTCTGCTTTTCAGTTCATCCAATGAGTTTAAAATTTTGATTACTGTTTTTTTAATTCTGAAATTTCCATTTGGTTCTTCCATTTTATATATTGTATTTCTTTACTGATACTTTTGTTGTTGTTTAGCTGCTAAGTGGTGTCTGACCGTTTTGTGACCCCATGGGATGTACCCTGTCAGGCTTTGTCTATGAGATTTTCCAGGCAAGAATACTGGAGTGGGTTGCCATTTCCTTCTTCAGGGGATCTTCCCAACCCAAGGATGCTCTCCTGCATTGTCTCTACTATACTGGGACACCTGGGAAGCCCTTGCTGATGCTTACTTTCCATTTTAACATTTGTTTCAAGAGTGTCACAGTTTCCATTTGAGCAGTTTTATAATAGCTCTTTGAAGTCATGTCAGATAATTCTAACATTTGTATCATCTTGTCATTGGCATCTTTGATTATATTTTCCCATGTGAGTTGAGGTTTTTGTATTTCTTCATATGCCAAGTAATTTCAGATTGAATTTCACACCTTTGTATGTATTACATGAAGAACCTGTTTTAAGTCCTCTTAAGAACGTTGGTATTTTTATTTTAGTAAGTGATTAACCTGGCTAGTTCCAACCTTCTGTGACTGTGGTTCCAATCTTGGTTCAGTTTTAGAGTGTTAGCAGTGGTATTTGAATTTGTCCTCTTTGTACCACCCAGTAATTAGCCTTGGGTCTGAGTGAAATTTTATGTTAGCTAAGTTCTCAGTGTCTTTGGTACGCTAGTTAGAACCATGCATATTCAGGCAAGAGGAGTGACCTCAGGAGATAATATAAAATTCCCTGTGGTGTCTCCTCTTCCCACTATGTTTTTAGTGTTTTCTGGTTCTTTGGGGCTCTTTCTTTTGGATCTCTGATTAGAAATCAGATGCTCTAATTTTCTCTGAAATTTAAAGATTCCTCTTCTGACTGTTCTAGCCATAAATAGAGGGCTTTTCCTGCATTTTTCTCTGTCTATATGACTGTGCTTACTTCTAGATTTGAGGCTGCACTGGATTTAGGCTAGGAGAGCGGTTGTTGTTTAATCGCTAAGTTGCGCCTAACTCTTTGCAACCCCATGGACTGTAGCCTGCCAGGCTCCTCTGCCCATGAGTTACTGGAGGAAAAAGAAATGCTGAGTTGGTGGTGTTTTGAATTCTTTTTTCCACCATTCATTTGTGATTCTCATATAGCTGCACTATCCAGGTTTTGTAGTGTTCACTTGGAAAGAAAAGGAGTTGTGTGTTTAATCTATCTTACCCCAAACTGGACCTCTATTATGTTTTGAAAGTTTATATTCTGAATTTACACTCTTTATCAGATAATTATTTCTGGAAGGGGGACTGCTTCTAGGGCCCAAGAGTGGACTCTTGTCTGATACTCAGAAATGAATTGTCCGAGGAGACATATGTGCTGACAAAGCAAGAGACTTTATTGGGAAGGGGTGCCTGGTGGAGAGCAAGAGGGTAAAGGAACCCAGGAGGACTGCTCTGCCATGTGGCTCGGGGTCCCTGGTTTTCTGGTGATGGGATTAGTTTCTGGGCTGTCTCTGGCCAATCATTCTGACCTAGGGTCCTTCCTGGTGGCACACTCATTGCTCAACCAAGATGAATGACAGTGAAGAGGATTCTGGGAAGTCAGTAGGACATGTCTCCTTTTGACCTTTCCCAAACTCTTCTAGTTGGTGGTGGCTTGTTAGTTCCATGTTCCTTACCGGGACCTCTTGTCCTAAAATAACTCATGTGAATAGTTACTATTTCACTAGTGAATGGTTACTATTTCACTTTCATTTTGATGAAAGTGAAAGAGGAGAGTGAGAAGTTGGCTTAAAACTCAACATTCAAAAAACTAAGATCATGGCATCTGGTCCCATCACTTCATGGCAAATAGATGGGGAAACAATGGAAACAGTGATAGACTTTATTTTCTTGGGCTCCAGAATCACTGCAGATGGTGACTGCAGCCATGAAATTAAAAGACCCTTGATCCTTGGAAGCACAGCTATGACCAACCTAGATAGGATATTAAAAAGCAGAGACATTACTTTGCCAACAAAGGTTCATCTATAAGCTATGGTTTTTCCAGCAGTCATGTATACATGTGAGAGTTGGACCATCAAGAAAGCTGAGAGGCAAAGAATTGATGCTTTTGAACTGTGGTGCTGGAGAAGACTCTTGAGAGTCCCTTGGACTGCAAGGAGATCCAACCAGTCCATCCTAAAGGAGATCAATCCTGAATATTCATTGGAAGGACTGATGCTGAAGCTGAAACTCCAATACTTTGGCCACCTGATGCAAAGAACTGACTCACTGGAAAAGACCCTGATGCTGGGAAAGATTGAAGGCAGGAGGAGAAGGGGACGACAGAAGATGAGATGGTTCGATGGCATCACCGACTCAATGGACGTGAATTTGAGCAAGCTCTGTGAGTTGGTGATAGACAAGGAAGCCTGGCGTGCTACAGTCCATGGGGTTGCAGAGTTGGACACAACTGAGCGACTGAACTGAATAGTTACTATGGTACCTGACTAGGGTGGGTGATTTCAATCAGTGTTTCCCCAACATAGTGATTTACAAGTATTTACTTCAGCTTATGACTCATCTTTTAATTCTCTTAACAGTGTCTTTTAAAGAGCAGAGATGTTAATTTTGATAAGGTACAGTATATCTTTTTTTTTTTTTGGTATGGTGCTTTTGAAGTCATAACTAAGAAATCTGTGCCTAATACAAGGTCACAAAATTTTTTTCTGTTATTTTATTCTAGAAGTATGATAGTTTTAGGTTTTATCTATGATCCATGTTGAAGTATAAGGAGTGAGATATAGATTGAAATTTATTTGGATATATATGTCAAATTGCTTTAACAACATTTATTGAAAAAACAATCGCTTCTCCATTGACTGACTTTATACCTTGTGAAAAATTAGTTTCCCTATATATATGGTTATATTTCTGGACTTCAAAATCTGTTCCATTGTACAATTTGGTTTTTTTTCCTGGTAAAATGAACATAATATTTATCATTTTTAGCCATTTGTAAGTACATAATTCAATGGCTTTAAATATAGTCACAATGTTGTATAATGATCACTGTTTATACCTCAAACTTTATTCTTTAAACCATCCTCAACATAAACTCTGTATCCATTAAACAATAATTCTCAAGTCTTCCCTCCTAGCCCTTGGTACCAACCTCTGGTAACCTCTATTCCACTTTTTCTCTGTATGAATGTGTCTGTTACAAGTACTTTATATGAATAGAATCATACACTATTTGTCCTTCTGTGTCTGGCTTATATCATCTTGTATAATGTTTTCAGTGTACATCACATTGTAGAAATACAAAAATTTCATTCCTTTTTATGGTTGAGTACTATTCCCTTTCTTCCCTTTTTTCTTCACCTTCTGGGACTACTGCAGTTCATATGTTGATCCACCTGATGGTGTCCCACAGGTCCTTTAGGTGCTATTCACTTTTCTTTATTCTTTTTTTCTGTCCCTCAGTCTTGCTAATTTCAATTGTCCTATCTCCACTATGGGCTTCCCTGGTGGCTCAGAGGGTCGAGAACTCACCTGCAATGTGGGAGACCTGGGTTTGATCCCTGGGTTGGGAAGATCCCATGGAGGAGGGCATGGCAACCCCCTCCAGTATTCTTGCCTGGAGAATCCCATGGACAGAGGAGCCTGGCGGGCTACGGTCCATAGGGTCACAAAGAGTCGGACACGACTGAGCCACTAAGCACAGCACATCTCCACTACTTCTTTCTTCTTCTGTTAGGATCTGCTTTTGAATCCCTCCAGTGATGTTTCCATTTCAGTTGTATTTTTCAGCCTCAGAATTTCTCTTGATTCCTTTTTATATCTTTGTTTTTATTAATATTCTCATTTTGTTCATATATTGTTTTCCTGTCTTTGTCCATGTCTTCATTTACTTCTTGGAACCTGTGAGATAGTTTTTTAAAAAGTCTTTGTCTAGTAAGTCCAATGTCTGGGCTTTATCAGGGTCAGTTTCTGTAAATTAATTTTGTTCCCTTGAATGGGCCATACTTTCCTGATATTTTATATGCCTGTGATTTTTTTTTTTAAACTGTACATTTGACTCCTTCAGTGTGTTAACTCTGGAAATCAGATTCTCACCTAGAGTTTTCTTTTTTAGTTGTTGAAAGGTGTCTCTTTGGTGGGGATTAGCTTGAGATGAAAGCTTAAGTGTCTCTTCAGGTCTTTTTTTGAGCCTCTCTCTTTCCCTGGACATATGTGGTACTTTACCAAACTCCTCTCAAATGGGGAAATGTCTCAAAAGGGGGGAAAAAGTAGGGGGAAAAAACTCAAACATGTATTGTTCCTTTAAATCTTCTGGAAGCAGTTTCTGTCAAGGGGGTTGAAACTGTGGTGTCCAGACTCTTTGTTAGCCAAAATTTCCCCTGGAAGCTGCAAGCTTTTTAGTAGACTTCATAATTTCAAAACTATTGAACTGTTGAATAGTTCAGTTTCTGTCAAGTACAATTGTTGTCTAGGTGGAGAGATGAAGGCTTAGTACTTCCCACTCTTTCTGCTTTCCTGAGGTTTCTCTAGTATAGACTTGTAAGATTCTTTCTCAGCTGCCCTAAAAGAAAGCAAGGGAGGAATCTGGACCCGTGCTTTCTAGATTAAATAAGTATTCCTTAGATTCTGGTGTACGCATATGCCACTGGATTAGTCCAGATGAAAGAGTTTACGGAAGTACATCTTCTCCAGGCAGCTCTTCAGGAAACCGCGGGGAGAGGGAAAGGTTTCCTGGTCCCCAAGCCAAGTAAAAGATGCACAAGCCATCTGAAAAAGAAGGGTAGTATTTCTTCTCCGCATGAACTTGCTCTGCCGGCTCCAGCTGCAGCGCCACGCACGTCCACTAGGGACCGCTCCAACGACCCAAGCTGGGCGCGCAAACCGGGCGACGCCCCGCGCGTGCTCACTGGGTGCAACGCCTGCCTCTGAACCTCCGCGGACACCCTAGCTTTGGGCTGCTGCTCCCCTGGCGGCTGCCCTAAAGCAAACCTCTAGCAGCTGGGTACGGCAGCTCTTTGGGGACAAAAGTCTTCCCTTGGGGTGGGCTCCGCTTCACGCTCACTGGTCTTTCGGGCAGACCTGAGCCGGCAGGTATCAGAGGGTGCACTGTGTTGCTATCGGGGATCAGGAAGAGGCCGGGCTTGCGCGGAATTGGGGCTGGCCGGGGCCCGCGGGACGCCGTCGCTGCCCGGATGTTGCGATGGCTGATCGGGGGAGGCCGAGAACCACAGGGACTGGCCGAGGTAAATCCCCAGGTGGACTCTGCCTGATGCCGCGGCGGCCTAGCCTGCCCGAACTGTGGCTGCTGTCTGAGCCCGGCTCGCATCCGGACGTGGGAGACCCGGCGGAGGCGGGGCCTGCGAATTCCGAGGGCGAGGTCGGCGGGGATGGGGGGCCCTTTCCCTGGGAGGTAGACCGCGCTTCCAGGGGTGTGGAGACGGAAGCTGGTGGAGTCCAACGACAGAATCAAGGACGCCCAACTAGTCTTCTGCCTACTGAAAGCAGTCTCATTCTAATTTAAAAGCACCCAATTTAGTAGAGACTAAGAAGGTGTGACTGCAGATTTACACTTTTGGTTTGTTTGGTATTTTGTCACTACCCAACATCAACTGATGCGTGCTCAGGGAATATGAAATTAATTTCATTATATAAAACCAAAAAAGATATTTTTTAAAAAATCAATAATTTGCTTAAAAGTTAAAATTATATTTGAATTATCTATTTTGAGTTCGATAGTCACATTCTTCATGGGTCTGAATAGCTGAATAGACTTAAATGTTGAAAGGGAAAGGGAAGTCGCTCAGTCGTGTCCGACTCTTTGCGACCCCGTGGACTCTAGCCTACCAGGCTCCTCCGTCCATGGGATTCTCCAGGCAAGAATACTGGAGTGGTTTGCCATTTCCTTCTCCAGGGGATCTTCCCGACCCAGGGATCGAACCCAGGTCTCCCGCATTGGAGACAGACGCTTTAACCTCTGAGCCACCAGGGAAGTCTTAAATGTTGAGAATAAAGTAATTTTGGAACCCGAAAAGTATTGAGGTCTGGAATTTATTTCAAATGCTATTTAAGAATAGGATTCATGTTGAATTCTCTTTTTTTTTTATAGGGAATATTTTTGATTGTTAAGAAAAACTTGCATTGTAAGCAGTCTTCTCTGTTTTAACTTCCTCATATCTTTGCAGTTGAGGCTTATTATCGTTAAGTCCTAAAAGGATTTCTTGTTTAAAATTAGGTTTATTTTGTATGGCAAAAACCGCTACAATATTGTAAAGTAATTAGCCCCCAACTAAAATAAATAAATTTATTAAAAAAAAATAAAAAATAAAATTAGGTTTATTACAGATAGGCTTAAATTCTAAAGATGGTGGAAGAATTGTGGAAAATTGACTAGTTCGTGTGTGATATATATGACAGTTCCTTATTAACCCAATTGTTTCTTTAATCATAGAATTTGATTAACTAATTCTGCCCTGTTTAGCAAGCTTTCGTCTGGAGGAAGTAGTGTACAGTTTTCAAACTTCTTGCATTTGCTTTTTCTCATCAGAACCACTGCTAGAAGGGCGACGGGGTAAATGAAAAAATTACTGCTTTGAGTGAATTTTTTTTAAACATTAATGAGTGTTAAATTGTACATTTCTTTGTGTAAAAGTACTTGTGTTTTATAACTGCTGTGAATTTGTACATTATCCGAACCAGTGATTTTCCGTTCATTATGCAAGAACTTTGTATCTAGGCTTCTAGTTTAAGCAGTGTTTGCCTACTGGGATGGTTTTGCTCCTTAGAGGACATTTGGCAATGTCCAGAGACATTTTTAATTGTCACTATTGACAGGTTTGGGGAGAGGTTGGATTTCTATCGACATGTAGTGTGTAGAAGCCAGGAATGTTGTTCAGCATCCTAAAATGGACAAGAAAGTCCTCAACAAAAGAATTACCTGGTCCAAAATGTCAGTATTGTCGCATTTGAGAAGCTACAATTTAGAAGTTAAGGAAACAAGTTTTATCATGAAATAGTACTGGATTTGACTATAGAAATGGAACTGGTAAGATCTACCTTACAGAATTATTCAGTGAGTTATAAGCCATATGTGCCTTTGTACAGTGTCTGGCATATGGACTGCCACATATATTTTCAAATAGAAATGAAGGTGTGTAGGTCTTAGGACTAAGCATCATACTGTGTAAATTTACCAATTATCTTTATCAATATTGTCCAAAGTTGAATTTACTGAATTCATTGACTATGAATTACTTCATTTTTCCTTTGTTCATTCAGTACATGTGTTGAGTGCCTGTAATGGAGTAGGCACTGTTTTAGTCTATGTTATATTTTACCTCTTTGACTTAGAGTTGTATTTCTGCCAAATTTTGAGAAACACCCATTCTAAAATATTGTGTTGGTTTGGCCCATTAGTTTTTTAGATCAGGTTTATTGAGGTATAATTTCCATAAAACAAAATACATCCTTTAAAATTTATTTTGACCTGAAAATATTTAAATTTATGATGTGGATTTGTGCTAAGAGAAATGTTTTATGTTAAATTGGCAGTTATTTAATATTAGGGGAAATAATATATAGTATTAGGATATCATATACTATAGTTTCTAAAGTCTTGTGTTCTTAGATGTATACCATATAGTTTTATTCCAATATGATCTTTTATCATAAATCATTTTATGTTTTTTTCTGTTTCCCCCATTACAAGAAATCTCCTTTACAGACAATAGGTGAAGAACAAACCCAGAACCCCTACACTGAACTGCTTGTACTGAAAGCTCATCATGACATTGTACGGTATCTGGTACAGTTAGATGACTACAGGTAAGCAGCTCTAGTTATCCAACTGACTACCATTTGGAAAGAATTTTTTGGAAATTTTATATTAAAAACAGCTTCAGAATTAATCCAGCTTTTCTAAAAATTTTGAAACTGATCAGTAATAGCATTTAGTAGAAATTGACCTCAGTGGCTTGATGAAATATGTGTCTGAAGTCTTTTTGCTCAGAAGTTAGGGTATCATTTCTGGTGATTTGATGGTTATTTTTGCTTGTTCAAAGTTGTGGGTTTCTTTTTTGTTATTGTTTTTGAATGCTCAACAAATACTCTTGTTAGTTTAAAGGAAATGTATGACTTTAAAATGTTGGTGGGAGTTTTAATTGTATGTTAAGGTGAATCTAAATTTGAGAACCAACCCAGGTGGCACAGTGGTAAACAGTCCTCCTGCCACTGCAGGAGACACAAGGGATGTGGGTTTGATCTCTGGGTTGGAAAGATCCCCTGGAGAAGGAAATGGCAACCCATTCCAGTATTCTTGCCTGGAAAATTCTATGGGCAGAGGAGCCTGGCAGTCTGTAGTCCAGGGGGTCACAGAGTCAAGCATGAGTGAGCACACGCGTGCACACACACACAAACATGTACCACATACACACAAAATGTTTAAATATCGGGTACCTCCCAGGAATGTACTATTTTCAGTGGAAGATTAGGAAAGTATTTAATCTAAATTTTTTGTTATTCAAAATGTACCTTATTCTTTTTTTTTTTTTTAATACCAAAAGCATTTCATATTGGGTTATAGCTAGTTAGCAATGCTGTGACAGTTTCAGGTGTACAGTGAAGGGACTCAGCCATACATATCCATGTATCCACTCTCCCCCATACCCCCTTCCATCCTGGCTGGCACATAACATTGAGCAGAGTTCCATGTGCTATTCAATAGGTTTTTGTTGTTATCCATTTTAAATATAGCAGTGTGTACATGTCTTCCCAAAGTCCTTAACTATCCCTTCCCCCCAGCAACCATGAGTTCATTTTCTAAGTCTGTGAGTCTCTTTCTGTTTTATAACAAGTTTATTTGTGTCATTTCTTTTTAGATTTTACATGTAAGGGATGTCATATGATATTTCTCCTTCTCTTCATACTGAATGAAGTAAGTCTGACTTACTTCACTCAATATGACACTCTGTAAGTCCATCCATGTTGCTGCACATGGCCTTATTCCATCCTTTTTAATGGCTGAGTAATATTCCCCCCCACTTACCTCTCTCTATATATATATGTATATACACACACATGTATATTTGTTTATCCACTCCTCTGTCAGTGGACATCTACATTGCTTCCATGTCTTGGCCATTGTAAACAGTGCTGCAGTGGACATTGGGATGCATGTATCTTTTCAGGCTATGTTTTTCTCTGGATATATGCCCAGGAGTGGGATGTAGGGTCATTTGGTAGCTCCGTTTTTAGTTTTGTAAGGAACCTCCATACTGTTCTCCATAATGGCCTATACCAATTTATATTTCCACCAACATCGCAGGAGAGTTCCCTTCTCTTCACTTCCTCTCCAGCATTTGTTGTTTGTAGGTTTTTTGATGATGGCCATTCTGACCAGTGTGAGGTGATATCTCATTGTAGTTTTGATTTGCATTCCTCTAATAACTAGCAGTTTTGAACATCTTTTCACGTGCCTATGGGCCATCTGTATGTCCTCTTTAGAGAAATGTCTGTTCAGGTCTTCTGCCCATTTTTTCAGTGGGTTGTTTGTTTTGATGCTATTAAGTGTCATAAGCTGTTTGTAAATTTTGGAGACCAATCCCTTATTAGTCACATCATTTGCAAATATTTTCTCTCAGTCTGTGGGTTGTCTTTTTGTTTTGTTCATTGTTTCATTGCTGTGCAAAAGCTTTTGAGTTTATGTAGGTCCCATTTGTTTATCTTTGCTTTTATTTCCATTATTCTGAGAGATTGGTTAAAAATAATTTTGCTGTGATTTATGTCAGAGAGTGTTCTACCTATGTTTTCCTCTAAGAGTTTAATAATGTCTGATTTTACATTTAGGTCATTAATCCATTTTGTGCTTATTTTTGTGTGTGGAGTCAAGAAATGATCTAATTTCGTTCTTTTACATGTGGCTGTCCAGTTTCCCCAGCACCATTTGTTGAAGAGACTGTCTTTCCAACATTGTATAGTCTTGCATCCTTTGTCATAGATTAATTGACTAGGTGCATGGGAAAATGTACTTCATTCTATACTTCCTTGCTAACATGTATAATGTTGTGTTAAGTATATTTGCAAATGAAGGTGTATAGGTCTTAGGACTATAGATTTAGCTTGGTATTGATCTGTATATCTGTTTTATTAAGCCTCTGTTTAACTACATGCTTATCCTTTGTAGCCTCTATCACAAATAACAATTATGTAATTAATTGTGTAACTGTAATATTTATCTTTCTCTCTAGATGAGAGTGAGGGACATTTTTTTTTCTTATTCTCCACAGTATCTTTAGCACCTGGCATGGTGCCTTACATGTAGCAGGTAACTAATAATTGTTAAATGAATGAATGACTCCCTCAACTATTAAGTGTACATGTTGCATGCCATCCTGAATCTCTAATCCCACTTCTCTTGTCTCTATCAACTATTCCACTATCATCTCTTAATTTTCTCTTTTGTCTTTGATACCACCTTTATTATTTTTCATTCATTTTGGACTCAGTGGGTGACTGCTACTGTGATTATTTCCAATTCTCAGTATCGTTGCTGATGTCTTTTAACCTTGTCTTCTCTGCTCTTCTTATGTCTTTGGTGTTTAGTTGATTGTCTCACGTGCAGTGCAATTCTGGCCTACCTGGAGTTGTGTTGAATTTTAAAGGTTAAGAGGACAGTCCTGTTTAACAGTACCTTCATCACAGTCACAGCTACAATCTCTGGGGTTCCCAGGCCACCTGCACTTTTGGCCAATTAGCTACAAATTCCCACTACCCCCTCAGGTTTGATAATTCTCTAGAATGACTTAACAGAACTCAGGAAAGCACTATATTTATGATTACAGTTTTTTAAAAATTAATTTATTTATTTTAATTGGAGGCTAATTACTTTACAGTATTGTAGTAGTTTTTTGCCTTACATTGACATGAATCAGCCATGGGTGTACATGTGTCCCCCATCCTGAACCCCCCTCTCACCCCCCTCCCTATCCCATCCCTCAGTGTCATCCCAGTGTGCCAGCTCTGAGTGCCCTGTTTCATGCATCGAACCTGGACTGGTGATCTGTTTTATATATGGTAATATACATGTTTCAGTGCTATTCTCTCAAATCATCCCACCCTCGCCTTCTCCCACAGAGAATATCTGTGTCTCTTTTGCTGTCTCACATATAGGGTCATTGTTACCATCTTTCTAAATTCCATATATATGCGTTAGTATACTGTATTGGTGTTTTTCTTTCTGACTTACTTCACTCTGTATAGTAGGCTCCAGTTTCATCCACCTCATTAGAACTGATTCAAATGCATTCTTCTTAATAGCTGAGTAATATTCCATTGTGTATATGTACCACAGCTTTCTTATCCATTCGCCCGCTGATGGACATCTAGGTTGCTTCCATGTCCTAGCTATTGTAAACAGTGCTGCGATGAACATTGGGGTACACGTGTCTCTTTCAATTCTGATTTCCTCGGTGTGTATGCCCAGCAGTGGGATTGCTGGGTCATATGGCAGTTCTATTTCCAGTTTTTTAAGGAATCTCCACACTGTTCTCCATAGTGGCTGTACTAGTTTGCATTCCCATCAACAATTTAAGAGGGTTCCCTTTTCTTTACACCCTCTCCAGCATTTATTGTTTTTAGACTTTTTGATAGCAACCATTCTTACTGACATGAGATGGTACCTTATTGTGGTTTTGATTTGAATTTCTCTGATAATGAGTGATGTTGAACATCTTTTCATGTGTTTGTTAGCCATCTGTATTATTATAAAGGATATGTTCGGGGCTAGCTAAGTGAAGAGATACAAAGAGTGAGGTCTAGAAGGATACCAAATGCAAGGTTTCTGTGTCCTCAGGACACATCCCCCTTTCAGTGCATCAATGTGTATCACCAATGAGGAAGCTCCCTCAAACTTTGGGTGTCCAGAATTTTTATTGGAGTTTTATTACATGGGAATGATTATTTCACGTATTTTCCACATGACTGAACTCAATTTCCAGTCCTTCTCTACCTGTCGTCCCCTGCCTGAGCCCCCAGGTTGGGAGGTCAGGATGATATCCATGGCTCAAAGTCCCAAACCTCTAATTACATGGTTCATATTTCCCACATGGCCAGTCCCCATCCTTACATTGTCTAAGGGTCCACCATGAGTCATCTCATTGGCATAAACTCAGGTAAGGTCTGAGGGACCCAGCTCTCTTTTAGAAACCAGGGACAAGTCCAGCCAAATTATTGTATGAACACATGCTCCTCAGATTTTAAGATTTCATGTTGATTGCTATCCTTCAAAATGTCGTCTTGGCTATTCTTATTACATAGTTTGAAGAATCTGAAGAAAAGGCCGTCTCGTAGAATAATGATCATTGTACAGATACTTATACTTGAATGCATTTTCCCAATGTGGTGATTGTGTGAGGGCTAAGTCACTTTAGTTGTGTCTGACTCTGTGACCCTAGGGACTGTAGCCTGCCAGGCTCCTCAGTCCATGGGATTCTCCAGGCAAGAATATTGGAGTGCGTTGTCCTACCCTTCTCAGGGGATCTTTCTGACCCAGGGATCGAACCTGCATCTCTTATGTCTCCTGCATTGGCAGGCAGATTCTTTACCACTTGCGTATACTTCAATTATTCAATGATGTAGTAAATGTTTTGTCAGTAGTACAGAGCTATAGAAGAGAATATCAGTTATCTATTGCCATTGTCAAATATCAGCCCACACAGTGACCGCAGGCACAAAATTAAAAGACGCATGCTCCTTGGAAGAAAAGCTATGACAAACCTAGACAGTGTGCTATAAAGCAGAGACATCACTTTGCCAACAAAGGTCCGTATGGTCAAAGCTGTGGTTTTTCCTGTAGTCATGTATGGATGTGAGAATTAGACCATAAAGAAGACTGAGTGCCAAAGAACTGATGCTTTTGAACTGTGGTGTTGGAGAAGACTCTTGAGAGTCCCTTGGACTGCAAGGAGATCCAACCAGTCAATCCTAAAAGAATCAACCCTGAATACTCATTAGAAGGACTGATGCTGAAGCTCCACCTGATGTGAAGAGCCAACTCACTGGAAAAGACTCAGATGCTGGGAAAGATTGAGGGCAGGAGAAATGGGTGGCCGTGGTTGAGATGGTTGGATGGCATCACTGACTCAATGGACATGAGTTTGAGCAAACTCTGGGAGATAGTGAAGGACAGGGAAGCCAGGTTTGCTCCAGTCCATGGGGTCACAAAAGTTGGACATGACTGAGCAACTGAACAATAGCAACAAAAGCAAACATAATTTATTTCACTATTTTGTGGGGTGACATTTAGGAAGGCTCAGCTTGATGGATTCTGTTGTCTGTGCCAGGATCAGCTGATCTTGTTTAGGTTCATGTATGCTTATGTTGTCACCTGGTGGATGGGTTGGGGTTGGCAGGTTTACAGTGGTCTCACCTGGGATGACTGGGGAATCTCTCCATGTGGTTGCTCGAGTGCTATTTCAATAGGAATGGAATTTAAATACCCGTAAAAGGACAAGCCCCAGTGTAAACTCTTCAAGTCTATTTTTGGTATGTTTAATGCTGTTTCATTGGTTAAAGCAAGTCAGAAGCTGGCATGAATTCAGTAAGTTGATAAATGAACTCTATCTCTTGATGGGAGAAGCAACTAAATCCTATTGCAGAAGGTGGTAGATATAGGGAGGGAGATTGGTGGTCATGTTTATTGTATACCACAGTGAATCTAAATGTCTAGAATAGATTTTAAAAAAAGGCCAACTTTTTTGGCTTTTGCAATCTGGTAAACATATTACTATATGAACCACATTTAATTCTTTGTCTTCAAGTCAGAATTTGCATATAATTAGGTATGAAGTTTTTCACTCAGTTGCAGACCTGAAGAACTTTTGATCTCTTTTGTTTGAAAAAATTTAATTCTGTAGTGTACTTTAAAAAAACCTGAAAGAGTCATTATTGGTAAGAAATACATAAAAAATATGCAAATGATGTAACTGTTATAAACAGAAGAGCGCACTGTTTCCATTCTTAATTTAATAGTTTAGATAGTTCAGATATAGCTTTACCATTACATATGTACATTATTTATGCATTGTCAAATTACAGAAATACCTTTCCAGTTTTTAAATACTATATCATTATTCCTTTTATGTTTTTATTTAGTTTTTATGGCCATCACATTCTGGATTTTTGGTCAACTGTTGTAATCCAGGTTTCACGCTTCGGGTCTTTAGATAATATCATTTTATTGAGAATTTTGCAGAAGGATTTTCTTGTTTTATCGGTGGCTCAGCTAAAACCAGCGAGTGGAAAATTTTCTCAGATTGGTTTTTGAAGATACCAAATAAATCCTGTATAACCTAACAGACAGCTGCCTTTTCTTTTCTTCTTTAGTATTTTTTGAACATGAAGTGAGGGTCATATTGATTGGGAGATCACTAAAGAAGGCTAAGCCTCAGCAAGAGTCTTCCAAAAAATGGACTGTGCTAAAATTGCATGTAATACTCTAGCATTTGATGCATTAAACTAAACTGAGTTCATAACACATTTTAAGAATAGTTTTCTCTGTTGCTCATTTGACCATCCCTTGCTTCTCCAGGAAACAGACAAGGTTATATAGGATGGTGATCATGACTGGAAAAGAATCAGATGACCCATGAAATGCCAGGCTGGAGACCAGAGTGTACCCCTAGGATGACTGTGAAGCTGTACATTCACAGGGATCTAGACAAACAGTACAGTTTGATAACTCGCTAACAGTGAACAATATGTTACATCTTTAAGAAAATATTCTAAAGCTAAGAATATCTTTCTAAAACCAAGAATAACATTTAGAGAATAGAAATCAGTAGTCAAGACCATTTAGATCCTCCTAATACCTCAGTTCCCTGGGAAGTAGACAATAAAATAGAGTTAAGCATGAAAAAGGATTGTTAGAAATACGAAAGGAAAGGGAAGAAGGGGAAGGAAAAGGAAAGGGAAGAAGCAGGGTTGGACTAGGGGAGCCATTTCAAACTGTGATGCAGATCTGACCAAGTCTCTGTAAGCCCAGTATGGAGCTCTGGAGGAAAGAATGCTCTTTAGATGGTCATGCATTAGGGAAATAACTAGTACTGTTTAACCTGCACTGCTTGGACATTGGGTGAGGGTCATCCAGAAATGTACCCTGGCTTCTACCACCTTGCTTATGTCCTAGGGACTGGGGGCCAACTGAGATAGTTTGCGTGCGTGCATAGTTGCTTCAGTCGTGTCCGAGTCTGTGACCCCATGGACCATGGCCTGCCAGGCTCCTCTGTCCATAGGATTCTCCAGGCAAGAATACTGGAGTGGGTTGCCATTTCCTTCTCCAAAGAAATAGTTTAACTTCAGCTTGAGAGCTGAAATGGACTCTGAAGTCAACAGCTGGAGGCAGATTAACCACATTCCTCATGACTGGGCAGCTAGTCCTGTCTTGAAGGGGTATCTGCAAGTCAAGATCTATACTGCCTTTCTATACAAACTCTATCTTGAGATCAGTCATGTTTGATGAGAGGACATTTTCTTTATGGAAGAATTCAAGCTAGGAAGAATCATAGACTTGGACTATTATTTTGCCATCTCTAATAGAATAACAAGTTTAGGCAATGCTTATTGATAGCTGTTAACATCACTCACACACACACACACAAAAGATTGCCAGAAATTGTATTTCCTGTTGGGGTATATAAACTCCTTATGAAGTAGTCTTACCAAATAGTCAAATTTAAATATGATTAAGTCTCTAGATGTCTCAGTTTACTAGAAACACAAGGGACACAGATGCATATCAAATGACAACACAAGAAGGTAGCTAACAAAATCCAAACTGTGAGAACTCTGAAGACAAATGCTTAATTACAAGGAAAAAATATATGAAGAAAGAATCAATAAAATAAGAGAGACTTTAGAGATATATCAATCAGTTGCCGTATATGAACCTTATTCATGGACTGTATCATCCATGGCGTCGCAAAGAGTTGGACACGACTGAGTGTCCAACTTTCACTTTTCACTAGATCTTACTTCTAATATACTTAAAAAACATTGTGAGACAAATTTGATTACACTGTGGTGACGTTAAGGAATTAAATGTTAACTTTAGTTGTGATGTAAATATATATTGAAGTATTTATTGATGAAATATGGTGACTGGGATTTGCATCAAAATTATCTGCAGGGGGGCAGGTATTGACTTGTGGTGCAGATGAAACAGTATTGGTCATAAGTTGATAATTATTGAAGACGTGATGAGTACTTGGAGATTTTTGTTATACTGTTCTCACTTTTATATGTATTTAAATTCTTCATAATGAACTGTTTAAAATGATATATATTTGATATAGAGGGAAAAAACCCTCTGATTTAAAAGGTATTTTTGTTTCAGTATATTTTTTCTTGGGTATTATTAGAAGCAGGAATCACACACACAGACATGAACCCATCAGCTTAATAGTTGGGTTACTAGCTAGCAATCCAGCTAGCAAAAAGCTGGATTAAAGGATGTAGCTTTGATCTACAACCACAATGGATTTCCTGATTTTCACCCTGAGTTATGTAGACTTATTCACTGAATTGCTGGTACAGCTGGACAGTTGCAAGCTTCCCACTCAGATGTAAGTTTACATCAAAAATAAGAGCAAACCAGAATGTTCCCTTGTTGTGCTGTGCTTAGGTGCTCAGTCGTGTCCGACTCTTTGTGACCGAATGGACTGTAGCCCACCAGGCTCGTCTGTCCATGGGATTCTCCAGGCAAGACTATTGGAGTGGGTTGCCATGCTCTCCTTGTTCCCTCACTATGAACAGACAAATCTCAGAGAGTCCAGAAGGGTCTGATCTGAACATACTCAATGCATTCTCTTAAACGTATTTATTACTCAGTGGGACAGAGAGGCTAAGAATATTTCTCTAGTAGAAGTTCCTTCACAGGTATTTGAGCTCAGAGTAATGTAGTTTCCCATTAACTTAAGTCACACAGATTTTTTTGTATTCTAATACTTACAAACTTAGTGTAGTTTAACTTTGTGATTTGGGAGAGGGGAAAGCTTATCAACGATTTTACCTTTGCAAATAACTGTGGGAACTATGGGATTTTTCCATCTTTATTCTATTTGTGAGACGTTTATATTAGAATTGTGTTAATTAAATACATGTGCTTGTGCTTAGTCGCTCAGTTGAGTCCGACTGTTTGTGTTACTTAGTCAAGGGAAAAATTTTTTAATGCTAGAGGCAGCAACATCAATATCTATGGTTCCTGAAAATGCTTTGAAGTTGCCTTCAGCTTCTCTTACAAGTTTCTGTCTACAAACTTCTCTAATTTTCTTCAAGTAATTCTAGCATCAAGGTAAGTAAAAGTTTATTTTAAATGAAAGTTTTGTTATTTTTTATTTTTGTCTGGTTTCTGATATTGTATTAGCATTTTTAAACTTGACTGTATTATAAAAACTATATACTATTTTAATTGCATTATGATTAGAAAGTACTTGTGGGTTTGGTGGAAAGGGACTTCTGCATTGTCATAATAATACTCTATTTTTATTTTTCAAGTGCTTTATGGTTATGTAAATATAGAATACAAGAAAGTTTATGTTCAGGTTTATGGGTTATCTTTTTTCATGTCCTTTAAGGTTATATTTGAATCTGTAGCACCTTTGATTTAATTAATATAAATTCTCCTGAATAAGAACTATTAAATAAGCACTTAAGTGATGGCCATAGGAATTACTTGTGGAAATACTTTATTTTATACAAATCTTTGCTGTACTTTTAACCCACAGTTGGCAAGAATGAGAGTACTTTTACTGAGCTATCCAAAGGAAGGTGTTTACAGGAACTGATTCCTATAAATTGAAATAAGCATAACAGAATTCTCAGTGGACTAATAATTTGGACCCTGTAGCATTCCATCCCTTCAAGGACAGGAACTTATCTCATTGATCTTTACTCTCAGGATCAAGCATATAAATATATAAAATTAATGCCTAATATATAGTTAAAGGTTACTAAATATTTCTAGAATAAAAATATTTCTAGAATATTTCTACTTATTTCTAGAATAAGTAAATCATTGACTCTCACAATAAATTTAATTCTCATAATGAGAAGAGAGGATGGGACATTCTAAAAGTTCTGCTATAGGGCTTCAGAAATCACACTTCATGTTTTTAAACTTTTTTCAAGTGTATAGTTTTTGCTTAGTCATTTAATTTTATAGTTTCATTGAGTTATTTTTGAAGACTTGGTATTATTAATAAGTTGAGAAAACTTGAAGGTTATGCATAAGAATGAGACAGGAAAATAAATTTATTTTGGTATGTGGTGAGCTGGGCTTTACATATTTTGAACTTCTGTTTTTGTTGTGATAGTATGTTGGTATTTTAATCATAATAAAAGGAAAAAGTGTGGTTACATTAATACTATTTATGAATCTATTTTACAGAGCCCTTTTATCACATGTTTGCTTGAGAACAGTGCTTTCTTGATTTTATCGTAAGTCAGCCACTGTGACTTTTATTATAAGTCAGCCACTGTACAAATTATTTTTCTTTTTTTTCCCTTTTTAAAAAAATTTATTTATCTTTTAATTGAAGGATAATTGTTTCACAGAATTATTTTGTTTTCTGTCAAACCTCAACATGAATCAGCCATAGGTATACATATATCCCCTCCGTTTTGAACCTCCCTCCCATCTCCCGCCCCATCCCACCCCTCTAGGTTGATACAGAGCCCCTGTTTGAGTTCCCTGAGTCATACAGCAAATTCCCATTGGCTGTCTATTTTACATATGGTAATGTAAGTTTCCATGTTACTGTCTCCATACATCTCACCCTCCCTCCCCTCTCCCCATGTCCATAAGTCTGTTCTCTAGGTCTGTTTCTCCATTATTGCCCTATAAATAAATTATTCAGTACCATTTTTCTAGATTCCATATATATGCATTAGAATATGATATTTATCTTTCTCTTTCTGACTTACTTCACTCTGTATAATCTAACCTCATTAGAACTGACTCAAATGCATTCCTTTTTATGGCTGAGTAATTTTTCATTGTGTATATGTACCACAACTTCTTTATCCATTCATCTGTTGATGGGCATCTAGGTTGCTTCCATGTTCTAGCTGTTGTAAATAAAGTTGCAATGAACAGTGGGATACATGTGTCTTTTTCAGTTTTGGTTTCCTTGGGGTATATGCCTAGGAGCTGGGTCATATGGTGGTTTTATTCCTAGTTTTTTAAGGAATCTCCATACCATCTTCCATAGTGGCTGTATCAGTTTACATTCCCACCAACAGTGCAGGAGCATTCCCTTTTTTCCACACCCTCTCCAGCATTTATTGTTTGTAGACTTTTTGATGATGGCCATTCTGACTGGTGTGAGGTGATATTTCATTGTAGTTTTGATTTGTATTTCTCTAATAATGAGCGATGTTGAACATCTTTTCAAATTATTTTTCTTGATAGTGTTTGTATCATGGTTGTCTTCTACTCTACAAAATAAGATGATTGTTTTTTTGCCATGTAGTGAATGGATGGTAAAGAGTAGAGAAAAGCTATAATTTACTTCATTACAGCCCTTTCTTCATGCCAAGAAACAAGGACTGTTTCTTTAGTCCTTTAAACCTGCTAGAGGTAATCAGAAATGTGTTGGACTGGAAAGTGCCATATTGGAAAGATAAATACGATAATTACTAAATTTCATTGATTCTAAAAAGCCTATTTTTGGTACTGTAACATCTCTAAAATTTGGATATATCATATGATTGGTGTCTTTCATTTATAACTAACAGCATTTTTTCTTAATAGTACATAAAATAATAGTATGTCTTACAGTTGATGTTTTATATTTCTTTAGTACATTTCTAAACAATCACTGAATTTTAAGATCTTGAAATAAGAACCACGTATAATTGGTTTTGGCATTTCCCTAACACATGATATGAAATCTTACTATTTTGTGTGTATCAGTAAAGAAGGATTTCTCTTAAAATCTTAACTTTAGACTTGCATCTTTGGGTTCTATTAATTTAGAGTGTTTAAAAAAATTTTTGTATATTATTGTATGGCAGTATAGCCCCTGTTTTTTTCTTCCATTGACTATAGTAAACATTATTGGCATTTAATTACTTCTTTTATTGTTCCTTCTTTTCGTAGTTACAGTGTATCTTAACTGTTAGGGATTCTTAGGTTGAATTTTCATTTCTCATTTGGAGATGGCTAGAGTGTGTGCTTGACTGGTGAGGATAAAGTGATTTAAGATAGGCTGATACAGTGCTGCTCGTTTTCAGTTATCCACACTAGGAGAATGGATAATTGTCATTTGTGAATGATCTTCCATCCTTTTATTAGTTATTTTATGGCTGGTACTGGTATGTAGCAAAGTCAAACTGGTTTGCGTTTTAAAGCTTCATGTTTCCTCTTTAGAGCAGGTAATAAATACTGGGACGGCAAAAAAAAAAAAAAAGGCAATAGAATACAAGAATTGAAAAGCCTGAATAATACACAAACTGGATAATTGACCTCTGAACAATAAAAAGAAAAAAATGGGCTGTGGATTCATGCATTACTATTGAGCATTGTTTAGATTGAGCATTGTTTAGATTTAACTTTTGTTCACCGCTGATTGAATTAAAATTTGAGATGAAAGGCTCTGTATCTCATTTCTAAACTTTCAACCGTTCAATTGTCTCTTATTGTGAAGTCACGAGATTCAGACATGATAAAGCAATAATGAGAAGTTAAAAATCAGGGCTAGAAAAAAGTATATTTTAAACCTGTACTCTTCTAAAAGGGAGAAAAGCAATTATGAGAGTTTCAAGAATCAATAGAAATTGATATTTTATACCAAAGAAATCTTAAGACCTTGAGTTCTGCCCTCCCCATCATCATGGTACAAGTAAAAAGAAATCAATAGCCCTAGAAACATAAGCTATTAAAGATTGACATCCAGCAGTATTTTTGATATTTAAGTCATTGCTTAGTATTCTGATTCAGACATTCTGTGTAATTAAGCATAAGAAATTGTTTTTAAATATAAAATTGTTTTCTTTTTAGTCTCCATATCTTTTATATATTTCATTTTGAGAACAGAATAAATGTTATGTATGAGTTTAAAAATAATTCTTTGTATGGCTTCTATCTAATTAACTAAGACATTTTAAAAGGTCCTTTCTGTTAAAAAGATAAGTAGTTCTTTATCAAAAATTACTAATGGACTCTGTCAGACTCTATTAGGCCAATTTCCCATCTCCTGGATAATTTCTTAGCTGCTACAGTAGAAGATGTAATCAAAAGATTCTGCAGCAGGTACTGAGTATGGAAATTGTCAGAACCAGTGAGGACAATAGCTATGTGTAAGGCTTTGAAACTAAGCGTGAGAAATTTGAACTTGAAGCTCAGTTTGGAGTGTTAAGGAAAGTGTTATATGACTGAAATAGGGAGATTATATGGATCTCTATAGGGTAAAATTCAATAGAAGAGACTCTCAGGACCAAAGTATTAATAGTTTTTGTGTCCTCAAGTATCAGTTCTCTACTTTTCTCCCGATGGTGCACACAGAGCTAACAATGTTTACTCTAATGAAGATGATTAAGGGATGCCCAGATTTTTTGTGAAACACGCCAACAATCTTGCATGGAAGTACACATTTTATAAACACCATAGCTGCTTGTGAAGTACCATTTATTACTGGTTATTAACCATAACCAGATGCAGTTCATAGCTGGCTCTCAATAATACCACTTTGTTTTCTCCCATTCAGAAAAGCAAACCTTGAATTCAAGTGAATAAAAAGTGATATTAGGAGAACAACTTTGAATCGATTTTGATTCACTATGAGTTATTTACACACTTGTGTAGTACATTATTAACAAATTAGTTGACATGGTTACAATGTGACTGCTGTATACCACTGTGTTGGGACACTGCTTGAGAACAATGCTTTCTTGATTTTATTATAATTCAGCCATTGTGATGAATAATCCTGTACAAATTATTTTTCTTGATAGTGTTTGTATCATGGTTATCTTCTACTCTGTAAAATATAGATGGTTGTTTTTTGATCTGTAGTGAATGGATGGTAAAGAGTAGAGAAAAGCTATAATTTAGTTCATTACAATTCTTTTTTTATGCCAAGAATCAAACTTACCTTTACCTTTTTCAAGGATATTCATTAAAAACAACCAAAACAGAAACCAAACTTTCCAAACCAAAGAACACGATATTTATGTGGAAAGACCACAGAACTGAGAGGAACAAAGGAGAGATACTAGCTTTAAATATAGTAGAGTTAAAATATCTAAATACCTTTACATAGAAAATAAGAAATCTAAGGACATGATTCCTTTGGTCTGCTCCTGGAATATCACTTCCTGTCACTGTAGCTTTTCCTCAGCTTGGTTTCATGTCACTTCAGGATTTAATCATATAATTTTAAAGGAAGAACTTTAAAAATCATTTATAGATCTCCCTTATTCTTAGTCTAGCAGTTTATTCATTATAACTCTCTGAATGATCTTATTCATCTTTGGATTTACAGTACCTGACACAAAAATTAGAAAGTATTCTATAAAGATTTATTAAGTTGGCTTAAAGAACTTAATGTGCATTGATATTAGTAAGTCAGAATACTATTAATAAAGTCTGATAATTCTTTTTTAAGAATGTTATTCTTATTTATTTGACTGCGTCAGGCCTTCATTGTGGCATGCAGACTCTTAGTTGTGACATGTGGGGTCTAGTTGCCCAACCAGGGGTTGAACCCAGGCCCCCTGCATTGGGAGCAAGGAGTCTTATCCACTGGACCACCAGGGAAGTCCCTAAGGTCTGATTAGTCTTAGTAATTTTAACACTTAAATGTCATCAGTGATTTTTTTTTTCTTGACCTTTTTTCTCTAACCAGATTTGCATCTGCTGGTGATGATGGAATTGTAGTTGTGTGGAATGCCCAGGTGTGTATTGATTCTATGTGGATTATGTAACAAAGACATGACTCTATAGTTGAATATGCATTCATAAACATTACCTGGAGATAAGCCTGCATATCAGTAGATTGAGCCGAATTAATGTTTGAAAAGGGCTGCTTAGGATGGCTCCATTTAAAATGAGGACCAATGTTTCATAATAGAGTTTTTTATTTAAGATTTTTCCTGAGAAACAAATGCTAAATTATGGAAATAAATGTCTTAATTTAATTAAGCAAAATTTAGGTTAGCAGCTATGTACTGATTCTGAAAATCAGGTGTTGATTTTTGTGAGAGACAATTTTTTCCAAATTGACAATTTTTTCTGAATTTTTATAAATTGTTTGACAGCATAATATTCTTCCCATGTTTCACTTTAATAGTAATGTAATAAAAGGTTTATTTTTTAAAAAATATTTAAGGCTTTACCAAATTTTTCTAGGTCCTCTCTTCCTAATCCTTGGATTCTCCAAGTATTCTCTTTTGAAGCGTTTATCTTCTCCCCCTTGTTTGGACTGTTATCTAGTCTGACTCCATCAGATCCTCATTTTTCAATGGCTTTGCCTGTGATGGACACAGTTTAACATTACATTCATCACATACATCATGAAATCCTGCAACCTTGGAGAGATTTGAGATTTATGTTATATTTACATTGCATTTTTGTATTTACTACTTGGGAAGTCAATGAGAGACTGATGGATGAAGACATTGGATGAATGGGAATAGCTGTTGATGTTAAATAGAA
The DNA here is from genome assembly GCF_054371585.1 of Giraffa tippelskirchi. Taxonomy (NCBI): domain Eukaryota; kingdom Metazoa; phylum Chordata; class Mammalia; order Artiodactyla; family Giraffidae; genus Giraffa; species Giraffa tippelskirchi. The sequence continues at coordinate 75,445,457 of NC_137281.1, read as the reverse complement.
ATAGAGCCAAGACTGACTTTATGAGTGGTTGATACATTACTGGATATATATATCCACTTGTTACTGTTATGCTGACTTTTATTTTCTTCTGCAATGTTATAAGATGGAGATAATAAATATTTGGATAATGAAGACTTGCTATATTTTCCCTGCTAAGTTACTGATATTTTATACTTAATTTACACAATTATAATGTTAAAACCATATGGAAAGAGTATTCCTTAAAGTTTCCTATAACAATCTGCTATTTTCTATTAGACAGTAATTAAAATTATTTAAACCTACTCTTTCAGCATCTGTTTAGATTCTGTTGCTTAAATTATAAAATCTAAGTAATTTCAGATGGAATATATGTATTTTCTACATGGTGGTTTTGCTTAATGTTGTTATTTAAGATCAAGTTGTAAAATATTAAGTGCTATTAACATTTTTATTGATATTTCAGACAGGAGAAAAACTTTTGGAACTCAATGGACACACTCAAAAGATAACAGCTATTATTACATTGCCTTGTTTGGAAACTTGTGAAGAAAAAAATCAACTGATATTGACAGCCTCTGCTGATAGAACAGTTATTATATCCTTAAATCTAGAACCAAGTGAAATAGCTGTGGTGAACTGAGGGACCAGTACATACATTATTAGTCTTTATCCTCTTGAGGCTTGTCTGTACATTCATGATTTAGCAAATATGGTTTTGTTCTAGCCTTCATAACACGCTTCTTAAAAGTATTAGGTGTCCGAAAAGAATTAGACTGGAAGTAGCAAGTTAAGGGAGGGGGCAGCGGCACCCCACTCCAGTGCTCTTGCCTGGAGGATCCCATGGACGGGGGTGCCTGGTGGGCTGCAGTCCATGGGGTTGCTAGGAGTCGGATAGGACTGGGCGACTTAGCTTTCACTTTTCACTTTCATGCACTGGAGAAGGAAATGGCAACCCACTCCAGTATCCTTGCCTGAAACTCCATAACTAAAGCTGTTCTTCTCAGCTTTATATAAAATTACAAAAGATGGAGGAAATGGAAGAATGTAGGCTTAAAAATATTTATCATCTCAGTTTGCTTTTCAATTTAGAGAAACAAAGATGAGTTGAACTGGAGAATAATTCACATTTTCTTATATGCTGATTGTACAGCAAAAGAAACTTAATGGTCCCAACCCATAAGAACCTTCTGACAATCCAAGTCTGGCAGAAAAGTGAATTACCATGTGCTCAGTGTTTTATATATTTAGTATTTTAAAACAATTAAAAAATGTAAATTACCTTCCCTCCTTATACTTTTAGTTGAAAATTTAAGATGTAACAGCCATAGTAAAGTTTTCTAAATTGCATGTATGTGCCAGACATTGTTCTGTTTTGCATTTATTAACCGATTTAACCCTTATAATAAATATTTTTATTATTTTCATTTATAAACAGAAAAGAGAGGAACAGAGAGGTTAAGTAAATGGCCCAAGTTCATGCAGCCTGTATAGGGCCAAAGGCAGTAGTCTGACTGCAGAGTCAGAGCTCTGAATCACTATGTGATACTGCTTACATAAAATATTTTTCTTAAACAAACTTAGCCTTTTTATATTTGTATGAGGAATTTAATCTATGAAGGCTATAGCTGAGTGCTATAGATGCTAATCTTTCATTGCTTTTTTTTTTTTTAAGTTGTCATAGATTAGCTTTAAAAAGTCTGTGCTTATCTGAGAATTCTATTTAAATAATTTCAGGTGTTAGTGAAGTTGAGTTTTGGAGTAAGCCCAAAGGTGTAGGTGTTTCTTAGGCTTCTGTAGAACCAAGACATACTTTATGACACACTTTAAATAAACTTGTCAGCTGAAGTGATTTTTAAATAGATTGCCAATAGGTGGTAGAAATTCACGGAAAGGTTTAGGTGGAAATAAAATGATATATTGTGATTATAGTGTTGCATAATCAGGGGCATAAAATGCACTTAGTATGTTTAGGTCACAGTAGATTTACTACCATTGTTCTGTTGAGGCACATGTTATTTTATGGACTAAAGCTCTTTTTTGTTTGTTTTCAGTATCAGTATAACCTCTGCAAAAATAGAATATAAAATTCTTTTTATTAGACTGCTCCTAAGGTCTCCTATTTAGAAATAATTGTTAAAATTACTATTACAGTACAGACATGGGTAGCTGGGACAATATCAGTATAAACTTTAAGTGTAAATGCTAGTATAGAGTAATTTCCTTTGGTAAATGACTTTTCTTGTTAAAAATAATTTCAGGTTGCTTTTAGTAGTTCCATTTATTCACATGAATTTTAAATTTACCATGCTTGGGTATTTGCTATTAAATAACTTCATTAATTAAATGCTGAGGGTAGATTTTTTTTTTGTCAAATTATAATCTTAAGAGTCCATATATGTGTGTGTATATATATTTATATGTAAATATGTTCTCATATAAAATGTATATCTTACCATAGGAAATGGTATGAAAAATTTGAAAATCATTATGCTCCTTAAGTCAAAGTAATCTTGGACCTTTTATGAGAGGTCTTGAAATTATTTTAAATATGGATATAGGTATTTGGTTACTGTTTTCTTTGAATTAAGATAACTAGTAAAATCATGCCAGGCACTTTGAGGGAGCTTTCAGTTAATGTTAATGGATGTGATAGTTTTTAGTATAAATATTTTATGTTCAGTGTTTATTAGATTATGGTAGACTGCTGTTTTGGAGAGTAAAAGTTAAATTTTTTATAGTTGCAATATTTAATGCTTATAAAGATTTGATATTCAGACCATTCTGCTGGTATTTTCCAATGATTTTATAGTAAAATTTACATCAAACTTATTTTAGATTAGAAGCTTGCTATGCTAAGTTGAGTTTTGTAGTAGTATAAACACAAAATACTTTATGCTTTATATATTTTCTACATAAAATGTGTAATATTTGTAATTTAATTATTAGACAAGTTATCTCATAATTAAGTTTTGAAATTCTGCTTAGAAATTATTTCTTAACATAAATTTACGAATGGGATTGTGAGATTGGTAGACAAGTTCAGAAAGTGTCATGCTTCCAGTCTACTGTAAAGGTAAAATCTTAATCAGATACTTTATGGTAATAATCGTTTTATTTCAGAAAAAGTTATCTAATGATTTAGATGAAATAATCTTTGTAGGTTTTAAAAATTATTTCTTCTACACATACCTACAGTCATTTGATTCTTCTAAGACTAGATTTTGGGGAATATGTATATTAAATGCTAGAATGTTTGAATTTTAAATTAGAGCAAGAGGTAAATCTCTATAGTAAGATAAAGGTAGTACCTAGTATGTTTCTAGTAGGTAATTCTAGGAAGGGATACTACTTTCCAAGTGATGTGGCAGTAGCTAGTCTTTTCTTGTTGTTGTTCTTTGTTTTAGCTTTAAACTTGGAACATGGGGCTATTTGTGCCTCTATCTGTTTTCTGTAAAATAATTTAGTAGTATTTACTTAGTTCCAGAACAAAATCTTTTGTGGCTAATTGGTGGCTACTCTTAGGTTCATTTTATAAACATACTAATTGGGGCTTATTATTGATAGAAACTCTGCTACATGTTGGAGAAACAAACTTGGATAAGACTTGGCTACTTTCATTCCTATAGAAGAAATTACCTTAAATGTTCTCAGAAAGTGCCACTGTTTTTCAATAATTTCATCAGGCTTGGGGAAAGATACTAGTAAAAGGAAATAGTGTTTCCTCATTTACTTTGAAGATTACTGATCTCTTGAAGGAGAAGGGTATCAACTTGTGGAGATATTTTAAAACCTCTGAATGCTTGAATTTCTAAACTGATAAATATTCTGCATGAATTTTACAGTGTTTAGCTGTTCTTCAGAAACTAGACGTTTGGCTCTCTGCTGGGAATGACCTGTGTGTGTGGAACCGAAAATTAGACCTTCTGTGTAAGACGAGTCGCCTTTCTGATATAGGTAAAAACAAATCAAGGTACTTGTGAACCACGATAGACTCTAAAATAAAGACACAGTGAATCTTCAAAGAGACTTTCCATGAATACAACAGTAGTATAGGAGCTTTTCTTTTTAATTCTGAATATAAGATGTACCCATATTTTCCAATTCACATGAAGGGTTGTGTAAAATATATTTCTATTTCAAATTGGAAGGAAAAGATTCCCCCTCTTTTGGCTTCTTAACCCCTTCGAACAGAATTTCTCAAAAGTGAACAAGAAAAACCTTTTCTTATATTTTCCTGGACCATGTCCTAAACTGAGTTTGATGAGCCTGTTGACACCTGGAAGCAGATCTTTATGACTTTACAAAAGTATTTTCTTCATTTGTAGGGTTATCAGAGTCCTAAGGATGCCCTCGTTTTACAGTTGGTTTTACTAAGGAAATTTCATTCATGTGCAAATGTAAAAACAGAATTCTGTTTTCTCAGGAAGAAAAAACAGTTTTGACTTACATCGGTATCAAGGAACTTAAAGAATAAAAATTTATTCACAGTAAAAATATTTAAGTGTAAATGAGTAAATTTAAATGACAGTAACCTTAAAATCATGTGATCCACTATTAACTATTTTTGTTTCTAAAAGTAATGAAATGAACCCATGGTCATCCTAGAAAGAATACAGGCATACCTTGTTTTCTCGCATTTTGCTTTATTTTGCTTTGCAGATGATGCGTTTTTTACAAATTGTTTGTGGCAACTCTGCATCATGCAAGTCTTTTGGCACCATTTTTCCAGCAGCATTTGATCACTTTGTGTTTCTGTCACATTGTGGTAATTGAAATATTTCACACCCTCCAACAGCAAAAAGAATGACTGCCTGAAGGCTCAGCTAATGGTTAATATTTTTTTAGCAATAAAGTGTTTTACAATTAAGGTACATACATTGTCTTTTAGACATAATACTATTGCACATTTAATAGATGACAGTATAATGTTAACAACTATTGTCAGTTCAGTTCAATCACTCAGTCGTGTCCGACTCTTTGCGACCCCATGGACTGCAGCACGCTAGGCTTCCCTGTCCATCACCAACTTCTGGAGCCTGCTCAAACTCATGTCCATTGAGTCAGTGATGCCATCCAACCATCTCATCCTCTGTCATCCCCTTTTCCTCCTGCCTTCAATCTTTCGCGGCATCAGGGTCTTTTTCCAATGAGTCAATTCTTCACATCAGGTGGCCAAAGTATTGGAGTTTCATCTTTAGCATCAGTCCTTCCAATGAATATTCAGGACTGATTTCCTTTAGGATGTACTGGTTTGATCTCCTTGCAGTCCAAGGGACTCTCAAGAATCTTCTCCAATACCACAGTTCAAAAGCATCAGTTCTTCGGTGCTCAGCCTTCTGTATAGTCCAACTCTCACATCCATACATGACTGCTGGAAAAACCATAGTTTTGACTAGATGAATCTTTGTCAGAAAAGTAATGTCTCTGCTTTTTAATATGCTGTCTAGGTTGGTCACAGCTTTTCTTTCAAGGAGCAAGCGTCTTTTAATTTCATGGCTGCAGTCACCATCTGCAAAGATTTTGGAGCCCAAGAAAATAAAGTCTGTCATTGTTTCCCCATCTATTTGCCATGAAGTGATGGGACTGGATGCCATGATCTTAGTTTTTTGAATGTTGAGTTTTAAGCCAGCTTTTTCACTACTATTACATGCACTGGGAAATTAGAAAATTGGTGTGACTTCCTTTACTGTGATAATTGCTTTATTTTGGTGGTCAGGAACCAAACCCAAAATATCTCCAAGGTAAGCCTGTGTTATTAAAGCATATTATTGTTGTCTTAGAGTAGTAGGAGCCCTGTGAGTTGAATTTACACTTCATTATTGGAACTACCTTATCTCCACATGGGTATTATAAAATACTAGAAAAATAATGTCTTAATAAAACTAAATCCCTACCTTACTAGAATTTATAGTTTAACTTCTCAGTTCACCACTTGATCACTAGTAATCTTGTTTGTAGTGGTAAAGAACTCACCTGCCAGTGCAGGAGACATAAGAGTGTGGGGTCAATCACTGGGTCAGGAGGATCCCCTGGAGGAGGGCATGGCAACCCACTCCAGTATTCTTGCCTGGAGAATCCCATGGACAGAAGGGCCAGGCAGGCTACAGTCCATAGGGTTGCAAAGAGCCAGACACAACTGGAGTGACTTAGCATCCATGCACACATGTTGTAAAACACTGAAATCAGGACTAAAAAGGACCTTTTGCATGTTAATGGAAATAATCACCTGTTACTGCAATTCCCCTTCCTTTGCCAAGCTTTGAGTACTGTACTTAAAGTAGTCACAGTATTGCCCTGTTTATCAGTAAGAGATAGCAGAAACCTTTGAGAAAATCAGTTAGAAAGCTTTTAAAAGACCTTAAGTTGCCATTGGTGAGCTTTTCGTGATTTGGATTTTCCAAATTACCAGATGCCAAATAGTTAGCAGTACTATTAGATCCTTATTTTATGAAACTCCTTTCACTAAGCCTTGCTTGATTTATGGACTGGCAGGGCTTTTAGGGGCAGTTATTATGTATTTTGGAGAAGGCAATGGCACCCCACTCCAGTACTCTTGCCTGGACAATCCCACGGACGGAGGAGCCTGGTAGGCTGCAGTCCATGGGGTCTCGAAGAGTCAGACACGACTGAGCGACTTCACTTTCACTTTTGACTTTCACGCATTGGAGAAGGAAATGGCAACCCACTCCAGTGTTCTTGCCTGGAGAATCCCAGGAACGGTGGAGCCTGGTGGGCTGCCGTCTGTGGGGTCACACAGAGTTGGACACGACTGAAGCGACTTAGTAGTATTATGTATTTGGAAATAAGCAAAAATAATCTTAGGATGATAAAATGGAAGGAGCCTTGGACTAGAAAACAGGACATCCATGCCCTTTCCAACATGTTCTGTGATTCTGTGTATTTAGTTGCTACTTCTGGATTATTGAGTTTACAGTAATTTTATTTCATAAATAATCAACATTTTTTTAACAAGCTGTTAAAAAAATTAACAACTGGAATTCTCTGCTGTTCTCCCTTCCCCTGCTCTCCTCTCTTCTACTTCTTTATCCCATACACTACTGCTCCCCTTTCTCCTCCTCTACTATCAATGCCCTGTCCTTGACCATGGAAAAATATAAAACATATTGGTAAAACCTATGTGGAGAAAAGATGTTGGCCAGAAATACTCCCCAAGTGGGAAGATAAAGCAGATGAGAATATTTTCCCAATTAGCATGTGTGTTATGAATTACTATATAAAAATTACATATATTTTATAAGGGAAAAGTTAACTAATAAAAAAGTTTTGTGGCAACACATATGGTAATTCTAAATCTAACACATGAATTCTTCAATTTTTTGCTGATAAAAATGATAACTATATCTTACAGAAGTTGTGGTTATCCTAAAATCATTTCATGATTCAGCTATAAAAAATGTACTTAGCACTGTATGCTTAATAAGTGAAATGTGATGGAATGTTGAATCTGATTATTCTAGTAATACAAGGAATTTTGTAAATGTACTGATTGATTATAAACATACTATTTGAAGGCCACTTTCTTAGCTGTTGACTCTTGGCTCATTTATTTGCTGCCAGGGAGTTAATCCAGGCTTCTTAAATTTACATTGAAGAAAAATGCCAATTTTGTATTCCATTTGAGCTAGCCATCTTGTAAATGGCGATGATGATTATCTTAAGGGGTCCTTGGTAAATAAGTTCGCCACAATAGTACAAATATTCAAAGAGCATTTTCTACCCTTAATAAATCAATAAAGCCTTCAAGAGATCTTACTGACTTTTTACAAAGTCATTTTCACATGCGGGTGTGATGTAGTGAATTGTGTGAGCTTTATTGTTACCATCCCCTTTGAAGAAATGACTAATGTAAATCTGAAAATGTTTTTGATCTAATCCATTAAGAAAATAATTTAACTTTTGTTTTATATGTTTTTGAAGGGATCAGTGCTTTGATTGAAATACCTAAGAACTGTGTTGTGGCAGCAGTTGGCAAAGAACTGAGTGAGTATGATTTTTTCCCCCTTCATTTCTTCTTTTTTAAAATTTTAAACTAGCCTTGTGTAAACATTTTGGAAAGACTAATTCGGTTTTTTATTTAAAGGACATCTTTCCCTGCTCCAGTCTTGACCTCCTGGGATTACTGAAGTGATATGGAATCTGAGACATTTTCAAGATGTTAGGTCGGTTCTTGCACCACACTTGGTCTAGCATAGGCAAGTGGGCAAGGTAACCCCACTCCTCTGATGCTGGAGAGGGCCATTTACATCCCACAGTCCTCTCTGTTGATGACCCATGCTCACTCACTTAGCAAAAACTTCAGCTACATAAAACAACTACCAACATTCTGAAAACTAAAAACGAGCTGGGTTTGGAAGAGGGTTTTTATGAGAGTTCAGTAAGGCAGGAGCTGTGGAGTTTTTGCCTCAGGAAACCAGAGTGGGACCCATTTTCTTGGAGGGTAGAGTTTATACCATTTCCCTCAGAGTAGTGGGATGGCAGAAGGAGGGAGAACAATAGGAATGTTGTAAATGTACTAACTGATTATAAACATGCCATTTGAAGGCCAGTCTCTTAACTGTTGACTACTGGCTCACTCATTTACTGCCAGGAGTCTGCAGTTTTTTAAAAAAACCAAACCTATTATGCTCATTACCTTATGGATAAAAATTTTGTGCTGAGAAGTGATGGAGTTGTTTTTTAAAACCTGCTTTTTTCTTGAAGAATTTGTCTAATGAAGCCCAGAGGGCATTTGATATTACTTGTGCTGCTACTTCTAGAGACCAGTCTCAGGATTTACTGTGATCATCAGTTGGCATGTTTGCAAATGCCAGTGAGAAATGAGCTAATGGTTTACCATATGTAAGCTACTATCTGCAGGCTCTGGTGCTTTGCAGTCAAGTTTTTCTTTCTTCAACTGAACTTTCCTTGTGTAGTCATGTCTGAGAAGTAATTTTCTAGACGCAGTGCTTATGCTGTCTTTTCATAAAGCAGCTTCTAAAGATAAAATTTAGTGTTTAAGTTTTTTTTTCTTCCTTGCAGAAATTCAGTTTTCCCATGTTTTTTATTGTGCTGGAAAGATGCCTTGCTTTTCCCTGCTTTTTTCCTCTTGTTGCTAATCAATCACTTGTGTTTTGCTGGTTTTACTCTAACTCAGTGGTTCTCAAAATGTAGTGTGCATGAGGATGACCTGAAGGACTTGTTAAGAACACAGAATACTGGGCCTTACTCCCAGAGTTTCTAGTTCACTAGTTCTGGAGTGGGGCCTGAGCGTATGCATTATGACATGTACTGGGAATGCTGAGGTGGTTGGTCCAGGCCATTCTTTGAGGGCGGCTGCTCTAAATATTTTGATCCTCTTCTTTCCATCTCACTAGTGTTGTTCTGTTCAGGTACTCGTCTCCTCTTTTGCCTGGTTGGTCTGTTGTGATAGTCTCCTGACTTATTTTCATTCCTCTACTTTATTTATTTTTTTGAATGTGTACTTAACAATGCTCAAACTATATTTTAGCCATTGCTGTTGTTTGGAGAACACATTGGAAGTACAAATATTTACAAAAGATTATTGTATTCAGATAATGATGAAGTATTAGTAAGATGTCTTAATATATGTAATGTGGAGTGTCCAAAGGGCTTCCCAGGTGGCTCAATGGTAAAGAATCTGCCTGCCAATGCATGACATGCAAAAGGCCCAGGCTGGATCCCTGGGTCAGGAAGATCCCCTATAGAAGAAAATGACAATCCATTCCAGTATACCTGCCCAGAGAACCCCATAGACAGAGAAGCCCAGCAGGCCACAGCCATGGGGTCACAAAAGAGTCAGACATGATTGAGCATGCATGCCCAGAGTGTCCAAATATAATCACCCCATGATAGAGTCAGTAGCAAGTAAAATAAAATTTCTTTAAGTATATGCCTATTCAGTGTGCATGCATGCTTAGTTGTGTCCGACACTGCAACCTCCTGGACTGTAGCCTACTAGGCTCCTCCGTCCATGGTCCATAAGGGCTCTGTAGGCAAGAATACTGGAGCAGGTTGCCACTTCCCTTTTCAGGGGATTTCCTGACCCAGAGATTGAACCTGCACATCCTGTGTCTCCTGCATTGCAGGCGGATTCCCCACCTGCTGAGCCATCAGGGAAGCCCTTACATTTCTGATTTATGTGACTGTTTGCATATATTTAAGATACTTGCAAATTGTTGCACAAATATTGTGACTGTTTGAATCCATATCAAAATTTGGATACCAGTGAAATTAATTCACCATGATATAGCCTGCTTGTTTGGCTGGTTAGGTATGGCCATTCCCTTCTCTGTTTTAGTGCTTCTCAAATGCTTTCTCCTCTAGTTTAGTGCTTCTGGATACATTCTTTATCAGATAATAGAGGGATCCATCTAATGCAGGCTTCAGAGCATCAGTGGCTTCCTGTTGCCTACATCAGTTGTTTCTGGACTCTCAAATTTCTGATTAGTACCAAAGTCAGACTTGTGGAGATCAACATAGAGTTGCCAATTTTTGTTTTGTTTAGTGAAAACATTGAAAACCCCAAACTGGAAATAAAATAAGCTACCATTTACCACCCTCATTTTGTAAAAATAACTTTTTAACAACAAAATATGAAGAACATGACCTCAGGAAAAAAGTATAGGGCTTTAAATTGAATACATTTAGATTTATTAAAAAAAAAGCAACAAAAAAAACTTATGTGGCCTTATTTTTTTCTCTCATTTTTGCTCCAGATGAAAGAAATCTTTGCCCTAGGGATGAATGTAAGGTCACCAGTTGCCTACAAGATGAAGTCCTGGCCTTTCAGCATATCAAATCATGCCTTCCATGATCTCCCCCTGCTTCCCTTGAGTCTTCTCTCGCTGCTGGCTAATCTGCATTTCCCTGAGCTCCCGGCCTGTGGTGGTTCTCACCACCATCCTTTCTCTCATCACCTGTATTGGACTGGACCGTCTCCCCCTGCTTCTGTTGAGTCTTGCGTCACTGCTGGCTATTCCTCATTTCCTGGAGCCCCCAGCCCGAGGTGGTTCTCACCTCTGTGCCTTCCTTTCTCTTGTCACCCATATTGGACTTGACCACATAATTCATTGTCCTCTTTAATCTGGCTCATTACTACTTACTCTTTAAGAGCACAGCTCTAGTATTTCTTTTTTCAAGGATGAAGCCTTGCTTACCTTATACCTCCTCTCCCAGAGGTTTTGCCTGTGTATTCTCATCATCTCATGTCTCTCATTTAACTTACTACTCTAAAAACTTATGTTTGCTTTTTGGTCTCTCTTTGCCTCGCCCCTTCAGAATATTAGTGCCTTGGTGACTGAAACTTTCTTCTTCATCTTTCTCCTAACAGATAAAGAAATTTTTATCGAATGAATTAGTGAATTCATTGAAATAGTAATAAAAATAACACTGATGCCTCAACAGAAATTAGAATATCATCTAAAAAAGGGAAGTTGGTTTTATTCAAAATAATTTATAAAAAATACAAATATTCTTAAAAATGAGGGTTTCCATCTTACTTAGCCTTAAAATAGGGCTTTCCTGGTGGTTCAGACGCTAAGGAATCTTCCTGCAATGTGGGAGACTTAGGTTCTATCCCTGGGTTGGGAAGATCCCCTGAAGAAGGGAATGCCTACCCACTCCAGTATTTTGGCCTGGAGAATTCCATGGACAGAGGAGCCTGGTGGGCTACAGTCCATGGAGTTGTAAAGAGTTGGACACCACTGAGTGACTTTCACTTTAACTTTTTTATAAAGTAAATATGTAGTGCCATTTTCCTTATGAAAAATAAGCTTTATTTCTCAAATATACTATCTTTTCTATTTCTAAGACTAAGCTTGTGCCCCTGTCCTTGGTTTTAAGTGTTCCATACCATTTTCTGTTTTTCTAATGTGAATCTTCTCAACAGGAAATAAAATTTCTGTGTGCACTGCCTGCAGTTAGTTTGAGGCTTTTATTAGCTGGGCAGGACTATCATCACTCTGAGTATTTATCCTGGTTCAAAAGTTCAAGATTTTTCTGTTAACCCTTTTTTAGAATTGACTATTGCTTTTCTTTTATCTTCTAATTCATGTTTATTTCCTTGAAGTTATTACATATGTGACCCTTGTGAATACTTGACTATAGAGACTATATTTATGAACTAAACAGTTTCACATTATCTTTAGTACTTTGTAGTTTTTTGGTATTTCAGTTTGTTCTCCCTGTTAGTTGGATTAAACAATACAGTACCTTACTTGTTATTCTGTAATCTCAATCTCAGCATCACTTGGTAGTATTCCACCTAAAGTAGAATTTTCACTCTACTTTGCTAGGTATCAGCAAGGGTCCCCTTTGTATTGACTGAAAGACCTTCTTCATCTGACAACCACAGTTTCAATGTGAATGGCTGTCAGTATTAAATGACTTTTATAGAGGTTTGTCATTTGGTAAAATGTGCCCAGAGACATAGAAGGAAATGTGGTGTGACCTGTTTTCCAGAGAGAAGTGTGAGAAAGAAGAGAAACTTAGTAATAAGCCATCACTTGGGAGGAATATGATCTCTGAGATACTAGTTTTTCTAAGCTGTGAGCAGCCACAGCACTTGGTGCTGGGGCCTATTATAGCACTGACTACATTGATTCTGAGCTTGTTTATAACTCTCACTCCCTCTCGATGAGTATTTCAGGGCAGTAACTGGAACCTGGTCACATATAATATCTAAGTTCCTGGAGCGTCATAATAAGTGTTCAGTAAATGTTTGTTTATTGACTCTTTCCAGTTGATTTGATTTTGAGTTTTCTGTATTGGTTAATGTTAGGATTAATACAAGTTTATATAAAACTGTTAAACTTAGTTGAGTAAAGCAATACTATAGTCCAAAAGAACTGTATAACACACAAAACTCATAAGGCCTATCCTCTCAGAGAATTTGTAATTTAATGGTGTAAGCTTAGATATCAAGAAAAGAAAGTAAGTAAAAACTGCTGAAGTCTTCACCAATTTGAGGTTAAGCACAAATTTATAGCTTATTTTGCAGCAATACTTGCCTGGCATAAGGAGAGAAGGCTAATGGTTGGGGGTGATTCAGGGATGCAGACCGGTGCTGGCTAAGGAGAGAGGAAGGTGGGAGAGCTGGTCATGCCCTGAAGGCTTAAGGAGGATGGGACTTAATGGTTGGTGGGGGTTTAGAAGAGTTTTAATAAAGGAACAGAGTTCTGAGGTCACACTCACTTGGGATTTTAGCAGATCATTGCAAACATCTCAAGGATTTGAAAGAATAAAGTAGTATGAACAAGACTGTCTTTGGAGGTGGGTTTTTTCAGTATTTTAGGTATTTGTCACTTAGTGAAATATTAATTTTTTGAGCAGAAATGGAACTTTATCTTCTTTGACTATTTTAATAAAATTATATCGGTCTTTTCATTTAGTAATTTTCAGGTTGGTAGCACCCACAGAGGGATCACGAGGATGGGATATTCTTGAAGTTAAGCGACTCCTTGATCACCAAGATAATATTCTCTCACTGGTTAATGTCAATGGTAAGCTCATTGTGTCCATGTTTATATTATGTAAAATTTTTTACTTGCTAGCCTGTTTTGAACTTTAGTCTTGTTTTGTCATAGGATTCTAGAATTACCATCATGAAAATGATGCTATTAATAAGGAGAGATTGGCAGTCTTATTTTCTGAGGTTTAAACCAGTAGAATTCATCAAGTTTCATAGATTGGTAGGTCTTAGATTTAGGCACAGGGGAAGAATAGAGTTGGGCAGAGAAAAGGGGTGATGGAGGAGACAGCATACTTACCTTAGGGGTTACTTGGTAGCTGTGGGATGATTGTCATAGGCTATCAGTACTAATGCGTGGTAGCATTTTGGCTTTGGGAGCAAATGGTTCTGGCTCTTTTCTCTTTTGAAGGTCACACAGGACAAAATTATATACCATTCTATTTACAGTAGAATGAGCTGGATTCAGTCCATCATTGAAGAGCCAGAGAATAACACCAAACTAAAGGTCCGCAGAAATGGATCCTACCTGCCCTTCCTCAGGGCTGTGTGTTTTGGTTTGCCAGACTTTGTATTTGGCTTTATCATGATTTTAATAAGTATCTCCTGTGAGGTGAACCTGACATCAGATGGCAGGATAGGATCACAAACCACAAATGCTGGGATTTAGCTACTTCACTTTCAAATAAACTGATAGCTTATATCATCAGAGCTCTCCTGGGTGGTCTGGGCTCTGAGGTCAGATGGGAGGACTCTTGGGTGGCTTCAGTTTGATAGTCTGGAGGAGACTGTAAGAGGGTCCCGTGAGGATGCTGTGAATATGTTGTAGGGGGAATGCACTGCACCCCCTGACCTAGGTTGGCTCTTTCTGAGTAACACTTTGTAGAAACATGAGGCAAAGGGAAAGGGACACAAACAGTACTAAGTGTAGTCTCCATTTGTAGGCCGTTCAGTCATATTTTCAATTACATCAGTGAGAATGGCCCTCCCAACTCCAGAATCTTCCTCTCTAATAGCCATTTACTTGTTCAACCCAGCTGCAAGTCTTTCTGAGGACTAGATTATCTGTAAGATAGAAATAACAATGTTAGGAGCAGCCCTTTTGTCTTTTTCTGGGGACTCTTTTTCCTTTAGCCATGATGGCAGCCCAAAAGGCAAGTTCTTATTTGGAAGTCCCTCTGACGCTGAGCCAGAAGCCCCAAGGCTGGAGCTGTTGAGAAGAGCACAGCAGTGTTCTGGCCGTTACGTGGTCATGCCTAGTCCCGTTTTAGCAGTGAAGTATTGGGACCAGCACCTGGCATATTTCCTTAATGAAGTTGAGATGTTACTGAGGGAGCCTCAGCTTCATGGCACTTCTCTGTACATCTCTGTGATGTACAGAGATACTTAGAACAGTTTAATTAAGAATGCTCTTGTCAAGTCTTTCTTTGCCAACATCTTAAGGAAATGGGAAAGCTAAGGCAAAAAATAATTTGTTAATAGAAATTACAGAAAACCCCTAGTACTTTTTACTTTATAAATTCCATGACTATAAAATACACTACAGAATGCTAGCAAGCCAAAAGCATATTTAGGAATCATATATGGATGAGTAGTCTGGTAAAATTTGAGAATGATATTGTGATGGTCTCTCATAATAGATGTGTCTGCCATGCTGCAGATTTTAGCAATCCTGAAATGATTATGTTGTATAATTCCCAGTTCCACCCTCAGCCCTGCTTCTTTATCCCCACCAACTACCAGTCAAAGATGTGGCCAGTTACTGGGTTTATAACTCACAGGGAAAGTGCATTTTCAGTGAGTTGGCGCTAGGGCAACTTTAGCAGAATGCTTGTTTGTAGCAGAACTCCCACAGATGTGGATAATGAAAACTGGGTTTGCTCAAGAGCTCTGAATGCCTCTGCAGAGATTGTCTAAGACCAACATACAAGGTAACCTTGCTTATCTCTTCTGGCAGAAGGCTCTAGGTGCTGCTATTTATTTTATTCCTTTTCTTGTTTTATACTGACAGCATGATATGGTAGTCACAAAGGATTAGTACTTCTGAGGGATGGGTAGACAGGTTTCAGGTGAGATTTTCATACTAAGTGACTTCTGATACTTGCCTAAGGATCAAAGTCCATCCACATACAATACATCATTGAGGTTGTTTGGTGTGCAACATTTTGAATGACCAGTTTGGGATAATTTACACAGCAATAAACTACACTGACTCAGGTCAGTGTCAGCATTTTGTTTCTAGTGAAAAATTATAACTGGGCTCAAGCACTTCGCTTCTATTGCCTAGATGAATTACAGACACTTGGAGGAGATCAGAGCAGGCAGCTGTGTGTTCTCAGTAGGTTAACTCTGTTATGATGACACATGCAGAGTTGGAGTCAAGAAGAATCTTCACTTGTTAATGTCTGGTTCTTTTGTAGTTTGAGTGAGATTGGAAAGAGGAGGGAAAGGGATAGAAAAGAAGGTAAGGAAAGATTACTGCTGTCTTAACTTTCCCACTGTTAGACCTAGAAGCCTGTTTTCTCTCCACAGATGAGAAATGAACTTAATTCTTCACAGATTGAATTCCAGAGAGTCTGTTAATAAACTATGGAAACTGTACTTGGAACCAAGGAAAAATACTATTTACCTGTATGATTGCTGATAATCCTTTATTTTGAAGAGATTGTTCATCTAGTTATTAGAGATTTCTGTCCTGGTTTATTTGATAAAGGAGATAATTAAATCATAATTACTCATTCATGTATTCCTAAATTACAAGTAACTGGATGTTTTAATACCATTTATATGAAATAATACCAGGGGCTCAAAATAATACCAGGGACTCAAAAGGTAACATTTGATGTCTTTAAAATGGCTACACATTTATTATTTAATTTTATTTCTACAATCATCTTCATTTAATGCCTAAGAAATCCAAGGTAGAAAAAGATTAAATGACTTTCTAAAGGCCAACCACATGGCTAGTAACAGGCTGAGTCAAAATGAAAACTTGAGTTTCTAGACTCACAGTGCGTTGTTCTGCTTCACCTTCCTCTAAATATAAAGGAATTTAATCACATTTCTCTATGATAGCTTTTAGTCTTAGCAGTTGTACATTTTCCTTAAATATATAATTTGTGAAGTGTCTTAGCCAACTAATTTCATTTTCATTAAACATTTTAAAAACTTGTTATTGTGCAAGTGATACATAGTCATAATAGAAAAATGAGGAAATAGAAACATAAAAAATGTAAAAATGAAAATCATTCATATAGTATTAAGTATAGGTTCATGTCCTTCTAGGTGTTTTTCTGGGCATATATACATATGGTGTGCTTTTTGTAACAGCATGTCCTGAATATATTTCTGTATTAATATAACATACTTTTACAACTTAGGTTTTGATAACAGCATTACTGTTTCATTTCGTGGATGTCATTTATTTATCCAGTCCCCAGTTGGTTGTTTCCGATATCTTTAGATAGTCATTGATTACATGTGTGTGATGAAGTTCCCATAGAAATTCCAGCAGTGTGGGGTGCAGAGAGCCTCCGGGTTGTTGAACATGTGGAGGTGCTGGGAGAGTGGCCTGCCTGGAGAGGGCGTGGGTGCTCTGAGACGTCGCCCTACACCTTGCCCTGTGCGTCTCCTCCCTCTGGAGGGTCATCTGTCTTTTGGCATACCCTGTATGATAAAGTGGTGAACAGTAGGTAGATTGTTTCCCTGAGTTTTGTGAGCTGCTCTAGCATATTAACTGCACCTGAGGAGGGGATGTGGGACTCTTCAACTTACAGCCAGTTAGAAACAGGTAACAACCTGGATTTGCAATTAGTATCTGAAGTGAGAGAAGTCCTGCAGGACTGAGTCCTTAACCTGTGGGAAGTGACATTATTTCCAGGTAGATAGTGCCAAAGCTGAGTTAAATTGTAGGGACATTTGGCTGGTGTTGCATAATTGCTTGCTGTGAGGAAAACCCCCACACATCTGGTGTCAGGCATGTTGTGAGTGTGGGAGTAAAGGAGAAACAGAAGTGTAACTTTTTCTTAACTGTATATGATCCAAGGTAAAATTCTTTTGTCTTTGTTCCCCAAATACTTAACCAAGTATTCCAGCATGAGTTATTTCTTTCTTCATTGAATTGAAATGCAGTTATCATTTACTAAATGTCTAAGTAAACTTGAGTCTATTTCTGGTCTTTCTGTTCTGTTAATCTTCCTTTTTGGCTTGTCGAGTTACCTCACTGCTGTTAATACTGTGATTTTATAGAGCAATATTACTAGGTAGTTCATTTTTACTGTAGCCTAGGTAATGATCAATAAAGAGACATATGAACTCTGCCTAGATGTGAGTTTTGTATCTGGCTCCCATGTTGGGGAACTCATCGTCTGGGACACCCTGGGCTGGACCGTGCAGGCCTGTGAACGCAACTTCTGGGACCCATCTCCGCAGCTGGATGCTCAGCGGGAAATAAAACTCTGTCAAAAGCCAAACGACGTTTCTATTCATCATCTCACATGGGATGAAGAGGTAAAAAAAGTTGAGAAAAATTTCTGTAATCTTAACATCTTTTACTAAACTCAGTTTCTAATTGGTAAAATTTAATCTCATGGTATAGAAAGGTGTAATTCCTTGTGTCCAAGTTGTGCTTTAAAATGTTTTGATGTATTTCGAAGATTACATCATTTGCTTTAAAAAAAAGCATTTTAACCTTTTATCACCTCCTTACCTCTTATCTTTGAGGCAAGGAGGTGATTAAATGGCCACAGGTTTTAGAACCCATTGAAGTTTTGAGCTGTATTAAATATTCCCAAAGGATCTGAGGATAATGCTTAAAATTGTTTTAAAAAACACTTTGAGAAAGAATCCTTTTGAAGATTCCGGTGCCTTTCCCAGAGAAGTAAAGGAAATTAAAAATTTCAGGAATGCCTTTCATTTAGTCTTCTAGCATCCTAGGGTAAGGTGATTGTGTGAAAATTACAGATTTCAGTCCTCAGGCCAGTTGCTCTTGAAGCACTTTACATCTTTTTTTGCAGTAAGAGATTATTACCAATGGATTTCTGAATCTTGGCTCTGATCTGAACATCTCTTCTTTTAGCTTTAGGAGCTCAGAAAAGATGTTTAAAATGGAGGTTATTTTTCTAAATCTAATCACAAGAAATGTTTGAGTTGTAAACTTTGAGGAGAGGGATTGGAGGAGGCTGTTACCTCACTTTATTTTGTGTCTCCATATACTGTTTAAATCTTACAATTGTATGTTTTTAAATTTTTATTTTAAAAATGAGTAATAGTGTTCTGGATGGGGAGAGTGTGGTCCTTTTTTTTTTTTTTTTTTTGGCTTTCTTTGAACCTCTCTTACTTTAAAAACCAAACCATTAAAAACTAAACCAAAATAGAATAGAGTAAGAATAGGTAAAGAACATTGTTGTACCTAAAGATTAAGTTTCTTTATATTCTAACTTTACTTTGGGGGAAAAAAGAGTAAATATATATGATAAAAACAATAGTCTCAGGAAAGATAGAAACTAGATTTCTAAGAGTTGTAGCCCTAAAAATTATATTTTTAATTTGATACCTTTTTCTGGTTGTAAAAATTAGTACTTAAAGTTTTTTCATTTTGCATTCTCTTTAATCTTAAAAGTTTTGATTGATGTTTATCAAATGCTTAATAAAGCATTACTCAGTTTTCCCTCATTTTCTTTCTTTTATAAGTGTGTTTTTTTCTTTCTACAAGGGGGTCAGTTATTGTTAATGACAAGTGATTGATAGAGTGATTCTGTTGAGTAAATATTGCCCCAAAGCTTATTAATTCTCTAGTTGTATTTGATGCTTTTGAACTGTGGTGTTGGAGAAGACTCTTGAGAGTCCCTTGGACTGCAAGGAGATCCAACCAGTCCATCCTAAAGGAGATCAGTCCTGGGTGTTCATTGGAAGGACTGATGTTGAAGCTGAAACTCCAATACTTTGGCTACCTCATGCGAAGAGCTGACTCATTGGAAAAGACCCTGATGCTGGGAAAGATTGAGGGCAGGAGGAGAAGGGGACGACAGAGGATGAGATGGTTGGATGGCATCATCGACTTGATGGACATGGGTTTGGGTGGACTCTGGGAATTGGTGATGGACAGAAGCCTGGCGTGCTGCGGTTCATGGAGTCACAGAGTCAGACACGACTGAACTGAACTGAACTGTATTGATAATTTTGTGAGTTTGGATAAAGCATTTAACTCTGCACAGATTTCCTGGTCCATATAAACTAGTTTCTGGGGATTCTTTGCATTGAATGTTTCCCAGGGCTCTAGATTTTAGCAGGCTGGCCAGCTGTTCTTATTACTGTGCATGGCACTGGTCCTTAGCTAGCATTTCTGTGTGCAGAACACCAGTCCTGAGGGTCAAGGGAGTCATTCCAGATTTAGACTCTGGTAAGCCTTTGGGGGCATGTTTGGCCTGAGTTGACATTATAGCCTTTGAGGCTGCATGAGAAGTGTTCTACAGTGAGAACAAGAAGGGAAAAGAATTTTTGGAAGGTCTGTCTCACTGGCATACCTACTGAGTAAGAATAAATGATTCTTAGACAAGAGCTACCAGAAGTCTAGTGATTTGCAAAATAGGTTCAGAAGCTATGTGGTATGGTATGAGGCAAGAGTAAGGAACTGGAGTAATGTGACCTGAATTCCAATACCACCTCTCATGTCTTAATTTTTGTGTGACTTTAATCTTTTATTTTGACTTGTTATTCTGCAAAATAGCTTTTCCTACATTAATGAGATGTTGTGAAGCTGAAGTAAGATAAATATTGGTGAAAGTACTTTCAAAAGATTAAAGCTGTTTTAGTAGAAAGGAAAAATGGAAATTTAGTAGAATTGGAAAAAATGTTTTTATGCAACCACTAT
The DNA here is from genome assembly GCF_054371585.1 of Giraffa tippelskirchi. NCBI lineage: Eukaryota > Metazoa > Chordata > Mammalia > Artiodactyla > Giraffidae > Giraffa > Giraffa tippelskirchi. The sequence goes on along the minus strand of NC_137281.1, from coordinate 75,425,118 downwards.
ATATATATATCTCCTGCCACTCGAGCATATGCTCTTTTGTATACTTCATAGTTCTTGTGATGCTTAAGATGTGGAGCCCAAGTAATTTTGCTCACATTTTTCAGGCAGAAGAAGCTAAGTAGTTTCCCAATGATACAGTATTATGTGAATGAAAACCCAGGTTGTACCCTAGCAGCTCCACCTCCACTGCACCCATCTTCCAGCCACAGCCCCTGCTCTAGCTGTCGCGTTTCAGTAAGGAAGTCAGGGATGCTGCGGGGTGTAATACATAGAGTTCGCTCTGTATTAGCAGTCGTGTCCTTCAACCTTCTAAATGCTGAGCTTTCCTTTGTGCTTTGATATTTTTGGACTTTAGAGGGCAGTACAGTAATTTAGGCTGAAGGCTAGGAATAGGGAAGGTAACAATGACTTTGTGATCTCACACCAAGGCTGGAAATTTGTTACATTGGGTAGTGGTAGTAGTTTTATGTGCATTTCTGAACTTTTATCTCCCCCAGAATGTATTTGTTGCAGTTGGAAGGGGTTTATATGTGTATAACCTTCAGATGAAGCGTGTGATTGCCTGCCAGAAAACTGCCCATGACTCCAGTGTCCTGCACGCTGCCAAACTTCCAAACAGGTACAAGTTTCCATCTGTTCTGAAACAGGTAAAAGAAATGCATAGTTCCCAGGGCCACCAGTTTAATTGCCCAAGGGGCAAAGTCACCTGGCTCTGTTGCTTGACCAACAGGTTCTTTTGAAAATGGAGAATACCCCATGGCTGTCTCTAACAGAAGAGTTTGTGGCAATATATTACAAAATTTACAAGCAACAGGGTTCAAACAAATTATGCTGAATTTCATTGTAAGAAGAGAGAATTTAAAATTTGGTATTTATTTTTAAAGTTAGAAGACTTTTGGGCACTATGTTCTAATTTTTTAATATTTTCCACAACGCCACTTTTTGGTGGTGGTGTTTATGGCCAGAATTAAATGGTAGTCTCCTTGTTGGCTAAGGCTTCTAACTGAGGGCTTTCCTCTCAGGGCAGATTTGGCCATTGAGTTTCTAGAGATGAATTATATGAAGGAAATGGTAGTATTTTCTGGGCTTCCTTGGTTGCACAGCTAGTAAAGAATCTGCCTGCAATGCAGGAGACCCTGGTTCGATTCCTGGGCCGGGAAGTTCCCCTGGAGAAGGGACAGGCTACCCACTCCAGTATTCTTGGGCTTCCCTGGTGGCTCAGATGGTAAAGAATCTGCCTGCAGTGTGGGAGGACTGGGTTGGATCCCTGGATTGGGAAGATCCCTTTGAGGAGGGCATGGCAACCCATTCCAGTATTCTGGCCTGGAGAATCCCATGGACAGAGGAACCTAGTGGGCTACAGTCTGTGGGGTTGCAGAGAGTTGGACACAACTGAGCAACTAAGCACAGCACAGCAGTATTTACTCTGCAGGATTCTTTCAGAGTGAGAGGTGAGAGAAAGGAATGGAGCTTCTCAGGATATTGTGCGAGTGTAATTCATAACCTGTTTTCCTGCATGCATTTTTAAAAATGGAAGTGATACATGTTTGTAACATTTGAGCCAGTCTCACACTATAATGTATGCCTTTCCTGAAGAGGGTTTTACTTTGCATTGTAAAGCCATGTTAAATTGTGATTTTTTAATCAGCTCCTGCCAAGAGCTGGATGAAAGCAGATAAAGGCTGCACTGATTGTTTTCCCTGCACTTTGAGCACTTGCCCTCCATGGTGCTCTTTCTCTCTTCTGACAGGCGGGTTATCTCATGCTCAGAAGATGGCAGTGTACGCATTTGGGAGTTACGAGAAAAACAGCAACTTTCAGTGGAGCCGGTGCCAACGGGTGTGTACCTTCTCTCAAAAAGGTGGTCTTGCTTTTTTCTCATATGAAAGACAGACGAAAGGCAGTTATGTGTAACCACAGGAATAATATACAGTGTGCTCCAAATAAGCATGTTTACATGAAGCATTTGGGAATCGGGATGGGGGATTCGCATGTTAATATTTACTGCAGGACCGCCTGTTTATTTCAAGTCAGTTAGGATTCTTTGAGGGGAACCTATTGTTTCTGGTCATCTGACTGATCAAATGGGCTTCCTCTGGTGTCTCAGACGGTAAAGATTCTGCCTGCAATGCAGAAGACCCAGGTTTGATCCCTGGGTTGGAAAGATCCCCTGGAGAAGGGAATGGCTACCCACTTAAGTATTCTTGCCTGACTGACCAAATGGCCTAATTAACTATTTATCAATATATTGTAATTATGTCTGGTATATAAACATAATGTATACCATCAGGCGTCAAAGTTCTTGAAGCATTAACATTGAACTCAATTTATAAATAAACACTTCTGTGTTTATATCATTAATCTCTTGAGCTGTTGATTTTCTGGTGCTTGATTTGAAAAACAAAATCCTGGTTAATTAGCAACCTTTGCATAAGAAATCCACTGCCAGTACCCTCGGAGGTTCTTCTGGTTATTTGAAGTCATAGGGTATTGTCACATATGTTGCTTTTTGTCTACCCTTTATTGATAAATCTAAGTTGTGACCTTCCTGCCCCCACACTGCCGTTCAGCCCTTTCATTTCTCTCCACTTTGATTTCCATTGCCTTTTTCTCATGTTAACACACCTTCAGCAATGTGAGTAGGGGCAATAAGAAGAGCTGAGTAACAAATGTGGATAGCTAAGAGGAAATAAAGTAACGTATTTAAAAAACCCTAGCATAGTGCCTGGATCATCTGCTCACTTAGCCCTTGACTAAAATAAGTGAGAAACACCTTTGCATTTAAGTTTTGTTTTTCTGATCTTACATTATTATTGTTAAGGAAAGTGAAAGTCGCTCAGTCATGTCCAACTCTTTGCCACTCCATGGACTATATGGTCCATGGAATTCTCCAGGCCAGAATATTGGAGTGGGTAGCTGTTCCCTTTTCCAGGGGATCTTCCCAACCCAGGGATCGAACCCAGGTCTCCCACGTTGCAAGTGGATTCTTTACCAGCTGAGCCATAAGGGAAGCCTGTTAAGAAAAGAGTATACTAATTTTGAGAATGACTAAAATAGTTGTGTTTTTCTAGGTTTTTTTAACATGTGGGGATTTGGAAGAGTAAATAAACAAGCCAGCCATCCTGTTAAAAAGCAACAAGAAAATGCCACTTCTTGTTCACTAGAGCTTATTGGAGATTTAATTGGACATTCATCATCTGTGGAGGTATTGTTTTTAATAACCATAGAAGTGTCCAGGGGAGTCTTGCTTTTTGCATCTCACTGCTGTTCATTCGTTTGGTCTCATAAAGACCTAAACCTCCTCTTATCAGTAAGTGTTTGCTGATTCTAAACATGGAGTGGGATAGCTTTTAGTATGTGCAGTAAAGATCTCCCTTTACAGAGAAATGATTTGAAGGAGGAATGTCTTGCTTCTAAAAACTGGCTTAATTAACTTTATGTATGAGATGTAGGTAGACAGCTGACAATAAGGACGGTGTGAATAATGTTGAATATATAAGAACAGTAAATACTGTTAAATGGTAGTTAATACAGAGGGTACATGGAGAAGTGTGCTTATATATGTAGAGGTAAAGCCTTACAGAATCTAATTCCAGGGGGCATTATCAAATTCATGAATAGAAGTCTGTTTTACCTCATTTTGAAGGATAATAATTAGTTAGCTTTAGTAAAACCCAGTGTCTTGATTATCATCGTGTATATATGAAAACAGTTCAGAATTATAGGGTGCATCCAGTTCTAACTTTTTATAAATTCAAGTGCATTAATATTTACTATCAGCACCATTGCCTGTAATGAAGAAGGAAAAAGACCAGTCGAGGTAAAGAGATAATTGAAACTGGTAACAGTATCACCGGTAATGAATTTCTTAAATTATGCTTCTCTGTTTCATAGCCAGGGAGGAACAAATTAATTTTTCATTTGAAAGTGCATTTATACTTAAGACCAACAGCACAACACCACCTTATTATTGAGCATTTCCTGTATTTCAGGCACTATACTGGACATTAGAGTTTACAAAGGGATATAAAATATAATCCTTGCTGTCATGGAGCTTATATTTCAGTAGACAGGAACAATACAGGTAGACTTAATAGGCTGTTAATATAGGTTGCTTATGATGGACCCAGATGAGTAGCAGAATACTCAGGAGTTAGAAGAAAATGGTTAGTGGAAGATAATGGATGGGCCTTGAGCTGAACCTTGATGCTTTGGAGGATTAAGATAGTCTTGTGACCATAAGCTCCCTGATGTTGGGTACTCATGTCGTACTCACTTTTGCTTTCCTGTAACAGGTAGCCCAGTTGTTTTCATTTTGTTTTTTAGCTTCAGGAGTTGTGCAGATGGAATGTAGTAGACAGGAGGGCAAAGATAGAATCTACTTGGTGGCAAGGAGCAGGTTGGCTAGCCTGGAGGTCTGTGTTCCAGTGAATGGACACAGTAGGAGATAAAGCCTTGGGAAAGTAGTTTGGGGTCAGATTATTGAATGCATGGCTCAGCAATGTGGCCTTTAAACTTTTTTAAAGAGTAGGTTTTAAAAAAACTATTGAAGGTTTTTAAATGGTGCGGCACATTTGTCATTATATAGAAGTGTCAGATTCTTAGAAATTTGTTGACATTCAATTATTTTTTAAAGTATCTCTGGCTTCATTGAGAAAATCTTGGCTCTTTCTTAAATTTTCTCATTTCTTTTTTATTTTTGTCCTGACTCTCTCAGCCTAGTCCTATATACCTGTGTGTACTGAATTCTCACTTATACATCTCCTGAGGAATTTTGCTCTGATAGTTCCTCCCCTTTAACTACTGCATCATCAGCTCAGACTGTTTCCTGTTACCTTCAGAAATGCATAAGTTATTTCTCAGAAAGCTCACATCCTACTTCTCTCCTTTATTTCACTCTTTCCCTTGAGGAGCTCATCCTTTTCATAGTTTCGTTTATCTCCTCTCTCATACCAGCTCTCTCCATAGGATGCATGCTGCCTTCTCATCAACACTCCATTTTCCTGTTCTTATCTTCCAGCCTATCCCTTCACTGGGCATGACCTTACTTTTATTTGGAGAGTTTAATGTTTTGTAAGCTTTCTCGGACAATTTCATTCAGTATTGATCTATGCCTCCTTTTTCTGAGGCAAATCATAGCCTGAACTATATTATTTAGTACCTAATTACATCATTTTTAACTGATACCCTTACTGTTTCAACTAAGATTCAGTTTTCACAATTGAATTAGAAGCTTCTTGAGGATAGGGATTATAAGCATATAGATAACATTCAGTAAATGCTTAAGGATTGATTATTCTCTGTTTATATAGAGAGCTAAAGCTGTTGTTTATCTTGGAGAACTTGGAATTCAGATATTTTATTGTGGCCATTTTTACAATAAGAAGGCCAGCAGAAATGATTAAACCTGCTTCACTTGTTAGGACTTCTGCTGAAAAAAAATCTTAAAACCGATTCTTGAAGAATTAGATAATGGTAAAATTTAGATGACACTTTAGGATTTTTTTTTTTTTTTAAAAAAACAGCTGTTATTTATAGCTCTGTAGTTGAGTAGTGTTTACAAAGTTCTGATTATTAAAATATTAGATATGGGTCTGGCATTTGTTATTTGTATGTGATTATCACCCACACTTAAATAATTTCTCATGAAAGATACAGAGTTTCATAGATCCAAAGACATCTCCAAGGTACACATTTTGGCAAGGACCTACGTTAGTCTACTTGGTATTAGCTGCTTCTCTTCTTGAATTTCCTATAATCAGTAATTAATTTTTTTCTACAGATGTTTCTGTACTTTGAAGACCATGGACTAGTGACTTGTTCTGCCGATCATCTCATTATTCTCTGGAAAAATGGAGAACGAGAATCTGGATTGCGCAGTTTAAAGTTATTTCAAAAATTAGAGGAGAATGGTGACTTGTATCTGTCTGTCTAGGTTAAGGAATTTAAATACCTGTACATGAACCTTGAACATCAAATATAGGGTAATGCTCTGAAAACCATTACCATATTGATTATTTTTATGAAATTTTTTTTTGGGGTCTGCAAACCAGCAACAGGTTTGCTTCTGAGGTTTTAGGACATCCACCAAAGAATATGGCGCAAGTTTTTCATTTGACTTTCCACATAAGTTACCTGAAACCATTGTAGGAATGGGTCTGATTTCAGCAGTGAATTTTCAGAAAGTGAAGTGTTCAGACTTCAGCACAACTGTCTGATGAAGCAGAATTAAATTATACCACAGTATCCTCACAGAGATAAATATCTTATGCTTTAAGTTTTACACCAGAAATTGTATAAGCTAAGCTTATGCTTAATGAGAAGCTGCTGCTGCTGCTGCTGCTAAGTCGAAGAACAGTACTTAAACCTCTCTCTGTCTTTAGTGTTACTATATTGCCTCTAACTAAATTCATCACCAGGAATTAGATTTTTAAAGTTTTGCATGTAGTTTCTTTGATTTAGCCTTTCTGGATTTTGAAATACCTGACTTTGTTATCGAAAACTAATATTTTAACTATGTGACCACCTGTCATTCTTTTAAAGACTTATTTAAGGAACCTGCTTTTATGGAAATAAATATACATGATAATTATGGAAGATATTGTATCAGAATAATGAAAACTCCACTGAAGAATAAATAGGATGTAGCATATCTTGAATTTAAACCTTGAGATACCTAGAAAACTGATGCTTCCCTGGAGGAAATGAAGATTCCATAAAAATTGTCTGTTGTTGAAGTGGTGAGTGCTGTGTTTTAAGCTTCTTAATTTGAATCTAGACCCTGGAATGAGGTAGAAATAGAAGTAATAGAATTTTTTTATTCTTTGGTTTTCTTTAGAGCCTGTTTGATTAAGAGTTCTTCTGATAAATATCCTTTCTCCTACAAATTCCCCTGGTCTTTAGTAACTACCACTATGCCATGAAGCGAACCTGAATCTCACTGTTTTAACTACAGCTTTTTAAAAAATTTTTGGTTCCAACTTTTAGTGACTGAACAATAACCACCGTTTGTTTAAATCATTCATTTTTAATTCTAGCTACTAAAATCCCTATAAACTCAAATCAGTAGGAATCTTATTAGGGTGTATTTCTTCCCTCTAGCCTGAACAGCCATTTGGTACAAGACCAGCGGCTGCCCCTCATATATGTTAGAGATGAGAGCTAGATCAGTAAAGAGTTACACCGTTACCAAAGTGCCTGATTCCTTTTACCATTGGCTCAAATATGAAATGCTTGAGACAGGCTTTACTTAACGTAGTTTCTTGCAGTTACCTCTGAGATTAAATCAGCTTCATCACCCCATTAGCCTTAGAGTACTCTTTCTCCCTTTTGATACTAAAGGATAAAAATTAAAAAGTGTCCCATACATTAAAAAATGGGTGGTTTTAACTGTGGAATTAAACTGCTGATGAAAGAAGCCTATTGAAGTAACTACAAGGGCACTGATGTGTTAGGACTGATACTTTTCAAAGAACACTTTCTGGGTTTATTCATCACACACACCCCTAACAGAATCCACAGACTCTAATGGCATCTTTGTAAAAAAATTTTTTAACTAGTTTTACCTTTGACAGTTGCTTCCGTTATTAACTACCTGCAAAGTCTGGATGAGCTATGGTCATCTATGCCAGATGAGTACCATAATGCTTTTAAATGAGGAAGTTGAAGCCCTTCTAGTTAGTTAGCTCAATTCCCATTATCAGTGAACAGCTTTAAAAAAAAAAAAAAAATGAATGAGAGAGAAGGGCTTATATGATCACCCCTTGAGCAAAACCAAGTAATAGTCACAATCATTGTTTTAATTCACAGTGAAAACAGATTTATGGAGAAATAATAAAATTTACATACCCTCCATTTTATAATAGAAAAATTAGCACTGCCTTTTAGCCAAGATTGTTATTATGGCATAATTGTTACACAGAGGCACCTCTAATCTCATCCTGAAGTTGGCACATGGGTAGAATTCCTAACCAAGCCAACATGCATTTTGGTCTGAGTGCATCAGATTATTGATCAGTCATTTTTTAGGCTTTTAATTTTTCTCCATAGATGGACTTTGCCTATTACTAATTAGCTTTTTCTTTGGAGAGTCTACATTATTAGGTCATGAGTTTATAAACTCTTTTTGAATTGTATAAGATATTCAATGAATTAGAAAGGAATTCATAGATTCTTAACTGTTTTTCCTGATTTGTTCTGGGTTAGTATTAAGTGACAGCAATCTATTCACAAGGAATGTTAGAAACCGTAGGTAAGTTTGGGGAGCAAATAGCATAAGTACCACTGTGAGTCCCTCTGTTAATAACATTTAGAGGAAAACCTCCAACCCATTCATGAAACTTGATGGTTTTGCTTTCATGAATGCCCTAAGGTCAGAGATGGGTGAAAACAGTGAGATGGGAGAATCTAGCAGGGACTTGATGGCTGTTCACTAGTTGTATGGAGACTACTGCTAAAAGTTTAACTTTCAGATTAGAAGAATACTATAAGTGACATCAATATATAGTATATGCATTTTTTCCATTTCCCTAGCTTAGCTTTCAGTGCTATTTGCAATACCAGATATAATACTATACAGGGTCCTTGTCATTTTTACTTGAAAATACGCTTATCACCTCATTTTCTGGCTTATTCACATAAGAGCCTAAACTTCAGGGACATTGTATTTAATCTTTTTGTCAAGTTGAGTGGCTTCTGATTGAATACATGAGGCATCCTAACTCTGAGGCCAAGCATAATTTTAAAATCTTAAGTTGGAAGTAAAAAAATAACCTAATTAAATTATAGTGTTATTTTGGTCCAGGCAACAGTGTTTTATAACTTCTATTTCAGTGGTAGTAGCAGTAATATGACTTCTCTCTAAATGAGATTTTATTTTCCTAAATTAATAAGGCTCCCTCAATAGAGAATATTTTAGTAAACAGCTTATTTACTTATTAGTAAATAAGAGACAATTGTAATAATTTATACCTATCTGATACACATACCATCTGAAAGACTATTTCTTATAAACTATTTTTAGGAATGCACTATTTAATTAGCAACTCAGTGAAAGATTACACCATAGTAGATTACACTGGTAAAGAACAGAGGTATGCTGAAGCTTTAGTACCTGGCAGTGTTAATATGAAATTAATTTGAAACTGAGCCAACTATAATGTTCATATAGAAAAATGTCAGACATCCGATGAATGTCACTTACCAAATGTAACCAAAAGCGAGATGGTCAGGAAAAGACTGTTGTTGTCTCAAGCAAGCTTCTGAAGCTTAGGCAAATTATTTAGCCCCTTAAAATCGGATTCTGACATCCTGAATTTAATGTGTTCTGAAAACAAAGTGTGTGACTCATGAAATAAAGAACACTTAACCAAAAATTTGAAATTATCAAAAATTTAGGCCAAAGAGTTAAAATAAAAACAGCTGTTAGGAATGAAAAATGGCTGTAGGAATTTAGTTACAAGTACTTCACAAAAACATGTTCATCACATTTACATAATGCAGCATTACAATACAAAGCTAGCTGCTCTCCTGACCAAGCAAGTTCTCTTAGCATCTAACAAAAATAATTTAGGTACATTTCTTTTTTTGCATGGAATTGTCATATATGTTTGCATTTTTTTGGTACAAAACATAGAAAAAAGCATTGGCACATTTTGTAGTGATTAAGTCATTTTTTCCCCCATGTACTAGTTCCAAGTATGCTGCATTCAGATTTTCATTTGAAAAAAAGTAACTACTGGTTCAGTTAATTTAGTCTCTGTTTATACCTCTTAGGAATGCAGCATGGAGTACAGAGAATTTGAAAGAAGAACAAATATTTTGTTTACTAAATCTCTAATATTTATAATACACAGAAGGGTTGGCTGGTAAAAGAGAAAGGAAAATCTCAGGACTGACTTGATGTAGATCACAGAAAGTTGTGAAAAGAGCTGTATAAAAATATGCACTTGTGCTTTAGAAGCTTTTAGCATACAATTAATAGCTTAAAATAGTATTTACTGCTTCCCCATATGCCTATTTTCTGATATATTTACACATCTTGCAGTCTTTTACATCATTAAAGCAAAATGGCATGATTGTAAATAAAGATAGGTTAAAAACATCTGAACCTTGAAACTTCCTCTCTCTCCTTGGTAACATGGCACAACATACTCCGTGGACTTAAACCCAGAAAATTTAGATTGCTCTAATAAAAAATTTTAAACAGCAAATGTATATAAATTTTTTTTAAAAACAAGCTTGTCCAAGGGTAGTCAGATTAATGGCTTGTATAGAATACTCAACTGCCTCTGTAAACCAGAAATAAAGGGATAAAGCTCTTGGATTATCCCCAAATAAGATGTCACTTCCTTCCCCTTCGTGGATGGCTTTCTGTTAGGATGAATCCCTTTTTGGGGAGAGAGAGCTACGCAGGCTGCTGATACCAGTCTAGAGAAGGCACTCACTAGGCCAAGGCTATATTCTAATTTGAGTGTCACACCATCAGTCAGAACCATCTAGCCATGGAGGCTCTGAAACTAACTAGTTTATCAGCAGTTTGGTCCCAGTTGTTTTGCTCATTTTATATAGGTTTTTAAAAATTAGATATTCTTAGGCATCTTTTAGATTGATGCTCTGGAGGAAAATAGTCAAGCCAAACAGTGACAGAGACTTTCATGGTAAAGGATGAGCTAAATACTAGCAAAGCTTCATGGTCCATCATCCAGAGAGATGGTGGGCTTGTGGGCACCAAGTCTTTGCTGCATGTGTCCTGCTAGTTACAGTGAATCAGCTGTATGGTTTGATGAGAGCACATAGGATTACAGCAGGGTAATGGATTTTGCCATGTGTTTGTTCTGTCACTAAATGATTGTTCAAAAGAACATATATTAATATTTTTCTTCACAGAACATAGTTTTCTAAAAATGAAATTTGGGAAGTTGAATGATTCAAGGTCAGATATTAAACATTAGCTCCTTAACCTATACCTGTCATTTTCATTATGAAGGAAAGCCTCTTACACTACTGTGATTCACAGTGCCCTTTGTAGATCAAGAGGTCACCTTCTCTGTCTTGGCTTTAATTGTCAGATGGAAGCCTCAGACTTTTGCACTTTAGGTCATCTAATGTCTTCCAGTGTTTGTAGTTATCGGCCAAATGTTGCATCAGCGTTGGCAAGTGTGCAAAGGCTGCAAGGACATAGAAGAATAAAAAGAAGCCTGTTAAGTTAGATTCTAGGAGCATTTATAAGGTTGAGGCTCTTTGGGACAAATTTGGGATCAGAATTGGAGGTGAGGTACCCTAGGGTAGGCCTAAGGTGAATACACAAGTGTGAGAAGGATAAATCACTAAATACTGGTTTCTATAATAGGAACAGGTCCTTTTAACTAAAAATTTCTAACAAAAGATCAGAAAGAGAAATTAAGGACACAATCCTATTTACAATCACATCAAAAAGAATAAAATACCTTGGAATAAACCTACCTAAAGAAGCAAAAGACCTATACTCTGTAAACTATAAGACGTTGATGAAAGAAACTGAAGATGACACACACAGCTGGAAAGATACCATGTTCCTGGATTGGAAGAATCAATACTGTGGAAATGACTATATTACCCTAAGACAATCCCTATCCCAATACCAACAGCATTTTTCACAGAACTAGAAAAAATATTTTAAAATTTGCATGGAAACACAAAAGACCCCAAATAGCCAAAGCAACCCAGAGAAAGAAAAACAGAGCTGGAGGAATCAGACTCTCTGGCTTCAGACTATACTACAAAGCTACAATCATCAAAACAGTATGGTCCTGGCGCAAAAACAGAAATAGAGATCAATGCAACAGGAGAGAAAGCCCAGAAATAAACCCGCACATTTATCGTCAATCAATCCACAACAAAGGAAATAAGAATATATGACAGAGAAAAGACAGTGTCTACAATAAGTGGTGCTGGGGAAACTGACAACTCAGTTTTACAACTCAGTGTAAAAGAACTCAATTAGAATATTCTCTAACACAGTTCAGTCGCTCAGTCATGTCCAACTCTGCAACCCCATGAATCGCAGCATGCCAGGCCTCCCTGTCCATCACCAACTCCCGGAGTCCACCCAAACCCATGTCCATCGAGTCGGTAATGCCATCCAGCCATCTCATCCTCTGTCGTCCCCTTCTCCTGCCCCCAATCCTTCCCAGCATCAGGATCTTTTCCAATGAGTCTACTCTTTGCATGAGGTGGCCAAAGTATTGGAGTTTCAGCTTCAACATCAGTCCTTCCAATGAACACCCAGGACTGATCTCCTTTAGGAGGGACTGGCTGGATCTCCTTGCAGTCCAAGGGACTCTCAAGAGTCTTCTCCAACATCACAGTTCAAAAGCATCAATTCTTCGGCACTCAGCTTTCTTCACAGTCCAACTCTCACATCCATACATGACCACTGGAAAAACCATAGCCTTGACTAGACGGACCTTTGTCAGCAGAGTAATGTCTCTGCTTTTCAATATGCTATCTAGGTTGGTCATAACCTTGCTTCCAAGAAGTAAGCGTCTTTTAATTTCATGGTTGCAATCACCATCAGCAGTGATTTTGGAGCCCCCCAAAATAAAGTCTGACACTGTTTGCACTGTTTAACCATCTATTTCCCATAAAGTGATGGGACCAGATGCCATAATCTGAGTTTTCTGAATGTTGAGCTTTAAGCCAAGTTTTCTACTCTGCTCTTCACTTTCATCAAGAGGCTCTTTAGTTCTTCTTCACTTTCTGCCATAAGGGTGGTGTCATTTGCATATCTGAGGTTATTGATATTTCTCCCAGCAATCTTGATTTCAGCTTGTGTTTCTTCCAGCCCAGCGTTTCTCGATAACTTTGTGGGGGAGAGAGTGGTCTCCCTGTCCTATTCCTCTGCCATCTTAGCCCCCCCCCCCGCCAGCGTTTCTCATGATGTACTCTGCATTTAAGTTAAATAAGCAGGGTGATAATATACAGCCTTGACATACTCCTTTTCCTATTTGGAACCAGTCTGTTGTTCCATGTCCAGTTCTAACTGTTGCTTCCTAACCTGCATACAGGTTTCTCAAGAGACAGTCAGATGATCTGGTATTCCCATCTCTTTCAGAATTTTCCACAGTTTATTGTGATCCACACAGTCAAAGGCTTTGGCATAGTCAATAAAGCAGAAATAGATGTTTTTCTGGAACTCTCTTGCTTTTTTGATGATCCAGCAGATGTTGGCAATTTGATCTCTGATTCCTCTGCCTTTTCTAAAACCAGCTTGAACATCTGGAAGTTCACGGTTCACATATTGTTGAAGCCTGGCTTGGAGAATTTTGAGCATTTCTTTAACACAGTACACAAAGTAAACTCAAAATGGATTAAACACCTAAATGTAAAGTCAGATACTATAAAATTCCTAGAGGAAAACACAGGCAGAACACTAGTTGCCACAAGTCACACCAATATCTTTTTGGATCTACCTCCTACCTAGAGTAATGAAAAAGACAGACATAAATCGGACCTAGTTAAACTTAAAAGCTTTTGCGCAGCAAAGGAAACCATAAGCAAAATGAAAAGAAAGCCCACAGAGTGGGAGAAAATATTTGCAAACGAAGTGACTGACAAGGGATCAATCTGAAACATACCAACAGCTCATGAAGCTCTAGTTCAAATAACTCACTCAGAAAATGGACTGAAGATCTAAATAGACATTTCTTCAAAGAAGACATACAGATGGCCAAAAAGTTCAACATCACTAAATGAGAAATGCAAATCAAAGCTACAATGAGGTATCACCCTCACACCAGTCAGAATAGCCATCATCAAAAAGTCTATGAATAATAAATGCTGAAGAGAGAGTGGAGAGGAAGGAGCCTTCCTACACTGTTGGTGGGAATGTAAATTGGTGCAGCCACTATGGAGAACAATTCAGAAAACTTAAAGTAGAGTTACCATATGACTCAACAATCCACTACTGGGCATATATCCAGAGAAAGCCACAATTCAAAAAGATACATGCACCCCAGTGTTCATTGTAGTACACTTTACAATAGCCAAGACATGAAAGCAACGTAAATGTCACTGACAGATTAACGAAGAAGATGTGGTAGATATACACAATTGGTGAATTTAACTCAGATGACCATTATATCTACTACTCTGGGCAAGAATCTCTTAGAAGAAATGGAGTAGCCATCCTAGTCAAAAAAAGAGTCCAAAAAAAAAAAAAAAATGCAGTACTTGCATGCAATCTCAAAAACGACAGAATGATCTCTGTTCATTTCCAAGGCAAACCATTCAATGTCACAGTAATCCAGGTCTACGCTCCAACCAGTAATGCTGAAGAAGCTGAAGTTGAATGGTGCTATGAAGACCTACGAGACCTTCTAGAACTAACACCTAAAAAAGATGTCCTTTTCATTATAGGGGACTGGAATGCAAAAGTAGGAAGTCTACTGGAATGCAAAAGTAGCAAGTCAAGAAATACCAGAGTAACAGGCAAATTTGGCCTTGGAGTACAGAGTGAAGCGGGGCAAAGGGTAATAAGAGTTTTGCCAAGAGAACGCACTGGTCATGGCAAACATCCTCTTCCAACAACAAAGAGAAGACTCTACATATGGACATTACCAGATGGTCAATATCGAAATCAGATTGATTATATCTTTGCAGCCAAAGATGGAGAAGCTCTATACAGTCAGCAAAAACAAGATGCGGAGCTGACTGTGGCTCAGATCATGAACTCCTTGTTGCAAAATTCAGACTTAAATTGAAGAAAGTAGGGAAAACTACTAGACCATTTGATATGACCTAAATCAAATCCCTTATGATTATACAGTGGAAGTGACAAATAGATTTAAGGGACTAGATCTGATAGACAGAGTGCCTGAAGAACTATGGATGGAGGTCCATGATATTGTACAGGAGGCAGGGATCAAGACCATCCCCAAGAAAAAGAAATGCAAAAAGACAAAATGGTTATCTGAGGAGGCCTTACAAATAGTGAAAAGAAAAGAAGCGAAAGGCAAAAGAGAAAGGGAAAGATACACCCATCTGAATGGAGAGTTCCAAAGAATAGCAACAAGAGATAAGGCCTTCCTCAGTGATCAATGCAAAGAAATAGAGGAAAACAATAGAATGGGAAAGACCAGAGATCTCTTCAAGAAAATTAGAAATACCAAGGGAACATTTCATGCAAAGATGGGCTCAATAAAGGACAGAAATGGTATGGATCTAACAGAAGCAGAAAATGTTAAGAAGAGGTGGCAAGAACACACAGAAGACCTATACAAAAAAGATCTTCATGACCCAGATAATCCCGATGGTGTGATAACTCACCTAGAGCCAAACATCCTGGAGTGCAAAGTTGAGTAGACCTTAGGATGCGTCACTACAAACAAAGCTAGTGGAGGTGATGGAATTCCAGCTGAGCTATTTCAAATCCTCAAAGATGATGCTGTGAAAGTGCTGCACTCAATATGCCAGAAAATATGGAAAACTCAGCAGTGGCCACAGGACTGGAAAAGGTCAGTTTTCATTCTAGTCCCAAAGAAAGGCAATGCCAAAGAATGCTTAAACTACTGCACAATTGCACTCATCTTACACGCTAGCAAAGTAATGCTCACAATTCTCCAAGCAAGACTTCAACAATATGTGAACCAAGAACTTCCAGATGTTCAAGCTGGATTTAGAAAAGGCAGAGGAACCAAAGATCAAGTTGTCAACATCCACTGGATCATCGAAAAAGCAAGAGAGTTCCAGAAAAACATCTGCTTTATTGACTATGCCAAAGCCTTTGACTGTGGGTCACAACAAACTGTGGAAAATTCTTCAAGAGATGGGAATACCAGACCACCTGACCTGCCTTTTGAGAAGTCTGTATGAAGGTCAGGAAGCAACAGAACTGGACGTGGAACAACAGACTGGTTACAAATAGGAAAAGGAGTACGTCAAGGCTGTATATAGTCACCACGCTTATTTAACTTATATGCAGACTACATCATGAGAAACGCTGGGATGGAGGAAGCACAAGCTGGGATCAAGATTGCCAGGAGAAATATCAGTAACCTCAGATATGTAGATGACCCCACACTTAAGGCAGAAAGTGAAGAAGAACTAAAGAGCCTGTTGATGGAAATGAAAGAGGAGAGTGAGAAAGTTGGCTTAAAACTCAGCATTCAGAAAACTAAGATCATGGCATCTGGTCGCATCACTTCATGGCAAATAGATGGGGAAACAATGGAAACAGTGACAGACTTTATTTTTGGGGGCTCCAAAATCACTGCAGATGGTGATTTCAGCCATGAAATTAAAAGACGCTCCTTAGAAGAAAGTTATGACCAACCTAGACAGCATTTTAAAAAGCAGAGACATTATTTTACCAGCAAAGGTCCATCCAGTCAAAGCTATGGTGTTTCCAGTAGTCATGTATGGATGTGAGAGTTGGACTATAATGAAAGCTGAATTCTGAAGAATTGATGCTTTTGAACTGTGGTGTTGGAGAAGACACTTGAGAGTCCCTTGGACTGTAAGGAGATCCTACCAGTCCATCCTAAAGGAGATCAGTCCTGAATATTCATTGGAAGGACTGATGCTGAAACTGAAACTCCAAAACTTTGGCCACCTGATGTGAAGAAGTGACTCATTGGAAAAGACTCTGAGGCTGGGAAAGATTGAAGGTGGTAGGAGAAGGGGACGACAGAGGATGAAATAGTTGGATGGCATCACCAACTCAATGGACATGAGTGAGTAGGCTCCGGGAGTTGGTAATGGACAGGGAGGCCTGGCGTGCTACAGTCCATGGGGTTGCAAAGAGTCAGACACGACTGAGTGACTGAACTGAACTGAATATCACTTAGCCATAAAAAAAAAAGAATGCCATTTTCAGCAACGTGGATGGACCTAGAGACTATCATACTAAATGAAGTAAGTCAGAGAAAGACATATCACTTATATGTGGAATCTGGGGGGAAAAAAAAGAATGTAAGTGAACTTATTTACAAAACAAATAAGCTCAGAGACTTCGAAAACAAACTTATGGTTACCAGAGGGGAATCGTGGAGGGAGGGATAAGTTAGGAGTTTGAGATTACCATCTACACACTACTATGTAGAGAATAATCAATAAGAACCTACTGTATAGCACAGGGAATTCTACTCAACAGTAGATAATATTCTGTAATAACCTATATGGGTTAAGGATCTGAAAAAGAATGGATATATTTATATATGTAACTGAATCACCTAGCTGTATACGTGAAAGTAACACGTTGTAAATCAACTATAATCCAACATAAAATAAAAATTACAAAAAATTAAATCTCAGTGAAAAGCTGTTTATCAAGTGATATTACCAAAAGAATCTAATTCAGAGTAGACATATTATTTTGTGTTCTCTACAATTTCCTCCAATGATAGAAAAAAACTCCTTTACGCTTTGGAAATGTGTCCTTTGAAGAGTGAAACACTTGTTTATCCAGTTATCAGACATCCATTGAGTCTTCCATACACATGGTCTGTGCTGAGGATGTGGAAAGTGTTCACGTACTCACACCATAACTGGCCACAAACAGCTGACATTTTTAAAAAAGAGTAACATTTAACACCTTTAGGCCTGGCCTCTGTCATTAAACGTAATCATTATAAAGCATAACAAGAGAGTATGTTTGTGGGTAACAAAACAGGAAGCATCTTACCGTCCCAAGCATCAAACATATCTGTTATGAAGTAGTCAATAAAGGAGATTTGGGACTTGGGGATGCTACAGGTATTCCGGTCAAACACTGGCATCACTACGGGTAGCCCCTGTCTCTTCTCTTCGTCCGTCTGTAAGAAATAACACACACGGGGCTGTAGGGCAGGTGAGGAGCTGTCACAGTAGCATCGAGTTTGTCAGAACCACCCTGTGAAAAAGGTGTCCTAATCCATCGATGAAGAAACAGGCTCAGCATTTCCCAGGGCTTACATAACTCAACTACCTGATGAGCTGTAGTGACTGGATTCAGCTCTTCTGACTCTTTTAAATGTGTTAGATAACTATTTACAGCTACCCGCCCCCCCCCCCGAAGCAGTGATTTCAGGATTCATACCCTCTTTTCTAAGATCTGTGTTCATAATTGCAAGGTCGACAACTTTCAAAGTAATACTACTAAATACTAAGTGGAGTTTACACTGAGGGTACAGAAGCAATGGTGGGTTTAAAGCTGCTGACGTCTCAGCACGAATCGAAGAACTGGAACCAAGCTGTATCAACAGACATTGTATTATTCACTGTTATATGCTTGCAGGTTAAAAAGAAAGTCAGTTTCATTTAATGATGTCTAAATTAAAGCAGTAAGAATTATTAATCTTACTAGACCTTTGAAAATACTTTCAAATATTCTGTGTGACAAAATCTGAAGTATATACAAAGCCCTTGTGCTGCACATCCAAGGGTGTGATGGTTATCTGAAAAGCAGGTAGGCAGTTGAGCTGAACTAGGTTCTTTTTTTCATGGAATAACTATTTTTTACTGAAAAGAATGACTGACAAACTGATTGTTTGGCTGTACTGGTCATGCATGCAATTCTGACGATATGTGTAAATTGAGTATTTTGCACATTGAAGTGTATGTTTATAATGCATAAGGTCATAATTCACAGGACTGAAGTTAAAATCCACATTTACTGGTGGTGTACTGAGCCAGAGACCAGCTGACCAGAGACCTCATTTGTAACTCGATTTTTAGGTCACATTGTCGTGTGAACATTCGTACTTTCCTTTATGGGAAAAGGACACCTACGCAGGGAAGTTACATTAAAGAACTTAAAAATGGTTCTTTCCCATTTTCCATTCACATACTTTGAGAACATTTAGGAGTAGGATTTTAAGTCTTCTCTGTGGGTTCTGGAAAGCCCCATTAATGGTCTCCTACCAGTTTCGGCTCAGCTTGCTCATTTCAGGTCAGTCGATCAGGCAGCCTTAGAATATCCACTGCTGTTCAAGGAGTGGTTTGGGTTTTTTTTTCCCCCTTCTCTTTCTGGCAAGCTCTGAGCTGGCTGTCCTAATTCGCTTTAATTCATGGACTCTCTTCTCATCCTTGAAAGCTACAGCTAACTTACTGCATCCTTAGCTGGTTTTTGCCCTGCCAACCCTTCAAGACATCATTGGCTAGTCTTTAACCTGCCTCAGTAGTACATTCCAGTGAGACTGGCACTCCCCCTCCCCAAATAATTACTTGTAGCCACTTGGGACATGTTTGTCTTTCTGTCCCACATCATAAACATGAGTCCCTAAAGCCTCTTGTTTGGAAGTAGGCCTCTATTTCAAATGGCATCTTGTGGTCTGCTACTTTCTGGGTTGTTATTCAACTCTTTACACTGCCAAAGTTACTATTGCTATATAGAAATTCTATTTTTCCTCTTTACTATTTTGGTTATAACACTTGGTTCTCTCAGAATGTCCTTTCCCATTTCTAAATTTTGAAATCCTTAAAAAAAAAAAACCCAGCTCTAACACCTTTTCCACCTTTCTAGATAAAAGCCGTTCTTTTATCTAGAAAAAAAACCTTTCTGAACTCTTAGGACTTAACATATACCTCCTTTAGAAGTATTTTCACTTAAAAAAATACATTGCGTGGACCTATTTGTGTCTATGTCCCCTACTGCATTATAAGCTACCCTCAGGCAGAGATCTGTCTTATGTCTGTGTTTCCCACAATACAACATGGAGATAATAATCTGATGAATGACTGGATTTCCCAGTTTTTGTGGAAGTTCAGGATCTAAAAACTTGAGAATGAAAAGAATCTCAAAGGCTCAGTTTCTCTCCTTCCCCCTTGAGCGACTTTGATTAGTGACCAGCCATACCAGTTAGTCTCTTGAGGGACCAGAATTCTATTCCAGGCTGGGGTGAGCCATTTCTTTCTGAGAAAGTCATTTACTTGTTCACTCCTGGTGCTTCCCCAGAGAGACAGCCCACCTGTGCAAAGTACTCCTCAGAGATCCTCCCAGCCCATTCAATGCACAGGTCCAGGGGGCGGCAGGGGTTGGCTACGTCTGCACACTTAATCATCATGCGTTTGATCAGGGTCTGGTTCTCAGGGAAGTTCTTCCCCGGAGGGCTGCACTCACAGTCACTGCCGTCAATCTGGAAAGCAGACGAGGGTTGGTTTAATATGATGGTGAAGCCCACAAGAGTCAACTGGTCAGATACTGTATGGTGGTCACCCAGGCCATCTCAGGCATGAGACGTGATGAAGGAGGCATTCCCATGTTTAATTCCATATATGATACACTGACATATTCAAGCAATACAAACACATAGAGCTTAAAAATGCAGCGTTCCTATCACCACCCACCTCGTGGTTTTGTTTTCAACCAGTCACTCCCAATTTAACTGTCTACGGTCTTCTGATACTGATAGGCATTTAATGAAAATCAACAGGAATATAGCTCTTTAAAGCATCTAATTTTGAGGTCTCCCAAGAGCCCGAAGAACAGAGAACTAGAAGGGCTTTGAATCCTCTAAAATGCCACCATTTATTCCAGTCTCTGCTGTCTGCAGGCTCCTCTCATCATCGTCTTTGGGCCTACTTTTGTCACCACTGGCTTTATTTCAGGGCTTTTCTTTCAGGGAGTTCAGAGTTGCTATGGACACTGTCAATCTGTTCTTGTCCCCAGGGAAAACAAATGGCCAACACTTCAGCCCTTCCTTACCAACTCCAAGTAAATAACCATCTTGTATTCAAGACAGAGAGAAAATGCTCTGAGGCCAGAGTATAGGGTATAACGGAAATACACTCTGATGTTTATTATTACATGTGAAATGGTTACCTCAGCTGCCATTGGCTTGTTGATGCTGTTCACAAATTTGTTCACATGTTCAAAGTGTTTTGTCATCTCTGTTGCTAAAACCATGTCAATAATAGCTTGGCGCAGTGTTCGATAATGGTTCCTGAAATAACCAGAAGACAAAGGGCCTTTGTTCAAATCATTGCCTGCTGAATTAGAACTGTTCTGCCATTTCACCACACTTCCCACAATCCAGGAGGAAGCTAGGGGCATTGAAGAAATGAGTGAAGACCACAAAAGAGTTTACCTGCTCATCTTCCTACTAAGCCAGGACTTGGTGACACTATACCTAATCTTCCCAAAGATAGCTGGCCCTCATATGATCTGTGAGGATTAGAAGAGGCACCACCTGTCACATGGGCACTTATTTTACAAGGTGGTTCCCTTCTGTCTGCCCTTGGCAACATCAGAAAAGCAAGGCGGAAGGAAAGGACGAGTTCCTTCCCCGTGAGGCTGGTGCAGCAACCTGACGAGCTGTCCCCTGGCATTCGGTGCAGACACAGCGATTCTTATTACAGAGAAGTCTTGTCATTTCTTTTGATGGTGGCATTGGAAGAAAGTTTTCCAATTAACGAGCAATTATCTACATTACAGTTACACAGAAGTTGTAATGGAAGGAGCAGCAACCCTGCTCAAAGTCACTGCCCAGTTCCTATAATCTTTTTCTAAGTCCAGGAGCCAGAATGAGGAACTGAATGAAACTGGCTATCGGCAACAATTCCTTCTTTGAAAGTTCTAAAAACAGTACTTGATATGAAGCCTTCAGCTGACGGTGGAATAACTGAATATTTTCATATTATAATAATGATATGTTTTCAGGTTTCCAGAGACCAAGGTGATTGGTTCGGGCTCATGGTGACAGGTGATCACTGAGGCCCGTGCGGGCTCTGCACGCTCGTTGCACTGCTCTCTCTTGGGGGTCTTCTCTCCAGCCTGGCTGGTACTACGTTGGAAATATTCAGTCTGGCTGCAGGGCTGTGTCAGGCAAGAAGAATGGCTCCTATCTGTTCACCTGTGGCCAACTCACCAGAGGAGAGAGTTCAACCATGGGGGGAAACCCGCCCCACCCTGCGGACTCCAGGAGCTCTGCTGGGACCGGGGAACACGGTCTTCTCATGAGCTAGGGTTTTAAATGGCCAAAAACTGAGCCAGGGAAAGATGGGGAAGGATACATTTCCTCAACTTACAGCAAAGACAGGATGTCCTTTTGAGAGAGTGAAAATATCTGTTATATTTATTAGTAGCAATAATCTGTAGAAATCTTTGCAGCATATAAAGCATTTTCATGAACTCACTGAAGACCAAATGGAGTTTAAAAAGTTGAAAGCAGTCTAAAAAGTACAGTTAAGATGAGAAGGGCAAAGTTATTATTTTACTGTCTGATACAATGGGAAAACTATTATTATTTCCTCTTCCCCACCAAGAGGAACCTAAGTACTTGGAGAAGTCAGGGAAAACTGAGTTTCCGACTTACATTTTACAAACCCAATCACAAGAGCCTGAGGACACAAACCTGTCGATATTCTTGAAAATGTTGCATTTGCTGTCCTTGACCGTGAGCTGGAAGGCCAGGGCTGTGTGGTGACTCTCCAAGACAGCGGTGTCATTATAGAGCACAGCGAGCTCACTGCCCGCGTTGCACAGGAAAGAGTTGGTCCTTCCCGGGTGGTCCACGTCGTGGACTGTGGCAGCGATCAGGGCGGCCACCTCATCCAGCTGATCGAGGCTTCCCTGGGGCCCGGGGGAGGCAAGGTTGAGTGTTACCCACTGGATAATGGAGACCTACACTCATCCCTGTCTCCCAGGGGGGCATACGCCAGGGGATCCTTCTCTGACTTCCTAGAAGTTAAGAGGCCACCTAGGATACATCACATCACCTTGCTGTATCGTGGATTATCTGGAGGGAAACAGAAATCTGAGTTGCAGTTATAATGGATACCTAAATTCTTTCTCCAGAGTCCATTTACTCTAGTTGTTCTGCGGGGAAATGACAAACAGGAATGCGTGCATAGTGGCATAGTGCCATGACTCTCTTCCATAAGCGGACCGAGAAGAAAGTGGCCTAGGATCACAGGTGTTACTTTACTTGCCTACTTCTGAAAAGATTCTGAGAGTGTGGCAGTAAACAGCACAGATACAACAAAACTCTCCACACAAAGATAAGAGGAGTAGAGCCAAGTAACATAAGAGGATCAAGGGCAAAAAGAATTTTCCCAGGAAAACTGACGCTAAGGGAGCTCTCACAGTTAAGAAACACAATTCAGCTCTGGGCCAGCAGGTGGCAAAGGCAAAAGGGGGACCCCTATTCTTAACACACTCATCATATAATTAAAGAACACAACCCAGAGCATCAGGGGATACAAACATTTTCTCAGCTCACAGCTTGAGGAGGAAGTTATCCAATGGCCTGCTGTTGTATAAGACATTGTACTTTATGAATTCTTTCCTTCAATCACCATTTATTGGATGCTTGCTGGGCGCCAGCTGTCTTGCAGGGTGCAGGAGTTGTGGTGAATTACTCTGGCATAGTGTCTGTGCTAATGCAGCTGGCCGTTTACTGGGGAAGGCATACGTAACTTACTGTAAGATGGGTTAAGAAGGAACATGCAGGTGGTTTGTGAGTGTAGCCATGAGGCCTGATCTAGTTTAGGGCAGTGCTGTCCATTCAGCTTTCTGTGGTGATGGAAAAGTCTGCACGTGGGCTAACAGTAACCCCTCATCCCTCATGGCTCCTGGACACTTGAAATGTGCCAGTGTGCCAAGGAATGGAATGTCTCATTTTATTTTAATTAAATGTGGCTACTGGCTACTTTGGATGATGCAGATGCAGAGGGTGGGCAAGAATGGGCTCTCTGAGGGAGCGACTTTTATGCTGGAAACTGAAGGATAAGCAGGAGTCAGCCAGACAAAAAATGGCAAGGGAGAGAAATCCAGGCAGAAAGATCAGTTTATATGATGCTTCTGATGTGAAACAAAGTGATTTATGAAGAGGGAACTTAAAGAGCATCATTGTGACTGAAGGGTAGTGAGCGAGAGGAAAAGTGGTTCCCAAGATGAGGCTCAGGGTAGGGGGTGAGGTGGGCATAATTTTTGGTTTTTCCGAGTTGCTTTCCTAGGCTGTTGGAGGAAAACCCTGCAAACTGCTTCTCAGATGCGAACAGGTAAGAAACAGCGACTCTGAAGCTCAGCCCTGAAAACTTTTCTGAAAACTGTCCCTACCAGAACGAAGACATTTCCATTTTCAGACTGACCTCCTGGAGCTGGGGGACAGTCCTAGCTTGGCCTCGGTCCACATGAACCACCTTCTCAAGCGGGCCTAGCAGTCAAGGCCATTCTTCTCGGTTCTTCCCAGAGACTGATGCTGTGATGCCCAGGGCGAGCAAATACACCTAGCCCCCTTTTGCTGCTGGTTAGGAGAGGCCGTGGTAACCCGCAGGGATGGTCAGGGGTCCGGGCTGCCCCTGCTTGGCCTCCACTCTCACTGATTCTCCCTGTGCACTGAGGACCGTGAGGCCCAAACTTTGGGCCTCCAGCCAGTGCTCTTGGGGTGTGTTCTATCTTGCTTGGGGTACGGGGCCGATTTATTTTTACGTTCTTTAATGATGTAGATTCAAGCAACTAGAGTAGACAACAAATAGCACTAGAGGAGACGTGCCCTTCCAGCTTGCGCTGATTCGGACCCTGCCCTCTCAGTGCTATCAGGGCCACGCCCTGAGTTTTGGTGGGCACTGTCTATTAAGGCAGTGTCTGAGAAATGCAAGGGAAGCAGGGATAGAAGGCCAGGCTGCTCACTGGCAGATGGGAGGAGCAAGGCTCTCCCTATGGCAGGGAGGACTGTCTGTGGAAGAACCCCCCCCGCCAAACCCACGGGAGGAGAAATGCAGACATTTCTGGAGTGTTGTCTTCCTTCAGCCAGCAGGGTCAGAATGGACTCCTTCCTAGATTAGCCTTTGCAACAGCTGCTTTACTAGGATAAACAGTCACACGCAGACAATCACAAAAGAATGCTGGCTATCTGGACCTCTCCACTAACTGGTTCCTGGGAACAGGTAAGAGTGGGGAGGGGGCCAGGTCTGTAAGGCATGGAAGGAAAATGTCGGCTCTGCACAGGTTCTGGTGGTGTTGAGGACGTGCAGCTCTCACGGTGACGTTAAGAGTTTTAGCCTTCTAAAGAAGTTAGGGGTGACAGGTGACATGGGGATTTGGTAAGAACATTTTTCTGACTCTCTTGAGCAGTAGAAGTAGGTCTGGTGGAAGAGGCCTCAGGAGTAAATCCCACTTGAAGCGCTTCATAGTGGACTAACCAGTGATCTTGGGCTGCTATTAAACCTTTGAGCTCAGGAGTCCCTTCTAGCCCAATTCTCCAGGGTTCTGTGCCACTCTAAAGTATCTGATTCTTTTGCCTCTTAGAAAATGTCTTTTGGATTACAGGCATATTGTATCTAGTCTTAGACTTATTTGTATTGCTGCTATTTGAGAATTTAATTAGACTCTGAATGCACTAGCAGAACAAATAATTTAAAGAAAATTTCTTATTTTAGGGGAGGGAGAGTAAAGGAGATAATAAAGTGACTAAGCATTCCCTAATTTATCAAGCATTTAATCTATATTTTTTCTAGAGCGATTCTGTTTAAGAGGACTTCATCTTGAACTCAAGGCTGCAGTGCCTACACATCAGTTTGGTCCCAGTGTTCATGCCCACGCTCCTGTCCTCATTTGACCGTGTGCAAACTCTGCTGTATCATCTCTCATGTGGTGGAAAATGGAGGAATGTGAAACTGGACAGGAATCTCGAAGTGCTTTAGCTCCTCACAGAAAGAGAAGCCTGCGTGTTGTGACTGCAGAAGCCCATGAGTGCCGCGCTTAGAGAAAGCTTGCGCAGCGCAACAAAAAGCCCCTGCAGCCAAAAACGGGGCCATAGAAAGGCTGTTATCACCTGTGATACCACCTTTTTAAAAGAGATAAAAATCTTACAAAAGCAGCATTCTTGAACCACTCTATTTGCTTTCTTGCTGATGAAAATAAATGCCAGGGTCAGTCTTTGGCAAAACTGAGAAGGCAACGCCACCCCCTCCCCATGTTGGTGCCTTTTCTGCCCCTCTTACCTGTCCACTACCACGCTTCTCCTTGAGCACCTAGGGGCTCAGACTAAGTAAGAAAATGACTGCATGTTAAGCATCTGCCATCTGTCTCTATATAGCACTTGTCCCAAGGATATCTGCTTTCTAAGCTTCACTTCTAATTGTAGCAGCAAAGAATTACAAGCTTCACTGAAAGTGATGACAGTTGGAAAAGAGGGGAGATGGGGA
Organism: Giraffa tippelskirchi; assembly: GCF_054371585.1. Classification (NCBI taxonomy): domain Eukaryota; kingdom Metazoa; phylum Chordata; class Mammalia; order Artiodactyla; family Giraffidae; genus Giraffa; species Giraffa tippelskirchi. The sequence continues at coordinate 75,399,012 of NC_137281.1, read as the reverse complement.
CCTCTTGTAGCCACACATGGGGTACACACAGAGCTGCCCTCCAAACCAGCACCTTAAATGATAGTGCTGACTTCTCAGACTAGGGAACTTGGAATTCTTTCAGAATTATACAAACCATTAGCATGCAGATGTACACAATTCACACCTATACAAAACACATACGTATGTATATAAATCAGTAGGATGCTGAATGGCTCATAGCTATCTGGACTATAACATACCAATGACAAAATTCTGATCTTAAAATTTAATCTCTAGACCTAGTAACCATTTGCTATAATAATTAAGTTCTGTCCTCTAAGCTGGTATCATGAAGGGCTCCTAGTGAACATTTGGAGAATGGGTTTATGGATCAGCCAGACATGTAAAGGAGTGCTCACAGTGGCATAAATTATTGTTTTAAGCATTTGGGGGAAGGGAGGACTAGGAGAAAAGGCTGTGTCTTTACAACACCAAAAGGATCAGTCACTTTGGTAGCTCAAAAACTGTCAAATTGGGTCCAAAATAGCTGTTTGCTTAGTATATTTAGAAGGTTGAGTTCTTAGTGAGTTCTCCAAAAGCTGGGCAGGTAACTAGATTGTGCTGTCAAAACGCTACCTTCACTCTTTCCTTGCCGAGGAAGAAGGCTGTGGCGTGCAGGACATCAGCGGCGTGGGTGGAATTGTGGTAAGCATTGGAAGAGTGGTAGTTGGCTTCAATCAGCTGGAGCCAGGCCCGAAGAGTAGCTTCAGAACAGTGTAGAAATTCACAGACTCCAAACCGGGAAAAGACTTTCAAGCCCAGGTAAACCAATGGCCTGAAAAACAGGAAAGTACGCTCTGATTCATTGTATTCACTGCTCCAGAAACTGCTTTCTTTGAAGATACCGGGCAATTGGTTTACCTCCCTCCGATGCGTACTCCACAGCACAGGGGCATAAAAATCGTCCTCTCCAAATTAGAAGGTGATAGGGCCTCTCCTCCTCACCCGTCACTTCTTTAAAACTAGGTGCCTCGTGGTGGCTAATCCAAATGACCTCTAGACTGTCTCTAAGTCATCCGCCCTTCAGTGGCTCTACAACCAAGAGAGGCCTCTTACGGTCCCTCTCTGCTTCCACGTAAGCTCTACACTTCCGTGTTCCCTGAGGAAGTTACAGAGCCTGAGGACAAGAGGTATGGCTTGTGTGGGCTCAGCAGAGTCGTGTCACTGAGAGTCAATTACTTATTTACAGGTGCGTATCATTCATATCCAACACCTCTGGAAGAAATGAACTTCTGTAATAGAAGAGGACTTTCTGAGTTATCCGATCTTTCTCCTGCCTATCGGATAAAGCCAAGGGAAAGTCTACAGTGCTCTCAAACTCATGCTGTAAGCTGGAACTTTAACACGTTTGGGGCTGAGAATGCTTAGAACTCTTGGCTCACTGGCAGAAAGGATGACCTGGCTAGATCTGAAGAAGACACTCAGTATTTCTTCATCCTGGGTCGTCACCAGTCTGATCCCAGATCTTACCCGCTAATACTCCCTGCGCCATAGGGAGCTCACTCCAGGGACCATGGCCTCTCTGCATGATTGAAACTCCTCCAGCACGGCATGAAAAGCAGAGCCTGGGTGGTCAGCTGTGGCAAGGACTCACATCTCCCTCACAGTTTCCAGATGTGAAAGTCTAGAGCGTGTCCATCAACCCTCCCCTGCTGGCAGCTGGAGAAGCCCCGTACCTTTTGTGCGTCACAGCTTCCAGTTCAAAGATGTTGAACTCCCAGCTTTCCTCATTATCAAGCAATTGGGCGATGGAAGGTGGGACATCATTGATGGTTACTGGCATCGCAAGGTGACTATGACTCTGGTGCACGTCTGAACAAACAGATGGGGCAAGAAGGGTGGGTAACTGGGGACTCGTGAGGGCTGCTGAGCATCTGTCATCTTCATGGGTGCTGCCAGAAACAAAGTCTTGAACTTCCATGGGCAGGAAGATTTTCACCTCAGGGTTCTCTTATACTTCTGAACTTCAAGATCCCCCAATAGAAAAATAATTCAGCTTAATGGAATTAACTGTTTAAATATAGACAAGATTTGTGATTCTTACTCTTACAGTGCACAGAGAAGTAATTTATATTAGGAGACCTGGTTTCAAATGTAGACCATAGAGATATTTAAACACCAATGAGACCAACAGGAGTATCACAAACACCTTCCCCAAACAGTCATCCCAACACTGAGGGAGATCAAAGGCCAGAGACAGGTTACCAGTTACAAGTGGAGAGAGGACAACTTACTCTTAGTGAACACGTACTCATTTCCTGACAACCTTCTCAAGCCATCCTGGAATAAAGACAGATGCTATGAGAAGCATGCTTTCTATGTCATTATCATTATTCTCTCAGTTCTTTAATTAGCCAAAGGGATTTGAATCCTGAATAACCCAGTTAATCTGCAACTCCAAGTTGAAGCTCAAAATTGGATCAGAACAATAGCTACAAAACAGGGGATACTCTCCTTTTCATGGCTATTAGCTGCAGGGGATGGAGAACTGAGAATTAAGTGGCTGTGACTGCATTCAGGTCTCTCACCTGAGCTGTGAGCTGGCCCTGTTCTCATGCCATCTTTCTTTTGTGACGTTTTGAAGCCACATTAATGAAATCACAGAAGTAATCTTCGTTTGGGTGCATGTTAATTTGAAAGGACCCCAGTTACGCTCATGAAAATGAAAGTCGCTCAGTCGTGTCCGACTCTTTGTGACCCCATGGACTATACAGTCCGTGGAATTCTCTAGGCCAGAATACTGGAGCGGGTAGCCGTTCCCTTCTCCAGGGGATCTTCCCAACCCACGGATCAAACCCAGGTCTCCCACATTGCAGGCGGATTCTTTACCAGCTGAGCCACAAGGGAAGCCCAAGAATACTGGAGTGCGTAGCCTATCCCCTCTCCAGGGGATCTTCCCGACCCAGGAATCACAGGCAGATTCTTTACCAACTGAGCTATCAGGGAAGCCCTAGGGACTGTTATTTTGGTGTTCTTAGACTTACATCCTGGGGAGCCAAATCCATGGGCCACATTTGGGGGATGATTTAATGTAAAGCCTTTAGAGTACTCAGTCGCTCAGTTGTATCGACTCTTTGTGACCCTGTAGACTGTAGCCCGCCAGGCTCCTCTGTCCATGGGATTCTCCAGGCAAGAATACTGGAATAGGTTGTCATACCCTCCTCCAGGGGATCTTCCTGACCCAGGGATCAAACCCACATCTCCTTTACTGCTGAGCAGATTCTTTACTACTGAGCCACTGGGGAAGCCTCCAAGCTTTTAAAAGGTTGGGTTAATTTTTGACTAACATCTAAATTAACTTTTTTCCAATTATAGTTTCTATCTTATAACATGAGCTTTGCTGTTAGCCTTCAAAGGAAGTTTCTGGACTTGAGGTCTTGGAAGGGCAGCACAAGGGAATGAACAGAACGCCCATGTTCCACCATTTGACAGGCTCTTGAGCGTTAGTTCCCAGATGTTCTTCAATCTCAGTTCCTATCCTCTACCTTCTACCCGAGTACCTATTTAGATCGTTTCTTAAAAGTCATTTATAATTGCTTATTTGTCATCCTGCGAAAGTATGTGCTAAGGTTTAAAGTGTTCATGAAGGGCTCTCCTGAAGTCATACTTAGAATCTCCAGGCCAAGAGCTTCAAGTTTCAAAACTAGATAAATAGATAAGTAATGATGGCCATAACCATCCTGCCTCTAAGGCAGGTGTCACAAGGAGCTCCTCTGTTGTTGTTTTTCCCTTCTGCTTTTAATTTGCCTTTGTCGCTTCTCTTTCCTAATGCTTCATAAAAATAGGTGGAAGCTCGCACTGGTTCCTCACTGCATGACCTGAAGAGCAGCCCATGGTCTGGCAGCAAAGGACGGCAGGTAACTTGTTCTGGGAACCAGAATCTTCCCGCAGCAGCTCTGCAGTGGCCAGCCTCCTAACAGACCCTTGCCAGTCTTCCTTTGTTTTTTTAATGGAAGTATTGTTGACCCTCAATGTTGTGATAGTTTCAGGTGCGTGGCAAAGTGGTTATACATATATATATGTGTGTGTGTGTGTATATATTCTTTTTCAGATCCTTTTATATTATAGATTATTATTAGATATTGACTATAATTCCCTGTGCTATTCAGTAGGTTCTTGTTGCTTATCTGTTTTATATATAGTAGTTTGTATCTGCTATCTCCTAATTTATCTCCTCTACCACCCCTTTCCCCTTTCGTGACCATAAATTTGTTTTCTGTATCTGTGAGTCTATTTCTATTTCATAAATAAGTTCATTTGTATCATTATTTTAAATTTCACATATAAGGGATACCATATGATATTTGTCTTTCTCTGTCTGACTTAACTTCACTTAGTTTGATAATCTGTAGGTCCATCCATGTTGCTGCAAATGGTATTATTTCATTCTTTTTTACTGGCTGAATAATATTCCGGTGTGGTGTGTGTGTCCTTTAGAAATAAGAGTCTACACTGCATTGGGATGGGCAACTAAGGCCAGCCCAGGGCCTTGAAAGGAACAGGAGGTTACTCAAATCACGAGTGCATCAGAGACCTTTGGTGAGAACAAGGACAATGGACCAGAAAGCCATTCAACATTCAGCATCTGGTGGCAGGGCTAGACAGAAAACTTGAAAGTAAAACTCTTTGGTGCCTCAGACTTTGTTCTCCCAAAGAATTCTTCCAGCCTCAGTCTCCAATAAGAAGCACAAATGAATAATTTGAACCTTCTTATTTTTCTTCACTTGCTGCTAGATGATGATTACAGACAGATCACAGCAACACCAACAGGCCAGGATGAGGTCCTTAGACATCAGCCACTTCTAGTGGTTACAAATGGAGTACTGGAGAGCTGGCAAGGGGCGGCCCCTCCCTGCTCCCTGTCCTGAGCCACAGTGGCTCCACTGTTTTTATTGATTATAAAGGGAACGCCAAGTAAAGCTTTTATTTAAAGAAAGGATTCTACGGGTAAGATTTTGGAAACTAGTGCTGTCATCTAAGTACCAACCCTTTCATTATATGAAGAGCCTGAGGTCTGAGGAAGCCAAGGTCTCAATGGATAACCGTACCAGGTCAAGGGGAAGAAGTCAACAAGGGCCCCATTGTGATAGCTAGCCTTCAATCAACTGTCCATTCACTCCTTACTGTAATACAAATTCTGAAGGACAAATTATTCATTTGTGTTCTGCCACTGCTTCTCGTTGGTTATGCTGATGTTAGCCCACACAGCAGGTGTTTCTACACCTGTAAGTAACAGTTTATCTGTTACATGTATTTGGGAGTACATTTAATGTCATCTGCCCTGCATTTCTGGTTCTTTCTTATCACTTACAGTCATCAGCCCTCCCACGAGATCACTGGTGTGGGGATCTTCATCTTTGGTACCCAGCTGAGGGGAGTACAGTTCCGTAGTTCGTAAAATTTCTAAAACTCTGTCCAAGGCTTCTGCCACTGTGACAGGACTGTTTTCTTGGGCTGCATTGATTATATTTATAACCTAAGGAAGTGAAGAGAGAGAAAAAATAAATTTGAGGACATTAGGGTTCTGCTTCCCAAAAGTCACTCATGAGCCCAGAATCTAAAAGAAATTAGACGATAACACATCTTATTGTTCAAAATGCCCAGTGTCTTCATGGCAGCACCTCATCGTAATGAAGCAAGCTTCTCTTGCCACCCTCTGGTGTTTCTCTTACTTAGGCAGCTACATCTTCTCAGGCGCCTCTGCTGATCTGTCTCCTCCAGCTCTCTGCTACAGGCGGCAGTCCCTCGGAGATTAATGCTGGGCCTTCCTCTCTCTCTACAGTTCTCTCAGAGATGAGCTCTTTCATTTCCACGACTCCGGACACATAAAACCCACAAGCCAAGGACTCTCAAAATTACACCCCAGCCCTGAACTCCATCTTGACCTTCAGATTTATATATTCAGTTCCCTGCCTGGCCTATCTATTGGAGTATCTTATTTACATGTCAAAAACTAAAGTCATGACCATGCTCCCCTCTTCCTAAAGCAAGCAAGTAAACATAAAAAAAAAAAAAAAAAGACAAGAGCTGCACTCCTTTGGTTTCTGCATTGCTGTGAAAAAAACCACTTCTATTAATCTTGTGCTCAAACCAAAAACCTGGGAGGCCCTGTTTGACATATCACTTTCCCTCAATTCTCCCCCTGCCTGACAGCAGAATTCATCAAGAGAAACTGAAGTACTCACAAATATTTCTTGATCTACTCATTTCTCTCCACCTCAACTGCTGTAATTCTAGAATAGCTAACACCATTCCTTGCTTAGAATTCTGGAATAGGTCATAATTGGCTTCTTCTCTTTCACTCTTGTCATCTCCAGTCCATTCTCTGCATGGCAGCTGGGTGTTCTTTTCCATAAACACACCAGGTCATGTCACTTCCCTACTTTAAACTCTTCCATGGTTTCTGTTGCACATAAACTAAAACATACACTTCCTATGGCTCAGCAGGTCAGAATGAACCGAGCCCTGCACATCTCTGTCACCATGACTCCCCTCTGCTCGCCAAGATCCAGTCACACTACTTTCTTTCCAGTCCTCAGTTGCTCCATTCCCTCCTTCTCCCACCTCAGTGCTCATCCCCTGATGTGCCTGCTAGAATCATCTTCTCCTAGCATTTTTTCATCCTTCAGGTCTTACTGCAAATGTTACTTCCTCTACAGAGACCCTCCTTGACCACCCTTTTCACCCAACCAAAACAATTCAGTTCAGTTCAGTCGCTCAGTCGTGTCCGACTCTTTGCGATCCCATGAATTGCAGCACGCCAGGCCTCCCTGTCCATCACCAACTCCCGGAGTCTACCCAAACTCATGTCCATTGAGTCAGTGATGCCATCCAACCATCTCATCCTCTGTCATCTCCTTCTCCTCCTGCCCCCAATCCTTCGCAGCATTAGGGTCTTTTCCAATGAGTCAACTCTAAGCATGAGGTGGCCAAAGTATTGGAGTTTCAGCTTCAACATCAGTCCTTCCAATGAACACCCAGGACTGATCTCCTTTAGGATGGACTGGCTGGATCTTCTTGCAGTCCAAGGGACTTTCAAGAGTCTTCTCCAACACCACAGTTCAAAAGCATCAATTCTGCGGCGCTCAGCTTTCTTCACCGTCCAACTCGCACATCCATACATGATCACTGGAAAAACCATAGCCTTGACTAGATGGACTTTTGTTGGCAAAGTAATGTCTCTGCTTTTAAATACGCTATCTAGGTTGGCCATAACCTTCCTTCCAAGGAGTAAGTGTCTTTTAATTTCATGGCTGCAATCACCATCAGCAGTGATTTTGGAGCTGCAAAAAATAAAGTCTGACACTGTTTCCACTGTTTCCCCATCTATTTCCCATGAAGTGATGGGACCAGATGCCATGATCTTAGTTTTCTGAACGTTGAGCTTTAAGCCAACTTTTTCACTCTCCTCTTTCACCTTCATCAAGAGACTCTTTAGTTCTTCTTCACTTTCTGCCATAAGGGTGGTGTCATCTGCATATCTGAGGTTATTGATATTTCTCCCGGCAATCTTGATTCCAGCTTGTGTTTCTTCCAGCCCAGCGTTTCTCATGATGTACTCTGCATATAAGTTAAATAAGCAGGCTGACAATATACAGCCTTGACATACTCCTTTTCCTATTTGGAACCAGTCTGTTGTTCCATGTCCAATTCTAACTGTTGCTTCCTGACCTGCATACAGGTTTCTCAAGAGACAGGTCAGATGGTCTGGTATGCCCATCTCTTTCAGAATTTTCCGTAGTTTATTGTGATCCACACAGTCAAAGGCTTTGGCATAGTCAATAAAACAGAAATAGATGTTTTTCTGGAACTCTCTTGCTTTTTGATGATCCAGCAGATATTGGCAATTTGATCTCTGGTTCCTCTGCCTTTTCTAAAACCAGCTTGAACATCTGGAAGTTCATGGTTCACGTATTGCTGAAGCCTGGCTTGGAGAATTTTGAGCATTACTTTACTAGCATGTGAGATGAGTGCAATTGTGCGGTAGTTTGAGCATTCTTTGGCATTGCCTTTCTTTGGGATTGGAACAAAAACTGACCTTTTCCAGTCCTGTGGCCACTGCTGAGTTTTCCAAATTTGCTGGCATATCGAGTGCAGCACTTTCACAGCATCATCTTTCAGGATTTGAAATAGCTCAACTGGAATTCCATCACCTCCACTAGCTTTGTTCGTAGTGATGCTTTCTAAGGCCCACTTGACTTCACATTCCAGGATGTCTGGCTCTAGGTGAGTGATCACACCATAGTGATTATCTGGGTCATGAAGATCTATTTTGTACAGTTCTTCTGTGTATTCTTGCCACCTCTTCTTAATATCTTCTGCTTCTGTTAGGTCCATACCATTTCTGTCCTTTATCGAGCCTATCTTTGCATGAAATGTTCCCTTGGTATCTCTAATTTTCTTGAAGAGATCTCTAGTCTTTTCCAATCTGTTGTTTTCCTCTATTTCTTTGCATTGATCGCTGAGGAAGGCTGTCTTATCTCTCCTTGCTATTCTTTGGAACTCTGCATTCAGATGGGAATATCTTTCCTTTTCTCCTTTGCTTTTCACTTCTCTTCTCTTCCCAGCTATCTGTAAGGCCTCCTCAGACAGCCATTTTGCTTTTTTGCATTTCTTTTCCATGGGGATTGTCTTGATCCCTGTCTCCTGTACAATGTCACAAACCTCTGTCCATAGTTCATCAGGCACTCTGTCTATCAGATCTAGTCCCTTAAATCTATTTGTCACTTCTACTGTATACTCATAAGGGATTTGATCTAGGTCATACATGAATGGACTAGTGGTTTTCCCTACTTTCTTCAATTTAAGTCTGAATTTGGCAATAACCAATTCATGATCTGAGCCACAGTCTGCTCCTGGTCTTGTTTTTGCTGACTGTATACAGCTTCTCCATCTTTGGCCGCAAAGAATATAATCAATCTGATTTCGATGTTGACCATCTGGTGATGTCCATGTGTAGAGTCTTCTCTTGTGTTGTTGGAATAGGGTGTTTGCTATGACCAGTGCATTCTCCTGGCAGAACTCTATTAGCCTTTGCCCTGCTTCATTCTGTACTCCAAGGCCAAATTTGCCTGTTATGCCAGGTGTTTCCTGACTTCCTACTTTTGCATTCCAGTCCCCTACAATGAAAAGGACATCTTTTTTGGGTGTTAGTTCTAGAAGGTCTTGTAGGTCTTCATAGAACCGTTCAACTTCAGCTTCTTCGGCGTTACTGGTCGGGGCATAGACTTGGATTACCGTGATATTGAATGGTTTGCCTTGGAAACGAACAGAGATCATTCTATCGTTTTTGAGATTGCATCCAAGTACTGCCTTTTGGACTCTTTTGTTGACCATGATGGCTACTCCATTTCTTCTAAGGGATTCTTGCCCACAGTCGTAGATATAATGGTCATCTGAGTTAAATTCACCCATTCCAGTCCATCTTAGTTCACTGATTCCTAGAATGTCGACATTCACTCTTGCCATCTCCTGTTTGACCACTTCCAATTTGTCTTGATTCATGGACCTAACATTCCAGGTTCCCATGCAATATTGCTCCTTATAGCATCGGACTCTGCTTCCATCACCAGTCACATCCACAGCTGGGTATCGTTTTTGCTTTGGCTCCATCCCATCATTCTTTCTGGAGTTATTTCTCCACTGATCTCCAGTAGCTTATTGGGCACTTACTAACCTGGGGATTTCATCTTTCAGTGTCCTATCTTTTTGCCTTTTCATGCTGTTCATGGGGTTCTCAAGGCAAGAATACTGAAGTGGCTTGCCATGCCCTTCTCCAGTGGACCACATTCTGTCAGACCTCTCCACCATGACCCATCCGTCTTGGGTGGCCCCACACGGCATGGCTTAGTTTCACTGAGATAGACAAGGCTGTGGTCCGTGTGATCAGATTAGCTAGTTTTCTGTAATTTTAGTTTCAGTGTGTCTGCTCTCTGATGCCCTCTCACAACACCTACCGTCTTACTTGGGTTTCTCTTACCTTGGACGTGGGGTATTTCTTCATGGCTGCTCCAGCAAAGTGCAGCCGTTGCTCCTTGGGCCCTAACCTAATTTTCCCTCTTAGATACCTGTTGTTTTCCTTTATGACAGCTATTGCAATTTATAACTATGTATTTATTCTGTGTTTATTTGTTTAATATGTTTCCTTTACTATAAACTCCATGATATTGGTAGTATGCCATTCATCACTTTATCTCCCGAATACAGAGAGGGCTCGGTGGCCCTGGCTGCAGAGCAGAGGGCGCAGTTGCCACTCACCTTTGTGATGGGAGCCTCGATAGTCATGGAGTGGATTCTCGCCATGGATGGGTAGCGACGGTTCTGCAGACTTGGTGCTGGAGAAAGTCAAGAAAGCTGTATCTGTTGCTGGTGGCTCAGCTGAGTTTAAGTGCAGCAAAGGAACCCTTCATGGACTGGGGGCCTGATTCTCACAGGACTACTGTCCTCCACTGCACCCCACAAAGCAATGAATTCACCCATCTCTTAATCTTAAAATGCTGAGAGGTCAGCCACTACTTGTCAGGGACTGGAAAGGGTGCTCTGGCCTACAACTTTGATGACAGGAAGGTTTTATGAGTCTCAGGCCCACAGGGGGATTTCAGAGAGGGTTGATGCTAATGATGCTTCAAGACTCACCTTCCCTAAGTCACTGAAGCCCAACTTGGGCAGGCCCATCACTTTCCGTCTTCAGCCACAGATCATGTAACCAAATAACTGCAGTGTAGGAGGGAAGGTGTGATCCGTGACAAGGGTGGGGGTAGGCAGGAGAATGAGCCCACCCTCATTCTGAGTCTTCAGGGTCTTAACATCAAGAACCTATGGTGGGTCTAGCTCTCATCTATAAAAACTGAGCTAGTCCAGCTGAAATTCCCTCATCCATTATCCTCTCCATCTAAAATGGATATCCTTTCCATCTATCTACACCCTCAACCCAGTGGGAAAAGTTTCAGTCCATTTTTGTCATTTCATTTTTGGTCCCAATCTCTTGCATGCTGTGTGCTTTAGCCACCTTCCTCTATGAATTATCCATCTTATTTCTTTGGTCCTTGTTAGTTCAGCCGCTTCCCTCATGCTCAGATTTCCCACTGCAACCTGAAGGACAGCAGCTAAGAGTGACTCAGCCATCGAAACTGAGCTGCTCCAGTGGTTATGTGTCCTAATGCACATTAGGACATAAAGGAACAAGCATAGAGTCATTCATAGAGAAGACCAAGACTATAAAAAGTAAAAAAGAATAAAAAGGCCTAAAATTTTTCTGCCTACAGGAAAAAAAGCCAGTTTAGTCATAATCCTACTCTGTGGGATTTTGTTTATATGCTGACAAATTCTTGAATATATTCCTATGTCATTTCCTGCACTTTAAAGTCAAGGAAATAGGAACTTCTTACCATCACTGCCTCGAGATGATATTGATTTCACATCAATGGACTCTTTCCTCCTGTTCTTGTATCTGAATGAATGAGACTCTAAGGATTTCAGATTAGTAGTGGAGAGTGATTAGTTTACAGCTTATTCACAGCAAAGTTTACACATATTTTTTCCCTCATTCTCCAAAGAAAACACGGTTACTTTTTAAGCACTGTAAAAATACTTTTGAAGAAATAGCGAACCACTATGTCTTTAAATCCTCAGCATACACAGTATTGTCGGTAATATTAATTGTAAAAAGATGTCCTTTTCTTGCAGTACCATATTACATTGTAGTGCAGCTTATTATTAAGGGTTATTTAGTTCCATTAAAAAATATCTTCTTGAAAATAGACATTAAACCTTGGGGAGAATTTTGAGGATTTCTTTTTGACCTGAAGGACAAAGGATGGGAAAGGCTTCTGTGGGGATATCTGAGGAAATAAACTGCTAGCCAAATCCATAGAGAATTGAATTTATTTGAGAAATCAATTTGGACCAATTTTAGGTCCCTCTGAAAAGTCAGACCTCTAGATGGTTTTCTAAGTTCTCCTGAGAATATGCTTTCATCAAATGATGCAGATCCCAGGAATGAAGAGAGGCAAAAGCAATTTTATAATCCCAATAATTTCCAACAATTTACTTTCACTTTCATCCCTGTTTTCTGATGGAAAAAAAAATACTTAAAAAAATCTGTGTCTTTGCACACTTTGAATTTAACACTCAAAATGTGCTGTCACATTAATGTGAAATCTAATTAAACAGTGCTACCAATGCAGACCAAAGGGTGAACATGTCAGAGGGGGACTTCAGAAAAACACATTTTCAGGGCATCTGCTTCTTGTACGAGTAACCCATGAGCAAGGAGGAAAACTTAACCATAACACAGGATTTTTCCTCACTGAGCATATGTGCAGGTTTCAGCAGGGGAAATCTTTTTCTCAGACACCAATAAGTGACCATATTTTAAGAGAGAAAAAGAGATGTAGTGATTTTTACAGAATTGTCTAGTGACACCAAAAAAGTACAAGAGAACATAGTAATTAACAGAACCAGCTCCAGAGCCAAATTGCTGAAATTCCAATCTCCACTATGCCATCTCAAAGCAGTGTAACCTTGGGAATGTTCCTTCTGTGTCTCAGTATCCACAAGATGGGGATGATTATAACATCTCATTCATAGATTGTTGTGAGATGTAAACGAGTTAATTCATACATAGCACTTGGGACAGCCCGTGCCTGCTACATAGGAAGTATACAGCTCATGTTGTCTGTTATTATGAATCACATCTGTTCATCTGCATGTATAACTTTTCAAGCACACATGGGATCATGTTACAATATTATTTCACTACTTGTTATCACTTTGTAATATGTCTTCGATACTTCTCTAGGTCACCTTTGTAACTATTTAATGTTCTTAAATATCTGATTCAATTTTAACCAGTTTAAATCAGCAACTATAGATAGTACTTTAAAAAATCTGATTCAATTTTTAAAATTTAAATCAGTAGTAACTAAATCTGAATTATATTTATATAGCTTACAGTGGAAGGTGCGTGTGTGCTAAGTCACTTCAGTTGTGTCCGATTCTGTGATCCTATAGACCGTAGCCCACCAGGCTCCTCTGTCCATGGGATTCTCCAGGCAAGAATACTGGGGTGGGTTGCCCTGCCCTCCTCTAAGGGATCTTCCCAACCCAGGGATCAAACCCAGGTCTCTTATGTCTCCTGCACTGGCAGGTGGGTTCTTTACCTCTAGCACTACATGGGATGCCCAGAGTAGAAGGCAGAAGTATTACAAAGTTAATCTGAACAAAGCCTTAGGATCTTGCCTTAAATCACCTAACTTGAAATAGTTTACTATCCCTTTGTGTATTTTTCTTTCAGATCCTGCCTTAATAATTTTCCTGGCCTTGGATTTGAGCTTCAGTATTTCTTTATAAGGAATCTAGAGGTAGTGCTACTTCAAGTGATATTGTTGGGATCATATTGCATCTTTCAAACCTGAGAAACTAGTGGTTATTTGCAAGACACTGGTTTTTAGCTTATTCTGGAACTTAATAGTCACATACATCCCTAACATTTGTTTATCAGATAACAAATTAAACCCAACTTATTAAATATTTAAGATTAAATTCAGGATTAAAGAGCACAAGAGTTCCTCAAAGTGCAGTTTCCAAATAAAGCTAAACTAGAGAGACTAGTACTCTTGCCTGGAAAATCCCATGGACAGAGGAGCCTGGTAGGCTGCAGTCCATGGGGTCGCGAAGAATCGGACACCACTGAGCGACTTCACTTTCACTTTTCACTTTCATGCATTGGAGAAGGAAATGGAAACCCACTCCAGTGTTCTTGCCTGGAGAATCCCAGGGACAGGGGAGCCTGGTGAGCCGCCGTCTATGGGGTCGCACAGAGTCGGACACGACTAAAATGACTTAGCAGCAGAGAGACTATATATAGCTCAGGCTGGCTGGTTGAATTCTAAATCATTCATTTGAATTATTCAAAGATGGGAAATGCTTATTCTTTCAGACTTCATTTCAGCTAAAATTAAGAAAATCTTTAACAACAGAAAAGACCAAGGGTTTGCAGAAATTATTTCTTCAATAAAGGCCATTTAAATCAAAGAATTCATTTATTCCTTCTATCAACAGATGTCATGGAATTTGAATTTAAAAGGACAGAGAAATGAAGGATGAGCGATTCAAATAGCCATACTCAATGGCAAAAAAGGATACAGTGTCATCAATCCAAAAAAAAAAAAAAATCAGCTACCATATACTGAGCACCTGCCATGCATCAGACATTGTGCTTTACTATTTATTTTAACGATAGTAATTATATAATCATTACAACAGTTCTGAAAGCTACAAAGTACAATCTCCATTTTACTGATGAGGAAATTTAAACTTGGAGAACTTGTGTGGGTAGCTCAAGGTCAAAGAGCTAATAAGTGGCAGACCTTCTGCTTTCCAAGACGGGATGGTTCCAGTTTATCATCAATGTTCTGTATTTGTTGAGTGTCTGTTATATGCAAGGAAATACTGGGCACCATAAAGGACATGAAAATGCTTGTAACAGTTTTTAGCTGGTAGCTTAGTTAAAACAATACTCTCACTAGGTTAAGGAAATAAACTAAACCATCTGTGAAAGAAACACAGTGTGGAGGGAAGAGGAGAAAGATACCAAACAGTTAAAAATGCCAGGTACTGCTAGATATTATATACATTTTGTCCTTTAATCCTCATGTTCACAATGAGATGGGCACTGTTAATTCATCTGACAAATGAAGAACCTGAAGGTCAGCTCAGATGAAATCTTTCTGAGAAGGTGAAAACGGTCCACTCTAGAATGGAGGAAAGGAACTACGTAAGCAGGCCAGGGCCCAACTTTACGCCTATGCGGCTGGGAAGCCCCCAGCAGCGGGGAGAAGGTGCTGTCTGTACAGGAATGAGAATTGTACATTGTTGGTGGCAGACTCATTTTTCCCTCTAATGATCAAAGAATTCCAGACCTTTCTGATGTAGAGGTCATTAGTTCAGCCCCCTCTTTTCATGGGAGAGGAAACCAGGAGTCAGTGAGTCTTGCTCAAGGTATGACATGCGGGTGTGGACAGCTGAAATGGTGACTGGCTGCTCCCGAGTCCCAGGAGGGCCTATTCACGTTTCCTAATCGTATGCAGTCACTGACTGCCGCAGAGAAGGGGAGCCTGACTGTGGTGTGACAACAGTGTGCTCTCTGGGCCTCCAGGCCACTCTCTGTTTTGAGTTTATCTGCTCTCCACGGTTTCTAGACAGCAAAAGAAGCCAGGATGGGGAAGGCATTCAGGAGAAAAGGTTGCCATGAATGAAGATTCAAGGCCTTTTAAAGGATCCTGCTTTTAACCTGGCTCTCAAACCTTTCATTATCGGCACTGAAGTATGAGCAATTCAAGCTTCTGGGGGTGAGACTGTCAATCCAGGCTTCTTCAGACTGATTCGCAGACTTGAGCCCACAAATCCCACCCGACCATGTAAGAGTGAAATTGCAGTATTCTCACCTGTCTGAGAATTGTCTCCTGAATCACGATGAATCTTGAGAATCTAAAGTTATTCAGAAGTTTGGTAAAGCAAGAAAAAGAGATTTAAAATATGGTATTAGTTACATTTCCAACCAATTTCATTAAAAACTCTGAAGAGTTCAAGAAAGGAAGACGTTGCACAGATAATATGAACAGATGAAAGATGTACACAGGTGATAACACTACAAATTCTCTATTACATCCAGACACTTATAAAATGCCTGAGTCTGAGAACAGGAAGACATCCAAGGGATGGTCTTGCTAAGCAAGACATCTAGATCTCCAATCAGCTGTTCTCATTTTTGACAGTCTGCAGAAATGCAGAAAGACAAAAAAAATTTAAAACAAGATTAAATATTTTTATCAGACTATCATATATATACCCTGTTTTTATTTCAGACATGTACATTTTTCCTGTAATATAAAAGCAGTCTGAATTTAAGCCTAGAATTCAAAAAAACCTTTCAAAAAAGCTCTTCAAACACCCATCAGCTACAGACAGAGTCAATTTACTAAACATTTCTTCACAAGGTCTTAACTTTAGATTCAGTTTAGCACCTATTTCTTTCTCAGTATCAATTTTTTGTGCTAATGCTCGGTAAACATCTGTCAAATGGTGAGTGAAGTCACTAACAGTAGAAATAATAAATATGCTTTCTTTGGGGGGTTCTGCATTTCTCGTGTTGATAACTCAGACATTGATTCTGGGGCAAGTCTAGCTGTCATGATTATAATCAGGCTGCTTTGCTGCTAAATCCACCTATTTCCAGTTTCTAAAACCATCATACGTTTGTAGGCACTGAATGAATGGAGGAAGTCAACCTGAAGAGCAAGACAGATGAACGTGTAGGACGGTTTATGGAGGAAGACAGTATGGCTTAGCAACATCAGCTGTAACAGCCAGAAGTCCCATATATTAATACAGCAGATACAGGTAAAATGTTCCAGCTTGATTGAACCATTGAAAAATAATCATGTAAAACTGAAGTGTTAATATAGGGGGTTTTGTACGAATTTTTCTGCACAGTTCATTCCATATAACTACAGAAACAGTTTCATGGCCAGCCTGTGTGAGATCTCGGTCTTGCGGGTGACCAAAGGGCTCTGACTCATCTACCCCATAATTATGGGATCTTTTTATTTCTTCTGTTTTTTTCTTGTTTTTCTTAAATTTTATCTGGCTTCATTGGGTCTTAGTCGGAGCATGTGGGATCTAATTCCCCAACCAGGGATAGAACCCCGGGCCCTTTGCATTGGGAGTGCAGAGTCTTAGCCACTGGAGCACCAGAGAAGTCCCTGTTTTGTTTTTTCTTTACCAAGAAAGGCCATTTGCTCAAAGCTACTGAGTGCAATATGAATTTTTGATATACCAAATGAGTACAGCTTTTTCTCAGTCAACTTTTTAGCTCAAAAGCAAGTCATCGTTAAATGAAAGCTTTTCTCTCTGAATCACAATCCACCTTTCCTTAAGGAACAAAGTCCCGTGGCTCCCAAGATTACACACCAAAAACCCTTTCTTGTCTTTCACTGACCTCCCCAGGCCAGCTGACTGGACTGTGGACCTCCTGGGAGGTCAACACAGGCTTTGTGTTCAGTCTTAATGGAACTAGATGAAGCCCAAGGTCCAAGAGAGGCCCAGGCCAACCCTGCCTTTAGGATGACGGGCTCCACGTTGTGGACAGCAGAGAGACTGGAAACACTCCTCAACTGACCGACCATCACTGGCTTCACGAGTGGAGCTGTGTCAGGTCGTGACTCGCTTCACAATCCTCTGTGGTAAGAACTGTGCCTGGCGACAGCTGGCCCCTCACACCTCAGCAGGGCTAGGGTTTTATCAAAGCTTCTGACTCACAATCCATGTGCCTCTCCCAGATACCTCTTACAACCAAGGGTTCACTTGAATGAAAAAATCTTACAGAATTACAATTTTCTTCTTGGAAGGCTAAACCCATCCATCATTTATAACTTGGTATGAATGCTTCCACTACAGTTATTTCCTCATAATTCTCAGTCACTCACTGAGAAAATGGGCTTCCCTGGTGGCTCAGTGGTAGTGAATCCACCTGCAATGCAGGAGACGTGGGTTCGATCCCTGGGACGCAAAGATCCCCTGGAGGAGGAAATGACAACCTACTCCAGTAATCTTGTCTGGGAAATCTCAAGGACGGAGGGGCCTGGCGGGCTACAGTCCAGGGGGTTGCAAAGGGTCTGACACGAATGAAGTGACTGAGCACACACAGGAAACACAGAAAGTGAGCAGTTGTGTGGTTGGCATTCACTGGTGGGCAGTCAGACGAGGCTCGTGGCCTGAGGACTGTGGACAGGAGGAGAGGAGGGGCCACTCCTCCCACGACTACAGCAGCCATCTCTTCCATGTCTGCACAGTGCTAGCAGCGCCGGCAACCTGGTCATTACAACGTCCTTGCAAGGGAGGGAGGGTCATCATTCCTTCTGACAGATGGAGAAGTTGAGGGACTTCCCTGAACCACGCAGCCAGCACTTGGCAGATCTCAAGTCCAAACCCGGCTCTCTCTAGGTCTAAAGCCGCTTCCTCTTTGTCACGTTGCTCTCTATGGTTAGGCCCCAGAAGGGCAGCCTGGGGTTCAGGCTTGTTAAACTGGGGTCTGAGGACACAATGCTCTGGTTCAGTGAAGGGCATCTGTTTGAATATAATTTCCTTTGTAACTCTGGAGAAGACATGACTCTCTGCTATTGATAGCTTTTGTCATGCGCAAGCTAAAGCGAAGCAAAGAATCCTAGTTTGAAGGCCACATGACAGCCAATCTCTCCAGAGTGTGGTGTTTTGTTTTCCCTCTTGCAATGGAAGTGCATCTATAAATGACTAAGAATAGAGTTCCAAAGAATAGCAAGGAGAGATAAGAAAGCCTTCCTCAGCGATCAGTGCAAAGAAATAGAAGAAAGCAACAGAATGGGAAAGACTAGAGATCTCTTCAAGAAAATTAGAGATACCAAGGGAACATTTTGTGCAAAGATGGGCTCGATAAAGGACAGAAATGGTATGGACCTAACAGAAGCAGAAGATATTAAGAAGAGGTAGCAAGAATACACAGAAGAACTGTACAAAAAGGATCTTCATGACCCAGATAATCACGATGGTGTGATCACTCACCTAGAGCCAGACATCCTGGAATGTGAAGTCAAGTGGGCCTTAGAAAACATCACTACGAACAAAGCTAGTGGAGGTGATGGAATTCCAGTTGAGCTATTTCAAATCCTCAAAGGTGATGCTGTGAAAGTGCTGCACTCAATATGCCAGCAAATTTGGAAAACTCAGCAGTGGCCACAGGACTGGAAGAGGTCAGTTTTCGTTCCAATCCCAAAGAAAGGCAATGCCAAAGAATGCTTAAACTACTGCACAATTGCACTCATCTTACACGCTAGTAAAGTAATGCTCAAAATTCTCCAAGCCAGGCTTCAGCAATACGTGAACCGTGAACTTCCAGATGTTCAAGCTGGTTTTAGAAAAGGCAGAGGAACCAGAGATCAAATTGCCAATATCCGCTGGATCACTGAAAAACAGAGTTTCAGAAAAACATCTATTTCTGTTTTATTGACTATGCCAAAGCCTTTGACTGTGTGGATCACAATAAACTGTGGAAAATTATGAAAGAGATGGGCATACCAGACCATCTGACTTGTCTCTTGAGAAACCTGTATGCAGGTCAGGAAGCAACAGTTAGAACTGGACATGGAACAACAGACTGGTTCCAAATAGAAAAAGGACTATGTCAAGGCTGTATATTGTCACCCTGCTTATTTAACTTATATGCAGAGTACATCATGAGAAACGCTGGGCTGGAAGAAACACAAGCTGGAATCAAGATTGCTGGGAGAAATATCAATAACCTCAGATATGCAGATGACACCACCCTTATGGCAGAAAGCGAAGAAGAACTAAAGAGCCTCTTGATGAAAGTGAAAGAGGAGAGTGAAAAAGTTGGCTTAAGGCTCAAAATGCAGAAAACTAAGATCATGGCATCTGGTCCCATCACCTCATGGGAAATAGATGGGGAAAAAGTGCAAACAGTGTCAGACTTTATTTTTTTGGGCTCCAAAATCACTGCAGATGGTGACTGCAGCCATGAAATTAAAAGACGCTTACTCCTTTGAAGGAAGGTTATGACCAACCTAGATAGCATATTGAAAAACAGAGACATTACTCTGCCAACAAAGGTCCGTCTAGTCAAGGCTATGGTTTTTCCAGTAGTCATGTATGGATGTGAGAGTTGGATGGTGAAGAAAGCTGAGCACCGAAGAATTGATGCTTTTGAACTGTGGTGTTGGAGAAGACTCTTGAGAGTCCCTTGGACTGCAAGAAAATCCAACCAGTCCATCCTAAAGGAGATCAGTCCTGGGTGTTCATTGGAAGGACTGATGTTGAAACTGAAACTCCAATACTTTGGCCACCTCATGCAAGGAGCTGACTCACTAGAAAAGACCCTGATGCTGGGAAGGATTGGGGCCAGGAGGAGAAGGGGACGACAGAGGATGAGATGGCTGGATGGCATTACCAACTCAATGGACATGAGTTTGGGTAGACTCCGGGAGTTAGTGATGGACAGGGAGGCCTGGCTTGCTGCGATTCATGGGGTCACAAAGAGTCAGACATGACTGAGTGACTGAACTGAACTGAAGAATTCTGATATCCTGCGTCTCATAGGCTCAGCACTAAGCTGCTGCAATGTGAATGCTGCTGGCCTGGCCTGTGCCACGCCTGCCAGAGCTCACAACTGGAATTTCTTATTAATAGCAAGGCTTTGGAGGCTTACAGCCTATTTTGGGGGGAAAAATTTGTAATTCCAGTGTTTTAGTTACTTAACATACAATAGGTTCAAAAGTTCCCTCAAGTGTTGCTGTCCTTGTGCTAAATGCTCTGTGTACAGACACTGGATTATGCTTGGCTCTTAAAAACACTGCAGGTTCTAGATGTGTGTGTGCATGCATGTCAAGGTCATTTGATTGTTTTCCTCTTAAAGAATAATCATTTAACAGTGATTCTCAGGACTTCCCTGGTGGTGCAGTGGTTAGGAATCCACCTTGCAATGCAGGGGTGCGAGTTTGATCCCCGGTCAGGGAACTAAGATCCCACATGCTGCAGGGCGACTCAGCCGACTGAAGCCCACATGACTCACCTAGAGAGCCTGCATCCTGTAATTCCTGAGCCTGCACGCTCTGGAGCCTGTGTGCCACTACTCAGACCCAATGCAGCCAAATAAATAAGTATCTAAATAAATAAAACTGTAAAAAGGTATTTTCTCTGCACATCCACCAGAACGCTTAAAACTAAAAAGAAATTCTGTCAAGTGTGTGGAACAACTGCAATTCTTACACACTAGAGGGTGTATAAAGTTGTACAGTCACTATGGAAAAGGTCTGGCAGTTTCTTATAAAATCAAATGCATGCCTACCCTGTGGCCCAGCTCCTCTGTGTTCAGTTCTCCTTCTGAGTGCTCTACCCAAGGTAAATGAGAGCATATATTCACAAAAGGACTTGTCTAAGAATGTTCAAAGGAATCCAAACGGAAAGCAGCTCACAAGTCTATCAATAAGAGAAATCAACTGTGGTAGAAATAAAAAGGAAAAAACCATACTGATACATACAACATACATGCATGCTGAGTCATGTGTCTTGACTCTTTTGCAACCTCCTGGACTGTAGCCCGCCAGGCTCCTCTGTCCATGGGATTTCCCAGGCCAGAATGCTGGAGCAGGTTGTCATTTCCTTCTCCAGGGGATCTTCTCGACCCAGGGATCAAACCCACATATCCTGTAGTTCCTGAACTGCAGGCAGCAGGTGGGTTCTTTACCATTGAGCCACCTGGGAAGCCCACGTACAACATAAGTGAATCTCAAAACACTAATGATGAATGAAAGAAGCCAACACAAAAGAAGAGACGCTTCATGAAGCTCTGGAACAAGCAAAACTAATCTATGGTCACAGAAGTCAGAACAGTGTTACCTCTGGGGGTGGGAAGGAAGGGAGTGGAGGCAGGGATAACTGGGCAGGGGCATAAGGGAATGTCGGGGGTGGGCAGGTTTGAAATCTTGATAGGGTCTGCATTACAGAGGCATATGCATTTGTCAAAATACAAGGAATGTTATACTTAGGATTTGTACATTTCACCATATGTAACCTTTACTAAGAAATGAAAAAATTCTCAACCACATATTAAATTCAATTTAATAATACGCATGCCAAACTACCAAGGGGTGAAATGTCCTGATGTCTGCAACTTAATTTGAAATCTATCAAAGAACAAGATGGACTGATGGATAAATCGAGGGAGGGATAGATGGATTGATAGATGATTGAGCAAAGTGTTAATTACAGAACCTAGGTGGTAGGTTTATGAGTATTTACTTACAATTTTTCTCTTCTATGTTTGAAAAATTTCATAATAAAATATTGAGAAAATTATATGTTCAACTGAGAACATGGATTGATAGCTTAAAATTGGAAGTCCGAAACAATTTCAAAATCAGTGAAAATAAATAAGATGAAGAAAATTGAAAACAGCCTGAAACTGAGTGAGGTAAGTGACACGTCCCCATCCCGGGGACTCTACCATGAACCTGGGCATGAAATGGATGTTCCACTTCAAATCATAGCTATGGAATTATAGACAGCAGCTGCCAACCTTAGAAGCATAAGATTTACCTAGGTAACTATTTAATACACTGATTTTAATAATTTTATTGATTGATTTTGTGCATTATGGAGTTATAAGTGAACCTAAATCTTGATCTCTCTTCTGGGAGAAAACCTCTGAAATAACTTTTTAAAAAAATGAACAGTCACAAGACTTTTTAGCAATTAAAATGAATCAAGGCCAGGATGACTACAATAACAAGCTACTAAGCAAATAAATACTAGATACCTGCTTCAGTATGCACTTCAGAATCACCTTGGGAGAGTGTGAACAGACCTTGGGTAGAAATGTCTGAATCTGCTTTTGTCACCATGGAACGACAGAGTTATACAAGGCATCCATTGTAATTAAAACCACCAGATCTCCCAGTGTGTGAGCTGGGTGTGGGTGTGTGTGTGGGGGGGCAGTCATCCTTGATGCTTCCTTTTTTCTCATCCTCACATCTAGTCCATCATCAAATCTTGTAAAATCTCATTTCTAAACACTTCTGGGACTACTCACTTCTCTCCATTGTCAGAGTACAGGCTAACATCATCTGAACTCTGACCTCGGCAATAACCTTCCCAACTTAATCCATTTTCAACTTTTGAATCAGGATCCTGCAAAACTGTATATCTAATCCTGCCATTTTCCTGCTTAAAACTCATACTTCCCACCTGGTCTTGGGGTCAGCCCCATGTGACGACCTGGCTATGAGATGCTGGAGTGTGGCCTGGCCCTGCCTGTTCCCCAGAGGCACCCTTGACCCCTGCCACTCTGCCTGGGCTCCCAGTTTGTGAGCTACACTGCCATCCCCATCTCTCTGATTTTCCCAGGTTCTTTGCTACCGCCTCAGGGCCCTCACACGTGTGCCTCTTGCCTGGAAGCTTCCCGGTCCACTCTCTTCCTTTTGCCCATTTGTCCTCCAAATCTTAGCTGAGGGTGGTTTCTCAGGGAAGCCTTTCCAGGTGTTTCGTGCCCATCCCAGTCCCTCATGAGGTTAGGTTCTAGTGTCACGTGTTCTCAGTGGGCTTTGCCTTTATTGCATTTTATACAGTTCATAACTTTGTACTTATTTCATTGTCTGTTATCCTTCCCAACTACAAGTCCCACTTATAGCAGGAGTAGTGTCTCACTTGACTACCCTAGTACTGAGTGCTAACACAGTACCTGCATGCAGAAGTATACTAAATATCAGTCCACACAAGAGTGAGATTAATCAGGTTCTTTACCTTAAACTTATAGCTTGTGGTGAAAACACTGTTATTAATGATTTGCCCATCATACTGGTTTTTGTTCATTATACTTAATAGTGACGTCTCTAAAGTGCTTCATGGTACGGTTCAGTTCAGTTGCTCAGTTGTGTTTGACTCTTTACAACCCCATGGACTGTAGCACGCCAGGCTTCCCTGTCCATCACCAACTCCTGGAGCTTGCTCAAACTCATGTCCATTGAGTCGGTGATGCCATTCAACCATCTCATCCTCTGTCAACCCCTTCTCCTCCCGCCTTCAATCTTTCCCAGCCTCAGGGTCTTTTCCAGTGAGTCAGTTCTTCACATCAGGTGGCCAAAGTATTGGAGCTTCAGCTTCAGCATCAGTCCTTTCAATGAGTATTCATTCAGCTGATATCCTTTAGGATGGACTTTGGATCGCCTTGCAGTCCAAGAGATTCTCGAGTCTTCTCCAACAGCACAGTTCAAAAGCATCAATTCTTCAGCTCTCAGCTTTCTTTATGGTCCAACTCTCACATCCATACATGACTACTGGAAAAACCATAGCTTTGACTAGATGGACCTTTGTCAGTAATGTCTCTGCTTTTTAATATGCTGTCTAGATTTGTCATAGCTTTTCTTCCAAGGAGCAAATGTCTTAATTTCACGGCTGCAGTCTCCATCTGCAGTGATCTAGGAGCCCAAGAAAATAAAATCTCTCAATGTTTCCATTGTTTTGCCATCTATTTGCCATGAAGTGATGGGACCAGATGCCGTGATCTTCATTTTTTGATTGTTGTTTTAAGCCAGCTTTTTCACTCTTCTTTCACTTTCATCAAGAGACTCTTTAGTTCCTCTTTGCTTTCTGCCATAAGGGTGGTGTCATCTGCATATCTGAGGTTATTGATACTTCTCCTGGCAATCTTGATTCCAGCTTGTGCTTTATCCAGCCCGGCTTCTCTCATGATGTACTCTGCATATAAGTTAAATAAGCAGAGTGACAATATACAGCCTTGATGTACCCCTTTTGCAATTTTGAACCAGTCTGTTGTCCCATGTCTGGTTCTAACTGTTGCTTCTTGACCTGCATACACGTTTCTCAGGAGGCAGGTAAGGTGGTCTGCTATTTCCATCTCTTTAAGAATTTTCCATGGTTTGTTGTGATCCACAGTCAAAGGCTTTGGCATAGTCAATAAAGCAGAAGTAGATGTTTTTCTGGAATTCTCTTGCTTTTTCTATGATACAATGGATGTTGGTAATTTGATCTCTGGTTCCTCTGTCTTTTCTAAATCCAGCTTGAACATCTGAAAGTTCTCGGTTCACGTACTGTTGAGGCCTAGCTTGGAAGATTTTGAGCATTACTTTGCTAGCGTGTGAGATGAGTGCAATTGTGCAACTGAACATTCTTTGGCATTGTCCTTTGGGATTGAAATGAAAACTGACCTTTTCCAGTCCTGTGGCCACAGCTGAGTTTTCCAGATTTGCTGGCATATTGAGTGCAGCACTTTCATAGCATCATCTTTGAGAATTTGAAATAGCTCAGCTGGAATTTCATCTCCTCCACTAGCTTTGTACACAGTGATGCTTCCTAAGATCCTTTTGACCTCGAACTCTAGGATGTCTGGCTCGAGGTGAATGATCACACCATCGTGGTTATCTGGGTCATGAAGATCTTTTTTGTACAGTTCTTCTGTGTAGTCTTGCCACCTCTTCTTAATACCTTCTGCTTCTGTTAGGCCCATACCATTTCTGTCCTTTACTGTGCCCATCTTTGCATGAAATGTTCCCTTGATAGCTCTAATTGTCTCGAAGAGATGTCTAGTCTTCCTCATTCTATTGTTTTCCTCTATTTCCTTGCATGGTAGAGTACTGATAAGGAATTTTCCCAATAAACGTCCTCCAATAGCACCAAATCTCTGACAGGCAAAAGAACTGGTGGAATGGTGAGAAGTCAAACGCCTGAGTGCACCCTCACCCCTGAACTAGTTGCTGCCCCTCTGATTCATTGCTATGTTTCTTGTCATAATCAATGCAGTTATAAAACCAGTAGCTACTATTTAAAAAAAACAATTGTTCATATTTAGACATTCATTCATAAAGGAATGATGAATGACTTTGAAAGATTTCTTGATCATACAGAAAAGTGCTGGCTTTGATCAGTTTTCATCCTCAGGCTTGGAGAAGGCAATGGCACCCCACTCCAGTACTCTTGCCTGAAAAATCCCGTGGTCAGAGGAGCCTGGTAGGCTACAGTCCATGGGGTCGTGAAAAGTCGGACATGACTAAGCGACTTCACTTCCACTTTTCACTTTCATGCATTGGAGAAGGAAACGGCAACCCACTCCAGTGTTCTTGCCTGGAGAATCCCAGGGACGGGGGAGCCTGGTGGGCTGCCGTCTATGGGGTCACACAGAGTCAGACACGACTGACGCACCTTAGCAGCAGCAGCAGCAACCTCAGGCTTTACATTATTTGCTTGTTTTCTGCATCTTCCCCTAACCCAAATATTATGAAAAAGTGCACAAACCTGGTTAAGATAAAGAAAAGTACTATTCTTTTAAATACTCAGTGTAAGCAGTCTTTGAGGGAACATTCTTGATCAGTGACTTCGTGACAAAACCAAATGCTTTGATGTACATGACAAGACTTCAGTAATAGTGGAGGTTGAATGTTGCATGAGAGATTTGATTATGGGAACTGAGTCATTTGAGACCCTTCCTTCATTCACATGCAGCGAAAGTGACAGAATAAGTGGTATAATACAGAACTTCTTTGATCATCTTTCTTTACTGAAAATACTTTGATGAGTTTTTCCTTGGAAGTAATGAATATCTGATGTAGAGATCACATATCCTTTCTGTCTGCTCTATTTAAAAAAAGAAAAACCACTTGAAGATATACTTCCCAAACTTCCCAAACAGCAAAACAAATACCAAACAATGAACCCAAAAACACTGAAAGAAAATTCATGCAACATGCTGGATCCCCGTCCTCAATGGTTATCTTTACTTAAGCTCCCAAAGTCAGGGCCGAGTTGTTGCCATTGTTTTCATGCACTGAGTCTGGTTTCTCAAGATTCTACTGCACCAAGACAGAGAAGCTGCATGGATGCCAACCTTGATGCCTGTTGTCAGATCTCCTCACTTCGGGTAATTTCATGAGTATAACAGACTCAACATGACATTCTCTCCTCTTTTATCTTGATGGTAATTGAAAAGGCTACTTATATCAAAGCTGCATGCATTGGCTTGATATAAATGAAAATGCATACAAATATTTAAGATTACACAAGATTAAAAAGAAAGATCTCAAGCTGCTTTTTTTTTTCCAGGTAATTTGCTATATTTCAGACAAATAAAGAAATAAATATCTCCAGTTCTGGAAGGTAATTTTCTTGGGAAAATTCAAACACCCTTCTGTGCAATGTCTGATCTAGCATGTTCGGATAACACTGGTATCCCTTGGTTAAAATTTCTTTTACTTCAGTCCTAGTGTCCACTGGCCCTACATTCAACATGCACTTGCAAGAACCTTTACACAGAGAAGGATTCTCATTACATAGCCCCATGATAATCATTTCTGTATGCTTATCTCATGGGAAAACACTTAATGCAAGCCACCATTCAGGTGGCTTTTTTCCCTGGTCCAGTTTCTCCTTTAATTGCTATCAAATACTTACAATGTAAGCACCACCTTGCTGCATACCTGGACAACACTGGGTTTTCTAATATGGAAATAGGAGAGTGATTCTGAAACTTCCTCCCAGAACTGGATCTCTAACAACTTCCCTGGTGAGCTGGGGCTGCTAGTCTGGGGACCACACAGCAGTTCCTGAGGCCGTCCTATTCAGAACACTCTGTGCAGCAGCAGCGATGGGGACACCTGGGAGCTTGTTAACTGTGCTCTCAGGTGCACATTGAACAGAATCTGCATTTTAACCTGTCATCTCTACGTGAGCTGATTATAACTACAGTTTGAGAAACACTGATTCAAGTGGAAAAATCATAGGCTCGCCGACAGATTTTTTAAAAAATCTCCACTCATAGTGGTGTAAACTTATGAGCTTCAGAGTCTCAGTTTCCTTATGGGTAAACAGGACCAATGCCTACCTTTTAGGATCTAAGAGGATCAAACGAGATAACGTGTACAAAAGGCCTGGCCCACTAGCTCTCAGGCTGGTCTGTTACTTGGGAATCCCACAGAAGGTTGGGAAACCACAGAGCCGTGCGCCGCCCCCATGATGTCAGTAGGTCGAGGTCAGGGCCTCAGAACTTGCTTGAAATGCAAGTTCTGTGAGGCTGAGGCTGCTGAGTCAGTGGCCCTACTTTGAGAACCACTGGCCTGGCAAATAGTGGATGCCCAGATAAGGCTGGATCCCTCTGCCTGCTCTTGCACAGAGGTATCCTATTTCCTGGGAATCTGGATGCAGTACTGCTCACTATGCCAGGGCTGATCTTAGTTTACGGAAATCATTTCCTTTAAGGCAGACACATACGCAGCACACGTGTGTTTTTCACTTTTATGCTGTCATTTCTCTAGCCTCTGTCCCCTCACTGCTAGGGACAAAGAGAAACTTACAGATAAATCACCCCAGAAAGAAACTTCATTGTGCTTAAAGCTTGCTCTCAAGGAACTCTCCATGACTGATGGCACTTTTGCTAAATGTTCTGTTGTGTGAACGTAGATGACTACTAGATTTTGTCAGGAGAGGGAGGGAACTGCAATGATCTAACATTTTCCCCACTCCTGTTACTCCAGCACTCGACAGAGTCATTAAACTGCTTAATGACACCCAGGCTTTGCTGGCACTGTGATTAGCAAAAGATAGAAGCCAGCAGCAGGACCCTTGCTTAATAAACCAGGCCCTTTGGAAGCTACCCAGAGGCAGGGACAGCACAAAAGGAAAAATAAGCGATAATAAAAGGACAGAATGGGGCAACAGCTTTATCACTGTGTCCTGAAGTTCTGAAAATGCTGTTCATCAGAATCTTTGCTTACATTTTGTGAAAAATCACCTCTGGGAAGAAGAAAAGGGCATCTCTAATGGATACCCCTTTGTCTAACTTCAGCTGAAGAAACATTTATTGGTTCCGTGAGAAAGATGTTTAGGACCTGCTCCCAAGGGATTTACTAATAGGGGACAAAAAACAAGTACTGTCACATGGATTTGTTCATTCCGTGTTTGATGGGCGTGTACCATGTGTCAGGCAATGTTCTAGACACCGGGAATGTGACAGAAAACAAAACGGATGGTTTTAGGAAGCTGGTTTCAAAGTGTCAAGATGGCATTTCACAAACGGTGGGATGCTGAGGGGTTAAAATTTAACTTCGGGGCATTTCAAAACTTGATACTAAATAACCTGGACTCTCCTATTCAATTCATCTGTCCTCTAATGTTTTTCCAAGCCTTCTGGGCTTATCAAGGAGAACGCCTCAGGCAGGACCCAGGCTCCGAACTTGCAACCAACAGCTGTAGCTGTCCAGATTTGCTAACGCTGTGGGGTTTCTTCTACTCTTATCTGTTTTACCGTTATCTTCCATTATGACTAGCAATTATGGTATTTCATTTTATGGTGGTGACTACCACGATGATACAAAGTATTACAAGTTACTGCTTCAAGGAAGAGGAAGAACTTTCCCTACATGCAGATGAGATGATAGTATACCTAGAAAATCCTGAGGACTCCAGACAAAAACCACTACAGCTAATAAGTGGATTCAGCAAAGTACCAGGATACAAGATTAACATGCACAGTCAGTTGCATTTCTTTACACTAACAATGAAATATCAGAAAAGAAATGCAGAAAAATAATACCTTTTAAAATAGCACCAAAAAAACAAACAAAACAAAACCTAGGACTAAACTGACCAAGGAAGTGAAAAGACGTATGCTGAGAACTATAAAATATTAATAAAGGAAACTGAAGATGATTCAAAAATGTTAAGATAGCCCATGCTCTTGGATTGGAAGATATATTGTTAAAGGTATTGTTTAATATTGTTAAAATGGCAATTCTGCCCAAAGCAATCTATAAATTTAATGTGATCCCTATCAAAACACTCATGACATTCTTCATAGAACTAGAACAAGTAATCCCCAAATAAATAAAAGATCCAGAACTTCCAAAGCAATCCTTAAGGGAAAAAAAAGATTTAAACACAAGACAAGACACCATAGAACTCCTATAAGACAGCATAGGCAAAACATTCTCTGACATAAATCATACCAAAGTTTTCTTAGGTCAGTATCCCAAGATAATAGAAATAAAAACAAAAATAAGCAAATGGGATCTAATCAAATTCAAAAGCTTTTCACAGCAAAGAAAACTACAATATAAATAAATAAAAACAAACCCACAAAATAGAACAAAAAAAAGACAAGCTACAGAATGGGAGAAAATATTTGCAAATGATGCAACTGACAAGGGCTTAGTCTCCAAAATATACAAATAGCTCATACAACAACAAAAAAAGCAAACCTAATTGAAAAGTGGGCAGAAGACCTTAATAGACATTTCTCCAAAGAAGACATGCAGATGGCCAGTAGACACATGAAAAGATGCTCAACATTGCTAATTATTAGAGAAATTCAAATCAAAATGACAATAAAGTACCACCTCACACTGGTCAGAATGGCCATCATTAGAAAGTTTACAAATGCCAGAAAGGGCGTGGAGAAAAGGGAACCCTCCTCGCTGTTGGTGGCAATGTAACTTGGTGCAGTCACTTTAGAAAACAGTGTGGAGGTTCCTCAGAAAGCTAAAACTTGAATAACCATATGATCCAACAATGCCACTCCTGGGCATACACCCGGACAAAAGTGTAATTCAAAACAGATATGTGAACCCCTATGTTTGTAGCTGCAATATTCACAATAGCAAAGACATGGAAACAACCTAAATGTCCATTGACAGAAGAATGTATAAAGAAGATGTGGTGCAGAGATACAATGAACCCCTACTCAGCCATAAAAAAGAAACATGGCCATTTGCAGCAACATGGATGTAACTAGATGTAAACTATTATATACAGGATAGATAAACCATTATATACAGGATAAGATCCTACTGACAGCACAGGGAACTTTATTCAATATCCTATAATAAACCACAATGGAAAAGAATATGAAAAAGAATATGTATATGTGTATAACTGAATCACTTTGCTACATACCAAAAACTAACACAACACTGTAAATCAACTATACTTCAGCTAAAAAAAAAAAACAACTTAGAATTGTTTATTTCTGGAATTTCCCATTTAATATTTTTGGGGTATGGTTCACTGCAGGTAACTATAACTATGGAAAGTGAAAGTATGGTTAAGGGGACTGTATTTTCAGACATAGTGGGTCTTTGGGCAATCGTCCTGAATTCCTCAGTCCAGCACACCCCATCCTGCTTGCTACTCTTGTCCAGCAGAAGTCTCTATCTGGTGCCCCATGACCTTCCTTCCCACCTCTGAATTTGTGGTGTTCATGAATGTCAGGCTGATGCCCTGGCCACTCATTTGGAGCTGTTTCTTTGCTTTCTTTCCTCTTTTAAAGATTATTTATTTATTTATGGCTGTGCTGGGTTTTCAATGCTGGGTGGGGGCTTTCTCTAGTTGCAGTGAGTGGGGACTACTCTTCCTTGCAGTGTGCAAGCTACTCACTGTGGTGGCTTCTCTTGCTGCGGAGTGTAGGCTCAGCAGTTGCAGTGCTCAGGCTTAGCTG
Source organism: Giraffa tippelskirchi (assembly GCF_054371585.1). Taxonomy (NCBI): domain Eukaryota; kingdom Metazoa; phylum Chordata; class Mammalia; order Artiodactyla; family Giraffidae; genus Giraffa; species Giraffa tippelskirchi. Next base: position 75,367,946 of record NC_137281.1, on the reverse strand, counting down.
CCCTGGGGCATGTGGAATCTTCCCGGACCAGGGATGGCCCCTTGCATTGGCAGGCGGATTCTTTACCACAGGACCACCAGGGAAGGCCCTTTGCTTTCCTTTCTATCTCACCCCCACAATACCGCATTTGGCATAAAATACGGATAATTCTTTGGTCAAAACAACTCTTCCATGCATCTTTAAGATGAAGTCTATCCATGCTCCTTTATTTCTTTGTTTTCCTATATCTGAGTATTGTCTATTTGTCTTAATAAAACTAGAACAGAGGGTGTCTTTTTTTCTTCTGGGTGCTCATCAAGTCCCTTTCCAGTGATTAACTTGTAAGATATGATGCTGATAACTTAAGTATGAATAAATTCAGATAACCTAATTTAATCCGAGGATTTCTCTGGTGGCTCAGTGGTAATGAATCTGTCAATGCAGGAGACACGGGTTCAATCCCTGGTCTAGGAAGATCTCTTGGAGAAGGAAAGGGAAACCACTCCAGTATTTTTGCCTGGAAAATTCCATGGACAGAGGAGCCTGGTGGGCCATAGTCCATGCCCCCTCTTCCCCCACCCCTCCCCCCGTGCAGAGAGTCGGACACAATGTCACAACTAAACAACCACAACAATTTAATATGAATGTATCCACCGCCTCCCTTGCACTGCATAGGGCCCTTCAGGGAAGGGGCAGTCAACATGGAGAAGAAGCTGAAAGCTGCTTGGGGTGACAAGTGGAGGAGGAGAAGAGAGCCCGGACAAGGCCTCGGCTGTGTGATGCACCAGGAAGTACAGCCACGGCCCTCAAAGTCCAGAGGTCACTCTGAAGGGGCCACGCAGCAGGACAACTGGATTCCTGTATCTGCCTCGTAATATATAACTGAGACTTCGGAACCAGGATGAAGAAAGGTGCCAAAAAGCTGAGCTTTCTAGAGTGTAGGCTCCAGGGGGAGAGTGTGTCACAGGAGTGACAGGGGTCAAGTTCTGGAACTTATGTCACCTTGGCAGACCTTACAGGCAACAGAGAGCCAGTGGAAGGTTTTAAGGTAGCAATGGATGAGCTGAGTGGTGTCCTGGGAAGATGAGTATGGCAGGGGGTGCAGGAGGGACTGGGAGAGAAGGACTAGCTTCCACTCAGGAACTGTGGAGAAAGGGAGTGTTCTCCTGGAGGAGGAAGAGAGTTGGATCTGAAAGACCATGCTGAAGTTGCACTTGCTTCTCTAAATGCTGCTACTGAAAAGCGGATGCTGAAGGTTGAGCTCTCTTGGAATCAAATTATCTTCACACTGGAGGAACCCTATCCTCCTGTGGGGAAAGACTGGTCACAAAGGCCAGGCCATCTTCACTGGCTCCTGCCGATGGGTTGGAGGTGACAGCCACATTCTAGTGGGACAGCCATGGGAGCCAGCGCATGAATGGGAAGACGCACAGATGACTCACCTGCATCCGTGACTCAGTGTCGTTACAGCCTCAGCAAAGTGCAAACTTCTCCAGACTACCACTGGTATTTCCAGAATTAAAGGTCAGGGTACTGCCAACCAAACTACCCGGAAAGTGTGCTCTGGGCCAGAGATTACATCAACCACAGAAGCAGCAGCCCTTCTTCACAGTGCCCTCCACGAGGGGTGACACCCTCTCTCTGTACCCCTGAACCAAGAGGAATGCAGACCTCACCCCGGAAAGTGCGTCAGGACTCTAGCTCACCTTCAGCTGCAGAAGGAAGAGATTCATTCTGAACAAACCCAGACAAGTGTTTTTCCTTTCCTTTTTTCCGTTCCCTTTTTAGGAAAAATATTGTGTTTTCTCAGGAAACCAAATTTCAACGCCCCCTCTTCTTTGTGCTTTTGAACTGTGGTGTTGGAGAAGACTGTTAAGAGTCCCTTGGACAGCAAGGAGATCCAACCAGTCCATACTAAAGGAGATCAGTCCTGGGTATTCATTGGAAGGACTGATGTTGAAACTGAAACTCCAATACTTTGGCCACCTGATGTGAGGAACTGACTCATTGGAAAAGACCCTGAGGCTGGGAAAGATTAAAGGCAGGAGGAGAAGGGGACGACAGAGGATGAGATAGTTGGCTGGCATCACTGACTCAATGGACATGAGTTTGAGCAAGTTCAGGGAGTTGGTGATGGACAGGGAAGCCTGGAGTGCTGCAGTCCATGGGGTTGCAAAAAGTTGGCCATGACTGAGCGACTGAACTGAACTGAAATTCTTTGTGGGCTTTCATACTGGCTCAGATGCTAAACAATCTGCCTGCAATGCAGGAGACCTGGGTTTGATCCCTGGGTTTGGAAGATCCCCTGGAGGAGGGTATGGCACCACTCTAGTATTCTTGCTTGGAGAATCCCCATGGACAGAGGAGCTTGGTGGGCTATCGTCCATGGGGTCACAAACAGTCAGATATGACTGAGCAACTAACACGACTCTTTGTAAGTCCACAAATAGCAGTTAATATTGTCTCAAAACCACTTTTGAAAGGTCTTTTTCCCCTATCAGTTTACCCTCCAGCTGCAAGGGAAGCTGATGAGTCGAGAGGCCCCCCACGGGCCTGGTCCCCCTCAGTCTCTGTCCTTCTCTGTGCCCGATGCCGTCAGTCATGAGCAAATCCTCGAACCCTGAAGCCCCCACGAGTCCTGGTTAGGTCTCCTAAAGCTATTCTAGTTTTAATGCCCGCCAGAAAACAACTCTGGAGCAACCGCTCAAACAATTCCCCCTGGGCGTTCACTGATTTATCCAAAGGTAAGACAAGGCAGCGCGTACAGGGGCCGGCCCAGGTCCGCCCCCGCCCCCGCCCCCGCCCCCGCGTTCGGTCAGCCGGCGGGAAGGCGCTGCGTCTGCAGCAGCACGCGCGGCCCGAGGCACAGGCGCTGCGGTTCTCAGGCCCAGAGAAGAGCCGCGACCACGGTGAGCGGGCTGATCTCCTCTGAAGCGGAAAGCTCGCCCCCGCCGGAGCCTGGCCAGTGGGCATGGGTCAGCCCACAGGTCAGCTCCGAGGCTGTGAGCACCCAGGCCCGCCCCGCAGCACGTATCCTGGCTCCCCGCAGGGAAGCACCGTCCCTTCGGCACCACCGCTCGATCCCTGGACGCAGCCGGACCGCACCCTTCGACACGGGCGTTTACATACGTCCGTGCTTCTGTGGCTAAAGGGGCAGCCTCGGCAAGGGGACCACGATGCCAGGGAAACAAGACCTGGCCTTTCCGCCCTGGAGAGCCATAAGGTCGATGATCTACTGAAAACAGTTAAAAAGAAGTCATTGTCATGGCCTAAAGGATAGTGGGTGAATTTCTTCCATTTAAATGGAAACAGAAACCGAATCCCATGTACACCATTACTTCCCCAACCAGATCTCCTAGCCACAAAGTGTTCACGTGGAAGAGAAATGGAAAAGAAGGATACTGCCAGTTAACATATAACAGGGCCTGGGACGCAGACCGTGGAATTAATTTCTGTTGCATGTGTCCCCAAGTCTCCCTGTGATCAGGAGGTCAGGTGCCTTCCGGGCAGCTCCTGAGGATACAGCAGCTCCCGTGCCTGGGACCAATCTGAGGTATGAGGACAAGTAGGCGGAACATCACCCATCAATTCTGGGGGCGCCCTGCCCCCGCCCTGCGTGCCAGGCACTCTCGGAGAAGACAGGCAGGGTCTCCACCCCCACAGCACTCTGGAGCCAGCAGAGACAGCGCTTCCTCCACCAGCCTTCTCTAGGACCAGTGCCTGTCCGAGAAGCCCTTCCTGCCCACTTACTGGAACTCAACGTCAGTGCTGTGCCCTGGGCCTCCCGGTCCAGACACTGCCTGTGGACGAGTCCCCGCAGAAATCTCCACTGCTGCCCAAACCCCAAGGCTTCGCTCCTGCAGGCTGCAAACACCCATTCCACGGACAGTTTCTGTGTGCCCAGGCCCGGGGGGCACATGCAAAGATGAGGAAGGCTTGGCCTCACCCTCGGCAGTTCCACAGTGGCCTGGTCTCCCCTGTGTGAATTACACACAGGCCATCCTTCTGTTTGCTGACGTTTCCATGGTCCTCTGGTCAAACCACACTTCTCTCCCCTTATAAAACATCCAGCAGAAAAGTTCCCTAGAGGAACCTAACCCATCACACCAGATCTAAGCCTCTCTGTTGTAGCCTGGTGGTTTTCGACCTTGACAAGTACATTAGAGTCTGCTGTGGAGCTCTTAGAAAGCCCATGCCCAGTCTACACCGCAGCCCCTTCTATCAGCGCCCTGGGGGCTCAGGCATCACTGAATCTTTTTTTTTTTTAACTTTAATAACTCTCTAGGTAGTTTCAACATGCAGCCAAGACTCAGAACCACTGCATTAACCTAACCTGACCACCCTCCTCACCATTTAGCATGAGTACTCACAGGTGCAGCTGTTCACTCATGCTAGTGGGTGGCTGTAACATTCCTCCTGTAGGGCATCCATGGTTCTGTGTGCCATAAGGACCATCCCCTGCCTGTCCTGAACCTGCCTTCCTCTCCCTTTGTAACTCCAGAGTCAACGCTGTGTGCTTAGGCCCTTAAATTCACTTTGATAGTTTAATGCTCTGAAACCTGCTGACCAATCTCTCCTAGACTCAAAGGCGCCTGAGAGCAGACTGCACCTGTAGTTTCTCTGCATTGTCCCGTAGTTCTTATTCATGCTCTGGATGTAACAATTCAACCAGCACCCGTGGAATAAATGGCACTGGGCTGAGACGGGCTGTTCACTTCCTCCCCTCTTGCCCCTGAGTACATGTCATATCTGTTCAGTTCTCTGCCCACAATCACCTTTCTTGACTAAAGTAACAAGGAAAAGTATTATATTTACCCTACTCCTTACACTGTGATGGGCCTCCCAGGTGGTGCAGTGGTCTAAAGAATCTGCCTCCCCAGGCAGGAGATGCGGGTTCAATTCCTGGGTCAGGAGATCCCCTGGAGGGGAAAATGGCAACCCACTGCAGTATTCTTGCCTGGAAAATTCCTTGAGCAGAAGAGCTGGGTGGCCTACAGTCCATGGGGTCGCAAAGAGTTGTACACGACTGAGCACGCACGCACGTTAGTTACACTGTGATTCTAAACTGAAGAATCGGGCGGACATGAAGATGCAGAAGGTATGCTTTCTTCAGAGCCCTGGAGCCAGGCTCTGAAACCACAGCCAGAAACTCAGCCTTCAGCAAACCAGAGTCAGATTTCTCCAAAATGGGGCAGAGCAAGGATAATGGAAAACATACCATTTACCATTATAATGGAAAAAAGCTTCCTCTTTCTTGCTCCTTTTTCTAGCAATGGTACTGAGGAGAGCATACTTACTGGAATTTTCTTTTTAGAAATTATTTAAAAGAGACATCATATCTGTGAAGGTCCACAAGCTGGAATAAAATCCTCAGAGACAAAACTCTGCTCTGACTATAGCTGAAACAAATGATCTTTTAGGCAAAGGACTTGGAGGCACTATGGTTGGGGTATTAAGCTTCGACTGGCTGCGTATGTCCAAATATGATGGGAAGATGAATTCTGAGCACCGCTTAGATCTGACAACACTCAAAGAACATTACTGCATACCTAACAAGTACCTGGTCTTGGAGCTCCAATACCTTCACACGCAGTGGACATACCAGGTTCCAGCTTTTCTCAAGAGTTTCCAGGCTCCTCTGTGGACACTTTGCTACCTTACCTTGTTATTCTACATGGGCCCCCAAAATGCCCTGATGTAACTTACTTTCATGGCACATCAAATGCACACATAAACTTGATTTCATCGGTACGTGAAGGTTGGATTAGGGCATGGAGCACATGACATAATTTACTTTAATCTAAACACCCACCAGGGGAATGCAAACTAGTACAGCCACTATGGAGAACAGTGTGGAGATTCCTTAAAAAACTGGAAATAGAACTGCCATATGACCCAGCAATCCCACTGCTCGGCATACACACCAAGGAAACCAGAATTGAAAGAGACACGTGTACCCCAATGTTCATTGCAGCACTGTTTATAATAGCCAGGACATGGAAGCAACCTAGATGCCCATCAGCAGACGAATGGATAAGGAAGCTGTGGTACATATACATGATGGAATATTACTCAGCTATTAAAAAGAATACATTTGAATCTGTTCTAGTGAGCTGGATGAAACTGGAGCCTATTATACAGAGTGAAGTAAGCCAGAAAGAAAAACACCAATACAGTATACTGACGCATATATATGGAATTTGAAAGATGGTAACGATAACCCTATATGTGAGACAGCAAAAGAGACACAGATGTATAGAAGAGTCTTTTGGACTCTGTGGGAGAGGGCAAGGGTGGGATGATTTGGGAGAATGCCACTGAAGCATGTAAATTATCATATGTGAAATAAATCGCCAGTCCAGGTTCGATGCATGATACAGGGTGTTCGGGGCTGGTGCACGGGGATGACCCAGAGGGATGGGATGGGGAGGGAGGTGGGAGGGGGGTTCAGGATGGGGAACACAGGTACACCCATGGTGGATTCATGTCAATGTATGGCAAAACCACTACCATATTGTAAAGTAAAAATAAATAAAACTGGAGAAAAAAAAAACCACCCACCAGGATGTCCCTAGACCCTGATATACCTGGGGAAGGGTATAGACTGTCAGAGGAGGGTATAGACAGGCAAAGGCGGGTGGGCAGCTGAGAGGCTGAGCCCCAGCCTGACTCTCAGCTGCATCTCCTCTGGTCTCCACAACACAGGAGGGCAGGGCCAAGCCAACCATTCCTGCTTCTCCCGCCTCTGGCTATCTTTCTGCTCCTGGATGGGCTTCTTCTCCCCAAGGATGAATTCTATCCCACTTCAGTCAACACCTCCTCCGTGAAGCTGTCCGCCAGCTTACCCAGTAAGAGTAGCCTTTATCTTGTATGGTGGTGGTGGTGATTTAGTCACTAAGTCGTGTCCGATTCTTGCAACCCCATGGACTGTAGCTCACCAGGCTCCTCTGTCCCTGGGATTCTCCAGGCAAGAGTACTGGAGTGGGCTGCCATTCCTTCTCCAGGGGATCTTCCTGACCGAGGAATTGAACCCAGGTCTCCTGCATTGCAGGCAGATTTTTTTACCAACTGAGCTATGAGGGAAACCCTTCTCTTGTGTAACTACCCATAATATGCACTTGTATTTATTTTATAACCTTACTGCTAACTACTCTGAGATGTGCATTCTGCTTCTGTCACGTGGCATCTATGTGCAACCATTCCAGGCCTCAGTTTCCTCATCTGTAAAATGGGGGTCATTATATCTACCCTCATGGAGTTGCAGTGAGGATTATAGGAGTTAATGTATGAAAAATACCAGCAGAGTAAGGGATATAAAGTCTTCAATACATGATACACCTTATTATGACTCTTAAAAACATAAGATCCTTGACAAGCTCCACTGATCAGAAGTTACGAGTGAAGGACATCCCTGGAGGTCCGGTGGTTGAGAATTCACCCTGCGATGCAGGGAATACAAGTTCCAGCTCTGCTCAGGGACCCGAGATCCCACACGCTGTGGAGCAACTAAGCCTGGATGCTGCAACTCCTGAAGCCTCACACCAGAGGCTGTGCACCACAATGAAAGAGTCTGTGTGACACAACAGAGATCCCATGTGCTCCAACTATGACCTGATGCAGCCAAATTAATTAAAAATGAAATTGTCAACAAAGAATGTATTGAGTGAGTTCAGGAGCATCAGCAGGAGATGGGGAGGCAGGATGCTGGGACATGAGCTGCCCTTGATGAGCAGGGTCTACTGTGAAAAGTGAAGCAAAAGTGTTAGTTGCTCAGATGTGTCCAACTCTTTGTGACCCCATGGACTGTAGCCTGCCAATCTACAGGACAGACTGGCAGAGTGGGTAGCCATTCTCATCCTCCAGGGGGTTTTCAGAAGAGCTAAATGCACTCAGTAGGAGAGAGGAGGAGAAGGTGGCCAGGCAAACAGCACAGAGGGAAAACCTGATCTGGGTCAGGCAAGCAAGAGTTCCCCCAGGTGGAGGGAAGAGTAGGCTAGAGTGGGGAGCAGTAGGAGCAATGCCCAGACATGTGAAAAAGCTGGTGTGTTTAGGGAAACAGTAAGAGCCTGGTGTGGCTGGAGCAAAGTGCAGTGAAAGTGGTGGAGAGCACGCAGGAGCACAGAGGACTTTGCTCCAGAAAGATGCTTGATGATGCTTTTTAGACCATGAGGAGCCACTGGGGAACACTTTAGAATGAGGACTATGGACTGGATGGGATGATGATCTGTGTGTGGGTAAAGACTTAACACCTGGCTGGAAAATGCACACATATCCATAGCTACCTTTATCACACCTTCTACTGATGAGAGCAGACAAAAGAAAAGTGTGGTCCAGGGGCCAGTCATCTGGTTTTGTAGGTATAATATTATAGCAAAGCCTTGACCACTCACTCACACATCACCTACTGTAAGAGCAGAGCTGAGATGGACAGAGGCCACTGAGACTGTAGGATCTAAAATATTTACCACCTGGTCCTTTAAAGAAAAACAAATGCCAACTTTCTAAAAAGATGTGCAGCACAGAGTTTCCAAATAATACTAGAATATAAAATACTCTTTACCATAAATTCCCTATAGTCAACTGATTCTCACAAAATACTTTTGTTGACTTTTCTCTGAGCTCTTGTCTGAGTGGCCTAACTATGGTTGCAACTGATAAATGAGTGGATTTTCAACCCAAATGTGAGTTGATACTTTCATGTACACTGAGCAGTAAGATGGAAGCAAGTTACCAGGTGCATAGGAACCCCACTTCCTCATCAATGATGTGAGAGACTTTGTTGATTCATGTAATTTTTGAATACTGGAGGGATATCTTTCTTTAATTTTTTGCACTATTCACAATGAAACTGCTACAGACTTGATGCCTACTTAAATTTAATCTGCATGATTAACATTCTCTCCATCACTTTCTTAAATCTAGAAAATCAACCAAAAAATAAATCCTGGAAATTTTTAGGTTCAAGATGATGACATAGGAGGGTCTTCAACTCATAGACACACCGAATCTACAACTACACAGGGGACGATTCCCTCTGAAAAAGATCTGGAAACTAGCTGAGCAACTCCTACACAACAAGTGAATGAGAAAAATTGCACCCTGAAGTTGTGGGGAGAGGTTGAGAAACCATCTTATCACAAACCCTACCCCCAGCATGGCAACACAGAATCAAGTGGAAACCCCCAGCTTCTCCTGAGAAGCAAAGAGTTTGGATGCCACATCTGGCACCCAACTCTTAAAACTTCCACCTGAGATATGGGACCCCCAAATGTCTAGCTTTGAAAGCCAACAGTGCTTGCATCCATGAGATCTTCAAGGCTGTAGGAAACTAATGGTTCTTAAAGGGCCCGTGCAAACTCATCATGGCTAAACCCCAGGGCCCAGAGCAGACAGCAAACAGAAATTCACTCAGTCTTTCTGTGAAAGAGGTCTATTTGTTTATCTTGAAGCTTTGATCTAAAGGGCAGGCTTCAAATTTAACACACATCTTGGGACCAACTGCAATACTATCCAGGGACTGGGAGGCCAGCAGAGGCCATTTTTGCACTCTCCCTCTGCTTCATGCTGCTGGCATCTCCCTGAAGTTAAAAGATGCTTGCTCCTTGGAAGGAAAGCTACGACAAACCTAGACAGTGTATTAAAAAGCAGAAACATGACTTTGCTGACAAAGGTCCACCTAGTCAAAGCTATGGATTTTCCAGTAGTCATGTACAGATGTGAGAGTTGGAACCATAAAAAAGGCTGAGAGCCGAAGAATTGATGCTTTCGAACTGGGGTGTGGGAGAAGACTCTTGAGAGTCCCTTGGACTGCAAGGAGATCAAACCAGTCAATCCTAAAGGAAATCAACCCTGAATATTCATTGGAAGAACTGATACTGAAGCTCCAATACTCGGGCCACCTGAAGTGAAGAGCCGACTCATAGGAAAAGACTCTGATGCTGATAAAGACTGAAGGCAAGAGAAGGGGACGACAGAGGATGAGATGGTTGGATGGCATCACTGACTCAATGGACATGAGTTTGAGCAAACTCCAGGAGGTGGTGAAGGACAGGGAAGCCTGGCGTGCTGCAGTCCATGGGGTCTCAAAGAGTCGGACACGACTGAGCGACTGAACACCAACGCCAGTCTCCTGGAAAGGAGCTTGTGCACATACACGGCCCCTTAGTTTTTGTGGCTGCCAGCCGGGAGACACCCCTTGATTGCCTGGTTCTGGTAGCCAGCAGGGCTTCTTTCCGAGGGTCCACGGGACTGCAACAAACAGAAAAATAGTTCTTAACAGGCTGTCCCCCAAGGGCATAGCACAGAGGCAGCACACAGAAACACCCAGTCTTAGAAACACCACCAGCGATGGTGATTTAGTCACTCAGTCGTGTCCAACTCCTCGCGACCCCATGGACTGTAGCTGGCCAGGCTCCTCTGTCCAATAGACTGTCCAGGCAAGAATACTGGAGTGGCTTGCCATTTCCATCTCCAACTTAAAAAGCTGCTGCCTGAGGATCCCGTTTCCAATCAGTCTCCATCTGGTTCTGACTAGATCCTCTCCACTGAGACACTGACAGGTCTTGGCACACCTTCAACTGCTAGAAACCTCTAACACAAAGCAGGCTGCCCAGACAATCACACAGGTATGAGGGCCAACCAAGAGCTCAGGCAGGGTAGAGCATTAAGTTTCATCAAGCTGTTTGTTCTAACACGTAGAAACCAATACAGACAATCAAGTAAAATGAAGACACAGAGGAACATGTTCCAAATGAAAGAACAAGATAAATAACTTCAGAAAAAGGCCGTAATTAAGTAGAGATAAGTGGTTTACCTAACGAAGATTTCAAAATAGCAGTCATAAATGTGTTTACTGAGGTCAGGAGAACAATGCCTGAACAAAGCGAGAATTTCAATAAAAAGAGAATATAAATAAGTACCAAGCATAAACCCCAGAGCTGAACAATACAATAACTGCAGTGAAAACTCCAAAAGAGGAGTTTCAACAGAAGACTAGATGAAGCAGAAGAAATGATCAGTGAACTCAAAAGACAGGGCAGTGGACCCACTGCTAGCAGCAAAAAGAAAAAAGGAATAAAAAAGAGTAAAGGGCGCAACCAATATTTGCATTATAGGAATTCCAGGAAGAGAAGACAAAAAGGGATAGAAATGTTAGTTATGAAATAATGGCTGACAACTTTACTAACCTAGGGAAGGAAAAAGATATCTAGCTGCACAAGTTGCAAATAAGATGAATCCAAACAGACCCACACCAACACACATTATAATTAAATCCTCAAAAGTCAAAGACAAGGGCTCAATCTTAAAAGCAGCAAGAAAAAAACAATCTGTTATGCACAAGGTAACTTCCATATGACCGTGAGCATATTTTTCAGCAGAAATTTTGCAAGCCAAAAAGGAATGGCATGATATATTCAAAGTGCTGAAAGAAAAAACAAAACAAAACAAAAAACTGTCAACCAGAAATTCTTCAGAATTGAAGGAGATAAAGAATTTTACACATTGAAGAAAACATTGAAGGAGCTCCTAACAACTAGACTGGCCCCGTGCTTCCCTGGTGGCTCAGCTGGTAAAGAATCTGCCTGCCATGCAGGAGACCCTCGTTTGATTCCTGGGTTGGGAAGATCCCCTGGGGAAGGGATAGGCTACCCATCCAGTATTCTTAGGCTTCCCAGATGGCTCAGATGGTAAAGAATCTGCCTGCAATGTGGGAAACCTGGGTTCGATCCTGGGTTGCAAAGACCTGGGTTGGGAAGATTCGCTGGAGGAGGGCATGGCAACCCATTCAGTATTCTTGCCTGGAGAATCCTCAGAGACAGGTGCCTGGCAGGCTACAGTCCTTGGGGTTGCAAAGAGTCTCACACAACTGAGTGACTAAGCACAGCACAGCACAAACTGGCCGTAGAAGAAACGTCAAACACACTTCTTAAAGGTGAAACAAAAGAGCACTAATTAGTAAGAAAACAAAGTATAAATCTCACTGTTCAGAGTAATATACAAAAACCAATCTAATGTTGTAAAGGTGGTAGACTGTCACTTATAAAAGACAAAAGTAATAAAAATAACTATAACTAAAATAATTTGCTAATAAATACGTAAGATAAAAGGATGCCGAACAGCCACATTCGAAAGAATAAAAACTGACTACTATTTTACATCCCATAAAAAATCAACTCAGAATGGATTGAGGACTTGAATTTAAGACCTGAAGCCATGAAACTCCTAGAAGAAAACATAGGAAGTAAGCTCCTTAACACTGGCCTTGGTGATGATTCGTAAAAAATCTGACACCAAAGCAAAAGCAACTAAAGCGTAAATAAACAAGATGGACTGCATCACCCTGAAGCTTTTGCACAACAAAGGAAACCATCAACCAAATAAAAATACAACCTTCTATATGGGAGAAAATATTGCATATATGATAAAGGGCTAATATACAAAATAAAGAACACATATAACTTAATAGCAAAAAATAAACAATCCAATTAAAAAACGGGCAGAGGATCTCTCTAGACATTTTTGCAAAAAAGATATACAGATGGCCAACAGGTATACAAATAGGTACTCAATAACACTAATCATTGGGTAAATGCAAATCAAAACCACAACAAGATATCAACTCATATCTTTTAGAATGGCTATTATCAAAAAGTTGAGAAATATCAAGTGTTGGCAAGGATATGCAGAAAAGGGAACCCTTGTGTGCTGTTGGTGAGAATGCAAATTGGTACAATCACTTTGGAAAGCAGTATGAAGATTCCTCAAGATATTAAAAATGAAAATATCATATGATCCAGAATTCTACTTCAGGGTATTTATTCTGAGGAAATGAAATCACCCTCTTGAAAAGATACACGCACCTTCATGTTCTCTGCAGCACTGTTTACAAAAGCCAAGACATGGAAACAACCTGTGTGTCCCCTAAGGAGTGAATGAAGGAGGAAAATCTGGGAATGAATAAAGACAACCCAGGGAAGCCCATGAATACTGGAGTGGGTAGTCTATCCCTTCTCCAGGGGATCTTCCCAATCCAGGAATCAAACCGGGATCTCCTGCATTTATATATACAATGGAATATTATTCAGCTATAATAAAGAAGGAAATTCTGCCATTTACAATAACTGGACCTTGAAGCATTATGATAGGTGAAATAATTCAGAGAAGGACAAGTACTATGACATCTCTTATATGTGGAATCTAAAAACAAGAAGCCTGATCTCAAAGTTGCAGAGAGCAAACTGGTGGTTGCCAGAGGTGGGGGTTGAGAGGTGTGTGAAATGAGTGAAGGTGATCAAAAGATACCAGCTTTTAGTTATGAGGTAAACAAGTTCTGGGGATATATGTATAGCATACATTAGTAATACTGTATTGTGTATTTGAAATTTGGTAATTGAGTAGATCTTAAATTTTCTCATTAAAAGAAAAAAATTTCTAACTGGGTGGTGATGATGTTAACTTACTGTGTTGATAATTTTGCAATGTGTGTCTATCAAATCATTATGCTGTTCACTTAAAACTAATACAGTGTTATTTGTCAGTAATGTCTCAGTTTTAAAAAATCTGAGCCAATGCAGATAAAATTGTGATCTACATTAAGTCATATATGTAAAGATTTTTGATTTTTATCCATATAAAACATGTCTTTTCTGAGCATTTTTCCTGCAATGAATTTCTGTGTTCAGAATTCTCCAAGGGTGTATGATGCTGTAGAAAGATTTTTAAGATGGGATTAGTTAACAAATTCTTAAATATAAATTAAAACATTCTTTGCAGGGAGGGGGAGTTCTCTATTTTCACCACAATAATATTAAGAAGAGCACTTAAAATAATAAACTGCTTTTTTTTTTTTAAAGTCCTGATTTATAGCATTTACTGATTTCCTTGGTCTAAAAATATTCCCACCATTGCTGTTTGAAGCTACCAACATGATATCACTGAACATGGGTTGGGAAGATGTGAGCTACTTTCTATTGCACTTCCCCCATGCAGGTAAAAGCAATGTAAGTGACCTCAAGAGCACAGATAATAGTAAAGTGTAGGAACATCCAATAAGTTGTAGATTTTTGAGTACTTATTACCTGTTTTAAAAATTTAACGGCATGATTCTATAATTTAATTTTGATAATGACTCACAAAACTCCAGAAAATTCAACAGTCAGCTCTCATGAGCCTGTATGAGGCGGTCCCTGCACACCACTAAGTGGAGACAGAGACAGCAGCCAGGACGCTAGTGCAAGACCACCAGAGGCCACCATGGGACGAGATGAGTGGGGCTGGGGGGAGAAAAGGGCATGAAGTCAAGAGCTGCGAGGAAGACACAACCTTCAGAACTAAGCGGCTTCAAGAATGCAGGGAGATGAGGAAAGTAAAGGTGTTCTGATTCCCAGGTTGGCGGTGGCGGGCCTGAGTGGAAGCGGTGGTCCCATTAGCTAAGCCAAGGATTTCAGCGGACACAGGGTAAAGCATGGTGACTGCATTCTCATCCATCCTGTCTCTTCTACAGGCCACAGTGTTGGAAGGCCGCTGCTGCTTACTGAACAGAGGAATGAATGCCCAGCTTAGGCTGAGCACATGTCCCAAACTGAAAACTTCTCAGTGTAAAGTGAATTAATTCCTTCAGAGGAGGCAGCCACCAACTGTTGCTCTGGAAAAAGAACAATTTCATACCAATTGCTAATACTCATAAACTGCATAAAAACAGGTTAAGTAAAACTTAACCTAAATCAGGTCTCAGTACAGTTCAGTCGCTCAGTCGTGTCCTAGAGTGAAGTCAGGTCCAAGGTAATATAAAAACCTCTTGTGCTGAATTATTTTAAGTCTCCACAGTGAGCAGATATTGTTCACTTAGATAATATCTATCACTAGTGTGAATGACACCAATCATCCAAAAACGCAGCCTTGGGAATTTTAGTTAAACTTTTAGAGGAAAGCCCTTCTTCTCAAAGACCAACAGAGAATTTCCTCTTTAAATCCTAGCTGTCTTAAATGTGTCAGAGATAAAGAGGCGACATGAATGTTTTAGAAATAGCTCAGCTATGTCTCGGAGAAGGCAATGGCATCCCACTCCAGTACTCTTGCCTGGAAAATCCCATGGACGGAGGAGCCTGGTAGGCTGCAGTCCATGGGGTCGCTAAGAGTCGAACATGACTGAGCGACTTCCCTTTCACTTTTCACTTTCATGCACTGGAGAAGGAAATGGCAACCCACTCCAGTGTTCTTGCCTGGAGAATCCCAGGGACGGGGGAGCCTGGTGGGCTGCCGTCTATGGGGTCGCACAGAGTCGGACACGACTGAGGTGACTTAGCAGTAGCAGCAGCAGCAGCTATGTCTGTTTGCCATTCATCAGCAAACCAGGTTATCTTACTTTCCTTAAGCCAGACCAATTTGTCTTCCTGTTCAGGCCTTGGTACTGAGGCTCCACATAATGGGGCAGGCTCTTACAGGTGAGCAGGCATGGGGTCTCACACAGAGGGAAACCGGATTCCCAGCTTGGACTTAGGAATTCTTCCCCCCCTGTTTTTCCCATCCTCCGCCTCCTGGCTGTCCCCACCACAGGCTAGCTCACTTGTGCTAAGTCACTCAGTTGTGTCCCACTTTTTGTGACCCCCTGGACTGTAGCCCGCCAGGCTCCTCTGTCCACGGGATTTTCCAGGCAAGAATACTGGATGGGGTTGCCATACACTCCTCCAGGGGATCTTCCCCACCCAGGGATCAAACCCAAGTCTCTTATGTCTCCTGCACTGGCAAGAGGGTTTTTTTCTTTTTTTACCACTGGCGCCACCTGGGAAGACCCATAAATATCTACTGCTGTGGAAGAGAGAACTGGATAAGGACCAGCCAGGGCAAAGGTGTCCCACTCCAGTGGAGGGCAGACAGCCCCAGGCCTGCTGCCCTGCTGCCCGTGGGGGACAGAGCACCTGCATCTCCCCGAAACGAGGCAGCCTCCTTTCCCACGGTGCTCAGTGCGGGGACACGTGCCCAGAATATTCCCGGTCACTCCTCCCCCTTGTCAGCCAGGTGACTCTCTCAACTTCAGCCTCTGGGGTCTCATGAAGCTTGCTGTGCCCAGCGCCAGGCCTAAGGTTTCCTCTCTCTCCTGCAAGCCAAGGCTTTCCCACACACATGACCCATGCTGTGTCCTCAGCATCCTGTCCTGTTCCTTGTTGGGAGCTCCAGGTTGTCCTACCCTCAGACACCCCACGGATACGCACCCCTCTCTGCTCAGGGTTTTGGCTGCTCCAGTGTGGTTTCTCAGGAAAAGTTGTGGTTTTGCAACACCAGAGGCCTTTCTTTAAATAGCTCCACATAAATATGTACTAAAGCTAAATGGAAAAATTTTGTTTACTTAGTGGCTTTACTAAATCTATCGACAGATATTTGGGGCACCTACTGTGAGTCAAGTACATCAGTACAGACGTGGTACTGTGGTGATGCACTGATGACATAAAGGACATCTCTGAATGTGAGCAGTCACGTTCAGGGATAACTCGAGTCGTGTTTTCAGCGGCTGTGTCCTTTTTCTCCCACTTCCTATTAAGAAGTCACGCTTGGATATGCGCCATGGGAAAACAGCAGATATTCTTTGTAGCAGCATGTGATATGTGTACAGATCAAAACTCTACATGTAATAATAACTTGGGACTAGACAAGGCTGTCCCTTTGATTCCCTATGCCTTCTGAATGTTACTGTACTAGGGAGTAAAAAGTAGCTTTCAGAACACTTCCCTGATACCTACTGGGCACACACAGTGGCCCAAGGTGAGAACCGACCCAAAGCATATGGATGATACAGAAAAACAGTGTCACCATCACCCTCACCGTAAGGACAGAGGAGGCAGGTAGGTTCAGGAACATTCTTAGGGGGGAGAGAACCTGGATTTAAGGAAGCTGCAAAGAGTCTACATCATTCAAAAATGGGTGACAGAGACAATCCAGACAATACTCACTTAAAGAGGACATATATTACATATCTGGGGGAGAGAAATGGGCTAGACGATCTTCCCAACAGCTCTGTGATTCTGTGTTCTTATAGGCAGGAAAAGTGCATCTCTGATATATTTGCCATGAAAGGCAACAGTATAGAAAGTGAGGATAAAATCAACACACTAATAAAATCCAAGTAGAACTAGTTGGATGCTGAGGTCCTCGACAGACCAGAAACTTGAAGAATGTATTTTTAGGATGCAGAAGTATAATGGTGTTATAAACACAAAGAGGCATCAGTAATAAATGCATTGAGGCTACGGAAAAAATTCTCCCCACCTTGTTTCTATGGATACATTTTCTATGTCAACACAGGAAATAGAAAACAAAAGACCTCCATGTGACACATCTTAAATAGTGGGAATTTAGGATGCACTGAAAACGTGTTTTTATCACCAGAGATCAGCAGTGACTAGAAACTAGCAAATGACTCTCCCCATCTTTCTCTCCTGGCTCCCTGCACCAGCCACACTCTTCCTGTCTTACAGGGAATGTGGTGGGATGAGGCTGTCTGAGCATTAAGCCCCCGTTCTGTGCACACTGGGGGTAAGCACCCAAATCATGCAGACGTCTATCAGCCAGGCCACCTGCCTGGAGGGACAGGATGGGGGGGAGACCAGAGGTCAGGGCAGCAAGAGGTGAGGCACACCCAAAGAAGGCCGGCCTGAGGGGGGGAACTCCAGGGCCATGGGGGCTGTGGGTCGGGGGAAGAGGGGCCCCTTGCTCCCCACTGTCTACCCTACAGCTTTGGAAGGCAACAGCTAGATTTCTGTGGCGGTTTGAGAACCAGCAAAAGGTGACCCTTACATCATCCCAAACAAAAGTGTTCCTGGATTTCTGCTTCAGCACCCGTCACGTCACGGGAAAGCATTCCTGGGAGGCGCAGTGAGTCTGCGCTGACTCTCTGTAGGAGCTGGACTGTGTGCACAGCTATGTGGGCCCCTATTGTCACCTGTGAGAGAGCTCGGGGAGCTGGGTCTGGGGTATGATTCAGCAGGGGAGGGAAGGGCCAGACCCCCGACAGAAATATTGTGAGAGCCACACATGCAGACCACATATATAATTTTACATTTTCTAGTAGCTGCATTAAAAAATCAACAGGTGAAATTAGTTTAATATTTTAAGCACAGTATGTGCAAGATGTTATCGTTTCAACATGCAATCAACATGCAACTGAGATATCTTTAATGAGCTAATCTATGTTCTTTCTCATACTAAGTTCAGTTCAGTTGCTCAGTCGTGTCCGACTCTTTGCAACCCCATGAACCACAGCACACCAGGCCTCCTTGTCCATCACTAACTCCCTAAGTCCACCCAAACCCATGTCCATCGAGTCAGTGATGCCATCCAGCCATCTCATCCTCTGTCGTCCCCTTCTCCTCCTGCCCTCAATCTTTCCCAGCATCAGGGTCTTTTCCAATGAGTCAGCTCTTCACATAAGGTGGCCAAAGTATTGGAGTTTCAGTTTCAACATCAGTCCTTCCAATGAATACCCAGGACTGATCTCCTTTAGGATGGACTGGTTGGATCTCCTTGCAGTCCAAGGGACTCTCAAGAGTCTTCTCCAACACCACAGTTCAAAAGCATCAATTCTTTGGTGCTCAGCTTTCTTTATGGTCCAACTCTCACATCCATACATGACCACTGGAAATCTAAATTTCTGGAATCTAATAATGGTTCACACTTGGAGAACCATTGGATGAGCTGCAGTTCAGTCTGGGATGGGCAGGTCTAGGGCGTTTGCTGGGCAAACATGGAGCATGCTGGGGGTCATCTGCTACACAGAATTCTGAGCCGCCTGGGTCAGGGGCCTCAAGCTCAGGAGGGGAGAGCTGGAGGGACAGAAGTGAAAACCAGCTCCTGACTGTATCAAATCCAGAAGAGCCTCTGCTCATGAACCCGTGACTGGAATTCACATAACAGAGTCTTGAAATCATTCCTCTTAGCCAGTAGTGCTTAAATTTCAGAGTGAGTCAGAAGCACCTGGAAGGTTTATTAGAACAGATTGGCGGGGGCTTCTCTGGTGGTCCAGTGGTTAAGAATCTGCCTGCCAATGCAGGGAACACGGCTTCAATGCCTGGACCAGGAAGATCCCACGTGCTGCAGGAGAATGAAGCCCAGATGCCATAACCACTGAAGCCCGCGCGCCTAGAACCCGTGCTCCTCAGCAAGAGAAGACTCCACAGGAAGAAGTTCACACACCGCAACTACAGAGAGTCTCCCTCACTTACCGCAACTAGAGAAAGCCCACGTGCAGTTAATGGAGAGCCACCAGAGCCATAAACCAACAAACAAACGGGTTGCCCGGGCCCACCCACTGGATTTCTGATTCTGTAGTTGAGCTCTGTAAGTCTAACCTCTGGCCAATGAGTGACCTTCCTAGACAGCTTTTTCCACTGAAGGCTCAGCGCTCTTCTATTTGATTACCTCCCATGGTGGTGAACTCACTACCCACAAAGGCTGCCAATTCAACTTCAATTCTAACAATTCTTTCCTATATCAAGCCTAATATGATACCTTAAAACTTTCCACTGCTTTTGCCTTCAGGGCTCCATTTCTCCTTCCCCACTCAAAGTCTTCACAAAACTAAAGATCTGTTCCATTCCTTTTTCTCACTCCCTGACACTACATCCTTTGAATCTTGTTTTAGACAATTATGACAGGCTTAGTATTATGCATTATTATTACAGCAAAGTTCTATTCCCTTCCTAATCTTTACAACAATTTCAAGATTAAATAGTTTACTATAAAACAAAATACAGTCAGCCCTTGGCATCCATGGGACCCACCCCCCTGGTCATCCTTCACCCCAATGGATATCAAAATCCACAGACATTCAAGTCTCTTGTATAAAATGGCACAGTAGTATGAACCCTGAAAAACATATCTCAAAGCAAGGTGTAACTGCAAACTTGGCCAATTCAGTCCCTATCTCTGCCTCTACTGTCCCCAAAATAAGTCAGGTGTGTGAAAGTGCTTTTAAAGCAAGCACTTCCAAACGCCTGTCCCCATAATGAGGTTAGTCTGTGATGATGATTACATACATTTTCACTGATAGAAACAAAGATTCCACTAAGCCAAATGGATTCACATTAAATAGCTCTTCTTCATTCAGAGATTATGTCCTTCCTATTTTCCAGGGCTGAAACAACCTTGCTGTCATGAGGGTGAGGAGGTGGTCAGTGAAATTCTGAAGGCAGGAATTTCTCTTGTCTAGCTCTGGAAAGCCCTGTGCAAATGCAAGTCAGATTGGTCTCAGTCTGCGCTCAACTTGGAACACTGATTAGTCAGAAAGCAGACCACCTCCTCCGATCCGGCCATGATTTTCTCCTGCTATTACCCCGTGGAACAAGGGAGTCTTCTCAGGAGCTGCTCACTGGGTGGGCTGTGCTTTCTGACTTCACAACAAAACCACTTCCTCTAATTGGACACGAGACACGTGCCTCTCCCAGAGGCTTCGCTATGGCCGTGTGTCCCCCTCCTCCACGAGAACAGAGACCAGGTGACGCAGTCTGACGGACACCACCAGCTGCAGCCCCTCACTCGCCCCAGGGCTCCAAGCCTGCCACTGACCCCCGGTTTTTGAGAGCACTATGCTCCCCAGCAAGAATACACAAAAAATATCTTCATGACCCAGATAATCATAACGGTGTGATCACTCACCTAGAGCCAGACATCCTGGAATGCAAAGTCAAGTGGGCCTTAGGAAGCATCACTATGAACAAAGCTAGTGAAGGTGATGGAATTCCAGTTGAGCTATTTCAAATCCTAAAATATGCCAGCAAATTTGGAAAACTCAGCAGTGGCCAAAGGATTGGAAAAGGTCAGTTTTCATTCCAATCTCAAAGAAAGGCAATGCCAAAGAATGCTAAAACTACCGCACAATTGCACTCATCTCACATGCTAGTAAAGTAATGCTCAAAATTCTCCAAGCTAGGCTTCAACAGTATGTGAACTGTGAACTTCTAGATGTTCAAGCTGGATTTAGAAAAGGCAGAGAAACCAGAGATCAAATTACCAACATTTGCTGAATCATCAAAAAAAGCAGGAGAGTTCCAGAACTTCTGCCTCATTGATTATGCCAAAGCCTTTAACTGTGTGGATCACAACAAACTGTGGAAAATTCTTAAAGAGATGGGAATACCAGACCACCTGACCTGCCTCCTGAGAAATCTGTATGCAGGTCAAGAAACAATAGTTAGAACTGGACATGGAACAACAGACTGGCTTCTAATTAGGAAAGGAGTACGTCAAAGCTGTATGTTGTCAGCCTGCTTATTTAACTTACATGCAGAGTACATCATGAGAAATGCTAGACTGGATGAAGCACAAGCTGGAATCAAGATTGCTGGGAGAAATATCAATAATCTCAGATATGAAGATAACACCACCCTTATGGCACAAAGTGAAGAAGATCTAAAGAGCCTCTTGATGAAAGTGAAAGAAGAGAGTGAAAAAGTTGGCTTAAAACTCAACATTCAGAAAACCAAGATCATGGCATCTGGTCCCGTCACTTCATGGGAAATAGATGGGGAAACAGTGGAAACAGTGACAGACTTTATTTTTTGGGGCTCCAAAATCACTGCAGATGGTGACTGCAGCCATGAAATTAAAAGATGCTTGTTCTTTGGAAGAAAAGTTATGACCAACCTAGACAGCTTATTGAAAAGCAGAGACATTACTTTGCTAACAAAGGTCTGTGTAGTCAAAGCTATGGTTTTTCCAGTAGTCATGTACGGATGTGAGATTTGGACTATAAAGAAAGCTGAGCACCGAAGAACTGATGCTTTTGAACTGGGGTGTTGGAGAAGACTCTTGAGAGTCCCTTGGACTGCAAGGAGATTCAATCAGTCCATCCTAAAGGAAATCAGTCCTGAATATTCATTGGAAAGACTGATGCTGAAGCTGAAACTCTAATACTTTGGCCACGTGATGTGAAGAACTGACTCATTGGAAAAGACCCTGATGCTGGGAAAGATTGAAGGCGGGAGAAGAAGAGGATGACAGAGGATGAGATGGTTGGATGGCATCACCGACTCAATGGACATGAGTTTGAGTAAGCTCCAGGAGTTGGTGATGGACAGGGAGGCCTGGCGTGCTGCGATTCATGGGGTCACAAAGAGTCGGACACGACTGAGCAACTGAAATGACTGATGCTCCCCGTGTTCTACTGGCCAAGACTCACAGGAATGAGCATGTGGGCTGCACTGAAACTGGGCTGGGGTGGGCCCTATGGGGGAGGCAATGTTGAGACCCCCCTGCTTTGACCAGGTCAGCTTAGGAAGAGCTGGTGTAAAGCTGAGATCCCGGAAGCCTCCTTCCACTATACACGTCTGACCCCTGGACTGTGATTTGCAGATCCCTGAAATCCCACAGGCATGGAGGGTGCCCTTCCAGGGGACTGGCAGATAATCCCTGACCTCAGAAAGTAGGAGATCCAAGAAAGAAAATCATCTTTTAGAAATGAGGTAGGCAAATTTTTTCTGTAAAGGGCCAGAGAGCACTTATTTTAGGATTTGCTGGCCACATGGCCTCCACTGTACCTGCTCAACCCTGCTGTTATAGAATAAAAGCAGCCACAGATGCTATGTAACCAAGAGTGAGGCTGTGAGCCAATAAAACTTTATTTACACAGCAGGCCACGTTTGGCCCGTAGCTTGTAGCCCTTTGTCCTAGATGAAACCTAAAAAACCCTAGCCAGCCTCATTCGGTCCTGTGTTTTGTGCTTCTCCAGCACCCGGTTCACACGTCCCAATGCTGTGCTCTAGAAATGTGTCCTGTTTATCTGTCTGTGGACCCCATGGCTTCTGGAGCAGAGACTGTGTCCCTGGAACCAGACAGAACAGCTGCTTAATATTAATACTTATCTGGGGAGAAAGTGTGAGAGTGCTGCAGGGGGAGCTGAGGTTGACAGCAGACAAACCTCTTGGGGCATTTCTAGCCTTTTGGCAAAAATTTACAGGAACAAGGGAATCTTTGCAGGAGCTGTTTATTAGGTGGGCTGTGCTTCTAGGAAAGATCCAGGTGCTTGCTGATGTCAAGCACCACCAGCAGACAGCAGCCTGGCTTCCAATTTCATCCTTTGTTAAAATGCAGACCCATGGGTGGATTCTGACATCAGGGCTAAACCCCAGAAAGCAGTGCTACTGGAGCTGCCTGTAGACCGGCTACTCCCACCCCTCAGGGAGCCCTTCCTGTCACAGACCCATCACTATTCACTGCAGCCTCCTTTGATGAGGAGGAAAAACACCATGGCTGGCCAGAGATATAAAAATCCTTTGTTATCGGAAAGTCTAAAGTGTCTCTCCAGGCCAGTATAACACCACTAGGTGACGTCAATGGCTCAGGACATCTGAGCCCCATGTCTTCACCCTTCTCAGAACAGCAGCTAATTTATGGCAGTAAAGACATTTCTATTTCGAGCCTCAGAAAAGAGGAGGTGGCCTCTCTTCTTCTGCATCCCTAAGTCCTGTGCTAAGGGCTTGCCTCCACCCCGTGAGGCAGGAAGAGCTTACAGGTGGCAAGAAGCCAGCACCAGGACATTCAAGTCCATCGCAGCTCACCAACAGCTTGAGAACCCTACTAAGTGCCAGGCAGCACAGGCACGCAAAGACAAGCACAGCCCGAGGACCCTGCTGGAGAGAAGAGGGCAGGGAGGCACACAGGGAGAGCGTGATACACAGCAAAGAAGGTACTTCAGGGGCTCGAGGAGGGAGCTGGAACTTGATGTTTCTTGGGCTGGACCATGGACGGCTGGCAGAATTTGGGGACATGGAGCTGCAGGGAGAATGATAACAGGAGACAGGGTCCCCTTCACTAAATGAGAAAGTGGCAAAGGAGAAGGAGCAAGGCCTGGCTAGTGGGGGAGGCTGCGCTTGGTTTTGGATGTAGGCTGATTTGACTCATTTCTGAATAGGCATGAACGAGCCCCAGTGGGCCTGTATCCTGCACTGTGGTTTCACAGCCCATACGCTGGCTTGCACTGCATGCGTTCACTAGTTTGTCTGTAAAATGCCACCAGGATGTCCTACGGTTCTCCCTGTACCCATTTCTCCTCTCACGTAGACCTCGTTCTTCCGCCTGCAATGTCTAAACATGGTGGCTGATTTTTTTTTTTTTTTTTACCTATGAAAGTCAGTTCCCCTCCTTCCTCAGAGGTCTCTAAGGACTTGCTTCTCTGCATGGACTTCTGGTATTAACACGTAACTGACTGGAGATGTAGTAACACTACAGGCATCAGTTTCTACAAAAATCCCCCAGTCAATAATGTGTTTAGTGAAAACCGCTTGATTCCAGATGAAACTGTGCTGATGGAGGCATTTTTATGTCAAACTAAATCTTACAAAAAAGTACATGGTTGCTTTTGTTATTCTGGAATGCTTTTCTAATATTCTTAAGAAAGAAGAACAAAGCTGGAGGTATCACACTTTGTTATTCCAAACTATGCTACAAAGTCATAGAAGTTAAGACAGTATGGTACTGGCATAAAAACAGACACATAGTTCAATGTACCTATTGATGTAGATCAACCGAGAGTCCAGATACAACCCACATATATACGGTCAATTAATTTATGACAAAGAAGCCAAGAATATACAAAGAGGAAAGAATAGTCTCTTTAGTAAATGGTGTTGGAAATTAAATAGCCACATGGGAAAGAATGAAACTGAGCCATTATCTTATATCATGCACAAAAATCTACTCAAAATTGATTACAGTCTTGAACATAAGACCTGAAATCATGAAACTCCTAGAAGTAACCACAGGAGATAAGCTCCTTGACATTGGTCTTGGCAGTGATTTTTTGACACCAAAAGCAAGGGCAAAAAAAGACCCCAAAAATAAATAATTGGGACTACACAAAGTTATCAACAAACTGAAAAGATATCATACCAAATGGGAGAAAGTACTTGTAAATCACATAGCTGATAAGGGAGTTAGCATCTAAAAAATATAAAGAACTCATACAACGCAATAGCAACAGCAAACAAACAATCCAATTAAAAAATGCATGGAGGACTTAAATAGACATTTTTCTAAAGAAGACTTCCAGGTACACAAACAGGTTTTCAACATCACTAATTATCAGGGAAATACATATCAAAACCATAATGAGATATAAACTCACACTCATTAAAATGGCTATTACCAAAAAGTAAATAAAAAACAAATAACAGGAGTTGTCCAGGATGTAGAGAAAAGGGAATCCTTATGCACTGCTGGTGGGAATGTAAACTGGTGCACTATGGGAAACAGCAGAGAAGTTCTCACAAAAATTAAAAATGGGACTACCATATGATCCAGAAATTCCACTCCTGGGTATTTATCCAAAGGAAATAAAATCACTAACTGTAAAATATATATACACCTCATGTTTACTGCCGCATTATTTACAATAGCTGAGACATGAAAACAACCCAAGTGTCCATGGATGGCTGAACGGACAAAGAAAATGTGGTTTCTACACATACAATAAAATAAAATATTACTTAG
Organism: Giraffa tippelskirchi; assembly: GCF_054371585.1. NCBI lineage: Eukaryota > Metazoa > Chordata > Mammalia > Artiodactyla > Giraffidae > Giraffa > Giraffa tippelskirchi. The sequence continues at coordinate 75,342,491 of NC_137281.1, read as the reverse complement.
CCATAAGAAAGAAGGAAATCTTGCCATTTGAAAGAACATGGACAGACCTAGAGGGCACCATGGTAAGTGAAGTAAGTCAGGTGGAAAAAGACAGATACAACAGGTTATCATTTATACGCGGAGTCTAAAGCAAAAATGCAAACTCATACAGACAATAGTTTGGTAGTTGCCAGAGGTGGGGGTGGGGTGGGTGAAAGGGATGCAGGAGGTCAAAAAGTACAAACTTCCAGTTAAGTAAGTCCTGAGGATGTAGTGTATAACGTGAACTACAGTTAGTAATGCCATGTTGTATATTTGAAATTTGCTGAGTTGGTATTAAAAGTTCTTATTAAAAGAAAAAACTTGTCTATGTATGGTGATAGATGTTAAAGAGACTTACTGTGGTGATCACTTCACAATATACACAAATACTGAATCATTAGTTTCTAAAGAAGCATGGGCATGGATTCCTTCCAGGGGTTTACATACCAGCTGGAAGCTCACTGTACTCAGCCTGTGTCCTCGGAAGCCACCTTCCCACTGGGAAGAGCCCAGGAATCTCCAGTCTGCCGTTCTCTAGTTTACCTCCTTGCCTGGCCAGGATTCCTCCTGATCCCAACCACCTCCTAAGTCTCCGACACATTACCTGAAAAGGCATTATGCCCTGAAGCCCTTCATATCCTTGACAGACACTGTCCCTTTGTTTAAAATCTTCATCTAAGTCAAAGGCCATGTTTGAAAGGTTTTCAAAAATAGATCACATACACACAAACACACACAATGGAATACTATTCAGCCATAAAAAAGAATAAAATCTTGCCATTTGCAACAACATGGATGGACTTGGAGGGTATTATGTAAAGCGAAATAAGGCAGAGAAAGAGAAAGACTGTATGATATCACTTATATGTGGAATATAAAATATAAAATGAATGAAAAAAAAGAAAGACTCAGGTATAGAGAACTAGTGGTTACCAGTGGCAAAAAGGAAGGGAGGAGAAGAAAATTGGGCAGGGGATTAAGAGGTATAAACTACTATTTATCAAATAAATAAGCTACATGGATATATAGTACAACACAGGAATTATAGGCAATATTTTATAATAACTATAAATGGACTATAACCTTTAAAAAATTGTGAATCACTATGTTGTACTGAAACTTACATAATATTGCACATGGAGTATATGTAAATAAATAGATTTTTATTAAAAAATGGACCATTGGTAATTATGTTTGTTGAATAGTTTTTAATCAACAAACTTTAAAGCATAAAGTGAAAATACACAAAATCCAGTACTAAAATATAAATCAAAAACAAAAAAATGCCAACACTATTGCTGTTCTCTATGATAAAACTACCCAAATAAAGTTCCTAAATACACCAACTTATTAAAATTCTGTTACTTCAGAAAACACTCAAATATATTGTTCTGCATGACATAACGGTTAAAGAAAATCACAGTACTAATTGGAAATGATTTCTGTTTTTGACATGAATTTATAGGGGTGAAATGCTCAAATAAATGTATAATTTTCATGTAAGAAATTAAGGTAGAAAATTAGAAGAGCTTTTATTTGGAAGAAAAAAAATTTTATGATCTCATTAAATATATTGGTCCTGCGCTGTTCAGTCACAAGCTAAATCATAACCTATGCAGCATTACTGATAAAGTGCATAGGCTTGCTGGAGAATCTTTTCTTTTACTATTTGTCTAAGGGCCTAATTTTGCCCTAAAGCCGCTAAATTGGCAACTACCGCAGATACGGAGAAAGACAAGCAGAGAGCAGGGGTCAGAGGGTAATGAATGCACGATCACGCCAACAAAGCAGATGAAGCAAACTGAATACCTTACCTGCTTATTTTTCTCAGTGCTACAACACAGTTTCTTGAGGGAGACAAAATGCCTGATTTTCCTAATAACATAAATAACCCATTATTAGTGAGTCAGATATGAGACAATTCAACAAGTCAGCAAATGAAAACATCAACAGAATCTTCTTCAAGTAAAACTCCAGGGTCCATTCTGGGGCGGCTTTTAAATTCCAATAAAACACAATCTATAGAAGATGCACTTTTTTTTTTTTTTACACACAGTCTACACCTGCCTTCAAAAACTGGGCTTTTCTTTTAATCACAGCTGGCTCAGAAACACTCCCTTAATGGATACTTCATTTCTAACTGACTCCTGAGGACTGGCTCCTAGACAGCCTTGGTGACAGGATAAAATGCCACTCCAAACAAAATGGGCTTTAATTCTGCAGACACGAACACTTTTATAGCTTATCTAGAAGGCCAAGCCTCATTTGGACATTGACCAAAGCCATGGTTGCTATTTTTATATTTAATATTCCACATTCTTTCACAGCCTGGTCATCGTACATGATGGCATTTTTCAGGGCAGAGAAAAGTCCTCTTATTTTGAGGTCATGGACAGAATCCCATGACAGCCTGTGGTCTTGGTCATCACCACAAGGAGATGGAAAAGACAACAGGTGCCTTAGTCCTACACAAAGATCAGCTCCAGGTAGAGTCTTCTCCAGAGTGGAGCCAGAATTTCACAGGGCTATGTTGTTTCATAGGAATAAGCCTCTTCCCTGTGCCTCTGTTTCTGTCTCTCTTTGTTTCCATTTTCTCTGGAGGACTCTGAAGAAAATCGAATATGCTGGTTATTCTGTATTGAGCTTCACTAAGTAGGAAGATGTAAAAATTCCCTACCCTTAGTAAGAATTTCTTCTGATAGTTCACTGGGGGGAAATATTGGAGGGGAAAAATAACACTGTCTCTGGACAATAGAACTTCTTGCTCTTACCCATAAAATCAGAAAGATCAGGAAAACTCATCCTGACAGAAATCACCAAACAGTAACATGGTCTCCTCTGCTCTGTAAGCTAATAATTCTGGTCACACACAAGTGCATCTTAGGTTGAAAACAGTCCCCGGATGAAGTCGGAAACAATAACGTGATGGCCATCGTGGCCCTGAGTTCTGACTGCTGCTGGAAATAGCCCCGCGGAGGCCTGTGTGGTCGGTGTTGGGGGGACACTGGGAGGCTTTTCTCTGCAAGCCCCTGACCCCCAGTCAGGGCATGCCGGTGGCCCCACCACCTGGAGTGAAGCAGAGGCAGGAGACAGGGGACAGTGGTCTCTGAACCAAGCAGGGAACAGTTTCAAAACTAACCAATAAGTAAAATCGGAGGGGAAACAACCTACGGACACTTTGCTGGCTACAGAACGTCTCCCAACCTTCCCCAGCGGCTCAGACTGTAAATCTGCCTGCAATGCAGGAACCTGGGTGCGATCCCCGGGTGAGGAGGGTCCCCTGGAGGAGGAAATGGCTACCCATTCCAGTACTCTTGCCTAGAGAGTTCTTTGGACAGAGGAACCTGGTCGGCTACAAGTCCATGTGGTTGCAAAGAGTTGGACACGACTGAGTGACTAACACACACACAGTAAGTCACAGGCAGGGCTCTCCTTTCTGGTTATTCACACTGTAACTGCTCTTTTTCCAAAATGTCACCCAAGGGCGTGTGTACCTTGTAAACCTATACTATGAGGCTGGTTGGTTGACTCTAGGCTCCTTTACAAAGGCTCCTCGGTGGGGTACTGTTAGGGGTTCCTGTTTGGCTCCATAAATCTTCTCACATAACACTTGGGAGAAGGAAAAGGAATTGCATATTTTCTTTGTTTCTCTGCAATTGAATAGGCTCCTCTGGTAAGCTGAGGTTACATGGAATCAGCTGCCTCAGCTTCTGGTCAGACACCTTTCTCTGCTAAGCACGACCCTCCTGCTCTCTCCCCTCGTGAATGAGCCCCGAGGCCTGGAGAGAATGATCACAGAGCCGGTACCCCAAGGAGAGGAGCTCGGCCCCCAGGCAGGGCAGAGGCAGGGAGCCCCGATGTTCTGTAGTTGCAGTGATGACAGGGGGAGGTCTAGAAATTGGCTCCTTGGGGCGTCGGGACAACCACAGACAACCAGGTGGAGGTGGACAGTTGGGCTGAGGCTTCTTAAGGCCCACAAGCAGGAGAAAAGGGGGTGATTTGTTCAGTGGCCGCACGGAGGCAGCCTCGGCTCGCATTATGTACACAGCCAGTCCTATTGTACTGGTGGGTTTAACCCACTTGCATTTCCCATTTACAGACCCAATGCCCACAGGGGCCCCTCAAACAGCAGAGGTTACGAGTCGGCGCTCACCCTCCTTGGCCGATCACTGGAGTGATCTTCACGTGCTGTTGGATGCTGTCGCCGGATTTCCGTCTGGCGTAGTAGACCCCCTGCCACTCCTACACGGACAGAGAGAGCTCTTAAGATCCTTCCGCCCAGACACTCAGCGGCTCCTGCAGAGCGCCTCATCACGCTCAGAAATGAAATTCCTGCACGCTTTTCCTACACTCCACAGAACACTGCTCTCTAGCTGCACCCGCCGTGGTGCTGACTACACAGAGTCACGGGGCACAAAACCCACAGAGAAACGAGCCCACCCACCGCCAGGCTGCCCCTTCCAGGCTCTGGGCTCTCAGCCCCATGGGTGTGATGGCAGCAGGTCAAGGAATTCTTTAAGGTCTCTCTTGAGATCTTTATGACAACCTGCGAGCCTGGTATTCATCACCCTTCATTTGCAGATCTGTCCACTGAGGCTCAGCGATGCGAACTAATTTGCCCACATGAGGAAGTAGAAAATGTGGTTATAAATCTATCTCAACTCCCCTTCTACTAGCATATGGGGCCTCCAGTCAAGCCTTCTCTGGGCTTAGTCTGACTCCTACCTGGTAGGTTCCATGGATGAGACAAAGGGGAGTGTGAGGTTCCTCCTGCATCCAGACCCTGGGGAACTGGGCAGGAGGAAGAGCCTGGCGGCCTCAAGGGGGAGCCTGTGGCACCTCCACTGCTTCTGGGAGGAAGTGGCTGAATCAGGACCTGGGATTCTCTGCCGCCTCTTCTCACCCAAATACTCACACGGGATGGCCAAGTGGTACACAGGCTGGGGTCACAAGGTGTGTGGCAGTACCCTTCCAGCAAAGTTTTTTGGAGGACTTGTCCTGCTTCCTTTTTGGTCTCACTCCCCTAATAGTCTTCGATTAATTCTGGCCATCATATATAATCCAAACTTATTGTATTCCCATAAAATGGTCCCCCAATGAAGAAATGCAAAGCTATTGAACTCCTTCACATCAGAGAAAGCATCTGAATGCTTCCAAGAAAATGCCCAGGCAGTTCCAGCTCCAAGGGCAGCAGTCTGGAAGGAAGGGCTTGTGGGAGATGCCCACTGCATCCACACCACGCCTTCATCTGCTGGGATGCAGAGGAGGCTGCCGGACAGACTGCCGAGGCAGGGAGGAGGGAGCTGTATGTCTCTACTCAACTGTGATGAGTAAAGAGAATAGGAAAAAAAAAACTGCTCGAAAAGTAGGCCTATGAAACACGTAAATACTGATACTAAATCCTAGTCCTTCAAACTCTGGATAAACTAAACCCTGGGAGGAACTCTGCTCGGAGATAGGTATCAATTTCCAGTCATCACAGGTGAGATATAATCACATGAAGGAAGAAATTTCCTTGTACAAAATCTTCAGATTCTACATCATCGTGATAAGCACCAGGTTTGCCTGCTATCCAAAATTAACTCAGATTTTAACTCATCTTACAAACATAAGAGATTTTTCACTTAATTGCAATATTATTAAAGAAGCCCATGTGAAAGAGATGACAAAATGCATTAGTTGGGTGGGTTTGTGGATGGGTTTGGTTTCACCCACCTTGCCCTTCTTGATGCAGGTGTTGATGGTGTCGAGAAGGTCTGCCCGGTTCTTGTCACTCTTGGGCAGCTCGGCGAGCTCTTTCCCCAGCAGTTCACCTTTGTGGTAGCCCATCATCCTTTCGAAGGCTGGGTTGACATACTGTGAATGGGAAGTGGTTATGGGTCAGAATAGGATGCCGTGTGCCTGCAGAACACTTGTCAGGGCACAGAAAACATGCCCTGGGCCAGCATTCTCTGATGCGGGTCCGGACGAGTGCCCCAGCCCCAGTGGGTGGGCTCCCTCCTGGCCAGCAGTACACTCATTTAACTGCCATTCCCAGCATCTCGGGCCCTCTGGAAACTGGAAGAAATTCTTCAGCAGTAAAAATAGCAAGAAACCTTTATCTAGTGCCCACTGCATCCAGTGCCAGCATTAGTGCCATCCACTAGTGCCAGCTTCCAATGGGCCTTACTCATCACCTACTGCCCATGAAATAAGAAAAAACTCGGAAAAAAAAAAAGAACACATAAACATTAACTAGAGGGACTTCCCTGTTGATCCAGTGGTTAAGACTTCACCTTCCAACGCAGGGGATATGGGTTCGATCCCACATGCCTTGTAGCCAAAAACCCAAAACATAAAACAGAAGCAATATCGTAACAAATCCAATAAAGACTTGAAAATGGTCCACATCAGAAAAAAGTCTTAAAAAAAGATTAACTAGAACTCTACTCAACAGGTCGTGGCTTCTATTAGTCACATTTCTACAAGGAGGCAATTTGATCTCTCGTGTCTAGATAATATTAATAGATAACTGCCACTGTCTATTAACCAATGCTATGCCTTGGGGCCACTTCTGGTCTAACCGAAGCATAAATTCAGTTAAAAACCTTGGGCAGGAGGCAGTCCTTTCACGGCTGGGCACAGCGCAGGATTGAGGCATCCTTCCCACCGAGCACATGCTGAGATGGGCAGACTCAGAAGCTTCTTTCCAAAGTTCTGTCCAGGGCCCTGGAATTTAGAGCTACCACCTTGGCTGCCTCCCAGCTCCTGTCCACAGCCTCCCATTTCTTCTCAAAGAACAGAATCACCAGATGAGCAGCTGAGTGGAGGGGACAAGCAACAGGGCCGTGGGGAGAATGTGAGCGCACTGCATCTAGGTCACTGATTTCTTTGGGCGTAACTGACATCCATCCGCTGCTTCAGAAACGGTCTTGCATGTGGAATCGCTTTTGCCCTCCATGGGGATGACAGCAGCGGGGAACACGGTGATGCAGGGACACTTGCAGAGCTGCTCCCTGGGGAAGGCAGCTTCTACCAGCATCGTCCGCCCTGGGAGGAGGAGGGGCTGGGAGGTGGCTCTCGGGCCTTCCAGGGGTCACTGAAGAGGAAGGGGTGGTGACGCTGTCTTCACTGCCCTTCTATCACCTTCACGTGGCGGTCACCACCTCCCTGGGCGGGCAGCAGGACCCCTGCTCATCAGGTCGGGCTCACAGTGCCCCCGCCCAGCTCTGCCTGCAGCTAGATGGCCTGGGCTTGTCTCCCAACCTGCAGACTCTGCCCACATGCTCTCTGCCTAGAGGCCCTTCCCCACCTCCTGGTCATCAACTCCGATTTCCACCTTCCCTTCAGCAAGCTGTCCTTAAGTCCCTACCCAGTTGGAGTCTGTGCCTCTCTGACGACTCCCACTCTATCCTGTGCAGGCTTCTGATGACTTATTGCACTGAATCTAGATTCTTTTCTTTCTCTCTCCCCGACTAGACATGAAAATCCTCAAGGGCAAAGGTTACTTCAGATTTGTCTTTGGATATTCAGGACTGTTCAGTAAATAGCTGAGGAATGGATAACACTTGAGAATGTATTGTTCTCCTTATCTGTTGGCCAAATGTTCATATTTTCCTATGTGTTTACTCTGCTTTTACTACTAGGCTGTAAATACAGGTAGAAGTCATAGCCCTTCATTCATGCCAGGTGACCTCACAATGCAACAGGTACTCCAGGACATGGACTGTGGAGCCAAGGCACTCAAGTTCACATCCTGGCTCTGTCCATCACTAGTACCATGGGCAGTTTACTGATCTTCTCTGGACTTCAGTTTCCTCATCTGTAAAATGGCCTGGACAGTAGTACCTGGTTCATAGAATTGCTTTAAGAAATAAACAAGCATGTGCAAAATGCTAAGTACTGTGTCTGGCACATGGTAAGCACCACTTAAGTGTTTTGAAGCAAACGGTTTCAATGGATGGAAAGGGAGAGAGATGATATTTGTGAATCTCAAGTGCTACTGCTGCCTGCATTAAGAGACACATGCCCTGTGAAGCGGAACTGCCCCGAGAAGGACTCTGGTACTGAATAAGAACATATATGATGTAACTCACTCATGATGACACCTTTTAAAATCTGTGGCACGAAGGCCTTTTAAATTTCCCCCTTATATATAATATCCTCTCTTTAACTTCCTCCTTGTTCTTGAGTTTTATATTTGGGATGCTGGTAGGCTTATGAAGGGGCCTGAGAGGGTGCCCCAAGGGAAACTCTGCAATCAGTACAGTTACCCTTTTAATACAAGGATTCCCCTAACCAGGCACGCACCATCCCCAGCCCCTGCTCCTTCCTCTTTCAGGTAAAGGCTGGCAGGTGACTTATAGCATGTGACTCCATCAGCCTATCACCTCTCCCAGAGATGCAGGTTTTCTGACCATCAGGAGCTAACTGGAGAAGGAAGGACTCATCTGTCTGTGAAAGGACTGTCTGCAAGATTACAGCTGGTAGAGAGCAGACAGCCCTTTTCCTCATCACTAAAACCACCACCTGGCTTCCCTGTGAAAGCTGGAGGTGTGAGTTCACTCCTTTTCCCTGGATATCTCCTTGGTATGCAAGTATATATGAATGAACTTCTGCTTTTCTCTTGTAAAGAAAGAAAAAAAGAGGGAGGTGCAAAACAAATGTGTTTCATGAACAGAACCGACTGTCAAAGTCCAGGTGGAAGTGGATCTGTGCCCGGTCTATAACAGAAACATATGTGATTTCTCTGTAGTTCAGGGCAGACCCGCGGGCAGGTAGGGCGGTAACAGGCAGCAACATGAGGAAGCCTTTAGACCCATGTCATGGGACAGCCGGAAAAACAAATTCCAAAAATGCAGCCAAACAGGGAACCAGGTGGGAAGGCTCTGGAGTCAGAAAGACATGGGTGGATATTCTGGTTCCAGTATTTATTACTAGGGTTTTCCTTGGAGAAATTCCTTGGCCTTCCTGGGCCTTGGTTTCCGAATCTGTATTACTGTATGTCTCTTTCATGGGGTTCCTGAAGGGAAAAGAGATAACTTCACGAGTGTGTGGATGACGGGGCCCACACACAGTGGGTCACTGCTGTCACTGACCCCACGTGACAGGGTGTCTGTGTGGGCAGTGGGCTGTTTCACAGGAAAGCGCGTGAGAGGCTGTCGTGGGAGGCCGTGCTGGACACCGTCTCTTATCCCTACCAAGGGTAGCGAGGGCACTCACACTCAGCGCCGCGGCGCAAACCAAGGGCAGGCAGGCCAGTGCCCATCAGGGGAAAGTCTACATTTCAGAATCTTTTCTAAGTGTAAATGGCTTGTAGTGTTAGTTGCTCTATTGTGTCTCTTTGTGATCCCATGGATTTATTATAGCTTGCCAGACTCCTCTGTCTGTGGGATTTCCTACCTTCCAAAAATAATAAGACAGCTTTGTTTCAACAAAGGTTTGTCTGCCAAACACATTTCCTTAGGAAGACAACTTTAATATTATCTAAGCCTACATGCCAAGTCAATTCAGTCATGTCTGACTCTTTGGGACCCTACGGACTGTAGCACACCAGGCTCCTCTGTCCATGGAATTCTCCAGGTGAGAATACTGGAGAGGATTGCCGTGCCCTCCTCCAGGGGAACTTCTCAACTCAGGGATTGAACCCAGGTATCCTGCAATGCAGGCGGATTCTTTACCACTAGTGCCACTTGGGAAGCCCCTATATTATATGAGTGCTTTACAACTGGAATACCAACTGTAGGCAAATCAATGAGGACCACTGATAATATTCTGTTCCCAAGGCATTTATAAGTATTTACAGTTCTGACATACTTTGGTATAAACAATATCTTTCCGAAAAGTCTGAAGAATTTACCCCATCTCTGTCAAAGAAATCGCAGGTTCTGATCTGAACTAATTTTTATTCTTACTGAGTATCTAATTCTCAGCTGAAGAGTATCAGTTTTCTTTGCATACTTTGATGTTCCTTTCTCCAAAGAAAATGTGCTGAAATGTGAGAATTACAGCAAAGTGCTCAAAAAAGGGTGGCTCAGACTTGAAAGGCTCTCTTTTGATGTCTAAAGATAAAAAGTGCCCCCGTACCTGAATCACGTGGTCATCGCTTGTGATTTCTATGGCTTCGTGACAGTGGTCTAATGCTGTAAACACTGAATTACAGGCCCTGAAAGTTGCAAAAAATTCATGTTAGTTCTGTAAGAAAACCATGAGTATTTCATCTGTTAACTTGTCAAAGTAGACAGTTCCTCAGATTCATTAAATCCAAGTACCTTTTGATATTCTTCTTTGGAGGAAAAAAAAAAAGAAACCTAGCCTTTCAAATGAAATAAATAAACAATAGCAGATACTTCTACATATACCATACAAACAGAAGAAAGTTATCCAGCCAATTGCCATGGATCATGGAATGACCTCTGTGTGTGCTGGATGAAACCTTCAAACTGACACAAGGAAAGAGCAATGCAGAAGCCGGTCTCATATGCACCTGTGTTCCACGTCAATGACATTCTGCTGTTCCATTCACAGCACTGTCATGGAAAAGTCCCGTCCCCACCAGCTTGGAAAACCTAATTAAGATCATATTGGATCTGAGGTATTCTGGCCTTTTGCAACAGACACAGAAACATTTTTTTTTATCTTTTCTTACTTTGATGAACTTAGTTAAGAAGTCTTTATGGTACTTTACTTTCAACTATACCCACCAGATGTCCTTTTCATTATAGGGGACTGGAATGCAAAAGTAGGAAGTCAAGAAACACCTGGAGTAACAGGCAAATTTGGCCTTGGAGTACAGAATGAAGCAGGGCAAAGGCTAATAGAGTTCTGCCAAAAGAACGCACTGGTCATAGCAAACACCCTCTTCCAACAACACAAGAGAAGACTCTACACGTGGACATCACCTGATGATCAATACCAAAATCAAACTGATTATATTCTTTGCAGAAGATGGAGAAGCTCTATACAGTCAGCAAAAACAAGACCAGGAGCTGACTGTGATTCAGACCATGAACTCCTTATTGCCAAATTCAGACTGAAACTGAAGAAAGTGGAGAAAACCACTAGACCACTCAGGTATGACCTAAATCAAATCCCTTATGATTATACAGTGGAAATGAGAAATAGATTTAAAGGGCTAGATCTGATAGAATGCCTGATGAACTATGGACAGAGGTTTGTGACATTGTACAGGAGACAGGAATCAAGACCATCCCCAAGAAAAAGAAATGCAAAAAAGCAAAATGGCTGTCTGAGGAGGCTTTACAAATAGCTGTGAAAAGATGGGAAGCAAAAAGCAAAGGAGAAAAGGAAAGATATTCCCATTTAAATGCAGAGTTCCAAAGAATAGCAAGGAGAGATAAGAAAGCCTTCCTCAGTGCAAGCCTTGATCAGTGCAAAGATAGAGGAAAACAATAGAATGAGAAAGACTAGAGATCTCTTCAAGAAAATTAGAGATACCAAGGGAACATTTCATGCCAAGATGGGCTCGATAGAGGACAGAAATGGTAGGGACCTAACAGAAGCAGAAGATATTAAGAAGAGGTGGCAAGAATACACAGAAGAACTGTACAAAAAAGATCTTCATGACCCAGATAATCACGATGGTGTGATCACTCACCTAGAGCCAGACATCCTGGAATGTGAAGTCAAGTGTGCCTTAGGAAGCATCACTACGAACAAAGCTAGTGGAGGTGATGGAATTCCAGTTGAGCTATTTCAAATCCTGAAAGATAGCACTGTGAAAGTGCTGCACTCAATATGCCAGCAAATTTGGAACACTCAGCAGTGGCCACAGGACTGGAAAAGGGCAGTTTTCATTCCAATCCCAAAGAAAGACAATGCCAAAGAATGCTCAAACTACCACACAATTGCACTCATCTCACACGCTAGTAAAGTAATGTTTAAAATTCTCCAAGCCAGGCTTCAGCAATACGTGAACCGTGAACTTCCAGATGTTCAAGCTGGTTTTAGAAAAGGCAGAGGAACCAGAGATCAAATTGCCAACATCTGCTGGATCATCGAAAAAGCAAGAGAGTTCCAGAAAAACATCTATTTCTACTTTATTGATGATGCCAAAGCCTTTGACTGTGTGGATCACAATAAACTGTGGAAAATTCTGAAAGAGATGGGCATACCAGACCACCTGACCTGCCTCTTGAGAAACCTGTATGCAGGTCAGGAAGCAACAGTTAGAACTGGACATGGAACAACAGACTGGTTCCAAATAGGAAAAGGAGTACGTCAAGGCTGTACATTGTCACCCTGCTTATTTAACTTATATGCAAAGTACATCATGAGAAATGCTGGGCTGGAAGAAGCACAAGCTGGAATCAAGATTGCTGGGAGAAATATCAGTAACCTCAGAAATGCAGATGACACCACCCTTATGGCAGAAAGTGAAGAAGAACTGAAGAGCCTCTTGATGAAAGTGAAAGAGGAAAGTGAAAAAGTTGGCTTAAACTCAACATTCAGAAAACTAAGATCATGGCATTTGGTCCCATCACTTCATGGCAGATAGATGGGGAAACAGTGGAAACAGTGGCAGACTTTATTTTTTTGGGCTCCAAAATCACTGCAGATGGTGATTGCAGCCATGAAATTAAAAGACACTTACTCCTTGGAAGGAAAGTTATGACCAACCTAGACAGCATATTAAAAAGCAGAGACATTACTTTGCCAACAAAAGTCCGTCTAGTCAAGGCTATGGTTTTTCCAGTGGTCATGTATGGATACGAGAGTTGGAGTATAAAGAAAGCTGAGCACCGAAGAATTGATGCTTTTGAACTGTGGTATTGGAGAAGACTCTTGAGAGTCCCTTGGACTGCAAGGAGATCCAACCAGTCCATCCTAAAGGAAATCAGTCCTGGGTGTTCAGGAAGGACTGATGTTGAAGCTGAAACTCCAATACTTTGGCCACCTCACGCGAAGAGTTGACTCACTGGAAAAGACCCGGATGCTGGGAAGGATTGGGGGCAGAAGGAGAAGGGGACGACAGAGGATGAGATGGCTGGATGGCATCATTGACTCGATGGACATGGGTTTGGGTGGACTCTGGGAGTTGGTGATGGACAGGGAGGCCTGGCATGCTGCAGTTCATGGGGTCGCAAAGAGTCAGACCCGACTGAATGACTGAACTGAACTGACTGATACCCACCATCTGATGAAAGGCAAAGAGGGGAGAATTCCTCTTGCCTGGTTCATTTTACAGGTCTCCAGGTGGGCACTATTCTTGATGACCTTCGTTGTATATCTGGAATATTTAAAATCATTTCAATTTCTCACGTCACATTCTAGCTACCTTACATCCTAGAGCAACTCCAAATACAGTAAGCTACTTACCATCTAACTCAGGAAGGTTGTGGCTAGTTTCCAGAGCTTCCTTATTCATGCTGGCTGTTTAAACAATTCCAGTGAAGGCTCTCTTACACATTACCGCCACAAAAAAATGTTAATTTACTAGACAGATGTTTCTTCTCATAAAACAAACTCTTAAAACATTGTTCATTTTTTCTCTCATAAAGCATCTAACTTTGCTATTGTACTTTGAACTGTTTACAAGGTCGAGTGTAGAAAAAAACTGGGTGAAAATTGGTTCAGTATTTTGCCAGTTATGGGACCCTTGGCGATGTTTTCTCTTTGCTGGCTCCCAGCTTCCTCATCTATAAAATGAAGTGAAGTGTTAGTTGACCAGTCATGTCTGATTCTTTCTGACCCCAGGGACTGTAGCCCACTGGGCTCCTCTGTCCATGGAATTCTCCAGGGAAGAATACTGGAGTGGGTTGCCATGTCCTTCTCCAGGGGATCTTCCCAACCCAGGGATCAAACTTGGGTCTCCTACATTGCCAGCAGATTCTTTAAATTTTGTTGTAAGAATCAACATAGACAGTTTATGTGAGCTATGTATCAAAGTACTTGGAACAATATAAGATTTCAAGACACAGTACTTAACATTATTTGCAAGATCTCAGAATAATTCTTTGTTCTCTAAAGCTTTCAAAGGCCGTTGATGAGAAGAAAAGTTAATCATAACCTATATTTTCCCATGAGTGTATCCGAAACATCAAACCAAGAACTGCTTTCAATAGTAGCCAGGCAACTTGCATGGAAAATGAAGGATTTTAGTCCACTGACGGGTGGTGTTCCTGTCACTGCAGAGATGAAGACGCCAGTGTGGGAGGGTAAGTACAGTACGTAATCGTGATGGAGGTAAGCGGAGGAGAACGTAAACCCCACTCAACCAAGATGCCCAATAGGGTAAGGCATTTTCTTACTCAAATTGCTCCCAACTATGTTTCTCAAAAAACTGAAAACAGAACTACCATATGACACAGAACTGTCATATGACCCAGCAATTCCACTCCTGGGTATACATCCATAAAACACAAACACTAATTCAAAAACATACATATGCCCCAATATCCCCCAGCATTATTCACAGTAACCAAGATACGGAAGCAATGTAAGTGCCCACTGACAGATGAATGGATAAAGATGTGGTGTAGATATACAATGGAATATTACTCAGCCACAAAAAGAACAAAATTTTGCCATTTGCAGCAACATGGATGGACTTGGCGGGCATTATGCTAAGTGACATAAGTCAGAAAAAGACAAATACTGTATGATATCACTTATATGTGGAATCTAAAAAAGTCAACAAACTAGTGAATATAACAAAAAGCAAATTCACAGATACAGAGTACAAACTAGTGGTTACCACTGGGGAGAGGGGAGAAAGGAGAGGTACTAAGGGGTAGGAGTGTAAGAGGTACAAACTATTAGGTATAAAATAAGCTATAGGGATATAGTGTGTAACAATATTTTATAATAACTATAAATGGAGCATCTGCTGCTGCTGCTGCTAAGTCGCTTCAGTCATGTCCGACTCTGTGCGACCCCATAGATAGCCAGGCTCCCCTGTCCCTGGGATTCTCCAGGCAAGAACACTGGAGTGGGTTGCCATTTCCTTCTCCAATGCAGGAAAGTGAAAAGTGAAAGTGAAGTCGCTCAGTTGTGTCCGACTCTTAGCGACCCCATGGACTGCAACCTACCAGGCTTCTCCGTCCATGGGATTTTCCAGGCAAGAGTACTGGAGTGGGTTGCCATTTCCCTCTCCATCCTTTCAAAATTATGAATCACTATATTGTAACATAGGGGCTTCCCTGGTAGCTCAGTTGGTAAAGAATCCACCTGCAATGCAGGAGACCCCAGTTCGATTCCTGGGTGAGGAAGATCCCCTGGAGAAGGGATAGGCTACCCACTCCAGTATTCTTGGGCTTCCCTGGTGGCTCAGACAGTAAAGAATCTGCCTGCAATGTGGGAGACCTGGGTTCGACCCCTGGGTTGGGAGGATCCCCTGGAGGACATGGCAACCCACTCCAGTATTCTGGCTTGGAGAATTCCATGGACAGAGGAGCCCAGTGGGCTACAGTCCATGGTGTCACAAAGAGTCGGACATGACTGAGCAACTAAGCACAGCACATATTGTAACATATGGTACAGCAGCTATACTTCAATTAAAACAAAAAATAAAGTAAGTTGCTACAGCCTGCCTAATGTGAGCTGTATACTGTCCTGTTAGCAATGCTGTATTCATAAACATGATCATTTAAAACGTGACAAAGAATCAAGGAGGACTTTAAAATTGTTACCAAAGTCATTACTGCACCACCTCTTATGAAGAAGCAAGAGCTAGTCTCATCGCAAGTATGCTCAGGCCGTTGGGTCCAGCACTCAACCCAGCACCACAGGAAAGCGAGCCCTGTCTCCAGAAGTCCCACATGGGAAAGCAAGTCTGTGTGGGCTAGTTCCTTAGCTTTGGGAGCTGGATAATGAATTGCTAACATGTCTGATCAGATGATACATTCCCCTCGCCTCAAAGTATTTTCTTAAAGTACCTGTGTGGCTCAATTAAGTATGTAAACAGCTACCTCCAAGTGTGATTGTGTCTGTCAATTCAAGAGGCTGCTTTCATACAAGATCTTAGCTCCAGCTGCCAAAATGTATCTATCAGATGTTCACTACAAAGCATACACTCTCCAGTGAGTAGCATGCCCAATGGAACAAAGCAGATCTTTATCAATAGTTAAAGTGAAAGTATACTGGCAGGACCAGCAGATTACTGTCCCGGGTGATGAATGGTACAAGACTGCCATGTGTAGATCTAGACTTGAAATCAATTTGGCTGATGGTTCTATTTAAATAAACCTGTAGCAAAATGAAGTAATTACTTTGAATCATGTTCCTAGAGTTTGAGAATTAAATTTCCTGCATTAATTATTAACATTCTTCATGTAGAAGAACTTTAGCTTAATTTTTCTGTTCTTACGAGCCATGTAACTCTGCAATGTGAGTGTATTTTTATAGTCTTCAGGTTGAGAAGTTGAAAAATTAGAAAAAGTTCCAGAGAAACAGAATATTGTTGTGAAAACCCAAGAAGTGCTGATGTAACCATTTCCCCTTCATTTTCTTAGTTGTCCATGAAAGTCCACATGGAGAAGGTAAATATCACAAAGCTATGATAAACCTAGACAACGTATTAAAAAGCAGAGGCATTACTTTGCCTGCAAAGGACCGTAGAGTCAAAGCTATGATTTTTCCAGTAGTCGTGTACGGATGTGAGAGTATGGATGAAACATAAAGAAGGCTGAGTGCTAAAGAACTGATGCTTTCAAACTGTAACATTGGAGAAGACTCTCGAGAGTCCCTCGGACTGCAAGGAGATCAAACAAGTCAGTCCTAAAGGAAATCTACCCTGAATATTCATTGGAAGGACTGATGCTGAAGCTAAAGCTCCAATACTTTGGCCACCTGAGGCAAAGAGCTGACTCATGGGAAAAGACCCTAATGCTGGGAAAGAGTGAATGCAGGAGGAGAAGGGGACGACAGAGGATGAGATGGTTGGATGGTATCATCGATTCAATGGACATGAGTTTGAACAAACTCTGGGAGACAGTGAAGGACAGGGAAGCCCGGCGTGCTGCAGTCCATGGGGTCACAAAGAGTCTGACGTGACTGAGCGACTGAACAACAAGTAGAAAGTCTACAGGGAACATAGTGCTATGACGGTGTGCAGAGTGCATCTGATTAACACAGGGTGCCTGGATTCTCCTCCACCACTGCCCCCTACACGTCAGGTACTCACAACTGTGCCAAGAGTCTCTGGTTCTCAGTGTTCCCTCTGTCAGTCATGCTGGGGTGGTTGGGTTACATGATCTCTTGTGTTCCTAACAAAGGGACTCTAGAATCTACTCTAGCAAAACACACACAGCCCTCTGAGACGCACACACTGAGACTGCAGAGCCAGGGTAGGATGGATTGCACAGGTGGTGGCGTGGAGGGCGAAGGATCTGGACACAAACTCACAACCCAGCGGGGGCATGGAAGAGGCAGGAAGGGAGTCACGGGCGTGCTACCAGCCAGCACCACCCCTGGGCCGCGATGCAGCACAGGCTGGTTACTTTAAGCCACCACAGCTTGGTTTCTACTCCTGTAACACAACGACTGTCACGCAGAGCCCACGTGAGGATAAAGTGCTCTATAAACATCAGTTGGCAATGAGAGGTGTGGTGTTCTACAGACTACCGAGGTTTGAGCATCAGGAATTGATTCTTTCTAAAATGGAGGACTGCTATTGTCTTAAGACTTGGAGTAAAATAAACTGATCCACGTGTAAGCCTTAGATAATGGGTATCAGATTGCCTAATGATGAAACAATAGCTCATCCTTCATTAGTGTAAACTCACAGGCCATAGGGTTGGATGTGACTGAAGCGACTTAGCACACACATCAGCTTAAACTCCCAATAAATACCCCAATCCTACCGACATTTCAGTTAACATAGTTCTTTTCACGATAAAGAAGCACAAGAACATAAGTGATAAATGGTCATCAGTTCTCCCTCGTTTCCCTAGCCATTTCCCCTTTCACGAATTCTTCTGTTCAATAAAGTGATCCATCACATGTACACAGAAGTATGATTCTGTTCTATCTTTAAAAGTTATTCTCATATAATGGAATTTCTAGGTTAGGTATCTTATGTTTGATTACATGATCTTTTTTTCTTGGTTAAGTAAATATGGTCACCATCCACGAAGACTGGACAGAAGTATCTGCCTTCAACATCCAGTATTATCCACACAGTACAGCGTGTCCTTGCTGAATGCTAGTAATGTCACATATTTAGCTGCAGCTGGGGGTGGAATTGCAGGGAAAAGTATTATATAATTAGACTATAATTATTCTGGCATTGTATAACACAGAGCCTCATTTTCCCTATCAACAGCAAGTCGCAGAGTTGCCTGTCAGCCCCTGGGGTGCAGGTAGATGGTTTAGATGTCCTGAAGTACACTAAGGAGCTGGAGGTACCACGGAGGGTCACTGTCTCTCCCATCCACTAAGCCTAGGGAGAATCAAACCACACACCCTACCGCTACTTCTCCAAAAAACAAGAAGGGAGCTGGAGATAGCTGAGGTACAACCAGCCAAACAGCATCAGAAGGACCTGACCACTTAGTCCTTCCTCCTCTGTCTTCTCTTGCAGAGAACTTGCCTCCCTTCCCCTCTGCAGGGCTGCTCCCAAGCAGGTTGCTTGTGGCTGGGAAGGGAGGCTTCCTATCAGCCAAGCTGAAGCTGGTGCAGAAGATGAGGGGGTCAGGGTTCTGAGTAAATCCACCTTCCTGGGACCGCAGCTGCTTGGGCCAGGTCTTTTCACCAGCGTGACACAGATTTCGACTAAGAACCCAAGGCATTTCACTATGACCTTTACAATGAGCCCAACTCTCCAAACCAGCTCCAGTCACTGAGGGGTGAGAAGTTAAGGGACTCACACAGTGTTAGGTGCTTAGAACCCTGCCGAGTTCTGAATCTATGAGTCCTTGAGAAGTTCTCAGTCCCCTGGCTCTAAGCAGATTTCATCAGCACGATAACCTAAAGCCCTTTCTTTTTTAGCTCCAGTGCTGCCTAGGGATGTTTAGTTCAAATTGTCAGACCTGCCTTCACCCTACTCCCCCTGGACGAGGTACCTTCTGACCTCTGACCTGTGCCATCATACTTCATGCTGCCTAGGAAAACTCAAGCAGTCATTTAAAATAAAATGAGGGAATTACCGATCAAAGCAATAAGGCGTCTGCTGTTCACTTTTGTGGTAGATCATACACTGTTGGAGAATTAAACCAAAATGAAATCTCTCTTTTCCTAATCCTATTTATTGTGAAAACATCTAAAATAAAAGTACAAAGTCTTTTTCACTCTCCATAAAAACAGAAGAGACCCCCAGGAATAAAAACAATTAAAGTACAATTAAAAATCATAAACTGCTGTAGTAAAGTCAATGTGGTTTCCCTAAGAAATTCTATGAAGTTCCATGAAGCTAGTAAATATATGGATACAAAGAAACCAAGGGATTTATCTTCCTTACCAAAGAACTCCCACTGGTTTGAGATTCTCAGTTGTTTAAGACTGCAAAAGGACGTTCTGGGAGAATAGCATTGAAACATGTATATTATCATATGTGAAACAGAACACCATTCCATGTTTGATGCATGAGACAAGGGCTCAGGGCCGGGGCAATGGGAAGACCCAGAGGGATGGGATGGGGAGGGAGGTGGGTGGGGGGTCCAGGAAGGGGAACACATGTAAACCCATGGCTGATTCATGTCAATGTATGGCAAAAACTATTACAATATTGTAAAGTAATTAGCCCCCAACTAAAATAAATAAATTAAAAAAAAAAAAAAAAAAAAGACTGCAAAAGGGACTGTTTACCCCCACACTTTACTTCTTAGAGCTCTCCAGTCACCAGTTGACTTCCCTGAGCAAGGTGAACCGCAGAAGAACCTGTCTCTGTGGGTTCATGCCCATCCATTTTTCTTTCAAGGGACAGAGGATGGCCCAGAAAAGTTAAGTTTAGAAAGGGTTTTGTTCTCTTTGAAAGCAAATTCAGTAATCAAGGTAAGAAATAGAAACATTTCAAAGAGATGCTGTCTTATTTATTTTTCGCTGAGTCTGAAAGCCTGGCAGGCTACAGTCCACATGGTTGCACAGAGTTGGACACGACTGAAGCAACTTAGCATGCACGCACTCACTGAAAGCCAGGTGACCCCTCAGTCTGCTGGAGAGAGAAGCCAGGGCCCTTCTGGCATCCTGTAGCCTGCAGCCCCTTGAGACTGGCCTCCTAGGGGCTGCAAGCTGCCAAGAGCCTCTTCTTTCCCCTGCTCTCTGCTTATAGGGACAGGCTGAAGAAATCAGGGTCCTGAGAGTGTGCCAGAGCAGAGCCTGAGCAAAACCAGGCATGGGCTAGAACTTGACTGTTTCAAGAAGCCCCAGAAGTAGAGCATCCTACCACCCAGACACCGAGAGAATCCATTTATCTCAGAAGTGAGCACCACAGAGAAGCTTAGAGCACCAGATATGCACACAGAGACTTCAAAACGTTCTTGAAGATACGTCATGCACACTGAGGCCATGAGCAGGTCTCAGGAAACTGCTATCACAAATAGGTAGCAATTACCATAGTTAGCATAATAAATATACCCCTGGGTCTGCCCCTATCTATACCAATCTAAGTAGGAATTTATAAATGTTGCAAGTACTAAGTATTAATCCTCAAAGGCTAGTCTTAATCTCCATATAATTGTACAGAAGTTAAACAGTACTTTTCCTAGGGTATAATTTTAAAACTGCTGTAAATAGTGGAAAATACTGTCAAAAGAAGAAACGCTTCTAATTTATTTCATTATACCAAAGGGCTCCCAGTTTAGACTCTCTGTTTTAGCAGCTACCATCACTTGTTCAACAGCTTCAGAATCTCTGGGGTTCTGAGGTGACCCTTAGCCTGAGGACAGACAACCTCGGCTACAGAACAGTTAACCTCATGTTCATCCTATTTTGCTACATACCTTAATTTGAACTGTGAGCGAACTTCCCCATGTTCTATTTGAATCAGTTCATTATAGCAAGCAATTATGCTGCTGTTCTCCATAAATCTCTGGGGGAAAAAAGCAAAGATAATACATAAGACAAATACAATTACTTCTTAAACAGTTAAAAAAGGCTTGTTTCTCCAACCTCAGGTAACTTTGTTATATAAGACAACTAGTAAGTAAGATGAGATGAAATAAAACAGCTGTCAGGGTGTTTGAAATGCCTGTTTAAATGTATACAAAACAAGAAAGCAGATAATATGGTATAGTTATCTATAACAAAGATGGGGAAAAGTTCATTATGAACATTCACAGGAAAATAAACACACAAGGGTTAGAACACCTCCCCAACCGTGCTAATTACTGAAGCATCTGTGCTGCTGCTGCACTAAGGAAAGTCTTCTGAAATCTGAGCCTGGACGCCTTCACCGTGTGTGCGCTGAGTGATCTCCTGGACGGAAGAGGCGGTCTTTGCTTCTTTCCTCATTTGAGTGCCTCACACTCCTCCTTCTCCCGTGTCTGTCTCTTTCTCTCACACACACACACACACATGCACACACTTCCACATATCTAGCGTGGATGGTACCTCCTTGGGGGACACCTGCGAAGCCCCCCGACTCTCCCTGTGCCTCTGGTCCCACTATTCCAGGAAGAAGCTGGGAAGGGCTAAGAATAGAAGGGGAACCATGAAGACACACGGAGGGAAATACTTTCTATTTGCAAAGCAAAGTCAAACATGGTCAAGTTTTGGTTGAGCTTCTGGGCAGCTGGAGATTACATGTCAGTCTGTATCTGACCTCTGAGCAGTGTCAGATGATGCTTCATAAAGCACGAAAAATGATCATAATAAAATAAGTTCTTAAAAAGGATGCGATAAACAGTTACATTTCTTTTTAATAACATTAATTTTAAAGTGTATGAAATGTATAAAAATATAAAGAAAAATCTCCAAATCACTGATAATGTTATAAGCCTAGCGATATCATTAATTTTGGTTTATTTACCTTAGACTTTTATTATATCTCTGTGTATATGTATATATTTTATATGTATACGCTTATACATATAAAATATAAAATGATGTTATATTTTCACTTTCATAGCCAAGTAGTCATTTTTTATGATTCTTATTTTCCTTTAGGTCTCCTAAGAACTTTCAGTGTGGTAAAGATCAGCCTTCTGGAAGGTGACAGTTCCTAAACACTGGGGTGCTTTATTTGCACATAAGTGACACTCGGTGACTGTTTTATAGACTCAAGGCAGTAGGAAAATCTTTTGGGGATTTTAAGACTATAGTTAATGCAAAAATCTGAAATAAACTGAGTGAACCAAGAACAGTGGGTCCTCAAACTTCAACATGCTAAGAATAACGTCAGTGTTTGGTTAAAATGCAGATTCCCGGGCCCTGCTTCCAGAAATGTAGGCATGTGTCTTTAGCACAGTATTTCTCCACACGCTCAGGTGTGACACTGCCAACATGCACTGTACGTTCTCAGGACAGGAGGAGGAGAAGCAGAGTCTTCACTGATTTTTCACACCTACTTGACCACAGCAGCCTTTTGTCATGGACACCTCATAAGAGCTTTGGGCCACTAGCATTCCTTGAAACAGTTTGGGAAATATGACTTTGGTGGACCAGGCATGGAGTTGGCAGTTAAGCACCATAGATTTGCATCTTGACTTGTTTTGAGTATGAGCTCTGCAAGTTAGTCATTTTGAGTCTGTTTCCTCTTCCACAAAAACAGAGAAAATACCAAACCTCTCATCTGTAGGTGAGGATCAAGTCAGTCACCTAGAATGGAGTCTGACAAATAAGAAGTCTTAGTTCCCCACTTGTTCCTCTGTAAGACACCTCTGCAGGGAGGAACTGTCTGATCACTGTATCCTTGACACACCAAGCACACTGCCTCACACAGAGCCTGTGTGAGGGCTCCCTAAACACCTGCTGAACGAACTTGTAATGATGTACCTTGTAATGATTCTACTTGGAATGGTGTCATGTAAACATCGATGTCATCATTCCAGGTAGAAAAAGCGGTACACAAAGGTTGATAACAAACACCAGCTGCAATGGCCCTCTGCTGAGATGCTCTTTCTAAAAGGCTCAGAGTAGACCAAGCACCATGCAGTCGGCCACTCGCTTGCACACAGCTAGAGGCTTCGAGCAGAGCTGCTGTGGAATACTTGATGGTACGATGTGTTCCTGGATCCCCATTCAGGGACCCATCGACTGGAGCACTGCCCAATTAGCTAGTAACACAGAGCTGAGTTTCAGCAGATGATTTAATATAAGCAAAATAACTCAGAGGTGGGAAACAACTTCACGGAAGGCAAGAAGAATAGCTGGCATATTTGGAAGGGTGCTTGGGTAGAAAGCTGCCAGAGACAAGATTTTGCCCAAAAAAGGAGACCACCTGGGGAGCAGCCTGGGCCGATTTTGTGCCATAGTAACTTGGGATGGAAAACCTGGCAGGTGTGGTGTGCTTCTCTGGGAAAGAGCCCCAACTCCTTGGGGGCACCCTGACCTGGCTGGCAAATGGCCTTGATCAGGCCCAGGATTAAAGAATACCAGGTGGCCCCTGACGGTTACCGTTTTTCATGCTTTCACAAAGGGCTTCATTCACCACGGCTGCCTGCAGAAAGTAGTACTATATCTAGATAGAGAAATGAAACCTTCCAGAGAAGCACAGACAGGTTACAAAAAGAATAAAAAGAACAATTATATCATCCCTCATAAATTTACTCAGTAGCATTTGCAGCCAAAGTGGACAGGTGTTTCTCCTAAGCTTTTCTCTGAGTAGACATGCAATCTCAGCCCTCCAGACAAGACACACCACTCCAAACACCATCAGTCTCCAGACCAGCTGGTTGGAAGCAGGATCAGTGAGCTAAAAGCTGGATTCCAAAAGGACACTCAACAGCACACATGGCAATAGGGGCTCATCGCCGTACCCCATGGTGTGTGGTGCCTTCCCCAATCTGCTCCCGGGTAATGGAGAGGACCTCCATGCTCATATTCTGAGAGGTCCTGCCTCAGACGTGAAGGACAGGGACGGGCTGGGGTGCAGAGGTGGTCAACGTTCCACAGCAGATTTATGAACACCAGTCATTTCTCAGAAAATGAGTAAGTAAGGCCGTTCCCACAACATGACTTCTTAGATGACTTTCCTTGTGCAGCTCTCCATTCTGAAGCTCAGAAGCACCGTCTCATTAAGACGGAGCAGCATACAAGAAGAGCGTCCAGAAGTGAGTGCCAGCCTTTGAAGGTGTGATGACGGATGGGAAGCAAGTGTCGGGGGTGAGCAACGGGGCTGACCAGGACCGCTCGTGCCTGTCGTGCGTGAACCTTGGCACCCCCTTCGATGTTTCACACAGCACTGTTACTCCCCTCCAGAAGCACACTGAAGCCCAAAAGAATGGCATCCCCTGGGCAATTTCTGCTTCTCTGGGATTGTCAACGAAGAAGGAATTGTTTTTCTGAACCTAGGAGAGCGACATACCCATTGCTTAAAGCACCCAAAGGAATTCTCATAATTCACAAGGCTCTGGCGGTCTCCTATTTTTGAAGGAAAAGGATGCATCACATTGTCTGTCTGAGATTCAGATTACCCTGATCACAGGACACCGTGACACGAGGTAAACCTAGTTATCTAGTTTGGTGGTAAGTCTCCTTAATCAATCTTAATCTTCTAGCTGAGCATCAATGTTATTCATGTAGTTGTCATAGAATTCTTCTTTGCTGTTGTTTTTGGTTTAAAGCAGCAGCTCACAAGCTGCCTAAGTCAGCTGTGGATCTCCACTCTATTTTTTTCCAAAGGGTAATCTTTTATTTTCTAATAGAAGAAATAGATGCTTGTTATTAAAAAAAAAAAAAATCAAGTTGTGTATAAAATGAGGTCCTCCACAATTTCTCTGTAAGGATCTGTAATATCTTAATCTTATGAAATACATTCCCTTTAAACAGCCATATTGTGGTGCTCTTTCTCCACCCCTTTTTCTTCTCTCTCAAACTGATTCCATCATGTGGCTTTCCATCTGCATGCACACGGCCTCACCTCCAATCAAACCTGCAGACTGCCCCTCTGAGATGCTGGTAAGCCTCTATAGCTTGTTAAGTTTCCTTGAGTAAGCAGTCTTCATCTTCAAATTGAATATCAGGCTTACTCATGGAGCCATCACTCAGAATTTTTCTTTGCTGACATGCATGGTTTCAACGAGGAGTTTCTCGGATGCTGTTGGAATCAGGGGCCTGCGTCCAGGGTGTAAGCTCTGGCTGGGCCCTGATGACCATGGAATCCTGTGCACCGATCTAGGGGACTACCTATAATCACATACACACATGCTAACTGGTTTAAGTGGGATTACTTTGGGACTACGGAATTTTGACCTGATATAGTAAGACGGATTTTTAGCTACTACATATCCATTGCTAAGATAAATGAAGTTATGAGAGAAAAAGGGAAAAAGCCTGGCCAGCAGATGCTTGTCACCTGCCACGAGAACAGCTTTCCCTCCCAGTCCTGGGGCTGAATGTCTGTGACAAGATGCACAGCTGCACCTGTGGGAGGTGCCACTTCATCCTTTACGTACCCTGTTGAAGCCCGCGTGCAGAAGGGGAAGGACAGAGGCCTCTTCATAGTTGCCGGATCTGCCACAGAGCAGAAAATGTGATCACTCAACAGATACAGCCAGGGTTCCTCACACTGAAATGCTGAGAGAGCGATGAGGAAGCAGGGAGCTGGCTCCAAGAGTGGCTTCCTGGCCAGCACATGCCTGCAGCGGGCACCTGTCTTGTAGGAA
Organism: Giraffa tippelskirchi; assembly: GCF_054371585.1. Taxonomy (NCBI): domain Eukaryota; kingdom Metazoa; phylum Chordata; class Mammalia; order Artiodactyla; family Giraffidae; genus Giraffa; species Giraffa tippelskirchi. Next base: position 75,316,770 of record NC_137281.1, on the reverse strand, counting down.
GCCAGACTCCACATCTGCCTTTGGATGCAAAAAGAACACAGAGAGTAGAGGGAACTCCAGCAGTGTGTGTGAAAACTGTAGCACAGGTACACACGAGAGGCTCCTTCAGAGTTGGAGCAAAGGCACAGGAGCAGCGCGTCAAGGGACAAGGTATGAGCAACGCTCGTCCCGCAGACCACTGTGCCCTTTGACACCCCCAAACATTCCGGAAGCATGACTCCCACCCCTAAACCCAGCTGGGTCCAACTCTCAGGAGGACTACTGGCCTTAGAGGCTGCAGCACCCTAGAGCCAACAGCAGAGAAGAGTCATCAGGAGAGCCAAGTTAGAGGGAAGAAGACAAAAACTGATTACTGGCTCTCATTTTGTGGGATGGTTTCCTGCACTGAGCCTGCCTCCAGGTCTCAGAGCTTCAGTCTGAGTACAAGGTGGGGATGGGGTCAGCTGATCATGAAGTCCTGCTGAAGTTCTGCTGCCAGCTTTGTAAGAGACGGTGTCCCCAAGACAGCCCGCAAGTAACATGGAGCACACGCCGTAGAAATGGGGAAGAAAAATGGGACACTAGGGGTTGGTTAGAGAAGCAGACATCTCTGTCTGCCCAGAAATTCCAGGGCATATCTGCCCCATCACCTGTGGCTGAATCCCACCTGACAGGGAAAAGCTCTTTTCCCTTCTTCTTCAGGAACTCAAGGTTCTACCCTCTCTGGTCAGTTAATAAGCAGGGGCACAAAAGGGGCTCCAAAGGTATGAATAATGTCCTACTTCATAAGCTGGGTGGCACAAGCAGCATTAATTTTATTACTGTGCATGCCAAGTCACTTCAGTCCTATATGACTCTTTGTGACTCTATGGACTGTAGCCCACCAGGCTCCTCTGTCCATGGGATTTCCCAGCCAAGAATACTGGAGTGGGTTGCCATTTCCTCCTGCAGGGGAAGCTTCTTGACCCAGGGATTGAACCCACATTTCTTACGTCTCTTGCATTGGCAGGTGGGTTCTTTACCACTACCCGCCACCCGGGAAGCATTATTAACTTCCTCTATAAATGAAATATTTAAAAAATAGGGAAAAAAGTGAAAAATCATAACGAGACACAACAAACCACTACTTGTCAAGGACAAGTACACATTTTTGCTATATGAGTAGGAAAAGAACGAATGTTTGGTTTTTGGGCCCATGGAATCAGCCAGGCTTGGGCAAATGCTGTGTGGTCTGGTACCCATGTCAAGGCTCTAAGACCCTGTTAAGAGTTCACAGTCCCCAGAAGGTAAAATATAAGCAAGGAGGCTGAATAAGCCTAGTCCCCTCACTCTTTCCCTTGAGATCCTGTCACCCACTAGGATGGCAAAGTGCTGAGGACAGTGGGACAGTTTCTTTACGTTCCTTGGCTCGGACCCTGTGGTAGGTGTCAAAGTGAAGAGACATGGCTCCTCACAAGACGCTCAAGGAGTCGCAGGTCAAGAGAAGACTTTGGTTAGGGCAAGACTTGGAAGCCAGGATTTCTCACTGTCCCAGGGTGGCTTTGGAATGGATATTTTAAACCTCCCCCTGGATGGGGCTGTCTGAGGGAGACTGACGCTCTGAGCTGCTGGCCTGTTAGCACCTTCAGGGCAGAATCTGTGCCAACTCTGAGAACGGGGCCAAGTCCAGTCAGTCCTAGGCTCAAATTTAGGTCTTATGCTCTCCAAAGCTAGTGACGGCCTTAAGGGACTACAACACATCTGGATCCTGGCCAAGGGTCGAATCATGCTAGCTGTACACGCGGCTTTTTTCCTTCCCAGTCTCTCATTCTAGGTGCCGGCCATGTCCTACACGCAGCACAGGGCTTTCTCATTCCACAGTCTCCTACCTACAGCTCAAGCCCTCTTTTTCCCTTCCGGTACTGGCATCATCTTTTTGTCCTGCTTCTAGCCGCATAACGGTCCTAACAGAGACTGCACATTCCTTTTCTAGCAGTGGCTTTAGTGCCAGTTCCCATGGTATAATTTATTTTTTCCTAAGTGAAAAAACAAGCATTTCCCTATCTCTTTTCTTCAAAGAAAAAAGGTAAGCTGGAACAACGTTCTCTTCAGACCTCCTCCTCCTGAGATTTTCTACTCATTTCTAGCAATGAGTAACCATTCTTTTCCTGAGGTGCCAACAGAAATTAGGTAGAATAAAGAGAAAGGCCTACATATTTCCAGAAACTTGCAAAACAAGGAAAATCCCAAGTAAGATCGAAGCTGTAAGGACAAAGACCTCCCCCTGGCTTCGCTAGCTCTGAGAATGTATTACATCAGACATCAGAGGAAGGTTTCAGGAGGAATAGCAGTTCTCCCAGCAGGGGGCCGGGGAGTGAGCTTACGCTTGTGAAACCACGGCGAGGATCACTGCATGCTCCGAGGGGTTTGTGGCCCGGATTGACCTGAAACGAGAAAGCTCCATGTCAGACCAGGTGATGTGGCCTTGTTCTGGTGACTGACTGTGGGACTTCTTCACAGGGAAAATGGAAGAAAATCAAACGTCCCTCTAAAGAAGGAGTCTGAAAACACATGGAAGAGAACAAAGGAAGATGCTCTTATGGATTAGGACAATCTCTTTGTTTTACTAAAAAAAAAAAACAAACCCCAAAACAAAAAAAAAACACCCCCCACACACATCTAAAAGAAATTCCCGGGCAGTTCTCCAGTAGGTCAGATCTGCCAATGTTCCACTTCAAAAACTGGCAAATTCCACTTAAATTCCATGTTTTCTGATTGAAATTCCACTCTGCAAGAAAACTGGCAGTCCGACAATTCTCTAGTTATCAGTTTGTACTTGGGGAGCTAATTAAGTTGGACCTGTTTTTCTTTTAAAATAATAGTTCAGAAAGTTGATCTTAAAAGAAGGATTGCTGGCAGCTGGATACACAGGTGGAGGTGAAGGTCTTTTAAAAATTGTACAAAGAACCAGTCCAATATTTTGGTTGTAGTGTTATTTTTGTTCAAATACTTTAAACAGCTGAGTCACCAACTAGGGCTGAGAAACGATCAGTTTAGTAACTCACTATAATGATGTCTGTCATACCATGACCACCTGTCTATCACTTGTTTATTCCCTAAGAATTCAACAGGGGTAAAATACAGAAGAATTTTGAAGTCCAAGAATCTTCCTGGAAACTGTGCTATGCTACAGTTTAGACTCTGGTTTATTCTGGTCAGGGGTCATGAGTCTGATGAATTCTTAAGAAAGGGCCACATACTGGAACCTTCATACAAATAAGCATGTTTGTTTCGACCCATCTCTGTGGTCTGGCCTCTCCTTATTTCGAGATCCCTCACAAGGCAACGGTCCGCTCTGAGAAGTGAAGGCTCAAGGCTGCGCCTGAGGAATCTGTGAAGCAGCTTATATTTGTTTCTTTCTAGCTCCTGGCATTTCTGCTCCTCTCCATTTTAATGTGTTTGCACCAGTGCTCCCCCAGGGACAGCCAGCTCATACTGCTTCACCCTTGTGACTAAATGTCCTCACCTTCCTCTAAAAATGTACCTTTCCATGGTCTGTTCCTTGAGACCTCACTCCATGTGAGGAGAAGGCTCAAGACAATGACCAGGTGCTGTTTTTCTGGGAAGTAAAGGTCCCCTTGCAGATAAACGGTATTTGAATGAACTCCTTTGAAGAGAGGCCTGAACTCACTGTGGACAGCAGATTACTTCCTGTGCATGCATGCTATGCTGCTTCAGTCGTGTCCAACTTTGTGACCACATGGACTGTAGCCCGCCAGGTTCCTCTGTCCATGGAATTCTCCTGGCAAGTGGATTGCCATTCCCTCCTCCAGGGGATCTTCCCGACCCAGGGATCAAAACCACATCTCTTCTGTCTCCTGCAATGGCAGGCAGGTTCTTTACCACTAGCACCACCTGGGAAGCCCCTATCCCTACCCCAGACCGGTCATGTGAAACTACACTTATCTCCTACTTAGAAGCCTTCTACTGAATTCTCAGCAGAAATAACAGGAGCACCTAATGAAAAAACTGGACAGCATCTCAGAGAGTGCTCTCATCTCCAGGGAGCTGCTGAGCACTCCTCACTTTCCTTCAGCCTCTTCCACCCCCTCAAGGTGTCTGGGGACACTGTTAGGCTACATTCTAAGGGGTGGGGCTTAGGCAAGAGGAAACATGTTATGAACATAACTGAGCTGCAGCTCACATTCACTTAGCTTCTTTTGAGACTGGCTTCTGTGTTTTGGGTCCCTTCCGGCCACTGATCTCTTCTCTCTCATTCCTCCAAAGAAGGAACAGGTGTGGCCAAAGGGACCTGGATCTCTTTCTGGTTGAGAGGACTAAGGGGAATCCGGGGACCGGTGAGGCCGAGGTCCAAAGAAGCATGCTAAGGTCCAGTCCAGCTCAAAAGCCAGGAATCTTGGACCGCCGATGACAATGAATAATGCACATCTGCTGGGAACGCATCTCCTCATTTTAGGGAGGACGTGCTCACAATCCAGCATTCAGGAATCTCTCCATCAACATGAGCAGTAACTGGAAATGCACCAGCAGAGACGTAACCTGGCGTTCGAACTGCACAGATGCTTCAATGTTTTTATGTGCAGCTAAGACTAAAAGTTCACTCAACAGGAAACAAAATCAGCTTTCTGTATATTCAAGGAAGATTATAAAGTTTATCTACTAAATTGGGCCTTTGCCTGAATTAAAAGAATTCTTCCTATTTGTTTCTTCTTTTTATAGCTGAAGCCTGTCTTATATCATTCTATATATGTACAAAGGATTGGCTATTTCTACTATAAAATCATGTAACCATAAGTGGAGATCAAGAAAATGCAGATATATTTAGTTATAAGAGACTCAATTCTAGCCTGACAATCATTTTACACACACACACACACAAAAAAACATACATATATATCCACACATGTACATATTTATTTCTTAATACTTCCCTGGTGGTTTCCCTGGTGACTCAGACAGTAGAGAATCTGCCTGCAATGCAGGAAACCCAAATTTGATCCCTGAATCGGGAAGATCCCCTGCAGAAGAGAATGCAAACCCACTCCAGTATTCTTGCCTGGAGAATTCCACAGACTGAGGAGCCTGGCAAGCTAGAGTCCATGGGATCACAAAGAGTCGGACACGGCTGAATGACTCTTCCCTTAATACTAAAAACACCCAAATATTTTGTGATATACTTTGTTATATAGTTAAACAGGCAAATGTTTCTATACAAGAAGATAGGGTTATTTGAGACCTGTAAGACATTTTAAAACAGGCTCCTTAAGGCTTCTTCTTTGGGAAACTGAAAATGGTCAAAGAATAGCAAGGTGATGCCTATGAGGAGAAACTTTTCTTAAATGAACTCATTTCTTGTAAGGGTACCAACAGGTCTAACAAGCCATTTCCCTGCCTTTCATTTCACTTGCTAATATTGAAGACAATTCCCATCCTGTTTGTAACTAGAGTCTGTCCTGGTCCGGCATTTAATCAGTGACCTCTTCCCACTGAGCTTCAAAGCAGTCCACTTGTGCCAAATGGACGGGTTCATCCAGAGCTAACTCTGATGACTGCATTTATTTATGAACAGACAAGTGTTTCCTCCCCAGAGTGCAAGCATTTCTGTAAACAAGCAGGGGCTTTGGATCCTTGGGAGATTCTTCTGCTGCTGAAAAGTGGCTGCCTTTCCTCCCCGACTGCTATAAAATCCACCCATCTGTTGTCAGGCAGGCAGAAATGGTCTATTTCACACATTTCTGATGTTCATTTTGGGACAGAATAATTAGGATTAAAATATCTGGTTTAAATCCAAACCATATCTGTATAATAAGAACTGTGTGAATCTCATTTTTTTTTTTTTTTTTTTTTTAGTGCAACATGAACAATACTCAAGGGGAAAAATGCCCTAAAGTTTTCAGAGGAGCCCAGCTCACACCTCTAAATTCTTTGGAACACAAATGTGGAAAAATAGAAAAAGCCATAGGAGGAGCTATAGCTTTCATCGTAGAAATCTATATATATTGCTTAGAAACATCAACACATATTTTAGAGACATTTGGGCTGGAACTAAAGACATGTATACATGAATTTCATTTTAAGCTGTTAGGTGGACATTTGCTAATATATTAACATAACTAAGGTACCTGCACACTGCTTCTGCATCGAAGTTTCGAGTCTGTCTGTGATCGATTACGATAATCTCATGATGTTTATCTAGAAAGCATTCCAGGGCTGACTCTGGAGTCCGAGCAATATTGCAACTGTAACCGGCTCTGTCACAGGCCCACCAGAATCCATCACTCTGACTATCTTCCTTTGCAAAGATGAGCAAAACCTGCAACACACAGAAAAGAGGATCTTGACAGAAGTCATCATCCTTAGAGATGATTGAAAGCAGACCTACATGATACTGGTTGAGGATGCAGCCTCTGGAGAGAAGCCACCTGGGTTCAAATCCCAGCTGGTCTCCTGATTCCTGGGTGTCTCTGAACAAGGCAGAGCATCTCCAGCCTACAGCTTCTCCAATATCAGATGTGCTAAAAACAGTGCCATGTAAGCTAGCTGGGAGGCCTGAGTGAGCACAGAAGACAAGCTCCATCACTCTGTTGGTGGTTGCTACCTATTTATAATTTCCTAAGTGGCTCTGTCTTCAAATGGACTGATCAGTAAAATGGTAACAGGCTCATCAACACAGGTTAGCCTGTGGTTCACATATACATGTATTTGGGGTCAGGGCAGTTGGGGTTTGCCTGAGGTACCTAGAGGCCGCCTCCCTGAACTTAGCACTTAAATCTTTATCCAGATGCAAAAAGGATGGGAACTCAAAACGTCGCAAAAACTAATTGCAACACCCAGCACTTGCTGAATCTGGAAAGAACAATCATGAAATGTGAAGCTCCTGGAGCTAAGGTGAGGAAACAGGCCTCTTTTTTCTTCACAGGAAAGTTCAGCCCCACTCCCTGGAAAGAAGACAGCAGTGCTTACCACCACCCCTGTTCCCTCATCACTCCCTGGGCTCTGGAACCCAGATCCCCTGGTGGCCACAGCGCCAGGGATGGCCATACCAGCACCCGAGCTTGTTCATTTGTTTGTGTATGGCCTCTCTTCCCCACTAGAATCGAGCTCCAGGACAGGGAAGACCTGGCTGTTTTGTTCCTTCTGTGACCCTCTGCTGGGTAGCACCTACTACCTGAGTGACAGGGTAACTAGGCACAGGGTTTCTGTAAAATGCCAGAGGGTTTCTACTGTCAACTAGACTAAGACTACGTCAAGGCAATAGACCGAATAGGAAGTACATATATTAATAATCTCAAGATACTGATAAGCCTTTAACATTCTTCACCATTCAGTTCTCATTTAAACAATTAGGAACAGAAGGGAAGTTTCTGGCCCTTTAAGCCCATAGTCAATACCAATCTTCATGATGAAAGGGTGAATGTGTTTCACTTAAAATCAGAAAGAAGACAAACTGGTCACTAATTACTACTACATTTAAAAAAATGCTTCACTAACTGAAAACTGACAGTATACAGAATAACGAAAACAACAGTATAATGACTCTCATGGACCCATCACCCAGTTTCAGCAATAAGCAACTCCTGGCCAATGTGACCTCAATGCTATCCCTACCCACTTTCCAACTCTTGTATTAGTTTGCAGCAAATACCACATATTTCACCTGTATGCATCTATTAAAGAAAAAATAACTCTTTTCCAAAAAAAGAAAACCACAGTACCATTTTATACCTAAGCTCTCCAATAATCCTTTATCATTAAACATCTGAATGCATCATAAATGTCAGTTGTTCTACACTGTTTGAATCATTCCCTGTTTCCTCAAATGCCATGTTTCCAGAAGAGAAATCATATTTTTCAGCATGATTTTGATATTTTCTTTTAGCACATGGCTTGAATCACATGCCAGTAACACATGAGGCAGCTACCCTTCTTCATGGCTCACTGTGGGCAAGGGTCTGTCAGTCCTCAGGCCAGGCTATCCCCCAAAACCTTCACTACAGACCTACTCCTGGAAAGAAGTGGGAGGTAGCTCTTCCAAGAGAAGTGAGGGACTCAGCCTTCTGCATCTTGAGAGTGAAAAGAAAGCCTTCAAATGGAACCGTTAACAATGGAGCTACAGCGAAAAAAATCAGGTAGAATAAATTGGTTTGTACAAAAAGTCACCAGCCTTTAACTTGATGTAGCTGTGGTATTAGCACGAGAAACTCAATATGCAAAGGCTAAATGTCAGAGAAGGTGACAGACCTCTTGTTCCATCTGTATGGCTGAATAATGATTGCTAAGCAAGAATCTCAACACTTTATATTTCCTTTATACATTTATGCCTCAATATTTGACTAATGCTTCCCTGCTGGCTCAGCGGTAAAAGAGTCCACCTGCAATGCAGGAGACATGAGTTTGACCCCTGGGTCAGGAAGATCCTCCAGAGAAGAAAATGGTACCCACTCCAATATTCTTGCCTGGGAAATCTCATGGACAGAGGAGACTGGTGGTCTACAGTCTACAGGGTCGCAAAAGAGTCGAACATGACTTAGCAACTAAACAACATTTGACTAATGCAATAAGACCCTAACTGTATTCCCATATTGGCCACTGATACAGGTATTAATCTCCGATGTCTTATGTGTCCTTAAAAGACTGGAGTGCTCCACTTTTGGAAAAATAATGTCATTATTCAAATATTCTTGAGCACCTACTATGTGTAGACATGATTTTTTATTGCTTAGAGTATGCTAACAAAATAAAGATGACCTCTTGACCTCAAACAACAGGCATAATAAATAAACAAATGATATGGAATGCTGAAAGTGGTAAGTGCTAGGTAAAACAGTAGAGGCTGTTGGGAGCAGTATTAAGCAGGGTACTTAGGGTAAGCCTCACCGAGGAAGTGACATATGAGCAGATGCCCAAAGAAAATGGAAAAGTCAAATCGCTCACTAAAGATAAATCATCCCACAAAGAGGGAACAGATCCACCGGTCCCTTCAGGGGGATGCATGGCTGATGCGTTCAAGGGACTGCAAGGAAGCCAGTGTGACAGAGGGGAGGGCAAGAGAGGGACAGGAAGTAGGGGGTCACAGCAGAGGGCTCCGTTGTGTAATGCCTTGCAGCCACTTTGCGAAGTTATGCTGGATTTCACATGGAAACTTACAAACCAACTGAACATGTAGGGACTTGTACTAATCACGCTTTAAATTTTTTTTTTTTTTTTGGCTGTGTTGGGTCTTAGTTGCAGCACTCAGGATCTTTAGTGGCACCGTGTGAACTCTTAGTTGTGGCATGTGGGATCTAGTTCCCTGAACTGGGGATCGAACCTGAGCCCCCTGCATTGGGAGTGCATAGTCTTAGCCATGTTAACTTCTGCGTTTCTAATGCTTCGATGTCTGGAGCCTTGCTGACTCTGGAGAGATGCCTCTGAGGGCTAGCCAATTCTCCGAGGCCTAGAGAAAGCCAAGGACTTGCTTAGGAGTGCATTTGCCATATGTAAATCAATCCAGAGTTGTGCTCCTACCACCTCTACCACTTGCTAACCCTCTGGACCACTATCCACCTGTCCTAAATCACTCCAGGGCCAGGTACCAGACAACTAGGGACAGTCCTTCTGCCCAACACGTCTCATGAGTGATTCAACCACTCAAACCTGTCTGCCCTGCCATCCCTGCCTCACCGCTTCGCACAGAAAGCATAATCACAGCTCCTGCCCACTCTGCCCCTCACACTCCCTGCCTCCAACCGGCCTCAGTGCTTCCCTCTGTGGTCCCACATGGCCTGCCCCCTCCTCTCAGGAGCTGTGAGTCATAAACCATCTTTCAATGACAGTCGTGCCTACTCTGTTGGCTTCACCCTACCTGATTAAAAATTAAGTCTACATACTAAAACAAGAATATTTATAAAAGTACTCACTAGAAAAATCTCTCTAGGTACTATTCAAAATTCTTTCCATTTATAAAAGATTAATTCATAAAGACTACTTTTCAATGATTCAACTCCTAAGCAAAGTGAAAATCTATAGCAATTAAAAAATATATATATATTTTAAAGTACTATAGCCATGACATTTTTGTTAAGGTCTGCCTATCTGGAAAATTCTATTTTCTCTAGGAAGATGGCATACCCAAGTAACCAAAGTCGTGCTCTCTGCCCCTATCTCCTAGGCCACAGCTGGGCTAATACTGTTGTTTTTGGGAATTTGAAATTTGAACAGAGAGACACAGAGGCTGAGAATTAGGACCCATGAGCCATTAATATAGAGATTGAAGGAAGAACCTCAAATTCCTTCTGTCAAAATACTCAGAAATGGCTCACTGCCACCCTTTCTAAACCATGGCTTCCAACTCTTCCTTGGATTCTGGGGAAAAAAATACACTAATACATTTCTTATTCATTTACTATTTTGTGAAAGGCAACTGTTACTCCAAACCAAAGAATGCAACCGCTAAAAAACCTTATGTGATATAGTCCCTCTTCAAACTTATCATTTTATGTACCAGTATTTAGTTTCTTGTTAAACATGTCAATGTGTAAATGTTTACTGACCATTCATGGAGGCAAATCCCTTAAAACGATTTTTTAAGGGATGGTTATTAAATGATTTTTATGATTAAAATGATTTTTACAAAATAATTAACAAAAGCATATAGCTGAACTCGGGACTTCCCTGGTTGTCCTCCACCTTCCAATGCAGAAGGCGCAGGTTGAATCCCTGATCAGGGAACTAAGACCCCACATGCCGCACAGTGTGGCCAAAAAATGAAAATAAAAAAAGCATATCACTTTTTATTTATAGAGTAAAAGTAAACTCATTCTCACCTGCTCTAAATAGCATGTGGAACATTCCTTTGAAGAATACTTTTGTTGACCTATCACATAAGATATAAGAACTGGTAGTAAGAGACACAGGCAACCATAGTCCAGTGTCCACCCCCAGGACCAAGCAGGGAGGCGCTCAGGTAAGCAGATAAGCAAAAGGAATGCACTACTAAGCCGTCACCAAAGGCAAAGCATGGGCGTGGCATCCGGGGAAGGGATCCACGCACAGCAGAATGGGAAGAAGGAAGCAGTTCCGATACGCCAACCTCCCTGTGCTATTGGAAACACAGCAAAAGAGAAGACTAAATGCAGACCGAAGCCTGGGACAGTGAGGAAACGGCTTCCTCTAGAGCAGATCTTGGCCAGCTTGGGTTTTGTCCAGGATCGGAACATATACACAGGCAGTGTCCACTCTGCATGGTAGTGCCAGGCCATACACATGACCACGTGAAGCAAACTGAATGAAGAATGGTCACAACTACTGTTCTACGACATTTAGAAATTTTGTCAAAACATACAAAAGCTTTATTATTGGTTATAAATGTACAGGGAAATGAAAAATGTAAAATTAACACCTATTCAGTGCACTTTCTTTGAAACATTAGAAACTGACACTGTGACTTTTTTTAAGCTTACTGAGTAGTTTGAACAGTGCTTGCCTTCTTCCAGCTGTATAAATTATATGAGCCTTTTTATGCCTTAGTGAATTATAAACTCCTAAGTTTGGATAAACTTCCAACATTTTATCCTCTGTACTTTCAATGTCATGAAATGTCCCCAGAGTTCCTTTAATTAATGTGCAGATTTCTGTTGGCATCACTTCATCTGTGATATTTCATCCTTTTCATCACAACCACTTTCTTCACTTAGCTCAATAAACTTGCATTGAGACTTGCTTCCCCTGGCTACACCCTGGAATATCTCACTGGCAGCAGTGTCAACCCTGCCAGCCAGCTTTCTTCTCTAACTCCATTTACACTGCTGTTTCACTTCTAGCATTATCACCTTCCATTTCTTTATTATGCTTTCATTTTGGGGGGCTAACTTCCTCTTTCAACCATCAACTTTTGTGTAATGTCATGTAGTTTATCACAGAGAAATAAAGGGGCACACTTGGCTGTCTATGCTTGAACTAACAAGAGACTGTGAAACAAGCCTTGAGATTGGCACTGTTCAGGCTGCACATCTGTCTCTGATCATGCTGCACGTTTGTTATTTATGTAATGCCTTGTGGACTGAAGAACTATCAGCAAAGTTTGTACCAACTTGATGCAATTATCACAGTTGAGACACCAACGTGACTGCAATCTTTGTGACCAGGCATTAGTTAAACCTAGTCTGTGTATACTGAAACTGTGCAAAGTGAAGGCTACTTGTGTGTGCTGTGTGCTCAGTCACTCAGTCGTGTCTGACTCTTTGTGACCCCATGGACTACAGCCCGCCAGGCATCTCTGTCCATGGGGATTCTCCAGGCAAGAACACTGAAGTGGCCATGCCTTCCTCCAGGGAATCTTACTGACCCTGGGACTGAACCCACGTCTCTTATGTCTCCTGCATTGCAGGCCGATTTTTTATCTGCTGTGCCATCGGGGTATGACTTTTCAAATGTAGCAATGAAAACCTCAAAATGTCAGGCTGGGCCTCCCTCTATTTCTACCTACATCTTTTGGAATTGCAAAGTTTAAATCATCTTTCAACCCAAGCCAGATTGATGAAGTAATGGGTAACCCAGGGCAGGGTCCAGAGGATAAGTGCAGGGGTCTGGTGTAAGAGGTTGCAGAGGGGTAGCAGCCAGACTGCAGGTGACCTGGGGGGTGCCCTAGAGGCAATGACAGGAACAAGGACTATGACTCTCAGGAGTTTTCAGGGCAGGAAGGGATTCTGGGGGTGACTCACCATCACCCATTCAACAGATGAGGCCAGCAACTTCCCTGAGCAAAGCAGTGGCAGAGCTAGACCCATAATCCCCAGCTCCTCCTTCAGTGATCTTTCTGATGTCCCTGGGCTGTGTTGGAAGTATTATAACCATTGCTTTGACATGTTTTATCAAGAAGGTCCAGAAAACTATCTTTCTGAGAACAGCAATAAGCTGTCTTTGACAGTTAAATGAGAATGAAACTATATAATCACGAAAAAGATGAAAAAAAAACCTCTAACTTTTCCTTAACTTGCAGACAATGTATGTATTCATCATTATTAGTGTTCTTTCTAGAAAGGCTATGCCTACATGTCTCCAAATGGATTGTCATTGTCCACAATTAAATATCTAATTTTCAGACTACTTGGTTTGGCTTTAAGCAAAAGCCAGGGAACAAGGAGCTCCTAAGAGTAGACCACGTATATAAGTGATGACTGAACAACTGGCCGGTGTGATCATAGGTGGGGTCGATTCATTTGGAGAAAATAGTTTGGGAGCTTTCCTTAAATGTCCCTAGGAAAGTGATGCTCATATACCTTGTTTAATACATCTTTTTGGTTATCTAATGTTGACTAAACTCTGAAATTTGTGTATACTGGAACTATGCAAAGTGAGGGCTTTTTCAAGTAGCTATAGTTTGATGAGAATTTAAGGGCCAGCCATGATACTGAAAGGACTTTAAATACACTACCTCATTTAGTAACCCTTTCACAAATCTTTCTTTGGAGGTGGGCATCATCCCCACTTACAGATGTGGGGACTGAGGTATGGAATGGTTAAGAGATACACCCAAGTCAACAGCTAACAAGATCTGAACTGTGGTTGACCTGACCCTCAAGCTTGTATAATCATAAGTAACATGCTCTGTTTTTACCCCTAAAATACTGGACCCTAACAACTAAAATCCCTAACAACTCTGTGGTTCCATGAAACTGGCTGGGTAAAGGACGCAACTTGGTACCAGCAATCAGGACAGATAGGAGAGAAGACACTGACCACTGGGAGTTACTGAATCTGAACATTTCCATCACTCCATCACTTAATATGTGAAGATCAGCTTCCCACAAGGCCAAAAGACTGCCAAATAAAGTCTCCAATATATAATGGTTCCAGGGGAGGGGGAAATCCATGCACACAATATGGAAGTATAAGCTTTAAAGGAAACTGCTGTCTTACTGGGAGAATGCTCAGGTCACAGCAGTCAGGACCTGCTTCCAAGGCCAGCTGGAAGGCTCAGTCTGAGGGGTGGGGGCGACGGCAGTCCAAGCAGAAACAATTTCACACAGTGGAAAGTGAATACGCTCCAGGCATTGACGAAGGAAGGGCCTCTTGGTTTCCAGATGCCATCATGCTGATAAAAACCTATTGCCTCATAATATTCCCCCTACTTTTCTTTTTTGCTAAGACTGGAAACCCAGCCCTGCTGTGAGTCACAGGCACTCACCCAGGAGAGCTGTGCTCTACAATTCTGCAAGGCACATCCGCCCACTCCACCCCAACAGAGCTCCACCAGTCCACATCACACTGCCTGGCCACCACGTGGGGGCAAATTTCCCCCAGTGACCTCAGAAATGCACCTTCCAAAGCAACCACATCCTGGAATATGCTTGTCAAGTAAGTGCTTCCCAAGTCCTATGGGCTCCGGCTGACAGTTAACATTTTCAGCAAGGCAGTGAAGTTACAGAGCAGGTATTTTTCTCCAAGAGATAAAATGTAAAAACTAAGGTTCTAGGCACATTCTAAGACGGTTGCAATGACAGTCTCAGAAGCACAAGAACACTTGATCAGGTATCACTGCCCTTCAAGTGAGAATGTAAACGACAATGAAACCCACTAGCCAGACCCCATGGGAGCTCAGGGGTCATCCTGTGGCTCCCCCCTCACAACACCTGCTGTGGAGCCTGGAGCATACAGACTTGAACTGGATGGATCAGTGTCTGAAATTATGCTTGAATGAGACCCAGGAGTAAAGGCATCCGTGGTTCTAAGTTGAGATTTTTTTTAAAAAAGAGTTTCTTAATAATTCCGCCCCTCATTCAGAGAGGGACTCTTGACTAGTTTTAGCTGCTGTCATAGGGGCCAAACTCACAGGACAGGAGCCAGGCAGGTACATGGTACCACTGGAAACATCCCATCTCTTACCCTGGGGGATGGAGTCATGGAATTAATCTTATTAGTTACTATATTTCATAGCTTATGAGGACAAATTTAAAATGTTTTATTATGCTTTATAATAAAAAAATAATAATAAAATAATAAAATAAAAGCATGGCGGCTGCGACGGACTGCACAGAAGTGCGGCTGAGAGGAGCTACCCCACGTCCAAGGTCAGGGGCGGCAGCCAAGAGGAGCTACCCCACATCCAAAGAGCAGTGGCTGCGTGGGCACAGGAGGGCCGAAAGGAGCTACTCCACGTTCAAGGTCAGGAGGAGCAACTGTGAGGAGATACCCCTCGTCCAAGGTAAGGAGCAGGGGCTGCACTTTGCTGGAGCAGCCGTGAAGAAATACCCCACGTCCAAGGTAAGAGAAATCCAAGTAAGACAGTAGGTGTTGTGAGAGGGCATCAGAGGGCAGACACACTGAAACCATAATCACAGAAAACTAGCCAATCTGATCACACAGACCACAGCCTTGTCTATCTCAATGAAACTAAGCCATGCCGTGTGGGGCCACCCAAGACGGATGGGTCATGGTGGAGAGGTCTGACAGAATGTGGCCCACTGGAGAAGGCAATGGCAAACCACTTCAGTATTCTTGATTTGAGAACCCCGTGAACAGTATGGAAAGGCAAAATGACAGGATACTGAAAGAGGAACTCCCCAGGTCGGTAGGCGCCCAATATGCTATTGGAGATCAGCGGAGAAATAACTCCAGAAAGAATGAATGGATGGAGCCAAAGCAAAAACAATACCCAGTTGTGGATATGACTGGTGATAGAAGCAAGGTCCGATACTGTAAAGAGCAATATTGCATAGGAACCTGGAATGTTAGGTCCATGAATCAAGGCAATCAAATTGGAAGTGGTCAAACAGGAGATGGCAAGAGTGAACGTCGACATTCTAGGAATCAGCAAACTAAAATGGACTGGAATGGGTGAATTTCACTCAGATGACCATTATATCTACTACTATGGGCAGGAATCCCTTAGAAGAAATGGAGTAGCCATCACGGTCAACAAACGAGTTCGAAAGGCAGTACTTGGATGAAATCTCAAAAACGATAGAATGATCTCTGTTCGTTTCCAAGGCAAACTATTCAATATCACGGTAATCCAAGCCTATGCCCCAAATCAGTAACGCTGAAGAAGCTGAAGTTGAATGGTTCTATGAAGACCTACCAGACCTTTTAGAACTAACACCCAAAAAAGATGTCCTTTTCATTATAGGGGACTGGAATGCAAAAGTAGGAAGTCAAGAAACACTTGGAGTTAACAGGCAAATTTGGCCTTGGAGTACAGAATGAAGCAGGGCAAAGGTTAATAGAGTTTTGCCAAGAGAACACACTGGTTATAGCAAACACCCTCTTGCAACAGAACAAGAGAAGACTCTGCACATGGACATCACCAGATGGTCGACACCGAAACCAGACTGATTATATTCTTTGCAGCCAGTGATGGAGAAGCTCTATACAGTCAGCAAAAACAAGACCGGGAGCTGACTGTGGCTCAGATCAGGAACTCCTTATTGCCAAATTCAGACTGAAACTGAAGAAAGTAGGGAAAACCACTAGTCCATTCAGGTATGACCTAAATCAAATCCCTTATGATTATACAGTAGAAATGAGAAATAGATTTAAGGGACTAGATCTGATAGACATAGTGCCTCTATGGACAGAGGTTCGTGACATTGTACAGGAGACAGGGATCAAGACAATCCCCATGGAAAAGAAATGCAAAAAAGCAAAATGGCTGTCTGAGGAGGCCTTACAAATAGCTGTGAGAAGAAGAGACGTGAAAAGCAAAGGAGAAAAGGAAAGATATTCCCATCTGAATGCAGAGTTCCAAAGAACAGCAAGGAGATATAAGAAAGCCTTCCTCAGTGATCAATGCAAAGAAATAGAGGAAAACAACAGAATGGGAAAGACTAGAGATCTCTTCAAGAAAATTAGAGATATCAAAGGAACATTTCATGCAAAGATGGGCTCAATAAAGGACAGAAATGGTATGGACCTAACAGAAGCAGAAGATATTAAGAAGAGGTGGCAAGAATACACAGAAGAACTGTTCAAAAAAGATCTTCATGACCCAGAAAATCACGATGGTGTGATCACTCACCTAGAGCCAGACATCCTGGAATGTGAAGTCAAGTGGGCCTTAGAAAGCATCACTACGAACAAAGCTAGCAGAGGTGACGGAATTCCAGTTGAGCTATTTCAAATCCTGAAAGATGATGCTGTGAAAGTGCTGCACTCAGTATGTCAGCAAATTTGGAAAACTCAGTAGTGACCACAGGACTGGAAAAGGTCAGTTTTCATTCCAATCCCAAAGAAAGGCAATGCCAAAGAATGCTCAAACTACCACATAGTTAGTTGCACTCATCTCACACGCTAGTAAAGTAATGCTCAAAATTCTCCAAGCCAGGCTTCAGCAATACGTGAACTGTGAAATTCCAGATGTTCAAGCTGGTTGTAGAAAAGGCAGAGGAACCAGAGATCAAATTGCCAATATCTGCTGGATCATCGAAAAAGCAAGAGAGTTCCAGAAAAACATCTATTTCTGCTTTATTGACTATGCCAAAGCCTTTGACTGTGTGGATCACAACAAACTGTGGAAAATTCTTCAAGAGATGGGCATACCAGACCACCTGACCTGCCTCTTGAGAAACCTGTATGCAGGTCAGGAAGCAACAGTTAGAACTGGACATGGAACAACAGACTGGTTTCAAATAGGAAAAGGAGTATGTTAAGGCTGTATATTGTCACCCTGCTTATTTAACTTATATGCAGAGTATATCATGAGAAATGGTGGGCTGGAGGAAGCACAAGCTGGAATCAAGATTGCTGGGAGAAATATCAATAACCTCAGATATGCAGATAACACCACCCTTATGGCAGAAAGTGAAGAAGAACTAAAAAGGCTCTTGATGAAAGTGAAAGAGGAGAGTGAAAAAGTTGGCTTAAATTAAAACTCAACATTCAGAAAACTAAGATCATGGCATCTGGTCCCTTCACTTCATGGGAAATAGATGGGGAAACAGTGGAAACAGTGTCAGACTTTATTTTGGGGGGCTCCAAAATCCCTGCAGATGGTGACGGCAGCCATGAAATTAAAAGATGCTTACACTTTGGAAGGAAAGTTATGACCAACCTAGATAGCATATTAAAAAGCAGAGACATTACTTTGCCAACAAATGTCCATCTAGTCAAGGCTATGGTTTTTCCAGTGGTCATGTATGGATGTGAGAGTTGGATTATAAAGAAAGCTGAGCGCTGAAGAATTGATGCTTTTGAATTGTGGTGTTGGAGAAGATTCCTGAGAGTCCCTTGGACTGCAAGGAGATCCAACCAGTCCATCCTAAAGGAGATCAGTCCTGGGTGTTCATTGGAAGGACTGATGTTGAAGCTGAAACTCCAATACTTTGGCCACCTCATGCGAAGAGTTGCCTCATTGGAAAAGACCCTGATGCTGGGAAGGACTAGGGGCGGGAGGAGACGGGGACGACGGAGGATGAGGTGGCTGGATGGCATCACCAACTCGATGGACATGGGTTTGGGCAAACTCCGGGAGTTGGTGATGGACAGGGAGGCCTGGCGTGCTGCGATTCATGGGGTTGCAAAGAGTTGGACACGACTGGCGACTGAACTGATTATGCTTTAACATACCAAATGTAAGTCCAAAATTACAGACAATTGTTTTTGTGACAGGGGAGTGAGGCCATTATAGAATGTTTAAATACTGCGAAGGACTACATCATACTTGAGAGGACAGAAATATAGTATATTCGAGACTTTGTTACAAAATTTGACTGCTAAGCAAGCATACCAAAAATAATTTAAGGAAAGCTGCTAAAGTAGGAGCCTAACTTACACCTTCTAAAACAGAGAAAGTAAACAGGTAGTTCTGAAAACCATTCTAACAAAAAGTAGAAACAAAGGGAAAAGGGTAATAAAATAGAAAATACAAAATAAGACTAATTATATCAGTAATCACACTCAATGTAACCAGATTAAACTTACTTATTAAAGTTAGTTTATCAGAATAGGTTTTAGAAAAATAAAACTATGTGCTCCATTTAAGAGGGATATTTATCATAAAGGTATAAATAAAACTGACAGTGAAAAGATAGAAAAAGATATATCAGGAAAATATTAACTAAGGAAAGCTGGTCCAACCATATCACCAAGAAATAAAATATAAATGAAGGTAGAAGTTTAAAGAGGGACACTATATAAAAGCAACAGTTACCAAGAACATACACAAATCTAGAACTTGGATACAGATTAACATGGCAGATTCAAAACATCAGAAAATATTTTAAAAAATATTGAGGCTATTGACATATCCATTACAATAGAAACTGACAGAACACAGAAAGTTAAGATAGAAGTGGTTTGAATAGCATCATTAACAAAGTTGAATTAATTTCACAGATATAGAAGCCTGTCTTCCAGAAATAGGAATATATCTTCTCTGAAAGTTTTGTGTGGAAAATTTAATGACTGGCTACATTACCTACTGGTTGCCAAACAAGTTGCAACAAGTATCAAAGAATCAGTAACAAAGGCATCAAGCGATAATTCAGTGGAGCAAGAATAGTCATTTCAACAAATAGAGCTAGAATAATGGGGCTTCTCGGGTGGCTCAGTCAATAAAGAATCTGTCTGCAATGCAGGAGACCCAGCTTTGACCCTTGGGTTGGGAAGATCCCCTGGAGGAGGAAATGGAGAATCCCCTGGACAGAGGAGCCTGGAGGGCTACAGTCCATGAGGTCCCAAGAGTTAGACATGACTTAGCAACTAAACCACCACCACCATCTGGTCAATACAGAGAGGGAAAGAGCCTTAACCTCTTTACTACACCATACATAAAAATGAACTTGAGTTATAGATCTAAATTAAAATCTAGCAATAAAGTTTCCAGAAGAAAACAAATAATCTTCAACCTGGGATTAAAGATTCTTAGAACACAGAACCATAAAAGGAGTGATAAATTAGACTACATCAAAACTAATATTTTTGTTCAAAATCCAAATTTATGAAAATGAAGAGAAGAGCCACAGTTTAGAAGCAAATATGCTCAAAATCTGACAGAGGACTTGGACAAGAATATGTAAAGAATTCCCACAATGCAGTAATTTTTAAAAAGTCAACCCAACTAAAAAGGAGCTGAAGACTTAACTAAACATTTGTAGAAGATTTTTCAAATGGCCAAGCAGCAAATTAAAAATTGGTCCAACATTACTAGTCATGGAGAAATGCAAATTAAGTTACCATAAGTCAGCACTACTCACCTAGTAGATGAGCTAAAATTAGAAGACTGAAACATATATTACCAAGGATTTGGAGTAACCAGAACTCACATTGCTTATAGGAGTGTAAAATGGTACAGCTTTAAGAAAAGATCTGGATGTATCTTATAAAACTAAATACACTTGTTTTGAAGGTTCCAGAGGACATTAGGTTAATAAAGTAAAAGGCATTCAGATTGGGAAGAAAGTAGTAATGATGTGATTTTGTATATAGAAAATCTTTTGAAATTCACAAAAATGTAAAAGCTAATAAGTTCAGCAAGATTGCAAGGTAGAAGATCAATACACAAAAATAAATTTTGTCTCTATACATTAGCAATGAACAACCCAAAATGAAAGTAAGGAAACAATTCCATTTGCCATAGTACCAAATAAATAAAATATTTCAGGAATAAATTTTACAAAAATAGGAAACACATTCACTAAAAACTACAAGACAGTGATGAAAAACTAAAGAAAATCTAAATAAATGGAGAAACATATTAATGGATTAGAAAACAAAATGGTTAATATAGCAATAGCCCCAAAACTGATCTACAGATTCATTGCAATCACTATCAAAATCCCAGCTGGTCCTCCCCTCCCCAAATTAACAAGTTGGTCTTGAAAATGGTATGAAGATGCAAGGGACTCAGCAAAAACAATCTCAAAAAATAAGAAAGGGGATTCACACTTCAAAGCTACAGAAATCAAGGCAGTGTGGTACTGGCATAGTACAGACATATATCAATGAAATAGACTTGAAAATCCAGAAATAAACCCTCACAATTAAAGCCGCCATATGATTTTAGAAAAAGGTACCAAGACAGTTCCATGGGGGAAGGAATATTCTTTCTAACAAATGCTGCTGCACAACCAGACATCCATATGCAAAAGAATGAAGCCCTACGTCACACCATATACAAAAATTAAATCAAAATGGATCATAGAGCTAACAATAAGAGGTAAAACTATAAAACTCTTAGAAGAAAACAAAGTAGTAAATCTTGGTTACCTTAGATTAGGCAATAGATTCTTAGGTATCACACTAAATGATGAAGAAAAATTTCCAAATGATGACTACTGCCTGACACTTTTCAAATAAAATTTAAAGTGTTCAAAACAAAGTATTAATGGATACATAGATATGCAGAAGAAATACACAAATACCTATCATAATCAATCTCCAAATAGTGGTTACTTTTAAGGAGGAGAGAGGAGGGCAAAGGGAAAAAATAGAGTTTATAAAGTATCTGCAATCTCTTGTTTCTAAAATGAACTCAAACAAATAGGACATCCTCGATAAAATAAATTTATCATACTTGATGAAATTTGCATATGTGATAAAAGTGGGTATGGGGATACATATGTACTTTTATGAATATTTGAAACACTTTACATTTAACAAGTGTAACAACAATAACAGTATTTTATAAGAATGAGATGTCCTTATCATGAGCATTCATTGCCAGTACAGCGCAGGGTGAAAAATGAAGGTAAATTAAACTAACTGATCTGAAACCACACGAATTCCAAGAAAGAGTCTGGATATTACTTTGGGAATAAATACTGGTATCAGAACCTTTGTCACTGCCTTTATTCAAAATGGACTACAAAGTCCCATGCCCCTAGGATGAATACTGGAATTTTCCACTTGTTTGTATTCTATATAAATAGTTGGGGCTTTTGTTTATTTTAATAAATTCTCACTCCCTCTCTCTCTGCTCCTAAATTTGTTTCATCCAATTTTCCCAAGCTTAAATCTCCTGTTTCACTGCCCCTGCCCCAGATTTGCATTTCCTTTTCCAAGCAACACTAAATTATTTTCCTTTCCAATCGCTCATAAATCAAACAGTACATTTCTCTGGTTGGTTTTTCACTTTCATCTACATGTTAATTTGTTTGTTTACATGTTTTCTGCATCTTTACTTGTCCGAAGTGCAGAACAAGCTTCCAGGTGCTAAAAAGCGACAGTTTCACAAGGAGAAAGGTGGCCCACGTAGGCCTTACCAGGAAGATGCAGACGTGGATGAGGACTTAACACACGCCTCTCAACCGGTTTCCCCACAGGGTGCACGTGAAGCTGGAGGGGCTGTGGGGAGGACACAGCTGCTGTCACAGTTAGAGGGAAGTTAGTGTGCAGCTGCTAGCCCTTCTCTCCCTGTAGAAGGCAGCCTCAGTGTCTAAGAGCCCAATAGGCTGCCTGGCCCAAGACACACAAGACAACAGTTATCATTCCTGAGCACCTTCTGCTGCCAGGCAGTGTCCCAAGCACTTGATGGTTATTTCATTCAACTTATGAAACTCATAATTTCCTAAGAGGGAGGCATTACCATCTCCACTTTATAGACTTCTTTACTGGGTAGAGAAGTGAAGCAATACATCCCAGGTCACACAGCTGGAAAGGGGAGAACCAGGGTTCCCATCCCTCCGTGGTTCATGGCAAAGCCTGCCCTTTACTGCTCATGGCTTCTTCTCTTTCCAGCTGTGGGAGTGGCATGTAGAATACTTTTTTTGGTGAAGCATTGTTGTTCCTTACAACTCACCATGCAATCAATCTACTTATTAATTATACTCTAAATGGGGCAGTGTTTTCTTCAAGAAAACAATATGCTATCTCAAGTATGACATTAATAAAAACAAGCGTTTGCACACAGACATACACACACACACCATGTATGGATGTTTGGGTGTGCATCTCAGAGCAAGGGTGGCATCTGCTGTAGATGAGGTGAGCCCCTGAGATGGGGCTCCTATAACTACTTGCTCTGCAAACCAAGCCCCTAAGAGGAACAGAGGTGTACCTGGATAGGATCCTGTGTCAATCTCATGGGCCCGATGCGTACCTCCGCAGAAGAGACCTGCTAAAACAAACAAACAAAAAAGCACGTGAGATGTGTCAAGTCACAAGCTACAGGAATTGACACATTCTTCCTGACACTGGATATTATATCATGCTACTTTGCTGTTAAATAAAAGGATCCGATTTAATGACATGGAGACAGTTGATAAAACATCCTGTACAATACAGTTCTGATTTTGTAAAAGTACACATACATTTATATGCCTTGAAATGTCTGGGAGGATATATTCCCAAATGCTAAGTGGTGGGATTTCAGGTTATTTTTCTTGTTGATAAAACATCCTGTACAATACAGTTCTGATTTTGTAAAAGTACACATACATTTATATGCCTTGAAATGTCTGGGAGGATATATTCCCAAATGCTAAGTGGTGGGATTTCAGGTTATTTTTCTTTTAAGTGTATGGCTTTTTACAGTAAGCACTTATTCTTCTCTCTTTCTCTATGGGAGAAAAAACTCTGATTATTTACTGAGCACATACTATGCTGCACATGATGACAGGTTGTTACTCCTCTGAAATTTCTAAAGAGTAAAAATTTCTCTCATATGTGGAAGCTAAAGCATTTTGATGGTTTTAACAGCTGTTCCCATATTTAGATCTTATTTTTTACCTTCATGTTTTAATATAAGGAATAAACAGCTCACTTTTATCTGTGTTGACCATGACTAAATTATTCATTTCAGTTGCACTTCCTCAAATAAACTGAGCAACCCCACACCATGACCACAAGAAGCTGAACTCGGCCCCACAACTCCAGGAACGTGCTTAGGTGTTCGCTGGCCCACACCATCTAACTGCCCTTGGCTGCAAGCAGAGAGCAGATACGTATCTTCATTTTAAGTTACTGGATTGAAGGTTCTGCCTCACCTCCAGGGATCCAGATTTGTTTTTCTCTAAGAAGCTGAAGTCATTCTGCCTCTGCTTAGCAGCTTATCCTGCAACCAGCACACTAGGTAGCCCCCCGTGAGTCGGATGGGACACCTTCAGAGTTCACAGGACCAGAGACACCACAGGGACCCAAGGGTCAGCAGAGGCTTTATCAGGTAAACAATAAAGGCGGAACTTTCTTTAAATTAGAATTTGAAGACGAAATACTTCGCTTTCTCGCTCTTTAACTTTCGGTGGGCATGGTGTGAATCTTCTCCGACACCTGACCACGAACTGCCAACATTCTGCAGTCCATGGGGTCGCAAAGAGTCGGACATGACTGAGTGACTGAACTGAACTTAAGCAAAGCTACATCCTGCAAAGTATCTATACTGATACCCGTGCCCAGCATACGTGTGCAGCCCCAGAATTCCACTGGAAGAGGAGCGTCACCAGGCTTCCTGCCTCACTGGGACTCTGGTCCCCCATGTACCTTCACCCTAAGAGCAGTTTTGCTTTTTTTTTTTTTTGGTCTGAAACAGACACACCTCTTCAAAAATAGTGCAACTGCCAGAATCCTACTAAAAAGTTAATGATTAAGAAGTGAAACTAACTTGGTACAGAGAGATAGATCTGATTGATAACCGAAGCTATCTCTGCACTCTCTGTGATGTCTGCTGGGTAGACTGTCTCGACCACACACAGGAGCCCCCACCCCTAACCCCCGCCACCAACAAGGCCTCCTGTGGTTGCTCCAGCAAAACTGGCCCTGAAGAAGGACGCCCAGGGACGGAAGATAGATAAAATGAGAAATCAACAAGAGTTTAAAAGGAATAAAATAAAAAGTGACTCACATTGGAAGGCTAAGGGATTGAGGGAAGAGCAGAGACTGCCCCCTAAACGGACAAACGCCTATATACTTTGAAGGAACCAAGATGTGCATGAGGTCATTAAATGAGCCATCTTCAACTCTGCCAGGAAAGCGTGTGATGACTGTGGGAGCCCTGTGGCCCCCAGCCCTGAGCTGAGCCCTTTCATGTGAGCGACCTTGGCAGGAGACAGGCTGCGGCCACTGAGCGATGGCACGGAGATTCGGGAGCAACCCTCAGTCTAGAAGATCTTTGTCCTGCGGTCAGATAGGAAAGGCCCTCCAGCTTTCTCCGTCAGCCACAAGAGTTCCCTGCCTGCATCCAGAATTGTAACCTCTACCTGACCCTGACCCGGGTCGGCCGGAGGCTGGCACCAGAGGCCAAGCCTGGCAGAGGCCTGGCAGGGTTGCTGAGCCCCCTCCAAGGCCTCTCTCATCCACCTCCACCCAAGCCCCACCCCAGCCCCATGTTCCCATGCCGCCTCCCTGGGAACACATGTCGCCCTCGCCACCAACCCGGGGGCCTCCGCTTCTCAGCTCCTCTGGTTCCAACCCACACTTCCTTCTTGTCTCTCGGCTTGCCTTCTCCTTCTTGGTCTGTGCTTCCAGTCATCAGACCCTGGCTGCTACACCCAAGAGAGGTCGCAATCCCCACCGAACCAGACCCTCTCCTCCCGGGCTCTGAGGGCTGGCCCGAGGCCTGAGCAGCAGTGGGTCTGGGCAGAGGCAGTGGCAGTCTGCAGAATTCTACTTCTGCCCTGGGAGTCTTACTGCCTGTATCTCACCCTTTACCAAGAGAACAGATTATGAACAGAAACAGGAGAGCATTTACTGACGTCTGTGTAGCTGAGCCAAGATTCTCTACTTTGGAGATAGAACTGTGAGCGACTGCAGATACACAGATCCTCAATTAGCGTATTAGCTCTGATTCCAGGAAGTCACCACATTTGCCAAGGACACAGAAGCAAGAAGGAGGTGGGGTCGTGAGTATTACAATTCCAGCTCTGGAGAGGAGAGGAGGAGGAGAGGAGACACACTTCCTAGCCACCTTGACCACAAGCTCTCCCCTCAGCCTCACGAGGAAGCGTTGCTGGCCAACGGTGCACTCCTAACGGTCCAATATTAACAATGTGTCAAATACTTGTGTGTACACATGTGAGTGCACAGTCACCTACGCACACACATGTACACAGGTAGCAGGGTCGCCAGTTCACACTCAGATGAGTTGGCTCTTCAGGAAAAAAGAAAAGTCCTATTTTGTAGCATTTGCTGATTCTATGGTGTAAATACTTTCATCTTGGCTGAAATCAAGCCAGCAACCTAGGTCCCTGAACATGCAACTGGGAGTATACCTTTTCATTCTGAGAGGGTCTATGAGAGGGACACTCTTTTAGACTTGGCTGATGTGCATATTTCTATCATTTGCTTTTGTTGGAAAGTTCAGTGAGATACAGAATTCTGATTGGTAGACATTTTGCCTCAGGCTTTGAGGTTGAGAGAAAGGAGATCATCTTTCTGGCTTTGAAGGTGGGGAGACCAAAGGCCCTGATGCTTGGGAAAGATTGAGGGCAGGAGAAGGGGATGACAGAGGATGAGATGGATGGATGGCATCACTGACTTGATGGAGATGAGCTTGAACAAGCTCCAGGAGTTGCTGAGGGACAGGGAAGCCTGGCGTGCTGCAGTCCATGGGGTCGCAAAGAGTGGGACATAACTGAGCAACTGAACGACAACAACAAAGATCGAAGAAGGCTTCATGAAAACAAGTGGGTCATGGATGAGAAGAAGAAGAGACCAGGGTTGGGAGAGGAAATTCCAGACAGGGGGAACAACGAAAGCAAAGGCACAGAAGCAAGAATGCAAAGACGCTTGTGGGGAAGAAGACAAGGGTCTAGAGAAACTGGATTACAGAGCATGAAAGGGAAGACTATGTTGGGGTCAGCTCCTTAAAGGGATTTTGGAAAGGAAATCCCATTTGATTCTGTAGGCACCAACCACGTGGAAGGTTTTTGAGTGGAGAATTACCAGGATCAGATTTATGAATTGGGAGAAAAAAAGAAAAGTTTGGTTTTCCCACTTTCTGGATAGTCAAGAACAGAGATTTAGCAAACACAAAACAAAGACACTGCTATGAGTAGGAATTACAGCAGTGAAAACAAGAGGGGAAAATACACCATGATGATTAAGAAAAAAAAAATTACCCCCAGCCCCCACACGGCTCGGACTCATTTCAAAGGAGAGGGAACTCCCAAGATGAAAACCAGCTGGTGCAGGGCAAACAGACGAGGGACTAAGTCTGGGAAGAAATCAAGGCAGTTCACGTGGCTGGTCCCATCACCATAGCATGCTCTCTGCCGCGGGCATCCACAGTTCTCAGTAGCTTCAGGAATTGTGTTAAAGAACTTGGCTTCTGGTTTTAGAGCTCCTCTCCAACAAGAAGGAGGAGAGAATTCGAGCCAAGTGGTTGACCAGGAAAGGCCTTCTTCCCACATCTGCTCAGCTGACGCCTGCTCAGGGGCCGCTCACATGCCCCCCACTCCCTGGAGGCCGTTGAGGCCCAGCTGCACCCCGACAGGACTCAACAGTCTGCTCAGCTCCTCCCGTGCTTCAGGGCACTAACCTTACTACCTGTTTAAATATCTTTCTCCTGGGAAAGGTGGTGAGCGTCTTGAGGGACACAGACATTGTTTTTTTCCCACAATTTTGTCCCCAGCATCTAGAAAGGGCTGAGTCAAGGCTGGTGCTCAATAGATAAGTGGAACTGAACTAAACTGCCTAAGATCACATAGATTTGCAGTAACAGAGTCAGGACTGAGACTTCCTTTTTTCTGACTCCCAGTGTGCTGCTCTTGGATTGTGCTCCAAATCGTAAAGCATCAGTTCTGACGGCACTATGGGTTCTCCTATGGGTTTCTGGACTCTGTTCCAGTTTTGCAGATGGATCCAGCACCTGGTGATTCCCTGCTCACACCCTAGGAGTCTGTGCTGCTGCTAACAGGGCTGCCACTGGGATGAAGAAGCAAAAGCGGTGTGTTGCGTGTCCGTCTGGGGTGGGTAGGGATCTTCCCATAGCTCCTATCTTCCAAAACAAGCTCAGAGCCTGAATCCTCCCCACTTCAACAACTCCTTGGGGATCCCGTCCTCCCCACCACCTGCGGGACTGAGTGTTCATGCACAGGTGTATACACACACAGCTCAGGGCCAAACCAACTTCATTTCACAAAAAGGGGACTTCATTGTAAAGATCATTTTTATTTTTCAATGCCCTTAATTCTGCCTGCTGCCCTGTTGGCTCTAATTTTAAAATAGTATTTACATCTCTAAAGGGGTCCCCTTTATTTATTTTTTTGGGCTCCAAAATCACTGCAGATGGTGACTACAGACATGAAATTAAAAGACGCTTACTCCTTGGAAGAAAAGTTATGACCAACCTAGAAAGCATATTAGAAAGCAGAGACATTACTTTGCCAACAAAAGTCCATCTAGTCAAAGCTACGGTTTTTCCAGTAGTCATGTATGGATGTGAGAGTTGGAGTATAATGAAAGCTGAGTGCCAAAGAATTGATGCTTTTGAACTGTGGTGTTGGAGAGGACTCTTGAGAGTTCCTTGGACTGCAAGGAGATCCAACCAGTCCATCCTAAAGGAAGTCAACCCTGAATATTCATTGGAAGGACTGATGCTGAAACTGAAGCTGCAATACTTTGGCCACCTGATGAGAAGAACTGACTCGTTGGAAAAGACCCTGATGCTGGGAAAGACTGAAGGCAGGAGGAGAAGGGGACGACAGAGGATGAGATGGTTGGATGGCATCACCGACTCCATGGACAGGAGTTTGAGTAAACTCAGGGAGTTGGTGATGGACAGGAAGGCCTGGCATGCTGCAGTCCATGGGGTCGCAAAGAGCTGGACACGACTGAGCAACTGAACTTAACTAAACTGAAAGGGAACCCCTGTCTTCACTCCATTCCCAGGCCAAATGTCTTTCTTTACTCCTCTGATCTATGGGAAGCCAAAGGTTTTATTTGACTCGTGCCTTTTAAATGAACCAAGGCCTGCCCTCTGGCCTCTGGCTTCTGCAGGCACCAGCACTACAGGCTCCACAGGCCCAGCCCTGCTCCAGACTGGGAACCCCTGGCTCATCTTGCCTCCTTTCCCTGGCCCACTGTCCTCCAAACATTCAGAATGCTTCTTTCCTCCTTCTGTCTCTTTTTAGCCACAGGCCCCGATGACCAGCCTGACCTCACACCAACCTCCAGTCTTCACTGTTCTTTGATTCTAGCCACGTTCCACTGCCTCGTGGACCTTTCTGAGCCCAGCACGTGGTCTTAGTACTCCCCTGCCCTTTCTGCCTCCAGTTCTCTGACCTGAAGTTCTCAACCTGGACTTCCTATTAGAAGTAGCTGAGGAACTTTTAAAATATATTAGTGCTGGGTCCTACTTCAAACCAAGAGACTTAGCATCTCTAAGAATGGGGCCCATGCATTAGCATTTTTAATCTCAATGACAACCAGGGTTGAGAACCACTAGTCTATTCTTCCAAGCAGACACATCTGTTGTTAACTTCAGATACTCTTACATATTCATTTATGCAACAGATATCAACGGAGTACTTACCTGGCGGAAGGCACCAAAGTCTACCCGGACTCAGCTACCATGCTTGAACCCAGACACCCACAGGGTTTTTTCCAGATAACCCACTCCAAAAATACAAGATGACCAGTTAGGCAAGAGGAAGATACAGTCCTTCACATTTGATGATTCTGCCACCCTAATAGTATCCCTGGACATCCCTGGTGGCTCAGTGGTAAACAATCTACCTGTCAAGCAGCAGATGCAGGTTCGATCCCTGGGTCAGGAAGATCCCCTGGAGGAGGAAATGGCAACCCCCTCCAGTATTCTTGCCTGGGAAATCCCACGGACAGAGGAGCCTGGCGGGCTACAGTCCATAGGGCTGCAAACGGTTGGACACGACTTAGTGACTAAACACCAACAGTATCCCTAAATTAGAATCAAAATAAAAAATTTCATAGTCTTTTTTTGTTAAACACACACACACATTATATATATGGAAGATTACTCATAGTCATGAGATACTCACAGTGGGTGACAGATCTACCAATTTTGTATTTTATGCTCTGCTGTTTGGAATATTAATTTGTCAGTATAAAGTTTTATCATAAAATATAGACATATAAATATCTACTATCAAAATATACAGCCATAAAAGAAAAGATCCATATGGCTTTAAAATGTAAACCTCCTATTCACCAAAAGTAAAAGCAAAAAACACTTTAATAAAACAGAAAAAAAGATAGGTGCTAGCCTGAGAAATGACATCTACAATATAGGAAACCAACAAATATGAGTAACCAGAACATAACAAAATCCTTAAAAACAATAAAAACACAAACAGAAAGAAAGCTGGGCAAAAGACTTGAAAAAGAAAGGCATAAAACAGGAAATACAAGTATGAAGAGATGCTCAACATTTAGTAATCAGGAAAACAAAAATTTCAAATTACAGTGAGATAACCATGTCACAATCAGCTGTGTTTTGATCAACAGAACAGTAGAATTAAGAAGTCAAACGCTGCCGAGCACGGGTCAGGGAGGAGACCCACACGTTGTTGGGAGAGGAAAACGGTTCAGCCACTCTGAAAAACACTCTGGAGACTTCTAGTAAAGGTGAAGCTAACATGTGACCTATCACCCACCTTGGAGAAGGCAATGGCAACCCACTCCAGTGTTCTTGCCTGGAGAATCCCAGGGACGGGGGAGCCTGGTGGGCTGCCGTCTATGGGGTCGCACAGAGTCGGACACGACTGAAGCGACTTAGCAGCATCACCCACCTACTACATGAAAGGATCTCTAGGCTCGATGAGGGACACTTGTTAGGAACATTTGGAGCAGATTTAGAACTAAAATTTGGAAACAGCCTAATCCACATTCATTAACATTCATCACCAAAAAACTTCTGTTGAGAAATATCCATACAATGGAAATTATATGACAGTGAAAATGAAACTAAAGCTACCCATTCAAAATGAAGGGATCTCATAAATATCAAGTAAAAAAATGTCGTAGAATAATACAGACCATAGAACCCTGCTTAAGGTTTTAAAATATTTAAAACAATACTGAGTATAAGCTTAAGAGTGTAACAGTACAAAGAAATGCTTCTAAATTTCCAGTTGAAAAGTGGCCCTGCTAGTGAAGAAGGGGTGTATTCAGGGACTTCAAGTATTATTCATCATTGATTTTTTTTAAGCAGTGAATACTGAGTACACAGGTGTTTACTGAATTATACTTTCTGGTTTGTTGCTATCTTAAATACCAAAAACTAAATTTAAAATACATTTAATTTTATGGGAAAAGCCTGTTTTGGGGTTAATTGAGCAAATAGTCACTATGTAAATAAGAACACATATACTTTTTCCCCCTAGGAAAGTCTTTATTTGGGAAAATAAGATGCTGTATTTAAAATTCCTCAGAATATGGATAGTTTCCCTGAAACTTGGTAAAACGCAATCCTAGGAAATGGATCTGGGACTCGGGGGACCTTTCTCAAGGTAAATAACTGCTCTGTGCCCCAGTAAGACAAGAGGGAACTGAGGGCCCACTCGCGATGCACATCATCCCATGTAACAGGCACAGCAATCTCATCTCCTTAAAGCTAAAGACATGCAAACTCCAGAAAGATTACTCAAATCACCTGAGGGCTGGATTTGAGATTAAAGCCCATACCCGCCTTTTGTGGAAGGAAGGTTATGGTCTTATTTACATGTTCACTTATATCTAGACGCAGTGATGGGCTCCCCAGCCCTGGGTCTTACGACTCCCCCACCTCCATCCCTGCCCTGTCCATTCTCCACAGCTGCTGTTCTGGACAAGGTTCCTCTTAAGAAGAACTGCTACTACACTCAGTGAGCCTTCCTGGGCAAGGGGAGAGAGGATGACATAGCCCACCATGCCTGGAAAACACTGCGGTGACAAAGGACAGAACCACACTCTGATTAGCACTGGAAAGGTACTTCAGAGAAACTTAAAAATACAGGCAGAAGGCATCCAAAATGCCAAGAGATACAACACGTGGAAAATGTGGCCAGCATAGTCTGATGGAGAAACCATTCCATTCCCCAGAAATACCAGATGAAAGAGAGAAATCATTTAAACAATGGAGTCGTTTCATCTACGGCCATCAGAACTCAGTTTGAAACAGACTATGAATTAAAAGCTGGGTGGGACGTATAGAGAAAGGTCTAGAACACAGTTCATGAAATGGTGAGGACATGAAGGCGGCTAGCATAGCACAATGAAGCCTTAGAGCGAATTGGCTTTAGAGGGAAAAAATCCTAATTACACTCCAATATCATGTTTACATCAAAAGGCTTTGCATCATACATGCCGTGCAAGAATCAAGGCACCAGACTTTTTATTAAGCTAGCAATTCAGCTGCAGTTGTCACAGGCCCAGCATGTGTGTCAACATAACACCATTCCCAGATTCCAAAGGTCAAATTCAGGGCCTGACTTGGAGAACAGAGGAATTTTAAGGCAACCACAAAACGTGACATCCCTCAACCAACTTCCTTCCTTTTATTAGAGATATTACTGATAATAGAAACAGCCAGATGACTTCAAGCATTTAAAATCACATTGTGTAACAGAGGACGAGCAGAGGACGTCGATCTCTGACTATTCAGAAGGCAATTACTTGGACTGTGGAAAAACCCAAGCCTTTCTGAGGCCCTTCCCTCCTGCTGTATGCCTTCTCCCTAAGATTAAATGAAGCTGGGGTAAACTGGGGAGGGACGGTATTCAAATCAGTCAGTTCTGCTATGTGGTCAGCGGTTCTGGTAAATAGATTTGATGGGTAAGAAAACAGAAACCATCTGCTAAATATGAGTTTCAGAGATATCCTGTGGATTGCAGTTATGCAGGCCGCCTCTGTCCTCAGTTTCATCACTGAAAAGCTAGAACCACCTTAAAGAACCAGGAGCCTCCCTGCTTGGCTCCAGGAGAATCTCACACTAGCCGCCCCCCCATCCCTGGAGCCCACAAACCAAAACTGGATTTTCAGCCACCTCCAGCATCACACCAGAACCAAATCACACCCACTTTCCTGACTCTGATGTGTCCCGGCCCCTCATGCTGAATCAACTGTCACAGTCAGACCTTCAGGCCATGGGCTGCATGGTTGTTGGGGGTAATGAATCCGCGTGGAGTGCTGACTCCCATTTAAAAGCTCATCCCACTTTAACAAATTCCACTTAAAAGTAACAAACTCATGAGAAGTCACCCACAAAATGCCCACTTTTTTTCGGAAAGGAATTTTACTTTGTTGGCAAAAAACAATGATTTCCAAATAGTTATTCATCATATGCGCAGTTCACATCCTAGGTAAAGCACTATACGATTAGAAACTCAACATTTTTAGGAGCTCAACATATGGACAGTTGACCCCGAGTCCAGCAGAGCAAATGCTGAAAGTGCCCCCAGCCTTCACCCCCAGCCCTTTGCTCCTTCCCTTTATCTAATGAAGATGCACACGTCGAGGGGAGGGAGCAGGTCCCTCTGGGTCCACATTGGCTTCCATCAAAAGTCAAGATGCCAACACGCACAACCTTACTTCTTTTTAAAAAGCAATACTTTTTAAGATTTAGAGAGGAGGACAGGGGAACACTGTGAGGGTGAGAGTGACCTCTTTATGGGCATGTGGCTGAGCTGAGGAAGGGCGTCCAGGGCAGCACCCTCCTCCTCCTCCCAGAAACCCAGGAAGTCGGAAACGGGCAGAAAATGAATGTGTTCTCTGGGGGAGGAAAAACCAGAAAACTCCCAAGCACAGCAAAAGATAAGCCTCCAAAGACCATTTTCTACTCAATCAAAGTACATTTCTTTAAAAAAAAAAAAAAATGGTGGTTCGAGCTCACAACCTATCTTGGATCCCCACACATCTTCCTCTTCTCTTGTCTGGAGACCAGGCTGAAGAACACACTCCTGTCCGACAGAGGGAAGGAAGCGCAAGTCTCCCCTCTTGTTTTTGCTCTAAAGCTCTGCCCACTTGCGCCTTCCGCCCTGGGGCTCTCACCTCTCCATACTCAAGGCATTAAGTAGTTTCATCTGAGAGCAGGGCACTTGGCAAACAATTCAATAATGGTGATAAGAAACAAGCCAGAGGTACCTGCAGGGTGCTATGGGAACTCAGGCAAGATGCATTAAGCTCCTGCTGGGAATTCAGGCAGAATTCCAGGAAATCACAGGAGAGCTCAGTGAAAAAGGTGATGTGAGGGTGAGACAGGTGAAAACCTTGGAAGAGGCATTTCAGGCCTATGGAGGACCAAAAGGAACGGCAAAGAACGGAGTTCCCTTGGGCAGCCACACGCGGTATGGGTCTGTGGGTAGGGATGGTGAGTCTGACCAGGGAGGAAGGAGTCAGCTCACGGCCTTGCCAAGGCGAGCAACTTGGACTTACTACCCCTTTGGGTAGCACTGTTGGATTAGAATTTAGCTGCTTCCCTGGTAGCTCAGACAGTAAAGAATCTGCCTGTAATGCAGGAGACCCAGGTTCGATCCCTGGGTTGGGGAGATCCCCTGGAGAAGGGACTGGTCACCCACTCCAGTACTTTTGCCCGGAGAATTACATGGACAGAGAAGCCTGGCGGGTTACAGTCCATGAGATCACAAAGAGCTGGTGGACATGACTGAGCAATTAACATTAGTTTTTTTTCTGGCTGAAGTGTGGATAGAGTAAGGGCATCATGACCAGAAGACCAGAAACCAGAAAGCAGCTGCTGCAATGATCCAGCCCTGTGGTTCTCAAAGTGTGGTTCCTGAACCACCAGCAGCATCCTCAACTGGACTTACTAGAAATGGACCCCCTCAGCCACTCCAGACCTGCTGAGTCAGAAACTCTGGGGGTGGGCCAGTAATTCGTGAACTGACTGGCTCTCCAGGTGACTGTGATGCTCACTAAAGTTTGAGACTGACTCTTATAGGTAAGAGGGGATGGGTGCCTGCACTAGGGGCAGTGTGGGGGATTGAAGGGGATGAATGCAAGGCTAATACAGATTGTAAAATCAACTGAGACCCATGTGTGTAAGGGAGGGTCAAGAGAGGAAGTTCAAGGACTTTGGTGAGAGTGACTGATTGGAGCTGCCAAGAATACAAGACGCCAAGCAGGCTTTGAGGGCTGAGTTACGTGCTGGGCGTGGGGAGTTGGAGCTGTCTCTGGGCCATGCAGCTTTCAGGCTGTGGTATACACGAGCAGGAAGCTCAGAGGACAGCTTCCATGTGACCACTCAGAGCAGGAGACTAGAGACAGAACTCTGAAGACACCAGTATCAGAGGGCCGAGGAGAGACAGAAAAGCCCACAGCCGTGCCAAAGAAGGAAAAAGAAGCAGAAGGAAAACAAGCTGGTTCTCCCAGAACCTCTGGTACTTCCACAGGGCATAGCTAAGTAGGTTTTGTTCTCCTACCTTAATACTGTGCTGTGCTAAGCTGCTTCAGTCGTGTCTGACTCTTTGCGATCCTATGGGCTGTAGCCCATCAGGCTCCTTTGTCCATGAGATTCTCTAGGCAAGAATTCTGGAGCGGGTTGCCGTGCCCTCCCCTCCGGGGAATCTTTCCAACCCAGAGATCGAATTCGCATCTCCTGCACTGGCAGGCAGGTTCTTTACCACTAGTGTCACCTGTGAAGCCCCCTTAATATTAGGGTATCTATTTATGTAACCCACCATCACCAATAAGATAAAATCAATACATGGTCATCTCAAGAGATGCCTAGATGGCATTTTGATCAAGTCCAACATTCCTTTTTAAAGTTTCTCTTGACAGCCTCTCCAGCATCCACTTCCACTCCCTCCTTCTTTCTTTTCAGGGGCCACTGACTCCTGTTTGGGGAGCGAAGTAGTTCTTAAAAAAATGTGAATTTATATGAATATGGCTAAGCATTTGACTTCCTTGGCTCTGGTGACTGGTTAGAGGTAGTCAAGTGACTTAGTCTGGTCCACTCAGAGTTCTATCACAGGATTTTGCTAGGAATGCTGAGAAAAGGCAGTTCTCTCTCTCTCTTCTCACTGCCTCCCCCCTCTCCCCCTCTCTCATGTTTAATTCTCCCTGGCTGTAAAGAGAAACATTTCTTCAACAACTGCTGACCACCCAAGATATTACAGTCACTGGGAAAAACAATTGCTCATTACCATGCAAGTTAATACATGGCTCAGTTTGGATTTGAACTTGAACTCCTTGACTTCAGAACCTATGCTTTCACATATCACCTGCCAGACTACCTGAGTGTCATCAAAGAAGACTGAAATAAATGGAATGATATATGCCTTCCTGGATGGGAAGTCACTATTAAAAAAGTGTCATCTCCTCTAAACCAATCAATGTATTAATTACTATAAGTATCCTGGTGGTGGTTTAGTCGCTAAGTCATGTCCAACTCTTGAGACTGCATGCACTGTAGCCTGCCAGGCTCCTCTGTCCAGGGGATTCTCCAGGTAAGAACACTGGAGTGGGTTGTCGTGCCCTCCTCTAAGGGATCTTCCCAACCCAGGGATTGAACCCGTGTCTCTTATGTCTCCTGCATTAGCAGGTGGGTTCTTTACCACTAGCGCCTTCCCGGGTGTGGGTACCTTAAATGACTAGAACCTTGGAATGTATTTAAGACTCTTTCAATTGCTGTTCCCTTTCTTCTGTTTATATATCTACCACAATACAGACATACCTCATTTTATTGCACTTCACTTTACTGTGCTTCTCAGATACTGATTCATTTCATTTTTTTTTTACAAACTGAAGGTTTTTGCCAACCCTATGCATTGTCAGATAATGATTAGCACTTTCTTTTTTTAGCAATAAAGTATTTTTGAATAAGTTATGTACTTTGTTTTTAAAGTCATAATGCTATTGCACACTTAACAGACTAGAGTAATCATAACCCTAATAGGCCTGGGAAAGAAACAAATTCAAGTGACTCCCATTATTGCGGTATTTGCTTTATTGCTGTGATCTGGACAGGAATCCACAATATCTCAGAGGTATGCCTGTATTTATCATGTAATAATTTTGTCACCATCACCACAAACTGTTGGGGGCAAGAGGACCCTAGGAGACAAATGGCAACTCCATCCAACCAGTCAGAGAAACAGTAAATGATCAGTTGTAACAGGAAGCATCCAGCACCCAACACCCAAACCCATCTGCTACAACCAAGACTAACAGATATTTGGTGAGTGGGTGTTTAATTTAATACGTCATTAAAAAGCTGAAAAAGCCCTTGGTAAATGGAAGATTACTCTGCTCCTTGGCACAAAATGCAGGCTGCTGGAGAGCAAAAGCTGCCAGTGTTGATTCGGTTTTGAATGTAAAACCAAATCTGGAATTCCTTTTCCCCATGTGTAACTAAGGGGTAATAAGACATGCCCCTTGGGGAGGGCAGATGCTGGCTCTGCATTATTCATGGATGTACCTCCAGGGCTTGGCACATCAGTCAGTTGATAAATGATACATATTATTATGCTGATCTCTTATTCATTCTTTTGGAAAAATCCTTACTAATCCCCACAGTAAGCCAGAAACCAAACATTTGTAATCTAACTTAATAAGCTGGATCATCATAACATAAGCTCTTTCTTTAGCTTGCATCAAAACGTAGTCCTAAAATATCTGACATACTTACATGAAAACACAAATGTCAACTTCTGTATCAGGTAACTTGACCACCTTTCCTGCCCCACTCCCACCCCCAGTATCACAGAAAACCAAGAACTGCTTTACATTTTTACTTTCATTATTACAACAAAGTCTTCAAGGTATTGACCTCATGGTGAAGGATGATTTCCAACAATTTGGGAACTGGAATGCTTCCAAGGGGTCATCTTCTCTAACCCTTTCATTTTGTAGATTGCCAAGTAAGGCCTAAGAGGGAACTGCTATATTCAAGGTTATACTCAAATAAGATGTCACAGTGGAATACAAAGTCTTCAAGCTGCCAGGCTAATGATACTTCCACCCTGACCCCACTGTTTCATGGTAACCGCCAAAATGCTCTCCTGTCAAAAACAGAAGCATAGAACACCACATTTACAAGCCTTCTAAAGAGAAGATGTTGAATACATCAACTTGTGGTTAACTTTACCTCCTATTCCTACCTCACAGTGCTGCTTATAATTTAACATAAGGACCTATAAATATATACCATGTGCTTGAGAGAATGGCAGCTAAACCACAAAAATTAAAAGCCTTTGTTAGAAATTCTGAGATTATGAGTTATTTTTAAATAAAGAGGCTAATCAAGAGTTTACAAATTCCTCAAATGCCTCATTTTATCATTTTCCTCTATATCTTATTCTCCAAAGCCTCCTTCAGAATCTAACATAATATATTCAGCCATGAAAGAAGACCAAACTAATTAAGCAGTCTCTGTAGCCACTCTATTAGAAGATGTGTCTTTCAGTGTGGACTTACCTGTTAGTCAAAGACAAGATAAAAGTAGCAATATGAGAAACTAAAGCAATGAGGGAGAGTAGGAGGAAGTGGTTAAGAGATCACTCTTGTATGTTGCTGTTGTTTAGTTGCTAACTTGTGTCCAACTTTTTGGCAACCCCATGGACTATAGCCCACCAGGCCCCTCTGTCCATGGGATTTTCCAGGCAAGAATACTGGAGTGGTTTGCCATTTCCTTCTCTAGACTCTTGTATAGGGTTAAGTAAATCAAGGACAACTTCCGGGAGAGTAGCATTGAAACATGTATATTGTCATATGTGAAACAGAACACCATTCCATGTTCGATGCATGAGACAAATGCTCAGGGCCGGGGCAATGGGATGACCCAGAGGGATGGGATGGGGAGGGAGGTGGGTGGGGGGGTCCAGCAAGGGGAACACATGTAAACCCATGGCTGATTCATGTCAATGTATGGCAAAAACTGTTACAATATTGTAAAGTAATTAGCCCCCAACTAAAACAAATAAATTTATTTAAAAAAAAAAAAAAAAAAGAAGGATCTTCCTGGACCACTACGATGTCTTACCAGAGCAGAGACAGAGGTCTGGGTCCTTGAGTAATAACAAAAAATAATAGAAGGCATCAAGGTGCAGTAGGAGAAAACTGACTGAAGATCAAAGATCTATGTTCTGTCCCAACTTATACATTAACAAGCTGTGTGATCAAGGACAGACATACTATTATTCTGGGTGACCAGTTTTGTAAAATGAGAGGTAAACTCATAGCTTCTAATACTTATCCACAGACATACCCTATTGATGATGGTTGGAGATGTAGGCTGCTTGAAACCCCAGATTTCTTTGGTCTTGTGTCTCCTATTTAAAAATATTTCAAGGACAGTCTCACTTCCAGGGCCTGTATGTCCCTGAGCAACTTATTTTATCCTTGTGAACCACAGTTTTTTTGAATCAACCCTTTTATAAGAATAACTAGAAAATTTTGGAAGAGTATTTTTAAAAAACATCCATTAGAAAGTATTAGTGTGATCACAAGGCAGTGAGACTTTGTCAAGATATGGGAGAGAAAGAAAGGTGAGAAGCAAGAACGTGGTTTTTGGTGCCCACATCCTCTCAAGGCCATTGACAATTCAAAAGTAGCAGATGTCAAGCTGATCAGAGCTTCTATACCTCTCACAGAAGTGGAGGGACAAAATTGGAAGCTTGGGGCCCACTAGGGAGGAAGGATCTTGGTAAACACCTTAGGTTTTCAGTTGAGCAGCAACCTATGACGTTTTAGTAAGCTACAACCTACAAAAATAGGATTGACCTGGAAACAGAAAAGCCTTCACATGGAATGAAATCTTTCTTTGAATCATCTCTATCACTGACTGAAGTATTATCATCTCTCCCTTGTCCAGCTGCAAACTAAAAGCAAAAGAATATTCTATCTGAAGGAATATGCCATCATCTAGAGTCTCAATTTATTTCTAAAACTGCTCAAATATAATGTCCAACATACGATAAAAAATAACTGGGTTACAACGAAAATAAGATTGACTAAAGGGAGAAAATAATTAAGTATACACATAGAAAATCCAGATAATGGAGTTATCATACACAGACTTTAAGATAACCATGGTTAATATGTTCAAAGAATAAAAAGACAAGATGCAAAATTTTGGTAAAGAACTAAAAATTATAAAAAAAAAAGAATTAAATGGAAAACTTAATTTTTCATTAATGTACTAAAAAATATAATAATTAAAAATAGTCACAAATGGGTGGGTTTATAAGAATATGAGACACAATGGAGAAAGAACTAAAATAAATGTCAGAAGAAAAGATCCAGGTTAAGGTACAGAGAGACAAAAGGATGGAAAAATGTGTGGAGTACATGAGCCATCTGAAACACAGAGAAAAGGTGTCACATATATGTAATTTCAATCCCAGTAGGGCTGGAAAGAGAATGGGGCAGAAATGATATTTGAAGGGGAAATGGCTGATAATTTTTCAATAGTGAAGAAGTGAATCAAATCACAAATTCAAGAAGCACTGTGAACCCTAAGAAGAAAAAATACAAAGAAAATCACATGTACTCACACTATGAAAGAATTGTTGAAAGCAAAATGCAAAATGAAAATGTTAAAAAACAGCCAAGGAAAAAGGCACATTGCTTTAGCAGAGCAATAGTCAAGACTGACAGCAAACTTCTCAACAGAAATAATGCAAGGTGGAATACAATGAAACGATACCTTCAAAGTGCTGAAATAAAATACATGACAACCTATAATTCTACAAAAATAATAATAAAATAGATGTTTCAGACAAACAAAAACTGAGAGAATTTTTCAGTAGAGGAAATACTAATAGGAGACCTTTAGTCATTCAAAGTCAAATGGTCTCAGATGCAAGCTCACAGATTGGAAAAAATAAAGAAAAGATATATATGTGAGTAAGTCCAAATCAATTTTGTGTTTAGATAACAATGACAATGTCTTCTTGAATTTAAAAATATAGAGTGTTAAAATACATGACAACAGGAGAATAAAAATAGTAGGAAAATAACAAGAGGATAAAACTCTGACAAAGAGCCGACCACCAATCTTGTCTAAGGAACCGGAAGATAGAGCTTGAGGCAATGAGTGTTGCTCAACAGCGAAAGGAGAATTTCAGCAGGAGGGAACCAGAAAAGGGGGGTTCTAAACTCTTCCCAAAGCTCTGGCTGACTCTTGAACCACAAAAGGACAGGGAAAACTTCAAGGAGTCCAGCTAAAGATAAAAAGCTTAATTGAGATTTGAGCTTCTATACACCTTCGAAGACAGAGTATTTATGCTTTGAGTCTAATCAAATTAAACTGCCTGCAAAAATAAACCAAAAAATCAACATTCTTCTGTCTAAAGCAGAATTCAGAGTCTCCTCAACACACCATTCTCAATGTCCATGATATAAACAATGGCAACCCAGAGATAACCCAGATACTGAAATTATCAGACAAGATTTTAAAGCTGCTATTATAACTATACTTGATGAGGTAAAGAAAAATATGCACATAACAAATGAAAAGAGAAGAAATCTCAACCCAAAATACAAAAAGGTAAAAAAGAACAAGTGAAAATATTAGAACTGAAAAATAGAATATCAGAAATAGTCACTGGATGGGATTAATATCAGAAGAGAGATTTCAGAAGAAAGTCCATGAACATAAAAGTACATCAATAAAAGTTATCCAATCTGAATAAAAGAGAAAAAGGTTGAAAATAATGAACAGAGACCTAGGGATCTATGCGCAATGTCAGAAAGGTCTAACATATTGACAATTAGAGTCCCAGGTAGAGAAAAGAGATAAACAATGGGAAATTAAAATATTTGGAAAAAATACAATAAAATTTTCCAAATTTGCTAAAAGCCATATGTTTACAAGTTTAAGAAGTCAAAATCACAAATGAGATAGAGATGAAGAAAGTTACTCTGTATAAACAATCTGCTGAAACCCTAAGAAGAAAGTAGCCAGAGAAAAACAACAGATTACACACAGTGGGACGATGACTCAAAGGTCTACTGCATTTTCACGAGAAACTGTGGACAGAGGAGCAATAACATTAAAGTTAAGACATTTCTGAACAAAGGAAAATTAGGACAATTCATTGCCCACAGACCTGCAGTCTAAGAAATGCTAACATAACTATTTCAGGATTAAAGAAATGATAACAGAAGGAAACATGACCATTGAGTGAGTAGACAGTATCAGATATAGTAAATGTGGAAGGTTACTTCATCTGGGTTAACATAAAGAATAAATATAAAAGATAAAACAGTAAGGGTTTTAAAAGATAATGTAGGAGACTATCTTCATGACCTTGGGGTAAGGAAAGATTTCTTAGACTACATTAAACTTCTACTCATCAAAAGACATATTTTTTATTGCCCAAACTGGGATGATTCTTAGAAGGAAAGAGAACATAATTAGTTATTATTCTGGAAGACTTGGAGAAGGGAACAGCTACCTACTCCAGTATTCCGGCCTGGAGAATTCAATGGACAGTATAGTCCATGGGGTCGCAAAGAGTTGGACACGACTGAGCAACTTTCACTGGAAGACTAGGCATATATTGGGGGAGTTAGGCACAAATTGGATATATGGTGACATTACTTACCTATTCACAGGTAAATACCCAACAGGAAAGTGCCCATATGTTAATTAAAAGAAATGTACAAGAAAGTTCATAGTGGCATTATTTATAATAGTTGTAAACGGTAACATCCCAAATGTTTATTACCAATAGATCAAATAGTGGTAATAATCATGCAATGGAATACTATGCAGCAATGAAACTGTGTTAAACACAGCAAAATACAACATGAATTCATCTCTGAAATATAATATTAAGCAAAAGAAAACAGACATAAAATAACATATGCTTTATGATCTCATTTACATAAGGTTCAAAAACAAGCAACACTACTGCATGATTTTATAAGTCAAAATAGCAAAAGATAGTAATGATTAAGAAGGGTTTCTGAAGGTAGTGGTTCTGTTTCTTTTTTTTTTTTTAGATTCAAACTTTTAATATGGAATAACTAAATATTAGAAGTTCATAAAAGTTTTAACATAGGTAAATGTGAAGTGTCCAAAGATGATAATAACAAAAAATAGAAGGTAATTATACAGCAAGGTTAGTGTATTGTGGTAGATTGCAAACTGCCTGTGATTGGAGAATATTATTTTTTTTCAGTGGTGGTGGTGGTGTTGGTGGTGGTGGTTTAGTCACTAAGTCCTGTCTGACTCAGTGCAACTTCATGGACTGTAGCCCACCAGGCTCCTCTGTCCAAGGGATTTCTCAAGCAAGAATACTGGAGTGGGTTGTCATTTTTTC
Organism: Giraffa tippelskirchi; assembly: GCF_054371585.1. Classification (NCBI taxonomy): domain Eukaryota; kingdom Metazoa; phylum Chordata; class Mammalia; order Artiodactyla; family Giraffidae; genus Giraffa; species Giraffa tippelskirchi. The sequence continues at coordinate 75,273,700 of NC_137281.1, read as the reverse complement.
CTCAAGGGGATCTTCCCAACCCAAGGATTGAACCAGCATCTCCTGAAATGCAGGCAAATTTTTGCCAACTAAATAGGTCACTATATCAGCATCAAGCAAAATATGATGAATTTGTGAACACATTCCAACTTAATAGTAATATTTCACATAGGAAATGTTATTTTATTAAAGGAAAGAACTAGATAAAATAATTCACATATTCTTGCTCAGGATTTTGGTAAAAAGAATTTTTCTCTCTTCTGATAATTTTCAGTACAGTTACTGTTGTTGTTGTTCAGTGACTAAGTTTTATCCAACTTTTTGTGACCCCATGGACTGCAGCACTCCAGGCTTCCCTGTCCATCACCATCTCCCAGAGTTTGCTTAGATTCGTGTCCATTGAGTCAGTGATGCTATCTAACCATCTCATCCTCTGCCACCCTCTTCTCCTTTTGCCTTCAATCTTCCCCAGCATCAGGGCCTTTTCCAATGAGTCGGCTCATTGCATCAGGTGGCCAAAGTATTGGAACTTCAGCTTCAATATCATTTCTTAAGTTGTGTGATAGTTACAAAAATGTCTACTTTGTGATAATTCATCAAACGGTATACTTATGATTTTCAAACTCTGTTTGGATATTGTTCTTCAATTTAAAAGTTTATAAAAACGAAACCTAGACCTGAATGTAAAAGGCAAAACTACAAAACTCCTAGAAGATAAAATAGGTTAGATGACTATTTAGATGGAATACCAAAGTCACAACCCATGAAAGGAGTAATTGATATGCTGGGCTTCAATGAGATGAAAAACAACTACTCTGCAAAAGACTATATCAAGAGAATGAGAAGAGAAGCCTGGGAGAAAATATCTGCAAAAGACACGTTTGATATAGAACTGCTAATCAAAATATAAAAATAACTCTTAAAACTCAATAATATAAAAAACAACCTGATTAAAAATGGGCAAAAGACTTTAGCAGACATCTCACCAAAGTAGATATATAGATGGCAAATACGTCCATGAAAATATGCTCCACATCATATGCCATTAGGAAATTGCTAATTAAAACAATGACATACATGCATCCATTAGAATGCTGAAGATATAAAATACGATCAATGTGAAATGCTGATCAGGCTGTGGAGCAATAGGAACTGTCACTGCTGGTGAGAATCCAAAATGATAGAGCCACTGTGAAAGACAGTTTGGTGGTTTCTTACAAAGCTAACAAAGCTTTTATAGCAATCATGGTTTTTACACTTACCTAAAGGAGTTGAAAGGGGTTTCCTTGGCAGTTCAGTGGTAAAGAACCCCCGTCCCTGCCAATGCAGGTTCGGTACCTGGGTCAGGAAGATCCCCTGAAGAAGGAAATGGCAGGCCACTCCAGAATTCTTGCCTGGGAAATTCCATGGACAGAGGAGCCTGGTGGGTTATAGTCCATGGGGTCACAAAGAGTCAGACGTGACTTAGTGACCAAGCAACAACAAAGGAGTTGTACATTTACAGAAAAGTATGCACCTGAACCTTTAGAACAGCTTTGTTCATAATTGCCAAAACTTGAAGGCAACCAAGATGTCCTTCAGGTAAAGGCGTGAATAAATTGTGGTACATCTAAACAATGAAACGTTATTCAGTGGTTAAAAAAAAAAAAGACATGAACTCTCAAGCCATGAACATATAAGGAAGAACCTTAAATGCACATCAGTGTGTGAAGGAAGCCAATCTGAAAGACTCCATACTATATATTCCCAACTATATGACTATGGAAAAGATGAAACAATGGAGATAGTAGGAAGATCAGTGGTTACCAGGGGTTAGTGAAGGAGAATGAGTAGGTAGAGAAGAGGATTTTTAGCGCAACACGTGATATTATAAGGGTGGATATATGGCATGATAACTTGTCTAAATCCATAGAATGTACTCCACCAAGACTAAACCCTCATGTCAACTGTGGACTTTGGGTGACAATGATGTATCAATACAGGTTCATCAATGTTCAAGAAACACACCACTCTGGCGGAGGAGGCTGATGGAGGGTGGCTGTGCATGTGTGGGGATGTGGGGGGGAGCGGAATATGGAAACCCTCTGTACTTTCTACTTAGTTTTGCTATGAATCTAAACTGCTCTAAAAATAAACTCTATTAAAAAATAAACTATTTCAGGACTTTCCTGGTGGTCCAGTGGTTGGGAGTCCACCTGGCAATGCAGTGGACACGGATCCGATCCCTGTTCCAGGAAGATTCCAATGCTGCAGGGCAGCTAAGCCTGCACATCTAAAGCCTGTGCTCCACGAGAGGAACCATTGCAGTGAGCAGCCGGCACGCCCCAACTAGAGTGCAGCCCTCGCTCGCTGCGACTAGAGAAAGCCTGCGGGCAGCAAGCTGGAACAGAGATCCAGTGCAGCCAAAAATGAATAGAGAAATAAGTAAACTTAATTCATGTTGAAGTTTGATAGAAAACAACAAAAATCTGCAAAGCAATTATCCTTCAATTACAAAATAAATTAAAAAATAAATAAACCACTTCAGTTCTTACATAACGTAGAAGATATGCAAATAACTTGTATTCTCATCAATAATCTATCCACACTGATATGAAAACACTTACATTCCATGGAATTTCATAAACTCCTAGTCTGGGAGAAGGCAGGGTTCACCTGTGGATTCCTGGTACGGCAGGCCCCGCGTGGCCAGCCCTGGGGCATGCACCTCTCACAAAGGAGCCCTCACTGAGTGCTTTCTAAGGTCCTAATTCTTGTGACACATCCCTTTGCTTGGCATTTTATGGTTCCACTGACTGGGGATTGAGGGCAGGCTGACGCGGGAAGCCATCTGAGGGAGCTTGGCTCTCTGCCACATCTGACTTCTGCCTCTGGCTACCAGGCATGGTTCTCGATTTCTAACGTTTCCTAAGTTGGCTGTACACTGCTCCACCAGAACTCAGAATGTGCTGTCAGGGAGGATGACTCACAGCCTAACAGCCTTTCCCCAAACCCCAGTTGCTGCGGTACCAGCGAGGGTTGCCAGCGCCGCCTCCTAAATGGAAGCAGAAGGCCCTAGAGGGTCCCAGGGCTGCCAGAAGCCAAGGCAGGTTCTCAGGAGCACGGGATGTGAGAACGCCCTCCGGTGCCCTCTCCTGTCTGACTTCTAGCCAGGAATGCTTAATGACACATCCTCACAGGGCCAGCACTGGCTGATGGCCAACTTATTCCTCTCCAAAGGCTGCCTGGAAAAGTAGGGGCTCTTCTCATAGTCACTCACTTTGGTTCAGGATCTCTTCTGAGAGAGAGTGGAAGTGTTCTTCCTGATTGCCACTTCTTGGGAAGGTGCATCCCACAGGCCAGATGGGAAAGGAAGGGAGCTGAACCAGGCTGGGGCACTAGCTCTGGCCTATGACTGGTGCTTAGGGGTAGGGGACGTGCTTGTAGTTCACATCTCAGGGTCTGCCTCTGTCCAAGGGCAGCCTGGTGTGGAGGTGAGACCTACAGCATGGGGCCAGACTGCCTGGGACTGCACGCAGCTGGACACCTACCTGCCTAGGGGCCTTGGGCAACTACCTAATCTCCTGAACAGGCCATTTCTGCATGTACAATTTGGAAGCCACAGTACCCCTTGGGTGATTTTGAGTATTAAATGGCTAATCTACAAAGTCTTTAGCAGAATGTCTAAAATGCAAATTACTCAATAATTATTAGCTGCCACACCAGTGCCCCCAGACTCTGACAACCTCAGACCCAACAAATGACTCCACCTGGCAGATGGCCCAGTGTGTGTGTGTGTGTGTGTGTGTGTATGTGTATGTGTGTGTGTGAAAAGGGTACACAGCAGAAGCAAAACCTACAGTGGGTCAGATGATAATGACAAGAATCCCCAAATCAGGAGATGGTAGGCTGAATACTGTCCTCCAAAGAGGTCCAGCTCCTCTTCCCCAAAACTTGTGTTACTTACATGGCAAAAGGGTCTTTGCAAATGTGACTAAGTTAAGGATCTAGAGACAGGGAGATTATCTTGGATATCAGAATGGACCATAATTGTAAATACAAGTGTTTTCATAACGGAGATGTGACCATGGAAAAAGGAGATGTGACATGAAAGCAGAGATTAATGTGGCCACAAGCTAAAGAATGCTGGTAGTCAACAGAAGCTGGAAAAGGCAAGATTGAACTCTCCCCTACAGCTTCATGAAGAAACCAGCTTTGTCACGGCCTAGATTTTACTCCATAAGACTAATTTCAGACTTCTGGCTTCTAGAACACTAAAAGGATAAAAGTGAAAGTAAAAGTGAAAGTGTTAGTCACTCAGATGTGTCTGACTTGGCGATCCCACACACTGTAGCCCGCCAGGCTTCTCTGTCCATGGGATTCTCCAGGCAAGATTACTGGAGCGGGTTGCCATTCCCTTCTACAGGGGATCTTCCCAAGCCAGGTCTCCTGCCTTGCAGATGGATTCGTTACCATCTGAGCCACCAGGGAAGCCCAAGACTATTGGAGTGGGTTGCCATTTCCTTCTACATAGGGTCTTCCCTATTCAGGGATTGAACCGAGGTCTTCTGCATTGCAGGGAGATTCTTTACCATCTGAGCCACCAGGGGAGAGAATGCATTTCTGTTGTTTTAAACCACTCAATGAGCAGTCATTTGTTACAACAGCAATAAGAAACTGATAAGTTATCTCGGAATCCTGCCAACGACCATATGTCCAGACAGAGAATGGAGGTCTGGAGGGAGAACGCTGGCAGGACCCTCTCTGTGTCACGGCACATCAGTCAGGATTCCGGGCTGAGTTCTAGGACCTGGGGAAACCAGCAGGGAGCTGAGGCACGGACCCAGCCTCAAGGGCAGAGCTCTGTTGGACGACAGCAAGGGACTGGCATTGCTCCACGCCCAAGCATTCCACATGCAAGCTGATGGCAGTGGGCGCCCCTCCAGGCCTTGGCAGGAGGACCTGCACCCACACACACACTGCCAGCCTCCGTCAGGGTGAGCGCTGGGCCAGCTTTTCAAAGTGTCCTCTGCAGGCTGGTACTAGCCTGGAAACTGTTCTCCAGCAACAATGAAATAAGGATGAACATTGAGGATAACTGCTTAGAAACTTAGAGCAATTTGGATTGTCTTGATATTTTTGGAAATGTAATTTTACTGCTGTTGAATCTTCTGATGAAATATTTCAGCTTTAAATATAAAATTTTCAGTTTTATATGTCTTTTACAAAAAGTAATTTTTCTAGTAATCCACTTTGATTGTATTTATGAGTACTTGTTTGTAATAAATTGGAAATTACACACAGACACACATATACACTTACAACATTGGTCCTCTTTCATCAATAGGGCTCCTGAGAACCACACTGCAGGTGGAAGGGAGGAGGCTTCCGGACAACCAGGTGTGATCAGCCAGTGGTTCCAGCAGAGGGCTGGCATACAACTGCCTGAAACATGAAGGCCAGGTGCCTAGAAGACAATCCAATGCCCAGGCTCCATGACAGGCTCTTTGGTACACAGCTTAACACCCAACCACCTGCCCTGCATGGCCTTAGGGATGGTCCCATCTCTCAGATGATAAGTGGCATGAAGTATAAAGCTCTCAAGGGCATACCTTTCCTTATCACTGCCTTCCTGCATAATTAGGCACTTCCTCGGTGCACACGACCAGAGCTGGGGAGCGTGGTGGGTGGCAGGATGAAGTGCACCCAGTGGGAGATATTGCTACCCATAACCAAGAAGGGGGCAGTTTACTACCCATGCTGTTCAAGTAGTGCCATGCCATTCACACACAGGGCACTAGGCTGTTCTTTTCTCACTCATGCCTCTGGATAACCCTGAGAGACTAATATTGTCACTCACGCTTTAAAGAAAACCCCAAGTCGGCTCAGAGAAGCATGTACAGGGTAGTAAGTCAAGGGCAGGCTTTGGAAGTAAGACCTGGATTCAATTCTCATCACTAACCAGCAGGGTAACCTTGCAGTTAACTAACAGTTCTGGACTTGAGTTTGCATATTTATAAAACATGGATACTAATACCTTCATCGTAGAGTTCTTTTAAGTAGTTAAAGCAATGTCTGCAAAACACTTAACATTTAGCACGTGGCCCGAAGTTTCCAATAAATACTGACCTTAAAAAAGGGGGGAGAGGGAGATGGGAGCCACAACTAAGGTGTGAAAAAGCTCTAAGGACAGAGATTAAAAGAATAGAACATTGAGAACATCAAGATGGAAAAATACAGAATAAAATGAAAGTAACTGACATGAGAAGAGCAACTGCGGCTCAAGTCATGCACCACATTTTGTAAATACAATTTAAAAAATTATCCTGTTTACAATCAAATCATCAAAGAATTGGAAATTCAGAATTAAGCAAGTTTATTTTTTGACCCTCCTGAATCTAAAGTCTCTCTTCTTATTACATATACACACACTCATCAGAGCTCCACATAATCAACAGTATTTAGCAAAATGTGATATTAAAATATAATTATGGATGGAACAAAAACACTTTAAGAAAGCAATTAAAATGATTTCACAAGCTGTGGTACATTTGTTTTGTATCAGATGTTTACAGTAATTAAAGTGTGACACTGAGCACTGTCACAGTCAGGAGTAACAGGAGCCACACATGTCCTATCCTCATATTATGTATTTCATATCCTGTATGAATGGGGAATTTTTTGAAGTACCAATTTATATTAAGCAGATATTTACTGAGAAGAGAGAAATTAAAATGAAGATTGATTCTATACTATGTTTTCAGTATTAGCGTGAATATGCCAACCTGTCCACTCAAATATTTGAAAAGCTTTTCTCTCTTTAAAATAAGATGGCATCTTGCTATGATCTCAAGTAGAAGTCTTCAAAGACACTTGGCCCCATGATTTTCATCTCAGAGGAACACAGGAGATGAAAAAACTGAAATGGAGAGTCCTGAGCAAGACCATCATTAAGGGCTAAGAGATGCGTTATGATAACTTAGCATGACGGCACCTTCTCTTCTTAGGCCGTGGTCAGGAAGTTGGGTTCCTACCTACCAGAACCTCAGAAGGGCAAGACAATAGCCCGAGTTCTGAACAGAGGGTCACACAGGGGACTTTTTCTATAGAAAACTGACAGTCAATTTGGGCCTTAACTTAGCCAACTGTGTATACAAGCAGGGAAAAATCCGAAGCCACACAGACCCAGTGGTCATCCCAGAAAATGAGCCACAGCGGTAAGCTGAGACAGAGAGAAACATGAGAACATCTGGTGCCCAGGTGAACAGCTCTGGGGACCCCAGCAGCCTCTGAACTATGGCTTTGCAGCAACGCTCAGTAATGGAGCTTCACCAGGCCAGCCTTGACCCAATATGGACGGGTATGTGTTCTGCATGGTCTAAGTAATAGATAAGCTCTTCAGAAGAACTCTACAAACAAATGAAGTGGAGGTTTGAGATAACCACTTAAGCAATTTAGGCCATTAATCATACAGTCACTATACTCATATTTTGAATTTCACTCTTTTACATAATTAATTCAGCACAAAGTGTAACAAGCACATGCTACTTGCTTCAGTTCAAAAGATAATAGTATAAGTATTTATAATACAGTTTATATCATTTTTAAGTACCTTCTGGTATGTGCACAGGATAATGATTACTTTTAAGATTCTAGTCTTGTGTGGTTAGATTTTTTTTTCTTTGTTGAGATACTTAAATTCAACATTTTATAAATTATCTTGGAAGCACTTAGTATTTGGGACACAAAGACTTGTGATCCTCAAAACAATTCTCACAATGTGTCAGATCTGACTTTCTCCGTGGGTGGGTTCTTACAAGTTCACAGAGTAACTAGGGAGAATTATGCAGCACTGAAAGCAATTAAAAGCAGGTGCATAACTTTTTCTGTAGAGTCATGGTAGTATTTCAGTCAGGATACTTTTCTTTTACTCCCAGGCTTCACCTACGGAAGAATATTGCCCTCAAACTGACCAGGAGACCACCTTCCCAGTCTTTCCTACAATTTCCTGATAACTCAATGGTGTTTGCACCCTTGTGGGAGGAACTTCTAGATGTTCTCTCAGAAGTCAAAGATAAGTTCATTAATGGGCCCGAAGTTACCTTAAATTTAAAAAGGGAAAATGGCAGAAAAGCAAAAACAGAGGAATGGTCCTGTTTTTGTAAAAAGATAAAATGAGGATTGTATGTGGAAATTAATATGGATCTTCACTATGGATAAAGAGGAAGTACAAATCATTAATTAGGAAGGATAGATTTCAAACTGCTAATAGGGATGACCTCCAGGGTAGGGCTAGAGGAGTAGGCCTACAGGGAGAGCGACTTCATAGACATGTATGTATGGGACACACGGGAAACAAGTATGTATGCACATTTACATGTTATACATACACATATATACATATATATGCTTTTAAACTGGTCATGTGATTAGTAGGAAGCCGGAGCCGGGGGCGGCAGACAAGAGGGGCTAGGCGGGGCCGGGGCCGGGGGCCGGGGGTCGGGGGCCGGGTGCGGCGGCCGACAGGGGCTAGGCCAGGCCGGGGGCGGCGACCAGCAGAGCCTAGGCAGGGCCAGGGGGCCGGGGGCGGCGGCCGACAGGGAAAACTAGCTAATCTGATAACACGGACCACAGCCTTGTCTATCTCAATGAAACTAAGCCATGCCTGTGGGGCCACCCAAGACGGATGGGTCATGGTGGAGAGGTCTTGACAGATTGTGGTGCATTGGAGAAGGGCATGGCAAAACACTTCAGTATTCTTGCCTTGAGAACTCCATGAACAGTATGAAAAGGCAAAAAGATAGGACACTGAAAGATGAACTCCCCAGGTCAGTAGGTGCCCAATATACTAATGGAGATCAGTGGAGAAATAACTCCAGAAAGAATGATGGGATGGAGCCAAAGCAAAAATGATACCCAACTGTGGATGTGACTGGTGACAGACACAAAGTCCGATGCTGTAAAGAGCAACATTGCATAGGAACCTGGAATGTTAGGTCCATGAATCAAGGCAAATTGGAAGTGGTCAAACAGGAGATGGCAAGAGTGAATGTCGACATTCTAGGAATCAGCGAACTAAGATGGACTGGAATGGGTGAATTTAACTCAGATGACCATTATATCAACTACTGTGGGCAAGAATCCCTTAGAAGAAATGGAGTAGCCATCATGGTCAACAAAAGAGTCCGAAATGCAGTACTTGGATGCAATCTCAAAAACGATAGAATGATCTCTGTTCTTTTCCAAGGTAAAACATTCAATATCACGGTAATCCAAGCCTATGCCCCAACCAGTAATGCCGAAGAAGCTGAAGTTGAACGATTCTATGAAGACCTACGAGACCTTTTAGAACTAACACCCAAAAAAGATGTCCTTTTCATTATAGGGGACTGGAATGCAAAAGCAGGAAGTCAAGAAACACCTGGCGTAACAGGCAAGTTTGGCCTTGGAGTACAGAATGAAGCAGGGCAAAGGCTAATAGAGTTTTGCCACGAGAACGCACTGGTAATAGCAAACACCCTCTTGCAACAGCACAAGAGAAGACTCTACACGTGGACATCACCAGATGGTCAACACCGAAATCAGATTGATTATATTCTTTGCAGCCAAAGATGGAGAAGCTCTATACAGTCAGCAAAAACAAGACCGGGAGCAGACTGTGGCTCGGATCATGAACTCCTTATTGCCAAATTCAGACTTAAATTGAAGAAAGTAGGGAAAACCACTAGACCATTCAGGTATGACTTAGATCAAATCCCTTATGAGTATACAGTGGAAGTGACAAATATATTTAAGGGTCTACACCTGATAGACAGAGTGCCTGATGAACTATGGACAGAGGTTCGTGACATTGTACAGGAGACAGGGATCAAGACAATCCCCATGGAAAAGAAATGCAAAAAAGCAAAATGGCTGTCTGAGGAGGCCTTACAGATAGCTTGGAAGAGAAGAGAAGTGAAAAGCAAAGGAGAAAAGGAAAGATATTCCCATCTGAATGCAGAGTCCCAAAGAATAGCAAGGAGAGATAAGACAGCCTTCCTCAGCGATCAGTGCAAAGAAATAGAGGAAAACAACAGATTGGGAAAGACTAGAGATCTCTTCAAGAAAATTAGAGATACCAAAGGAACATTTCATGCAAAGATGGGCTCAATAAAGGACAGAAATGGTATGGACCTAACAGAAGCAGAAGATATTAAGAAGAGGTGGCAAGAATACACAGAAGAACTGTACAAAAAAGATCGTCACGACCCAGATAATCACGATGGTGTGATCACTCACCTAGAGCCAGACATCCTGGAATGTGAAGTCAAGTGGGCCTTAGAAAGCATCACTACGAACAAAGCTAGTGGAGGTGATGGAATTCCAGTTGAGCTATTTCAAATCCTCAAAGGTGATGCTGTGAAAGTGCTGCACTCGATATGCCAGCAAATTTGGAAAACTCAGCAGTGGCCACAGGACTGGAAAAGGTCAGTCTTCGTTCCAATCCCAAAGAAAGGCAATGCCAAAGAATACTCAAACTACCGCACAATTGCACTCATCTCACATGCTAGTAAAGTAATGCTCAAAATTCTCCAAGCCAGGCTTCAGCAATACGTGAACCGTGAACTTCCAGATGTTCAAGGTGGTTTTAGAAAAGGCAGAGGAACCAGAGATCAAATTGCCAATATCCGCTGGATCATCGAAAAAGCAAGAGAGTTCCAGAAAAACATCTATTTCTGCTTTATTGACTATGCCAAAGCCTTTGACTGTGTGGATCACAATCAACTGTGGAAAATTCTGAAAGAGATGGGAATACCAGACCATCTGACCTGTCTCTTGAGAAACCTGTATGCAGGTCAGGAAGCAACAGTTAGAACTGGACATGGAACAACAGACTGGTTCCAAATAGGAAAAGGAGTACGTCAAGGCTGTATATTGTCACTCTGCTTATTTAACTTATATGCAGAGTACATCATGAGAAACGCTGGGCTGGAAGAAACACAAGCTGGAATCAAGATTGCCGGGAGAAATATCAATAACCTCAGATATGCGGATGACACCACCCTTATGGCAGAAAGTGAAGAAGAACTAAAGAGCCTCTTGATGAAGGTGAAAGAGGAGAGTGAAAAAGTTGGCTTAAAGCTCAACGTTCAGAAAACTAAGATCATGGCATCTGGTCCCATCACTTCATGGGAAATAGATGGGGAAACAGTGGAAACAGTGTCAGACTTTATTTTTTGGGGCTCCAAAATCACTGCTGATGGTGATTGCAGCCATGAAATTAAAAGACGCTTACTCCTTGGAAGGAAGGTTATGGCCAACCTAGATAGCATATTTAAAAGCAGAGACATTACTTTGCCAACAAAAGTCCGTCTAGTCAAGGCTATGGTTTTTCCAGTAGTCATGTATGGATGTGCAAGTTGGACGGTGAAGAAAGCTGAGCGCTGCAGAATTGATGCTTTTGAACTGTGGTGTTGGAGAAGACTCTTGAGAGTCCCCTGGACTGCAAGGAGATCCAATCAATCCATCCTAAAAGAGATCAATCCTGGGTGTTCATTGGAAGGACTGATGTTGAAGCTGAAACTCCAATACTTTGGGCACCTCATGCAAAGGGTTGACTCATTGGAAAAGACCCTAATGCCGGGTAGGATTGGGGGCAGGAGGAGAAGGGGACAACAGAGGATGAGATGGTTGGATGGCATCACCGACTCGATGGACATGGGTTTGGGTAGACTCCGGGAGTTGGTGATGGATAAAGAGGGCTGGCGTGCTGCAATTCATGGGGTCGCAAAGAGTCGGACACGACTGAGCGACTGAACTGAACTGAAACTGGTCATAATATAGGTGAGTTTTACTTTACTTTTTGCATTTCTCAGTTTTTTCAAAAGATTTTGTTTAAAAGTAGGCCAGCAGATGAAATTTCTGAACACATAGTTTTATTTGGTTCTCAACAAACCTCGCCCTCTCTACCCTCACCTTTTTCCCTCTCCACACCCTTGCTACTTAAAATGCTGACATGGGCTTTTATTGGTATCACAATCTGTATGGCTTAGGTGAGGTATGCTCTTGGGCACTCAGGTATTCAACTGCTAAAACCCTAAACTACTGGGACTTCTCTGGTGGTTCTGTGGCACCAGTTCAATCCCTGGTCGAGGAAATAGATTTCACATGCTGCAACTAAGGCCCAGTGCAGCCAAATAAATTTAAAAAGAGAAAAAAAATCCTAAAATACTGAAATTTCCATGTTTTAAGTTGTAAATCTTCCAACATCAAAATATTCTTTATTTTCCCATCTATTATTTCTCATTGAGCACTGTACCTTTCTAATTATTGGATGAGGGGAGAAAAAGACACTTGATAAAATCAAATTAATCCTCTGAATTTATGCTGAACTGGAAATCTCAATGTCCCTGGAATGTCAGGGTGCTATTTGTCTCCCCATGTGTCCCATACATTTAGCAGGGGACCTGCCACAGCATTCCAGGTTCCTATAAAACACTGTTCCTTACAGCATCAGACTTTACTCTCACCATCAGACACATCCACAACTGAGCGTCATTTCTGCTTTGGCCCAGATGATCCATTCTTTCTGGATCTATTAGTCAGCTGCCCTTCGCTCTTCCAGTGGCATATCGGACACCTTCTGACCTTGGGGCCTCATCTTCTAGTGTCATATCTTTTTGCCTTTTCATATTATTCACAGAGTTCTCAAGGCAAGAATACTGGAGTGGGTTGCCATTTCCTCCTCCAGTGGACCACATTTTGTCAGAACTCTTAACTATGACCTCTCCATCTTGGGTGTACATGCACAGCATAGCTCATAGCTTCACTGAGTTATGCAAGCCCTTTGCTATAACAAGGCTGATCCATGAAGGGGAACGTAAAGAAAAATATGCATAGGAACCTGGAATGTTAGGTCCATAAATCAAAGAATATTGGAAGAGGTCAAACAGGAGATGGCAAGAGTCAACATTGACATCTTAGCAATCTATAAACTAAAATGGACAGGAATGGGTGAACTGAATTTAGATAGCCATTATATCTACTACTGTGGGCAGGAATCCCTTAAAAGAAATCTAGTAGCCCTCATAGTCAACAAAAGAGTCTGAAATGCAGTACTTGGGTGCACTCTCATAAACGACAGAATCATCTTGGTTCCTTTCCAAAGCAAACTATTCAATACCACAATAATCCAAGTCTATGCCCCATCCACTGATGCTGAAGAAGCTGAAGTTGACCAGTTCTATGAAGACCTACAACACCTTCTAGAACGAACATCAAAAAAAGATGTTCTTTTCATCATAGGGAATGTAAAAGTAGAACGTTAGAATAACAGGGAAGTATGGTCCTGGAGTACAAAATGAAGCAGGGTAAATGCTAACAGAGTTTTGTTAAGAGAATATGCTGGTTGTAACAAACACCTTTTTCCAACAACCCAAGAGACAACTCTACACATGGATATAACCAGATGGTTAATACCAAAATCAGATTGATTGTATTCTTTACAGTTGAAGGTGGAGAAGCTCTATACAGTCAGTAAAAACAATACCAAGAGTGGACTGTGGCTCAGATCATGAGCTCCTCATTGCAAAATTCAGAGTTAAATTGAAGAAAGTAGGGAAAACCACTAGACCATTCAGGCATGATCTAAATCAAATCCTTTATGATTATACAGTGGAAGTGACAAATAGATTCAAGGATAGATCTGATAGACAGAGTGCCTGAGGAACTATGGATGAAGGTTCGTAACCCTGTTCAGGAGGCAGTCACCAAAACCATCCCAAAGAAAAAGAAATGAAAAGGACAAAGTGATAGTATGAGGAGGCCTTACAAATAGCCGAGAAAAGAAGAGAAGAGAAAGGCAAGGGAGGAAAGGGAAAGATATACCCAACTGAATGCAGAGTTCCAGAGAATAGCAAGCGGGGACAGGAAGGCCTTCTTAAATAATGCAAAGAAGTAATGGAAAACAACAGAATGGCAAAGACTAGAGATCTCTTCAAGAAAATTGGATATCAAGGGAAGACTTCATGTGAGGATGGGCACAACAAAGGACAGAAACAGCAAGGACCTAACAGAAACAGAGGAGATTAAGAAGAGATGGCAAGAATACACAGCACTATACAAAAGAGGTCTTAATGACCGGAATAACAATGATGGTGTGGTCACTTTCCTAGAGTCGGTCATCCTGGAGTATGAAGTTAAATGGGCCTTAGGAATCATTGTTATTAATATGAACAAAGCTAGCGGATGTGACGGAATTCCAACTGAGATAATTCAAACCCTAAAAGACGATGCTGTGAAAGTGCTGCACTCAATATGTCAGCAAATTTGGAAAACACAGCAGTGGCCACAGGACTGGAAAAGATCAGTTTTCATCCCAAAGAAGGGCAATGCCAAAGAATGTTTAAGTTACTATACAATTAGGCTCATTCCTAAAAGACGATGCTGTGAAAGTGCTGCACTCAATATGTCAGCAAATTTGGAAAACACAGCAGTGGCCACAGGACTGGAAAAGATCAGTTTTCATCCCAAAGAAGGGCAATGCCAAAGAATGTTTAAGTTACTATACAATTAGGCTCATTTCACATGCTAAAAAGATCATGCTCAAAATCCTTCAAGCTAGGCTTCAAAAGTATGTAAACCGAGAACTTCCAGATGTACAAGCTAGGTTTAGAAAAGGCAGAGGAACCAGAGATGAAATTACCAACATTTGCTGGATCATGGAGAAAGTAAGAGAATTCCAGAAAAACAGCTACTTCTGTTTCATTGACTGCACTAAAGCCTTTGACTATGTGGATCACAACAAACTGGAAAATTCTTAAAGACATGGGAATACCAGACAACCTTACCTGCCTCCTGAGAAACTTGAATGCAGATCAAGAAGCAACAGTTAGAACTGGACATGGTTCAAAATCGGGAAAGGAGTACATCAAGGCTGTCATCCTGCTTATTTAACTTACATGCAGAGTACACCGTGCGAAATGCTGGGCTGGATGAAGCAATAGTTGGAATCAAGATTGCTTGGAGAAATATCAACAACCACGGATATGCAGATGATACATTCTAATGGCAGAAAGTGGAGAACTAAAGAGCCTCTTGATGAGGGTGAAAGAGGAGAGTGAAAAAGCTGGCTTGAGACTCAATATTAAAAAAACCAAGACCATGGCATCCATCACTTCATGGCAAATAGGAGGGGAAAAAGTGGAAACAGTGGCAGATTTTATTTTCTTGGGCTCCAAAATCACTGCAGACAATGACTACAACCATGAAATTAAAAGACACTTGTTCCTTGGAAGGAAAGCTACGACAAACCTAGATAGCATATTAAAAAGCAGAGACATCATTTTGTCGATAAAGGTTCATATAGTCAAAGCTATGGTTTTCCCAGTAGTCGTGTATGGATGTGAGAGCTGGACCACAAAGAAAGCTGACTGCCAAAGAATTGATGCTTTCCAATTGTGGTGCTGGAGAAGACTGTTGAAAGTCCCTTGGACTGCAAGGAGATCCAACCAGTCAATTCTAAAGGAAAACAACCCTGAGTATTCACTGGAAGGACTGATGCTGAAGCTCCAATACTTTGGCCACCTGATGGGAAGAGCTGACTCATTAGAAAAGACCCTGACGCTGGCAAAGATTGAAGGCAAAATGAGAAGGGGGCAGCAGAGGATGAGATGGTTAGACAGCATCACCAACTCAGTGGATATGAATTTAAGCAAGCTCTGGGAGATGGTGAAAGACAGGGAAGCCTGGTATGCTGCAATCCATGGGGTCACAGGGTCAGATATGACTTAGTATATGAACAACAACAAATAGCACAGCATGGCTGTGTTGCCAGGAAAAATACAACTGTAGCTCTAAACAGCAAACCCAGAGGCTAGCATGGTAAGTGGGACAAGTTCAATAGTAAACAACCATTTGTGGAATGAATGAAGGAATGAATAGCAATCTGTGAACATGTCCACAGGAAGGAAACAGGAGTTAGTGGAAAGAGCACAAGCTTTGGAGTCAAATCAGTTAAATCCCAGCCCTGCCACGTACTAGCTCTAGGGCCTTAGGCAAGATAATTAATTTTTCCGAGCATCAGTTTCTTTACCTGTTAATGGGGACACTTCCCTACTTCATCAGGTTTTCATGAGGGTTGAGATAAAACACATGTACCTAAATACCAGCAAGCATTCAAGAAATAGTAGTTCCTCCTTTTTGTGGATACTTAACCATTATCCAGGCTTCCCTGGTGGCTCAGTGGTGAAGAATCTGCCCTAATGCAGGAGACATGGGTTTAGTCCCTAGTTTAGGAAGATCCCTTGGAGAAGGAAACGGCAACCCACTCCAGTATTCTTGCCTGGGAAATCCCATGGACAGAGGAGCCTAGTGGGCTACAGTCCATGGGGTCGAGAAAGAGTCAGACACAACTTAGTGACTAAACAACAAAAACTGTTATCTAGAGATGGAACCATCTGGCACGACAATGTGTTTATGAAAATCAAAACAACTCATTTTAGAATATTTTGTCCACCTAGAGTGACTTTTGCCTTATTTCTGCCTATCAAACCCAACCTCAAGGTCAAACTGAGCCACTGCCTTTGTCTTAAAGCTTTTATCCTCTACTCCCATTGCAGCCAAAAGTGAGTTGTTCTCCCTCGGTGAGCACAGTGTCTCCCCTCTCTTACAACATAACTTACATTGGTGAGTTTACAATTATTTCTAACTGTGATATTGCCCTTCCTAGGTTGTTCCCTGATAGCTCAGTTGGTAAGAATCCACCTGCAATGCAGGAGACCCTGGTTCAATTCCTGGGTCAGGAAGATCCGCTGGAGAAAGAAAAGGCTACCCACTCCAGTATTCTTGGGCTTCCCTGGTGGCTCAGCTGATAAAGAATCCACCTGCAATGCGGGAGGTCTGGGTTCAATCCCTGGGCTGGGAAGATCCCCTGGAGAAGGGAAAGGCTACCCACTCCAGTATTCTGGCCCGGAGAATCCCATGGACTGGATAGTCCATGGGGTCGCAAAGAGTCAGACATGACTGAGTGACTTTCAGGCTATTAACTCCCTGAAGAACAAATATAATTTCTAGTTCATGACTGCATCCCTCAAAACACAATGTTTGTAGAGTTTTCCAGGTAATAGATATTTAGGAAATTTTTAAAAAACTAAATTATTAAGAAACTTAACCCTATTTTCCCACAGGAAGAATGCTACAGTAGGTTATTACATATCTGGTCAAGAAACTGATTTGAAATAAATTACAGCTAGAATTAAGGATAGAAGCAAAGATTCAATAACTCTGAAAATAACTACACATTAATAAAACAAAATATCAAAAAATAACTATACAAATGGTAAAACTGGACTTTAGGTTCTATAAAATGTGTACATTAAGATGGGAGCTGGTATATATAGTACATTGATCACAAAGGCCTCAGCATAGCACAAAGACATATCCATAACCTAAAAATAAAACTCTGCCCTTTCATACATTTTTTTCTAACTTGTAAAACCAGCAATAACAAATACAAAGCTTTCTTACAATTAGAATGATTTGGATGAGCTAGTTTCCTCAAAATGATGGCTTCTTTCCCCTCACCTTATAACTACCCTCATAGCAGCAGAGACATTCAAGACCATTCCTCTGCCTCCATCTTGCCCTCTGGCCCTTCCCTTCCCAGCACAAAAAATTCTCAGTCATCACTTCAATATGGCGCTGGCTAGGATCATTGGCTATTTTTTGCCTACTTTATATCGAGCCACTCTCTCTCAACCACAGGTTCTGCTCTCAACTAATACACCTTGATTCCTGCTCTGAAGCTAATCACAGACAGTAGTGCTTACCAACCACTTATTATGTGCCAGGCACCGTGGTGAGCCCTTCAGAGACCACGAACCAGCCCCAGCCTTGTAGATGGTGACTGGGGGCACACACAGAGTGGTGGCCCAATGACACGGGGGCCGGGTAGGCGAGGACATCTTTGCAGGAGGAGGTTTAAAGGACAAATCAAAGAGGAGAGTGTAGGAACCACATGTTCTTGGGGCATCAAGCTGTGAAAAAACAGGCCATGTGTAAGGTGCTGCAATTCTTTTTTTTTTTTTAATTTTTATTGAAGTATAGTTGATTTATAAAGTTGTATTAGTTTAAGGTGTAAGTAAAGTGAATCAGTTCTACATATATACATATATATATCCACTCTCTTTTTTTAAGATTCTTTTCCCATATACGCCATTACAGAGTACTGAGTAGTGCTCCCTGTGCTACAAGTAGGTTCTTCTTGTTTTCTATTTTATATATAGTATTCCCAGCAAGTCTTTTGATAAGAAATCAGCCAGCTGTGCCATGACACTCCTGGGAGACTGGGCAGCTAAGAATATTAGAACAAACCAGAGTCAATCAAGGTCACTTGGGCATTCTCTCCGGAAAGCACAATTACATCGACTTGTCTGAAGCCATTACCCAGTCTAGCCTTGACCTGTGAATTCTCAGGCATCATAACATTTTAGCAGTTTTCTCTTAATACAGCCTATCATATTCCGATGCCTGCTGTTCCACTCCTCCCCCAGCCTCTCCCTTCCCTCCCCCCAGCCTTCGCCCCCACCCACCCCGCTCTGCAGGGAGCCAAGCCAACATTCCATTCTCAGGGACAGCAGGGGGCCAAGGTTCAGACCAGGGTTCTCAAATTTTCACTTGTAGACACACCACATGGGGACGGTGTCCAAATGCAGGTCAGGTTCAGCCCAAGGCTGTGGCCATCCCTAGACTACATTTCTAACAGGTCTTCACGTGCTGCTGTTCTGAGGACCACACTTTGAGTAGCAAGACTCCTGCTGAGCCGAGTCGGCAAGTCACACTGACTGAGTGACACCCGCCTCCCCCACATATCAGCTGAGGTACCCGCTCTGAGGTCCAGTTTTCTCATCTTAAAACACGAAGTAACCAGAAAGTACAGCTTAGAAGGTACAGGAAGCACCTGGCACCTGGGCAGCCTTCGAGAAGGCTACTCAGTAGACTGAGTACCCTTGGGGATGTCCACCACTGCCTCAGTGTCTTTTCCTTCCATTTCCTTCTAGCCATTCTTGATTCTACTCTTTCTGGCCTAATCCTTGGCCATGTCCTGTCTATTATTCCCTCTTTTACTAATATTTCCACCTGCTCTCAAAAATGTTATTTTTCACATCTTCAAAAATGAATTGGCCCTGTGACCCTAAGCCACCACCTTCTTTGTTCCAGATGCAACTGGAAATTTGCGAGATGTCTCTACCTGCCTTTGCCTCATCCGCATCCCACCCCACCACATGCTCCACTCCCACTGATCTCCAAATGGAAATCCTATGGCCTGTGACATCCTTTACTTCTTGATACTGTTGAACTGTTACATCCTTTACTTCTTGATTATTGGTGGCCCATTACTGCAGTGACTTAGGAAGAGGCAAGTAAAAGGCAGGATCCGACTACTGAAATGCAGTTACAGTACATCCCTTTACAGTTTGGAGTCTCTTCTGCTGGGAGTTTGGCCAGTGTTCCCACAATGTCATCATGTCAGGGATTCCATGAACAGTTTTAACCCCAAGGACTGGCTGAATTCCTGAACAAATAGTGAGGGATGAGCCTGTACTCTACACTTGGAAGGGCACTGTTATCAGGAGGTTTTTGATGTCCTGTGTGACTCCAAAGCACCCCTCCTCTACCACCCAAACCCATATCTAGCAGGTGAAGTATGCCAGGGCAACTGGAGTCACTCTGAGAGAAAGTCTTGATCCTGCCAGCCCTGCTGCACCTCTGAGAGAGAAGTGGGGTCTCTGGTTGGTTCTTCCTTCTGTTCAAGGAGTTCTCCACATGGTCTGGTGGAGGAAGATTTCCCAGTCCCACCCCGAACCGGGGAGGGCAAGATTTAACAGCAAGAGCCTTCAATAGTCACTACACTATCCTCTGTGCACATGCATCCCCCTAAAGGCCTCATCACGCAAGGTGGCTAATCGAGCCTGAGATTTAGAAGCTTCAGGATCCCTCGTCCAAATACATCATCAAGTCAGTCCATTGCTTAATAGGTGCTAAGAGCACAGAGTAGGGGTGGGAGTGAAGGGTTAAGACGGAGCGTGGGAGAAAATGAGATGCTGAAAGTACAAAAGCAAATGAAGCTGCTCAATGGTCAACAGGGGTCACTATCCTTTAGCTGAATAACTTCTCGCATTCCTAAGGCCCAATCAGTCACCTTTTGTCCACCAGGTTTTTTTTTTCCTTAATGTGAAAATTAAGGACAATCACTAAACAAACTTGGTGGGTGATACACATTGTTCTGTAAGGAGATCTCTTCAAGGAATCTGCTCATTGTTTATGTGTTCCAGGAAACGTCTCATTCTAATCTCCAACTAAACAAACAATTTCCAGATTCACTTGTAGACAATTCATTTGCTCACTAAGGACTCTGCCATCACCTGGACTCTCTTCTGATTTCTCTCGTAAGCCATCTCTTTGTAATAATTTCACAGCATACAAGAAGTCTTATGAAAGCTGCCCACTGTCTGGGGACTGGGTCACCATGATAACTGAAGAGGCTGGTGAGAAACCTCGATTAAGATCTTGATCTGAAGAGCAGGGAACAACGTGAGAGTCAGTAAGGGATGAGACACAGGGCAGGGGTTTCAAAGTCAGACGGGCACAGTGCGGGCTGCTAGCTGTGCTTCAGACTCCAGAAGAGAGAGCTGTCTCACTGACCCCTGTGAGATCTGCCAGGGTACATGGCTGCTCAGGGCAGCCCTTCTTAAGTGCAGAAAGGGAGGCACAACTCAAAAATGACGCAACACTCTCACTTCAACCTGCTGTGCAGTGTTTTCTTGATATTTTTAACACTGATGCTAAACCTTCAGGAAGTAGGAAGAGGTGAATGAGTCACTCAACCGATCAATGAGCAAATCTGAAGACAGGAGAATGTATCAGGTGGGCTTAAGGGATAGAGAATGAATCAGATTCCATAATTAACTTTCAAAAATTCATGTTGTTTTTGAAAAATATTGTTTTATTTTTTATCAATGTTTTGCAATAATTATTACTTAATGCCTACCAAACTTTCTTATTCAGGAAGACTCTTTCGAGAAAAAAAGATTAAGAAAATAAGGATTAAGGCTATAAATAAGCCTACAGAAATCTGTAATTTTTTCAGCCCATTCAAAGGCTTCTGCATTGGAGGCTATGACATGATTCATTGCATGAAATTAGTTCACTAAATATGATCCTCATCTTTTAATATTTTATTGTTAATGATTTTCTCTAGATTTATAATGTTGTATAATTCAATGCCCAATAAATCATTCTTTAAGTTCTGTGGAAAGATGCAGTTTTCCACATTATGAATTCCTAGTAAATAAAGAAAACAAAAAAACATGCACATTCTCACATTTACTACATCCTGTAAAAATACTAAGGAGACAAGCCTGAGGAAAGGCCGAGTTCTCCATCTGGTTAAACACTGGTTCAATGTGTGGAACAAAAATCCTTGTAGATGACTTCGACTAGGTTTTCAAAAACTCAATTCAGCATTACATAATATTTGCAGAATTCTCCAGAGGAAACGAAGCCAAGAAATGAGAAAAAAAAGAGGAAAAAAAGAAAAATGTAATAGAAAATGAGAAAAAAATAAACAATAAACAAGCCCCATGTTTCATCCTGGAGAGCTTGAAGGCAGAGTCCTCCAGACTTAAATTAGGAGGGCAGGAAAAGAGACAGCTGATTCTCACCATCTGTGGTAGTTATGGTCTATAAAGTCATTGCAAATGCTGAATTAATAAACACAGAACCACTGCTCCTAGGGGAAAGTTAGGGTTAGGTTCCTGCGAGCCTCTGGTCACAACATTTTTGTCAACCAACCTATATATAACCTTGTTTTACCTGTGTTTCTGCTGAAAGATATCTTGTTTAATATGTTGTTGATTGATTAACATTGAACACATGGCCCAGAGCACTGGAATCCATGACTGAAGGAAGCTTATCTAACACATGTATGTTCTTCATGACACATCACAGCTTTTGTGCGCTCAGGAATACCAAATAGCACTTCCATATGGTGCTTAGGGGCTCCGTAAACAGTGAAATCAACGAAAAGCACCAAAATGTGGGGCCATCACACTAAACAGACTGTGAGACGAGCACGCTTGGTTAGGGACTGAGAGCAGAAAGGAGAAGGCAGAGAGTTCCCTTGTTCAACCTCTCCGCCGGGGACGTGCACATTGGATGATCCACATTGTTCGCTGCTCTGCCCAGGTCCAGGAATGACCACAAAAGCACTGCAAGTATTGATTTGGGGGTTATAAATAAATTTTAGGGCATAGGCAAAAAAAGAATGTCCAAGGAGTGGACTGTACCTCTCTTCCACCTCAGGGATGATATTGCTATGTGGCAAGCTACTCACAGGCACAAGACCCCTCTGAGGCCCCCGCCACCCCACCATGCTGGGGTGCTGTAACCCTATTCCCTGAGCAGCCCAGTCAAGGCAGAGTTCATGCTGAACTCTCTGAAAGGCCCTGAGAGAGGAGCAGTTCTTACACCAACTTTAGAGGAGGTACTCCCGCCTGTCCCCCAGAAAAGAAGGGGAAGTAGAGAGACTATTTCATGTCTATACATTTCAATCAAGGACAATGTGAATTATCTCAGAAGGGCTTGCAGTTTAAACTTCAGCCCATTTCCCCTGCAGGATATTTAACCTTGAGATAAGTGCCTCTTTATCAAGCATTCTGCCTTTTCAAATTAAATTCTGGAAGAACACCCGAAGAGCTATTCTCTTAATACTTTCCAAGCACGAACAAACAGGGGATGACCAGATGGAAGGGATCCCCGAAAGAGAGGGCAGCACTAAGAAAGGCCACTTAAATCAAATCATCAGAGTTTCAAGAGGCCTACGATTTTGAAGAGAAAGAACAGTAGTATTTTACAAGGGGGAGTTTTTAAAAGTTCAAAGGTGACTGACAATTAAAAAAAAAACCCATAAGATTTAAGATAAATAAAAATATAGTTAAAAAAAACATTGGATGAAGCTCAGAAATTATCATATTAAAGACATTAATGAATTAGTTACTATGGTTGAACAAAATAATTCAGCTCTGAGCTTTCTGGCAATACATAAGAAAGAAAATATTTTGATATACAAATTTCCATCAGTAGATAAAAGTCAACAACACAACAGACCATTTCAAATAGAAGAATATGTTTTGTCAGTATTGGAGGCCAGTCAGTACTTATTGTCCCATAAAATCACCATTATTTATGATGTCTTGCTTTCTGGATCAGCTGATGTCCTATATAGTATCACCCTACTCAGTCTGCAAGAGTACTGTGAGTTATTGCTATTTGTGTGAGTCAGTTGCCACAGGTAGAGGGCCAGAGACACCCTCATGAGACATCTCACAAAAACACTACCAGCTGGTCACTAACAATATAAAAAAAGCATCAGTGGACAAAAATCTGTGAAACTTGAAAATCTAATGACCCGCGCAAGCAAACAGGAGAGGCCTATTTCAAATGCCAAAGATGCATTTCAATGTCAAAAGAATGTCCCCAGTAACAAACCACAGTAAGGTGAAGGTCTGATGCGATTTCCTATTATATATTTGCTCCTGGGAGCCGATTTTGGACGAAACGGCTTATGGTTCACCGGGGTGAGTTGTTTTTACCTACTGAACAAAAATGATCTATTGTATAATACTATCAACAGTGATAACAAAATCGTACCCTGAAATGATGATTTTAAGGGCCTTGACTCTTTTTCCAAATAACTGTAGGTTTGATAACTTTAAACAGTAATAACTTCCCACAGGACATTATGATAAACCTGGTCATGTTCTCCCAGGTTTGACTATATCTAATTTCCTGGCACTTGACACCCCACTTCCCAAAATGTCCCCCAAGTCCCCTCTTCTGCTACTTTTAGCCAACCCCCCACCCACCCCCCGTTCCCCAGTGTGCTAGGGTAAATCAGGCTTCGTGGTCAAGGTAGTCACACCTGATTCAGACTAGATGCGACTGGTAAGTGCTCATTTCCACTCTAAAAACTGTCCCCACTATAAAACAGACAGATAGTAACAAGTGTTAATGACAATGTAGAGATATTGGGACCCTCACACACTGCTAGTGACGATGGAAATGTGTACAGCTGCTTTGCAGAACAGTATCCTAGTTCCTCAAAAAGTTAAATATAGAATGACAACATGGCCCAGCAATTCCATTCCTAGGGATGTACTCAAGGGAAACTAAAACACATGTCATTATATAAGTTTGCACGTGAATGTTAATATCATCATTACCATAGCAGCCAAAAAGTGTAAGCATCCTAATGTCCATAAATAATACATGTTACATCCATACAATAAAACACTTTTTCAGCAATAAAAAGAAATGAAGTTCTTAAAGTACATAAAAGGTTTAAGAGTCACAGCTATGATCTTTACTCCAAGACCAGACAATAAAGGACAAAAGTCTTCCTGTGCTTAGTCAAGATTCATTTCAGTAGAAATACTCTTATCCTAGTAAAATTTCAAGACCAGACTAAGCCTTTAAAGGGAAGCCTCAAGAGTCTCATTTTACGGTAACATTGGCTGCTCTTGGTCCGCATGGATGGAGTAGTCGAAACCTGTAGGAATGAACCTCTGAAGGCTGGAAATGTGACATATTTGGGAACAATTCTTAAACTGATTAACTAGCTATAATCTAGTTTTGTGAGTTTATTGCCCTGATGCTATAAAACCTGGACCTTGTGGCATATCTGTCCCTAAATATGTGTTATTTTCTCCCCGTCAATATTGCGGCAAACAGGGGTATCCATGTAGCATATGTCTGACTTTTTTTTTTAATGTTTCATATATAAACTACCATAATCATATGTGTTTCTTCACTGTAAATAAGCTTGTCTTCCTGTCCAGATTTTGTGTGTGTGTGTTCAGTTCAGTTCAGTCGCTCAGTCGCGTCCAACTCTTTGCGACCCCATGAACCACAGCATGCCAGGCCTCCCTGTCCATCACCAACTCCCAGAGTATACCCAAACTCATGTCTATTGAGTTGGTGATGCCATCCAACCATCTCATTCTCTGTTGTTCCCTTCTCCTCCTGCCCTCAATCTTTCCCAGCATCAGGGTCTTTTCCAATGAGTCAGCTCTTTGCATCAGGTGGCCAAAGTATTGGAGTTTCAGCTTCAACATCAGTCCTTCCAATGAACACCCAGGACTGATCTCCTTTACAATGGACTGGTTGGATCTCTTTGCCATCCAAGGGACTCTCAAGAGTCTTCTCCAACACCACAGTTCAAAAGCATCAATTCCTCAGCATTCAGCTTTCTTTATAGTTCAACTCTCACATCCATACATGACTACTGGAAAAATCATAGCCTTGACTAGACGGACCTTTGTTGACAAAGTAATGTTTCTGCTTTTTAATATGCGGTCTAGGTTGGTCATAACTTTCCTTCCAAGGAGTAAGCATCTTTTAATTTCATGGCTGCAATCACCATCAGCAGTGATTTTGGAGCCCCCCAAAATAAAGTCTCTCACTGTTTCCATTGTTTCCCCATCTATTTGCCATGAAGTGACGGGACTGGATGCCATGATCTTAGTTTTCTGAATGTTGAAATTTAAGCCAACTTTTTCACTCTCCTCTTTCACTTTCATCAAGGGGCTCTTTAGTTCTTCTTCACTTTCTGCCATAAGGGTGGTGTCATCCGCATATCTGAGGTTATTGATATTTCTCCCAGCAATCTTGATTCCAGCTTGTGCTTCTTCCAGCCCAGCGTTTCTCATGATGTACTCTACATATAAATTAAATAAGCAGGGTGACAATATACAGCCTTGACAGACTCCTTTTCCTATTTGGAACCAGTCTGTTGTTCCACGTCCAGTTCTAACTGTTGCTTCCTGACCTGCATACAGGTTTCTCAAGAGACAGATCAGGTGGTCTGGTATTCCCATCTCTTTCAGAATTTTCCACAGTTTATTGTGATCCACACAGTCAAAGGCTTTGGCATAGTCAATAAAGCAGAAATAGATGTATTTGTGTGTATGTGTGTTCTACCAATTAACTACTTTTGCAGTTTTAATCCTATATTATTTTCTTCTACTTTGTGTAAAAAGGTAATAAATTTAAAAGCTGACCCCTCGAAAGGTATGACATTCTGATATGTGGTATAACATGAATGAATCTTGCAAACATTATGCCAAATGAAAGAAGTCAGCACACAAGGCTATATACTGGACACCTTTAGCAATGACATAAATTGGTGAAACCTCCTCAACTTTTAGGGCTTCCCTTGTAGCTCAGTTGGTAAAGAGTCTGCCTGCAATGCAGGAGACCTGGGTTCGATCCCTGGGTCAAGAAGATCCCCTGGAGAAGGAAATGGCAACCCGCTCCAGTATTCTTGCCTGGAGAATCCCATGGACAGAAGAGCCTGGCAGGCTATAGTCCATGGGGTCGCAAGAGTCGGGACATGACTTAGCAACTAAACCACCACCACCTCAACTTTTAAATACAGCATATGAATATACTATATTTTCAAATCATCCTACTCCAATGGGTGGGGAAGGGAAGCAGGATGGTGGGTTCCTGTCATTTATTCTTTTAGCATAGAAGAATCCAATTTGTTCTGTTAAAAACTATTTACCAGAGTCTACAAGAGCATTTCAGACACAAAGTATAGAGCATAAAGTTCTGGGTACTAGAGAATAAAAGCTTTTATTCACTTAAGCATGACCCAAGAAACAAAGGTTCTTACTTACTTAAATATATTCCAAGAAAGCACACTGCAACATTAGAATACATGATTTAACCTACTGCAAGATCAGCATTTGAATAAAATTTCATTTTGATCTTAACTCACTAAAAACATTTCCTATTTCTGACCAAAAAGTGTTCTGCTCTCACCTGTCACTGAGTCTTTGCCCCCTTTTTCACTTCTCACTAATCAGGCCAAAATTCTCCTCGATGGCATCTGTGTAACCCACTAATCATGTCACTTTGTTTGCTCCATCTTGCTTCTATTTTGGTGAAAGTTTACAGCACACATCTTAGAGTCAATTTGGTCAATTTCCATGAAGTGACAGCCATGCCCATTCCAATCAATCTCCAGGAGAGCCTTTAAAAATTATCAATATATCAGGAAAAAAAAAGTTAAGTCTCCTGTTAAGGGTATTATATCACATGCCAAGTGAAAAGAAAAGCTGACCAGTACTAATTCTTATGAAATCAGTTGAAAGTATCTCAATGGATGGAGCAGGCACCCACTTCTAAACAGAGAGGGGCCTCCGGTCTTTTGGTTTGCAAAATGGATTTGGGGAGAGAAATCATTTGTCTCCAAGTCTATCTGGCCTCCCCTAGAGGATGTGCCATGATGGGTTGCTGACATAAGTATGTTCCAACAAGTGCAGACAGAATGAGAAAACCAGAGGGCACAACTACTACTCGACATGGAATAAGAACGGTAATACAAGGTGCCAAATTAAATATAAGCTAAGGAATGTATTTTGCACATACATACTGCCTTGTTGTTCAGTCACTAAGTCATGTCTGACTCTGGGACCCCATGGACTGCAGCACGCCAGGCTTCCCTGTCCTTCACTATCTCTTGGAGTTTACTCAAACTCATGTGCATTGAGTCGGTGATGCAATCCAACCATCTCATCCTCTGCTGTGCTCTTCTCCTTTTGCCTTCAATTTTTCCCAGCATCAGGGTCTTTTCCAATGAGTCAGCTCTTCACATCATGTAGTCAAAGTATTAGAGCTTCAGCTTCATCATCAGTCCTTCCAGTGAATATTCAGGGTTGAATTCCTTTAGGATGGACTGGTTTGATCTCCTTGCCATCCAAGGGACTCTCAAGAGTCTTCTCCAGCACCACATTCGAAAGCATTAATTCTCTGGCACTCAGCCTTCTTTATGGTCCAACTTGCACATTCATACATGACAAATGAACAAACCATAGCTTTGACAATATGGATCTTTGTTGGCAAAGGGATGTCTCTGCTTTTTAATGCACTGTCAAGGTTTCTCATAGCTTTCTTTCCAAGGAACAAGCATCTTTTGATTTCATGGCTGCAGTCATTGTCCACAGTTGATTTTGGAGCCCAAGAAAATAAAATTTGACACTGCCTCCACTTTTTCCCCTTCTATTTGCCATATACTGATGGGACTGGATGCCATGATCACAGTTTTTTTAATGTTGAGTTTTAAGCCTAAAGACACACAATGTTCCCAAGTGATGAAAAAGTATAAAGTATGGAAATCTATTTTTGTGTAAAGGGTATGTAATCAACCCTGTTACTTTCTGCTGCTGCTGCTGCTGCTAAGTCGCTTCAGTCGTGTCTGACTCTGTGTGACCCCACAGATGGCAGCCCACCAGGCTCCGCCGTCCCTGGGATTTTCCAGGCAAGAGTACTGGAGTGGGGTGCCATTGCCTTCTCCTGTTACTTTCTACTCCTCCATAATCATGTGTTTTGAAAATGAATACCAGCATGATGCCTCCAGTAGGGATTAGTTCTGTAATATTTCAGTAGGGGCAAAAAAAGGAGGACATTTGGTTTCCACTCTCAGTTCTATTTCTGCAAAATAACACTGACAGAGAGATTGTGGACAAGCTAATCA
The DNA here is from genome assembly GCF_054371585.1 of Giraffa tippelskirchi. Taxonomy (NCBI): domain Eukaryota; kingdom Metazoa; phylum Chordata; class Mammalia; order Artiodactyla; family Giraffidae; genus Giraffa; species Giraffa tippelskirchi. Next base: position 75,245,166 of record NC_137281.1, on the reverse strand, counting down.
ATGACCATTTTACTAATACAGAACATATTAAAAAACATACAGAGGCTCCTCTGTCTCCCTTTTTCTCTGTGTGCACTTTTTTCTGTCTATCCCCCTGTTTCTCTTCATTTTCTGTCATTCTTGCTTTTTTTTTCTCAACAGATGTTTTCACTAGCCCTACCCTGATTTCCACCAGCAGGATTTTTCTATCTTAACTGGCCACAAAATAGACATGAAAGATATTGTTACCATGTTTACTGTATAAACTGAAAAAGATATGCATTTCCTGATACTCTTTTTAAGGCACAGTATTCTCATTTTTTTAAAAAAAGTTTTTCATGTACAAAAAATGTAGCCCAACTTATTATATCCTAAGCAAAGACGCAAAAAGGAAAAATGGAAAACAGGAGACTAGCCACAATCTGCAGAGGAGCACCATCAAATGTTACACGGGAATAAAAATGATTTCACTGTGAATATAAGATTCTTTGCCAAAGCCACACATAGCAAATCCTCTGTGTGGCTGAAAGCAAAGTTGGGGTAAACTTCTCAAAGTTAGGCATAGGACCCAGCCAAACATCAGGATTCAGAGGACACGAGGACATCTTTCTCCCTCTTGCAAACCCTTGAAAGGGACCTTATTGGAATCAACTCTAGCATCACCCAGCACATTACAGGTCCAGTACATGGAGCAGACCCACTGGCTGACTATCTGGGTGGCTCCTCATAAGACAGAAAGGGTATCTGGCAATGAACATAGAGAGGAGAGGAAGGAAAGTCCAGTTGACAGCCATAAATTACACTACTATGTTTAAATGCCAGTGATTAGTTAGGAACTAAACGGCATAACTGAGAGCAAAATGCAGAATAATAAGTGTAGTTCCCAGAATCATGCCAAAGCATTATCAATCATTGCTTAACTTCATCTTGGTTTCCAATACATGCAAAAGAGAAATATTTAACCACCTTTTCACTTCCACCTCTCAGAAGGCCTTGGGCTTACATGCAGATTGGAAGGGATTAGAGCGATCTTTTCCTCTCTCCATGGAGACAACATTCTCACCACTGCATCTACATGTATCGTACGGCCAGTTCTTTTCATAAAGACTGCAGGCTGGTTTTATTACCTACCTGAGAAAATTCTAACAGGATGGCTTCTGACTATTTTAAGCCATTAGACTTTCTCTAAATGTTTTAAAGATGTCAGGCTGTTTTTATTTCTGGACATTTAAAAGGATTGGAATATATCGATCTCTGAAACAGAATCAGTGGTTTCTTCACAACCCCACAGAACTGAAGGATGGTCTTGATAGTTGTTTCTAATTTGTTTCTCCATCTCTAGTCAATATTAGAAAAGTCATGATTTTTTTTTTTTACCACTTCTCTGATGAAGAAACAGAGTGTTTCAGGAAAATGGACCAACAACTGAGTAAGAAGTGAGCCTTAGTGGAAATCATAAAAAAATGCCTGAGAATATATTTTTTATTATGAAATCAATAAATAATCAAATCTTAGGAAACTGACCTCTGAGGGTACTTAATATTTTCTAATTTACCAAATCACTAAATTGTATGTAAAATTTTCCAGAAGCATTTACATAAATGGTGGCTAATTTTTAAACATCACTTTTTAAAATGTTCCTTACAGAGAGAGGCCTCTTATTTTCCTGATGAACTGATTTCAAAGTAACCCTTCGAATTTAGCAAGGTCTTAAATTTGTATAGCTATATTAGAACTTTTCAAAATATTATTGAATAAATTAGTTGTTTTTTTTTTATATTAGTACAATGAAGTGTAAATGAGAGCTTTATTTATACAAACTTTTTTCTGCGTGTCACAGGATATTAAATGGCCAAAAGCTGAAGTAAGAGTCCCCATACTGTGGAGGCTCATCTACAGAAGACCTGGCAGCGGGTAACCAAACTATGCCATAAGAGAAGGTACTTAAACCAAGAAAATTAAAAAACCCAAAAAGGCCCCATGTCCCATGTTTTACCTCTCATTCTCTCCACCCAGGCCCTGAGGAACCAGGAGCCTGTGCAGGACGAAGTGGGGCAAGAAGAGCAGAGATGAAGGCCACACAGCCTCTCTCAGCTGCAGGTTTTCAAGACAAGGTCAGCCTTGAACTGAGGGAAGCAGAGAAGCACTGACTTGGAAGATGGGGGATGGGAATTTTGACTTAGATCAGATGAACTTTTTAATAACTGAATATGAGACTCAAAATCTGTGACAGATCCCTGAGATACAAACTGGAGATGCAGAAGAAAGAGCTAACAGAACAGGTTTGAAGGGGTGATGGGAGAGACACAACTGTTTTCCTGATGGTCCAGCCTATTCCTTAATGTGTGGGACTCTTTGTCATCTATTATATTCAGTTTTAGGCAATGGAGATATCTGAGAGCCACCTAAATATTAAATATTAAATCAAAGTTACAGTATGAAGCAAATATTTTTGGTCTCCAGTTCGTTTTTATGCTTACATAACCTCCTTACATTGTCCATAAAGTCCTATGCAATTGAGCCCCTGCCTGCCTCTCTGGCCTACCAAGGACCATGCCTCAACTCACTCTGCTCCAAACACACTTGCAAACTCTTCCTGACCCCAGAACCCTTGCATATACCTTTTCTTCTGCCTGGTACACTCTTCTCCAAATTATTATTAAGAAAAAGGTAGGAAAATCTCCAGTTATAAATGTGGATTCATCTATTTTTCCTTTCAGTTCTATCAGTTTTTCTTTTAATATATTTTGAAGTATTATTATGACATGCATAATTCTTTTAGTATTGTCATATTCTCTTGATTCATTGGCATCTTTTTGATTATGAGATGATAATATTTATCACTGGTAATATTCTTAGTTCCAAAATTCATTTTTATACTAATATAGCCACTTCAGCTTTGTTTTTTAATTAGTGTCAGCATGGAGTCCATCAAGTCAGTGATGCCATCCAACCATCTCATCCTCTGTCATCCCCTTCTCCTCCTGCCCCCAATCCTTCCCAGCATTAGGGTCTCTTCCAATGAGTCAACTCTTCGCATGAGGTGGCCAAAGTATTGGAGTTTCAGCTTCAACATCAGTCCTTCCAATGAACACCCAGGACTGATCTCCTTTAGGATGGACTAGTTGGATCTCCTTGCAGTCCAAGGGACTCTCAAGAGTCTTCTCCAACACCACAGTTCAAAAGCATCAATTCTGCTGCGCTCAGCTTTCTTCACCATCCAATTCTCACATCTATACATGACCACTGGAAAAACCATAGCCTTGACTAGACGGACTTTTGTTGGCAAAGTAATGTCTCTGCTTTTAAATATGCTATCTAGGTTGGCCATAACCTTCCTTCCAAGGAGTAAGTGTCTTTTAATTTCATGGCTGCAATCACCATCAGCAGTGATTTTGGAGCCCAAAAAAATAAAGTCTGACACTGTTTTCACTGTTTCCCCATCTATTTCCCATGAAGTTATGGGACCAGATGCCATGATCTTAGTTTTCTGAACGTTGAGCTTTAAGCCAACTCTTTTGGACAGGAAGGCCTGGAGTGCTGCAATTCATGGGGTCGCAAAGAGTCGGACACGACTGAGCGACTGAACTGAACTGAACTGAACTGAGCATCGAGTATTTTTTCTTATATCCTTTTCCGAGTAACGTTGCTGTGTCTTTATACTTAAGGTGGGTGTCTTATTGACAGCAAATAATTGAATCTCACCTTTTCTTTTATCTAACAAGAGCATTTCTGCCTTTTAGACCACTGACATTTAATGCAATTATTGATATGACTAGGTTTAAGTGATCAATTTCTTGGTTGTTGTTTTTCTCTATGTTTCTCCCTTCTTCTGGATTTACTGAATATTTTTAAAATACCTTCTATATCATTTTATTAGGTGTATTTCTTGCTTTTTTTGTGCCTGATTTACCTTATCAAATTCTTTGTTCATTACTGTTCAGTTCATTTCTATTACCCTGGTACCTGGAAAAGCGGCTCAAACTTTGTTGAGGTTCAATAAACTGTTGTTGAACAAACTGATAACAGAGCTAAGAAAAATACCAACTTGGGGCTCAAGATATGGGATGTTTTGGTTAACTGAATTTCTAATCAAATAAGGATTATTCAGAAAACTATATGCTTCTGCTCTTTTTTGGCTTGAGATGTTTTCTAAAATGCAGTCATTGGCTCTTCATGCTTACAAATTTAGTGTACCGGAAGTAACTGTTTGGTACCTCCTTTTCATCTTTCTGAACATCTGTGATGTTGATGTCTGAACACAGAAATGGCAGAGAAGGTACAGAATGGAATAAACCTTTACAGAGCTCAGGATGCACCCTGGAAGTTACTTATTTAGTTTCTGTTTTTTGAAGAAAATCTTAATGTGGCATGCTTTCTCTATAATCCACCTTTGTCCTCAACACAAAGAGGGGGAAAAAATTCCTTCAGTTATTGAAGACTAAAGCAGTATACTTACTGTATGGATAAATAGAGTAAGAGGGAAAAATCATTTCTGTGTTGGACTCATAGAAACCACTATAGGATTTTAGAAATGCAATCGAATCAAATGGGATTACAATAAGAGTAGTAATGCACTAGTAAATGTTGAAGGCATAATGCAATTGCCCACACACTTGAATGCAGTCAGGGCATGATAAGTAGACTAAACAATGCATTACAATAGCTCCCACAGGGCTACACTTCTTTTGTGGTATATAAACAAAACATGACCCGTCTTTGCTTTCATGGATTATTTCCAGTTTATGACTCTTTAGCAAAAACTATTCTGACAATGTGAAAATAAATTGATTACTCTAATAATTAAATGATGATAAATGGCATATAATTATAAATAACCATTCCTGTAGAGATAAAGGACACTCACAAATTTAAATTGTACCTTGTCTGATCCAAAGCTTTAAAAAAGTAATTAATAACAAATATAGATCACCTTCTAAATCTGCAAATCCTGGTACAAAGAGAACCCTCTGGAACCTGGAAAAGTTCAAGTAATCAGCTGAACTAGCATTTTCTCTGTAATCACAGCAACGATGAGCATCACTCGCCAGTCGGTGTTCTCACAGAACTTCTAGAAGATGGATGAAGGGATAACAAACAGAGTTCTGGAGCATCTGTCTCTTTGGGGCTTATTTCTCCTGCATGATTGGGTCCTATTGGTGTGACTGTACATAGTACTTATACTATATTTATTTTAAAATCGGCGCTAAGCTGGGGGGCTGGGGGCATATGTGCATACGCATACATAGACCTACAAAAGAAAGTACACAGGACTGCAAGCCTCCATTTATTGATAACAATATAGACCACCTCCCGATAACCACTGAACTCCTAATCAAACACACGCCAGGTCCCAAGCTGCTCTATATTATAACCACCTACACCACCTATTCCTTCCTGGCATAGTCAGGCAGGCAACAGGAAAAAAGCAAATACTCAGATTTGAAGTCAACAAAGAGATCCCTAACTTCCTATCTGTGAACTCACTAAATGACTCTGAAGTAGGGAAAATAAGAGTTAGCCTTTTGCTGAGGCCTAGAAAGCACAGGGCCGCTGAGGCCTGGAGTTCTTAAGAGGCTAGAATCGGTCCTGGCTTTGTAACCTGGTATATGACTTAGGGGGGCGGGGGGTGCAAGGCAAGGCAGCCAGCACGCGTCGATACATGCATGGATGTGCATGTGTTCTGGGCAAAGGGCTGCACGCCCAGGGTACTATGAACAGCCCTTTGCTTTGAGGGCTCACAGTCTGGCTGGACCCAGAGGACAGCCTTGTCTTGGTCCTCACAGACTGCACAAGGCTGGTTCACCCACCCACTCATGTCAAGACTGGAGAATAAAGGCCTTCCTTGCTCATCACTGGATCACTACAGTTTCTTCTCATTTTGTGACCAAGGGTGGCCCCAAGGACTACCCGGTCTCCTAGCCCTTCCAAGTCTGACACTGCCCAGGAGCCTCCACAGCCTCAATGCACTAGTGCTGAGGGCTTCTGCGTCAGAACAGGCGAAGAAACCCCACAGGTCCTGAAAGAGGACTCAAAGAAACTGGATGGAGTCTCACTAATGGAGGACATGACAGAAAACAGTAAGGAACAGACGGATGCAAATTCTCAAAGTGATGTAGCTAAAAGAAAAAATATTTACTGAAACTAACATTTTTTTAACTTTTAAAAAAATCTTAAAATAACTTTTATTTTTTCTTTCAGTTTTGAGATATAATTGACTTTTTTTTTAAAGTTTTAAAATTTGATAACTAACTGAAAGAGAATATTCACTACCAAGAACAAAATAAGTAGTCTGGAACAGGAGTTGGCAAACTTCCTGTAAAGGTCAAGTTAGTAAATATTTTTGACTTTGTGAGCCATATGGTCTCGGTTGAAATTGCCCAACTTTGCCATCGTAGCATGAGAGCCGCCATAGATAATACACACATAATGGGTTTGGCTGTGTTCCAATACAAATTTATTTATAGAAACAGGCAGCAGAGTGGTTTTGGCAAGCAATTTGAAGTTTGTAGATCCTTGGTCTAGAAGGTCAAATAAAAAATCTATCACAACACAGGAGAAAAAATGAAAAAGAAATAGATCCAGATACAAAAATGAATAGTCTTCCTCTATACTAACCTTTTAACTTTTAAAAAATAAAAACCAATTCCATACATGATAGCAGCAACAGTTATAAAACCCAGAAAGGAAACTGATAAATATTAATTCTACATTTTAAAATTAATGTTTAAACTTTAGCTAACATATAAAATTCCAATCCAAATGCCAACATAGATTTTAGGAGAAATGGAAGCAACTATTTTAAAGTTCTTATGGAACAGGACATCAGAATTGCCCCCTCAAAATTGCAAAATAAAGAATAGTGAGGGGAGATTTTGCCCACCAGATATAACCATATTATAAACGCACTGGTGACGTGCCCATGAAGCCTGCCCTGCCTATAGCATAACTAGGAGAAGAAGTAGACAAGAAACGTCAGCTGATACACACGGAAGGAAACGAACATGTGAAAGTTGCAGAAACCTTGCCAGAGAAGAGAGTCTGGTAGTTACATCTGCTTCTAGTAGCAGAACAGATGAAAATTACCTCCAGAAGGAGCGTCCCCTCCTGCATGTGGAAATACTGAAAACAAGTCTGATGCTTGGGCACCAGGGCAATGAAGGGAAAGGGCTGAGAAGTCAGCAGGAGTGAAGATGGAGGTCTTTGGAGACATCACTTCTGCAGGAAGGGAGGTGACCTGGAGAGTCACATCCCCTGGATGCTTGATGGTGAAGAGAAAAAAAGAAGCAAGCAAAAGAAATTAAGAGTCCTTTGAGAACAAAAGAGATTCACAAAATCAGAAGACACACCCACACCTCCCTCTCTCCCCCAAAGGCACCATTTATTAAAGAAACTACTCTTCTCTGTACCAAGAAGACACACACAAACTGAGAAACCCAGTGGGCTCTCACTGCTGCCCGCACAGTATCACCAGCTACTGCTGGGCACAGCCACGAAAACATAAGACATTTCAGGAGAAAGAGAACAAGGCAGGCACACGTGAAATCAGTCGATGCTAAAGAATTTCTAGTGATGAAAAGAAATTCCAACTATGATTCTTTTCAAGTTACACTGAATGTTCCAACCGTTATTTAACCGTATTTCAGAAGTACAAAGTAGACACAAAAGAAAAACAAAACAAGAAACCTCAAATAATAAAGGTAGAAGATTAGTTCCTTTCTGAAAAAGGCAGAAGGAAGCTACCTGAGTCATTACACACCTGTCTCTTTGGTGGGGGGTGGGGGTTGCTGTAACAATACAATGACTAGAGAAAAGAGGCGGTAACAAATCCATTAGAGATAGAAATCTCAAAAGAACACCAAACTATCATTCTTCTGAGCAATTATTTCAAACTTTTTAATGACTGAATTCTCTAAATTGGAAAGCATTTATTCAAATAGTTCTGAGATCTTTTCCATCTACATTTGAGACAGTTTTCCACTGTGATTCTTTCTTGAACACAATTCCTATTTACTTTTAAAATTAAGAGATATACAATGTCCAAGGTGTCTCTCAATTTCTAAAAACTTAACACTTGAAGTTCTTTCAGGGAGTTCCATCATATATAATCTAGTTGCTAAGCAACAGGATTCTTTCAGAGCTATAATCACAATAGATAAGGAAAGGATCTGAAAGGTACATTGTAAAATTCTTCAAGTAAAGACAGAATCATATAGCTCACTCTACTTAATTGATTCCAAACAAATTCCCAATGCCATAATTGTTTTTGGCAACATTTTAGGTGACATTAATGAAAGGAATATGATGGCGTACTTCTACTGATGGTAACTAAAACACACAAAATATAGAATACTAGAACTTCATTAGAGTCCTTTTTATTAATACAATTATATTAAATGCACCCACTTTGGCATATGTCAATTTAAATAAGGGAAAAACATTTTCTTTTCCTGTTATGTACTGTGACCAATGATATTATGATATCAAGACTGCCATTCTTGTAAGGTTCAACATCATATTTCACATCAGGTCTGTGCAATTAAAAGAGCAGATGTCCTCAAACTTTTCCTCCAAAACTTTTGCTCTACTCTTTCCAGCCATTTTGGAGGATGATCTCAAATGAAAAATGTTAAAATATAAGTATGTTAACTGTAAGTTGCCTTTATTTATTTCAAATGAATAAAATAAATATATACATGGAGCAAGCTTCAATTTCTTTTTCTTTCATTGTTGGAAGATTTCTCCAAGAATGAAAATGTTAATATTTTGACTGGCTTTTGGCAATCATTTTTGAAGACTTAGGCTTTGGAGATAGTGATTTGGAATCTGAAGACGTGAAGGATGTGTTTTCTCAACACCCAAAAATGATGTGTTGAGAAAAATATATAAACAACAACAAACAACACCTCTCACAGTCAATTATTTTTCTCTCCAGCCTCACTTGTATTAACAATCCTTCAGTAATGTTGAAGAAGCTGAAGTTGAATGGTTCTACAAGACCTACAAGACCTTCTAGAACTAACACCCAAAAAAGATGTCCTTTTCATTATAAGGGACTGGAATGCAAAAGTAGGAAGTCAAGAAACACCTAGAGTAACAGGCAAATTTGGCCTTGGAGTACAGAATGAAGCAGGGTAAAGGCTAATAGAGTTTTGCCAAGAGAACGCACTGGTCATAGCAAACACCCTCTTCCAACAACACAAGAGAAGACTCTACACATGGATATCACCAGATGGTCAATACTGAAATCAGATTGATTATATTCTTTGCAGCCAAAGATGAAGAAGCCCTATACAGTTAGCAAAAACAAGACCAGGAGCTGACTGTGGCTAACATCACGAACTCCTTATTGCCAAACTCAGACTGAAATTTAAGAAAGTAGGGAAAACCACTAGACCATTCAGGTATGACTTAAATCAAATCCCTTATGATTATACAGTGGAAGTGACAAATAGATTCAAGGGATTAGATCTGATAGAGTGACTGAAGAACTATGGATGGAGGTTCGTGACACTGTATAGGAGGCAGTGATCAAGACAACTCCCAAGAAAAAGATATGCAAAATAGCAAAATGGTTGTCTAAGGAGGCCTTAAAAATAGCTGTGAAAAGAAGAGAGGCAAAAAGCAAAAGAGAAAAGGAAAGTTATACCCATTTCAATGCAGAGTTCCAAAGAATAGCAAGGAGAGATAAAAAAAAGCCTTCCTCAGCAATCACTGCAAAGAAATAGAGGAAAACAACAGGATGGGAAAGACTAGAGAGATCTCTTCAAGAAAATTAGAGATACCAAGGGAACATTTCATGCAAAGATGGGCTCAATAAAGGACAGAAAAGGTATGGACCTAACAGAAGCAGAAGATATTAAGAAGAGGTGGCAAGAATACACAGAAGAACTGTACAAAAAAGATCTTCATGACCCAGATAATCACGATGGTGTGATCACTCACCTAGAGACAGACATCCTGGAATGTGAAGTCCAGATGGCCTTAGGAAGCATCACTATGAACAAAGCTAGTGGAGGTGATGGAATTCCAGTTGAGCTATTTCAAATCCTCAAAGATGATGCTGTGAACGTGCTGCACTCAATATGCTAGCAAATTTGGAAAACTCAGCAGTGGCCACAGGAAAGGTCGGTTAGAAAAGGTCAGTTTTCATTCTAATCCCAAAGAAAGGCAATGCCAAAGAATGCTCAAACTACAGCACAATTGCACTCATCTCACACGCTAGTAAAGTAATGCTCTAAATTCTCCAAGCCAGGCTTCAACAGTACGTGAACCATGAACTTCCAGATATTCAAGCTGGATTTAGAAAAGGCAGAGGAACCAGAGATCAAATTGCCAACATCTGCTGGATCATCGAAAAAGCAAGAGAGTTCCAGAAAAACATCTACTTTTGCTTTATTGACTATGCCAAAGCCTTTGACTGTGTGGATCACCACAAACTGGAAAATTCTTAAAGAGATGAGAATACCAGACCACCCAACCTGCCTCCTGAGCAATCTGTATGCAGGTCGAGAAGCAACAGTTAGAAGTGGACATGGAACAACAGACTGGTTCCAAATTGGGAAAGGAGTACGTCAAGGCTGTATTTTGTCACCCTGCTTATTTAACCTATATGCAGAGTGCTGCTGCTGCTGCTAAGTCGCGTCAGTCGTGTCTGACTCTGTGCGACCCCATAGACGGCAGCCCACCAGGCTCCCCCGTCCCTGGGATTCTCCAGGCAAGAGTACTGGAGTGGGTTGCCATTTCCTTCTCCAGGGCATGAAAGTGAAAAGTGAAAGTGGAGTCGCTCAATCGTGTCCGACTCACTGACCCCATGGACTGCAGCCCGCCAGGCTCCTCTGTTCATGGGATTTTCCAAGCAAGAGTACTGGAGTGGGGTGCCATTGCCTTCTCCATATGCAGAGTAACATCATGCAAAATGCCAGGCTGGATGAAGCACAAGCTGGAATCAAGATTGCTGGAAGAAATATTAATAACTTCTGATATGCAGATGACACCACCCTTATGGCAGAAAGTGAAAAACTAAAGATCCTCTTAATGAAAGTGAAAGAGGAGAGTGAAAAAGTTGGCTTAAAACTCAATGTTCAGAAAACTTAAGATCATGGCATCTGGTCCCATCACTTCATGGCAAATAGATGGGGAAACAATGGAAATAGTGAGAGACTTTACTTTTTTGGGCTCTGAAATCACTGCAGATGGTGACTGCAGCCATGAAATTAAAAGATGCTTGCTCCTTGGAAGAAAAGTTACAACCAACCTAGACAGCATATTAAAAAGCAGAGACATTACATTGCCAACAAAGATCCGTCTAGTCAAAGCTATGGTTTTTCCAGTAGTCATGTATGGATGTGAGAGTTGGACTATAAAGAAAGCTGAGTTCCGAAGAATTGATGCTTTTGAACTGTGGTGTTGGAGAAGACTTGAGAGTCCCTTGGACTGCAAGGAGATCCAACCAGTCCATCCTAAAGGAAATCAGTCCTGGGTGTTCATTGGAAGGACTGATGTTGAAGCTGAAACTCCAATACTTTGGCCACCTGATGTGAAGAACTGACTCACTGGAAAAGACTCTGATGCTGGGAAAGATTGAAGGCAGTAGGAGAAGGAGATGACAGAGGATGAGATGGTTGGATGGCATCACCGACTCAATGAACATGAGTTTGAGTAGGCTCCGGGAGTTGGTGATGGACAGGGAGGCCTGGCGTGCTGCAGTCCATGGGGTCACAAAGAATCAGACACGACTGAGTGACTGAACTCAACTGAGGTGCCTCCAGGTAAAGGACATACTTTGTCATTGGAGCCTGACTACTGCAATACCTTATCCTTTAAAATGTGTACCATTTATGATAAGATTGCAACATGCTTGGAACATTGTTTTCTTCATAATTACTTTGATCCAATATATTCATATAGGAAAATGCAAACTACCCTCGGAAGAGCGCCTCATGTTGCTCCAACCCAGACATTCACCCAATGAGCCTGGTGCCTGCTGCTCTCTGCTCCTTGCACACTGAGTAATCAACTTGCTGCCTTTTCTGGGCCCGTGTTTATAGAAAAAAAATCACTTGTATCACTTAAATGATATTTGCTCTCTAAAAATATGATGCTTTACTCAGTAATAGGATATGATTCATAAGTTGAGAGACTAGACTTGGTAAAAAAAAAAAAAAAAAAGTGACCTCAATGGAAAGGCTGAAATAGAGAATTATCTACTCAAACTCTAATGCCCTTGAAGATGGCAACAGAAAAAAATAATCAAAATATTGATCAGAAACAGTCTTCTTTTCTACCAAAGCAGCCATTTTCCATCATTCAAAACCTTTTCACTCCTCAAAGGCTGCCTCTGCCAGAAGGAAGGAGGAGATAGTTACATCTACAGCTCCCTTCCAAATAAATAAATACAATGCCAATCACTTTCCACCTGTTCCTCAAAAAGGAAACGTGTGTGGAAAAGGGGCTCCCAAAAGTATCTTCCTCAAAGAAACAACAAGAAATACAGTTAATTAGGCCACTGACCTTCTTGTATCAAAGTCAGAAACTAACAATGGGTTAGTAGGAAATTAAGACCAACTTTCCCAAGAAGGACAACTAAAAATACCAAACACTGAAAATCTCCTCTTAAAGCCTCAAAGCAGGATCAATACTATGAGGAATTACCAGGCCCAATTCTAGAACATTAGAACCCAGTTGGGTAGATGTACTACCAGGAGTATTTGCTGATTTAATCTAAAGAGCTGTGAAACCAAGCCCCTTATTTTAACAGTTTCAGGGGGAAATGAGGACTAATATAAAAGCCAAGGGCCACCACAGGTGGAAAATGTCATGAACCATGTCCCGCTCATCTGTGGCCCCAACGGGCTACAAATGGGGGAAGGAGTAAACCACCCTTGGGCAAACTCACAGGCAGTTTGCATCAACTCAGTCGTCCAGGGACTCTCAAGCCTGAGGCTCAGATTAAGCCAGTCACCACCACAACCCCCTACCCTTGGCAGAAGTGAAAGAAACGCTCTGTGAAGGATAACCAGGCATATGTGATGATTTAAATGAGAACCAACAGCAACAACAGGAACAGAGATACTGAAATGAGCAGTTATGGACCTCAATGCAACTGTACTTACAACATTCAAAGCAATTAAAAGCAAAGTCTGAATTTTCAGTAGGGAATTGAAAATGGTTTTTTAATGACTTGAGAAAGAACCAAATAAAAATTCTAGAATGAAAGAAAAAAAAGAATCAAAATCTATAAATCAGTGGAAGGATTTAACAGCTGATAAGACATAATTGAACAGAGAATTAGTAAATCACAAGATGTCAGAAAAACTATGCAGAATGTATCACAGAGAGAGACACAAAGATGAACTTGAACTTGGAGTTCAAGGAGATGAGTGAGAAGTTGAGAGAGAAGCATCACGTAAGGAGGTCACAGCTGAGAATATTTTAGTAAAAGACATCAATCCATGGACTCAGAAGAACTTAAAACTCTCAAGCAGTATAAATAAGAAGAAACCTATACCTACGCATTTCACAGTGAAATTGCAGAAAATCAAAGAAAATCTTAAGAGCCAGCCAGAGGGAAAATTATAATGACCTTCAAAGAAATCCTCAGAGTAATACTTCTCAGCAGCGATAAGAGAAGCCAGAGATGATTGGATGACACCTTCCCCTTGACAGTACTGCTGAAAGAAAACAACTACCACACTAGAATTTCATGTGCAGCAAAAACATGCGTCAAGAAAAAAGGTGCAAGCAACCTCAGTGTCCATTGACAGATACATGAATAGAGAAGTGGTACATACATACAATATTACTCAGCCATAAAAAGAAAGAAATAACATCATTTGAGGAACAAGGATGGACCTAGAGATTATCATATTAAGTGAAGTATGTCAGAAAATGACAAATATCATATGATATCAATTATATGTGGAATTTAAAAAATGATATCAATGAACTTAATTAAAACAGAAACAGACTCATTGACATTGAAAACAAACCTATAGTTACCAAAGGGGAAGAGGAGGAGGGATACGTTGGGAATGAGTTTAACAGATGCACACTACCATATACAAAACAGATAAACAACAAAGGATTTACTGTATAGCTATAGTCTGCATTTTGTAACAAACTATAATGGAAAAGAATTTTAAACATATATATGCATATATATACATATAACTGAATCACTTTGCCATACACCTAAAACTAACACAATATTGTATTCAGTTCAGTAGCTCAGTCGTGTCCAACTCTTTGTGACCCCATGGACTGCAGCACACCAGGCTTCCCTGTCCATCACCAAATCCCAGAGCTTACTCAAACTCATATCCATTGAGTTGGTGATGCCATCCAGCCATCTCATCCTCTGTCGTCCCCTTCTCCTCCTGCCCTTGATCTTTCCCAGCATCAGGGTCTTTTCCAGTGAGTCAGTTCTTCACATCAGGTGGCCAAAGTATTGGAGTTTCAGCTTCAGCATCAGTCCTTCCAATGAATATTCAGGACTGATTTCCTTTAGGATGGACTGGTTGGATCTCCTTACAGTCCAAGGGACTCTCAAGAGTCTCCTCCAGCACTACAGTTCAGAAGAATTAATTCTTTGGCGCTCAGCTTTCTTTATAGTCCAACTCTCACATCCATACATGACTACTGGAAAAACCATAGCCTTGACTAGACGGACCTTTGTCAGCAACGTAATGTATCTGCTTTTTATTATGCTGTCTAGGTTGATCAAAGCTTTTCTTCCAAGGAGCAAGCATCTTTTAATTTCATGGCTGCAGTCACCATCTGCAGTGATTTTGCAGCCCCTCAAAATAAAGTCTCTCACTGTTATCCATTCTTTCCCCATCTGTTTGCCATGAAGTGATGGGACCAGATGCCATGACCTTAGTTTTCTGAATGTTGAGTTTTAAGCCAACTTTTTCACTTTCCTCTTTCACTTTCATCAAGAGACTCTTTAATTCTTCACTTTCTGCCATAAGGGTGGTGTCATCTGCATATCTGTGGTTACTGATATTTCTTCCAGCAATCTTGATTCCAGCTTGTGCTTCATCCAGCCTGGCATGATGATACTCTGCATATAAGTTAAATAAGCAGGGTAACAAAATACAGCCTTGACATACTCCTTTGCCAACCTAGAACCAGTCTGTTGTTCCATGTAATGAAGTAATATTGCATTACTTCAATTTAAAAAAAGAATTAAGGTGTAATTACTTCAATTTAAAAAAAGAAAAAAAGAATTAAGGTGTAATAAAGATATTATTAAATGAAAATAGTCTGCCAAAGAAGACCTGCACCAAAGGAAATAAGTGTTCAAGCAGAAGAAAAATGTTTCCAGGTGGAAGAAATATAAGAAGGAACAACAAAAATGGGACATGTGGGTCACCTTAAATAATACTGCCTGCAGAATGCAGTGTCTCATGGGGTTTACTACATACTGGGAAATACAAGACCACACAAAACATACAAGACCACAACAGCATGTAAGACAAAAGGGAGATGAACCTTCCATACTCTTGGAAGCATGAGCCATGCTGATTCACTTCAGACTTTGATAAGTTACAGGTGCATGTTCTATTTTCTCTGGTAAGCAGGAAAAGAAACATACTTGGGAGAAGGAGGGATCAAATAGTGTTTTTTTTTTTCCTAAGTAATCCACCTAAAAGAAAGGAATGAAACATAAAAGAGATGAGACAAACAGAACAACACACACAAAAAAGTAGATTTAGACCCAAATATAATCAGTGATTACATTAAAGTATAAATAGAATAAAAGAAAATTGGTATGGAATCACAGAATGTTACAATTCATGGTGGCTTTAGGGATGGCAAGCCACTCCACCATTCTTGCCTGGAGAATTCCATGGACAGATAAGTCTGGTAGGCTATAGCCCGTGGAGTCGCATGGAGTTGGACACAACTGAGCGACTAACACTTGAGTTACTCTAAATTTCAAAGTCCCCCTCACTCTCCTGTTAACCCCACAGCTATCAGGATAACATCTAAATTCCTAATCCCATTATACAAACAAAGAAATCAAGGCACAAGTTAAACAGCAAACAAATGGGATATGAACCTCAGCAGTCCGACTCCAAAATCCATGCTCTCGGCTGCTATTGTTGGACAGCTTCCCCAATTTTCAAAACCTCTGTAAGAATCCATATTGTGGCTGAATGATGCTACTACAGGTGGCTACTTAATCAACAGTATCTATATCATGTACTTTTATACCTGGACCTAGAAAGAAAACACCTCTCACGATGTTCAGCCAAAATCCATTTGCAGAATCATGGTATGTCTCCTCTAGCCCTTCGCACCCTCTCCCTGCACCTGTCGGGAGGAGGCTTGGTGGTTCAGGAAACCAGGCTTCTTCTCTGGAGGTGTCAGGGAAGCTGGAACCCACCAGGGACCCCGCTGGAGAAGTCAGGACAGGAAGGCTGTAAGGAGGTTGAGACCTCCCATGCCCGACTCAGGCTGTGGACCATGGAGACGGAGCTGTCGCTGGGCGGGCAAGAATGCGGAGTTACTCTCACATGGGAGAGCAAGAAACCACCTCTGCTTTCGCTGAGAGAGCCGAGCTGATGGAGAGGGGAAGGCATACCACGACCTCAGGACGACTTGCTCTTTAAGCCTCAAAGATGGACGTTTTACCAGGTCCCCCCTCCACAGGCAGCTCGGGGGCAGGAGAAGGGCCTCCCTCCCCTCTCCCCTGAATCCTCAGAGAGGAAATAAGGGGAGAGGGGTGACTGAGCCCCGTCAACAGTGAGCAAGGATTTCTGACTCATGTTGACCTTGTTTCCATTCCCAACTTTAAAAGAGAAAAACCTTGAACAAGTTATTTTACCACTGTTTATTAATTTGTATCTACCTCACAAAGTTGCTATGAAGACAAAAATACAACCAGCCCACCGAGAGAGCCCAGGGCAGAGCCTGACATAGCCAGGCAGACGAGAAATGTGAATTTCTTATACTGCCTTCCAGTTTGACGAGAAAGAAGTAGCTCACGAGTATACACTTTTCCACTTAAATATTAATTTCACTGTGTTGCTTGTGCTTATGCTGTTTTCTTGTTAAGACAGAGGCAACTAAGAAAAGCAGTAATTATATATCAGGGATGTGTGCACATAACCTGACCAACAGAAGGAACCCCTGTATACATCTTCTTATACAAGTCCTGCACCAGCCTGTACCTGCTGCTTTTGTTTTCACAAACCTTCATGTTTTCCAGGAATCCAATCCAAGCTTGCAGACTCTGTAGCCAAATGACTTGTTCTGTGCTGGAATGCTTGCCCCCCCAAACTTAGTTCCTCTCATTTTCATCAGCGGAGAACGAAGTGCTTCTAAAGCAGCATGCTTCAGGTGACCAAGACCAAGCAGCCTTGACAGCTGCAAAGTCTGGATCCTGCCAGTGCCTTCCCCAGCTCTTCTTACTCTGCCTAGTAACTGCTGCAAATGTGGCAAGCTGCAGCCCACACACTTCTGAGACATCCACTACTTCAGAAAATGCTGGCAGGTAAATTAAGGACAAAGAAAAAAACCTCTAAATGCTCCTGATTCCTCTTTCTGTTACAGCACCTTGCTTTGAGCTCTTTTTGGCCACCTGCTAGATATGACAAACATGGGTCAGAGAACCTGAACTGTGTCCTGAAGTTTAAATGGGCCTGCCAAAGAGTCACAGGCTTATGCTGGGGTTCAACTCTGCCACTCAAAATGCTGTGTGGCCTTAGACCACTCGTTCAAACTCTCTGAGCCTAAATTTGCTTAACTTTCACAATAACATAGCAGGACTATGAGAATTAAGTGCATGACTCAGTTCAGTTCACTCGCTCAGTCATGTCCAACTCTTTGCGACCCCATGAACCCCAGCATGCCGGGCCTCCCTGTCATCACCAACTCCTGGACTTTACTCAAACTCCTGTCCATTAAGTCAGTGATGCCATCCAACCATCTCATCCTCTGTCGTCCCCTTCTCCTCCCGCCTTCAATCTTTACCAGCATCAGGGTCTTTCCCAACGAGTGAGCTCTTCGCATCAGGTGGCCAAAGTATTGGAGTTTCAGCTTCAAAATCAGTCCTTCCAATGAATATTCAGGACTGATTTCCTTTAGGATGGACTGGTTGGATCTCCTTGCAGTCCAACGGACACTCAAGAGTCTTATCCAACACCACAGTTCAAAAGCGTCAATTCTTCAGCACTCAGCTTTCTTTATAGTCCAAGTCTCAGATCCATACATGACTACTGGAAAAAACCATAGTCTTGACTAGACAGACATTGTTGGCAAAGTAATGTCTCTGCTCTTTAATATGCTGTCTAAGTTGGTCATAACTTTTCTTTCAAGGAGCAAGTGTCTTTTAATTTCATAGCTGCCGTCACCATCTGCAGTGATTTTAGAGCCCCCAAAATAGTCTGTCACTGTTTACATATCTATTTGCCATGAAGTGATGGGACAAGATGCCATGGTCTTAGTTTTTTGAATGTTGAGTTTTAAGCCAACTTTTTCACTCTCCTCTTTCACTTTCATCAAGAGGCTCTTTAGTTCTTCTTCACCTTCTGCCATAAGGGTGGTATCATCTGCATATCTGAGGTTATTGATATTTCTCCCAGCAATCTTGATTCCAGCTTGTGCTTCCTTCAGCCCAGCATTTCTCATAATGTACTCTGCATTTGCTTCCTGACCTGCATACAGATTTCTCAAGGAGCAGGTCAGGTGGTCTGGTATTCCTATCTCTTTCAGAATTTTCCACAGTTGATTGTGATCCACACAGTCAAAGGCTTTGGCATAGTCAATAAAGCAGAAATAGATGTTTTTCTGGAACTCTCTTGCTTTTTCGATGATCCAGTGGATGTTGGCAATTTGATCTCTGGTTCCTCTGCCTTTTCTAAATCCAGCTTGAACATCTGGAATTTCACATGTTCATGTATTGTTGAAGCCTGGCTTGGAGAATTTAGAGCATTACTTTACTAGTGTGTGAGATGAGTGCAATTGTGCTGTAGTTTGAACATTCTTTGGCATGGCCTTTCTTTAGGATTGGAATGAAAACTGACCTTTTCCAGGCCTGTGGCCACTGCTGCATTTTTCCAAATTTGCTGGCATATTGAGTGCAGCACCTTCACAGCATCATCTTTGAGGATTTGAAGTAGCTCAACTGGAATTCCATCACCTCCACTAGCTTTATTCATAGTGCTGCTTCCTAAGGCCCACTTGACTTCACATTCCAGGATGTCTGGCTCTAGGTGAGTGATCACACCATCATAATTAACTGGGTCATGAAGATCTTTTTTGCACAGTTCTGTGTATTCTTGCCACCTCTTCTTAGTATCTTCTGCTTCTGTTAGGTCCAAACCATTTCTGTCCTTTACTGAGCCCATCTTTGCATGAAATATTCCCTTGGTATCTCTAATTTTTTTGAAGAGATCGCTCGTCTTACCCATTCTCTTTTTTCCCTCTATTTCTTTGCACTGATCACTGAGGTAGACTTTCTTATCTCTCCTTGCTATTCTTTGGAATTCTGCATTTAGATGGGAATATCTTTCCTTTTCTCCTTTGCTTTTCGCTTCTCTTCTCTTCCCAGCTACCTGTAAGGCCTCCTAAGACAGTCATTTTGCTTTTTTGCATTTCTTTTCCTTGGGGATGGTCTTGCTCCCTGTCTCCTGTACAATGTCACGGACCTCTGTCCATAGTTCATCAGGCACTCTGTCTATCAGATCTAGTCCCTTACATCTATTTCTCACTTCTACTGTATAATCATAAGGGATTTGATTTAGGTCATACCTGAATGGTCTAGTGGTTTTCCCTACTTTCTTCAATTTCAGTCTGAATTTGGCAATAAGAATTTGTGGCTCATGATCTGAGCCACAGTCAGCTCCTGGTCTTGGTTTTGTTGACTGTATAAAGCTTCTCCATCTTTGGCTGCAAAGAATATAATCAATCTGATTTCAGTGTTGACCATCTGGTGATGTCCATGTGTAGAGTCTTCTCTTGTGTTGTTGGAAGAGGGTGTTTCCTGTGACCAGTGCATTCTCTTGGCAAAACTCTGTTAGCCTTTTCGCCGCTTCATTCTGTACTCCAAGGCCAAATTTGCCTGTTACTCCAGGTGTTTCTTGACTTCCTACTTTTGCATTCCAGTCCCCTATAATGAAAAGGACATCTTTTTTGGGTGTTAGTACAAGAATGAAATTTTATGGTAGACTTTCTACACAAAAAAGAACTCAATGAAGTTGTTCCTGTTGTAAAAATATGAACCACTACACCTCCTACATATTTGGATACAATTTATTAAGTATTGTTGTCATTGCTGTTGTTCAGTTGCTCATTTGTGTCTCTTTATGACCCCATGCACTGCAGCACGTCAGGCTTCCCTGTCCTTCACCATCTCCTGGAGTTTGCTCAAATTCACATCCATTGAGTTGATTCCATCCGACCATCTCATCCTCTGTCGTCTCCTCTGCTCCTGCCCTCAATCCTTCCCAGCATCACGGTCTTTTCCAATGAGTCAGCTCTTCATAGCAGGTGGCCAAAGTATTGGAGCTTCAGCATCAGTCCTTCCAATGAATATTCAGGGTTGATCTCCTTAAGGATTGGCTTGATCTCCTTGCTGTCCAAGGGACTCTCAAGAGTCTTCTCCAACACCACAGCTTGAAAGCATCAATTATTAAGTATTAGTGGCATCATTTGGAGATATCTGCTTCTGCTATTGAAGATGTGATGACCTTCCCAGCCAGATGCTAGTTATGTCAATGGATGAATACTAAAAATTCCATGTGTATCAGTCAGCACAGGATACCATTACAAAAACCACACTCTAGGTGGCTCCAACAACAGAAAACAATTTTCTCACAGTTCTGGGAATTCCATTTTTAAGGAGCCATCAGATTGGGTTTCTGGTGAGAATCCTCTCCCCAGCTTGCCACCTTCTCACTGTGTCCTCAGATTGCAGAGAGCCAGTGAACTGGTGTCTCATCTTTTTGGGCACTAACCATACTGTGCCAGGGCCCCACCTTTATGACTCATTCAACCTTAATCTCCTTGCTAAGGGCTCCAACTCCAATAAAGTCATGGTGGCTTCAACACGTGAATCTGGAGTGAGGAGGGTGGGGACACAATTCGGCCATAGCACCATGTTTGAGGTGTGAATTTCCAGAGTTTTTCTGGCATAATTAGATATCCCTTTCCCAACAGAGAAGCAGGACTCTGCATGTGCATCTATGGGGCTGACTCAGTGGACATAACCCCCTTGCTTCATCACACTGTGGACATGGGGTCTCTGCCTGTCATGATGTCGTGTAATCAGGTGAGGGAGGTTTTGTCACCCAAAGCCAGTGATCTTGTTGTGGATGGGGAAGAAATCACAGCTCATTAAAAAAACTAATTTAATTTGGGGTTTCATTTTAATTTTTGAGGATATAAATAAAGCATCCCACTCAGTGTATAGCTGTGCTGTCTCTCATGCTCCCATCCAAACAGGAAGTTCCAAGTTTCTCTGCGGGCTTCCCTAGTGGCTCAGTGGTAAAGAACCCACCTTCTAATGTAGGAGACAGGGGTTCGATCTCTGGGTTGGGAAGATCCCCCGGCAAAGGAAATGGCAACCCACTCCAATATTCTTGCCTGAGAAATCCCATGGACAGAGGAGCCTGGCAGGCTACAGTCCATGGGGCTGCAAAAGAGTTGGACACAACTTAGCAACTACCAACAACAATGAGTTTCTCTTTACCTTGGTCAAACAACAATTACTATGACTCCAACCAATATTTGTTGGGAGCTAACCACAAATCCAGTACTTCTTTGGGCCCTTGGGCTCCAGCTGTGAATAAAACAGGCAACAACCCCTGCCCTCATGGAGCTGGCAGTCTAGTGAACACTTATTACCCCTTCACTTTCCATCTCTGCCAAAAATATTCCTTAGTATCAGAGTCAGAGCCAGCTTTCTAAGCCTAGCTGTAACAGGGAGTGTCACTTCACCTCTCCGCACCTCTGTCTTTTCAGCTCTCCAGTGGGGAAGGGCAGGTAAAGTCTAGCTGTGCTGTTAACGCAGACAACATCATGTCAGTAACATGCCTTGGATTTTTCTGTTTGCTTACCTGAAACCTCTTATGTCTCGTACAGCGAGGAGATCAAACAAGTCAATCTTAAAGGAAATCAACCCAGAATACTCATTGGAGGGACTGATGCTGAAGCTCACGCTCCAGTATTTTTGATGCAAAGAGCCAACTCATTAGAAAAGACCCTGATGCTGGGAAAGATTGAGGGCAGAAGGAGAAGAGGGCATCAGAGGATGAGATGGCTGGATGGCATCACTGACTCAATGGACATGAACTGGGGCAAACTTCGGGAGATCGGGACAGACAGGGAAGCCTGGCGTGCTGCAGTCCATGGGGTCACAAAGAGTCAGACATAACTAGGCAACTGAACAACAGCAAGAACCTGAAACTTCAGACTGCCCTGTGTGAGTCCCTGGACAGCTTGTCATGGGGATAGGGGAATAAGGGAGCCAAGCATAGAGGGCAGAAAGGAGCCACCGTCGTCAGAGGCAGGACAGGACTTCTACCTTTACCAAGGGAAATCAAATCTGCACAGAACACTGGCCCCCCAGGGAAGCCATGTTCTAGCCTTGATCCAGGAGAAGGACTCATCCCCAGTGTCATGACACCCTCCCCTAAGATCAGTGTGGTGCAACGCTTCCGGGATTTCATGCGGATGATGATGTTGTGAGCAGAACACCTAGCCTAAAACCAGGCGTGCAGTACCTGGTCCATGAAAGAGAGAGTGATCTATACGCGGGGCAGCTCACACACAGGACTCACCATGAAGCACGGCTCTGTCTCCCCCACTGGACTCAAGGTCATGCCTGGGGCCCCATGGGGCCATTGGGGGTGCAGTCATTGTGACAGGACATGGAGGGAGGTCCAGGTGAAAACCATACAGCTCAGGCTTGGGTGCCAGCACATGACAGCCAACATCACGGCTGGCAGTGGCGGGGAGAGGGGATGGGCGGGGCCTGGAAGAGAGCCCAGAGCTTCACAGAGGGCTGTCCCAGGAGAAAGAGAAGAAAGTATGCCTATGGGCCACCAGGGCCTGTGCTGGAGACAAAGTATCTCAGGAGGCCAAGGAGGCTTCTAATTCTGAGCATGGCGTGCTAGCCAGAGAGACCAAGCTATGGAAGTTACTAGGGCCCTGCTGTGCTTTGCCTAGAGAAAATAAATGTCCACGACATAAGGATGAACATTAATTACCTTTTTTGTGCATTATATTTATATGTAAAGTACTGTTTAAGTGTTTTGCCTATAAATATAATCCTCGTAACAACCTATGAGGTTGGAACTATTATTATACCCACTATATAGATACAGAAATTAAAGCACAGACAGATTAAGTAACTTGCCCAAGGCCACAAACCCAGAGTTTGAGTTGCTCTCACCAGGGAGGACATCACACTGCCCACTATCTCCCTCTCCATTAAAAAGCTTAGTCCCTCTGCTCCACGGGCTCATCACTCTCCAGTCTCCTCCAACAGACCACGAGTGGGCAAACATTTCTGTAAAGGGCCAGAGAGTTATAATTTTTGGTTTTGAGGCCACTTGGTCTATGCAGCAACTACTATAATGTGAGATCAGCCACAGACAATACGTAAATGGATGAGTGTAGCTGTTTCCTTAGAACATTGTTCACGTTCATTGAAACTTGAATTCCATATAATCTTCCCCTGTCAGAAAAATGTGCTTTTTTCAACTATTCAGAAATGTAGACATCTTCCTTAGGTCATAAGTTGTACAGTAACAGGTAGTGTGTTAGATTTGGTCCTCAGCTACAGCTGGCAGATTCCTACAATGGATGCAGTTAAGTGTGGTCTGGGCTGTTCCCCTCTCTGACCTTGGAGGGCTGGGTGGTCTCCACAAGCAGCCTAACTGACAGGAGCCCAGCCTCTCACAAAGGCCCTGATGCCTACTGTATTTATCTAAGATCAGTTATCTTAGATCAATAAGGTAGATCTGTGGATCAAGCGTACAAAAAAAAATTCCATCAAATGACCTGAAAGACACTGTTGTTTTTATATCAATTGAGGAGGAAAGAAAATAGGTAATGGGTCATCACCAGGGAAATGCAAATCAAAAGTTCACACCTGTCGGGATGGCTATCATCAAAAAGAACACAAACAACAACGGAAGGTGAGGATGGAGAGAAAGGGAGTCCTCCTACACTGTTGGTGGGAATGTACAGAGGTTTCTCAAAACACTAACTATAGAACATCATACAACCCAGTAATTTCACTCCGAGGTATGTGTCTGAAAAACACAAAACTCTAATTCAAAAAGCTACATGCGCCCCAATGTTCACAGCAGAATTATTTACAAACTGCCAAGGGACAGAAGCAATCTAAGTGTGCATCAACAGATGAATGGATAAGGATATGGAATATATATACACACAATGGAATACTACTCAGTCATAAAAAAGAATAAAAATTTTTCCATTTGCAACAACACGGATGGACTTGGATGGCACCTTGCTAAAGAAAATAAGTCATACAGAGAAAGACAAATACTGCATGACATCACTTACATGTGAAACTTAAAAAAATACAACAAACAAATGAATTTAAAAAAATGACTCACAAGTATAGACAACAAACTGGTGACTACAAATTGGTGGGGAGGAGGGGCAATACAGGAGTTGGAGAAAAGGGTTATGACAGGATTACATGAAATCATGTATAAAACATGGAAACTGTTAAGCACTGTAGAATGTAAAGAATTTTTCATTTAATAGTAAAAAAAAGAAAAAAACTAAAAGAAAGGTGATGAGAGAGACACAACTGAAGTGACTTAGCACGTACGCACATTATGTAAAATATCTAGAACAGTAGTTAGTGTTCTAAGCACTAAGTTCTATATAAATATCGGTTGCTATTATTGCTGTTGGAATATCAAAGTCTTGACTCTCTATCCAAAATATCAGAGGCCTGCTAGTCCACTTACACCAGTTTGCTTCTGCTAGGAAGCTCGTCTCTATAGCATCTTCACTGCAAGCTGACTTAGGGCAGCCCCTGGGGCCGGGGCGGTACCAAGGTCCAGCTCTTTGGTGTTGCCTCCTTGACCTGGCTTCCATCCCTGTATCTGACTCTCTTTCTCTGCCTGAAGTTGGAGTGCCCCACACTTCA
Organism: Giraffa tippelskirchi; assembly: GCF_054371585.1. NCBI lineage: Eukaryota > Metazoa > Chordata > Mammalia > Artiodactyla > Giraffidae > Giraffa > Giraffa tippelskirchi. The sequence continues at coordinate 75,220,043 of NC_137281.1, read as the reverse complement.
GCCTTATCACAAGCCTGAGCGTGGTAAGTCTCCATCTGTTTTCAGTCTTCCACTCTTGGAGCCGCATGCTGTAGCCCAGGCCTACAGCTGGAGTGCTTCTGTGTCCAGGAGCCCGTGTCAGATGTCAGCCGCCAACAGCACACCCAGCCCCAGTCTAACTCATTCTCACACTCCATCAGACTCCCCCACCTGAATTGTTTCTCGGTCTGCTGCCACCAGGGAGCCTGGATCTCCTTAGACCAACCCTTCCCTTTGCTCATGTGGTCCAAATGGACTCCCCAGCATCCTTGCTATCACAGTAGTGCTTGTGGCGGAGAGTCTTCTTCAGCCCTCATCTACACCCTGCTTCCTGCTTGTAAGCTCACCATTAATCATTTATTCTAGTAAAAGCTGATGCAGTGGTTGTGGTGAGAATGTAGCATGTTACAGGCACTTTGGGAAATGATTGGGTAGTGTCTTAAAAGACACTATTATGCCCCAACCACTAATGCTGAAGAAGCTGAAGTTAAACGGTTCTATGAAGACGTACAAGACCTTCTAGAACTAAGACCAAAAAAAGATGTCCTTTTCATCATAGGGGACTGAAATACAAAAGTAGGAAGTCAAGAGATAACTGGAGTAACAGGCAAGTTTGGCCTTGGAGTACAAAATGAAGGCTAACAGAGTTTTGCTAAGAGAATGAACTGGTCATAGCAAATACCCTCTTCCAACAACACAAGAGATGACTCTACACATAGGCATCACCAGATGGTCAATACCAAAATCAAATTGATTCTTTCTTTGCAGCTGAGGTAGGATAAGCTCTATACAGTCAGCAAAAACAAGACCAGGAGGTGACTGTGGTTCAGATCATGAACTCCTTATTGAAAAATCAGACTTATTCTGAAGACAGTAGGGAAAACCCTAGGCCATTCAGATATGACCTAAATCAAATCCCTTGCAATTATACAGTGGAAGTGACAAATAGATTCAAGGGATTAGATCTGATAGACAGAGTGCCTGAAGAACTATGGACAGAGGTTCATAATGTTGTATAGGAGGTGGTGATCAAGACCATCCCCAAGAAAAAGAAATCAGAAAGGCAAAATGGTTGTCTGAGGAGGCTTTACAAATAGCTGAGAAAAGAAGAGAAGTGAAAGGCAAAGGAGAAAAGGAAAGATATACCCATGTGAATGCAGAGTTCCAAAGAATAGCAAGGAGAGATAAGAAAGCTTTCCTAAGTGATCAACACAAAGAAACAGAGGAAAACAAGAGAATGGGAAAGGTTAGAGATCTCTTCAATAAAATTAGAGCTACCAAGGAATATTTCATACAAAGATGAGCACAATAAAGGACACAGTGGTATGGACCTAACAGAAGCAGAAGATACTAAGAAGAGGTGACAAGAATACACAGAACTACACAAAAAAGATCTTCATGACCCAGATAACGACAATGGTGTGATCATTCACCCAGAACCAGACACCCTGGAGTGTGAAGTCAAGTGGGCCTTGGGAAGCATCACTATGAACAAAGCTGGTGGAGGTGATGGAATTCCAGCTGAGCTATTCAAATCCTCAAAGATGATGCTGTGAAAGTGCTGCACTCAATATGCCAGCAAATCTGGAAAACTCAGCAGTGGCCACAGGACTGGAAAAGGTCAGTTTTCATCCCAATCCCAAAGAAAGGCAATGCCAAAGAATGCTCAAACTACCGCACAATTGCACTCATCTCACACGTTCGCAAAGTAATGCTCAAAATTCTCCAAGCCAGGCTCCAACAGTACATGGAACAAGAACTTCCAGATGTTCAAGCTGGATTTAGAAAGGGCGGGAGAACCAGAGATCAAACTGCCAGCATTCGTTGGATCATCGAAAAAGCAAAAGAGTTCCAGAAAAACATCTACTTCTGCTTCACTGACTATGCCAAAGCTTTTGACTGTGTGGATCACAACAAACTGTGGAATATCCTTAAAGAGAAGGGAATACCAGACCACCTGACCTGCCTCCTGAGAAATCTGTATGCAGGTCAAGAAGCAGCAGTCAGAACCGGACATGAAACAACAGACTGGTTCCAAATTGGGAAAGGAGTACGTCAAGGCTATATATTGTCACCTTGCTTATTTAACTTATATACAGAGTACACTATACGAAATGCCAGACTGGATGAAGCACAAGCTGGAATCAAGATTGCTGAGAGAAATAACAATAACTTCATAATGCAGATGACAGCATCCTTATGGCAGAAAGCAAAGAGGAACTAAAGAGCCTCTTGATGAAGGTGAAAGAGGAGAGTGAAAAAGCTGGCTTAAAACTCAGCATTCAGAAAACTAAGATCATGCATCTGGTCCAATCAATTCATGGCAAATAGATTGAGAAACAGTGGAAACAGTGACAGACTTTATTTTCTTGGACTCCAAAATCATTGCAGATGGTGACTGCAGCCATGAAATTAAAAGATGCTTGCTCCTTGGAAGAAAAGCTATGACCAATCTAGACAGCATATTAAAAAGCAGAGACATTACTTTGCCAACAAAGGTCCATATAGTCAAAGCTATGGTTTTTCCAGTAGTTATGTATGGAGGTGAGAGTTGGACCATAAAGAAGGCTGAGAGCTGAAGAATTGATGCTTTTGAACTGTGGTGTTGGAGAAGACTCTTGAGAGTCCCTTGGACTGTAAGGAGATCAAGCCTGTTAATCCTAAAAGAAATCTGTCTTGAATATTCATTAGAAAGACTGATACTGAAGCTCCAATACTTTGGCCACCTGATGAGAAGAGCTGACTCATTAGAAAAGACCCTGATGCTGGGAAGGATTGAAGGCAGGAGGAGAAGGGGATGACAGAGGATGAGATGGTTGGATGGCATCATCAACTCAATGGACATGAGTTTGAGCAAACTCTGCCAGATGGTGAAGGACAGGGAAGCCTGGTGTGCTGCAGTCCGTGGGGTCACAAAGAGTCAGACACGACTGAGCGAATGAACAATAAAAGTGTCTTAAAAAGTCAAATATACACTCACCATACAATCCTGACTACATTCTTATGTGTCTGTGTGTGCTTAGTCGCTCAGTCGTGTCTGAGTCTTTGAGACCCCATGGACAGAAGCTTGCCAGGCTCCTCTGTCCATGGGGATGCTCCAGGCAAGAATACTGGAGTAGGTTGCCATGCCCTCCTCCAGGGGATCTTCCCAACCCAGGGATCGAACCCATTCTTCCTCATTGCAGGTGGATTCTTTACCATCTGAGCCACAAGGGAAACCACGAGGATATTCCCACACTGCAGGTGGATTCTTTACCATCTGACCCATGAGGGAAGCACTCTTACATGTCTACTCAAGAGAAATAATGTCAATATATGTCCACATGAAAACATGTATGCAAATGTTCATAGCAGCATGGTTTATAATAATAGAAGACTCAACAGTAGAAGTTGAGTAGAAACAAGTCAAATGTCTATCAACTGATGAATGGATAAATAAAATATGGTATATTCTAACAATGGAATACTACTCATCAGAGCTAACTCGCTTCAGTCATGTCCGACTTTTTGTAACCCTATGGACCATAACCCACCAGACTCCTCTGTCCGTGGGATTCTCCAGGCAAGAATACTGGAGTGGGTTGCCATGCCCTTCTCCAGGGGATCTTCCCAACCCAGGGATCGAACCCATGTCTCTTATATCTCCTGCATTGGAAGGCAGGCTTTTTACTACTAGCACTATCTGGGAAGCCCACTCCTCATCTGTAGAAAGGAACAAACTAATACTTGTTACAGCATATATGAACTTTGTAAACCATGTGAAGTGAAGGGAACCAGACAGAAAAACTACATATTATATGACTCCATTTATATGGAATTTCTAGAAAAGGGAAAAACAACACAGAAAGACGATTAATGTTGGCCTTGGTCTGGGGGTGGGACAAGTACTAGGGATCTTTTAGGAGTGACAGAAATGTCCTAAAACTTGATTGTGGTGATGTTTACATAACTGTATAAATCTACTAAAATTCATGAAAGTATACACTTAAAATGGATAAATTATATGATATCTAAATTACATAGGTTTTTTTCTTTTTTAAAAATTAGTTTCTATTACAGTATAGTTGATGTGAAGATGTTTTTTAACATAAAAAAATCCAATGATAACTCCTTAATGGTGCAATATTTGCTTCAAATACAAAGTATCTTTATTTTTGGTAGCATAGATGACACTACCCAAATATACTGCATTTTACTCTATAGCTATTCTATAGAAGGCATCTTCTGAGAACCTCTCCCTACCCTACAAAAAGTTAAAACTCAAGCTTTGTAATTATAGGTTCACCATGAACATCTCCTACCAACTTCCCTGAAAATCTTCACTAAAAGGCACCACTTTAAAAATTAGAATAAACATATTATAGCTGATATAAAAAGGTACAATTAATTTCTTGACATTTTTTAGAATGATAAAGCTAACAAGCAAAAGGAAATTTGACTGGTATTTTAACACCAAACTTAGAGAACTCTGATGTCTTACCTGAAGTCTCACTAATAAAATCTCAACATGATCAACTGGATCTCTAAATTATACTTATTTTATCAAATCAGAAATATATCTGGCTTCTTTAATGGCTTACAAAGGGCTTCACTTCGTTCAAGACTGCAATGGACCATCTCCCCCACCCCCACCCCAAACTGTTTAGCTTGTTTTGGTATAATACCCTGCACAACTAGTGTTCTTTGAAACATACTTTAAAACATGCTGATGTGGATAAAAACATGTTTAGCTACTATCTGTTATCTTCTCCTTCAGCACCTTTGTTAATGATATTTGGTCACCTTTCTTTTCTCAAATTCTCTGTGTAATTAAGGGGTTTGCACCAATGTTTTCTCTCCTTTAATGGTTCGTTTTAGCATGGAAAATAACAGCCAATCTTTTTGAAATTAAAATTCACACTTTCAATGAAAATAGCCCAATTTCTCATCCTTGTGTAATTTTAAAACTTTCCACATGCCTTTGTAACAGACACAGACTCCTCCAGCTTCAGATCTGCTGTGAAGATCTCAGATGAGGTTAAACACATTCCTCTTCAGAAATCTCATTCTTACACTAACCCAGGCTTGTCTCTCCAGACTGCTCCTCTACTTGGGTGTTTTTTAAAGCATGTTTGTCTATCCCTGCTACTGGTCCATTATCATCTGGGAACACGATGTTTTGTAGGGGTCCTCGAGCTGAAGAACATGCAGAAGCTCTTAAACTTCAGTCCATCCAAGTGCATCATATTAAGTGGTTTTTTTTTCCTTCATCAATATTTTGTCTGTGATCCTTCTGTTTCAACAAGGTTTCCAGTGACAGCACAGAAGTCAAAATGAAGCCATTTTTTTTTAGCATTTTGTTTTAGTCAACTGAGAGTTTTTTGGAAAAGCACTTTCAATTTTAATTAAAACCCAGGGCTCAGAGGAGGGCTTGTAGATCAGATTCTGCCCATGTAGAAAGAAAATAAGCATAACTCACAGCGTAACCCAGTGTTGTTCTGCTTTGCAATTGATCAAATAATATTATGCCAACATCTTCTCCATTACTGGAGGCTAGTTATGAATGTATTCCTGGTAAAATAGTCAATATAAAATGTTTTAACCACACTAAAAATTATTAAAAAGTACTTGAGTTTCAATTAACTAAGCAAACAATTACATGAAATTTTATGCAAAAGACCAATACTGTGTGAAAGAAAGTAGAGAAAATACTAATTCTTATGTCCAAGAGCTCCTTGATTTGTATTTCCACGAAATAAAAATATTTTGCCTTGGGGACTTCCCTGGTGGTCCAGTGGCTAAGACTCTGCAGTCCTAATGCAAGGGGCCTGGGTTCAATCCCTGGTCAGGGAACTAGATCCTACATACTGCAACTAGGAGTTAGCATGTCCCAATGAGGATTGAAGATCCCATGTGCTGCAGCTGAGACCCAGCGCAGCCAAATTAATTAATTAAAATTTTCTTTTACCTTTCAAATACAGATTTCCAAATATTCAGGAATAAAATGTTATAAAATTCTTTTAAACAACATGTTATTATAACCAAGCAGCATTTTGATAAGTTTTGTTTACAAAACTTTCTAGGAAGTGACCAGGTTATTGTTCATTTCAGTAACACACATGGACTTATTTTCAATGTAAAAATGAAGAAGAGAACATAAGACAGTTGCAAATAGGATTTGCTGTCAACAGAGGAGATGGAGACTTCAAAAGCGGTCTTTTTCTAGAGGAGTCCCTACTACGGCACCATCGGAGGGGCAGCTCTTGGATGAGATGTCCAGAAGACTGGATAAACATACTTACTGTGACTCCACTGATAGTAAGTTACTATACTTATTCAAATAATTTCACTGGCAGAAATACCAGAGCTCAAAGTGTATTGTTCTTGAATCTTAAGAAATAATTTTAAATGATGCTCAGTATGAGTGGAAATGTTAAGAGAAAAGTGGGCAGATGCCATACATTAATACTTCCACAGATTAAAAGTAATTTGAGGAGACACATCATTTTACTGATGACACAAAAACAATCATAGTAAGAATAATGGCTTATATTTATCAAGCAGCATATGAAGAGCATTACCTCCATTACCCCACCGAACCACACAGCAATTGTATCATGTAAGCACTATCATTACTTATCTCCACTTACCCATGAAGGAATGAAGGTTAACGAGGTTCAGCAGCTTGACCAAGGTCACACAGTTACTAAGTGACAAGGCCGAGGCTGGAATTCAAGTCTGTCTGATGGCCAAGGCCAGCTCCCAATCGCCTTCTGCAACTCTCTCATGGGATAATGTGTTCTTAAAGCAAAGTTCACATTAGCCTTTGTGTGATTCCTCTGGGGAAATGAAAAAGCTAAATTGATTTGCTAAAAAAAACAGAAGCATCTGGCCAACTTGAATTTCAGATTTTGCATTTAAAGGTTCTGAGGTTACTGTTTAAAAACAGAGCTGCTATAGCTGCTAAAATGCCTCTGAAAAAGGCACCAGCAAGAACCCATCACCTCGCTCACTACCACCACAAACAGCAATGAAACACTCTCTTATGGTTCAAAACCTTCCTTAATTTGTTTCAACACCAAATTTAGGCATGGCCCCTGCCAATGGGCCTCCTGTAAAATATCCAGAGGCTCTAGTTCTGGGTAAGGTGCAGTAAGCACACTCTACTCTGTCTCTCCAACCTAATGCAACTATAGAACCAGTGAGACTTCATGGAGCAGTTATTTGAGAACCTTGAACAGTAAAGAGTAGCAAGTGGACTGGAGAAGACAACCAGAACTCAAAGTATCTTTGAACTGGCATGACTTGACCATCTTCCCCGCTACTGGTACCCTTGGACTGTATTCAGTGCAGACTGAAAACCATCACTGCTCTCACAGAAAATTCCAGAAGAAGCCCTATTTTGGCTAAAAGAATGGGAAAGCGATCTCCTAACACTTGGAGGAGGAGGAGTCTACATTTTTTCCATCTTTTCCCGCTTTCTCTCATCCCAGCCTTCAAGCTGCCCTGTGACAGTAGCAGTAGCAATTTATATGAAACTAAAATTTTAAAGGATGAGAACTTTCCTTTTCAGTCTGAGAAGCTGTGATCTAAAGAAGGTGATAAAATCTCTGTTATTCTTTTTCTTTTTTAAACTATCATTGCTTGGCTCCAAATGTGGCCACAGTCACAGGAAAGGTATAGCAGAATGAGGTAAATCAAGTCCCAGACTCCCGGACAGAGGATCAAAAGGGGGAGCCCTGGGGAACTAGAAAATACTGAGAGATTGCAAAGAAGGAAGATCTTGGAAAACAGAAACCATAAAATTGTTTATGTACTCCTGGGGTCACCTCCAAGTTGCACACACATGGATCTCACATTAAACGGCAGAGCTAGACTTTGAGAACTAAACTATGAGATAGATCAGCTCCCAGGTTACAGGCTGGCCACTGGGCGGCATACACACCAGACATAAGCAAAGAGCACTGTATTGGCTTAAAAAATGAAACTTATATTGAAACTGCAACCCACAGAAGGCTGGTAAGAGCTTACAGCTGAAACCCAGCTGGGTTGATTCCCTGCTGAAACAAAACTATCAGGATCTGACATAAGATTTAATCAAGATACAAAGTTTCATAGTATAATACAATCCAAAATTCCTAAGAACCAAGAAAGTCACAACTTGCATGGGAAAACAATCAAAAGATGCTAACATCAAGTGACAAGGGTGTTAGAATTATCTGACAAAGAACTGAAAACAACTTTAATAAAATATGGTCCAATAGGTAAAGGTTAACATTTGAAGCAAACAGAAAGGTACCAAGTCAAAGCAAAGAACAGATGATACAATGAAGAACCAAATGGAAGTTTCAAGATTGAAAGATAAAATAACCAAAGTACAAAACCTAATTAAATAGGCTCAGTATTAGAATGGAGGTAAAGGAAAGAGTCAGTGAACTTTAAGACAGATCAATACAAATGATCCAATCTGAACAGAGAGGGAAAACTAAATAAAAAATGAACAGAACCTCAGAGAACTGTGGAGCAATAACAGAAGGTCAAACATCATGTCATGGGAGTTTGAGAGAAAACAGAAAAAGTCTTTGAAGAAACAATGGCTGAAAGCTTCCCAATTTTGATGCATTTTGGTGAAATCTACATAGTCAAGAAACTTAACAAACTCTAAACAGGATAAGTAAAGTGAAAGTGAAGTCGCATCCGACTCTCTGTGACCCCATGGACTATAGCCTACTGTGCTCCTCCATCCATGGGATTTTCCAGGCAAGAGTGCTGGAGTGGGTTGCCATTTCCTTCTCCAGAGGATCTTCCTGACCCAGGGATCGAACCTGGGTCTCTTGCATTGTAGGCAGACGCTTTACTGTCTGAGCCACCAGGGAGTCTAAACAGGATAAACCCCAACAAATCCATGTCCAGAAACACTGGAATTAAACTACAGTAAACTAAAGACTAAAAAATTCTTAAAAGCATTCAGAGAAAACGATGCATTATTTATAGGGGATTCAAAGACAAGATTTCTCAACAGAAACCATGAAGGACAGAAGGAAGTGAAGCAACATTTTCAGAATGCTGAAAGAAAAGAATTAACAATCCAGAATTCTATATTCAGTGAAAATATCCATCAGGAACTAAGGTAATACTTTCTCAAGCAAAGGAAAATTAAAAGAATTAGTATCCACCAGAACTTCTATTAAAAAAAAAATTCTAAAGGAAATCCTTCAGACCTAAAGGAAATGATACCAGAAGGTAATCTGGAAGATTAGGAACAAGGAAGAGCAACAGAAATTGTAAATATCTAAGCAAATATAGTAGACTGCTATTCTCCTGAGTTCTTCAAAATGTGTTTGACAGTTGAAAGAGAATTTTACAACATCTGATGTATGTGGACCTAATACATAAGAAAACTATAACAGAAAAAGGGTAGGATAAAAGGGCCTATATGAAGTTGTCTTCATTATCACTTGAAGTAGAACAATGTTTTCACTTGCAAAGAAATATTGTCAAAAATATAACATGTAAATTTAAAGTGAATACTAACAAGTTTTCAATAACCCAAAGAAAGCAGAAAAGAGGAAATACAGCAATAAAAGAATAGAGGAAGCAAACAGGACACAAATAATAAATCTGTAGATCTAAACTAAGACATCTCAATAGTGCATTAAATACAAATGGCCTAGACAAATCAATTAAAAGACAGATTGTTAGAATAGAATAGTATTAGAAAATATACACTTTATAAACAAAAGCTATCATCCCTGTCCAGCACCCTCCAAATAAAGACTGTATTGTTCTGGTGTGAAGGAGATAATGAAGTGAAGTGAAGTGAAAGTCACTCAGTCATGTCCAACTCTTTGAGACTCCATGGACTATACAGTCCATGGAATTCTCCAGGCCAGAATACTGGAATGGGGAGCCATTCCTTTCTCCAGAGAATCTTCCTGACCCAGGGATCGGACCCAGGTCTCCCGCATTGCAGGCGGATTCTTTACTATCTGAGCCACCAGAGAAGCCCAAGAATACTGGAGTGGGTAGCCTATCCCTTCTCCAGTGGATCTTCCCGACCCAGGAATCAAACTGGGGTCTCCTGCATTTACCAACTGAGCTACTAGGGAAGCCCCGAAGGAGATACTAGTAGCGTCAAAAATGGTCCCTCTCAAATAGAGACACCCTTCATTGCTGGAGGGGTTATCTGGTTACCTGGTTACATTGCTGGAGGGGTTATCCTGGTTACCAACTGTGCTATTTTATTTAGAAATATCTTATTGTACTACATTAATGTAACTGAATTTTCTGTATTGGAGACATGTTTTCCATTTTATTTGTGATATGAGACTATTTTTCCTGCCAAGTAAATTAACATAATTAGATATAAACAAACATTGACCAAAAAAAAAAAAAAAAACACATTGTTAGAATGGACTAGAAACACATGACCTGACCATATGCTGTCTATAAGAAATGGACTTCAGATACTGGTAGGTTAAAAGTAAAAGGATGGAAAGAGAAATTCCATGTCAATTGTGATCAAAAGAAAGGAAGAGTGATTGTATTAACATCTGTCTAAGTAAACTTCAGATCAAAGAAAGTTACCAGGGATTAAAAAGGGACATTACATAATGATAAAAATGTCAATTCACCAAGAAGACATAACAATACTAAGCTTGCAATCACCAAATGACAGTGCTGCAAAATACATAAAGTAAAAACTGACAGAATTAAAAGGAGAAACAAACAAACCCACAATTATAGTTGGGAGCTTCAACTCTCAGTTTTCAATAAAATACTAAGCAAAATATCAGTAAGGATATAGAGGAACTGAACAGCACCAAAGAGCTGAATCCAACGGACATTTAAAGAACACTTTCCCTAGAAGATATCCCATTTCTTTACTTTGCTTTGCAGAAAAATCTCAAAATAGTTTTCTAAATTTGCTGTCTCCAATTTCTTTCCCTTACTCTTTAAGCTGCTCTAAGCAGATTTTTGCCTCCATCACTGTGCTGAAACCATCCTGGTCAAGTTCACCAATGACCTTCATGTTCTAAATCCAATGGTCCAATATCCGTCCTCATCTTACTTGATCAGTTAGGAGCACGTGACACAGTGGCTGACTCCACCCTCTTTGAAACATTATTTTTCACTGGGTTTTCAGGTTACCACCCTTTCTTCTTCCTACTCAGGAACTACTGCTTCCTACTAAACTCCACAGATTGGATTCCTCCTCAACTCAGTCTCTAAATGCTGGATGCCTCAGGACTTAGTCTAGTCCTCAGATCTCTTCTTTCTGTCCACTTCCACTCCCTTAGTAATCCCATCCAGGTTCACAGCTTTAGGTGTCATCTATGTACTGATGACTTTCAAACATGTCAGTGGGAAGGACCCAGCCCCTGAACTCCAAGCCTGTATATATTTCACTGCCTTTGCAACCTCTCCACAGAGCTATCTATAAGTCAACTCTAATTTAACATATTCAAACCTGATCTGACTATTATCGTCTCTTTTTTTAAAAAGTACTTCTCACCTCCTCAGTGGTTTTCAATTACTTAGAAAAAAATCTTAGTTCATGTATGATTCCTTTCTTTTCCCAGGTTAGTGGCAATAAGGCATAGTAGTTGAAAATATGCTCTGGATCCAGACCACCTGGATTAGAATCCTATTTTCATCACTAACTAGTCTGTGATACTACACAAATTCCCTAACCTTTCAGTGCCTCAATTTCCTCACCTTTTGTCGTTATTTACTCACTAAGTTGTATCCAATTCTTTGTGACCCCATGGACTGTAGCCTTCCTGGCTCTGCTGTCCATGGGATTTTCCAGGCAAGAATACTGGAGTGATTTGCCATTTCCTCCTCCAGGGGATCTTCCTGACCCAGGGGTCGAATCTGTGTCTCCTGCATTAACAGGTGGACTTTTTACTGCTGAGCCACCAGGGAAGCCCTTCCTCCTCTATAAGACAGCAATAAAAATAGTACTTTCTTCCTCAAAGGGTTGTTATAGGGATTAACTAAATTAGTAGGTGTAAATTATTTAGTGAGAATATACAAATGTTGGCTATTATTTTTAATCTCATCATCGCCATCTCATGCTCTCAAATTTAATCCATCAGAAATTATGCCATCTGTGTCTTCAAAATACATTTGGAATCTGAATATTTCTTACCACCTCTTGCCATTATCACTTTCATCCAAGCCATGGACATTTCTCTCCTGAATTACTCCAATGAGCTCCTAACTTTTCTCTTTCAGACTAGTCTCAATGCATCAGGCAGAATGATCCTGGTAAATCAGTCCTCTGGTCAGAACCATCTAGTGACTCCCATGTTGTTCAAATTAAATGCCAGAGTCCTTAAGACAGACTAAACTCATATAAGATGTGCCCACCCCTCATCTCTCTGACCTCACCTTCCCTACCCTTCCTTCTCACTTATCCCACTCCAAAAATATAGACCTGCTTGTGGTTCTTTCAAAATGCCAAAAACATTCCAGACAAAGGGACTCCCTCTGTCTGCAACATTCTTCCTCCAGATATCCGCATGGCTTGCCGCTCATCTCTTTCAAGTCTTACATCAAAAGCCACCTTCCTGAAGACCCTCTCTGGTATTATATCACATCAGTTAGGAGCCCAGACTCCACAGCCAGCCTGGATTCCAATCCTGACTTTGCCATTTTCTGATGGCATGACCTTCAGTAAATTACTTAATCTCTCTGGGTTTCAGTTTCCTCATCTTTAAATGGAGAATAATAATACTGCCAGCCTAAATAAGATTGTTTTGAGGATTCAACAAATTAAAATAAATTGCTTAGAATGGTGCCTGACATGTGGTAAGGGCTGTCATTGATTAAATCTAAGAAGCTATGCATTATAAGACACACCATTATTTTATTTTCCATTTTAAATATTGTCAATTAAATTAGTAAATGTTATCAGTTATAAAATGCATTCCAATTTTAGAGCTGCAAATTTTTTTCTGAAAAAGTACACCTTAACATCAGTGAAATGTGATCTTTTCAGGTTTTTCTGTAAGATGGTGTGAGAAAACCTGAGCAAATATTTTGGCCAACTGACTATTTCACTGAGTGGCATTTAAGATCCAGTTCTATTTTATATCATTTCCTTCCTTCATATATTCATATAGTATACACACACACACACATATATTTAATGAGTACCTACTGTGTGCTGGGTACTTCAGGTGCATGTGTTGTTTTTACAAAACAGTTGTCAGGAGTCAGGAGGCACCTTTCAGGAGCTGAAGGCAGAGGCCAGCCCGAGCCCTGGCCAGTGTAGGGGGCACAACCAGGAGGGTGGCATCTGGCAGCCACACCGGGATCCCCTTGCTCAGGTCCCTGCATTCCCATGACTTGCATCTTATAATTTTGGCTATTTTCCCAGTTCCAGAGTCTTGGCTGTAGCTCTTGATGACAAGGTGGAACACGTGCCCAGCATTTCTTTATGTCCTTCCAGTAGTGACCTTCTGAAGGGAATGTCACCATTACTGATGAAAGTGGCCAACCCAATACTTACTTAAACTGGCTTGTTTCCCTTATCAATCTAAGGACTCACGTCAAACTTTTCCCCCTTAAGTGAAAGAAACTCAAACATGTTAAATGTGGAAACATTGATAAAAGATATTCTGCAAAAGTCTAAAATGAGCAGATTTATTTCAATGCAACAAAAGTCTATTACACACACACACACAGCTGCAGAGTAGGAAATGAAATCCCAGGAGTTTAGTTTCCATGGAGGCAGATGAACCACTAAGCACAGTATAAAGTCTCCTTTCAGTTCAGTTCTCATATCCTGACTAATCACCTGCATTTAAAATTTTACCCTAATAAGGGAGTGGTCAAAATATAAGCAACATTCATCATACCTATGATGCTAGAAGGGTCTGTCCTCTATCTGCAGAAGAGGATGATCTCGTTTCCTTAAGGGCCCTTATAACTACCATGGGGGATCAGGGAAGAAGCCTCTGCTTCAGGTTCTGCTCCTGGGGTGTCTGGGTGCTTAGCAGAGAGAGCAAGTGGAGTTATTACCGTCACCCCACAGTCTGCCATGCTCCTGGAGGAAGGGGGATGGAGAGGGGAAGGGAAATGTAAAACTAACTAACCAACCAAAGAACAGACCCTGGCAACCTCGCTGACACTCACAGTGTGGGTGTGCTATCTTCCACCTCATTTGAAAGCTCAGTAGCTGGGGTTGGTAATAAAACCCTGCAGTAAAAAGCCACAGGGAGAAACCATAGTTTTCTGACTCTGAAGACAAGTAGGCAAACAAACTGATTAGCTCCCATCACTTCACACAGCCAAGCCCCTGCCAACGTCAAATGACACTGCTGGTGACATCTTCCGATTCAAAAGATATGCACTGGGCAGCAGCATTCCCCTTCAAGTTACAGGTTTCTTCCATTTCATTTTATTATTATTATTATTATTATTACTAATCCCTTAACCCTGGATTACAATTTTTTTTATCATTACAAGTCTGACAAAGCAATGATGCACTTGGTTTCCATGACAACCCTTCACAAAAAAGTTCAACCTGCTGCATCACCATGAAGCACTTTGAAAATCATTTCCTAGCAACCCCAGAGGTACCCAGAGACATGGACCTTTATCTGCCCTTTACTTAGACCTAGGAGAATTACACACAGGATGACAGAGAAACCAGGTCACTCAGTTACTGCTAACAGCAAGTGGGCATATTTCATCAGTGTATGAAGCTGAATAATTCCCAGCTGTGTCTGCAAGAAGACATATGTGCCTATCTGGATGTTTTTAACACACTGCACCTTCTTCCTCTCAGGGGCTACAAAAACACCCAACTAAATTCCACTTTGACCCATTTGAAGACAAGTGATCACCTTCAAATAATTCACTAACATCAATGCACTCATCTGAAAAACGGGAATTTAAAAATTACCCTCTGCCAATTATGAAAACTTGGGCTTCCCTTGTGGCTCATCTGGTAAAGAATCTGCCTACAATGTGGGAGACCTGGGTTCAATCCCTGGGTTGGAAGATCCCTCTGGAGAAGGGAAAGGCCACCCACTCCAGTATTCTGGCCTGGAGAATTCCATGGACTGTATAGTCCAAAGGGTCACAAAGAGTCAGACACAACTGAGTGACTTTCAATTATGAAAGCGTGGCACCCTCTGCTTTAGGCTTACCACAGTATAATGATAAGCACCCGTGTAAAGAAGCTTTTGCGGCAGAAAATGTGAAAATAAAATGGAATTAAAAAAAAAAATGAGAAACAGACGTTTTTCTATACTTGCACTATTTCTCAAGGTTCTCCAAAATAACACTTTCTAAAATTAACAAAAAATAGAATGCGCTGACTGTAAGATAGTTGGTTATTGTGCAAACCAGTCTCCAACTGCAACCCACCAAACCTGTCTGCTGCTCTGCACCCCGGGAAGCTCACCTCTGCAGCCTGCACCACCAGCCTCCTCTCCCAGCTGGCTTCACGTTGGCCGGACAGCGGAGGGTGAGGAGAGACTGAGCCTGGGGCATTTCTTCCCCCCACCTTCCTGCTTCGGTGCCCTGGTCGGGCAATACCTTGTGCCACTATGAGTACTCTCCTGCCAGGGGCCCTACGGCCTGCGATGCTCTTCCTCTCGTGGCCCCTTCAGCCCTAGAGCTGGTTAGGGCTTCCCATGGTTGCTGGTTGGGGCACCTCTCTCAGCTTTCCTAATCTCTGCTCACACCTCTTCTCCATTTAAATCTCTCCATGAGAACCATCTGGGTTGAATTGTTTCCCCTGGGACCCTGACTGATGCAACTTTGACAACTGCAATCAATTCTGAATTAACATGGAGCAAAATCTTTTGTCACACAGCTCCCTTTTGACATTATTTCCATTATTATCATTCCCCCGTTCTCTGATTACCATACAAAAGAAGCTAGAAAAGACAGTGATTTGAAATTCCCTCCTTTGAAGTGTAAGTCTGATAAATCTGATTTATTCCTCAATAACCAGGGAAAAGGCAGCTTAAAGAGAAACAGAATGTTTCCTTAGGAACTTTATGTCCATCTACAAAGCAAAGCTATTTAATCAACATGAGTTTGAGCAAACTCCCGGAGATGATGAAGGGCAGGGAAGCCTGGCGTGCTGCAGTTCATGGGGTCACAGAGTCGGATACAACTTAGTGACTGAACAATGACAACAACAAAGAACTGGAAAATAGGAAGGGCAGTTTTCCCCAGACCTCCCCTGAGTACTTTTCAACTGGGTCTTCAGAGCCTGGCTTGTTTAGCTTGCTGTATTGCGAATTTCCACACCAGGCAGCTGCACTGGCATTCACATGAGTAGGTAGAATATGCATTCCTAAACAACTACACATGAATTTTGCATGAGCCACCATTTGGGAATTATGTTCACCACCATCCCCTCTAAATTAGCAAAACAAATAACAAGAACCAGCACATTCTATGTGACTCATTGTGCCCAAACCAGAAACCTGGCCCCACATTTAATTCTAATGTTTCCCATGATTTCGTACTGATACCAAGCTTCTGAACCAAATCCAAACCTTAGTTTCTGCACTTGTAAAAATGGTAACTGACCCTCTCAGGTGTTACTGTGAGATCTGAATGATACGTGCTCAATGGTACTTTCTGCAGCGGCAAAAGAGAGTGCCTCTTAGCCCCAAGTTGTTTCCCTTTCTTCAGAATCCTACCAATTACTTCTCTTAGACTGAAATTGGGGCAGTGACTCAAATGTGTAGCTTTCTTCTAATGCACAGGATACAACCTGCTACACTGTGATTCTAGAGCTCTGGGATAACCATTCCCTTCTCCAAGGGATCTTCCTGACCCAGGGATTGAACCCTGGGTCTCCTGCATTGCAGGCAGACTCCTTACCATCTGAGCTACCAGGGAAGTTCTATAAAAATGACAAGGAACACTAACAGTTATTCTGAGGGCTCCCTGAATCTAGCATTGAACTGAGACCCAAATTTATATCAGACTTCATCTGTGGTATCTTGCTCAATTCTTCAAAACAACCCTGAATCAACTGTAATAAGATCAACTTCACACCCACCTGACTGTCTCTAATTTAAAAAGACAGTTAATAACAAGTGCTGGTGAAGATGTGGTGAGAGACACCCCCCACCACCACCATAGATGGTAATAGAAATGTAAAATGATGTGGCTGCCCTGGAAAACAGTCTGATGGCTCTTCATAAAGTCAAACACGGAGTAACCATGTGATCCAGCAATCTACTCCTGCCAGACACCCAAGAGAAAGGAAAGCATGTGTTTATACAAAAAACTGTCCAGGATGCTTGCAGCAGTGTTATTTAAAATAGCCAAAAAGTAGAAACATCCCAAATGTCCATCAATGAATAAATACATGAATAAAATGTGGTATATCCATACAATGGAATATTATTTCACAATAAAGAGGGATAAAATACTGATATATGCTACAGCACAAAAGAACCATGACAATATCATACCAAGCAAAAGAAGTCAGACACAAAAGGACACATAGCACACGAGTCCCATTCTACATGAAATGTCCAGAATAAGCAAGTCCATAAAATAAAATAGACAAAATTAGAATAATCATTGTTAAGAGCTGGGGAAGTAAGGAATTGGGACTGACTGTGAATGGGTATGGAGTTCCTCTGGGTATGATGGAAATATTTTAGAATTAGACACTGGTGATAATTGTAAAACATAATGAATGTATTAAAAACCATTAAACTGTACAATGTAAAGTGGTGGATTTTATTTATATGAATGTATAACTCAACTGAAGAAAAAGTCGGCAACTTGACACTTTGTACAAAGTGGCCTGGTGTAGTATTTGCTGGATTATAACATTCCAAGCACTACACAGGACAGGACAGAGGCTCCCTCTTCGTGGCCGAGGCTTACTAAAAGTCTAACACTGACTTTCCTTTGGTCAAACTGTTTGAAAGGAAAACGAATTCTGTATTTGATTCTGTCTCCTATCCCTGAGGCATATGGTTTGACTAGAAAGTAAATTTACATAGTTACATTGACTGCATTGAGAACATAAACATTGTAAAGAATATTTGGAGATAAGCTCTCCTGCAGTCAGTCACAAATTTACAAACCTGTATACACACTTTTAGTCCTCTTCCTTCTACCCATCCTTTCCTTCTTCCCATTTCTCTCTCCCCTGCTTCCTAGCAAGGATGTTCTGCCAAAACTAAGCCAAAACCCAGGCATCATTCCAGTTTGTTCCATCTCCCACCTCTACCTCATCCAAACATTAAATCACTTCCTAATTTAAAAATTAAAAATGTATTCCCTCCTCTCTATTGCCACTACTTTAATCCAGGCCCTCTTATCTCATGCCTAAGTTATTATAAAAGGTATCAAAATCAAACTTCCACAATCTGCCCAGATCAAGAAACCACAACCCCAAGTCACTACCCTGCTTAAAATCCACCCCGTGATCACTTGATAAAGTCCTCATTTTTTAGCCTGGCAAAGGAGAAGCCCATAACTCAGCCCTTACCGTACATTTCTGACTCTTCTGCCTGTCTTCCACCCACAGTTTACACTTAATTATTGGATGGTAGTCCTCAGACATATGATCTTACTTCACCCACTACCATGTCTGTGTACACTGTTCCCTCTGTTTGAAATTCCCTCCTCCTCTCTACCTTATACATACCAAGTTAATTCTTAGTTGTCCTTCAAGGTGACACTCAACATCACATTATTTGAGAAGTCATCCCCATTCCAGGTGAGGTTAGATGCTCTTCCCTCTTATTTCTGCAGAACCTTACCTCTCAAACATCAGCAGATTATAGAAAACACCTGTATGGCAGGTGGACTCGACCATCTCCCCAACAACTCCCACCTCCTAGTATTCCCACCCCTGTGAATCCTGACCTCTTGATTGTGGGCTGGCCTAGTGACTTGCTTCTAATCAATGGAACACAGCAAAGATGATGGACAGTCACAACTGTAATTAAGGTACATAAGATTGTGCCTCCATCTTACTAAAAGGCTGTCTCTCTTGCTGGTTCTGAGGAAGCATGCTACCATATCAGAGAGGTCCCTGTGGCAAGAACTTAAGGGTAGCCTATAGCCAACAGCCAGCAAGGAACAGAGTCCCTCACCTAAAAGCTGCTGAAGAACTGAATCCTGCCAAAAACCCATGTCAATAAGCCAGTAGAGGACACAGATGAACTATGCCTGGCTTTCTAACCCACAAAAATTAATAATAAATGTGCATGTTTTAAGCCACTTAATGTGTGGTACTTTTACACAGCAATTAATAAGGCATACCACATTTTATTGTGCTTCACTTTACTGTACCTCACAGCTATTGTGTTCTTTAAAAATTGGTTGTTTGTGGCAACCCTGCCTTGAGCAAGTCTATCAGTGCATTTGCTCAATTCGTGTCTCTTGGTCACATTTTGGTGATCCTTGCACTATTTCAACCTTTTCATTATATTTGTATGGTGATCTGTGATCAGAGATCATCAATGTTATAAGTGCAAAATGATTATGACTCAAAGAAGGCTCAACTGATGGTTAACATTGTTTGAGCAATAAAGTGTTCTTAAGGTATGTACAATGCTTTTTTAGGCGTACTGCTATTGCACACCTACAAGACTACAGTATAATGTACACATAACTTCTCTATGCACTAGGAAACAACCAAATCTCAGTGACTTGCTTTATGCAATAGTCACTATACTGCAGGGGTCTAGAACCATATCTCCAAGGTATGACTGCAATGCATGTCACTCTCCATCCCAACTGGGATATAAACTTCTCCAGGGAAAGGATCATCTTATTCATCTTTCTGCCTTGACTCTAACACAGGTCCTTGATGCTCAGTTAGAGTCTCAATAAATATTTATGAACTATTGTTGAGTTGAACCAACCTATCCTAAATTGCCTCCATGTTTGACAACCAAGCTGCCTTAGCTTGACAGCACCACCTGATGGCCAACAGAGGGAACTGTGACCCAAATTTGCTTCTCTTTCCTATACAGAGGCAGGTCAACAAGTCTTCCTTCTCTAGTGATGCACAATGAAGTTGATCTACCTTCAGGAGTATCTCTTCTGGACATGCACAGACATATACGCATGCTTTATACCACTTTCTTCATCTTTTAGTTTCTAGTCTGCACCCCCAAAATCTCATTCTCACACATATTGGCTCTCTCTCTAGTGTCTCTGCTTCTTTCTTCCCCAGCCCCATCCCAACTGCATCACGTTTTCTCACTCACTCATATACAACTTACAAGCCACTCTAAGCAGTGCTCATTGGTAAAGTTGATATATCTGTATAAGGGGAAAAACAAGATACACTCACAAATGATATTAACATAAGAAAGCACTTAAGGAAAAGTTTCTGTAGATCAGATATATGATTCTACCACAAAAACAGAATATTTTTTAAACATACAAAAGAATATATATTTGTGCATTCAATTTCTAAAATGGAAAAAGAAACCCTGATGTTAGGTCTTGATGGTTAAAACTTAAGATTCAAAGTCCTCATGAAGATGCAAAGAAATTCTTTAAAACAGAGATGCTGAGCCCCCTGTGAGTGCATTCTCTGGGTGCTGACAGGGTTTAAGATAAGGTAACTGCACTCAATTTTAAGGTAAGTGGAGAGGCAGAAGTGAAGGTGAAAAAAAGGCAGTCAACTCCTCCCAAACCATTTTGCTGCCATGAAAAAGTGAGAGTTACCATATTCAACAGACTTTTACCCTGGAGAGGCCCAACCACCTCCAGAAATTTTTTCTCAAAGATTTCACGCCTCAATGAAAATGACACCATAGTTGGGATAAAAGTAGAAGAAAGCTGGTTTTACTCACAAAGAACTCTCTGCTGGAGATTTTATGCTTGAGTTTGAGCAAAACCTATATTACTATTTTACAATTTCTAGAGAACTAAAGGGCCCAGTGAAATCTCTATGTAATAGGCAGAAGTTAATGTCCCAGATTAGGTAAATAAGGCTTTTCTGGGAAAAGATTTCATTACTGCACTGAAAAAAATCATAATATGAGAAGATTGAGGGCAGGAGGAGAAGGGGGAGATAGAGGTTGAGATGGTTGGATGGCATCACCAACTCAATGGACATGAGTTTGAGCAGACTCCAGGAGACAGTGAAGGACAGGGAAGCCTGGCGTGCTGCGTATGGGGTCGCAAAGAGTCGAATATGGCTGAGCGACTAAACAACAACGACAACAAATATGAAAAGATATCAGCACAAGACCTTTCTCTTCAGCAACACTTCTAATAGCAAAAATGATGAAAATAATTTAAAAACTATCAATAGGGGACTGGATGAATAAGTTGTTGTACAGTCACACAATGGAATACTGCTGCTGCTGCTGCTAAGTCGCTTCAGTCGCGTCCGACTCTGTGCGACCCCATAGACAGCAGCCCACCAGGCTCCTCCGTCCCTGGGATTCTCCAGGCAAGAACACTGGAGTGGGTTGCCATCTCCTTCTCCAATGCATGAAAGTGAAAAGTGAAAGTGAAGTCGCTTAGTCGTGTCTGACTCTTGGCGACCCCATGGACCACAGCCCATAAAAAGGAATGAGGAATATCTATGAATTATGGTAGAGCGATCTCTAGGATATTTTAACTGAAAGAAGAAAAATGAATTAGTATGCTACCCTTTATCTAAGAAATGGAGAATATAAACATGGTTGTGTGTAATTCAACCAATGGTATGAAAACGACAAGCATTTTAAATATAGTTAACCATTTGATGGAGGGTATAATATGTAGAAGATATGCATAAAATCTAAACTTCTCTGAATATACCACATTATAAAGATTTTACTTTGCAACATGTAAATAATTTACATTACAACAAAATCAAATTTTTAAAAAGATCAAATCAAAAGTAAAATGAAACAAATGAATATAACTGTATTGAATTAATCACCATTCCACTGTAAGATTGCTCTATAAAAAGGAACTGATTCAAACGACTTAAAACTCAATAATTTGCCCATTCATCCCAGCAGGATATGCTCTAATGTAAAAAATTACTGGGAAAAAATATTAAACTGTTTTCAGTGATAATTCTGAGACTGTTGTCCATGTGTTGTGGGACAGAACAAATGAGAGATTATCTTGGTGTTGTTAAGAACCAGGGTTGATGTCATCAGAAGAGGAAATAGAAATGTTAAGACTAATGAGGTTAGAGAAAAGGCCCTAAATTTGAATTGGAAGTGTTAGTATAAACTCATGGCACATTTTATCTTTAAAAACATTTATTTTCTGGCTACATTCACCTAAAAAGCCAGGAGACAATGATCAGTCCATTAGCAATGATCACTCCATCACCCAGATCATGTCTGTAAGTACCATCTTTCAATAAAAAGACTTAGGTTCCTGAGAGAAATGACTGACTCTAGATCAGGGGATGAACATGATGAGACTGGAACATCCTGTCACACCATCAGGCAAACAACCTATCAGAGATGACAAGGAGACAACGTGGCTATCCCAGCAGCCAAAGATAGATCAACTGTGCATCAGTAAGAACAATAACTGCAGCAGACTGGGACGCGGCTGCTACTTTACAGACCGATAATACCAGTACTAAAAGCATCGCTGGCTATCTTTGGAGGAGGCTAGGAAATCAAACCACTATCTTGAAAACTGCCAAGGAAAAGAGAAATCTCAAGCATTTACCTCATCTTTTCCATTTGGACTGTACCTCAGGATAATCAAATAGTTGATGAGGAAAGTTTCTCTTCAGAGAAGCATTCTAGAAGTTTTGTAGAAAGAACAGACCACAAACTTCCGTAACCCCTAATGAATGAATGGATCTAGGCATCAATCATGAAGCAAAAAAACAGAGAAAATCAGACATTACATGCTTCCTGATGGGCATACACAACACTATAAAGAAGTCTGAATAAGCCTGAAATCCAACCAAATAATATACCTCTGAATCTGACTAACAATATACAAGGAATATAGGGTCACAAGAACATGGTACATGATACCACAAGGCTGTAATCAACAAAATCCAGCCTGTGTGTGGGAAACTCTGCCAGACAAATGACCCCATTTCTTTAACAAGGAAATTTTAAGGGGAAAAAAGAAAAAGGAGGTACCTATAGATTAAAAGATACTTAAGAAACATATCAACCAACTACAGCTGGTGGTTCTTATTTCAAACATGATTCAAACAACATGTTTTAAAACTAAGACATTTATGAGCTAATTAGGGAAGTTTGAGCACTGTCTTGATATTTGATGATATCAAGCAATTATTTTCATTTTTCTACAAGCTAATAGTATTTTGGTTGTTTTTTAAGCAGTCTTTATTTCTAAGAGTTGGGAGCTTCCCCAGTGGCTCAGGGGTAAAGAATCTGCCTGCAATGCAGGAGACACGGGTTCAATCCCTGGGTCAGGAAGATCCCTTGGAGAAGGAAATGGCAACCCATTCCAGCATTTTTACTGGGGAAATTCCATGGACAAAGAAGCCTGGCAGGCTACAGTGCATAGGGGTGCAGAGTTGTCCAACTCTGCACACGACTAAGCAACTGAGCACGATCTCTTAGAGTTAGTTATGGTTAAAATAATATGATGTTTCAGATTTGCTTTAAAATAACCCCAGAGTAGGGGGGAGAGTGGGTGGTATATGTAAAAGAATAGCCTTAATTTTATAACTGTCAAAGCTGGATAATGTTTGCATAAAGTTTCATTGCATTACTCTATTTTTGTATACAGTTGAACTTTTCCATAATAAAAAATTTAAATGACAAGCCTTCAAAAATCAGTCTGTGGACTTCCCTGATGGCACAGTGGATAAGAATCCACCTGCCAATGCAGGGGACACACGTTCAATCCCTGGTTCAGGAAGATTCCACATGCCTCAGAGCAACTCTCATGCTCTAGAGCCCTTAAGGCACAACTAATGAGCCTGTGAGCCACGACTACTGAAGTCTGTGCTCTGCGACAGAGGAACCGCTGCAATGAGAAGCCCGCCCACCACAACTAGAGTAGCCCCCGCTCACTGCAGCTGGAGAAAGCAGCAACGGAGACCCAGCACAGCCCAAACCAAAAAACAAAAAAACTAGTTTGCGTCTTGTTAACATGTATTGAGAGTTACATTCAAAGCTAATAATGTGTGTGTCTGCGAGACTGTGTGTGTAAAACCATTTTCAAACAATTCAGTGAGGCAGTTACTTTTACAATCCTCCTTAGATAGGGGGAGAAACAGAAAATTAAACAAGTTAAGCCATGGAACAGTGCACATGAGATTATAACCTAGGTCTCCCTGACCGGAGATCCCATGTACAGTGAGAAAAACAAAAACTCCTCTACAGATGTTAGGTGCAGAGAATTGTTAACAAGGTACTGGAAGGTAGAGAAGAGCAAAAAAGAACATGGAGATACACTGGAGAAACAGAAAATGAAGGGGTAACATCCAGAGACCAGAAACTGTTAACACTGCATGCTGGTACCCACCAGCCCACACTTGTACTCATCAGTGACGCTGGCACCAGCACTGTGCAAGCTGGACCACTGCCGCTTAGCAGGAGCCATTGCTATGGTCTCCTCTTTTCTCCCACCTCCCAATTTTTCCTACCAGTACCTCCTCCTTGCAGAATCCAAGTGCAGACCAGCTGGCAAAGGAGTCTGGAAGATGTAGTTTGCAGGCTTCTAGCCCCACATAATAAAAAGGAAAATATGGAAAAGCAGGAATGGAGCAGAGAACCAAAGACAACAAGCACAACCACACTGCTGTGATTTCTTGACTGAGAACTCATGTGTGGGTAAATCAGGTGAAGGGGATTAAAAGGTAAAGACTTCCAGTTATTAAAAAAACAATGTCGAGGGGATGTAATGTACCACACAGGGAGTGTAGTCAATAATATTGTAAGAACTTTGTTTGGACAGATGATTACAAGACTTGTGGTGATCAATTCATAATGTACACAAGTATCGAATCATTATGTGGTACATTAAAAACTAATACAATATTATATGTCAATTAAACCTCAATTGTAAAAAAAAGAAAACAGAAAAGGAAGCTCTCTTATGTGAAGTTTTACCTTCTTCCTCAATTCTTCCACTGTAATAGCTGCCATGATGTCTGAGGCTTCCTATGACTAGGGATGCCTATGCAGACACCTCCAGGTGGTCAGCAAACCTCACCGACAAAGAACGTTTTTTCGAAGAAGGACATAATTGAATCAACTTACCTGGAACTATTTTCTTCAAGAAAAATGCCTCACCTACTTGCATGAGCTCCCTACAGCCAAGAATGGACAATTTGTGCATCCAAGTATTAAGAACTGCAACTGATTGACACACATCAAGTACATGTGTTAAAATAAGCTACAAGGACACAGTGTACAACACAGGGAATACAGCCAATATTTTGTAATAACTGTAAGTGGAGTATAACCTTTAAAAACATGACTCACTATATTGTACACCTGCAACTTATATGCTGGGCTTCCCTTGTGGCTCAGCTGGTAAAGAACCCACCTGCAGTGCAGGAGACCTGGGTTCGATCCATGGATTGCGAAGATCCTCTGGAGAAAGGAAAGGCTACCAACTATGAACAAAGGTAGTAGAGGTGATAGAATTCCAGTTGAACGATTTCAAATCCTAAAAGATAATGCTGTGAAAGTGCTTCACTCAATATGTCAGCAAATTTGACTCAGCAGTGGCCACAGGACTGGAAAAGGTCAGTTTTCATCCCAATCCCAAAGAAAGGCAATGCTAAAGAATGCTCAAACTACTGCACAATTGCACTCATCTCACATGCTAGTTAAGTAATGCTCAAAATTCTCCAAGCCAGGCTTCAGCAATACGTGAACCGTGAACTTCCAGATGTTCAAGATGGATTTAGAAAAGGCAGAGGAACCAGAGATCAAATTGCCAACATCTGCTGGATCATCGAAAAAGCAAAAGAGTTTCAGAAAAACATCTATTTCTGCTTTATTGACTATGCCAAAGCCTTTGACTGCATGGATCACAATAAACTGTGGAAAATTCTGAAAGAGATGGGAATACCAGACCACCTGACCTGCCTCTTGAGAAACTTGTATGCAGGTAAGGAAGCAACAGTTAGAACTGGACATGGAGCAACAGACTGATTCCAAATAGGAAAAGGAGTACGTCAAGGCTGTATATTGTCACCCTGCTTATTTAACTTATATGCAGAGTACATCATGAGAAATGCTGGGCTGGAAGAAGCACAAGCTGGAATCAAGATTGCTGGGAGAAATATCAATAATCTCAGATATGCTGCTGACACCACTCTTATGGCAGAAAGTGAAGAACTAAAAAGGCTCTTGATGAAAGTAAGAGAGGAGAGTGAAAAAGTTGGGTTAAAGCTCAACATTCAGAAAACTAAGATCATGACATCTGGTCCCATCACTTCATGGCAAATAGATGGGGAAACAGTGGAAACAGGGTCAGACTTTATTTTGGGGGGCTCCAAAATCACTGCAGATGGTGGTTGCAGCCATGAAATTAAAAGACGCTTACTCCTTAGAAGGAAAGTTATGACCAACCTAGATAGCATATTAAAAAGCAGAGATATTATTTTGCCAACAAAGGTCCGTCTAGTCAAGGCTATGGTTTTTCCAGTAGTCATGTATGGATGTGAGAGTTGGACTATAAACAAAGCTGAGTGCTGAAGAATTGATGCTTTTGAACTGTGGTGTTGAAGAAGACTCTTGAGAGTCCCTTGGACTGCAAGGAGATCCAACCAGTCTATCTTTACCAGCTGAGCCACAGGGGAAGCCCAACCAGTCTATCTTAAAGGAGATCAGTCCTGGGTGTTCACTGGAAGGACGGATGTTGAAGCTGAAACTCCAATACTTTGGCCACCTCATGCGAAGAGTTGACTCATTTGAAAAGACCCTGATGCTGGGAGAGATTGGGGGCAGGAGGAGAAGGGGATGACAGAAGATGAGATGGCTGGATGGCATCACCGACTCGATGGACATGAGTTTGGGTGAACTCTGGGAGTTGGTGATGGACAGGGAGGCCTGGCGTGCTGCGATTCATGGGGTCGCAAAGAGTCAGACACAACTGAGCGACTGAACTGACTGACTGACCCACTCCAGTATTCTGGCCTGGAGAATTCCATGGACTGTATAGTCCACGGGTTGTAAAGAGTCAGACACAACTAACCAACTTTCACTATTCACTAACTTATATGGTATTGTACATCGACTAGACTTCGATTTTAAAAAAGTATCTGTTTGTTACTAGGGAAACAAAGGAACAAGTGAAACACACTTGTTACTTCAGGAGAATGGGAGGAAATCAACTCATTATTCTGAAAACTGGAAATAAGATAGAAGACTGATGCAGTTAACCTACCTTTCCTATATAAACTGTATCCCAGAGAAACCAACTAACTGATGAGGGGAAGTTTTTCTTCTTAGACGTTGCAGCTAGTGAGTGAAGGAAACGATGGAACAAGAATTTCACCATTTGACACCCCCACCGTGGAATGGATGTAAGCAATGATCATTAAGACTAGTTACGGTGGTTTAGTCATTAAGTCGTGTCTCACTCTTTGTGACCCCATGGAGCCCACCAGGTTCCTCTGCCCATGTAATTCTCCAGGCAAAAATACTGGAGTGGGTTGCCATTTCCTTCTCCAGGGGATCTTTCTGATCCAGGGATTGAACCCAGGTCTCCTGCATTGCAGGCAGATTCTTTACCACTGAACCACCAGGGAAGACCAAGACTTAGCATCACTGCAAGTAGACAATCACAGCAAAAGTAAATGCCAAAAAGCAAACAAACCCCCCACACATTGTGTATTTCCTGCTGTAAGAACACAATATCACTGAAAGTGTATTCTCACCCCACTTTCAACTCCCCAAAATTGAGCATAATCAATCAAACCTCTAAATGTAACTGCAAGTTTCTAGCAAACACAGAAGGCAAGGAAACATGATACTTTTTGCCAGGAATGCAAAAAAGTAAAGTGCAGACTGGGGAATAGTTACAGGACAAACCCAGGGTCCTAAACAAAGTAACTGTAAGTGGAGAAAGAGAGGAGGACAGGGAACCTATAGATTAAGGGAGACTTAAGAGACATACCAACAAATTGCAATGAGTAGGCATTGTATGGAAACCAAAACAAAGTGTAAAATATAAGAAGACAATTAGAAAATGTGATTGATATTAAGTAGCTGCTGTCGACTGAGTGTTTGCGCCCCTCCCTACATGCATGTTGAAATCCTAACTCCCATGTGATATTAGGAGGTAGGAGCTCTGGGAAGGGATTAGATCATAAGCATAGATCCCTCACAAATGGGATTAGTATCCCTATAAAAGTCACCCCAGGGAACTCCTTCACTCCACCCTCCATGTGAGGACACGGTGAAATGACTGTCTATGAACTAGGAAGCAGTTCCTCACCAGACACTGAATCTGCAGGCACCTGACCTTAGACTTCCAACCTCCGGAACCGTGAACTGTGAGAAGGTGTCCATAAGCCACCCAGTCTAGGGTATTTTTGTTATAGCAGCTGGAACTAAGAGAGTAGTTATTAAACCTTTTGGTATATAAGGTTTTGTGACTTTCTGAAACAAAGAATTCTTAGATTTTAAAGACACAGACTGAAATATTTGTAGATAAAATAGAAAATAAGTGCTTATGAGAAACGAGACACTTGAGTGCCTCTGGAGGTAAAACAGCACAGTGAAAAGGGCAGTGGCAGTAGCTCTGAGTCCCGAGCTGTGGGGTCCTGGGTCAAGCCCCTGGAGATTCCTGCACCCCAGCTCGCTCCCTCCCAGCATGGGGCAAAAACACCATCTGAGCCCCTTATCTCCTCAGAACCCCAAGGGTCACTTAGGATAACGATTCCCCAAGGGGACCTCATAGGTTCTTCCTCAGCTACTTCATCACCTTCTAATTAAACCCACTTCTCCCAAAGGACATGCATACAAATAAAATGCTAGTTCTAATTCAACTGTATGTTTCTTTCACAACACTGTAAATATATTCCAGCCACATAATGGGCCAACTCCTTTTCTGGGGCTAACCTAGAAACCTAAATGCCACATATAACATGGTTTCTATATGAAAACCCTTTCCCAAAAGTATGTTTGTCATATAATCTGCATATGAGGGTTACCTTTTACATCGTTGTTTTTGTTTAGTCGCTCACTCGTGTCCAACTCTTTGCGACCTCATGGACGGTAGCCCACCGGGCTCCTCTGTCCATTGGATTCTCCAGGCAAGAATACTGGAGTGGGCTGCTATTTCCTTCTCCAGGGGATCTTCCCGATCCAGGGATCAATCAGTGTCTCCTGCATTGCAGGCGAATTCTTTACCACTGAGCCATCTGGGAAGCCCCCCTTTTACATTAATTCAAAGCATTTCCTGATTCTTTTCTGAGTTTCAATGTTCTCATCTTTGACACACAAAATTGATTTTTGTCTTGTGCTCTTCTTTCTCCCTTCTTGAAAATCTCCCCCAACAACTGGCAGGAGAGAATTTGCCCAGGTCCCTGGGAGGTGAGGGGCAAGGAGCACGCTCCCTGCCCCTCACCAGCTCCTCCCAAAGGGGTGAAGAGGAAATCTCCAAGATCAGAGGCAGACAGTCCTGATGTCTCACTCTCCTAGTAGGCCGGACCACTGCAGGCAGAGGCGCTGGGCTCTCACCCAGCTCACCTGGGTTCCTTGTGTGGCTGACGGCATGGGCAGAGAGGCCGACCACAGGGACACGACAGATCCCCTGCTCTGTTCTCCATCTGGCCATCACTGTCTCGGATATCCCTCTCTCTAGAGAACTCTGGAAAGGAGATGTTGTAGCTAGAGTCTGTATCAGACTGTGGGGAAAAAACAAACTTCTAGCTCCAGCTCAGTTCACAACACTACAGATGCTACTGAAACAACACCCGAGGGAACGCCTTTTGCTTTCCTCACAGTCACCCAGCTTCTAGACTTTCCATCAGTTTCTTAAGCTGAAAATGGAAATGCCTCAGATGACCCAAAGACCACCTGTGGGTGAAGTTGAAGTTGTCACGTCAGTTGTGTCTGACTCTTTGCGACCCTATGGGCTGTAGTCCTCCAGGCTCCTCTGTCCATGGGGTTCTCCAGGCAAGAATACTGGAGTGGGCTGCATTCCATTCTCCAGAGGACCTTCCTAACCCAGGGATCAAACCAGTGTCTCTTATGTCTCCCACACTGGCAGGTGGGTTCTTTACCACCAGCGCCGCATTGGTTGGGTCACAGCCTTCATAAAGCGGTACCTTCCTCAACATTTGGTGACTGCCTTTGACATTTCCTCAGCAGGAACTCTGAGGAGGACAAAAGCTCCATCTACCCTGAAGTCATCACCTTTCAGGTTCAGAGCTTTAATGCTATTTGTGGTTCTGACGTCAGAAAATGGCACTTTTCTTTTTATTCATGTTAACCTGCATGATATGTTACTAAAAAGTCTTCCTAAAAAAATTTCCAAAATTTGGGGTCTTCCCTCCTTTTTGTGACTCACACAGGCAATTGAATCCCTGTAGCTAGCCATTATACCTTCCCCTCTAGGAGGCAACAGTGTCAGATTTACAGTGCATCATGTTTCCGACAATATACTACATCTGACAGCTACATCACACAGGAATGCTGCAACACAAAAACCAACAGAGCTTTGGCCAACTGGTTTTAAGCTCAATTATAGACCAAAACTTCAGGTGACACCAAACAAGAATTCCACATGGAACCACCTCAACATAGCACCACGGCCCTGAGCTTTAAAGGCAGAAGGGTTATGCAGGTCCAACAGTCATAGGAACCCAAATGCCAGCTTGGGCCTTTCACTGTCAAAATTCTACTGTGTCATCTCCTTTGGAAATCCAACTGACACAGACCACACCCAGTGGTTTCCAAAGCTTCAGGGTAACACAGTGCTCAGGGCTCAGTTGTGTCTGACTCATTGGCACCCCATGGACTGCAGCCCACCAGGCTCTTCTGTCGATGGGATTCTCCAGGCAAGAATACTGGTGTGGGTTGCCATGCCCTCCTCCAGGGGATCTTCCCCAGCCAGGAATCAAACCCACATCTCCTGCATCTCCTGCATTGGCAGGTGGGTTCTTTACCACTGAACCACCTAGGAAGCCCTCAGGGTGACACGTCTATATATAAACCCAGTTAGTCACCTACATTGGTCAAATCAATCTATTTGAAAGTGGGATACATTTTCCAACAGAAAATGTATATCAACAATATCTAAATCTAAATCAGTAAAATTTTATTTTAATTACCAAAACAGAAATCGTAGCAACCATGAGGTTATTAGCAGCTAGTATTTGTACAATATTTACAAAGTGCCAAGTAACATGGGCAACGTGTTCTGCCAAAGCATCTCCAATTTTGTATGCATTTTACATTCTCCACTCATTTCAAAACAACGCTCTAGTTTGAGCTAATATAGGGGGTGACAGTGGGTCTGTAACAGGAAAAACCTCATCCACCAGGCCCTCTGATAGCTCTTCCCTCCCTCACCACCACTGCCAGTCTGTTCTAAACAACTGCAGTTCTAGCACTAGCCATGCTTGGCCCTTTAGGCCTGTGTGAGAGGCAACAAAGCAGTGGTTGAGAACTTCGGAGTTGGATTCAGACAATCTCCTATTTAAATTTCAGCCCCCATCTAGAAGGATGCTTTGTACCTCTTGCAGCCCTGTTTTCCTCCTTTGTAAAATAAGAAGGGTAATTTGTAGCTCATAGTGGTTTTATATAGATGGGTAAAACAATGTATCAATATATAAAGTGCTCTGCAAATAGCAAGATTTAATAGCTCATGTTACCAGATCTATTCTACACACCTTGTTGCAAAATGTACAAACCACACAAGAAAACTGGAATCACCTTGGAAACAAGACACAACCATGACATGTTTTCTTTCAGTGATGGATTATCCAAAAGCAAAATCATCTCCTGATTTTCATTAAACCAATCACAAGCCCCTAAACTATTTTTCTGTGAGTTGTCCCTGAGGAGGCAGAAAGGAGGAGCTGAAAAAGTTGATGGGAAAGAATGAAGCAGCAAAATCCTGAATAAAAACTGGCTTTGATCTGCCAGAAGAGAGAAACCAGGGAAGAAGGAGCAGCAACCAAGTCTAAACTGACCTATATTGCAACTTATTAAAAAGTGGTGTTTTTCATTAAAACATAATAGCTACCCAGACTTGCACTGTAAGATATTTGTAACACCTATGTTTTTACACTTTTAATTTTTGCTTTATATTGGAGTATAGCTGATTTATACTGGTGTGTTAGTTTCAGGGATACAGCAGTGATTCAGTTATATATATATATATGTATCCACTATTTTTCAGATTCGTTTTCCATATAGGTTATTAAAGAATATTGAGTATAGTTCCCTGTGCTATACAGTAGGTCCCTGTGGATTATCTATCTACATATAGTAGCGTAACACTTATTCTTAAAAAAAAAACAAAAACTTTTTATTTTGTATTGGGGTATAGCCAATTAACAAAGTTGTGAGAATTTCAGGTGGACAGTGGAGGGACTAAGCCATACATAGACATGTATCCATCCCCCCCAAACTCCCCTCCCATCTAGGCTGCCATATAACAACACTGAACAGAGTTCCATGTGGTAACACCTGAAATATTTTTGAATGTTTTAAATGTGCATATTCTTGAGTGAAAATATAAGCTTATAAACACATTATAAACTCACTTATTAATGTTTTGAGACTGTGGAAAGAAGGTATAGAGAGCAATAAAGTATAAACTGAGTAAAAATGAAATAAATTTGCTTAGCTTGGTTTTTACTTAGGGAACTTCTTACTTAGAGTGCGTTTACCCCCACCCCCAACCTCTGCACTTTGAGATTGTGGGGAGAGGGGTCAGTGGGCAAGGAACACAGGAAATGACAGAAACATGCCTGTTAAGGGGGGAACATCTGAATCCCACCCCACTCCCCCAATTCCTATGTTGCAGCCCTAACCCTGATGATATTTGGAGGTAATTAGGTTTAGATGACCCCATGAGGGTGGGATCCCCATGACAGGATTAGCATCCTTCTAAGAGGAAGAAGAGAGACCACAGTTTACTTGCTCTCAGCCACGTGAGGACACAAGGAGATTTGGAAGCCAGGCAAAGCGCTCTCACAAAGCACCTTGACCTTGGCCTTCCCAGCCTCCAGAATAGGGAGAAAGAAATGTCTGCTGTTTATTTCACTGATGCGGACCCGGGTACAATCCCTGGCTGGGGAACTAAGATCCCACAAGCCACAAAGTGCTGTCAAAATAAATAAAACAGAAATGTCTGTTGTTTAAGCCACTCTGTTTATGGTATTTTGTTAGAGCAGCCCCCATCCCACCCTTGAGCTAAGAGTATGTCTAATCAGAGTCAGGGTGGAGAGTGAACTGAAGATGAAGAGATGTTTTCAGCAGTATCTTAGAAGTCGGCACACAAGATAAGTGGATATACTTTCATATCATTAATCATCCAACAAGAGAAATAAACAAGACATTAAGTGACCATTTAAAAATGCCATTATTTTAAACAATTATCAAAATTACCCATCTCAATTTGAGCTTCCCAGGGTTTCTCCAATGACGTTGGACATCTTTTAGAACTGGTTACAGAAGGCCTTCTAGGATATGGTCAGGATATATTCTCCCTTGTTCTGGAAAACCTCCATCAATGGACTTCCTTGCCCTCTGCTTTCCAAATGTGTTTGGACAAAGATGGTACCAAGCTGGAGATCAATGAAAGGGAGGACAACAGCGCAGGGGTATTTACAGGTATTTATTCCCAGAGGTCCCCCTGCCCAGCCACAGGCCTCCAATCACTGCATTCTTCCGTAAGTCTACAGCTTTTGGGGGCTGCCCTATCCTATAGGCTTGGTTTCTCAGGTTCCCATAACCATTCCCTTCTGCAGCTTCTTCTCAGTGGTAACAGTGCCCTCTTTTTCTAGTCTTAGGGTTCTTCATCATCATCATTCACTAATTTCCTTTCATTTTGCCAACACATCTGTAATAATCCCTTCATTACATTATTTCCTTAAACTTTTGTGGATACACAATCTGTTCCCTGTCCAGACACCATCTGATCAGGTCTGAGGAAGGACTGGTTGGTTGGTCTTGCCTCACTTACTTGCAGCCCTTTGACTGGTCACCAGCATCTCCCTTTTTTCCCCAACCAGAAGTCTCAACCCAGTTCAACAGCCTGTTAGCTTTCTGAGCCCCTGTATTTTAGATTTTACTTGCCCACTCAGCTCTGAAGTACTTACCTGCTCCTCCCCTAACCCTGCTGGTTTCCCAGACCCTAGACTCCCTCTTCCCTGGTGTTATAGGACTCCTTCCCCCGCTCCCTCCCATTCTGATTCCTGGCCTTCACCCATCATAAGCTGGTCCCACAGGAGCTGCCCGGCCCTCACCAGAACGCCCTGCTCTGCTGCAGCTCATGTCCTGCCTCGTGTCCACCAGGGTGGGATTCAGTAGAAAACCATCACCTCTGAAAAGGAGCAGTTTGCTCTCTTACTTCCTGATTTGAGGACAGATTTACCAAAGTCCAAAGGGAGAATTACCTGACAGGTCTTTTTTTTTTTTTTTTTTTCAGGGGTATATCTCCTTTATCAAATAAGTTATTTCAATATTACATATAACTTCATGGAAAAGATGTTACAGAAGGACCCATGGACTGTCCTCATTGTCTTCATCATCATCGGCTGCAGCAGCAGCATTAATGGTAGGATTCCACCCTTAAAAGCATTCTACAAAGTGCTTTCAAGTTTACTCTTTTTAAGTCACAAAGTCTTTACAAGTAGACAGATCATATATTGTTTTTATTTTGTAGATATGAAAACTGAAGTATAGAAAAGGCATTAAACTTTTTTATGATGAATTGACCAAGGAAACAGGGCTTCCCAGAGGACTGAGTGGTAAAAGAATCCTCCTGCCAACCCAAGAGATGCTGGTTCGATCCCTGGCTTGGGAAGATCCCCTGGAGGAGGAAAGGACAACCCACTCCAGTATTCTTGCCTGGAGAATTCCATGGACAGAGAAGTCTGGCCGGCTATAATCCATGGGGTTACAAAGAGTCGGACATGACTGAGCACAAACACACACATGAGACCAAGGAAACATAGCTAGCAAATATTCTGAATAAATACTGCTTGAAATAAGGGCTGTTTTTGCTTTGAATTAGAAGTATTAATATTGTACCTAAAGAAGGCATGCTCTCTGATCTATGTAGCCATCCAGTTCTAACAGGAGAAATGATGCCATTGTAAAAAGGACGGGGACTAGTTTATATCTGATAGATCTTAAAAATTAGTGTAACTACTGAAGAAAGCAGTGAAAACCAGAAAAATTTGCTCAATGACTATAGTTCATGTGTTGGAACAAAGGGAGGGGGAACTAAATTGTGATGAAATGAGCTATGGCAGAAAATAAACTAGGGATTTACTAAAACTAAACACACACAGCACAGTGAACAGGACTAGCAAGAACTCCAAGAGCCGACGTCAGCCCATTTTAAGTTGTTCCCTTGCCTTGCAATTTCCCATCATGCAGGACGCAGCCCCAGCAGAGCAGAGACATGTGAGGGACTGAGACGACAAAGCAAGACACCAGGACCCGCAAACCCCAGTGGATCCTAGGGGAGTCTGCACCTCAGGAAGACAGAATGGGCTACACGTGGTCCAGACCTCTCTCCACTTACAGACTTCCCAGCCACATCTGGAGGCTCAGAGCCTGACTTCACGGGTAGAGATGACAGATGGCCCATATCACCAAAGTAAACTAAGATGAAGGCAGGGCAGCTTTCCCGTTGGCTCACTGGTAAAGAATCTGCCTGCAATGCAGGAGATGGGGGTTCGATTCCTAGGTCTAAAAAATCCCCTGGAGAAGGAAATGGCAACCCACTCCAGTATTCTTGCCTGGAAAATTCCATGGACAGAGGAGTCTGGCAGGCTACAGTCCATGGAGTCACAAGAGTCAGACACAACTTAGCGGCTCAACCACCACCAAGATGAAGGCAGGGTGGTGACTAGTACTCCAAATACACAGTGTGGAACCATACACTATGCTGGAGGTGGCCACACCTAATTCAATTTCTGACCCACAGACAATTTAATTCATTTAAAAACAGTGGTTCCCAAATTGTGGTCCTTAGATCAGCAAAACTAGCATCTCCTAGAAGCTTGTTAGAAAGCTAAACTCTTGGGCCCTACCCAGGAGCTCCTAAATCAGCAACTCTGGGAGTGGAACCCAACAGTCAGTAGTTCAAAAGCCTTCCAGGTGATTCTGATGTACACTAAAGCTTGAGACTACTGACTTAACAAAAATCTTTTTTTTTTTTTTCTAAATAGCTCTATCCTTCCATTTAGAGGAGGGGTAAATAAAATCTCACTCATTATTTAACATAAGGTCAGAAAATTATCTATTTTCCCTTTATAGATAGTCATCTTGGGATTATCCTTACTGATTTGGAAAGCCATGGAACACGGATAATACAAAAGTAATGAATCACTGGCTTAGGCACACCCTTTTGCAATAGACTGACCATCCTCATTAGGTTTTGCTTTCCAGACTTCATGGATATTCCCTGAATCCACAGTACAGCAGAACCTGGTACAAATACTGACTGAATGAATGACTGAGCACAATGAATGGAGGACGACACGGGAATTGGCAAGGCTGTCTACTAGAACAAAATCACTTGGAAACTAAGAACCTCCTGTGCCTGATCCACAAAATAGTTTACCTCACAAGAGATGGCTGCAAGTTGACTGAATTGTCAATCAAGACTCTCTTCTGCAACTGGCTGCCTAACCCTGGATCCTCCCCAGGCACAACAGCTGGGATGAGAAAAAGAAAACTTGTACGAATCCCCAGATCTTCCCAGGGAGAGGTTCCACCATCTCCTCTGAGGATTTCTGAAGAATTGTAAAACTGGCAATTCTCAGCAGTGAGCATTCTGCAGGATTCTCCTGTTGGAGCATGATTTTTAAAAAGGCAAACAAGAGGGAGACAAATTGCTAGGAAGCTGCATTTTTTACAGCAATTGGAAGACAAATCTAACTTCTTACCAGAATTGGAAACCCACATGATATCACTGTAGTGCACATGAATTATTAATGCTCATCAGTTTTTGTAAATTAGGTATTCAGGAAGGTTCCTGTCGACATCATGCTTGACATCATAATGCTTCATCATTCCAAAAGCCTAATGAGATGAATTCTTGCTAGAAAAGAGAGAGATCAAGCATGCATTTCTGCACTCTGGGGAATACCAGAGACCAAGGAGATAATGATGATATGGTTTATAATTGATGTACAAAGAGCAAATTAAAAAAAAAAAAACTATTACAACCCTACCACCACTGTAAACAAGACCAAATGGCACTCTACTTTTCCACCTGAGCATTTTGGAAAAGGGAGGGGTGACTGTGGTAGGGGGGAGGGCGCACGACTAGCAATTATCTCAAACTCCTAAGGTGGAAGAATTCTTCTAAAAAGAAATGAAAGTAGCATCTTTATAAAATTACCTGATCTACACAAGAATATAGAACAAGTAAAAATTGAAAAAGATACTGTAACACAGAGTCAAACATCCTAAAAGGACAGTATTAAATATTTTAAACCAATTCTGTGACAATAATCCTATGTGATTTGTATAAATAATCATTCTGGTCTCACATGTAATATCAAATCCGTAGTTTCTGAGTTCTACACGTGCAAATTAGTGTTGAATAAACTGAACCAGCAGTTTTTTCCAACATCTGCAGCAATGGGTTGGAATGAAATAAGCTCTTATTTGGAAATCTGGTTGACAAAGCAAAGTAAGTTAAATTCCTACCCAGGTCAAGCCTTTTAACACTTCAGCCAAGTAGCAATGATATTTATACAAGTTCATACTAACTGCTAATAATTGGGACTCATTTCCCCTCCAGTTTTTATTTCATTTGGTCTCTAAGTAGCCTCTTGAGAGAAATACTAAAACATAGAGAATGAGTTCATTCATTATTCGTTCTTTCACTGAACAAACATGGAGTAACTGAAGTTGCCGGTACTAAATTGGGATTCTTGCTACTCTGAAAGGCAAAAAATTCTCTTAAGCAAACCAAAAAGAGTATCTAGAGTTCACAAGTTGTCATCATTCTGAACTACTGCTTCATGTCATCAAATTTCCTTTTCAACAAGAAGGCAAAAGGATAGTCATTACTGGCAACATTCCAATTTAATTACTTCACCAAATAAAACATTTTCATCCCCTGAAATTACTTTTAATGATAACTTTATGTGAACCAGTGTAGGGGGAAAAAAAAACTTAGTGTTCAGCATGTTCCTTTATAACAAATGTTCAATTAGTAGGTAGTTTACTATCACGCATCTAAGTTTCTAGTTCTTGGATATTCTATCAGTAAACATCGACTCGATGGACGTGGGTTTGGGTGGACTCCGGGAGTTGGTGATGGACAGGGAGGCCTGGCGTGCTGCGGTTCATGGGGTTGCAAAGAGTCGGACACAACTGAGCAACTGAACTGATCAGTAAACAGTTAACATTCAAAAGCTAGAAAACCTCTACCTAGTACATAGTAGGTGCTCAATAAATAGTGTTTGTGTTATAATGATGATTATATTATCATACTCTACACGATTATTACCAGAGAAACTCTCCAGCTTATAAATAAACATCAGTTAAGCTTCATGTTACAAAATCAGATGCTGTTAAAGCAAGCTCACTAAAAGAAGCGTTTTCTCTACCATGTCATGGAAGTCAGCACACGTCATCTCTTCATCCATCCACTGAGAGCTGACTTTATCCAATGTAGACTGGGAGCTTCCTCACACTAGGCCAATGGTTGAATAACTTTTCAAGTAGTAAAGACATAATGGTGCCTTTAATCAATGACACAATTCCTGATAATCTACTGACCATGTAAAAGTTGTTGATTCTCTTACATTAACAGTCAGAAAGACACATTTCCCTCCCTCTGTACTGTAGGATATGCCACCATCCTTCTGTTTGCTATAAGGATAAAAGGCCCAGTGGCCAGATTTACACAAAGAAAAACCTCTTGGATTTAACAGTATTTTGAGAACACACAGGAGGGCACTGTTAAAAAAAAATCATCATTTTTCTTCTAGCACTAAGAAATATGTAGTGACTGCTTTAATCACTTAATGTTTTCCAGTGGCTCAAAATTTCGCTCTCCTGAGAGATAAGATGAATGTGCAGAATGAATCTTCATCTTCAGGCAGCTGCACTGCATTGGAAATCAGTTCCCCTCACGGCAAAGCAGCCGACCCTTCAAACTCCCTGTCAGGTTCTTTCAATTATGTTCCAGACATGCAGTCAACCCAAAGAAGTCATAAACAACAGGTTCCACTCGGGTCCTCCTCCATTCCCTTCCTCCATCCCTGCAGAGAACAGAAACCCTCTCATCCATTCACAAATCCCCACACTCGGTCCCTGTGGCTGAGACTCCATGCAACCCGGCCGGTGTCTCCAGGTAAAAATCTGAACACGAGGGCACAGTAGTACCGTGGCACCGAGTCTGCACCATTCACCTCCCAGCCGCGCAAATCCAGCCTGGAGCTCGGATTTCATTTAGTGGAACTCGTCTCCGAACGCTCCCAACGATGCCCACCCCTCCTCCAGAGCTGAACCAGTCCAGCCTTCTCCTTCTCAGTGAGAACCAGGCCAACCCACCTGCTTCCCTTCTCTACCCGGTCCCCCCAAAACTGGCTCTCAGGACCCCTCCAGGGGTCTTTAACGCGCCCATTTCCGGGGCCCAAATCACCCGCCTCCCAAATGAAAAGTAAACTCCTCCTTAGCGACAGTCTCTCCAAACCAATCACGCCACTAAACTCCGCCGGAGCCCCCTGCCCGCGGGACGCGGCGAGCGGGCCCCCAGCAGCGCGCCCGGGCACCCGGCTTTTACCTTGACGCTGGTGTAGCTGGTCTGGGTCTCGGCCTCCGCGCTGCTGCAGCAGTGGCGCCTCCGGCCCCTGCAGGTGGTCGCCGCGGGGGCCGCGGAGTCCGCGCTGCTGCCGCTGCCCAGCTCCCCGCGGGCCCTGCGGGCGCGGGCGGCGCCTGGGGGCCCGGACGCGCGGCTCTGGGGGATGGCGTCGGCGGCGTCGGTCTGGACGAAGAGGCCGTGTAGGGGGGCCGCGGGGCCCTGCGACACGCCGGTGGTCTGGCGGGGAGAGTTGGACTCGTCCGAGTCCCGGCAGTAGATCACGCCGCTCTGCGAGACGTGGATGCTGGGGGCGCAGCCCATCCCTCGGCCGGGATCCCCCGCGAGCCTGTCCGCGCCCCCGGCCGCCCGGCCCGGGCGCCGCGGCGGCCACCTGCAGTGAGGGGGCGGGCGCCTCGGCGGCGGCGGCGGCGCCCCGACCGTGCGCCCCCTGGCCGGTCTGGCCGCCGCTCCGTCGGGCTCACCGCGGGGCACCCCGCCGAGCCTGCCGGGGCTGCGCGCGTCACCCCAACTTTCCCTTCTGGGCCATCTTCCTCCTCGAGCGGGCGAGCGCGCACACACAGCGCCCCGCGCGCACCGGCGGCCGCCACCCTCTCCGCCGCGGCGCCCCAAACGCGCTCCCCACGCCTCCGCCCGCCCCTCCGCCCTCGGCTCCGCTCGACCCGCGCCGCCGCCCAGCTCGACCTCGCCGGGCTCCCGCGGCCCCGGGGCCCCAGCACCGCCGGCACCTCTTTCCCTACTTTCACTCCGCGTGTCTCCCTCCCTCCCTCCTTCCCTCCCGCCCGCCTTTCTCCGCGGCGCCCCCGCTTCGCAGTCGCCGCCGATGGGGCGCTGCTGCGCTACTGCGCCCCTTGGCCCCGCCCGCCGCTCCCCGCATTCTCGCGGGCTGGACACAGCGCGCTCGCTGCCCGGCTCGGCACCCCCCACGCCCCGCCTCCCCCCGGGCCCCAGGGTGCGGCAGCGGTCACCACTCCCCGGCGCCCTTCCCTCCCTCCGCTGTCCAGAGGCCTCGTTCCTCCTGCACCCGTCCCGGGGGCCGCACCTCCAGTGTCCTAGTCTCTCTTCCCCTCTCGGCACAAACCCCGGGCCGGCCCCGAAGGGTAGTGTAGCCTGGGGAGCACCCCCAGTAAGCCTCTGGCCTTTCAGGAACACATTGTAACATCCCTGAGCCAAATATCATGACGCCCCGTAGGGACCCTCCAGCCCGTGCCCACCCATACAACTTGCTCGCCTCCCAGTTGACTTAGATCATTAAGGAGAGGCTTCATACCTCTGTAGTCCCCCGCTTCCCCATGTACACCGAAGGCTGAGTCGGATGGCGACCCAGTCTTCAAAACAGTAGAGTAGACAGATGATGTCCACTCATCATCCGAGGTCACGCCAAGGAACCAGAGACCAGGTGGAGGACCAAGCCCTTGAATGCACAAATTCCTCTAAGAACCAAAGAAAGAACAGAAAAAGCTGTTCGCGTGGTTCTGGGCTTTCTCCTCCAAAGTTTTCACCTCTTCCTTGGGTGTCACTACATTTTCACAGTGGCTTCTACTCCATCCAATCCCCACCCCCACCCCCCGATTGTCCACTGCTCTGCCTCACACCAGGCTGGGCAGTCAAAACTGCCTCCCCGCAGTCCCCTCAGTGAGGCGTGCACAGCTTCCTTGGAGGGGAGCAAGAATACCTTCAGAAGAAGGCTGCTTATCCTCCTGGATGTGCAGTCTGGGTTGGAGCTGCCAAGCATCACTGCCCATTTAGTCAGTTGTTCTTTGAGTAATTCCAGTCTGCTGCCACAGCATCACAGAGGAGAAATGGATGGTCCAAGAAAGGACTCAGTGTGTAAGGTCAAATGCAAAAGCAAGAACATAGAGTCCTAATGCAAAGCACAAAGAATCCAGCTTGAAATAATTTCTTTGATTCTTCCCTCTCTTTCTCTCCCCATCACATCAAATTTGGGGGTGACTGGGTCAAGACTTCAAATGACAGCTTCTAACCTTCATGGAGAAGCAAGGTGTCACCCCACATCTCAAATTCAGATATACAAAGGAGGAAGAACTAACCTAACCTAGTCTAATCAACCTAATCTAAGTCTTTTGTTTCTCTTCTCAGCTTTCTCTACTCAACTCTTGGTCTCTAAAAAAATTTTTTGGTGACATGAAAAAAAGTCTGTGCTACATTTTCTAATGGACAGGCAAACTGCTCATAAAACTCCTGTGCAGGTTGGGTTCCTCCCAAAGCAGATTCTGAAATGATATTCTGTAGGCACAAGGCTGATGAGTGCATACTCTTGGAATCAACATCTGGAAGGAAAGGAGGGAGAAAAGGAAGCAGGGAAGGGACTTGGAGGTTGAGCAGAGGGAGAAACTGAGCTAGGATACAGCCTCACTAAGAGCCACAGGCAGCCCTGCAGGGCAAATTCTGAAGCTGTATGATGCTTCAGCGTTGTCCTGAATTGGGTCTAGGAGGACACACCTTTATACCCTCACATAGGTCAGCAGTTACTTGTAGGCCACCTGGGTGGCCCTGGTCCAGGTGACTCTCTTCAGCTGAGGCAATTCCCTTGTAAGACTGACAGCTGAGCAGAGTGCTACCTGCTGCCTGCACTCCCCCCACTGGAGGAGTAAGTCATTCTTTCCTGGCACCACGGCTTCCAGCACAGTGCCCTTCCATGCTTCCTTGTCCCTATCCATGGCTATAAGAGTACCACATTAAATGGTCACCACTGAGATGCAGGCACAATCATTCATTTGAAATAGGTCTAAGTCTGATGGCTGCCAACTCTTCTACTTCCAAGGGACCATTCAGAATCTGGTAAAACATCATCAGAGTTAAGTTACAAAAGCACTAGTCTCCATACCAGTCCCTGACGCAATGTTAAGTCAGAAGATATCTGCTCCTAAAGCTTCTTTTTGATTCTCTTATATACACCTATTTCAGTCATCATCCTTCATGGAGCTACCAATCAAGGTCAACCTTTTTGGACACTTTGAGCCATGCTAATTCGCATGCCCTGTGTCTACTTTTTCAGTTTTCTCTAGGAATGTGGTTACTACGATGAAACCTCCCAGAGAAGAGAAATGGGCCAGCTACTCACTGAGGCTTTGAAAGAAAGAAGGCTATGATAAAACAGAAGTTACAATCAGTCTTCTGGTGGGGAACATTAGGAGCTGAGTCATGAAGGGACAAGTCACCCAGAAGAAAATTTAGGAAAAAAAAGAAGAAGAAAAAAAAATAGAAAGAAAAAAGAAAAAGATTAAGCTTTGAGAGAGTAAATAACCTCAAGGTGGCTACTGAACAGCACTGAGCCGCTTCAGTATCGTAACTGACCAGTTCACATGGGGACCCATGCCTTTCACTGAATGCGAGTCTCCTGCAGGAACAGAAGAGGGAATGGGGAAATGCACTAGGTATAAATTCCTCCTTCCATTCCCAATAGTTTTAGACACAGTCTTCCTCAGACCCAGCTTCCGCTGCCAATTCTGGCTTAGTGAAAGGAAAAAAATAAAGTATCCCTATAATCTCCACCAAGTGTTCTCAGTGGGAATGTGTAACCTCCCCCCATCGCTGGCACAAATCTGGTCACTGAAACATGCAGAAATGTGCGAGTGGAGGAAAAACGGTTTAACTGAAATCGTTCCTCAGCTAAGCTCCAAGGCCCGAGTTCTTGCTCCTGCAAGTGATTTCTGGACCAATTCCCATGTCACAATTTCAGCGCATTCCAGGATCACAGCGAAGTCTACAAGTTCAGACACTGCAGATAAAATTTAGGCTCAAGTTACAGAATAAGGCCAGAAAAACCAACATTATTTAAAAAATTGAATTAAGTTAAAAAATTTAGCTACAGCCAATGTCCAAGAAAGAAATAAAAAAGCAAACCAAATCAGAAATTTCTTCAAAAACTCAGAAATGTCCAAGGTCAGCTGAACGTTACATACAAGGTCGGCTTGTATATTTTATACTCATATCAAATACAGCTGACTTCAGAATTATGACCCAGAAGCACTGCCAGACCCTGAACAATTAAGGTCCCTTCCCATTCAAGATTGGTATAACTCTTCTAGAATTCCTCTAAAGAAGAAAAGAATATGATTGATACATGTTGAGTGACTTTTCATAAAGGTTAAAACAATAGCAGTTTTGGATTAATCTTTAGATAA
Source organism: Giraffa tippelskirchi (assembly GCF_054371585.1). Lineage (NCBI taxonomy): Eukaryota > Metazoa > Chordata > Mammalia > Artiodactyla > Giraffidae > Giraffa > Giraffa tippelskirchi. Next base: position 75,175,986 of record NC_137281.1, on the reverse strand, counting down.
TCAAACATTTAATCAACCAATCAACCTTACAGAGGTCTGAATTCAAACTATATTCTTAATGGTGGAGCTTATTGGAAATCTAACCACCTGATAAGTGAAATGATACAGTTTATTAGGTAGCCGGGCACAGTGGAAGGTTCCTTGATCTCAGAGAGAGAAGGGCAGACCTGGAAGCAGTGCTGCCTCTTACAGCTGTGTAACCTCAGGCAAGTCACTTAACCTCTGGGCCTCAATTTCCTACATCATCTCCAACATCTCTAAATCACCCACCTTTGGGAATGCAGTGAAATCTTTCCTTTCTTTTATTAAATTGTTTTTAATTTAGAACAGTGGAATTTTTGAGCTGAGTGATCTTCAACCTCCCTGCACATCAGAATCACCCTGAGGCATCTGTCAGAAACACAACAGCTTCCGGATCCCACCCCAGAGACCTGGAGTCAGGGGTCAAGGGCAAGTCCAGCATTTGCCCTTTCAAAGAAGGTGAGTCCAGTGTAGCCTTTCCACAGCCTTCTTCGGGGACTAGAGTAAGTAACTGAAGTCCTGGGACTGCCCTGGTGGTCCAGTGGTTAAGAATCCACCTGCCAGTTCGTACAAGGGACACAGATTCAATCCCTGGTCCAAAAAGATCCCAGCCCATGCACCACAACTACTAAGCCCATGCTCCAGAGCTGGTTCTCTGCAACAAGAAGGGACTGCAATGAGCAGCCCATGCGTAACAACTAGAGAATATCCCCCACCTACCTCAACTGGAGAAAGCCAGCATGTGGCAATGAAGACTCAACGCAGCCAAAATAATTAAAAAAAACAAACAAACTGAAATCCTTACAAGAGCCTGCAGTATCCTATCTGATGTGGCCCCTGCCCTGCCTTTCTGTGCCTGCTCAGTCTCTGCTCCAGCCACAATGACCTCCTTGCTGTTTTCCCAAGAGAACTAACAATATCAGCCAGGAGCCCTTCCTGTTCTGCTCTTCATCAAAAAGAAGAGGGCTAACTTCCTCACTTTCCTTAAATCTCTGCTCAAAAGCTGTCTTCTCAATAACTCATTTAAAATCATAACCTGCACCCCTCCATGTCCCCCCATCACTCCTGATTCTACTCCACCTGGTCTATTTTTCTTCTTTTCATAGCATTTATCACCTGTCAACTGATTATATAATTAGCGCATTTATTATTATATTTATTGTCTATCTTCTCCAACTAGACTGGAGGCTCTACTAGAGAGAGCAGAGATTTTTTTTGGTTTCTTGTTCACTGATGGATGAAATACCTAGTGCCTGGTACAGTGCCTGTTGAAATATTTGTTGAATGAATGAATGCTTTTTTTCTCATTTCTTCCTTTTTTGTTTTTCTCTTCTCTTAACTGATATACCTCAAAATGGAAGGGGGTTAGGTTTTTTGAGTAGAGGGTTATGTTCTATGTTTTTTATTTTTAAAGTCAGTGAATGGTTTGACCTCATAATCCTCCTTTTGGCATTATACATCAGAAAAGTCAAAAGAATAAAACAATTTATTCACAATGTTTGTAGCAACACTGTTTATGATAATAAAAATGGAGATAATCTAAATATCAAACACTTAAGGAATAGCTCAACAAACTATCCTAGCAGTCAGAATACCACTATTTATATGTATATGGGTTAAATATTTATATATAGTATATGTAGATGGACCACAACTATGGAAAATGATTGTCTATTGGTTGAAGTTCATAAGTGAATGTAAAGTGATATACATAAGAAGCTGGAGCACGGCAGATTTCTTTTTTTGAAAAACTATTTCACTGAATACAAAAATAATGTAAACAAATGAATGTAATGTTTCTCAATTCTCTCCCCCAAAATATTTTAGCTAAGTATATTTTCCTTTATGGACTTCCAGTGATTTTTTTTTTTCTTTCAAAAAGAAGGCAGAAGATGGAAAATATTAAAGAAGGAAAAGAATCAGACATAGATGGAGACAAATTAATTTCTGTGGTTTTTTTTGTTTTTTTTTTTTACAAATTTCTTTCTAATTTACAAAGGAACTACTTACAAAGCAGATGCACAGAGACACAAAGGCACAGAGCCTACCAGAAAGTGAGAGTCAAAAAAGACATGAGAACTATTCTCATGGTGAAATATTCCTACCAAGTGGCTTTACAGCTCTTTTAAGGTAGTAAAAATAAGTTTTAAATTGTATGTTCAACTGTGAGTATATCACTTCTTGGACCTTTCACCACAGACCAAATGAAATTTGGGAGACTTGGCCCACATGATAGTTTTCCCAAGCTGGTTGTAGAATATGCAAACAGAAATGCAGGAAGGGATTCAGCCACCATTTGACTTTTTTAGGTTAACATCATCCAACATGGAATCCACTGAGCACTGGGCTCTGAATCCCTGTTATCAAAAGTGATCTGACCTTCCTATTAACAAGAACACCACAGGGAGGGGCTGGATCAGGCCTGGAAAGGGGCCTCCAGAATCTTCTTTCTACTCATTTTCAGAGTTCTCCTGGATTCAAATAGTTAGACTATGAAAGATGAAACATTCATTTCCAAAAATCTGGTAAATACATCTCACAGGAGTAAAATCAGGCATAAAAGGATTTACAAATGAAACACAAGGTACAGTCCTACTCAAAGGAGCTTCTAGAACAATCAGAGACTTACAGGAAGTGATAGAGCATAATACATGAGTTAACATTCAAAGCATAAGAGCAAAAATGAGTGGTACTGGCAATTCTCTTCAGTGGTTATAACAACTGGGGAAGGCTTGCTAGAGAAGGAGACATGTCAGTTGGACCTCAATCAGAAGGAATTTTCAAGCAAGGGGAACAGCATCAGCAAAGAAAGACACAGGGGCAGAATTCACCTTGGTGGATCTAGAAGACAGTAAGTGCTGCCGCTGCTGAGTCGCCTCAGTTGTGTCCAACTCTGTGCGACCCCATAGATAGCCGCCCACCAGGCTCCACCGTCCCTGGGATTCTCCAGGCAAGAACACTGGAGTGGGTTGCCATTTCCTTCTCCAATGCATGAAAGTGAAAAGTGAAAGTGAAGTCGCTCAGTCGTGTCCGACTCTTAGAGACCCCATGGACTGCAGCCTACCAGGCTCCTCCATCCATGGGATTTTCCAGGCAAGAATACCGGAGTGGGGTGCCATTGCCTTCTCTGAGAAGACAGTAAGTAGATGAGACAATTTAGTGTCTCCTAAGGTGGGGATGCTAAGATTGGAAGGGTAAGAAAGACAGAAAATGGAAAACCCTGAAACTTCTCCTATATGTAGTGGAAGTCAACGTATGTCCTACCACCTTTTAGGAAACTCCCCGTGTGAAAGTCTAGATTTAGAAAACAAATTCATTGTCCTGCAAAATAAGTGTTTGCCAAATGATAAAACATTGGCTTTCCAAAAAAATAAATAGCAGACTGCATGGCTTCAAGAAAACTTTTCTATAGCACTTTGAGTTTTGGGGGTATTCTAAGTCAGGTTACAAATTATTAATTCACTGCTATTTGATTTAAGATATACAATATATAGAGCAAATTAGTTTGTTCCTAAGTTAATGTGACATTTTCTCAAGACTTAATGGGTTATTTTTAAAGAAAAGTTGGGGTCAGGTTTCTAAGCAGGCCCTCCTCTACTGGTACACACACTTTGCCACACTCCAAAAGATTCCATTACACCCTGTGACACTAAAGTCATCCCTTCATTCAGCATACATTTACTGAGGGGCTACCATGTATCAGACACTAACTAGGCATGGGGGAACAGACAGAAACAGTCCGTTCTATAGCGTTGGAGAGAGAAACAAACAGTACAGTTCTCTGGTAGTAGTGAAGCTGGTACAGGGATTCAGAATACACTGATGTGATAGAGATGGGGGAGGTTATGGACATTTTCTCAGAGGAGTTGACATTTATATATGATTCTCGAAAAACCTTACCAAAGGAATATTGTTCTTGTCATCTATCCGTCCACTCACTCACATAGTAAGAACACTGAGGGACTTCCCTGGTGGTCCAGTGGTTAAGAATCCACCTGCCAATGCAGGGGACACATTGATCCCTGCTCTGGAAAGATTCCACATGCCTCCGGGCAATTAAGCCCGTGTGCCACAACTACTGAGCACACGTGTGGCAACTATTGAAGCCTGCATGTCCTAGAGCCTGAGCTCGGCAACAAGAGAAGCCACCGCAATGAGAAGCCCCTGCACTGTAACTAGAGAGCAGCTCCTGCACACTGCAACTAGAGAAAAGTCCGCATAGCAATGAAGACCCAGCACAACCAAAAATAAATAAATACTTTTTTTAAAAAAAGAACACTGAGCCCCCACCACTGTGCCAGCCCTGAGAGGGACACAAAGAAGGAACACTCAGTACCCACTCTCAGACAGTTCCATCAGAAATACAGACACATACCCAGAGATGTGTGTTAACACTTGCTTTGGAAAAGTAATCCAAGCCCAGAGAGAAAGATCACTGTGGGTGGAAGTGATGCAGAAGATGTCACTGAGGAGTGTAGCACTTGGAAGAAAGGGCAGTATTTGAATAAATTGAAATATCCTGTAGCTGTACATGTAGCTGTCCAGTTTTCCCAGCACCACTTATTGAAGAGGCTATCTTTGTCCCATTGTATATTCTTGCCTCCTTTGTCAAAAATAAGGTACCCAGAGGTACATGGGTTTATCTCTGGGCTTTCTGTTGATCCATTGGTCTATATTTCTGTTTCTGTGCCAGTACCATACTGTCTTGATGACTGTAGCTTTGTAGTATAGTCTTAAGCTAGGAAGGTTGATTCCTCCAGCTCCATTCTTCTTTCTCAAGATTGCTTTGGCTATTCGGGGTCTTTTGTGTTTCCACATTAATTGTGAAATTTTTTTTTCTAGTTCTGTGAAAAATGCCATTGGTAATTTGATAGGGATCACATTGAATCTGTAGATTGCATTTGGTAGTATAGTCACTTTCACAATATTGATTCTTTCAATCCAGGAACATGGAATATCTCTCCATCTCCTTAGGTAGGTTTATTTCTAGACATTTTATTCTTTTTGTTGCAATGGTGAATGAGATTGATTCCTTAATTTCTCTGATTTTTCATTGTTAGTATATAGGAATGCAAGTGATTTCTATGTATTGATTTTGTATCCTGTGACTTTGCTAAATTCACAGATTAGCTCTAGTAATTTTCAGATAGTATCTTTAGGGTTTTCTATGCATAGTATCTTGTCATCTGCAAACAGTGAGAGTTTTACTTCTTCTTTTCCAATCTGGATTCCTTTTCTTTTTCTTTTCTGATTGCTTTAACTAGGACTTCCAAAACTATGTTGAATAATAAGTGGAAAAGAGGCCATTCCAGAGGGAATAATGTGAGCAAAGGCCTAGAGGTGGGCACACACACTGAGTGCATGAAGAACAATGAAGTAGGTTATTCAAAAGGGCTGCAATGTAGGGGAAGAGTAGGGCCTTATTTGGGCTGTCAAGGTAGGGTTGGACCTACCAGGGAACCAAATGCCAGACTGAGGAGTTTAACGAAATTCTAGTCATTGGGAATCACTGAGGTTTTTTTTCAGTAAGAGTACTAATTTACTGAGATGAATTTGGTTGTATATTCAAGAAGGATTGGTGAAGGGAATTGGGAATGAAGATGAGTAAGGAGCTATAACAATCCAGGGATGAGATGATAAGGACTGTTGTGGACTGAATTATGCAGCACCCCACCCCCCACCCCACAGAAATCCGTATGCTGAAGCCCTATCCTCAGTGTGACCATGTTTAGAGATAGAGCTGTTAGGGAGGTAATTAAGGTTAAATGAGGTCATAAGGGTGAGCCCTAATCCAATAGGACTGGTACCCTTATAAGAAGAGGGAGTGATACCAGAGAGCTTGCTCTCTCCCTCTGCAAGCGCACACAGTGAGAAGGCTCCATATGTCAGCTTCTAGGTCTCCATGCTAACACAAGCATGGCCCTCCTTTCCCAGTGCAGCTAAGGAAACAGTCTCTTTGCCAAGACTTCCTTGGGTTTCCCTACGATCTGGTCTATACAGGGATACGAGTTTCTTGCTTCATGTCCAGATTGCTAAAGTCAATCTTCTGATAGTTCTGGTTCAAGAACAGATTTTGAGCCCTGGGATTTTCTCTCTTAACCAGTGAAAGGTGCCTCAAGGCTGCAGCTCAGCCCGAGGGCCCTGCATTAGCACCTTCTGTGGTTCTGATGTCTTAATCCTCTCCCTTGGGCTGCTGCGGCTGTGAAAGGAGGTATTCTAGAAGGCTTTTGGCAGAAAGTCTCTTCTTTCTCAGAGTTTGACATTTGCTCAGCAGCATGGCACTTCCCGTGTTGCACCATTAAACATCTCCTAGGCAACAGTAGCTGGGGGCATGACTGATTACTTCTTCATACCTCATATGATATGGCTTATAATAAATTAAGTCAGATATAGGAGCCCTTCCAGGGTTCTCTGCACCAGCAGCTGTCAAACATCAAAATTGCCTAAAACATAGGGCATAAATTCTCAGAGCACAGGGCATGAGAATTTTTATTTGGAACTAGATGCTACTGATACCAGGGCATACTTTGAAACCACTGCTATACATAAGATAAAAATATTACAAAACAGTATCAATGACCAAAAAAAAAAGAAAGAAAGAAACCCCAAACCCTTTACCTGTGATGTTTCATTTTCTGAAGCATAATATAACTTGTGCATAAACTTGAATGTTTTATTATACAACACAATGTCACAAAGTGCTATCATCTAGCAATTTATATGAATTGTGAAGTTATGAGTTTCACAATGCCCCTCCAAGCCAGGGACTTCTAAGAACAGGTTCTCAAGAATCTTCACCATTTCTGGGACACAGAATGTGGTGTGGCATGTGTGCAGAAGGGAGACTTAGAGAAATAAGCATTACATTTAAATTCACACCAGCAGAGCTATATAAATTTCCAGTAGAATACTTGATTTTCTTTTTCTTAATATATAGTGTTCAAGCCTAGGAAGACAAATATTCACTAACTTTTAGAACAATAAATAAAATTCTAGCAAGCAGTGTCCTAAGGAATAGGAGAGGAAGATAGTATGAAGTCAATCCAATGTAAGCACATAAAGCAAAATTTCTTTCAGAAACACTGGTTGAAAAGCAATAATAGCAATGGCTACTATTTAGGAGGTAGTTTACTATGTAAGTGTTATACTTTACATGTTTTGTCTCTGTACACAATTTCTCTATGTATGATGTCTCTATGCTTCTCTTCTCTTTTTGGATATAAAAGCTTTCAACATCTTCTGTCTGTTTACCACTAATCTGAACTCCCACCTAGCATGGCTAAGTTTTCTTGTTTTCTCTTGAGTATGGAGTCATCAAACTTTTATAGGTTATTGGGACTTCCCTGGCAGTCCAATGGTTAAGACTCCACATTTCCAATTCAGGGCATATGGATTTGATCTGTGATTGGGGAACTAGGATCCCACATGCTATGTGGCACAGCCAAAAAAAAAACAGGAACAAAAGCTTTAAAAGGCTATAAAAATCTACAGAGCATTTAAATATATGTGTATGTGTGTGTTAGTCGTTCAGTCATGTCCAACTGTTTGTGACCACATGGACTATAGCCTGCCAGGCTCCTCTGTCCTTGGAATTCTCCAGGCAAGAATACTGGAGTGAGTTGCCATTCCCTACTTCAGCGGATCTTCCTAACTCAGGGATCAAATCTGGGTTTAATGCACTGCATGCAGATTCTTACCGAATAAGCCACCAGAGAAGCCCCATATGTATATTATATATATATTTAACCAAATACATATTTGTGTGTGTGTATATACATATACACACACACACACGGCTTAGGCTATATGTACTGCATTTCTGAGATCTAAAAGATAAGATCCAGATCCTTCCTAGTGGAGGATTTTTTTTTTTAATCACCAACATAAACAACAACTTTAAAAGAAAAAAAAAATCTAGATTGTAGAAATGGAAATGACACATTAGGAGAAACATAGTTGTTACATTAAGGATTCAAGCCAGGATTTAAGATTTTCCTTCTCTTAACACTTTTCTCAGAGATAGAGCCCAGCCACAAAATCTACACATTTATGACACTTAAAGCACGAAAATGCAGAAAGTTTTATGAGAAATTCATGAGTTCAGTTCGGTTCAGCTGCTCAGTCGTGTCCGACTCTTTGCGACCCCATGGACTGCAGCACACCAGGGTTCCCTGTCCATCACCAACTCCCAGAGCTTGCTCAAAATCATGTCCATCATATCGGTGATGCCATCCAGCCATCTCATCCTCTGTCGTCCGCTTCTCTTCCTGCCTTCAATCTTTCCCAACATCAGGGTCTTTTCCAATGAATCGGTTCTTTCCTTCAGGTGGCCAAAGTATTGGAGTTAAGCTTCAGCATAAGTCCTTCCAATGAATATTCAGGACTAATTTCCTTTAGGATGGACTGGTTTGATCTCTTTGAGGTCCAAGGGACTCTCAAGAGTCTTCGCCAACACCACAGTTCAAAAACATTAATTCTTCTGCGCTCAGCTTTCTTTATAGTCCGACACTCACATTCATACATGACTACTGGAAAAACCATAGCTTTGACTAGGTGGACCTTTGTTGGCAAAGTAATGTCTCTGCTTTTTAATATGCTGTCTAAGTTGGTCACAGCTTTTCTTCCAAAAAGCAAGCATCTTTTAATTTCATGGGTACAGTCACCATCTACAGTGATTTTGGAGCCCCTCAAAAGAAAGTCTGTCATTGTTTCCATTGTTTCTCCATCTATTTGCCATGAAGTGATGGGACCAGATGCCATAATCTTAAGTTTTCTGAATGTTGAGTTTTAAGCCAATTTTTTCACTCTTCTCTTTCACTTTCATCAGGAGGCTCTTTAGTTCTTTGCTTTCTGCCATAAGGGTGGTGTCATCTGCACATCTGAGGTTATTGATATTTCTTACAACAATCTTGATTCCAGCTTGTGCTTCATCCATCCTGGCATTTCACATGATGTTACTCTGCACATAAGTTAAATAAGCAGGATGACAGCCTTGATGTACTCCTTTCCCGATTTGGAACCAGTTTGTTGTTCCATGTCCAGTTCTAACTGTTGCTTCTTGACCTGCATACAGGTTTCTCAGGAGGCAGGACAGGTGGTCTGGTACTCCCATCTCTTTCAGAATTTTCCACAGTTTGTTGTGATCCACACAGTCAAAGGCTTTGGCGTAGTCAATAAAGCAAAAGTAGATGTTTTTCTGGAACTCTCTTGCTTTTTCGATGATCCAGCAGATGTTGGCAATTTGATCTCTGGTTCCTCTGTCTTTTCTAAAACCAGCTTGAACATGTGGAAGTTCATAGTTCATGTACTGTTGAAGCCTCACTTTAAGAATTTGAGCATTACTTTACTAGGGTGTGAAATGAGTGCAATTGTGCAGTAGTTTGAATATTCTTTGGCATTGTCTTTCTTTGAGATTGGGATGAAAACTGCATGTTTCCAGTCCTGTGGCCACTGCTGAGTTTTCCAAATTTGCTGGCATATTGAGTGCAGCACATTCACAGCATCATCTTTTAGGATTTAAAAAGCTCAACTGGGATTCCATCACTTCTACTAGCTTTGTTCATAGTGATACTTCCTGAGGCCCACTGGACTTCACATTCCAGGATGTCTGGCTTTAGGTGCGTGATCACACCATCGTGGTTAACTGGGTCATGAAGATCTTTTTTGTATAGTTCTTCTGTGTATTCTTGCCACCTCTTCTTAGTATATTCTGCTTCTGTCAGGTCCATACCATTTCTGTCTTTTATTGTGCTCATCTTTGCATGAAATGTTCCCTTGGTATCTCCAATTTTCTTGAAGAGATCTCTAGTCTTTCCCATTCTATTGTTTTCCTCTATTTCTTTGTATTGATCACTGAAAAAGGTTTTCTTATCTCTCCTTCCTATTCTTTGGAACTCTGCATTCAAATGGATATATCTTTCCTTTTCTCCTTTGCCTTTAGCTTCTCTTCTTTTCACAGCTATTTGTAAGTCCTCCTCAGACAACCAATTTGCCTTTTTGCATTTCTTTTTCTTGGGGATGGTCTTGATCACTGCCTCCTGTACAATGTCACGAACCTCTGTTCACAGTTCTTCAGGTACTCTGTCTATCAGATCTAAATCCTTGAATCTATTTGTCACTTCTACTGTATAATCATAAGGGATTTGATTTAGGTCATACCTGAATGGTCTAGTGGTTTTCCCTACTTTCTTCAATTTAAGTCTGAAATTGGCAATATGGAGTTCATGATCTGAGCCACAGCCAGCTCCTGGTCTTGTTTTTGCTGATTGTATAGAGCTTCTCCATCTTTGGCTGCAAAGAATATAATCAATCTGATTTTGGTATTGACCATCTGGTGATGTCCATGTGTAGAGTCTTCTCTTGTGTTGTTGGAAAAGGGTGTTTGCTATGACCAGTGCATTCTCTTGGTAAAACTCTATTAGCCTTTGACCTGCTTCATTTTGTACTCCAAGGCCAAATTTGCCTGTTACTCCAGGTAGCTCTTGAATTCCTACTTTTGCATTCCAGTCCCCTATAATGAAGAGGACATCTTTTTTTGGATGTTAGTTCTAGAAGGTCTTGTAGGTCTTCATAGAACCATTCAACTTCAGCTTCTTCAACATTCCTGGTCAGGGCATAGACTTGGATTACTGTGATATTGAATGGTTTGCCTTGGAAATGAACAGAGATCATTCTGTCGTTTTTGAGACTGCACCCAAGTGCTGCATTTTGGACTCTTTTTCTGACTATGATGGCTACTCCATTTCTTCTAAGGGATTCTTGCCCACAGTAGTAGATATAATGGTCATTGAGTTAAATTATTACAATTCAGATGGCATAAATTTCCACATTAATTGTACTTTTCATATATTCTCCTGTATGATATGAACAAGTATAAAACGTATATAATAATGAGTTAGAGATGCCACATCTTCAAGTAATTTCTCTTCTCAGGAAATGTAGGGAGCAAGCCATGAATGGCCACTAGTAGAAATCTAGCAATCAGGGCCTTAAAAGTATCTCCTGGAAAAGGTCTGAGAGTCATTTCAGAGCCTGAATACTGTATCAATAAGTTGTATGAGCTCTATTTGGAGAATAGGCATAGAAGCCATTATGGGACAGACAATTTCATAATTTAAAAAAATGCAATGCATTCTCCCAAATTTCTTTGCAATCTCCATTATTTTAAATTATGGAAGAATGAATAAAAAAGAACAAAAACATCTCAGAGTACATCTTAAAACAGAATCACATTCAAGATGGTGACCTTTTGTGTAGGATCATGAATAAATATTTGTAGCATGGTCTTATTAATGGCTCTGATGAAGAAACAGAAACCAAAGTTATCCTCATTCCATTAACAACTAAAAAAACAGATAAAATATACAAAGCAGTTATTTTAAGATATTGTACAATAGCTAGCTCAGGACTGTCATTCCTGAGAGAAAGGAAACAGATGAGGTATATAATATAACCTGAGCTTTTACCCTGGAGACATTCCATAGCTTAGAGCAGAGAAGGAGTCCCGTGATGTCACTGACTTGAGGCAACAGAAATCAGAGTTTGGAGAGGCTTTTGTGGCTGGAATTTATGAGGCAGAGTTTCGGAAAGAGGAAACTATATACACAAAGAGCACTGAGGGATACTTGAAAGTTTACTAAATACTAAGACATGCATGAGTAGGGTGAAATTCTACAGACCAGGAAGAGAGTGACTGGAAAGCTGTAAGCTGAACAACTCAGAGCTCACAAAGAATTGGGAGCCATCCAAGTTCTCACAAGCCAGAGTAGAAAGTCCTGGTCGATCACTCAAAAATTTAGTAGAAAACCCAGTGGGTCATGCTTTAATTAGGTTAAAGAATGCTTAGAAAATACTACCAGACCTATATTTAAAAGCTTAAAAGCAATCCTTTAAAGGGTCAAACTGAACCAAAATTAACCTGTCTGCCAAAACAAAATTCAACATTCTTTAAAGAAAACAAAAATCTAAATGCTCAACAATGTAATATTTTAAAAGCCTAACATACAATTGCAAAGACTAGGTATGATAAGTAGGAAATATGGCCAGTAATCACAAGAAAGATCAGCAAATGGAAAGAAAAATAAGATAAATATTATAATTAGCATATAAGAACATTAAAAGAGCCACTATAACTACTGTCCAAGTATTGAAAGGAAAACATAAACATTATGAGATTTTTTTTTTTTTAAAGAAGAGATTACGTGAAACAGAACGCCATTCCACGTTCGATGCATGAGACAAATGCTCAGGGCTGGGGCAATGGGATGACCCAGAGGGATGGAATGGGGAGGGAGGTGGGAGAGGGATTCAGGATGGGGAACACATGTAAACCCATGGCTGATTCATGTCAATGTATGGCAAAAACCACTACAGTATTGTAAAGTAATTAGCCCCCAACTAAAATAATTTATTAAAAAAAGAAAAAGAAAAAGCAAGAGAGTTCCAGAAAAGCATCTATTTCTACTTTATTGACTATGCCAAAGTCTTTGACTGTGTGGATCACAATAAACTATGGAAAATTCTGAAAGAGATGGGAATACCAGACCACCTGACCTGCCTCTTGAGAAATCTGTATGCAGGTCAGGAAGCAACAGTTAGAATTGGACATGGAACAACAGACTGGTTCCAAATAGGAAAAGGAGTACATCAAGGCTGTATATTGTCACCCTGCTTATTTAACTTATATGCAGAGTACATCATGAGAAACGCTGGGCTGGAGGAAGCACAAGCTGGAATCAAGATTGCTGGGAGAAATATCAATAACCTCAGATATGCAGATGACACCACCCTTATGGCAGAAAGTGAAGAACTAAAGAGCCTCCTGATGAAAGTGAAAGAAGATAGTGAAAAAGTTGGTTTAAAGCTCAACATTCAGAAAACTAAGATCATGGCATCCAGTCCCATCACTTCATGGGAAATAGATGGGAAACAGTGAAAACAGTGGCTGACTTTATTTTTCTGGGCTCCAAAATCACTGCAGATGGTGATTGCAGCCATGAAATTAAAAGACGCTTACTCCTTGGAAGGAAAGTTATGACCAACCTAGACAGCATATTGAAAAACAGAGACATTACTTTGTCAACAAAAGTCCATCTAGTCAAGGCTATAGTTTTTCCAGTGGTCATGTGTGGATGTAAGAGTTGGACTATAAAGAAAGCTGAGTGCAGAAGAAATGATGCTTTTGAACTGTGGTGTTGGAGAAGACTCTTGAGAGTCCCTTGGACTGCAAGGAGATCAAACCAGTTCATCCGAAAGGAGATCAGACCTGAATATTCATTGGAAGGACTGATGTTGAAGCTGAAACTCCAATCCTTTGGCCACCTGATGCGAAGAGCTGACTCATTTGAAAAGACCCTGAGGCTGGGAAAGATTGAGTGCAGGAGGAGAAGGTGACGACAGAGGATGAGATGGTTGGATGGCATCACCAACTCAATGGACATGGGTTTGGGTGGACTCCGGGAGTTGGTGATGGACAGGGAGGCCTGGTATGCTGTGGTTCATGGGGTTGCAAAGAGTTGGGCATGACTGAGCGACTGAACTGAACAAGGGGCATTTCATTACGATAGAGAGGTCAATTCATCCAGAAGACACAACAATCCTAGATATGGAAGCACTCCATTAGAGAGCTTCAGTACACATTAAACAAAAACTGATGAAGCTGAAAAGAGGAGTAGACGAGTCCACAATTATATTTGGAAACTTCCTCTTGTAGAAATTGATACAACAAATAGAAAAGCAATCAGTAAGTATATAAAACACTTGAAAAATACCATTTATCAACTTGGCATAATTTATAGTGATCCCACTACCCAATAAGAGAAGAATAAACATTTTTTTCATGTATACATGTAATACTCACTAAGCTATACTATAGGCTAATCCATAAACAAGTCTCAATATATTTAAAAGATTGAACTCATACACAGAATATTCTCTGATCACAATGGACTTAAAGTTGAACTCAATAAGAAAATTATCTGAAAAATTCAGAAATTAAACAACATACTAAGTAACCCATAAGTCAAATAAGAACTAGGGAAATTAGAAAATATTTCAATTGAATAAAAATGAAAAGAAATAGAACCTTGTATATACAGCTAAAGTGGTACTTAAAGGGAAATTTATGGCTTTAAAAGCCTTTATTAGAAGAAGGTTCAAATCTAGGGAGCTAAGATTCCACTTAAAAGTCTAGAGAAAATAAAAATGAGAAAATTAGATCTAAACTAAGAAGAAAGAAGGACACAATATAAAAGCAGAAATTAATATATAGGAGACAAGTAAGCAATAGACAAACTCAATGTATACAAAAGCTGGTTTTTTGAAAGACCAATAAAGTTAATAAACCTCTAGCAAGACTGGCCAATAAAAAAGAAGACACCAGTTATTGACATCAGTCACCCTACAGGCATTAAAATGTTAAGAAGAAATAATGCAAACAAGTTTATTTGAAAAAAATTAACAATTTAGATAATTACTCAAAGTACCAAAACTCACTCAAGAAAAAGTATTTTAAAATGTAAGTTTCCCTAAAGAAACTGAATTTGTGTTTAAAATTTGCTTACAAAGAAAACTCCAGTCTCAGAAATACTGTCTGGTGAAGCCTATAAAACTCACTAGGAAGAAATAACACCAACACTACACAAACATTTTCATAAAACTGAACAATAAGAAATGCTCCACAATTCATATCAGAAGGCCAAAATTATCCAGATAACAAAGCAAACAACTACAAAAGAATAGACATTATAAGAAAAGAAAATTTCAGATAACATCTCCCTGAACACAAATGCAAAAATCCTAACAAAATTTAGCAAATCAATTCCAGTAATATATTTCAAAATATAGTACACCATGATCAAGTTGTGTTCATCCTAGGAATGCAAGGTTAGTTTCACATTCAAAAGTCAATCAGTGTGCAAAAGAATGAAGCTGAATTCTTTCCTCACAACATATATAAAAACTAAAAATGCATCACAGGCAAATTTAAAAGTTAAAATTATAAGAATCTTAGAAGAAAACATAGGGGCAAATTTTCATAATTTTGAATTTGGCAAAGGTTTTTTAAACATGACACCAAAAAGTACAAGCAACAAAAGAAAAATCCATAAATTGGACTTCATTAAAATTAAAAACTTGTACAGCAAAGGACACTATCAAGGAAGTGAAAAGACACTTCACAGAATGGGAGGAAATATTTGAGAATCAAATACCTGATAAGGGTTAATGATCCAGAATATATATATTAAATAATAAAACCTCTACAAGTCAACTACAAAAAGACAAAAAAAGACTAATGAAAAAAGGGGCAAAGAACTTGAATAAAAATTTCTCCAGAGAAGACATACAAGTGGCAAACAAGGATAACAGGGAAATGCAATTCACACCCACAATGAGATGTCACTTCATACCCACTAAGATACCTAAAATTTTTTTAAAAAGAAAAATAACAAGTTTAGTAATGATGTGCAAAAACTGAAACACTTCTACCCAAAGAATTGCCAACAGATGTTCAAAAACTTACATGAATATTGACAGCAGCACCATTCACAAGAGCCAAAAGGTGGAAGCAGCCCAAATATTCATCAACAGATGAACGGGTAAACAAAATGTGGTATATTAGTGACTGCGCGCTCAGTCGTGTATGACTCTTTGTGACCCCATGGACTGTAGCCCACCAGTCTCCTCTGTCCATGGGATTTCCCAGGCAGGAAAGCTGGGGTGGGTTGCCATTTCCTACTCTAGGGGATCTTCCCTGACCCAGGGATCAAACCAGCATCTCCAATGTCTCCTACATTGGTAGGCAGGTTCTTTACCATTAAGTCCCCTGGGAAACCCATGAAAACTATACAGTCATTTAAAAAAAAATGAAGTATGGATACATACTACAACATGGATGAAACTTGAAGACGTTATGCTAAGTAAAAGAAGTCAAACACAAAGGCCACACACTATGGTTCTATTTATGTGAAATTCCCAGAATAGGCAAATCCAGAGACAGGAAGCAGATTAGTGGTGACCAGCTGGTAGAGGGAGATGTGAATGGGGAGTGATGCCTAATGGGCATGGGCTTTCCTTTTGGAGAGATAAAAATGTTTGGAACTAGATAGTAGTGGTGGTTGTACAACATGCACATACTTAACAGCACTGAATTGTATACTTTAAAATGGTTAAAAAGTGAATCTTCTGCTATGTGCATTTACCATAATAAAAAATCTAAATAACTCATTAACAGAATGAAGGGAAAAAAATCATCATCACAATAGATGTAGGAAAAGCATTTGACAATTTGCTATCTGTTCATGCTAAGAACTCTCAATAAATCAGTTGTAGAAAGAAACTTTTTCAATCTGATTTTTTAAAAAATCTATGAAAAACCAACAGCAATCATCCTACTTAAAAGTGAAAGACTGAGTGCTTTCCCCCAAGATCAGGAATAAGGCACAGGTGTGCACTATTATCAAATCTATACTGGGACCCTAGCCAGTATAATAAAGAAAAAGAAGAGCTACTCAGATTGGAAAGGAACAAGTAGAACTTTATTCACAGACAACATAATTGCACAGATAAAGTCCTAAACACTCTACAGTAAAAGCTACTAGAACAAGTGAATTTAGCAAAATAATAGGATACAGGTCAACAAGAAAAAATCAATTATATTCTATATACTAAAAATGAACAACTGGAAATTGAAAATTATAACACTATTTACAATGATATTAAAAGCATAAAAGTCTCTCTCTAGATTCCTGGATTGAAAGCTATAAGACTCAGCTGAGAGAGATTAAGAAGTCCTTAATAAATAGCTACATATAATATTCTTGGATCAGAAGACTATTCTGCTGAGATGTCAGTTCTCCCTCAACTGATCAATAGATTCAATACAGTTTCAGTCAAAACCCCAACAGGTTTTTTGGTAGAAACTGGCACAGTGACTTTAAAATTTGTGTAGAAATGCAAAAGGCTTAGAATAGCCAAATGTATTTTAAAAAAGAAAAAACAAAGTTGAAAGATAAACAATATTTGATTTTGAAATTTAATATAAAGCTATAGTAATCAAGACAGAGTGGTACTGGCATAAGTATAGTGTCCACATACAGACTCAGTTAAGAGAGTCAATTAATTTGCAATGAAAGTGCCAAGAAAATTCAACGGAGCAAATACAACCTTTTCAACAAATGGTGGTAGAATGACTGGATAGCCATATGCAAAAACAAAATACAATCTAGCAACCCTCATCCCTTACCTTACACTATACACAAATATTGACTAGAAATAGACCATGGAACTAAAGAAGCTAGAAATAGACACAGGACTAGAGGTGAGCAAACATTACTTGGAAAGAATGTAAAATGCATAAATCATGAAAGAAAAAACACTTGATAAACTGGAATTCAACAAAAGTGTAAAAGTGTGCTGTTTTAAAGATAATCCGAAGAAAATAAAAAGGCAAGCCACAGACTGGAAGAAATACATATTCAAAGACTTGCATGCAGAATATATAAAGAATTCTTATAATCAATAACCAAGACAAATAAAAATTGGGTAAAAACTTTGAACAGACACTTCACAATACAAGACATTAAAAGAGCCAGTAGGCACATGAAAAACAAAATGCTCAGCATCATTACTAGTCATTAGCAAGGTGCAAATAAAGTCACAATGAGATAGCACTATACACTTGCTAGAATGGCTAAAAATGCAAGAGACTGACAATACCAAGTGACAACAAGGATGTGGAATAGCTGGAACTCTCACACATTGCTGATGGGAATGTAAACAGTCTGACAGATTTATATTAAACATATACTTACCTTACAACCATGAGATTTCACTTCTAGGCACTCACCCAACAGCAGTGAAAACATATGTCCAAAGGCTGGTCTAGAGTGGAGTTTAAAATAATAGTTCCCAACTGGAAATAACCCAAGTGTTTATTACCAGGTGAGTAAGTAAACTGCAGTACATCCATAAAACAGAATAGGACTCAATGATAAAATGTGACAAACTACTGATACACACAGCAATATGAATGAATCTCAAAATCATTACACTGGGTGAAAGCACACAGACACAAAAGGCTACATGTATGATTTTACTGATATGAAATTCTAGAAAAGATAACTCTAGTCTACTGGAATAAGAAGAAGACTAGTGGCTACCTAAGGTCTATGGTGGGGTTGAGAATTGACTGGGCAAAAGCACAAGGGAGGAGATGACAGAACAGTACTATATCTAGATTGCAGTAATGTTTCATGGGCATATTCTGTGACTGCATTTTTGTCCAAACCAGCATACTGTACACTTTAAAGGTACATTAAAAAAAAAAAACTTGCAACATTTGCCTGATGTTACAGACTGAAGTGCCCCCCAAAAGGTTGAAGTCTTAACGCTTGATATGACTATATTTGCAAATAGGGCCTTGAGGGAAATAATGGGTGGGGCCCTAATCCGATAGGACTGGTGACCTTAAGATGAGACACTCTAGCACTCTCCATGAGTGCCAGAAAAAAGGCTCTGTGAGGACATAGCGAGAAGACAGCAATCTACAAGCCACGGAGAGGAGCCTCCTGGAAACTAACCCTGATGGCATCTTGGTCTTGGGCTTCTAGCTTTGAATTATGAGAAACTAATTATCTGCTGTTTTAACCACTCAACCTATGGTATGACTAAAAAATAAATGCACCATTCCTTACTAATGATGTTACTCTTGAGTCTATTTTTACTTCAGCTGACTGAAGCTTTTCTGGAATACATTTTGAGAGACCAGCAGTTGTTTTTAATTCTGTAGAAGGCCTTGGCCAGTAGATCAGACAGCTGCTGCATATGTTAGACCCAGTGTGACGGTGGGATTTTTCAGACCTGTAAAAGCAGTCATTGAAACCAGACCAAAATTGCTGTGACCAAGCGAGAGGAAGCTGACAGGAGCACCTCTGTCATACCCAGTTGTGTGTCAGGTCACGTATTAGCCAAGACTGGCTTTCTCCTGGCTTTTGGTGTGCCTCACTTGGCAATGGCACCAAATTCACGGATGGAAGGCTTTTCTCTCTGTTTCTCTCTATCACCCCATTTATCAGATCCATTTATGCAACCAACGATTCCATCAGTTCTCATCTGTCCACTGATTAGGTTCATTTACATAGAGCAATATTTTTCAGTTAACAAACCATGACCCACCTTTTTCCTTGAAAACTCTCTTAGAGGTACTCAAAGGCAGGTTATGAGGAAAGGCTTCTAGGTGGGCCTTTATTTGGACCAAGGCTTCACCCTGGCTCCCCTCAGGTTATTCTCAATACAGCAGCCGGCATGATCATCCCAGCTTAGATCAGGCTCCATCACTCCCATCTGGCTCAGAGTCTTCACAGCAGAGGACAAGGCCCTCATTCACCTCTTTGACCTCAGCTTCTACCCACTGCACTGGCCTTCATGCTGCACTTTGGACATGGGAATACTCCTTCAAGGTTTTTGCACCCACTATTCCTCCCTGCTTGGAATGCATTTCCCAACCATCCACACAGCTCACTTCCCATTTCTTTTGGGACTTGGCTTAAATGTTACCTTTCCAGGGAGGCCTTCTCTGACACCCCAAGTGAATAAAGCAACATTCCTACCCCACCTCAGGGAGTCTTCTCCAGGTTTATCTTCTCCCTGGTGCTCTCTCTCCCTCATGCATGCTGAGCCCTCTGATTTGCTTGCTTCCCCTCTCCCCACACTAGAAGGTAAGCGCCAAGAAGAGAGAAATATTGTCTGGTACCTGTGTGATGCTCAGTAATAACTTGTTGCATGGGCACTGGAAACCTGCTCCTTTAATAGAAGAGAAGTCAGAGGGGAGACACGACCACCCTCAGCCACATCCTCCTCTGCTGCCAGCTCTCCCTGGTCTCCAGATCTTTCTCGGACAGAAAATAAGAGAAGTTCCGCAGATGAGCATATGAGGTAGGGCTTCAGGCAGAAATAAGAAGACCAGCTACATGTGGGTCAAGAAAAGAGGCCATTCAGTGTTTGAGGCAGGTGGGGAGGATAAGCCAGTGGCCCTGGGCTCCCTGCCTCCCTCCTGCTGACGGCTACACTTCCCACCAGGGTCTTCTCAGCAATGGACTGCCTGAACTGGCACAGGATGACAAGATACTGGTTCTCTCGGGCCTCAGGCCATCTGTGCAGGGCCTGGAGCAGATGGAGCCTTGTCCACCACCTCCAGCATCCCAGACAACATCGCCATTGTCCTCCTTGTGCTGTGATGCAAAAGGGCTGGGACACAGTGCTTTTTCTCTTCCTCCAGGCAGCCTTCCCCGCTTCTCCTTCCATTCTGCTCTCCCACGTTCCTGCTTGTTTTTCTCTCTTGCACAATCCCTGCAGCCATGGGATCTTTCCTGCTATTGTAGAGATCCACTGGGCTCCCCTGGTGGCTCAGCTGGTAAAGAATCCATCTGCAATGTGGGAAACCTGGGCTCCATTCCTGGGTTGGGAAGATCTCCTGGAGAAGGAAATGACTACCCACTCCAGTATTCTGGCCTGGAGAATTCCATGGACTGTATAATCCATGGGGTCACAAAGAGTCGGACATGACTGGGTGACTTTGACTTTCATGGGGGTGCTATGGCCTTTCCAACAGGATGGATTCCTACAACATGAGTGACTGCATGCTAAGAACTTCTGGCTCATGCCACATGAAAAGACCTGAAATGCCCTTCCTTAAATGGAGAAGCCCGCTCAACAAAAGACAGATGGTGAAAATACCTCAGTGGGCACTGTCCCTTGGAAAATGCCATTCTGAGACAAAACTGAGTTTTTCCTCTTTGAGACATAAAAATGTGTATTGTTAAAGGATGCTCTTCAGGCAGAAATGCCATTCAACGGGTTGTTTGCCAAAGAGACTCATAGTAAAGTCTACATTGATATTATTTATATTAGTCTTCCTCATATTACCCCACCACCAGCTAGGACAGGATCCAGAACTCCCCAACCTTCTAAGGCACTCCTGGGTTACTGAGAAGATCTTTTGTGCAGTTTTTCAAAACAGAGGAGATTTGATGAGGCACTGAATTTACCTCTTCACATTCCATTCCATTCCAAGGAAGATGGCCTTGAATTTTCCCTTTAAAAATGCTAAATGGAACTAGTAAAAGAGCCTAGACACTTACAAAAATCATTTGTTTTCCTATTATTTAGCCAGCCATGGCCTCCTAACACACATACAAGGGTAAAGAACTCATACAGTGTTAGTGTGTTTTTGAGGTCATTTTCTTAGCAACATGCCAACTGCTCTTGCTGATGCTCTTCACAGGTCTCACTCAGGAGCACTCATATTTGCAATGGAGGACACTGGCTAGTCATGTGTTTTAGATGATTGTTTTTTCATCCACTTATACTTCTGTTTAATTTTCCTAATCATCTAGGGAAAACTTTGAAATCTTTTTCAAAGATCAAAACTGGGGCTGGGACTAGGGCAAGATAACTAGATTCTCATTTTAAGAAGGTACTCACTCTCAGATGCTGCTCCTGTATTTGAAGGCCTCCTTAAATTTTGCAGCCTAGGTTCCTCACTCTCAGGATCACACAAGTGACTCTGTCACCAATCTGGAGGCTACAGACAACACCTTGGTCAAGGAATGTGGATGCACAGGAAATTAAAGCTTGTGAGGCAGAAGATCTAGGTTCCAGACCTCTCTTTACCATTTTTACCATATTCCAGAAGGGGATGACAGAGGACGAGATGGTTGATTGGCATCACTGACTCAATGGACATGAGTTTGAGCAAGCTCTCGGAGACAGTAAAGGACAGGGAAGCCTGGCATGCTGCCATCCATGGGGTCACAAAGAGTCGGACGGACACGACTGAGCAACTGAACAACAACAATCAAATCTAAGATACCACTGATTGTACAAAACACCATCACTTTATGTACTATTAAGAAAAAAATGCTGCCCATTTAATTATGACATAATGGCATAATGATAGTCTTATAAGATACAAGAACTGGTTCCAGTAGCCTCTCATAGCCTTGAATTTTATCAACTATACTAAGAGATTCGGCAATTTCTCCTGCCTTCGGTTTAGTTACTTGACATCATAGGTAATCCTCTTGCATATATCTCAATAATAAAACATAAACCTAGCTCTATGTACTTGTGGGTATCTTTTCCGTATTAAAAGCATTTGGCTCCTACTTTGCAAAAAATCAAAGAAAACTGAAATCGCATCATTTCTCCAATGACAAATATTTTGCTTTATCAATATCAAATTTATGCACCCTGCTCAATTCCCTCGACTCTCTGAATAACCATGTAAACAATCATTTGTTTTAATGCCAAATCACAGTGTAACCTTTTTGAAATCACATGAATTAGTAATTAAACTCAAGCAATGTATCATCAACAATGCACCTATCTCCACTGAAAAATTGAAACTATCAGAAGGTAATACTTAGTAAATGCATTCACAGGCAATGACAAGTATATCACAGCCACCGCCTGGCCGTCAGCAGCTGATAAGGTGCTGCCCCACCAGCAGGAGTGGTCACAGATCCAGACGGGTAATCAATTCACAACACCCTTGAATTCCTAGCTGTGCCCTTCCTCAGCTTCACAGTAGGACACAGGACAGGAAATACAGTACATACAGTATCTGTGGTCTCATAGGCAGGCCAGCAACTACTCCCAACGCAGATGTGGCCTTGGCCTTCCTCTGCTTCGGGGGGATGCACACAGTTGCTAGAGATAACGCGTGTGGTTCAGCTCCAGAGAAGCCACTGCCTTGGTTTCCTGTTGGCCTCCGTATTGCTCTAGTCCAGCAGGCCCAAGGCCACATGGCCACTCCAAGCTCTCCTAGTCCCAGGGTGGTCCCAGGAATCTAGAGTTTCACAATAACTGAGACAGATTATTCACCCCAGGTATAGAGCAATCCACACTTGTCTTAACTCCTTATGTTTCCAAGGAGAAGTTGCGGTGAGAAGGTAAGTCTGAGGTTATCTTCTCAGGCAGATCAATGGGAAAATGTTTCTAACTCTCAGGTACCATTGACTGCAAAACACAACCTGGTTCCAGGGGCATTAAAATGGGCAAGGGTACATCTCAGAAAAACCAAAATGCTGCTTTC
Source organism: Giraffa tippelskirchi (assembly GCF_054371585.1). Classification (NCBI taxonomy): domain Eukaryota; kingdom Metazoa; phylum Chordata; class Mammalia; order Artiodactyla; family Giraffidae; genus Giraffa; species Giraffa tippelskirchi. The sequence continues at coordinate 75,152,873 of NC_137281.1, read as the reverse complement.
ACATTTAACACTTCAGTTGCCAAGCTGGGTGCCTCAACTGAAATGGGGATATCATCTTAATGGGTGATTCGAGGGAATGGTCTCTGGTGTTCCTTTTCAGCTCTCAGATAGAATTGTGAGCCTGTGACTTTAATGTGTGTGAGCTGTTGGACTTTTACAATGGTCATTCAACGACTATGAGACCACAGCACGCACACGGAAGCCCTGGGAACTCTGGAGCAGAGCCTCCGGGTTGTCTGTACACTTGGGGTACAGACTGGGGCAGACCACACTGAGCCCAAAAGGCTCCACGAACTTCTGAAGTTGCAAAGGAGTCAGAGCCCCACTTTTGAGCCCCCCTAGTATAGGCCACTCCAGTACTCTTGCCTGGAAAATCCCATGGATGGAGAAGCCTGATAGGCTGCAGTCCATGGGGTCGCTAAGAGTTGGACGTGACTGAGCGACTTCACTTTCACTTTTCACTTTCATGCTTTGGAGAAGGAAATGGCAACCCACTCCATTGTTCTTGCCTGGAGAATCCCAGGGAAGGGGGAGCCTGGTGGGCTGCCGTCTACGGGGTCGCACAGAGTCGGACACGTCTGAAGCGACTTAGCAGCAGCAGCAGCAGCAGCAGTATAGGCCAAGTACTTTACATACATTACCTCATTTAATCGGCACAATTACCCTGTAAAGTTAACTATTACTCTTCCCATTTTACAGATGACAAATCTCTGGTGGTGAGTGATGGTGTTGGGATTAGAAACCCAGGCAGCCTGCTTCAGGATGCAAGCTCTTAATCACACGCTTACCACCTCCTACCTATCGTCACCTTGTCTCAAATGAGATTCAATGCCATTAATAAAAGATTACTTGACACAAGTATTAATACTGGACCCCTTTAAAGAACACCCAGGGAATTAAAAAAAACACATACGCATTTTTTTAGGGGGAGGATGTGATGAGAAAAGAGAGAGGATTCCGTGATGTAGCTTCAGAAACATATTGTCCTCCTCAAATAAAAACAGGTGACGACACCTCAGTACGTGCCATCTGACAGAGAATGTGTTACAAAATGAACTGTGTCCTGACAAATTCACAGGCCGAAGTCCTAGCCCCAAGTACCTCTGAATGTAACAGTCTGTGGAGAGAGGTCATTTAAAAAGGTGATTAACCTAAATGAGGTCATTAGGGTAGGTCTTAATCCAGCAGGACTGATGCCTTTACAAAAAGAGAGTAGGACACAGATTTGTATGTAGGATAAGGCAAAGCCGTATCTCACACTGAAATCCTCAGAAACCTGGAGTACCAAAAATGGGTATTTCAGGAGTTCATGTGCTGTTAGGTAAATCCATATTAAACTTATGGTTTTGAAGTAAAAAAAAAAATGGCAAATATGGACAAGTTTATTTGTTCATCCTCTAATTGTACACATTTGCAGAATAGACCTTGAAACCAACAAGTCCTACTAACCCTACTTTACAAATGATACACCTGAGACCCACTCAGATACACTGATTCATCAAAAGCCCAAAAATATGTTAAAGGAAGAACTGGATGCCAAATCAGAAATTACATTTCTTTTTGTGAACACAAGTAGGCAGTATCTATTAAAAAATACATACCAAATAGTAACCATGCTCTTTCATATAATAATTTCACCCCTAGGAATTAATCTACCAGAAATATCTGAACAGGTGTGCAGAAATATATAAGTATGAAGACCCACAATGCTAGCCCCATACGTGATGTGAAAATTTAGAAATAATCCAAGTGCCAACTCACAGGGAATTGGTTGAATGAACAATGATTCATCCATCTACATGTGAATCTATGTACTGTAGTTAAAAAGAAAGAGGTCAGCCTCCGCTCATATTAAAAGATGCCCAAATCATATTAAAAGAAAAAGATACCTAGAAAAATAGAAACACAACTCATAAAATGTTTATTAATATCTGTGCCCTGAGGGGTATAAAGTAGTCAACACTTGGTAGGTACTTTTTCCCCTCCCCACCTCCTCCACCTTACACATCCCTTGGATTATTGCAAATGAACGCAAGGAGCTGGTCCAGCTCTACTGCCTACCAGCTGGGTGATCTCATGCAAGAAACTTCAGTTCCCCCACCAGTAGGTTGAAAGAAATTATAGCACTTCCTTCAGAAGTTGTTGATAGGATTCCATGAGACTATGTACATAACATGCTTAGAACAATGCTTGGTGGATAGTAAGTGCTTAATAGATAGGCACCATTATGGTAATGATGATGTTATTCATCTCTGGGACCTGAAGAAACAAGGTTTCCTTAATTCATATTGTATTTCCTTTTTTTATCTCCTTTAAAAAATTATCTTGTAAGAAAACATAATAAATCATTCTGCTTATTTTCCTTACTGAAATTAAATAAAAAGGCAGTGCTTTTTAAAGCAGTGCTTACCCCAATAAACTCTAGCAACATTAGGCATTCTGGTATTTAATGAATCCTCTAAAGACAATCTTATTATTTCATTACTGAAGTGATAAACTGCTTTTCTGAGAAGTTAATATTAACAGAGTCATTCCTAGGTAAATAAATTGTTTATCAGGTATAACCCAAGGTGCCTCCATGAAATATGCAGTAGACCCAGCCCTCTTCTATCGAAGGATCAGTTTGGGTCTTCTCTACTTACTTAGGTTAACCGGGTGGTTATGGCAAAGGTCTTTCAAATGCACAGGAAGAACCTTTTATGCAACCATGCTGCTGCTGCTGCTAAGTTGCTTCAGTCGTGTCCGACTCTGTGTGACCCCATAGACAGCAGCCCACCAGGCTCCCCCGTCTCTGGGATTCTCCAGGCAAGAACACTGGAGTGGGTTGTCATTTCCTTCTCCAATGCATAAAAGTGAAAAGTGAAAGGGAAGTTGCTCAGTCATGTCCAACTCTTAGGGACCCCATAGACTGCAGCCTACCAGACTCTTCCATCCATGGGATTTTCCAGGCAAGAGTACTGGAGTGGGTTACCATTGCCTTCTCCTTATGCAACCATACTCTGACTTAAAACAGGACTTTCTATTTGAGGTCCTTCCCAGGGCATTCTAAGTATTAACTAAACCAGCCAGGCTTATTTCCACAGATCTTAAGCCTGAAAGATTTGTGCAGCTCTATAAACAGAATAGAATTAAAATACAGTTCACCCACAGTTCTGATTCTGATCCAGTATTTCTTTGGTCCATGTATGCTCTGTGGAACCAAGTATAATCTAGACTCCAAAGAAGCAGTGAGCATGGGAAAGCTATTAAAGTGTGGCAAATTACTGTTACAGAAACTCCCAGAATTAAAGGACCTTTTTGAGACTTTTGTGGTAGCTGAGATCCAGACAGGTTATGTGTCTTGCCCCAAGTTTCTCAGCTGGTTACAGGTGCGGCTGGAACTCAGGTAGCGGGCTTCCCAATAGCGATGCTCTTTCCCCTGCTGGAGAATTACTGTTCTTCTGTTTTGCTTCTTGGAAAACTGAGCCAAGTTAAAATAGCTCATTCAAGGTCAGAGGGGCAGTCAAGTAGAACTTGTGATGCTGAGCAGCGGATTATACAATCCTAGAGGGCGGGTCCTCTGCCCCTCACCTACCCCCTCGGCGGGCCCTGTGTAAATGTTTTGGTTGACACAACACACAGGAGTTTAGAGGAAGTGTCTCTTCTAGGTTTGCACTACGTGTTTAACTCCAGGTTCTGGCACACGCGCGTCAGTTATCAGAGCAGGCACGCCCCCCAGTGCCCCGACCCAGCGGGCCGCCAAGGTTGCGGGCGGCAGCGGATAGCCACCACTCAACCAGGTGGTCTTGCAGCCCGAGCAACTCGAAACTCGCCCATAGCAACTCCTCAGCGATGTTTTTCTGGTTTTGCCAATCTGGAGACAGTAAACTGCTGTCAGATTGAGCCGGAAGCAGAATGGTTGGGCACGCCAGTCTTGAGGGTACAGAGGCGCCTGCTGAACGCTGAATACCTCTAGCCAAGCTGTTACAAAGGCTAACGCAAGCCTCGCCTCCCACAACACTCCAGGGACCGTGTCCGCTTGATCCCGGTAACTATGTGCGCTTTCAGGTAACACTCCGACGCCCACCAGGATCGCCCCCCCCCCGCCCCCCACCAAGTTCCGGAGGCAGCTTCTTGGTCAGACTCCTCTCCTGCACCATGGACCCTTCTCACCCGCAGTTTCCTACACCCCACAGTGTGAGCCCCTTCTCTGAATCTACATTCCAGCTCCCCCACGGCAGGCTGGTGGTATAAACCTCAGGGCAGGTCCAGGTGCCCAGTGAGCTCCGACCTGGGAGCTGGGCGCGCGCGCGGGTGGGAGTGGGTCCCCGGATCCCGGAGGGAGCCCTCCACCCAAGCCGAGGGCTGGGACGGCGGAGGCTAGCTTTCCGGGAGGGGTGGCAGCTACGCAGCCGCTGGAAGCACTCAGAGGAAGGCAGGGACACCGCGATCGCGCAGAGATAGCGTGGGAAACTCGGGGCGCAACAGGAGTCAGTGCCACTGGCCCGACGGCGCTGCTGGTCTGCTCTTGCCCAGGGAAAGCGCCACACAGACCCAGACGCACTGCTGGTGGGTGATTGGTATCGTTGGAAATTATAAATCGGGCGGTTACAGCAGACAATCGAGGTGCGCCCCTCCTGGGAAGGAAGAAGGAAGTTGGGCACAAGCACACGGAGAAGCTGGAGAGGGGAGAAGCCCTTCCGGAGCTGCAGGGTGTCCGAAAGGGGTGTAGGGTCAGCTCTGGGCTGGGGGAGTGGGGGGGGGCGGTTCGCCGGACGTGCAGATCCAGCGCTCAGGACTCACCTGGCCGGCGTTCGGAGGGTCCATGCTGGAGGCTGGCGGCTGCTGGGCGTTCGAGCGGTGCCCGTGGCCCGCACCGCAGCCCCGCACAGAGGGCACAGGGCAGCTGCACCCCGCACTCGGGCCTCCCGCCCCGCGCCAAGGGGCCGGTCGTTCCGAGGGACTCTGGCCGCGAGCCTGAGCCTCTTTGCCTTCACTCCCCAGGCGCGCCTGGAGCCTGCGAGTGCCTGGGTCCTAGCGCCCCTCCGAGGTGTGAAGCCCCGACTTGGAGCCTGCTCGGCGCCCCCCTAGCTATTCCGGCCACTCGAGGGGAGTTAGGGCTAAGGGCCAGCGCTGCCAACCTGGCGCTTCTCAGGACTGGGAATCTGGACAGGGAGCTTCTTTCTCACCATGCCCACCCTTTCCCTTTTCATCTCCATGTGCTTCTACTCCCCAAGAAAACACCGAAGGATCAGATTTGCCTCCTTCCTCACTCAAATCCGTGTACACTATCATTTTAAAGAGATTCTGTCACAGACAGCAGTCATGCCAGATGATAGATGGTTCTTCCTCAAAGTGAAAGGAAGACTTCTGTATTCAAATGACTTTGTAAAGGACACCCCACTATGTGTCCATTGCAGAGGGGGGGGGCGTGGTGACGGGGTGTTGTTCTTCAGCTTTAACTGTGGGGACAACTTACCAACGTGAGTCAAACGTGGGTTAAGACAAAGGTCCTGGTCCCCTTCCTGCCTCCTCCCAGTCTGTTTAGGGAGCTGGAATCAAAGGCCTATGCAGATATGGTAAAGCTTTCAGACTTTGAAAAAGTAATGAATCGAGCCCAGTTAAATGCTTCAGCTGTAAATAAGCCTGGCCTCCAGCTCCTGGTTATTATCACACCTGCCCCATACCTGGCTCCTCTGGTGGAGGGATGTCTAACAAAGACCTAGGGAGCATTTACAAAGGCCTCTCCTTTCTCAACTGCCCACAGGGCTGAGTCAGTCCAGTTAAAACCAAGATCAACAACAGTGATCTTTTCCTGCTGACTTTCTCATCCAGAGAGGCTGATGAAATTTCTAATGGCAGGAAAGGAAAACAAGTCATCTTTAGAAGTAAAACCTATTTCACAGGACATGGAGAGAGAAAAAAAGAAGTATTATTACTTGGGCATTAGCTATGATCCATAAAGGCCAACCATGAGCCATGAGAGCAGTGTGAATATAGCCTTTCATGTCTTTTTTTTAAAGAGCTCAAAACCTTTCCCTCAAGAGCACTCCTCTCTGTATGGACCGACTCTAAGATGATCTCCACTTATCCCCACTTCCTAATGTTCATGCCTTTGAGGACTCCCCATCCCTTGAATGTCAGGGAACTTGTGACTTGCTTCCTATCCATTAAGTATGGCAAAGGTGATGGGATGTCTTTTCAATGACTATGGTACTGTCTTGATAGGAGACGCTCTCTTTCACTGGTTTTGATAAAGCAATAGCCATGTTGGGGAGGCCCATGTGGCAAAGAACCAAGGGGGCCTCAGGCCCAGAGCCAGTAAGAAACTGAGGCCCTTAGTCCAACAAACTGCAAAGAACTAAGTCCTGCCAACAACCAGGAAAGCCCAAAAGTGAACCCTCCCCTCAATGAGCCTTGAGATGAGTCTGTATCCTCAGCTAACACAGAAGACCTGTAAACCCATGCTTGCCTTCTGACCCACAGAAACTGTGAGATAATATATATGTGTGTTTAAGCCACTAAATTTGTGGTGGTGTGTTATGTACAACAGCAAAACTAATACACTCCCTCCGTCCACAGATGGAAATGTGAGGCAAAGGAGATTAGGTAAAAGAGTTAAGGTCATTGAAATCAGCAGCATAATCTATCATCATTTCACTATCATAGCCTGAATAGACAAGGAAGAGTTTCCCAGGTGGCTCAAGTGGTAAAGAATCTGCCTGGCAATGCAGGAGATGCAGGCAGGACACGTGGGTTTGATCTCCAGGTTGGGGAGATAACCTGGAGGAGGAAATGGCAACTTACTCCAGACCTTGCCTGGAAAATCCCATGGAGAGAGGAGCTTGGCAGGCTACCATCTGTGGGGTCGCAAAGGAGACAGACACAACTTAACGAATGAGAACACAGATAGGGAAAAGCAGAACACCTAAGGTGTCAGAAGGTGAAAGGGCAAGTTCAGGCTGAGACTTGAAGAGGGGTAAAGCAACACAACTTTGAGACAGTCTGAGGCAAAAATAACCCAGCAGGTAAAAGGACAGTCTGAAGAACTCAGGGTAAGTCAACCCAAGCAAAAAGAACAAATAATTATCTTCAGAAAGCAAAGTAAGAGGAAAACAAGAAAAACAGTAACAAAGAGAAGAGGAGGAAAGGTAAAGGAACCAAATCCTCTGAATCTCTTTTCTCATTGTCTAGTAAAGAAAAACAAAAAAAACAAAGCCACATCATTCACTCCTGGAAGTGTGGGGGATTATCCAGAAGAGCTGCTCAAGAAGTACTAGGAGGCCAGTAGAGCACAGTACGGGCCTGTGCCAACCAGCAAGCTGTTCCCAAGATACTGCATAAAAACAGATGGTATCTCAAAACGATCAGCCAGCATTGAGGGTCCAGACGTATTCGTGAGCTTTTCAGTGTCTTTAAACACCTAGTGTTTAAAAGTTTTCTCTTCCATCTCAGCTATAATACAGCAAAATTGAGGCTAACACTTAACCCTGTTACATACCTTGAAGGGTATTATGAAGTGATGCGTGATTTTTAAACAGAGGAAGAGAGAGGGAGAAAAAGGAAAGAAAGAAGGAAGAGAGGGAGGGAGGAGAGGGACAGGAAACTAAAGCAAAGGGAAGGAAATGGAGAAGGGAAAGAAGGGAAGAAAACCCCAAAGCACAGAACTCCCAGTCTAGAGGAGGAGCGGCTGAGAGGTCTATCACAGCATGAGAAAGCATTGTTCTCACACTTCCCGTTGCCTACTGGACATCTCCACGAAAGTTCCACCAACATTTCACAACAAAAATGTTTCTGAACCAGGAAGCATCCACCTCCCTACCAAATCTGAGTCCTGGTGGTTAATGCCACTAACGCCTCTCTCAATTCAAACCAGAGCCACGGGGCTTCCCTCCCTCTCTGTACCAACCAGCCAGCTGTGGGGCCATGGCCTGTCCCTCCCTTGGCACCCCTACTGCCAGGGGTGATACGCTGCCTGCCTCTCCTAAGCTAGGTGAGCAGCAAGCGCCAACATGGGATGATTTAACTCAGAGGGGTCAGAGTCCAGACTACCCACTGCTCATGCCCATGTCTCCTCCACCCAGATTTTACACAGCTTGTCATTTCCTCTAAGTGGTTTTTTTTTTCTTTTCTCTAATTGGTCCAGCATTGCTCTATCCTAAAGTTGAAAACTGTAAATATTTCTACCTGTGGCAACTTTTTGTGCCTTTAAAGCCTTCATAAGACTGTGGATCTGACACTCCCTTCTTCTCTGAAGAGCAACTTAACACAGTGCTTACTTAGGAAGAATATCCATTTATGGGGTAAAAGGAAATGGGCAGCAAATCCAGTGGCACCCATTCCACAGCTTTGCCTATGGCTCTACACGTCTAGCTATTTCGAATATGGGAGAGAGCACAACAGCTTCCGGTTGGTGTTGGCTGTTGGCTTCTGGTGGCCCCAGACTTGTGATGGAATCTGTTTCAGGTCTATAACCCAACAGGCAGAAAAATACACTGGGAGAGTAAAAAGCTGTTTTCCTATAGGGAATAAATGGAAATCTGACCACTCATGAGTGGAAGAGCAGCAGTTATATATTAATAACAAGACTTGGATTCCACTGATAAGGTTAAAACAAATGAGACACACCTTTTAGGCTTCTCTAAACATATCACTGGCTATTCTTTGAAGAGTGAAGGTGTTGATGGTGCTGACAAGCTGGTATTTGTATGATTGCTAAAGTACGAAAGACCAGTACTTTCAAGTGCTGCCTGCATTTGACAGTTTCTGGAGAAACTAAGTCCATGGTTTACCTTCTGTGGCAATATGTGCATTAAACTCCTGTTGTAATTCTTCTAGCCAGATGGTATACCATTATTCCATTACCACCACCCCTATCCCGAACCAAAGGAATACACAAACAGTAACATGATTGACCTTCTGACAACAGAGGAACAGACTCTGAGAGGCCACTTGGTATCAACTGTGGCCTCTCTTACTCTAAATATGTGAGTAGATTCAGTCTCCCCTAATCATATGGAAATCTCAGCCTGAATCTAGCAAAGCTCCCCTAAGAAAACACAACCCATCTCCTACATAATTGCAGACCAGACCTTCTTCAACCTGGATCCCTGTTGTCAGAAGGGCCCAAGTCAGAGACAGAGAGGAATAGAAAGTTTTGAGCAAACCTGTATTGTCACATGGACAGGCATTACCTCTATGGCCTAGAGTTATAGGTTTGCAAAGATTAAACATGGACTAGAAAGTTGAGCATTATCAGTAAAATCTCCCTCATCATTACTTATCAGCAGGAGGCCATAAGCATTAAGTTGCACTTGAATCTGAAGAGAAGCCACTGTGCCAAGTGGCTGCCACATATTCCTTTAAGTATATTTGAGACCAAGCCCTTCCTCCAATCTTCACTGATTCTTACACCCAGCATTGATGCTTTCAAACTGTGGTGCTAGAGAAGACTCATGAGAGTTCCTTGGACTGCAAGATCAGACAAGTCAATCCTAAAGGAAATCAATCCTGGACATTTATTGGAAGGACTGATGCTGAAGCTGAAACTCCAATACTTTGGCCACCTGATGCAAAGAGGCAACTCATTGGAAAAGATCCTGATGCTGGGAAAGATTGAGAGCAGAATGAAAAGGGGGCAACAGAGGATGAAATGCTTAGATGGCATCATTGACTCAATGGACATGGGTTTGAACAAACTCCAGGAGACAGTGAAGGACAAGGAAGCCTGGCGTGCTGCAGTCCATGGGGTTGCAAAGAGTCAGACACGACTGAGCAACTGAACAACATGGATGTATAAAACAGATTGAAAACAAGATGAATCCATACTGCTTATGTCCTAGTGGAGGAAGAGACAATTACCATGAAAAAATAAAGGAAAGAGAGATCATTTTAACATGAGCTGAAGATAATAAAACAAATTATTGCAATACAAAGAGATGGATAAAGGCGACTCTGGGAGGTCAGAGATGGCTTCCGTGGGAAGGGATGTTTGAACTGACACATAGGTTATCTCAAGGAGCTGGGAAAGCAAAGATCTGAGGGAAGAGGATCCAAGGGAGGAGAATAGCAAATGTAGAATCCTGAAGGCCTCACAATCTTGGTAAGTTCCAGGAAGAAACAAGAGGCCGTTGTGGGTATGGCCAGGTGCAACAAGAAGCCTGGTGATAGTGTTAAGCAGAGAAGAAACATGATACAATTTGCTTTTTGAAAAGATCCTTCTGGCCACTATGTAGAGAATCCATTTTAGGCATTCATAGGGCAGCAGGGGGCTGCTGGAGCAATCCAAGTGAGAGGTGGTGATGATGCAGGAGAAAGCAGCAGAAACAGTAGAGACAGTCAGGCTGGGCTGTAGGGTCTTGAGTGTGAGGCCGACAGGACTCAAGACGGAGTGTCCATGGGGAGTGGAGTGAGGAGAGTGAAGAAACAGCGACACTTCCTAGGTTTGGGGCCTGAGCAGTCAGGTGCACAGTGGACCCGTTTACTCAGATGGGAAAGGGCCAGAGAGGAGCAGGAAAAGAATGGGTGGCAAGTCAAGAGCTCCGGTTTGACCCTGTTCAGCTCCAGTCTCCACAAGACATCCAAGTGAAGATATAAAGCAAGCCGCTGGATCTCTGAATCTGGAACTCAGGAGAAAGGTCAGGGCTGGGCTCATATGTTTGGGAGTCATCTGTGTGCAGCTGCTACTGTTAGCCCTGGGGCCAATCATCAGAAAGGGCGCAGAACCACAGGCCATGCCTGCCAACTCATTGAGGTTCCAGAGAGGATGCCAGCAAAGGGGCCGCAGCCCGGCTGATAGGAGGAAAACCCATGCAAAGAGAAGGAAACTATTTTAACCAACTTGTCCACTAAGATGAAGAGCTTTAGGGAGCACTTCTGAAAGATTTTACACAAGGACTAGACGTGCAGATTGGTACATTATAAAGATAAATTTGGGGGTGGAGGCGAGCACAGGTTGCAGAAGGCTAACGGAGCCAGAGAAACAACTAAGAATAATCCAGAAGAGAGGAAGAGAGCCTGAAGTAGAACACTGGCATCAGGAACAGAGAGGAGGGGGAGAATAAGAAAGAAACCCAGGGACACAATAGGACCTGGAAGCCAATGGGCTCTGAGTGGGCGACTCTTGGACACTGGTATTAACCACTAAGACAGGCACTGGTTGGGCAAAAGCAGGAACTCTGGTGAGCGGGTCTGAGTCTGGGGGGTCAGAGGTGCCTGTGGAACACACAGGAAAGATGTCTACCAGGTAAGAGGAAACAGGTCTGCAGGTGACAGGAAATGTTTGGACTGGAGCTAAAAATTCAGGCATCATCAACATAAAGATGCGAGAGGAGGCTCTGAGCAAGAGAGCTGAGGATCTAGCCTTGAAGGTTTTCAAGAGGTGAACAGAGAGAGGGCTGGACGTGGAGACTTGAGTGGATGGCCAGAAAGTAAGGTACCTGCCCTCCAGCCAGATGTGGGTCCCAGCCCAACATCTTCCAGGCTAAGGCTGACAAAAACCCAAAAGACTGCAAGTGGAGAGAGTTACTCCCTAACAGAACTAGCGTTCTTCTAGAAAATGAAATACAGCTCTACACATACACAAACACAGTTAACCCAACAAAGCTTTCTGGGGTTGGATGTTTTATCTGCCTTTAAAAAATTAAGTGGAGGAGGTGGGAGCAAATAAAAAAACAAAAACAAAAAACCACTTCAATTTTCCAAATTTATCTAAGAATTAAAATGCAATTTAATCAAATTCTCACAACTATAGCAGGCTTTATTTTTTATTTTTATTTTTTATTTATTTTTAAAATTAATTTATTTTCATTGGAGGCTAATTACTTTACAATATTGTGGTGTTTTTTTTTTATGAATTTATTTATTTTAGTTGGGGGCTAATTACTTTACAATATTGTAATAGTTTTTGCCATACATTGACATGAATCAGCCATGGGTTTACATGTGTTCCCCTTCCTGAATCCCCCAGTCTCCTCCCTCCCCATCCCATCCCTCAGGGTCATCCCAGTGCACCAGCCCTGAGCACCCTGCCTCATGCATCAAACCTGGATTGGCGATCTGTTTCACGTATGATAATATACATGTTTCAATGCTATTCTCTCAAATCATCCCACCCTCGCCATCTCCCACAGAGTCCAAAAGACTGTTCTTTACATCTGTGTCTCTTTTGCTGTCTCACATATAGGGTCATCGTTACCATCTTTCTAAATTCCATATATATGTGTTAGTATACTGTATTGGTGTTTTCCTTTCTGACTTACTTCACTCTGTATAATAGGCTCCAGTTTCATCCACCTCATTAGAACTGATTCAAATGCATTCTTTTTAATGACTGAGTAATATTCCATTGTGTATATGTACCACAGCTTTCTTATCTATTCATCTGCTGATGGACATCTAGGTTGCTTCCATGTCCTGACTATTGTAAACAGTGCTGTGATGAACATTGAGGTACACGTGTCTCTTTCAATTCCTATAGCAGGCTTTAAAAATGAGAGCAATATAGAGAAAATAAGAAGCACCTGCCCCTTAGATTTTGACCACTCTATTTCTTGTTTCCCCTTCTGCTTCTCCTCCCCAACTTATATTTTTCCTCCCATTACTAGTCACCATATTCAAGTGAAAGGCAAGAATGTACTGACTAAGTAAAATAAATAAATTTATAAAAAAAATAAAAAAAATAAAAAAAAAATAAAAAGCAGAGACATTAAAAAAAAAAAAAAAGAATGTACTGACTAACAAAACCTCTGGGAACGGAGTGCATTTGTAACAAAATCACCCATGTTTTAAAGCCAGTCAACCACCCTCATAAATTAGGTGGGTTTGTGTTAACACACATCGGGCGGGTCCATAAGAACATTTCCGAGACCTTGGACCCTATGTTCAGCTGCTAGAGGCTAAGAAAAAAGAAAAAAACAAACAAATGAACATGGATAAACAAAAGAACCTCCTCACATATGTTCCATTTGTTTGCAAAGAGTTAAAGGTAGAATACTGATCCTCCAAAAAAATCCTGCAGTCAGTGAGGTTTGTCTAGACAGCCCCCAGCCTCCCTTCCTATACCTGTTCTCTCCTCTCTCCAATCCAGATACCTGCTTTGTGCCCTCCTGACCTCGGGGAGGAAGAAGGAATGACCCCTTCCCTTGAGTTCACTGACTGGCGGATGGCACTTTGGTGTGAATGCATCTGAGACCAAGTGTTACCTTAGCCAGTAATGTCGGTTTCAAGACTTTTGCTTACTTATCTACTTACTGGAACTTACTTTCTTATTTCCTTATTGGGTGGTTGGGGGAAAAGTCATGGGTAGATGCCAGCAATAAAGTAAACAGGTGGGACAATCCTTCAGGGCTCAACTTGCCTCCTGGGAGACCTTCAGCCCACGTAGGCTGCCACCCAGGGCTTCCACAGCGGCCCTCATTCTGTGTAGCTGTCATCAACACTGCTGTTTCCTGCTTCATGTCTGCAGCTTCTACCAGACTAAGTTCCTTGAGAGCTAAGACTGGATCTGTCTTATTTTTGTATTCCAAGACAAAGAAAAATGAGCACTTGATTAATGTTCACTGAATGAATAAATGAATGAATGAACTGAGGTTGGGATGTAGGAGTTATAATGTTGTCCTTTTAAGCTGCTGGAGAAGATTGAAAGACTATCCTTTATCTTTCAAACACCATCAAATGGCCTTTGTTCCCTGGGAGGTGCTTTGACCTAAAAAGTACTAGAAGCAGGAAAACAAACACCGTCATCACCTGCTTCTTCTGGGTCTGAAAATGCTAGGTCCTGACCCTAACTTTGGGTTCTCCTAACCTAAGACCCCAGACCCACATTTATGTTGCTGGGTATTCTTGATGTTTCATCCGTCACGTTATTCAGATAAATGATTATTGGGGTCTACTAAGCTCCAGGCACAAGGCTAGGTATGCAGGACTCAACGATCAAGAAACCCAGCCCAGACCCTTCATCCACCAACTTCATAATCTGGCTGAGTTACTATTTAGGGACCTATCCCAGCCAAAGCCTTCTTTGCCAACCACCATTTGCCTATCCATCCAACCTATCTTCTGTGTTTCTTAATTTTATACATTCCTGAGAACAACAGGGGGAATACATTTGTTAAATAAAGGCTACACTAGTCTGGGTTGTTCTGGCATCATATTATCAAAGCTAAAAAGGCTTGTGTTGGATAGCCTTTGTTTGCCCCTCCAGATGGGCTCTCCGTCTCTCCTCCTCAACCCTGTGCTGGGGGAGGCTGACCTGGAGGGAATACATCACGGGCCCCTTGGTCTCTGGCTGTCAGCTGGGTTCAGCAAAGGAGGCACCAGCATAGGATGGGAGCAGGGCAGGAGTCATGTGTCTCCATGGCAGCACAAAGCTTTCTCAGTCCCAGCCATATGCTGCATCTCCGAGCCTGTTCCCATCTTCCCAGTGGCACATTACCATCGGCCCCTGGGTGGTAACGGCTTCTCAGATCTTGCTAGCCCATGGAAACTGCGTCATCCCTTACTGGGTCCCCTTAAGTCTGCCCACCACCCACACCTGTTTAGGACAAGCCTTCATCTGTTTGCTGAAGGAACTCCGATACAAAGCCCATTTCTTTCAGCCTCTTGGGGTGGAGCCACAGATTCCTAAAGAAAAGGGTCTACTCTCAGTCTGGGGCCTTCACAGCTATTTGCAGCCACCCTGTGATTTTTACTACCATCAGCCTACACAGGCTGATTTTTTAAAACATATCCTATGGGTTAAACAAAGGTGGCGTAGCGGTAAAGAATTCGCCCGCCGATGCAGGAGACACAGGTTCAATCCCTAGGTCAGAAAGATCCCCTAGAGTAGGAAATGGCAACCCACTTCAGTATTTCTTGCCTGGAAAACTCCATGGAGAAAGGAGCCTGGCGGGCTATAGTTCATGGGGTCACAAAGAGTCGGACAGGACTGAGCATGTACATACACATGCCAAGACAAAGGTCAGGCCTGAGATGCCAACTAAATAGGCGCACAAGGGATCAAGTGATGAATGCTTGGCATTTCAAATTCCAAAAAGTCACAGCTGGTGGAATCAAGTTCAACCTTTGGTTGTGAGGCTATCTACCAGTTCTATCTCTTTCCCTAGGTCATACCCTAAACAGGACAAGTGACCTCCCCCTCCTTTCGTTCACAAACCTGTCTCTGCCTGTAATGCCTTCCCCACCTCCCCCTGCCTTAATTCTGTATGTCTAATCCCTTCCCACCCTACAATGTCTAGTGCACATGGCTTCTCCATAAATGGTCAAGAAAATAACTTTTTTCCCTCCAGATATGTGGAATATTTTGTTTGTGCTCATTCATACCACTTACCACTCACTTATGTTAAAATTATTTGTGTCTAGGTGTTTTCTCACTCCTACCACTTCTAGAGTCCTGAGGGCAGGACAACGTCTTATATATCTGTTGTCCCCACTACAGTGCTCCAAAAATGGAAATTTCTAACTAGGTGCTTGTTGACTGCCTAAATAAATGTATGAATTAATCACCAAAATTATTTTCACTTGGAATGGTGATATAAGTGCTTCTAAGTCTCAGAAGGCCACACCATATTTCACATTTTCAGCCTGAAGCAGCAAATTCATAAAAACAAATGGCACTAAATTTGAGGAGAAATATTTTCAGATTGTTTCCATATGTGTTGCTATACATAACGGGTTTATGCAATATTTTAAATCCAACTCAACACCATGTGGTCACGTATCTTAGAAGCTCATAATGATGACATAGATCAGAACTTAAAACAATAACAAAAAAGTTCCTAAAGATTTGTTCACTTATCCTTCAGCTCTGCTTATTCTCTCAATGTTTCCCTTCCAGGCTTGTCCCCGATGTCACTTTCTGTCTGTGACTTCCGTCTTCCCTAGGCAGAACTGCTCTCTCTCCTGAGTTTTCATCGCCTCTGTACAGACCTTTGTTATGGCTTTTACCCCACTGCCCTGTGTGGTTCATGTGTCCTTGTCCCACTGTGATCACCTACCTCCGTCTTCCCAACACCTAGCGTGGCACCTGGCACAAAGTGAGGACTCAATAAATGTACTCAGAACTGAACTGGCCTAAGGCTAACTTTGGCTTCAAAAATCTAACCCAGGCTTTCCTTGGCTTCAGGTCCTGTGATATTTATAAATTGCATGAGATGTAGGAAAACACACACATACACCTGCCCTTTGGAAGTGGTATCCAGATTCCTTATCTATAGTCAGTTACTAACCCGGATCCCAGTTAGGGTAACACAGATTCCTGCCACATGAACTCTTTTTGCTCATGGCTCCAGGAAAGCAGCAATCAGCATCGTGTTCCTCTAGCTGAAATAGATACCCCTTGAGACAGGGTCATGTTTCAAGCCAGGGAAAGGAGGGAGCAAAGAAAACTAGAATCAACTGAGCATCTGATCTGTGCTCAGCCTTTTGCATGTTAGTTTCACAATATCTCAGGGCCAGCACAACTTGACCAGCCCCATGTGGCAGCAGGGCATCACCAAGGGTCAATGGAACCATTGTTCTTAGACACGCTACCACTGGCGATGGCTCTGCTGGAGTAAATTTCAGGATGGGGATAAGGGTCAGGTTCATCTCCAACATCACCCCAAACCACTGCCTTGAGGACACTGACTTTCCCATTACCTGAAGCCCTCAGGTCTTTCCCACATCAGAGTGTTGGCACATGCTCTTGCTTATCTGCTCACTGGTTCACACCTCCACTCTCTTCTCCTAGTTAACTCTTACAGATCCTCTAGGCCAGGGGTTCTCAGAGCTTGGTCTCCAAATCAGCAATCTCAGCACCACCCAGGAACTTATTGTTGTTGTTGTTAAACAGTCACTAAGTTGTGTTCGACTCTTTGAGAACTCATGAACTGCAGCACGCCAGGCTTCCCTGTCCTTCACTGTCTCCTGGAGTTTGCTCAAACTCATGTCCATTGATTGAGTCAATGATGCGATCCAACCATTTCATCCTCTGTCGCTCCCTTTCTCCTCCTGCCCTCAATGTTTCCCAGCATCTGGGTCTTTTCCAATGCATCACCTCTTTGCATCAGGTGGCCAAAGTATTGGAGTTTCAGCTTCAGCATCAGTCCTTCCAATGAATATTCAGGACTGATTTCCTTTAGGATTGACTGGTTTGATTTCCTTGTTGTCCAAGGGATTCTCAAGAGTCTTCTCCAACACCACAGTTCAAAAGCATCAGTTCTTTGGCACTCAGCCTTCTTTATGGTCCAACTCTCACATCCGTACATGACTGCTGGAAAAACCATAGCTCTGACTATATGGACCTTTGTTGGCAAAGTGACATCTCTGCTTTTTAATATGCTGTATAGGTTTGTCATAGTTTCTCTTCCAAGGAGCAAGCGTCTTTTAATTTCATGGCTGCAGTCACCATCTGCAGAGACTTATTAGAAACTCAAATTCTTGGGACTCACCTCAGACCTACTGAATCAGAAACTGTGGAGGTGGGACCCAGAAACCTGTTTTGTAACAAACTCTCCAGGTGATTCTGATGTACACTGAAATTTGAGCAGCATTGTTTAGGTTTTATCTTAACTGTCACTTCCTCAGAGAGACCTTCCTTAACCCCAGCTCCCCAGTCTATGTTACACCCCACTGCTATTCTCTCTCATGATAGCTATTCATTTATCTCAATCTGAAGATCATATAACTGTTAGTGTGTTTCTCTTTTTTTTTTTAATTTTTGGCCACACCCTGAGGCACATGGGATCTTAAGTTCCCTGACCAGGGATTGAACCCACACCCCCTGCATTGGAAGGCAAAGTCTTCCACCACTGGACCACCAGGGAAGGTCCCCTGTTAGTGTGTTTCTTTGTTTAAAACCTATCTTCGTCACCAGACTCTGAGTTCTATGAAGACAGAGACCGCGTACAAACCACAGCTTCAAACAGTACTTGCCACAGAGTAGGGACTTGAGCAATGCTTACTTGTGTCAGCTTTTTCTAACCATAACCGGATCATGAGCCAACCTGCCTGTGAGACTCCAGACTCTTTCCTGAGCACATGTGTGGACTTTTTCCTCCAGCCATGAATGACACAGCATAAGTGACAGCCCAGCTTCATTTGGGGGCCTCCCAGGTATCGCTAGTGTTAAAGAATCTGCCTGCCAATGCAGGAGACGTAAGAGACATGGGTTCGATCCCTGGGTTGGGAAGATCCCCTGGAGGAGAGCATGGCAACCCACTCCAGTATTCTTGCCTGGAGAATCCCATGGACAGAGGAGCCTGGTGGGCTACAGTCCATGGGGTTACAGAGTCAGGCATGACTGAGCAACTAACACTTCAGGCTTCCCAGGTGGCGCTAGTGGTAAAGAACCTGCCTGCCAAAGCAGGAGACATAAGAGATGCAGGTTTGATCCCTGGGCCAGGAATATCCCCTGGAGAAGGAAATGGCAACCCACTCCAGTATTATTGCCTGGAGAATCACATGGACAGAGGAGACTGTTGGACTACAGTCCATGGGGTCGCACAGAGTCAGACACAATTGAGCACACAGCACACAGCTTCATTTACTCACCATCCAGCGTGAAGACCACCCATGACCCTCTGTGTCTCAGCCTCTCTTTTCTTTCCACTGTGGAGGAGCCACATGGACATACAGGTCTGTGTGTGGCTTGCAGGGATCAGGAGATTTAGGCAACCGTTTATCAGTAGCTTGGGAAGAGAGCAATATTTTTAACCATGTGAGATTTTCAGATTCTCAATGGATTCTGACCTCTCTAGCTTTTTGCCTGGAGCCACCCTGAAGCCAGCACAGATGCCTTAGTGTCTCTGTAACCCAACAACTCCTGCTTCTCTTTCTGGCCTGATGTGCGTGAGACAGAACCAAGGTTCACTTTCCACTGTGGCTCACTTAGGTAGGTAGGATGCTTGGATTTCAAAGTCCTCATAAAAATAATTGTTAAATTTTTTCCTCCCCATGGCTGATGAAAGATCCCTCCTGACAGCAGTATCACTCAGTGCTTATCCAGCTGAGTCTTCACGTGACGCAGGAACACCCAGAACAACTCTCAGATGACTGTGGGTGGCTGGCTGTTTGGGGGCCACCACAGGGCTTGGGGGCCTTACCCTGGGGATTCTGGCTCAGGGTAGAGTGTACAGTGGACCATATACCTTAATATTTTCCCCCTCTCACCTTCTACCCCAAGACAAAAACAAGTACACGTGAACTTCCAAGGCAGGTAAGACAGAAGAGCGCTGGCAGAGGCAGCCCCACCCGAGCCCCGTTCCTCCGTGAGAGCACAGGGAGGATCAGGTTAGCCACACGTGTTCCCACGTCCCTCAGCTCCGCTCTTCCAATACCTACTCATGAAGACAATTCTTCTCCCCATACTGTGTGCCTGTGTCCAGAGAACCACTGGCCCCTTTGCCACACATCCAAGTCAGCACAGTCATATCGGTCCTATCCACACAGAGATTTCCAACTTTCACAGCCTAACACAAAGAAAGCTCAGAGAAGAAGAACTATCTGGCTTGGCTAAGACTTAAAAGTAGACCCTATGTGCAGCCACTGTGGAAAATAGTATGGATACTCCTAAAAAAACTGAAAAGAGAGTTGCCATATGACCCAGAAGTTCCACTCCTGGGCATAAATCCAGAAAATATGAAAACTCTAATTAGGAAAGCTATATGCACTCCTCATGTTCATAGCAGCACTAGTTGCTTACAATGGTTAAGACATGGAAGTCTGCTGTGCTGTGCTTAGTCGCTCAGTCGTGTCTGACTCTTTGTGACCCCCATGGACTGCAGCCCGCCAGGCTCCTCTGTCCATGTGGATTCCCCAGGCAAGAACACTAGAGCGGGCCATGCCCTCCTCCAGGGGATCTTCCCAATCCAGGGGTCAAACCCAGGTTCCCCACATTACAGGTGGATTCTTTACTGTCTGAGCCACAAGGGAAGCCCAAGAATACTGAAGTGGGTAGCCCATCCCCTCTCCAGGGGATCTTCCCTGGATATCCAGTGCTCTTGCACTGCAGGTAGATTCTTACCAGCTGAGCTACCAGGGAAGCCCCAATGGAATACTACTCAGCCATAAACAAGAATGAAATACTGCCATTTACAGCAACATGGATGGACCTAGAGATTATCATACTAAGGGAAGTAAATCAGAGAAAGACAAATATCATGATATCATTTATATGTAGAATCTAAAAATATGATGCAAATGAACTTACTTACAAAATAGAAAGAGATTCACAGACAAAGAAAACAAATTTATGGTTACCAAAGGGGAAAGGGAGGGGGGAGGAATGAATTAGGAGTTGGGGATTAACCTATACACTCTACTATATAAAAAACAGACAAGCAAAAAAGCCCTCCATATGAGGACAGGGAACTATATTGTAATAACCTATAATGGAGAAGCATCTGAAAAGAATACACATATGTATAACTAAATCACTTTGCTGTACACCTGAAACTAAAAGAGCAGACCTTCTGTGGGCTCTTCCATCCCGAGTCCAAGCAGGGAAGGCAATCAATGCTGGGGACATGCTTGTCTTTCGTTCAACCCCCACAGTAATCCCAAGTGACAGCATCTGTAGCTCCCTTTTATAGATGTGGAAACTGAGACTTAGAGAATTTAAGTACTTTCCCAAGATCACAGAACATCACAGAACTCATAAGGAAGTACTTGAACCCTGGACTGTCTGACTACAAATTTCATGCACTCTTCCCAAACAACCCTCCAAAGAGCCTTGGGAAAGAGATGTCTAAGTGACACTAGTAGCCCAATACGGAACCTAGAGCTCGTCCACTTATATCCTGAGCTCAAGGGGTCTACTTAGTCCTTCCTCACCACCATACTTATACCAACTGGGGAAAAATATTTCCCGCAGCCTTGTGTTCCTTCACTTTTTTGGCTGGTGGAAGTGGCCCTTATCTCATTCATACCTCTTTCACCCTTGGCCCTTATGTCCACTCCAGCACCAAGAAGGAACCACTTGATACCTCACCCATGGGAAGCCTTTGAGAGAGATGTTTTGACAGATGCAGCCTTGCAGAACCCAGTCTCAGGTGGGCTAACATGGATGGAATTCTAAAGGCCTGCCCTTGAGCTATTGCACATGAAGATAGCCCATTCCGTCCGAAGCAACTCCTGCCCTGTGGGTCACTGGGCAGTGAGACGCCAGCACAGTTATGGAAGTTTTCTTTCCGGCTTCCCACATTGTGTTTCTGGACAACAGTTTACTCTGTGCCATTTTTACCTAAATAGACAGAAGTAACACAGAAGTATTGGGTTGGCCAAAAAGTTCATTAGGGTTTTTCTGTAACCTCTTATGAAAAACCCAAAGTTTTTGATCAACCCAATATATAGAAGGCAACACCAAGTCAAGTGTAGAGACTACAGGAGATTCAATCAAACACAGATCCAATTATGGAAACCTTCGTTTCAAAAGCAAAACAAACAAGATACGGAAAGTAAATGTCATGAAAACTCATGGACACCTATTTCTAAATATCTTGGAAGATGTCAGAGACAGGAGCTGGCGCTCAGCCACCTCTCAGGGCGTGTCTGTCCTTGGGCTTCTCCATTTTTAAATCCTCAGACTCTGTTGGTTTACTAGCTTGGAAGGCCTGAGGCCTCTCTTATCAGACGTCTGCATCAGAATCCTGAATAACAAACGTCTTCTGAACTGAGAACAAGGAAGTTGAAATTTCTCTGGGGTCAGAGACTGAGAAACATTGTTGAAAAGCTGGCGACAGGAGGCCCTACTGAAACAGTGACAGGTCCGCAGGGACCTGGGCAGAGTTCTCAGCTCAGGGCACGAAGAGGCCCCGTGTTACAGACACTGTCTGCATGGAGGCCGTGGCAGGGAGTGGGAGGAGGCTATTTGTAGGGCTGAGGTCCCCAGCCTCAAGCAAGGAGTTGGGATGTCACCCACTCTGTTCACCTCCTGGACACACAAGCCACTCCATTCTTCATTGCTGACACACCTCGAAAGGCCACTACGGCACACAGGGACATAACTCACCTTTGCCCCAGCCCTAACTCTCCTGCCATTCCTTCCAGCTCCATCTCTGCTCCTGACCCTGCCTTGCCCTTAAGCGACAGAAGAAGTGGAACCCACCAGAGCATGAGTGGTCCCGGTACAGGCAGTTCTGGATCAGGGGGCTGGAACCACACTCCTGGTGCCAGGGCCCAGATTCATACCCAGACAGCGGCTGGGGCTCTGTGCCAAGGCTGCCGTGCGGCCTCACTGCTCCCTGGCCTCCCTCCAGCGTCCCTGCCAGGAAGGAACAGCCCGCCCCCAGTGAGGAGTGGGCAGCCGGATGCCTCCAGCTCTGACTTCTTGGGGGTCTGTGCTCTGTAGAAACATGATCCCTTCTGCCCTTTGCCAGGGCCAGTTGACCGGTTCAAGGGAGGATCAGGCAGGTGGGCAGACAGAGGCAGACACCTAATCCTGTAGGGACCCTGGCTTCAGATCAACTGAAAATATTGTTTTCCAGGCCCAGACACAAATTCACTTGTCATCACTCATGTCCTAACAGAGGGAAAAAATACAATGGAAAATTAGATCCCGTGTCACAATGTCATGGGTATAAATAAAATGAAAGGCAAGCCTGACGTCAAGAATGAGGACTCTCACATTCCACTCCACTTCCTCATCATCAAATATGCAGCTCAGTTTACCCGGTTGGGTGGCATAAACTGGTTGACGTAAACAGGTAGGGGCTCTGATGCTTCGGGGACAGCATCAGAGTGGTCCCTCAAGAGACTGAAGTCCCCCAAAGCCAGCTTCACTTCCGGCGCTGGGGGTTTCCTGGGATGCGGTGGTATTCTTGGCAGATGTCACAGCTCCTTTCACACATCCCCTCAGCTTCCCCCAGTCCATTTTTTCCTCTCTAATTTCCCTTCTCAGGGGCAGCCAGCCTGTCCTTTCACAAGATTTCCCGGGCACTGACTGAGGGAACATTGCTCTTCCCGGAGTAGAGAAAGGCGAGGGCAGGCGGGGAGAGCCACGGGGACGGGACTGGTGTAGATTAGATGGTGGTCTCTGTAGCTCCCTTTACTAACATGTGCCCCTGAAAAGTGGTGTGCAGCTCAGCTTGGGGATATGGATTCATATTTTAAGCATATGATGGACTGCAATGATCTAAAGGAACCCCATGGTAAAGAATTCTGCAGTAGAAACATTTCTTCCCACCAAGTTCTATCTTTGTAAATCTAGCCATTCCTCTATTAGAGCTTTTTCAACTTATTAAACATCCCTGTACCCCAAAGCCAAAAACAGATGAGGTCTAGTGTGCAATCTAACATACCTTTGTCATTGAAGGGCATCTGACTTCAAAGCATACTGAGGAATGGTGACGAGCAGTGCCACACTTATGCATAAACCTATACCTATTAATACAGGTGCAAGGATTGGTGCCTGCCATTTTCTGGTTTTCTCTCTTGACTCTTAGGGGGTATCAATGAATCTAGGATAATTATGGAGACTCTTCCCAATTCACTTTCTCTGAGTCAAACACTGAGATGTTAAGTCTTTGCTCTAAAATCACTACACACTCAGCATGAGTTGGTGGAGCCTCCTCTGTGCTGGGGACGCTTCTGGTCCTGAGTGTGCTGAGATGAGCAGGACCCAGCTCCGGATCTCTCTGGTCTGGTCTGTGATCAGCAGCAGCAGCGTCGGGGGCAAACACAGTGGCCTTGGTGTCCAATAGATAAATTAACACCGTTCTGGGAATTCCCTGGTAGTCCAGTGGTTAGGGCTCCACACTTCCACTGCAGGGAGTCGTTAAAAAAAATGTTCTACCTGTTCCTGGCTGCTCGACTTGGCCTGCCTCAGAGGGTGGTGAGCACTGCGTGGATAACCTATGGAAGGTGCTAGGTCCTGCCTCCCTCCTCCCCACTCTCCAGGGTGAAAGTGAAAGTCGCTCAGTTGTGTCCAACTCTTTGCGACCCCATGGACTATGATTCTCCAGGCCAGAATACTGGAGTGGGTAGCCTTTCGCTTCTCCAGGGGATCTTCCCAAACCAGGGATCGGACCCAGGTCTTCCGCACTGCAGGCAAATTCTTTACCAGCTGAGCCACAAGAGAAGCCCAAGAATATGGGACTGGGTAGCCTATCCCTGTCAAAGCGAATCTTCCAGACCCAGGAATTGAACCCGGGTCTCCTGCATTGCAGGCAGATTCTTTACCAACTGAGCTATCAGGGAAGCCCAGGGTGGGCAGAAAGCAAACATAAAACAGGAAAGAAGATCACTGCTGTGTATACATGCTCAGTGGTGTTCTTTCTCTCACCCTACCCTACATGCACACACGTGTGCAGGCACACACACACACACACACACACACACACACTCACACAGCCTGGCTGCAGATAGGTGTGATGATTCCAGGACAGATTACAATGTTATTTTTAGATCCAGATTTCTAACTCTGCTCCCACTCAAGAAGAAATATATTAGACTGATAATGGGCTGAAATGGCAACTGGTCATTTTCCTCTCCACGTGCTCTCAGCGGGACAGGACTTGGTAGGATGCAGGGCTCGGGTGCATCTCATTTTACGTCTCCTTATGGCTGCTGAGGATGGTTCTGTGGCCTGAATTCTGGGAGACCTATTTTTAGAAGCCATGATTCTGAGACCATAGAAGGTTGTTTCCTTTACCATAAGAATCTCACGAGGGGATGTGGTTCTTCAAAAAAGCAGGCAAAGGGACCTCCTTGGCGGTCCAGTGGCTAAGACTCCTTGCTCCCAATTCAGGGGCCTAGAGTTCGATCCCTGATCAGGGAACTAGAACCTGCACGCCACAACGAAGGACTAGTGCAGCCTAATTAAATAAAATTTTTTTTTTAAGTGTGCCAGAACTGGCCTAGGGCAGAACTGTGCAGGCAAGGTGTCGGCTTCCTCCTGTCATCCCCCTGCTTCCTCTCCCCAGTCTATGTATCCATTCCAAATCCCACTCCTGGCTTCCAGAAACTTCTATGAGAGTCCTTGTCTGTTTTGACCATCCAAGCTCTGATCCACCTTACATCTCAAAGCTCAATCTTCCAGTAACCCTTCCCTCCCACACCTGCTCTCTGATAGATACACATGGGTTAACCCTGAAGTGAGATAGAGATTTTATACCAGCTGGTTAAAGGTTGGGGTTTTTTTGGTTTTGTTCTTTGTTGTTGTGATAGTTAAGGATGCGAGGTGCCTACTTCAGACCCACACTAGGGCTCTTGCCCTCAGAGAAGGGGATGAAGTAGAAGGCAGGGGCCTTATACTATGCAAAGAGGTTGGATGTTCCACTAACACTCAGCATTTTGTTCTCCTCCTTTGGACCTAGCTTGTCCTGGCTCATAAGATCCCAGTGTCAAAATTTCAGGAATTTTTGCCAGATAGTTGTTAAACAATCATTATTAAAAGTTCTATTACATAGGCATACAATTAAATAAAATATATTAAGAATAAGGGTAGTGTTAGTGTTAGGTCACTCAGTCATGTCCAACTCTTTGCGACCCCATGGCCTATAGCTCACCAGGCTCCTCTATCCATCGGGTTTTCCAGGCAAGAATACTGGAGTAGGTAGCCATTTCCTTCTCCAGGGGATCTTCCTGACTTAGGGATCAAACCCAGGTCTCCCACACTGCAGGCAGATTCTTTACCATTTGAGCCACCAGGGAAGCCCAAACTAATGGTAATCGATACTTAAATCTCATCACCTCCTAGTTACTTCATGATACTCACTCTCATCTATGCACTTGAAGTTATTTATGTCTAATGTGTCGCTATGGTACGAATGCTACATCTGGTTGGTAACTGCACATCTTTTCCCAACTCTGTGTCCAATGACGTCACACTTGTAGCTTGAACTCAGCCACGGTGGGTAGGAGTACTTATTCCAGAGAATTAGGTAAACAGTACGAATCAGGGCTATATTATTGCCTCTTCTTCCATCGCACCAGTTCATGAGCATCCCACTATCTGCCCTCCCTGGGGCTCAGGAGCCAGACCTGCAGTCAGCCAGGAGAGCTGGTACCCAACAGCACGGACGTGGGGGGAGGTCTCCAGGACATCCCTGAAGCTCTCCCGTGCCTTCCCAAAGCCACTCTGCTGGGATAACTTCTGATGCTCTCCCATTGTCCTGCTTTGTCCTCCGCCTACTACAGAGACACCGGTGCCTGCCCCCATCCCCAAGACCCGCTCTCACAACCAGTCCATTCTGCTTGGGGTGATTCTGGTAGCTCCAGCTCAGTCCTGGGGAAGGCATATATGCGGGCCTGGGGATGGGGCGGGGGTCTAAAGCATGAGTCGGGAGAAGCAGCAGCAGGGGAGGGTTTTAGATATAAGGTTACTGCACATACCACCTCGGTGCATTTGGTCCCACAAGTTGACTTCAGAGCCGGGAGACAAGTGGTTCTCCTCAATTCTCCACTCTGAATGTTATTTTTGCCAGACACATACTGGAACTGCTGGGTGAAGGACTGGGTAAGTACAAGGAAACCTGTAACTCTGACCTCTGGATTTCAAGACAGTTAATTTTCCCTCCGCCCCCAAGTGAGTGGGTCAAAGAACATCATCCTTAGAAGGATATTATGTGTTCTGCACTTTACAAAGCCCTGTCATATTTACTATTACAGCTTTTACAAGGACACTGGGAAATGCGCAGCACACACATGACTGTCCTGATTATGAACAAAAGGAGTCAAGATATAGACACTATCAGATGGAGCAATGCCCACCTAGCTAGCTTGTAAAAGAGCTGGGATCAGGTCCCACGATGCTAGCTGGTTTCGAAAATGTCCACCTTCCAAAGGTAGGAAGCATGACACGCCAATTACTTTAACTGTCAACCAAGGAAGCCACCATGGGCTGTCCGCTCTCTCTTCCTCCTCCAAGAACTCGCCTGTGAGCTTTCCACCTGATTCCATGGCACTGAACTATTGAGAGGTTCATCCTGGCCATTTCGACCACTTATTTACCAGAAAGTGAGATTAGAAGCTCACCTTCAGTGTCCTTAACAGATGACACCAGAGTCCAAAGAAGACCACAAGGTCATGGGTCCACAAGACCTCAGTATCCCTGGGGCAAGCCTGAGCTGGTGCAGAAGTTCTGCTTGTAACACGGAATATGGAGTTCCTCCAGTGTGCGTTCACATGCCATCCACATCTAGATGAGACCATGGTTTATTAATCCCTGACTCAAAGGCTAGCGGACATCAAGCCTTAGTAATTTGTTGGCCAACTGGGCAGAGACTGAAGCGGGGAAGGAGAGAGGCCAGCTTTTGCAAAACAGATGCTTAGCCAGTCCTTGGGTCAGGCCCAAAGAACTGGGGAAAAGAAACTCCTTGTTATATCCTTGCAAGTGAGAGTTTTTGTTTGTGTAAACTATGACTGGAAAAATTTGTACCAAACTGTCAGTGATTATTCAAGGGGAAATGACGATTTTTTTTAAAGTCCCACCGTCAACAGTTTTCAGCAGATAACAACCTTTTCTTCAGTTTTCCATATACTTGCAGAAGCACAATCACATCACCTTAAATTTATAAAGCATGCCAACCTTTGCAAAGTGTTCTTGTCCATTACTTCAGTGGAGCCATGTAAACACAAGAATCCTATCCTTAAATAAACTAAGCTAAAATCTCCCCAAAGACAAAAGAAATATGAGAGAAACCTTACACTAAGGGTGGAGGGATTGCCACACAAGCCATTTCTCCAAGCCCCTCTCTTCCTAAGTTTCTGTGTCTGTTTAGGGGCTTCATAATTTTATCTCTGACCCTCTTTTCTATTACAAAACTGAGTTCAGTAGGTATCCTGTTTGTTCCTTCTCTTGGTGTTTATTTACATGCTTGCCTCATAGGTAAAATCAATGGTAAATGGCTAGCTTCAAAAGTAACACAGGAATCATTTTCATGTAACTTTCCCATGAGTAAGATTAATGCTTCCTTTTAACCTGTCTTCTTTATTTGAAGTCAAGTATATTTTAGTCCATAGGTCTGGTTAAAGCAAATATGGGAATCAATTCTTTGTGCAAATAAGTCAATTACTACTAAGAACTATTGTGAATGGTTAATAATTCTTTTGGGCTCAACTACACACTTCTATCCTGGGAAAGGCAATTTACAAATTAGACCTCTGTAGTTTAAAAAACTGGCTCGTTTTCTCTCTACTTGTGGGTAAGATCAGGGCCACTGAATTACTGGTTAGTAATGAGCTGGCTTCCTTATTTCTGCCTTACTCTAACCAAATAAACATGACCTCCATATTAAAATCAAGAACATCCTCACAGGTGATAAACATGTTAATTACCTATGTCTTAGTGATCATTCCACAGTATCTATGTATATCAACTCATCACATTGTACACTCTAAATACATACAATTACATGTGCCAATTATTCCTCAATAAAATTGGGAGGGAGAAAAGAAAGTAAGTTTTCACTAAACCCAAAATAGCATCAAGATGATTTGGTGGGAAAAAGTGGATAGCTTAATTATAATTTGACATATCATTGGGGAAAAGGATGCTGCTGCTGCTGCTAAGTCGCTTCAGTTGTGTCCGACTCTGTGCGACCCCATAGACGGCAGCCCACCAGGCTCTGCCATCCCTGGGATTCTCCAGGCAAGAATACTGGAGTGGGTTGCCATTTCCTTCTCCAGTGCATGAAAGGGAAAAGTGAAAGTGAAGTCGCTCAGTCGTGTCCGACTCTCAGCGACCCCATGGACTGTAGCCTACCAGGCTCCTCCGTCCATGGGATTTTCCAGGCAAGAGTACTGGAGTGGGGTGCCATTGCCTTCTCTGGGCGAAAAGGATGAGAAAGAGATAAAAGAAAGGGGGACATGGGGGGAGAGGAAGAAAGGAGACTATTCACAGGTTAAAAAAAAACCAAAAAAGATTAGCACTGCTAAGAGTTTTCAGCTGTTCCCAAGGCTGAAAACCAGAATAAAAGGATCAGAATTGACTGAAATGTCTAAACTATTTTAATATTTAGAAAACAAAGCATTTTAAATCAGGAGGTAGAGAATGGAATATCAACAAAGGGTATTGGCATAATTTGCTAACATTTTTTAAAAGTAATTTAGGTAGGTTAAAGATTTTAATGTTTTCAATTTAGATTTAATAAAAATGCCAAAATTATAAATGAATTATAGATGAATATTTGTATAATATTGGGGAAAATAGCATCGTCCTAAGAATGACACCAAAGGCATCAGAATTAAGAAAGACTGACACATTTTACTTTGTAGAAACTAAAAGAAAAATTTTGTACATTAAAAGCATCCATGATACCTGTCCTTTGTCAGATACACATATTAAATATTTTCTCACAATCTATTACTTACTTTTCATATTCTCAGTTATTTACTTTGAGAACACAACAGCATGAATCTCAAAAACAATATGCTCTGTGAGAAAAAGTATATACTGTATGATTTCATGTATGTGAAGTTCTAGAATAGGAAATACTAATCCAAAATGATGGAAATTACATCCATGTAAAATGGCACAAGGGAATTTTGAGGGGTGACATAAATGTTCTATATCTTGATTGTGGTTGTGGCTACAAGGGTATATATATTTACCAAAACTTACTGAGTCGTACACTTAAAGTGCATGCTATATATAAATTATAAGTCATAATTTATAAGTCATAAATTTTATATATATATATATTTTACTGTATATAAATTATATCACGATTACATTGAAAAAGTTTCATTATAAGCATCAAAGAAAATAACAGACTGTGAGAATATTTGCCATGTCTAAGGCAGATAAATTTGTGAGATCCTAATATACAAAGAACTTTTACGAATCAATAAGAAAAAAAATGAACATACCAATGGAAAACTGGAAAAGCATCCTAAAGATTTGTGAAAGAAGAAATGTAAATGGCCAGTAAATATGAAAATGACCCCAATGCTTTATAAATCAAAGAAATATAAAACAGAAACTCTAATTTGAAAAGACACGTGTACCCCAATGTTCACAGCCACACTATTACAATAGCCAAGATAAGATATGGAAGCAACCTAAATGTCCACTGACAGATGAATGGATAAAGTAAGATATGATACACACAAACACACACACAGGAATGTCACTCAGCCATAAAAAAGAATGAAATCATGCCATATGCAGCAACATGGATGAGATTATCAAACTAAGTGAAGTAAGTCAGATGGAGAAAGACAAGTATCAAATGATATCATTTATATGTAGAAGCTAAAAAACAAATGACACAAATGTTTCGTTATTTCCAAAACAGAAAGAGACTCACAGACACAAAAAACAAACTTATGGTTACCAAAGGCAAAAGGGGGGTGAGGAGGATAATTTAGGAGGCTGGACTTAACATATACATGCTACTATGGATAAAATAGATAACTAACAAGGACCTACTATATAGCAGAGGGAACTCTGCTCAATACTATGTAATAACCTATCAGGGAAAAGAATCTGAAAAAGTATATATACATAAACGTGTATGTGTGTGTGTGTGTGTGTTGGAGAAGACTCTTGAGGGTCCCTTGGACTGCAAGGAGATCCAACCAGTCCATCCTAAAGGAGATCAGTCCTGGGTGTTCATTGGAAGGACTGATGTTGAAGCTGAAACTCCAATACTTTGGCCACCTCATGTGAAGAGTTGACTCATTGGAAAAGACCCTGATGCTGGGAAGGATTAGGGGCAGGAGAAGAAGGGGACGACAGAGGATGAAATGGTTGGATGGCATCACCGACTCGATGGACATGGGTTTGGGTAAACTCTGGGAGTTGGTGATGGACAGGGAGGGCTGGCGTGCTGCGATTCATGGGGGTCGCAAAGAGTCGGACACAGCTGAGTGACTGAACTGAACTGAACACACACACACATATGTATATAACAAATTGATGTCTGAAACTTACATGATAGTATAAATCAACTATACTTCAATTAAAAAAAATTGGGGGAGTGGGGAAAGAGACTTCCCCGGTGGTCCAGTGGTTAAGACTTGTGCTTCCACTGCAGGCAGCATGGGTTTGATCTCTGGTCAGGGAACTAAGATCCCGCATGCTGCACAGTACGGCCAAAGGGGAAAAAGTGGAAAAGAAAAAAGAAGTGAAGGAAAAAAAAAAACGATGACAAAAAAAAAGACTCCAGCTCTTTATAAATCAAAGAAATATAAATTAGAAAAACAATATAATTTATCTTTCTCAAACTGATTTTTTAAAATTACTTAGGTTTGGTGAGGGCTGGGTGAAAAAAACATTTTCAGATCTCTTCTTCCCAGAAGAAAAGCTGTCAATGTATAACCAAGGTCCTTTTGCTACAACAGGATGTCTAGACACAAGGACTACAGGTGGGCATGCAGATTCGTGATGACTGGAGAACAAGAGCATCCCTGTCTCCAGCCAGGGGGCCAGCTGAGTCGTCTGACTGACCAGCTAGGGTATATCCTCTCCTCTGTGGCAGAGGACACAGTACATATGATGGAGTCCCACTTAGACCAAATGGAGTAGGTAAGGACTTCCCCAAGAGAAAGAATAATAGACTAAAATGATAACAGATTTTATTTCAGGGGACAAGCAGCCTTTCTCTTGCCTCCTTCTCAGACATTCCAACTTCCTCCTGCTGGGGCCACGTTCCTGAGTTATGGGATGACCAAGCCTTCACGGAGTCAGCTCAAGTCTCAGGTGATGCTTGCCTTTCCATCATCCCAAGGATGGACCAGGAGGGATGGTGCCTCCTTCTCGGCTGTTGTGGGATCTGCCTTTGCTGCTGTGATTACAGGTGATGTGTGAAATAAAGCATAGGAAGAGGCCACTCCTAAAGGAAAAGCTTCAGTCCTGGAAAAGGCCTATGTCAACCTAAAAATAGGAACACATATGAAATGAGTCTGCTACGGGTGTCCAGCAGAGAAGTTAGTAAAGGTGATTCCACCCATCGGCCATTCATTCCAAGCTCCAGCCACAGAATCTCAAAGCTAGAGGATCGCCCAGATGTCTTTTTACAGTCCATACTAATCGCTCCTTTAATTCCCTGCTCCAATGTGCATCAGCCCACTAGTGACCTCCCAGTTGTTCCTACATCGTCTCAAAGGAATTCAGCATGTTCTCCTTCACTAGCAGGAAAACCACAGGTCAAATCCTAGCTTCTTCCTTAAGCCTCCTCCTTGATTCCCCTAGTCTGGGATGACCCCTCTCATTATCCCTACCAGACGATAATCACATTCTGGCTTATGGCAGATTTCCTTTTGTTGCCTTGAATTACTTTATATTTTTAGCCTCAAAGTTGACTCTTTGGGTATTCACATCTTCCTCCCACCAGCTTTCTTTATATCCCCAACAAATATAAAGAAACTAACACCGCACACAGTGCCAGGCAGCATAGCCTAGTGGCTCAGAACCGGGGCTGCAGAGTCAAGTACCTGGGTACGAATTCCAGCTCTGTCACTTACTAGCTGCATGACCGCAGCAGCTCACTCAGCCTCTGTGTGACTTCTTTATCGATAAAATGAGGACAAAAGTGGCACCACCTCATTGGGCTGTAATGAGGGCTGAGACAAATGCACGGCAAGTGTTGAGCACGGGGCCTGATAAGTGCTGGGTAAACACCAGCTAATTGAAAGATTCTAATGGGGAAGGACATTCAGTAAATAGAGAGAGGGCTGATCTAGAGTGCTGTGAACCCCAAGCTGTCCTCCAAAAAGCAAGCATAGAGCTAGAGACTCTGCCTTCTGGTGTAACAGGCTCCACAGGACAGGTCAAATATTGGCTTGGCCAAAAGGTTCGTCCGGGTTTTTCCATGACATCTTACAGAAAAACCCAAATGAACCTTTTGGCCAACCCAATATTTTTTTAATTTATTTTGAATTGGAGGATAATTGCTTTACAATGGTGTGTTAGTTTCTGACATACAACCCCAGGAATCGGCCATAAGTATACATCTGTCCCCTCCCTCTTGAACCTCCCTTCCCCCCCCGACCCCCATCATCTTACCCCTCGAGGTCCTCACAGAGCACGAGGCTGAGTTCCCTGTGTTACACGGCAGCTTCCCCCCAGCTATCTATGTTACACTTGATGTCAGTGCGACTCTCTCAGTCACCCCACTCTCTCCTTCCCCAGCTGTGTCCACAAGCCCATTCTCTACGTCTGCACCTCCATTCCTGCCCTGCCAACCCAGTGTTATCACAGCACCTCGGGCTCCCCTGGAGGGAAAGAAATGTGGAGAAGGAAGGGCACAACTGAGGTTTTTAAGATGGGCAAAGGACCTGAACAGACATTTCTCCAAAGACACATAAACGGCCAGTAAGCCCACAAAAAGAGACTCACTATCATTAATCAGAGGGCCACACAAATCAAAATCACAGTGAGTTACTACTTCCTACCCCTAAAGTGATTATAACAAAAAAACAAATCGGATAATATCAAATGTTGGTGAGGATACAGAGGAATCAGAATCCATACACTGCTGGTGGGAATGTAAAATGGTGTAGCCACTTTGGAAAACAGTCCGGCAGTTCCTCAAGCAGTTAAACACAGAATTACCATATGACCCAGAAACTTCACTCCTAGGTATATAACCAAAAGGAATGAAAATGTGTCCACACAAAAACTGGTCCTCATTGTTTATACGAGCATCCTTCATAATATTCACAAGGAGAAAAGAAGTTATTGGAGTATTAATTCATTCGACCAATATTTATTGAGCACCTATTATGTGCCAGGAAAATAAGAAGTTTCTTTTCTTGGAGTCAGTTAAGAGTGTACTATCCACGATGCAGAGAGTAGGATGCGACTGAGCAACTTTCACTTCACTTCACATCTAGGGTATGTCCTTTCCTCTCTGTCTCTACCTATCACACTCAGAATTCAAGCCTCAGTGGCTTCTGGTCTGAATTGTTTGTCTCTAAATAGCCTCCATGGCCACCCTGCTATTTTCTTTAGCAACCTGTACTAAGCAGAATTAGTCAGGAGAGCTTTCTAAACTACCTACATACTTTAACCTCTTTCTGAAGATCTTCAGTGGCTCCCCCCCGAGAGGGTGGCCTGTCCCTCCTGGATCTCCATGCTCAAGTATTTCCATTTCCTACTGTATTTAGGACATTCTGGATCTTTACCTAGCAAATTTCTTCTTCCCCTTTCAAAGCCAGTTCGAGTGTCAGCTCCCCTGGCAGCTCTCTACTTCTGCTAGAGGCCACCCTGAAATACAGAAATGACTCTCTGCATTCACATGGTGTGAATTAAGTGCAGGGGATTGGTTTCGAAGCAGGTGATGGGAACACATGTAGACCCATGGCTGATTCATGTCAATGTATGGCAAAAACTATTACAATATTGTAAAGTAATTAGCCCCCAACTAAAATAAATAAATTTATAAAAAAAAAAAAAGGAAAACACTGAGTCCCCGCCTGGGGAACAGTGAGATTAGAATTCGAAAGAAGCTGCTGCCGCTTCAGAGCTGGAGGGGCAACGGGAGGAGGTAACCAGGGCCCGGGGGCCGTGATCACCTTGAGGAAGCTGTACCCTGGTGGGCCTGTCCAGCAGTAGGTGGAGTCACAGTAGAGACTCACACGCTGTGAAAAAAGGAGGAGAAACACCCTGACTTGCCTCTCTCTGCAACCCTCCAGTCTGGCAGCCTTGCTTCCCATTGGCTGGACCAGACAGAAGTCAGCTGAAACGGAGCCTGCAGAGGTTCCTGCTCCCACCGCCAACATAAAGAGAGCAGAAGTGAGAGAGATGGAAGGTTCCTCTTCCTGAGTAGGCAGATTGTCACTGTCTCTTCTCTGCTCCACTCTGATCCTATCTTCTTTATAACCCTGATCCCACTGGGCGGTGGTGTGTGTTTACAAGTCTGTTTTCTTTAATAGATTGTGGAATTCCACAGGGTGAGACAATGGCCTTATTCATCGTGGCAGTCTGAGCTCCTGGCATAAGTCACAGAAGGTAATAGGCACTGTATCTTTGTTGGATACCTATTGCAAGGAAATTCCTGGCGTTACCTCCAGCTAGCCCTCCTTTTCCATCTCCTTGCTTGATTTAACTATGTTGACTGTCTGAACTCTCAGCACTAAACACTAAGCAAGGAGGAACTTGGGGTCCATTCAGCTCTGAGTCCATTCAACTCTCAGGCTGCGACTCTGAGTCACAGCCTTATATTTAAATACTCCGACAACAAATCCCAATGATTATTCATAGTCAGAGTACCAACAACACATCAGCCTTCTACCTACCCATAGCTCCATGAAAGTTATCCACAGAAATTTCTCCAAATCTCAAGATATCCTTCCTCTACCACCCAAGATGTTCCTAGGCCACCTCTCCCTGCTGTTAATCAGTATGAGCCCAGGGTAAACAGACTAATTTTAAAATCAGCTTAAGCAAAACATAATTAGGAAGATAAATTAGCTGCCCCCAAATTGCAAAATGAATGCCCAAGGAGAAATTATTTTATTATCCACCATTTTTAATATCTGTGTAACGTTTTCTCTTCTATCATCACAGATGATACTCAGCTGAAAGTGAGGGAAATACCACAGAACTTAACTTTTGACCTTGACTGTCTGTACAATGATTACCAAGGAGAAAAATGGGCTGTTTTTGTTTTTCTTATCTTGAATCTATAACACCAGCCTAGTTGTATAAGGAGGGAAGTAGAGAAGTTATAGTCAGACAATGTAATTATAATTGGACCCAGACAATCGGGGTCCAATTCTTGGTTCTAATTTATTGCTGGACAATCATGGGCAACTTAAATAACCTCTCAGAAATCAGTTTCTTCACATGTACAAATGAGGATGAGGATAACATCGACCTCAACGGTACTGAGAGGCAACACAGGCTATCGGTTTCAAACATTTCACATGAATCTTTCATCTGTACCACAACTTCAGGACTTACCTACTATTATTTGCACTTTACACTTTACATAAGGAAACTAGCACAGAGAGATTAAGTAACTTGCTCAAAGGGTTGTAAAAACTGAGTGTGACTTTATACAGTGAAATCACCAATTGTCTGAAACCTAGTAGGTGCTCAATTTATTTTTTTCTTTACAATATTCCTCCTCTCTTGCCAAATTAACTAATCTTTATAGAAAATGGTTTTTTAATTAAAGCATAGGTGATTTACAATGCTGTGTGTATCTCTGCAAAGAGTCACATACACACACACACACACACACATATATATATATACACATTCTTTTTTATATTGTTTTCCACCATGGTTTATCATAGGATATTGAATATAGTTCTCTGTGCTATACAGGAGGACCTTGCTGTTATCCAGTCTCTATATAATAGTTTGACTCTGTTAATCCCAAACTCCTACTCCATCCCTTTCCCACCACCCTGTCACCGCCTCTGCCTTCCACTGCCTTGGCAACCCTGAATCTGTTCTCTGAGACTGAGTCTGTTCCTGTTTCGGAAATAAGTTCATCTGTGTCATAGTTTAGTTTCCACATATAAGTGATATCATAGGATATCTTTCTCTGTTTGACTTACTTCAGTTATCACAATAATCTCTAAGTTCATCCATGTTGCTGCAAATGGCATTATTTCAGTCTTTCTTATGGATGAATAGTATTCTATTGTATATATGTACCACATCTTCCTTATCTATTCATCTATCAATACACATTATGTTGCTTCCATGCATTGGCTATGGTGAACAGTGCTGCTATGAACATAAAGGTGCACGTATCTTTTTGAGTTAGAGCTCTGTCCAGATATATGCCCAGGAATGGCATTGCTGGGTCATATGGGAAGTTTATTTTTCATTTTTTCAGGACTCTCCACACTGTTTTCCATACTGGTGGCACCCATGTACATTCCCACTGACAGTGTAGGAGGGTTTCTAGAAAGTGATTTTTTAAAATGAAGTTCTTTGTTCAAGGGCCTGGATCCTACACGCATGGCTGTGCATTCATTATACTCTGTGCCTCAGTTTCCCCCTGTGTAGAATGAAACAGCAGCCCATCATCAGCCCCCAGTCAGCAGCCTATGAGCTGGACCTAGCCTGCAGTTACACTTTGTTACACTGCCCAATATTCACACTTCAATTAAAGCAATCACTGATGTTTAAAAATCAATGTATTTCTTTATCTCTCACCCACACCAACACACATTTCAGGGTTTTCTTTAAAAAATAAGCCCAGCTGGCTTGATGGGCTCTCATTCCCACAGGTCAACATTCCCCTCAAGTTGAGTGCTGCCACCTCCTTTCACGAAGGACAGATATTTCCCAACTTGCAATCATCCCCATTTCTCACGGTTTTGGGCCGACTGATGAGTCTGCAACTTCTGGACTCAGTGGCCATTAGGGTCTCTTCCTTCCGCCTCTAAGAGTCCATGATTCCCTGACC
The DNA here is from genome assembly GCF_054371585.1 of Giraffa tippelskirchi. Classification (NCBI taxonomy): domain Eukaryota; kingdom Metazoa; phylum Chordata; class Mammalia; order Artiodactyla; family Giraffidae; genus Giraffa; species Giraffa tippelskirchi. Next base: position 75,115,602 of record NC_137281.1, on the reverse strand, counting down.
CTGAAAAGCATTTCCTGGAGGTGGCAGCCACTGCAGGGCGCCACGGGTTTTCATGCATGTTGTTGTCACACAGGCTGGCCACTCATCCCAGCTTAACTGGGACCTTCCCCGTTTTAGGCTGACGGTCCTGCATCTGAAGAAATTCCTCAGGCCTAGGCCAAGCACGTAGGTCACCCCAAGTGTCATATCCTAAGATCCCCCTCCAGGGGCCCCTCCAACATAGGAGATGAGGATGCCACCCCACACCCCTGTACCCCTAAGTCTCCGTGGGCAAATCTGCCGTGTTAGAGGAGCTTGCCTAGCATCTCTCCCCCACATGGTATTTGCTGGGGGAGCTGGGGCAAGCCACAGGAGAGGGCCTGGACCTGGTTATACGGCTGAGTCTCCTGATTGGGCTCAGTATGACCTTAGGGAGGCCATTCAGTCTCTGGGCCCCTCTGCTTTGCCATTTATTCACTCAACAAACACTCATGACATGCCCCCAAAGTGCCAGGCACCATTTGAGGCAGAGCGGTGAATAGGCAAGAAAGTCCTTGCTCTCAGAGGACTCACACCTGGAAGAGGAAGCAGACAGTAAAACAAGCACACAGTATCTGATAGAGCTTCAGGTGGTGATGGCATAAAGAAACCATCAGCCATGCGGGAGAAGCAAAGCCCTCAGAGCCACACAGCCATCAGTGATTTTCGTGGGTGCCAAGGAGTTGCCAGAAGTAAATCCGGGTTCCACCTGGCCTCTCATTTTGAGCAATATATAAAATCCCTAAGTTTGAGATTTTTTGACTCAGAGATTACAAGTAACAATTCAATTTTTCAATTATAAAATGTTTCCTTCTTGGTTAAAAAAGAAACCCAAAAACAGCATTACAGCTATAACCCATATCAATACCAAATCTGGTTCTCCTACAATGGACTGGAAATTCACGAAATCAAGTCCACCCAAATAACAGTGCTAGGATTGAGGAAAGAGAGAGGCCAGCCTTATTAGTAAACTGACAACATTTTATTTAAAAACGTGCCGTGGAAGTCAGGGGCCCATATGCAAAAGCCAGAAGCAGAAAATGAATGAATGAACAGGCGGTCCAATACCTCCCTCCCTGCCTACCCCTAAAAGAGCTGTATATTGCTTCAAGGAAAGAAGTAACCACTTATAAACAATTAAATAAAGGTTACTAGTAGTCATTCATTCATTGCATACATAGGTATTGAGTATCTTCTATACACCAACACTATTATAAATAGTGAAAGAAGGTGATACTTGGGAAGTCCAACATATTTATCTATATTTAAAATAACATTTTTTCTGATTGCAAAGTAATAAATTGCTTTCTATAATTTTGAAGCTTAAAAAGAGGACTAAAAGCTCTCAGGCTTTAAGGCAAGGTTTCCCAACCTCGGCACTTTCGACATTTGGGGGTGGGGAATTCTTTGTGGTGGGGCTGTCCTGTGTGCTGTAAGATGTGTCCATGAGAAGCCAGCAGCACTCCCTGCCCCCATGGAAACATGGGGGGGACGCACTAACATCAAAAGTGCGTCCAGGCTTAGCAAATGCCCCCTTGGGGGTGGGGGCTGACCTGAGATCCAGAACAGCTGCTTTAAGCAATCCACTTTGCTACACAATAGGGGCTCAGAAGTCAGAGCCTATGGGGAAACCCCCTTCTACCTCCAGGCCAACAAGCAGGAGATTTCCTCCAGCAAGAGCCCTTGTGTTCCCCTTCTCCTCCCTGATGCCAAGTCACCAGCCCTCCGGGGACAGGCAGCACCATCCCATGTGGGCTGGGAGGACAGGGTGGAGGTGGAGGTGGGGAGGGGCAGTCCTGGGCTCCTCTAAGGCGATCAGCGAGTCTGGATCTTACGCTGTGTGCGTCAGCGCTGCTGATCCGGGCCATGCCCCAGCCCCACACTCCTCCAAATGAGCTTGGCTAATGACTTGGGAGAAAAGCTCCCCATGTGCAAGGCCTAGGGAGCCACACAGAAGTCCAGCAGTCTGCAGCGGCTCTACACCAGGAGGATTAAATCGTTCCTGTCCACCCTGAGCACTGAGAGAGTCTCTGAAGCTGTGAGCAGGCATGCCTGCCTCTCCATACCACGCTCTACAGACTGTACAAAAGGTCCATCATGCACAACCTAACCTGAGACAGAACCAGACAGCCTGCCTGGCCATTGAGCCCCAGCTGTGGCTGGTTCTTCAGAGCAAACACGAGTCACAAAGAAGTGAACATTTTCAGTTGGGAGAAGATGTCAACATGAGCCCAAGTCAGGCACAGCATTTGTACGTGCCTTCACCAGGGTCCCGGCTGCTTGGAACCAAAGGGAAGTTATTAGTCTTCTGTGTTACCACTGAGGGACTCAGATTCACTGGTTCCCAATCACAGGAGGGAGAGTTGGAAGAAGAGGAGAGGCTGAGAGAATCTGGGTTCTGCTTTTATTCATTCATTGTGTACACTTGCTGAGTTCCTGTTAGATGCCCGACCCTGTGACTGGGGAGAATGTAGCTTTAGATGGAACCTTCCAGGGTTCACTAAATCAAAAGCTCCTGGAGCTTGATAATAACCTAAGTGAGGAGACAAGTTTATTCCCCACCTAAAGGGGAATAAACAGTCCTCAGCTCCACCTGCCTGTTGCCATCATGGCCCGTAAGCCAGTCTTGTCAGATCTTCTGACTTTCAAGAAGCACTGGAAAACAGTGTGAAATCTTTTCATTGTCACATACTGTCTGAAATCTCAAAATAAAATCAAAGAAAAAATTTCTGCATGGACAAAACTGATCTAGTCTCCAAGCCTTTAAATCATAACTTCAGCTTTAGAGATGAACGAGAGTAGTGATTGAGAACTGGAGGAGGAAAGGGAAACCCACTCCAGTATTCTTGCCTGGAGAATCCCAGGGACGGAGGAGCCTGGTGGGCTGCCGTCTATGGGGTCGCATAGAGTCGGACACGACTGAAGCGACTTAGCAGCAGCAGCAGCAGCAGCAGTAGCAGCAGTGATTGAGAGTGAGGTACCTGGAAGCGGTAAATGGGGGGTCTGGTTTTACCTCTTACTTGCTGTGTGACCTTGGGCAAGTAACCTAACTTCTCTGTGCCTTGCTTTCCTCATGTATAAAATGAGTGTGATAAAGTATACTGTAGACTTTAAATGAAAGAATGCACATACAACCCTGATCTATAATAGCTCAATAAACATTAACTATCATTTTTACAGGTCATCTGCTCCATTGACCCAGAAATCTCTTTTACAACAGCCTTGGCAACTGAACATTTGATCCCTGCTTGCGTGCTTTCTGAGACAGGAAGTTCAGGGTTTCTTAGGGAATGACAGTTGTATAACAATTCCTAAATCTCAGCAGCTTAATCAAATGTATGTTCATTTGTTGCTCATGTCCCAGCCCAGTGTGGTGAACACGCCAGGTGCTCTATTCCACCCCAGGCCCTAGGATCCATGCACCTTCTCTCTGGTGGCTCTGCCTTCTCCCAGGACCTTCCCACAGTCCTCTTCTGGGTTCTCTGCTTTCAGCTGGCCAAGAGGCAAAAAAAGAAAGCAGGAGAGAAAGAAAATACCAGGTGCCTCACATCTGCACATTCCCATTTGCCAGAACTCTGGCACATGGCCCCAATCTAATTGCAAAGGAAGCTGGAACATGAAATGTTCCTCTGCATCCAAAAAGAGAAAATAGCATTGGCGGACATCTAAACAATCTCTGTCAAGCCCTGCATTCATATAAAGACAATTGCGCAGACTCAGAATGTCTGCCTGTTGGTCCCAGTCTCACCCATTAATGCCATAGGCACAGGACACCAAGAAGACGCAGCTGGGGCAAAGTAGGTGTGGCTTTGAATCTTAGTTAAAATGCTTGTTAACCTTGGACCTTGAGAAGCTGCCTTCAACTCTCTGTACCTCAGTTTACTCATCTGAAAGATAAAGATAGTAACTAGATCCCTGGATTGTTTTAAGGTGAAGATAATTCATGCCTTGGCACACTGCGTAACATCTGATATAAAACCTCGAATTAATGCTCCTGTCTCCCCTGATCCTCTTCTACATGAATGTTTTCCAGGCATTTAAAAATGACTATCATTATTTCCGTAAGTTTTCTCTTCTCCAGTTTCCTCAGCTATTTTCATTGTTTTTTATCATGTCATTGCTAGCCCCTAACTCTCCTGATGGCTGTTCCACGGACAGACCTCAATTTGTCAAGGGACCAGATATGATGCCTGCCTTAGGTGTCTCTGAAAACACACCCTGAGATAGGTCTTGTGCAGATAATTTGGTGGGGGCAGTTATCTTAGGAAACAGAAGTGAGGGAAATTGGGAAGGGAGAAAAGTCAACAAATGAGGGAGTTACACCTGTGGGCAACTGGGGCTCAATTGTAGTAGACACTTCACTAAAGGTGGTGCACAGACGTCTAATAAGCTTGTGGAAAGACGCCCATGAAAGTTTGAAAGTTTAGTTGCTCAGTTGTGTCCGACTCTTTGCGACCCCATGGACTGTAGCCTACTAGGCTCCTCCCTCTATGGGATTTTCCAGGCACGAGTACTGGAGTGGGGTGCCATCGCCTTCTCCAGAGGGTCTTCCCAACCCAGGGATCAAACCTGGGTCTCCCACATTGTAGGCAGACGCTTTACCATCTGAGCCACCAGGAAAAAGATGCCCATAGGGAAATGCAAATGAAAGCTACAGTGAGATTCTACTATCTACCTGCTGAAGCCTCGAGGATGTAAAACAAAGACAACACCAACTGCTTGTGAGGATGTGGAAGAACTGGAATCTTCACACATTGTTGATAAGAATGTGAAATAGTTCAGCCACAGTGGAAAACAGTTTGACAGTTTCTTTAAACATTAGACATACATCTACCACACAACCTAACGGTTCCACTCCTAGGAATCTACCCAAGAGAAGTAAGAACGTATGTCTACACCATGACTTGCACGTACAGTAGCATTATTCATAACATTCAAAAACTGAAAACCCAAATTTCTGTTATCCGATAAATGGATATACACAATGTAATACAATAATACAACACTCCACTGGGTAGCCGTGGCCAACTTTTGAAAGTGCAAATGAGACTTGTGATTTTAAGGTGAAATGTAGAAGAGAATTTTTCCCACACTGTTAACAGGTTAGAAATATTTAAGATTAGGTAAGTTTACACGATGCTATATTTCAGTACCTATATAAGTAATTTTGGAGCCGACTCACCCCACCGGTGTGAAGCAGCATCTGGTAGTGTGATGGCTCTCCCTCTCTGGATTCCCTTTCAGTTGGCCTGACTCCTGAGCCAGGTGTATGAGTTTAGCTCCATGATGAAGGATTCCAGCTTCTGCAGGACACCCTTGCTTATCAGTTCAAAGACAACAAGAACAAATATGAGCTTCAGTCTGTCTTTGTGGGGTTCTGGCTCACATTCTTGAGGCCCCAGCCTCCCCGTGACCTTCCCTCCCTGCTTACCTGTCTATAGACTTCAAAGGTCTGACTGGAGTCAGATCTGTTCCAAGCTCATAGAGCTATTGGAGTATTTCAGTTTCTTGCAGCTTGTCAGACTGAAGACCTTATTTTCTTGCTGACCATCAGTTGGAGGCTGCCTTCAGCTTCTTGGTGCATATGGAAGCTCAGGACAAGGCAGCTTACTCCTTCAAAGACAGCAGGGGAGAGGTCTCCTAGCAAAATGCAACGCAATTTTATGTAATATAATCACATGCACATAATCACACATATCCAATTGCCTTTGCCGAGCTCCACTAGTTAGAAGCATTTCACAGGTCCCGTTCACACTCAAGAGGAAGAGATCACACAAAAGTTAAAGCCAGTTGGTGCAGAATGTAAGGACTACCCTAGAGTCGGTCCGGCACAGTCTACCTTCCCAATGATTTGTGTATCTACCACATGAAAAAGACATTTACTCCCTTCCAATTTCCCCAGAAAGCTCATCCCATTATAGCATCTGTTCAAAGTCTAGAATGTCATCATCTAAATCAAGTCCAGGTACGGAGGAATCTCTTCGAGTATAGTTACTCTCAGTCTACAAAACTAGACAATCTATCTAACTCCCAAGCATCCAACACACAGCAGAAGAACAGACACAGTAAAATAGTAATTGACTTTCTATTTAAAATGGGAGAGAATATATGAAAGGTAAAAAGGAGTTACCAATCCAAAATCCAAAGAGATTTTGAAATTCAGCCTTGCAAATTCTTACTAGTTCCTTGATTAGATTCTAAGTTCTGGGAATAATCCATGGTAGCTCTTGGTTCCACCCTCTGAGTCATGTTACGTTTTTCATGAAAGGCAGAACATTTGCAATTGAGTATGTTTATCATCCTGCTTCCTGCCAGTAGAATTTTGTAGACCTAACCATCTCCTTTCAGTTTTTACTCTTTCTGTCCCTTTCAGTTTAAGTCGGCAGTGCTTTTGCCAAAAAAAAAATTTCTTAAATACTTTGTGGGTCTCCTGTCAATTTCCCTTACACATAAGCAGCATCCTCAGTTTTCTGAGATAGTCACTCCCTCAACTAGGGTGAAGTTGTTGGGATGGTTAAGGGACAACTCAGACAGGCCTTATCATTTGAGAAGTTGTATGAGGCACACCCTTCATTTCTAGAGAAGGCCTGTCATGAGACTTAATACAATTCTGATCCTTGGATCTTTCTAAGGTTTTAACAAAACCACTTGTACAATAACCACTTGGCTTTTTTTCTAGGCCAGGGTTTATCTCTGTGCCATGTGTTAGAAAGTCATTTCTCACTTTAAACATCTTTTGCCATTTGGAGAGACTAAGGATTGTCAAAATCATCAAGTCCCAGTTCCTTTTTGTTGAATAGTTCTTCCCTCATTTTATCTTTCTCCTCTAGCATTTTACTATATGCAGCAACTAAAAACCAGGTGGCACCTTCACCATTTTGCCTGGAAACCTTAGCTAGATAAACAAGTTCATCACTTACCTGTTCTGCTTCACACATAACTGTAGAAGACAGTTTTGCTAAGCTTTCTGTTACTACCTAACAAGCAACCCTCCTCCTCTAGTTTCCAATACCACATTTCTCACTTCTTTTTGAGAACTCAGCAGCAGCATCCTCCAAGTTTGAATTCTTCCTAACAGTCTGTTCAAGGCAAGTTGGGCTTTTTCTATCATGTTCCTCAAAATTCTTCCAGCCTCTAAGCAGTTCCAAGTTAATCGCACTATTTTAGGTATTTGTTATAGCAGGACTCCACTTGTAGGTAACAAAAATATAACCTTGTGTCTTTAAGTTTTCAGGCTTCCCTGGTGGCTCAGAGGGTAAAGCGTCTGCTTGCAATGCGGGAGACCTGGGTTTGATCCCTGGTTGACTAGATGTGTTGGAATTTTAAGTACATGGGAAGATTTTGAATGTCTGTAAGAAGTTTCAAAATCCAGCATCTCCAACTTGAGCTACCTGACTTTTTTTTTGTTTTGCTTTTGCTTTTGACATAATTACTATGTCACCACAAAGGTACAGAAATATGTGTTTTTAAAGATACTCTATCCTCAGGAGAGTATAAGAATACTCATAAGAGTAAGTATAGTGAGAAAGGAGAAATAAAGTATGCAAGTTTTTTATAATAGTATAAGTATAAATATAATAGTGTTGTAATCATTTCAATAATTCAATATATTGTTTCAATTTTTAAAGGCATTTGTAGCATTTAAAAGATTCAGATATAGGATACTCGTGATTTTAGACAAAATCAGTTAGCTTGTAAATTAATGTTTAAATGCCTGGAAAATGTTACATTGGTTAAATTCATAAATTTTAATTTTTTTTTCAGTTGTATAAAGAGTATTCAAATTTTCAGAGGAATATTGTTTAATCTATTTATACAATTAATAAACCCAGCTTTAAAGTACAAACAACAGGTAATTGTGCCTCAGGACGTACAGAGACCCCTCCTTGGATATTAAAGAATTTAATCAGATGCAAGCATTCCGGAAAGATTCGTGGAGGAGACATAGAAGGCGGAATTAAGGAGGCAGGAGGCAGGACCAGATTGATACCAGTTGCTACTTGAAGAGCCTGGATGACGGCTCTGGAATGCTGCTATCCTGACGCCCTCTAGTGGTTTAGACCGCAAAGCCCACCTTTCCTGAGCAGCAGGCGAAAAATGTTTTGTTGCTAGCTCAGCTCACTCTCTAAGAACTTTCCCTTGATGGGGGGGGGGGTGTGTGTGTGGAAACAGCCAGAAATTCTTCTGTCAAAGATCTTGTGAGCTACTCATCCAGTCTTTGCACAAACACTCCCTGTGTCACCAGGCGCCTCAATCCTCTTTGAGTGTCTCTCATTATAAAACGCTTCCTCCTTTCCAGCTGACACTCTACCCCCGCAATCTGTACCCACTGGCTCTGCTTTTCCCTCTGGGGCTGCACATGGGACAATCCTAATCTCTCCTGCGCCTGACAGCACTTCAAATATGTGAAACTTTCTGGTCCTCCCTGGTTTCCAGCTTATCTTCTCCAGGTCAACACACGTGGTTCCCTCAGCTGTTCCTCATGTGACCCCGTTTCCATTTTCTGCCCCCAGTTGCTCTCCTCTGGAGGCATTTCTGGTTCATCAACAGCCCCTGAAAGCACACGGAGGACAAGGACAGCCTCCAGCCCGAGAGGCGGCCCAGCCTCCCAGAGGGCAGAGGAGCTGCCTGCCCCCCACCATACACTCCACTCCAAGGGAGCCCTGCTGTTTGGAGCAGCCTTGTCACATGATGGATGGAGAGAAGGCTTTGATCTCCCTTGTCTGGCCTTTCCCTCTTGCCTGCCTTTACTCTTTGCAGCCTTGAAGTAGTTTCTGTATTTGGACCGAGTTCATCAGATGCACTCAGCAGTTCATCAGCACTATTTAAGTACTATGTGCAAACCACCTGGACAGATGTTAGCCTGCCACTGAGCAGAGAGACCTCTTGAAAAACCTCAAGAATGACTTCTTCCCTTGTGATAAAGAAGCGTGGTTACTTGAGACTGGATTCTGACCTTCAGAGGCTGGGGACCTCTGACCAGCCTACATCCTTCTGCTGTAGCTGAAGCTCATTTTCTCTCCTATCTCCCTCTGTGAACACTCAGGAGAAAGACTAGGTGTCAATAATGTAACATCCTTTTATAGTTTGAAGACTGATATTCAGTCTGCTCACACCTCTCTTCTCTGAACTAATGTAGACTTTTCCCTGAAGGGCTATTTTTCAAAACCTTCCATCATTTTCTTTGTCTCCCCTGGCTCCTTTCCAATTTCTCCATAACATCCTACTCTTATGGGCCCCAGGACTGAACAGTATGTTTTAATGACTGATATTGGCTATAGATTAAGAATTATATCTGTGAAAATATTTCCATTACAACATAGCTTATTGTACAAAGATTTATATACTGAAGGAGTTCCTGGCTGGCATATAACAAGTTATGTTTCAAAACTTTCTTTGTAGATCAGTTATTTGAAATTTGGATGACTTTGCTGGTGATCCAGAGGTTGAGGACCAGCCTGCCATTGCAGGGGACATGGGTTCAATCCCTGGCCTGGGAAGACCCCACATGTAGCAAAGCAGCTAAGCCTGTGCACCGACACAAGAGAAATCACCTCAGTGAGAAGCCCATGCACCGCAATGAAGACCCAGCACCGCCAAAAATAAATACATAAAATTTTAAATAGATAAATAAAAATAAAACCCCAGACACTGAGCAGAGGAAGCCTTGAGGAGAAGGTTGATTTAAAAAAGAAAAAGAAGAAGACTGGGCACATTTTCCCACAGAAACAATGGCTCCAAGTCCAGCCAAAAAAAAACACCAAAAGCCACTTTAGGTCACAGAGCAATAATGATATCAGGTTGAACTTAGAGAATAAGAATTCTCTGATCTGAAGCTTAAGAGATGCAGGAAGGTGAAATGAGAACTTATTCCTCAGTTTCTCAGCAGAGGAAATTGAGGAAGAAATGGACGACTCTTAACCTGGGGGATCTCCCCACCTCCTTTTCCTGGCCCTCTCTGGATCCTTGTCCCGGTCTCCTAGTTCTCAGGATCCTAGGGCTGCCGCAAGTCTCCCAGGGTGCTGGCTCACTCAGGTTCCCCGTCTCCCCAGCTCTCCATGCTTCGGTACAGCTGAGCTCCCCCCGCCCGCGACCCAGCACCATCCCCTCAGTAAAGCCAAGTGGGGGGGGTTAGAATGATGGGCATCTCATCAAAGCAACTGCTGTGAATGAATTCTCGATGATGCCCCTGTTTTTAAATGGGTATCTTAGATATTCAAAAGATTCTTTTCTGTGCAATCTCAGGCAGTGACAGATAATTTCAAAACACAGGTTATATGAGGGAAGATTTCAGTAGCTATTGAAGCCATTAGAGTAGATATGCTTGTTCTGCCAAATGGGAGTGTATCCCAAACGGCACCTCCTTTCCACAGATGCCCTCCCACCTCTATTTCTCAATCACAGATTATATGCTTCATATTGTTTTTCAAAATGTTTTGAAATATTTTTAAATAGTTTTTATTTTGAGAAATTGTTATTCTTTTGAGAAAATGAGTGAAAGCAACCATACCTTTTGCAGATGGAGACTGCAGCCACAAAATTAAAAGATGTTTGCTTCTTAGAAGAAAAGCTATGACAATGTTTTAAAAGCTATGACAGTGTTTTAAAAAGCAGAGACATCACTTTGGCGACAAAGGTCTGTATAATCAAAGCTATGGTTTTTCCAGGAGGCATGTACAGATGTGAGAGCTGGACCATAAAGTTGGCTGAGTGTCCAAAAATGCTTTTGGACTGTGGTGCTGGGGAAGACTCTTGAGAGTCCCTTGGACAGAACCAGTCAATCTTAAAGGAAATCAGTCCTGAATACTCATTGGAAGGACTGATGCTGAAGCTGAACCTCCAATACTTTGGCCACCTGATACAAACAGCCGACTCAATGGAAAGGACCCCGATGCTGGGGAAGATTGAGGGCAGGAGGAGAAGGGGGCGACAGAGAATGAGATGGTTGGATGGCCTCACCGACTCAATGGACATGAATTTGAGTGAATTCCGGGAGATGGTGAAGGACAGGGAGACCTGGCGTGCTGCAGTCCATGGGACTGCAAAGAGTCAGACACAACTTAGCGACCAAAAAACAACAACCAACCCCAAGAAAAGCACATGCGGTAGGACTCCATTCATATAAAACTCTAGAAAAAGCAAACTAATCTATAGTGACAGAAAGCAAATCAATGTTTGCCCAGGTTCAAGGCAGAAAGGAGAAATGGATTCAAAAGGGCTAGAAGAAACTGTTGGAGGTGATGTAAATATTCATTGTCGTCATGTGGTAATGGTTTCATGGGTGTATACATCTGTCAAAATTGATCACATTGTACACATTAAATATGTGCAGTTTACTGTACATCATTTATACCTCAATAAAGTTGTAAAAAAATAAGTGAAAAAGGCAAAAAGGCTAACATGTATGCACACATATATTTTTCTTCTCAGAACTGACCCTTATTAACAGTTTATCATATTTGCCTCAGTAGCACTTATATAAAATAAATTAAATAAAACAGATAATAGTTGTCCCCAGCCAAGTTCTATTTCTTCAGCCCAGTCCCTGGAAGCAACTATCATGGATTTAGTGTATATCCCAACCATCTGTAGCAATTTTACATGTATACAGAAAGAAAGAAAGAAGAAAGTGAAGTCACTCAGTCATGTCTGACTCTTTGCGACCCCATGGACTGTAGCCTACTAGGCTCCTCTGTCCATGGAATTTTCCAGGCAAGAATACTGGAGTGGGTTGCCATTTCCTTCTCCAGGGGATCTTCCCAACCCAGGGATTGAACCTGGGTCTCCTGCATTGTAGGCAGATGCTTTACCATCTGAGCCACCAGGGAAGCCTTACATGTATATATGTATCTTTAAATAATATATATTGTGTTTCAAAATTCATGTAAATGAATACCTGCTTTATGCCACATTTTCTTTTTTATTACATGTCAAGAGTTGACATTACACAAAGACATTTTATACATGGATATATAATGGTATATATAGGTACAGTCCATTCCTTCTGTGTGCATGTGTGCTAAGTTGCTTTAGTCGTGTCTGACTCTTTGCAACCCTATGGATTGTAGCCCACCAGGCTCCTCTGTCCATGGGATTCTTCAGGCAGGAATACTGGAGTGGGTTGCCGTGCCCTCCTCCAGGGGATCTTCCTGACGCAGGGATTGAACCTGCGTCTCCTGCAGTGCAGGTGGATTGTTTACTGCTGAGCCACCAGGAAAGTCCCCTATTCCTTCTAATGGCTATTATAAGGGTTCATATAATAAAACACTAGAATATTAGGATATTATGATAAAATTCATATCACAATAATATGAATATGCCACATCTTATTTATCCATTCCCCCTTTGATAGTCATTTCAGGTTTTTTCCCTCAATTTTTCATAATTACAAGCAATAATAAGCTGCAAAGTTTTCAAAGCAAATCTCATGGTATTGGCAGTAGGAGTTACTGGGTAGTGGCTACCACATAAGTGGACAGGTGGGTTTGTTGAGTTGGATGCTGGTAAGGAGGGAAGTCCTGCTTCAAGGATCTGTGGTCTGCACAGAAATAGCCGAAGTTGGATATGACCCTGTCTCTGGATTGCGGCTGAACCAGGTGCCTCTGTGATGTACCTGCAGAGCTGGAGATGGTTCACAGGACAACTCCAGTGGCCCACCCACAGAGTTCACATCTGAGTTGGACACAAGAGGGATCCAAAACGGACGACCTTCTATGACGCAGGTACAGTAAATGCCTTTGGCAACAAGCCAGGAGCAATTCAACTCTGTCAGCTGCTGTTTAAATTCTTGAGGGTTTTCACATCAGAGCATCAGAAAATGTATATTCACTGCTTTTAGATTACTGAGTGATATAAATGTACTAAACCTGCCTTGTCTATAGTAATATTCAGATCCTTGTGTTGTCCTTAATTTTTACTTTCTACATTTGGTAAAGTCTCAGTGTAGCTTGTTAAAGTCTCCACTGTGACTGTGCTTCTAACAAATTTTGCTTCGTACATTTTGATGCACTGTGATTCAACACATACAGATTCCCAGATCTTATGTCTTTCTTGTGAACTTTACCTTTCATTATTATAAAATTACATCTCAAAAGTGTAAAGAGAACCTCTGAATTGATGCAGAAGAGTTCCCCTTCAGCTACTACTACTGAGAAACACTGGACAAATTTATCTATCTATCTATCTATCTATCTATCTATCTATCTATATAACTGATAGAAAGAAAGAGAACTCTCCCTACTCTAGAAACAAAGCGAGAACTTAGAGGCTGACCAGCAAGGAGGAACTAATGCCATTGTAGTGTATTTGGACTAGCTAGGGATTTGAACACCCTTGTAGTCAATAGGATGCTGCCTGGTGTGCGGAAGGAAGGCAACAGGAATTGAGCAATCTGCAAAATCTGAGTTCCTGAGAGCTAGGCTACTGGTAAAAACACGATCAGTTAAGTTCCTGTGCCCTCAGGCTACAGGTGAAGAAAGAATTCATCCACAAAAACTTGAAACCATGCCTGTGTCAACACTGATGAGTTCTGAATTTTTGCTGTGAGACAGAAGTACCTGGCTGAGAAGAAACATCAAAGCTGGTTCAGAGCTGGTGATACTTCCAGGACTCCAGCAGAAGCAAAGCTGCAGCCACAGTGAAAGGACAGTCTGACACCCCAGGCACACAGTTCTTTCCCCAGAGGAAAAACCCTGCCGAAAATAAGCTCATAATAAAAATTACTAATCATAGGAGGAAACCACCAAGTGTCAGATCATGAAATTAATAGGGGAAATAATGTCCCAAGAAATAGAGAAAACAGACCCATCTATAGATGACTACAAAGTGAGGATGCTTTAGATGACTTCAAAATGAAAGAAGGAATAGAATATATAATGGAAAACAGAAAATCATGGGAAAAGAAAAGGACCAGATAGTTCTTTTATAAATGAAACATATCCATTGAAAGTCAAAACTAAATAGATATATTTAATACTTGAGTAGAAAATGGCGGAGGGGGCTGGCAGAAAGATGAGAGTTTAAGGATCACAAAGGACAGGGACTTCCCTGGTGGTCCACTGTTTAAGACTCCACCTTCCAATGCAGTGGGTGTGAGTCTGATCCCTGGTCAGGGAGTTAAGATCCCACATGCCTCAAGGCCAAAAATCCAAAACATGAAACAGAAGCAATACTGTAACAAATTCAATAGGGACTTTTTAAAAAACAGTCCACATCAAAAAAAGAGCTGTTAAAAACAAAAAATCACAAAAGACAAATTTAAAAAACAAAAACACAAAAGAGAAAAAAAGTAGGAAACACACACAAAAGTAAAATAATAATAATAAAAGAATCATGAATGACAGAATCATAAATAACACAACATATATCTCTTAGAAGTTACGGATGGGGTAAATAGGAAATGGGAAAGAGGCAATACTTGAAGGGATAATGCTTGAGAATTTTTTCGAATTTGACATAAAATGTACATAGAAGTACACTGCATCAGAATGTATTGGTATGTAACAAACCACCCCCACACCTGGTAGGTTAAAACCACCTCCGTTTACTTAAATCATAGTTCCGTGGATGAACAAGTTGGACTTAGCTGTACTGAGAGGTTATCCCCAAGTCTGTGGTCAGCAGGCAGTGGCCTCACTCACTTTAGCCCAAAGGAGAAATAAAGCGGAAGCGAAGGGGCTGAGCCCCTGCGGGCTCCCTGCGGAGAGCGCTGTTTCCCTTGGCAGCTATCAGGCTGCAGACAAGTTAGACTCATGCTGCCCAAAGGCCTCTGTGCTCAGATTTAATGTTTTGCAGCTGGGTTTTGAAATGGGTTGTTGTGTAGCCTGTTTTCCCCTTTGACACAGATTGTGACAGATGTTGACTTACTGGGAACAACTTCGCTTCAAGAGAGAAGTCATTTTCATTAATGACTTAACACTTCCTTGCCTCTTTTGCAAGCTTGGCTTACTAACTGTTAGTTTTACCTATGACCACTTCACCCTCTGAATTTAGCTCAAAGTGTCTGAATAAAAAACAAATCATGCACACATAAAAAACAAATCACGGGTTGGTGTCAAAATTTGCTCTGCTAGAACTGCAGTCGGAGAAGGCAATGGCACCCCACTCCAGTACTCTTGCCTGGAAAATCCCATGGATGGAGGAGTCTGGTAGGCTGCAGTCCATGGGGTCGCACAGAGTCGGACACGCTGAAGCGACTTAGCAGCAGCAGCAGCAGCAGAACTGCAGTACAAGAGTTTAGGGGTGGTGGTGGTTATGGTTAATATTTAAACGAATCAACAAGAACTATATTTACACAATCAACTGATGAATAGTAAAGTAGGAAGATGAGATTAGATTGTGGGAAATATAAGCAAGCAGAAAAATTGAAAATAATTGATTAACTGATAATTGATTAATTCAAAGGAGAAAACACAAAGGTTTTCCTATTTGGGGCTTCCTACATCATGAACCTCTAGTGTTCTCAGCCCAGCAGTGGAAGTTAGAAAGTAATTTGTTTTTCCTAAATAAATTCCACACCAGAGTGTTTGACAAACTCACAGGAAATAAGGAAATCTTGTTAATCATCGCAGCAGACTAGAATGAGAGCATCCCATTTACCTGTCCTGGAAACACCGTGCTCTGGAAAGGGCTCTCAGGTAGATAAATGAAAGTGAAAGTCGCTCAGTCATGTCTGACTCTTTGTGACCCCATGGACTGCTCCATGGAATTCTCCAGACCAGAATACTAGAGTGGGTAGCTGTTCCCTTCTCCAGAGGATTTTCCCAACCCGGGGATCGAAACCCCCACATTACAAGCAGATTCTTTACCGGCTGAGCCACCAGGGGAAGCCCAAGAATACTGGAGTGAGTAGCCTACCCCTCCTTCTCCAGCAGATCTTCCAACTCAGAAATCAAACTAGGGTCTCCTGGCTTGCAGGCAGATTCTTTACCAACTGAGCTATCAGGGAAGCCCCTCGGGTAGATAATCAACACCCAATTGCTCTACTCAAGATACACAAGATATTGGGAGAAAAAAGAAAAAGAGAGGCAAGAGGAAAAAGTGTCACGTGTCCTAGGAAACTCCTAACTGAATCATTTAGGGCCTGAAAGCTGGGACAGAGAGTGAACGGTTCCAGGGGAGGGGGCGGTGACCAGAAATCATTGTAGGCTTCCAAGGATGGTACCTGTTTCAGATATTCAGACTGCATGTCCTGAGGAGTGCCCTTGGACTCGTCACACCAGATGTTCAGATATATGGGTTTGAGAATTTGGTCAGTATCAACATGAGGTGCCAGGGAAGGGAGGGGGTTTCTCCTGCTGCCGGGGCAATCATTCTTATTCGTAATGATTCTCGTGTGGGCGACAGACCTGTGCCTTTGCTCTGGTTAGTCTGTGGATCTGGTGTCCCCCTCAGCCATCTCACATGCTGAAGTCTCCCCTTTGCTTTAATCTTGGCCAATCTCTAGCCATACCACCCTCATCCTCCACACCTTATTCTCCAGCAGGGGAAAAGAATGCCCAAGTTGAACAAGATATACAAAATGTGAGGGCAAAGTAGACAGACTCAGAGCTAGAGCAAGAGTGTGACTTTCTGAGATGTTGGTCAAGTGATCTCTTCTACAGAGCACTTGCTGATTCTAGAATCTGACCACTGGCGTTCCCTACTTTGTGTTAAGACACTGAGGACTAGGAAGCAGTGGCATGCAGACAGGTCTGACATGGCCGCTAGAAGAACCTGCACAGAAATTCAAATAAGCTGCTTCCATCTTGACTCTGATGAACACTAGAGCTTCTCCTATCTGTTCCTTCTTCCATATCTGACTGAGTCTGTCCTGTCCTGTCCTTAGTCGCTTCAGTCATGTCTGACTCTTTGTGACCCTATGGACTGTAGCCCTCCAGGCTCCTCTGTCCATGGGATTCTCCAGGCAAGAATACTGAAGTGGGTTGCCATGCCCTCCTCCAGGAGATCTTCCCAACCCAGGGATCAAACCCAGGTCTCCTGCATTGCAGGCTGATTCTTTACCATCTGAGCCACCAGGGAAGCCCAAGAATACTGGAGTGGGTAGCCTATCCCCTCCCCAGGGGAACTTCCTGACCCAGGAATTGAACCAGGGTCTCCTGTATTGCAGGCGGATTGTTTTTACCAGCTGAGCTACCAGGGAAGCCCCCTGACTGAGTCTACCTCAACTCAATTACAATTCCCAACCTGTTTTTGAACAGACAATTTGGAAAAGTGCTCTTTCCCAGCTCTGCCGTGCTTCCTGCTCTTGGCATTCGATCCAGCTGCATCTAGGTACACTGCACTGTTGGTTCTCCAAGTCCTCCAGGGCGGGCTCTCCTGGTACAACCCTACACCAGCTAGTTAGGAATTAGGCATTCACTCTTCCAATATGAAAAAAATCAGGGAAGAATTCCAGGTATAAGGTGGCAGAGAAAAGATATTTTTCCTCCTTTTACCTCTCAGCAAGTAAGACGAGAAACATAAACACACAGTTTTCTGATGAAACCAGTAGGCTCTCCTCTTCTCAAATAACTATATGTAAAGACAGAGAATGAATGGAAGATTCTGGCCTGAGCCAAGTAGAGAAAGGTGCCTAACTCTTAAACAAGTAAGAGGAAGTAGAACAATGCCAGGAATAATGAACACTCCAAAGACCAGAAGAAAAAAATAAAAACCTAGAAATAACAACCTCAGACAAGAAGAGAAAGTACATTCAGGAAATAAAAACAAGATACTAAAGAAAACAAATAATTGGAAAATAAGAATGAACTCTTAGAAATTAAGAATAAGAGATCTGAAATTTGGAAAATGGATAGAAAAGTGTGATGATAAAGTTTAAAGTCTCCCAGAAAGTAGAACAAAAAGACAAAGATATGAACAAGAGGAGAAAAGACAGGGAAATTAGAAGCTTGATCCTGAAGGTCCAATTTTCAACTAATACAAGCTCCAGAAAAGGAAATTTGGAAAGATTTGAAAAGAAGAGATAAAATTTCCTCTAACTGAAAGTCTTGACTCCCTCAATGGAAAGGGTCCCCCAAGTGCCAGTGAATAGAAACTATACCAAGTCATGGTATTTCAATTACTACTGCCAAAAAACACTCTGGGACAGATCCTCTGAGGAGGACCAAGAGGAGGTGATGTGTAGAAGAGATTTACTAGGGGAAATGCCTGTGAAGGATAAAAGGATAGAGAGCAAGAATAGATGGGAAGAGCCTTCAGATCACAGTGCAGGTCTGATACCTATGAAAGGAGAGGGGAACGACATACTTGAGTAGGAAAAGCTTCAGACCCCAGAATAGTTCTGCAAAGGTCTCAGCCAGGCCAAAGAAGAGTCTCTGACCCAAGATTGTTCAGGAAAGGAGCTCCACTTCAGGTAGGCCAAGCCTCACTCTAGCTGTTGCTGTTTAGTCGGTCAGTTGTGCCCAACTCTTTTGAGACCCCATAGACTGTAGACCACCAGGCTCCTCTGTCCATGGAATTTCCCAGGCAAGAATACTGGAGTGGGTTGCCATTTCTTTCTCCAGGGCATCTTCCCAACCCAGGGATTGAACCCATGTCTCATGCCTGGCAGGCAGATTCTTCACCACTGAGCCACCAGGGAAGCCTGTCACCTTATTCAGTTATCAGCTGGAAGCTGCCTGAGGGAAGGATGGCCTGTTTGTTCACAAGGCATTGAATACAGAGATGTGGCAGCTGGGCTATCAGTCAACTATGATTTACACAGCAGATTATCTTTAAGGGATAGCTAAGCAGTGAACTGTTATGGCTGCCACCATCCATTTCTTGCCCTTTACAGGTCAAATGCTCCATGGTTCCTACCAGCCTCTCTTCCAGAGGAAAAATTTAGAAGAGGGAAGTTATGGGAAGAACTACAGCCCCTGATGCTGACATTTGTCTCGAGGTCACAAATAGGATCCATTCTCTTCCACCTACACCATCCGATCTAAATTTCCCTCCCCTTCAGTTATCAATTCTGCAGCTTTTTGGTGGCTTACTTAGTGAGATGACCCAAAGTTTCATTCTAGAGGGGTCTTAGTAATCACATTCTTTTCAGGGAGAACTTGTTGCCCATATCTGTTCAAAAATTGAGCAAGGGTGGAGAAGAGGTACCCACGAGGATCACCTGGGATCCAAAGACATTTCCTCCTTGCCCCCATTGTGTAAAAAGCAGCTCCAACTTCTCCTACGGACCAAAGTCAATGATCTCTGCCTAGATGATGACTCACTTCGCCTGCTGGTCACTGGTTACAAGGCATCCAAAATGCCCTGGTCGCAGCTATAGCAAGTGGTTCAGAGGGACCCTTGCTGTATTTCCTGTTAAGAGTGCACTGCATTTGGGTAGCAGGACCTCTAACACAGAGCTGCAGAGACAAGAAACACAAAGCTCCCCAGTGAGCTGTTGGGACTGATGATACATGGTACCTCTCCTGCTTTCACCCCTTGGTTCCCAGACCCATACAGTCTTCCTACTGAGGACGCGTATCATACAGAGGACCTGATTTAATGTGCATAGTGCCTTCTGAAGGTTATAACCCTACCCTTTCAAGGTAACTCCAAGGTGGAGTTACACTTGTGCCCTAGTAACCATTCCAGCGCTTTATGAAGCTTGCTCCTTCTAGGTGATACAATATGTGATATGATCGGTGGATTCCATGGTCATGAGCCTCCTCTCACAACTCCTTTGGTATGAAGTGGGTCTGATAGTTGACATTACGCTGTGTGTGATTTCATGACTTGCTGCTGCTGTTCAGCCACTCAGTCATGTCTGACTCTTTGCGACCCAGTGTACTGCAGCACGCCAGGCCTCCCTGCCCATCACCAACTCCCAGAGCTTACTCAAACTCATGTCCATGGAGTCAGTGATGCCATCCAGCCATCTCATCCTCTGTCGTTCCCTTCTCCTCCTGCCTTCAATCTTTCCCAGCACCAGGGTCTTTTCCAACGAGTCAGTTCTTCACATCAGGTGGCCAAAGTATTGGAATTTCAGCTTCAGCATCAGTCCTTCCAATGAATATTCAGGACTGATTTCCTTTAGGATGGACTGGTTGGATCTCCTTACAGTCCAAGAGATTCTCAAGAGTCTTCTCCAACACCACAGTTCAAAAGCATCAATTCTTCGGTGCTCAGCTTTCTTTATAGTCCAACTCTCACATCCATACATGACTACTGGAAAAACCATAGCTTTGACTAGACGGACCTTTGTTGGCAAAGTAATGTCTCTGCTTTCTAATATGCTGTTTAGGTTGGTCATAGTTTTTCTTCCAAGGAGCAAGCATCTTTTAACTTCATGGCTGCAGTCACCATCTGCAGTGATTTTGGAGCCCCAAAAAATAAAGTCTCTCACTGTTTCCACTGTTTCCCCAACTATTTGCCATAAAGTGATGGGACCAAATGCCATGATCTTAGTTTTCTGAATGTTGAGTTTTAAGCCAACTCTTTCACTCTTTTCTTTCACTTTCATCAAGAGGCTCTTTAGTTCTTCTTCACTTTCTGCCATAAGGGTGGTGTCATCTGCATATCTGAGGTTATTGATATTTCTCCCAACAATCTTGATTCCAGCTTGTGCTTCTATCTCCCAGAGTTTCCTAAATTCATGTCCACTGAGTTGGTGACAAGCAATCTATAAGTCCTCAGACAGTGGTGCCTGCTGAAGCTCTGTGAGGAACAGTGGCAAACCTATAGTCAGAACAGGTATGAGGACAGACTGCTGAGCCTTCCAGGACAGAGGGGGCCAATGTAGCTGACTCGCCGCTAAGTAGTCAGTTGAAGATGAAAAAGCTATTTTCCAACTCAGCTGGTCTTGGAATCTATTTCATCTACACTTTCCTCGAAAACTGGCTGGTTCACCTAGGAATTCATTTCTTTCTTGCACTCCTATTATCTGTAGCTAAATACAACTAGTTCACCCTTCCATCATTTTCTCTGTAGATCTCTCAGCACAAATCCAAATATTTTTAGGTAAACATTCCAAGTTACCAAACATTCACAAAACATTGCATTCCTACCTAACACAGATCTAGATTTTATTTCCAGCCCCTTATTAGGCTTCTGTTGCCTACCATTCAGTCCCCAAACCAATGCCACTTATTTTCGTTCCTCTTCTGTCTATATCCTACTGCTGATACCAATGCCTAATACCAATAGATACCAATGCCTGACACCAAAAGCCATTGCCACAAAATGCTATATGACAAACATCCAAAAACTCAGTGGCTTAAAATAACAGCAATTTATTATCATTGATCTGTGAATCAGCTGAGGGTTGGCAGATCTCCACTAGGCTCAGCTGGGCAGCTTTGCTGATTTAGGTTGAACTTGGCCGAGACTGACTGGCTTTGTTCCATCCGTTACTCATTCTTTGCCTAGAACCAGCGGGCTAGTCATCAGCGTGTTCTGCTGCTTCTGATGACAAAGCATGAGAGAGTAAGTTCAATCACATAAGTGCTTTTCAAGTTCTGCTTGCAACAGTCTGCTAATATCCCATCAGCCAAAGTAAGCCACATGGCCAAGCTTAGAATCCAACAGCAGGGAAGCACAGTCCACTCACCTGAGTGGGAGGGAAAGGGAGAACAGTGAATATATCTGAGCAATAATCTAATCAACCACATATGCTACTGTGGATTCTTAAATCATCTCCAAAGAGGGAAAATCTTCAGGTACGAATGATTGATTGGGAATTGGAATTCCCAGAACTTCTCAAGAGTAATACCAGAGGCTAAATACACACACACACACACACACACACACACACACACACACACATATATAACAGAATGCCTTCCAAATTCTGATTTGAAATGATTTTAAACCTACAAGTCTAGATTCATTTAAACTATCAGTCAGTTATAAGGCTAGAATAAAGACTTTGGAGACATTCAGAGTCTCAGTTAATTTACCTCCCATATAACCTTCCTCAGGAAGCTATTGGAGAATAAGACCCACCAAAAAGAGAGGGTCTAAACCAAGAAAGAGGAAGAGGAGGCATGCAGCAAGTAGGAAACCCAACATGGGAGAGAGGTGAAGAAGATGTCCAGTTAACAGCACATGGGAATTCCAGCCTGCTGCACACAGAGCTACAAGAGCGATCTTTAGCAGAGGAATACCGGGCTCCCTGGCTCTCTGCAGTGCGGGGAACTGCACTGTGCAAAACTCGTCTAAAATGCTACTGTGAAGAATGGGAACACTCAGTAGACATACAACAAAAAGCTAAAAAAAGAAAAAGTGTCACACTTACCAACTTTAGGAAAGTAAAAAAAGATGCCTATGAGAAGAAACGTAATCATAGTTCACTATGGTTTGGCTATAAACAATATTTCATATTAATTTAGCCATAAAATTATAGTTAAACTGTATTGGAGAATGAGAAGAAGAAAATAATATCCTTCTCTACCATAATAAAATGTTACTAGATGTTATCCAACATCGATAAATCTGGAGAAGGAATATAAAACATATTTTTAGCAATATGGAAGAAATGTACTGACTCTGGAAAGAGGAATTAGAAAATATGAAGTGTGAGACATGGAATTGCCATTTTTTGTTGCAAGTCTTCTATCAATATTTGACTATTTTGTAAAAATGTATGCATATATTATTCTGATAAATTTTGAAAGGTCTAAGGAAAACTAATACAATAAGCCATTTAACACCAGGGGGAGAACAAATTTCATCCATTTCATCATTTATTGAATAATCATTTATGCTTGGTTTCAGACATCAGAATAAAGATTAACACTGCACTATGTGTAGTAATTACACAACAGGTTTTCATATATTTAGTCTTGTGATTTAATTTTCAAAACTCTATGAGGCTGACAAAGAAGCAAATTTATCATGATATTAATAAATCTTAAGCTTCAAGACCCTTCGCTGAATGGACCCCTTCTTAACTCTGGTAAGGGGCCCAAGTGATATATTCACAAACACAAAAAAAGGCTTTTTGTTAATATGATACTTTCTTTACACTTCACTTTCAAAGCATTGTACTTCCCTTATATGTCCATGGGCATCATTTCTAAATAAATACACATTTTGTACCCACCAAATTTGTATTCACAATTTTGTATTCTTTTACTTAAAAAGGGTCCCCCAAAGAGGACAAACTTCAAGGCCCATAAAATCAGAATTCATCCCTGGGTAAGTACTATCTATCTCATCTCACAAACCGATGAATGAGTTGCAGTGACTTTGCCCAAGTTTGCATCTCTGGACTTAAATTCAGATATTTGAATGTACAAATCCATTTTCTTTCCACTACTCCAAAATTCATCTCTAGATGATGGAAGAAAGGTTAAGAGACATCAGCTCCTTTCTGGGAAAATCATTCCTGGAACATGGATGGAAAGGAGGCAGTCCCAAGTCATCAGGATTCAGGCAGTGGTGGTCTGGGTAACAGGTGGAAAGATACGAAAGGGAAGTTCACTGAAGACAAATCATGATGACACATAATTTTCTCTTCAGTTGGCTCTGCCTAGTGCTTGGAGAGCAATTACACTAAAATGCCACCTGTGAGACACAGTCTACCTGGAGTAGAAAGAGGCCATCTCCTTTTTCCAAATCTCTTTTATTTCAACATGGCCTCTGGGAACAGATCTTGCATCTCCCTAATGCATCTCTAGCTGGTGGGAAGAGTTTGAGGGACAGGGTGAAGTCAGAGGTCAGGAAATCAAAGCTCCCAGAATTGGAAGAGATGCCTGGTGGCACTTAGTTCAACTCAATAAGAGGAGGCGGAGTTAGTGAGAGGCAGCACAGGGGTGGTTAAGAGTACGACTTTGTTCAAGTTATTGAATCCCTATGCCTCAGTGTCTTCATTAGCAAACTAAAAATAACAAAATGAGACCCTATTCCCTCATCTAAAATTCAGAATCTATAAATCTAAAATTATTTCAAAGGATTTCCCTGGTGGTCCAGTGGCTAAGACTCTGCACTCCGAATGCAGCAGGACCAGGTTCGATCCCCAGCCAGGGAACTTGTCTCACATGCCGCAACTAAAGATCCTGAATGCCACAACTAAGACCTAGCAAAGCCAAATGAATACATAAACAAATACATTTTTAAAATAAATAATGTTGAAAAACTAATTTCAAAACCTATTTCACGAGAAGAGCTGACCTGAATTCATTTGGCAGCAGACACTAACCCTTTCATGTATGTATTCCATTTAATGTTACATTTACATGCCTTACCACAGAAATATTAATGTATTTGATAGTTCCATGGGGGTGTTTTCTAACACCAGATAGATGTGCCATGCACCTTTCTATTAAGCCTTTAGAATAAAAGTCTATGAATCTAAAGCGCCTATCTAAAAGGCTGCTATTGGGGATTAAATTAGTAAGATAGGAAACGTGCTCAGAATGGTACGTGGCACAAAATAAGTGCTCTAAACAGGTTTTCTGTTGTACTGGGAACACCCTCTGTAACTGTATTCCTAAGAGATGTTAGCTGGCCTTTATCTGACTCTTAGGGAGGAGGATACACTTCTTTATGAGACAATCCAGTTTAAATGCTGGATATTTCGAATCTAATCTACTCTTATAATTTACAAGATTATAAAGATTTTATAAAACTAAATTTGTCTTTCTCTAATTTCTCACTGGTCACAGTTAGCTTTCAGTACAGCTTTTGCAGATAGCTACTGCGTCTCCCTAGGTTGTTTTTTTTTCTCCATGGTTAGTTGTTCTTCATATATTGTTCCCAGACCAATCTGTTAGCTCTCCCCTTGATGCACTCCTATTTGCCAATACATTCTTTCAAATGCAGTACCCCCAATAAAACCCAGAGGTCCAAATGGGTTCTGCTCAGCATAAAATTCAGTCCATATTTTTTTCTGTGCTCCAGAGTATGAAAAACAACTGCATCTCAGTGTGAAAACAGAAGTGAGATGGGAGGAGATTTGGAAAAACACAACCAAGGCCATCACAGAATTTCATAAGAAAAACATACCAAAAAAAAAAAAAAAATCAATTTCAAAGTAATTTTTTTCTGGTTTCCCTGAACTAAGATGGAAAACAGTGAGCAGCCTAGGCTGATCAAAATGCAAGAGTCAAACAATATAGAAGGAAGATGGGTGATGTTATACCAATTCATTTACTGTGAAATACTACAGACAGTAATGCTGGAGCCCAGGTGAAGGTCATGGACCATATCCCACAGTCCAAGAAAAACGAATGATATTCCAACAGAAGGAAAATAAGAACAGAGCTAAATAAAACTCTGACAAGTATCAGAACTGATTTACAGTGAATTACCAAGGAACAGGAGGACACTGCTCCCTCCAGTAGGCACAGCTAGACCCTTCCTCATCTCTGGCCCTGACCCCCTCTGGTTAAAGACAACCTGAGCAAATAAACCCACTGGAGGGGAAGAAATCCATTTCTTGGGGTAGGCAATGTGATCACTCAAGCTGTGAAGGAAACAGAAGGAAACAGAAAACATTCTTCTCTTGCAGTGGCCACCTTAATTACCTGCAATGTGAACCTAGAATTCTAGATTTCTTTGCAGTCTTAGTAAAGATCCCCTAAGAGGCTGACAGATACATGGGGATTCATTATTCTATTCTTTCTATTTTGTGTATGTTTAACATTTTCCATAATAAAATATTTTGAAACATTCTCAAGCATTTGTAACTTTTTAAAATAATGGCAGCAGTCTAATAATTGACTCTGTTCTTTTCCCTATACTGAAGGTATTTTTTAAATCTGAAGGTACCTTCATTAATAAACTGTCAGGAGGATGTTAGTAATTTTTTATGGGAACCATATATACCATTTCCCCTGTCTGAAGCACAGCCTTGGAGCTACCTCCAAGCAGAAAGCCTCTGTGATAGTAGCCCTTGCTCCATTTGTTTTCCACTTCTTAGGGATCCCAACTCTTCTCCAATGTTTGAAAACATGTCCTATATTTTGTTTAGTTTTCTACTTGCTTAGGTTCAAAAGATAATTCCAGAACTGGCTCACTCCCTCATGGCTGGAAGCAGCTCTTGGAAAGTTCTTCAAATAACTCAGCTTAAGTGTCAGCTCAGGGCAAACATCCTGTTGTTAGGACACTGTCCTCCAGAATACTGTATATGTACAGTATGTACATACATACATACTCTATGGTATGTACACAGTGCCACATTCCCAGTGTCCAGCAACACTGGTCCATGATTAGCAGAAAACCGGCCCCCAACTCACCATCACCCCTCTTAATCTAGATAAAATTTGCATTTCCCATTACCATAATTTTTTCATATTAATTTATGTAGAATTAATCACCCTACATTCAGGTAGGAAAATTATTTCCCTAGGGAAAATAGTAGGCCTTCCACTGAACTTGAGACTTCCACTGGTTAACTGTGGCCTCCTCATGGCAGTAGACTAGCAAGCAAAGAAAGGTGCTCTTACACTGGCAGGAGTAATTGATTCTGATTATTTTAGAGCAGACTTAGCTCTTCATGGTAATGTGCATAAAGAGGAGTATATCTGGAATGTAGAGATTCACTGGGATATCAACTGATGACTCTGTGATCAGTGATGATGAAATGAGCAACTGCAACAGTCACGGCCTTACAAAACGAAGACAACTGGAGGCCCAGACACTTCATAGACGAGGGTTTCAGTCATGAAAACCATGAACGTCAGTCAAAGAACCAGCTGAGCATACGGGAAATACAGACAGATAGTAGGAAGGGAGATGACCAATATTAATTATGAGCTTGGGACAAGTTGCAGCAACAGGGAATGTGACTTCTTCTATTAACCTTGTAATAAGTCTCTGGAGGGTTTGGAGCTGGCCAAAGTTTGAAGGCGACTGGACAGAATGGATTTAATGCAGAACTGATACGCATGTAAGGATAAAAGTTGAACTCTATTGGAAATACATTGTGGTTTCAAAATATGTCCACAAGTTCTTTGATGCTCCTTCCTTCAAAAGATGAAGCCTAACCCCCTTCCCCTTGAGTATGGACTGTACTTAGTTACTCATTTCAAAGGAACAGAATGAGGTGGAAGTGACAGTGTGTAACTTCTGGTACTAGGTCATAAAAGGCTGTATGCTACCTCTCTCTCTCATCACCGACTGGAGGAAGCCAGATGCCATGTTGTAACAACACTCAAGCTTCTTATCCTCATCCATCAGTGAGCAGACAGAGGAAACAAGAACTACAATCCCACAGCCTCCAAAAAACACCGTGATCACAGAAAGCAGAATGATCACATGGATCAAGCCTGGTGTAATTCAATGGCGCTACGAGCCATGCCGTGCAGGGTCCCCCACGACAGACGGGTCATGGTGGAGAGTTCTGACAAAACGTAGTCCACTGGAGAAGGGAATGGCAAGCCACTCCAGTCCTCTTGCCTTGAGCTCCCCATGAATAGTATGAAAAGGCAAAAAGACATGACACTGAAAGATGAGCCTCACAGGTTGGAAGGTATCCAATATGCTATTGAGGAAGAGCAGAGAAATAGCTCCAGAAAGAATGAAGAGGCTGAGCCAAAGCAGAAATGATGCTCTGTGGTGGATGTGTCTGGTGGTGAAAGTAAAGTCTGATGCTGCAGAGAACAATATTGCACAGCAACCAGTTTGCTTATCTATCCTTCTGTAAATATGCTGATCTTAGTATTTACTGCTGTAGGTAACATTCCTACCCAAGTCTGGCTGTGGATGGATATCCTCACTAAGTTTTTAGGAGTGGAATTGCTGGGTCATAGACATGCACGTTTAGTTTTATGAGAAATGGTCAGATTGTTTTTAAATGGCTGTCCCCACTTTATGCTTCTATCAATAATTTATGAGAGCTCCAATCACTCCACGTTCTCAGCAACCTCTGCAGCTGCCAGTCTTTGTAATTTAGCCATCTCAGTAGTCATTGAGGGGCGTCTCATTGAGATATGAATTTGAGTTCCCCTGATGACTAGTGATATTGAGCACTTTTTCATGTGCTTCTTGGTCATTTGTGTATTAACATGACATTCTTCCAGTGGCTTGTCTGCCTTCCCTGTTTCACTGCCCCATTCCTCATTCCTGGTGAAAGTGTTAGCTGCTCAGTTGTGTTTGACTCTTTGCGACCCAATGGACTGTAGCTCATCAGGCTCCTCTGTCCATGGGATTCTCTGGGCAAGAGTGGGTTACCATGCTCTCCTCCAGGGGATCTTCCTGACCTAGGGATCGAATCCAGGTCTCCTGCATTGTAGGCAGATTCTTTACCATCTGAGCCACCAGGGAAGCCCTCATTCCTGGTATCTAGTATCATTTCTCAGACTACCTGTTTGTGACCCTGCATCTTGGCTTTACTTCAGGAATACACAGGTTAAGACAGCAGAGAAAGCTGGAGAGCTGAGAAAGTACAACTTTCTCCCCTCCCCCACACCTGGGAAAATACTGAAGGTGACGCTTCTCTATTGTGGCTATGCTCACCCCTCCGAGGTTAACCCGTGTGCTTCCATCTGATGTCCAGGGGAGGGGAGGGGGCAGAAAATACACCTCTGACTAGGAGTATTCTTTAAGACCACATGCAGTCACTACATCCTTCACAATGACAGAAATCTTCCGTCTTTTGACTCTTGGTTGTCGTTGTTAGACTCACCAAGATGGTCATTGCCACCCCCCAGTTTAAACACAGAGGATACTGGTCTAAGGAACAGGCAGAGAAATGGCTTAGAAAATGAAATTCTTCTTTCATTCGTCACCTGAACTTCACGTAAGACCCAGCTCAGCCCCCCTAAGGTGGACACCATCCTTCCTCCGCACCCAGAGCACCCTGAAGCACCGCGTGACTCGCCAGCTTGCAGGCCCAAGAGAACAAAGCTGAGAGAGAAGTCCCACCACTCTCCCCTTCAGCTGGCCCTACATTTGTGTTCTGCCCCAGGATCTGGGTCTTCCCATCACCACAAAAAAAATCTTCAAGCTAAACTGAGGATTCAAGACTTAGATACAGAGCTGCCATGTAGAAGAGTGCCTCTCTCTATATATGGATTCGATAGTTTTGGGTTGAATAAAATCATGAACGTACAAATAAATGGATGCATACTTAAGTAACAGCTCAAATGTGCATGCGTCCTCAGCTGTGTCTGACTCTGCAACCCCATGGACTGTAGTCTGCCAGACTCCTTCTGTCCATGGGATTTCCCAAGCAAGAATACGGGAGCGGGCTGCCATTCCCTCAACCAGAGGCTCTTCCTGACCCAGAGATCGGACTCGTGTCTCCTGTGTCTTCTGCATTGGCAGGCGATCACCCCTGAGCCACACAGTTCAAATAGAATGTGGCAAACACACACACACACACACACACACACACACACGCACACGAGTGACCCAAAAGGCAAGCTCCATGGGGAGGTCCAAGGGTGAGGAGGGAACACGTTTCTCCAGCCACCCGCCTGCCAAGCCCGCGGCCTCACTACTTCTGCCCTGCCCTGGAGACCTGCCCCAGTGCTGGAGGAGGAAGCCAAGGAGACACAGGGGACGGCGGCCAGAGGTGGTGGCATTGAGGGGGCCGACCCGCTCTCCCTGCTCCAGGTCCAGGGGAGGGGGTGCCCCCTAGGGCCCTTCGAGCTGTGACCACACTGCCCAGGTCCCAGTCCATAAGGGTCCCAGTCACAAAGCCACACAAACTGAGCAGGAAGAGACGCCCCCTCACGGAGGGCCTGGAAGCAGCCTCTGCCGGGGTGGCAACGGACAGCCGCTTGGCAAGGGGCTCTCAGAGTGCAGAGCTGCGAGGCCCTGCTGGGGAGAAGGCTCTAGGGGCCTGTGGCGCAGACGGGCTGGAGAGTCAGGTTGTGGTGGGGTTGCAGGCCAAGGGAGTGATAACAGGAAAAGATACTGTTTTCTCAGTAGCAGCAGAAGAGGTGACGGAGGCAGAGCAAGTAGCGGAGGGAGGAGGAGCGGAGGTGGAGAAGCCACTAGATGGAGATATGGACGTATCCAAGCAGAGATGTGCTGTAAGGGTAAAATACACACGGGACTTCAAAGACTTCAGTGCAGGAAAAAAGACTGGAAAACAACTCAATTTTTATATTGATTGCATGTTGAAATACTACTTTTGATATAGGGTATGAAATCAAGTATAATTAATTTTTTTTAACATGAAAGAAATCAGTGTGTAGGAATGGGCATGAAAGATTTACGGGAGTTGAACAATCTGAACTGAGCCTTGAAGGGTAAGTAGGATTTACCTAAGCTGGTGGGAGAAAAGGGAAACAGCCAATCAGAGAGGCTCTAACCTGTATAGACATGCATTCTTTCTGATGACTCTATTCAAAGCTGAAATTAACCTTCACTGCAGCACTGAAAAAGATCAGGGAGGCTGGAATCTGAAGATATAGGTTAAAAAAAACTCTTCCACTATTGATTAGTGTTGGACAAATGACTCAATAAATCTGAGACTTCAATTGCTCATTCAAAAACAGGTATCAAAAAAAATCTATATTACAAGTTATAGTGATACTTAAATGAGATAGTATGTTAAAGAGCTTTGTTATAAAGCACCTTGAAATATATCATTCTCACTTTTTCTCCAGTATTTTTGTATTGGCATATCTTCCCAATAATTTATTTCACAAGACTTGTGTTTCTCACTCAATGCCTATGTGTAGTCAGAGATGCACCCTCTCACTCAGTCGTGTCTGACTCTTTGCAGCCCCATAGACTGTAGCCCGGCAGGCTCCTCTACCCATGGAATTTCCCAGGAAAGAATACTGGAGTGGGTTGCCATTTCCTCCTCCAGGAGTCTTCCCGACCCACCGATCAAACCTGTGTCTCTTGTGTATCCTGCATTGCAGGCAGACACTTTATCACTCTGCCACCCAGGAGGGCTGTATATTTTAGTACTTTCAAATGCTTCCCTTCTGCATACACATCTCTTCCACAGATACCAGACTCGTCTAATTGACTCTGGGGTATAGAGAGTAAGGGGTCTTTGCAGAAGAAAACAGTATTTCCCATCCTAATATTCCAGCACCATCTACCCGGTTGAATTATCCTTATAACATTCCCTTGCTACATAAATCTGTGAGCCTTGTCTACTTTACCTTTCAAATACCTCTCATTTCTCTTGCTGCCACCCAAGTCTAACTTTTATCTCTGCCCGAACTACTGCAGTAACCTCCTAGATGCCACTAAATCCCCGACTTTAGCCCAGCTCTCTACAATCCATTCTTTACAGCCAGAGTGATTTTCTGATATCAAGGAAAAAGCATTCGGTCTTGCACCACTCAGTGTGTTGTTAGCTGAAAGTTGGTTTGTTGTTGTTGTTGCCCTTTACTAGGTTCAGGGAGTTCTTGTCTGTTCCAAGATGGCTGAGAACTTCTATGATGACTGGGTGTTGAATCCTGTCAAATGCTCTTGACATGGTAAATTACGGGAACCCTGTCTGAATGGGAGGTAGAACTAGAAGAACAGGGGAAGATGGCATTGTCTGAAATAATTGGACGCATCATGGCTAGTAGAAGGGGGTCAACTAGAGGCCATCTCACAGTCCCTGTTGCCTCCATGATTTAAAGGCAACCAGGTACATTGCCCTGTACAAAGGTACAGCACATCCTTCAAAACTACAGATTCTCTCTTAGTCTGTGGGTAACAACTGGATCCATTCTCTAAGATCACTATCTCAGGACGCCCCTAGAGAAGTTTCAGTTGGTATCCAGTCCCTCTGCCTGGCTGTCCTTCAACAAATAGCAAATTGTGACATCTCCAACATGAAACTGTGGAAGCCGATTATCTACTATTCACAAGCTAACTTGTAATTAGCTATTGAGCTCAGGAGCCAAATCCCAATGCAAATCTGTTCATCAGAGGACAATTAATTAAACTTGACTTTCTCATTAGCCACCTATAGTTTCCCTAACCTTTTATTTAGGCCATGGATTCCATGTGGTGAATGTCACCTTATGATTTGTCATGATCAGTCATCTCATTTTATTTTCTCATAGTACTTGATACTACTTAAAATGACATCTCTTGATTTTGCAGAATGATGAGCTTGAAGGACAAAACACTGGTTATTTAATAATCACAAGATATTGTGAAACAACAAAGGCAGTAAAATATGTTCAGTAATTCATTTGTACTATATCAGCTTTGAACCATTTTCAAATCTTTAGCCTCGTGGTCACCCTCCCACATGAATGGTGCTCAAACCTCAGAAGGCTTTATATCTACTGAAACAGTTTATGAGCAGATCCCTGGAATCTCACCTTAGATTCTGGATCTCTAAGTCTGGAAGCACTCCAAGTGATAAGGATGTTGGTAATCCATGAACATCTTTGGAGAGGCTCTGACCTCCGGTATTATATCTGCTTCTGCCAGGGACAGAACAGCCTCTGCCTCTGCTGTCTGAGGCCACAGAAAATTCCCTGGCAGAGGTGGGTTTGAGCTAAGCACCCAGGAGAAATCTCAAAGGCAGCCATATCATGAGTTAGCCACTACCTGTCTATCCTCTGCAATCTAACTTAATAAAGGCCCCAGAGCCCCGCAAACGAGGTGCAAGGTCATCATCATGACAGGAGTGAGCATCACTGGAGTGGCTGAGGACTAGACTCTTTCGTTTGCCTTTAGTGGTAAAGAAACTGCCTGCCAGTGCAGGAGATATAAGAGACATGGGTTCCATCCCTGGGTCAGGAAGATCCTCTGGAGAAGGAAATGGCAGCCCACTCCAGCATTCTTGCCTGGAGAATCCCACGGACAGAGGAGCCTGGCGGGCTATAGTGCATAAGGTCGCAAAGAGTCGGACACAACTGAAGTGACTTAACACACACACAGAAAATGTTTAAAATATATAATTGCCTTGTCCTTCCCTCCCACTGGTCAATGTCTCCAGGGCCTCTTCTTTGTCCACTGATACGAACAACAACAGTAATAATAGCCCTTTATACATTATAACGAGACAAGAGAGCCCCTGAATTTCAGAACCAGAAGAAATCACTGAGATTGCCTCACTCAGAGAGAGGTGAAAAGCAGATGAGGTGAAGGGAGGGCAGAGTCTCCTGACTCCCAGGCCAGGGTTTTCCACTAGAACTTCACAAAATCACCTCATGTCTTTTAATCATTAATCTGCCTGTCTTTTATCTGTGCCACTGCCTCAGAGCAAAACTCAAAATGCTCCCCAGAACACAAATACAATAAACCACAAGTAGTCAACCAAAGCGCACTCCATCTGCTTGGTGGGGTGGGGTGTGGGCTGACCACTGCCCGGGGCTGGCCCTGCCCAGGCCCCAGCTCACCAGGGCTGCAGCTGGAGCTTCACTACTACATTGAAATTCCTGTTTTGAATGATCATGAACTGAAACGAACAACAGTGACGACCAGGAAAGAACTGCTGACAGCAAAAGTTTTCTTTTATTGAACTTTGTGAATGGAATTTTGCCAATAAAACAAAAGTAAGCGATAAAAAATAAGATAATGCAGTACAAACATACAAACATAACAACTGACTATTTTTCCTACTTTATTAACGCACGTTTAATGCTTATTGACTGGAGACATATTAACACCACAAGCATTAGTTTCTGCAAGAATCCCCCAGTCAATAATGTGTTAAAAAAGGAAAAAAACCTACATATTGGCCCATCACAAAAACAAGTATTACAATTAAGCAATAAGAAGAGCAATTAAGATGAATAAACTTCAATTTTTAGGGATATTACTCAATTCAGTAAAATAGTTCCTATATGAATTAAAATTTGCCCTTAGCAAACAAAAATATTACACCTCATAGTTTCACTGTTTAAATTTTTCTCTTTTTTTGGCCACACGGCAGGACATGCAGAACTCCACTGACCAGGAGTGGAACCTGTGTCCCTAGCATTGGAAGCAAGGCATCTTAACCACTGCACCACCCAGGAAGTTCCACTGTCATAAATGTCTTAAATTTTAAGACATAAGTAAAAACTCCAATAGTCATATAGACCATAGAACTGAGGTAAGTGAAGTTCTGTTTCTTCATCTTTGCATTTACCGTGCTGTAACTGTTTATTTGGACTTTACTGTGTAAATGCAGGAACATGTTCATCCCAGGTGTGAGAGGCACAAACTGCTGGAAGGACTTCAACATGTTACAAACGCATTCTCCGAAGAATGCATGCAGCCAAGTCACAGTGTGTGTGGAGGGAACAGCAGAGCAATTTATGACTAGGGATTCTCCTCACTTCCACATAAAATACAACTACTAACAGATAATCAATACAAATGTGTGAATTCTAAGCTTTCATATATATTAATAAAACTCAACAGTAACTCAGCAATTGTTTGGAACTTAAACACTTGGGGGACAGTACTTTATCACTGACATGTTCAGAATTGCCAGAACATGGTAATAATTAAAAGCAGACTATTAATAAATTTTAGCACATCTACACACAACCTACAGGTAATATCATGGCTTCCCAGTGACAAACTGAATACTTCTCTCTAAGAGAGTGAAAAGATGAGGATGCTTTTTCTCATCACTTCTGTTCAGCACTGCAAGCTCTAATAATTGCCCTCAAAAAGGCTCAAAAGAGAAAGAAAAAGCACCGACAACGGATGAGAAAAAAATAAATCTTTGTTCACAAATAACATTATGTTAGAAAATCCTAAGGAATCTACATACATACACACACACACACATACACAGAGCTACTAAAACTAGTGAGTTGAACTTATAACGGTCATAGGATATGAGGTCAATATATAAACTCGATTATATTTTTGTATATCAACAATGAGCACTTGGAAAATGAAATAAAATATACACTTACATGATACCATCAAAACACATGATATACTTTGCAGTCAATTTGACAAATTATGTGCAAAACCTATACACTGAAATTTTAAGAACACTGCAAAAAATATGAAGACCTAAGTTAACAGGCACACATATCATGCTCACGGATCTAAAGGTTCAATATTGTTAAGATGGCAATTCTCTCCCTTAGGAAGATTTGAAGTGATGAGAGAAAGCATCCTCGTCTGTTCACTCTCTTAGGGAGAAGTATTCAGTCTGTCACTGGGAAGCCACAATATTACCTGCAGGTTGTGTGTAGATGTGCTAAAATTTATTAATAGTCTGCTTTTAATTATTACCATGTTCTGGCAATTCTGATTCATGGGTTGACCACAATCGCAATCAAAATTCCAGTAGATTTTCTTTTAGAACTTGATGAGCTGATTCTAAACTTTTTAAGGAAATGAAAATGACCTAGAACAACCAAAGCAGTTTCAAGACTTCTATAAAATATAGTAATCAAGACAGTATGACAGGGAAATACATAGATCAATAGAAGAGAGACAATCCTGAAACAGACCCACAAATGTATGTGATTTTCAGCAAAGATGCCAAGGCATTTCCATAGGGAAAGGGATGCTGCAAAAATTACAAGTACTGAGCCTCAACTCACAGCATACTCAATAATTAACTCATAATGGGTAATAGACAACATGTGAAATTGAAAACCATAAACTCCTAGAAAAATTTGAAAGTGAAAGTCGCTCAGTGGTGTCCGACTCTTTGTGACCCCATGGACTGTATGCTGCTGCTGCTAAGTCGCTTCAGTCATGTCCAACTCTGTGCGACCCCATAGACAGCAGCTCACCAGGCTCCACCGTCCCTAGGATTCTCCAGGCAAGAATACTGGAGTGGGTTGCCATTTCCTTCTCCAGTGCATGAAAGGGAAAAGTGAAAGTGAAGTCACTCAGTTGTGTCCGACTCTTAGTGACCCAATGGACTGTAGCCTACCAGTTCATGGAATTCTCCAGGCCAGAATACTGGAGTGGGTAGCCTTTCCCTTCTCCAGGGGATCTTCCCAACTCAGGGATCAAACCCAGGTCTCCCGCATTGCGGGCAGATTCTTTACCAGCTGAGCCACAAGGGAAGCCCAAGAATACTAGAGTGGGTAGCCTATCCCTTCTCCAGTGGGTCTTCCTGACCCAGGAATCAAACCAGAGTCTCCTGCATTGCAGGCAGATTCTTTACCAACTGAGCTATCAGGGAATAAAGCCTAAAAGAAAATCTTTGTAACTTTGGTATACGCCAATATTTCTTAGGGTTAAAAGCCACAAATCATTAGGGACATAACTGGAACATAAGGTTTTTTCAAAATTAATACTTCTGCTCATCAAAAATCACTACTGGGAAAATAGAAATAAAGCCACAGAATAAGAGGAAATATTTCCTCTCCCTCTCATATATATATATATATATATATATATATTTCACAAAGGACTTATACACAGAATATAAAAAGAACTAATATAAACCAACTGTGAAGACAGAAACGAATTAAATATAGGCAAGATATTTGAAAAGACACCACAAAGAAGATCTATGAATGACCAATTAGCACATGGAAAGACCTCAACATCATTAACCATTAGGAAAATGCAGGTTAAAACCGAAATAAGACACCACTTCACAGCCACTGCTGCTGCTAAGTCGCTTCAGTCGTGTCTGACGCTGTGCGACCCCATAGACGGCAGCCCATCAGGCTCCGCCGTCCCTGGGATTCTCCAGGCAAGAACACTGGAGTGGGTTGCCAGTTCCTTCTCACAGCCACTAGAATGACCAAAATAAAAGATACAGACAATACCAACAGTCAGTGACATTGCTGGTAGGAGTGTACAACACTACTGCTACATTGGAAAACATTCTGGAAGTTTCTTATAAATTTAAACATATACTGTATTTACCATATTGCCCAGTAACTCCACTACCAGCATTTATCCAAAGAAATTAAAACATATATCCACACAAAGATTTGAACATAAATGTTTAGATATACAACACACTTAACCAGAAACAACCCAAATGTCCATCACCAGGGGAATGGATAAACAAATTGTGGCATATCTATATAATGGAATGAAACTCAACAATAAGGAGGAAGACTCCATGGATATACCGCAACAACATGGATGAATCTCAAAAGCACTGCGATGAATGAAAGAAGTCTGAGACATTTATGTGAAATTCTAGAAAATACAAACTTTTCTGCAGTGACAGAAAGCAGATCAGCAGTTGCCTGGGGGGTGGGAAAAAGGGGAGACTAATGGAACAGGATACAAGGGAACATCGAGGGGTTGATAGAAATAGTCTGTATCTGGATTCAAGTGGTACTTAACACGGCGGTATAGTTTTTCAAAACTCAGCAAACTTTACATTTAAAATGGAAGCGCTTTGTTGTATATAAATTATACTATAAAACTCGTTTTAAAAAACAACAATATAAAACCAAGTTCCTAGACTTCCCTGGTAGCACAGTGGACAAGAATCCACCTGCCAATGCAGGCGACATGGGTTTCAATCCCTGGTCCACATGCCAGAGAGCAACTAAGCCCATGCGCCATAACTACCGAATCTGGGTGCTGCAACTACTGAGGGCCGCGCACACAGAGCCTGTGCTCCACAATGAGAAAGCCACTGCAGTGAGAGGCCCGAGCACCCCTCTCTGGGACTGGACAAAGCCATGCACAGCAACCAAAAATACCATAAAGTAATATACATGTTAAAGAAAAACAAGTTCCTAAATGCTCCACTAGCTGCCCACTGTCACCTAGAGTGCAGGGCTGTAAAGGGGCCATCTGATACACGGAGGACCCTCCAGGCTAATATGTTTTCGGCTCCGGGCCATCGTGTGATGTCTCACGTAATGCAGAGGACCAGCCCGCATGCACACGATGGTGGAATGGAGGCCTGGACCAGAGGTGGGCTTAGAAGGGCCGCCTTTGTGTCGCCTCACCCACCTTGGATCCTACTTGGCTTTCTGAGGGCACCTCCACCCAAGGAGAGATCTCGGCTGGTCTCAGGAAGGGCCACGGGGCTTCCAAAGGAGTCCACTGGACCGGGAAGAAGGATGCAAGGGACAGAAGATACCCCGCGCCCTGCTCGGAACCTCCCTCGGTAATAAGAACCATTTCTTATGGCTCCCTCTGTGCCAAACACGTCGGTAAGAGCTTTCCCTGTGTTCTTCAAATTCTTACCATAACCCCAGGTGTCGTTCCTGTTAGGCCAGTTTAGAGGAGAAACACCAAAAGCAGCAGAAAGGATAAGACATTGCCCCAAGCTTTCAGAGCCAGTACAGGGCAGAGCTGCCGCCAAGCCCATGATGCGGAGCCTGTGCTCACGCCCACAGCCTCCCCTGGTGAACCAGCTGGGCTGCCTTCCCCCAGCACCCTGACCGAGGCGCACATGGCCGAGGGCAGCCTCAAGGAGGGTGTTCAGAACGGACAGGACCCCGGCCCGGAACATAGAGTCCTGTTCTCCTCTCTGCTCCTGCTCCATCAAGAGTGCCCAAAGTTCAGAATCCTATTAAGTCATTTCCTCCGTAATTCAAATACAGAAGTACTTTTAGGAGACACACAGCACTCTGGCTATTCCCAAGTGCTATAAATATACAATTTATGGGGAAAATGGGGACTCTGTGTCACATTCAAACTAAGAACTATTTGAAGAAAGGGGGAAACTATCCCATCCTCTTGAGTCATGGGAAAAATAACCATAGTATATCATGCTAGTAAATAGGAATATAAAAATAGATTCTGTTTGGAAGTGCTGATTGAATGTTAATGGGGCCTCGAGTTTATTTCAAGTATTTTTCATTACACATTTTCACTTTTTTTCAGTTTTGTCTTTGCAACCTGTAAGCTCCCCCCTCATATTAAACCAAGGTCAAAATTTTAGATGCCAAACCTTGAAAAGCCTTAAGATCAATGTGCTCAACTCCCTGGGAAAGAAGAAACCAAAGGCAACTCTTCTTTGAAAACAGACTACCATGACCTAGAGGTCATCAGTCACGTCCTTAGGGTGGGGCCCGTGCCTGATTTCCTTTGGCTCACCCAGAGCACTTGTGCCATTGGTAGGCTCTTTTTTTTTTTTTTTTTTGCCCAACACTGCTTTTTTCCAGGAAAAAGCAATCAGTCCTCTTCCCTGGAAACTGCCCTTCCCCACTCTAACCTCCAAAGTGAGAGAAAGCTGCCAAATCTGGTCTCACCTGACCAAGGAGGTGAGAAGGCCGCCAAGACTGGGTCTTGTCCAGCCCTTTCCCAAGATCTTTCCAATTTAAACGAAAGAAAGCACGGCCGGGGACTTAGGAGCCTAGCACAGCCGGCACTGTGTCTGGCTGAGCAGGGAAGTCAGTGTGCAAAAAAGAGCTGTCAGGCTCTCTCTGACAAGGTTGCTCCTCCAGCCAGCAAGCTGGTATTTTCCAGGTGTTTGTTACAAGAGGGATTACATGTCCAAGACGAGGGCACTGTTGGTCTGTAAGGACCAGTACTCTACTTGCATTCTGCTCAAAGCCATGCTGAAGCCACAAAAGGAAATAATACCCAGCTGCCATTTACAGACAGGTCCTGGGTAGCTCATGTAATTCATCTCATTTAATCCTCCTAAAAACCCAGTGGAGGAAAGTACTATTATTGTCCCCATTTTACAGATGAGCAACAAAACCAAACTAAATTAAAAGGTTCAAGTGTTTTAGGTCTTAAGTAATATACCCACATTTACACCATCACTTGCTTTTTCCTATCACTCTGAGGGCAGCCCTAACACTGGTGGCACTGGTTGACGTCTGAACTCCTTCCTAACCATTCTCATGCAGGCATGAAGTACAAAGACAAACCTAAGCCAAACGCCTGATGCAAATGTTCCCACGTTTTAAAAAAATAGAGCTAGCAAGTGTGAAATGAGCCCAGTATTTGAAGCCTGCCCAGCAAGTCTATCAATTGGAAATTTCTTTGAAAAAAATATTTTTTTTAATGTGGATCATTTTAAAAGTCTTTATGGAATTTGTTACAATATTGCTTCTGTTTTATGTTATGGTTTTTTGGCCTCGAGGCATGTGGGATCATAGTCCCCCAGTCAGGGATCAAACCCAAACCCCCTGCATTGGAAGGCGAAGTCTTAACCACTGGACTGTCAATAAAGTCCTGAACTGGACATTTCATTCACACCGTACATTGATTCTGCACACTTGCCCCAGGTAGGGAGGCTAGATGGAGAAACAGGGAAGAGCCTCAGATTCTAAGGTATGTGTGTTTCAAAAAACATTATTTTCTATTGGAGTAAAATACACATAAAATTTACTATTTTAAACCTTTTAAAGTGGATGGTTTGAAAAAAGCTCAAGAAGGACCAGTAAGATAGTGGAGTAGAAAGATATGAGCTCACCCCTTCTTACAAAATCATCAAAATCACAACTCATTGCTGAACAACTATAGATTAAAAAAAAAAAAATTCTGGAATCTACCAAAAAAGATACCCCACATCCAAAGACCAAAAAGAAGCCACAAGATGCAGCTGAAAAAGTGTATCCAGAGAAGATATATTTAACACCACTGGCCTTTTGGTGAGAACAGTTGTTCTAAAAGCTAAGGACACTGGGAGCAACATCAAGTCAATTAAGAAGGTGGCAAATGACTGGACGCGATTTTCTTCGGCTCGCGATGATCTCAGATGTCCCTGTAACCTTCTGCGAGGAGTCAACACCCTCACACTGAGTTGGGAAGGGACTGAAGATCAAGCCTCCACGCACAGACTGAGAGAAACAACTAACAAGTCACGTAAGAATCCTTGCAGATGAGACAAGGGCTCAGGGCCGGGGCAATGGGATGATCCAGAAGGATGGGATGGGGAGGGAGGTGGGTGGGGGGTCCAGGAGGGGGAACACATGTAAACCCATGGCTGATTCATGTCAATGTATGGCAAAAACTATTGCAATGTTGTGAAGTGATTGGCCCCCAACTAAAATAAATAAATTTATAAAAAAAAAAAAAAAAAAAAAAAAAAAGAATCCTTGCAGAGCTGAGAAGACATGAACTTGGTGGAATTGGATGTGGGATCTGCTAATGTGCATTACGACGGATGGAAATGAGAACACCCAGGAGCACGAGGGGGCCTCGGTGACAAGGTCACAAACTTGTAAAGACAGAGTGTTCACAGCCTCTGTGTCTTCACTGTATTATTCACTGCAAATACGCCGAGGAAAATGTCTGCATCTCTCACCACACGCATCTACTGAGCCCATCAGCCTTGCCAACAGCAAACCTCATTTGCTTTCATGTCCTGAACCAGGATGAAGAGATGCACATTTGCAAGCAACTTTAATAACAAGGAACACTAACTCTGAACCTCAATTAAGCAAAACAGGTATCCACTCTTTTCATCATGAGACTCATATTACAAAATATTGTACGGTTACATCTTGAATTTCTTTCTAAGAAATCAGGGGAGATTTTTCCTTGTGTTTTCCTAGACTTTTGACTCTTGACCCATAAAACCCAAAATACCTGCTATCTGGCTCTTCACAGAAGAAGTTGCAAACCTCTAAAATAGACTATCTCCATTTTACACAGAAGAAAATGAAAGAGGTTCAGCCACTTGACAGACAAGCAGGCAGGCAGGCTGATTTCAGAGGGCATGACCTTCCCACTGATCCATGCCGCCTCCAACAACAAACACAAGAGAACGGGCATCTGAAGACATTTAGCTAATGACATAAGAAGACACTGGAGGTAACACCCACGTGATAAAGTCACACTTGTAAAACCAGTACACACTGGTCTGAAATAGAACCAGTTGGAGACCATGGGTCAGGGACCTGGTCAACATGTTCTAACAATAAGAAAACAGTCATGTGAGACATAAAGATGAATCATTTCTTGGAAAGATGACAGGTTTCAAAAAAAGTAAAAATCTGTATCAAATGCATAAATTTAAGTCCCATTATTTCATAAGTGAGACTTCACTATTAAGAGATTTGGCACGGAACTATATTCAATGTCCTGTAATAAATCATAATGGAAAAGAACAGGCAAAATGTAAGTAAATAAGTGGACAGTTCCCTGGCATTAAGTATATTCCCATAGCTGTGGAACCACCACCACCATCCATCTCTAGAACTTTTTCATCTTCCCAAACGAAAATTCTGTACCCATTGAACACTAACTCCCCTTCCTCCGACCCCAGCACCCATCCTTCTACTTTCTGTCACCGTGAACCTGACTACCCTAAATGCCTCATAGAAGTGGCACACTGCATGTTTGAATTTTCAATCCCTCCACGTACATACTGAGACCCACTATTTGCCCTGAACTGTGCTGAGCTGTATGGCAGGCATATATAAACCATGAGATCTGATTTCTGCCACCAAGATTATTACAGTTGAGCTGCGAAGGCAAGGCTACCTTCTAGGCTCTCTCTCATCTAAATTTCCTCTGTCCTCCAAGTTAGACTATACTCATTGCACAGTCTAAGAAGTCTTCATAAAAGTGGTGACTTGAGGAATGAGAAGCATGTGTGGTTGGGAAGAGAGGAAGATTTTAAATTAATTAAATCACTCACAGATACAGGCAGCCTGGTTCATCCCACGTCAACCCAGATAAAGCCAACGGCCGCAGTGTCATGACCTGGCTTCTCCGAGGACAAGATGCTGGACCCTAGATCCATGAGCCAGACTTTGTATCCACCAACCACACATACAATGGTTTCCTTTTCTCCTACTGCAGAATAAGACACGGAATAAAATCAAAACGGTTTTGTTGTTATTATTTTTTTTTAACTATCTCAGAAAAGAACCAAATCAGCTCTTTTGTGCATTTACCTTTTTCCTTTGGCAGGAGAAGCTAGGAAGAACTTCTGACACTTGTGTGGAATGTCTGATCACCAGGGTCAGGTCACGTGAACCTTGACCATGGCAGGGGACACGGACCCCTGGAAAGATAAACCTCCAGATGCTCGCCCTAACAGTCACATCAGGCCTTCAAACCAGCAGTATGAACACCACACCCGACGCCCCAGCCCTGCCAGCACTTCAAGCAAGTGTCCAACGGAGCTGCACCCAGACAAGGCTGTCTGTGCAGGGGCACCTTCCACGGTTCCTCCTGCTGGGTCTGCTTTCCAAACACAAGCCTTGGATAGAGACCCTGGTGCATGAGAAAGAACAGGAAGGCCTGTATTGCTGTCATTCATGCTGCTTTGCCTTTTCTGTCCCCCACCCTTCAAAATGTGGCAGTTAGAAAAACAGTATTTCCTATGTTAAGACATCACCATTTCTTAGCATGCTGGTGCTGCCTCTAGGTTGCTTCAGTCGTGTCCGACTCTGTGCGACCCCATAGACGGCCACCCACCAGGCTCCCACGTCCCTGGGATTCTCCAGGCAAGGACACTGGAGTGGGTTGCCATTTCTTTCTCCAATGCATGAAAGCGAAAAGTGAAAGGGAAGTCACTCAGTCATGTCCGACTCTTAGCGACCCCGTGGACTGCAGCCTACCAGGCTCCTCCGTCCATGGGATTTTCCAGGCAAGAGTACTGGAGTGGGGTGCCATTGCCTTCTCCAATTCCTTAGCATATTCTACAGCATGTAGGTTTGATTCTGACTGTAAAGTCAACTGTACATGAACAGAAATTGCAAGCACAGGGTGGAGTGAAGCAGCCAGAAAGTGCACCATAGGTCCTTATAAGACATTTTACAGCCCTGGGGGAAGGAAAATGTGAAATGGCAGCAGCAGGTCCTGTCTGAATAACTGCAAGCCTTGCACAATCAGAGGCATGTAATAGTTTATGGTGAACAGATACACATAAACCACAACAAAATACAGGATGGTGGACTAATGGATTCTGAAAAGGGATAGAAATTCTGAGATAAACCCATCCACTATTTCTTCCTAATAGTTCTGAGAAATAGGAATAAATTTCTAAGGCTCATCTGAGAATTCCCACAGGAAGAGAGCCATTTTTTTCTGCCACCAGTGTCTCCCTCTTATCCCAGTGACATGCAAGGGGTCACCTGGGGAGCACTACTCTTTCGAGGTGGGGAG
Organism: Giraffa tippelskirchi; assembly: GCF_054371585.1. Lineage (NCBI taxonomy): Eukaryota > Metazoa > Chordata > Mammalia > Artiodactyla > Giraffidae > Giraffa > Giraffa tippelskirchi. The sequence continues at coordinate 75,071,838 of NC_137281.1, read as the reverse complement.
CACAAGGATGGTGCCCTCCGAGCAGCAGCCCAGGCTCCTCCAGCACACTATGGCCAAGAAAAGACAGCAGGGAGACATGGAACCACAACTCCACTGTGGTTACATGTACCAATTACATCATCCATCCATTCTCTTGCTTATTATTTTCTGCTACATGATGAATTGGTTGAATCTTAAAAATATCTCAGTTTTGGTCCACAATATTGCAATATTGGTCTACTTGTCTCTAGTAGGTTTTTTTCCCCAACACATCCCACATCCTTCCCTGAAGTGGTATACTTAAAATATAAATCTTACTATGTACCTCTCTTGCATGCCTTCAGGATAACAAGCTTAGCTCACTGTTTCAAGCAAAAAGAGACTCACACTTATATATATAAGGGTAGTGAAAATGTGAAGTTTCAAAGGTAAGTTTAAAAAACTTCCTGAGTCTTCAAGCCAAAAGTCAACCAATGAAATAAAGTCTATAGTAACATTTTCCTCACATTAACTGACAGAAAATGGTAAAGTTAAAGAAATGAAGAATTTGGGTCTAAAAAACCTAGAGGTGAGGATTGAAAACAGTTCACCATGTGGGAATACCTTTTGTTACAATCATGATTATAAATATAAAATGAAAACATTATTTGAAAGGAGCACAGTTACTTATAGTTAACAAAATAAAGCCTCTTTATTCTGGCACACATTTCCTTTATTACTCTCCATGCTCCCCCATCATCTTGTGATTACCTCTCAAGCTACCTGCACCCTAGTTTTGTTTTAGTTACTGATTTTAGGGAATGGCAGTTGTTCAGTTGTGCCCAACTCTCTGCGACCCCATGGACTGCAGCCTGCCAGGCTCCTCTCTTCCTAGGATTCCCCAGGCAAGAATACTGGAGGAGGTAGCCATTCCCTTCACCAGGGGATCTTCCCAACCTAGGGATTGAACCTGGGTCTCCTGAATTGCAGGCAGATTCTTTACTGTCTGAGCCACCAGGGAAGCCCCTGAATTTAGGGAACCCAAGTTTAAAAAGTAGATACCAGAGTGGCCCTAGAAAGCAGAAGCTTAAAACCTATGAATCGCTAAACCTCAAGATGGGTTTCTGGAACTGGATTATTTACCCATCAGATAGTAACAAGAATCTCATTTCCAGTGGTAGGTAGAGTCATTTCCAGCTCTTTGCGACCCCATGGACTGCAGCACGCCAGGCTTCCCTGTCCATCACCAACTCCTGGAGCTTACCCAAACTCATGTCCATTGAGTCGGTGATGCCATCCAACCATCTCACCCTCTGTCATCCCCTTCTCCTCCTGCCTTCAATCTTTCCCACCATCAGGGTCTTTTCCAATGAGTCAGTTCTTCACATGAGGTGGCCAAAGTATTGGAGCTTCAGCTTCAGCATCAGTCCTTCCAGTGAATATTCAGGACTGATTTCCTTTAGGATTGACTGGTTTTGATCTCTGCTCTCACTCCCACAAAAAGAATAATTCTGAGACTCTGACAAAGCTCATACAGCAAAAATACTTTTCCAGCCAGTCTTCCCCACCCTCACTTCCCATTCCTGCAACTGTCTAATTTGGGGGGATAAACTTTTCTTCCTCCTTCCCTTTCTCTCTTTTCTGTTTTCTTCCCTCCTCCTTCACTTCCTTTCTGCCTTCTTTCCTTCAGACACTGCCAAAGATGACTATCATTAAGGGAAAACTGAGTAATACAGGGAATTGGGACAAAAGGAAAATAAACATCGGAAAAGAAAAGATTAGCACACAGAAAAGTTTACTATTATGGAACTGGTAGGTAAGTGCCATGAGTTAAACTGTTATCTCCACCTGCCCCAAAATATGCTGAAGTCCTCACCCAGGGTACCTCTGAATGTGATCTTATTTGGAAGTAGGGTTTTTACACCTGTAATCAAGTTAAGATGAAGTCATTAGAACAGAGCTTAACCCAAGCTCCATCCTGGTGTCCCTGTAAGAGGGAAAATTAGACACACCCACCCGCTCCCCCCACTCCCCCCCAACCAAACACACACACACAGAGAATGCCACAACAAAAGCAGAGACTGGAGTGATGACACTGTAAACCAAGGATCACTGACCAGCACTGCAAGGTAGGAAAAGGCAAGGAAGGATTCCCCCTCTACAGGTTTCACATGAGTATGGCCCTGCTGGCACCTTGATTTCAGACTTTTAACCTCCAGAACTGTGATAAAATAAATTTCTGTTGTTTTAAGCCACTTAGTTTGTGGTACCCTGTTACAGCAGCCCTAGGAAACGAATAGCATAGGTATCTCATGTTTGACTCTGCCTTCCTAGCAGCTAAAACAAGCAAACAGGCCAATAAATGAACCACAGTGCCCACAGGATTCAAAGGTCTCATTTATTCATGGGATGCAGAGCTTTCCATGACATGAGAGCTCAGAAAATGGTCTTCTCTATGGGCCCTACAGAAAAAACACTGTGGAATACAGTGATCAACTATAGTCAAGGACATTGTGATACTGGCCCCTAAAATGAATTTTATGTAGCCATGTCCTATAAAAACTACTTCACTGAAGGCATGCATGAACCCAATGGAAAGTTCATTAAAAGCACATATAGGAACCAGAAGTGAAAGAGAAGACATTACTACCAACCTTCAGTTCAGTTCAGTCACTTAGTCATGTCTGACTCTTTGTGATTCCATGGCCTGCAGCACGCCAGGCTTCCCAGTCCATCACCAACTCCCGGAGCCTACTCAAACTCATATCCATCGAGTCAGTAATGCCATCCAACCATCTCATCCTCTGTTGTCCCCTTCTCCTCCCGCCTTCAATCTTTCCCAGCCCCAGGGTCTTTTCCAATGAGTCAGTTCCTCGCATCAGGTGGCCAAAGTATTGGAGTTTCAGCTACAATATCAGTTCTTCCAATGAATATTCAGGACTGATTTCCTTTAGGATGGACGGGTTGGATGTCCTTACAGTCCAAGGGACTCTCAAGAGTCTTCTCCAACACCACAGTTCAAAAGCATCAATTCTTCTGTGCTCAGCTTTCTTTATAGTCCAACTCTCACATCCATACACGACTACTGGAAAAACCATAGCCTTGACTAGACGGACCTTTGTTGGCAAAGTAATGTCTCTGCTTCTTAATATGCTATCTAGGTTGGTCATAGATTTTCTTCCAAGGACCAAGCATCTTTTAATTTCATGGTTGCAATCACCATCTGCAGTGATTTTGGAGCCCCCCAAAATAAAGTCTGTCACTGTTTCCATTGTTTCCCCATCTATTTGCCACAAAGTGATGGGACTGGATGCCATGATCTTAGTTTTCTGAATGTTGAGTTTTAAGCCAATTTTTTGGCTCTTCTCTTTCACTTTCATCAAGAGGCTCTTAAGTTCTTCTTCGCTTTCTGCCATAAGGGTGGTATCATCTGCATATCTGAGGTTATTGATATTTCTCTGGCAATCTTGATTTCAGCTTGTGCTTCATCCAGCCCGGCATTTCCAACCTGACAGAAATTAAAAAGAAATACTATGTACAACTGTACACCAACACATTAGATAACTTGAATGAAATAGACAAATTCCTAGAAAGATAGACTACCACAACTCCCTCAACAATGAAGTGACAATCTAAAAGACCTACAACCAGTGAAGAAATTGAATTAGTCATGTAAAACACTACCCTTAAAGAAAAACTCAGGCCAAAAAGCTTCTTTGTTAAATTCCAAGAAGCATTTAAAGAAGAATACCAATTATTCACAAAATCTTCAAAAATATGAAAGAGAAACGAGTATTTCTCAATTCATTTGTAAGACTGCATTACTGACACCAAAACTAGACAAAAACATCTAAAAACAGAAAGCTAGAGGCCAAAATCACATAAAGGAAGGATGCATCCAAAGAGTGTGGTTCAGGTAAACAGCTCTATAATTTCAAGCCTTTAAAGCAACATCCATAAGTAATTTTCTCAAACTGGACTTTTGATAAGGATTAGCTAGCAGATTTGAAAGTTATAATCTCTGGCAAGAATCTAGAGAGTGAATATTCTGCATTATCAATGAAAGTCCTTGTGCTTTGCCAACTTCCATGGCAGGGAACAGAAACGAGATCCTCTTATTTATTTATCATTAACAGCTTGATGAAAGTTAGGGAAACTGTTACCACCAAAATAAGAACTAAAGAGTGTTTTTCTTGCTGAAATTTGAACAAAGAGTGTGGGGCAAGGGAGATATATTTTATAGTTTGATTTAAATTTTAATTTAAAACTACAAGAGATTTCAGATTATTAGAAAGTTTAAGCATTGAATTAAACACTAACCCTGAATATTCATTGGAAGGATTGTTGCTGAAGCTCCAATACTTTGGCCACCTGCTGCAAAGGGCTGACTCACTGGAAAAGACTCTGATGCTGGGAAAAGTCACTGAACTACTGCATCATTTTTAAACCTGGGCAGACACAAGTCTGTTGCTTGTGGACCTGGACACAGAAAAGACAGGTTTCTTTTCTCTGAACTTTAAAAATATATCCAAATACATCTTGAGAGTAAAATAAACATAATTCCAGAAGTCTAAATTCTGCTCTTTTTCAGGTCTTGGTTAAATGTTGCCACTTTCAAGAAGACGAAGTTGTTCTCAGTTTAGTGTGGCACAGGAAAGTCTCTTCTTACAATATTTTTCACTTTCTTCCTGGAGTTCATTTGTCTGTGTCACTGGCGTATAATCTTCTTGAGGGCAGGAATGTTGTCTTAATTAAGACTCTTACTCAAATAGCACTAACTAGAACTAACAAAAATACCATGTGTCTCACTATATGGTCAAATGGATTTTTAACATACTCAAAGTGATAAGATCTCTTGTTAAAAGGATCATCAGGTACAATAAACTTTGTAATTAATTAAATTTTATAATTAATTAAATGATGAATAAGAGATAACCTTTAATCTGATTCACTTATACTAGCGATTATTATTTTAATAAGATGTCCACAGTGGTAAGTATGGGCATCTTTTGGGAGAAAAGAAAAGTAGTAACCTAATAGCTAATCTTCACATGGCAAATTATCCCCTTGAAGACATCCAACCAGTTTCTTCTTCTGACACCATTCTTGGAATGGTAAGGAGAAATCCCATTAATGGATTGTTAATAAACTCTGGTTTATGGAAATAATGATGTTTAAAAAAATTACTTGGACCAAAGTATGTAAAATGGATCGTATTACTGTAACCAGTTATTTGTTGTAGTTGAGGTGCTAAGTCGTGCCTGATTTTGTGTGACCCCATGGACTGCAGCACACCAGGCTCCTCTGTCCTCCACTATTTCCTAGAGTTGGCTCAAATTCCTGTCCATTGAGTTGGTGATGCTACCTAACCATCTCATCCTCTGCCGCCCCCTTCCCCTCTTGCCCTCAGTCTTTTCCAGCATCAGAGTCTTTTCCAATGAGCTGGCTCTGCACATTAGGTAGCCAAAGTATTGGAGCTTCAGCAACAGTCCTTCCAATGAATACTCAGGGTTAGTTATTTACTCAACTTCTTTAAAAAGAACGATACAATCTCTGCCCATTGTCACATGACTGGCAAGTCTTTATAAGAGGAATATACTTTCTGGCCCCACTGAGAGGCTTTGTCAAGTTACTTGCTTTGATCAATAGAATGTGAGTAGAACTGAAGCAAGCAGAACTTAGGTATGTGGAATGTGAACTGTTTTCAGTTTTAGGAGCAGCACGCGCCAGTGGTTTATAAGAGCTCATTGCTACATTTCCAGAAACTTGGCAAGCCACTTGTTAAACCATTAGTAACCTGAAGTCCTTCATGGTTGTGAATATTTACATCACGGAAATACCAAACACTACAAATTAGGACTCCTCCTCCCTCAAGGTTGTTTCCAGCCCACAATCACCATGTCCCCCCAAAAGCTGATCTTTCAACCTGGAGCCTAGAAGCCGAAACAGTGGTGGAGTATAGCCAAAGCTGCCTGCAGCGGATGTAATTTGATTGAGAAATGAATCTTTGTTTTTGTAAATCACTGAGTTGTAGGGGTTGCTTGTTACCTCAGCATAATCCACCAGAAACTGACTGATACACCATGCTAACATTACTAGGTTTTAGTGAACACCAATGTTCAGTTCAGTCTCTCAGTTGTGTCTGACTCTTTGCGACCCCATGAACCGCAGCACGCCAGGCCTCCCTGTCCATCACCAACTCCCGGAGTCCACCCAAACCCATGTCCGTCGAGTCAATGAGGCCATTCAGCCATCTCATCCTCTGTCGTCCCCTTCTCCTCCTGCCCCCAATCCTTCCCAGCATCAGGGTCTTTTCCAATGAGTCAGCTCTTCGCACGAGGTGGCCAAAGTATTGGAGTTTCAGCTTCAACATCAGTCCTTCCAATGAACACCCAGGACTGATCTCCTTTAGGATGGACTAGTTGGATCTCCTTGCAGTCCAAGGGACTCACAAGAGTCTTCTCCAACACCACAGTTCAAAAGCATCAATTCTGCGGCAGTCAGCTTTCTTCACCATCCAACTCTCACATCCATACATGACCACTGGAAAAACCATAGCCTTGACTACATGGACCTTTGTTGGCACAGTAATGTCTCTGCTTTTTAATATGCTGTCTAGGTTGGTCATAACTTCCTTAGCTCTACCTTTATCTGTCCAGACTTTATCTTCTGACAACTTGTGCCATCACACACCTTGAACCTGAAAGGATGAAAATTACACTCAGAGACTCAAGCCCAGGAACCCAGGTCTTGGAAGATTAATATAAAGATATAAAAGTGTAATTATATTTGTAAAAAAAAAAAAAATCACTAAACTACTACATCCTTTTTAAACCTGGGCAAACCCAAGTCTGTCGCTTGTGGACTTGGACGGTTTGGGAGTGGTTTCCCAGGCCTTTCAACAACAGGTCCTCACCAACGCCCCCTTTTCAGCCCAGGCTCCTGAATGGAGGCGCTGTGTCTTTAAGGGGGACGCGCGGAGGTTTCCGCACAGGACAAAATGTCTGCGAGGATCCCGGAGGGGCTCTGCCATCCTAGACTCGCAGCCCACCTCCCGCTTCAGAGGTGATGGGGTGAGTGTGGGCGGCGAGATCGCCGCGGCGCGCGCCCACGGGGAGACTGGGGACTCCGGGGGCGGGGGATAGGTGGGGGACCGCGGGAGGCTCCCCCGGGCCGGGCCGGATGAAGTGAGCTGGGGACCAGCCTCGGGGGACTGCCGAGAAGCCGGCGACCCGCCAGGTCCCGGCACGCCCTCCGCGGTGGTCGGCCTTTTCGTAAAAGGTGCGTTTGGACCCGGGATTCTGCGTAAAGGCCTCGTGCAGTTTCTTTGTGCACCTCATTGTGCTCCTTCTCTTCCATCTCTCGTCAAAAAAAAAGTTTTTTAGGAATATCGAAAATAATGTGCTCTCCCCTTATTAAAGTTGCCTTATTGTAGTCAGGACAAGTGGTTGGGGCCCTTTCTCTAATAGAGACTTTCTTCCCACTTTGGCGAGAAACTGAATGCAAGCCAGATGCTCAAACAAAGACCCCTGTCCCCACTGTGCTCAAACAAAGGGATTTTCTGATCCTTTCGGAACAGACAGAAGCAGTTTGCTCTAATCACTTACGTTAACCTAATGCCCGAAGTTTACCAAGCAAAGTTATTTTTCCCTCCTTAAAAGAAAAAAATAAGTACCTGCCACCATGAGAACTTCTAATTAGCCAAGACTACTACAGTTTCTTTTAGAAACCATTATCTTAGTAGTCTTGGCTAATTGGCGCACTTTTCATCAATGTAATTATTTATATACTTTTTTTGGACTAAAAATAGCCTCAGGCAACTGACAATGAAAAAGTATACAATAAAGTATGCAAAAGTCAAGAGCCAAAACCAGGTAATTAAAATATCTTTTTGTGTTACAAAGATCTTGAAAGTAGGAGAGCTTTACATCTCTCTAATTCATTTAAATTATGCATTTTACAAGATTAAAGTGGATCAGCACCCTTCTTTTTAGGAACAAATGTGTTAAATAAAGTAATGTAGGCCTGAAATAAAGGTCCACTTTAGGGAAGATTTTCATTTAAAAAGCATTAATAGTGTTGCTCAGCCTTTTAGCTAATGGTAGAGGTAACTCAGATTTTGGTTTATGACATTTAGAGAATATCTCTATATACCAGTTAATTAGTTGTGGGTCCAGTACAGTTTTTACACTCCATGTGTAACATTTTTCTAAACTTTCTCACTTAATTCCCTAACTGAGGTATCCATCCTTTACAGTTTGGAAGCATTTTTAATTCATTTAAGCCTTCAGCCTGCTGACTACAGACTAATTTTTCTAATTGTCTGGATATGTTTATAAATAGGTTAATACATGGTAGTAAATTAATATTTCAACAGAGATGGACAGGTAACAGATGAATTGTGGTTTCCTTGATAAGTCAGTTGTCACGGGTAATTATTTGTATTAATTATTATATTCTGCTTTGATTAAAGTTACTAGTGGATAAAAAATGTTTTTCGTGTTTTCACACAAGTCTGTGTGTCTTTCACATTAGAGTGAATTTCTCACCTAAGATCCAGCCAGGATCAACCTACACATACTTGTTTATAACTCTGCTGGATTAATCCATCTAAAGTGATTAACCCTGGATGGACAAAGAGAGCTGTAGTTCATCTGTTATTTCTTTTTGAGAACATTGCGTGGTTCTTTGGCCTTTAGCTTGCCTGATATTTTGTATGTGTAAAGCTTAAGTATAAAATAATAAAATTAACTTTTGTGGGTGGCTTACGGGATGATTCTCAATGTTATAGTCATTCATGATGTGTTTACACCATTATTTACACAAATTATTCATCCAGGTTCTGATCTCTTACCTTATTCTCTATATTGGTATTCTGGGAGATCATACTGAGAAATCTGAGTTTTAATCTCATAAGTTATTAAATGAATACAAGTTCTTCAGAGACTATCAAATGCAGAGGTAATTAATGCAAATATCTTATCTTCCACCAGCTAGACATCACCCTTTCCAATTAATGGATCATAGAATGAAAACTCGTCAAAGGAGAATTCAGAAGCATCATACCATCAACACTACTTTTTCCTTTTTCATAAAATAACTAGTCTACTCTTTTTTCCAGTTTTTTTTTTCCTGCCTGAAATTGGATTCAAAAATTTCCACTGTTAATTTCATGCTAGCAGAGCTTTTATTTAGCTTGAAGAAATTTTATTTAAAATATGAGCTTGGAAGCCAGATTATACAACTAAAGAACTGCAGCTTTATTTTTTAGATTCAGCTCTATGGTGAAGTGTTTTAGTAACTGTTGTACCCTGAGCAAGATAGGGAAAGGATGCTTAAGCAGGGGTGTCTGCATGAACGTTTGTGTTAGGGTCCTGAACCCACCCCTCCCCAGTCCTCATGAGTGAACACTGCTCTGACCTTTATCATGGGCGTTAGCATGTTGAAGCATCTCTCCTCACCAGATGGCAGGCTTCTGGAGGTCAGGGACTATGTGGTTCTCCTCTTGGCATCCTGGGTGGCAAGCACATGCCTGGCCCTGAGCAGGTACACAAGAAGAGTTTGAATGAAAGAGTGGATGGAGTGAATGGACCTAAGTCAAATAATCACATTTACTGGCATATTTCTGATAGTTTAAAAATTGCTTAAGGAAAATAAGGAGAACTTTTACATTTTCATTCTCTTTTTACCTAACCATATCAGTTAATAGATATTTGGTTTTGGGGGGTAATCAGTAAGGAAGAAATACATATCACAGGACACCGGCTAACTAGGCCTTCCTATATTATCTTCTACCTTGCTATATTATCTTCTACTTTTCTATATCATCTTCTACCTTCCTATTTTGCAGAAAGATCAACTGAGGAGCTGAAAATAAATTTGGTTGACGATGGGGAATTGGATCTATGATTCTTTTTTATTTGCCTTTTGTATTAAAAAAAAAAATCCTCAGAATTATTCTTACTTAAGCTACCTCCTCTATTGTATACAACATGTTAAAGAGAAAAACAGCACTGCCTTTTAGCCACTAAGATCTTCAGGTGAGCATGTGTGAGCAGTAAATACTGGGAGCTTCCTTTTGTTCATGCTTTGAAATGATATAGCACTGGCGAATCCAGTAGTGACATCACTTGCATTATCTGATTTCAGCTACCTGTTTATTAGGGGCAACTAATCTTACCATTTCCCCTGACAGACGAGGAGATGGAGGACTCGGATGAGCTGGGGCTGAGAAACATAAGATCAGGCTCATTTTGTTTAATGCAGTGTCCCCTGAATGCCTGCCCTCTGCCAGGGAGACAAGTAAAGTGAGGTGCCCTCCCATGGCATCCTCCCATTCTCTGGAATCTCCTTTTGCCCAGGCAGGGGACAGCGACCTACCTGCTCGAAGCTAGCTCACACACTGGGACCCCTCCAGGGCCAGATGGCAGCACACTGTACCCAATGGGACTGTCCCCTCCAGCCTGCAGAGTTAAGGCTACATAGGCCTGCCTGACTCACACGCTTGAGGATTGTTTTATACAATATTATTTGTACATAGATATAAATATAGACTCTGCCATATACATAACTCTGCCTAAATGTAGACACATAACCACCTGCACGCTTCCTTAGCGCCCTTGTCTTTACTTCTTCCCCTTCTCCTTTCACATCAGCTGCTACCCCCTCAACCCACAGTGTGTCTCCTTATTTTTCTTCATATATACAAAAAATCTTTAATCTGTATACCCTATACAGATCTACTTATTATTTAATACAAGATCATATTATACACATTTTTCTGCATCTTGCTTTTCTCCCGAAACATTATTCCAGAAATCTCTCTGGCAGAGCACCAGTCCAGTCTTTTTAATGGTGGCATAATATTCCCCAGGGTGACTATACATTATTTACCCAGCCATTCTCCTGCCGATAGGCATTGCTTTGATTCCAGTCTTTAGTCATTCTAAACAACTCTATGACAAACATCCTAATACATGTTACTTTACATATTGGTCCTTTTTAGTTATACAGAACAGATTCCCAGGAGTTGGATCCCTGATTATATCTATTTTTAATTAACAGAAATTGCACATTGCTTTTCCTAAAAGCCTTCCCATCTCCACTAGGAATGCATGAGCATACTCTTTTCTCAGCCTCCCTTCCAGCTTTGGCTGACAGACCTCTTCATTTGTGTTAGTGTAAGGGATCTAACAACAGACTTAATATAAGTGATGTTGTGCATCTTTTCACAAATTTCCTGGCCATCTGATTTTGCTCTTGAGTCACGCAGCTACTCACATCTCTGGCCCATTTTTCAACTGGCTTGTTTGTCTGTTTCTTCCCAGTTTGTAAGAGCTCTTTGTATATTATGGTTGTGGCTGAAGACTAAGACTTCTCTTTCAAGCCCAGCTGATAGGAGCTTCTCTCCCTCTGCACTGTAGGGATGGTTGAAATGAGCTCAAGGCTTGCCTGGCAGAGGTAGGAAGGCTCTCCTAGGAATGGTTGGTGGCCACAGTTACTGCTGGTCACATCTTTAGAGACTGAGTGTTAAAAAAGACCCTTTTGAGAGAGAATGTAGCTGTTGTCGGAGGACTGAGAAGGTGAGGCAGTTGTGAACCATGCTGCCTTCCACTGGTTAAGACCTCCGAGAGCGAAGGCCTGCAGAAGCAGAGCAAGTCCCTCTGCCGCCCTCGGAGGGGCAGCACTGTGCTGGCCAACACTTGTGGTTTTGCTTGTCCCTGGCTCAGATGAGCACTCCACTAAATCCGAAGGATTAAATCATCAAAATCAGTGCTTCTCATCCCTGTTTCCACCTTACATCTTAGAACAGATGGCACTCCTGTGTGTGGCACTCCTCTGGGTACCCCAGATTTTGAAGAAACCCAGAGACATCTTGTAGGGAGATAAGGCATGACAGTAATGGGTCACCTCCAGCACTTGTAGGGGCACATCAGTAATAATAACTCTCAGACTTTGGCACAGGTAGGAGAATCTGAAGCTTATATACCATTTTCAACCCCTATCTCAAGAAAGCATACAATCTCAAGAATGCAAAGCAATAGTCTTGGTACTAAACAAAAACTTTAAACCTCTTGATCTATAAATATAGGGACTCATGGTGAAAGTTGCTCAGTCGTGTCTGACTCTTTGTGACCCCATGGACTGTATAAAGTGAAAGAAAGTGAAGTCACTCAGTTGTGTGACTCTTTGCAACCCCATAGACTGTAGCCTACCAGGCTCCTCCGTCCATGGGATTTTTCCAGGCAAGAGTACTGGAGTGGGTTGCCATTTCCTTCTCCAGAGGATCTTCCCAGCCCAGGAATCAAACCTGGGTCTCCTGCATTGCAGGCAGATTCTTTACCAGCTAAGCCACCAGGGACTCATAATACTACTATTTTCTATTATCTCCACTTTTGTGTATTTCTAGTAGTAAAAAGGTGGTGTACTCTGAAAAGATAAGATTCTAATTTAGAAGAAATGGAATTCTAAAAAAAGAAATGTAGAAAAAAATTTAAGTAAAGTTAGATAACAACAACAACAAAAATTTATAAAACTAAAATCTAGCTCTGTTTACTAAACATAATGTTTACTAACATAAAAAAAGTTACTCTTGAAAGGGGTCTGTAACTCCCCTTCTCATACCACCCATCCAGCTTTGGGGGTTTGGGGGTTTAGTGGTTTAGTAAATCTCTTGAGGGAAATTTAGCCTTTAATTTCTAAAGACTTTTTATACTAATTGTCATTTTCAAATCAATGCCTATTATATCAGAAGATATGTAAATAGATATTTCTCTTGTTAAAAGAGGCCTGGTACTTATGTTTTTTGATGATTCTGGTAAATTTGTTTGTTTGTTTGTTTTAAGTCAAGAGATATGTTAAATATCCTGCCTAATCTTGGAGGAATTACTTGGTGGGGAAAAAAACAAATGAGACTTAGAAAACTATAATGCATCTGTAACAAGCAACTGAATTAAAAGCTTCACTAAATACTATTATTAAAGCAACTTGTGGCGCTGCAGAGTTGATCGCTGGACGGTGTGGGCCTGGGTGTGGCCGGGGGATCTCCATGGTGCTGGTCTCTGCAGTGGGCTGTGCTCTGTATGCTGGTTGTGTGTGCAAGGGGCTGCTGAGCACCCAGCCGACCTCCATACCCCCAGCCCACAAGGGCTCCAGCTCCCTCCAGGGATTTCATTTGTTAGTTTCTGCTGTAAGGAAATTCAAGGATGAACGAGCTGGGACAACTGAGGCAGGAAGCTGAGCAGCTGTGGAATCAGATCCAGAGATCAAGCACTGAGCCTTTGGAGTGGAAGCACTGACTCCAAGCCCCTAGACTACCAAGAGAACTAACCCTAGTGAGTAGCAAGTAGTGAGAACACACACAAAGGAAGCCACTTGAATACAAGATCCAGCATCACCCAACCACCAGTAGCACCCTGTGCAGGATGCCTCATCTAAACAACAAACAAAACAAAAATACAAACCAGATCACCAGCAGACAGGATGACCACCTTACTCAGCCTTGCCCATCGGAGGAAAAACAAACGAACAAACAAAAACTCAGCACAAATCTCATCCCATATGAAGCTTACACAAACCACTGGATCAACCTTAGGAGGGCAGAGACCAAAAGGGAGAAAGAATTCAACCTTGAAGCCTGGGAAAAGGAGACCCCAAACACAATAAGTTTAAAAAAATAATGAAAAGGCAGAGAAATACTACACAAATGAAGGAACAAACTAGAAACACAGAAGTCCAAATAAATGAAGAGGAAATAGGCAAACTACTTGAAAAAGAATACAGAATAATGATAGTAAAGATGATCAAAAACCTTGAAAACAAAATGGAGAAAATGCAAGAATCAATTAACAAAGACCTAGAAGAATTAACGGAGAAGGCGATGGCACCCCACTCCAGTACTCTTGCCTGGAAAATCCCATGGACGGAGGAGCCTGGTAGGCTACAGTCCATGGGGTCGCTGAGTCAGACACGACTGAGCAACTTCACTTTCACTTTTCCCTTTCATGCACTGGAGAAGGAAATGGCAACCCACTCCAGTATTCTTGCCTGGAGAATCCCAGGGATGGCGGAGCCTGTGGGTTGCCATCTATGGGGTCGCACAGAGTCGGACACGACTGAAGCGACTTAGCAGCAGCAGCAGAAGAATTAAAGAATAAACATGCAGAGACAAACAACACAATTAATGAAATTAAAAATGCTCTAGAAGAAATCAATAGCAGAATATCTGAAGCAGAAGAACAAATCAGTGAACTGGAAGATAAAATGGTGGAAATAACTTCTGAAGAGGAGAATAACGTAAAAAGAATGAAATCCAATCAGTCAAATCCAAGAGGCACAAAGAGTCCCATATAGGATAAACCCAAGGAGAAACATGCCAAGACACATACTAATGAAACTAACAAAGACTAAACACAAAGAAAGAATATTAAAAGCAGCAAGGGAGAAACAACAAGTAACATACAGGGGAAACCCCATATGCTTAACAGTTGATCTTTCAGCAGAAATTCTGCAGGCCAGAAGGGAATGGAAGGATACATTTAAAGTACTGAAAGGGGAAAATCTACAACTAAGATTACTGTACCTGGCAAGGATCTCATTCAAAACTGATGGAGAAATGAAAAGCTTTCCAGACAAGCAAAAGTTAAGAGAATTCAGTACCACCAAACCAGGTTTACAACAAATGTTAAATGGACTTATACAGTCAAGAAATACAAGAGAAGAAAAAAGATCTACAAAATAAACCCCAAACAATTAAGAAAATGGCAATAGAAACATATATATCAATAATTACTTTAAATGTAAATGGATTAAATGCTCCAATCAAAAGACACAGATTGGCTAAACGGATATAAAAACAAGACCCACATACATGCTGTGTACAAAAAACCCACTTCAGACCTCAAGACACATATAGACTGAAAGTGAGAGGATGGAAAAATATATTCCATGCAAATAGGAAGAAAAAGAAAGCTGGAGTAGCAATGGTCATATCAGACAAAATAGACCTTAAAGAAGTTACAAGAGATAAGGGAGGACACTAGGTAATAATCAAGGGATCAGTCCATGAGGAAGACATAATAATTGTAAATATCTATGCACCCAACATAGGGGCACCTCAATACATAAGACAAACAGTAACAGACATAAAAGGAGAAAATGACAATAAGACAATAATAGTAGGAGACTTTAACACCCCACTCACACCAATGGACAGATCATCAAAACAGAAAATTAATAAGGAAACACATGTCTTAAGTGATACATTAGATGAGACGGATCTCATTGATATCTTCATGACACCCATCTAAATGCAGAAGAATACACCTTCTTCTCAAGTGCACATGGAACATTCTCCAGGATAGACCACATCTTGGGTTACAAATCAAGCCTCAGTAAATTTAAGAAAATTGAAATCGTATCAAGCATCTTCTCTGACCACAACGCTATGAGACTAGATATCAATTACAAGAAAATAACTGTAAGAAACACAAACACATGGGTATTAAACAACACATTTCTAAACAACCAACAGGTTACTGAAAAAATCAAAAGGGAAATAAAAAATTTTCTAGAAACAAATGACAGTGAAAACATGACAACTCAAAACCTATGGGATGCAGCAAAAGCAGTCCTAAGAGGAAAGTTTATGGCAATACAATCAAGAAACAAGAAAAACATCGAATAGACAACCTAACTTTACACCTAAAGCAACTGGAAAAAGAAGAACAAAAAAGCCCAAAAATTAGTAGAAGGAAAGAAAGCATAAAGATCCAAGCAGAAATAAATGAAAAAGAAATGAAAGAAACAATAGTAAAGATTAATAAAACTAACAGCTGGTTCTTTGAGAAGATAAACAAAATTGACAGACCTTTAGCCAGACTCATCAAGGAAAAAAGAGAAGAATCAAATCAACAAACTTAGAAATGAAAAAGGAGAGGTTACAACAGACAGTGCAGAAATACAAAGGATTATAAGAGACTATTATGAACAACTATATGGCAATAAAATGGATAACCTGGAAGAAATGGACAGATTCTTAGAAAAGCTCAATCTTCCAAGACTGAACCAGGAAGAAATAGAAATTATGAACAACCCAATTACAAGCACTGAAATTGTAGCTGTGATCGAAAATCTCCCAAAAAACAAAAGCCCAGGACCAGATGGCTTCATAGGGGAAGTTTTAGAAGCCATCCTTCTAAAACTCTTTGAGAAAATTGCAGAGGAAGGAACACTTCCAAACTCATTCTATGAGGCCACCGTCACCCTGATACCAAAACTAGACAAACACAAAAAAAGAAAACTACAGGCCAATATCACTGATGAACATAGATGCAAAAATTCTCAACAAAATTTTAGCAAACAGAATTCAGCAACACATCAAAAAGCTCATACACCATGATCAAGTTGGGTTTATTCCAGGGATGCAAGGATTCTTCAATATATGCAAATCAATCAATGGGATATACTATATTAACAAATTGAAAAATAAAAACCATATGATAATCTCAATAGATGCAGAAAAAGCCTTTGACAAAATTCAGCACCCATTTATGATTAAAACTCTCCAAAAAATGGGCATATAAGGAACCTACCTCAACACAGTAAAGGCCATATATGATAAGCCTACAGCAAACATTATTCTCAATGGTGAAAAATTGAAAGCATTCCCCCTAAGATCAGGAACAAGACAAGGGTGTCCACTTTCACCACTATTATTCAACATAGTTCTGGATGTCCTAGCTATAGCAATCAGAGAAGAAAAAGAAATAAAAGGAATCCAGATCAGAAAAGAAGAAGTAAAGCTCTCACTGTTTGCAGATGACATGATATTGTACCTAGAAAACCCTAAGGATAGTATCAGAAAATTACTAGAGCTAATCAGTGAATTTAGCAAAGTTGCAGGATACAAAAGCAATACACAGAAATCACTTGCATTTCTATATACTAACAATGAAAAATCAGAAAGAGAAATCAAAGAATCAATCCCATTCACCACTGCAACAAAAAGAATTAAATATCTAGGAATAAACTTACCTAAGGAGACAAAAGAACTGTACACAGAAAATTATAAGACACTAATGAAAGAAATCAAAGATGACATAAACAGATGGAGAGATATTCTATATTCCTGGGTAGGAAGAGTCAGTATTGTGAAAATGACTATACTACCAAATGCAATCTATAGATTCAACGTGATCCCTATCAAATTACCAGTGGCATTTTTCACAGAACTAGAACAAAAAATTTCACAATTAATATGGAAACACAAAAGACCCTGAATAGCCAAAGCAGTCTTGAGAAAGAAGAATAGAACTGGAGAAATCAACCTTCCGGACTTCATATTATACTACAAAGCTACAGTCATCAAGACAGTATGGTACTGGCACAAAAACAGAAATATAGATCAATGGAACAAGATAGCCCAGAAACAAATCCATGCACCTATGGGTACCTTGCTTTTGATAAAGGAGGCAAGAATATACAATGGGGCAAAGACAGCCTCTTCAATAAATGGTGCTGGGAAAACTGGACAGCTATATGTAAAAGAATAAAATTAGAACACTTCCTAACACCATACACAAAGATAAACTCAAAATGGATTAAAGGCCTAAATGTAAGGCCAGAAACTATAAAACTCTTAGAGGAAAACATAGGCAGAACACTTGATGACATAAATCAAAGCAAGATCCTCTATGACCCACCTCCTAGAGCAATGGAAATATAAAGAGAAGTAAACAAGTGAGATCTGATTAAACTTAAAAGCTTTTGCACAGCAAAGGAAACTATAAGCAAGGTAGAAAGACAACCCTCAGAATGGGAGAAAATAACAGCAAGCAAAACAACTGACAAAGGATTAATTTCCAAAATATACAAGCAGCTCATACAACTCAATGCCAGGAAAACAAACAACCCAATCAAAAAGTGGGAAAAAGGCCTAAACAGACATTTCTCCAAAGAAGACATACAGATGGCTAACAAACACATGAAAAGATGCTTAACATCGCTCATTATTAGAAAAATGCAAATCAAAACCACAATGAGATATCACCGCATACCGGTCAGAATGGCCATCACCAAAAAATCTACAAACAATAAATGCTGGAGAGGGTGTGAAGAAAAGGGAACACTCTTGCATTGTTGATGGAAATGTAAATTGATACAGTCACTATGGAAGATGGTATGGAAATTCCTTAAAAAACTAGGAATAAAACCACCATATGACCCAGCAATCCCACTCCTAGGCATATACCCTGAGGAAACCAAAATTGAAAAAGACACATGTATCCCATTGTTCATTGCAGCAGTGTTTACAATAGCTAGAACATGGAAGCAACCTAGATGTCCATCTACATATGAATGGATAAAGAAGTTGTGGTACATATACACAATGGAATATTACTCAGCCACAGAAAGGAACACCTTTGAGTCAATTCTGATGAGGTTGATGAACCTAGAACCTATCATACAGAGTGAAGTGAGTCAGAAAGAGATACATATTGTATTCTAACGCATATATACAGAATCTAGAAAAATGGTAGTGAATAATTTATTTACAGGGTAGCAGTGGAGAAACAGACCTAGAGAACAGACTTATGGACACGGGGAGAGGGGAGGAGAGGGTGAGATGTATGGAAAGAGTAACATGGAAACCTACATTACCATATGTAACATAGATAACCAATAGGAATTTGCTGTATGGCTCAGGAAACTCAAACAGGGGCTCTGTATCAACCTAGAGGGGTGCGATGGGGAGGGAGATGAGAGGGATGTTCAAAAGGGAGGGGATATATGTATTCCTATGGCTGATTCATGTAGAGGTTTGACCGGTGAGCCAGTGAAGTTGCTCAGTCTTGCCCAACTCTTTGCGACCCCATGGACTGTAGCCTACCAGGATCATCCATCCATGGAATTTTCCAGGCAAGAGTACTGGAGTGGGTTGCCATTTCCTTCTCCAGGGGATCTTCCCGACCCAGGGATTGAACCCAGGTCACCTGCATTGCAGGCAGATGCTTTACCATCTGAGCCACCAGGGAAGCCCAGAAAACAACAAAATTCTGTAAAGCAATTATTTTTCAATAAAAAAAAATTTTTTTAAATCAACTTGTTTTTTCTGTTCTCATCTTTGTCTTCAGTCATCCCTAGTTGCCTTTAATAAAAGATTCTGGAACTTCACCATCTCCACTGCTGCTGGTTCAAAACCTGACAAAAGGAGCAGTGGCCATCTCATTGTCCATTATTCTCCCAACTTGGCCTGAATTTTCCCCATGAAATAAGTTCTCAGGAGAGCTCCAAGTTGTTCTCATTATTAGTTTTTAAACTTCCAAAGCAAATTTGTTGAGAATCATACATTTGACCCTTTGTGAAGTTATTTTTTTAAAGAAGAAATGTCACCTTTTCTATCTCCCTCCTCATTTGATAGGTCATCACATCGGGAAGTGCTTTCTTAATAAAAAAGACCTTGCAATGGAGGCATTGTGTTGTGTTTGGATCCCTTTAACTACAACTATTTGTTGGACAAAGCGAACAACTATTATTTTTTTCTTCCTTAATTAAAGGAACTGACCAAGCTTTTTATCTTGCAAATGTAGAGAGAGGGCCATTTAGTTGGGATAAGCAGCACAGTGAACTAATTGTATTTGTTTTATGACTGGAGCAACTATGAGAGGGTTGGGAAAATGAACACCAGAGGTCATGGCACTAGCTAGTATTTCTAGTGTCTACTTTCAGGGCTGTTTAATTGAATGGCTTTTACTGGCTGCCTGTCCTCTGAATTTACTCCTAGCACAGCTGATGGTTCTTGAGATCTCAGAAGTCACGCTGCAGTGTTTCCACTTGAGAACCTGGGTTGGCTGGAAACCCTGAGGCAATGGCTGAGACTGCCCACCGCCTCATTTGAAGGTAAAAGTTTAGAAAACTGCCTTGTATATTGCTGTTTTCTAAATGAGATGTGCATTTTAATGATTCTTGGGACAATTTTCTCATAAGCATGTGGTTTTTAAAATCACAAAAAGAAAGATATTTTTATCTTGAAAAAAGTTTTCTCTGAAAGTTTTTTAAAAAGCTGCTCAGTCCTAGACTTAAGGTCTAAGAAACAAAATTTTCATTCCTAAAACTCTTTTTCCCCCACTCCTTCCTTCTGCAACACTGCGAGAAGAATTCAAAAGGGAGCCTTGCTTTTATTCGGAAAAGGTCAGTTTCTGTTAAAGAGCATAAAAGAGATTAGTTTAAACTAAAAATATATATAAAGCACGTTTTAAACTTATTCTTATGGGAAGCTTGGCTTCCCAATTTTAGTCTCAGTACTTGTTAGGTAAGGATTCAGTGAATTTCGAAGACTCCTGGTTATGGAAAGAAGGCCTAGGCATCTTCAACATTTTTTTTTTCTGAGTAATTAACATGCTGAAATAAACAAATGAACATACATACTGAGAAAGATGTATTTCTCAAGGGCACTTGCTCCTTGGAAGAAAAGCTATGACCAACCTAGACAGCATATTAAAAAGCAGAGACATTACTTTGCTAACAAAGGCCAGTCTAGTCAAAGCTATGGTTTTTCCAGTAGTCATGTATGGATGTGCTGCTGCTGCTGCTAAGTCGCTTCAGTCCTGTCCAACTCTCTGCGACCCCATAAACGGCAGCCCACCAGGCTCCCCCGTCCCTGGGATTCTCCAAGCAAGAACACTGGAGTGGGTTGCCATTTCCTTCTCCAGTGCATGAAAGTGAAAGTGAAGTCGCTCAGTCGTATAAGACTCTTAGGGACCCCATGGACTGCAGCCTACCAGACTCCGTCTGTGGGATTTTCCAGGCAAGACTAGTGGAGTGGGGTGCCATTGCCTTTTCCGGTATGGATGTGAGAGTTGGATTATAAAGAAAGCTGAGTGCTGAAGAATTGATGCTTTTGAACTGTGGTGTTGGAGAAGACTCTTGAGAGTCCCTTGGACTCCAAGGAGATCCAACCAGTCCATCCTAAAGGAAACCAGTCCTGAATATTCATTGGAAGGACTGATGCTGAAGCTGAAACTCCAGTACTTTGGCCACCTGATGCAAAGAACTGACTCACTGGAAAAGACCCTGATGCTGGGAAAGATCGAAGGCAGGAGAAGGGGACGACAGAGGATGAGATGGTTGGATGGCATCACCGACTTGATGGACACGAGTTGAGTAGACACCGGAGTTAGTGATGAACAGGGAGGCCTGACGTGCTGCGGTCCATGGGTTCAACAGAGTCGGACATGACTGAGCAAGTGAACTGAACTGAGAAAGAAATGCAAGTGACTATACAAACTACAGGATGTTATCAGTAGTGAGAGCGAGGCATGGTTTCTTCACAGGTTAAATCTAGTCCTAGAAGCTGTGTGTTGGAGCAGTTGTCTGGTTGCACGTGTAATTTTGCGATCGTCTTAACCCTGTCTCCCTCGGTGCAGGCGCTGCCTAAAGAATGAGGAGCGAAGAGCCGGCCGTGACCATGGAAGAGACCGGCGGGTCGGACGCGGCTGCGGGCCGCCTGGGGGCGCCGTACTTCGAGGCCTGGGGGTACTTCCACCTGGCTCCCGCGCGCCCCGGTCACGCGGCGGGTCCCTGGGCCACCTGCCGGCTGTGCGGGGAGCAAGTGGGCCGCGGCCTGGGCTGGCACGCGAGTACTCCGGCGCTGTGGAAGCACCTGAAGAGCGCGCACCGGCGGGAGCTGGCAGAGAGCGCAGCCCGCCGCTCGCCACCCGCCGCTCCTGGCCCCGTTGCGGCCGCCGAGGGCGACTGGGCGCGCCTGCTCGAGCAGATGGGCGCGCTGGCCGTGCGGGGCAGCCTGCGCGAGCGGGAGCTGGCGCGGCGCGAGGCGGCCGTGCAGCAGGGCGAGCGCGCCCTGGAGCGCAGGCGGCGGGCGCTCCAGGAGGAGGAACGCGCGGCGGCCCAGGCGCGCCGGGAGCTGCAGGCCGAGAGGGAGGCGCTGCAGGCGCGGCAACGGGAAGTGAGCCGGCGCGAGGGCGCCTTGGCCCCGGTCCCCCCGCTGCACACTCCGCTCAAAGACGAGCCCGAGGGGGACCCCAGGGACGGCTGCGTCATCACGAAGGTCCTGTAGGTTTTGGCCGCTCCCCCGCCACCTACCCTCCCCCAACTCTACCAGCGGTAGTCCACGTGTGGCCCGCGGACCAGCGTCTTCAGCCTCACCCGGGAACGGGATCCTAGTCCCTTGACCCCTCTGCCCAGTTGAAATCGCCAAATGCAGGGTCTTGAGAAGGAGAACCAGAACATGCTCGTGGTCCTCTCCGGCGGCCTCCTCTGCTGGTGGCGTTTCGTGGGGTCCGCGCAGGCGGTGGTTTTCCTCTGACCGCCTTTGGAAGAGAGTCCACCGGCCCCATGAACCTAGAGCACTTGGAGCCATGGCCATTCTGTGGCTGGTAACTTTGAAAGGACCAAAACTTGCTTACGCACCAAGGACTATCACACCATGTGCCCGCAACCCAGGGTAGAGTGTGCATTGAAACGAGGATCAGGCACTTTTACCCCCCAAAAGTTTTACTTAATTCCTAACGAGTAATGAGTAACCCTTGCGCAGCACCAAGATCAGAACGGGAGGCCGTTTAGTTTCCAGAACTGCTCATTACCGTATCACTCCTAGTGCCTTAGGAAGGCAGTCCTGGAGAAGCCCTCTTTTTGCTCCCCTCCCCAGCTGGCCCCCCAGTACCAAGCGCCTTGTCTCACCTCCGCCATCTTCTTTCCGCTGTTGCAGGCCTGATGGCAGCTGTGGTTAAGTTTCCCACTTTACTGCCTCACACCTGCCACCTTACTAGCAAGACCTGACCTCAGCCCTCCTTGACAGGTAGAGAGCTTCCTCCCCCACGTCTCCTCATTCCTCACACCTGGCCAAGAGGAAGGCACCCCCCCCCCCGCCCATCTGAGGCCACCTCCTTCACCTTTATTGGGCCTTTTGTTGTTGCCGTGCTAAGTCATGTCCAACTCTTTTTCCACCCCATGGATTGTAGTCCCCCAGGCTCCTTCCCAGGCAATAATACGAAGTGGGTTGCCATTTTCTACTCCAGGGATCTTCCCCATTCAGGGATCAAACCCATGGGTCCTGTGTTGCAGGCAGATTCTTTACCACTGAGCCACCTGGGAAGCCCCATGGCTGTCTTATAGAATGTCCGATATTCTGGATTTGTCTGATTGTTTCCTTAGGCCAAATTATGTACTCCTTCTTGGTTCATCTACCCGGACAGCTACAACAATCACCTCCATGCCAGAAACTCCTGACTACCTCCAGCCTTGTGTGTTCTTCCCTGGTCTATCCTTCATGTTCAGTCCCCTGCAGCATATCTCCACCTCTACTTGGACATCTTGCCACTGGGAATGGAAGGGGTGAATGTCTTCAATTCCACATTCCCACCCCTGACCCAATGACTAAGAATTACTGGACTCTTAAAATGTGTCAGGTACATTTACATGTATTATCTCACTTTATTTCCATAGCAGCTCCCTGGCGAGGGGGGCATATTAATACTAATACTATGCCCATTTCGGGACAGGAAGATCTCCTGGAGAAGGAAATGGCAACCCACTCCAGTATTCTTGCCTGGAACATCCCATGGACAGAGGAGCCTGGTGGGCTACAGTCCACGGGGTCACAAAGAGTCGGACACGACTAAGCGACTTCACTATCACTATCTATCTATCACTCTGCCCATTTTACAGCTAATGAAACTGAGAGAGGTTAAGTGGCTTGTACAAGATGACCCCTGGTAAGTAGTAGTGTCAGGAGTCCAATCCAATCTCTACCTCCAGATGCCATGTTCCCGGCTGCTGTACTATTGCCCTTGTTACTCATCCCAGCTGACACCTGTTTGCTTCCTAATTCCAGCTCCAGGTCGTACCATCAGTGACATTGACATGTACTGAGCACTCACCATGCCAGAGCTGTGCAAAAATGCTGTACAAGAATAATTGCCTACCATGCAGCAACCCCATGATATAATTACTCCTACACCCACTTTGCAGAGAGACAGACAGGCTCAGAGGAACTAAGTAATGTTGAGGAAGAATGGGATTTGAGCATCAGTCTTGCTGAATCCTAGGCCCCTGATCTACTGAGTCTATTTCTAGTGGCTCAGTTGGTAATGAAGAAGACCCAGGTTCGATCCTGGGGTCAGGAAGATCCCTTGGAGAAGGGAATGGCAACCCACTCTAGTATTCTTGCTTGGAGAATTCATGGGCAGAGGAGCCTAGTGGGCTACAGTCCATGGGGTCGAAAAGAGTCAAATATGACTGAGTGACTAACACTTTCACTTTTACACCTGTCTTCCTTCTGATGTCACTTGCCCAGCTCAGGACCCGTTTACCATTCAGCTGGGATTCACCTTTCCATCCTTGTCTTCTCACACTACCACCTACCTGACACTCAACTTGACCAGAGGAATTGTTCTGACACAGATTATATCACATTTCCTGCTCAAGACTGGAGATCACCCATCCTCTACAAGTTCTAACTTTGTGGCCTGACATTCAAGTCCCCTCCAGCCCTATGCCAGTCTTACCTGTCCCCTCTATACACGCTGTATGCTTCAGCCAAACTGGACTCCTTGTTCTGCTGATGTGTCTTGGTCTTGGCACCTCTGTGCCTGTTTGCACTTCCGCCTCTTAAAAAAACCCCTTCAAATGGATGGTATGACAAATACCACCCATTTTCTAAGAATAAGCTCAAATTCAAATCCCTACATGAAGCCTTCCTGGATTCCTCAACATTCAGAAATGATTCCTTACTTCTCTGGACTCTCAGCATTTCGTTATCTCAAAGCCCTTTAGGAAGGCCCTCTGGCGGGTACCCTTGGGAGCCGGGCTGGTGTTCATTCATCCGGCTCCCCCAGTGTCTCACCTGTGGTAGCTGCTCAATAAATATTTGAGGCGATAAACCCATTCAGTGTGTTTAAGATTTTTATGAGGTTTCCCAATTAATACAATTATTCCTTTAATTCTGAGTAGAATTCCTAAAAGAAAAAAGAAGTAGCCTAAAAGGAAGTAGCAATAAATTTTTAAAAGCTGTTTAGTCAGTGAACTTTTAATGTGTCAGGGGCTGTTTGGTTTGAATCTAATCACATAGTATGTCAATTATCAGGAACACTTTTCTTAAAATTTTTTTTTTTTTCGTTACACAATTAATACAAATGCAATGCCCCAATCTAGGAAGAAAAACTGAAAGGAAAAAAAAAATCTCCCAAAGTCCTGTCATCTTAGTCAGACTGCTAGTAACATTTTATTTTATTCTTCTGTCTCCTGCAATTTTTGTATTACTCTAAAAACAGTTATGTTATTTCTATTAAGAACTGAAATTTAACTTCTTCATGTGTGTTTATAATTGGGCTATACAATCTGAATTTGGACTTCTAGGAAGAAAAAAAAATACAAATGTCACTCTTCAGTTTCACCAATTGTTAGAATCATTAAAATAAGCAAAGAGTGGCTTTTAGAATCTTAACCACTCTTTCAAGAAAGGTGGCTAATGGGTGCACCAGTCATCTGTTCAGGGGATGGGGAAAGCAATTAGCCTGACTGATGACTTACTACTGGTTGTGGGAGTTACACACTTTTTACACTTCTGCATTGCTATAGCTTTTTCATATCAAGCATAAATTACTTCCATAATTAAAAAATTACTTCTTACAAATGGAAAATCCTTACTATTTAAGATAAACAAAGCTTCCCACACAAGAACTGAGATAACCTGCAATTCCAGAAAAGCCTAGAAGGAAATGCAGTCCAACTCCATCATTTGACAGTTGAGAAAAATGAGCCCGAGTGGCTCATCCACTTAGTGGCTACGATGGCTCACCTGACTCCGTCCTCATTAGATATTCTGCCTCTTTGGCCCCGAGGGCTTCTGCTGGCTCACCTGGCAAACCACAACGGCTACCAGGACCAACTGGCTGAGCTGGCATCCTGTCAGGTAAGTGCTGGGATCTGAAAGTGCAGAGGTGGGTTCCGGGGATAGCATCGGTCTCTCTGCCCCAGTCTGCTCACATTAGAGTTGTCACTGCAAATGGGTGATGGGGATGTGCCCTTCTTATACTGGCAGAACTTCCCTCATTGATACAATAAGGCTTGCTAATAGCAGCAGACAGTTGCTGCCTTTGAGGGCAAGGCACGTGGGAAGGTGGATGGCTGGAACTGGGATGCAGAATGCCCTGAATCCAACTCCTGAACTCCTGCCATGATGTCAAGTGATGGGTCACTTCTTTTAAGTTGAGATTCGGCAAAGAGGGTGTGGGCAAATCAGGGTAATGACAACCAAGGCTGAAAGAGCTAGGGCTCTTTATGCACCTAAAGTGTCATCCTTGGGGGCTGGAGAAGGGAACGGCTTGCTTAGTTTGGGCTGAATTTCTACTTTAGAAAGCTGTCTATGTCTTAATGTCTCAGAAGGGATTCATAAAAACCAAGTTTTTGTTTCGCTACCATTGACTTACTGGGGAATTCTGTTTCTAAAGGTTTGATCTTCTTCAATCTGCTCCTTTGTCTGGAAAATGAATGAAGTGATCATTAAGGTCCCCTTTGGCTGTAATATACTATGATAACATAAAGTACAGTGAAACATCAATCTTTGAGTGAATCGGTTGTTCTGTTTAGATTTTCCTGTTAATTATAGATTTAGAAGAAAGTGTTTAAAGTCACATGTATGTGTTTATTATTAAAAATAAAAAAAATAAAAAATAAAAATAACAATAGTATATCACACTTCTTCTACAGAAGTGAAGTACTAACTCTATGAGATTCACTACCTAGAACTGAAAATGTGTGTACGTGTGCTCACCCATTCCCCATTCTTTCTGTCCTCACAACACCCTGCAAGCAGGACAGGTATAATCATCCATGAGGCCCCACACTTCAACAAGGTGAATGGCCTACTAAAGACCACAGCTCCTAAGTAGCAGACTGGAGGCTGGACCTCAATCCATGGGTCCCAGCCAGATGTGGAACCAAACAGCTGCACCTCCTTCCATGACTCTCTTCTGACCCACCTCTTCACCACTGCCTGACCTCTGTATCATGGCCTGAGTGTCTGCTGACACTTGGGTCCATGTTGGCTACTTCCCACCCACAAGCTCTGGTGCTGAGAGGAAGCAAAGTTGGCCATTATTAGTTTCCTATGGCTGCTGTAACAAATTCCACAAACTTGGTAGCTAAAAACAACACAAATGTATTAACTTACAGTTCTGCAGAAGTCTTAAAATGCATCTCAAAGGTTGGCAGGGCTGTGTTCTTTTCCAGAGCCTCCAGGAGAGAATCTCGTTTTTTGTTTTTTTGCTTTTTCCAGTTTCTGGAGGCTGCCCACATTCTGGCTTCTTCTTCAAGGGCAGCAAGGACCAGTCTTTCTCACAACCCATCACTCTGCCTCCCTCGTCCGCATTTAAAGGACTGTCTACTGAACTTAAGTTCAGTTGGTCAGGAACCTAATTCTATCTGCAAACTGAATTCTCCCCTGCCAGCTAGTACTGCGGTTCCAGGGGTTACGATATAGGCACTTGAGGAGGTGGGGAAGTGGCAGGCATTATCTACCTACCATAGCACATTACACTGTCTGAGCCGGGTCTGGGTGGGGGTGGTGTGAGAAAGGAACGTGCCTGATGAGGAGCCCCTCTTCCTTGGGAATCAGCACTTCACTGGGGGTCCTCATCTTTCCCTCTTGTGTCCTCCTCAGTCTCTCTGCCCAGGGCAGGCAGTCCTCATAGGCTTTTCTGAGAAAGATACCTACAAAGTGATATGAAGAATGCCTCTGGGATTTATAAATTTGTACACTGACTAGAAAGGCTGGTGTATGTGTGTGAAGAGTTGATTGAGTCTTTAGAGTCAGATGTGAATTGAACTCTTAAGTTTAAAAAAAAAAAAAAGAGTACTCAAATGTTATGATTAGTAAAAATGTTGAAACACAAAAAATTAAAAATAAAATCTAAGCTTCCAACTACCTATGTTAGATATCACCTTGGCAACCACTTCAATCTCTCTGAAATCCAGTTTCTTCATCAGTAAAATGGGGTAAGACATACCTTACAGAGTTGCTATTATGATTACTATTTAGGCAAATTCTGACATACTTTAAACTCAGTAACAATGACTTCTTTTTTTTCTTTTTTCTCTTACTTATCTGAAAGAGAGCTCAAAACCAACCCAAAGGACTTCAGAAAGAGCAAGTTCCCCTGGGATGATTCCCCAGAGGAGAGGAACATAAGCCACAAGGGTCTGCCAAATCATTTTCCCTCATGATGGAACTACTTTTCTATTAAAACATAAATTTCACACCTGATTTGCCAAATAAGCTAATCCAGTCAAACTCAACATGACTTATGACTACCAACTCATCTGACCAATCTTACAGGTAAATATATCAAAGCCGATCCATCTATGCACTTCTGCCTTCAAAGTTATCACCTTTGAAGATTATATAGTTATTCCACAAATGCTTCCATGCTTAAAACACTTCTGGAACTCTGTTTTTCAGAGTAGCCCTTGGAGTTTCTGGCGTGTTCTAAAGTTACCAAATATTCATCTTTCCAGGAAAAGTTGATTTTTGAAAAGAGCTGCCAGTTACTCAGAGCCCAGTTTGATGAATATAACCAGATTAACATTTCTGGTTAATAGGGTGTGATTATAATAAAGCAGCAATAATTCTGTGTGTGTGTGGTTCATAAATTGGCCTTGAAGGTGTTGTACATTAAGGTTAAGTAAAGGGAGCATAATCGTAGTGGCGATTAAAGCCCATTTTAGTGGGTTTATGATGTGAATGAATTCAGATGGCACTGGGAGTCATTACATATTTAAACAGTATTAAATGTTTCTCTTTATGAAAATCTTAATTATGACATTCTCTGAAATCTGATTTCATAGTATTAAAATGAAGGCTTTAAGGAAAAGCATTAAATGCTAATGAGAGCTTTATTATTTCAGTATATATTCTCCTGGGCCTTTGGTCAAGGTAAGTAATGATCAGATGAATGAGTTGGCAACCTTCCTGGCCTCTGAAGTCTGCTAGTAATTGGAAGCTAAGTAACACACTGTCACATGTTTAAATACATTTAATAATATTCCACCAACTTTTCCCTGTCTTGCTTTCTGGGCAATGCAACACCATGGCATTTTAACACAGATAAGGAAAGCTGGCTTTCTGTTGGGAGGATTTCTGAAAGTCATCCTTACTCAGCACACACAAGACACTGTTTGTGTCCATCACAGTAGCTTCCCCAAGTGTGTCTGCTCCTCATCCTCCAGGGACTTTTGATTTAAATGTTTTCCATCAACTCCAAGTTCTAACAACTTGATAAATGTTTTTTGTTTTGTTTTGTTTCTTTGGTACTTCAGTGCTCTATTGATCACAGACTTAGGACGACAAAACCCAAATGTCTGATGAGGCAGAGGTACTAATATTTTCAGGTAGTCAGAGAAGATGCATAATCAAGTGAGAGGCTTGCAGCCTCTAAGGTTCTACTGTTGTCTATATATCCAAAACCCTTAAAAACATGACTGAAATATTTTGAAGGCAGAGTTTGTAAGATTCCCCTAAAAATGTCTGATTTAGAGACAAATCTGAAAGTATTGTTTATATCCCAGGTGGTGCAGTGGTAAAGACTCCACCTGTCAATGCAGGAGACACAAGAGAGCAAGTTCCATCCCTGGGTCAGGAAGATCCCCTACAGTAGGAAATGGTAACCTGCTCCTCTTCTGTCAATGGCATGAGAACTGGACTCACCAGTTTAGCATCCCATCCTGTTGCCACCTCTATATCTCTCTTTTCTCACACTCACACACTTGTAGCTCCTAAGGCAATGCCACAGGTTCTATCAAACAGTTTGAAAACCAAGTTTAGATCAGTGTTCTTCTAACTGTAGGGCTCAGCCCATTAGTGGATTATAAAATCAATGCAGTGATTGGAATCAGTGATTTGGAGAACAAAAATAAAAATGCATTACATGAACTAATGGCTAAGTGAAAGTGAAAGTGACTCAGTCATGTCCGACTCTTTGTGACCCCATGGACTATACAGTCCATGGGATTCTCCAGGCCAGAATACTGGAGTGGGTAGCCTTTCCCTTCTCTAGGGGATCTTCCCAACCCAGGCATTGAACCCAGGTTTCCTGCATTGCAGGCAGATTCTTTACCAGCTGAGCCACAAGGAAAGCCCAAGAATACTGGAGTGGGTAGCCTATCCCTTCTCCAGTGAATCTACCCCACCCAGGAATCGAACTGGAGCCTCCTGCATTGTAGACATATTCTTTACCAACCGAGCTATCAGGGAAGCCCATAAGAAGAAGGCAATGGCGACCCACTCCAGTACTGTTGCCTGGAGAGTCCCATGGATGGAGGAGCCTGGTAGGCCGCAGTCCATGGGGTTGCTAAGAGTCGGACACAACTGAGCGAATTCCCTTTCACTTTTCACTTTCATGCATTGGAGAAGGAAATGGCAACCCACTCCAGTGTTCTTGGCTGGAGAATCCCAGGGACGGCAGAGCCTGGTGGGCGGCCGTCTATGGGGTTGCACAGAGTCGGACATGACTGAAGCAACTTAGCAGCAGCAGCAGCAGCAGTATTGGTATATATAAAACCTGTTATATATGTACACACAGACCCTCACGCAGTGAGCTGTGACATAAACTGTATTTCTTAATGCAGATCATGGTCAAAATGGCTTGAAAGCCTTTGCTTTACCTTCTCTTGTAGCCTTGGTTTCTTCCATTTCCTCAGTCACATAAAGCTCCATTGATACCAAACCACTGTGGTTCCTCAAATCCAACCTGCTCTTCCTCTTCTATGTGTCCATGGTGTATGGTGCTAGGCACCTCTTCTGTGTAAGTGTATGGTGCAAGGCACTAGGAATGAGTCGTGAGGAAAACCAAAATCTTGCTCACGTGGACAAATATTATACGAATCACACTAATACTTAGCTGTGAACCCAAGTCAGTAGTCTAAATGAAACAAATCTGGATTTTCAAGAACATGAACCAAAGGCAATCAGTCTCAGGAGACAAGGGAGTCATCCCTATAGAAGAATCCATTAGCAGAGAGCTAAAGAACATGTCAAAGTTAACTAGGTAAATGGGCAGAGGAAGAGCATTTCAAATAGAACAACATGTAGGCAGCCCTGGGATGAGAGAGGATGTGGAATGTTTGAGGAACTGAAAAACAGCCCAGGGAATGAGTGGGAGGGCAACACAAGACAGGACTGGAAAGGCTGGCAGTGGCTAGACCAGCTGGGGTCTTAGGCGCTAGGGTTTCGTTTTCTGTCCTCAGAGTAATGGAAAGCCATGGAAGGATTTAAGCAGGAGATGACGAGTAAAGAGTTGTGAAGACACTATGTTCTGCAGAGTGAAAGACGGACTAGAGGGAAGGAGTGACTGCAGGGAGACAAGTTAGGAAGCTAGTAGAATAATCCGGGTGAATAGTGACAGTGAACTGATTCAATATATTGGAAGTCAGTAAAGTAAAGTAGCTCAGTCGTGTCCGACTCTTTGCAACCCCATGGACTGTAGCCTACCAGGCTCCTCTGTCCATGGGATCTTCCAGGCAAGAGTACTGGAGTGGTTTGCCATTTCCTTCTCCAGGGGATCTTCCTGACCCAGGGATCGAACCCGGGTCTCCAGCATTGCAGACAGACGCTTTACTGTCTGAGCCACCAGGGAAGCCCTCAAGGGAAGAGAAAAAAGGGTGTGGTATTGAAATGGAGATTGACTGCTAGGTTCTGACTTGCATAACTGGGTAGATGATGCTGCTTGCCGACAGTAAACTGAAAAAGATCAGGTTTGGAGAAGACTCTGGGTTCCGTCTTGAAGAAGCTGCTTGGACACGTATCCTGGCTAAGACAACCTGGAAGCCATGGAAGTATAGGTGGTAAATGAAATTGGGTTTATGAGCATAAGGAAAACACCTGGGCTTGCGCCCTGAAGGCCTCTCCACGTCCTGGTGTTTACATTCCTACTTACTATAATGTCTCTGAGTACACACAGTTAACAACACAGGTTTTATCTGTGTTAAAGTTCAAATATAGAAATAATAAAAAGCAAAAATCTGCTCACTCTATGGGTAATTAATAATGATATGACCCTTATATATTTTTTAAGTGGGATTATGCTTTACATACTTTTCTAAAATCTTTTTTTAAAAATCAGCAATGTAATAAGAATATTCTTCTCCATCATCATCCAGACAGTTCTATCTTACTCACCTGAATGGCTACAGTATTACATAGTGGGCCTGCATTACAATTTAACCAACCCCCCAGTCACCACTGATGGACAGTTGGGTTATCTGGCAGACAGTTACTGCCCATTCAGTAGTCACTGACCTCCTTCTGTCTTGCTCACTGAAGCCTGATTTTGTTCGAACAGCAACATGTTCCACCTTGTGATGGCTCACGATTGGCTTAGGCCAATCCTGTTGCCCACCATCCTGCTGCCCACCTTTTCAACTTCTCTTGCAGCCATGGGCAGTCATGTTATCAGGTTCTGGCTAATGACTCTAAGGAGAAGTCTGTTATGAGAGTTTCTGAGTAAGCTTTTGCTTTCATGATAAAGGAGAAATAACAGGAATACTGCTCTTTCCTCTGTTTTGGACTTGAATGTGATGACTGGAGTTTTAAAAGTCCTTTTGCAATTACAAGGACATAAGCCAGAACTAAGAGCAGTAAAGCAGAAAGACAAAGAGAGAGCCTGGGTCCTGATACACATAGACACACAGATAAACACTGACATTTTAAAGAATGCAAATGTATTTCCACTTTAAAGCCTGAAAAAAAGTAAAATGAAATGTTTTAAAGATTCAAGGCAGAGATATAAGTGATGCCCTAAAAAAATACGAAGCACACTTAGAACAACACAATGGGGAAGACATCATCAACAGTTCCTGAGAACAACTTCAGGTGCTGGGTCCAGAAACGCCTTTCTGGCTCCCTGCCCAGCACAGCCCTCTGTCCTGCAACCCAACAGGACGGCCTCTGTACACAATCTCTGACATCTCTTCTCCTCAGTTGAAATTTATATCTTCTTTTGGCTGCTCTTTGAAAATGTGCCAAATTAAGAAATAATCGTTTACATGAAAAGCTGGGAGGTATTTTAATTGGGTGAACCATAACTTCGTAAGTTCACAACTAGAATAAATTAAACAGAAGTAAAAACCTTTAAAAACAGAAGAAAAATAAAACCCCTCCCTTTCTGAGAAAAAGTGCTTTTTAACTATCATTTAGAAGACAATTTCTGTTATTTTACTATAATGGTGACATTATCTTCCGTTCTCAATTTTGCCAGCTTCTCATGTTCTGGCAAAATATGTTAGATTTCTCAAAATTCAGCAACTTGCAGCTTCACTTTAAACAAACACTTAAAGGCTATTAAATTACTAAATTTATACTGTGTAAATAAACTATAATTTTAAATATTAGAAACAAAACACTTTTATGTATAATTCAAATTGTACATAATCCACATTTATGCTTCTAAACAAACAGAAGCTCACATCTGTACTACTTTCATAGTTTACAAAGTGCTTTTATATACATTTTCTCATTTTTTATTCGAGACAAACATGTGAGTTAAATATTACTCTCATTTCACAAGTAGAAATAGAACCAGACATTATTCAGTGCTTTAACCAGTATACAGTATAGCCCTGAGACTTTAGATCTGCAAAGGGTTTTAATAATGCAAACATCACATATTTATCAATTTTTTTTCACCATTTTCAAGTTTCCATTTTCTTAACAAAGGAAAACAATGAAAAAGTTTTCCGCAATCTAATAATAAAAGTGGGAAATATTATATAGACAACTGTATACTAACCCAATGAGGGATAGCTATCAGAAGCAAGTTTACTCTGAAGGTCCTATATTGTTACCTGTATACAGGGCACCAGGAACAGAACCACATTTACATGAGTAATTTTTCTACTTTAGAGAAAATAATCCAGGACACTCCTATTGCCTCCAAGTCTTGTGTGTGTGTGTATGTGTTAGGGTATGAAAGTGGCGAGGTGTGTGGTGTGTGTGTGTTAGGCTATGTAAGCGGACAGGAAGAGGTGTGTGTGTTAGGGTATGCAAGTGGCCAGGTGTCTGTGTGTGTGTTAGGGTATGTAAGTGACCATGTGTGTTTGTGTGTGTGTGTGTGTGTGTGTGTGTTACCGTAAGTGGCCAGAAAGGATACAGAAAAATACTTAATCCAAATTTGGAGTTATAAGACCTCTGATTTTCCCATCTGCAGCGACTTGACAAATTTGGTCATATGTCTCGTCTTTAGTAATACATTTTCTTTTCACACCCCTCCTTCTTCTTAAGTATCCTCTACCATTAAGATTAGAAATTCCAAAAGGTAGCTTTTCTTTCTGAATTATCTTCCCTATTGAAATACTTTTTTCCCCAGAATTTTCCTTGCCTATTTCTGTATCTTGAAGACACTATAGTAGATGAAAGAGCTGTAGTTTATATTCACTGTGATAAAAGATCAGTTTCAGCATTGATTTCCCAGCAAAAAGCTGAGAGAAAAGTTGACCACAAAGGAAAAAAACAGCGATAACCGGCAGAGCAGTGACACCTGCACTCAGAAAGCTGCACTGCAGTCTCCCCAGATCGGAGGTTATCTCCTCTCATTACTGTGCTGTCAATTTTCCGAGGAAAATTCTGGCTGGTTTCACTACTGTGCTGTCAATTTACAGAGGGAAATTCTGCCTGGTCTTGAGTTCAAAGCAGACCAGAATGTTTGAATTATTGGTTCAATGAATTATTTTTTCTTGATGTTATAATGTTTATTGCATCTGAAGGCATTTTCAATAAACATCTTGAGTTTGGAGCCTTGGCTAGGTAATCCTTTTGCAGTAGAAATCAAATATTTCTGGCACAACTCCATTGCCAGCAATGGGATATATCAAAACTACAAATGCCAGCACATTGAATAATGCAATACTGTACTCAATTGTTCATATTTTAGCTATGAAACAAACCAAATGTAAATGCTTAATATATAATACAAATCCACAGATTCTTCACAGAAGAAAACAATGGAAGACTGATTTTCTACATGTCACCTGTTCATTAGTTCTTTAATAATTTGTCTTGAGTTATTTCAAATATAATGTATACACCACTACCTATGTTTTTCAACATTTTCTATCTAGGTCCTAAAGGGTATAAACAAGGATGCATACAGTCAGGTTGTTTTTATAAACTTTTGATGTTTCTTCTGTTATGCATCTTACAATAATGAATATAAGGAGACAAAGACAAATGTACACTTACGTTAGTGGTTACATGAATTTTGCTTATATGGCTAGTTGTTTATATGGGTCTTGCAAATGACAAAATAAAATAACAAAGTTTGATAAGCCCATCCATGCCCCGTGAACTTTAGTCCACTCACAGCATAACTTGATTCAGTCACTATTTATTAGTTTTTAAAAATGTTTTTTAAAAGCTCTGCAAACCACACTTTATTACAAATTTTTGAATCATGAGGGGGTAAACTGACACAGTTCCCTCATGTCACTGACTCTTTTTGAGGGGAAATTTCTGCAATTATACAAGAGTTTCCAAACTCTATAAAATAGGTTAATTGTGTTCTATGACTGACCTTCACTCTACAGTCCCTTTGACCCAAGGCACGGTCCCTGGTGCATCTTTTTGAGCTTTAGTTTCTGGGAAATTTTCAGCAAACCTCTCTCGTGCTTTCTCCCAGTTCTTTTTGCTCTTGTTTTGGAGAAGGTGAACATCTTCAATTGAAGATGGCTTGCCTGTCCCCAAGCCTGCGTGTGTTCGCCGAAGCTGAAGCTGGATCTGTTACCAAAAGTTGAGAAGAGAACTTACTGCAGCACCTAAACAGACTGAAAGCTGCTATATCCAATTTGATACTTTATAATTCTTTGAATTAGAAAAGATTGATGCATAAGACAAAACTGTCAAATGCATCAAATACATACGGGAGTATTACATATATGGTTATACGTGGAACTTACACTCATTTTTCTACACTGTCTTACTTATCAGTAAGTACAGTTGACTCTATAATAAAACAGAGTGGTCCTTAAACAGCAATCACCGTATTTCATTGGGATGCTGCAGAATCAATCTGTCATCTACTCTAACCACAAGTAAAAGCAATGGATGTATTTAAACCTGCAGTCTGAGCCTCACCTAAGTTAAGTGAAGGATAAGTTAAACCTCTGAGTCATAAAGAGAAACCTTGATTGTTTTCATAAAAGGAGGGGAGGACTTCTCATTATTTTGAGAACCATTAGAAGCCACAAGTTACTGAGTGTCTAAGGTATGTCAGGCATCAACCTAGGGGCTTTATTTTCAGATATTCCTGAAAAAGTTCTCATTATCCCCATTTAACATATGAAAACTGAAGTCCAAACATGCCCTAAGTCGCACAGCAAATGACAGAGCACATACTCTAACCTGACTGCAAAACCCATGTTCTTTCCTCTGTACCTCCAATGAGAGGATTTACATTAAATCTTCCGTTATTTCTTTAGGTACCAAGTCATTATCAAGAATGTTCGCTGCTCGTATTACTACTTTGTAACGTTTCTGTGAAAGAGAATCTGAACCTCCAAAGAACCATGGGACTGCAGAATTAAACCACTGTATTGTTTTCTAGACATGATTCACTCTATTGCCTGTTACATGCTCTGAATCTTGAACCTAAAACAGATTCTCCAGCTAGTACAGAATCTGACTATTCATAAAGTAACACTTGATTGTTCCTCCATGTTAGGACAAGGCACAGTAAACAAAGCCATTGAAAATAAAAGGCAGAGAAGAACTTCTGGCTCAGGAGGAAACACTGACTATCTAGAGGTTTAGGAAGTCTCTAAGAGGCTCCCTAAAAACAAAACAAATCATAAACACAAAAATTTGGTAATTGTGATTGCCGCAAAGGTAGTTATCATGTCTCTTTGCTTGCTACCATACTCCTAGCACTTACAGAACGCCCTAGCATATAGTAAGTATACAGTAAATAATATCCGTTATAAGAGTAATGAATGAAAGAAATCACAAGTCTTACCGGAGTTTTCATGCCTCCACCATCCTTCCCTAGGCCCTCTCCTTTTTTCCAACCCATCTTCTCCAACATCTTCCGACCTTTATTGCTATCAGTAATTTCACTTTAGAGAAAAGTAAGATGATAGTTGATTTTGAGACCATTTAAATCACATTTATAATAAACTAATGAATTAAAAATAATTGGTACAACTACTTTAGAAAACTACTTGGCTTTCCCTAATAAAATTGAAGACACAGAAATTCTAATCCTACATATACTAAACAGGAAAGCATGTATACAGTGCACCAAGAAGACATGGACAAGAATTTCTACAGCCAAATCTAACAATAACCACAGATCAGAAATAGTTCAGATGTCCATCAGTGGTAAAGTGGATAAATTGTGTCATATTTATACAGGAGAATATACAGCAATGAAAATAAAATGCACCTCACAAAGTAATGATGGATAAAAAAATTACAGACACAAAATAAATACTAAATTACTCCATATACTTAAAATTTTAAATTAAGTAAAATTAATCTGACACTGTTGGAAGTCAGTAGAAGAGTCACTTTTGGGGAGGAGAGAGGAGTAGTGATTAAGAGGGGGCACTAGGACAGGTTTCTGGGGTTACTCATGATTTTCTATTTCTTGACCAAGACTGGATTCTGCAATGTGTTAATCTTATGATATATAATTAATATTAATACTGAATATTTATGAATTTAACATCAATTTAAAAAGTTAAAATGAAAGTAAAACTTTCATTAACTAGTTGCATTTTGTTTTATGATTTTATGGTCTAATTTAAGGGTATTTTATGTTCTATCACATTGTCTTTTCAGTTCTACAAAATGTTAAATTAGCTCTTTAATAAAAATAGACGAAGCAATGCCAGATCAATGTATTTCATTATTTATTAACTGTAATGTAATCTTCATATTGTCCAGCAATTATTTCAAAAATATTAAACCTTAAAAATATTTGTCAAGTTGCTTGGTATACGTAGTCTAAAATATTGTATTTCATAAAATCTGACTCCATAAATTCAAAGATGCACTGTTAGTTTACGTACCATAATGAAAAAATTGCTATTATATGTAACTATAAAATTCTATCCAAGTAATATGTCTTAGAACCAATAAAATATGATATTAAGTCAAAATTTAATAATTGCTAGTTCTACATGAAAAATTTAAATAACTAAACCTAGAATTTATATTCTGAGGAAAAAATGTAGCTAATATATGATTAAATGTAGAAATATTGTAGGTTTCAAAATTACAGTTTTCATGTTTATTCATGTTTATCAATGCTACTTTACCAAGAGGAAAGAACTGAATCAAAAATAAGTAAGAAAAATAGTATTTCAGGGTCAAGAAAAGAAGCAGTTGAGTACTGAAATAACTATCAAAAGTATCAATCCACTGCCAATTTCTTACTAGCCCAGCCTTCTAAATACACAGTATATAAATGTATGGTCACTCAGTTGGGTGGCAAGAATGTTACTTATACATATATATATGTGTGTGTGTGTGTGTGTAAGTTTATATGTGATAAATAGGTATGTATCCATATTCATGTATACGATCAGTAATTTTCCACGGAATAGCAGAATACCAATATTAGAGGAAAATGTAAACAGAAGTAGAACTTCCACAGTCCTATAAATCAGATTGTCCTATGAGTGTGATTATGGTACAAAGACTATTTCAAGCAACTAAAATTTAATACTTACGAATGAACAGATGCAGGAGCATCATCTCTTTGGAAAGTTCCTTCACTTCCAATCTGCTCCCTACGTTTTCCAGCTCTATCTTTATATTTTGGATTCTTCAATGCCTTTTCATCTTCGTAGTCTGTATTCTTTATAAACATGAAATATTCATTGAGGAAAACAAAATTGAAAAAATGTCTGTATATTTGCCTTGCTTAGTGAATATGGTTCAATGTGGTCTCTATTAAATAAATCATGATATAAATTAAGACATGATACAAATTAAGACAATTATGCTATTAATATTTTTAGTCTATCCCCTTTAAAATGTTTATTATTGTTTCAAGTTGTGCTACAATATAAATTGTACATAGAAGATAATATAAACTATATATAAATTATAATATGTAATTATATGAAAATATAGTAAAAAAAATAGTATATTTTGAATTAATAATATGTATTCATATTCTCATATGACTACCAGTATTAAAAGAAACATAGAGAACCCCAGGGGTTGGCAAAAAAACCTACTTCTCCTTTTCTCTAAGGAACTGAAAGTTCCAAAAGATCTAAAAAGTTTTGATACTGTTCCTTAAAAGGGAAAAATGTAGAACGTCTTTTAAAAAATAGATAAAAACCAAATACTCTTTTATACTGGCAATCATAATAGCTTTTTACTTCAATACAGCTTCACTATATGAAAAATTACTGAGTAAATAGTAAATTAAGCTCTATGCAAGGTGGCAGAATGCAAAGAAATTTATAATCCTCAAGTGCAGACATACAATCTTCAGCATGCTACAGTAAGACTGGTTCAACAATAAAGGTATGCCCAAGGCATGCCAGTGGCATAAAAGAGGCAATTCAGTGTGGGGTTTCAAAGAAAAAATTCTCTTCCCTTTTGTTACTATTTGCTAACCTTTATACAAAAACTTGGGAGTAGGAAATGGCAACCCACTCCAGTATTCTTGCCTGGAAAATCCCATGGACAGAGGAGCCTGGTGGGCTACAGTCCATAGGGTCACAAGAGTCCACAGAGTTGCAAGAATTGGACATGACTGATCACACACATGTAAAAAGTATAAAAAACATTCATCAAAAAACACACTACAGACTGCTAGAGCAATGTAAGGAAAGCAGCATAGAAGTTTTTACTTAATTTTGCTTTCAAAACAGAAAAATAAAGAACCACCAATCCTAATGGGTATTCACCCTCAGAAAAGGATGCAGAAATTGAGCTAAAGTTTTGAGAAAACATTTTATTGTCTCCTTATAGATCTTCTACTTTCCTCCCAAATTAACCTCTTGACATTTTTTCTATTATGATTTCTCTTTTAGTACCACAGTAACAACAAAAAATACAATTTTGCAGAAAAATATGTTATTTTGGCAGCATCTTCTCTGATATCTTCATAAAGTATAAAAAGCACTGGACAAATACACTTAAGACCTACATTCTGTTTCTAGCTCTGTCACTTAGTAGCTGGATGACCAGATCTAGTTTCTCCAATGTAAACTGGCAATATTAATTACTTTCTTGCTCTATTATAGAATTAAATGGTAATTTTAACTGCCTTATTGATACATAATTAACAAACAATAAATTATACATGAAGTGTACAATTAGATACTTTTGAGATTTGTATACACTTATGAACTTAGAACTGGACATGGAACAACAGACTGGTTCCAAATCGGGAAAGGAGTACGTCAAGGCTGTATATTGTCATCCTGCTTATTTAACTTATATGCAGAGTACATCATGTGAAATGCCAGGCTGGATGAAGCACAAGCTGGAATCAAGATTACCGGGAGAAATATTAATAACCTCCGATACACAGATGACACCACCCTTATGGCAGAAAGCGAAGAAGAACTAAAGAGCCTCTTGATGAAAGTGAAAGAGGAGAGTGAAAAAGTTGGCTTAAATTTCAACATTAAGAAAACTAAGATCATGGCATCTGGTCCCATCACTTCATGGCAAATAGATGGGGAAACAATGGAAACAGTGACAAACTTTATTTTCTGGGGCTCCAAAATCACTTCAGATGGTGACTGCATTCACGAAATTAAAAGACACTTGCTCCTTGGAAGAAAAACTATGACCAACCTAGACAGCATATTAAAAAGCAGAGACATTACTTTACCAACAAAGGCCTGTCTAGTCAAACCTATGGTTTTTCCAGGAGTCATGTATGGATGTGAGAGTTGGACTATAAAGAAAGCTGAACACCAAAGAATTGATGCTTTTGAACTGTGGTGCTGGAGGAGACTCTTGAGAGTCCTTTGGGCTGCAAGGAGATCCAACCAGTCCATCCTAAAGGAAATCAGCCCTGAATACTTATTGGAAGGACTGATGCTGAAGCTGAAACTCCAATAATTTAGCCACCTAATGCGAAGAACTGACTCACTGGAAAAGACCCTGACGCTGGGAAAGATTGAAGGCAGGAGAAGGAGTCGACAGAGGATGAGATGGTTGGATGGCATCACTGACTTGACGGACATGAGTTTGAGCAAGCTCTGGGAGTTGGTGATGGACAGGGAACCCTGGCATGCTGCAGTCCATGAGGTCGCAAAGAGTTGGACACGATTGAGTGACCGCACTGAACTGATACACTTATGAAACCATCACAATTAGGATAATAGATATTCATCTCCCACAAAAGTATCCTTATCCTTTTTTTTATAATCCATCCCTTCAGTCCCTCTCCCTGTGCATCCCTAGTCTCCTGTATCCAGGCAAACATTGATCTGCCACGATACATTAGTTTGCTTTCCTAGAATTTTATAGAATTGAAGTCCATAGTATGTACAGTTGATCCTTGAACAACATGAATTTGAACTTTGCAGGTCCACTGATACACAGATTTTTTTCCACTGGTAAATATGACAGTACTACCCTATCTGTAATTGGTTGAATCTGCAGGTACAGAACACCAGATATAGACGAACTGTAGTTACAGAGGGCTGAGTACAGACATGAAGATTTTTCAACTCAGGTGAGACTCGGCACAGCTAATCCCTGTGTTGTTCAATAGTCATCTGCACTCTTTTTGCCTGGCATAATCACTCAGCATAATCATTTTGAGATCCATCCACATTGTAATCTGTATTAACAGCATATGTTTGTTTCTTTTTTTTATTGTTAGGAGTGTTTAACATATACATTTAACATAGTTTGTTTATCCATTAATGATGGAGATAAGTTTTTTTTCCCAGTTTTTGGCTATTAGGAAAAAAGTTGTTGTGACCATTTGTTCCCTAGTCTTTGTATGAACATATGCTTTCATTTCTCTTGGGTAAATACTTTGAAGTAGAATGGTGAATCATACAGTAGGTGTACACGTAACTTTTAGACAAAATATTAAACTCTTACCAAAGCCACTGTACCACATGTATTCTCATCAGCACTATATGAGAGTTCCAGTTCTTCCACATGCCAGCAACACAATACCGTCTTACATGGTTTTAATTTGCATTTCCCTAGTAACTAATGATACTGAACATCTTTTCATAACTGCCATCTGCTTTGGTGAAGTGTCTATTCAAATCTTTTGCTCATTTTAAAATTGTCTTCCTTTACTGAATTTTGAGAGTTCTTTGTAAACTTTATTGGATACATTTATTGGATAAATATTTACAAATATTTTTGCCAGTCTGTGGCTTATCTTTTCATTCTCTTAACACATCTTTGGAAGAATAGAAATTTTGGAAGAGTACAATTTGTGCTTTTAAGGATTGTGCTTTTAGTGTTAGATATCTAAAAATTCTTTGCCTAACTCTTTTTTTAAGGTTTGCTTCTAGAAGTCTTATAGTTTTAAGTTTTAGATGTATATGTATAGTCCATTTTGAGTTCATTTTTGTATGTTATGAGGTGTGGATCAAGGCTGCTGTTACTGCTTTTGTTGTGGTATGTGCCGTGTTGACTTTCCAATTAGTTCAGCACCCTTTGTTGGAAAAAGACTATCGTTTCTCCACGAAACTGTCTTTATACCTTTGCTGAAAATCATACATACACACACACATACACATATACATATTTATCTATGCATCCATCTGTCTATGTAGGTCTATTTCTGGACTCATTAGTCTGTCCATCAACATATTTGTTTCTCTTTTTGCCAATGCTAGTCTTTATTATAAGTTTATAATAAGTCTTGGAATCAGGCAGCATTAGCACTCTGACTGTATTTTTCAATGGTATTGTTTTAATGTAATTTTTAAAAATCAGAAATGGCTATTGAAATGTAGAGTATCATCATCACTTTTCTACTCCAATCTCAACAGTTGTTGAAGTAAACAGTAAACAACTAGCAGGAATTACATGAATCTCAAAATAATTAAGAGTAGCTCCTCTCTTTTATACATAAAAATTGACTATGCTATCTAAGGGCTTTCCTGGTAGCTCAGCTGGTCACAAATCTGCCTGCAATGCAGGAGCAATGATCAATTCCTGGGTTGGGAAGATCGGCTAGAGAAGGGATAGGCTACCCACTCCAGTATTCTTGGGCTTTCCTAGTGGCTCAGACGGTAAAGAATCCACCTGCAATGCAGGAGAGCTGGGTTCAATCCCTGGGTTGGGAAGATCCTCTGGAGGAGGGCCTGGCAATCAATTCCAGTATTCTCGCCTGGAGAGTCCCATGGACAGAGGAGCCTGGTGAGCTACAGCCCATGGAGTAGCAAAGAGTCGGACATGACTGAGCAACTCAGCACAGCATGCTGATCTAAAGGCAGTTTTACACAAAACCAGACACACAGTTTAGCACACGTAACAATATTTAACTTCCTTACCTGCAAACCATATTTTACTCGTATTTTCTTTAATTCTTTCCTCCTTTCCAACTCTTTTTCCTCCTTAGTTAGTGTTGGACCAACTAAAAGGAAAATTGATTTAAAAAAAACACACTAAGTTTGATATAATACTGTTTATTTAATAATGAAAAACTAATAGTACTAGTATTCCATCTCCAGATTAACAAAAAGTTCAAATAAATTAATATAAAAGTATCTTGGGTTGTGATGATGTCCTTTCAGCATTTTGGTAATTAAATCCAATTGGAAAGTAAATCAAACCCCAAAGAGTATAAGAATGTTACAGTTTAGATACTGAAAGAAATACTGAACATCTTAATTTTTCAATATGGTTATTGTAGTAGAATCCCAGATGTAGAAATATTGTGAATTCTCTGAAAGAACATAAGTTTGTGCAAAAGAAAAAACACAGAATTCAAGAGTCACATTATTGTG
The DNA here is from genome assembly GCF_054371585.1 of Giraffa tippelskirchi. Lineage (NCBI taxonomy): Eukaryota > Metazoa > Chordata > Mammalia > Artiodactyla > Giraffidae > Giraffa > Giraffa tippelskirchi. The sequence goes on along the minus strand of NC_137281.1, from coordinate 75,027,915 downwards.
TGATGTACCCTGCTCATTTTCATAATGTAGTATATAAGAAAACAAAAAACACATAATGAACATATTTAGTTAGCATTAAGAGGAAAAAATTATGTAAGGAAAATTACTAGTTCAGAGTATCTCTTTCAATTTTTAAAGCCTTAGATAAGAAAGTTTTAACAAGATAGCAACCTTTTACAGTACTATTACAGAAAATAATGGTATATACAGATAATACATCAACAAACTGTAATTAGGAAAGCAGACATATCAACCAATAAGTCTTAATACCTCAGCGTATTATTTTCTATGTTACTATTTTACATCAGAGTTAACTGTGGATGACTTTTTATAGCAGTAAATATATGTTAAAGAGAAACCTTAGGCTTCCCAAGTAGCTCAGTGGTAAAGAATCCACTTGCCAATGTAGGAGAGGTGGGTTCAATCCCTGGGTTGGGAAGATCCTTTGGACAAGGAAATGGCAACCCACTTCAGTATTCTTGCCGGGGAAATCTCATGGACAAAGGAGCCTGGTGGGCTATAGTCCGTGGGGTTGTAAAGGTCACAACTTAGTGACTAACACAACAAATCTTTAACTAGGTCACAATTACTCCTCTGAAGGACATTTAGCTACCACTGCAGTGCTGCTTCAAAGCCCTGCAGAATTGGGACTTCCCTGGTAGTTCAGTGGTTCACACTCTGTGTTCCCATTACAGGGGGCGCAGGCTCACTCCCTGGTCAGGGACCTACATCCTGCATACAGCAAGAAAGGGCCTGCATGCCACAGCTAAGACCCTGCATGCCACAATTAAGACCCGGCACAGTCAAATAAACAAATAATTAAAAAGATAAAAAGCCTACAGACTGGATTAGCAACAGTGGAGCTAATAATTATCATTCCTGGTCAGAAAGTAACCTAATGCTATAACAGTACAACTAAACTATTACATAGAAAAATCAACTACAAGCATAATCTACTACCTAAGTCTCGCATTTCAAAACATGTTATCTTTTTAGCCTCATCTGATAATATTCACTGAAATATAAATGTATCTCAATAGAGTATTATATCAATTAGATATGAAGCTGGTAGCTACTGATTTTTTAGAACACTTTGGTGAATTAAAAAGTTATCACACACATAAATAGTATGTTTCACATACCAAAAAGTTCATCTTTCTTATCAAGACGAAGGTGAGCTCTAACCTGCCCTGGTTCACAGCCATCACAGGTATCACTGCCAGGGTGAATATGAAACGACAACACAGTCTCTCCAATTTTCACTTCATCCCCATGCTCGAGTACATAAGGATCACATTTAGTTTTGGGCTAAAGGGGAAAAAAAAAACAGAAATACAAGAGTTACATATGATTATTTATTTTATGGTTACTGTAAATAATGTCAGATTACAACAAAAAATTTTGAGATGGTTCTCAATGAGACAGACATATGTATACATACACATTTCCACAACATGAGGGTGATGCATAATATTCTATTAGTGGAGAAGACAGATGAATTGAGCAACTTCTCATTTTTATATTATCAAAATCCAGTAATCTCCCCATCTCCATACCAATTCTATCAGAGAAATATACAACCCAAACTTCAATCTATTACCAAAATGAATAATCATCAGTCAAAAAGACGACGTATTAAGGAGATAAATTGCATCATATTTCCCTTTTTCCTTCTTCTCTTGATAATTAAGTTTTATTTCATCTTTGATCCTTGACTAAGACCTCCCTCCCTCTCCTCCTTCCACATATTATCTTATTAGGTGCTAACCACTCTGCTACATGTTAGAAGAGTTAACTGAACAGACACAGCCTCTGCTTTTAAGGAGTTTTCCAATTTAACACTTCTGTTACAACAGCCTAAAAAAATAAAAAACACAAAAAAAGGATGGCCCCTAAAGTTGCTATAAGAATATTTACTTTGCATGGCTTTAAAATGCATTTATCTCTAAAAATAAGGCACAGATACATAATTAGAAGGCAAAACTTAGCAGTTAAGTATCTACTTACTGTATATATTTTTCAGCTCTAAGAGTTCTCTCCCACATTAATACATCTGGGCTTGAACACCAATCTGAACTAAATGATATGTATAATCACTATGATAACTATGCCCTGAGGGATAAACTATTTCAGTTTGGTTTTTTAAAAGAATATGCAAGTATTTAATTAATAAATATACACTCACCTGAAGAATCTGTTTTCCATTAACAACTGTACCATTCTGACTGCCTTGATCCACAAGGACATAACTTTGTAAGTCATGGTCAAAATAAATTTCTGCATGAAACTTAAAAAAAGAAACCAAGTAATTATAAATTATTATACTTTTTTAAACCATAGATAATAATTTCTCCATGATAAAATGCAGTGGACTCTAATGATTTAACTTGTATTATTCTTAATACATTTTTTTTTCTGAATACAAAAGAATTATAATCCTTCCAGTAGAAATAAGAAGACTGCAGGAGAAAAAGTCACCCACCTGTAACTCCACCTATAATTACCATTAATAACTTAGTATGTGTCCTATCTTTTCTACTTTTAGAATATTCTTGAGATTATACTATATATAATTTGAAATAATTTTTCACCTAATATAGTTGTTCACATCATTAAAAATTTTTAATACAAAGGTGATTTGAAATATTCAAGGTCAACTTCTCAGAGTTTCCAAATTTTCAATACTCAGGACTAATCACTCCCTCCTGCTCCACAGCACTTTGTTTATATAACACTTAAACTACACAAAGTTACTGTATATGTGAATGCCACTGTACTGATTACAATTATTGCTTACATTTAGTTGACAATTTGCTTACCACTCAGTATATAATATAGTACCTCACATATATTGGGCACGTACTCAATACATGTACATTTAACTGGATATAGAGCTGTAAAAATATCTAATTTAAAATTCCGTAAACAATACATAGATGGTGGTTACGTAAAATGATGCAGCTGCTTTGTGGGGAAGTTTGACAGTTCCTCAAAATGTTAAACAGAGAGTTACCATATGACTCAACAATTCTACTCCAAGGTAGGTATCAAGAAATGAAAACTACACTTCCAAACAAACTTAGCATTATTCTTAATAACTGAAAAAATGGAAACAATTCAAATGTCTAACAGTTGGTGAACAGGTAAACAAAATACTATAGTGTATCTGAACAATGGAGTATTATTTGGCAATAAAAACAAATGAAGTACTGATACTTGCTACAACATGGATGAATCCTGAAGACAAGCTAAGTGTACAAGCTAGTTATAAAAGACTACATACTGTATTATTAATAGATGATTACATTTACATGAAATGTGAAGAACAGGCAAATCTACAGAAACAGAAAGTAAACTGGTGGTTGCCTAGGGCTGTGGGAGGTCAGGAAGGAATGGGGAAGGACTACTGTTGAGTATGATACTTCCTTCCATAGTGATGAAAATGTTCTAAAATTGACTGTAGCAATGGTTACACAACTGTGAATACACTAAAACGTGTGAATTATGTACTTTCAAAGGGTAAATTGTATATCGTATATAGACTGTATCTCAATAAAGTTTTTAAAAATTTTCATAAATATAAACTTACTATAAAATGTTTCAAACACGTAAAGAATATATTGAAAAGTGGCTACCCATGACCCAGCTTTAATACAATTTGCTACATTTACCTCAGATACTTAAAACAAAATAAATTATTATTCATCGATGTGTACCTCAGTCTATCTATCCCCCACCCTTCCTTTCAGAGGTTTGATGTTTACTTAACCATGATGCATCTCTTTATACTTTTACCATGTATGTATATATTCATAAAAATCATATGTTCATTTTGTTTTGTTTGGAACTTAATTAGGAATCACACTGTATAAATTTTTCATTGAGATATAATTTATAGGCAGGAAAATTCATAGGTCTTAAATATACAGCCTGATGAGCTTTGACAAATGTACACTAGCAGTATTTACCTCCTTTATCTTGCATCTTTGGCTTAATACCATCTAGCTGTAGTACAGTTGTGGCTGTACCATAAGCTATAATACATATTCTTCTAATGCCAACAGCCAGGTTTTTTCCCCAAGGTTTTACTATTTTTCAAAATGCTTCTATGAACAACCCTGTCCATGCACTCTTCCTGTGGACAATACAAGGGTTTCTCTGGGGGTATACACTTAAGAATGAAACTGCTAAGCCATCTGCATGCAAACAAACTTTATTAGATACTGCCATACGATTTTCCAGGCTTCACAGGTGGCTTCAGTGGTAAAGAATCCATCTGCCACTGCAGAAGCTACAAGTTTGATCCCTGGGTCAGGAAGATCCCCTGGAGTAGGAAATGGCAACCCACTCCAATATTGCTGCTGGGATAATCCCATGGACAGAGGAGCCTGGTGGGTTACAGTCCATGGAGCCGCAAAAAGTCAGACATGACTAAGCACACACATATCATTTTCCAAAGTGGATGGACCAATTTATACTCTCAACACCAGTCTATAAGAATTCCCGTTGATCTATACAGTCTTAAGTAACACTTCGTATTGTCAGAATTTTTAGCTTTTGCAAGCATATCAAGTGTGAAATTAAATTTCATTACTGTGGTTTTAATTTGCATTTTCCCGATTACAGGTGAGGCTGAAATCTTTTCTTATATTTATTAGCCATTTGGGTTTCGTCTTCTGCAAACTTTCTCTTCATGTCCTTCATACATTTCTTTCAATTGGGTTGTTTAGAAAAACTGTATCAAAGAGTTTAAATAATTTCAAATCTTATGACTGGAAACCTTATTCCAAAGACCTTTCTAAATTACGCTCTCAATAGGAATGATATTTAACAAACAGGATGAATGAAAACTGACACTTTGGTCTCTTTTGTATTTCTTGAATTACTACAAATATTGAATGGTTTTCACATGTTAAGCATATTTCCTCTACTGTGAATTACTTCTCTATGTCCTTCACTCATTTACCTGTTGGTATCAGAGTGGAGTTTAAAAAAATGAATTTGTATGAGCTTTTAAAATATAAGGGATATATATTTTACCATATCTGATTATCTTAGACTGCCATTTAAATTTATTTCTTAATATAAAGAATTTCAAACTTAAATTATTCAAAATTACCCCATCTTCTGTGATTTTGTTTCTTTTTTTAAACTTAGAAAGTCCTCTCCTAGCCACTGGTTAAATATTCGTTTCTGTTTTTCTCCTACTATTAATATGAAATATGTTGGAGTTTTTTGACTTTAACTTTTTCATATACCTGGATATGTGTGATATATACTATCAAACTGATTTCACACAACTAACAAATTACCTACCCTACCAGTGGACATGTTTGTTTCAAAGAAAGGAAAAGCAGAAACGCCACAAGAGAACTACCTACATTTCAGAATGAAGTAGAAGGACGTCTTTGTTATTTAAGTTATAGACAGGGTTTTCTTTGGAGGCAGAAAAATAAAGCATCATGAGAAGGTAAAAAAGCAAGATAATTCGGTCTGAATTAAGATGACAAGGACTTCCTTCCCCCTGAGTGAATCCAAACAAAGTAAAATAATAAGACTTTCAGCTAATAATGAAAAAACAAATTTCATTCCAAAAAGACAAAAATCACAAAAAATACATAGCTTAGAATCATATTCTAATCCATTAAATAGAAACAAAATGGGGTTGATGAAAGGTCAAAAAAAAAAGAGTTATAAAAGGGAAGGGGGAAAACCACAGAAAATATAGTAAAGAAAAAAGATAAATGAGACTTTTGATAGTTAAACCTTATAAGTTTAGCTGCAACTCTGTTCTTTTTTGTTTGTTTTGAAAAACCCAACTGCTCTTTTTCCTGAAACCATTAGAAAATCAACTAGGAAAAGCTGTAAAATCAACTAGGAAAAGCCTTGAATGGTAGAGAATATTCTTGAGTTGAAAAATACTCTGGACTCAACTATGCACTAAAGTAGCCTGAATCCACGTATGATTTATTTTTGAACTGCCACAATATCCAGCATATTGACTTCACTCAATAAATATATGCTAAACAGGTATTACTTTAATACTTAGTCTACATTTTCTAATCCTGCTCCAGACTGTTAAAAACTAAACATTATTTTAGTTCATCCAAATTTTGATGGAGAATTTTTTTTTCTCAAGTAATGGAATAAACAACCTGCATTACTTTCATTACCATTACTATATTGACTATTAACCTTTCTTTTTCATCTGAAAAACCCTAAGCTTTCTGCCGTAATGATGATTTACAAAGTCACATCGAGGGGGCTGTATCTGAAAAATTAAAGAACTTACCTTACTGACACCAACTTCAGGGATTCGGAGAGTATGCTCCATACCTTTTTCTCTGCAGAGTTAAGTAAAATTAAAATGCCTTTAATACTTTTTGAAGCATATTTAAATGTCATATTTAAAATTTTTTTAAAGATAATTTTGCTTTAAAAGATAATGTTAGGATGCAAGTCTCTCTATCAGACTAAACCCAGTTTCCGTAATGCTACTCTAAATTTCATGTTTGAAAGCAGGTCCCGGAATTACCTTAACTCTCATAAGGTAATTGTAGCGGTCCCCAACCTTTCTGGCACCAGGAACCAGTTACGTGGAAAACAGTTTTTCCACAGATCAGGGCAAGGGTATTTAGGATCATTCAAGTGCATTACATGTATTGTGCACTTTATTTCTATTATTATTATATTATGATACACAATGAAATAATTATACAGTTCACCATGATGTAGAATCAGTGGGAGCCCTTAGCTTGGCTTTCTGCAATTAGATAGTCCCATCTGGAGGCGACAGGAAACAGTGACATCTGAAGTGTGTTGCGAGTGACAAGGCGCAGCTATAAACAAGATGAAGTTTTCCTCGCTCACCCAGTACTCATCTCCTAACTGGCCCAGGGGTTGGGGGCCCTGCTTTGGTACGTCTGTCACATCTAGTAAACATACAGGAGGACAAAATCGCCTCTGCAGTAATGTCAGTCCACATCTGCTGACTATGTTTCCACCTCTATTACTACGTGTAAAAGGAACACACTATTCTCCACGAATTTAAAATTAAGATACTGCAAGAAACCAGAATTAAAGATATATTATCTTTCCAGTTGGGAAGAAAGGAAATTATCCTACTCACGATTAAAATCTACTTCTCTACCAAGCTGGTTTGAGTTATATAGGGGTAAAGGAAAAGGATCAAAGAAGGAGGTCATACTGGGTTTAAGTAAGTAACTTAAGCCTAAAAAAAGCAATACCAAAGCTAAGAAAATGATGAAATCTCTGTGGATGGTATCACCAAGATTTTATTTCTTTACACAGGTAGACTGCTCTAGGGACAAGTTATATCTGCAACTGACTTCCAAAAGCACGTGACAAAAGGTAAGTGTCAGAATATTTTCTGAGTGAGAGAGGAAGGGACAAGGACATCATTTTTTGTCTATTCTACAAGTACCACGCATATTTAATGATTAATTGGAATAAGAAAAATAAACAGAATACGATAAACATTGTTACCTTCCAATTGTAGCAGGATTTACAGCTGTAATGATAAAAAGTGATCCTGTCTGCAACACAGGTGATCTAATTACAATTACTCTAATACATGGAGGCCAGATTTTTTCTTCATCTGCCAAAGAAACGGGTATTATTTCAAAAATAACAAATGCCCAGGGAACAGCAGAAGGCATACATAAAGCTAAAATAAACTGATCAAAAATCTTCCTTCTGTTTAAAACCACCTTCTCAAATTCTGCTATATGACATACACAATAAGTAAGTTTTAACAACATTAGCAATTTAAAATAATCAACCTAAAGATATACAGCAGCTATCACAGTTACAAAATAATCAACTCTTTTTTAAGGTATTGGTATTTGAAAATATGCCCCCCAAAAAAGCATTTTTAAGTGAGAAAAACTGAGTCTACCCTTTTAAGAAAAAAATGAGAGGAAAATCCATTAAGAACAAAATAAGCTTGTACACACTAATACAAAATTCTGAGTTTTAAAAGTAAATCATTATATCCTCAAGTAAAAAAAAAAAAAATCAGATTTACCATAATACCTATGTAGCTGAATTCATGGCCTACTCTTTAAAGGCAACTGCCTTCCCTCCCTCAACTACAAAAGTGGACAATAAATATCTAATCCATTAAAACAGACTTAGTACAGACTTTAGGAAAGAGTAGGTAATTTGGTTTTTTATTCTACCAAGTAGGCCATTCAATGCAATTAAACTTTAGGATCCAAGTAGTAGTCATTCATTCACACCCTACTGTAAATATAACCAAAGTTATCATTTTAAATAATGTTATTGAAATAATCTCTTTAAAACAATCAATTTTTGGCAAATATATGGGCTACTAACACTTTTAACTACTGTGTTGTACTTTTACAATGACCATCAAATAATGGCTATTTACTCACCTTCATCTTCAGTATCTTCTGCAGTTGCATTGTCTTCACTGGTCATGTCTTCATCGTAACTGTCCTCGGTCTGAGAGTCTGTAATTTCACCTTCTTCAGGCTCACTATCAGTGTCTATGATTTTCTCATCTTTAAATGAAGCTGAATTATAAATGTTTTCATAAAGAGGAGATTTTACAGTCTTTGCACTAACTGGAACAGTGTATTTGGGGGGACTATTTTTGTACTGAATGTCTATTTTGGCTTTCTTTTTCACATTTGCAAAATCTTCTCCCTCACTGCAGCTTATATGTTCAACACTGGAAGTTTTCTGATCTTCTGAATTCAAATTCTGGAAAGAGGTGGGAACAGGAGAGAAGAATCTTAATCATGATCATCTTATAATGTTTAACCCTAAATGTTTCAATGAATTAGTGAAGACATATGTTCAGTGAAATAACAATACCTATTATCTCTATTGCCTCTTCCTCTTATCATGTTCCCTTTCTTAATGATGTTACCATCCACTTATCCAAATCAAAAGTCTTTGACATCTCCTTAACCACTCCATGGAATCAATTACTGAGGCTACAGACTATATTTGAAATTGATCCCAATTTTCTCTCCTTATCTAGTATCATTTTCTTAACTGTCTCAATCCAGGTCCTCATCACATATTGCTTGGACCATGTTAGAGCCTAGAACAATGCTGTCAAAAATAAAATGCAAGTTTTATATGTGTATACGTATATATATATATATGCTTTAAAATTATCTAACAGGGTCATTAAAAAGGTAAAACGAAGCTGGTGAAATTCATTTCGTTACTTTACCTAACCCAGTACTTACAAAATATTATTAACTATATATAAAGATGACATTTCATCAATATAAAAATTATTACAAATACTTTATATGGATTTTCTGTACCAAGTCTTCAAAACTGAGTATAGTTTATACTCAATTAGGTAAAGTATCCTAGCTACATTTAAAGTGTTCAGTAGCCACATGGAGCTGGCAGAACAGCGCAGGCCTAGAGAATACAACTAAACCTAAATTTTCTTTTTGAACTTTGAGTCAATTATTAAGTCAACATACATGAATTAAAGAATTAGCACTAATTAGAGCAGGGATTTAAAGATCTAAATGTACCTAATATATCAGAAATGAAGTTTTGCTAAAATACTTCATAGAGTCAGTTTGATGACACAGAAAATAGTACAGATGAGTCAATTACATCTCTTTTATTCTGAACTTTCAACTTAATTGGCATAAGCCTTTTATTAATTATTATACATGCATACTGGGCATACCCTAGGACAAATGAACACATCTATTATTTTAACTTTAGAAGAAGCAGAGTTTCTTCCTCTAATTTGTAACACACTCTAGTTTTCTTTCTACCTTAGGGCAACATGATGAGGTGAAGTCATATGTTCTGCTGTTATTTTATAAAATACGAGAGCATCCTAAACACATATTTTTAAGAGTAGCACAAATTCAGTCTGAAGACTGGCTAAACCTTCACAGCATGCTAAACTATACGTATTTCCAGCAACACAAACTCACCAAGGACAATAACAAGAGCAAGTTCCTGAAAAGCTATAAGGCACTTTAAAGACCACTGTAAATTATAGCCAAATAATTTCCTGATCTATATATGCTTAAAAGAAAAGCAGTTTCCAATATTATATATTTTATTATTATTATTGTTTATAGGACAACACATGTAGAGGAAAATGAGCAAAATAGAAATAGCTACTGCTTTTTAAAACTGTCAGTCTCGAATGTTAGATAAATATCCATTAAGATAAAAGGCAGGCCCAGGGCCTACATCAGGCATATATGCATATTTCAAGTTATTGCTCTAATCTCCTCACCCTACTTCCTTCCTTCCGTATACTCTGCACTTCCAAAAAGTGAGGCCCAAGAATATCTTAAAACTCAAGAAAAGGATGAGGATGTCCTAAAACTGGTTTCCTCCCACGCAACACAACTACCTTTTATACACTCTGGGAAATTCAAATTTTTTATTAGTATTTTTCTTAAGTCCTTGTCCTAAATTAACATATTTTTACAGAAGGATGGTAAAGATGAATGGTCATGAGAGCTAAACTGGACCAAAATCTCACAGAATGCTATCAAATTTCATCATCTAGTTTGTCAGAAAAGGTCATTTGAGGACCCCTATATATTCTTTGCTTTGCTGGGAGAAATAGTTTCATTAACACATCCTTTCAAATAGTTCAATGACTACTAGTAGGTAGGAGTCACTAACACAGCTGCAGCTGCTGCTAAGTAGCTTCAGTCGTGTCCAACTCTGTGCGACCCCATAGACGGCAGCCCACCAGGCTCCGCCGTCCCTGGGATTCTCCAGGCAAGAACACTGGAGTGGGTTGCCATTTCCTTTTCCAGTGCATGAAAGTGAAAAGTGAAAGTGAAGCCGCTCAGTCGTGTCCGACTCTTTGCGACCCCATGGACTGCAGCCTACCAGGCTCCTCTGTCCATGGGATTTTCCAGGCAAGAGTACTGGAGTGGGTTGCCATTGCCTTCTCCACACTAACACAGAGGTCTTTGGAAAAAAAGAAAAATAACTTTTGGCATTTTTCTTACTTACTCTTCAATTCGTAGGTACTGTCGATGAAAATAATAGAGAAATAAAAACAAATCAAATAGAGAACTGAGATAAAATTTCAAGAACAGAGGAGGTGGCCAAGACGGTGAAGTGGGAAGACCCTGAACTCATCTCCTCCACGGACACATCAATATTACAACTACTTACAGAGCAACTATCTATGAGAATGACATACCTGAACACTAGCAGAAAAGATTTTCCACAACTAAAGACATAAAGAAGGAACCACACAAGATGGGTAGGAGAGGTGGAGACCCATACCCCTGCGTTGGCAACCCACAAATGGAAAGGATATCACAAGCACAGAGGTTCTTTCCAAGGAGTGAGGAGTGGGAGGCCCAAATGGGGCTCCCCAGCCTGGGGATCCTGAACTGGAAAGACAAGCCCCTAGAATATATAGCTTTGAAAAACTAGCAGAGTTTACGATTAGGAGAATTGGAGAGATACAGGAATAAGATTCAGCTCTTAAGGGCATATGTAAGATGTCACATGTTCTAAGTCTCAACAGAGAGGCAGTAGTTTGAAAGGAGGCTGGGTCAGCTATTTTGGGGAATCTGTTCTACCCCCAGTAACACTGGCACTGGAACACATTATTCTGGAATCTTTCCTCTGGTCTATTAGTGCTAGCATCCCTGCCCTGCCCACCTGCTGGCCAGCACAAGCCCCTGGCTTTCCAAAAAGAGAGCCACACAGGGACTCATCCAACGGGCCAGGAACAGCCTTGAGCCCCCTATGTGATACAGTCAACTTCACAGGAAGGCTACCCTTCTCTCGACTGGGCCTGCAATCACCATACAAGGTCTGGCCTCACAGCCAACCAAGCCAAGGGGCAGCCCTGCCTTCCAGCGCTCCCACAGTAATCAGTCGCACCACAACAGAAGGATGTGTACAGCCCACAGAGGGAACGTCCCCAGAGTAAAAAGTTCTGATGACCAGAAGGGCATGTGCTGCTTGGGGCCCAGAGGAGGTCTACTAAATAATGCCACTTCTCCAAGATGGGAAACATAATCAACCTACCTACCTTGATGTCTACCTAACACATAGAAATAAATACAGTGAATAGAGCACAGTGAGGAGACGGAGGAATATGTTCTCAACAAAGGTACAAGACATAACCTCAGAAAAAGAACATTCTTCTAAAATATAGGTTTAAAAAAGATTTTTCCACTATTTTATAAGATATTCCCATACTTCAAAGAATACAATTAAAATCTAGTCAAATCACAGCAAAAAAAGAACAAATGGAGATAAGCAATCTACTGGATAAAAAGCTCAAGGTGATGATCATAAAGATGCTCACCAAACTTAGAAGAAGAATGAATGAACATAAAATTTCAATAGTTAGAAAATATGAAGAAGAACCAAACAGAGCTAAACAATACAAAACTGAAATTGAAAATATACTAGAAGCAACAACAAATTAGATGATATGGGGAACAGATTAGCAATCTGGCAAAGAGTAGTAACCACTCAAGCTGAAGAGATAACAAAAAAAGAGTATAGTTAAAGGTACCTCTGGACAATATCAAGCATACTAATAACCACAAAGTGTATGTGACAAAAATCATAGCTGAAAATTTCCCTAACCTGGGGAAGTAAACACCTCCAGGTCCAAGAAGCACAGAGTCCCAAACAAGATGAACCAAAAGTAGTTCACGTGAAGACAAAATATAATTGAAATGGCAAAAATTAAAGAAAGAGAATTTTAAAAGCAACAAGGGAAAAGCAACTACTTATCCACAAGGGAGCTACCATAAGGCTATCACTGACTTTTCAGCAGAAGGGAATGCCACCATATATTCAAAGTGATAAAAGGAAAAAATTTTCAACCAAGAACACTCTACCCAGAAAGGCTATCCTTCAGATTGGGAGGAAAGATGAAGAACTTCCTAGACAAGCAAAAGTTAAAAGAGTTCAGCATCACTAAAAGAGCTTTACAAGAAATATTAAAGGGACTTCTCTAAGTAGAAAACAAAGAACCATATCTAGAAATATGAAACTTATGAAGGGAAGAATCTCATTGGTAAAAGCAATCGTACAGTAAAGGCAGCAAATCAACAACTGATAAAGCCAGTAGAAAAAGACAAAAGTAGTAAAAAGCATCTATAGCCAGCCACATAAGCAGTTAAGGGATAAACAAAACAAAAACATAAAATATGACCACAAAACCATTAGATGTAGGGGGCAAGGACAGTAAAAATAGCAGTTAGAATGCATTCAAACTTCAGAAATCATCAACTTAAAATAACCACATATATGTGCTGTTGTACCATACTAAGTTGCTTTAATCATGTCTAACTCTTTGCAACCCTATGGAATGTAGCCCTGCAGGCTCCTCTGTTCATGGGATTTTCCAGGCAAGAATACCAGAGTGGGTTGCCATTCCCTCCTCCAGGGGATCTTCACAACCCAGTGATCGAACCCAGGTCTCTTATGTCTTATGCACTGGTAGCTGGGGCAGGTTCTTTACCACTAGTGCCACTTGGGAAACTCCAATCACATATATATAGGTTGTCAGATATGAATGAATCTGATGGTTACCAAAAACCAAAAATCAATACCAGATACACAGAAAGAAAAGGAATCCAAACATAACACTAAAGGTAGTCATCAAATCATAGGGGAAGTGAGCAAAAGAAAACAGAACCAAAAAGGAACTACAATCCCCTTTCAAAACAATCAACAAAATAGCAATATATATATACCTATCAATAATTACTTCAGAAGTAAATGGACTAAAAGCTCCAATTAAAAGACACAAGAGTGGCTGAATGGATTTTTTAAAAAAAAACCCACATATATGCTGCCTAAAAGAGACTTACTTCAGATCTAAAGACATACACTGACTGAAAATAAGGGGACAGAAAAAAGGTATTCCATACAAATGAAAACAAAAAGAAAACTGGGGGAGCAATACTTACATCAGACAAAACAGACAGCAAAAAGAGACAAAGAAGCATATTATATGCTAAAGGGATCAAGCCAACAAGGAGATATACCAACTGTATATATAAATATCTATGTACCCAACATAGAAGCACCTACTAAGTACATAAAGAAAATACTAACAAACATAAAGGCAGAAACTGACAACACAATAATAGTAGAGGACTTTAACACTCCACTTACATCAATGCACAGATCATCTAGACAGAAAATCAGTAAGGAAATACTGTCCTGAAACGACACATGTGATTAAACGAACCTAACAAATACACAGAAAACATTCTATTGAAAAGCAGCAGGGATACACATTTGTTTCAAGTGAGGATAGAACATTCTTTAAGATAATGACATGGTAGGCTACAAAACAAGCCTCAAGCAATTAAGGCTTGAGGTGTAACTAGAGATTATCACACTAAGTGAAGTAAGTCAGAAAGAGGAACACAAATATCATATGCTATCACTTACATGTGGAATCTAAAATATGGCCCAAATGAACCTATTTACAAAACAGAAACAGACTCACAGACACAGAGAACACTCTTGTGGTTGCCAAAGGGGAGAGAGGGAGGGAAAGGGATGAACTTGGAGTCTGGAGTTAGTAGATGCAAGTTACTACATTTAAAATAGATAGACAAAGTCTTACCGTATAGCTCAGGCAACTATATCCAGTCTCCTGGGATAAACCGTTAATGGAAAAGAATATTTTAAGAAAAGAATATATATGTGTGTATAACTGAGTCACTTTTCTGTACAGCAGAAATTAGCACAATCCTGTAAATCAATTATACTTCAATTTCTCAATTTCAAATAAAATTAAGACTGAATTATCAGGCAGCTTTTCCAATCACAACAGTGAAAGACTAGAAACCCACTGTAAGAAATAAACTGCAAAAAACACATAAGAATCTAAACAACAAGCTACTACACAAGCAACTGGTCACTAGTGAATTCAAAAAGGAGATCTGAAAAAATAACTGGAGACAAATGAAAATGTTAACATAGTTATCTAAAATCCATGGGATGAGGCAAAAGCAGTTCTAAGAAGTTAAGAACAAGACAAGCCTACCTCAGGAATAAGAAAAATTCCAAATAAACAATCTAACCTTACAGCTGAAGGATCTAGAAAAAGAAGGAAAAAACCCAAAGTTAAGAGAAGAAATAATAAAGGTCAGAGCAGAAATAAACGATACAAGAAATTCCCGGGAGGTCCAGTGGTTAGGACTCTGTGCTTCCACTGCAGGGGGGCACAAGTTTAACCTCTGTTGGGGAACTAAGATTCTGCAGCTGCAAGGCACAGACAAAAAAAAAAGGAGGAGGAAAGAAAGGATACAGAGACTAAAAATAGAAAAAAGATCAGTAAAACTAAGAGCTGGTTCTCTGAAAAAATAAACAAAATTGTTAAGCCTTTAGACAGACTCATCATCAAAGAGGACCCAAATAAATAAAATCAGAAATCAAAGAGAAGTTACAATTGATATTGCAGAAATAAGAATAAGAGTTTACTATGGACAACATATATGCCAATAAAATGGACAACTCAGAATAAAATGGATAAATCCTGAAAAATAGTCTCCCAAGACTGAATCAGGATAATATAAAAAATATCAATGAATCATTTACCAGAAATGAAAATGATTCAGTAATCAAAAAACTCATAACTAATAAAAATCTAGGACCAGATGACCTCACAAGTGAATTCGACCAAACATTTAGAGAATAGTTAACAAACATAAAAGATGATGCTGTTAAAGTGCTGCACTCCATATGCCAGCAAATTTGGAAAACTCAGCAGTGGCCACAGGCCTGGAAAAGGTCAGTTTTCATTCCAATCCCAAAGAAAGGCAATGCCAAAGCATGTTCAAACTACCGCACAATTGCACTCTTCTCACATGCTAGCAAAGTAATGCTCAAAATTCTCCAAGCCAGGCTTCAACAGTACGTGAACCGAGAACTTCCAGATGTTCAAGCTGGATTTAGAAAAGGCAGAAAAGCACGAGAGTTCCAAAAAACATCTATTTCTGCTTTATTGACTACACCAAAGCCTTTGACTATGTGGACCACGACAAACTGTGGGAAATCCTTAAAGAGATGGGAATACCAGACCACCTAATCTGCCTTCTGAGAAATCTGTATGCAGGTCAAGAAGCAACAGTTAAAACCAGACATGGAACAACGGACTGGTTCCAAGTTGGCAAAGGAGTATGTCAAGGCTGTATATTGTCACTCTGCTTACTTAACTTGTATGTAATGAGTACATCATGAGAAATGCCGGGCTGGATAAAGCACAAACTGGAATTAAGATTGCCGGGAGAAATATGAATAACCTCAGATATGCAGATGACACCACCCTCATGGCAGAAAGCAAAGAGGAACTGAGGAGCCTCTTGATGAAAGTGAAAGAGGGAGTGAAAAAGCTGGCTTAAAACTCAACATTCAAAAAACAAAGATCATGGCATCTGGTCCCGTCACTTCATGGCAAATAGATGGGGCAACAATGGAAACAGTGACAGACTTTATTTTGGGGGGCTCCAAAATCACTGCAGATGGTGACTGCAGTTGTGAAATTTAAAAGATGCTTGTTTCTTGGAAGAAAAGCTATGACCAATCTAGACAGCATATTGAAAAGCAGAGACACTACTTTGCTGACAAAGGTCCGTCTAGTCAAAGCTATGGTTTTTCCAGTAGTTATATATGGATGTGAGAGGTGGGACCATAAAGAAGGCTAAAGACCAAAGAACTGATGCTTCTGAACTGTGGTGTTGGAGAAGCCTCTTGAGAGTCCCCTGGACTGCAAGGAGATCCAATCAGTCAATCCTAAAGGAAATCAGTCCTGAATATTCACTGGAATGACTGATGCTGAAGCTGAAGCTCCAATACTTTGGCCACCAGATGCGAAGAACTGACTAACTGGAAAAGACCCTGAGGGTGGGAAAGACTGAAGGCAGGAGGAGAAGGGGATGACAGAGGATGAGCTGGTTGGATGGCATCACCGGACTCAATGGACATGAGCTTCAGCAGGCTCGGGGAGTTGGTGATGGACAGGGAAGCTCGGTATGCTGCAGTTCATGGGGTCACAAAGAGTCATACACGACTGAGCTGAACTGAACTACTGAACTAACAAACCTATCTTTCTCAAATTATTCTAAGAAGTTAAAGAGGAAGGAACATTTTGAACTCATTCTACAAGGCCAGCATCAGCCTGACACGAAAACCAAACACACCACAAGTAAAATAAAATTTCAGGCCAATATCACTGATGAACACAGATGTAAAAATACTAGCAAACCAAATTCAACAATACATTAAAAGACCATGCACCATGATCAAATGGGATTTATCCCAGGAATGCAAGGATGGTTCAATATCCACAAATCAATCAACATGATACACCACACTAACACACTGAAGAATAAAAATCATATGAATATCTCAACAGATACAGAAAAAGTTTATGACAAAATTCAACATCAACTTATGATAAAGTACAGAGTAGATACAAAGGAAATATACCTCAACATAATAAAGGTCATAGATAACAACCCCCCACCTCAGAGGAGGAGGGGGAGGAAACCCACTCCAGTATTCTTGCCTGAGGCTCCCATGGACAGAGGAGCCTGGTGGGCTATAGTCCATGGGGTCACAAAGCTTCAGTCAGAGATGACTGAAGCTACTTAGCACACACACATACATATGACAAACCCATATCCAACATCATACTCAATGGTGAAAAGCTGAAGCATTTTCTCTAAGATCAGGCACAAGACAGGTGTCACACTTGCCACATTTATTCAATACAATATTGGAAGTCCTGGCCACAGAAAACAGACAAGAAAAAGAAAGAAAACAAATCCAAACCAGAAAAGAAGTTAAACTGTCACTGTTTGCAGGTGACCTGATACAATAAATAGAAAATCCTAAAGACATTACCAAAAACTATAAGAACTAATATGAGTTCAGTAAAGTTCCAGAACACAAATCTACAAAAATACAGAAACCTGCTGTATTTTTATATACTTAACAACAAACTACAAGAGAAATTAAGAAAACAATCACATTTATAACTGCATCAAAAAGAATAAAATACCTAGGAATAAATCTAACCAAAGAGGTAATAATAGACTCATACTCTGAAAACTCTAAGATATTGATGAAAGAAAGGGAAAGATATAGTGTGCTCATGGATTACGGGAATTAATACTGTTAAAATGGCTATACTATATCCAAAGCAATCTACATACTTAATGCAATCCCTATCAAATTCCAATGGTGTTTTTCATAGAACTAGAAAAATTCTGTAATTTGTAGGGAAACAAAAAAGAACCCAAATAGCCAAAACAATCTTAAGAAAGAAGAACAAAGCTGGAGGTACCATGCACTCTAATTTCAAAATATACTACAAAGCTACAGTAACCCACAGTATGGTACCAGCACAAAAGAAGACCCACAGATCAATGTAATAGAATAGAACCCAGAAATAAACTCACATTTATATGGGCAACTAATTTATGACAAGGGAGGCAAGAATATACAATGGGAAAAGACTGCCTCTTTAGTAAATGGTGTTGGAAAAACTAAACAGCTAAATGCAAAAAAGTGAAACTGGACCATTTTCTCAAAATAGATTAAAGACTTAAATGCAACAAAGGAAGAAAGAATATATGATGGAGAAAAGACAGTTCTTCAGCAAATGATGTTGGGAAAGCTGACAGCCACATATAAAAATCAGTAAAGTTAGAACATTCCCTCATAGCCTACCCAAAAATAAACTCAAAATGGCCTTAAAGACTTAAATATTAAAACATGCTACCATAAAACTCTTAGAAGAGAACATAGGTAAAATATTCTTTGACATAAATAGTAGCAATGTTTTCATATGTCAGTGTTTCAAAGCAACAGAAATATAAACAAAGGGGATCTAATTAAACTTAAATGTTTTTGCACAGCAAAGTAAACTATAAATGAACAAAAAGACAACCTACAGACTGGGAGAAAATTTTCACAAATGATGTGACTGATGACAATTTCCAAAATACATAAACAGCTCATACAACTCAGTAAGAAAAGAAAAACAAATAATACAATCAAAAAATTGGGCAGAAGACCTAAACAGACATTTCTCCAAAGAAAACATATAGATAGCCAAAAGGCCCATGAAAAGATGCTCCTTTGCTGACTATTAGAGAAATACAAATCAAAACTACAATGAAGTAACATCCCACACTGTTCAGAATGGCCATGATTAAAAAGTCTACAAATAATAAATGCTGGAGACGGTGTGGAGAAGAGAGAACCCTCCTATACTGTTGATGGGAATATAAGTTGTGCAGCCACTATGGAAAATAGTATGGGAAGTTCCTTAAAATGCTAAAAACAGAGTTACACAGGGCTTCCAAGGTGGCTCAGTGGTCAAGAATCCATTTGCTAGTGTAGGAGACACGGGTTCGATCCCTGGGTTGGGAAGATCCCCTGGAGAAGGAAATGGCAACCTACTCCAGTATTCCTACCTGGAGAATCCCACGGACAGAAGAGCCTAGTGGCTACAGTCCATGGGGTCGCACAGAGTGGGACACGACTGAGCATGCACACAAGACTGAGCATGCACACAGAGGGCTACATTATGGTCCATCAATCCTACTCCTGGGCAGATATCCGGAGAAAAGTAATTCAAACAGACACATGCACACCAATATTCACAGCAGCACTATTTATAACAGGCAGACACAGAAGCAATCTAAAAGTTCACAGACAGATCAGCTGAACGGACTACTACTCAGCCATAAAGAAGGATCACACCATTTGCAGCAACGTAGATACAACTAGAGATTATCATCCTAAATGAACTAGATCAGAGAAAGACAAATATTATATAAATCACTTATACATGGAATCTAAAACATGACACAAATAAACTTACTTACAAGACAGAAACAGACACGGAGTCACAAAGAGTCGGACACGGCTGAGCACACAGGCAAGCAAGCAGCCTATTTTCCCAAAAGAGACCAGTTTAAACCAATAAACGCACATATGCCCTATATTTGCTAGCAGGGGATGTTTCTCTTACGTTTCCTAACATAAGTAACTGCTCAACACAACTAAGAATATTGAACTTTTACCCATATCTGCTTATAAACTCTGTTTTTCTTCTGTTGTGAATTGTGCACCGACATCAGATTATCAATAGACGCTCTGAATGGTCTTCTTCCAAATCACACAACACAAGAGCACTTTATCTGCCCTATATCTACCTGCTTCAAACTTAAATTTTT
Source organism: Giraffa tippelskirchi (assembly GCF_054371585.1). Taxonomy (NCBI): domain Eukaryota; kingdom Metazoa; phylum Chordata; class Mammalia; order Artiodactyla; family Giraffidae; genus Giraffa; species Giraffa tippelskirchi. Next base: position 75,007,669 of record NC_137281.1, on the reverse strand, counting down.
TTCAGTGGTCAATAAAATAAGGCTTATTTCAGGCTAAAAAAAAGAAAAAATTTTTTTCTACTTCTAGTAACTGAGAGTTTGTAAAAAGTCCATGTTTGCCCCATGTAGAAGTTTCTTGATTGATAATATTCTGGTATCTCGTTCTTATAATATTATAATGATATAATATTCTAATTAAATGCTATATTTAAAATACAGTCTTACTGGGTAGGGTGGACAGGGAGACTGGGACTGGCATATATACACTATAGGTGTGTGCTCAGTTGCTCAGTCGTGTCTGACTCTTTGTGACCCTGTGGATTGTGGCCTACCAGGCTTCTCTGTCCATGGGATTCTCCAGGCTAGAATACTGGAGTGGGTTGCCACTTCCTATGCCAGGGGATCTTCTTGAACCAGGGACTGAATTTGCGTCTCCTGTGTCTCTAGCACTGGCAGGTAGATTCCTTCCCATTGCACCACCAGGAAGTCATATACACACTACTATGTATAAAATAGATAATTAATGGAACCAACTGTATGGCACAGGGAACTCTACTCAGTGCTCTGTGGTGACCTAAATGGGAAGGAAATCCAAGGAAGAGAAGACATACATATTTGTGGTTGAATGACTTTGCTGTTCAGAAGAAACTAACACAACACTACAAAGCACATATACTCCAATTAAATTAAAAAAAAAAAAAAAAAGCAGAGTTACTAATGATTTTCAGTTGCATCAAAAATTTTGGCTTTGGGACTTCCCTGGTGGTCTAGTGGTTAGGAATTCAGCTTCCAAAGCAGGGGACTGGAGTTCTATCCCTGCTGGAGGAACCAAGATTCCATATGCTGCCAGCCAACTGAGCCTGGGCACTACAGAGAAGCCCACACACCACAATAAAGAGCCTGCACACCACAAAAAGACCCAGAGCAGCCAAATAAATAAAGTAGAATGTAAAAAAACAAAACTGGCTTAACTATATCACCATTGTGTAAGTTTTAAAAATTATGATGACGTTACCTTTTCTTCATTTGTTGTAAAAGAATCTGGATCCTTTCTTTTCTTCTTCAACTTTTTATCTTTACTTTGTTTTGTGCTAGAAGTCTGATAAGGCTGCAAATCCACTCGAGAATGAAACTGGTATCGACCACTTTCCACATCACAGTAGTAATAAATTCCAGTGGAGGGATCATAATACAGCTGGTTTTCCTTTCAAAGTGAAGGGAACAGTAAGTTCTATTCATGACGAAATAAAATAGAAAACTAAACTTCCTAGTAAATGTGTTTCTTTAAAGAATTACAGTTTTTTCTGGAAAAAAAATAATAAAGATAACATAATAAAAATGCTTGTAACTTTCCAAAATACTTTACCATTCAATATCTCCTCTAGTTTACCTAGTGTGGAAAATAAATAACATATATTAAATTAAATCTCATGTAATTGCCAACATTTGACCATGTTTATGCTTACAGAAATAGCAACTTCAGATGGTTCAACAAGAAATCTTTAGAAGTCATGAAAACTAAGGTATGCATGAGAAAAAGCTGACCACATAAAAGCAATTCCAGACTCATTATCTATATAATTACATGGTAATGATTTGGTAGTATAAACCCCTAAACCCTCCTCTCAATGTCATAAAACAAAGATTTGCCTCTTACAGTTCATGATTCAAAACTCTGGAGAAAATTTGAAAATAAAATTAAGCTCACCAATACTGTAACATAACATTCTTTACATAGAAATCAAACAACTGTCTTCACTAATCAATTCTACACTAAGTAACTACATAAGACTTACTGTAAAGCAGCCATGCAATACAGAATTTTGGTCAATTATGGATAAAAACTAGAAAGATAAAATTACAGAATCATCTGCATTTATTAGATACTGGCCAAGATTTAACTGAACAGTCTATATCTTATTTACATCATAAATCCATGCAGACCAGACCTGGAAACATCTTGCAATACACTGAGATTAAGCAACTAAAGCTTCCTGAAAAAGAATTATTTTTCTAAGTGTTGATACTATTGCAATTTACTAATTCATTTTGTAAATCTCTTACAAAAGATATTTATAATTCTCACTATCTTTCTTTTAGCTAAAAAACTGAATGGAAGCTTTAAATCTTTATTTCCAGCAATAACAGAACTTCTACAACTGAAATCTTTTTAATCTGCTACCTTTTAGCCCAAAATACGGACATTTAAAATATGTAAGAAAATTTTTATTTAATTAAAATGAAAACTAGCAAAATAAAAATGGCAAAACAATGAAGTCCCTACTCCAAAGACACACAACCTGCAGAATGTAATTAAGCATTTACGGAAGAGATGTCAGGAGGAAAGTTACAGAAAGGAAGGCAATGGGAAGACCCAGAGGGATGGGATGGGGAGGGAGGTGGGTGGGGGGTCCAGGAAGGGGAACACATGTAAACCCATGGCTGATTCATGTCAATGTATGGCAAAAACTATTACAATATTGTAAAGTAATTAGCCCCCAACTAAAATAAATAAATTTATAAAAAAAAAGAAAAAAGAAAGGAAGGTAGAAGAATGACAAAGACTAATGTCATATACTTGGAAATTGCATATTTTCCTAGAAACCAATTAACTAATCGTTATTTTCTTTGGTAATAAGAGTTTAAACATTTATTTTCTGAGTATTAATTAACATTTTCAATTGGCATACTTCTGTGAAAGAAAACCCTCTCTTTACAGAGTATTTACAAAGTACTATACCAAGTGCAAACTGACAAGCTAATGAAATCGATTATCTAAAGTATTTACTATTATCATTATGTTCCCTAGATTAGTTAATAACAGTTGCTATAACTGGAATGGTGAATATCTGCTCCACTTTGTGGCACTCACTACATTCTGTAATTCCTGAGGACCAGATCATATTTGCAGACCACAGAGGTTGAAGAATGTGGGTATACTGAGTTCCATCATTACTGTCATCAAAACCTGAAAAAATCCAACTAAGTACTAGATCTTCAACAGTCAAAACACTGCATTATAAATCAAGAATTTTATTTTCTGGTTTTGTCCTAGTTAGTGGTTCACTGTATTTCTGATTCCACACTAATTCCCTAGTTCTCACTGTTAACAGATTGATTTTTTTTAAGTAGAAAGCTTAAAAGCCACAGAAAATAGAACACTAACTAATAAACATGCCACAAAGAATTTCTTAAAAAAAGACTCCTCTGTGGACTAAAATGAATTCACAAAGATACAGGTATTTGAAACAATTGAAAAGAAAAATCTCACCCCAAGCCTAGAACTAACAATGTTACTTCTATATAAATTCTATGAAAAAATGTTAAGTTCTAAACATTTTACAAAATGCAGTTCTCATCTCTTTTTATTAATAAATATGCTAACATTTCTGTATGTTACTTTACATGTAAAGGTTATTAGATCTCTCTAAAACAATAATCTATAATAACACAATTAACTCATCTAATTAAATAAACATAAAAGTATAGTACCATAAGCTATTTTATAAACCTTTATTCTTATCAAATAGCTCTGAATCAAACAAGTTTTACATGCAGCTCCCTGCTCTTCTTAATTCAACCTAAGGTTTAATATTAAGCATTCAAGCGGCTAAAAACACAAGCATCCAGCATGAAAAAGTCTGAGATACTTACAGAATCATAATAGAATCCAGTACTGTGATCAAAATACAACCCAGTGTTCTCATCATAACTAAATCCAGTCTGTGATACAGCAGCTTCTGCTGCAGCTCTCAAACTTTCAGCTAGTGACGAACCTTCTAAGGATGTATTCTCTGTTGCTAACGCAGATGCTGGCTCCTAGATATGGTACAATCATGTCAAACAGGACAAAAACATCCTTAAATTAAAAAGTAGCAGAATTTGAAACAATAAATAGACCTATAAACTATGTGGAATATAAGACCTTAGTTTCTGCAATGGAAAGGGATGGCTATCAATTACAATTTGATTCACTTTAAAAAATATATGTCAGTTAATTCAAATCTGACCCAGTTTTGAAGACACTACAAGTTAGTGACCATTATTCAAAAATAAATATCTAATACAATAGGGAAGCAATCTGCAAAATACAGACTGAACTATTCTTTAATACAAATGATCAGGATTCTTCAACAGTTACAGGCACAAAGGGAAACAATTTTAGAAAACAGATGGGAGAGGAAAGCTATGAATTATATATCACATACTAAGCAGTTGCCCTGTATAACCGTTACGGGATCCTGATTCAAACAAACTGTAGAAACTAATTTATAAAACATTCTGGGAAATTTGACAATGGCATGATATTAGACATAAAGGAAGCATTAAAAGAAGTTGGTGTGAACACGGTATCGTGGTTGTTCAAGATTTTTTGGTTGAGTCAAAACATACTGACAAATTTTGTTTTAGTTTGTGTATCTTACTTTTTTTTGGAACACAATAGAGTAGGAAAACAATTACACATATGAATAAGTTCTAATTTTTGCTTCTCAAAAAGTGTGTAATTTACTACATAATTACAGCATGTTTACAACCCTTGCATATGCTGTGATAAAAGAAAGAACTCTATTTTTCTCTGTAATAACAACAAAGAAGAACAAGTTCCTGTAATAACAGTTTCAAGTAAAGCATTCTATTACCTGTGAATTCGAGGCAAAATGGTCCTCTTGTTCAAAATTGACATCTTCTGTTATATCAGTACCAGCATAAGTATCATTTTCTATGTGTGACTGGTCTTTAGAATTAAAAGTAGAAGCTTTGATATCCTTATCTTCCTGAACTGAGAGTTCAGATGCTTTATTTGGAAGATTAACGTTGTTATAGTATGTCTGATAGTAATAATCTATTACAAAAACAAAAAGTGGTATTATATTAGAATAGTGTATATAAAAAGAACTTAATTCCAAAATATTGCCAGTGAACACAAAAGAGCACATATTGCATGCAACTTGTATTTTTACAATTATACACATTTTAACAGATTAAAATGAATAGTGCAAGTAAATCTGCAGAAGTATATATCTTTGATTCTAATGTCACCTTCAGTATCCTAGTTGTCGAGATAAAAAGAAAAAAAGGTAAGCAGATCTGGATTTTCCATAGCAAGAGTAAAAAAAGAAAACAGGTAGATAGGTTGCTCTGTCGAAAAAAAATTAGCAACTCTTAAAAATATCTAACCACATACTTTAGTATTGTTGAATATCAAATGACACAGGAATAAAGACAACATGTCAAGGGCTCATTTTTCCATCAAATTTCAGTCATGGTGCTGACTTTTTAAGAAAACCTAATATCATAATTCAGCTAAGCTGTGCACAGAATAAAGAAGGCAAAATTGATTGGGAAAGACCATTTCCTGTGATTTCTGTTTATTAAAACCCAGGTGCTCAGTTATTTTGCCTCACAACATCATGCCATTGATGAGGCCATGGTTGTAGGCCCATCCTCCTCACAGAAGGACCTCAGAGACTGACACTGAATTGATGCTAAGTGGAATACATCAACATAACCCCTGGTCACAAGTAAGGCGAGATGAGAGGAGATGGTTTACAGCAGAGCAAAAATTACTCAGTGAATGTGCCACTGAAAACATCAGCAATATTATGTATTTATAAGAGTAACAATAATTTCTACTTTCCCACCACAAGAGCAAATAGATTATCTGAAAATACCAAGTCATATAGAGAAAAGTCAACTTTGTAACAGGTCTATTTATCTATATGTATACACTTTTTAAGTTTAAAGAAAACACCACATTGGCATGATCTGAAGGTAAAAGTATTTGGATAGCTTCACTATAAGATGAATACCTGAGATTGACCAAGGAGGGTGGTTCTCTGTTTGTACTTCTACATCAGACTTTTTATTATCTTCGTTTCTCCCACAATGGAGTATTTTACTGAGCTCTTCTACCTGAAAGAAAACAAGGCTTTAGGAAAAATAAACCATACCGCAATCTACTAATATGTACATTATTCTCCTAAAATTACAATAATTATTTTTCCTGGTAAAAGTTTGCAGAAGTACCAGTATCAGCTAGTTTCCTTTCAGAAAAACTGAAAATACTATAATTGGCTTTCACCTTTTACATCTGCAAAGGGAGATGTTTTTATTCCTATACTCTCTTGCAAAACCTCAGACTATTCCTCCCAAAAATCAGACTGACTAAATTAGTAAGACTCTGTGAACAGATTTATTTTATTCCTAACAAAATAAGAATGTCTTTATAATAACATCTTAACCGGTCAGCAGCTCCCCTTGAGGAGAATTAAATTACCTAGTATCATTCAGTGTTCTCCACGTGGAATTAACTATTCACTTAAATAATGTCACTCATATAATTTAACACACTTTTTTCTTGAAATAGTAATCTTATACCTAAATAACTGGAGCAGAAGGAAACAGAGGTGACTGCCTCAGAGGGGCATCTGGCCTCCCTGTGCCTCACTGAAAGTCAAGGCCAGAGCAACAGAGCGTGAAAAACACCCATCAACAGATAGGAGCACCCTTATTAGCACACCTCAGTCAAACAGGATCTCAATGTGAGACCAGTTCAGTTCAGTTCAGTTGCTCAGTCGTACCCCACTCTTTGCGACCCCATGGACTGTAGCACACAAGGCCTCCCTGTCCATCACCAACTCCCGGAGTCCACCCAAACTCATGTCCATTGAGTTGGTGATGCCATCCAACCATCTCATCCTCTGTCGTCCCCTTCTGCTCCTGCCCTCAATCTTTCCCAGCCTCAGGGTCTTTTCAAATGAGTCAGCTCTTCGCATCAGGTGGCCAAAGGATTGGAGTTTCAGCTTCAATATCAGTCCTACCCAGGTCTGATCTCCTTTAGGATGGGCTGGTTGGATCTCCTTGCAGTCCAAGGGACTCTCAAGAGTCTTCTCCAACACTACAGTTCAAAAGCATCAATTCTCTGGCACTCAGCTTTCTTTATACTCCAACTCTCACATCCACACATAACTACTGGAAAAACCATAGCCTTGACTAGAGGGACCTCTGTTGACAAAGTAATGTCTCTGCTTTTTAATATTCTGTCTAGGTTGGTCATAGCTTTTCTTCCAAGGAGTAAGCGTCTTTTAATTTCATGGCTGCAGTCACCATCTGCAGTGATTCTGGAGCCCAGAAGAATAAAGTCAGCCACTGTTTCCCCATCTATTTCCCGTGAAGTGATGGGACTGGATGCCATGATCTTAGTTTTCTGAATGTTGAGCTTTAAGCCAACTTTTTCACTCTCTTCTTTCACTTTCATCAAGAGGCTCTTTAGTTCTTCTTCACTTTCTGCCGTAAGGGTGGTGCCATCTGCATATCTGAGGTTATTGATATTTCTCCCGGCAATCTTGATTCCAGCTGTGCTTCATCCAACCCAGCGTTTCTCACTATGTCCTCTGCATATAAGTTAAATAAGCAGGGTGACAATATACAGCCTTGACATACTCCTTTCCTGATTTGGAACCAGTCTATTGTTACGTGTCCAGTTCTAACTGTTGCTTCCTGACCTGCACACAGATTTCTCAAGCAGCAGGTCAGGTGGTCTGGTATGCCCATCTCTTTCAGAATTTCCCACAGTTTATTGTGTTCCACACAGTCAAAGGCTTTGGCATAGTCAATAAAGCAGAAATAGATGATTTTCTGGAATTCTCTTGCTTTTTCGATGATGCAATGTGAGATTATATTCCTTATAAGCATGAAACTAAAATACAAGCTTCCATGTATTTCTTTCACGTTACACAGAGAATAAAAAGAGACAGGTGGTAAGACTGATTATATACTGATTATCTATGCATTTCATAAATGATCAGATCTGGTGCTACCACCAAAGCTGGAACTAGAGTGAAGCAAGCAGGCACCTAAGGCACAAAATTTAAGGAGGCATTCACACTTAGGCTCAGGAAAGTTGAGGATAGTACCTGAGAATCACTACCCCCTTGAATTTTTCACCTTAGGCTACTGACTGCTTTGCCCTAGTCCTGGCTCTGGCTACTACTACTACTATTACTGTGAAGAAGATAATTTATTTAGCACATGCTACATTCTAGGCACTGCACTTGGTAATTTGGATGACATCTCATTCATTCTTAAAATCACCTTACAAACTGGCTGTCCTAATCCCCATTTTAAACATGAGAAATCTAAAGAGATAAAGTAATTTGCACAGTTTCTTTGACTCCAAAGCCTGTACATTATGTATTTTCCTGCTAGTTCAGCTTCAATTCTCAAGCCAATTTTTTACTGCTCCAGATAAACCACTATCTAGTAATTAACAAGCACAGTTAACGAACTCCACCCAACACCATGGGAGGCTGACTAGAAAGATAGTAGAGTCATTACTATCACTAGGAAAGTTACAGCTTTCTGTGCATTTCAATTTTTCATATTAGATGACTATCAAGTTAACACTAATAACCAAAATGCTGGCTCTTCAAAGACTAGCAGAAACGGTTTTTAGAATCTCTGTAGCAGGCAGTACTTTCACAATTTAGAATTAAAAGAGGCGTTTTTTTTTAAGGCTATCAAATTTTGCTCCCTTTTCCCCACAATATTTTAACCGTATTTGTAGTTTCCTGTAGGTGTCCAAGAAATAGCTGTTGAGTAACCAAACACAAATTTTCTACAACTCCATACAATGGTCACAGAAAGTCACTGCAACTCAGCACTTATTTGCATACCTTATTTGACAAAGCATAACAAAGTCTGATACTTTAATTTTCAGCCTACATATGTGGCTTTAGGAAATGTACCAATATATGTCAAAGGACAAAGTTTAACTGAAATTAATAATTACGTGTAAATACAACTTGTTGGGAAAGAGTGCAATAGCCCCCAAAAATCAAGCTGGAAAAATTATGCTGTTTAAAAATTCAAAGGGGTAGTGATTCTCAGGTACTATCCTAAACTTTCATTAGCCTAAGTGTTAGTCCTCCTTAAATTTTGTGCCTTAGATGCCTTGTTTGCTTCACTCTAGTTTCAGCTTTGGTAGTAGCAGCAGATGTTTGTTAGTTTAAATATTTGCCCTTACTGTATATTTTATGGGAAAGAGTTAGCTGCTTAGTGTCTTTAACAAGCAAGAGTTCTATCTTCCCGACTTCCACCAGACAATTCAAGATAAATGCCCGGAAACAACCTCATTAATACGTTCTTGTTGTTTAGTCGCTTCATCGTGTCTGACTCGTTGCGACCCTCCGGACCGTAGCTCACTAGGCTCCTCTGTCCATGGGACTTCCCAGGCAAGAATACTGGAAGAGGTTACCATTACCTGCTCCACACGATTTTCTGGACCCCCCCCCCCTCACGTCTCCTGCATTGGCAGGTGGATTCTTTTACCACTGAGCCACCTTTACCACTCCTCACGTATACATAGCGATCAAACCGGTGAAAGTTTATTGACGCTTAATTTGACTTAACCTTCATCAGTTGATGCCATCATTCTCATTTTACGGGCAACCAAGGCTCAATTCAAGGCTCAACCAAGGTCGCAAAGAGTCAGACACGACTGAGCGACTGAACTGGAACTGGAAAGCTCAATTTCAGTTCACCCTTCTAGACAATGATAAATGGGACTCTGATTGCAATCGGTGCTTTACAAACTCAAAAAGTGATTTGGAATATTATAAATGTGCCTACTGCCAAGGGGATTTTACAACTGAGAATGAAAACTCAAGGTCCTTAAGTTCACTTCACGCCCGGCCGCAACTGCAGCTCACGCATTTCATCTTAACCGAGTACCCCAACTCTTAGGTTTGTTCCAAAGGTTCTTGTAATTAAAATAGCACAAAACTTTTAACTCTTTCAGGTACTCTCTAAAGCAGCCCAGTGCCCTGCCAGGGAGCCCTCCCGAGGCGATCCCAGCCCTCGAAGGCCTCGCCGCGGGCTGGGTGGGGCGTGGGATTGGAACCGGACGGCGCACCTGGGTGCGGAGCTCCTGGTTGTTGCTCTCGGCGCTCTGGTACAGCCGCTCCGTGTGATGCAGCAGCTTCTCGATCTCCCTCACTTGTCGCTTGCAGCTCCGCAGCTCGCGTTCCAACGTCTCCACCTTGCGCCTCAGCTGGGCCAGCTCAGGCTCGGGGGACGGAGGCGGCGACGGAGACAACGAAGGCGGCGGCGCCTCGGAGGCCATGGGGTCCGGCACGAGGCGGCCCGTGGGTGCGGAGGGAGCTGCGTTCAGACTGAGGTGGACGCCGGCGGACCCGGGAGCCAAGGGAGCGCGTGGGCAGCGAAAGGCGGCCTCAGCTCCGCCCGGCCGCGGCGGCCCCTGGCCATGACGCCCTGAAGCTTGCTCCCTGTAGCCGAGAGGGACTGCGGCCAAACAAACAAGGGAAAGGATAGTGGGCACGGCCCAGCCAGGCCGGCTTTCAAACAATAAAACTTTATTGGTAACTTCCCGTCCAACCGACCCCGTAAGCCGCAAAAACGTTAGAGAAATGGGCGGGCTAGAGAAGGGACCGAAGCAACCCGACCGTTTCTCGGCGGAACCGGAAACGATGGTGCCGACGGTGGGCGGGCCGAGACGGAAAAGGAAGCGACGGGAGTCTAGAAGGGCCTTACGGCGCACAGCGCCGGCTACCGGGTGGGCGGGGCGAGGCGGTACCGAGGGCGTGGAGAGCCAATGCGAAAGCTGCTCCAGACTGTACACCGGGAGAGATGAACTAGGTCGAGCAATCTTGCAGGCTTTTACCATCGTACTTTTTCAAACGTTTTCAAACTTTTTGCACAGAGTTCACTTCCTACCTGCTTATTTTACAGAGAAGAAGAGTGAATCTCCAAGAAATGATTTGCCAAGAATTAATGGCTCAAGCGGTAAAGAATCTGCCTGCAATGCAGGAGACACGGGAGACGCGGGTTCCATATCCCCTGGGTCAGGAAGTTCAGTTCAGTTCAGTTCAGTTCAGTGGCTCAGTCGTGTCCGACTCTTTGCGACCCCATGAACCGCAGCACGCCAGGCCTACCTGTCCATCACCAACTCCCTGAGTCCACCCAAATCCATGTCCATTTAGTCGGTGATGCCATCCAGCCATCTCATCCTCTGTCGTCCCTTTCTCCTCCTGCCCTCTATCTTTTCCAGCAGCAGGGTCTTTTCCAATGAGTCAGCTCTTCGCATCAGGTGGCCAAAGGATTGGAGTTTCAGCTTCAACATCAGTCCTTCCAATGAACACCCAGGACTGATCTCCTTTAGCATGGACTCGTTGGATCTTGCAGTCCAAGGGACTCTCAAGAGCCTTATCCAACACCACAGTTCAAAAGCATCAATTCTTTGGCGCTCAGCTTTCTTTATAGTCCAACTCTCACATCCATACATGACCACTGGAAAACCCATAGCCTTGACTATACGGACTTTTGTTGGCAAAGTAATGTCTTTGCTTTTTAATATGCTATCTAGGTTGGTCATAACATTCCTTCCAAGGAGTAAGAGTCTTTTAATTTCATGGCTGCAGTCACCATCTGCAGTGATTTTGGAGCCCAGAAAAATAAAGTCAGCCACTGTTTTCACTTTTCCCCATCTACCTGCCATGAAGTGATCGGACCAGATGCCATGATCTTAGTAATCTGAATGTTGAGCTTTAAGCCAACTTTTTCACTCTCCACTTTCACTTTCATCAAGAGGCTCTTTAGTTCTTCTTCACTTTCTGCCATAAGGGTGGTGTCATCTGCATATCTGAGGTTATTGATATTTTTCCCAGCAATCCTGATTCCAGCTTGTGCTTCCTCCAGCCCAGCGTTTCTCATGATGTACTCTGCATATAAGTTAAATAAGCAGGGTGACAGTATACAGCCTTGAGTACTCTTTTTCCTATTTGGAACCAGTCTGTTGTTCCATGTCCAGTTCTAACTGTTGCTCCCTGACCTGCATACAGGTTTCTCAAGAGACAGGTCAGGTGGTCTGGTATTCCCATCTCTTTCAGAATTTTCCACAGTTTATTGTGATCCACACAGTCAAAGGCTTTAGCATAGTCAATAAAGCAGAAATAGATGTTTTTCTGGAACTCTCTTGCTTTTTCGATGATCCATCGGATGTTGGCAATTTGATCTCTGGTTCCTCTGCCTTTTCTAAAACCAGCTTGAACATCTGGAAGTTCACGGTTCACGTATTGCTGAAGCCTGGCTTGGAGAATTTTGAGCATTACTTTACTAGCATGTGAGATGAGTACAATTGTGTGCTAGTTTGAGCATTCTTTGGCATTGCCTTTCTTTAGGATTGGAATGAAAACTGCCCTTTTCCAGTCCTGTGGCCACTGCTGAGTTTTCCAGATTTGCTGGCATATTGAGTGCACCACTTTCACAGCATCATCTTTCAGGATGTCAAATAGCTCAAGTGGAATTCCACCACCTCCACTAGCTTTGTTCATAGTGATGCTTCCTAAGGCCCACTTGACTTCACATTCCAGGATGTCTGGTTCTAGGTGAGTGATCACACCATCATGACGGCCTGGGTCGTGAAGAACTTTTTTGTACAATTCTTCTGTGTATTCTTGCCACCTCTTCTTAATATCTTCTGCTTCTGTTAGGTCCCTACCATTTCTGTCCTTTATTGAGCCCATCTTTGCATGAAACGTTCCCTTGGTATCTCTAATTTTCTTGAAAAAGATCTCTAGTCTTTCCCATTCTATTGTTTTCCTCTATTTCTTTGCATTGATCACTGAGGAAGGCTTTCTTATCTCTCCTTGCTATTCTTTGGAACTGTACATTCAAATGGGTATATCTTTCCTTTTCTCCTTTGCTTTTCACTTCTCATCTTTTCACAGCTATTTGTAAGGCCTCCTCAGACAGCCATTTTGCTTTTTTGCATTTCTATTTCTTGGGGATGGTCTGGATTCCTGTCTCCTGTACAATGTCATGAACCTCCATCCATAGTTCATCAGGCATTCTGTCTATCAGATCTAGTCCTTCAAATCTATTTCTCACTTCTACTGTATAGTCATAAGGGATTTGATTTAGGTCATACCTGAATGGTCTAGTGGTTTTCTCCACTTTCTTCAATTTCAGTCTGAATTTGGCAATAAGGAGTTCATGATCTGATCCACAGTCAGCTCCCAGTCTTGTTTTTGCTGACTGTGTAGAGCTTCTTCATCTTTGGCTGCAAAGAATATAATCAATTTGATTTCAGTATCAACCATCTGGTGATGTCCATGTGTAGAGTCTTCTCTTGTGTTGTTGGAAGAGGGTGTTCGCTATGACCAGTGCGTTCTCTTGGCAGAACTCTGTTAGCCTTTGCCCTGCTTCATTCTGTACTCCAAGGCCAAATTTGCCTGTTATGCCAGGTGTTTCTTGACTTCCTACTTTTGCGTTCCAGTCCCCTACAATGAAAAGGACATCTTTTTTGGGTGTTAGTTCTAGAAGGTCTTGTAGGTCTTCATAGAACTGTTCAACTTCAGCATCTTCAGCGTTACTGGTCAGGGCATAGACTTGAATTACCATGATATTGAAGGTTTGCCTTGAAAACGAACAGAGATCATTCTGACGTTTTTGAGATTGCATCCAAGTACTGCATTTCAGACTCTTTTGTTGACCATGATGGCTACTCCATTTCTTCTAAGGGATTCCTGCCCACAGTAGTAGATATAATGGTCATCTGAGTTAAATTCACCCATTCCAGTCCATCTTAATTCACTGATTCCTAGAATGTCGATGTTCAGTCTTGTCATCTCCTGTTTGACCACTTCCAATTTGCCCTGATTCATGGACCTAACATTCCAGGTTCCTATGCAATATTGCTCTTTACAGCATTGAATCTTGCTTCTATCACCAGTCCCGTTCACAGCTGGGTGTTGTTTTTGCTTTGGCTCCATTCCCTTCATTCTTTCTGTAGTTATTTCTCCACTGATCTCCAGTATCATATTGGGCACCTGCTGACCTAAGGAGTTCATCTTTCAGTGTCCTATCTTTTTGCCTTTTCATACTGTTCGCGCTTTGTTGGAGCAGCTGTGAAGAGAGACCCCGTGTCCAAGGTAAGAGAAACCCAGGTAGGATGGTGGACACTGAGAGAGGGAATCGGGGCAGACAGGCTGAAACTACGGTCACGGACAACTAGCCAATCTGATCACATGGACCACAGCCTTGTCTAACTCAGTGAAACTAAGCCATGCTGTATGGGGCCACCCAAGATGGACAGGTCATGGTGGAGAGGTCTGACAGAATGTGGTCTACTGGAGAAGGGAATGGCAAACCACTTCATTATTCTTGCCTTGACAACCCCATGAACAGTATGAAAAGGGTCAGGAAGACCCTCTGGAAAAGGAAAGGGCAACCCACTCTGGAATTCTTGCCTGGAAAATTCGATAGACAGAGGAGCCTGGCGGGCTGCAGTCTGTGGGATCTCTCAAGAGTCGGACACGCCTTAGCGACTAAACCAAACCATAGAATTAATACTAAACCAGGACTGAAACGTAGTGTTCTGATACTCTGCTTACTTAGTGCTTCTGCAGATTCTGTGAGGTTAGGAACCCCCAGTACAAGAAGGCAAATTTCTTTAGGTCTGGTTTGCAGAGGGAAGCATCCCTGGTGGGAAAATAAGCAGCAAGATTCTATGCAAGCAAGAGAGAAAGTTTTTCTGTTTCAATGGGTCTATTTGGTGTTTCGTCTACATTAAACTGGCATTTGCTCAGCAGCCCTTAAACTGATGAGGGCTTCTTGAAACACACTCCCTTCCTTAGCCAGGGTCATTTAGAATTAGAGCCTGACCTCAGAATGCTGGCCCTGAGTGTATGGAGGTCAGCAACTACATCTTGTCCGTCTTCTCCCAGGGCTCAGCCCAGTGCCGGTCACAGAGCAGGCATCCTTAAATATTTGATGAACATAAGAATCCTGTCAGATGTCCTAGTTCAGTGGCCGCTGTGACTGCTTTTTGTCCGTGCACTTTCTGCTAGTTAAGTCACAGGGGGTGAGCTCTCCAGCGGGAACCTGCCCTCTCTAGGTCCTGCACACATTATTCCTTAGGCTTTAAGAGTCCTTCAACAAGGAACCATGGTGCTCTCCTAGCCATCAAAAGATATTTAGTGAGAAGACACAGTATGTCCTCTCTGCTGTAAAATAGAGATGTGCTGCCCCCGCCCCCCCATCTAACCTACCTTACAGCATTATGAGTCTTATCAAGAATTTGTCCAGATCTTTATGTTAAAAGCTATTTTTCCACCTTTGGGGTAGGGTGGGGTGGGATAAAGAATCCCATAAACACCACTTGTAAGTAACTTTAAGGTAAAGGTACTTCCTAGCTCATTTTATAGATGAGATTTTAAGTTTTGACCATTCCTTATAGAATGAATAAATAAACTTATTAGCTGCTACTTGAAGTAATTTTTTTTTAATTTGGCTCAACAGTAATCCATTTAATCCTAAATTCTGACCTATCCTGCCACTAATCTATAACTTACCTCTGACCATTAGTCTAGAAGAAAGAGTGACAAATTTTTTGAGGAAAAAAAAGCTTTGTGTATCAAGTAGGAATTGCATGAAGGTTCTAAGTAACATAACTTAGTCTGCTGTTCCATGCCATATGTCCTTAAGTATAAATCTATCCTTATCCTTCAGTTCAGTTCAGTCACTCAGTCATGTCCGACACTTTGCCAACCCAGGGACTGCAGCACGCCAGGCTTCCCTGTCCTTCACTATCTCCCAGAGTTTGCTCACACTCATCTGTGGAGTCGGTGATGCCATCCAACCATCTCATCCTCTGTCTTCCCCTTCTCCTCCTGCCTTCAATCTTTCCCAGCATCAGGGTATTTTCCAGTGAGTCAGTTCTTTGCATCAGGTGGCCAAAGTATTGGAGCTTCAGCTTCAGCATCAGTCCTTCCAAAGAATATTCAGGACTGATTTCCTGTAGGACGAACTGGTTGGATCTCCTTGCAGTTCAAGGGACTCTCAAGAGGCTTCTCCAACACCACAGTTCAAAAGCATCAGTTCTTCAATTGATTGAATTAAGCTTCAATCAATTCCTTATCATTTCTTTTTAAAATTTTTATTAGAGTTGATGTACAATGTTGTGTTAGTTTCTGTACAGCAAAGTGAGTCAGTTATATATATATACATATATCCACTCTTCTTTAGACTCTTTTTCCATATAAGTTATTACAGGTTATTATTTGTCTTTTTCTGTCTGATTTACTTCACTCAGTATGACAATCTCTAGCTTCATCCATGTTGCTGCAAATGGCGTTATTTTGTTCATTGTATATAGGTACCACATCTTCTTTATCTACCACTCTGTCAGTGGACATTTCTGTTGTTTCCATGTCTTGGCTATTGCAAATAGTGCTGCAATGAATATTGGGGTGCATGTATCTTTTCAAATTATGGTTTTCTTTGATTAAAGAGAACCCAAAGAATGGGAGAACATATTTGCAAACAAAGTGACCAACAAGGGATTAATCTCCAAAATACATAAGTAATTCAAGCAACTCAATATAAAAAAAAATTTTTTAATGAGCAGATCTAAATAGGCTTATCTCCAAAGAAGATGAACAGATGGCCAGACAGCACATGAAAAGATGCTCAGCATCACTAATGATTAGAGCAATGCAAATCAAAACTATAATGAGGTATCACCTCATACCATCAGAATGGCCATTATCAAAAAATCTACGAACAATAAGTGTTGGAGACAGTGTGGAGAAAAGTGAGTCCTTCTACACTGTTGGTGGGAATGTAAATTGATACAACCATTATGGAGAACAGTATGGAGATTCCTTAAAAAACTAAAAATAGAGCTACCATATAATCCAACAATCCCACTCCTGAGCATATATCTGGAGAAAATTCCCCACTTTTCTATAGCTTGTGTTATACCACTTCACGTCTACAGAAGACCTACACTGGTACCTGTTTTTGCTAACTAAAATAAATCCAGAGGGATTTCCACTTGATGAAAAAAGGCAAAAACTGAAAATAGTGTTCAGCATTTGTTTTGCAGCACCCAGAATGGTAAGACTGGCACCACCAAGCTCCCAAAGAACTATGCTCAGCATCTCAACACCAGCCTCCATGGCTTTGAATTGTGTCTGTGACCATTTGTGCTTTAATCTCTATTTATTTTGTGCACACCCATTAGCAAGATGTATCTAAAGGTATCAGAAAGGTCAAAGAGAGCTCACAAGAATGTTGTACTTAGCATAAAACTGGATGTGTTGATAATTAAGAATTTTGACCATGGTACAAAATAGACACTGTGCCTGCATTGAACTTAATTGCATCCACCATTTGTACCAAGTGCACACAGGAGAGGTTCTTCAAAGCTGCCAAAGTTACTATTACTTCTGCTAGTAGCAAAGTGATCTCCTTTGGTTGGCATCCAGTAATTGATAAAATGGAAAGTCTGTTGCTTGAGTGGACTCATAGATGTACAAAGTTCAGTGTTAAGTTATCCTATGCTTACAGAGAAATCAGTTCATCTTTTCAATAAACTGAAACATAATGATGGTGGTTCAAGCGTGGCAACAGTGGAATTTAAAGGAGGTCATGCCCATCACAAGCATGGAAATTGAAACTATAATCAGAAATCTTCCAGCAAACAAAAGCCCAGGACTAGACAGCTTCACAGCTGAATTCTACCAAAAATTTAGAGAAGAGCTAACACCTATCCTACTCAAACTCTTCCAGAAAATTGCAGAGGAAGGTAAACTTCCAAACTCATTCTATGAGGCCACCATCACCCTAATACCAAAACCAGACAAAGATGCCACAAAAAAAAAGAAAACTACAGGCCAATATCACTGATGAACATAGATGCAAAAATCCTTAACAAAATTCTAGCAAACAGAATCCAGCAACATATTAGAAAGATCATACATCATAAGCAAGTGGGCTTTATCCCAGGGATGCAAGGATTCTTCAATATTTGCAAGTCAATCAATGTGGAGGAATCAACCTGCCTGACTTCAGGCTATATTACGAAGCTACAGTCATCAAGACTGTATGGTACTGGCACAAAGACAGAAATATAGATCAATAAAACAAAATAGAAAGCCCAGAGATAAATCCACGCACCTGTGGACACCTTATCTTTGACAAAGGAGGCAAGAATATACAATGGAGAAAAGATAATCTCTTTAACAAGTGGTGCTGGGAAAACCGGTCAACCATTTGTAAAAGAATGAAGCTAGAACACTTTTTAACACCATACACAAAAATAAACTCAAAATGGATTAAAGATCTAAATGTAAGACCAGAAACTATAAATAAACTCCTAGAGGAAAACATAGGCAAAACACTCTCTGACATAAATCACAGCAGGATCCTCTATGACCCACCTCCCAGAGTAATGGAAATAAAACCAAAAATAAACAAATGGGGCCTAATTAAACTTAAAAGCTTTTGCACAATGAAGGAAACTATAAGCAAGGTGAAAAGACAGCCTTCAGAATGCGAGAAAATAATAGCAAATGAAGTAACTGACAAAGAATTAATCTCAAAAATATATAAGCAGCTCCTGCAGCTGAATTCCAGAAAAATAAACAACCCAATCAAAAAATGGGCCAAAGAACTAAACAGACATTTCTCCAAAGAAGACATACAGATGGCTAACAAACACATGAAAAGATGCTCCACATCACTTATTATCAGAGAAATGCAAATCAAAGCCACAATGAGGTACCATCTCACACTGGTCAGAATGGCTGTTATCAAAAAGTCTACAAACTAATTGCTGGAGAGGGTGCAGAGAAAAAGGAACACTCTCACAGTGTTGGTGGGAATGCAAACTAGTACAGCCACTATGGAGAACAGTGTGGTGATTCCTTAAAAAACTGGAAATAGAACTGCCATATGACCCAGCAATCCCACTGCTGGGCATACACACCGAGGAAACCAGAATTGAAAGAGACACGTGTACCCCAATGTTCATCGCAGCACTGTTTACAATAGCCAGGACATGGAAGCAACCTAGATGTCCATCAGCAGACGAATGGATAAGAAAGCTGTGGTACGGAACCCTCTTACACTGTTGGTGGGAATGCAAACTAGTACAGCCACTATGGAGAACAGTGTGGAGATTCCTTAAAAAACTGGGAATAGAACTGCCATATGATCCAGCAATCCCACTGCTGGGCATACACACCGAAGAAACCAGAATTGAAAGAGACGCGTGTACCCCAATGTTCATTGCAGCACTGTTTACAATAGCCAGGACATGGAAGCAACCTAGACGTCCATCAGCAGACGAATGGATAAGGAAGCTGTGGTACATATACACAAAGGAATATTACTCAGCCATTAAAAAGAATGCATTTGAATCAGTTCTAATGAGGTGGATGAAACTGGAGGCTATTATACAGAGTGAAGTAAGTCAGAAAGAAAAACACCAATACAGTATACTAACACATATATATGGAATTTAGAAAGATGGTAACAATGACCCTGTATGCAAGACAGCAAAAGAGACACAGATGTAAAGAACAGTCCTTTGGACTCTGTGGGAGAAGGCAAGGGTGGGATGATTTGAAAGGGTAGCGTTGAAACGTGTATATTATCATATGTGAAGTGGATCACCGGTCCAGGTTCGATGCATGAGACAGGGTACTCAGGGCTGGTGCACTGGGATGACCCTGGGGAATGGGATGGGGAGGGAGGTGGGAGGGGAGTTCTGGACGGGGAACACATGTGCGCCGGTGGCTAATTCATGTCGATGTATGGCAAAACCACTACAATATTGTAAAGTAATTAGCCTCCAATTAAAATAAATTAATTTAAAAATAAAATAAAATGACCTAAAATGTGAAAATAAATAAATAAATAAAGGAGGTCATGGTGCTTTGATCAGTTTTTGAGGTGAGGGGAATTTCATAGCTTAAAGGTTACTGGAGAGAGTACTTTGGCTGATGCTGAAGCTGCCAGAAAGTTTCCAGAACTGAAGAAAATAATTGTAGAAGTTGGTTATTTGTATAAGCAAGTGTCTTATTGCAAGGAAATAGCAATTTATCGGAAAAAAATTGCCGAGAAAAATCATTAATTTCAATAGAAGAAAGGCAGGCTAAGGGATGTAAAGCACTGAGGGACAGGCTAACCCTGTCCTACTATTAAAACCTCTGGTACTGCTATCCTTAGGCGTTTACTAAGGCACATTCAGGAAACCCGAGGGCACAGAAGGACATTGTTAAGAATACACTTCCTGTTGTGTTTCATTCACATCCGAGTGGTTGGAGTACCCAAGTGATTTTTTCTAAGTAAGTAAGTGGATATATTAGTCCTTTGGTTGAAAAATACTGTAGAGAAAATAACCATGATAATAGGCACCTTTTGACTGTCAGTAATTGTGCTGCTTATCCACCTGGCGTTATTGAGGATGGTGGTATCATTGGTGTTGTGTTCTCACCGCTGAATATAACATCATTGCTTCAACGTATGATCCAGCCTGATAGCTAAAATTAAGGCTTACTCTACACAAAATGTGATCTGTTTTATTATAAATGCTATTGCCAGAAAGGGAAACTCCAAAGCACCTTTATCAGAGATCTGGAAAGACTACAATATAAAATTAACAATCATCAACCTTGGAGATGCTCTTGATCAACTAACAGTCTCAATGAGAAATGGCATTTGGAGGAAACAGTTTCCCGAAGCAGTGAACCAACAATAATAAATACAGCAAAAGTGACTTTGTGTTGGTGGAAGTTGGCAAAGATGAGGTGAAAGAGGTTCTGGCATTCTATGACCAAGGTGAAGAGTTATCTAGGAGCTGGTCATGAAGCTCTCCTGTGAGCTTTCACTGTGACCGACAGAGCTACAGTGACTGCAGAAAAGCATGACTCTAATTTTCAAAGTGCACGAAGGTTTAAGGCTGTTTCGCAGGATGTTCTGAGGACCTACAAAGACTTCTATGACAGAGTGTTGCATGAGGCTAAGTAGTCAAGCATACTCTCATATTTCAAGCCTTCTACATCAGCCATGCAAACACCTAGGCAGGCAGACACAGAAGATGTAGATGTTAGTGACCTATCTGCCCTGATGAGTCTAGATGATGAGATGTTAAGAGGTGACTCTCTTCCTCTCCCTCCAACCTGTCCTCTAGCCGCCACCACCCTAACTTCTCATGACTCAGCCTAGTGCACTGTCATCCCTACCTCTTGGCCTTCCAGTGTCCTTGTTGTCTTTCCGATTCTGATAAGTGAAACCACACTTATTTCTACTTTATCTGGCCTGTGTATTTATCATGTCACTCCACTTTTTACTATATGTTCCAGTTATTTTAGGTTTATATGTTATTTGGTATGATTTGGTAGGTTATTTATTGGATCTGGCAATGCTCAAACACTTTTCCATTTAAAATAATGGTCACTGTTTCTTTGCTTTACGCAGTTTGGGTTTACGAAAGGCTTCCTAGGCCTGCTCTACTTTCAGATAGTGAGGGAAACCAGTATTCCACGGCAGAGGAATCCTACCAATTAACTAAAACCTGATTTATACCCAGTTTCTTTTAGAGTATCATCAATTCTATGTCTCATGAATGCTCACCTGTCATAATTTATGTTGAATCTGGTGGGTAGCCAACTCTCCCATCTGATCCTACTATTTGATATCACACAAAAAATATCTAGGGAACCATAGTATTTCAGTAGTTCTGATTTATTGCTCTATATTACTTTTAGTCAATTGACCATTACCTGTTTTCTCCCCCTGGAGACCTAAGGAAAGAATGGGTGGGTGTAACACTAAAACCCTGGAGTGATGGTAAAGGAAGGAAGCCAAAGGAAACTAGGCAGCCCCATCTTGTCCATCCCTCAAATGAAATACTTACACTGCGTCTTCATTGTATAATTGTATAACGAATTTTTTTAAGTACTATATTGTAAATTTTTCCACACTTCCCCCCCCCACTCCCCCGCCCAAAGGCACACATGTCTAATATGGTGAATGCTAACTCTCCAAGGAGAATCCGTCTTCACTGTACGGACAGATTCTAAATCTTTAAGATGCAAAAATCAATGCTTTCAACTACAGCAGTACTTTCTCAAACTCAGTGGTGAAGGACAATTTTTAAAAAGTTCTAATCTATTGTGGATTGATACCTTTGTAAAATATAGAAAAATGTGTGAGTGAGTAGGAGAGGGAAGAGTAAGGGATGCAAGAAATTTCTGAGTAGTATGAAATGGGTGCATGCATGCTCAGTTGTGTCTGACTTTTTACAGCCCCAAGGACTGTAGCCCACCAGGCTCCTCTGTCCATGAAATTTTCAGGCAAGAATGCTGGAGTTGGTATCTATTTCCTCCTCCAGGGATCTTCCTGACCCAGTGATCAAACCCGCATCTCCTGCATTACAGGCAGATTCTTTACCACTGTGCCACCGATGATTACCCCTCAATAGTTTAAGAGATACAAGTTAAAGTTTGGATTAAAAAAATTACCTGGCTATTTGAGCTATACTTTGAATTCAACTGGCCATAATTAAGTTTGCATTAAGATTGAGTACAAGATACAAAAATTTACAATTATGCATCATTGTTAAATTCTTTTGAGGGTGTTCATTGCTAGTGGGTGCCTTTCAGGCATCCTACAGCATAAGTGGGAAGGTGCCTACATAGTTCTTTAAATATCACTCAAGCTAGCCTATGCTGAACTAGGTCTAATCATCTATTGGTGGAAACATAGGTATATCCTTGTCCTGAGCTTGAGCTTGCAAGGAACTTTTATTCATAATGTTAAATTTATTCATTTTCTCACTGTCTCCAAAGTTCCTGGGACTCAAACACTTTCTGCATTCAATGTTTATAAGTGTTTTTGTGGCAGGCACAGCTAGTCGTCAATCCAACAGCCATTCACCCTTCTTTCTTACAAGAAAACCCAAATTTTGTGCAGGGCATCAATACACCTAGCTAAAAGTATGGACTTTCCCCCCTTCATTATGGCTGGATGACCATGTGACATAATTATGGCCAAAGAAGTTTAAGTAGAAGTCTAGAGGCAAGGCTCCTCGGAAAGCTATTGCTTTCCAACAGAGAAGGACAGATGCAGACTTCTGCCTTTATCTTTCTCTTTATTCTTATTCTCCCTACCGGGGAAGTGGATGTTTTGCTAGAGGTGGAGCAGCCCTATTGTGACCATGAGGCAATCACAAAAATGAACACCACATTCAAATGAAAACAAACCAGAAAGAAGGATCCTGGGATGTTAGTGAATGACACTGTGAACTTTTAATCTCTAAACTTCTTCTTTGAAGAGAAACATAAATCCCTTTTGATTAAGTTACCATCATTGGATTTCTAGTTCACTGAGCCAAATGTAGTTCCTAAATGACCGTTATTTTTATAGAGAGTATTTTTATGTAGTTCATATACTTTGCTAGATGTCTCAGTAAGTTTTAATAACCTAACTTTTAAACGAATAGAGCATTTACTACACTAGACATATTGAGTTGGCCAAAAAGTTTGGGTTTTCTGTACGATGTTACAGAAAACCCAAACAAACTTTCTGGCCAACACAATACTCTATAAGAGCTCACCTCATGGAATGATTCCTAATAAAATAACACTAAAGCTAAGAACTTCTGAATTCTTGGTTTGGTTTGCAATGGAAGAGTTGAGGATATATAATTTTTTTCTTGACTGTCTTTTGTTTTTCCCCTCTGTGACTGGCCTAGGAAAACCTCCAGTTAAGAAACATTTCAATTGGCCCAGAGATGAAAGTTTTATACCCTCCAACCTGTTCTCTAGAAGCCAAGGCTTAATTAATTGACACATATGCAGAGATTAACATATTTAACTCACTAGGATTTGGCAAAGAAATTGTGGTGGATTCTTTTCTAATCAGTTTTACAGAAAATATTCCTGGTGCGTGTTGAAGTTTTTGACTTTTCTCCTTTCCCTTTGGTAAATATTAGCCAAGAAGTGGTGTATAGAAGACGTCGTATGCATGGTGGAAAGGGGAGGCTGACTCTATGTGTGTGTGTGTGTGTGCGTATGTTTGAGACCCCACGGACTGTAGCCCGCCAGACTTTTCTGTCCGTTGAATTCTCCAGGCAGGAATACTGGAGTGGGTTGCATTTCCATGATCTTCCCCACCCAGGGATTGAACCCAGGTCTCCCACATTGCAGGCAGATTCTTTACTATCTGAGTCACCAGGGAAGCCACATATGTTTGCTACCTGGGTTCATTTGGAAATTAGAATTTGTTACATTTGCAGATAACTTTGATTCAGGCTTTTACAAATGAGTTGTGAACCTAAAATGCTCTAAAACAATAAAATCTATTAAAATGAGTAGTAAGCAGAATACTTGTGTACTGAGGCTTTGCACACACACCCAAGATAGCAAGTGTTCAGTATATGCTTGCTGAATTGAATGGTAAGAGCATTAGGGGCATGAGAAAACCCTAGTAATTTACAGACAGATGGCTGGAGTTGTGCAGAACTGTGGAACTTACAGAGTGTACAAGCTGAAGAAAGTTTTGTGAAACATTGGTGATATGTGATTTTTCCATGGTTCCACTGTCTCCCAGCATGAGATGCGATCAGCATATACATGGCAAGTATGCAGCCACTCTGCACTTGGTTCTTTCCACTGAATCCAAGCTTGACTCCATAATCCCAACTCTTCCCTTTCTTGTTACTCTCCCTATCCTTCATGATCCTCAGCACAACTGTTCGCGTTGGTCACAACCAACTTATAAAACCATCATGTGTAATAAAGTTAAATCATCCGGGTAAGAACCACTGAATTGGGGGCACAGGAGGCCTACGTCTTCAATAGGGTTCTGCAAATATTTTTCTTCATCCTTGTTTCCAAAATATGCATAAAATTGTTGGGAGCCGTTCTGGAACTACTGCCGGATGACAAAGTCACGGCACCAATCAAGAAGAAACTGCAAAGCAGTTTCTCTCCAGGATCGGAACCTTCACTCCTTCCTGTTTCTATGCTTCTGTTGTAGCTAGCTGTGTTTCTTTCTTTCTGTTGGGAGCCGTTCTGGATCTACTGCCGGATGACAAAATCATGGCACCACTCAAGAAGAAACTGCAAAGCAGTTTCTCTCCAGGATCGGAACCTTCCCTCCTTCCTGTTTCTATGCTTTTGTTGTCTAACTCTGTTTCATTCTTTGATGGCTGGAGTTGTAGGGGCTTCCATGATGAGATCATGAGAGTCCAGGAAAAAGAAAAATGATCCCTTGCCCCAGAGAAACATTCCAAAAATGATTAAACCTACTGAGGCCCCTGACTGGTGGGTCCCTAACACTCAGCCAGGGAATAAGGCCATGATTATTTGGAAAACAAGCCCTAAGCCTGTTGTGACCTGGCCTCATGAGGAGATTGTTATTGATGACTGGAAAACTTGGGTCATGTATCAGGGAAAATTATAGAAACTAAGCCAATTGCCTTTTTCCCTCAGAATCTAAGCATAAGTGGAAAAGAACTATATGAATTGTATTGTAAATGGTTTCTAGGTAAACTGTGAAAGACTTGTCCCTGCCAGAAATAGTCTTGTATTATGTGGGTAGATGGTAAACAAACCACCACTGACAATGGCTGTACTATGAGAAACTTTTTTCCCTTAGACACTGTTATAGTACTTATTCACTGAAGCAAGATGCTGTATTCACTGTAGTAGCAGGCTGTACAGAAAAAGGGAAAGGCTTTCAAGGGAATATAGGGTACCATCTATTTGTTTGACCAAAATGTATGGAACACCAGTCATGTGCCAAGCATGGCGGTGGACTTTGGGCATACAATCAGTTCAGTTCAGTTCAGTCACTCAGTTGTGTCTGACTCTTTGTGACCCCATGGGCTGAAGCACACCAGGCCTCCCTGTCCATCACCAACTTCTGGAGCTTACTCAAACTTATGTCCATTGAGTTGGTGATGCCATCCTATCATCTCATCCTCTGTCGTCTCCTTCTCCCACCTTCAATCTTCCCAGCATCAATGGTAAGTGAAAATAGATTCAGTTCATTGTCATTTACAGTCTAGTTAAGGAGACAGACATTAATCAAAAAATCACTTGTAGTTCTAGCATTTCTGAATTCCTATGTGATATTTCCCTTGTGGCTCAGCTGGTAAAGAATCTGCCTGCAATGCAGGAGACCTGGGTTCGATCCCTGGGTTGGGAAGATCCCCTGGAGAAAGAAAAGACTACCCACTCCAGTATTCTGGCCTGGAGAATTCCACGGACTCTATAGTCCATGGGGTTGCAAAGAGTCGGACTGAGCGACTTTCACTTTCTCTTTCATGGGATATTTAGGTTAACCAGGTGTGCTTAAGACAAAAGGACTTAAAAACTTTCAGAAGGCATAGTTTAACAGGTTTCTCATAAAATGAGATTGCCAGCACAGAACCATAACGTCCATTGAGTCCAAATTATTTTGTAGAACTACAAGTCTTAATATGTAATGGAAGTTATCTTTTTAAAAAACTGATAAAGATTGTCTAAGAAAATAGAGTAAGGAAAGTCTTGCAGCAAAGTCTTTAGTTCCTCTAATTAGATTTTTAAAAATAAGCAAAGCAAATTCTCTTCTAGAGAATCAAACCAGACCACTGGGATAGCATAAACACTTTTTCCTTGTTAGGGAACCAAAACATACTTAGAACTTTTCTCCCAGTTCTTCCACACTCTGGCATTCTCCCTGGAGCAGTTAATTTCACTCAACATTGGTGCAACATTGCATATCAACTGTACTTCAGTTAAAAAAAACTAACTTAAAGAAAGATAGTGTAACAAGATAGGAATGTTTAGACCATTTTAATATCATTATCCTTATCTAACAATGTATAAAGTTAATATTTTATACTTATATTGCTTATCTTATTAATTTATATTTTAATATTTATAATGTTAACATGTTGGAACAATTATAAATGATATAATAATATAGTATGATTTCCCCCAAGGTTCTTAGAAAAGCCTGAAGATCAGTGAAGGTTAAGGGAAAGGAATGGGTTCTGAGCTAATGCACGTCAATCTATCATAAAGGAACACAAGACTAGAGATGGGAGAAAGAAAGAAAGGAGTACCCTTAGGGAAGGCAAGAAGCTAATGGAAGTGCAGGTTTCTCCTAACCAGAAGGAAACAAGAGGGTGGAGGAAAGGGGAAGCAAGGGGCAGGGGCTGGGAGGGGAGCCAGGAAACATAGCTTAAGGAGAGAGAGGACATTGCCCTGGAAGAGCTGGGCAGATGCATCTGAGATAGGTCCTCCATGTGATGTTGATTCAGGGCTCAGGACTTGGTTAGACACTGAGCCATCATCTCTGGTTTGTCCTGTTTTCACTCAAGGGAATGTCTCCACCACTTGTACTAGGGGACTCTGCTAACTGTCCTCCCTTGGGGCCCATGAGGACTTCATTTCTCTAGCATCTTCCCCTCTGATTGTCTAGGAAGACTGGCTGACAATCCCCTTCCCCTATTTGCTGCCAATGAATACAACACTCCCAAGACACCCTTGAACTCACGAACCCATAGAAAGAGAAGAGGACTGCTGGGGTCTAGACTGGACCCAACCTGTAGAGCAGATATGAGAAATATCTTATACTTGGGGTGGGGGCTCTGAATGAATCCATCTTGGTGCTGGAGGAGCCTTCACCTTCCCTCCTTGCCTTTTTTCCTCCGAGATAGAGTAATAGTTACTGACAATTCTCTTGTAATAATTAAAAATATATGAGTAAAGGAAGGAAATTAAAGTTAACCAAAGGAAACATTAGAATGCCAGAAATACATATTTGCCTTCTTGCTATTTCAAGGAAGAGCCCAGCCATGATCCTATCATTAATTGAAATATATCTACTTCTCACCTTGCTTTGTTCATGAGGATTTAATGTGAGACCACAATGAATGAATATTTAATCACCAAAGTAATGCTTTTAATTTGTTGAAACAGTCTCCTGAATACAAAAGACAGAATGTTTGTGAGCCTAAAGATCTTGTCATCATCATCAAATGTTTATTAAACATAGCCATGGTTTTCTGTTTGATAGTAAATGTATCTAGATATAAAACAGTTATAAACAAATTAAGGCTCATCTGAATATATGCCAAAACCTAGAAGAGAAAGACAAAATTGGTTGTTTATGAAGCTTATTAGGGTTCCAGAAGACAAATAGTATAGAATTAATTTGATAAATTAGTGAAATGGTTTAATGCAATGGGGACATATGTGGCATAGTTAAATAACAATGTTTAGATGGAGGAAGGGTAGCTAAACCTCAGGTCTGCTACATCTTAGCCGTGTGACTTGGAGCAAGTTGCTTAAGCACTTTGTGTTGTTTCAGTTTCCTCTTCTCTAAAATGGAGGCTAAATAATAGAATCATTCACACAGGATGGTGGAAGATGAAAAGCACCCAGGGGCACAAAGTGCCAAATTTAGAACTTAGCATATGATAAGTCTGGAGCAAATAATAATCATTTTCTATTATTGTTTTATTTAATGAATACTTACACAGTGTACCAGACACTGTTCTAATTACTTTGCAAAATAATAATTCATCTATGTGCTAAGCATTATTTTAAGCGCTGTACAGATATTAAGCAGTTTAGTTCTCATCGCAATCCTGTGGGATAGGTACATCACCTACATTTGACAGATAAGGACACTGAAGGCCAGAGATTAAGCAACTTGCTTAAAGATAACAGCCAGTAAGAGTCAGAGCCGGGATTCAAATTGAGACCACCTGCTTCCAGAGGCAGTGCTCTTAGCCATGTGCCACCTGTTCTCCATGTGTTAGCATCATTATCAACTGAGGGTGATACATGAGACATTAACATATATGCATTTGGTAGCTGATTATTAAAGTTTTTTCTATTTTATGTTTTCATAAAATTTATATGTCACTTTAATAAACAGAATTATATTTTAAGCACAAAAGGAGGCTTGGTAATGAAAAAATATACTTGGAATCATTCTAGAAAGGTTAAAAAGATTTATGAGACAAACATCTGTAAGAAATTTAAGGACTCATCAATAATTTCCTGTCTTCTTATGGGATAAAAATCATTCCATTCCTACTTGCTTCTTAAGTTAATAGAATGACCAAATGTGAAAGCACCTGGTAAACTTAAAAAAAAACAACACTATAATTATCTGCCTTTATATTCGTACATATACAGAATAGTATTCATTTGTGTGTGTGATATAAATAAACATATAATATATATGGACATTCTTGAAAAGTTTCTCAAGAGTTACATGATATTCTGTCGATATTGGTTGCCACTGGAAAAGTGAACTGATCAGGACTTAACTTCTGTCAAATCCTTTCTATTGAAACCTAATGACTTGCAGAAATAACATAGAACACATTTTGACCAGAAGGTGGCAATAAAGCATCAGTACTTTCAAAAGGTTCCTGGTGTGAGGACTACTGGTAGGTTTTGTATATCCTTGTACATCCAAGGAGCCGAATATTGTCTGCAGCTTTTGATCATCCAGATTCTATGGGCTACTCCTCACCCTCACCTGTCCCTGCCCTGGAGGACCCCAGGCTCAGACAAGACGTGGTGGGAGCACAGTGCTTTAAGTGTTGCCATTGGAAAAGCACAGGGCTCTGGGGGCAAGGTCATTTATCTGAAAAGTATGACCCATCTTAGAGTTCTCATTTAACTTTATTATATGAGTGAAATGATTATTAGAGTATTATGGTCATTATTTTTAACTCTTTGATGAAGTTTTCCATGTACCAATTTTACTGCATCTAAGAATGTACTTTCTTCTCTTCTTCATCTAAGCAATGGCAAAGATATAATGGGAGACACTGGGTACCCTTTAATTTGGTCCCTTCATTGTTCACCCCAAACAATCATGAAGACACTGACAAGGCTCCCTTTGTTCTGGGAAGTACACATTAGCATTGCCTAGAATAGTTGAAAGAGCCTGGGATTTGTTTTCTAATTATTCTGACACTTGTAAGGAAGACTTTATGCAGGACTATTGCCACAGGTATAGCTGCCAAGACTATTGCAATAGGGGAAAGAGATTGGACTCAACTCCAAATACAAAAACAAGTGGGGATTTATAGCCAAGGAATAGATGTGGGCGTGGGGTGGGGGTAGAGGGGCTGGATGGAAAATTATTTGAGGAGTCTGATGAAAAAAGGCAGATGGGTACATGGTTGCATACCAAAGACAACCTCACAGGCAAGTTATTTGTTATCTTTAGGAATTTCCTTACCCTGGGAAAACCAGCCCATCCCTAGGTCTATGAGGCCCTAAGTTGTTAAGGCATTATAAAAAACCGAAGAAAAATTTAAAGTATGATTAATACAAAGTGCTTTGCTTCTAGCTTTTAAAATACCATTTATGTCAACCAACCAATCACCTCATCAAATAAGAAAGCACTGAATTGACAAGATTATCTGATTTCCAATAACTAATAATCACCATAAGATAATATTTAATTAGTTTCTTCTATATGCTACCTCTTGAGCTAAGTATTTTAAATGCGTAATTGTATCTAATTCACATATTTGTATCTTATTATAGTGGTGATTATACACAGATCTGTACATGCGATAAAATACCATAGAATTATACACAGAGTCCTAACCAAATAATAATAATAATGCATGCAAAAGCTAGTGAAATTTGGATAAGAATGTCTAGTTAATTGTATTGTGGCAATAAATTTCCTGGTTTTGGAGGGGGCTAAGATGGCGGAGGAATAGGATGGGGAGACCACTCTCTCCTCCACAAATTTATCGAAAGAACATCTGAACGCTGAGCAAACTTCACAAAACTACTTCTGAACGCTGGCAGAGGACGTCAGGCATCCACAAAGACAGCGCATTATCTTCAAAAGGATATAGGAGAAATTATAAAAGATAAAAAGAGAGACAAAAGAGTTAGGGACGAAGACCCACCCCGGGGAGGAAGTCGTAAAAGAGGATAAATTTCCAAGCACCAGGAAACCTTCTCACCGGCGGGTTTGGGGGAAGATTTCCAATCTCGGAGGGCAACATAACTGGGAGAAAAAATAAATAAAACCCACAGATTACGTGCCTAAAGGCAACGCCCAGCAAAGAACCCCAGACGCTCGCAGCCGCCACCAGCCAAGTGGGGGCTGAACGGAGAGGAGCGGGCGGCACTGCTTAGGGTAAGGACTGGGCCCGAACGCCCTGAGGGCAATCTGAGGGAGCTAACCTAAGATAGTAACCTCAACTGTGGGACAGCCAGAGAGAGAGAACTATCCCGCGAAAAGCCCAAATCTAAGGCACTGCCGGCCCGCTCACAGAACAAAGGACTGGGCGATCCCAGAGGAGAGCTAGCCGGCTGCAGACCGCCCCATCCCCCGCCGGACACAGCGGGCAGGCGGGGCCCGCCAGGGCCGGAAAGGGGCAAACTCGGCCCCAGAGAGGGCACCCCCTACCAAACTGCAAACAGGCTTCCAGTTTCTAAGCAAAGACTGCCTGAGATCCTGGAGGGTCGACAGCCGCCGGGAAGGTCGCAGCCAGAGACCAGCTCCCCAGAACCGACACAAAGCACACCGGAGCCGGGCGCGCCCGTAAACTGAGGCGGGGACCAGGGAGGTGATAAGCCGCACCGCCCCAACAGGGGAGAGTGCGTTCGCCAAACTCCTGGCTGCATGAGCTGCTCCGACCAGGAATGGCACAAACCGAGGGCGCAACCGAGTCTGCGCCTTTGTGGAGTACCCGGGAACCTGAACCTGAGCGGCTTAGACCTGGGAAGTGCATGCATCTCAGGGTCCACTCCCCGGCCGGCCGAGTAACCTGAAGCCTGAGCTGGGTAGACGGGGAAATCACACACGCCGTGAGCGGGGGCGAACTCAGTGCGGCCGAGACACTGCGAGCTCGCCACACACACGCCAGTGATACAGGTTTGCAGTGTTCCTCCCTCCCCACAGCACGACTGAACAAGCGAACCTAAAGAGACTACCTCCGCCCCTTTGTGGCAGGGCGGAAATTAGATACTGAAGAGACCTCCAAACAGAAGCCAAATAAAAAGAGGGAAGCGCGTTGGAAGTGACAGGCCAACAGATTAAAATCCCTGTAGTTAACACCGACTGCATTGAAAGGGGCCTATAGATCTTGAAAAGTATAAGCAGGAACAGGATCTATCTGAAGCTGAACAGACCCCACACTGCTCACAACAGCTCCAGAGAAAGTCCGGGATATATATTTTTACTATTATCATTTTTTTTTTGAATTTTTTTTTTGAATTTTTTTCTTTTTCTTTATTTTTTCTTTAAGTCCTCTATTACACCTTTAACTTTCATTTTCATAACCCACTATTACCTTGCAAAAAAAAAACTCTATTTTTAAAGCAAACTGCATACATATATCTTATACCTTTTGTGGTTTCTTTTTTTTTACTGTTTTTTTTCCTGTTTTACTTTTTTTACTGTTTATTTTTTTTTTTTACTGTTTTACTGTTTTTTTTTCTTTTTACACTGTTTCCTTTTTTTCTTTTTTTATATTGTATGTTTTATAAGAGTCTAACCTCTACTCTGATTTTTAATCTTTGTTTTACATATTTGATATCAATTTTGTACATTTAAGAACCCAATCTTTAGGACCCATTTTTACTCAGGAATGTGATTACTGGCTTGATTACTCTCTCCCCCTATTGATACTCTTTCTTCTCCCCCAGGGAACCTCTATCTCCCACCCTCCTCCTTCTCTTCTCAACCCAATTCTGTGAATCTCTGAGGGTGTTCTGGGCACCGGAGAACACTTCGGGAACAGAATACTGCCCAGATCTCTCTCTCCCCTCCTGATTCCTCCCTTTCTACTCATGCTCATCTATATTACCTTCCTCCCCCTTCTCTGTGTATCTCTGTGAACCTCTCTGAGGGTTCCAGACTGTGGAGAGCACAGAGGGAAGTGCTTACTGGCTAGACTGCTCTCTCCACGTTTGAGTCCCCCTCTTCTCCTGGTCACCTCAAACCGCCCCCCCCCCCCCCGCCACTCACCTCTCCATGTAACTCAGTGAACCTTTCTGGGTATCCCTCACTGTGGAGAATCTTTTCACCATTAACCTAAAAGTTTTACTATTGATGCTGTATGGATGGAGAAGTCTTGAGGCTACTGCAAGAATAAGACTGAAAGCCAGGGGAAACATTAATTAATAAGAGATCATCCAATAGCCTCCACATATACACTGAAACCAAGCTCCACCCAGGAGCCAATAAGTTCCAGAGCAAGACATACCACGCAAATTCTCCAGCAACGCAGGAACATAGCCCTGAGCATCAATATACAGGCTGCCCAGAGGCACACCAAATCCATAGACATCTCAAAACTCAATACTGGACACTCCATTGCACTCTAGAGAGGAGAAATCCAGCTCCACCCACCAGAACACCGACACAAGCTCCCCCAAACAGGAAGCCTTGACAAGCCACCCGTCCAACCCCACCCACAGTGAGGAACCTCCACAATAAAGAGGAACCTCAAACTACCAGAATACAAAAAGGCCATGCCTAACACAGCAATCTAAACAAGATGAAAAGGCAGAGAAATAC
Source organism: Giraffa tippelskirchi (assembly GCF_054371585.1). Taxonomy (NCBI): domain Eukaryota; kingdom Metazoa; phylum Chordata; class Mammalia; order Artiodactyla; family Giraffidae; genus Giraffa; species Giraffa tippelskirchi. The sequence goes on along the minus strand of NC_137281.1, from coordinate 74,974,312 downwards.
TCAGCAAGTCAAGGAAAATGAGAAATGCCTACCAAACCAAACAAAAGAGGAGGATATAGGGAATCTATCTGAAAAAGAATTTAGAATAATGATAATAAAAATGATCCAAAATCTTGAAAGCAAAATGGAGTTACAGATAAATAGCCTGGAGACAAGGATTGAGAAGATGCAAGAAATGTTTATCAAGGACCTAGAAGAAATAAAAAGGAGTCAATATATAATGAATAATGAAATAAAGGAGATAAAAGACACTCTGGAGGGAACCAACAGTAGAATATCGGAGGCAGAAGATAGGATAAGTGAGGTAGAAGATAGAATGGTGGAAATAAACGAAGCAGAGAGGAAAAAAGAAAAAAGAATCAAAAGAAATGAGGAAAACCTCAGGGACCTCTGGGACAATATGAAACGCCCCAACATTCGAATCATAGGAGTCCCAGAAGAAGAAGATAAAAGGAAAGGCCATGAAAAAATACTTGAGGAGATAATAGTTGAAAATTTCCCTAAAATGAGGAAGGAAATAGTCACAGAAGTCCAAGAAAACCAGAGAGTCCCAAACAGGATAAAAGCAAGGTGAAACACCCCAAGACACATATTAATCAAATTAACAAAGATCAAACACAAAGAACAAATATTAAAAGCAGCAAGGAGAAAACAACAAATAACACACAAGGGGATCCCCATAAGGATAACAGCTGATCTTTCAATAGAAACTCTTCAGGCTAGAAGGGAATGGCAGGACATACTTAAAGTAATGAAAGAGAATAATCTACAACCCAGATTACTGTACCCAGCAAGGATCTCATTCAGATATGAAGGAGAATTCAAAAGCTTTACAGACAAGCAAGAGCTGAGGGAATTCAACACCACCAAACCAGCTCTCCAACAAATACTAAAGGATCTTCTCTAAACAGGAAACACAGAAAGGATGTTTCAACACGAACTCAAAACAACAAAGTAAATGGCAACGGGATCATACTTATCAATAATTACCTTAAATGTAAATGGGTTGAATGCCCCAACCAAAAGACAAAGGCTGGCTGAATGGATACAAAAACAAGACCCCTATATATGCTGTCTACAAGAGACCCACCTCAAAACTAGGGACACATACAGACTGACAGTGAAGGGATGGAAAAACATATTTCATGCAAACGGAGACCAAAAGAAAGCAGGAGTCACAATACTCATTTCAGATAAAATAGACTTTAAAATAAAGGCTGTGAAAAGGGACAAAGAAGGACACTACATAATGATCAAAGGATCAATCCAAGAAGAAGATGTAACAATTATAAATATATATGCACCCAACATAGGAGCACCACAATATATAAGGCAAATACTAACAAGTATGAAAGGGGAAATTAACAATAACACAATAATAGTGGGAGACTTTAATACTCCACTCACACATATGGATAGATCAACTAAACAGAAAATTAACAAGGAAACACAAACTTTAAATGATACAATAGAAAAATTAGATTTAATTGAAATTTACAGGACTTTCCACCCCAAAACAATCAATTTCACCTTTTTCTCAAGTGCACATGGAACTTTCTCCAGGATAGATCACATCCTGGGCCATAAATCTAGCCTTGGTAAATTCCAAAAAATTGAAATCATCCCAGCCATCTTCTCTGACCACAATGCAGTAAGATTAGACCTCAATTACAGCAAAAAAAACTATTAAAAATTCCAACATATGGAGGCTAAACAACACACTTCTGAATAACCAACAAATCACAGAAGAAATCAAAAAAGAAATCAAATTATGCATAGAAACAAATGAAAATGAAAACACAACAACTCAAAACCTATGGGACACTGTAAAAGCAATACTAAGGGGAAGGTTCATAGCAATACAGGCGTACCTCAAGAAACAAGAAAAAAATCAAATAAGTAAACTAACTACACCTAAAGCAACTAGAGAAGGAAGAAATGAAGAACCCCAGGGCCAGTAGAAGGAAAGAAATCTTAAAAATTAGGGCAGAAATAAATGCAAAAGAAACAAAAGAGACCATAGCAAAAATCAACAAAACTAAAAGCTAGTTTTTCGAGAAGATAAACAAAATTGACAAGCTATTAGCCAGACTCATCAAGAAACAAAGGGAGAAGAATCAGATCAACAAAATTAGAAATGAAAATGGAGAGATCACAACAGACTCCACAGAAATACAAAGGATCATAAGAGACTACTACCAACAGCTATATGCTAATAAAATGGACAACTTGGAAGAAATGGACAAATTCTTAGAAAAGTATAACTTTCCAAAGCTGAACCAGGAAGAAATAGAAGATCTTAACAGACCCATCACAAGCACGGAAATCGAAACTGTAATCAGAAATCTTCCAGCAAACAAAAGCCCAGGACCAGACGGCTTCACAGCGGAATTCTACCAAAGATTTAGAGAAGACCTAACACCTATCCTACTCAAACTCTTCCAGAAAATTGCAGAAGATGGTAAACTTCCAAACTCATTCTATGAGCCCACCATCACCCTAATACCAAAACCAGACAAAGATGCCACAAAAAAAGAAAACTACAGGCCAATATCACTGATGAACATAGATGCAAAAATCCTTAATAAAATTCTAGCAAACAGAACCCAACATCATATTAAAAAGATCATGCATCATGACCAAGTGGGCTTTATCCCAGGAATACAAGGTTTCTTGAACATCCGCAAATCAATCAATGTAATACACCACATTAACAAATAGAAAGATAAAAACCATATGCTTATCTCAATAGATGCAGAAAAAGCCTTTGACAAAATTCAACATCCATTTATGATAAAAACCCTCCAGAAAGCAGGAATAGAAGGAACATACCTCAACATAATAAAAGCTATATATGACAAACCCACAGCAAACATTATCCTCAATGGTGAAAAATTGAAAGCATTTCCCCTAAAGTCAGGAACAAGGCAAGGATGCCCACTTTCACCACTACTATTCAACATAGTTTTGGAAGTTTTGGCCACAGCAATCAGAGCGGAAAAAGAAATGAAAGGAATACAGATTGGAAAAGAAGAAGTAAAACTCTCACTGTTTGCAGATGACATGATCCTCTACATAGAAAACCCTAAAGATTCTACCAGAAAATTACTAGAGCTAATCAATGAATATAGTAAAGTTGCAGGATATAAAATTAACACACAGAAATCCCTTGCATTCCTATACTCCAATAATGAGAAAACAGAAAGAGAAATTAAGGAAACAATACCATTCACCACTGCAACAAAAAGAATAAAATACTTAGGAATATATCTACCTAAAGAAACAAAAGACTTATATATAGAAAACTATAAAACACTGATGAAAGAAATCAAAGAGGACACAAACAGATGGAGAAATATACCGTGTTCATGGATTGGAAGAATTAATATAGTGAAAATGAGTATACTACCCAAAGCAATCTATAGATTCAATGAAATCCCTATCAAGCTACCAATGGTATTTTTCACAGAACTAGAACAAATCATTTCACAATTTGTATGGAAATATAAGAAACCTCAAATAGCCAAAGCAATCTTGAGAAAGAAGAATGGAACTGGAGGAATCAACCTGCCTGACTTCAGGCTCTACTACAAAGCCACAGTCATCAAGATAGTATGGTACTGGCACAAAGATAGAAATATAGATCAATGGAACAAAATAGAAAGCCCAGAGATAAACCCACGCACCTATGGACACCTTATCTTCGACAAAGGAGCCAAGAATATACAATGGAGAAAAGATAATCTCTTTAACAAGTGGTGCTGGGAAAACTGGTCAACCACTTGTAAAAGAATGAAACTAGAACACTTCCTAACACCATACACAAAAATAAACTCAAAATGGATTAAAGATCTAAACGTAAGACCAGAAACTATAAAACTCCTAGAGGAAAACATAGGCAAAACACTCTCTGACATAAATCACAGCAGGATACTCCATGACCCACCTCCCAGAATATTGGAAATAAAAGCAAAAATAAACAAATGGAACCGAATTAAAATTAAAAGCTTTTGCACAACAAAGGAAACTATAAGCAAGGTGAAAAGACAGCCTTCAGAATGGGAGAAAATAATAGCAAATGAAGCAACAGACAAACAATTAATCTCAAAAATATACAAGCAACTCTTGCAGCTGAATTCCAGAAAAATAAATGACCCAATCAAAAAATGGGCCAAAATGTTCTAGGTTCCAATATGGTCTGAAAATATGTAAATAAATTCAATTACATTACAGTGCTTGAGAGTTCAACTTCACACACTTAAAAGTATAGGCATTGGGATGGGTCCATGCCAAGAAAGAATGAAATGATGACATATTTTATGGGCTTCTTTCAGCAAGAAATTGTAAAATGTCAACACTCTTTTTTTTTTTTACTATTGTAAAACACCAGACACTAGAGTAACAGTTGTACAAAGATTTTCTTCATCTACCAAGAGAAATTTTAGATCTGAGTCACAAATAACAGATAATATATTTATTTTATACAATTCAGTCCTCTCTAATGGCAAAGAAATTGTCAACATATTTCCAGAATTCTAATTCCATCATTGGTAGATGAATCATAGCATTTTCCATGACACACTTGTTAGAAGCCTTTTTACTTCATTTAGTCTTAATTACAGAGGGAGCATAGAGCACAGGATCAACTGAGTGCTCATATCTGATCTCAATGTTTGGAAAATGTCAGAGATACAAGGTAATCACAGACCCAGTACTTTTCTTTAATATATTATGTGCCTATAGAATTAAATTCATAAAGTAAAAGTCAATGACCTCCACAGTTTTAATAAATGTTTTGTGTCATTTCCTAAATGTTCTCAATTACATTTTACCTTTGGCTATTTCTTTTATTTGGTTTAGTGTGACCTGGTCTTATGGGACTCAATAATTGGATATCAAAATCCAGAAGGCCTGGGGCAAGCCACGTTTCAGTGTGATGCGAGGCTGTGATCTGACTAGGTTAACAGACAGGAGGAGAGGGTGACGTGCCCAGCTCAGTACAAGAATTGCCATAACCCTCAATTCTTGACCTAAACTGTCTCTAGAGGGTAGATTGTAACAGGGGGCGGGAGGGTCATGATCACTGTGGTTTAGGGCTTGTTGATGATAACCATCGCCAGCTCCACCCTGGCCTGGCTGCCTACCTGCAGCAAGGAAAACCAGAGTTCGATTCCATCAACCAATGGCTTAAAATAAGATTTTGAGAATGTGCTGTATGGTTTTCTATGTAAAATGCTACGTGAGTTAACTGAATATCACTTTCAAAGTAGGGAGAAAAGGAAAGAAATTCTAGTATGGAGGCATTAACATTTTTTGAGCATTCTACAGAACTCCCATGTAACAAGATTATCTTCATTTTATTGTCTTACTCACTGGGACTGATTTCAGTTTCATTAGTGTTTCTTTACTGGTGTTTACTGTTTAGTGTTTCTTTACAATTAACCTAGACTTTAATTCTACTCAAATACCAAATGCCATAGAATGTGCTTGTTCATTTTAAAGTTTTGAATATTTTCTCAGACATATTTTCACCTGTATGTCAAAAGAATGAAGCAGGTTGAATAAGTACAGTTTTCTTTATTGTATCCCACACATTTTTGTTAAGGATACAAAAAAGGTCCTGTGAAATCAGCCACCAGGCAATTCTCCCAGCTCAAGGTGGAGTTAAGGGTTGCTGCACACACACAAGACATTGTGGGTCCCTTTGATACGTGGACCCCAATCTAACAAAACAGTGAGCAGAAGCCAGGAAATAAGATCTTAGCTGGCTTTGTGAAGACAAAAATTGGGAGGTAATACAAATGTAAAACTACGAAGTACATCTACACCATGAAATGCTCTGCAGCTGTCAAATGGAAATACAGGGGGTATAGTGATTATTTTTAAATGCATATAGACTACATATCTTTAGTTTGAAATATAACTTTTTAGTTAAAAAAAACTATGTAATATGATACCATTTCTATATATGTTTACATATGTATAGAAAATAGGCTGGATAGATAAACAGCATCATTTGTATGTGTGTTCTATATAGTTGAGAGATAATGGATAATTTTCCTTTTTATTTTCACTTGAATATATTTCCTAGGTTTTTAAATTAGCTTAAATTAGTTAATAAAACTTTCAAGAGAGCAATCAGAAGAACAAGTAGCTGGTAGTATAGGAATCTGAAAACTAACATTTAATTTAGTTACCATTACTAACTCAAAAAACACTTAGCAAGTATTGATTACCTTTCTACTATATGCACAAATCATTACTATGTCCTATTCAGTTCAGTTCAGTTCAGCCGTTCAGTCATGTCCGACTTTGCGACTCCATGAACCGCAGCACGCCAGGCCTCACTGTCCATCACCAACTCCTGGAGTTCACCTAAACTCATGTCCATTGAGTTGGTGATGCCATCCAATCATCCCATCCTCTGTCATCCCCTTCTCCTCCTGCCTTCAATCTTTCCCAGCATCAGAGTCTTTTCAAATGAGTCAGCTCTTCACATCAGGTGGCCAAAGTATTGGAGTTTCAGCTTCAACATCAGTCCTTCCAATGAACACCCACGACTGATCTCCTTTAGGATGGACTGGTTGGGTCTCCTTGCAGTCCAAGCGACTCTTAAGAGTCTTCTCCAACACCATAGTTCATAAGCATCAATTCTTCGGCACTCAGCTTTCTTTGTAGTCCAACTCTCACCTCCATACATGACCACTGGAAAAACCATAGCCTTGACTAGACGGACCTTTGTTGGCAAAGAAATGTCTCTGCTTTTTAATATGCTGTCTAAGTTGGTCATAACTTTCCTTCCAAGAAGTAAGCGTCTTTTAATTTCATGGCTGCAATCACCATCAGCAGTGATTTTGGATCCCAGAAAAATAAAGTCTGACACTGTTTCCACTGTTTCCCCATCTATTTCTCATGAAGTGATGGGACTGGATGCCATGATCTTAGTTTTCTGAATGTTGAGCTTTAAGCCAACTTTTTCACTCTCCTCTTTCACTTTCATCAAGAGGCTCTTTAGTTCTTCTTCACTTTCTGCCATAAGGGTGGTGTCATCTGCATATCTGAGGTTATTGATATTTCTCCCGGCAATCTTGATTCCAGCTTGTGCTTCCTCCAGTCCAGTGTTTCTCATGATGTACTCTGCATATAGGTTAAATAAGCAGGGGGACAATATACAGCCTTGACGTACTCCTTTTCCTATTTGGAACCAGTCTGTTGTTCCATGTCTAGTTCTAACTGTTGCTTCCTGACCTACATACAGGTTTCTCAAGCAGCAGGTCAGGTGGTCTGGTATTCCCGTCTCTTTCAGAATTTTCCACATGAACAGTATGAAAAGGCTATGTCCTGAGGGAAATTTAAACATGTACAACTACTTCTTCGCCATTGAAGACAATTTTAGTAGTGGTAGAGACACACATATAAGCAACGAAAATTAACTTAGAGGCAGACTGGAAGATACAGAAAAAGAACAAACAAGGTGCTGTGTGAAGAGAGGAAAGAGGAGCGACCACTGACAAGACACTGACAGCCATGCTGCAGAGGACCAGAATGAGAAGGTATCATGTTCACCTGTTAGGAGATGCTTTGGAGATGGGCTTCAGCACCACTTGCAAGCCAAGCTGAGGATCTTCAATAACAGAGCTAAGTCCTATCTTCTACTTAAATCTGCCACTTTATGCTCCAACTTAACAGTTTTAGATGTAAATTTATCACTCAAGCAAGAGCTCTTGTATTGCAGATGTCTGGTATGATGCATTCACCAGGAAATATATGTATGTATTTTCTTTTGATGGATGAAATATATTTCTCATCTCTTGAGCCAATATGCCCAACTTATCACAAACAGAGGGATGATGGCTAGTAAACAAGCTACCTAGATGCAGGGAAGACTAATTCAGGGACGAGATAGTGTCGGGAGTCGCGATAGGCATTACTGACAAAATGGAAGCACGGCCCCAACCCCCTCTCCTCATCCCACAGGCACGGTCCCGGGATGAAGGAGTTAGGTCTTGTGATTCTGACTTGTCCTTTCCTTCCTCCGGTTGAGTTGGCTGGAAAGAATGTTATAATCCATAAAATTAACTATTGACATTTGTTCAAGGATCTTTACAAAGAATGCTCCAGGATGAGCACATAGGCTGCAGCTTGAGACCATGGGAAACATTGTTATCTGAAACCTGCCTGTAAGGGGAATGTTTATGGCAAAAGAAGTTTGCTGAGTTTAGGGGTTAGGAATAATTAAGAATAGTTAGAAGCTAAAAGTTTAAGGTATGTTGTAGTGTTGGCATATTTTACTATAGTTTATAGAAACGAGGTATTTTAGAGATGCTAATAGCTAAAAGCCTTTTTAGGAGATGATGAGCTTAAGTTACTAGGGGATAACAGGATTTAAAGAGATAAGAAATAAACTGAGGAATGTAATATACAGCCCAGAGACAAACTTGAGTTACAATGTTATCACAAGGACACTTAAGAGGGAACTCTGAAGGACAACAGTGATTTATGGAGACAGTAAATATGGGTGAGAGGAAACTGAAGATGTCATACCTCTGACCTAATGCTTTTGTAAAAGTATAAAAGAAAACCTGATGCTTAAAATAAACATGCAGCCCAGTGCTTTGAGCAAGAGACTGCATCATTTTGTCCCCCGAGATGCGGTCCAAATGAGTGAGAGGCTGCATCATTCACAGACCCTGTTCATCCCTTCAGGGCGATTCCCTGGCTGCCGGAGCTGGACTCTGGCAAGATAGTGTGGCTACCAATTGCGGGGCGGAGTGGAGATAAACTTTTTCATTCTGGGGACTCCATCTGGGATGAAGTGCTTAGGCGCCCAATAGACTGAGAGAAAGAGGCAGTGACAATGAAAGACCAGAGGCTGCTGGTGAGGCATGGATCTAGCCACCAAATCACACCCCAGACATTCCATTAGTGGACTAGCTGTTACCAAGTGACACACGCACTGCCTTCTTTCCCCTTCTTATCCGAGAGTTTCATATGGAGATAAACCTTTTCTACTCAATTTCACACTCTGCTGCAAGTTTTCTTGTGTCCTGGAGCTCAACTGTATGGTTAAAAAGAAGATGCAAATAGAATAGATAATTACCAAAATCATCAGAGCCCAAAGGACTGTGATATTATTCTCTTACAAATAAACAGCTGTAGGCATTAGCAGATGAGTGTGTCAGAATAGCCACAGTGCTATAAAAACATTAGGTAATGACAACCTTGTCTCACCCCATGCTTGCTTCATTGCTCATCCTGCTCTCCTCCATTAAGAAGTTCAATAACCCTCTTTTCAGTTTGCCAGTGCTAAATGCATACATATTTTGTGGCAAAACCTCAGGACTGGCCTCATTTTCTGATACATGTAATACTGAGTAGGATGGCAACTGTATTAATAGCAATTTATTAAAGGTTGAATTTTAATGTTCAAAGGAATGTTCAAAGAAATGAAACTAAATAGAATGAAGGTGTGAACAAAAGAGCAGCTAAGAGTTGTGAATGCAGCACACCTCGGGTTTATTCCATGGTGTCGAGTCCTTTTCAATCACTAAAAAACCTGTCCATTCAACTTAGCAAGCAAGCTGATCTCTTTCCTAAGTTGGTGAGAAAGCGCAATCTTGCTATTTACCTGTAGTTAACATAACTCTTAAAACTGGAGCTAGCTCATCCATTTCTATTACAGCTGAACTTACCTAAGCTGTAAGATATACACAGACGTGCCTTCCTTTAGATAGGGTATTTTCTAGAGAAAAGTTATTTGACAATTGGATTGTTTCCTCACGGAACTGCATTATAATGTTATCAATGAGTTTAATGACTATCTTTCAATTGAAAACGACTTGGTTTTTAAAATTTTAACTTTGAATTTTTCTAACAACTCTCTATTAAGGGCTGATGTGTGTATATGGAGTTTTCCCATTACTGGGAAGGACACAGAAAATGTAATATATGGTCCTTGTCCTTCAATAGCCCGAAATATAATCATGGAAGGCACAGAGGATTTAAACAATTGATAGACAGGTTAATAAAGTAATGATTAAGGCAGACAGTACTTTAAAAAGGAGAGATTTAGGTGATCTGAAGGAAATAGGTCTCCAACTGGACCTGAATGACACAGAATATTTAAATAAACGAAATGGACCAGGAAGGGCATTTTAGGCAGTGGGCTAGCCTGGGAAAATATCTGGTGTCACTGTTGAACCTGACTTATATTGAGATGGTAGGACTGTTTAACAAATAGAAATATCTTGTAATGTAACTATTATATACAGAATGGATAAACAAGATTCTTCTGTTTAGCACAGAAAACAATTAATATATTCAATATCCTATGATAAACCATAATGGAAAAGAGTACGAAAAAGAATGTGTATGTGTATATATATATATATATATACACATACACATACGTATAATTGAATCACTTTATGGTACAGCAGAAATTAACACAATATTGCAAATAAACTATACATCAAGTTAAAAAACAGAAGTATCTTGCAATGTGTGTACTGACTGTCCTCATATATTAGTTTTCAATTGGTGTTTTAACAAATTACTACAAACTTATTGGCTTAACACAATACTAATCATATGATCTCACTTACATGCAGAATCTTTAGAAACAAAGACCAAGCTCATAAATGCAGAGATCAGGTTGGTTGCCAGAGGTGGCAGTCGGAGGATGGGTAGATGATGGTGGGTGAAATGGGTGAAGGAGGTCAAAAGGTACAAACTTCCAGTTATAAAATAAGTAAGTCACAGGAATGTATTGTACAACATGGCAACTATAGTTATTAATACTGTACTACACACTTGAGAGTTGCTAAGAGGAACCTTAAAAGTTCTCTTCACAAGAAAAAAAATTCTGTAACTATGAATGGGTGTCAGCTAGACTTACTGTGGTGATCATTTCATGTGTTTCTGTGCATGCACGCTCAGCCATGTCTGACTCTGTGACCCCATGGACTGTAGCCCACCAGGCTCCTCTGTCCATGGGATTGTCTAGGCAAGAATACTGGAATGGGTGCCATTTCCTTCTCCAGGGAATCTTCCCAACCAAGGGAGTGAACTTGCGTCTCCCGCATCTTTTACATCGGCAGGCAGCTTCTTTACTTCTGTGCCACCTGGAAAGCCTGATTATTTCATAGTATATACAAATATCGAATGATTATGCTGTACACCTGAAATGAATATAATGTTGCATGTCAATTATACCTCAATTAAAAAAACATACAATTGCACTGTCTTACAGTTCTGTAGAAGTCCAGCGCAGGTCTTACTAAAATCAAGGGATCGACAGGGTAGTTCCTTTCCAGAGTTCCACCCCTGTAGTCTGTCTCTTTGACATTTTCAGCTTCATTTCTTGGCTTGTAGCCCCCTTACTCCATCTTCAAAGCCTGTAAGATTGCAAGATTGCATCTCTCTATTCATTTGGCCATATTTATGTCTTCCTCACTGTACAGCCAGGAAAGCATCTCTGTTTTTAAGAACTTGTTAACTACACTGGGCCCACCAGGACAACCCAGGATATTCTCCCATCTCAAAGTCCTTAACCTTAATCACATCTGGAAAGTCTCTCTTGCTGCATAAAGCACCAGTTTTTTTTTCTCTAATTGCTTTCTTTCCACCCCCATAGTTTTAGTCTAGGTTCTTATCCTTGGACTTGGGTTTACAGCCTAACATGCTAACTGCTCTCCTTGCAGGAGTTTCTCCTTCACTTCAATCCATCCCATGCTTCAGTTCCATACAGACCCTCTTAACACACCGTTAAAAAGAAAAATTCAACTGAGTACATTTCAAAGATCTTACTGGCTTTATTTAACAATCCATGAATTGGGCAGCATCCAGTTCAACAGCTAGAAAGGAGCTCCCAAGAGCTATAGAAAATGAAAGACTTTTACAGGCAGGAGCAGGAATAAGGAAGTTATACTAGGCAAAAAATAAGTTTGGTTGTTGCAAGGATAAATGGCACCCCACTCCACTACTATTGCCTGGAAAATTCCATGGATGGAGGAGTCTGGTAGGCTACAGTCCATGAGGTCGCTAAGAGTCGGACACGACAGAGTGACTTCACTTTCACTTTTCCCTTCCATGCACTGGAGAAGGAAATGGCAACCCATTCCAGTATTCTTGCCTGGAGAATCCCAGAGATGGCGGAGCCTGGTGGGCTGCTGTCTATGGGGTCACACAGAGTTGGACACAACTGAAGCGACTTAGCAGCAGCAGCAGTATCTTAGGGGATGGTAGGAGTCTATCAAGCTGATGGCCTAACTAGTGCTGATTGGACAATTCCAGATTGACTGGATAACATTTCATTTCTGGGAGAGCAGAATGTGTAATTTTTGTACCTGTTAATATGTATTCTGAATACATGTAAAACTTTTCTGAAAGGATGCCCAAGAAACTGTCAATGGATGGAAAGGAAACCTTAACTATTTACATTTTATGCTTTTCAATATTGAGCTCTGACCATATCAATGCATTCTTCTAAAATTAAAAAAAAAAACTAGCACAATAACTTTGATTTAAAAGGACTGGGTGGAAGTGGGAGGGGGGTTCTGGAAGGGGAACACATGTACACCCATGGTGGATTCATGTCAGTGTATGGCAAAACAAATACAATATTGTAAAGTTAAAAAATAGATAAATAAACTAATTTAAAATAAAAAAAATAAAATAAAAGGACTGGATGGGAGGGGAAAATATGGGAGAATGGATACGTGTTTATGTAAGGCTGAGTCCCATCACCATTCACCTGAAACTATCACAACATTGCTAATCAGCTGTACTCCAATACAAAATAAAGTGTTTTTAAAAAATGAGAAAAAGTCACTGATGAACCAGTTAAAGTACTTATTTTGTATAATCTCTATTTTCAAGTACAGTGTGGTTGAAAACAACTAACAATAAATGGTGCCAATGATAAAAATTAAAAAATAAAAGGAAACATATTTTTGAAGGAAATTTTAGATTTGCAGGGAAAAATCACTACTATTTTTCTCCATCCAAACACAACTACTATTCAGAGTGAGTAACATGTTATTTAAAAAAAAAAACCACACACCACTAGTCTCCAAAAAAATCTTGGGAAAGTGAACATGGCTAGATGCCCCCATGACATTGTCCTCTAAAGTGCTCCAACTGCTGGACAAACAGGTCCCATTGTGGGGCAGCAGGGAGATAAATACTTCTGGGTAATCAACAGGAAAGAGACCATGTCACCCATTAAGTGCCTGTCCTGCCAGGTGCTGGCTGAGACAAGCAGAAGCAAAGAAGTCAACTCCTAACCCATGGAATTTACACACTGCTTATGTTTGAAATTAAGTAGATTTAATGATTGTGGGAAGAATGCTATATTTATAACCTAGCTAGCATTTAGAGATTAGAGTCACAATGAATTAGCACTTGTTAATTAGCACTTGCTAAGTACAGATTCTCGGGCCCCTCCCAGACCTCCCAAATCAGAAACCCTGAGGGTAGGAGTGTTTTCTAACAAGCCCTTTGTGCCCTTGTGGTGCAGGCTACAGTTTGAGAACCACTGGTTTAACTCACCATTTTCTCTTGGACCTAGAGATGATCATACTAAGCGAAGTAAGTCAGAATGAAAAAGACAGATGCCATATGATGTCACTTATATGTAGGATCTAAAATAAGACACAAATGAACTTGTCTACAAAACAGGAACAGAGTCACAGACATAGAGAACAGACTTACGATTGCCAACAGAAAGGGAGATTGGGTTGGGAGTTTGGGACTAGCAGATGTAAACTATTATGTCCAGAATGGGTAAACAACATGTCCTGTCCTATAGCACAGGGAACCATGTTCAATATCTTATGGTAAACTATAATGGAAAAGAATATGAAAAGAATATATATGTGTATAACAGAATCACTTAGCTGTACAGCAGAAATCAACACAATGTTGTAAGTCAACTATACTTGAATAAACAAATAAAAAAAATACAAAAAAAAATAGAACTTTTTCTCCACTTCTCTGGAGTCAGGGGGCAAGGATGTGGGAAACTTGTGAAAAATGCATACTCCCAGTGCCACCTCAGACTCAGTGAATCCAAATATTCCATGGAGAAGCCTTGGAATCTACTTCCAGGGATGACTGAGATCCTGACTTAAAGGGAGGGCTTTAAGCTGGTTTACCAGCTGCATGATGTTAGTAAAACAAACCCACCTTCCTCCCTGAATATATCAGATGTTTCTTGCTCTCAAGAGCAAACATCCAGGCTGACCCTACAGCTCAAACAAGATTCTTTCAAACTCTAATAAATAGCAACCTCTTCCAGAACACGTTTGGCATTTCTGACCCCCAGCTGCACAGTGGTCTACATCTCACAATTCTAATTCGACAGTAATCAGGATAAGGAAGTACAGATCCTATATTTTGCTCATACCCACTCCCACAAATAAACACAGAGATGATCCACCTAGGACCTGTTCCTCACTGTCGTCACAGAGAGAGGAGCTTAAGAAATGAGACCCAGGGCAATGAATTTACACAAAGGAGGGATTTAAGAGCAAGGTGTTGCCTGTTGCCCTGGATAACAGCAGACAGCTCTGAGGAGAGAAGATGGCAAGTGTCTCAATTTCCTGCATTGAGTCATATCCTGCAGGTGGTTGAGTGTTTGCATCACTCTTCAGCTGCTTTAAAAGGAAGAGAACTTTCTCATGCCCAATCCTCCATCCCAAACTCCTCATCCCCTGTTTTACGATGGGGGACAGGCAAGGGGAAGAGCTGTTGGGTGCATATTTTCTACATCTTGCTGCTGCTGCTGCGTCACTTTAGTCGTGTCTGACTCTGTGTGACCCCATAGACGGCAGCCCACCAGGCTCCCCTGTCCCTGGGATTCTCCAGGCAAGAACACTGGAGTGGGTTGCCATTTCCTTCTCCAGTGCATGAAAGGGAAAAGTGCAAGTGAAGTCGCTCAGTCGTGTCGGACTCTTCGCGACCCCACGGACTGCAGCCTACCAGTCTCTTCTGTCCATGGGAATTTCCAGGCAAGAGTACTGGAGTGGGGTGCCATTGCCTTCTCCCTTTCTACATCTTAGAACTGGGTAAAGTATTAGTCGCTCAGTCGTGTCCAACTCATTGCAACTCCATGGACTGTAGCCCTCCAGACTCTTCTGTCCATTGGATTTCCCAGGCAAGAATCCTGGAGTGCCATTTCCTTCTCTGGGGGTTCTTCCCAACTCAGGGATCTAACCTGGGTCCCCTGCAATGCAGGCAGATTCTTTACCATCTGAGCCGCTGGGGAAGCCCTAGAACTGGGTAAGCACCACACATTGGAGCTCTCTCCCTGGCAAAGCCCTAAGGGCTGGTGCTTCTGTAGGAAAGCAGTGGGGAGAGGATGAGGAAGCCCCCAGGGAGTCAAACTCATCCAAGGGGTGGGTGCAGTGAGTGGGCTCAGCCACAAGCTCAGAGGTGGACCTCCCCAGTGGCTCGGTGGGTAAAGAGTGTGCCTGCAGTGCGGGAGAAGGAGACACAGGAGATGCAGGTTTGATTCTCTGGGTCGGGAAGATCCCCTGGAGAAGGAAATGGCACCCACTCCAGTATTCTTGCCTGCAGAATCCCATGGACAGAGAAGCCTGGCGGGCTACAGTCCATGAGGTCGCAAAGAGTCAACATGACTGAGCACAAGCAGTGCTCAACCAGTGTCAGCCCAGTCCAAATGGCTAGAAAACAGCATATTCAGAAAAATGGAGACAGTAATCATTTACAGAATAATTTTATGCCTCCTATTCATTCTATAACAATCAAAGTCCACAGTTGTTTTGTCCCAAGTTCAACTACACTGAAGAAATCAGACCACAGCGTGCTGGTCCGGAGTATGTGACCAGGGAGGATCCAAGGACAAGACTATAGTCCTTGACAAACATAGGCACTTACGAGCATCGCTGTAGCAGGAGAAGGATCCACAGTTGTTAAAATCAGCCAATGTTTCTGAACACCAATTGTCACCATTTTTTTTTTCATTGCACTGCAGACCACTACTCCACAGCTGAAAGTCTGGAGACCTATTTATTCTCTGCACATTCTAGTACAGTCAGCTCCACTTAGGAACAGAAAGGGGGAAAAAGACATACTGTGGAAGGCAGGACAGGGCAAGAATGTAATGGCTCTGAGGATCCCTGGTGGGGAGGAGGCAGCTGATGTATGATCACTTCAGGAGGAGAAAAACCAAGAGGAATCTCAGCCTCCATCTGCTGCGATGAGCTGGTGTTTTGGACTTCAGATATCTTAGACTATTGTTTTTTAAAACAATTCATTATTTCTAGGCCACTTTGCTGTAGGAGGAAAAAAGCTCCTGAGTTGAACATGGAGCCACACCATTGTGGAAGTTCACTTATGAGATGCCTCAAGGCCTCACCTCAGGCTCATCCCATCTCAGGTTTCTCCAGGGCTCTCAGAAGGTCAGGGAATTGGGGCCATTTGTGGGGGTGGGGGGGTGGGGTGGGGGGGGGTGAGTAATGCTTTTGTTGCCTCATTCTGTGAGGCTTCCCGAACAAAGGGTGGCTCCTTCTAAAATGAACATAAACTCCTTGAGGACTAGGATCTTAGTTTTGTTTCTTACACTGCTGGGGACTGAATGTTTGTGCCCCCACAAATTCATATATGGAAATCCTACCCGCTAAGGTGATAGTAGTAGGAGGTGGGGCCTTTGGGAGCTAAGTAGGTTATAAGGGCAGACTTCCTCATAATCAGAATTAATGCCCTTAGAAAGGAGACCTAGCTCACCCTTTCTGCCATGTGAGGTTATATTGACAAATACGGTCATCTGTGAACAAGGAAGTAGGATCTCATCAGACACAGAAACTGCCAATGTTACATCTTGGACTTCCAGCTTCCAGAACTGTGAGAAGTAGATTTCTATTGTTTCTAAGCATATAAGTTTATGATATTTTTGTGCTAGGAGTCCAAATGAACTTAGACCCACACCATCCTCAGTGCCTAGAACAGTTCCTGATACAAAGTAAGTTCTCTATAGGTATTTATTATACAGAAAGGGGGGATACCCTGGTAAAGAGTAGAAGCCAGCACTCCTCAAGGTCACTGACAAAGGGCTACAATGGACTTTGTCCTATTTATACCCATTTCACTTTTCCCACCAAGGAGGACCAACAAACACTCACATCGTTCACCTATATGCTTGAGTTTCATGAGATTTCTTTGCATTATTTCCATTGATTGTGTCATGCTTTGCCATTACATATACCTGCTTCATTGACTAGCATTTTTATTCTTCATACTCACTGCAAAAGCTGCTCAGAACTGCAGATGAATATCATGGAGTGCTGGAGAGTCAGGTGCCCCTCTCACATGCCAGGAAACGGTGATACGCTGTGGTAGGTGGTATAGGTCTGAAGGAACGCTGACCAACACAGAGTCCAAAATCCTTATTATACAAAGAGGGATGCTGAGATCCAGAAAAGAGAAATCATCTGCCTGGGAACTAGGCAGCAACTCACTTGTTCAGAAACACCTTGGCCCACTAATATCATGGCAATTTAGCATCACCCTTTGGCCTTCCAGAGTCCCAGCTAAAACAAAAATGTGCTTTTTGGGAAAACTAATTGCTACTGGAATCTATTAAACTCTTTGCTTTTCATGATAACTTTATGGTGAGGTTTTAATGATAGGTTTTATTAATAACTTTACTCATAAACTTATTGGGATGCAGGACAAATCAGTTTGAAGTGGGGGGTGGAAAAGGTCTTAATTCACTGAATAAAAAAAGGAAAGGTGAAGCACCATTTCGAAGAGGCAGCATAGCACAGACAGTAATGACTTTGGAGCGGACTAGCCTGAGCTCATGTCCCAGCTCCGGAGAGCTACTCAGTAGTTCCTTGTCAGTCTCCCCATCTGTCCTTATCTGTAAATGGGAGGCGGTGATAATAGAGCTAGTTAAGTACAAAGAATTCAGGACAGCACCTTATACCTACAAGTTCTCAGGATATAGAAACCATTGTTTTTTTCCCTCCAGGTCTCTTCAGGTAAAACTTTGCTTGCATTTGCTACTTATTTCTGGAATAAAACACATCCAGATCTGTGGTGCATGACCTACTCACCATGTACAAATGTACTGTCTTTCTACTTGGGCCAAGAGGGGAAAGATGAGGAAAACTCCAGAGAGAAAATGGCGCTGGGATGCTACATATGGTGTTCACTCTAAGGGCAGACTTTGTAGACATTAAATCTACTGTTCCATAATGCTCCCATTTTAATCTATTTGAGGGTCATTTAAAGAATCTGGGTTCAGTTTAGTGTTTATTGTGATTGCTTTGGGTTTTCTGGGGGAAGTCTTCATCTTGAGAATGTAAACATCGGGTCTCACAATACATATGAGTAATTCAATTAAACAACTATTTGTGGAACTCATATCAAATGCGAAGCATCGTGTACAGAATTCTGAAGGATGTAAAGATAACTACAAAACAGTTCTCAGACGTTGAACAGGGTAGCTGAATGCATCTAATGACGTTCCTGTCTAAAAGCAGGTGAGGAAGGGATCATTTATAAGAGTTTATTGCATTGTCCTTAATTCCCTCCAAATGCTTCTTATCAACTTCACTTCTAACGTCATAACATTATCCTAAACATCCATCTCTGAGGTTTGCTTTGCTGCAAATATCCTCCGGTGAACTGAGAAGTAAATTACATGATCGGAGATTATTCTGAATGCCATCTAAGAGAAATGAAGGTTTATTTTCTGATGCAAAGAGTAAAGTGACAGTTCCATAAAATAGAATATGTTCTCCTTCCAAGATCACAAAGATATAGAACTGTAAAAGGAAGAACAATTTCATGTTAGCTCTCTGATGAATACCTAGGAAGATTTTATTTTCAATTTTATTTCAAGAAATCTTTAAAGGTCTGAATTTTCAATACTCACTTGGGAGTTTTACTGTATTAGTTAACTGAAAATTAACTGAATTAGTTAACTGAAAACCAAAAGTAACAATGTATAAAACTAGGGGAAATGCCTTTAAATGAAAAAGTTGTATTACCTCACATTATAATTTTTTCATATTCATCCTGCAGTATTAGTATTACATGATGCTGAATTGTAAATACAAGCCTTCAGTGGTTAGCCAGTAGTCTGGAAACCTGGGAGTTTTGAGTATAAATTCTAGTTTTGTATTAACTCACTATCAGTCCTTCTATAAACCTCTCAATATTGTGTTTGCTCATATACTAAGTGGAGATATCCATATTCCCCTGATTCATGGAGCTGAGTCCTCATACACTGCAGAGATTAAGTGAAATAAGACACACGAGAGCCCTTGGTGAAGTGTCAGAAAAAATACAAATAGTAGTAATAAATTACTGTATCTATTAGAGCACAGATGCATGCCAAGCAGCCTAAATCACACTAATACAACCTGTACAAATATCATGCTACATTAAACAAAATATATCCAGAATATGATTCTACTTGTCATAATGGCACCCAAAGAAAGCCCTGTTGACCCATATTATATGACTCCTATAAGATGTTTAACTTCCTTTAATAATCAAGTCCATAATTCAACATATATTACTGCAAGTCTTCTTTTGGAGCTTACACCCCAGTGGACAATTCCTCATCTTTCTCAGGCTTGAATGTGCATACGAGTCATCTGAGAGTTTGATACAAATACAAATTCGAATTCACTGGGCCTGGGGGTGAGGCCTGCTAGTCCAGAACCCCTGCTAGTCCTAGTAAGGAATTAGGTAGCCAATCTTTCAAGCCACATGACAATAAAAATGCTCTACTTCTTAAGAGAAGAGCCCTTAAGGAGTCACAGTAATATTCAGAGTTTAAGGCAGCTGATGGTGGCAGGGGAGAAGAAGACATGTATGAACAAATGGACCTTTTATAACCTTTCAATAAGAGGGTTGGCTCAGAAGCAGCCCAGGAAGGGCAAGGCCCACATGCACCGCTCTGCTCCAATTTCTCCAGGAGGGAGTCACTACCCGCAGGAAGTCTGCCTTGATCAACAGGACGGATCCTATACATCAAAGGTTTTCAACCCTGGTTGCAACATCTCCAAAGCAATCTTTCAAAGTGGGGGCAGGACCCAGATATCAGTACTTTTGAAAGTTCCCCCAAATGATTCTAATGTGCATCCAGGATTGAGAGCCATCATCTTACAGGCAGGGGTTTTTAGACCAGTTATTTCAGGAATTTTAATTATTTTCCTTAAAGACAAATTATTATAACTAACTGTAAGTTATTTTTATAGATTTCAGTAAACCTTTTTATGTACATACATTTGTAAATCAGGTAAACATCTTTTTACATAGCATCTATCCTAGTTTTTAGTTTGGAAAATATGACAACTATATGGAGGAATAATATTTGCAATATAGATGGCAAACATTTAGTGTCACTGGAATATAAAGCTTCCTTTAAAACCTAAAAAAAGGACCGTCACTGCATAGAAAATGGGCAAAAGAAATGAACAGGCAATTCAAAAAGGAAAAAAAATGCATGTGACCAACAAGCAGCTTTTAAAGGTTGACCTTATTAATAATGAAATAGATGCAAATTAAAACAATGAGACTTATGAAAGAGAACAAACAAAAAATCTGAAGGAAAACTATGGAAAGTGATGAGAACTACAAGTAAACTTGGGACTTGAAGCTGCACCTTATTCTCTAGGCTCCTTGTTAAAGCCTTCAGCCACAATAGAATGGTCTCACTGCCCGGAGGACACCATGCTGCAAGGGGCCCACACAGACAGACTGCGGGGAGAGGCCCTGGGACAAGTGGAGAGAGAGATGCCTGGCCAGCCCCCAGCCACTGCTTTCCTCTGCTGTTCTAGCACCAGCCATTATCTGCAACCACAGAAAGATAATGAGCTACAAGCTGGGAGTTGAGTCCTCCCCAAATCTCTTAGACACAGAAGCTGTGGGAGGTAATAAAATGATTATTATTTTGATTATTATTATAACGTGTGTTAGTCACTCAGTCAAGTCCAACTCTTTGCAACCTCATGGATTGTAGCCTGCCTGGCTCCTCTCTCCAAGGACTTCTCCAGGCAAAATATTGGAGTGGGTAGCCATCATAATAAATGATTATTAGTATTGCATGGAGTGATTTTTAAGCCTGTGATAGACAGAGAATTCAGTGCCTGGAAACTGAGTGCTGCCATAACAAAACCCTAAAGCAGTGTCATTGGCTTTGGGAGAGGGTGATGTATGGAACCAGAAGGGCCTTGAGAAAACCATTAGCAGAAATCTGAAAGCGAGAACCAAACCAGAACCACTTCACTGAGTGCTTCCTAAATGCCCAACCCACAGCCAGGAGAGTCAACAATAAGACTATTATTACTGTTTTAAGCTAGGAGACACTGGGATGGTTTGTTACACAGCAATAGGTAACAAAGACACCCCATTCTAGACTGACTGCTGTTCAGTAGGAGAAGCAGAACCACCATAGGGATTAGACACGAGGCAATTGTGGCAGGTGGTTAATCAGTCTACATATGGCTGCAGCTTCTGCTTCTGGTGTTGGGCTTGAAATTGGCAGACCCATCACCTGAGAAAGGAGGATAGACAAACTAGAACTTGTGAAAATAACCCCAAACTCAAAGATGACAAACTGAACCCCACATCTGTGTCCCAACCTTAAAGATACAGATAACCTGCAGGATAAGTTTCTGCCCTTCAACACAGCATTGCATGTACAACTGCCTAGGGATTCAGTCGATCAGGGAGCCAAAGTTGCTAGAGACTGTGGTCGCTCCACCCTAACAAGAGAACCAGGCAACAGTGTGGGAAGCTGCAGCAGCGCCTGGTCCCAGGTCCCAATGTAACAAAACGGCTACAGTCACTTTTCCACAATCCATCAATCTCCACTCACATAAATTTCTCCTGTGACCAACTCTAACCGGTGCCATATGGGGAAGGGAACTCTGGAAAATATAGTTTCAGCTCACTTGACACAATATATGTAACTGTAGGGTCAACTAAATTAATATGGAAGCACGCTTATTGACAAGGCAGATATTTACAAAATACAGTTCAGGAGCAAAAACAGATGAAAAAAACAGAAAATATGGTATGCTCTCATCTTTAAGATATTAATAATATTTTTAAATAGAGAAAAAGTCTGAGAGAATATTAGCAATATCAGCAAAAATATTCAGTTATTCCTGCATTGATACTGTTGTATGCTTTTATTTTCCTTTATTTTGCTCACTGATTTTTCTTATCTATCCATAATCAACTTGCATTATTTATGCTAATAAAGAAAAAGTTTTTTAAGTGGCTTAAGATTAGCACAGTGAAAAGATACACTCAAAATTGTTTTTTCTGAATCACTTGAATCATCTGAAAACCCTGAAAGTCTATTTAAATGAATTTTGAGCTCAGACAACACACAAAAAAATCCTGATTACAAATTAGGAGAATCAGTCTTCCTCAACACTAACAGTGGGTCTGTCTTCCAAAAACTGCTCTTGTCAGAAGCCAGTCATTTTTTCTGGAAGCCAGGAAACTCAGCTACGGTGTCAGAGTTCCAAGGAGAGAGAGGAGAGAGAGTAAGCAACTAGGCGTTCTTTATAGTTTAGATTCAATTTCTGCAGCTCACAACTCAGATATCGACTTTTTCTTTCCTTTATATTCTTTTCTGTTCCATTCAATTCCCTTTTTTCTTACTTTATGATCAACCAAAATTGGTGCTGGCTTCACTCTTGCTGCCAGAAATCTCTTCTGTTACTGTTGTCATTTCAATTGCAAGAAAATGTAAATGTTATGATTTTAAGAGACAGAGAATGGCCACAGGGATTTTTTTGTCTCTTTTTTCAACAATGGCCAGTGAGATCATATTTTCATCCTCTGTCCCCTCCATTATCTCCATCTACACAGTAATAGTAATGGTTCCATCACATAAAGGTCTAAGCCCACTACAGACAAGGGTGGCTTTGCTAAGTAGGAAGCCCTTATAAATCTTTCTTCCATTGGATTGGATTGTATCTGAGAATGGGTGTTTGTCCCTGAGAGGGGTGTGTGTGTGCGCGCGCGCATGTGTGTGTGTGTGTGTGTGTGCCTGTACACATTTGCAATCCTAGAGTTACCCAATGAACACTCAAAAGAATGCAGGGGCAGGTCCACAGCTTCCATGAAGGAGCACTTGAATAAATTTAATGTACTGTTGCTCATTCTAGATGATCCTGCTAGAAGCCCTTCATCTGGAGGATACTTCTGGGCTGGATAATTCAGTTAGGAAAAAACACAGCTAGGGCTATTATATAAACTGTGGGGGAAGGGAAATCAGTTCTAGAAGGAAACCAATCCCTAAGGTAGTGAATGAGATTTCCCAAGAGCTGGGTGGGGATCTGAATTTGAGTAAGGTGGGGAAGTGCTAGAGCCCTATGAAGGGCTTAATTCTCAGAGATTTTTCTTTAGAGTATAAGAGAAGTCATATTTTCCACAGTTTTAAATTCTTTCCAGCACACCTTTAAATTTCTTTCATTTCCCTCACTCACTGTGCTCGTTGGCTAGGGCAGCCATAACGAACTGCCACAAACTGGATGGCTTCAAACAATAGGCATTTATTTTCTCAGAGTTCTGGAGGGTAGAACTCTGAAATCGAAGTACTGGCAAGGCCATGCTCTTTTGGAAGGCTCTAGGAGGGGAATGAAAAAGTTGGCTTAAAAAGAAAAAGGAGAATGAAAAAAATTGGCTTAAATCTCAACATTAAGAAAACTAAGATTATGGCATCCGGTCCCATCACTTCATGGCAAATAGATGGAGAAACAATGGAAACAGTGACAGACTTTATTTTGGGGGGCTCCAAAATCACTGCAGATGGTGACTGCAGCCATGAAATTAAAAGACGCTTGCTCCTTGGAAGAAAAGCTATGACCAACCTAGACAGCATATTAAAAAGCAGAGACATTACTTTGCCAACAAAGGTCTGTCTAGTCAAGGCTATGGTTTTTCCAGTAGTCATGTATGGATGTGAGAGTTGGACTCTAAAGAAAGCTGAACACTGAAGAATTGATGCTTTTGAACTGTGGTGTTCGAGAAGACTCTTGAGAGTCTCTTGTACTACAAGGACATCCACCCAGTCCATCCTAAAGGAAATCAGTCCTGAATATTTATTGGAAAGACTGATGCTGAAGCTGAAACTCCAATACTCTGGCCACCTGGTGGGAAGAACTGACTCACTGGAAAAGACCCTGATGCTGGGAAAGATTGAAGGCGGGAGGAGAAGGGGACGACAGAGAATGAGATGGTTGGATGGTATCACCGACTCGATGGACATGAATTTGAGTAAGCTCCGGGAGTTGGTGATGGACAGGGAGGCCTGGTGTCCTGCAGGCCATGGGGTTGCAAAGAGTCGGACACGACTGAGTGACTGAACAATGACAATGCTCAGGAAAATGTTCGGCTCAGTGTGGTGATGTTATGGAGGGAAGTAAAAGAGAGAACCAGGAGGGGAAGTGAGAGCTGCATGGCCATCCTCACCCACACTCCCTCAGGTGTTAGATAAGACAGCAGGCCGTTAGTCCCCTGGGCCACAACCAAAAGTGAAGTGAGCAGGCATGCAACGAGGGGAGAGGGGCAGGCAGCTGAGGTCAGGAAGATGCCTCAGAGAGGCCTTGAGACAACTCACCTCCCTTCCCCCACAGCGAGGCTGTACCCACAAGCATAAGACAGGATGCTGAAGGGGAAGTTATGGGCCCTTCTTATTTTTCCATCGATAGTCAAAAGTCATGGAAGCACAACGAATAATGAGGAGTTTCAAACAATTCGAAAGAACTAAATGTAGACACTTTGGTGTGTCGTCTGGGTTGGGGCTGCTGATGAGCTGAGATAACTGAGAAGGTGGTTCTCCCTCTCAGGGAAAGTATATCAGATGTTTGGTTATAAATGGTCAGAAAGCATCCTTAAACAAGACAGGGGTATTGATCAGAAAATAATTGTTTGCTGGAAGCAGGGCAGTCTTTTCCATGAGTAATTAAGATGGTGTCACTTGATACCTACTCCAGGGAGAATCACTCTTCCTGTGCAGTGTTATTAACCTGGTGTCATGGCAACAAGCCAGTCAAGGATTCTGTCTCTGGGGTTTTCTTTTATTAATGTGTCTGCTCTTCACAAGTTACAGCTTGCCCTTTCTGTTGTGTTTCTCCAAACACAACTGACAAGCTGGAAGAAAAGGGAGGTAGACTTTAGTATTTAGAGCAAGCCTTCAAGAAAAGCAAAAACAATAAAACAGCTGACTAGCTGTATTGAAAGGTAATCTCCTTCCCCCATACAGGTCCCTATACCTTCATAACTCATGGACCAGTAGCATCAGCATCTCTCAGTTCAGTTCAGTCACTCAGTCATGTCCAACTCTCTGCGACTCCATGGACTGCAGCACGAAAGTCTTCCCTGTCCATCACCAACTCCCAGAGCTTGCTCAAACTCAAGTTCATCAAGTCAATGATGCCATCCAACTATCTCATCCTCTGTCGTCCCCTTCTCCTCCTGCCTTCAATCTTTCTCAGCATCAGGGTCTTTTCCAATGAGTCAGTTCTTCACATCAGGTGGCTGTTGGAAATGCAGATTCTCAGATCCTACCCTAGAATCGGAATTTGACCTTGATCCCCAGGAGTTTCATATTATATGGTTCAAGAAGTACTGCCAAATTTAACCTCCTTTTAAATAGTGACACAGCCAGCAGCTGTGTGCAAGGTATTTCTCTTTTAAGGCAATATGTTTCTTTTTTTTTTCATTAGCCTTGGTGGCCTGATAACATTTCACAAAAACAAGTGGAAAAGAGTAACTGTTTTCTGCAGTAAGAATAAGGATTGGCAATTTAGGCTAAGTTGATCATAAGAAAATGTTTCCAGGCTGTACCATGTATTTTGTCCCTGGGCTTCTCTGGTGCCCTGTCTGGATTAGGAGAGCTGCCCCTCAGACTCTGAGCTCACCTAGTCAGATCAGAGACCGCAGTCTGTGAATCAGGATCCATGTTCCAGAAGCTGCAAATACAGGAGGCTTCTGGTCTAGAAACAGTGCCAAAGAAAAGCTCAAAAGCAAGCTTTGTCTCTTCTAGCCAGGACACAAGATCATGCTGTTGTTTCCTATTCATCACAGCAATGAATGCGTTGTCTAAACCTTGACCTAAGGATCATTATGAAAATGTTTGGATAACTAGAACACCATGTGTGAAGGGCTTTCCTTCATTCCTGACATATGAAATACAACAAGTCAGATCTTACACATAATGAAATGAAAAATGAAGAAATGACCCAGTACTTCCATCAAAAAGCAAATAATAAATCCATTGAATTATCTACATATTGTTCTTCTGAATTATCTACGTATATTGACCAAGGTGGTCAAAGACTTATATGAAAGTGAAAGCTTTTTTGACTTAGTTGTGTCCTACTCTTTGCAACCCCATGGGCCACAGCCCATCAGGCTCCTCTGTCCATGCAGTTCTCCAAGCAAGAACGCTGGAGTGGGTAGCCATTCCCTTCTCCAGGGGATCTTCCCGACCCAGGGATCAAACCTGGGTCTCCTGCACTGCAGACAGAACTATAAACATGAATAAAGAAAAACAAAGATGATTCAAAGAAATGGAAAGATATCCCATGCTCTTGGATTAGAAGAATTAATACTGTTAAAATGGCAATATACTCAAAGCAGTCTATAGATTTAATGCAATTCTTAAAGAGATGGGAATACCAGACCACCTGACCTGCCTCCTGAGAAATCTGTATGCAGGTCAAGAAGGAACAGTTAGACCTGGACATGGAAAAACAGACTGGTTCCAAATTGGGAAAGGAGTACATCAAGGCTGTATATTGTCACCCTGCTTATTCAACTTATATACAGAGTACATCATGAGAAACGCCGGGCTGGATGAAGCACAAGCGGGAATCAAGATTACCGGGAGAATAACCTCAGATACACAGATGACACCACCCTTATGGCAGAAAGCGAAGAACTAAAGAGCCTCTTGATGAAAGTGAAAGAGGAGAGTGAAAAAGTTGGCTTAAAACTCAACATTCAGAAAACTGAGATCATGGCATCCGGTCCCATTACTTCATGGCAAACAGATGGGGAGACAATGGAAACAGTGACAAGACTTTATTTTGGGGGGCTCCAAAATCACTGCAGATGATGACTGTAGCTATGAAATTAAAAGATTCTTGCTCCTTGGAAGAAAAGCTATGACCAACCTAAACAGCATATTAAATAGCAGAGACTTGACTTTGCCGGCAAAGGTCTGTCTAGTCAAAGCTATGGTTTTTCCAGTAGTCATGTATGGATGTGAGAGTTGGACTCGAAAGGAAGCTGAGCGCCAAAGAATTGATGCTTTTGAACTGTGGTGTTGGAGAAGACTCTTGAGAGTCCCTTGGACTGCAAGGAGATCTAACAAGTCAATGCTAAAGGAAATCAGTCCTGAATATTCATTGGAAGGACTGATGCTGAAGCTGAAACTCCAATACTTTGGCCACCTGATGGGAAGAACTGACTCATTGGAAAAGACCCTGATGCTGGGAAAGATTGAAGGCGGGAGGAGAAGGGGACGACAGAGGATGAGATGGCTGAATGGCATCACTGATGGAGACATGAGTTTGAGTAAGCTCCAGGAGTCAGTGATGGACAGGGAAGCCTGGCGCGCTGCAGTCCATGGGGTCACAAAGAGTCAGACACGACTGAGTAACTGAACTGAACTGCTCAAATTACCCATGACATTTTTCACAGAACCAGAACAAATAATCTTAAAATTTATATGAAACTATAAAAACACCAGAATTGCCAAAGCAATCTTAAGGAACAAGAACAAAGCAGGAGGCATAACCCTCCCATACTTCAGACAATACTACAAAACTACAGTAATCAAAGGAGGATAGGGACTTCCCTGGGGTACAGTTTTTAAGACTCTGCACCAGACCATACAGGGACACTAAGATCCCACATGCTGCGGGACGATGAATCCCATGTACTGCAACTAGAGATGTCCACATGCCACAAGGAAGATCCCAGAGGCCACAACTAACACCTGACATGTGTTAGCCGCTCAGTTGTGTCTGACTGTCTGCAATCCCACAGATTACAGCCTGCTAGGTCCTCTGTCCATGGATTCTCCAGGCAAGAATACTGGAGTGGGTAGTCATTTCCTTCTCCAGGGGCTCTTTCCAACCCAGGGATGGAATTCAGGTCTCCTACACTGCAGGCAGGTTCTTTACTGTCTGAGCCACCAGGGAAGCCCTAACACTTGACACAGCCAAATAAATAAATAAATACATATATTTATAAAGGAGCAATCCTCCAGTTTAAAAAAACCCAGCATGGTGTGGGCACAAAAACAGACATATGAATCAATGAAACAGAGAGCCCAGAAATAAACCCACAAACCTATGGTCAATTAATCTTCAACAAAGGAAGCAAGAATATACCATGGGGAAAAGATAGTCTTTTTAGCAAGTGGTGCTGGAAAAGTTGGACAGCCTCATGTAAATCAATGAAGTTAGAACACATCTTCTCACCAGACACAAAAATAAGCTCAAAATGGCTTAAAGACTTAAATATAAGACAAGATACCATAAACTTCTTAGAAGAAATCATAGACAAAACATTCTTTGACATAAATTGTACCACTGTTTTCTTAGGTCAATGTCCAAAGGAAATAGAAATAAAAACAAAAATAAACAAATGGAAACAAATCAAACCTACAGGCTTTTTGCACAGCAGAGGAAACTTAAGCCAAAAGAACAGACAACCTAAGAAATGGGAGAAAATATTTGCCAATGATGTGACCAACATGGCTTAACTTCCAAAATATACAAACAGCTCATACAACTCCACAGAAAAATAAACAACTCAATAAAAAGTGGGCAAAAGATCTAGACAGACATTTCTCCAAAGAAGACACAGATGACTAATAGGCACAAGAAAAGATGCTCGACATTGCTAATCATTAGAGAAATGCAAATTAAAACTACAGTGAAGTACCACATCACATCACACCACATCACACTCATTAGAATGCCCATGATTAAAGTCTACAAATAGCAAAATTGCTGCAGAAGGTGTGGAGAAAAGAGAACCCTCCTACACTATTTGTGGGAAAGTAACTTGGAGCAGCCACTATGGGAAACATTGTGGAGGTTTCTCAGCAAAGTAACGATAGAATTACCATAAAATCCAGCAAGCCCACTTGCTGGCATATATCTGACAAAACTACAGTTCAAAAAGATACACACACCACACTATGTTCATAGCAGCACTATTCACAACGGCCAAAACATGGAAATAACCTAAATGTCTATCTACAGATGAATGGACAAAAAAAGATACATGTCTCTTCTTACATATACACAACAGACTACTACTTAGCCATACAAAAGAATGAAATAATGCCATATACACCAACATGGATGGACCTAGAAATTATCATACTAAGCAAAGTGAGTCAGAAAGAAAAAGATAAATATCATATGATATCACTTATATGTGGAATCAAATATGACACAAATGAACCTATCTATTAAACAGAAACAGACTTAGGGATATAGAGAACAGACTTGTGGTTGCCTAGGGGAGAACCTGCTTGTGGTCCCCAAGGGGGATTGGGGGAGGGGTGGAGTGGGAGGATGGAGTTAGCAGATGTAAGCTTTTGTATATAGAATGGGTAAACAACAAACTCCTACTTCATAGTACAGAGAACTATATTCAATATCTTATGAGAAACCATAATGGAAGAAAATATAAAAAAGAATTTGTACACATGTATAACTGAATCACTTTGCTGTACAGCAGAAATCAACACAACATTGTAAATCAACTATACTTCAATTAAAAATGATTTAAAAAAAAAACAAAAAACCCTGCAAAGTCTATGAGAAGCTTAATCATTTATTATGAGGAGAAACAAAAGGCCTACCTATCATCCAGCGATCCCATCAGATGTTCATCAGTGTCTCTCATTCTGCCCTTCATGCTTCCTAACTTCTTTGAGAACTGATTTTCTCAGCTTGTCCCATCTTTCGAACCCATCCATTGAGCTTTATATTTTACTGACTTTTCTTCATTCTTTAAATTTATTATATTTTAAAAAACTTAATCTTCTGAGGGTTTTTTGCCCATAATGTTCTGCTTTTGTCACATGGTTACATTCCAAATGTTTCTGCAGCCTTGGGTAGAGCACATGTTATCAATGATCTAAGGAGACACATTATTCATCCCTGCACAAGGGAGCACTTTCCAATTAAAGATACTGCTTTGAAAGAGTCTTCCAAATTGGTTTCATTGAGAAAAAAAAAAAAGAAGAAGGCTAAAAGCCTTTCACTTGCAATTTGACAATATCTGGAAAACCTTTGTTAATCATGAAGGTTAGGTGATAACATTTAATTAGCACTGGTTATAAATAGAATATAGGGCTTCCCTCAGGGCTCAGTGGTAAAGAATCTGCCTGCGAATGCAGGGGACACAGATTCAGTCACTAGGTCAGGAAGATCCCCTGGAAAAGGGAATGGCAACCCACTCCAGTATTCTTGCCTGGGAAAGGCTCCCCTGGAATATAGCTTGAAATTTATGTAGGCACAATCTTAAAGTTTCTGAGTAACTGTTGACTGTTCTTTCTACAGTTCCTTCTAAAAATGGGACAATGACATCTAGCAGCCTTTCTTATTTTGGACTTTCAGAGATAGTTTATTTGGGCAAGGGCTGGGTTTTCTTTTGGCCCTTGCCATCTTCAACACCTGGTTCTCAGGTAAGTAGACCAGGGTGAGGTGGAGAAGGAACTGATGAATCCATGGGCATCCACTCCTTTGCCTTTTGTGCTCCTGTATATGAAGTCAGTGTAATTGTGATCATGAGTTCACAGAGGACTATGCAGAGAGAAAATATAGAAGCACCTCAGATCCTTCATTAGCAAACAAGGATTTAGCTACAGCTTTGTTTATAGTACATTAAGGTCGGATATAAAGAAAAGATTTTCAGGGAAAAATAAGTAGTATTTAGAGGAAACCACAATTTGAAAACATACATGCACCCCAATGTTCACTGCAGCACTGTACTCAATAGAGAAGACATGGAAGTAATCGAAGTGTCCGTCTAGATAAAGAAGATATGCTGTATGGACTTCTCCGGTGGTCCAGTAGTTAAGAATCCCCCTGCCAATGTAGGGGACATGGGTTCAGATCTCTGGTCTGGGAAGATTCCACATGCCATGGAGCAACTGAGCTCACACAACACAACTACTGAAGCCTGCAGGCCCCAGGCCCTGCTCTGTAAAAAGAGAAGCCACCACAATGAGAAGCTCTCACACTAGAAAGTAGCTCCTGCTCAAAGCAATGAGAGAAAGCCTGTGCGCAGCAACAAAGACCCCACACAGCCAAAATTAAATATATAAATAAACATTAAAAAAAAAGAAGATACAGTATGTGTAGGTGTGTATATATATGTATGTATGTATGTATGTATGTATGTATGTTTATGGCCTTCTCTGATGGCTCAGTGGCAAAGAACCCGCCTGCCAATGCAGGAGACAAAGGTTCGATCCCTGGGTTGGGAAGATTCCTGGAGAAGGAAGTGGCAACCCACTCCAGTGTTCTTGCCTGGAAAATCCCATGAACAGAAGATCCTGGTGGGCTACAGTCCATGGGGTCACAAAGAGTCGGACAAAATTTAGCAAGTGAGCACACATGCATGCATACACACACACACACACACACACACACACTGGACTACTACTCAGCCATAAAAAAGAATGAAATAATGTCATTTGCAGCAACATAGATGGACCGAGAGATTATCAAACTAAGTACAGTAGGTCAGAGAAAGACAAACATCATATGACATCACGTATATGCGGAATATAAAAAAAAAAAGAACAAATAAACTTATTTACAATACAGAAACAAGACTCACAGATTTAGAAACCAAACTTATGGTTACCAAATGGGAAAAGAAAGGGGAAGGGATAGGGATAAATTAGGAGTTTGGAATTAACATATATACACTGCTATACATAAAATAATCACCAAAGAACTACTATATAGAACAGGGAATTCTACTTACTCAATATTCTGTAATAACCTAAATGGGAAAAGAATCTGGAAAAAAGGATAGGTATATGTATAACTGAATCACTTTTCTGTATACCTGAAACTAACACAACATTGTAAATCAATATTCTCAATAAAAATTTTTTAAAAATTTAAATAAAATAAATGAAAAAAGGAGTATTTAACTTGTCAGTCAGGGATCTCCAGAAAAACAGAACCAACAGGATGTTCTGCCTGCCTCAGGGGTCCCCCATCTTTTTTCTCTTAAGAAGTAGTGAAGTGAAAGTTGCTCAGTCATGTCCGACTCTTTGCGGACCCATGGACTGTAGCCTGCCAGGCTCCTCTGTCCATGGAATTCTCCAGGCCAGAATACTGGAGTGGGTAGCTGTTCCCTTCACCAGGGGATCTTCTCAACCCAGGGATCAAACCCAGTTCTCCTGCACTGCAGGAGGATTCTTTAACATCTGAGCCACCAGGGAAGCAACTTCAGCTGATTGCATGAGGCCCATCTGTATTACAGAGGATAATCTGCTTTCCTCAAAGTTTACTGATTTAATGGTTAATCTCATCTAAAAAACACCTCCACCAGCTACATCCTGACATGCATTTAACCAGATATCAGGGTACCATGGCCTAGCCAAGCTGACACATAAAATTAGCCATCACATTTGGCTATTCTAAGAGTTGGAATTGGGATAGATTTGTTATAATATCCTCAGACAAATGCCCTCAAATCACTTTGAATGGTGTGTTTTGATAAAGGAATAAGGGCCAAGGAGCTTTCAATGTCACTGCTGTGCTGGCAGAAACTGTGAAAGCCGTGCTTCTCACTTTATTTCAGTACGGGCTCCCGCAGGGTGGAGCCGTAATAAGCGGGCAGGCTCTGGTGACAGATCACCGGAGTCTGCATCCTGACTCTACTGCTCTCTGTGCGGTTTGACAGCACTCACTTTTATTCCTCTCTGCTTCAGTTTCTCCCTCCATGTGAAACAGAGATGGGTTTGAATGTACTAAATCGCAGGAAATGTGTAGAACAGTGCAAGGAACATGTTAAGTCTTCAATAAATATTAGCTTTTATTACTACCTGTATTAAAAAGAAAGTCGAACATTTTCTTAATGTTTGCCCATCTTAGAGATAGGGGGTTTTTTGGTTTTGGTTTATTTGTTTTGTTTTTAAACCTGTGGCCTTACAGAAAGTTATACCAGCTTCACCCCTTCCCACATTTACCTTGGGGTTGGCATTTCAGTGTCCCTTAAGGAGTACTCCATGTAAGCATGTTGTTTTTCACCAGCATGGCCAGGGAACAATTGTAGAGGCTCTTGTTAATAAGTCTGAACATGATGGGTAGAAGATTGGTTTTTCAGTGAGCAGATGGCAAGGAGGTGTTATGATTCTATGAAACTTGCAAGTGGACCACCCCACTGCAATAAATTGATTAGTAAATACTACATCAGTAAGGCTAGTCTAAGGAAAAATATGCAAGAATTTGATGTTGCAAAAACAAGCAGCTAGTATCTTTTTACCAAATAAATTCACATCCCTCAAAAGAACCATCTCTTAGTTCCTTTAAATAGCACTTCTTTTCAGCATTTAAGATAGAATTTTATTACCAAAACCTTGACTAATAAACAACTTTTCCAGGAAATGGATGCTCATATTTATAACATCTTCCATGTATCTATATTGGTACTTGGCATTTCATGGGAGCTATCACATTAAAGAGGTAGGTGCTCCTGTTTATGGTACTTCCCAGGTGGCACAGTGGTAAATAACCTGCCTGCCAATGTGGAGAGATGCAAGAGATGCAGGTTCTATTCCTGGATCAGGAAGATCCCCTGGGGTAGGAAATGGCAACCCACTCCAGTATTCTTGCCTGGAATATCCCTTGGACAGAGGAGCCTGGAGGGCTACAGTCCATGGTGTCACAAAGAGTCGGACACAACTGAGCATGCATGCTCCTGCTTACATTTTGCATGTGAAGAAGATAATTCTCAGAGAGGTGTGCTGACTTGTTCAAGGGTTCACAGAAGGTTATTGGTTGATAAACGAATTCAACAATGTAGCAGGATACAATATTAAGTGAAATTTGCTCAGTTGTGTCCAACTCTTTGTGATGCCATGGACTATACAGTCCATGAAATTCTCCAGGCCAGAATATTGGAGCGAGTAGTCTTTCCCTTCTCCAGTGGATCTTCCCGATCCAGGAATTGAACCAGGGCCTCCTGCATTGCAGGTGGATTCTTTACCAACTGAGCTATCAGAGATACAAGATTAACATACAGAAATTGGTGGCATTTCTTTATACCAACAATGAAATAGCAGAAGAGGGGAGTTAAAAAAATAACTTTTAAAATTGTATCCCCTAAAATAAAATACTTAGGAATAAACCTGACCAAGGAGGTGAAATATTTATATGCTGAGAACTATAAGACATGAACAAAGGAAATTCAATATGATTCAAAGAAATGGAAGGATATCCCATGCTCTTGGATTGGAAGAATTAATATCATTTAAATGGTCATTGCAGAGTACATCATGTAAAATGCTGGGCTGGATGAATCACAAACTGGAATCAAGATTGCTGGGAGAAATACCAACAACTTGAGTGATGTATGTGATACCACTCTAATGGCGGAAAGCAAAGAGAAACTAAAGAGCATCTTGATGAGGGTGAGAGAGGAGAGTGAAAAAGATGGTTTAAAACTCAAAATTCAAAAAATTAAGATCATAGCATCCAGTCCCATCACTTCATGACAAATAGATGAGGAAAAAGTAGAAACAGTGACAGATTTTATTTTCTTGGGCTACAATATCACTGAGCACAGCAGCCGTGGTGGCACACTGAGCGCGGCCGAGAGGAGCTATCTGGGGCTGGAGGTCAGGGGCGGTGGCCAAGAGGTGCTACCCTGTGACCGAGGTCAGGGGTGGCGGCCGAGAGGAACTACCATGAGTTCGAGGTAGGGGAGGTGGCTGTGCTTTGTTGGAACAGCCGTGAAGAGAGACCCCACATCCAAGGTAAGAGAAACCCAGGTAAGACGGTGGGCACTGAGAGAGGGGATCAGGGGGCAGACAGGCTGAAACTACAGTCACGGACAACTAGCCAATCTGATCACATGGACCACAGCCTTTTTTAACTCAATGAAACTAAGTCATGCCATGTGGGGCCACCCAAGATGGACGGGTCATGGTGGAGAGGTCTGACAGAATGTGGTCCACTGGAGAAGGGAATGGCAAACCACTTCAGTGTTCTTGCCTTGAGAACCCCATGAACAGTATGAAAAGGCAAAAAGATAGTACACTGAAAGATGAACTCCCCAGGTCAGTAGGTTCCCAATAGGCTACTGGAGATCAGTGGAGAAATAACTACAGAAAGAATGAAGAGATGGAGCCAAAGAAAAAACAACACCCAGTTGTGAGTGGGACTGGTGATAGAAGCAAGATTTGATGTTGTGAAGAGCAATATTGCATAGGAACCTGGAATGTTAGGTCCATGAATCAGGGCAAATTGGAAGTGGTCAAACAGGATATGACAAGACTGAACATCAGCATTCTAGGAATCAGTGAACTAAGATGGACTGGAATGGGTGAATTTAACTCAGATGACCATTAAATTTACTACTGCGGGCAAGAATCCCTTAGAAGAAATGGAATAGCCATCATAGTCAACGAAAGAGTCCAAAATGCAGTACTTGGATGCAATCTCAAAAACGACAGAATGATCTCTGTTCGTTTTCAAGGCAAACCATTCAATATCACGGTAATTCAAGCCTATGCCCCGACGAGTAACGCTGAAGAAGCTGAAGTTGAACGGTTCTATGAAGACCTACAAGACCTTCTAGAACTAACACCCAAAAAAGATGTCCTTTTCATTATAGGGGACTGGAATGCAAAAGTAGGAAGTCAGGAAACACCTGGCATAACAGGCAAATTTGGCCTTGGAGTACAGAAAGAAGCAGGGCAAAGGCTAATAGAGTTTTGCCAAGAGAACGCACTGATCATAGCAAACACCCTCTTCCAACAACACAGGAGAAGACTCTATACATGGACATCACCAGATGGTCAACATCGAAATCAGATTGATTATATTCTTTGCAGCCAAAGATGAAGAAGCTCTATACAGTCAGCAAAAACAAGACTGGGAGCTGACTGTGGATCTGATCATGAACTCCTTATTGCCAAATTCAGACTGAAAATGAAGAAAGTAGGGAAAACCACTAGACCATTCAGGTATGACCTAAATCAAATCCCTTATGACTATACAGTAGAAATGAGAAATAGATTTGAAGGACTAGATCTGATAGACAGAACACCTGATGAACTATGGACAGAGGTTCGTGACATTGTACAGGAGACAGGGATCAAGACAATCCCCAAGAAAAAGAAATGCAAAAAGGCAAAATGGCTGTCTGAGGAGGCCTTACAAATAGCTGTGAAAAGAAGAGAAGTGAAAAGCAAAGGAGAAAAGGAAAGATATTCCCATCTGAATGCAGAGTTCCAAAGAATAGCAAGGAGAGATAAGAAAGCCTTCCTCAGCAATCAGTGCAAAGAAATAGAAGAAAACAATAGAATGGGAAAGACTAGAGATCTTTTCAAGAAAATTAGAGATACCAAGGGAACATGTCATGCAAAGATGGGCTCAATAAAGGACAGAAATGGTAGGGACCTAACAGAAGCAGAAAATATTAAGAAGAGGTGGCAAGAATACACAGAAGAATTGTACAAAAAAGTTCTTCATGACCCAGACAATCATGATGGTGTGATCACTCACCTAGAGCCAGACATCCTGGAATGTGAAGTCAAGTGGGCCTTAGGAAGCATCACTACAAACAAAGCTAGTGGAGGTAATGGAATTCCAGTTGAGCTATTTCAAATCCTAAAAGATGATGCTGTGAAAGTTCTGCACTCAATATGCCAGCAAATCTGGAAAACTCAGCAGTGGCCACAGGACTGGAAAAGGGCAGTTTTCATTCCAATCCCAAAGAAAGGCAATGCCAAAGAATGCTCAAACTACCGCACAATTGCACTCATCTCACACACTAGTAAAGTAATGCTTAACATTCTCCAAGCCAGGCTTCAGCAATACGTGAACCATGAACTTCCAGATGTTCAAGCTGATTTTAGAAAAGGCAGAGGAACCAGAGATCAAATTGCCAACATCCGATGGATCATCGAAAAAGCAAGAGAGTACCATAAAAAATCTATTTCTGCTTCATTGACTATGCCAAAGCCTTTGACTGTGTGGATCACAATAAACTGTGGAAAATTCTGAAAGAGATGGAATTACCAGATGACCTGATCTGCCGCTTGAGAAACCTGTATGCAACTCAGGAAGCAACAGTTAGAACTGGACATGGAACAACAGGCTGGTTCCAAATAAGAAAAGGAGTACATCAAGGCTGTATATTGTCACCCTGCTTATTTAACTTATATGCAGAGTACATCATGAGAAATGCTGGGCTGGAGGAAGCACAAGCTGGAATCATGATTGCCAGGAGAAATATAAATAATCTGAAATATGCAGATGACACCACCCTTATGGCAGAAAGTGAAGAAGAACTAAAGAGCCTCTTGATGAAAGTGAAAGTGGAGAGTGAAAAAGTTGGCTTAAAGCTCAACATTCAGAAAACTAAGATCATGGCATCTGGTCCCATCACTTCATGGCAGATAGATGGGGAAACAGTGGCTGACTTTATTTTTCTGGGCTCCAAAATCACTGCTGATGGTGATTGCAGCCATGAAACAAAAGACACTTACTCCTTGGAAGGAAAGTTATGACCAACCTAGACAGCATATTAAAAAGCAGAGACATTACTTTGCCAACAAAGGTCCATCTAGTCAAGGCTATGGGTTTTCCAGGAGTCATGTATGGATGTGAGAGTTGGACTATAAAGAAAGCTGAGAGCCGAAGAATTGATGCTTTTGAACTGCAGTGTTGGAGAAGACTCTTGAGAGTCCCTTGGGCTGCAAGGAGATCCAACCAATCCATCCTAAAGGAGATCAGTCCTGGGTGTTCATTGGAAGGACTGATGCTGAAGCTGAAACTCCAATACTTTGGCCACCTCATGCGAAGAGCTGACTCATTGGAAAAGACCCTAATGCTGGGAAGGATTGAAGGCAGGAGGAGAAGGGGACGACAGAGGATGAGATGGTTGGATGGCATCACTGACTCGATGGATATGTATTTGGGTGGACTCAGGGAGTTAATGATGGACAGGGAGGCCTGGCATGCTGTGGTTCATGGGGTCGCAAAGAGTCGGACACAACTGAGCGACTGAACTGAACTGAATATCACTGCAGTAAGTGACTGCAGCCATGAAATTAAAAGACACTTGCTCTTTGGAAGGAAAACTGTGACAAACCTAACAGTGTGTTAAACTATGACATCAGTTTGCTGACAAAGATTGTATAGTTAAAGCTATGGTTTTTCCAGGAATCACATACGAATGTGAGAGTTGGACCATACAGAAGACTGAGCACCAAAGAATAGATGCTTTTGAACTGTGGTGCCGGAGAAGACTCTTGAGAGTCCCTTGGACAGCAAGGAGATCAAACCAGTCAGTTCTAAAGGAAATCAACCCTGAATATTCATTGGAAGAACTGATGCTGAAGCTGAAGTTCCAATACTTTGGCCACTTGACATGAAGAGCCAACTTGTTGGAAAAGACCCTGATGCTGGAAAAGATTGAGGGCAGGGAGAGAAGAGGATGACAGAGGATGAGATGGTTGGATGGCATCACTGACTTAATGGACATGAGTTTGAGCAAACTCCAGGAGAGAGTGTAGGACAGGGAAGCGTGGTGTGCTGCAGTCCATGGAGTCACAAAGAATCAGACACAAGTAAGTGACTCAACAGCAACAACAAATGGTCATACTACTCAAAGCAAACTACAGATTTAATCCCTATCAAATTATCTATGACATTTTTCACAGAACTAGAACAAATAATCCTAAAATTCATATAGAACCATAAAAGACCCAGAATTGCCAAAGCAATCCTAGAGGAAAAGAACAAAGTAGGAGGCATAACCTTCACAGACTTCAGACAATACTGCAAAGCTACAATAATCAAAACAGCATGGTATTGGCACAAAGACAGGCATATGGATCAACAGAACAGAATAGAGAGTCCAGAAATAAACCCACACACCAAAGGTCAAAAAGCTTCTCCGTCCATGAATTTTTCAAGCAAGAATACTGGAGCAGGTTGCTATTTCCTCTCCCAGGGGATCTTCCCCACCCAGGGATTGAACCTGAGTCTCCTGTGTCTCCTGCATTATAGACAGATTCTTTACCATTGAGCCATAGGGGAAGCCCTAATAATGATTAGCAAAACCTTATACAGTTAAATTAATTACTGATGAAATCACTTCACTAACTAGTTGTCTCTGTATAGTTTGAATGCTTTAATAAATTAAGTACTCACAAACTACTTGCTTAATTATTATAAAAACACATCTTAAAGGGAAAAAAGAACAAGGATTATGAGGGTGTGAATTTTGGTGATGTTTTCCATAAAGTAGGTCTTTCACTGTCCCTCACATCACACCACACGTGTAGCCATCTACTTTGCTTGGCTTGACTGGGTTGATTACCTCTGAATCACTGATAGAACAGGACCCATTTTTTAATACTTCAGAAAACTGGAGAGAGGAGGGTAGTTGGGGAGTGGGAAGTCCTTCTTTCTAGGAAACCCAAATGTCTGATAACTCATCTAGTTACAAAGATCATGGTTCTGTTCAACTCATACAGCTGTATGTCCTAGTATTGATATTGTCTTCTCCATAAGGCACAAAACACTTCACATTTTCAATTTTTCAGCACAGAGGGATTGAGTACACTGTTGTAACCAAGAGCAAAACCCTGAGTCCAATTTGGAGACCTTGATTTTCACAATATTTTCAAATCCTCTAATCAAGCCTTCTTTCTCTTACCCATATTTTTTTCCCTTGCTTCTCTGCTGCTTTCTCTACATAATTTGTCTTAACACATGAAGAAAGCACTTTTAAATACAAAGAGGAAAATGGATGGTGATCATTACAAATGACCTACTAGAACTGAGGCCATTCAGTTCACTTATTTCAGCATACAAAAGTGTTTCTTCTGAAATACCCCAAAGCACCGAGATAAGTGTTTTCAGATATAATTTCATGTGATTACCCCATAATAAGAGCCCTTATCCACAACTCTCTATCAGGTCTTATAAGCACATATGCAAACTACCTTCAAGTAAATCCTATGCATCAATTTTTTTTTTTTCCATGAAGATTCACTTTGCAGGTCAACTTTTATAATATTGTTGTTGTTGTTTAGTCACTAAATCGTATCCAACTGTTTTGCAACTCCATGAACAGTAGCCTGTCAGGCTCCTCTGTCCATTAGATTTTCCAGGCAAGAATACTGGAATGGGTTGCCATTTTCTTCTCCAAGGATATTTCTGACCCAGGGATTGAACCCGAGTCCCCTGCATTGGCAGGCAGATTCTTTACCGCTGAACTGTGAGGGAAGGCCCTGATAATGTTGCCACTCTATCAAATAGCAAGAAAGGAAAGTTTGAAGTTGGGAGAGATCTGGAACAATCTTTGTCACAAAAATTTGTCCCATGTCAAATATATTTCCTCCCTGAGAAAAAAACTACAAAGCAAGGCAGAAAAACTCGTGGAGTAAAATGCAAAGTTAAATATTTAAATATAAAACCAGAAACATTAAGTTGCTATTATGGACTTACTTTGCTGCCAAATGAAGCAAAGAATGTTTTAAACTAATATTTAAGAGAGGGCAGTGCAGTTTCAGAAGACTGGTATAGAATTTATTTTTACCCATTATTTTTTCCTAGAGCAGGGATTTTTATTCTGAAACCTTTATGGGCTTCAGGGATTTGTGAATTCTTAGAAATTTGGAGCTGTTCTTATGTATACAGGCTTTTCTTTTTTTTTTTTCTGGGAGATGATCTGTAGTTACTGGCCAATTTTCAAAGGAGTCTAATCTAAGAATCACTGTTCTTAGATGATTTTTTAAGACAGATAGGAAACTTGAATGCAACGATATCAGCTCAAGTCCAGTGTTCATGAGATCAAAGATGTACATTTGAGGTATGTTTCTTTGGGAGACAATCAGATCAGGATTGTCTGGACAGTTGCAGCAAAACCAGACAGAGAAATTAGAGAACAGCTGAGAACTGGATTTAGACAGGCCCATGGTATGAACTATGGTAACATTCAATGCTATACCAAAATCATCATCATCACCATTTCAGTAGCTGAACCCAAAAAATTTTTTTTTACTCCTTGTT
Organism: Giraffa tippelskirchi; assembly: GCF_054371585.1. Classification (NCBI taxonomy): domain Eukaryota; kingdom Metazoa; phylum Chordata; class Mammalia; order Artiodactyla; family Giraffidae; genus Giraffa; species Giraffa tippelskirchi. The sequence continues at coordinate 74,933,006 of NC_137281.1, read as the reverse complement.
GTTGTTGTTCAGTGGCTCAGTCATGTCCGACTCTTTGAGACCCCATGGGCTGCAGCAAGCCAGGCTTCCCTGTCCCTCACCATCTCCAAGAGCTTGCTCAAACTCAGGTCCATTGAGTCAGTGATGCTATCCAACCATCTCATCCTCTCTTGTCCCCTTCTCCTCCTCTCTTCAATCTTTCCCAGCAGCAGAGTCTTTTCTAATGAGTCAGTTCTTTGCATCAGGTGGCCAAACTACTAAAGCTTCAGCTTCAGCATCAATCCTTCCAATGAATATTCAGGATTTATTTCCTTTAGGATTGACTGGTTGGATCTCCATGCAGTCCAAGGGACTCTCAAGAGTCTTATTCAACACCACAGTTCAAAAGCATCAATTCTTTGCACTCAGTCTTCTTTATGATCCAACTCTCACATCCATACATGACTACTGGAAAAATCATAGCTTTGACTATATGGACTTTTGTTGCAAAGAGCCACATAAAATCCAATTCCTATTCAACAGGCAGCCTTCCATGACATCTTTCAAGGATCCAGGCTCCTTGCATCTTATGACTCTGTCTTCTTGTATTGCCTTGGAGTCCTCTCTTATAACTTAAATATCTTGCCAATAGATAAGGGAAGAGAAAGAAGGTATGGAGGATCACATGAGGGTTGGACATCATTTTACCCATACTCCTTCAGTCAAAACTCAATCACAGAACCAAATCTAACTGTAAGGGAGGTTAGAAAATGTAGTCTAGCTGCATACTCAGGAGGTAGAAATATAACTTGTGAACAAAGCACATTTCTGCCCTATTCTCGTAAGTGAAAATAGCAGTGCCAGGAAGAGTTTGGAGATGGAGAAGACATAATCCTTCAGATACTAGAAGAAAGTCCAGTATCATAGTCAGACCAATGTATCCCACATGTAATAGGCTGGAAGACAGAGGCAGAAGAGGCAGAGGAGACAGAGAAGGGTCTAGAGGATGGAGTGGGCACAGTGACACAAAACCTATGAGCAAAAACATTCAGAATTTCAGATACAGAGGCAGCAGGAATTTGAAATTTCCTTAGTCAGTAGTAGAGCAAATTAAGCAATAGAGGCTTATGAATGACTTGCTCGAGTAAGTGGCAGGGCTGGGATTCAAAGAGGTCTGGCTCTAGAGTTGACAACCTTAGCCACTATGCATACTGCCTTTTTTATTTAGAAAGTCAAATTTGGCCAGAATTTCATGTAACATATTACTTTCTTAATGGCAGTGCGAGTGAAGACTTGCACTTTCCCCCTCGCCTGAGAGCTCATCTGCAATTTTGTTTCTAGAAAGCCATCCCAGAGTCACCCATTTAGTATTAAGGAGACGTGGGGTTTGGAGTGGAGGATAAGATTAGAGTCAGACAAGAGCTAGGATGAAATAACCAAGAGCTAGGAAGATTATAGAGATGTGGCCTGGGCGCAATGGTAGGGAGTCAAGGCAGACCATATGTGACTTGACTCCTAAACCAGCGTGGTGGACAAGAGCTATGCCGATTCCTCCTATTCGAGGTCAGCATTGGTGCTAGAGCCGTTCAGAGCCTACAGACAGGATCAGCTGCGGGGGAGGCACAGGGGAAACTGATAAGACCTGCCATCATCTATCCTCAAATGTTATTGGTAACCTTACTCTGCTTCATGGTCCCAGAAAACAGCCCTAACTAATCCTAACTTCCTGAGAAGTGTCCTGGGATGAAACAAGGCAACTCAATCAGTACATGCCCTTCAGAGCACAAAGCAAATGCCCCACTGAGAATATGGAGGACCTGGGACAGCATATTTGCTTACAAGTGAGAATTAATAATAAAAATGACAGTGAACATGTACAAGACACAGCACTAGAGCTATATATATATTTACCCAATTTTACAGATTTAAAATTGAGTAATAGCAACTTATGAATGACTTGCTCAAGTAAGTGGCAGGGCTGGGATTCAAAGAGGTCTGGCTCTAAAGTTGACGACCTTAGCCACTATGCATACTGCCTTTTTTATTTAGAAAGTCAAATTTGGCCAGAATTTCATGTAACATATTACTTTCTTAATGGCAGTGCAGTGAAGACTTGCACTTTCCCCCTCCCCTGAGAGCTCATCTGCAATTTTGTTTCTAGAAAGCCATCCCATCCTTTTGGAATGAAGACTAAATCATGGATATCCAAAGAATAAGTCACAGACAGTTCACTGGAGTGACTGTCCTCTCAAAGAGTGTACTCTAATATGCTGTCACAAGCTCTGCAGTCACATGTCACAAATAAATCACTGCAGAATGTCAAGATTAGGAGAAACCTTAGGGACCACAGTCCCACCCACTTTAGTGCAGAGAGGCTAAGTAGTTTGCAAGATCCCTCAGGGACAAAAACAACTTGTCCTAACTTCCATGATAAAAATACTTCCCTCCTGACCTCAGACCATTTATTTTCCCTACTTAGTATAAGGGGATCATGAGGGTTAAGAGCCAGAAACTTCTAATGGTTGTATAAGAGACTGCATTAATTCTTTGGCCAAGACATTTCTCCAAAGAAGACATACAGATGGCTAACAAACACATGAAAAGATGCTCAACATCACTCATTATTAGAGAAATGCAAATCAAAACCACAATGAGGTACCATTTCACACCAGTCAGAATGGCTGCTATCCAAAAGTCTACAAGCAATAAATGCTGAGAGGGTGTGGAGAAAAGGGAACCCTCTTACACTGTTGGTGGGAATGCAAACTAGTACAGCCACTATGGAGAACAGTGTGGAGATTCCTTAAAAAACTGGGAATAGAACTGCCATATGACCCAGCAATCCCAGTGCTGGGCATACACACTGAGGAAACCAGAACTGAAGGAGACACGTGTACCCCAATGTTCATCCCAGCACTGTTTACAATAGCCAGGACATGGAAACAACCTAGATGTCCATCAGCAGATGAATGGATAAGGAAGCTGTGGTACATATACACAATGGAATATTACTCAGCCATTAAAAAGAATACATTTGAATCAGTTCTATTGAGATGGATGAAACTGGAGCCCATTATACAGAGTGAAGTAAGCCAGAAAGAAAAACACCAATACAGTATACTAATGCATATATATGGAATTTGAAAGATGGTAACGATAACCCTATATGCGAGACAGAATAAGAGACACAGATGCATAGAACAGTCTTATGGACTCTGAGGGAGAAGGTGACGGTGGGACGTTCTGGGAGAATAGCATTGAAACGTGTATATTATCATATGTGAAACAGAACACCATTCCAGGTTCAATGCATGAGACAAATGCTCAGGGCTGGGGCAATGGGATGACCCAGAGGGATGGGATGGGGAGGGAGGTGGGAGGGGGGTTCAGGATGGGGAACACATGTAAACCCATGGCTGATTCATGTCAATGTATGGCAAAAAACACTACAATATTGTAAAGTAATTAGCCCCCAAATGAAATAAATAAATTTATTAAAAAAAAAAAAAAAGAATTCTTTGGCCACTAGAGGGACTGTGAAAAAGATAAAAGGGTTCAACTTCATGGAATTTATTTTCTATAAAATAAGAAACCCAGCATCTTACATAACTAATCAGGAATTATATAGCCATCTGTTTAGACATTTATTCATTCATCCCAGCATTTGTTCATCTATCCATTTAGGCATTTATTCATCCATTTGCTAAAGGATCTACTCATTCCAGAATATCTACTGAGACAAAATTTAGGCTCAAACCTGGGTATTTTTAGTATTTTCAGTCACTATTTTTCTTTCCACCAGGTTGCCAGATTTCGTTAACAATCCCAGTATATGGGATTCCAGTACATTCCATTATAAAATTAACTTTATATTAAATATGTTTGGGGACCCAGAATCAAGTCATTAGTTATAGCACAGTTTGCAGTTTTCATCCATTAATCCAAAGAGGACTTATTCACTCTGGAGTATTTCCTTTGTTTCTCAAGACTATTTCTGACCTCAAGGTGTCTTTTCACGGGCCCACATGCTTGGTCTCAAGCTGATCATGGACAAGGCTTAGTCAACAATAAACTATCTTCAGTACCAAAAATGTACTCAGATTTCTGCTTAAGGCCTTTGTTGTTCTTGTTGAAAAGTACACTCTTCACTGTGGCAAAGATATGTATTCTCAGTTTTCTTGGAGAAGAGTGGAAAAGTGATCCCCACATCCTGCTTCCCTATCATGACCAATCAGTGTTGTTTGTGCAAACGCTGAAATTTTACCTTTTGTGCCTAATAATTCTACTTACCAACCCAGAGTTCTCTGAGCTCTAAGAAGTCTAAAATGATTTAGTTCAGCATTTAGTTCTCACCTGAGAACATTATTTTCTGATGGTAGTAAGGTAAGTAACTACTCAGGTAAACAAAGCAGGTTGCTGAGGTGCCAACATTCTGAATATGTTTATTCATGCTTGTATTTACGATTGTAAAATGTTTTCCATGCTACAAATGTTTGTTAAAAACAAGCTGTTACAAATCAATAAATAATACCAGCTACAACTACTCTCTACTATAAACAGAATAAGCAGAAAATAAACAAATGCTACTACTTTGGTATACACAGACATGCATTTTCTGTTATAAAGCTGATAATGCCATCATTTTTATTTCTTTGTAGTATTTTCCCTTGTGATACAAGTTTTTATTGCACATTTCTTTGCACTTGTCTTACCAGTTCAGGTTGACAGCATATAAAAGAATTACAGGAAACTGTTTTTCTACCAAGGGAGAGGGGCTTATTTTCTGCCATATAGTCATTTATATAACAAATGAAAAAGAAGCAAGGTACAAAAATTAGTGTGTGTGATATGTGCTCAAAGTTGGGAATACTGACTGGTATGAAAGGTTCTTAACTAGCTGCTCATCAAAATCATATATAATAGCCATTAAAAACTCCCTTAGCTAGCAGCATGGAAGTCATTGACTTGTTTATTCAAAGAGTAGACAAACAGAATTCCTGGATACTGTTTCCATTCGGGTTTTCCAGCTCGTATGGTTCCAGCTGACGATACTCAAAAGTCACACGATTTATATGTTTTCCACTGGAGACCATGCGCACCACCGTGTGGTCACAGCCAACTTTCATCTGGGCTATAATTCATGGAAAAAGTAAGTTTCCCAGTAGGTTAGAAACCGCATAGCCAAGCCATTTCTGTCCACAAGATCACTTAAACAGGGCGGAAGCAAGGAGATGTAGCTTCCTCTCACGTACTCAAACCAAGCATCTACCATCAGGTGAAATGGTTTTGTTTTCATTTTTATTATAATATACAGCTGACCCGTGAACAACCTGCATGTTAGGGCCGAGGACCCTCCCCCCAGGTGAAAATCTGCATATAATTTATCATCTCTCCTCCACATCCATAGTTCCTTCAGATCGGAGGTTCCATATCCTCGGGTTCAACCAACCCAGGGGGGTGTAGTACTGCAATATCTACTGTTGAAAACAATCCTTGTCTATGTGGACCTGAGAAGTTCAAATCCCTGCTGTTCAAGAGTCAACTGTGTAATTAGTTGTTGAGTAGTGAAACTGAACTCAGCCTTTCTCCTCTTGTGCAAGAACACTGTCAGTCAAATAAAACTGACTATAAGAAGAAGAGATCTCCTTGTGCTTTTTATGTTCTCCTGCTTCCAAGGCTTTGGTGGTGAAGGCAGATGAAGGCAAGCATCTGTCTGTCCCTGACGCACCTTTCCTCTAGCTGTATTCTCAGTGGGGATAGTGCCGCCCCCTTGGGACAGGTTGGAAATTTACAGGGGCTGTTTTTTTCCATTCTATTTGGGGGCGCCGGAGAAGGCAATGGCACCCCACTCCAGTACTCTTGCCTGGAAAATCCCATGGACGGAGGAGCCTGGTAGGCTGCAGCCCATGGGGTCGCTAAGAGTCGGACATGACTGAGCGACTTCACTTTCACTTTTCCCTTTCATGCACTGGAGAAGGAAATGGCAACCCACTCCAGTATTCTTGCCTGGAGAATCCCAGGGACGGCGGAGCCTGGTGGGCTGCCGTCTATGGGGTCGCACAGAGTCGGACACGACTGAAGCGACTTAGCAGCAGCAGCAGCATTTGGGGGCCCACATGGCATCTAGTGGGCAGGGTTAAAGGATGGACTGTACCGCCGGACAGTTATGTAGACCAAAAATATCACCTGTTTATTGTTTTCTAGCCTAGATAATGATTCTGTTTTACATATAAATAAAAATAGCATTTGCATGGTTTAGACATACACTAAATATACTAATTTTCGTTCTATTGTTCACCTGTATTTTTTCTAATTTTTTCCTGTAATTCTTATATGGGATGGCTTTTGCAATCTTTGCCTGGCTCCTCTGTCCATGGGATTTTCCAGGCAAGAATAATGGAGGGGGTTAAATTTTTTTTCAGCTTTGTTGAGGTATAGTTGACAGAAATTGTGTGTATTTAAGGTGTACAATATGATGGTTTTATATAAATACACATTGTGAAATGATCATTACAATCAAGCTAATTAACAGTTATTACCTCACAGAATTACCTTTTTTTCTTATCATTTCCCTCTCCCCTTCTGACAACCATCTGTTTGTACTCTACCTACATGAGTTTCTGTTCTATAAAACTCAGTATATTTATTAAAAATTATTTTTATTTTATTTCTTCAACCTCAAGCTGGTTCCCGAGGCAAGATTTATCTACCCTACAATAACCCTTCCTGCTATTTTAGCTTTCTCAATCTTTTTCCCCCTCTTTGTCTCTATAAGGACTAAATTCTGAGAAACATTATTATCCTTGTAGAACAGCTACTTCAAAAACATGCACCTGGGTTTAAATGAAGTAAAACAGCCACATAGTCATTTAGGTAAAAGTCAATTTGGAGACATAATAAAGTATAAAATCCTGTAATTATTTTAATATAAGCGCCAGGGAGTCTAGACTAAGCTTCTATGACGAGGTCCAAAGTTAATTTTCTTTAAATGATTGGGAAGGTCATTCTTTTCTGATCTTACTCTGAACTTTAATCTACATAACGTGCCTTGTTTCCTTTAGTTAATGTGCATATAATTTATTTATTATTTGACATAATTCCTAATTCAATCTAATCTAAAGGGCAGGATACCTAAGAGTTCTTCATTGTATGAACAATTTAGGAGGGGCTCATGGAGAAGGAAATGGCAACCCATTCCAGTGTTCTTGCCTGGAGAATCCCGGGGATGGGGGAGCCTGGTGGGCTGCCGTCTATGGGGTCACACAGAGTCGGACACGACTGAAGCGACTTAGCAGCAGCAGTAGCATGGAAACATGATGAATGAAAGGAAAAAGTGAAGTCTAAAATGAACCAATGAGTCAGATAATTCAAGCCTTCGAATTATCGTAAGACTGGTTTCAATTATTTAGATAAAACAGGCAAAATATTTGGCTTTGATCACCGCCTTTTGGAGAAGGAAATGGCAACCCACTCTTCTTGCCTGGAGAATTCCATGGACAGAGAAGCCCGGCGGGCTACAGTCCATGGGGTCACAAAGAGTCGGACTAACACACACACACACGTTTACATAAACCAAATTATATAATTCATGCACCAAAGTTACTATAGCTTCAATGATCTAAATTTTAAGGGATGAGTGTTAGATCAGTTCTTAAGCCAATCTTTTTATCCAGCTCAAACACAGATCTCCTCACACGTGCCCTCCGTCAGCCTGGAAGGATCCAGTGCCTTTGAGAACGCAAAGGGAGAGAAGCCACTGGCTTAAACCAGGGCTCAAGTGTAAATTAGCGTAAACTAGCCCCAAATTTTTAGCAAAGTGGGTTTTTAGAAATATTTTCCCTTTATCTGTGTATATTAATTCTATTCCAGAGAGGTTTTGCTTAAGATTCCAGCATTAGCTCAGAGAGTGAAAATACTGGTGGGCAGATCTGGGTTTAATTAAAACAGATAACAGCTGATCAAAAGGAGGTCTGATGTGCAGTTTCATTATTTAGTTGGTGTGTGATGTGTGCTTACAAGAGAGGAAGGGGGCTATGATAAGGGATGAAAGATTTCTCTTCTGTTTGACTTTTGTCTTTTAATCGATAATCACTGGTTCCTGCATCTGAAGGACAGAAATGGGAGACCTTTATAGAAAGGTTTCACATAACCCTCTCTCTCCTCACTTGGTCTTCATTAATTAATTTGGTCATGAGTCAGCAATTCCACCTTTGCCCCACCCCACCTGAGCCTGATCAAATGGAAACTCCTCACTGATTCATAATAAAGAAGACCTGATTCTGTTTGGTGCCACACCATGAGCTAACCTGGTCTTTTATTACCAGTGACCACTTTTAGATTTCAGAGTTGACTTCTCTTTTGGCAGTAGTCTTTTCAGAGGCTGGTTTTGCTGTTAGAACTTGGGAACATTCTAGCAGTTCTGAGAATTTCTAATAAAGTGAATCACCTTTTAATGTATTTACTATGAGTAATACACACACACATACATATATATGGTAAAATTACTTAGATATTACTTTATCATTATATTATTACTAATTGATGATACATACACTATATGAACCATGGTTTTCAAAGTCAGCAAACTCTTTAGCCTTGAGAGGATGAAAGCAGGGACTTTCAAGAAGGTAGAACAAGCACAGAACCAAAAAACGTTGCCATTTTCATAGTTTTACCTAGGGCCAACCTTAAACATGCAAGTTTGTTACTTCATAAGTTTCTTTCCCAATGTTGGATATTGTGGTCATGCGTTCTTGATACTGTGTATAGACTCAAGTGCAAAATCCTCATATTGGTTCCATGTGTAAAATCAAAGCGTTTTTTTGGTGGAACTTGCCCTTTCATGTGTAAATAATTTGAAGAGTTTTATTTAAGGACGCAGTCTTGTTGTTGTTGTTGTTCAGTCACTCAGTCATGTCTGACTCTTTGCAACCCCACAGACCACAGTACCCCAGGCCTCCCCGTCCTTCACTGTCTCCTGGAGTTCTCTCAGACTCATGCCCTCAGTCTTTCCCAGCATCAGGGTAAAACAATCTTAACAGGCACATAAAGAATAATCAAAGAATCATCTTACCTGGGCCATGTAAAGGGTAGCAGAGATCAGCTAAAAGCAGCATCTTGGAAGGGTCCAAACCAGTTCCTCCCAGCAGCTCCACAAAGTCTCCTATTCCCCCACAGCCTGCGGAGGACTTCTAAGAGATCAAAGCAGCAGAGGAAGATATATTTAAATCACCTACTGAAGTCAAACCAATGGCAAATTGGTGAATTCACTCCTTTAGTCCTAGACATCCTGGAAGTGCCATTTAACTTAACATCCATGACTCCGGAAATTAAGACTTTTTAAAGAAAAAAAAAAAAAAGGAATTGCTTTTCTAAATTGGTTGGGTAATCATTTTTTAAAATGTGTGTGCATTTAAAAAACATTTTTTACAAGTGCAAGGACTAAAACGATGAAATCAAAATCTTTAAACTCCATCTACGGTATATAAAAATTGCATCTAAAAGTGGTTTGATTTTTAAATCATTTGGACACACATACTGAGTTATTTGAATTTCTTAATGCATGCAGTCAGCGTTTTTATAAATAGGGCTTCTATATCAGTTTTTTCCTTCAACTTACCTCTTTTCCTCTTCTTTATAAAAGACTTTTTTTTTTGCTATGGAGACAATTCTTACCCACTGTGTACAGGGCTCATGTTCTTGTATGAAGAGTTGAATAAGCCATTTAGAAGTAAAGGGAAAAAAATGTAATTGCCTTTCCCTTGAGTAGAGGGTGTTCAGGGAGAGCATGACTTAAGACTAAACATTCCAGCTGGTTCTATAGGTTCCAAATTTCACAGGAGGAGGTGAAGGGCAAAAGGCAGACTCAGGAGAGAGAAACGGGAAATAGGAAGTTGGGAAGAAATAGAAACTAAAATGAGGGGAATAGGGACTTCGCTGGTGATCCAGTGGTTAAGAATCCATGCTTCCAATGCAAGGTGCGTGGATCCAATCCCTGGTCAGGGAACTAGGACCCCAAATTCTGTGCAGGGCAGCCAACAACAACAACAACAACAAAAAAAAGAGGGGAACAAAATCAAGAAACAAAGAGGTTGGGAGCACGTACTCCTTGGCATTCGGTGAGTTTTCTCTCCTCTTCCCAAACCTCTCAGCTATTCTCAGTGAACAATGGCAGAAGCTGAGTCATGTAGGGACCTCTGGGGTTCGGCTCTTCAACCACGATCCTCTAGATTTCTTTGTGAAGGTTCTACCTCCCTGGACTAAGTTACTCTCATCTCTTACCTAAACTATGATGATGGCCTTTTAGGTCCACTCCTGCACCCCTCGGGCCCCTACAGCTCATTCATCATCATTCATGGAAGCCAGAATGACATTTAGGTAATCCTCTCCTTCCCATCATGGACTTTGTTACTTAATTTGGTCATGAAGCCAGCAATTCCAACCACCCTCACCCACTTGAGCGCAACCAGATGGATTATGCCTGAACCCCTTCAGTGGTTTGCCACTGCACTTAGAATAGACTCTTAACTCTTTAATATGACCTGCTGGGCTCTCCACCCCCGGCCCTGCCTGTCTCCCTGGTGCTGTGTTATACCACAGGCCCCCTACCTTTCCTTCCTTCTGTTTCTAGAACTCAGGAAGCCCATCCTGCCTCCGAGCCTCTGCACTACTGCTGCTCTGTTCCCAGCTCTTCCTGGGGCTGCCTACTCCTTCTTACCTATCACTGAAATCTCACTTTAAGTGTCTCCTTCTCAAAAGATTTCTTTCCTGACCATCTTACCTCGAGTGGTCACCTGCCCTCTCCCTCCCACGTTGTCCCCAGCCACCACTCTGCTTCATTTTCTGTAGGGCACACATCACTATTTGAAATCTATTATTCTTTGCCTGTCTCATCCCCTAGCATGTAAGTTCCATGTGAGCAGGACCTGTTTTGTTCACTGCTAATTTCCAGCACTTAGAATAAGGCCTTGCACATAGTAAGCACCCTAAAAAAATTTTTTTGTAAAGCAACAAATACTTAGAACACTGCAGACTTCACACTGTTTTAAATGGTAAGCAAGATTACTCCTCACAGCCAAAAATAGCTAAAATGCAGATCGCTTTACCATACTTGCTATCTTCTATATTAAACATCAAGAATGACGTACAATCTCAAGCCAGTAAGGTTATGCCAGAGACATCCACTTATCCTGGTCTTTATCAAAGGATTATTCTTCCACAAAGATTCAACTTAAAAAAATATAAATACTGGCCTATGAGTTTAGGGCTTAAATGAAGTTGTACATACTGCTTTTCTCAGCCCTAGTCTTATTTATTTGGTTTTACTGAAACCAAATAAATCTGTCTGATCAGGAACTTTCTTTGATGACTTCCTTCGATGCCAATGAATATATCAGTTATCTTAACCTAGGTATACGAGAACATAAAAGGAGGTGAGTGTGACTCAGAGGAAACAAGCTGCCAGTACAAGTAAATGTGGTCAAGGTCAGCACAACTGCAAAGTCCATACAGCAGTTCACAGGGGGAAAAGTAGATGGGAGTCTCAGCTAATGTTTTGTTGCAAAATGTATGGCATGAAATGTAATGCCAAAAAAAAAAAAGCTTCAAAACTTTACTGTATTTTGCAATATAAAAACCCAATTTCATATTTTCTGCTACACTTAGCATTCCTTCATCACACAGTTCTGTCAATGAAGACACTTCCTTCATGTCAAAAGAAAATTCCAATAATCAGAAAAACAGCTGTCTCGATGACTCACACTAGGTTCTGCTAGGAGAGAATTTCTGTAAAAGAGGCAAGTACAAGAGAGTTCAATTGTAATTATATGCCACAACTTTGCCAGTTGAAAACATTTCTTACATCACAAGAAAAGTATTCAAGTAGGCAGAAGGGGCACCTGAGTATGCAGCTTGCAGCATAACAGAAATAGAAGAGGAGTGTATTCAAGCAGCGACAGCAGGCTCGTGTGAGATGAAAGTGTCAGACAGAGGGACCTACCACTCCCATTCATCCACGTTCGCCCTGTATGATTACTTTTGCTCTCATAAAGCTGGGGCCTTAGAAAGTGACTGGGAAGCAAAAAGCAACTCACCTTTAACTGCAGACCATTTAAGTGTCCCAGGGTGAGATCAGATATTTTGATCGCCACGGGATAAATGATGGAGAAGCTGCAGTTGCGATGCTGGTGTGGCACAAGCAGAGTAAACCTTCCATTTGGGGTCTGGGAGATGATATTGCAGGCTTTATAGAAAAGCAAAATCACATTTTCACTATCTTGTATGTTGAGCTTTTATGCAAATTTATCTTATCTTTATTCTAAGCTCTGTTAATGGTCTAGGGGCTTGTGGCCCAGAAGAGAATACATATCACAAAGGTGATTTTGGAGATGGGAAGGACCAGGGGAATAAAAACCACCAGGGATGTATCCACATTGTTAGGAGGCCCTGGGCTGTATGGGGCTTCTAATTGTAATCTCAGGTGGTCACCTTATTTATAACACTCACAAGACATAAATTAATAACCAACCAAACAATACTAGCTGGTGGAAGTTCTAGGAATACTTCTAGGGTCTTAGTTCAATCTGGAAGTCTGGAAGACTCAAGGCTTAAAGGGGAGATCAGAATTCAAACCCTGGTGGTCTGAAACCTTTATTAGCTGAAGCTGGAGACAGATGTACTTTTTAGATAATAAAGTAAAGAAATATTGAACCAGTTACAAAATAGGCTGAGAAAAACAGAAACCAGGCTTATGTCTGATAAATATTTACTGGGTGTTAAGTGGTGAGTTGACTAAAAGCTAAATCTTTAATGTTTATTTATTCCTAAAACTTTCTGAATATTTGTTTTGTATCTCAGGTCTAGACTTACAATAAATTTATTCTTTTAGCTATGAAACTAGAAGCATCAGAGTTTGTGCTGTTTTCGGCCAATTACTGGACAAAAGTTTCTGACTGATCAGACTATGTCAGAATTACCTTTTCCCTCCTTCTTATATTTTTAATCACACTTAATTTCAAAATGAACTGAAATTCCTTGATGATTCTAGAAGATTTCTGATTTCTAGCCAAACAAGATATAGGAGAAACAGTTGTCCTCTAGTATTATTCTGTTCCAGTCCTCAGAAATAGCCCTTCTGGGTGCTTCTTCCATAATAAGTTACTTTGTTTTTTAAAAATAAAAATTGGAGGATCAGTCATTACATTATTTTTTGGCAGATTAGGTAGGCATCTTTCTTCAATCACATGAAGTGTTAATATTAATACTATTGTATGCAACCAAAAATGATTATGTTTTCTTTACCTGATTTTTTACAAACATTTTACTCTTAATGGGGGAAAATAATGAGTAGATGAATGAACTCATTCTGATCAAGATAATATGTTTTAGGCCTGGGATATTTAGCTTTATAGCATCTTTTCGTGTATCCATCAGAAATGAACTAAATTAGAGCAATGGGTTCAGACTCAGAAGGCAACACTGAGGTCCTCTGGTCCAATCCTCTGCTCAGGCATGAAATCTGTCTACATATTCCAGATATGCAGTCTTTCAGCATTTACCTAAGTATCTCAAAGACTTCATACCTGAATCCAGGTCAATGGAATGATTGGAGGGATTAAAGTTTGTCACTGAATACATTGTAGAACTCAGGAGATCAGAAATAAGACCGGGGAAAAATAGAATTCTAGCCACCATAAGTTAGTATATTATCTAGTCTGGTAAATAAATTAAAAACTGATTTGATTTTCATAATAATTAATCACAAATATCCTTTAGGTCATTTCTAATTACAAAAGAATTTCCATTCAAATCCTTCCTCACTTCAAATTTCTTAAGTCTGTGCAATGATACTACCTTTGAAAAGTAGAACAGACACTCTCTCCCCCCAGTTCCCGCCTTCTAACTGAGAAGACAGAAGTCCACTTACGGAAGAGGTTAGGCTCTGTCTTCATGGTTATTGTGAATCCACTTCCTGGCTCATGGACCCGGAAGAAGATCATGGCCACATTCTGGGAGGATCTGATGCTCCTTCTGCTAAGACCACTCTCACAGAAATCTATGTACCTCTCAGTTGTGGGGAGAGGGTGATCCTGGGAACTGGGGAATTTCTCCCCCTTGAGAATCCAACCATCAAATACCTTCCAACAAAAACACAAAGATGATCACTTCCATCAGCTCCTGAAATCATAAGTGTGTCAAAAAGGGGGAAAAGCTTACTCAGCAGTGGACCTCCAATTATAAGTAGGGAATAGACAGACTACACCCTCCTGCACACTTGCTTTCTATTTGTATATATTTTGACTGGATTGTTTGCAAGTCATATGATTAATTAATTATTGCTTCCCCCCCTTTATAAACTCCAATGTGTCCAAAGCAAATACTTTCTTATACTTTATCATTTCAGCCACCTTGGTAAATAAAACTACAGATGATGTACATTTTTGTATTGGTCATTATTTTTCACACATCCTACCTTCAGAAGAATTCCACAGGAGCATAATCTGGGCTTCAGTTTTTCTCTTTCCTCATTAAAACATGAACAAAATATCTCAAAAATAGACAGCAAAAGGACAAATTGGAGCAAGAACTTTACCTACCTGTCGATGGTTATACATACCCATTTCCCTCATCTTTAAACTCATCACACATTAAAATATCAAGAACTTCTTTAACACTTAGACAATAATCTCTGGTATGCAAGTTAGGAATTTTTTCCTTCACTTGTTGAAGTTTGTAGTTGGCTGGACAAAAGGTCAGAGTCTATTGACTTTATTCTTAAAATTATCACAGGTCTCCAATTTAATGAGTTCAACCTAGTTCAAGTTAGTAACATTACCAGCTACAAATTCCTTCATCAGATCAGTTCTCTTCCACTGCATTTGACAGTTTCCAAAATAATTCCACTTTAGAGTTTTAATCATGTTCACTTTAACTGGACTGGAGAAGTCCAGCAACCATCCCAAGCTGACCCCTAAGGCTCACAGGGAACTAGGAGTGGGGGTGCTGTGAGACTGGAGGACTTGTCCACACCTCATCCCTGCCTCAGACTAGACTCCTTCTTAGCATGCCTCCCAGTGGCCCGTGCCCTTCTGCTCCAAAATCAGGTCACCCAGGCGTTGAAGACAGCCTTTGGGAGCCTGGAGCGATTCCACAGAGAGGGACCACAGAGGGAACGATTCCACAGAGCAGGAGCAAGGCGGGCTCAGATCTCAGACGTGTGAGGTCGCCTTCTAACCAGGGCCACGGGCTTGGCGGACCTGAGGGCTCCTGCTAAATGGGTTTGTACCACTTTTCATCTGTCCCAGGATGCAACAAGCGCCCGGGACCAAGAGCTCACAGAGGGGAACTTAAATCACTCCAGGAGGCACCAGCCCTTCAGGGAGTGAGGGGAGGTTCCTTTTGCATGGGGGTCGCACTCCGACACCAACCGAGCATCTAATTACCGACTCTCCCTACTGGGTAGCTGGGACCCAGTCATTGCCCGTCCCTTGCCCTCGTAGCTGGGGCTGCACCTGGCCCGGGGGCGCCTCACCTGCAGGATGTCCCCCCTCTGACAGTCGATGGAGACCAGATCGTAGTGGATGGTGATGAACTCCTCCGGCTCTGCGATGAAGAATGTAGCGCAGTGTAGCTGCGGCCGGTCGGCGGTGAAGGTGAACTGGCCCTGGAGGCTCAGCATGTCCACGCACCCTGCGGGAGGGCAGCGGGCTTGGCGGTCCAGGACTGCAGCCCCAGCAACACCGCCCGGGGCAGCCTCTCTCCGCCCCCCGCGACTCCCAGCCTAAGCGCCCGGCTCCCGGAGCGTCGCCCCATCTCGCCCAGGGGCACCTCCGCGGACCGACCCTTCCCTTCCCGCGGACCGGCCAGCCTCCACCTCCCCACGGCCCGGCAGCAGGCAGCCTGCACTCACGCAGAGCGCGGCGGTACAGCGGCTCCCCCTCCAGCTCCCGCTTCAGGCTGGCGCCGCCACCGCCACCGAGGTGTGGAAAAGGGTCGTGGTCCACTGCTTCCTGCAGCTGGCCAGGAAAATTAGTCAGTCCGGAACAGTTCAGGGAGGGGGAGAGGGGATCAGAAGCGGGGTACCCTCCCTGCCCAGGGCACAGAGAGGCAAGTGAGCAGGTCAGGGTCTCCAGGGGTATCCGGAGAAGATGGGAAGTATCCATCAGATCGGGGTGTCCCCAAGGGGCCGGAGGGAAAGGGGGAAGAGGTAGGCAGGAAGACCTAGGGGAAACCCAGGGAAAGAGCGGGCACAGTGAATGAGGGAGAAAGAGCTAACTCCAACATAATCTGAGAGCAAAGGCAGCCTGCCCACCCCCAAGGCTGGACACTCAGGGCTGGAAGGTGTGATGGGTCAGCCCCAGGGAATCGCTCACCTCCAGGTACCGGCTCTCTCCTCTTAGAGCCAGCAGGCAGATAAGAATGAAGTGACACTGAAGTTTGAAAGTGGGGGCCATGCCGGCCCTGCCTCTGCAGCTGGCGCTTCCTGCTCCGGAGATCTCAAGCTTTGCTTCCCAGGCTCACCCAGGCTGAGAGCTAGAAGCTGGTAGGGTCCCTTTGCTGGGTCTCTTTTATAGAGCAGTGAGGAGTGGAGGCTCTCTGCCCCTTCACTGATCTGAGCTCAGTAACCATGGGTTACCTGTCTCGGTGACAAAGTGCGTGGTGATGACGAGGGTCCAACCCTCAGCCACAAATTTTCAGAGTGGTCCAGCATTATTCACCAAGAATGATTTCAGACACTTACAACTTAGTGAACTAAAGTGTGGGAGAAAGGATGAGGCATGAATAGAGAGTAAGGGATGGCATTTACTTGACCTGCCACATGCTGGATTATCCTCTCTGGTGGATATGCAGGGAATTTCTGACTTTGCAAAGCCAAGTGACAATGTTACACACAGGCATAAAATGCCCACCCCCACACACAGCCTTATCATACAGCCTTGTCACATAATCTTAAATGGAATCGTGTTGGAAATTGTCAGAGAATATAGTATTCACGCAGTTGCCTCTCAGGACGAAACTTGAGGCATTTTCAGCTCCAAGGAGAAGCTGAACAGAAGCTGAAGTGTGATTTTGCAGAATATTGCAGTCATGTAATTCAAGCTTTCTTTCTTCCCTTGGTCTTTGCTGTATCCTGGTCCAGTTTCATCTAAACATTTCCTTAAAAGAAAGCTAACTCTGGAGTCCGTGGACATCTGGATTTCAGCCAAACTATGTCATATGGCCTGAATGTACAGAGAAGATGGACACACTCCTGGGTCAGTTAATCATGGCCAGGACCTTAACATCCATCCGAACCCCTGAGAGATGGAGTCCTTTCATTTTACACCTTCAAATACTTGGATTACTTTCATACTCCAGTAGAAAGAACTGCGGAGAAGCTTTATTAAAACTGCTCATCAGTGAATTTGCAGGACTAAACAAATGACTTAGAGATGCAGGAATAAATTAAGCTTATCTTTGCTGATTAGATGAGAAAATTGCTTCTCCTTATGTCCAAAATTGTGGGAAATAAGAATGTCTCCACTTCTGGTTTTTCCACCCCTCTCCAATCTCTGTGATTCAAGGCAACTACAAATTTTTAAAACTTCACATTTTTACCTCTGCATGACAGAAAACTTGGTTTCCACCCACAGCTTTCTTTGGTATTAAAGTTATTACAGATAATAAGACTGTTATAGGGTTTTAACTCAAGAAAATGGTTGCATATTTAGTGTATAAATACTCTGAAGCAGTAATCTGCCCACTGGTTCAGAACTTGATATTTTCTTGTTTTTTTTCTTTTTATATGTTCTTATTTAAGACAATTCCCAGCTCTGAAGGAGCCGCCTCTTTATTGTTTAACCTGGAGGCCTTCCTACCATTGTCTAGTTCTGTAAACAGACCTCAGACCACAGACAGCCTGGGAGGAAGGGGCACCCAAAGGTCATAAATACTGGCCATTATGTCCTTCTCCCCATCCTGGCGTTGTTTAGATGTCTGAATTTTAGAGAGGGTATAAAGAAACCTGAGAGGAATTAAAAAAAAAAAAAAAGTGAAAAACACACAGCCTAATCCCAACTTGCCTGGCCCAACATGCTAGGCCTGTCTCCCACCCTGGCTGTGCCTGGAGGGAGCTATGCCACTCACAGGCCCATCCTCCATTCTAGTCAACCCAGCCATGGCCTTGAACCACTGAGAGATGGAGTCCTTCCATTTCACACCTTCAAATACCTGGATTACTTTCATACTCCAGTATGCAGCCCAGCACTCAGCTTGGAGACCCCTGTGGGTCTGGTTTTATTAGCATTGTCACAGAGACATTCTTCTCCAAATCAGTCCTTCACACACACACACAAGCACATGGACCACCCTGATGGTCCTAGCATGCATTCGTGGCTGCTCCTCCTCAGGAAGCACACCCAGGAGGAGCTGGGATGAATGAGGTGAAACCCGATGACAGACGGGAAACATCCTTCTTTATGGAAGAATCTACAAACTGTAGTATCATAGAAGATGGATTTCATTCCTGCCAAAGCCTGTGCGGGGAAGTTCAAGTGTAATTTTCACCAGTTTGGCAAACATCTGCTAAGTCAGTGGAGACCGTGTTTTGTTTTGTTTTTGTTTAAATAAGAGTAATGTAAGTAGTAAAGGATGAAAACTAGAACCTACAGGGGAATATCAAGAAGATGGAGTTGGAGGACAAAGAGAAGCAGTTAGCCATTCTCTATGAACAACAGTATTAAAAATGGGTGACCGAAAAAAAAAATACAAAAAAAAAAAAAATGGGTGACAGCAATGAAGGGGGTCAGTTGTATTAGACAGAAGAACTTTCCGGACAGTAACTAGGTCTGTGTCTGAAGAGGAATTGTTTTTGTGGACTGATTCAGTCATTCAACTAACTTAATATTTGTTTAACCAAATTTGATGATTTTGTTATATGCTCTAAGTAAACTCAGAGTCCCCACACACCCTGGTTGGAAATTGTTGGTATGTTCACCCACATTTTAGTTTCTCTCCATATTTTTCTAGACAACCTCTCCTATGCTGATGTTAATACAATCCCTGATCTGTGTTTTTTAGATCTTAAATTATTGTTAGGCAGGGTTAAGACATCCTTTTCATTAGGTAAGAGATTTTTTCTTTCATAAAGCCCCAGAGAACACTGTCACCATGTAAAGCCTGAAGGCCCAGGTGACCACATGATACAGAGCCATATTCAATCTATGAACATGACAGGAGTGAGGTTTCAAAATTGTGCTGAGGCTGAAGAGGGTCACATCGCCAACTTCTAAGCAGCATGGAGAGGAAATCTGTTGTCACTCATGGGCCTCTGACTGGACTGTGATAGTCAAATGCTTGCTGCTGGAGACCGCCAAGGCTTACGCACTGTGTGTCAGAAGTAGCAAAGGGAACAACGTAACGCCAAGTCTCTCAACTCTGGGGTTGGTCCAAGAAACCCTTAAGTATTCCCTATACATAATAGTGGGCTTCCCAGTGGCTCAGTGGTAAAGAATCCACCTGAAATCCAGGAGATGCAGGTTCGATCCCGGGGTCAGGAAGATCCCCTGGAGAAGGGAATGGCAACTCACTCCAGTATTCTTTGCCTGAAGAATCTCATGGACACAGGAGCCTAGCAGGGTACAGTTCATAGGGTTGCAAAGAGTCAGACATGACTGAAGTGACTTAGCATGCACACATGATAGTACACTTTTTCTTTTGTTGATCACTTAAACAGACAACATCACGAACATCCGCTCTAAAGATCTTCCTTTTCTCTTTCCTAAGTGGAACGTGAAATATTGAGATTGGGAACTATGATTGACTTCTTTTAAAAAAATTTTTAAAATAATTTTATTTATTTATTTAGGCTGTGGTGGGTCTTTGCTGCTGCGTGGGCTTTTCAACAGTTGCAGTGAGTGGGGGCTATTCTTCGTTGTGGTTTGTGGGTTTCTCATGGCAGTGGCTTCTCCTGTTGCAGAGCACGGGCTCTAGGGCACGCGGGCTTCAGTGGTTGCGGTTCCCAGGCTCTAAAGCACAGGCTCAGTAGCTGTGGGGCACGGGCTTAGCTGCTCCAAGGCACCTGGGATCTTCCTGGATCAAGGATTCAACCCATGTCTTTTACACTGGCAGGCAGATTCTTTACCACTGAGCCACAAGGGAAACCCTATGATTGACTTCCTTAAGAAATAAAGATGACTGAATTAAGCTCATTGTAGTTATACTATAGTATAGTGAAAGTCGTTCACTCGTGTCTGACTCTTTGCGACCCCACGGACATACAGTCCATGGAATTCTCCAGGCCAGAATGCTGGAGTGGGTAGCCATTCCCTTCTCCAGGGGATCTTCCCAACCCAGGGATTGCACCCAAGTCTCCTGCATTGCAGGCGGATTCTTTACCAGTTGAACCACCAGAGAAGCCCCAAAATACTGAAGTGGGTAGCTGTTGCCTTCTCAGGGGATCTTCCCAACCCAGGGATCAAACCCAGATCTCCCACATTTCAGGTGGATTAACCACCACCAACGAAAACTAGATTTCAGTTTCTTTCAAGATAATTTGCTGTTTGAATGAATTTGACTATTTTTTAACAGATATTTTTAATAGGTAAGGTTTCTTTTTCAGATGTGTTTGAGGTCAGGAAGGAAGAAACTAAACTAGTTCCTTGGGGGAACTAATGTAAATTGGCCTTTGAGTGAAACCATCGTACATCAGTGATCTTCACCTCAAATCTGTGATCTCCTTTTGTTGCGGTTATGACGACCAGCTGTTAATAGACGTTAGGACTCTGGGAGGTTGCAAGTGACTGATAGCAAACAGGAACTGAAGGGGAAAGGGAAGTTATTATGCAAACACTGGCTTGCAGAAAGGAAGGGCAGAAAACAAGAGTGGGGGGCAAATGCTATTTCCCAGTCTCTCTGTCTCAAACTGCCTTTGCCCAACATCTGTGGTAAGCCAGCCACGAACAGTTCCTAAGCTTTACATGTTACCATTAGACAAGTAAAATACTCTGAACCAGGGTACTCATAATCCCCAGCCCACAAACTTTGTGAGAAAAGGCTCAGAGGCCAAGGGATGGGATCCGGTCAAAACATGACTGTGGTCATGACAGCCATGTGGATGGAGAAGGGAAGGAAGTTTCCAGGAAAAAAAAGGGGGCGGATATTGGACTCACAGAATAATAGGTGTCTTCAAAAGAGAGAAACAAAACAAAAACAAAAACCCTGTTTCAGTGACTTCGTTCATCATAAGTTTTCTCCCCTATAAAATGGTGATCTAGGCTAGGCTTATTACAGGCATATCTCATTTTATTGCATTTCACAGATACTGCATCTCTTACAATCAAAGGTTTGTGAAAACCCCACATCATCAATGATTGGTCTTCTTTAGCAACAAAGGATTTTTAAACTAAGATCTATACATTAAATTTTTAAGATATAGTGCTATTGCATACTTAATAGACTACAGTATAGTATAAACATAACATTTATATGCACTGGGAAGCCAAAAAAATGTACTTGATTTACTGTAATATTCACTTTATTGCAGTGGTCTGGAACCAAATCCACAACATCTTAGAGGTACGCCTGTATAGGAATTAAATATTAATATAATATATAGCCTTCAGAGAGAATGGCCTGAAATGATAGCTATTATTAAATTATACCCATAGGGACTTCCCTGGTGGTCCAGTGGTTAAGACTCCACCAGCAATGCAGGGGACGTGGGCTGCATCCCTGGTCAGAGAACTAAGATTACACATCCCCCGGAGCAACTAAGCCCATGCACCCAACTACTGAGACCACCTGTAGCACTACTGAAGTCCAAGAGCTCAGGAGCCTGCTAGCTGAAACTACTGAGCCCATACACCACAGCTAGACCGTTCACGTGCTGCAATGAAAGAGCCCACATGATGCAACAAAGATACCTTGTGCCGCAAATAAGACCTCAGTTCTGTTCAGTCGCTCAGTCGTGTCTGACTGTGACCCCATGGACTGCAGCATGCCAGGCCTCCCTGTCCATCACCAACCAACTCCCAGAGCTTACTCAAACTCATGTCCATTGAGTCAGTGATGCCATCCAACCATCTCATCCTCTGTCATCCCCTTCTCCTCCTGCCTTCAGTCTTTCCCAGCATCAGGGTCTTTTCTAATGAGTCAGTTCTTCCCATCAAGTGGCCAAAGTATTGGAGTTTCAGCTTCAACACCAGTCCTTCCAATGAACACCCAGGACTGATCTCCTGTAGGATGGACTGGTTGGATCTCCTTGCAGTCCAAGGGACTCTCAAGAGTCTTCTCCAACACCACAGTTCAAAAGCATCAATTCTTCGGCACTCAGCTTTCTTTATAGTCCAACTCTCACCTCCATACATGACCACTGGAAAAACCATAGCCTTGACAAGACTAACCTTTGTTGGCAAAGTAATGTCTCTGCTTTTTAATATGCGGTCTAGGTTGGTCATAACTTTTCTTCCAAGGAGTAAGTGTCTTTTAATTTCATGGTTGCAGTCACCATCTGCAGTGATTTTGGAGCCCCAAAAATAAAGTCTGTCACTGTTTCCACTGTTTCCCCATCTATTTCCCATGAAGTGATGGGACCAGATGCCATGATCTTAGTTTTATGAATGTTGAGTTTTAAGCCAACTTTTTCACTCTCTACTTTTACTTTCATCAAGAAGCTCTCTAGTTCCTCTTTCCTTTCTGCCATAAGGTGGTGTCATCTGAATATCTGAAGTTATTGATATTTCTCCCAGCAATCTTGATTCCAGCTTGTGCTGCGTTTCTCATGATGTCCTCTGCATGTAAGTTAAATAAGCAGGGTGACAATATACAGCCTTGACGTACTCCTTTTCCTATTTGGAACCAGTCTGTTGTTCCATGTCCAGTTCTAACTGTTGCTTCCTGACCTGCATACAGGTTTCTCAAGAGACAGGTCAGATGGTCTGGTATTCCCATCTCTTGAGGAATTTTCCACAGTGTATTGTGATCCACACAGTCAAAGGCTTTGGCATAGTCAATAAAGCAGAAATACATGTTTTTCTGGAACTCTCTTGCTTTTTTGATGATCCATCGGGTGTTGACAATTTGATCTCTGGTTCCTCTGCCTTTTCTAAAATCAGCTTGAACATCTGGAAGTTCACAGTTCACGTATTGCTGAAGCCTGGCTTGGAG
Source organism: Giraffa tippelskirchi (assembly GCF_054371585.1). Lineage (NCBI taxonomy): Eukaryota > Metazoa > Chordata > Mammalia > Artiodactyla > Giraffidae > Giraffa > Giraffa tippelskirchi. The sequence goes on along the minus strand of NC_137281.1, from coordinate 74,909,906 downwards.
AATTTTGAGCATTACCTTACTAGCGTGTGAGATGAGTGCAATTGTGCAATAGTTTGAGCATTCTTTGGCATTGCCTTTCTTTGAGATTGGAATGAAAACTGACCTTTTCCAGTCCTGTGGCCATTGCTGAGTTTTTCAAATTTTCTGGCTTATTGCGTGCAGCACTTTCACAGCATCATCTTTTAGGATTTGAAATAGCTCAACTGGAATTCCATTACCTCCACTAGCTTTGTTTGTAGTGATGCTTCCTAAGGCCCCACTGACTTCACATTCCAGGATGTCTGGCTCTAGGTGAGTGATCACACCATCGTGATTATCTGGGTCGTGAAGATCATTTTTGTACAGTTCTTTTGTGTATTCTTGCCACCTTTTCTTAATATCTTCTGCTTTTGTTAGGTCCCTACCATTTCTGTCCTTTATCAGTAGGTTTTTCCTTCTGAGGATAATTTTATAAGAGTACATTGTAAGATATGTTTTTCATATTATTATTACATTAGAATGAATGCCTTCATATCAAACCCAGGTCTCCCACATTGCAGGCAGATTCTTTATCATCTGAGCCACCAGGGAAGCCCAAGAATACTGGAGTAGGTAGCCTATCCCTTCTCCAGGGGAGCTTCCTGACCCAGGAATGGAACTGGGGTCTCCTGCACTGCAGGCAGATTCTTTACCAGCTGAGCCACCAGGGAAGCCCTATTAGAACATTAACAGATATTAAAAGCCATAGTTAGAAAAACAGAGAACTAAGTTGAAATATATTACAGAGCTGCAGTTCAAAAGACTAGCTAAGGGGATATATGTAAATATATAGCTGATTCACTTTGTTGTGCAGTGGAAACTAACACAACATTGTAAAGCAACTATATTCCAATAAAAAATTTAAAAAAATACTAGCTAGGAATGGGTCCCAGTAAAGATGATGCACTATAATGGATAGTGGCTTACCTGTATCAGAGAGAAAAATTGAAATGTGGAGAACAGAGAAATTGATAAGATTGAGGAAAGGGGAAGGCTAAGTTATAAAGTAGAAACAGAAAATAAGATAACTAGGAACTACCCAAACAGAAAAATACTTTGATTCCATATCAGAGATTACTGAATGACATCATCTGTTAAGCCTTGGGGATAGTGGGAATAAGAAAGCAATGATTTGGCAACATGGCTTCAAACAAACAGTGATGATGGGAAGAAAGAAGAGAGATTAAATGATCTGCCCAGATTATCACAATGAGTCAGAAACAAAGTGTAGGCTAAAAAGATCTCTATCCAGCCAGGTAATCAATCCTGGCTCAAAGACAACAACCCTGGACATTCATCCCCCAAATTATATTTTAGGTTTTAAAATTACTAACAGCAAAAAGAGAGATGGCACCGGCCAAAGCGAGACATCAGCAGATCAATAACTACAAAGAAGATGGGGGTGGTTTATGTTTGTGCAACGGCTTCCTTGACTTTGGTGTGACATTGTTATCGCAACTCCCTTCAGGCTTACTCTAAAATATGCCGTGACTAACATCTAGCCCGTAGATCATAATGAGATGCCATTTAGTAATCCCTCACTGCCTGCATCAAAGGGAAAAGTACAGCCCGGTCCAGAACTGGTGTGCTTATCATTAGGTCGTGGTGACGCGCATGGGCACATAACATCAGCTTCTTCTCTGACAGCAGACAAATCAAGTGTAAAGAGGCTCATTGCTTAGTGCCTTAGAATAGATCTAAAGGAGACAAGTCTGCCAGTTATATGGAGTGACACCAGAGGTTCTAAAGAAGGAAAGCAACAGAGAAACATGCAAGCAAGCACAGCGGTGGTGAGCTGTCTGCGGTGCCTTCTTAGCTGACTTTCATCAGAGGGACCCCTGCCAGCGGCCAGCCTGCTCCTCTCTTCTACTCTGTCATCCCCTCTCCTCTTGCCCTTTCTCCCTTCTTTTCATCCTTCCCCTGTGTTCTTCCTTCCACACACTCTGAGCAACAGACTTGGCTGCTCTAGACTCATAGCGTTTTATATACATGCCTGAAAGCCTTTATCATGTTTTGTCATGACTTTTAACATGTTTGTATCCAACCCTAAAGGTAGACCCCTGGAAGTCTGCCCCTGCATCTGGTCCATCACTATCCTCTGCATCTAGTATACACACACACACACACACACACACACACACACACACACACACAGCACTCCTAGCACTCCTGGCTGGTACCTGAAAACAAATTGTAAAAGGGCCTTCTGCTTCTTCCATCTAGTTACAAACTAAAGACCTGTCACTACTCAAATAATAGCTGACAACATCCAAAGATGTGACATCAGCCAGGTAATGAGAATCAAATGTGAAACCTGAAGAAAGGGAAAGGAGGAGCTGAAGCAGTTCTGGAGTCAGCTCTGAAGACCATGGCCAGCTGCGTGGGGTGGCAGTGAGAAGAGTGGGGGAGAATGGGGAGACACGGCCAGGACTCAGGCAGGGCAGTTAGGGCAAAGGCTTATCGTGCTGAACAGTATAATGCAATATAACTTAAAGGCAAATTAGTGCAAAAAATCCAGGATGAACAAAATACCAAAGTTTTAGATAAAGACACCAGTGCTCTTAGTGACTTCCTTTTGCCTCAGGCTTAGCACTGTGAAGCAACACCCTGTAGGAGCAATCAAGAATTTCCAGGGTTTTATTCTGGTTTCCATGAACACTAGCTATAGGGTGAAAACAAAAGGGCTCTGGATTAGGTGTCCCAAGCCCCACATCACTGACTGGGAGCTTGGGCAAGTCATCACCTGATCTCTAAGAGGGAGATGGTTATAATAGCCAATGTCAGAGCAGGAAACAGAGGGTGCTCTCAAGGGGGTAGTTTATGGAGCATATAATACAAGGGTGGTACAAAGGTGTGGGCAGTGTGCAGGGAAATGGTGAGGGTACAGAGTCCCAGGACTAATAGCAGAGAGGAGCTGTCACCCCGCTTCCTGGGCCACAGGACTGAGATAGGAGGGTGAGAAAGAGCAAGAGTGGTTAATGGAAGCCATCCAGCCCTCAGGGGCTATCCAGTCTCTGAGGACCTGCGATGGCTTTAAAACTCATCTGCAATTCTTTGACACTCTTCCCACAAAAAGAGGAAGCCCAATTCCTTTCCCCTAGAATACTGCATGATATTAATGACACATTTCTGATAAATTGACAATGTGATCCTGTAATTTCTGAGGCTAAGTTAGAAAAAAGCAACATACCTTCAGCATTGTGTCCTCCCTCTCTCTTGGGACACGTGCCTTTGGTGGCCTGAGCTATCAGGTAAGAAGTCCAGCTCCCATGAAGCTGCCATGCTGGAGGGGTTATGTGGAGAGACCACAAAGACAGAGTGGGAGAGATCTGGGAGCCCAGGCAGTTTCAGCCCCCAGATGTTTTGATCATCCCAGCCCAGGTCCCAGATATGTGACTGAAGAAGCCCAGTTCTCAACCACCATCTGACTGCAAATCATGAGACACTCTAAGCTAGAACCATCCCACTGAATATTTCCCAAATACCCAACCCGTAGGAACCATGAGAGATAATAAAGAACAGTTAAGTCATTAAGTTTGGGAGTGATGTATTTATTATAAAGGAAACATAACCAATACTGGCTTGTCTTAGTTTGTTCTGACTGCTATAGCAGAATACCGTAGATCAGGAAGCTTGTAAACAACAGAGATTTACTTCTCATAGTTCGGAAGTCCAAGATGAAGGTGTTGGCAAGACTCGGTGTCTGGTGAGGAACCACTTTCTGGTTTGTAGACAGCTGTCTTCTTCCTGTGTCCTCACATAGTGGAAGGGGCAAGGGAGCTCTCTGCTGTCTCTTTCATAAAGGCACTAATCCCACTTATAAGGGTTCCACTCCTATGACCTAATCACCTCCCAAAGGCCCCACCTCCAAATACCATCACACTGAGGATTAGGTTTCAACATACTGATTTTGTGGGGACCCTAACATTCAGTTTACAGCAAGGCCCTTTCCATGTATAATCTACATTCTTTGAGGCTTTGACTTAGGATCCCCAGATGCCCACGCTCTGTGACACAGCCTTTGTCTGTGAAGCCCTTTAGCTGAATCACCATCTTCAAGGCATGCCCTTGGGCCCAGACAGCTACATCAACATCTGAATAAACAAGCTGGCTGGTGCCAAGCTTAGTTTGTGGGGTATAGTTAGTGGGTGGATAGTAGATGTTAATCAGCCCTGGAGAAACTGAACCCTGTGCCCCAGCCCTGCAACCAGCTGGCTGTGGGAATTACATGTGAAAGTTCAATAAACATTGCTCCCTTTAAAATGCTCACCTTCTCCATTTTTAATCATTACTAATGTGCAAACAGAACAAGCTTGCTCTAAAGCATTTAAAGGGAAGTGTTAGTCACTCAGTCGTGTCCGACTCTGTGACCCCATGGCGTGTAGCCTGCCAGGCTCCTCTGTCCATGGAATTTTCCAGGCAAGAATACTGGAGTGGGTAGCCATTATCTTCTCCAGGGGATCTTCCCCACCCAGGATTGAACTCAGGTCTCCTGCACTGCAGGCAGATTCCTTACTGTTTGAGCCACCAGGGAAGCCTTGGAGGCCATCTTATATTGAAGAAATTGGTTTTAGCCAATATAACAACTATATTTTAGGTCTCGTTCCTGCTTTTAAATCTCATGGTATAAAAACTGAGCTGAATACTAAACAACTTTAGGTTAGAAAGTAAACCTGCAGAGTTAACTGGAAGAGCTTTCAATAGCCAGAACTAGAACAATCTCAGTAGCAAAACAAGATATTATTGGATTATAACCCAGCGTATAAAGTTTCTTGAGTCCATAATGATATAAATAAATGATTGAGTACATTAGTAAATGGGAAGAAGAGAAAAAACTTTCATGCAGAAGAATTCCAAGTAGTTTATCTTAGTGTCAAAGAGAGGAAACATAGCTCCCTACTCTACAGGTGTGGGCTGTGCCCAGTAACTTCCTTCCAAAGAGTACAGTGTAGAAAGAAGATGAATGGAAAGTAACTAAAGCATGCTGCTGCTGCTGCTGCTACTGCTGCTAAGTCGCGTCAGTCATGTCCGACTGTGCGATCCCATAGACAGCAGCCCACCAGGCTCCGCCATACCTGGGATTCTCTAAGCAAGAATACGTGAGTAGGTTGCCATTTCCTTCTCCAATGCATGAAAGTGAAAAGTGAAAGTGAAGTCGTTCAGTCATGTCCGACTCTTTGCGACCCCATGGACTGCAGCCTACCAGGCCCCTCCGTCCATGGGATTTTCCAGGCAAGAGTACTGGAGTGGGGTGCCATTGCCTTCTCCAGCATAGAATCTTGATAAACACTATCTCAGCCAGTTCAAGGTCAATATCAAGAGTGATTTCATAAATCACATTGCTAATACATACCCTTGATATGATGTGATGAAAATGGCACTTTACCTCTGTGATCTTCCTCTCATAAAACCATTATCAAGTCTAATCATGAGTAAAATATCAGACAAATTTCAATAGAAGAGCATCCTTTGATATACCTGATCAGCATTCCTCACAACTGTCAAAGTCATTATAAATAAAGAAAGTCTGAGAAACTGTCACAGCCAAGAGGAGCCTAAGGAGAGAAGACAGGTAAATGTAATATGGTATCTTAGGTGGGATCCAGGAACAGAAAAAAGTCATTAGGCAAAAACCAAGGAAATCTGAAAAAACAGATGGATTTCAGTTAATAGCAATGTATCAAAATTGGCTCATTGATTTTAACAAAGGCATGATACCAGTGTAATGTAAATAATATAAGAAACTGTATGTGGGGTATATGGGACCTGTGTACTACCTGCTCAATTTTTCTGTAAATCAAAATTGTTCTTAAAGTATTGCATATTTATAACAAAATAGAATTTCTTTTTAAAAAGTAGCAGTCCTATACAGGCTTTCTAGCATCAGAATATATTTGATATTTGCCAAGCAAGACCCAAAGAAATTTTATCTCCAAAATGTATTAGCTCTTCTCTTCTGTCTCTTAAAAGATAGTCTCTTAATTCCATTCATTCTTGTGAAGTCTTGCTTTTCCCTCAGCTTCCCTTGTTCCTCTTGTTTGCACCTACACCATCCTGCAGAAACTCCTCTCATTTTGTCGTTGTTCAGTCGCTGAGTCGTGTCTGACCTTTTGTGACCCCGTGGATTGCAGCACACCAGGCTTCCCGGTCCTTTACCACCTCCCAGAGTTTGCGCAAACTCGTGTCCATTGAGTCAGTCATGCCATCCAACCATCTCATTCTCTGTCATTCCCTTCTCCTCCTGCCTTCAATCCTCTTATTTAGGTCACTCCTAATTCTTATATCTAAGGGTCACTTCCGTTGATCTTTGACAAGATCATTGTCTGCATTGATCAGTGTCTGCATTATTTGACTCTTTCTCCTTTTATTCTTTTTGGAATTCTTATTCTTTTGCTTTTAGATAACCTTGATTTTTTATGAGTCAGACATATATCAAATTTGAAAACATTGAAAAAATGACTTAAGCCTCAATGTTGTTTCATATTACTTCACCCTTTATATGGGTTTCCCAGGTGACACTAGTGGTAAAGAGCCCACCTGCCAATAAGACTAAGAGACGCAGGTTCCATCCTTGGGTCAGGAAGATCCCCTGGAGGAGGGCATGGCAACTCACTGGAGAATCCCATGGACAGAGGAGCCTGGCAGGCTATGGTCCAAAAGGTCGCAAAGAGTTGGATGTGACTGAAGCAACTGAGCTGGCATGCGTGCGCCCTTTATATGATAGATACAAATTTGCAGCACCGAACTCAACAGTTGATTTTCTTTGTATCTTAATCAGAAAGGCAGAGTCAAAGAAAAGGTTAAAAGTTTTTTTCCTTAAAATTTTTTTTTCTCCCTAAACCTGAAATATATGATCCTAAAGAAGCAAATAATTTGAAATTGTCTGGGGGACATACTAATTTGCACTCAAAGTTATTAGCTGTGTGGCAGCAGGATGTAGGAGAAAAAGAAACTGTTCCTATATACCCCGCATACAGTTTTTTGTATGTAAAGAAGAAATATCACAAGATTTCAGGCTTGAATTAGAATGCTTTTTGTATGATGAACAAAGGGATAAAGGCACATTCTATCAGTTTAAAGATGTGAGTTACTGAAACAACTGGATATCTATATGCGGGGAAAAAAAACCTAATTTGATTCCTACCTCATATCATACGTACACAAAAATTCATTTGAGATGGATCCCAGACATAGACATTAAAGTTAAAACTCTAAAGCATACAGAAGAAAACATGAAGCCTTGAGATAGACAAATAATTCTTAGGTTACAGAGAGAACTAACCATAAAAGAAAAACTGACAAATTGAACTTCATTAAAATTAAACATTTCTGCTCATCAAAAGATACCATGAAGAAAATGCAAAGACAAGCGACAGAATGCGATAAAGCATTATTAACTAAGATATCTAACAAACCAATAATACAAAGAAAACAATTCTATTTTGAAACAGTTTCAAGATGATGGAGTAGAAGGAATGTACTCATCTCCTATGAGAGCACCAAACTTGCAACTAGCTGCTGCCCAATCATTGACAGGAGGAAGGACACTGGAGCCCACCCAAAAGATACCCCACATCCGAAGACAAAGGAGAAGCTGCAATGAGAGAGTAGGCGAGCAAAGTCATGATAAAATCAAATCCCATACTTGCTGGGTGGGCAACCCACAAACTGGAGAACAATGATATCAAAGAAGTTCTCCCACTGTTGTAAAGGTTCTGAGCCCCATATCAGGCTTCCCAGCCTAGAGATCCAACAAAGTGACTAGGAATCTCCAGGGAATCTGACCTTGAAGGCCAGTAAGCTTTGATTACAGGACTTCCACAGGCCTGGGGGAAACAGAGGCTGCACTCTAAGAGGGCACAAACAAAATCTTGCCTGCACCAGGACCCAGAGGAAAGGAGCAGTGACCTCACAGGAGACTGAAACAGACCTACCTGCTCGTGTTGGAGGTCCTCTTGTGCAGGGGTAGGTCTGTAGTGGCCAGCCGCAGGGATGGGGCCACTGGCAGCAGCAGTCCTGGGAGGTGCCCCTTGGTGTGAGCCCTCTTGGAGGTCACCATCAGTCCTACCATAGAGCCTGTAGACTCCAGGGCTGGGTTGCTTCAGGCCAAAAAACTAACAGAGAGGGAGCACAGCCTCATCCATCAGTGGACAATCAGATTAAAGTTTTACTGGAGCATGGCTCTGCCCACCAGAGCAAGACCCAGTTCTATCAGCATCAGTCCCTCCCATCAGGAAGCTTACACAAGTCTCTTAGCCTCCTCCACCAGAGGGAAGACAGAAGAAGCAAGAAGAACTACAATCCTGCAGCCACCAGAAAGAAAATCACAGCACAGAAAGTTAATCAAAATGAAAAGCCTATGTCCCCTAACGAAAGGTTATGTTCCAGAGGAAGGGACAAGACAAAATCCCAGAAAAGCAACTAAATGAAGTGCAGATAGGCAACTTTCCAGAAAAGGAATTCAGAATAATGATAGTGACGATGATCCAGGATGAAGTTGCAAGAGATGTTTACCAAAGACCTAGAAGACCTAAAGAACAAACAAATAGAGATGAACCATACTCTAGAAGGAATTCAGGGAAGGAAATGGCACCCCACTCCAGTGCTCTTGCTTGGAAAATCCCATGGACGGAGGAGCCTGGTAGGCTGCAGTCCATGGGGTCGCTAAGGGTCGGACACAACTGAGCGACTTCACTTTCACTTTTCACTTTCATGCACTGGAGAAGGAAATGGCAACCCACTCCAGTGTTCTTGACTGGAGAATCCCAGGGATGGGGGAGCCTGGTGGGCTACTGTCTATGGGGTCGCACAGAGTCGGACATGACTGAAGCGACTTAGCAGCAGCAGCAGAAGGAATCAATGGCATATAACTGAGGCAGAAGGACAGATAAGTGATCTGGAAGACAGAATGGTAGAAATCACTGCCACAGAACAGAATATAGAAAAAAGAATGAAATAAAAAAAAGAAGACAGCCTAAGATATTAACACTCTATCCTACCATGTATTGATATAACCATGGACAGATATAACCAGGATTAACATATTGGTATTTATATTTTCAGATATATATAATTTTCCTTACAAAAATAAAATGATAGTGCGTATATTATTTTACAAAATGATCCATTCACATCTTACATCACATATGTTTTAGTGTTATTAAATATACTTTTCCCACATCACTTGAATGATTGTATACATTATATTGGCCTATTTTATTTAACCAATACTCTATTGATAAACTTTTCTATTATTTCCAATAATTTACTATTGCAACGAAACAAATGAATCATTTTAATCCCTTATTTTGATTCTCTAGACTTAAAGACTTAAATGTAGCCTCACCATGGATTCTCAAATGTAACATTTCTTTAAGTCTGGGACCAAGGATAAATCCACAGACCAGGGAGAAGGTGGTACCATTTATGGTATTAGAGGGAAGATAAATCAACTCCTTTTCATAAAGTCATGAACCCTCAGAGTCAGGTGCCTCCTACAATACTCACTCATTACCTTCTTTTCAACTTAGAAGACTCTGAAAGAAAAGGAGCTGAAGCATGAGGCCAGACTGAGCCAAGTGGTTGCTTTATTTCTGAGGCTGGGTGGTGGATTTCAGGCTGCTACACATGGCAGCTCACAGCACATTATCCCTGTCTGTAAAGACCTCTGGGTATTCTGAGAGCAAGAAAGGTCAAATTAATCTCAATGATGTGTCAAATTAGTAATCATATTAATTCCATACTGTCACCTGCTCTTTGGCAGGTTTGATAAGCCACATGTTAAATCGATTATGCAAATTATCTTAGGTAAATTAAAACATCTGTTGCACACATCACCAGATTTCAAGGTGAAATAAGTCAGACACAAAAAGACAAGGATTGTATCATTCCACTTATATGACAGTCCTAGAATATGGAGATGATAGAGAGAGAAAGTTGAAAGGTGGCTGCCAGGGGCTGGGGGGACAGGGAGGGGAAGGTTTTCTCTCATGGGTACCATTTCAGTTTGGGAGGATGGTGGTGGCATAACAATGTGAATGTATGTGATTTATTAAACTGTATACTTAAAAATGATTAAAAGTGAAAAACTTTATGTGTATTTTTACACAATGAAAAGAGAGGTACGGCCATCAGAGAATGAGAGTAAAGAAATTGATAAGTTGTATTATTAAAAAATGGGGGGACTCATTTCTGCTCCAGAAGGTTGTTGTGAATCTTGCATGAGAAAATGCATGAATTCCTCTGACCTAATACAGGGCCCGGCATGGAGCAAACTGTCAGCAGAGGGTGGTTCTACCCGAGTGCTCCTTCCTGCACACAGCAGCACACAGTCACAGGACGTGCTAAGCCAGGGAGGCATCATATGCCAAGGCTCAGACTTGTGTGGCCCAGACTCGATCAGATCAGCAAATGTCTCAGTTTTCATGGGGTGCCTTCCAACTGTCCAATGGCCACTCCACTTGCCCCAGTTCTTCTAGAAGAGGCTGTCTCATGCTCTGTAGGATTCTCCCTGCTCTTGCCAGAGGAAACACAGCTCCACAACAGCATTGCCCTCTCCAAGCCGTCCCTGAGGGAGTTGAAAATGCTACCCACCAACACAGTGGAGGACAGGAGACAGGAACCTTGCCCCGGGGACCCCTGCGGACATCTGCCCCCCCACCCCCACCCCGTCTTCTCAGTCATCCCACCCACCATGCAGGTCTTGAGCTGCTATTAAGACCTCACCTCACCTGCCTGTTCTGAAGCCTTCTCTTCCCTCCCTCCCCTTTGAATCATCTACCTTCTACACATAACTCAGCAAATTGTTGATATTTTTATGCTCAGACATTCTTTTAAAGAAAACCCCCACAGTTGCAAACAGTAAGAACTAAGACTGTTACATCAAATTAAATTTAATGACAAAAGAGCCTCTTTGTTTTCCCTTGGATTTATTTTAATATTGATGAAGCAAATATAATTTTTATTTCTAATTAGTTTTAGCTCCCACTGATACTAAGCTACTTTGTTTAAGCTTTAAATGTTACAAAGAATAATTAAAGGCTTTCCTTTTCCTATTTGTTTATTTTAATCTTTGTTCTCAAACCATACTGGCAAAAAAATAAGACTAGCTTCATTTAATGTTTATTTTTAAAATGTTCATGAATCAAAAATTGACTCTTCTTTGAAAAGGTAACAAAGTCATTCATCTGTGGGACAGGGATTGGTGGGCAGCCCAGTGATCAGTTTTCCTAACTTTACCTTTTTCCATTTCATAAAAGGTCTTTAAACTGTGGTGCTGGATAAGACTTTTGAGAGTCCCTTGGACAGCAAGGAGATCAAACCAGTTAATCTTAAAGGAAAACAACCCTAAATACTCATTGGAAGGACTGATGCTGAAGCTAAAGCTGCAATACTTAGGCCACCTGATGCGAAGAGCTGACTGACTGGAAAAGACCCTGATGCTGGGAAAGATTGAGGGCAGGAGGATAAGGGGACGACAGAGGATGAGATGGTTGGATGGCATCACCAACTCGACGGACATGAGTTTGAGCAAGCTCTGGGAGATGGTGAGGAAAAGCCAGGGAAACCTGGAGTGCTGTAGTCCAGGGAGTCACGAAGAGTCAGACACGACTTGGCAAATGAACAACTGTCAGGAAGCATTTAACAGGAGGCTTCCTGTGTGCTGGTTTTTGGTCTTGCATAAATCCTCTGTTCCTTATTAGCTCTGAATGCAGGTGCGAGAGGAGCCTGCAAGCTGGCTCTCAGGAACAAGGAATGTATGCATTTCCTTTGTTAGCTTTTCCATACGGTGAAAAGTAACTATTTACAACCTTCTTCCTTTTTGATATGGAAAGTGATTACTTACAACCCTGAGAGGGATTCTAGCCTCATGCTTCCTGGATGATTTGTAAGATTTTTGATCCTTATCTTTGCTGAAAAAAGCTATCTTGTAAGACAGTATATATATGCCCACATTATGTTGAATAAAGGCCCTTGTTCCATCAGAACTCGGGTCCCCGTGTCTTTCTTCATTTCTCTCTCTCCCTTTTACTCTATTTCTCTCCTTCAGGCGAACTTCCTGGAGCGCAGAGGCTCACTGTGTTTCCTTACCTGCCTGGGCTTTCAAGACCTCCTCGAGAGGGTGCTCGGTGCCTACATAAACAGCGCAAATCCTTTGTCTAGGATTTTATTGGCTTTTTGCGTCAACCAGGGAATATTAGGCTTTCCTTTACTTTCTTATCGTCGACTCCATACCACCAGGTTCTGGTCCATTAAAGGACCCCAACAAACAACAACAAATGGTCTTCACTTCTGTCTCATAACTGTAAGGGCACAAAATCTCATGCTGTTGAAAGCCTCGAGGAGAGCTCAGAAAAAACACTTAATCACTTAGATTACAGCTGCTGCTGCTGCTGCTGCTAAGTCGCTTTAGTCGTGTCCAACTCTGTGCGACCCCATAGACGGCAGCCCACCACGCTCCCCCGTCCCTGGGATTCTCATCTATAGGATATCAAAACAACTTGTCAGTCTTACACAAAAAGCAAACCACCACCAACAGCAAATATATCAGTATGGTGGGAAGAAAAATAAGAGTTAACACTAAATGCCTGAATTTACAACCTATTGTTTTGAAATACACAGACACAACACAAGTGACCTTTGAAAAACAACTTAAATTGTGAAAAGATATATTGGGAGGATTTGGAATATCAATTTTATATATACACAAATAATACACAGGTCATTTTAGAAAAGTAAACACTACAGATAAATGAAAAAATAGATCAAATAACTTAGAATTTCACCTTACAGAATTAACTAATGTTATAGACTCTAATCCTATTCTATTCCTCTGTATCTCCATAGATATACGAGTGTGAGTGTGTACATACTGGCATCAAATTTACATGCTACAAGTTAGGGTTACAAAAGAAAAAGGAAGAAAAAAAATGTTCTTCCCTATAGATGATCTCTCATTCTTAAGGCTACATCTTGCCCCTGGGAAAAAGTCTCCCAATATCAGTGGTCTCTTAATTGCAACACCAGTGTTCTCAGCGGAGAAGGCAATGGCACCCCACTCCAGTACTCTTGCCTGGAAAATCCCATGCACGGAGGAGCCTGGTGGGCTGTAGTCCATGGGGTCGCTAAGAGTCGGACAGGACTCAGCAACTTCACTTTGACTTTTCACTTTCATGCATTGGAGAAGGAAATGGCAACCCACTCCAGTGTTCTTGCCTGGAGAATCCCAGGAATGGGCGAGCCTGGTGGGCTACCGTCTATGGGGTTGCACAGATTTGGACACGACTGAAGATTTAGCAGCAGCAGCAGCAGTGTTCTCAGATCCCTACCCATCTGGTCCTTTTTACAGTGCTTCTTCAATCCCTGCCAAGGCTCAACGAGAGGGCAGAAGTGAGGACATCTCCTCCTGTGGACTGACTGTCTCCCTTCTAAGTTTATATATTGAAGCTGTAACTCCCAATGGGTTGGCACTGGGAGGTGGGGCATTTGGGAGATAATTAAGTTTAATGAGGTCATGAGGATGGGGCCTCCATGATGGGATTAGTGTTCTTATAAGAAGAAGGAGAGAGACCAGAACTCTCTCTCTCTCTCTCTCCCAGGCATGTAAGGACACAGTTGGAAGATAGACGTCTAGGAACCAGGAAGTAGGCCCACATCAGGAGCCCAATCTACTGCCACCTTGATTTTGGGTTCCCAGCCTCCAGGCCTGTGAGAAATAAATGTCTGTTGATTAAGTCACCAACGTGTAGTGTTTTGTTATACAACCTGGGCTAAGACAACTCCAGATTCTACCTGTGCAACTCAACAATTTGTTCACGTCCCCATGCCTGGGGTTAATCTGTGAAGTAGTGATAATCCTACCAAACTTTTGAGTTGTTAGAGGATTAACTGAGATCATATTCCAGAGGCTTTATATCTCTACCAGGAACAAAATAGAACTGAACAAACACTACCTCCCACCTCCACGCATTTTCCACCTGGAGAAACAGACCCAATGTAGTTAAAGTCTGTGTGTTCCCTCTCTCAGGAATTAACTGAATTGCCAAGGAGAGTCTCAGCACTTAACCATAAAGAGAACAGATCGTTTTGTCTGAGTTTAAAGTGTCAGTGTGTGGGGGGTGCTTTTTAAGGCCCACCCTTCCATCCCACCCTGCAAATCACTCTAAGAAATGTCATTGTCCCTGTGAGAAGCAAAAGTACTGTGTAAACAGGAAGCTTGATTGGCTCTATTTACTCTTTATTTACTACTAGCAGGTCCATAGGTTTCAAACCCACGTTTTAAAACTTCGACTTCAGAACAGCCTCTTATCCCCACCTCAAAACAAATGGCTTATATCTATGTGCAAAAATACATGAATATCAACTGAGTTTTGTAAGTTTGGAGATTCTTTTATGACTCTATTTAGGATAAACGCAAAAACCATAGGTTTAAACAACAACAACCAAAAGGAATGAGTATCTCTACCTTAAATTAATATCTGAGGCAGAAAAACATTAATAGAACTGAATCTACAACTGTTTCTCCAACACAGGTTGCAAATAATCATTGAGTTGACCCAAAGGGGCCCCTTTAAGACGAGATCAGACTTTCTTTGCTTTTTTTGCCAAGGTCAAACCCACTCATACTGGCTCCACAACTTCAGGCAAGGAAGCTCTACATTCTAGCTCTTCCGGATTTCTCCTGAATTAAGTTAGGTGTCAATTTTCACAAAAAGTGTGCTGCTGGGCTGTGTTTTAAAAAAATATCTTCTCCAGTAGACTCCTAAACCATCTCCCAGATGGGTAATATGCCAGGAAATTGCAGGACCACAAACACCTTCTTCCCTCTGGATCCCCCATTTACCTGAAGTAATGGTCAATTGCTCAAAAACATCAGCAGTGAGTCAGACTCAGCAATCAATAGAACAGAGCCTCGAGTTATGAAATAGAGAGATAACCTAAAGGTAAAGTTTAAGCAGCCCCAGCTGACATGCTAATCAGGCATTTTCAGAGCTGGGTGATGGTATTTTTTCTAGGGTGTCAGGAACTCAGTAAAGAGCTTCCAGGTGCAGACTGAAGAGGACAATTGATCCAAATTGCCTTCTGCTCTAAACAGCTGAATCTTCAGATCTGTGGCCCTAAAGCCCACCATGCAAGATCTGTGCCTACTGACAAAGGAAGCGTAGCTTGATTGGGTTTTGATGTGCTTTGGAGCTGAGTTCAGTCCTGGTTCTGCTGTCCTCAGAGGCTCTCGGGTCCCTTCTGTGGACGTCAATTTCCTCCACTGTAAAATGCAGATTTGCATTAGTCAGGGCCCCACATCTGCCCAAGTTCAAGACCCAGCAGAGAGACTGTTCACCAGAGAGATCCCAGCCAGTGAAGGCAGAGTCTAGGCCAGGCCTCACGGATGGCTTTGGTCTGCCCAGAGTTTAGGAAACACTGGATTTGGAGCTTACTGCGTCTTCTCTAGTTATCAGATTTCTGATTTAAAGACGTAAAACTATTCTGGGTAGGAGTAGTTTTTCTTTAACATGTTAAGATGTCTTTACCATGTTATAGGAAGAGCAGGCCAGCAATGAGTACCAGGAGCATCTTGGGATGCTGATGCCCAAGATGGCTTTATTACCATTTGCCTCTTCACATGAAAGTGCACAAGTGTCTCCTTTCATCTGTTCCGATAGCTCTCATTAACACCGTGCTCATCCTTCCTTCAGCAGGGAGGCAGGGGGGTGGGGTTTGGCGTCCTTCTCCCTGAATTAGTAATGAGGCTTCCAGGTGAGCTGGACTCACACATGAGAAGGTAACAGGCAGGAAGGCCAGGGGTCTCCAAACAGGGGAAACAGGCTGCAAGTGTCAGACATTTTTCTATCCCTCCCCTAAGTGGCAGGAAGAAACAAACTCTCCATGGAAATGGTTTTCTTAAGTTGTGTTAATGAAACTATGTATTTGCTTTGGAATTTGCCTTTCTTCAAAATGGTTCCACCTAAAACTAACTTTTTTTCTTTTCTCAAACTTTGGGCAGATAATAGCTCAACAAGCCAGTATTCATATCAATTGTTTTACGGCTGGGGGATGACATACCTCGTGCCATCCTATCTCAAAAACGCCTATTGTGGGAGAGGGGCCTGGGGAAACTCCTTCAGCCTTGAGGTGTCTCTCTTATCTGACTAACAGCTTTCTAAGAGACATAAAACAGCTTGCTAGCACTAGCAAGGGGGGCACTCTCCACCCCCTTCTGATGTCTGTGTCAGAAGCTTTCCCTGTCCGTTTTCACATTAATAAAACTCTGCTACACAAAAGCTCTTGAGTGATAAAGATTGGTCCCTGGTCCTACTAAATCTTCTTCGGAGATCACTGTTCACCATAAGCTATCACACACACACACACATCTCAAGCCTCACTTGTGAACTTTTTCAGCAAAGAAAAGCACAATATGCACCTAGCTTCTCTCTGCCATGTAAAAATCTAGGATGGATCTATCACTCAAAGACCAACATTTTTCCTATGTGTTGGGAACATTGTTCAACCAGGAGCTCTCATTCCACAGCCAACCCCTTTTAATTTTCTCTCTGTAGCATCCATCAACAAGGTTGAGGTAAGTTCCTCCTACTGTGGCTCGGACTCTAATAGTGAAGGAAACACAAGAGCCAGACAAATAGTCATCTTCAAACCCAGTAAGTGATGCTGGGAGTCTGCAGAGGATTACAGAGCTCCATCTGGGTATGAAAAGAGCCCTCCTTTGTGACAGAGCGCGGGCTGCTTTGACCTTCAAGTCATCTTCTATCGTGTTGATGGAAGTGGAAGCTGTATGTGGCTTTGATATCTTACTACTCTGCGGCGCAATTTGGAAAGAAAGCAGTGGCTCTAATTAGCTTCTCCTTCCTGGTTCATCCTTTCCCCACAGAGCTCTGTTATTACTGTGTAAAATGTGTCAGGAGGGACAATTCTCTCTCCCACCCTGAAGATGCATTATCTCATTTTCAAAATAGGCTGAAACAATGGAAGCACAACAACACATTTAATTCTGTCAAGTAAAAAGATTACTCGAGAAACAATCAAATTCTAAAATTTCAGGCATCTTTTTGCTGCATATGTGTCCACTTATTGATATTGAGATTATTGATGGCCCAGTGATAGCCTTTGTTTCCTTTGCAGTTGAAGGGCCAAACAGCTATAATTTGTAGAGGTCCCTATTGTGTAAAAATACCAGGGAAGGTGCCCTGGCACCTCTGCTGAGCTTCTCTGAGGTGGCTTCCCAAGCCGGTGCCATGTGGGGCCGGAGGGCAGTCACAGTGGCCAGAGTGGCCTGCGGTGCTCGGCCCTACATGAAAATTATCAGAGATCGTTACAGACAATTGCAGTTCAGGACCTTGAAAGTTTGGGCAGACATCAGAGAGAAGCACTTCAAAGTCCCATTGGATTTGTGGGAAAACTCCAGAGGAAGGCTGGTATAGGGCTTCCATGTCCACAGAGAGTTATTCAGGCACCTAAGATTGTATGGGACCAATTAACCAATAGCCTTTGGAACTTTGAAAGAGAATTTTAAAATCATAAAAGACATACTAGGAGAGTTAAACTAGTTTTTGATAAAGTAGGTATACCTGCTAGACCAAAAAGTCCTTTAGATCCTAGGAAGGATGGGGAGTCCCTCTCATACTCTGTATTACCTTTGAGTGGTGGTCCAGAAGGTTCAAACAGTCAACCTCAGATGATAAGAGGACACCTGTGTGATGATATATTTAACCAACTGTGGACTATTGACGAACAGAGGAAGCTTGAATGACTACTTCTGAAATACCCTCCTGAAGAAGTAGAGTCTCAACGCTAGCAGAAGGGAGCAGATGACCTGGGCAACAGGTCAGCAAGACAGGTTGCCAACCGAGCACAGAAGGATTTCATAAAACTAACTAAAGCTGGCATTCCAGCTCCAGGCAGAACACCAAAGTATATACATTCTCCAAAGAGTCTTCAACAAGCAGACAGCACCCCTTGAAAAGCATCTCTTTAAGCCTTCCATTTCATGACTTCCCGTGAGCCACCCGTGTATGTGGAAGACGATGATGACTCACCCCGTCTTCACAGCCACATGAACACTGCTACTGAGGAGGCGTCAGGTGAAGACACTATTCCCACTATACCTAGAAATTGGGGGCTTCCATGGTGGCTCAGCAGTAAAGAATCCACCTGCCAGTCCAGGAAACGTGTGTTTGATCCATGGGTTGAGACGAGCCCCTGGAGGAGGAAACAGACCCACTCCAGTATTCTCCCCTGGGAAATCCCATGAACAGAGGAGCCTGGCAGGCTACAGTCCCTGGGGTCGCAAAGAGTCAGACATGATTTAGGTCCTAAACAACAACAACATGGGAATTTCCCTGAATATAAGGAATATTAGAGTTATTAAAGTTAAAAAACAACAACAACAACACAGAAAAACTTCAGCAAATGCAAGCTGAAAGTGGATTTATGCAACATGTGGGTTTCAAGCGTGATAACTGTGGAATAGAACCTATCCAGGGTGTTCAGTGGCAGGATTGTCCTCCAGAAATGTCTTTGGATTTCTGTGATTCTTGCTCAGACTGCCTTCATGAAACAGATATTCACATGGAAGATCACCAACTAGAATCTGTTTACAGGCCAGAGACATTCTTAGAGACTACAGAGTGTCCCAGGGTCCTAGTTATAATGACCTTGACCCAAAGTACTTTCTAGCAAACAGATAACATGAAAGTGAACATCATATACTAGTCCTCTTCAACACATAGCAATAGTACCACTGTGCCATTCAGATACCTGTGAATTACATGCACAGTTTGGAAAGATTCTCTGAAATGACACTCACAGCACACCTTCCTGAGTGTTCTTGTCGAGTCCAACTCTGCACCATGGTGGCTCTAGATCACTGCTCAGCAGCTGAACATTCCCAACGAGAAAGGGTTTCCCTGGTGAAATTCTCACCACCACTTTAAAGCCTATTAGGTGGTGATCTTAAATGGGTGAGATTGAAATAAGAGCACATATTAAAAAGAGAGTAAATTCCAAGGGTTTCAGAGAACTTGGTCATAAATATATTAATGAGAAGAAAAAGTACATTAAAACAGCTTAGTAGCTTTCAGTTTTGTGAAAATAGTTTTCAGCACAGAAACTGACTTTTAGACAAAATTTTAACCAATGATGGTGTTTGCCTCTAGGATATATACACTGCAAAAGAACTCACTGTCCCAGTGGTGGCCACTGATGGCCTTTAATGAATTGGAACAACTTAATCATATCGATGTCTAACTTCTTTTAACCACAATGAACTGTCCTTATTACCAACAGCAAAGCACTACAGGAGGCAACTGCAGCATTGCCTCCTTAACCAGCTCATGGTGTGTGAATGTGACAAAATTGTCACTCAGATATATTTTCTAAATGTAATGTTATATAAGATGATCATGTGGTGTGCACAAACCATGATGAAAAGTGCCAGTGGTAATACAGTGTAGTCTCTAACTCACAACATTAATTCCTTTAAAATACACAGCCTTCTGCTTCTATATTTGGAGTTGTCAGTGCAGCTCATTGAAGAAAACTGCCTAATAAAAAACTCACATATGGTAATAATTTCTCTCTTTTGTAGTCTGTACAAGATCCATAAAAGATTGTATTTTTATTACTATTTAAATAAGTGATTAAATTTAGTCTGTGCAGTGAGCAAGAGCTCACGTGCACTCTTCTATACTGCTGGATTTTGTTGTGCATCATTTAAAACATTTTGTTTCTTCTTATCTGTGTACACAGTGTGTTCTTAAATAATTTTCATTTGTCAGGAGAATGGTGAGAAATGAACCATGTGGATACTAAACCACATGTCTGTTTATATCATTTTAAAAATGATGGTGAATCAGACCCTTTGTTTCAAGACAGCAGAGCCTGTTCTGCCTCAGGTGCTTCTAAAGCATATTTGAAATCAATAATAACTGGTTAGAACATGGGAGGTGTTCTTCAATCCAGTTTTCATGGGTCTGTTAATATCTGTGTAATGTCAGCACCCCCTTTGCTCCATCCCCATCCCCACCCCCACCCATGTCTTCAGAGCAGAGATGGCAGAGGTGGGCGATAAGAAACACACACAAACACACAAGCTTGGAGTCAGCATGACCTTAGCTTGAACCCTGGCTTTACCACGTATTAGCTATTTGATCCTGAAAAATTTGCTTTACCATTTTGAGCCTCAGTTTCCTCATATGTAAAATGGGGATACTAATTCTTATTTTGTAAGCTTGTTGAGAAGCTTCAGGGTCACAACATGGGTTAAGACATGGGGACAAGGCCTGACCTGAAAGAAGGCCAGTCCTCGTCCCCCAAGCCCCCCTTTCTATGCCTGTCATTTCACATGTCAAAACTCAAATCCTTGTCTCACATCTCCAAAATGCTCTTTGGATTTTCTTTCAGTTTTCCAGCAGTCTTCTTCAAGAACCTAAGCCACCATTGGGAGGGTCATTAACTTCCCAACGCTTTGAGGCAAATGATTGTGCAGGCCGCTGGCTGTGTCTGAGAGGAGTTGTGGAGGCTTAGTTTATTACCAGGAAGGACCAAAATGTAAAGGGAACAATGGGGCAGTCTGACCTTCTGAGACTTGGAACTTTTCTCCATTCACAATATATTCAAAAAGTCATGTCTGAGTATTTACCACCTTCCAGACATTGTTCTAGAGGCTGGAGGAATGGCAGTAAACAAGGCCTACTCGGGTCTGCTCTCCTGGATCTCATAAGACCTGGTGAGCACAGACCCTTGTAGTCAGTTTGGGCTATAAGAAGTTCCATAGACTTGGGGGCCTACACAGCAAATATTTATTTCTCACAGCTCTGGAGGCTGGGAAATCTAAGGTCATGGTGCCAGCATGGTTGGGTTCTGGTGAGGGCCCTAGTTCTGGTTTACAGACAGTTACCTTTTTGCTGTGTCCTCAGAGAGCAGAGAGAAAGAGAGATGACCTGGCTCCTGTTTCTTCTAACAAGGGCACTAATCTCATTCATGAGGGCTCCACCCTCATGACCATATTACCTCCCAAAGAGCCCATCTCCAAATACCATCATATGGTATGAGAGCAGACCTTCAAAATATGAATTTTGAGAGGACACAAACATTTAATCCATAGAAGACACTTAATGATCAAACTCACAGACCAGATAACACTAGAAGTACAATGAAGATAAAACAAGAAAAAAGAACCAAGAATGATTGGGGGAGGAGTCCTTTAGATAAGAAATCAGAGTAGCCATCCTGAGGACTTGTGAACAGAGACAAGAAAGATGAGAAGGAGCCAACTCCGTGAGGATCTGGGGCAGAGGGAGAGCAGTGTGGCAGCCTTGATGGCACACCTGAACCGCAGAAAGGGGCCAGTGGGCTAGAGCTTGGGAGAACACAGTGTGAGTTGAGGTTGGGGAGGCAGGTGGGATGCAAAAACCTGTGTTTTGCAGGCCAGGACAAGGAACTTGGGTTAGAATACATCTCACCCAGAACTTCAGAAAAGACCTGAAGGATTCAAACACCACTGAAAAAGGACACGTATTTGCACATTTCATTTCTTGTGGGTCAGAATCTTTACTTTGGGTCCTATTGCCTTGCTCTTACTATCAGTGTAAGAAGGAAGCAGAAGTCTTAAAGCCATACACTCCTAAGAGAACCACAAATAGACTGAATGGGGCAGTTGCCTCAGTCACTAAGTGGTAAAGACACTGTCTTAACCCATAGACAAGAAAATCGATAATAAAACATTCAGAGGAACCACAACAGGAAACTAAAGGGACGAAGCTGGGAGAGACAAAACCTAATCTTCATACATACTATGAAAATTTATAAGGAAAAGCATAAACCAGATAAATTTGTATCTCTTCAGGGGGAATCTGCTCTATTTTGAAAAGATGACTCTACTGCTTTGATGTGAAAAGAATGAATGTCAATCTGGTTTCATCAGCCTCTTCTCTCTCCAGTCCCCTCATCCTACCTTTCTCTGCTTTCTCATCTTTCTCCTGTCCTAGGACCTACTTTGTCCTTTCTCCATCTCAGACATTTAGCCTCTTCCTCAAATCCAGGCAGCAGGGACCCCCTGGAGGTCCAGTGGTTAGGACTCTGCCTCTTCATGCAGGACGTGCAGGTTTGGTCCCTGGTCAGGAAATGAGATCCCACACAGTGTGGCCAAAAAGAAAAAGCCACGCAGACAGTGTGGCAAGGGCTGAATTTCAGTCCTACTCACTCCCTCAGCCCTTCCTAGATCCATCACTGAACTATCACTTTCATCTTTTCCCCCAAATCTATTACCTGAATGTCGGGGCTAGTTGAACTTCTGTGTTTCCTTATTGTAACCCTTTCCACAGGACTACCTGAATTCCGTAGCATGGGCATAGCAGGAAAATGAGAGAGGGCTATGGAGGGTTAAGGGATATTCAAGAGACTTAACAATCAAATGTAATGTGTGGATCTCATTTAGTTTCTAATTCAGACAAACCAAGGGCAAGAAGAGACATTTGGAGACAACCACAGAATGAGATTGTGAACTTTGTATTGGATGATACCACTAAGTGATTATTGTTACTAGGTGTGTCATGGCATTTTTAAAAGAACATGTCCATATTTTCACCCAACAGTTAACGTTTACTACTTTTATAATAGGAAGAGGTGACAGATTTTTCCTTACTGTGGAAGTTGCAAATTTTAGGGTAAAGCCACACCCTGGTAGCTGATGCTGCTGTGGACTTGTCCTCACTACTCTCTGCCCAAGTATCAAGTGAGTGCTTTGCCCTAAATGCTAGGCACTGCTCAATACAGTTAGCACTATTCCAGACAGACCCCTACTGAGAGTAACACTTTTCAAGGATGCTTTTCCACTTTCTTTAGCCCTAGATGAGCACTCAGGAACTTCCTGACATCATGGGTCCCCATGGTCGCTGGAAATCTAGAAGATGGTTGTGGAGTATATTTCTTGCTGATTATTATAATATTGAAGTCAGGTGCATTTACTGGAAGTTTATGTATCACTCTGGGTAACTGTGCTCTATGTTGAAGAAATAAGTAGCATTACATTATATTCAGAATTGATTCCTGGGTCAGGAAGTTCCCCTGGAGAAGGAAATGGCAACCCACTCCAGTATTCTTTCCTGGGAAGTAACATGGACAGAGGGGCCTGGCGGACTACAGTCCATGGGGTCACAAAAGAATCAGACATGACTTAGTGACTTAACAACAACAACAACATAACCTTTCATGGGAGCTGGATAGACTTGTCCTTCCTAAGTTAGGCAAATTCCAATGAAAGAGAGCACTGTGTACATCATGACACCACGTGTGAACACCTGCATGGGAAGAAGTCTCAGCAGTGGACCCAGCTCCTAATGCCAACTGAAGTCAAATGTGTGTTTCAGAAAAAGAACCACAAATGGCCAGCAAGCATATAGAAAGACACTCCATAACATCCATAAGTCTTTAAATGCAAATTTAAAAGGCTATTATATTGGCAAAAAATAAAGTTGGATAATATCCAATGTTAGTGAAGATGGGGAAAAATAAGACTCACATAGAGATTTGGGACTATAATTGGTATAAGATTTTTGGATGGAAATTCAACACCGTAAAGTAACATTTTAAATGTATTTATCTTTGACACAACAA
Source organism: Giraffa tippelskirchi (assembly GCF_054371585.1). Taxonomy (NCBI): domain Eukaryota; kingdom Metazoa; phylum Chordata; class Mammalia; order Artiodactyla; family Giraffidae; genus Giraffa; species Giraffa tippelskirchi. The sequence goes on along the minus strand of NC_137281.1, from coordinate 74,886,263 downwards.
GTCAATTCCAGTCTTAGGAGTTAATCCTACAGATCGACCCTACTATGGACTGCCTTGTGTCCCCTCGAAATTCATATGGTGAAGCTCTAGTCCCTTCGTGACTATCTTCAGAGATAGTGGCTTTAGGAGGTAATGAAGGTTCAGTGAGGTCTCAAAGGTAGGGCCCTAATCTGATGGGACTTCGGCCTTTCAAAAAGAGGAAGAAGGAAAAAAAGAAGAGGAAGAGAGAGAGAGGTAAGGACACAGCGAGAAGGTAGCTGTCGACAAGACGGGGAGCGAGCTCTCACCAGAAATGGGACTGACTGGCATCTTGATCTTGGACTTCTCAGCCCTCAGAACTGTGAGAAAATAAGCTCCTATTGTTTAAGCCACCCAGTCTATGGCTTTTGTTATGACAGCAAGAGCAGACTGGTACAGACTCCTTAAGGTTAGCACGGATACATACTTAAGAATTGTCACTGTAGCTCTGTGTAACAGCAAAAAAATGGGAAGCAACCTAAATGCCCACCAACAGGAAACTAGAACTTTAACACAATGGAAATACTGGGTACTGAGGTGCACTAAGTGTCAATTCTAGTCTTGCTATACAGTCAATTTCTGATTTTTTAGACCTAAAATTCCCCTTGACCTCTGGAAGACAGAATAGCCAAATGATTACTTGTCTCATTCCTGACATTCCTGATTTTGTGCAATTGTGAGATTGTGTTGTCACCACCTCAAACCTAGACAGCCTGACAATGTCAATAATACCAAAGCCTGTCAGTCGGAATTATTGGGACTGGCTATGAAGAGCATATGGGACCATGCCGGATAAAAGTCAAGCTACGAATCTCATGTGTCTTATGTTCCAAAACATTATTAGAGGGGTGAAACAGGAATTTTTTATATGTAAATATAGGCATGCCTCAGATACTGCAGGTTCAGTTCCAGGCCACTTCAATAAAGTGACTATCCAATAAAGCAAGTCACACAAACTTTTCGGTTTCCCAGTATATATAAAAGTGCATTATGTTTACACTATACTGTAGGCTAACTGTGCAATAGCATTATGTCTTAAAAAAAAACCCATGTACTTAGCTTAATTTAAAAATACTTTTGGGACAAAAGCAGACATATGGATTAATGGAACAAACTAGCTCAGAAATAAACCCACACACCTACAGTCAATTAATCTTCAACAAAGGAGGCAAGAATATATAATGGAGAGTAGACAGTCTCTTCAGCAAATGGTGCTGGGGAAGTAGGATAGCTGCATGCAAATCAATGAAGTTAGAATACACCTTCACATAATACACAAAAATAAACTCAAAATGGCTTAAAGACTTAAATGTAAGACATGATACCATAAAACTCTTAGAAGAGAATAGGCAAAACACTCTCTGACATAAACTCTCTGACCAATGCTTTCTTAGGTCAGCCTCCCAAGGAAATAGAAATAAAGACAAAAATAAATAAATGGGACCTAATCAAATTTACAAACTTTTGCACAGCAAAGGAAACCATAGGCAAAACGAAAAGACAACCTACAGACTGGGAGAAAATACTTGCAAATGATGCAACTGACAAGAGCTTAATTTCCAAAATATACAAACAGCTCATACAACTCAGTAACAAATAAATGAACAACCCAATTGAAAAGTGGGCAAAAGACCTAAATAGACATTTCTCCAAAGATGACATACAAATGGCCAATAGGCACATGAAAAGAAATTCAACATCGCTGATTATTAGGGAAATGCAAATCAAAGTTATAATGAGGTACTGAGAGTCCCCTGGATGGCAAAGAGATCCAACCAGTCCATCCTAAAGGAGATCCGTCCTGGGTGTTCATTGGAAGGACTGATGTTGAAGCTGAAACTTCAATACTCTGGCCACCTCATGTGAAGAGTTGACTCATTGGAAAAGACCCTAATGCTGGTAAGGATTGGGGGCAGGAGGAGAAGGGGACGACAGAGGATGAGATGGCTGGATAGCATCACCAACTCAATGGACATGAGTTTGGGTAAACTCCGGGAGTTGGTGATGGACAGGGAGGCCTGGCATGCTGCGATTCATGGGGTCGCAAAGAGTCGGACATAACTGAATGACTGAACTGAACTGAACTCATAACAGTCAGAATGGCCATGATTTAAAAGTCAACAAACAACAAACACTGGAGAGGGTGTGGAGAAAAGGGAACCCTCCTACACTGTTTGTGGGAATGTAAGTTGGTGCAACAACAATGGAGAACAGTCTGGAGGCTCCTCAAAAAACTAATCCCACTCCTGGGCATATATCTAGAGAAAACTGTAATTTGAAAAGACACATGAATCCTAATGTTCTTACAGCACTATTTACAATAGCCAAGACATGGAAACAACCTAAATGTCCATCAACAAATGAATGGATAAAAAAGACAGAGTACATAAACACAATGGAATACTATTCAGCCATGAAAAGGAATGAAATAATGCAGCAACATGTATGGATCTAGAGATTATCATAATAAGTGAAGCAAGTCAAAAAGATAAACACCCATATGAGACCATGTAATATTACTTATATGTGGAATCTGTAATATGACACAAATGAATATGGTGAAAGGCAAGTGTGGTGACAAAGTGGTTTCAGACAAAAAGACATTTTAGCTGGTAAGAGGCAGGTAAGGAAGGAATAAAGACATGTAAAGCTAAACTATGGGAATTCTCTAATAAAAATAAATAACTTGGTACTTGCTTCTGATTATTGTTCATTGCTGAAACATCAAAAGCATCAGAAATCAGGTAAAAGTATAAAGAAAACATGAAAATCATCTACAAAGCCACTATCTATGGTGAACATTTAAGGGGTTCCCTTCCAGGCTCTTTTCTAGAATTCAGAATTTGGCTGAAGCCTCAAGATAATAGACACCGTATTCTAAAGGAAAGTTGGAGAAAACAACATTAAACTTGCAAAAGGCAATGGTAAAAACCCCGAGTATACCCTTAACCTCCACGTAGTAGGTGATCTACATCAAAGAAGATGGGGATATGGGAATCCTAGAAGAGGATTCCAGGGAGAGGTCATTCAGACACTGAGGCCTGCACTCCTCTGGGGACCAGAAACGTCTCTCCTCCAAAGCTCTGGGGAAACCCTTTCTTCGGGAATAATTCCATTTCTCTTGACACTTTCCTTGGATGCTTCTCACATAATTACCTTCATGGCTCCAGCTCTGGAAAACAAAAGCTAGGAAGACAAGTGGTTTTCAGGCAACTTTTGATTTCCAAGCCATCACAGGCCTTCACTTTGTAAGGAAGCCTTACTTTTCTTGACTGGGATAAAGAAAGTGAAAAATTGCAAGTAGAAACAAGGCAGTATCTTAAAAACTCATGTTATAGCACTTTTTAAAAACCAAATTGGGACCATATCAAACATCCTTTGTTTAAAGTTAACATTATATGGTAGACACTTTTCATTGTAGTCAACAGTCTTTGAAAACACGTACGTAATGACCGCATAGCATTCCCATTCTTGATAAGAAACTGAGAAAGGTGGAGAAGTCAAGGGGAAAAATAGCCTCTCCAGGTGACAGGCAGCCGGTTGCAACAACCTGAGAGAGTAGGTTGGATAAAACCCACGAGCTGCAGAATCCAGGCTGGACCAGAGGTGCCCAGGCTGTCACCATTACCACCATCTTCACCCGCACCCAGACCAACCGAATCAGAATCTGAGTGGGAGGGGGGCTCACATTCATCTCTATGTTTATGCAACACTTTGGGTGAATGTAATGTGAAGCTGGAATTCAAAACCACTGCTTTAGGAACTTCCCTGGTGATACAGGAGACAGGAATCTGCCTGCCAATGCAGAGGACTCGGGTTCAATCCCTGGTCCAGGAGGATTCCACATTCTGAGAAGCAACTAAAGCTTGTGCCCCACAACTACTGGGCCCTTGTGCTGGAACCACGGGAGTCCAGGCACCTAGGGCCCATGTTCCACTAGAAAGCCACTGCAAGGAGACGCCCAAGTACCACAGGAGGAGTAGCCCCTGCTCACTGCAACCAGAGAAAGCCCATGCAGTGACAAGGACCCAGCACAGCCTGAAAGTAAAATTAATAATTTTTAAAACACACCAAACACTGCTTTAAAGATTCAAATATTTTAGGGGGACATTTAGAAACATAAAAGCTGCACTAAGTAATAAGAAAAAAATGGTTTCTCATAACATTCAGGATAAATTTCAAATTTCTCACATTAATACTAAAGGCCCTTTCTGATTCTGAGCCTTACCTCTCCAGCCTCACTTCCTGCTCTCCCACACCCCAGGAGACCCCAAATAACAGCATTCCCAACATGTCCTGTGACTTCAGACCTGCATGATTCAGCCCATATTCTCTCTAACATCTTTCCCCATTTCTTTGCTTCCAGAAAGCCTTCTTTCATCTCACAATTCTTAAGCAAATACAAAATCTGTTTTTAAAATTAAAACTCAAGGTTTGGGGGCTTTGTTAATGCTTTCTCGCTGTCTGCATTGTCAGTCACATATCCAGGCTAGGGCCCCAAGCAAACATAGGCTGTTGCCTTCCATAAGCCTTGTCTTCCACTAACCACATTGAGAAAATGTTAAACATCAGAATGTGCTAATTTAGAGATGACCCTTGAATGTTGTTTAAAGTTGATTTAAGTTCCAGAAATGCGAGGCCAGTACCTCTGAGCAGAAGAAATAATCAATTTTGCCTCCTACAAACTTATTGTAAATACCTAACACACACATAAAACAAAGTCTCTACTAGAAAAGAGCTTTTAGTACATCATGTAATTCTTACTCATTTGAAATCTAATTTGACACATAAATTGCTTTTCCTCACTTTTGATTGATTTTAGAAACACCATGAAATGAACATTGTTTTTCCATTTATCTCTCCCTGTTAAGAATGTCCTTCCTTGAATAAAATGTGGGAAATTTTTGGATTTACTTCTCATAAATTAGTGGCCTATTTAAGAATATGTAAACCTGGGGACCAAATTATATGAAAAGTTTAAAGACCCCTGAGAAACAGTCAGACCTTCTCTTACATAAGCAATATACCTTCTTGTAAGAAAAAATTCTAAATATCTCTGAAATCAGTGTTCAATTTTTTTCTTCTCATTTTTTTTCCAACCTTTTGAGGGATAGAAGAAATAAATACTTCTTTTCTAGAATGTTCTGACCTCTAAATTCTCTCTGTCCTATCTGTTCAGAATTGGCTTAAGGGAAATAAAAAATATTATCCTATTTAAAGAAAAAAATGACAGGTCTTACTTAGTACTAGAAAATCAACAATTGGCAGATTCTTTTATTTGCTTATTAAATATTTATTAAGCATCTACTATCAGCCAGATAGGGAGATAAAAGTGTTAGTTGCTCAGTCATGTCTGACTCTTTGCATCCCCATGGACTGTGGCCCACTAGGCTCTTCTGTCCATGGGATTTTCCAAGAAAGGATACTGGAGTGGGCTGCCATGCCCTCCAGGGGCTCTTCCCTATCCAAGGATTGAACCCAGGTCTCCTGCATTGCAGGCGGATTCTTTCTTGTCTGAGCCACCAGGGAAGCCTGAAATAGGGAGATAGGCACCTCTGTAAAGAATCACTCTGGTCAGGGTCATCGATTTACTGATGATCCCTGTCTTGACAAATGTAAAGGGCAGGTCTCTGTTCTCAACTTATTCCTCCTCTCAGTGGATTTCACCCTCTTTTCTTCTCCAGAAACTTTCTTCTCTAGGCTCCTGAAGCCCCACACTCACCTGGTTTTCCTTCTACTCCCTGACCACGACTTTGCTGCATCATTTGCTGGCTTCTCTTCTTCCTGAGAGCTAACAGTTGGACCTTTCTTCTTCTCTATCCACATTCTCCTCCTAAGTGTCTAGTCTTGTGGCTAAACACCATCTAGATGCTAATGGATCCCAAATCTGTATTTCCAGTCTCCTGTTTAATCTGAGATCTGGACTAGGTCCTATATCCAACCGCTCATGTGATACCTCCGCTTGGATGTCCAATAGGGATTTCAACAGAGCTATTCCCCCTATGTCCCCACACAAAGCTGCTCCTACCCCAGTCTTTCCCATTCAGTAAAATGAATTATTTGCTTGAGCCAAAATCTAAATATTAGGGATTACGTTCATCTGTGTATAACAGAATCCAACTTAACCAGTTGGAGCAGTTTTTGCTTGCTTTCACATAAGGAGAGGACCAGAGGCAGGCAGACCAGGGCTGTGCAGTTAGTTGGTTCCTCTCAGCCAACAATGTCCCAGCTCCTGCTTTTTTCTTCTCTATCCTCATGGTCACAAGATGGCAGCCCCACCTCCAGCCTCACAGCTACATGTCATGGAAAGAAAAGGAAGGAATTAACAAGGTAAGGCACAGAGCCTATATGGAAATAGCAAAAATTCCCAGAAATTCCTGGTAGATTTCTGCTTATTTCTCATTGTCCAGAACTATGTTACAAGTTCCACTTCAGATGCAAGAGAGGCTGGGGAATAAGACTTTTTAGCTCAGCACACTGCTACCCTGCACAAACCGGGGCTCTAGTATATGGAAGAAAGGTGGAGTGGATATCAGATAGGCAATAGCAGTGCCCACCCTACGGTCCTGGACTGCCCTCTTTTCTATGCCTCATTACCAATCCCTCCGCAAGCCCTATCACTCTCACCTCCAAAAGATGGCAAATTCAGCTGCTTCTTTTCATCTCCCCTGCTCAGATTCCAGCCTGAGATGCCATTGTCTATCCCTCACAACACAGCCCACAGCCCCCGAAAAGGTCACCCTCTTCCACACTTGCCCTCTCTCTAGCTCTTTCTTCACACCACAGCTGGGATAAGCACTTAAAAGTATAATCACACCATTCCCTTTCTTAAATCCTCCAAAGGATCCATCACAGTTGGAGTTCCCTCCAAGCAGACCTTGAGTCAGTAGTTTATTTGAGAGGTGCAGGACACATGGGCGGGGCTTTGCAGAGCCCAGGAGGGGACGGTAGCCCAGAGCAGGCACAAGAAACCCTCCTCCTTACAGGCCACAGAGACTCAGCCCAGAGGGGACCCAGGGAAATGGCGCAAGACACTTGCCTCAGAAGTACGTGACCCCAGGGGAAAGTCAGTAATTGTATACCAGCCCCCAAGGGTGGCTGAACACCTTAGCCCTCGACTTAGCCCTTCCCTGAGCTAACTCACTGGAAAAGCCAGCACTTCCTCCCACTTCTCGGTCTTGCTGCTTCCAGACCCACAGCTTCTTCTTCTTGAAGCAGAATCACAAGAGGATGCAAGAACCATTTTATTTCTTTAATAGGATAAATTCAAAGTACAGTTGAAGGCTGATGAACATCTGTGAGAAATCTGCTAAGTTCTAGTCTCATTTGAAAGAGCTAATTTTTGTGATGCTCTCTCTTCAACAGATTAAAAAAAGCATATAACATTTTTAATTGAGATTAATAGAGACATACTACTATATAAAAAAATAGATAAATAAAAAGGACCTACTGTGTAGCACTGGGAACTATATTCAATATCTTGTAAAACCTTTATTGGAAAAAACTGAAAAAGATATATAGGTGTATATATATATATATATATCTGAATATATATGTACACACATACATATATATAGCTGAATCACTTTGATATACACCTCAAACTTACACAACATTGTAAGCCAACTACACTTCAATAAAAATAAGAAAATTTCATACACATAGGAAAATTCCAAGTAGGGCATACAAGATTTGGAATATTTATTCAAAATCAATTTATTAACGTATACATTACTTAATAATACTAGCAACTGATTATAATACATGTATATTATATCTATAAATGGCATTACTGTGACTATGGCTCTGAAAGGAAAAGACAAACAGTAAGTAACTGTGGATATATATCTGCCTTTAGATTAACTTACTACTTGTCTTTACTTTCCTTTTTTCTTCAATTGTTCTACAAAGTAATCATTACAAGCAACCATCAGAGCTGCCACCATGACCACAAATTCATTAAAGTCCACTTCGTTGTCCTTATTGGCATCCAGGTCCTGCATTATCTTATCAACCAACTCGGGATCCTTCTGGCACTAAAAGGAAAAAGAAAATTTCTAACTCCCAGGTTTTGAGGTTTATGACAACTGAAATCACACCTTCCTTTTATCTACACCAAAGTCTTCATTTCCATTTTTAGCATCGAAAGCAATTTCCAAGAGCCTATCTGCAGGTGGGTTTGAATCCGGGCACACATTCTAAGTGAGTCTGGGCCTCTGCCCCCAGTCCATATAATCCTCAGACCTAAACACCAAGAGGAACAAACAGCAACACATCAAAGTGAGCTGCTGATGCTGAAAATGCATTTACCAGATAGCACAGGTGAAGGGCCAGAACCGGGAGAGGCTGTGGGGGGCGGGGGGCTGGGACATGAAAAGAAGGAAGCTTTGAAGCCAACCAGGGAATGTGAGTGACTCTGCCATTTACCATCAACGAGACTTGGAGCAAATCACTTAACGTGTTAATATCTCCTTTTTCATCAAATGAGGAGAATAATATCTCCCTACAAATTGAAGGGGTATCTCAATACACTTTTATGAACACTTAGCACCAGGTTGTTAGATTTAGCAAATAAAAATTCAGGACACCCAATCAAATGTGGATTTCAGATGCATAATGAATACTTTTTTGGTATAAGTATTGTCCCCAATAAGTGCGGTTCATGGGGTCGCAAAGAGTCGGACACGACTGAGCGACTAAACTGAACTGAATTATGTCATATTATATATTATCCGACAGCCTGTTTTGTGTATCACAAAACAAAACAGAGGCACCCAATAAAGGGTAGATCTTATGAAAATGACTCCATTTTATTGGTGAAAGGAAAACAAGGAGCCCATTGAGGAAAGCAAGGTTCAGAAAGGATGGGGCTGTGCAGCACCCACTTTTCCTATAATTAGAGGTTGATGAGAAATGTTTGCCAAAGTATAGCTCATTTCCTCCAAGAATTCCCCATTGTCCTCTTATTAGCTGCCAACCACTAAACAGCTGGACATTTAAATTGAACTGATCAATTCAATCAAAAACAATCACAAATTTCACTTGAATAAATCAATGTGCCAAGTTTCACTTACGGAGTCTTTCATTCTAAATGTTACATGACATAATCGCCAAACTGATTTTGAAAAATAAAAATGTTCTTGGACACTCCTAAAATTACTAAAAAGGTATTGTATGTTAAAAATTTTTAATTTTTTCCCGTAGAGGGTGGGGATAAAAGATTGTCACAGTTATAATTACTACTGTCTTAACACAGCATTTGGACAGAATAACATCATGCCAGGCTACAACGTGTACTAAAACTCCAAAGCTCCAAAAACACCAGTGAGCATTTTCCTCAGGGTAGGCTTCAAACACTCCATTGTAAGGTTTCACCAGTGGATTGATTCAACTCCTGGCTGTTTTGAGATGTAAATCTGTTTGCTGTCCAACTGGTCATGGGCCAGACATCTCTTGCCTCAGTCCCAATCAGCTTGTTCTTGGTTGACAAACTTGCTAGTATTTATCATTCACTAGGAAATTTGCTACCACAGCATGCAGTACCCATGGCTTCATTTCTGGCCCCAAACATCATATTTATTCATTTACAGACAGCTGGATAGAGCTCCAGGTCATGTCACTGGTTATAACTATAGCTCCAAGTATAACTAGCTGTACTTTTGCTGCACTAGGACATTGAATAATTGACAAAAGCCTCAAATATAATTTCCAACACCTGGAAACCCCATGTCCCCAGACACCATGGAAAGGGGTACATGCCCACAGACACAGAATGCAAAGTCCTAGTGTTTGCTCCCCTGTATTTAGAATCTCGATAGGAATTACATGGTGTGGACAGAGCGCGGCAGACGATGTTCACAGAGGCTGTCCCTGGACGTGCACGGCTTCCCCTCAACTGAATGGGGAGACAGCCAGACTCACCGAGAGGAATTCTGTGAGCTCTTGCTGCAGGAGCATCTTCAGCTCCCCCTTGTAGAGCTTGAACCTGTCTCCCTCCCTGCAGGAGTAGCGGTGGAAGGTTCTAATCATGATGTCCATGGCAATCTCCAGCTGGGTGGGCATGCTGGAAGCAGAGGGGAGCACTCCAGGGCGGGCTATCAAAGCCGGGGAGAAAATGCTTGTGGAGGACAAGCCGGTGGAGAAACACCAACACCTTCATTAAAACGAAATATTGCCATCCCCTGCTCAGCTCACACCCCAAGGGATGGTTGTTAAAGCAGGATAATCCTCAATTAACCAAGTGTTCTGCCTCTCTAGGGCAAGCTAGAGATCTCTGTGAGTGAGTTTTTTCCTCCTCCCCTAATCCTCTCTCCTCCATGAAGGAGCTGGTTCAGAGTGTTTGGAAGTTAGCAATCAGACAACAAATTCAGAGCCGTGATAAAACACAGGTTAAAAAATAAACAAAAAGAGAAAGGAAACGCGCGTACCTTCATAGCTGTTCAGCCAACGCAGGGCTCCATCAACAGGTGTTTATACAATTAAACTCTAACCATTTATACCCAGGGGGGTCCGCCTCAGCACACCTGTTTCCAAGAAGATGAAAATTGCCAGTGACAAGAGATTCAAGTGGAAATAACTCTGAGCCTCTTTTTAACCAGGAAAAGGAACAGATGTGAGCTGCCCCAAGGGCCATCAAGGAAGGGCTGGCCCTCACCGTGCGCCCTGGAGGAGAAGGCGAAGAAGTAAAGAGCCTGCCTGCAGTTACCCCTCATTAAGGGGAGTGTGGGTACAAATGCGGTCAGTTGCTAGGAAGTTCCTGACTGGAAAGAAATCTAAATATCTAAATATAGAGGAGCAGAGAAGAAACACTGGTTCAAACCTGGAGACTCCTCAGTAAGGCCAACAGCAAGATCAAGGGCACACACTCAGAGAAGACCGGTTAAACTCATCCAATGGCCAGGGACTTATTTAGCTCTTAATAAAGGTAGGGGGAATGAGAAAGCTCTGTGTGTGCCAGTTTAGAAAGGGAAAAAACAGCGACTCTGGGTGTGTAGGAAAGAAAAATAAGGATATATATGTGTTCCCTGGTCAGGGAACAGAGATCCCCCACATGCGGAGAGGCACAGCAAAAAAAAAAAAGGTGGAATATATACATGCATATATACTTGAGTTTGCCTAAGCAATCATTGAAAGTTTACAAAAGAAAGTAAGAGAAAAGTAGTAGCTACAAGGGTCAAGATGGAAACTGAGAGGTTGGAAGTAGGATTTCTCATTTACCCCTTTCAAACTGATATTAACTTTTTCAGTTACAGGACTGTATTGCCTAATTAAAGAAAGAAAGAAAGAAAGAAATCCATAGAATGAAGCCCTTGAGGCCATGTATGCAGGAATCCACTGTGGGAAATTTCCAAGTGAGAGAAATTTAACAAAGAAAAAGTCACTGGAAAAACCAAGGCCAGAGACTGGCCACTGTGCTTTCAATGCTGCCTGTGCTCAACCTGAATTATATGGAAAGCAAACCAGTTATCTCCTTTGTGTCTCCTTTCAACAAGCCTGTTGGGCTGTGTCCTCAGCCAGCCCACTCCTGTCCCTCTTATCATCAGGCAGCCCACAGGACTTCCTGAGAGGTCCCCAGAGACGCTCTCACCTTGCACCTAAAGCTCAATTCTCAAAAAAATAATTTTAAATTAGCTTTTTTTTATGATGAAAGTAATAATGCATGTAGTAAAACAGAGTTCTGAATACTCAAGAGTATGAAATAAAAGTAAAATTCTCTCCACCATGTCCCACCCGAGTTCTTCTCAGTTAACACTTACCTGTGTGAGAAGCAGGATCGTGGTGGTGGAAAGTATGGACTGCCTGTCTCCTGCTCTCACCTCTGTCCCCAATTAGCTGTGGGATCCTGGGCTCGTCACCTACACTCTGTGTCCCCATTTCCCAATCTGTTTAAACAGGATCACGGTAGTACCTACCCAACAGAAAGGGTTAAACATGTGCCTGAAACATACTGAATGCTTTGTTTGCATTAGCTATTATTATCATTATAGAAAAAAAGATACATTTATCATTTATATAACTATATGTAATATTATGGGCTTCCCAGGTGACACTAGTGGTAAAGAACCCACCTGCCAATGCAGGAGATATAGGAGATGCAGGTTTGATTCCTGAGTAGGGAAGATCCCCTGGAGGAGGGCATGGCAACCCATGCCTGGAAAATCCCATAGACAGAGGAACTTTGTGGGCTACAGTCTGAAGAATCACAGAGAGTCAGATACCACTGAAGCAACTTAGCGTACACACACACAAGCATTGACACTTGTGCAGTTTGTTTTTTAAACTTAATATAAATCTTACTATATCAACACAGATAGATCTATCCCATTCTTCACTGAAATTGTGTATTATTCCATTGGATGCATATCCCTACATAGAATCATGAAATATTTGTCATGTATTGATATTATGCTAGGCCCTGGGTCAATACAGGAGGAGAACCTTGCCCCAGCAAACCTCATTGCTATTTCTACTGGGGCTGTGTTAAGTAGAGAGAATGCAGGAAATGCTGTGTCTTTTTTATGGTGGGTCTTCTAACCAAGAACTCCCCTATGGCTTTGTGACTATACTCTCCTGATCTGCTCATTTCTGAATGCAATTTCTTTGACTCCTAAATGTTGGCAATTTCAACTACTCCCATCATTTCCCTGGTGGCTCAGACAGTAAAGAATCTGCCTGCAATGTAGGAGACCCAGGTTTGATCCCTGGGTTGGGAAGATCCCCTGGAGGAGGGAATAGTAACCCACTCTGGTATTCTTGCCTGGAGAATTCCATGGACAGCGGAGCCTGGCAGGTTACAGTCGATGGGATCAAAAAGAGTCAGATATGACTGAGTGACTAACACTTAAAATTTCAGTCACTCCCCAAATCATATCTTTTGGCCCAGAGTTCTCTACTAATCTCCAAAACCACCATCCAACCGTCTGCTGGACGCCATTCCTACCAGAGTGTCACACAAGCTTCTCACACTCAATGAGGACCAAAGCCAAACCCATACCCTCTCCCCACCCACCTGCTCCTCCTGCTCCCATCACCCAGCATCTGGCACCATTTGTAAATATCAATTGAATTCATCCATTTCTCTCCATCCTTCACCAGCTACAGGACTTGGTGATTTGGAGTCTCATTCCTCATTCTTTACTGCTCTCTCTACTCACTATTCTCCTTCATCCTGCTGTCAAGAGCAGTTAATCTAAAACACAAATCAACACCCACACTCCTGGGCATTCATCCATCTGACCTGCCTACAAACTGACCAAAATGTTGTGCTCTCTCCTCCTTCCCTGCCTTAGCTGGTCCAGGCCCAGGGCCTGGAAAGCTAATTCTGTCACTCCTCCCAGCTCTGTTCAAATATCTCCTCTTAGGAGGTTTCTCGCAAGCTTCCCAGCTCCTCACCCTTTCCTCTGGTAGGTGCCCACCTCTGCTCTCCCTTGTCCCCAAGAGCATCTCCTTTTCTTTTTACCACTGCACTGATTGCACCTTTCTGTAATCACTTTTTTTTGGTCTGCCCACCTACTCCTCCCTCTCCAGACCAAACGGGCAGAATCGATACCTGGTTCATCCTCGCACTCCGTAGCATTTAGCACAGGGTCAAGCGCATGAAGGAAAAGCTTTGAAATCTGGCTACTGACCACCAGACACCTGACAGCAAATACCTTTTCTTGTATTCCCATATTTCTAGACAATGATTTTTGTAAGACAATAAATTTATTCATTCTAGATAAAAAAAGAAATCTTTGCTGATGGATGGATTAATGAACAAATGACTCAGAGAGGGAAACTAAGCTCCCCAAAGAGTTGAGCCTTGTTGGGTTTAATTGTCCAAAGAATTATTTGATTTGCATTTATTCCACATACAAAATTTGTTTCATCAAAGAGAGAGACAACAGTTATTTCCGAGAACATAAAGAGTTTGAATTTGGAACTATTTTTACGTTAAGCTGCTGAAGTTTTAAATGTACTAAAATGGGTAAGTCTTGTAGAATATCTGGGTCCCAGCAGTATTATATCTAACTCATATTCAACCAAAAATAATTTACTTGGAAAATTCAATTGGCAGGGAAAATTTTTAATATTGAAAATTATAATGTTGTAATTATAATCTGATTCTAGAGATGTAAAATACATATGATCTTGGTGTGCTTTGCTCTTAGGGTTTAAAAGCAAAGTGATTTCCGCTTGGCTTTAGCAGAGCTACATGTTTCCTTTGGTATATGGTGCCCTCTAGTGTCATACTCCAGCACTGCATCTGGAAGCTCTCTTTCCCAGATGGCGTTGGCATTGCTTGTATGCTCAGTCAGGTCCGGCTATGGACTGTAGCCCACCAGGCTCTTCTGTTCATGGGATTTTCCCAGGAAGAACACTGGAGTGAGACGCTACTTCCTCCTCTTCCCAATGCAGGGATCTAACCCACGTCTCTTACATCTCCTGCAGTGGTAAGTGAATTCTTTACCACTAGTGCCACCTGGAAAGCCCCCTAACTCCCAGAGTGTGCTTGAAACTGTAAACCACGGCTCTTCTTCAGGGACTTATCTGTGGTGGTGGTTGTGTTCAGTCCACTCAGTCGTGTCTGACTCTTTACAACCCCATGGACCGCAGCACGCCAAGCTTCCCTGACCTTCACCAACTCCCGGAGCTTGCTCAAACTCATGTCCATTGAGTGAATGATGCCATCCAGCCATCTCATCCTCTGTCGTCCCCTTCTCCTCCTGCCTTCAATCTTTCCCAGCATCAGGGTCTTTTCTAATGAATCAGCTCTTCGCATCAGGTGGCCAAAGGATTGGAGTTTCAGCTTCAGCATTAGTCCTTTCAATGAATATTCAAGATTGATTTCCTTTAGGGCTGATTGGTTTGATCTTCTTTCAGTCCGAGGGATTCTGAAGAGTCTGCTTCAACACCACGATTCAAAAGCATCAGTTCTTCAGTGCTCAGCCTTCTTTATCGTCCAATTCTCACAACCATACTTGACTACTGGAAAAACCTTAGCTATGACTATTCAGACCTTTGTCGGAGAAGTAATGTCTCTGCTTTTTAATATGCTCTCTAGATAGGTCATAGCTTTTCTTCCAAAGAGCAAGCGTCTTTTAATTTCATGGCTGCAGTCACCATCTGCAGTGATTTTGGAGCCCAAGAATAAAGTTTCTCACCGTTTCCATTGTTTCCCCATCTATTTGCCATGAAGTGATGGGACCGGATGCCATGATCTTAGTTTTCTGAATGTCGAGTTTTAAGCCAACTGTTTCACTCTCCTCTTTCACTTTCATCAAGAGGTTCTTTAGTTCTTCTATGCTTTCTGCCATAAGGGTGGTGTCGTCTGAGGTTATTGATATTTCTACCCTCACAGTCCAGAAAAACAGGTTTAGAGGTCCAGCCACACATTCCTACCATGCAAGTCATATGTTTCTGTCCCAACAATTACAGAAAGGAGATTTCCCCTCTCTCTGCCTTCAATTATGTCCCTAAGCTCCTGAGTTCCCTGCTGAATTAAAGGCATTATTCTTGCCTTTTACCAACAGACAGCTGAGAATCAAAAAGAAGAGGAATCCTAAAGGCAAGAATTTCTTTAACACAAGTCAAACATCTATTTTTCTTGGCCCAAAATGAGAAGATTTCTGCTCTTTGCTTCAAAATAATCCAATGGGGAAGAGGTAGGTGATATGCTGGGAAGTGGGTAGAAAAGACATTAAACCAGATTGGCCATGAGTCAGGGTGAGTACTGGGGACGTGAGAGTTCTTCAGAGAATTCAACATTCCGATTTTCTATACAGTGGAAATCCTCCTTAATAAAAATACACATACACATACATACACACAACCCCCATCCCAGTCAGCATGAGGCAAAGGTAAACCAAACTGGAATTATCTCTCAGAGGGAAAGAAGTAACTCAATGGCATTGTGTATATGGAGGAATTCTGACAGAAGAAGCTGCCATTTGCTTTTTGTCACTGATGCAATCAACTGAAGAAAAGCAACTTAACTAGTATTAGAAGAATATTTAAAAAACCTAACTCTTTAGGCTGTTAAACACTGAGATAAATCACAGGAGAAGATAGCTAAGGAAATTCTTTCACTGAAAATAGAAAGTGAAACTGAGTTATTCATACTGATAGTCTGAACTTAGACAGTCATGATGGCTAGACTGAAAGCAAGCAGGTAGAATGTGTTTGGACAGTGTCATGTATCCATGCCACAGGACTGAACCTCATTCCTGTGTCTATTGTCAGGACTAGCTATCAGCAAGTCCAACAATTACACTTCCCTTGTCAGCTAAAACCACAACCCCTCTCTGCAAAGTGTCAGTGGTGACCAGCCCTCAAAATGGCCCCCAAGGATCCTTATCTCCTGGTACTCACACTTTTGTGTAGACCCTGCCCACAGTGAATGGAGCAGACCTGTGTTAGCAACAAGATATTGTGTGTGACTGACAAGGCAAGGGCATAAAAGACACCACGGCTTCAGCTTTACTTCCTCTTGGATCACAGGCTCTGGGGAAAGTCAGCTGCCATGTTGGGAGGATACTCAAGCCTTCTGGAGAGACCCATGTGGCAGAGAACTGACCAAGAGCCAGCACCAGCCTGTCAGAGATGTGATGAGCCCCCTCAGAAGTGGGCCCTCCAGCCATGGCAAGCCTCCAGATGTCTGCAGCATGACCTCTTGGGAAACTCCAAGCCACAACAACAGCTACACAGCTCCTGAATTATTGTCCATCGGGCAGTATGAGAGACAATAAATGTTGTTTTAAGCTAAGTTGGGGTTAACTGTTATGCAACAGCAGATAACTAATATAGTTTCTGCCAAGCCTGGGAGAAGATGGCAGAAGACTGAGAAGGAATGAGTGACTGTCAGAAATCCCTTGAATTTCACATACTTCTAGAACTCTGTTTTGATTGCCTCCAGAGAGGCTCCAAGCTAGGCTTCAACAGTACGCAAACCGAGAACTTCCAGACTTACAAGGTGGATTTAGAAAAGGCAGAGGAACCAGAGATCAAACTGCCAACATCTGTTAGATCATAGCAAAATCTAGAGAATTCCAGAAAAACAGCTACTTCTGCTTCATTGACTACACTAAAGCCTTTGACTGTGCAGATCACAATGAACTGTGGAAAATTCTTAAAGCGATGGAAATAGCAGACCATTGTACCTGCCTCCTGAGAAACCTATATGTGGTCAAGAAGCAACAGTTAGAACCAGACATGGTGTTTGGCTGGTTCCAAATTGGGAAAGGTGTAGGTCAAGGCTGTATACCGTCACCCTGCTTATTTAACTTAAATGCAGAGTACATCATGAGAAATGCTGGGCTGGATGAAGTACAAGCTGAAATCAAGATTGCTGGAAGAAATATCAATAACTTCAGATATGCAGATGACACCACCGTTATGGCAGAAAGCAAAGAGAAACTAAAGAGCCTCTTGATGAAGGTGAAAGAGAAAAGTGAAGAAGCTGGCTTAAAACTCAACATTCAAAAAATGAAGATCATGGTATTTGGTCCCCTCACTTCATGGCCAACAGATGGGGCAACAATAGAAACAGTGAAAAATTTATTTTCTTGGGCTCCAAAATCAATGCAGATAGTGACTGCAGCCATGAAATTAAAAGACGCCTGCTTTTTGGAAGAAAAGCTATGACCAACCTAGACAGCATATTAAAAAGCAGAGACATTACTTTGCCAACCAAGGTCTATCTAGTCAAAGCTATGTTTTTTTCAGTGGTCATGTATGGATGTGAGAGTTGGACCATAAAGAAGAATGAGACCCAAAGAATTGATGCTTTTGAACTGTGGTGTTGGAGAAGACTCGTGAGAGTCCCTTGGACTGCAAGGAGATCCAACCAATCAATCCTAAGGGAAATCAAACCTGAATATTCATTGGAAGGACTGATGCTGAAGCTGAAGCTCCAGTACTTTGGCCACCTGATGCAAAGAGCCAACTCACTGGAAAAGACCCTGATGCTGGGAAACATAGAAGGCAGGAGGAGAAGGGGACAACAGAAAGGGAGATGTTTGGATGGCATGACTGATTCAACAAACAAGAGTTTGAGTAAGCTCCAGGAGATGGCAAAGGGCAAGGAGGCCTGGCGTGCTGCAGTCCATGGGGTCGCAAAGAGCCAGACATGACTGAGGGACTGAACAACAACAAGAGAGGCTCCATCCACTGGACCTATCAAAAGATAACTGACAAACTGAAACTGGTCCTGACAGGCCCATCTTCTAGCAAGCAAAGATGTTATTGCCTCAATTTCTGGGTAGATAACAACGTCCAGAAAGCCATTTTTTAAAAATTGGCCAGGGAAATCCCCCCCTAGAGAAGGAATTGGCAACCCACTCCAGTACTCCTGCCTAGAACATCCCATGCAAAGAGGAGCCTAGTGGGCTATAGTTCATGGAGTCGCAAAAGAGTCAGACAGGACCGAGCGACCAAGCACAGGGAAATTAAACAAAGAATATAAGTTCCTAAGAGCTCATGGGGTTATGTTGTGTTATATAATTTTTTTTTTATGATTCCCTCAAAATCTTAGATTAGAAAGTTTCTATGGAAGACTTTAGGAAAAACAAGAATGGGATAGATCAGGGCAATTTTTCTCTGCAGAGTGACATCTCAGGAGTGTGTGTAGAGGTCCATATTTCTTAAGAGTTTCATCCACAAGTCCTTATATTAAACCTAGATTTCATATGCAAGTCCTTATATTACTGGGCTGTTTGTTTCCAATTCCTACCTTTCTCAAGATTCTTTTCTCTTGGTTTCCATCACCTCTTGCCACCTCTCTCTCCTTCCTCTATGTCCTTTCCTCAGCAGGAACATTTAATGCCTGCCCTTTGAATGTGGGTGTTCTCCATTGCTTTATGTGGTCAACCTAGCCATTTCCATCTACTGTGATGTTTTTACCTACAAACGATATGATTCCAATTTCCAAGTCTGTTTCCCCAATTCTGATCTGGTATCTGAAACCCTTGAGAATCATGTGTGCGTGCTCAGTCGCTTCAGTCGTGTTGGACTCTGTGTGACTCTATGGACTGTAGCTCACCAGACTCCTCTGTCCATGGGATTCTCCAAGCAAGAATATTGGAGTGGGTTGCCATTTCCTTCTCCAGGGGATCTTCCTGACCCGGTATCGAACATGAGTCTCCTGCACTGGCAGGTGGGTTCTTTACCACTAGCACCACCTGGGAAGCCCTTGAGAATCATACCAGTATGGTTTTATTTCTACTCATCTAGACTATAGATCTACAACTTCTTGTGACTTGTCAATGTTTTTCACAACTTATCTACTTGCCTCTTCAATACTTATACTCCCTGGAAGAAAAATTAGATTGTTTATGGATTTCATTGCTGTTTCTTTGGACTTGAACTGGTAATTGGTTTTACTAGATATGGTGTGTGTCAGCAAATTAAAGTAACCAAATAAAAGTAGTTTAATAAGGCCATTTATCTCAAACAACAACGGTTGATTGTTCAGTGTTTTAACAATGTCATTAAAGACCAGAAACCTTTTGTCTTTCCTCCTTATCATCTTCTATATGCTGGCTCTCACCCCTCACGGTTACAAGGTGGCTGCTGCAAGTCCAGACATCACATCTTTGGATCATCTATGAAAGATTACTTGGAGTCCATCCATTTCTCCGGATTTTCTATATTTTCTAAAATTATCCCTATAATAGGTCATTTTGGTAGAGTATTGGGTTCCTGAACTATATCACAATGGCCTCCCCTAGAATTGCTAAGCAATTGTGCCTGGGGAAATGCCACTTGATTAAGTTGTGGGAAGCTTCTAGAATGAGCCCTAGATTTTTATACACTCTGGGGATGGAACATACCATTCCTTCTCTATGAAGACTCTCAGGAGAAATTTCTGTGTGGTCTTGTGCTGAAAAGACCCCTGATTTGCTTAAGTAATCATCTTATGGACACGATGAATTGCCTGGGTGGTAAGATGTCCTCTTTTTCTTTGCTTGAAAACCCAGCACCAAGTCTGTGGGCCACCTAGGCCAAATACATGAATTTACCACCTGTCATAAACTCAAATTCCTACAGCAGGAGCCATGTTTAAACTATTCAACAGCAGGTACAACAAAGTCACCAATCAGAATGCTTAAGCGTTGTAAACCATGAGCATCAGCCTTCATTGACAGCCAGGCAGCTATAGAGCGAAACAGGCAAACTAGAGTGAGAATTAAAAAAGAAGTATCAATCTATTTTTGTTTTTTTTCACATTTGATAGAGATAGTCCATGATGATAAATGGGACTGACACTCTACCTCAGTGTTGGGGAGACGATAGGGAGTGGTGGGGACTGTGTTAAATTGGAGAACCCATGCCTTCCTAAGAACAATGACTGCTCCTCAGATCCAGATAATTGTTGCCAGATTAGAATATGGCTCAGGGCTCTCCCAGAACCTCCAATATGTTTAAAACAAAGCCAGAAATCCTAATTTTTGAGGACTCCTGGATTTTAAGACTGTACTCCAAAAAAGCAACAAACAAAAAGCCCAACCAAAAACAAACAAACATTAAACTACAGGCAAGTGCAAACAATAGAGGTCAGATGACTCTAGTTGGCTTGTGACTTCTGCTTTCTGCTGCATAGTTTGTATCAACTTCCTCAGTTTTACATTCCATTCTTATTTTTCTTTCTTTTGCTTCTACTCAATTAATATTTTCCTCTATTTTATGTATCCTTGCATATCACTTTAAATTCTACCTGGGACGGTTATCCTGCCAGGCTCCTCTCTCCATGGGGTTTCCCAGGCAAGAATACTGGAGTGGGTTGCCATTTCCTTCTCCAGGGAATTGTTCCGACCCAGGGACCAACCCACTGGGGCAGATTCTTGACCACTGAGCCACCAGGGAAGCCCCCTATGTGGGACAGAGAAGAGGATAAATGCACTGACTACAGGGCGTCTCCCCTTAGAGAGCCTATGGGCATATCAAATACCTCAGTCACACCAGAGTGAACTGTATCAGATACCTCAGTCACACCAGAGTGAACTGTATCAGATACCTTGGTCACACCAGAGTGAACTGTATCAAATGCCTCAGTCACACCAGAGTGAACTGTATCAAATACCTCGGTCACACCAGAGTGAACTGTATCAAACACCTCGGTCACACCAGAGTGAACCGACCCCTTCCCCTTCCTGACTCCCTCTCTCCTCCTCTGGAGGATCCAGATGGGCCCCTCCTTTGTGTGCTATCTCAGCCAGCAGCAACGCCCCACTCATCCGACTGCGTGAGCCAGGAGCCTGAGTGTCACACTATGTTTGGCCCCTCCTCCGCTCATTCAGTCATGGTCGGGCTTTACCTCCTGAAGCCCCATCCCTCCTCTCTGATCCTAGCATGGTGATTCAGACCCTGGCCATTTCTGGCCTGAATTACTCTAACAGACTAGACTCATTTCCTGCACCCTCTCTGCTTTTCTTCAGACTCAGCCTCTGCCAGCTGCTGGGATGCACGCCTGACCCTCTGCCTCCCTTAACCTCATGGAGGGTCCCCACCATCTCCTGGGTAAGTCCCAGCTCCATGAGGTGCTCCTTCCCCTCTCACCAGCCCCTCTGCCCCACATAACAAGCTGCTCCAGGGACGCTCAGATACTCAGCTCAGTCACTGGTCCTCCCAGAAAGTCTCTCTGACACCCCAAAGCTCACCAGAATATCAGAGACCTCTTAGTGCTCCCCCATCTCCTCATGCTTTCCTCTGTCCCTGCACAGGAACTAGACTAAAAGAAAATAATAGTAGTTAATAGTAGTTGGGCTTCCCTTGTGGCTCAGCTGGTAAAGAATCCACCTGTAATGCGTGAGACCTGGGTTCGATCCCTGGGTTGGGAAGATCCCCTGGAGAAGGGAACAGCTACCCACTCCAATATTCTACCCTGGAGAACTCCATGGACTGTATAGTCCATGGGGTCGCAAAGAGTCGGACATGTCTGAGCCACTTTCACTTCACAATAGTAGTTAATAGCAATCAGCACGTACCCTGGCCAAGCACCATTCTAGGCAGTTCAAATGTATTCGTTTGTTTCATCCTCAAAAACCGTATGACAAAATATTAGCCCAGTTTTATAGCTTATTAAGCTGAAGCACAGAGAAATTAGTAGCTTCCCTAAAGTCATTGCGGGTGAATGTGAACCCGGTTCATTTGGCGCCAGAGTACTTGCTCTTCACCACCAGGAGGCGCTGGTGGTCATAGGGTCTGTCTCAATCTGTTTCTCCTGCCCATTCTGTTTACTCAGAGATTTACGGGCTCCAAGTCATAAACTGCAGCTCTGTCTGCGTGCTCTCCTGATAACAAACACCATATCTGCCCTGCCCTGAGTCTGGATCCCAGAGCGGCAAAGGCTTGCTCAGACCTAGGTGATTCCCAGCCAGGGCTCCAGAATTAGGTTTCTGCAGGAAGCTTGTCTTCTCCACCCACCAGAAATCAAGATAAGAGCGTTCTCCTTACCTCATCCCCCTGGAAGGCAGCTTTAACGGTTAAAAAAAACAAAAAGTATAAGATTTTTCTGGTTTCTAACTCTAGTTAGAAACCAGACGTCTGAGAAAGGAGAGTCACTGGGTGGGGGTTGGAGAGACAGCAAAGGTCACAGGGTGGTTGCCATGGGGCTTCAGGTGTAAACGTCTCCTCATTACCTTGATCACAAGGAGAAAGAAAAAGAGGGGGAGAGAGAGAGAGGCAGGAACACAAGGGAGGAGCTGACAAGAGCCCTGGGCTTCTGATGGGCCTCTTGTCCTGCAGTTGGTTTCCTTTGGGCTCCTGTGACCATCCTGGGCTCCTGCTTCATTCCCATCTCACCTGGAGAAACTCAGGTGTCGTATTCCTGTCCAAGCTGAAAGATCCAGAAGAAACTTCAAGGTGTGGCTTGGCCTCCCTAGATCTGCTCAGGAGATTTTACTCAGTTTTGCTCACATCTTTCCAGACGTCAGCAGACCACTCCCAAGCGGACATAGGAGTCGTTCAGGCTCTGCCTCACAGCAGCCAGCCCAGGGCAACGTGGGCATCAGCCCTGGACCTGAGATCGCTCCGGGCATGGAGAATCACCACTCAAAGCAAAGGGAGGGGCAGAAGGAGGGGTGGAAGGAGTCCAACACACACAGGAGGATCCTGAAAGAAAAAACCCCAGGATAGGTTCTAAGGACCGAAACATCGCTCTTTCTAAAATAACTATTCCAGCCCACCTGAGAAAAGAAGATGAAAGGCTCCAAACTGTAGGTTTAAAGAATGCTGGACATTCTGGGGAGGCCAGAATGAGCGCGTGGGAGCAGAAGGTACGTGTGAAATGTCCACACAGTCAGTTAATGATGGTCCTGTCAGAGGGGAGTTCCCAGGCACAGCCAGCCAGAGGCGGACGGGGGCCGGGGGCATTCTCCCCCTCCTTAGAAGAGCACATTCAGATCACACACAGAAGAGAAAGTGGTAAGAACAAAGTGATAAGGGTTTTCGAATTCCTGCTGCTTCCCATAAAGTGTAAAATGAACAGATGTATAATCAGAGTTCTTGGGTTAACAGAGCCTTTTCTCTCCTGTCGTAGGGTTTTTACATTGCCAGTGGAAGGCCTTCCCTGGCAGTACAGCGGTTAAGAATACACCATACAATGCAAGGGACACTCACTGATTTGATCCCTGGTCTGGGAAGATCCCACATGCAGTGAGGCAACAAGCCTGCCGGCACTAGAGCCTGTCCACAACAGAAGCCCCTGCAATGGGGAACCCACGCATCGCAACTAGAGAGCAGCCCCCACTGCTGCAACGAGAGAAAGCCCATGTGCAGCAAGAAGACCCAGCACAGCCAAAAGTAAAATAAATTAATTTTTAAAATTTACAGTTACCTTTTTAAAAAAATAAATTGTCAGTGGACTAGAGTTAGCAAAATCCAGACTATGGGAAAATCTCCCAACAAATAACCTGTTTCTTCAACAAACTGCAAAAAGAAAATAAGATAAGGTAAGAGGCATAAAAGACATGAATCAATCGCAATGCATGAGCTTTATTTGGAGTCTTTATTTTTTAACTAAAAACCCCAATATGACATTTGAGATGAATAAAAATTTGAACACTGACAGGATATTTGATATTAAAAATTATTTATTTTTAAGGTATGACTTTGAAATTCCTTTTCAGGACTTCCCTGGTGGTCCAGTGGCTAAGACTCTATGCTCCCAGTGCAGGGGACCTGGGTTTGATCCCTGGTCAGGGAACTAGACCCCCATGCTGGAAATAAAGATCCTGCATGCTGCAACTAAGACCTGGTGTAGTCTTTCTTTTAGAGTCACTGAAACATTTACAAGTGAGATAATATGATTTCTGAGGTTTGCTTCAGAATAAATGAAATGGGGAAGTGAATGGGATAGAATTGAAGGATTGATGGTTGTTGGGGCTGAGTGGATACATGGACCGGAGCTTCCTTATATAATTCTTTCAACTTCTGGGTGGGCACAAAATTCTCCATAATTATTAAATTTTTAAAAAGAAAAAAAAGAATTCATTTTAATTAATTGAAATATATCATTGGAATACATATTATCATTTTCCTCCTTGCCCCGCAATTCTTTTTAAACCAAATTCTGTTAAGTCAGCTATACTTTCAACAAAATCCTCCATCTACAAGATGTCTTCAGTTGGAGGGAAAATTTGTCACCAATAAGAACTAGATACAGTCCCCTCCAACTGCCTGA
This sequence comes from Giraffa tippelskirchi, assembly GCF_054371585.1. Taxonomy (NCBI): domain Eukaryota; kingdom Metazoa; phylum Chordata; class Mammalia; order Artiodactyla; family Giraffidae; genus Giraffa; species Giraffa tippelskirchi. The sequence goes on along the minus strand of NC_137281.1, from coordinate 74,861,587 downwards.
GCTCAGAACACAAGACTTGGCTAAAACTGCTCTCTCAGGATTAGGTAATTAAGTCTAGCTAGCCAGTGCTACAAACTAGCTTTAATAAAACTCTTTTATTAACTGAAGTCATTCACCCCAGGCTATACGGGTGAAGCTGGAGTAAGGCACTCAGACAAGAGCCAAGACTCAAGCAACGACAGGGAGACTTAATCTCTCATCTGCAGGTGAGCTGGCTGGGGCCCAGGGCTCAGACTCCAAGCTATGAACCAGCTGGAGGGGCTGCAGCCATGCCCTCCTATTCTCTACAAAAGAAACATAAAGGACTTTCTAGAACAAAGGAGGTTCCAAATGAAACAGAAGATTTCTGCAACTCACCCAGAAGAATAATTGAAGTTTCCTTTCAAAGATAATACAGAGAGAAATGAGACCAAGTTTCCCCCAGGCCAGCACCTTTCAAGCGGCCCTGCTGTAGTGGTGAGGAGTGGCAGGAGAAGAATATGCCCAAAGAACAAAGTAAATAAAGGAGGTAAGACACAGTTTTATTTCTCCCAACTTGATCTCCCATTTTGATCAATACACTCAAAATGCATGACGTTTAGACTGGTAAATATTTAAGACTGTGAAAACTGTGTTTATAACAGTGTGGGTCATAGACACTGCTGCACCATCTCAAGAGGGCAATTAATCATGAGCAAAATGACATATACCTTTTGACCCAGAAACTCTACTTTTAGAAATATAGTATCTCTCTCCCACCATCAATATCTCCCTGCTGTCTACTAGGTCACCCCCATTACCACATTCTAAAGATAACAGAGTCACTCTCAGTGCCTCTCTTTGCCCCACATTCCTCTGTTCCTTTTCACAATTAAACTTGCTGGACAGGATTGTCTATCATCACTGAATTCACTTCCTTACTTATTCTCTCTTGAACACCTTCCCTTCTGACTTCCTCTCCTCGACACACCACAAAGACTAGAGGTTTTGTCAAGGTCACCAATGTTCTCCACTGATAAGTCATTTCTCTATTCTTCTCTCTCTTGACCTCTAGTAATATTTCCTGTGATTGACTCCTCTCTCCTTTACGCCCTTGGCATGCGCAAAACAGATTCTCTGGACTTGGTTTCTGCTCCAGTGGCCAGTCCTTCTAAGTCTCTTTTATTGGCTCCTTTTCTGCTCAGAAAGTTTTACATGCCAAAGGCCTTTGTGCCAGGTGCCCTTCTCTGCATCTATTCTCTTGTCTAGAATATCTAAGTCCTTTACTTTAAAAGTGTTAGTGATGTGGCCAATGACTCAAGTCTGGATCTCTGGCCCTAATCACTCTAAAAAGAAAATTCCAGACTCAGATATCCAAATGTTCTACTCAACAGTTCTACATGAATGTCCAAAAGGCATCTCAAACTCAAGATGTCATGGCCAAGACGGAACTCTTGACTTTCAACCTCCAAACTTATTCACTCCTAATTATTGCACTATCACCCACTGAGAAAAAAATCTAGGTATTATCTTCGATTCCTAGATTTCTTTTCCTTACATCTGTTGGCTTTACCTTCAAAACAGTCCAAATTAGTTCCCTTCTCTCCATCTCTATCATCCCAATTCAAGACAGCATCATCTGCTGGAATTCCCTCACTGTTCTTGCTTCCTTCTTGCCCTTCTATAATCCATATCCTGTAGCAGCCAGTGACTACAAATAAAACAATCCAATGGCATCCCACCTAGAGTGAAAGTCAAGCTTCTTATTCCCTTACAAGTAAGCGCCTTCAGCTACCCAGCACCTGCCTATCTCACCAATCTGTTCGCTCATACTTTTTCCCCCTCACCCATTCCCATGAAGCCCTTGCTTGGGATCCTCCCAGAGCTGGCTTTCTTGTCCTTATATATTGCAACTTAAATTTCACTTTCTTAGAAACCTTCCCTGATACCATAGTACTAAAGACTCCTAGCATTTGCCCTCTCTTAGAATTTACTACTATTAGATGTTTTTCTTATTTCTGGTCTCTGCCCCATTAGAAAATAAACTCAGAACAGGGATCTTGTCTGTTTTGTTCTCCACAATATCCCTCGGTGTCTTGAGCATGACTTGGCACATAGTACCTGGTGGGAGAATACTGAGTGAACAAGTATGTAAAGATATAGAAAGATATTTACCCAAAAACTGCTTGAATAGCAATACAAGTATAGCCAAAAAAAAAATTGGAAATGACTTAAAAGCTAGAGGATTCCTTTCAGTATATCCATACAGTGGGTACAGCCATTTAAAATAATGAGGTCGGTCTATAAATGCTGATAAGGAAACAATGTCCAAGATGTGTTTGTACAAATAGTGTGGTATATCCAGCCTCCAATATGGCCCCCAGTGATTCTTGAGTCCTGGTATTTATGCTTTTATGTAGTCTCCTACCAAAGTGAACTGAAGCTATCTACATATGACAGTAGAGTAAGGTGGAGATGACGGTGGACGACGTCTGAGGCCAGGCTCGAAAGGGCAGTGCAACGCCTCCATTTTCTCCTGGATCACTCATTTTGGGGGAAGTCAACCTTCACGTTATGAGGTCACTTGAGCAGAACTGTGGACGAGCCCTTGCAGAGAGGAACCAAGGATTCCTGCCAACAGCCAGCACCAACACACCAGCCCTGTGAGGAAGCCACACTGGAAGTGGATCCTCCAGTTCCAGTCAAGCCTTTAGAGGACTGCAACCTCCTGAGACCCCGAGCCAGAAGCCCCTGCTTCAATGGCTCCCCAGTTCATGACACACAGAAACTGTGCAAGTCAGTAAATGTTGACTGTTATTTTAAACCACTACGTTTTCAGGAAATGATTATGCATAAAAGACATAGGCAGTATAACTCCTCTTTTACTGCAAAAAAAAAAAAAAAGCATATGGGCACTTACATTTATTCAGGCATAGAAAACACCTCAAAGGAGGCACAAAGGGAGTAACTACGCTCTGACATGGGTGGGTAGGGAGGGAATATGTCCACTTTCCAGTATATGCTCCGATATTCTCAGATTTATTTACCACAACCACTTATTACTTTTATAATTTTTAAAGATTTAAGCATCACAATATTAAGAGAGAAGCCACAGTAATGGCCCTTCCTAAGCCTTCTTGTCCTTGTTTTCCTTGACATTTCCCACTCTCAGGACCTGGCTTTAGAATAATCTCTTTAAAGTTTTTCCAGTAACCCAAACGCTGGAGGGGTTTTTTTTGTTTTTGTTTTAAGATTAATTTCACTGAGAACATTAATCCTACAATTAGAATGCTGCTAAAATTGGAATCCTGATTTAATTATTTGCATTTAATAAGGCAACAATGTTGCAGTAACTGGGATGCAAAGCTGGTGCTGTGACAACCTAGAGGGGTGGGAAGGGGAGGGAGGGGGAGGGGGCTTCAAGAGGGAAGGGACATAAGGATGCCTGTGGCTGATTCATGTTGATGTATCGCAAAAGCCATCACAATCTAATTAAAAACAAATAAAGATTAAAATAATTGCAAGATGAATGTATGAGGCACTCACACTTTCAGGGTGCTGATGACTTAACTGGAGTTTGCGGAGCCCACAGGCTAGGGCTGTGGTTTCCGCAGGAGGTGGTGAACCAAAACTGGTCATGCCTAGTTTCTCATCAGTAAAGACAAACACTGGGAAATATTCCACAGGCTGACTAACAGGTCGAGGCAGACAGCTCACACTCAAACCACAGAATTCGTCACACTCTCCCTCAATAAAGACATTTCCAAAGTGTGACCTGAGGGACTCCAGCGATTTACGTTTAAACAGAACAATCATCTCAGTGACTTTCCAAGGCTTGGGTAAAATGGAGGACCAATCCCTGAGTTTGGTTTTCCCTCTTCAGAATTAGCGGTGGGGGTGGACTAAACACATGCCTTTGACTAGTGTAAAGTCAGAAACTTTGCTTTTTAAGACAACAAGCAAAGTCTGAAGCCCAGACCCACAGTTTTTTTGTTTTTTTTTTTTTTAGAAAGTGTGCTATTAAGCAGTCTGCTTATGAAAGATTATTTCTAATCTGATGTCTGACCCACAGTTTTAATTGATGAGACCAGGGAACAGTGTAGCAAACTGTACTTTTGATTCGGTGATAAATTCCAGTCCTCTTGAGTGTCTGTCTCTAAAGGGGAAAAGTTACAGGAACAAAGTTGCAATCACTAAACTATGCATACTGATGAGATTATAGCCCCCAGGATTGATGAAATCTTGGTAACAGGGAAATTAATTACCTCTGAGACTCCTGCTGCAAACAACTGAAATGACATACAGAGAAATGCCCATAACTTCAGTTTAGCATGTGTCCTGCACAATGGGACACAAATCCACATTCGCTTTCAAATTGAGAGAGCCCTCCTTTAGCCACTAGAGCCAGTAGAGCGCAACATTCAAACTGTCAGATAGTTTAGAAAAATCAGAGCCCAGTAAGGTATGGGAACACAGAGGGAAGACACTCCCAGGGCACTCCTGAGCCCAGGGCCAGAGCTCCTCTGCCCGCCAGCCCCACCCCGGCGCCGTCAGGGGCCTGATCAGGCAGAGCAGGGCCTTTGTGAGCCACTCCTCAGAGGAAGACTTCCCTGGCGGCTCAGATGGTAAAGCGTCCGCCTACAATGCGGGAGACCTGGGTTCAATCCCTGGGTCAGGAAGATCTCCTGGAGAAGGAAATGGCAACCCACTCCAGGACAGAGGAACCTGGTAGGCTACAGTCCATGGGGTCGCAAAGAGTCAGACACAACTGAGCGACTTCACTTCACTTCCTCAAAGGAAAAAGAAACAAACATGATTAGAGAAGCATTTGATTCAGCAAACAGACACTCTGCTGAGTCTATTTCCCAGATCATTTCCTGTACACTTCTTCACGTAGATTCACAGATTTGGTGAAAATTAACCAAGAAAAACACTTCTTCCATAGGGTAGGGATTCAATTATGATCACTCAGGTACGGAATACTACCTAGTCACTGAAAAAAATGAAGATCCATGTGAACTGATTTAGAAGTTGGCATATACATGTACATATATGTATTTACATATACAAACATTCACTCTTATTTTAAGAGTATAACATACATACAAAATACATATATTTTCTATAAACAATTATAAAAATTAGTTCCCTTTGTGAGATACGAATGGACATGCGTGGCAAAGAAGTACATTTTTCATTTTTTATATTTTTATTCTGTTTGATTTTTTTTTTACTATCAGCATGTATTATAAAAATGACTAATAAAGGAATAGCAAAGACCAAAAAAATGCTTTCCACTGGATCAGCCTGTGAGCCATTTGTTTCTGCTCGCTTTTACCCTGGCTAGACCATCTTTTGCTTTTCCACCTGTAAAATGGAAGCAAGCCCACCATGAGGAAGCCTGCTATGAGACTGAAAGCTGAGTCGGCAAGGAAGGCAGGGTGTATCTGGCCAAGAAGCGAAAGGAGGCAGATCTGAAATGAGATCACATCAGTAGTCAGAGATGAACAGTAATAAAGCTACATTAAACTTATGAGTATGTATATGTGCCAAACATTTCATCCTAATCTGCATTTTACAAACAAGAAACTGAGGCACAGAGAAGCATCTTCCTCAGGAAACCAAAACAAAGAAATGACAGAGTCAGAATTCAGCCCTGCCTGGCGGGAGGCTGTGCTGCTTCAACACGAACTAATGCAACAGATGTTTTCCAAACATTTCAAAAGACTGATGGATGAGCATTCCAGGAAATAAGTGTAAACACACTTTTTGGTAGAAGTATACATTACTGAAGGCCATTTGGCAAGCGTTACCAAAATTTAAAATGAGCACCCAACTTTTGACCCGGCCATTCTCCTTTCTGGAACTCATCCTACAATGAAAGTGAAAGTCACTCAGTCGTATCCGACTCTTTGCGACCTCATGGACTACACAATCCATGGAATTCTCCAGGCCAGAATACTGGAGTGGTAGCTGTTCCCTTCTCCAGGGCATCTTCCCAACCCAGGGACTGAACCCAAGTCTCTCACATTGCAGGCAGATTCTTTACCTGCTGAGCCACAAGGGAAGCCCTCATCCTACAGAAATACAACGATGTCTACATACAGATGTTCAATGTGGCAGTGTTTTAACAGAGAAAAAAAAGAGAGGGAGAGAGAAACAACTCCAGGAGCCATAGGTATGGAAATGACCACATGACTAAAACCTCACAATATACCCAAAATATTAAGTAGCGTGTATCCTTTAAAAATGGAGGTCAATCCATGGATGCAGACATGTGAAGAATTCTAAAATGTAGTTAAAAGAAAAATAATTATTACAGAGCAATGTGTACAATATGACCCTATTTACATAAAAAATAAGATGTGAGAATCACTTTCATTTTTTCTTAGAAGAGTGATGCCTTTGTTTCCCTACTCTCTCTTCCTCGAAAACAAAAATGAAAGCAAAAACCACACAATTCAGAGGTAAGTCGTAAAAAATAAAAGTCATGTGTTATTTATAAATCAATCATACAGTAAAATAATTATTTTAAAAGGTCACAAATACAACAGCTGTATAAAGTCAGCTTGGAGTCAAGTACCTCTTGAAATACATTGCAAATCATCTCTATTTTAGTGTTCTTTTCCAAACAGATGTGGTTCAAACTCAAGAGACGGCTTTATCATTTCATATTTGATAAAAAGTCAACAAAACTGGCAATACATAGTCCAACAATAATTTTTAAAAATACTAAATGGTAAACACTATTCTTAGTTGTGAAAAAATCTATTCAGACAACCTGAAGATTTCACTGAAGTTAGTAAAGACACAAAATTACCTTTTCCACATTTAAAATGCTCGTCGTATTTTCCTTGAAGTGATAACGATACATACAAAAGCTCAAAGCATTAATAAAGAAATGATTGAAAGTCCCAATAAGTCAATGAACAGACTTTGTTCTGAGCTGGATGGGAAAGAGACACACAACATTCTGTTTTGCTTCATTTTTCAAAAATTGCCATGGCTCCTTGTCAAGTGGAAGCAGTACCCAGACCAAAGATTCCCGAACACTGGAGTGTAAGAAAGGCTTGTTAAAATGTAGGTTCCTGGGCCCTGGCCCAGACTCTGAGCTCTGATTCCTGAGTATGATAAATCTACATTTTCAAACAAGATACACAATGATTTTGATGAAGTGGTACAAGAACCCCACCACTCAAACTTGTTGCTGTTGGTTGGAAACCTGACTTGGGGCAGCTCCCTTACCTCTTTAGTTTCCGCATCTGTATAGCCAGTCAACTGTACTGATCTTCCTGAGGGCCCTGGAGCCCTAATACAGCTGGGACGGACCCCAGATGTAAAAGAAACGTAGTTGCAGCTAAAAACTTAAGCCTTCACGCCAAGACTAGTCTTTGCACATCATGGGGTTTCTGTCTTTTCTGCACTGTCTGAAAAGTCTGCTTCGATCAGTTCCATTTCTGGGAGCCCCTGAGTAGAGGAATTCTGAAACTGACATTCCATGTGAATTTGGGGGGCTTTCCTCATGCAAACAGGGAAGCTTCCAGCAACCCTGAGAGGTGCTGCATATACATGGTATGTGGTGAAACCTACTTGGTTAGGAAACAACAGAAGCATCTCCGTAATGGTAAGCAGGCTCCAGAGCCTTCAGCAGAACTTCCATCGAGGAACCAGACCACTCAGTAGGAGCCTTTGACACTGGTTGAACTCGAAGAGTAAGAGCTGGATTTCCCAGAGAATTTCTTTGACGAGAGGGATACCTGCATCCGCTTTACAGTACGGACGCTCCGACAAAGAAGAGCATTCTTGGCGTGATCCCTGAAGTCCTGTGAAACGAAGTAATAGACAAAGGGGTCGATGCAGCTGTTGAGGGTGGAGAGGCAGAGGGCGACGATGTACAGGGCGTAGACGTGACTCTGGCCCCAGGTTTTAATCAGGAAGTAGTGCGCCACGAGCAGGAGGTTACTGGGAGTGAAGCAGATCAGGTACATGGCCAGGACGGTGACAATGAGCTTGATGGCCCTCCACCTCTTCTTTCCGGAGCTTTCATCCATGGCAGAAGACTGGAGGGTCCGGATCATGAGCACATAGGCTGAGGCCGTGAGGAAGGCTGGGAACAGAAAGACTCCGATGGCCAGAGAGAGGAAGTAATTGAACATGTCTCCCACCAACACCTCCTCCGGCAAAACATCGTGACAGGTCGTGATGTTAAGGGCCGGGATGTAGGAGGTCTGCTTCACGACGTACAAAGGGATGGTAAGCAGCAGAATGAGCAGCCATATTCCCAGGGAGACGCCGATGGCAATGTTTGCCTGCTTCTTGGGGTGCACCATGGGGTTCACGATGACCCAGTATCTCTGCACGCTGAGGCAGGTCATGAAGAGGATGGAGCAGTACATGTTGCCGTAGAAAAAGCCAATGAGCACCTTGCAAAGAGACTCCCCGTAAATCCAGTTGTTGCCATGGATGTGATACGCAATCTTCAAAGGGAACCAGGTAACTGAGAGGAGGTCGGCCAAGGCCAGGTTGGCCATGTAAATCACAGCGGGGTGCTTCTTCTTTGCTCGGAAAAGAAAGACCCACAGGGCCATGCCATTGCTTGGCAAACCAACTGCGAATACGATCGTGTAGACAACTGGAAGAAAGACAGTGGTCAGCTTTCCAGTGAGGACGGAGGTAGAAAACTCATCCACGGAAAAGCCTGGTTTCACCGTCACTCCTCTGCCAGTGATCTCAGGCGAGTTATCAACGTTACCAATGAGGCTTCTTCCTTTAGACAGTCTCTTGTTTCCTGCGCAAGAAAGGCAAGGCAGACAAGGGTCATTACAGAAATCAGTGTTTCCACAGAGATGCTGGTTTGTCCAAACACAAGCACTTCCGAGAAAGAACGGCTGGTGGGAAGGTCACGGGCAAGATGGCGCCCAGCACTTCAGTTATTACCTGAAAGCTCGGGCAGAGGAGAAAAGGAGGACAGCAGCTGAGGAGAAAAAGAAGCCGAAGCGAAACGGACTGAGCAAGAACGGGCAGAAGCCGGAGAGGACCATGTGTTAAGCACGCCTGCCTTTCTCCAGGGCAGTCAAGATGAAGGAAGTTTCCCGCACTGTGTGAATGAAGAGAAAGAAGACGGACAGGAGGCGGGGCACCCAGAATGCTTCCGGGGCTTTCGATGGGTGGTGGAATTACTGGGACTCCTATGGTCTGGATTTGTGTGCCTGCTGTGTTATTTTTTTAAATCCTAATTTTCTATTTTTCAAGTCTTTATTGAATTGGTTACAATATTGCTTCTATTTTAGGTTTCGGATGTTTGGCCATGTGGCATGTGGGATCTTCGCTCCCTGACCAGGGATCCAACCTGCACCACCTGCATTGAAAGATGACGTCTGAACTTTTGGGCCACTAGGGAAGTCCCCCTGCGGTGTTTGTGTGTGCATGGGTGTGCATGTGTGTTTGTTTTTACAATGGGTTTTTTTTTTTTAATGGGAGGGTTATGAAGTATGTGTACAACATAACAATGATTTCTATGAATCCTGGAAAAAACTGACACTATATCATTTAGTTTTACAAACTGTCCACACTCATTAGTTTCCAACTGTTCTCATAATGGCCATCTATCTCATTTGTTCTGCAAGACAACTCAGCTTGGCCCATCAATCCTTAGCTCAAAGTCCAACACAGCGAGGTTCCCAGGAGCTCAGAGACACTCCCTCTCTAGACACAACGACAGCCCCAGCCATGAGCAGGGATCTCCGGCTTCTCTGAGGGCTTCCTGGAGACCTTCCCATGGAGAAGAGCGGGCAGCAAGCCTTCTGACCTCAAGGTCACCAGGCAGGTGGGTGCACGATTTCTGTTCAGACAAATTTGTATTCTGACACTTAAGCAAGTAACATGCTAAGCTTTAACATCCCCATATTATGAATTCAGCTTTAGAAATCACGAATGAATGGCATGGCCAGCTTACATCCTGCCCCAACCAAGTGTTTGTCGATCTGCGGAACAAAGTGAGGGACAATGTAAGGACACAGAAGGACCTGACTTTAATTCTGGGGAAGAGCAGCCCTTCACCATGGCACATTTATACCAGGGAGGATGTTCAACCTACTCACAAGCTTATCTGATAGTTTGTATGTGTTGTCATCATTTTCTCCTCTTCTACCTAAGACACGGCTGGTGGGCAGGTAAAGTGGTAGTCACTGTGCAAAATCATCTGGCAGTTCCTCAAATGGTTCACCATAGAATTCCCATACAACCCAGCAATTCCTACTCCTAAGCACACACCCAGGACACATGAAAACACAGAAATCTGTACAGGAATGTTCAGAACAGCATTATTAATTAGAGCCCCAAAGGAGAAATAACCCAGATGTCCATCACCTGATGAATGGATAAACAAAATGTGGTCTATGCCTACGATGGAACATGCTGCTGCTGGCTGCTAAGTCACTTCAGTTGTGTCTGACTCTGTGCAACCCCATAGACGGCAGCCCACCAGGCTCCCCCGTCCCTGGGATTCTCCAGGCAAGAACACTGGAGTGGGTTGCCATTTCCTTCTCCAATGCATGAGAGTGAAAAGTCAAAGTGAAGTCGCTCAGTCATGTCCGACTCTTAGCGACTCCATGGACCGCAGCCTACCAGGCTCCTCCGTCCATAGGATTTTCCAGGCAAGAGTACTGGAGTGGGGTGCCATTGCCTTCTCCCAATGGAACATGATTTAGCAATAAAAGGAAATGAATTACTGATAAATGCTACAACACAGGTGAAGCTTGAAAAGATTATGCTTTTGAAAGAAGCCTCATGAGTATGTATTGTAGGAGTCCATTTATAATAAATGTCCTGAATAGGCAAATCCACAGACAAAAAACAGATTACTGGTCTCCAGGAGCTGGGGAATGGGGCAAATTTGGGGGATGATGGCCAAGGAATAGGGTAGAGTGTTCTTATAGGGTAAAAAAATATTCTAAAGTTGACTGTGGTGATGGATAGATTATCTGTGAATAGTCTAAAAGGCAATGAATTGTAGACTTTGATTAGGTGAACTGTATGGTTTACAAGTTACATCTTAATAAACCTGTTAAAGAATGACACCTGATGGAAGGCAGAAAGTAGGCTGAGGTATCATTACTAAAGCTGACTGAGGGGTACCAGGGATTCACTGGAACATTCTACCCTCATGTGTCTAGAATTTTCCATAAAAACAAACATACACTAAAGTTTACAAAAGTCACAAAAGTTCACAAACATACACAAAAGTCACGAAAGTTCATGCAAAAAGAGATAAAAATCTATTTTAAGTAAGGATACTAAAATAAAGAGGGTGGGGGGGAAGGAGCCAGAAATACTACAAAAAGGTAGGGAAAGATTCAAAGAGTGGGAAAGAAAGATTTCCTGAGAATATTCACACATACAACCCTGAATGATTGCAATCTAAAATACCATTCATATTAGCTGTGTTCATCAAACCAGTGGCAGAGCATACAACCAGCATGCTACTTGGTATAACTGAGCAGTGCTAGAACTACTTAGTACTAACACTAGTGAATGTGGAGCTGCTGCTCAAAGTTCCCTGAAGCCCTTCCAGCACAGGGCATAGGCTTCTACCTCATACAGTGTCCTAAACTCACAGAACTTGTCTAGAACAGATACCATTCCAGCTTCTAACTCTATAAACCATCTGTTAACCAGACAAAATCATTTCTATTTTACAGGGTGAAGATGAACTACTCAATAAACACTGAAATGCAATGACAGTCACAATATAGTGTCAACTGAAAAAGCAACTGGTGGAATAATATGCTTCCATCTATATAACAAAATTATAATCTGTCAACAAATCTGAAGTCTAGGAAAACCCCCACTACACCATAAACTCTGGCCATCTCTAGAGTAAAATGGGTGAGGAGAGGAAACTTTTCTTTTTTTACCTGTATACCCTTCTATGTCATTTGGATTGCTTTTTCAGAGGCGTGTAAACTGGTGTAATCTATTCGAAGGGCAATTTGGCAAAATATCAAAAATTTTAAGTGTGCTTGCCCTATGACCCACTGATTTACTGCTAGGAATTTGTTCTGCATGTATACTAGCTAAAGTGCACAAAAACAGTGTATGTACAAGAATATTTACTAGAATATTATTTACCATGGTAAAACAAAAATGATGGTTTCAATGTCCATCGAAAAACAAAAAAGGCGAGTTCAATAACTTATGGCATTTATACAATGAATAATGTTCCCCCTACAAAAGTATGGACAGATTTTCCTATACTGATCATGACTAGATCGTATAGGTTAAAAAAACTGTAGGACAGAATGTACAGTATGATTCTTCTACTGTTACACAATACATGTATTTCTGCATAAAGAAGTCTGTTGTGAGTGAAGATGGGAGAGAACGGGGATGTCTCACTTTTAACCTTTTTGATTTGCACTTTTAACTTTAAAAACATTACCTGTTCTTTGTTATATTAAGCTTCCTCCTGGGGCCCACCCTCCCAATACAAGCAAGTATAGAGCAGCTACTTTATTTGTTTCAACTCTCCTCTTGTGTTCTTTCCCCTATTATCCTCCTCACCCCCAAATACTCTTTTGTTCTGAACTTTGGGAGCACAGATCAAAAAAAGAAAAGCTTCCATTTCTTGGTACCTTCTCTAGGGACACTTTAGTCAACTTTCTTGTATTCTTTCAGGATGAACTGTTTTCCTCTCGACATTTGCCCAGCTAATAAAACCGTAAGAAAGTCAAACACACACTTCACTAAAACATCACCTATCAAAATTAATTAGTAACTACAAGGTCAGGCAGGTGACCAAACACAAATCTAAGGTCCCATCTTCACGTTCATTGCAGTGTCCTCTCTTATTACAAAACACAGAAAATAGCCTATGAGTCTATCAACAGAGGACCAGTTAAAAATTATGATACATCCACTGGTAACATTTTAGATTCATTAAAAACGTTTTATATTTACTAACATGCTACTGATGTTTGGTCATTGATGTTTACTCATTACTGATGTTTACTTTTACTCATTGGAAAAGACCCTGATGCTGGGAAAGACTGAAGGCAAAAGGAGAAGGGGGCAGCAGAGGATGAGATGGTTAGATAGCATCACCAACTCAACAGACATGAATTTGGGCAAACTCCAAGAGATATTGGAGGACAGAAGAGCCTGGCATGCTGCAGTCCATGGGGTCACAAAGAGTCGGACCTAGCCTAGCGACTGAACGATGACAACTGACTGATATTTATATAAACACATAGTTGTACAAAAATTTTTTCTCTATTTATGAATACATATTTTGTGCATAGATGTATGACATGAGAAAGGCTAGAAACCAAAATGTTAGCAATGCTTTGGGTAATGAGGGTGATTTAATTAATGCCACCTCCTTTTTGGACTTATTTTTCCTTTACAGTAATCACATACAGCTTGTATCATTAATGACCAATTACAAAGACAACACAAGTTTCAATGTCCAAAAGAAAAATGGAATGACTGCATCACAGGGGACTTCTCAGACTTTGACATGGTGGAAAGAAGTAAGTACCTGAAAAAAGCCAACTTAAATGCCAAACTGCCATCAACTGCCAGGTAACTCTGGGCCAGTCCCTTTACTTCATTTTTCATTCACTACTTACTGAGGTCCTTTAGGGAAAGAGATGTGTTGGACCGTGGTGACAGAGGTGCCGTTAGGGGTCCCTGGCCTCCTGGAGTATGTGATCCAGTTGGGGGAGAGATTAAACTATTTACAGAAATAACTATCCATCACTCATATTGTAAAGAATCCACCTGCAATGCAGGAGACTGGGGTTCTATTCCTGGGTCAGAAAGATCCTCTGGAACAGCTACCCTCTCCAGTATTCTTGCCTGGAGAATTCCATGGACAGAGGAGCCTGGCGGGCTACAGTCCTTGGGGTCACAAAGAGTTGAGCCACTAACACACACACTCTTGTGATAGGAAAGAAAGCAGGGGTATGATGGACAGTTTTCCTTGCCTCTCTCCCTCAATTCAGTGGCCCCCATCTGTGAAATGATAAGGTTACTCTCTAGGCTGAGTTCCCTTCCATAAGGCAGCCTTTTGGGGAAAAACCTTTGGGAAGAAAAATCTAGGATGCGTCTTGCTGCAAACTGAGGGGGATACATGAGGGCCAGACTGAAGGGGGTAAGCAAAGACAGGTGTGGAAGGTCAGAAACACTGGTGATGCCATGTTTCTTATCAAAAGCAACTTAGTTTCAAGTTGTGAAGAAAGCTCCATCTACCTCAAGTCTCACTGTTACCCAACTGACCCTTTAGCAAAGTTACCCTGCAAAGGAATAAAAGTATGTGGAAGGGAAAAAAAGTGCAATATTGAATAGTTCTGTTTAACAAGTAACTTGATCTTTGTCTTTGTTGATAAATGAAGTCCACCTTATACTTCAGAAATCCTCCCAGCTCCTGCCCCTCACTTTGCAAACAAGAACAAGCCACTCAGGCAAGCTTCCTATAGAAACCGTCTGAATCGTAAAATAGAGGAATCCACATCCTCACATTTTATAGAAGATGTCTGCACATACTAAGCCCTGCTCCTAAATTTTAAGTTTGTAAGTTTAAAAACAGAACAGTAGAGGGATATGTATTCATCATAGTTTCCGTACTTACAGGAAATAAATATCTTTATTCTAATACTGACAATAAAATGTGTACCGGGGTGTAGCTTTTCAAGTATCCACCATAATAATACCTTTTCTGTAACTGCAGAAGGAAAAGAATCACATTCTCTGATTCAAATTCACAGCGATTTGCTCTTTTACAGTGTCTTCTTCATGAAGAGGATAAAAGTGAGAACCTGCCTTAACAACAGGTCTACAAATTTCGCAGGGAAACAAAAACTTCCTTTTTAAGGCTTCCCATCCGTTAGCATCACAGTATGAGTTTGAATAGGCTCCGGAGCTGGTAGACAGGAAAGCCGGGCGTGCTGCAGTCCATGGGGTCGCAAAGAGTCGGACACGACTGAGCGACTGAACTGAATGTGATACCCGGCCTAACCGCGCCCACGCCCTGGGAGAGCAGCTCAGCCCGGGAGATTCCCCCTCCCGCCTGACAAGTCCGGGCACCGGCTCCGGCGCACAAGCTGGTACCTGCGCGCCCCTAGGGACGGCTCCCGGGTACTTACGTGCCCGGGGCGGGCAGCCTCGGGCCTACGGACCTAGTGGCGGCCAGTGTGGCACTGAAGGGCCGGGAAACCCGGGGCCCAGAGGTCACCTGGTCGAATGTAAAGCAGGGTTCAAGAAGTTCCATTCGTTCACCTGTTCGACTGGCCTACAACTCCGAGTGAGCGCTTGGCACCCGAAGAACCCAACGGGGCCCGGGCCTGGCTTCCCTACTCCGGCTACGAACCGTCCCAGAGGAGCTGCCGGCCCCGGGGAGGGGGGAGGTGGGTTGAATGCCGAAGGCCGACCCCAAAGAGGGGCCTCCAGAAATTGCAGGAGGCTCAGAAAGCGACTCATAAAGTTCCCAGGCCGCGGGCTCCATCTCGCTCTTTGAGGCCGTCAACTCGCTAATTCCGCGGGTCCCGCAGGACTAGGCAGGAAAGAGTCTGAAAAGTGTGCGAAAGCTCCTTAATGACTAGTGTTGCAAAGAAACCCAGGGGGGGCCCGAGGGACTCAGTCCCCCGGGTCCTCCGTAGACGCGAGCACCCCGCTCTCTTCCGCTCGCCTCCGCAGGCTTCATCCCCTGCCGGTGGTCCCAGCTGGGGCCCCGGAGACTCCCAGCTCCGAAGGTGGGAGCGGAGCCGCCGGGTGCGGGGAGGAGGAGGCGACTGCACTACACCCTTCGCGCATCCACCTGGCGTCCGCCTCCCGCTCACGGCCTCCGATACCCCCGCTCCGGAGCAGCACGACCCCTCCCGGCCGAGCCTCTCACCTGGGACGGTGCGGTTGCAGGAGGCAGAGGCCGCCAGCAGGAGGACGCCCCCGAACAGCCACGCCGCGCTCGGGCTTCGCATCCTTCCAGCAGCGCCGACGCCGGGCGGACGGGGAGCCCGCCGCCGCCGCAGACCCGAAACTCAAGTGCCCCTCGCCGCTCGGCTCGGGGAGGAAGCCACCCGCCCGCCTGCCCCTGATTGGAGCCTGCGCGCACGCCTCCCGAAAACCCGGTAAGTTTCAGTGAAACTCGAGCCTCTCGCCGCACCTGCGCGGAACCACGCCCCGCGGCCGGAACGCACTGCTCCGCCCCGCGGCTCCGAGACCTGGCGTCCCGGGCCCGGCCCTCCGACCCCGCGGGCCGCGCGCTAGGGGCCCCGCCCCGGCCCGCCGCCGGAGGTGCGCCTGCAGCGTAGAAACTGTCCTGTAAAGGTTGGAACACTCTGGTCGTGGGATCTCCGCGGCCTGCGCGAGGCCGAAAAGCGCCTTTAACCTTGAATTACTCCTGCGGAACCAGCGTGTCCACCCCCATCCCCCGCCCTTCCTAAAGGGCAAACAGCCAAGGCCCGAGCGCACAGTTGTCTTGGGTACTTGGTAGAGGCCTCCCAGTGTCGTCCGGAGGGATGACGGGTGACTTTCTAGTCTGCATGGCAGGATGGACGTCTGCGGGCCCCCGCCAACACGATGGGAAGCAGGCAGGGGTGCGGGCCTGCCGGAGATCAGGGATCTGTGTTTAAGATTCCGCTCTGCTGTTAACTAGCTGCGACCCCTTATAAACTTCTCACGCCTTCTAGGCGCCCTTCTTAGTCTGTGAAGTGGGAGGGAGAAAACTGCTGTAACAGCTACTTAAAGTACCACGTGTAAATGATTCAGGAGCCCAATCTAGATTAATCCCCCGAACATAAAAAGCATGCAATAACTATTATTCCCATTTTACAGACAAGGAAACTGAATTAAGATTGAACAAACTGCCCACAGTCACGCAGTGGTAGTCACAGATTGTAAATGTCCATCACATGTAAACTTTAGTCTGTGACTTCTGCTTTCTTCTATTAATCCCTGCTCCCGCCACAGTCTTTTCTGTATTGAGAGCCCACAGTCCAAAGAATTATATAAGCATTTATATTTACAGGTAGGGCTTCCCAGTGGCGCTAGTGGTAAAGAACCTGCCTGCCAATGCAGGAGATTTAAAAGACATGGATTTGATCCCTGGGTTGGGAAGATCCCCTGGAGGAGGGCATGGTAACCCATTCCAGTATCTTGCCTAGAGAATCTCATGGACAGAGGAGCCTGACGGGCTGCCGTCCATGGGGTCACATAGTCTACAGTCCATGAGGTCACATAGAGTCAGACACGACTGAAGCGACTTAGCACATATTTATAAGTTTGTGTGCAGAATACCTGACAGGACATGAGGCAGAGTATGAGACTGGGGATGGGTGCACAGCACCTTCATTATATTGCCAATGTCTTACTTTTTACTTGCTTTAAAAAAGTAAAATAAGTTTACTATAATTCATTTAAACTTGTGGGCAGTGAAGGAGCAGAGAAGAGAAACATGAGTGCTGTCTTGAAATACTTGAAGAGTTAGCATGTAGAAGAGGATTAGACATGCTCTGAGTAGGTCCAGAGAGCAGAAATAGGAGCCACAGTGGGGAACTGACTTCAGCTCAATGTAGAAAGAGGTTTTTAACAGGTCTGATTCTCTGGCAGTCCATTGGTTAAACTCGGCTCTTTCACTGCCATGGCCAGGGCTCAATCTCTGGTCGGGAAGCTAAGATCGCCACCAGCTGTCAGGTGAGGCCAAAATCAAAACAAACAAACAAAACCAGGTGCTGCTGGCCCCAGTCCTGAGGGCTGCCTGGTGAGGTTAAGGCCACATCACTGTAGGACTTGCAGCAAAGGACCAGGGCATGTGTCCTGCAGGTTGGAGAGGCAATTCCCTACCAGGATCAGGGGTCAGGCTGATGAGTCCAGGTTGCCTCTTGAGCGTCTTGAGCCCTGGGAGTCCATGGTTCTTTCTAGAAGACCAGTTTGGTGAGTCCAGTGTCAGTGATGTCATCAGTAACTGAACAAATGTAAACTGAACGTTCTCCATCTTGGGCCTGTGAGTTTCTAGGATGGAGCTTACATCTAATAAAGGCCCTGTGTTCTGAGTATGAACTCTTGCTGAACCTATCATGGGACCAATTAATAGAACTAATAGGGGTTCCAGATAATTCAGGCAAACAAAACTGTATAAAATGTCATGTTAGGGGATTCTCTGGTGACTCAGTGGTAAGGAATCTGCCTGCCAATGCAGAAGACACGGGTTCGATCCCTGATCCGGGAAGATCCCACGTGCCTCGGAGCAGCTAAGCCTGTGCTCTGAAGCCCCGGAGCCACAACTTCTGAGTCCACGTGCCACAACTACTACTGAAGCCCATGCGCCCTAGAGCCTGTGCTCTGCAATGAGAGAAGCCTGCACACTGCAACAAAGAACAGCCACAAAAGCCCAAACAGCAACGAAGACCCAGGACAACCATAAATTCATAAACAAAATTAGTTTTTAAAATATCATGTTAGAAAAAAAAAATCATGTTAGCCAGTTGTTTCAACCATATGGCCAATAAGACATTTCCCCGCATTTACATAAGTAGAGGATTAGCATTCTGCCTCTGCCCTCTGCCCTGACAGAGCTCACAGGAGCAGGAAAATAAATGGTTGAAAAGGCAGAGAAACAAATGGCCGTGAATGGACCACAAGAATGGAATAACTGCTCCCTGAATAACAGGAATGGACTGCTCCCCAACACACACACAGACAAAGAGGGGCTAGGGGAGGCTGTCCAGTGAGTGACACAGTTCTTTTTAATGGGTGCCTTTCAGTAGCCCCATGTCTTAGCAACCTCTCATTATTATTGTCTGGAGTTCTTTTGGGAATGTGGAAAGAGCTTGGCCTCTGAAACCAGATAACCCTGTGGGCAAAATTTGGTCTTTCACCTTTCAGGTATTTGTGACTTGGGATACATTTTACTAATTACCCTCTCTAAGTGGAGAGGGTATCCCACTTACCTAGAAAGTGGAATCAAGGGAATTTTCTGTGGTCCAGTGGTTAAGACTCTGTGCTCTCACTGCCGATGGCCCCAGTTCAATCTCTGGTCACAGAACTAAGAACCCACAAGCCATATGTTGTAGGAGGATAAAAGAAAAAATGATGGAGTCAATTATTTTTTAGCTGAGAAGTACCTGAGGATAAAATAAACTGTGTTTTTGTTTCCTTCCTTTCTTCAGGAGTCTTCTTTATACCCCCTACCTGTACCCCAGCTCTCAGGATGCTGCTTCCCAGAGCCACACCGCTGTGCCCTCTTTTCCTCCCGGGAAAAGCGGACTTCTAGAAGCAGCACCAGGGCCTTCCTCATCTGTCCAGGAGGAAGATCTCTTGATGGCAAACAGGTCACTCCTGAGGGTCCTTCATTGGGAAGATACTCAATCCCATGAGACCCCTTCAATCCTTCCAAGCCTCCATTGAATCATCTGTGATATATAACTGTGACATCTATAATCTGAAGGTAATAATAGTACCATTCTTACAGGCTGGTCGTGAAGACTCAGGTTTGCTCTATGCCCAGTTAGCACAGTTCCTGGTACACAGCAAATTCTCATGAAATGGTAGCCACTGTAGAATGACTACCCTAGGGGGGAAATCTTCCTTTTTCCAGAGAACAATGCATCAAAGGCCAGCTGCCTTCAACTTAAATTTTCATTAGTATTTTATGGAACTATGCCTTGAATTGTCAAAATTTCCAAGAAAATATTTTTACTGAGTGCCACGGGTTAAGGATCTCAAGAATGTGGTTTCTCCCAGAGGCCTGACCACATGCATTCAAGCCAGTTTGCAGATGTTTCCCTGTGACTTAGAGACTAAAGTATTTGTCTTTTGATTTTTGTTGACGTTTTTGCCCTGAATGACTTGGCTGTGTGGAACAGTAAAGAGAAATAATCACAGGCAATTCCAGACAGGCTGGCTTTCAGGGGCTGGGAACTCCATGCAGTTTCCCACCTTCTACAGTTGTAAGGAAATAAAGTAGGAACTGGGGTAGGCCAGACACCGAGGGAAAAGCCATTTCATTCCATCATTTCTACAGTCATTTATCAAGCTGATCAAACTCTTTATGGAGAAAAAAAGACTTAGTCCCTCCTCTCTTGGGTCCTGGTCAAATATAGATGGAGGAGACATTAACATTCACTCACTCACTCGTTCATTGAGCAAACACTGAGGACAAGGTAAGGAATGACCTTCACATAGTAAATCCTTTGGTCAATTCTCAGTCTTAATATTACTCAACTGGACTATGGAATTTGGCATAACTGATCTTTCTCTCCTTGAATGCTATGTTCCCTTGACTTCCTGCAACACTCATCTTGATTCTCTTCCTGTCTCCATGGCAACTCAGAAGGGGTTGACTCTTTTCTGGTTCTCACTTACCTTCCTCAATTCTGCACTCTGGAATAGTACCCCTGAGTTTGTCCTTGGACTTCTTTTCAATAAATTCACTTATTGCCTTGGGTGATCTAATCTAATCCTATGGTTTTAAATACCATCTTTATGCTGACAACTCCCAAATTTGTATCTCTACCCCAGGTTTCTCCTTTCTAGACACATATCCATTCAGCTACCGCTTATCTCCAGTTGGGCATGACCGTAGGCCTGTCAAACCTAAAGTTCAAAACTAAATCCCTAACTCACCTCACCCCCTCATAGTCTTCCTATCTCCTTAAATTGCAATGCCATCCCTCCAGTTGCTCGGATCAAAAATCTTGGAGTGGGCTTCCCTGGTGGTCTAATGGTTAAGAATCTGCCAGCCAATGCAGGGGACACGGGTTTGATCCCTGGTCCGGGAAGATCCCACATGCCATGGAGCAACTAAGCCTGTGCGCCAGCAACTGCTGAGTCTGTGCACGTAAAGCCCATGCTCCACAACGAGAGAAGCCGCCACAATGAGAAGCCTGAGGACTGCAAGAAGAGTAGCCCCCGCTCTTGCTGCGTGTGAAACTCAGCACAGCCATAAGTAAACAGATAAAGCAAGAAAAATCTTAAAGAAAGAAATCTTGGAATCACCTGTGACTTCTTATATCCCACATTATATCAACGAATCCTACCTTGAAAATATACCCAAAGTACCACCCTGGTTCCGGTGACCTTTGTCTTTTATCTGGATTATGGCAATAGCCTGTGACTTAACTCTGTCCTTTTACCCATATCCCTCTATACAGTCCTCTCTCAACACAGCAGTCAGAGTGAACCTTTTAAGCTGTGTGTCAGTTCAGATCACTTCCTCACGTAAAATACTGAAGTAGCTCCCCACTTCCCTCTGAGTACAAACCAAAGCCTGTCCAGGGCTTACGCATCCTGCCCTCCCCTGTCCTCATCCAAACACAACCCCCTTGACTTCATCTTCTCTGTTCCCCTCACTCATTCTGCTCCAGCCATGCATATCTGCTTGCCGTACCATTGCCTGGAATGCTTTTCCCTCAAACACCCACATAACTTCAGTCCTCACTTCCTCCAGGTATTTGCTAAAATGCTCTCTTCCCAGTGGGACCTTCTAAGAAGGCCCCATCCTATATTCCCATCCTATACTCCCCCTCCTTCCTCCATGTTTTATTTTCCTCCATGGCATGGATCACCAGCATTGCTGTTCTGCGTGTATTTATTTATTATCTAGTTCCCCCACTGCAATGTAAACTCCATGAGTAAAGAATTGTTTTGTTTTGTATTTTTCCTTTGTGGCATTTTAAAAAGTATTTATAGAGTAACATTATCCAGTGCTGGCAACTGCTTCTGATACACTTATCTCTATAATATCTTAAAAGTTATTATTTGAGTCCAAGTTTAAATCACTTTTCTTAAAATGCAGAAAGGCAAATATCTAAAGCATGATGAAAGTCAACCTTTAAAATGCAGAGGACAGAGATTTTTATCTGTTTTGTCCACTGCTGTGTTCTCAGTGCTAGAACAATAGAATGAGTTCAACAAATACTTGTGAATAGATGAGTTCTTATATATTGTTCACCTACTATCTTTCACTCGCTCAGCTGGAAGCTAGGATTGCAAAGATCCCTATCTCCACCTCCACTGTGTGGATGCTCAAATGTGAAGTGAGATGTGTAAGTCAAGGACGGAGAGTGAGGGGTCTGGGAGAGTGATGTGTTGTTGAAGGACTGTGGACAGGTGGAGAAAGAATGACTCTGCTGGGGGCATCAGAAAAGGCTTCCTGAAGGTGGGGTCATCTGAAGAGGGCTTTGAAGGATGAATAGTTCCTGAGGTGAATGATTTTCAGTGAGGCTAACTGCTATAACAGATAAATCTCCAAATCTTAGCACTTCACTGAAATAGATGTTCCTTTCTTACGTAAAGCCAAAGCCAAGTCTGAGTTTGGTGGAAGGTTCTCCTTCAAGTGTGGGTAAGTGAGCCAGGCTTCTCCCAACTTGGGGTTCTGCCATCTTCAACTCATGGCTTCCAAGGGCACTGCAGAAGGAAAGAGCCAGAAGGATTCTTCATGTACAGTTTCCACAGCTCTGGCCTGAAAGTGGCACGCAATCGTTTCTATATTCCATTGGCCAGAGCTCAGGCACACGGTCACAGCTTGCTGCGAGACAGCCTATGTGCCCACAGGAAGGGGAAAATGGAGTTGAGTGGACAGTTATCCAGTCTCTCTCTGTTATCTCAGGCATAATGGGGTAGAGGCAGGCCCCCGAGGGAAACCACAATATGAAAGTGTGGTAAGTTTGAGGAACACTGTGGTAGAAACCAAGAGAATATGAAGGAAAGTGGCCCGCGATAAAACTAGGAAAGTAGGCAAGATTCACGTATGAAAGGCGTCTGTTTACCATGAAAAGTGAAAGTGAAAGTCGCTTAGCCATGTCCGACTTTGTGACCCCATGGACCCATGGAATTCTCCAGGCCAGAACACTGGAGTGGGTAGCCTTTCCCTTCTCCAGGGGATCTTCCTGACCCAGGAATCGAACCAGGGTCTCCTGACTTGCAGGCGGATTCTTTACCAACTGAACTATTAGGGAAACCACGAAAAAGACCTTGGATTTCGTCCTAAGAGCATTGAAGGTCAAACCATCCTTTCTCGGCCTATCTTCACATCACTGAAATTGACGGGGTGGCCTTGCTGGCACCAAAAGAAAAAACTAAATCAGGCAGGAGTTGTAGGAGGAGGAAAATGGGAGAAGAAAGAGTCACTCCTACTACAAATGCTGCCCACAGAGGACCTTACTGCACCTCACGGCCCGTCCCATTGTCTAATCTCCACATGGCTTGATCAGAGCTCTCCTGCCTCAGCCCTGTCACGTGCCTGTTTCCTGAAGAAATCACTGGCACAGGCTCCTTCACCTGGCTCTTCATGACATGTGGATGCCAGCTCTGCTCCCCTCAGCATAATCCCTCTTCACAAGGTAAGATAGGGCTACATTTCTCTGTTAACATTCCTCCCAGTGATGTGTGGTCCAACCACACCAAAGCCCTGTTTTAAAGCCTTGCAACACTTTTCCTTAAAAATATTTTACTGTTTGGTAGAAACAAAAACATCTGAAAAGTTAAAAAAAAAACCCAAAACCCCAAATCCCAAAGATCGTGAGCCTAAACAGTAGTTGGTTGCTAATGCCCGAAAATATTATCATTTGAATTTATTTCTTTGGGTCTAGCAAGCCTATGGGAAGCTGAGAGATCTCCAACCTTTGTCTCCCATCCAGGCCCCTCTGTTTCACTGATGATGAGCTGAGTGATACTGGGTGAACGCGGCAGGCTCCCTTCCTCATGCCAGAGGGCTTCTAAAGCACCCACCCCCACCCCCACCCCCACCCAGCTCTGGTTGCTGAGTTGAAGAAAACTAATTCTTCAGAGATAAGAGAGTCCAGGGCGGGGCAGCTCCAGGCTGACTGTGAGACTAGAGGGCGGTGCCAAGGACAGACCTGCCACTTTGGCTCCTCTCCAGAGAGGGCTTTAGTGTCTGTCTGAAGGAATCAGGTCTAATCGCCAGGACTGAGAACCACAGCCCAATTTTAAGAAGACTAACTGCTGACTTTCCTTGAATCTGTTACAATATCCTCTTCAGATAAACTGGCAAAAAAAGAAAAAAAAGACATTCAGTCCCAGAATACAGTTGTTTCGCAATTGCATAGACTAGTTGTTCCCTCTTCGCTTCCAATCTACCACGAGCTCCACCCACCATTTGCAGGGGCTCATTCTTATAGTCTCATCTAAAGAAGAAATGCTTCTCTTTACTGATTACGCATGCTTACTAAGTTTACTGTAAAAAAAAAAAAAAGACTGGACAGTACAAAAGGAAGGGAGGGGAGGGAGAGAGGGAGGGAGGGGAAGAGGAAGAAAGAATCCGGATACCTGCTCTTAACTGTATCTACAGTCTTTCTAGTTAGAGCTATCTTTTAGAAAACCAGATTAGATTACATTGCCTAACTCTTTTTTTCTTGGTCTTCCCCACTCATCAACATAGGAACATCTTCCCAAAGTCTCAATAGTCTTCCATAGCACCATTTTTGGTTACTGCAGATGGTTTCATCTTCTCATTATACCCCTTTTTTAGCCTGTTATGGACTGTCCATACTACTTTAGGGTTTTGTTACTGTGTTTTAAATAACAGAGATAAACATATTCTGGTATGTACATTTTTTTCTGCAGTCTCAGACTATTCCTTTAGGAAAAAATATTTTTAGAAATGGGTGGATTTGCTACATCAAAAATTTTTTGTGTATTTTAAAAGCTTTTAATGATTATTATCAAATTACCCTTCAGAAACAATGTATAGTTTATAGTCCCATCAGCAGTGTATCTATGTCCATCTCACATCTTCACCAGCATTGGGTATTATTGTGTTTAAAAATCTCTACTAAATTTGATAATCCTGCCCTGATTTTAATATTTACTTATTCAAGGAGCAAAGCAGGGCTTTCCTGGCAGCTCAATGGTAAACAATTTGCCTGCCAGTACAGAAGACACCGGTTCGATCCGTGGTTCGGGAAGATGTCACATGCCTCGGAGCAGCTAAGCCCAGGCACCACCACTACTGAGCCTGCCCCGGAGCCCACATACCGCAGCTTCCGAAGCCTATGCTCCTCAGCAGGAGAAGCCGCTGCGACAAGACGCCTGTGCACCGCAACGAGGAAGTAGCTCCCGCTTTCCGCAACTAGAGAAAAGCCCTTACAGCGTGAAGACCCAGCACAGCCAAAAAATAAATAAAATTATAAAACAGAAAAAGAAGAAAAGTAGGGGAAAAGGTTTTCCATGGAGGTGAAAAGAATCTAAGAAATGGGGAACTGTGATTCTAAAGCATAATCTAAGCACAGGATCAGTAAATATGTGCGTACATTCTATGTATTAATAGATCTTTTTTTATTAGTTACTTTGCTATAATGGGTATACTGGCTGGAGTAGGAGACTTGCCTCAAAGTCCTTTGTGCTTCCTGGCTACACAGCAGAAAGGAAGCAGACAGTGAGGTTTCTCAGTCTCAGGTTTCTCTTATATGAAATAGCTGTTCAACCCCCAGGGTGGTTGTGATAGTGAAATAAGAAAATGTGAGTGAAAGTCCTTTGGAAACCATGGCAGCACTAAACCTATGCCAGGGACTCTTACTGTTGCTATTGTTAACCACGGTGAAAGATCCTATTATCAGTTCAGTTCAGTTCAGTTCAGTTCAGTCACTCAGTTGTGTCTGACTCTTTGTGACCCCATGAATCGCAGCACGCCAGGCCTCCCTGTCCATCACCAACTCCAGGAGTTTACCCAAACCCATGTCCATCGAGTCGGTGATGCCATCCAACCATCTCATCCTCTGTCGTCCCCTTCTCCTCCTGCCCCCAATCCTTCCCAGCATTAGGGTCTTTTCCAATGAGTCAACTCTTCGCATGAGGTGGCCAAAGTATTGGAGTTTCAGCTTCAGCATCAGTCCTTCCAATGAACAACCAGGACTGATCTCCTTTAGGATGGACTGGTTGGATCTTCTTTCAGTCCAAGGGACTCTCAAGAGTCTTCTCCAACACCACAGTTCAAAAAGCATCAATTCTTCAGCACTCAGCTTTCTTCACCATCCAACTCTCACATCTATACATGACCACTGGAAAAACCATAGCCTTGACTGACGGACCTTTGTTGGCAGAGTAATGTCTCTGCTTTTAAATATACTATCTAGGTTGGTCATAACCTTCCTTCCAAGGAGTAAGTGTCTTTTAATTTCACGGCTGCAATCACCATCAGCAGTGATTTTGGAGCCCAGAAAAAATAAAGTCTGACACTGTTTCCCCATCTATTTCCCATGAAGTGATGGGACCAGATGCCATGATCTTAGTTTTCTGAACATTGAGCTTTAAGCCAACTTTTTCACTCTCCTCTTTCACTTTCATCAAGAGGCTCTTTAGTTCTTCTTCACTTTCTGCCATAAGGGTGGTGTCATCTGCATATATGAGGTTATTGATATTTCTCCCGGCAATCTTGATTCCAGCTTGTGTTTCTTCCAGCCCAGCGTTTCTCATGATGTACTCTGCATATACATTAAATAAGCAGGTTGATCCTATTATGCTGCTGCTGCTAAGTTGCTTCAGTCATGTCCGACTCTGTGCGACCCCATAGACGGCAGCCCACCAGGCTCCGCCGTCCCTGGGATTCTCCAGGCAAGAACACTGGAGTGGGTTGCCATTGCCTTCTCCAGATAGCTGATCTTAAATAAATCATGTGGTTTTCAGACATCATCCCATAATCCCTGGCCATCTAAAGGTTTTCTTGCTGCAACGAAGAAATGGCAACTCACTCCAGTATTCTTGCCTGGGAAATCATGGACAAGGAGCCTGGCAGGCTGCAGTCCATGGGGTCTTTGCAACTACACCACCACTCTACAACCCAGCAGAGTGCAACCCATATCTTTGTCCTAGAGATGTGATAGACTATGTGGGTGAGAGGAAGAGACCTCAAAGCCACTTCCTAACAGCTCAGAGTCTTACCGCTTCCCAAAATAACCAGGTGCCGAGACAGATGGCCCTACAAAACCAGTCAGGGATGTCGGAGGAGGAACCGAGACTAGCGTGTGCTCCCGATCAGGGAGCTGAAAGCTCATGGTAGCGCCAAAGGCCAAGCTCCACCAAGGGCTAAAGGCTAAGAAGCAGCTGTAGCCTTCAAGCAAGGCCAAGATTGGAGGTCCCTATGCCTGGCAGAGGCTGCTACGAGGCTTCTGTTTGCCTGGAATCCTTGGCAAAACTGCAGAGAGCCCAAGTGGGAAGCTGGTAAGGGAGAGGAAAAGGGTTTGGAGAGAGGAGGGTGTTTGAACTTCCTGTGAAAAACAACTGGGGGGACATGGGCCTAAAGATATGAGTTTATTTCCTGGCAGTTTAAACACAGCTGGTGGGAATGTTAGAGAAGGAGGGCCTGGGAAATCTGGGGAAGAGGATAGCTATATTTCTCAGCCGCTCTGCGCAGCAGAAACTAGTTTGGTCATGCTGTTTAGCATTTGTAAGCTTCTCATTAGCATTTGGAGGAAATGCCAGCAGAACACCCACAGAGCCTTTAAAGCTGTGCTCTGCCTGCTGGGCTGAACAGGGGCGGGGAGCCTCCCTGCTCTGACGTCAGCCTGACTTCGACAATCCAGTTATCTCTCGGACACTAAGAAGGGGCTGAATTGTTTTTATCCCAGCTAAAGCCCAAAGTCATTCTAAGTCTTAAACTCCCTAAATTCTTAGCTACTTTTGTCATTGGTCCAATACAGAAAGCATAGTGATTTCGGAAAGAAAAAAAATTATTGTAATAGGAAACATTGAATTATTACCTCACTTAATCCTCACTCTATCTTATGAATTAGGGACTAGTTGTCTTTTTGTTAGAAATAGCATGCTTCAGAAGCAGTTTCAGAAACAGATGCCAAACTCACATCCCTAGAAACACATGTGTTACCAGAAGCTTTCCTGAATTTTTGGCACTCTGATGAGAAATTAGGTGTTTATTTCTTAGGGGGAAAAAATAGGCCAGTTTTTGGCTCTGGAGCCCAAGGATGTCACATAGGTGTATCTGGGGATTCGGGTTTTGGTTCTCAAAGAATCGAAGCCAGGCACTGTATCTGTAGGTGTCTTGTCCTGGTCCCCTGAGTGAGAGAAAGTGGAGTGGACTAACACGGAGTTTAAAGCACAAAGATTCCCACCTCTGTCCATCCCATCTGCTCTACCAACCCCAGTTATTTTGAAATGAAACTCACTTTACAAATGCAAATGACTCATCCTTTGGAGTTGGGGTTTTAGCATCTGACAAGCTAATTGTGGCTTTGAAGACCTTTGGGGAGCTGGGAATACCTCCCAGGGTTGCTATTGGAGCCAAAGGAGACTGGGACTGTAAAAGGGCTTTTGGAAAAGTGTGAAGGAACATTCAGTTTTATAGTGAGAGTCCTGGGTCCTGAATACCTCGAAGCCCATTGAACTAGCCAATGTAAGAGATAAGGTTTTGCAAGGACTCTATGCAAGGCCCAGGGCAGTATGCCAGTCTTGGCCTAGAGCTGCTGCTGTTCTTAAAATCGATTTCCCATTTCTCCCTGCCCCCGCCTCCCCCACAGCACCACGCAGACAGGCCTCTCTTGGGCAGGATTCTGGGCCAGACTGAGTGACCCAGCACACTGCAGCTGTTCCAGTCAAAGAGAAGACCCACCTGGGGCCCCCAACAGCAAAGCCATGTGAAAGCCCCTGACACAAGACGTGAGAGGAGGGATGGAGGAGCCCACCGGGGAGGAAGCTGGGAGAGGAGAGCAGAACCAGAAGCCCAAAGTGCAAGATAGCCTAGAAGCCTAATGCAGATTGCTGACTGCTCTCTGCCCAGCAGGCTCCCCAGACAGCCCTCAAGGTTGGTTTATCAGATGCTAAAATCCCTCCTTCCAAGATGAGTCATTTCCATTTCCAGAAGGAGTTTTATTTCTGAATAACCGAGCTAGATAAAATAACTGAGAGGCAGCAGGTCCTCGCTGGTTAAGAGCTAGGACTTCTGGGCAAAACTGCTTGGGTTTGAACCTTGACTTCACCTCTTGTAAGCTGTGTGACCTTGAGCAAGATAATTAACCTCTCTGTGCCTGAGTTTTTCTTACCTATAAGTTAGGACTAACACTAATAGCACCGGGTTCTGTACAAACTATGGGAGTTAATCTTTGTCAAATACTTAGAACAGGTCCTGGCACATAGTTTCTTTAACGTTTTAAAAACAGATACATTTTAAAAATTTTTATTTTTTGGCCTGTCTGAGCTGCCTGCAGGATCTCAGTTTTCCGACCAGGGATCGAACCCGTTCCTGCTGCAGTGGGGTCCTAACCACTGGACCACCAAGGAATTCCCCAAATAGAGAATATTTTGTTAATGCATCTCCCTCACTAGATATCTGCTCTGAGAGTAAGGGCCCTGTCTTGATTTGCTTATTGTACATCAGTGTTTAGCATATGTGTGTGCTCAGTCATGTCCAACTCTTTGCAATCCCATAGGCTATAGCTCGCCAGGTTCCTCTGTCCATGGGATTCTCCAGGCAAGAATACCGGAGCGGGTTGCCATTTCCTCCTCCAGAGGACCTCCCCCACCCAGGGATCAAACCTGTGTCTCCTGCATTGGCAGGCAGATTCTTTACCGCTGAGCCACCTGGTTTAGCACAGTATATAATGAACTGTCAACTCTAGATAAAGTGGTTTAGTCGTTAAGTCATGTCTGACTCTTGTGACCCCATGGACTGTAGCCCACCAGGCTCCCCTGTCCATGGCATTCTCCAGGCAAGAATACTGGAGTGGGTTTGCCATTTCCTTCTCCAGGGGATCTTTTCCATGCAGGAATCGAACCCAGGTCTCCTGCGTTGGAGGTAGATTCATTACCAACTGAGCTACAAGGGAATCCCCTCTAGGTAAAGGGACCCTCTCAAACCCTTCCTAGATTCCCCATTACAGAGAAGTAGGGCCAAAGCTCTGGCTCTACCCACAGAAGCAATAAAAGGCACAGCTGCTAGCAGTTGAAGAAACCAAAGTGACCCCAGGAGCTATGCCGTGACACAGTTGCGTGTTCTCAGACCCCCTCACTTCTCCTTTTCTTTACCGCACAGGATGTGGGGCCCAGAACTTTTTACCTGGAGGAAGTGCTTGGTCTCTGAGTCAGGAGTGTCTGCCCAGGTTCAGGTGTGGGCCAAGTGTCCTTGGTCTGCCACAGTCCCCCGAGGAAGAACAGGCCCAGACAGCTCTGTAGC
Organism: Giraffa tippelskirchi; assembly: GCF_054371585.1. Taxonomy (NCBI): domain Eukaryota; kingdom Metazoa; phylum Chordata; class Mammalia; order Artiodactyla; family Giraffidae; genus Giraffa; species Giraffa tippelskirchi. Next base: position 74,831,493 of record NC_137281.1, on the reverse strand, counting down.
CTGTGGGCAGAGGGCCAGCCTCCTTCCCCTGCTCTCCAGGCACCTGGTCCTTCTGCGGAGATGTGGGCTGCACGCACATGTAACAGAGAGCTGGCTCCAGTCTCTTTTCTCCCTGAAATTGTCAGCATTTTCCCCTCAACTCACAAGATAATCAGTATTTGCAGGACCCTCCAATGGAGAACTCTAGTTGGGACCAAAATAAAGTGATGTCCCGCGGACTCCAACTCACCTATGTCATATGTAGCACCGAGAGAGAATAAATACCAACAAGAAACACTCCATTGATTCTAAGACACAGTTCAATCTCATAGAGGCTTCAATATGAAAAAGTTGCGTCTTAGAATTGATGAAAACAGAGCACCGTTGCTACGTACAAACAGCAGGAAGAAAAGAGAAGCAGTCAGAAGGGAACATTCATGTGGTCCACCAATGAGTCTACCCGCCGTGTATCTGCTTTCCCGCTTTTGACAGTGAACTGCCCGTGCCCCATCTACATCAATCCTGCACCCACACACTGGGTGCCATCCCCTCTCAACAACTTAAGGATCTATCCAGGGCCTCAGTGATCTTCCATGGCCAAACCCAAGTGTTGACACCAGTCCTTAGACCCTTCCCCTCTCAGCAGTAACTGGCTTCCAGGATACTCTCATTTCCTGGTTCTCCCCCCTACCTTCTGTCCTCCTCCGTACTCTGGCACGCCCTGGGGACCACACCTCTTCTCTACCTGACCTCACTGCCCTGGTGATCTCACCCAGTCCCGTGGCTTTAATTACCATCCTCACTTTACTAACTACGGTCCCCAGCTCTGGCCCCTCTCCTGAACTCAGGGATTCTATATCCTGATAGGTATCTCAAACTAATCATGTCCAAAACGAAACTTTGGAATCCGAACCTCGAGAAGTCTTCCCCATCTCAATAAATAGCTCTTTCCAGTTACTCTGGCCTAAAACCTTAGAATTTCAAATCATCCTTGGCTATTCATCCAAACCATCAACAAAATTCTTTTGGATTTCAAAATGCCCAGAATAAGATCGCATCTCACAATTTCCACTTGCTCTTACCCCAGCCCACATCCGCACACTCTATCACCTGGACTGTCACAGGAGTGTCCTATTGGTTTCCCTCTGTCCACACCTTCTCCTGCATTCCATCCCCCATGCAAAAGCCAGAGTGATCCTTTAAAAGGACGCCAAACCTTGAACTGTCCTTGCTCAAATTCTCCTATCTCAGGCAGAGGAAAACTCCTCCCGCAGACTCTGGCTCCTGGCCCCTCGGGGCTCCCCTCTCTCCACACTTCCCTCTCTTAGTTGGTTCCAGCCGTACTGGCCTCCTTGCTATTTTGAGAATACACTAAGCACTCTCACACTTCAGCTTCTTGCTCCCGCACCATGACTGAGTTACATACTCACCGCCTCACCCCCTGAGGTCTGGGCTCCACGGTCACGTTGCTAGTGTGCCTCCCTGACTGTCCCCCACACAATGGCCCACCCCACACCACCCCCCTTACCCTTTCTTTTCCTTTACATGTCACATAGCATACATCGAGGTGTTGTTTTTGCCTCTGACTGTGGCCCCCACTCGAATGTAAGCTCCATGAGGTCAGGGATTTTGTTCACTGCTGTATCCTCAGCACCTCGGAGGCTGCCTGGCACATGGAGATGCTCCAAGACTTATGGGGTGACTCCTGAAGTGCAAGAACGCTTTATGCAAAAATGTTAGGAGCATGACTATTTTTCCTACTTCTTTCTACAACTGGGTCACTAGGAGTTAAGAGAAAAGTGAATACGTGTTTCCTGGAAGTTGCCTGAAAACAGGGAAAACAGCTGCTGTGTTAACCTTACAAAAGGATCTTATCTGAAAGCGTCTGTTCAAGGGCCCGAGTGTGTTTGTGCAACAGAGAAGTCTGGCCAGGCTTGGGCGGGGGTTGCGGGGGCGGTTGATGAAATGACCCAGAGGACCTCTGTGGCTGAGGATCTTCCCACCCCCCTCCCCACCCTCACCTCCTTGCTCTCCGTCTCACTGCCTACAGGGGCCTGACCATCCTTGCTCAGCTTCTCTCCCCCTTTCCCCACCAGGCCTCCCTCTACGCACCACACCCTTGGCTCTTTACCTGACCCTTCTTAAGCCATTTATCAGGTTTTGGTGCCCCAACTGTCTCTCTCTGCCCTCCCCAACAAAACCCCTACCATAATCAAGACTGTGAAACATTTGAAGGCTTAAGTTGTGTGAGTGTGTTTTTGTTTTAATTTGACTGCACTGGGTCTTAATTGTGGCATGTGGGATCCAGGTCCCTGACCAGGGATTGAACCCGGGCCCCCTGCATTGGGAGCATGGCATCTTAAGCACTGGACCACCAGGCAAGTCCCCTGGAGTTGTGTCTTACTTATCTTTGTAGCCCTAACACCTAGCACAGTGCCTGGCATATGGTAGGTGCTCCAGAAGTGTTTACTGAATGACTGAATGAACTCTCCGTTGTTGACAGTCTGGCTTTTTCACAATTTCCTGGAGACAGGCTGAGCTTATTCATGGCAAAGCTTTGCTCATGCCACTCTCTCCAGCCTGCATTCCCTACCCCTCACTTCACACACACACACACACACACACACACACACACACACACACGGAGCTACGCTTTGATAGTTAACTCTTAGTGAAGCAGAATATTTCAGCTCCAAAAGCATTTTTTGCTTATTTGCAACATTCTAATACAGACTTAACAGTTGATAAAGTTGGTAGTTGTTTTATTGGTTTCATCAAATACCGTTTTCTTCACGAGGGCTTTCTCTACAGTTCCAAGCAATGCACATATGTCCCCTGCCAGCAATGTGCTGCGTGGAAGGTTGGTTTCAGCGAGAAGCTGTCAAGCACCACATGTCGTCACGAGGTGGTGTGTAAGGGCTAGGGTCACGCTTTGTGGTTCAAATCCAGGTTTCCTACTTTCTAGCTGCCTGGCCTTGGCCCAGTGACTTTCTGTCTGAACATCTGTTCCCTCATCTATAAAACAGAGATAGTAATAACCTCCTCCAGAGGGCTGTTGGGACATTCAATGAAAGCACACAGATCACGATCAATGAATGATTGGGAAGATCCCCTGGAGAAGGGAAAGGCAACCCACTCCAGTATTCTGGCCCGAAGAATTCCATGGACTGTATAGTCTGTGGGGTCATAAAGAGTCAGACATGACTGAGCGTCTTCCATCATCATCACTTTTATCTCACCATTTAAGCCTTTGATATGACTGACTACTTTATGTGGTATTGTGTTATGTGATACTGTGTTGTATTTCTTTATTTTTTTGGCCGCCCTGCAGGGGGCCTCCCTCAATTTCTATCCAGAAATTGAACCTGCATCTCCTGCATTGGAAGGCAGTCTTAACCACTGGACCACCAGGGAAATCCCTGTGATGTATTTCTAATTCTGTCATATATATAAATTCTCTCTTAAATGACGGTTCAAGTTCCTGGAAGGCATGGATCATGAACAAATATTTCAGTCGCTCAGTCGTGTCCGACTCTTTGCGACCCCATGAATTGCAGCACGCCAGGCCTCCCTGTCCATCACCAACTCCCGGAGTCTACCCAAACCCATGTCCATCGAGTCGGTGATGCCATCCAACCATCTCATCCTCTGTCGTCCCCTTCTCCTCCCGCCCCCAATCCTACCCAGCATTAGGGTCTTTTCCAATGAATCAACCCTTCGCATGAGGTGCCCAAAGTACTGAAGTTTCAGCTTCAACATCAGACCTTCCAATGAACACCCAGGATTGATCTCTTTTAGGATGGATTGATTGGATCTCCTTGCAGTCCAAGGGACTCTCAAGAGTCTTCGCCAATACCACAGTTCAAAAGCATCAATTCTTCGGCGCTCAGCTTTCTTCACCGTCCAACTCTCACATCCATGGAAAATCTCACATGACCACTGGAAAAACCATAGCCTTGACTAGACGTACTTTTGTTGGCAAAGGAATGTCTCTGCTTTTAAATATGCTATCTAGGTTGGCCATAACTTTCCTTCCAAGGAGTAAGCGTCTTTTAATTTCATGGCTGCAATCACCATCAGCAGTGATTTTGGAGCCCCAAAAAATAAAGTCTGACACTGTTTCCACTGTTTCCCCATTTATTTCCCATGAAGTGATGGGACCAGATGCCATGATCTTAGTTTTCTGAACGTTGAGCTTTAAGCCAACTTTTTCACTCTCCTCTTTCACCTTCATCAAGAGGCTCTTTAGTTCTTCTTCACTTTCTGCCATAAGGGTGGTGTCATCCGCATATCTGAGATTATTGATATTTCTCCCGGCAATCTTGATTCCAGCTTGTGTTTCTTCCAGCCCAGTGTTTCTCATGATGTACTCTGCATATAAGTTAAATAAGCAGGGTGACAATATACAGCCTTGACGTACTCCTTTTCCTATTTGGAACCAGTCTGTTGTTCCATGTCCACTTCTAACTGTTGCTTCCTGACCTGCATACAGGTTTCTCAAGAGACAGGTCAGATGGTCTGGTATTCCCATCTCTTTCAGAATTTTCCACAGTTTATTGTGATCCACACAGTCAAAGGCTTTGGCATAGTCAATAAAGCAGAAATAGATGTTTTTCTGGAACTCTCTTGCTTTTTCGATGATCCAGCGGATATTGGCAATTTGATCTCTGCTTCCTCTGCCTTTTCTAAAACCAGCTTGAACATCTGGAAGTTCACGGTTCACGTATTGCTGAAGCCTGGCTTGGAGAATTTTGAGCATTACTTTACTAGCATGTGAGATGAGTGCAATTGTGCGGTAGTTTGAGCATTCTTTGGCATTGCCTTTCTTTGGGATTGGAACGAAGACTGACCTCTTCCAGTCCTGTGGCCACTGCTGAGTTTTCCAAATTTGCTGGCATATCGAGTGCAGTACTTTCACAGCATCACCTTTGAGGATTTGAAATAGCTCAACTGGAATTCCATCACCTCCACTAGCTTTGTTCGTAGTGATGCTTTCCAAGGCCCACTTGACTTCACATTCCAGGATGTCTGGCTCTAGGTGAGTGATCACACCATCGTGATTATCTGGGTCATGAAGATCTTTTTTGTACAGTTCTTCTGTGTATTCTTGCCACCTCTTCTTAATATCTTCTGCTTCTGTTAGGTCCATACCATTTCTGTCCTTTATCGAGCCCATCTTTGCATGAAGTGTTCCTTTGGTATCTCTAATTTTCTTGAAGAGGTCTCTAGTCTTTCCCAATCTGTTGTTTTCCTCTATTTCTTTGCACTGATCACTGAGGAAGGCTGTCTTATCTCTCCTTGCTATTCTCTGGAACTCTGCATTCAGATGGGAATATCTTTCCTTTTCTCCTTTGCTTTTCACTTCTCTTCTCTACCAAGCTATCTGTAAGGCCTCCTCAGACAGCCATTTTGCTTTTTTGCATTTCTTTTCCATGGGGATTTTCTTGATCCCTGTCTCCTGTACAATGTCACGAACCTCTGTCCATAGTTCATCAGGCACTCTGTCTATCAGGTGTAGACCCTTAAATCTATTTGTCACTTCCACGGTATACTCATAAGGGATTTGATCTAGGTCATACCTGAATGGTCTAGTGAACAAATAGGAGGCCTAAAATGACCAGAGAGGAATCTACTTGTTTTAATAGCATGAATCAGTTCCTGGTTCCCAGGGCTGTATCTTCTTAACCAGTTGTCATATCATTTTCTCAGACTTGGGTTAAGGAAGAGGGGCAGGCATTTCACATATGGTCACATAAACAATTCTTTTAATAAAGTATTTGTAAGTCGCCATGGCTGGTGGGAGTGTGTTGTGTGGGGGAGTAGAAAGGAAACTTTTGGCTCAGAGCTGCAGTTCTTTTCCTAATCAGCAGGAACGATTAACTGGAAGCAATGCTACATAGGACATGAAAGTTAAAGTCGCTCAGTCATGTCCAAATTCTTTGTGACCCCATGGACTGTAGTCCGCCAGGCTCCTCTGTCCATGGAATTCTCCAGGCCAGAATACTGGAATGGGTAGCCGTTCCCTTCTCCAGGGGATCTTCCCGTCCCGGAGATCGCACCCAGGTCTCCTGCGTTGCAGGCAGATTCCTTACCATCTGAGCCACCAAGGAAGCCCAAGAATACTGTGGTGGGTAGCCTATCCCTTCTCCAGAGGATCTTCCTGACCCAGGAATTGAACTATTGCATTGCACTGCAGACGAATTCTTTACCAGCTGAGCTACCAGGGAAGCCCCAAGCCTACATAAAGGCTGGGCCCTGGTTTTCCATGCTGGTTCTGCCTTTGCTGACTGTGTTATTTCATGTAAGTTATTTGCTCAGACAGTAAACAATCTGCCTGCAATGCAGGAGACTCAGGTTCGATCCCTGGGTCAGGAAGATCTCCTGGAGAAGGAAATGGCAACCCACTCCAGTATTCTTGCCTGGAGAATTCCACGGACGGAGGAGCCTGGTGGGCTACAGCCCATGGGGTTGCAGAGTCAGACACGACTGAGCAACTGACCCTTTCACTTCCATTCCTTATTTGCAGAGTAAAGGTGGGTCACTGAAAAATGACCCAGAGGGTCTGTGTGGCCAAGGATCCTCTCTCCTTCCCCTTTACCCTTACCTCCTTGCCCTCGTAGGGCTATGGTAAGAATTAAATGTTAAATGCCAGGCATGCAGTCAAGGGCTCAATATGTGGTTATTATTTTTGTGACAACTTTGTTCATTGCTCCAGTTCTGAGGCAGGTCTTAGAGTCAGCCACCAGTGGATGTGTTTTAAATACCTCGAGGACAAAGAAGGGCCCTGTTGAGTGTGACACAGGTGACAGAGCTTGCCTGGTGCCAGGAGCTTCCCCTGCCCTGAGCAAGTGCCCAGACATCCTGACTACTCCTCTGTTGACAGGTAGCTGGGGCACCAGGAAAAGCCAAAGTTCTGATTCCTATTATTTTATTTGCCTTTCTCAAACTAATCTGGCATAAGAATCAGAATTTTAGAGCAGCAAGAACTCTTGGGGCAGGATCTCTGAGAGGCGGTAAAGGCACAGGTGTTGGGGTCAGACTGCACTGAGTTGAGGACCCAACACTGACCCCTACCAGCAGGGTAACCTGAGGCAGTGACCCAAGCTATCTGGCTCCAGCTGCTCAGCGTGGGAGCTTGTCAGACACACAGAAGCTCAGACCTGCTGAATCGGGACCTGAATTTTAGCAAGATCTACAGGCAGTTCATAGAACTTTAAGGTTTGCAAAGCTAGGATCCAACCCCTTACTCTTCTCATCTGTAAGACTGGGTGAATGGTCAAATGAGAAATGAATACCTTAGCACAGTGCCTGTTTGAGGTATTAACTATCTCTCTTTTTTCCACCTCTCTCACCTTCCCTTTTATACCACGCATCTTACTGGTTTATAATTGCCTGGTTAGCTGTCTCCTTCATCAGAATGGGGACTGTTAGACTAGGGACTATAGTTATTATGTTCACTGCTGTATGCTCAATGCTTGTCATGGAGGATGAGCCACCTTGTGACTGATTGACCAACCGAATGAATGAATGAATGAGTAAGTAAAGTCCAGGACTGTCTCCTGCCCATTCTCTGAGATACACCCCAAATCGGGCACATTGCTTTACACAATACAGTCAAAGACAACAAGTCAATGACCCATTCCAAACTCCTCATTTTATAGATGGAGAAATTGAGCTTGTCAGATGCTGCTTAAGCAATTTGCCTAAGGCACCCACATCTGTATATTATTCACCTCTGGTCACTAGCAAGTACAGTCTTCTCTGGGACATCTTTATTTTAAACGTCTCCCATATGTAACAGTGATAAAGATGACTATCCTTCTGATTTGGCGATGACTGCCTTCTTTTGTTCAGTTCAGTTCAGTCTCTCAGTCATGTCCAGCTCTTTGCGACCCCATGGACTGCAGCATGCCGGGCTTCCTTGTCTATCACCAACTCCCAGAGCTTGCTCAAACTCATGTCCGTTGAGTCAGTGATGCCATCCAACCATCTCATCCTCTGTCGTCCCCTTCTCCTCCCACCTTCAATCTTTCCCAGCATCAGGGTCTTTTCCAATGAGTCAGTTCTTCGCATCAGGTGGCCAAAGTATTGGAGTTTCAGCTTCAGCATCAGTCCTTCCAATGAATATTCAGGACTGATTTCCTGAATCAGGAAAGGACTGGACTGGTTGGATCTCCTTGCAGTCCAAGGGACTTTCAAGAGTCTTCTCCAATATCACAGTTCAAAAGCATCAATTCTTCTTTTATTAGAACTAACATATTTAGAACTAGTCCACTTTCTAGATGGGTTGCTTTCCATGGCTAAGAGAGGGGTTTTGTTTTTTTATATTTTTTTAAAATTTCTTTTTTTTTTTTTTAGTTTAACATTTATTTTTTTTTATTTAATTAGTTTATTTATCTATTTTTTAACTTTACAATATTGTATTTGTTTTGCCATACATTGACATGAATCCACCATGGGTGTACATGTTTTCCCCTTCCAGAACCCTCCTCCCACCTCCCTCCACATCCCATCCCTCTGGGTCATCCCGGTGCACCAGCCCCGAGCACCCTGTATCATGCATTGAACCTGGACTGGCGATTCGTTTCACATATGATAATTTACATGCTTCAATGCCATTCTCCCATATCTAAGAGACGGATGTTGTTAGTGCTGCCTACTTATTTATTTTATATGTATTTATTCTGGACATATATGTATATCTTCCTGTCTAGTGGAACAACATTTCTATCATTACGGTTTACTGTTTCTTTCTCTTTTTTTGGCCAGGCTGCACTACTTCCGGGATCTTAGTTCCCTGACCAGGGGTCGAACCTAGACCCCCAACAGTGGAAGCATGGAGTCCTAGCCACTGGACCAGCAGGGAAGTTCCTATCATTACTGTTTCTAAAACTGCTGAATATCTGATTGCTATTGACTCTGCTTTGCTAAGCTTTCTCTTAATTTGCCTTTATGTTGCTGCTGCTGCTGCTGCTAAGTCGCGTCAGTCGTGTCCGACTCTGTGCGACCCCATAGACGGCAGCCCACCAGGCTCCTCTGTCCCTGGGTTCTCCAGGCAAGAATACTGGAGTGGGTTGCCATTTCCTCCTCCAGTGCATGAAAATGAAAAGTGAAAGTGAAGTCGCTCAGCCGTGTCCGACTCTTCGCGACCCCATGGGCTGCAGCCTACCAGGCTCCTCCGTCCATGGGGTTTCCCAGGCAAGAGTACTGGAGTGGGGTGCCATTGCCTTCTCCGGCCTTTATGTTACTGTTATCCATTTACCCTCAGGTCTATCCTTGTAGAGGGCTTCCCAGGTGGCTCAGTGGTAAAGATTCCACCTGTCAATGCAGGAGATGCAGGAGACACGGGTTCAATTTCTGAGTCAGGGAGATTCCCTGGAGGAGGAAATGGCAACCCACTCCAGTATTCTTGCCTGGATAATCTCATGGACAGAGGAGCCTGGTGGGTTACAGTCCACGGTGTTGTAAAGAGTTGGACATGACTGAGCACACACACCCATGCACACACTACCTTTGCAGAACAGTATTAATTCACCCACTAACTCACAAAGTAAGGAAAACTCTACAACCAACAGTGCTAATACTGGCAAGCTCACTGCCCACTTCTTCTGAAATGTGGTTCTTCTGCTTGCCTATTATACACCAGGTATTTATGAGATCTCTATTTTGCCACCATGTTATTGAATTCAGTTATCGGATTTCTTACATTATCCTTCTAAATGAAAAATAAAGCAGTTCCTTGATTTTTTTTCAGTTTTTTTTTTTTTTCCATTCACTAGGGGATCCAGGTGGAGGAGAATAAAATATGGGGAGGGGGGACCAAGAAGGGAAATTTCAGGGCAAGGGAAGGAAGAGGCAGACGGGAAAGAGGAAGAAGACAGGTGGGAATGAAGAAGAATCTGAAAGAGGAAGTTGAGAAAGCAGGGAAAAGGCAATGAATTCGAAATGTGTAAGATGATTTTTATACAATTATTTAACCATGTACAGTATACATAAAAAGGCCTGGAAGGAAACACACCAGTATGATAACTGTAGATCTCCACTCTTACCTGCTGTGCAACATGCAGTGCTGTAGGGTGGGCATGATGTCCCGGCCCCGTCAGCTCGCCAGATGACTTGCTTTGGCCAATGGAGTGTGAGTGGCAGTTCAACTAGGCTAGTTTCAAGTGAAGACCTCAAGAGGCATCAGGTTTTCCTGCTCACCCTCTAGAATTCTTGTGATCTTCCATGGGGAAAAAAATTCCTCCTGGTAGGTGCTAGTCTGAGGCCCATGAGGAAACACACATGCAGGTGATCAGACTTAAACCAACTCAGCCTGAACCCAAGCCCAACTCAGCCCAGCTGAATACTCAGAGCCTCCGTGGACCCAGGAAAGAGAACACTCATGTCTGTTGTTGGCAGCTGTTGAGAGAACGAAGTTGGTTTTGTGTGGCAAAGACAGATTCATTCCAGTCATCTCTGAATGATGGCATAGTTGATAGCTATTTTCTTCCTTATGATTTTCTGTATTTTCCAAGTATGTTTAAGTCAGCTTGCTTTCCTTTTAGAGGAAAAGAATAAACACATGAAGAAACATGCATTTCCTACTATGTCCTGCACCATTATAATACAAGATCAAACTTATCTGAACTGTACACACAAAGAACATAATTTATGACTGTTAGGCAACTTTAAAAGCATTAGTATGCTAATTCACATGTTTTCTCTCACATTCCTCTCCACAGTTAACAATGAAGTTCTTGTTTCTATTGTCTTAGCATATATTCTTGAAAAAGCAGTTATTTCCAAGGTTGTATTTTAGGATCTGATTGTATCATACACAGGGCTTCCCTGATGCCTCAGACAGTAAATAATCCACCTGCAATGTGGGAGACCTGGGTTCGATCCTTGGGTTGGGAAGACCCCCTGGAGAAGGGAAAGGCTACTCACTTCCACATTCTTGCCTGGAGAATTCCATGGACAGAGGAGTCTGGAGGGCTACAGTCTGTGGGGTCACAGAGTCAGACATGACTGAGTGACCTTCACGTTTTCATATCACACACAAAGGCAAGCTCAGGGGCTTGTGAGATCTTATTCAGTTTAAGAGAGTTAACACAAAGCTGATTCTCTGTCAAGCATTGATGCTTTAGAACTAACCCTTTCCTCTTCCCTTGTTCTTCGGTCAGGGTAACTCTTTGCTTTATTGACTTTTCTCATTCATTATGAGAAGTAGGGAGGTGAGAATAAGAGGGGCAAGAAGACTTCCCTGGTGGTCCAATGTTTAAGACCCCGAGGTCTGACTGCAGGGGGCGCAGGTTCAACCCCTGGTTGGGCAACTAAGATTCTGCTTGCCAAGTGGTGTGGTCAAAAAATTTAAAAAATAAGTAAAAGGATTGCTTTATAAGTGGCTTTTAAAGAAATAAATAAAGAGGCAGGAAAGGAACCTCAAAGAATGCATGGATGGGAAAAAGGAAGAAGATTGATGGGGAGGAAGGAAATGGATCAGGGAGAGGAGACTGATGACAGGGGGAGAAGTGGGGAAATGAGGTAGTGGGTGAGACGGGAGAGGCTGGGGCTGCTGGACAAGGACTAGCCAAAGGGGCTTCACCTGCCACTTTGTGGCCACCTGCCACAAAGCCAAGCTCCCCCAGCCTTCCAGTCCTCCCCAGCTCGACGCTCCCCTCTTTCCTCCACTAACTCACCTCTGCCGCCCCCATCCCAGCTCCATCACTCCGTGTCTGCCTTCCTGTGTTCTCCTTCCAAAATTCTCTCCAGCTCCTCGTGGTCCCTCCAAATTCTGGCCATCCTTTGAGGACCCATGCAAGCCTCCTGCTCCCTGAAGCATTCCTAGCTCACACTGAGGTCACCCCTCTCTGAACTGTGGCCCTGGTCTCTCCCCTGAGCTCCAGCCTCATAAATCTCATCATGGTGTCTAGGAGTATTCCCAAATGTGTCTAACTCTTCCAAACTCTACATTAGGATGTAAGCTCAATGAGGCAGAGGTAGGGTTTGGTTTGTTCACTGCTGTGTCCTAGTGCCCAGAGGAGCACTTGGCACCAAACAGGCACTCAATAGCTATTAGTTGAATGCATCCCAATGTTCACAGCAGCATTATTTACAACAGCTAAGATATGGAAGCATCCTAAGTGCCCATCAACAGATGAATGGATAAGGAACAATGGAGTACTACTACTCAGCCATCAAAAAGAACAAAATTTTGCCATTTGCAGCATGGATAGACTTGAAGGGCATTATACTAAGTGAAATAAGTCAGAGAAAGACAAATACTGTATGATTTCACTTATATGTGGAACCTCAAAAATACAACAAACCAATGAATTTAACAAAAAAGAAGCAGACTCAGATATAGAAAGCAAATCAGTGGTTACCAGTGCTGGGAGGGGAGGGGCGGTGGCTACATAGAGGCAGGGCAGTGGGAGATAGAGACTACTGGGTATAAGATGGGCTCAAGGATGTATCATACAACACAGGGAAGACAGCCAATATTTTGCAATAACTGTAAATGGAAAGTAACCTATAAAAATTATATAAAAATGTTTAAGAGTAAAAATAACTATTCATTTCAAACCAGTCAATCCTAAAGGAAATAAACCCTAAATATTCATTGGAAGGACTGATGCTGAAGCTGAAGCTCCAATACTTTGGCCACCTGGTTAGGAGAGCTGACTCATTGGAAAAGACCCTGATGCTGGGAAAGATTGAAGGCAAAAGAAGAAGTGGGTGGCAGAGGATGGGACGGTGAGATAGCATCATCGACTCAATGGATATGAATTTGAGCAAATTCTGGGAGATAGTGAAGGACAAAGGAGCCTGGTGTGCTGCAGTCCATGGCGTCTCAAACAGTCACGACTCAAAAAAAGGGTCTCACAAAGACACGACTTAGTGACTGAATAACAACAACAATTAATTGAAAAAAATGAATGAACTCCTATAGTAGCAACAGCCAGGAGGACACAATTCACTTTCATTGCATTGCATCCTGATGTTGCTTGGCTGTCTAATTTTCCCAGCTGGACTGCAAAAATCCTTTAGGATCAGGAACCCCATGCAATTGTATTCCTCTGGGCTTTTAGCACAAAGCTGTGCACATAGGTGATTTATTCACAGATTAAACAGCCAAGTCCCACAACAGAACAAGCCCACGTCTAAAGCCACCTCTCTCAAAGCCTGGGAACCACACGCTAACTCACGAAAAGAATATATTTGTTCCTATCCACAGACTCTTAAGTACGTGTGCTTGAGCCCTGTATCAGATCAGTGTGATACATTTTCCCGTGTTTTATTCTCATTATTCTTTAATGGGGCATGTTTTATCTACACATCTGATTAGAAGCAGGCTCGGAGTCCTTTCTAACTCTGTTCCCCCTGCAGTGGTCTGCCAGCACCACCTGAGCACCTAGAAGAAGCTCAAGACAGGCCAACCTTGGTTGGAGACAAAGGCCTTGCAGGGCTTGAGACCCGTTGTCCTGCAAATCCCTGTGAGGCTGAAAGCAGGGCTTCTGATTGGCTGCCAGTGACGTCACACTCCTGGCATCCTTTCTCCCCAGATGTACATCTGCTTTATCTTAGTGCCCCTTTCACAACAGCAACAAGACACAACAGGAAGCAAACGTCTAGAGCCGGTCCATCCTCGCCAGGCTCAGGGTTTCTCACAGAATCGCTCTAACAAAAAGGCCACTCCTCGTCAGTTCTGTGCGGTTTCCCACCAGAGCAATCGCTGTGGGTGGGGTGGACTTTGTGTTCTATCTTATTTGCTGTCTACATGGAACTGCTATTGAAATGACTAACAGTCACATCATCACTGCATTAGGAAGCAATTATCTGAAAACAAATTCATTTCCTGAGTCATCCAGTTTATTTAGCCTGCATTCCTCTCTTTCTTTTCAAAAATTATCTCAGGAGGAAAGAAATTCAAACTTCTTATAGTACCTGCTGCTCCTTTGTCAGGAGATTATGTAGCTTATTTAGATGGATTCACAGAGGTATTATGTTTGCCCATATTACTTGGTCTGTTCCATTCTAATCCTGAATTTATCAATATTTTCAAAAGACAGATGCCTTTCAGGATTAATTTCTTTGCCTTTCATGCCTTTGTGTGATAGATGACTAATGCCATATTCACTAGCTCATCAACTGCCTGGCTTGGTTTTTGCCTTCTCTTTTTCTTTTCTTTTCCTTTCTTTTCTCTCTCCTTTCCTTCCATTTTTTTTTTAAATATGAGTATGTGTTTTAGAGATACAAATATTTTCGTATCTTCTTGAATTCCTGTATGAGTTTCCTGTAGCTGCAGTAGCAAATTACCAGAAACTCGGAGGCTGAAATCAACAGGAATACATTCTTTCCTTTCTGGAGGGCAGAAGTCTCAGTAACGTTCTGCTGGAAATGGAGTTGTCAGCAGGTGATAGCAGGGGGTTCTTAGAGAGAATCTTGTCTCTTCCAGCCTCTGGTGGCCGGTGAAGTGAAAATTGCTCTGTCATGTCCGACTCTTTGGGACCCCATGGACTTTTAGTCCGTGGAATTCTCCAGGCCAGAATATTGGAGTGGGGAGCCTTTCCTTGGGCGCTGGTGGCCTTCCTTGAATTATGCCCTTATCACTCCAGCCTCTGCCTCTGCAGTCACACCATCGCCCCCTTCGTCTCTCTTGTCTTCGTCTCTCCTGTGATGGCATTTAGGGCCCTCCTGGATATTCCAGGATAACTTCTCCATGGCAAGAGCCTTGACTTAATCCCATCTGCAAAGACACCTATTCCTTAGAAGGTAACACTTACAGGTGTCAAGAGTTAGGATCCGATACTTGGGGGCCATTATTCAGCCCATCACATTTTCCATTCCCTGCTTTCCACAACTCAGAGTATTTTCTATCTACTTGTAAAGATTGATGGAAAGGAAAGAAAGAGCAACTCTAAAGGAGAGAAAGGATAGTTCAGCCTTTCCTTGCCTGTTAATTCCTTCCCGAATGGAGGTGGGTTCCTGCTTCCTAAGAAAATATGGGAGAGTGGCCGGTATTTCACTCTGCAAGCTTGGGGATGCTGGGACGTGGGGTGAGGGGTCTGGCTTGTCCCCCTCTTCTTCCTCGGCAGCCAGGGCACTGCCGTGTGACACAGGCTCATCCAATCAGATGTGCTCACTGAGGGGTTCTGACCTGGAGGGTGCGGGACACGGACATCTGCTTCCGGGTCAGCAGAGTCCACGGTCAGGAGTGGCGCCCCGCACCGCAGCGTCCAGTGGCGGCAGCCTCCCTGCAGACTTCCTACCCTGCAGGGTCTGTCGGCGCTCTCCTTCTGCTGTTCGCCACCCCCTCCCAAGGTTCCCGCTCTCCCCTCCATGCCGGTTCTCCCACATTCCTGTCCATCTATGAGCTACTACTGAACATCCTGCATTCCTTGCCTGTTGAAGTTAGCCCGACTTGGTCTCTGTTATTGATAATCACGCACCCTCCGCGACTTAGAAATGTCCAGGTCCAAAGCTGTCTTTCTATAAAGCCAGGCGGTCCCTCCCCTCAGGGCAAGACCCGCACGAGAGGACGATGCAGGCCAGGCTGGGTCAGGGTCTGCATTGCCCAAGGCAGGACTGGTGGGAAACACCTAAATGTCTGTGTGATATAAAAAAAGTGCCTTCAGGTTATGAACCACTGTGCAAAATATGAAAAGAAGGAAAAGTGTATAGCTCTCAGCTGTGGGACACAGCCTTCAAAAAAATAATTGTAATGCCCTTTTTACTATCTTGAAATAAAATTCATCAATAACCTATTTATAGAATTTTAAAAGCTCACTACAACATAAAGGAAAAAATTATATATAAATAATTATTTGCGTATAAAATATTATAAATTATTAAAGGAAATGCCTCATATATATAAATGTAGACTTCACCATGTAAAAACGCTCATATGACTACATTGGTGCATGCATGCTTAGTCACTTTAGTCGTGTACAACTCTGTAGCCCACCAGGCTCCTCTGTCCATGGAATTCTCCAGGCAAGAACACTGGAGTGGGTTGCCATTCCCTCCTGCAGGGGATCTTCCCGACCCAGGGATGGAACCCGCATATCCTGTGACTCCTCCAGGCAGATTCTTTATCACTGAGCCGCCGGGGAAGCCCATGACTACATCAGAGGACTCTGCAGGTTTGTAACATGGAGAACTACATTCCACTGAATGCAAACCAGAGGGCAGAACCAGACACAGAGCACAATTAAAGGCCTTCTGAAGAACAAAAGCTACAGATGCATACCTACCCACATCACTTTAGGCACAGAAATGAAACCAAGAATAAAGTGCTAGGGGAGTGGTGAGGAGGAGAGACTTTCACATTTTGTCCTCTTTTTGTATCCTTCATATCTTAAATTAATGTGTTACTTCAGTCATTAAAAAAAAAATTAAAAACATGAAAAGAAGGAAAGAAAGTGATCAGCGTGGCATTGTGCGCTCCAAGCAGTGTGGGAAAGATGCTGGATCAGATCATGTGGAGAAGAGAAGGGCTGGTCTAGTTTGCGATGGAGACTCTGCAGGTCCAGGGAGGAGAACACTTTGTTTTCTGTCGTGGTCATTGGAATGAGGTTAGCGATTAGTGGCCACGTGATCTTATGCAAGGTCACCTGCCAGGTGTGCCATCCTGAGGTCACAGCACTTCCTTATTTATAGCATCACAGTGTGGTTTGTGTTGCCATTACCGCACACCTGGGTTGAAACGCCTTACCTGTGGAGCTGGGAACTGATGCCAAACAGCCAAGGAGCCAGGCAGTCCTGCCCCTCTTCACCCAGGGTTCTCTGACTGTAACTAGCTTGCACTGTGACAATCTTCAAGCCAAATACCTGGAGGGCCTTTATTCTTTGGTTTCTTCAACTGACACTCAGTGCAAAGCTAAATATCAGGTTGGTACAAAAGTAATTGCAGTTTTTGTGTTGTTGAAATTAGTCTTTGATATTGGAATACATTCTTAAGTAAATGTGGTTATGTTATGCATCATTTTAATGCACATTTCTTGCTTTCTGTATTTTGTTAATGATTTATCACTTGCTGTTCATATTTATTTTAGACTATGGAAATGAGGTTAGACAAAAAGCAAATTCGAGAGATTTTCTTATTCGAGTTCAAGATGGGTCGTAAAGCAGCAGAGACAACTCAAAACACCAACAGTGCATTTGGCACAGGAACTGCTAACCAACGTACAGGGCAGTGGTGGTTCAAGAAGTTTGGCAAAGCAGACGAGAACCTTGAAGATGAGAAATGTAGTGGCCGGCCATTGGAAGTTGTCAGTGACCAATCGAGAGCCATCATCAAAGCTGATCCTCTTACCGAAGAAGTTGCCAAAAAATTCAATGTCACCCATTCTATGGTCATTCTGCAAATTGGAAAGGTGAAAAAGTTTGATAAGTGGGTGTCTCATGAGCTGATTGCAATCAAAAAAAGTGTCGTTTTGAAGTGTCGTCTTCTCTTATTCTACACAATAATAACAAAACATTTCTCAATGGGGTTATGATATATAATGAAAAATGGATTTTATTTGACAACCGGCAACAAGCAGCTCAGTGGTTGGACAGAAAAGAAACTCCAAAGCACTTCCCAAAGCCAAAAAATGTTATGGTCACTGTTTGGTGGCCTGCTGCTGGTCTGATCCACCACAGCTTTCTGAATCCCAGTGAAACCATTACATCTGAGAAGTATGCTCATTAAATCAATGAGATGCACCCCAAACTGCAATGCCTGCAGCTGGCATTAGTCAACAGAACAGGCCCAATTCTTCTCCATGACAACATCCAATGGCTTATCGCACAACAATGCTTCAAAAGTTAAACAAATCGGGTTACAAAGTTTTGCCTCGTCTGCCATATTCACCTGACCTCTTGTCAACGAACTACCACTTCTTCAAGCATCTTGACAGCTTTTTGCAGGGAAAACACTTCCACAACCAGCAGGACACAGAAAATGTTTTCCAAGAGTTTGTCGAATCCCGAAGCACAGATTTTTATGCTACAGGAATAAACAGATTTATTTCTCTTTGGCAAAAATGTGGTGATTGTAATAGTTCCTATTTTGATTAATAAAGATGTGCTTGAGCCTCATTATAATGATTTAAAATTCAGGGTCTGAAACCACAATTACATTTGCACCAACCTAACAGAACACAGAGTGCCTAACAGAACACAGAAGACAGAGTGCCTGATGAACTATGGACGGAGGTTCGTGACATTGTACAGGACACAGGGATCAAGACCATCTCTAAGAAAAAGAAATGCAAAAAAGCAAAATGGCCCTCTGAGGAGGCCTTACAAATAGCTGTGAAAAGAAGAGAAGCGAAAAGCAAAGGAGAAAAGGAAAAATATTCCCATTTGAATGTAGAGTTCCGAAGAATAGCAAGGAGAGATAAGAAAGCCTTCCTCAGCGATCAGTGCAAAGAAATAGAAGAAAACAATAGAATGGGAAAGACTAGAGATCTCTTCAAGAAAATTAGAGATACCAAGGGAACATTTCACGCAAAGATGGGCTTGATAAAGGACAGAAATGGTATGGACCTAACAGAAGCAGAAGATATTAAGAAGAGGTGGCAAGAATACACAGAAGAATTGTACAAAAAAGATCTTCACGACCCAGATAATCACGATGGTGTGATCACTCACCTAGAGCCAGACATCCTGGAATGTGAAGTCAAGTGGGCCTTAGAAAGCATCACTACGAACAAAGCTAGTGGAGGTGGTGGAATTCCAGTTGAGCTATTTCAAATCCTGAAAGACGATGCTGTGGAAGTGCTGCACTCGATATGCCAGCAAATTTGGAAAACTCAGCAGTGGCCACAGGATGGGAAAAGGGCAGTTTTCATTCCAATCCCAAAGAAAGGCAATGCCAAAGAATGCTCAAACTACCACACAATTGCACTCATCTCACATGCTAGTAAAGTAATGCTTAAAATTCTCCAAGCCAGGCTTCAGCAATATGTGAACCGTGAACTTCCAGATGTTCAAGCTGGTTTTAGAAAAGGCAGAGGAACCAGAGATCAAACTGCCAACATCCGATGGATCATTGAAAAAGGAAGAAAGTTCCAGAAAAACATCTATTTCTGCTTTATTGACTATGCCAAAGCCTTTGACTGTGTGGATCACAATACCTGTGGAAAATTCTTCAAGAGATGGGAATACCAGACCACCTGACCTGCCTCTTGAGAAACCTGTATGCAGGTCAGGAAGCAACAGTTAGAACTGGACGTAGAACAACAGACTGGTTCCAAATAGGAAAAGGAGTACGTCAAGGCTGTATATTGTCACCCTGCTTATTTAACTTATATGCAGAGTACATCATGAGAAACGCTAGGCTGGAAGAAACACAAGCTGGAATCAAGATTGCTGGGAGAAATATCAATAACCTCATATATGCAGATGACACCACCCTTATGGCAGAAAGTGAAGAAGAACTGAAGAGCCTTTGATGAAAGTGAAAGAGGAGAGTGAAAAAGTTGGCTTAAGGCTCGACATTCAGAAAACTAAGATCATGGCATCTGGTCCCATCACTTCATGGGAAATAAATGGGGAAACAGTGGAAACAGTGTCAGACTTTATTTTTTGGGGCTCCAAAATCACTGCAGATGGTCATTGCAGCCATGAAATTAAAAGACGCTTACTCCTTGGAAGGAAAGCTATGACCAACCTAGATAGCATATTAAAAAGCAGAGACATTGCTGACAAATGTCCATCTAGTCAAAGCTATGGTTTTTCCAGTAGTCATGTATGGATGTGAGAGTTGGACTGTGAAGAAAGCTGAGCGCCAAAGAATTGATACTTTTGAACTGTGGTGTTGGAGAAGACTCTTGAGAGTCCCTTGGACTTCAAGGAGATCCAACCAGTCCATCCTAAAGGGGATCAGTCCTGGGTGTTCATTGGAAGGACTGATGTTGAAGCTAAAACTCCAATACTTTGGCCACCTCATGTGAATAGTTGACTGGAAAAGACCCTGATGCTGGGAAACATTGAGGGCAGGAGGAGAAGGGGACGACAGAGAATGAGATGGCTGGATGGCATCACCGACTCAATGGACATGAGTTTGGGTAAACTCCTGGAGTTGGTGATGGACAGGGAGGCCTGGCATGCTGCGATTCATGGGGTTGCAAAGAGTCGGACACAACTGAGCGACTGAACTGAACTGAACTGAACTGAACAGAACACTTCTTTGTTTGCCAAAATCCAAAAGCACTGGAAACAGCATTAGGCTTAAATTCCT
This sequence comes from Giraffa tippelskirchi, assembly GCF_054371585.1. Taxonomy (NCBI): domain Eukaryota; kingdom Metazoa; phylum Chordata; class Mammalia; order Artiodactyla; family Giraffidae; genus Giraffa; species Giraffa tippelskirchi. Next base: position 74,811,302 of record NC_137281.1, on the reverse strand, counting down.
GCTCTACAACTTAACAAATATTCTCTGAGCTTTCCTTTCCTTGACTGTAAAATGAGGATGAATTAAAGTGAAGTAAAAGTTCTTTGCGACTCCATGGACTATACAGTCCATGGAATGCTCCAGGCCAGAATACTGGAGTGAGTAGCCTTTCCCTTCTCCAGGGGATCTTCCCAACCCAGGGATCAAACTAGGTCTCCGGCATTACAGGCAGATTCTTTGAGGATTATATATTCACTTCATAAGGTTTGTTAGGAGTCACAAAAAAGATAGTGTATGTCAAACACAGATTTTTAAAACCTGAAGAATTTCAGCTGCCAGCCATCATGAGGAAAGACAGAAAATGGAGCTTGCATTCAGCCAAGTTAACTGCCTGCTAAATCAAACATTAGGAGTCTTTAGAAGGACATAACAGAGATCCAGAACCTTTACAGTTCACAGTTGTATGGATCTGGGTTGTCCAGAGAAACAAACCAATAGGATAGTCCATAAGGAAATGGCTCACACAGATATGGAGGTTGAGTGGTCCCAAGATCTGCAGTTGACAAGCTAGAGACCCAAGAAAACTGATTCCCTGGGAATTCCCTGGCAGTCCAGTAGTTAGGACTTGGCACTTTCACTGCTTTGGCCCAGATTCAAGATCCCACAAGGAAAAAAACAAAAAGCCGATGGTGTAGTTCCCGTCTGAGTCTGAAGGGCAGATGATCAGGAGAGCTGATGATGTAAATTCTAGTCTGAGGCCGAGAGTCCAAAGGAGGAGAAGGCTGATGTTTCAGCTTGAAGACAATCAGGGAGTGAATTCTGCCTTTTTGTTGTATTTACACCTTCAGTGAATTGGATAAGGGCCACCTACATCAGGGAGGGCAATCTCCTGTACTCAGTCTACCAATTCAAATGTTAAACTCTTCCACAAATACTCTCAATAACGTTTAACCAAACCTTATCTGGCACTCTATGTACGCCCCCCCAAAAAAGTGAGTGTTAGTCGCTCAGTCGTGCCCAACTCTTTGCAACCCCATGGACTGTAGCTTGCCAGGCTCCTCTGTCTATAGAATTATCCAGGCAAGAATACTGGAGTGGGTTGCCATGCCCTCCTCCAGGGATTCCTCCTGATTCGGGGATTGAACCCGCGTACCCCACATTGCAGGCAGATTGAGGATTGAAGCCCAACAATGAAGGTTCTTGGGTTTCTGCCTCTGACCTATTGAGTCAGAATCGTTGCTCAAAGAAATCTGTGTTTTTAAGAAGTTTCCCAAAGCTTCTGATTTAAGTTATAGTCACAGGACCTCTGCTTTAGGTTCTGATAAGATTTGGCAATATGGACCTAGCACCCAACCTAATAGTCACAAGTGGTATATGGACCAGTTTCAAGTGGGAAACAGACAGTTTATGTGGGATATAAGTGTTGATTTACCTCAGGGCAGAAACCAGTGTGAGTGAGTAATCCTCCAGGGCACACCCTCCCACTCACGTACACTATAGAATAATTCACTGAATTTCGTTCAGAGTCCAAATGAAAAGGACACTGCCCGATTGTCAGTGTTCTTGGGTGAGTCATTATTGCTTACTAATTCCTCCTCCTCCTCAAACCTGCTTCCTTCCACTTTCCTGAGAGTTGAGGGTATTTTTTTGTTGTTATTTTGTTTTAATCATGCATTCCACAGTGTATGGGATCCTTTTAATGTGAACTTTTTAATCTATTTATAACCAAAGTTTCTCTTTCCCCACCCACCTGAATCTGCATGTGTGTGTTTCTGAACTTTGGAAAGCTTTTATAAGGTTCTTCGTGATGTAATAATCTTTATTTCTCACATTGAGTCCTGCATTTATATTTACTTATTTTTTAATGTAAAAATTAAAAAATGTAAAAAAAAAAAGCATGTAAAAGTTGATGTGTTATTTACCTACAAAAATGCACGTATACAGCATCATGAATTTTTATGAAGTGAGATTACATGTATAACCAGAATCTAAATCAAGAAAACACTAGGGAGCCTTGGAATACCTGCAGCTTCCTCAGGCTTTCTTCAGTCATTGGTCCCCACAAGGGTAAAACAACTATTCTAACTCCTAGGAGGATAGATTCTGTTTTTAACTTCCAAATTTTGTATAAGTGGAATCCTACCTAGTCTCTGGCTTCTGCTCCTCGTTTTGTTGGGAGACGCCCCCATGTGGTCACTTGCAGTTACAGCGCCTTCCCTCTCACTGCCGTATACCATTCCATTTTCTGGATATACCATCAGTTATTTATCCATCCTATCTTAGTGGGTATTTGAGTTTCCAATTTGGGGCTATTGCAAATAGTGGGAAGCATAGCTTTTATACTGAATTGGGGTTTTAAGAAAGAGTGTTAGATATTCAAGTTCAAAAGACTTGAATTCTGCTTGTGGCAAATCATAGAAACAAATGAACATCCCATAGATTCTTCTGCTCACTCTGAAAACGGCTCCCAGGATTGAAAGTCATGAAGGAAGAAAGAAAAAATAAGGAAGTTTAGAAGAGAGAATGATTTACAGTTCCACCTGCCTCTACTATTTGCTTCTCCATGGCAACTCCTTGCCCATCCTGCCAATTTAGCCTAAATCAGTAGCAATTCAAAGCACCTGCTGGGCATCCAAATTGACCCATTTAGGGGCTCCATTGTTATCTGGTCAACAGACCGAGGGAGCGGTGGGTCAGCAGCCAATCCAGTTAAAACCCTGAAAGTGCTATTCAGTGTTCTGATCTTTTCTCCTTGGGTCAGAAAAGATCTGTTTCCTTAGGATCAGGGAAGGTCTGAACCAGAGGGATCTAAGGGTGCATTAGTTCAACTCCTTACTTTACAGATGAGAGACTGAATTCCAAAGTCTCTCTGAGTTCCAAAGTCTCTTTTCCAAAGCATCTGAAGTGCTTGAGGCCACACACAGAGTTAGGAAGTGAAATGGATGGTGATTTGGAACATCTTCAGTTTCAGGGTTTTTATTTGTTTGCATTTTATTTTACTCGGCCGTGTGGTGGATTTATATCATATATAATAGTTTGTAATATGTTGCTGGTTGCTTTACTTTTCTGATTTCCTGCATTTGGGGCAGTTTCTGGTTAAAATGTTACCATCCTCTTCTATGTTTTGTCATTTTGGTTTTGTTTTATTTTCTGTTTTACCCTCCAGCATACAATCAATGTTAATACAGCGTGGATACTGGAGAGGAATCCATGTGCTGGTATCCCTTAGGAACAAGGAGTTTTCAGTGTTCAAACAATTAAAGAATGAATACTCCTTAAGGATATGTGATTATGAATATGTAAGTGTGCTCACAACATACTAAATGAAGATTATAGGGACTTCCTTGGCGGGCCAGTGGTTAAGACTCCACGCTCCCATTGCAGGGGGCACGGATTCAATCCCTGGTTGGGGAATTAAGATCCAACGTGCTGTGAGGTGTGGCCAAAAATAAATAAAGAAGATAAAATAAACGTAGGTTACAGAACTGCATCATATATGCTCTGCTTTTGTAATATGTATTTCTCTGCATTGTTGTTGTTCAGTCACTCAATCATTTCCAACTCTTTGTGACCCCATGGACTGCTGCACACCAGGCTTCCCTGTCCACTATCTCCCAGAGCTTGCTCAATCTCGTGTCCATTGAGTCGGTGATGCCATCCAACCATCTCATCCTCTGTTGTCCCCTTTTCTCCTCTTGCCCTCAATCTTCCCCAGCATCAGGGTCTCTTCCAATTTCAATGCATACATGAATAGGAAAGTTCTGGAAGGATATAAACGTTAATGTTTTTAATCAGGTTGATGGAATTATGGGTATTTTAATTTTCTTCTTTTAGAATTCTCTAATTTTTTTACAATCAGGGAAAAACTGATAAAGGTAACAAAAATAAAATAATATTTTTCAAATGACACTCTCCACATCAGAGCCTGGCACCAACTGACAGTGGCTCTGGGGTACAATTTTAATGGCTACGTTGGAAAAACAAACCAGCCGACACTCGCACAGAAACTATGAAGTGGGTACTGTATGCCGTTTAACTGCAAGGAGCCTGGGAAACTTAGTCTTGGACTGAGCAGCTATTTCTCAACCACAAATCAATTATTATGGAAGGTGAGAATGGATTTCAAAGGAAAAGAAGCCTTATATGACTTTGGCTTTAACTGTGGATGAGAGAAAAAGCCATTTGAGAATTTGTTGCAGGTATCGTATTTCACCAGTAAATACTTCAGCATGCATCTCATAAAATAAGGGCACTCTATATAACCACAGAATCATTATCAGAACATTAGCAAAATACCCAAATATCATTTAGCAAGCAGTACACATTCAAATTTCTCCAAATTGTTATGTAAATAATTTGTGTGTGTGCGCTCAGTTGTGTCAGACTCTTTTGGACCCCGTGGACTGTAGCCTGCCAGGCTCCTCTGTCCACGGTATTTTTCAGGCAAGAGCTGGAGTGGGTTGCCTTTTCCTTCTCCAGAGGATCGTCACAACCCAGGGATCAAACCCACGCCTCCTGCGTCTCCTGCACTAGCAGGCAGATTCTTCACCACTGCGCCACCTGGGAAGCTACAAAAGGAAGCTTAGCAGAGGACAGGTTAGGATATCATATTTATTGATGAAAACATGTAAACAAATGCAGTTGGGGATCCAAATGGAGTCTCCTTTCTGCAGCCACTACCTTCACATGAAGCCTTTTTTTCCCACTTTGGAATGTTGCCCAGGCAGGCGCAGTCTTCCAGCAGGACAGTAGGGGGCCCACATGCCCTTCTGCCGTTTGTCAGCTCGGGTGACTTCCCTAGCTGGAAGTGGGCGCCCAGGACTCAGGGTAATTCCCACTGTGTCGCATGTGAATGAGAGACTTCAGGGCACACTCGGGACCCCACAAGATCACCAGTTTCCTTATGGGAAGTTATAAAGACTTTACAGCAAAATTAATTTTTATTCCATTTAGGGAAACAGCACAAGCTATATTTCACTTTCTCTGGGTGATTTTCATAACTGTACTGTGAAATCAAATAAGCAGAAAGCTACGATTTCTTGAGATAAATATTTAAAGGCAAAGACCATAATAATTTCAAAGTTGGATTTACAAGTCAAATTGCCAATAATTAGCCATCATTCAACCATTGCATACAAATTTTTAAAATATCAAAGTAGGGTGGAATGTGGCCAATGGCAGAGTAGGAAGAACCTGAGTGGACCTCTTCCCAGAAGCACATCAAAATTACAACTATTTTACTGAGAAACTATCTAAATTACTTCAGTCATGTCCCATTCTTTGCGACCCCATGGACTGTAGCCTGCCAGACTCCTCTGTCCATAGGATTCTCCAGGCAAGAATACTGGAGTGGGTTGCCATGCCCTCCTCCAAGAGATCTTCCCAACTGCAGGGATCAAACCCAAGTCTCTTACGTCTCCTGCATTGGCAATTGGGTTCTTCACCACCAGCGCCACCTGGGAAACCCCCTGAAGACCAACAGAAAAGATTTTCCACAACTAAAGATAAAATGAAGGAAGCACAGCATGAGTGGGAGAGGCAGAGATGTAGTAAAGACCCACACCTCCAGGTAGGCGACCAAGAAACAAGAGGAAAATCGAGATTGCAAACGTTCTCTCCAAGGAGTAAAGAGTCCAAGCCCCACATTGGGCTCCCTTACTTGGAAGTCCTGCACTGAAAAGAGGAGCCCCTAGAACATCTGGCTGTGAACACCAGCGGGACTCATGTGAAGGAGAATCAGAGGAGTGTAGTAACCAGAAACTTTGCTCTTACAGGTCATGTGCCAACTCTTATACCCTCCAAGTCCCAGTGTAAAGGCAGTAATTCAAAAGAAGCCTGGGTTCGATACCCATGCTGATCTCGGAGAGTCTCCCAGAGAGGCAGGAAGCAACAGGGACTTGCCCTAAGGACACAGATGCTGGTAGCATCAATTTGGGGAGCTTATTCCACCACAAGGACATGGTACTGACCAGCACTATTTTGGGGTCCTCCCTCGAACCTATTGAGCCAGGAGTTTGCCTGCCCACTAGAGGGCTAGTATCAGTCTCAGGACTCCCTGGGCCACCCAGTCAGCCATCCTGGGACCCAGCCCCACCTACCAGAGAGCCAGAAGCCGCCACATGAGGCAGGACTACATATGCAACTGGCTGAGGGCCAGCCCCCTCTACCAGCATCCCCACTGTAGCCAGGCCCACCAAACAGAAGGGCCCACACAGCCCCTAGGGGGCACTCTTGGAGCAGTTAACTCTAGTGATCAGAAGAAAGTGAGTTGCTAGGCCCCAGAGGATGTCTCTACAAGATCACTTCCCCAAGTGGTTACATTGCCAAGAGATGTAACCAACTTACCTAATACATAAAAATAAACACAAAGAACTGGCAAAATGAAGAGATAAAGGCATATGTTCTAAAGAAGGACCAAGACAAAATCCCAGAAGAAGATTTAAGTGAAGTGGGAATAAGGAATCTAACTGACAGAGAGCTCAGGGTAATAGTCATAAAGATGCTCAGTGAATTCGAGGGAAGAATGGATGGAGCACAGTGAGAATTTTAACCAAGAGTTAGAAAATATTAATAAAAAGAAGAACCAAACAGGGCTGAAGAATACAATAGCTGAAATAAAAAATACACTAGAAGGAATCAATAGTAGATGAGATGGTACAGAGAAATGGATCAGAAAAAAGAGTAGTGGAAATCACCAAAGCTGAGCATAAAAAAGAAAAAAAGATTTTTTAAAAAATGAGGATAGTTTAAGATAGCATCAAGCATACTAACATTCACATTATAGGTGTTGCAGAAGGAGAATAGAGAATTTCTCCATTCCAAATAAAAGAATGGAGAAATTATTTGAAAGTACAATTGAAAGTACAATAGCTGAAAATTTCCCTATCTGAGGAAGGAAACAGACATCAGGAAGAGAGTCCCAAACCAGAAAAATCCAAAGAGATATACATAAAGACACATTATAATTAAAATGGTGAAAATTAAAGATAAAGAGAGAATAGTAAAAGCAATAAGAGAAAAGCAATAAGTTACATACAGTGGAACTCCCATGAAGCTATCAGTTGGCTTTTCAGCAGAACTTTGCAGGCCAGAACGGAGTGAGTGGTATCATATACTCAGAGCGATGAAAGGAAAAAACCTACAACCAAGAATATTCTACCTGGCAAAGCTGTCCTTCAGACTGGAAGGAGAAAGAAAAAAGTTTACAGATAAGCAAAAGCTAAAAAACAGGTCAGCACCACTAAAACATCTTTACAAGAAATGTTAAAGGCAGTTCCAAGTGGAAAAGAAAAGACTCAAACTAAAAATATAAAAATTATGAAAGGAAAAGTCTCATTAGAAAAGGTAAACACACAGTAAAGGTAGCAAGCACTTGATTGAGCACTTATAAAGCTAGTAGGAAGATTAAAATACAAAAGCAATAAAATCATCTATATCCATAATACGTAGCTAGGGGATACATAAAACAAAGGGGTGTAAAATATCATGTAAAAATATTAAATATTGAGGGGGAAATAAAAATGCAGGCCTGGCAGAATGTATTTTAACTGAAAAGACCATCAACTTAAAATAATCACGTATTTACATAGATTGCTTTAAACAAGCAAATACATGAAAGTGAAAGTGTCAGTCACTCAGTCGTGTCCGACTCTTTGCGACCCCATGGACTGTAGCCCACAAGGCTCCTCCGTCCATGGGATTCTCCAGGCAAGAATACTGGAGTGGGGTGCCATTGCCTTCTCCAGGGGATCTTCCTGACCCAGGGATCCAACCTGGGTCTCCCTCATTGCCTGCAGATGCTTTACAGTCTGAGCCACCAGAGAAGACCAGCGGGACTAACAATATGCTGCTAAACAACCAACGTGTCACTGAAGAAGTCAGAGAAGAAATTTAAAAATACCTGGAGACAAGTGAAAATGGAAACACAATTATCCGAAACAGATGGGACACAGAAAAAGCAGTTTTAAGAGGGAAGTTTCTAGCACTATGAGTCTACTTCAGGAAAGAACAAAAATCTCAAATGAACAATCTAATCTTACACCTAAAGGAACCAGAAAAAGAACAACAACAACAAAAAGGTTAGGAGAAGAAAAGAAATAATAAAGATCAGAGCAGAAATAAGTGAAATAGAAACTATAGAAAATAAAAATTCAACTAAGAGTTGCTACTTTGAAAAGATACACAAAATTGATAAACCTTTAGCCAGGCTCATCAAGAATAAAAAAGAGAGGGCCCAAAGTAACATCAGAAATGCAAGAGAAGTTACAGCTGATACCACAGAAATACAAAGGATCACAAGAGATTACTATGAACAATTATATAGTGATACAATGGACAACTTACTAGGAATGAATAAATTCCTAGAAACATATAAACTTCCAAGTCTGAATCAAAAAGCAATAGAAAATATGGAAAAAAAAATTACCAGTAATGAAATTGTATCAGTAAAAGAAAAAATTCCCAACAAAAGTCCAGGACCAGATGGCTTCAAGGTAAATTCTACCAAACGTTTAGAGAGGAGTTAACACCTATCCTTTTCAAACTATTTTAAAAAGTGCAGAGGAAGGAACACTTCTAAATTAATTCTAGGGACCTCCCTGCGGTTCAGTGGCTAAGACTCCATGTTCCCAATGCAGGGGGCCTGGGTTCAATCCTTGGTCAGGGAACTAGATCCCACATGCTGCAAAGTGAAATGTGAAGTTGCTCAGTCATGTCTGACTCTTTGTGACCCTTTGGACTGTAGCCTACCAGGCTCCTCCATCCATGGGATTTTCCATGCTGCAAATAAATAAATAAATATAAATATTTTAAAAATTAATTAAAAAAAAAAACAAACCAGACCTCATTCTATGATGCTGGCATCACCCTGGTACCAAAATCAGACAAAGATAACACGTAAACACACAAAATTATAGGCCAATATCACTGATAAACATAGACACAAAAACTCTCAACAGAACATTAGCAAATCAAATTCAAAAATACATTAAGCGAATCATATACCAACATCAAGTGGAATTTATACCAAGGATGCAAGAATGGTTCAATATCTGTAAATAAATCAATGTGACACATCATATTAACAAACTGAAGAATAAAAGTCATTTGATCATTTCACCTACACCTACTTCTTGATTCTTAATTTTAGAAAGTTTCTATTGATTTCTAACAATGAGAGATTAGAATTTCATTTACTTAGACTAAATTTAACTTTATTCTCCCTAGCCTCATAATCTTCTTGATAGCCATATTACAGTTTTGAATTATTTTAGCTGATTATTTTCATAATTCTAAATATTTATACTTCAACTTCTATTTCTTCTTCATTTTAGACACAAACTACAGACTCTCCTGGAGAAGGCAATGGCACCCCACTCCAGTACTCTTGCCTGGAAAATCCCATGGACGGAGGAGCCTAGTAGGCTGCAGTCTATGGGGTCGCTAGGGGTTGGACACCACTGAGCGGCTTCACTTTCACTTTTCACTTTCATGCATTGGAGAAGGAAATGGCAGCCCACTCCAGCATTCTTGCCTGGAGAATCCCAGGGACGGGGGAGCCCGGCGGGCTGCCGTCTATGGGGTCGCACAGAGTCAGACACGACTGAAGCGACTTAGCAGCAGCAGCAGCAACAGACTCTCCACAATGTAGCTTGGGAATATCAGCATCTCCATTCTTTCTTTCATCTTCTCTCCATCCTTCCACTCTCAACCTCTGCCAAATTACCTTCATCTTAACGTGATCAAAGCTGATAACATTTTCATTGTTCTATAATCACCAAATTCTCCCTGTTGGGTAGCCTCTAAAAACTGAGAATCAGTAAACTGATTATTTTATTGAAGTGTTGAAGTGTTAGTCACAGTTGTGTCTGACTCTTTGCAATCCCAGGCTCCTCTGTCCATGGAATTCTCCAGGCAAGAATACTGGAGTGGGTAGCCATTCCCTTCTCCAAGGGATCTTCCTGACCCAGGCATAGAACCCAGGTCTCCTGCATTGTAGGCAGGTTCCATACTGTCTGAGACAACAGGAAAGTCCTGGTGCTCTTTATTTTTAGCAAAAGAGGAAAGCCAGGAAGCCAGGGCTCATTATTTTATTATAACTATCTAAATACTGTTCACTGAAAAGCTCAGTTTTTTTTTTGCTTTGAGCCATGATTTTGCTTCCTTCTCCCTCCATGGAATGTCATATTCCCTAAGCCACTATGAAAGAATGTATCTAGCATTAAGGCATAAAGATTCCTTTGTCATACTCCATTATCTGCTCAAGATCATGCTATAATTCAGTTTGCTTCATATTAGGATTGCCAATTTCTTACAGATTTTTTTCTTAGAGTTTCTAACTACATCTCTAAGTGAAAGAAAAAACATGCCTTTGCCACCAGCTTTTCCTGCCCTCCCCCCCTACAACTTCTTATTTTATATGTTGCCTGGAATCCAGTATTTTCTTCTTGATGATACACTTCTTGCAGCCCAAGGACTTTAACATTTATGTAGCTCTCATCCTGGTTTAGTTCCTCCACTGCTTGTATTGCCTGTCTGCTTTCCCCTTGGGTTTCTCCCCTTTTTACTGGAGTACATCCTTAAGTAACTTCTTAAGAAAGGGTATGTAGCTGGAACTCTGCTCAATGTTATGTGCCAGCCTGGATGGTAGGGGGACTTGGGAGAGAATGGATACATGTAATATGTATTGGAGTCCCTTCACTGTTCACTTGAAACTATCGCAACATTGTTAATCAGCTACACCCCAATACAAAATGTTTTTGGTGTTAAGAAAAAAAAAAAAAGGAGGAGTTAAGGCTGAAAAAAAAAAAAAAGAAAGGATATGTAGCAAGTAAGCTTTATCTGACTTCTGAAAATGTCTTTATTTGTCTTAATTTTGGCATATGTTTTGGATGAACAGAATTCTAGATCCTAAATAGTTTTCCTACAGCATTTTGCAAATCTGTTCTCAGCCTTTTTCTCAGTTTCCCCCTTCTAACATGCAGACCGGAGAAGGCAACGGCACCCCACTCCAGTACTCTTGCCTGGAAAGTCCCATGGACGGAGGAGCCTGGTAGGCTGCAGTCCATGGGGTCGTGACGAGTCAGACATGACTGAGCGACTCCACTTTCACTTTTCACTTTCGTGCGTTGGAGAAGGAAACGGTAACCCACTCCAGTGTTCTTGCCTGGAGAATCCCAGGGACGGCGGAGCCTGGTGGGCTGCCATCTATGGGGTCGCACAGAGTCGGACACAACTGAAGCGACTTAGCAGCAGCAGCAGCAACACGCAGACTCCAGTTCAATCCCCTCTGGGCATCTGTCAGGCAGAAAAGATCCACCCTCCATGTGCCCCCCACACATAACCCTGTGCTCTTCAATCTCCGTTTCCATGTTCACGTCCTCTTCCCATCTCCCAGAAATTTGTGAAAATGTCTCAACTGCTGATGCCCAGTAGATCTCTCATTATCCTTGTAATTATGGGTTTATACTCTTAAGTTTTTTATCGCTTCAATAGGATCTTGAGAAAGAAGGATAACCAACATACATGCTCAGTTCACCTTCTTGAATCAGAATTTCATATAAATTTCATTTTTTCTTGCCCTTTTCATTAAAAAAAATAAATATCAGAGCTATATTTAACTCTCTTTTACTAAATGCACAGACTTTAATGACACCATGTTTATACAGTAGTTTTGCAAAATTGTTTTTTTGCAATTCTGGATATTTCGGAATTACTGAAGCATTAATTGATGATTAAGGGTGAAAAAGAGTATAGAAGGAGGGAGTGCCTCCCCCAAGTCAGACGATACAGTCTTGTTTATTTCTCAGAACAAGCACGCATTTATCCACAAGCTTCCTGGAACAGTACCCTTTATAGAAAAACCATTGTTCCCAATTCTGATAAGTTCATAATTTCCAAGAGGAAAAGAGATACAAGCGTTTATACTTACCACCAACTAAAGTGCAAAGCAAGTGAGGAATAAAGCCAATTAGCAAAGTCTTTATAAATCATAGTACCCCTTTATTCTCAATTCTAATAATTTGTTCATTTGAACAAGTGCATGCGTGCTTAGTTGCTCAGTGGTGTCCAACTCTAGCCTGCCAGGCTCCTCTATCCATGGGGTTTTTTTCAGGCAAGAAAGCTGGAATGAGTTGCCATTTCCTCCTTCAGGGGATTTTCCCGACCCAGGGATCGAACTTTCGTCTCCTGCATTGCAGGCAGATTCTTTACCGCTGAGCCATTGGGGAAGCTCGTTTGAACAAAAATCTGTCTTAATAAGTTAATCATGACTGTAAAAGAATGGCAGTGTTTAGTCTCCCACAGAGACTACCTTTTTCGTAAGGACCGAAGATCAAATTTTCATATTATTTAGGCATGGAATCTTATTTGAGATCAACGACATTTGACCATCATGTAACAGCTACAGATAATAGTATAAAAGCTACAGGTATTATAAAAGGAACTGAATAATAGTACTCTGATCTCTTTAATATTAAGCAGTGTCCACAGATGAATTAGCTTTCTGTACGAATATCTGAATGTCATGTTTTCATATTGATAATGCTCTTTTTAAAATAATATAATGTATGCACATTAAAGATGGTGAGAATGACTACAATATAATCGCGTTCTGCCCAGAGGCTGCTGGACTCACATTTCCCTCTTTTGATTTGGGGCTTCAAATTGTTTTTGGAGTAACTGAGAAAAGAATCGAGGGTTTGATCCCTGGGTCAGGAAAATCCCCTGGAGAAGGAGATGGCAACCCGCTCCAGTGTTCTTGCCTGGAAAATCTCATGGACAGAGGAGCCTGGTGTCCTTCAGTACATGCGGTCCCTCAGTCGGACACGACTGAGCACACACACACATGCACAGACAGAGAACAGTCAAGGGGAACTTAATGTGTGGATCCGACCAGTCCATCCTAAAGGAAATCAGTCCTGAATATTCGTTGGAAGGACTCACGCTGAAGCTGAAACTCCAGAACTCTGGCCACCTGATGCGGAGAACTGACTCATTGGAAAAGACCCTGACACTGGGAAAGATTGAAGGCAGGAGAAGGGGACGACAGAGGATGAGATGGTTGGATGGCATCACCAACTCAATGGACATGAGTTTGAGCAAGCTCTGGGAGTTGGTGGTGGACAAGGAAGCCTGGTGTGCTGCAGTTCATGGGGTCACAAAGAGTTGGACAAGACTGAGTGATCAAACTGAACTGAATATGTGGGTGATGAGATTATGTCAGTGATGCCAGGGCAGGCTGCATGAATGAAGGCTCCAACATGGTTCCAACAGAGGGAAAGGGCTAGAGAACAGACTCACTACATGGCCAATGCTGTACAGATGTGCTGAGCTCAAACAAGAACCTAAGCTCAAACAAGAAAAGGAAATGACAACCCACTCCAGTATTCTTGCCTGGAGAATTCCATGGACAGAGGAACCTTGCAGGCTACAGCCTGGGGGCGGGGGTGGGGGTGGGGGTGGGGGACGAACTGAGCAACTAATGCTTGCTGCTGCTGCTAAGTCACTTCAGTCGTGTCCGACTCTGTATGACCCCATAGACGGCAGCCTACCAGTCTCCCCTATCCCTGGGATTCTCCAGGCAAGAACACTGGAGTGGGTTGCCATTTCCTTCTCCAATGCATGAAAGTGAAAAGTGAAAGTGAAGTCGCTCAGTCGTGTCTGACTCCTAGCAACCCCATGGACTGCAGCCTACCAGGCTCCTCCGTCCATGGGATTTTCCAGGCAAGAGTACTAATACTTGACTTGACTTTAAAACTACACTTTCAACATAAAAACCAGTAAGACAAAACTTTGAGCAAATAGAATAACCCTGGGCTTACATGATTTTATGTTTTCAGATAATGATGAGTGACTTGAATTTTTAGACCCCATTAATAATTAGATGACTACCTTCTGCCTATAGAACCAGAGGACCACATATGTGCAGGTTTGTATGTGTGTACATGCTGAATTAAAGTGCTGTCTAGCTGCCTGAAAATCTCTGTAAAGGCCCATGATTGAAGCCATGAGATGACTGGGGAAAGAATGACCTAGAAGTCTGCTGCATCTTATTCCAGTTCAGAGGCAAAGGGTTTAGGGTCAGATCAAGAACCACCCACTCGAGGATGTGATTTATTTCATCCTTCTTCCTGCTTCCACTGAGACTTAGTAAAAGCACCTAGAAGGAAAGGAGACAGGAAGGAAAGAAGGATGGATGAAAGGAAGGGAAAGAGGGAGATAGCAAGAGAGCAACCTTTGTGAGATGAGATTAAGCTCCTGATGGTGGAGATCTGGGTCTGGTGGTTTCGTTTTATGTAACACTTCACACACTTTTCAACTCAGTAAACTCTCAAGGTGTCTGTTCCCCTGGGAAACAAATGACAAAGCCTCAAAGAGCCCAAGGTCAGATCTTCTCTGCGACACCCCCGAAGAGCTCTGCATCCCACTATTGTTGGGATGTAGCTTTTGTTGGATTAGCTTTTGTTGAAACTGATCGCCTGGGCTCTTAGCTACTCTCCACCTGATCTGTGACAGGATAAGGACAACATTTCAAGTTGCACATCTGATGGTCTCAGTCCAAGGGGAGAGAGAGCTAACACATAAAGCTCCGCCAAGATTCATTTTTAAAGCAATAAGCTTCTATCCCACAAGCTGTCATTTATTCAAAAGGTCATCTGTTCAAGTCCTTGGCACTTGGCTTCCTCTAAACCATTTTGCAGATAACCTAACTTAGGAAAGAATCCCATGCCTGGGGTCAGTCTCTTTTAGGGAACATTTTCTTAGAATTTGAATGAGCTGGCTTCCCTGGAGGCCCAGTGGTTTGACCTTGGCCTCTGGTCTGGCAGGGACTCGTGGGTACACAGAGTCCTGGGTGTCCGTCTGTCTCCCTATGTATCTTGTTGTTGAAAGCTACCAGCATGTAAGTACCTTGCACCCCTACCGACCTCCACCTGCGGTTGAAATGACCAGAGACACAATTCTTGGCAAAAGATTCCCAGCTGTGGAATTTGTAGTTGTTGGCGTGTAGCCAAAGCCTGGGTCTGTCCGTTTTGTGGGTCTTGGGTGAGAGAGAGGTTGAGGTTCACCTGCTTGGTTTTCTTTCCTCATACAAAGGACCTTTCTAGAGCTGGTCTGGAGACACACTGAATATGTATGGAGGGGTGATTCTTAATTGAGGACAGCCATGGTGCAAATGAGCTTTAAAAATTGCCACTCATGCCACACACGAGTCCCAGAGGTATTACAACCCGGGCACCGCAGCCCATTTTCAGTTTTCCAGGTTTTTCACACCGAGCCCAAAGCTGATTATTAGTTTTCTTCCTTGACTTACAGCTGACAGGGCTTTTACCTTCTTCCACTAATAAAGAGGAGTCTTTCCCCTAGACAGTGCGAAGAATTTCTTCATCACTCAGCCCAATTTTCCCCCCTCTCTTGACAATGCAGTGTTCATATTTCTAAAGAAACAACTTGCTTTTCCATTTCACCTGAACCCTCCATGGGCATAGATCCTAATGTCTTTACAGATGCCAGTCCTAATTAATTTATGGTGAGATTGCAAAGGGTATCAAGGGGCTGACTAACAAGGATAACAGGGTGGGATTTCCTGCTGGGTCAGGGCAGGACTGAGGCTGCGTCGCTGCCTTTGAGCTCGTGGATGGGACAAGTGTTGCCTCCATCACCCGGTGGCAGCATTAGGTGCAGAAGGGGTCCTCATTGTTGCAGGGATTTCGCAGCTAAGCCTCCCAGACAACTGCACTTCCTTTCCGCAACTCAACTTCCTAAAGAAGAAGAGTCACCAACAGAAATCAGAGAGGATGCATATGTTATGTCCAACTTCATTGTATTAAATTAACGTGACCTGGTGGCCCTGTCCTACTTGGAGCAAGGAAGTCTGTCTTTTCTCCCCAGCTCCCTCTTTTGGATAGAACCAGGAATCCCAGGGGTCCCCTTAGGACTCAGTGGGCACCCCTGGGATTCCTGGACCTACTCAGGAGAGGAATCTGGGGAGGTAATTGTCATTATCAGTGCAAAGGGCCCCATCCTCCATGGCTCTCCTTGCTCCCACTGTATGTACCCAGGGACAGGGTAAGAGAACCTTCAAGCATCAGCTGCCCACCCCACCATGCCCAGAAGCCCCTCCACTTTCCAATCCTCACATCCACTCCAGTGTTCATGCCTGGAGAATCCCAGGGATGAGGGAGTCTGTGGGCCCCCGTCTATGGGGTCGCACAGAGTGAGACACGACTGAAGCGACTTAGCAGCAGCAGCAGCAGGCTCACAATCTGCTCCTTCGAATAACAACCCAGTGATACTTAATTCCTTGCTAAAAACACTTTAAAGAAAAAGAGTAACAAGGTCTCTTCTACAAAATGCATTGTAGACATAGACCAGAGTTTTTAGAAAATCTTGAGGAAGGCATGCACCTAAAATGTTGGCTGAAATTATTTTTACTATAACGGTATGTTTTCCAAAGAAAGTATAAATATCTTGTGCTTATCCAACTATAAAAAGCACAAATTAAACACAAACAAAACTAAAAACAGCCAAATTCAATTAAACAATATTGATAGAACATGTCAGATAATGAGATTTTGATTGAAATGGAACTGCCACTTTTAGTAGTGACTATAATAATTGTTGACATTTTCTGAGCAAGTTCCTGGCCAAAGCACTGTGGTGACTTTCTTTGTTTAACTCCACAATAGCTCCAGCGGTCAGGACTGCTGTTGTGTGTGCTGTGCTCCGTTGCTTCAGTCGTGTCCAACTCTTTGCAACCCTTTGGACTGTAGCTTACCAGGCTCCTCTGTCCATGGGATTTTTTAGGCAAGAATACTGGAGTGGGTTGCCATTTCCTCCTCCAGGGATCTTCCTGACCCAAAGATTGAACCCGAGTCTCCTGCAGCTCCTGCATTGCAGGCAGATTATTTCCCGGTTGAGCCATCTGGGTACTACTGTTAATTCCCATATTACTGAGAAAGACAATGGGCCCAGAGAGGTTAGATTATTTTTCAGATGAGGAGATTCATCTGAAAGGGTGCAGAGCTCAAGCTCTGAACCCAAGATGTCTGACCCAGGGCCTCCACCTCTTTTCCACCCATGCAGAAGAAGAGATACCGATTTGATATCTTCATATTGATTCTAAGAACATTATCCAAAAAAAGTCAAATTGACACCATTCACAGAGAATCAGTCTTGCTCTCCTGTTCCATGTAGTGATGTAGTGATTGTCTGTAACGATTACCAACGTGTGTTGGGATGCATTATATGAACAAGGGAGTCATGTACTACTCTGACTTCAGAAATTTTTGCCACGGCCTCTGTGAGGAATCATTGATCTCTAAATAAAGGTTGGTAATAGGTTGTCTTACTCGATAATTTGCTGGTGAAGATGTCATAAATGATGTCTCTGCTTTCCCAAATGGTCTAAAGACAACTGTAAGACTTATTTGCCAGATTAGTGTATTCTAACTGACATGGCCCTTTCCTTCTACATGAATGGAGGTGATAGAAACCTATGACTCTGCTAAATTTCTTTTATGTAAATAAAAGAGTATGAGGGTCTAGGTCTCTAAATGAATTCTTGTGGCTCCCTGTGGAGTCTGCTCCCAGAAGCCCACAGCCCCATACTTGCTTTAGAATTAACTCTAAAAACATACACAGGACTCCATATAGAGTAAGTAAACATCCAGCACCTGGTGTAGAGCACAGGGAACCCCACTATTTATCTTGGAATAATCTATAATGGAAAAGAATCTGGGAATTCTCTGGTGGCTCGGTGGTTAGGACTCAGTGCTTTCACTGCTGGGGCCTGGACTCAATCCCTGGTGGGGGAATCTAAGCCGTGAAACACAGCCAAAAAAAAAAGAAAGAAAGAAATCGGAGAAACAATATATATATTTTTAATTGACGTGTTTGCAATATACATGTATAACTGAATCACTTTGCTATACACTTGAAACTCACACATTGCAAATACTTCAGTTAAAAAAAAAAAAATCTCAGGAGGGCTAAAGTGAGTTTGGGGGTTAATACGACGCAGCTGAAGTTGTCAGTGCCCTGCTTGCATTCCTTGAAGCTCACTGATTCATCGTCCTTCTCTGGCTGACTTTCAGCTGTCCACATTTGCACTGAGGATTTTTTTTCTGAAACCATTCACTTTCCTGAATGTGGTCCTGCTCAGAAGTCAAAAAGTGATGGGGAAGTAACACCCCCACCCCCAACCCCAGTAGCAATACCTGGGCTTCCCTGTGGCTCAGTGGTAAAGAATCTGCCTGCAATGCAGGAGACCCGGGTTCGATCCCTGGGTTGGGAAGATCCCCTAGAGTAGGAAATGGCAACCACTCCAGTATTCTTGCCTGGAGAATTCCATGGAGAGAGGAGCGTGGCAGGCTATAGTCCATGGGGTCTCAAAGAGTGGGACTCGACTGAGCAACCAGCACTTTCACTTCACTTCTTCCCCTGACTCCAGAGGCAACACTCAACCTGTAACTCTCGGATGCTGGTGTAGGAATACATCAGCTCCTTTCCCCCCAAGAGGGCTCATGCTAACAGCCTCTCTGTGTTTCCCTGCTGGTTTCAGCCACAGGCACCTCTGTGGGAACCAGGTTCACCGCGTGCCCTTTGGGGACTGCTGGCGTATCCTTATCACTTGCCCACCTCTGAGAGGTGCTCCCTGGACTCACCAGATAAACCCTTTGTATTTGCATTTTCCCTCAGAATCTGCCTTTCGAAAAATCGACACTACCACAGAAAGGTAAGCGTCAGTTATGCGTTCGAACATGCATGTATTTGAAACTATACTTCTCCAATATTGCTCAAGAATGAGGTCTACATCAAAAATCCACGTACCTTCTCTCTTCCCTGGGTGTTCGTGTTCATTCACACACACACACATTTCTTCCCCTTCCATTTTTCCATCCCTCTTCTTTTTTTTTTTTTTCTTACAACAGTTTGGCTCATAGACTACTTAGGAACAACCAGGCGTTTTCCCTTGAATCCTCCCAGCCCCCCAAATCAAACAATATTTTTAAAAAGCAGATATCTCCAGAGAGCATTCAGGTGTCTCCTAAGACTTAGGAAAATGCCCTAAAACCCTCAAGCTCTCTTAGCAAGAAGGGCTGCACAAACCTTCCCCTTGTGGAGTGTTCTCTTGGCTGTGTGGGTTTTCAAGAGTCGGCTGGATGGAGAATGGAGCCCGGAGGCCTCCGTTGCTGAGCTGGTGGCCGCCCGTCCCCATCCACCGAGGGAAGCTGCCAGGAGTGAGCGCCCTTTGGGCCTGGGTCTGGTTGGTTCAGCGCTGTGGAAGCCCAGGTGGATCTACTTGTCCCGTCTCGGGGATGCGTGGTCCAGTGAATTCCATGGTCCCCATCCCGGAGAGAGGCCCGGGGCCTCCACTGTGCTGAGAACCTCCTTCTCCCTGTCCGGGCGGGTGGTGGTGGGGGGTCGGCGGCCACAGTTGCCAGCAGGGCACACAGCCTTCAGCGCCTTCCCCAGGAGTCTGAGCTAAGCAACCAGCCTCCAGCCACAGGCTCTGATTCCTGATTCAGCTGGGAGGGGCCCGGGAGGGGCCCGCCCACGGCTCTGTGCTTCTCAGGTCTCCCAGCTGATTCTCATGGGCAGGCATACTAGGAAAACCACGGAGAGGAGAGCGGCAGGGGCAGGTTCAAAGCAGACAGAACCCAGCTGGTCCGGTACATCCCCTTAGCGGACAGCCCTCACATCCAGAATGCGGGGAGCGGGAGTCATGGCTAGCATGTGGCCTCGCCAGGGCCTGGACGACTTTGAGAACTCAGTGAGGTGCTCAAACAAACAAGACTTGTC
Organism: Giraffa tippelskirchi; assembly: GCF_054371585.1. NCBI lineage: Eukaryota > Metazoa > Chordata > Mammalia > Artiodactyla > Giraffidae > Giraffa > Giraffa tippelskirchi. The sequence goes on along the minus strand of NC_137281.1, from coordinate 74,791,523 downwards.
TAAAGTGACCCTCATAGCCCGGGTGATCTTTTCAGTGGCACTTAGGTTTCCTTCCTGGTTTGCGCTTCCCTGGTGGCTCAGACTGTAAAGAATCCGCCTGCAATGTGGGAGAACTGAGTTCGATCCCTGGGTGGGGAAGATCCCCTGGAGGAGGAAATGGCAACCCACTCCAGTATACTTGCCTGGAGAATCCCCATGGGTGGAGGAGTCTGGCAGGCTACAGTTTATGGGGCTGCAGAGAGTCAGACATGACTAAGCACAGCACAGCTTAGGTTTGCTGTAGAACCTAAAAACTGGAATCATCAGTCATTCCTCCCAGTTGAGTTAGGGAATAGGAATGAGGAAGCAGAGAAAAACGGTGTATTAGAGACCAGAAAGGGTAGAGTTGAAGAAATATTCTTCATTAGGAATTACTTGCATTTTTTTTAAATCAAAGAGAATTTATATCGAAACTTCTGGGATGTTCCATGGGTGTGAGATCTTCCTCTTTCTCCAAAAGTGGCACAGTGTGAAATGTCTGCAGTTGGCTGGGATAAAGCAAGAGCCACAAGTCTGATTGGTTGGGGGCCGGACCTCCTGACTCTCAGCCTCCCGAACCCTGCTCCCAATTCACCCTCTCCAGCCCTTCTCCCCTCCCCCCAGCTTCCTAGTCTCAGATCACAGACATCAGCACTTGGCTCAGAGACACTGAAAGGCCCTTGAGATGAACACAAACGACCGAGAGTATGAGCCTCAGCATCCCCCTTTGGCCCTGCCCTAAGTCCAACCTTATCTCCTCACTGCTCATTTTGGGCCCTCTCCTCTTGCACTGTCAGGCTACTGGAGTTCTCGGAATATGGTAGGTACAATCCCACCTCTGAGCATTTGTTCTCCTTAGGTTTCCATGTCTCTTGTGTCTCCTGCATTGGCAAGTGGATTCTTTCCCACTGCGCCACCTGGGAAGCCAATACTTGGATACTAAGCCAGGATTAGTATTACCATGAGCTTTCGGACATTCAGATTGCAGTCATGGCTTTCTATTTAGCGGTAAAAACACAAACATGAGAGCTACTCTCTTAACCTAAATTTTAAATGCACAATACAGTACTGTTAATTGTGGCCACAGGCTGGTATAGCAAATCTCTAGAACATGTTCTTCTTGTATAACTGATGTGATCCTTTCTTAAGTCTGGGGGAGACAATAAAGCTAGTGGCCCAGTTCTGAGAGGCGGTCCAGGCTGTATCAGGCATGTTCTCCTCTGCCGCTTTCCTTTTGTGGATGAAAGACAAAAGAGTGGAGGGTTCACAGTAGGGAGAGGCATTTGTATCACCAGAATGATGCACGGCTTCTGTTCTTCATTCCTCCCCTGTCGCCACATCTTTGCATGTGACGCTGAAATTCCTTTCACTAAAGAGGCGCTGTCCATTTCTCCAGCCCCTCAAGTCTAGGCTGGCTTTGTGTCTTGCTTGGGATGTGACGGTGGTGTGGATGTTCCAGTTTCAATCCTAGACGTCAGGAGGTCCTGAATGTTTCCTCTTCTCTTGCTCTTCTGTTGTTGTCATGAGAATGTGCCAGGAGCAGCATGCTTGAAGGTGAGAGGCTGTGGACCACAGGAAGTCAACCCAGTCATCCCAGTGAAGGCCTCCCTGCACCAGCTAAGAGATGCCCAGAGGTGTTGGCAGAACTGCCTGAGGACCCCAGAGCATGAGCAATACATGCTTATTATTATGTGTCTCTGAGGTCTCATGCAGTTTGTTACACACCAGTACCTGACTGATATCTCTACATCAAAAGGAGTTTTTAAAACTTACAAATACAGAGACTTCCCTGGTGGTCCAGTGACTGCGATTCTTGGTTCCCAATGCAGGGGGGCCCAGGTTCAATCCCTAGTCAGGGAACTAGATCCCACAGGCCGTGACTAAGACCCAGTACAGCCAAATAAATAAATAAATATTAAAACCCACAGATACAACTTAAAAATAGAGCAGCCTACTGTATACTCTCCCTTTGTCCCCTAAAAGAGAGAATGGGTTTCTAGCTTGTTTGTAAATATATCCAATACCATACTTAAGAAGCTGTTAACTATGGTTATTTCTGAGGAAACAACAAGGGTTGGAGGGGGATTTTCACTGGACCCCTCTTGTTCTTTGGGAATTTGAACCACGTGAGTGTTCCCTGCTTTTAAAAATACATTAAGAATTCTACATGAGTACAGAGCACTGAGCTATATCTCTAAAGGAGGAGGTACCCATTTCCGTACATAGAAAGCAAAGTTAGTGACAGAGACAGTTATTGGTAAAGCTAAATCTTTCAATGAATACAGTCAGATATCTGGAGCCAATATCCAGGGGAAACTATTAGAGAATCTTGAAAGTCCAGGAAATTTGCAGATAGACATGCTGATCTACAGCATAATTCTGAAGAACTTTAGCATTTTTACAGCTAAACTGTGATTTCCTGCTTGCTGACCACAAAATGTACTAGATTAGAGACACAGTTCTGTGGCTCTCAAGGTCAGCAGTGCATGAAGATCACCCCTGCCTCTTCTTTCAGATGTAAATGGTCCAGCTCCCATCTCAGAGACTGATGATAGGTGTGAGATGGGTCCCCAAAATTGTGTCTTATAATAAGCAGCTCAAATAATGTTCATGGACCTCATTTTGAGAAACAGTGTATTGACTGCTATGTGTCTCATCTGCCTTCATTGTATAGAAATCATGAGCCTTTGATGCCTGATTCATTCTCCCTAAGTAGGAGATCATTTAATTTGACAGCTTTTTTTTTAAAAAAAGGAATAAGTGAAATTAAGGACTCAAAAGTTTGGGTCAAGGAAGGCAGAGGTGAGTTAAAGAAACAAAGCCCCCATTTTTTTTTTCACACTGAGTCAGAAAATTATTTTAATAGTTACAAAACATGTTTTTGTTTTTTTTAACAGAATCAGTATAATCTAGCTGTTGATTTCTAGGTAATTATCAGAATTATTTATATGTGAGGTCTTGGCTAAGTGGGGCTGAAATCAACAAAAGGTCTTGGACTGTTGGCTCAGAAATCCTCCTGGGAAGTCCACCGTGTTTTGTCTGTCATGCTCAACTCTTATGAGATGAGCTGGTCCATCTTTTAAAAAGTATCTTTTTATTCATTCTTTGCAGGCTTGAAGTGAACTTGGCAGTGTTCATTAAACACCTTCTAATTACTTTACAATATTGTAGTGGTTTTTGCCATACATTGATATGACTCAGCCATGGGTTTACATGTGTTCCCCATCCTGAACCCCCCTCCCACCTCCCTCCCCATCCCATCCCTCTGGGTCATCCCAGTGCACCAGCCCTGAGCACTTGTCTCATGCATCGAACCTGGACTGGCGTTCTGTTTCACATATGATAATATACATGTTTCAATGCTATTCTCTCAAATCATCCTACCCTCTCCTTCTCCCATAGAGTCCAAAAGACTGTTTTATACATCTGTGTTTCTTTTTCTGTCTTGCATATAGGGTTATTGTTATCATCCTTCTAAATTCCATATATATGCATTAGTATACTGTATTGGTGTTTTTCTCTCTGGCTTACTCTGTATAATGGGCTCCAGTTTCATCCACCTCATTAGAACTGATTCGAATGTATTCTTTTTAACGACTGAGTAATATTCCATTGTGTATATGTACCACAGCTTCCTTATCCATTCGTCTGCTGATGGACATCTAGGCTGCTTCCATGTCCTGGCTATTATAAACAGTGCTGGGATGAACATTGGGGTGCATGTGTCTCTTTCAATTTTGGTTTCCTCGGTGTGTATGCCTAGAAGTGGGATTGCTGGGTCATATGGCAGTTCTATTTCCAGTTTTTTAAGGAATCTCCACACTGTTCTCCATAGTGGCTGTACTAGTTTGCATTTCCACCAACAGTGTAAGAGGGTTCCCTTTTCTCCACACCCTCTCAGCATTTATTGCTTGTAGACTTTTGGATAGCAGCCATTCTGACTGGTGTGAAATGGTACCTCATTGTGGTTTTATTTGCATTTCTCTAATAATGAGTGACAACGTTCAGTTCTGACTGCATCCGTTTTATCTTTGTCTGTTCTTTTCTAACTTCCTTTAATAACGTTAAATCATCCAAATTCTTTTCTCTCTCTTCTCAGAGCTGTTTTATTACTGATGAGGTCTGAGCTATAGTTTTTTATGACTCTGTCCCAACTGACATAGGCCACCACCAATGACTCAGAGTTGCTTACAGATTTGGCTGGCATTAATTTTCCCTGGGAAGGAACCCATTGGAACCGTAGTATTTAATTCATACACTATTCTGTCATCAATCGTCCTCACCTTGAGTAATTCCTGGAACTCGGTGAACTCCTCTCAGTTCACACTGCCACTGGGCGCCTCCATATTGGACCTAAAGCCCCAGTTTTTTTTAAAAAAGGAGCTTACGGAAGAATTAATCAGATTTTTCAAATACTAGATAATATATGGGTTATATACATAAATTCATTTTTAAGAATAAGAGGACTGACATATTTATGCAACAAAATCAGTCAGAATAAAGGTTTCTGTCTTGTTATGAGTAAATAATGTTTGCTCCTTGATAAGGAAAGAGAAATTCCAGAGGAAAATAAATGACCAGCCCTTTTGATACAAGCATAAAGTCTATCAGAGGAAAAAGTACAGCTCTGGTTATGTATGTTAACAAAATGCTGTACTGAACATTCTGGTAGCTGCTGAGGACAAATAAAGACACTCTTGGCTTCAGAGTCTGGCTAAAGACATTTTTATGTTTTCAAGTTTTGTAGAATTCTAGGGTTCCACAAGATAATTATGAAAGAAGTGTGAGCCTGTCAAATGTAGGTATAGACTCATAGAATTTTCTAACCTTTTCATCTCCTGCTTGAATAACGTATCAAGCATGAAATACTAATTGGTGGCTAGGAAATGCTCAAGAGTGTCTGCTTCAAAATTACTGTAGATTAAAACTAAGAAAAAAACTAGTAGAGGAAGTTCTGAATACCTTTGCACCTTGGTATTAAGAAAGGTACAGAAAATAAAGAATGTAGTATCAGGGTTTGTTTTTCTGTTTATTTGGTTTTTGTTTTGTTTTAATGTACACTGCGTTTTTGTTAGAGAAGTAGTACATACTCGGGCTTCCCAGGTGGTGCTAGTGGTAAAGAACCTGCCTGCCAATGCAGGAGACATGAGACATGGGTTCAATCCCTGGGTTGGGAAGATCCCCTGGAGAAGGAAATGGCAACCCACTCCAGTATTCTTGTTTGGAGAATCCCATGGACAGAGGAGCCTGGCAGGCTATGGTCCGTGGGGTTGCAAAGAGTTGGACATGACTGAAGCAACTTAGCATGCAGCAGGCAGTTACTCAAGAAATGGTAAATTCATGAAAGGAAAAAAGCAACCCAACTCTCCAAACACAAGTTTAAATGTGTTGGTATATTCCCCATCAGCCTTTGCTAATAGATCCCACATGAATTTGTTTTTTCTTCCCATACTTCTGGTTTCGTATTGCATGTACATACTGCATCTTGCTTTTTAAAAAAATAAGTATTATAAGCACTTAGTACCATCACATACACTTAATATATATCATTTTGAATGGGTATAATAGTTTTGGAAAAGCAGTACTCCAGGGTTTGACATCTAGCAGGTCTCCAGTCTTTTAACTAATATGCAAATAAAAATGCTCTTAAAAACTAGAAGTCTGTTTTTTTGTTACTTATAATTATTTCCTGAGGCTAGCTTCCCAAAAGTCATACAACTGGGTCCAAGGTTGTGTACATTTTAAGGATGATGACAATTTGTCTAATTGCTCTCCTAAAGCATGTCCATCAGAATTCTCTTACTCTTGCTGCTATTTATATTTTCCTTCTTTCCATCCTTCCTTTGGTGGCTGTTTACAGCTATCACAGGAAAAAATCACTGCTAATTAGGTAGGTGCCAGTGTTGTGTCCCTGGTGGCTGAGACGATAAAGGATTCACCTGCAATGCAGGAGACCTGGGTTCGATCCCTGGGTCAGGAAGATCCCCTGGGGTAGGAAATGGCAACCAATTCCAGTTAGTGTTCTTGCCTGGAAAATCCTATGGACAGAGGAGCCTGAAGGGCTAAGTCCATGGGGTCTCATGGAGTCAGACACAACTGAGCACACATACACACACACAATGGAGAATTTACCCCAGGTCAACTTCCTAAATCTTTGTTTCCTCCCAGGCACAGATGGAATCATGACTCCCGTCAGGGTGATCCTGGGGCTGACTCATTTGCCTGAGGATTTCCAAAGCTGCTCATTCCAGCACCATCAAGATGGAAGCCCCTGAGGCTGACTAGCACCCCCAGCATGTCCATGAGGTCACCATTTCCAGCCAGACCCAGAGACAAGAAGCACATACACATCTGCTTTCTGGTAGCCAGGCATTGCTGCTATCTGCCGGGCACTATCTTTACAAAGGGGAGTCGGGAGTTGCCACTCTAAACCCCCAGCCTCTTGTGGGATGGTTTTATGTATGAGATTAGAACCTTTTAAGCTATCTTTCCCCTTAGTAGGGGGGAAAAAAAACACCCCACAAGGGGAGAAAATAATACAGCAAGATAGATATCACCTAAAACAAATTTTGATTAAGCACTTATGCGACTGCTGCATTAAAAATTGCCCCAGAAAGTGATTGCAAGGATATGAGAATTGAATTTTCCGAGTGTCTGGACCTTTGAGCTGGCGCAGTTTGCCTCAGGGTCATATCTCAGGGCCCTGCTACTCAAAGTAGGGTCCAACATGGCCTGAGAACTTGTTAGACTCACACCCCAATCCCCTCCCAGACTTACTGCATCAGCCTGGAGTCTACTGATAACCCAAATACATGTCAAATTTGAGAGGCACTCTTAAAGCAGTGGTGTCAATTCTGGCGTAACACATTTAGAATCCCACAAGGGGCTTGAATGCAATATGAATGTCCAGGCTCCGCCCCCAGAGAGTAGTGACTAGCCTTTAGAATTGTTTAGAAGTTCTCTCGGAGAAGGCAATGGCAACCCACTCCAGTACTCTTGCCTGGAGAATCCCATGGACGGAGGAGCCTGGTAGGCTGCAGTCCATGAGGTGGCTGCAGTCCATGAGGTCGCTACAGAGTGGGAGACAACTGAGCAACTTCACTTTCACTTTTCACTTTCATGCATTGGAGAAGGAAATGGCAACCCACTCCAGTGTTCTTGCCTGGAGAATTCCAGGGACAGGGGAGCCTGGTGGGCTGCCGTCTATGGGGTCGCACAGAGTCGGACACGACTGAAGCGACTTAGCAGCAGCAGCAGCAGCAGCAGTTCTCTAGCGATTCCGTGTGCAGACAGAGATGAGAACTGACCTAGAGTTTCTAAAAATTCCTTCTAACAAGGCAACATTGATAAAAAAAAAAAAAAACTCTCTCTGAAATGTGAGGTCTTCAAATTCCATGCTTCTTAACTGTGACATTTTATGATTAAACCCCCAAATCAGCTCCTGGAGGAGAGGGAAACACTGAAAAAGACTTTTTTAAACTTCGTTTTGGCCAGTTTCAAGAGCAACTAGGTATCTCGGATAAGAAATGAAATATCACAAACACACAAAACTGGAGAAGGAAATGGCAACCCACTCCAGTATTCTTGCCTGGAAAATTTCATGGACAGAGGAGGCTGGTGGGCTACAGTTTACAGGGTCACACGACTGAGCACGTACGCATGAGGGGTTAAAAGGAGATGGGTTGGTAGCAATAAACAGGTAGAACTAAAAAAAAAAAAGCACACCCACAAAACAACTGAAGTCTTGCTGTTAAACGCTTCTTAGTAATTACAATCCCTGCCTGGGTCATGTTCTTACTCCTTGGCATGGGTGACACAGCAGCACACTAAAATGACCCAGTTTTGTGGTAATTAAGATTGGTAAGGCTTCCCTGGTGGCTCAGGAATAAAGAATCCGCCTGCCAGCGTAGCATGCATGGGTTTGATCCCTGGTCTGGGAGGATCGCACGTGCCGCGGAGGAACTAAACCCGTGCGCCACAACTACCCTAGAGCGGGCCCGGGATCCGAAACTACCGAGCCCGCGCTCCGGGGCCCGGGATCCGAAACTACCGAGCCCGCGCTCCAGGGCCCAGGATCCGGAACTACTGAGCCCGCGCTCCAGGGCCCAGGATCCGGAACTTCTGAGCCCACGTGCTGCCACCGCCGAAGCCCAGGTGCCCTTGGGCCCACGCCCTGTAACAAGCCACAGCCACAGGAAGCCCTCATATAGCAACTAGAAAGCAGCCCCCGCTCGCCACCGCTAGAGAAGAGTCTATGCAGCAATGAAGACCTGGCACAGCCAAATAAATAATTAAGAAATTAAAAAAAAAAGGGGGTGAAACAGCCCGAGCGACCCTGCCACCACGCCATGTCTTCAGGCCACCATAGAAGCAGTTTCAAAGCTTCCTCTCCAGTGTTCATGAGTCATTTCCCGACGTGATGGCCGGCCAACTGGGTAGAAACCTCCTGTGCTATCTGAATTCAAGATGCTGCTGCATATGGCATCTGCTTTTTAATTCTGGTATCTTCTGTCCAGAAGACCAGTGTGCAGTGCCCAAGAGTGGCGTGTGCTGTTCTCTTAATAGAGGTGCCACAGTGGGTGGGTCGGGGCGGCTGATGGAAACGAGGCCTCACATAAAGCTTTTCATTCACTAGGCCACACGGGCCCTGCTGCCTGAAATCAGCTCCTACTGCTCCAAGACACTGACCTCCCAGCTGAGAAGCTGCCAGAAACCCAATGGGGTGGCCTGTAACTGCACACCAACTGTTCACCTCTGTGTGCTTTGTAATAGGACCCGTTTCCATGTCTTCTTGAAGGTAACAAAGTTGGGACTCGCATAAGAGCAGTATTTTCAAATTTTCTTGAGACTTTAATATGCCTAAAAATTATGAGGACCCTAAAGAGGTTTTTTCTTTTTTTTTTTATGTAGGTTATATCTAGTGGTATGCTGGAGTCAGCTGGTACCAGTTCACGAGAATTTAACATTCAAGAATTTTTCAAGCCAACCATTAAAACATTAGAAGCTTAAAATTGGCAACAAAGGGAATATTTATACCATGGAAATTGGCAAATGCTATTGATACCTATCAGAATCATTTTTCTTTTTTAGGAGATTGGGTTTAGAAGCAAACCACAGATTCTATTTACATTTTAGACATTAAAATGTAGAAGTTTTGAAAATGCTTCCATTAAAAATAACAACAAACCCATTGCTCAGCCATAAAAAGGAATGAAATCATGCCATTTGCAGCAACATGGACAGACTTAGAGATTATCATACTAAGTCAGCTAAAGACAAATACATCACTTAAATGTGAAATCTAAAAAGAATTATACAAATGACCTTATTTATAAACAGAAAAAGGCTTACGTAGAACACAAATTTATGGTTACCAAAGTGGAAAGAAGTTGCGGGGTGCTAAATTAGGAGTTTGGGATTAACAGATACAAACTATCACATATAAAATAAATAACAAGGTCTTAATAGGGAACTATATTCAACAACTTGTAACAATCTACAATAGAAAGAATCTGAAAAATAATAATATGTATATATGTATAACTGAATCACTTTGCTGTACACCAGAAACTAACATTATAAATCAACTATACGTCAATAAAAAATAATTTAAAACATAATGACAAATCCATTACATGTTAACATAAATACCATATTTTTCACAAAGAAAAAATCTCCTCCAAACAATGATTTAATGAGGAGTTACCTTGGTTTTTATTTCGGCAAACCTCTTTAACTGCTGGCTTAATAGAAGAGTCAGATTTTCATATCTTGCTTCTGCATTCAATCTGGCATGTAATCACATGTCGCCTGGCCTCTGGAAAATGTAATTGTATACTCGTGAGAGCATCAGACCAAAATGCTATCTTAGTGTTTCAAGACAGTTTTGACTGGGTGCATATTCTGAAAGGGTCTCAAGGACTGAGAATCACAGAATTAGAGCATTTCTCCTCTCTGCTCAGGTCACAGCTTCCTGAACTGCACCTCCTTCATAAATCACACGCAGCGCATCCTGTGGTTAATTATTCTCCACTTCTAGCAGTTTTGACACAGAGCTATACCAATTCCTGCCAGCAAATTACTGTTGGGGACTGTTTTCCCAGTTAAGTTCACGATGGCACCTAGGTGAGAATCTACCAGTGGAAAGGCCCAGGCCTCAGGGAAAAAACTTCCTCAAAAACAATGCTTCAGTTTTTCCATTTTGCTTCCGTAGCTTAAGACTTCCTGAAGGACACGCTGACATTTCTCTTCATTTCTTAAATTAAGGACTGTAACCTCAAATTTTCCTTGTGTATATTTAACAGTCAAGTATTCCACTTCCTTTAAAATCCTATTTTTGACTTGGTAGAAAAAAACATACTTTTTTGGGTTAAGAAAATTCAAATGTTTTTGGTTTCAAGCATATTTTTAAAAATGACAATGGAAGAGTTTAAAGGTCATTCTCTGGTTTGAGGACGGATCTTATTTTCTGGTGACCATGACCTGAGTTGACTTGATTCCATAGATCCATTCCTGAAATGCTATGCAGACTCCAGGCCTCAGGAACTTAAGTTCACGTGTTAACTTACAAATGCTGTGTGCTGACATAATTCTTGTTAGTTGAAATAACTTTTCTGTTGACTACGCCTTTAGAAATACATTATCAGAATTTGGGGTTGACTTTCAGCTCTCAAAGGTACTTATAATTTTGCTTTTAATTTCTCCTTCTCCCTCTGCCCCAGGGAGTGTTGGACAGCAAAGGACTGTCACTCAAGAGCAACCCTTCCTTAAGTTTCAACCTTTGTATCCTCTGACTTTGGTTTCTCTCTTCACTAGGAAAGAACTGCAGACTCTATCCACGATGTTCATAACCCAGGAATCCGAACATATTCTCAATGATATAACCTTAAATTTTCCTAAGAAGGGATTAAAAAAAAAAAAGACACAGAAAACTTCGTAACTGCTTTGTAATTAACCAACAAAGATTTTGGTAGAAATTGTATTTTTCTTTTTCCCTTCCAGTCCCATTCTCTGTGCCTCAAGAAACTCACCTTTATGGGCCACATCACCCAGGTTCCCTTGACCTTGGGGTGTAGGTTAAAATCAGGAGCAATGGAAGGCACCAGCAAGAAGTCAAGATGTGGAGAGAGAATGTCTGTGTATCCCTCCTCCACCTGCTTTGGGCCTGGGGTGTAACGGCTTTCCTTAACCGCTCGTCCCGGGGCTCTTCACCAGCTCTTGCTTCCCTTAACCCCGGCTGTGCGTGCGTGCTAAGTTGCTTCAGTGGTGCCTGACTCTATGTGACCCTATGGACTGTAGCCCCCCCAGGCTCTTCTGTCCATGGAATTCTCCAGGCAAGAATACTGGAGTGGGTTATCATGCCCTCCTCCAGGGGATTTTCCCAACCTAGGGATTGAGCCCACGTCTCTTATGTCTCCTGCACTGGCAGGCAGGTTCTTTATCACTCACGTCACCTGGGAAGCCCCTTAACCCTGGCCCACACCTCTGCAAATCATCTCTTCATTAATGCTTCCCTGATGGCTGAGTGGTAAAGAATCCGCCTGCCAATGCACGAGACATGGGTTTGATGAAAGGTGGAGTCTGGTGGGCCACAGTCCATGGGGTCACAGAGAGTCTGAGGTGACTTACTGACTAAACAATAAACAACAGCTAAATCCTTAGACTGGCCTTCCTGCCAGGCTCTAAAGACACAATAAAATTTTATTCCAAACAGATATCAAGCAAACCTTCAGGTTTATTAATAGAGGTTATATACGTTTTTTAAAAAGAACATAAAAACAGTGATGTAGTATTTTATAAGTACACACTGATAATACACTAATGGGTCTTATTAAGTCAGATGTATTTCAATATAAACAGAACGAATAAACAGTGACAGTATATCTTCACTATATTAGATAAAATGAATACAGTAACTAAATTAATAAAAACAATGTTAACTTTTACTTACAATACATACTTTTATGTAAATTACTCAATTGCATTTGGAAACAGTTTGCTCTTTTAAATAGGTAAGCACTTGTCTTACAGCTTTCTATTCTTTTTGTTTGTTTAAAATGCCAACATTTTTTTATAAGGAAAAAAGATATATATCAACCTTATTTTTAATTATTTTGCCAATTCCATTTCTTCTGCCACTTCTAATCTGACACAATTAATGTTTTAAAAATCTGATTTGAGTATGTACTGATCAAAACATTTGTAAATAGTGTCCAATTAAGTCAGACTGAAGGACTTACTTTTTATCCTTCGTTGATGTTTATTTTTTCAATCTTTTATGTATAACTTTGCTTTCATGTTGATACATAGACTGATGATTATATTATATATAGAATGTATAATTTTTATCTTGCTTGAATAACACTGTAATAAAACATTTCATATTCTGTTACTGAAGGACTTATTTTTAAAAACATGCTTCCTGTAATATATTATGTTTTCATCTCAAGTTATAACCACAATGTGGGAAGCAATAACCCAAATGTTCAAAGTTCTTCAACCGCCAGGCTTAATTATGTGGAACTTGCTTGGTGACATCTGGCTAAAAGCACTTCTTTACATATTGATGCATTTCTTTAACACTTGCCCCACTCCATTTGTCGGTCCACTTTGTTATTCTCAAGAGTAGGTTTCAGTGTGACTCAACTGTTTGCCCAGCACCCACGAGTGCCTAGAGCACACGGTGACCATATTTGCTATATAGCTGGTTCCAGCTGACAGTGATCCTTGCAGCCTGACTACTGCAAGCAAACATGCCTTCTTTCTCCATTCTTAAAACAGGCAGAGAAGTCTTTTATATTCATTATCTCTTGGGATGGCACACCCTACTCCCCCAACTTCTAATAAACCTGATAAGCTCTTAGCCAATCCTTGAGGGAATCCCAGCAGAGGATAGCAAACATGTGGCCCCGTCTCGTGTCTACTGCCTGGAGCCCTTCATCTGGGGGAGGGGGGGCAGGTCGCTTTGAAAGCCAACCTCAGGTCACTGGTGGGACTTCTGTTCATTCTCAGTTTACACACGTGGCATGTAAAACAGCAAAAATGCTACCCACATCATCTGTTTTCATCCGCTTTAGTAACTTTAAGAATTCAAACTTTGATCTATTTAACAAGAAAAACAAAAGAACTTTCTCTACACACAGCTATTACTAAGTCTCATCCCTCAACAATTTAAACATTACTGTTGAACAATTTAAAAATACATTTATTTGCAAAAGCTGTGCAAGTCCAAACTGTAGACTCTGTCACTACTGATGGGCTTCTTCAGGAGTTCCGAGTTAAACTCCAACCTAAACTTTGCATGTTAAATCAGAAAATCAGAGTTTATTTCCACAGTCTCTGGTGAAAAAAGAGAGGGTTTCAAAGTGCCTATTCTATACTGTACTGCAAATGATGTAAGTACATGTGTATAAATTCACCATACGTCTATAATAAGTCATGTAAATATATGAAAACAGAGACATTAGTTCTTATGGTAACACTGGCAATAATCTCTTGGAATAACGTTTTCTACTCCTGTTACTTTTGTCTGCAACTAACAAATATACAACCTTTCGTAGGGAGGCATTAAATCACACGTTTGTTGTCTTAGATGGTAAAGGAAATACTTTCTTTTGTCAGGGATGAAGTCGAATCCTCAGGTGATTCGCTTTTTTAACATTTTCTTTTTAACTCACTGTCGATCCCTTTTCCTAAGTTAAGAGCTTTTTGTACAGGCTGCTGTTCAGGTTACTAGAGCAGGTGTCCATTTTACTTGGCATCAGCTGACCGCTGCTGTTACAGCTGCTGGGATCTGGACTTTCTTTGCAGTGTAAGATAGCGGAGAGGTGCCTTTGGCACTCCGAGGAAGCATAGTAATATATCAAGGGGTCGAGGCAACAGCTTATGCTGCTGACACAGACACACAGGAGGTAGGCAAAATAGGCGGCCTCTGTCATGGCATCAGGGGAAAGGAACGCGTAGTGGAGAAGCAGAAGGACGTTTGTGGGTCCAAAGCAAAGGAGGAAGATGCAGAAAACAGCTGCTGACAGGAGCAAAGCTCGGGACTTCTTGTTCTGGTTGGCAACCGTGGAAGAGCTGAGACATCGGATGATGGACACGTAACAGACCGTGGAAAGGATCAACGGCACGAAGAAGAAGACGGCGGAGAAGACCGAGAAGTAGTAGGAGTAGTAGCCTTCCAGCAGCGTCTTGTTGAGCACGTCGTGACAGGTGGTGATGTTGAGCCCCGGCACCTGGGTGGCCTGCTCCTGGAGGAGCAGGGGTACCACCCCCACAATGGCCATGGCCCAGATGGCCAGGCAGATGAAGGAAGCCCGCCCCAGGGTCCGCCAGGAGAGAGACTGGATGGGGTACACCACGGCCAGGAAGCGGTCGACGCTGATGGCCGTCATGAGCATGATGGAGGCGTACATGTTCCCGTAGAAGGCCGCCGTGACGAAGCGGCACGTGGCAGAGCCGAACCTCCAGTCGCTTCCGGAGAAGTAGTAGCTGATCTTGAACGGGAGCACGCACACGAAGAGCACGTCTGCCACGGCCAGGTGCAGCATGTACACCACGGCCGGCTTCTTGACCTTCATCCTCAAGACGAACACCACCACTGCCATGATGTTCAGAGGAAGGCTGAGGAGGAACACGCCCGTGTAGACGGAGGGGATAAAGACAGTCAGCCAGGCGCTGGTCAGATATCCTGAGGCAGCTTTGGAGATAAAAGCAGGGGGTGACTTTTGAGGAGGGCTGCTTCTGTTGCCTGAGCTTAATCTGTCTTCTGTGAATTCACCTTCACTCAGGTCCTCGTCCTCTGTCAGTGGGATTGGTTCATATTCGTCACTGGGATTCCTGAGAAAGAAAGACCGGGGACCCACAGTACCATTTGTTGCTTCTGACTCTGAAAAGTAAAAAATTTTTTAATGAATTAAAAACGCAAAAGAGACAAGGAGAGAGTACACTTTACTTTTGCTTTTTGTTTTCTTCCTGGGAGAGTGGGTGGTAAAGAGCAGGTGACACTCAAGTGGAAGACAGACTTTATCTGTGTGTGTGTCTCTGCATGTGCTCCACTGCACCTGACTCCGTGCAACCCCACGGGCTGTAGCCCACCAGGCTCCTCTGTCCTTGAGGATTTCCCAGGCAAGAATAATGGAGTGGGTTGCCATTTCCTTCTCTAGGGGATCTTCCCAACCCAGGGATCGAACCTGAGTCTCCTGCACTGGCGGGTGGATTCATTACCACTGAGCCACCAGGGAAGCCCAGACTTCATCAGGGAATTAGCTAACTCAAGATAGTGTCCCACATTTTGTTCTGGCACAAGCAAACGCTTTTCAAGCTCTGCTCCTCGGAGAGATGAGGTGAACCACAGATTTCAGAGATCTCTCCTGCAGATATCAGGACAGGCTGAGTACAGGCTGATGTGAAAGAAAAAAGCCGTGACTTCTTTTCTATGCGAGCCACTGTCTACATAAACAAATCATCCCAGGCTATGTGACTTTTCTTTCCTCCATATGCCTGCATGTATACATTTTTCCCCTCCATTTGGTTTGTGGCCACCCCTTGAGATCCATTCTCCCTCATAGAAAAATCAACACAGAAAGTTGAGGGAACATCTTAAAGGTTATGGAGCTAGAGGTGACTTTGAGCAAGACTGAGGGGACCCAATTTCCACGACAGTCATCCAGGTGATAGTAGCTCTCCTTTACTAGCTCTGGCTTGTTTACACAGTAGAATGTCCCAAATCTCTCATCATCTTTGGGTCCAAGCCACAGTCCCTCAGGTTATCGTCTAATAAAACTGCAGGGCACCTACCACTTCAGTCATCTTCCCTGATTCCTTCCTCAGTAGGTCAGTGGAGCAGCACCAGTTCCAGGTCAGTGCCTCCCTCAGCTCAGCTCCAAAATGCCACGTGCATCCAGGCGGATGCCAGGCCAACCAGGCTCTTTTGAGTGTCAACCAGAAATCACCATAAAGACTCCGCTGCAAACGTTCTTCTTTTATCACCCTCCTCCACCAAAAACATCCAGTGGAAATGTTCATCACAGAAACGCAGCATTTAGCTGCTGGAACTCAACCAGCTTTTGCTTCCCAGGATTTGCATGTCATTCTATCACTGAGGAGCCTTGGACAGAGAGCTTTTGTTGGGCTTTGGGGAGCTGAAGAGTGGGGACAGAAACCACAGGGGGAAAAGGATGAGGCTTCTATCCCTGGGGGCGATTACCACAAAGGCTGGACACACATGTCACTCAGAAGTGAGGTCAGAGGAATGAAAACGGGCTGGAAATTAGATAAGGACAGTGAAGTTTCCAGCTTTCGGTTTTGTTTTTCAGTAGCGGAACGTTCCTGCAAACAAAAACTTACACAGAAAAGCATGATGCAGTAAAAGAGATAGTGCTGCTTCTGGAAGGTCCTTATCAGACCCAACTATCCCCTAGACAAAAATTACAGACTCTGGATTCCTTTCTTCCCCTGAATCAATGACCTGAAGTTATGTAGGTTCACAGTCGTGTTGGGGAGGGGAGGGGTGGGTCTTGAAAGAAAAGATGGCAACTGGTGGGTTTCTGGCTTTCAGTGGCTTTTAGCTTGAGAGGAGGCCAAAGTCAGTGCCACGAAAGATGGCTGAAACTAAAATAGAAAACTCATAGTCTCTGTGGCCTGAAGAACTAGAGGACTGTGTTCAGGGCAACCACAGTCACTGGAAACTGAGGCAAGAATCCCAGAAAAGAGCAAGTCGGAGAAGGAAGGAGAGAGTGCAGATTCCAGTGTAAATTCTGCCCCAGGTTTGGGGCACACTCAGGGCAGATGTGAAGCTGCTCTGCTCGACTTAAAAGAATGGAAGTGCTGTTTGAGCTTTTTTGCTCAAGAGGAAACGTTTACAGTTTGAGTTCAACCAGATTAACTGCCTGCTAAAGCAAAACCAGCAACACTCTTAAGAGAAATAAGACAAAATCTTGAGTGTTTACAGTAGGATAATGTTCGGCATACAATTAAAAATCATTTGCTATAAAGAGAATCAGGAAAGTGTGACCCAGTCTCAAGAGAAAAGGACAATCAATGGAAACCAATGCCAATGACCCAGATGTTAGAACTAGCAGATAAGGATTTTAAAGGGTGTGCTGCAACTATGATCAATGAGGGAAGAGAAAAATTTCATTGAAGTGAATGAATAGAAAATAGCAATGAAACCAACCAATGGAACTTCTAGAACTACAAAATAAAACACAATAAATTGGCATCTACTTCCAAAATGAAGAGCAAACCTAGAATGGCACCAACTGATACACAGTAGAACAGGGCCTGGTACGGAAAGCTTGAGGTCAGATGACCTCAGCAAGAGCACGAATGGGACCCCTGAGGATAAAGAGTTGATCTGTCCCTCGGGGAGAACAAAAATCTGCAGTGATGAGCCTCAGTGTACATAGATATTGAGGTTGTTCCCCAAGGGTAGGAAATAGTTCCTATTTAATCTCCAAGTCTCTCTAGTACCCTGCCCCACAGGTGGTAGGTGTGGTCCTTAAACTGGCTTTTAGTCACAGATTTGCATTCTAATGCTGGCTCTACCTGATGGCTCAGCGGTAAAGAATTCACCTGCAATACAGAAGACACAGGTTCGATCCCAGAGTCACAAAGATCCCCTGGAGTAGGAAACGGTAACCCACTCCAGTATTCTTGCCTGGGAAATCCCAAGGACAGAGGAGCCTGGAGGGCTACAGTCCATGGGGTTGCATAAGAGTCGGACACGACTGAGTGACTGAACAACAGCAAACAAATGGCTCTACCAGGAGTCACTAACTCCTCTGAACTCAGTCTCAGGATCATTAAAATGGGAAGATCCATTACCTGCCTGGGCTACAAATCTGGCAGCTTGGAGCATCGCACATGAAATAAGGATATATGTTCACTTTGTAAACTTCAAAAATTAACCAGTGTAAGAAATTATTATCCTTCCCCATCACTTCAGTGTAGTTTGTTTTTTGCTCTCAACTGTTTTGAGAGCAAAAAAACAGCAAAAAAAATTAAAATGGAATCTGTGTTCCTCTCCCCTCCCTCAACATATAACCGTGTTTAGTTTTTCAATGTGACGAGGGACATGAAGAGGCCGTAAGGTACAGAGCCCCAGTATTCAGAGCTGTAAATCAAATTTCAAAGTCACAACTTTTCCCTCGAGGATCACTTCCCTCCTCTTGCGATGGATCTAATTAGCTCTGTGTGTCCTGATCTGGTCCTGTGGGAACCTGACCCTGGTTCAATGGCTCCTGTGGGAAGTGAGGCTACCCTCGAGGTCATGAATGTGTGGGAGGAGCAAGAAAAGAAATGAATGAGTTCTGGGACGTTAAGACCACAAAGATATGTGTCCTTAAAAATGCTGACCCACAAGAACCTTAAAATAACATGACTTTCTGCTGCAGAAAGTCCTTTGGGGGCTTGGCCAGATTGAGGACTCCTGTCACGTATAGAGGGGAGAGAGGCACATGCATGCATGTGTACAAACTACATGAGCATCAGGACATGACCTACAGGAGTGACACCCTGGAAAACTATCGAACACTCACAGCTAAGCTCTTAGATGCTGTCACTTGGCCTGAAAATAAAACTGTCATTAGGCTTTGCTCTGTAGCTAGTCTTGGCTGGCCAAAAATTTCATTTGCCTTTTTCTGTACTAGCTTATGGAAAAAACTGAATGAACTTTATCACCAACCCAACACTTTGGGAATCAGTATTTGTTTTCAAAAATTTTTTCCCTGGCTCAGCCTTCTTGGGCAGTATGGTGTTCATGACAGAAACTTTATACCCACTCAAACATGACATTCTTATAGGCTGGAGCCCAGGAAGAATGCATAATCCCTTGATTAGATATCATTGCCTAAGATGTCACCCTTTTGATATTGATGTCACAGGTTTGATATTTGATGTCACAGGTTTTGATATTTTGGCCTTTATGGGATTACAGGATGTCAGCAAATTTTGTTTAACTGTATATCAGCATCAAAGAGAGAACAAAACCAATTCCAGGTGACTATATAAATTCAACTAGCTTGTGCCCCTTGGGCTGAAGTTTGAGTTTGGGAATCTTGCTTTTCCTTTAGTCCTAGGTCAAGGAGAAAGTGCCTGTCAGCGGACAAAAAACTCCTGTAACCATCTGTGTTTTTATTGAAGTTATGGCTTATAAAAAAAAAACAAATAAACTAGGACAGGTCCTAAAATTGATCCTCATATTTGTTGCAAAAGTTTCACTTAATTTAGGTTTCTTGAAATGGCTCTAGAGTAACTTTGATTGTTGAACATAGAATATTGCTAATGAGTTTAAATGTGGACTCTCTAACTCTGGAGACTTTTAGAAATTATAAGTCAGGCATGGTGCTTTTTCTGACCTTGACGAGATCTGGCCCAGAAGCAGAGTGGTACCCAGATGTTCTCTCAAGGTCCCTCATGATCCTGGGATTTATACCCTGTCAGCCTCCCAGAATATGCCAGCTTCAGTTGTGACTCAGAGCTCTGTCCTAGAGGGCTCACCCTTGGTGGGTTAAGAAACCAGAAATCCCAGGACCTTGCCTACATTCACAGGGAAGGATAGCTGTACCCTACATTTCTCCGCCAGTGACTTGACACCACAGGCTAAAGAGAAATAAAGAAGGGGGTGATGGAAGCATGATGGAAACATACTAACTCCAAGCAGAAAACAACATAAGTAGGATACTCCATAGTCTCAGATGGAACCACACATCATGAAACGAAGTGCTCCTTAAAGAAACTGCTGGTTCCAGATCCGGGGGAGGAAATACATAGGATGAGCCCTGAATGTCTTCAAAGAACATTAGGGTCAGGTCAGAAAGACTCTGAAGTCAGTCCAAAGGCCCTTCCCAGTGGCCAAAGATCATTAAGAGAATAATAACAGAAATTGGATGGAAATGTGGGAGAAATGTCATATTTGTTAAGATCTATTAGAAAAGGCAGAGGAACCAGAGATCAAATTACCAACATCCGTTGAATCATCGAAAAAGCAAGAGAATTCCAGAAAAACATCTACTTCTGCTTTATTGACTATGCCAAAGCCTTTGACTGTGTCGATCACAAACTGCGGAAAATTCTTTAAGAGATGGGAATACCAGACCACCTGACCTGCCTCCTGAGAAATCCATATGCAGGTCAGGAAGCAACAGTAGGAACTGGACGTGGAACAACAGACTGGTTCCAAATAGGAAAAGAAGTACGTCAAGGCTGTATATTGTCACCCTGCTTATTTAACTTATATGCAGAGTACATCATGAAAAACGCTGGACTGGATGAAGCACAAGCTGGAATCAAGATTGCTATAAGAAATATCAATAACCTCAGCTATGCAGATGACACCACCCTTATGGCAGAAAGTGAAGAACTAAAGAGCCTCTTGATGAAAGTGAAAGAGGAGAGTGAACAAGTTGGCTTACAACTCAACATCCAGAAAACTAAGATCATGGCATCTGGTCCCATTCAGTCAGTTCAGTTCAGTCACTCAGTCGTGTCCAACTCTTTGCAACCCCATGGACTGCAGCACACCAAGCCTCCCTGTCCATCACCAACTCCCAGAGCTTACTCAAACTCATGTCCATTGAGTCGGTGATACCATCCAACCATCTTATTCTCTGTCGTCCCCTTCTCCTCCTGCCTTCAATCTTTCCCAACATCAGGGTCTTTTCAAAAGAGTCAGTTCTTCACATCAGGCGGCCAAAGTACTGGAGTTTCAGCTTCAACATCAGTCCTTCCAATGAATATTCAGGACTGATCTCCTTTAGGAGTCCAAGGGACTCTCAAGAGTCATCTCCAACGCCACAGTTCAAAAACATCAATTCTTCAGCGCTCAGCTTTCTTTATAGTCCAACTCTCACATCCATACATGACCACTGGAAAAACCATAGCCTTGACTAGACAGATCTTTCTTGGCAAAGTAATGCCTCTGCTTTTTAATATGCTGTCTAGGTTGGTCATAACTTTTCTCCCAAGGAGTAAGCGTCTTTTAATTTCATGGCTGTAGTCACCATCTGCAGTGATTTTGGAGCCCCCCAAAATAATGTCTGCCACTGTTTCCACTGTTTTTCCATCTATTTGCCACGAAGTGATAGGACCAGATGCCATGATCTGTTTTCTGAATGTTGAGCTTTAAGCCAACTTTTTTACTCTCCTCTTTCACTTTCATCAGGAGGCTCTTTAGTTCCTCTTCACTTTCTGCCATAAGGGTGGTGTCATCTGCATAGCTGAGGTTATTGATATTTCTTATGGCAATCTTGATTTCAGCTTGTGCTTCATCCAGCCCAGTGTTTCTCATGATGTACTCTGCATATAAGTTAAATAAGCAGGGTGACAATATACAGCCTTGACATACTCCTTTTCCTATTGGAACCAGTGTGTTGTTCCCTGTCCAGTTCCTACTGTTGCTTCTTGAACTGCATACAGATTTCTCAAGAGGCAGGTCAGGTGGTCTGGTATTCCCATCTCTTTCAGAATTTTCCACAGTTTATTGTGATCCACAGTCAGAGGCTTTGGCATAGTCAATAAAGCAGAAATAGATGTTTTTCTGGAACTCTCTGGTCCCTTTATGTCATGGCAAATAGATGGGGAAACAATGGAAACAGTGACAAGCTTTATTTTTTGGGGGGGCTCCAAAATCACTGCAGATGGTGACTGCAGCCATGAAATTAAAAGACACTTTCTCCTTGGAAAAAAAATTTCTGACCAACCTAGACAGCTCATTAAAAAGTAGAGACATTACTTTGCCAACAAAGGTCCGTCTAGTCAAAGCTATGGTTTTTCTAGTAGTCATGTATGGATGTGAGAGTTGGACTATAAGAAAAGCTGAGCACCGAAGAATTGATGCTTTTGAACTGTGGTGTTGGAAAAGACTCTTGAGAGACCCTTGGACAGAAAGGTGATCCAACCAGTCCATCCTAAAGGAAATCAGTCCTGAATATTCATTGGAAGGACTGATGCTGAAGCTGAAACTCCAATACTTTGGTCATCTGATGTGAAGAACTGACTCATTTGAAAAGACCCTGATGTTGGGAAAGATTGAAGGCAGGAGGAGAAAGGGATGACAGAGGATGAGATGGCTGGATGGCATCATCAACTCAATGGATATGAGTTTGAGTAAACTCTGGGAGTTGGTGATGGACAAGGAGGGCTGGCATGCTGCAGTCCGTGGGGTCGCAAAGAGTCGGACATGACTGAGTGACTGAACTGAACTGATGAGTTCATAATTATGTTTCAAAGAAAATAAAACCTTTTTGGGGTCACTTTTGGAGGAAACGAGGGGACCCAGTATGAAAATTGGTAAATAAAGGCCAGATTCAGCATTTATCTTGCCTTTTCTATATTGAAAATATTTTGGGGTAGCCAAATAGTCAATGAAGGAAACTTCTACTTTATAAAATAATCCCAGCTTATAAACACAGAAACAATGACAGATTTAGAAATGCATCTTGAAGTGCTTAGTGAAATAACATTTAGTCCAATGATCATTAGTCTCTTAAAAAAAAACGTTAGGTGAAAGGATAGCTGATAGGAACTCTCTAATAACTGGATCACCTGACAACACCTGAGTCCACTGAGCAACCTTAAGAATCAAAAAGAGAGACAGGACTTCCCTGGTGGTCTAGGGGCTAGGATCTGCACCCTCAATGCAGGGGACCTGGGTTCAATCTCTGGACAAGGTACTAGGTCCCATATGCTACAACTAAGACTGGTGCAGCCAAATAAGTTAAAAACAAACAAACGAACAGATGATGTAACGGGTGTGTACACAGCGCCACTAGGTCAGGCAGTCTTGGAGAAAAACCAAATAAACCACGTTAAGCTTCCAAATGGACCACATCACAGAAAATGCATAGGAGAGGAGGGCACGTTGAACACCCCTGCTGGATGGTGTGTAATTGGAAAGTCTAGAAGAGGAATGACCCAGTGTCTCTGACACAGAGCCTTGAAAAAAGAGGAGAGGAAAACCATTACAGATTAAAAGAGACTTAAGGATATGTCAACCCAATGCAACAGCAGACCTCAATTGATCCCAATTCAAATAAACCAACCGAAAAAGCATTTATGAGCCAATCAGTGAAATGTGAACACTGACTGAATAGTTCACAATATTAAGAAACTGTTGTTCTGTTTTTTTAGGTGTTATAATGTCATTGTGGTTACATGAAGAAAAGAGTTCTTATCTCTAAGGATATATAGTGATATATTTACCGATGAAAAGATACCGTGTGTCTGGGATTCGCTTTAAAATTGTCCTTCTGGAGAGAAGGAAAGTGAGGATACAGATAAAGCATACAGGGGGTAATTATACTGTCCACTTTGGGTATCTTTGAAAATTTCCATAATGAAAAGTGAGAAATAAAAGAAGAAAAACAAATATTTTATGCATATTTACTAGCCACCAAAAACTAAGGACAACAGTTTTTGCTTTCATCTCTCTTTTGTCTTAGTTTTGAAGGGGAAAAGGTCCTTGAATATTTGTATGAACACAGCTTTACATTGAGAGAATTCATGTGATACCAATCCTTCCAAGGCTTTTCTGGAATATGGAGGGGTGCGGGTATGAAGAACACATTTGTTGAGCACTTACTTTGTGCTCGATATTTCATTTACCCTACCTCATGTAACTCTAGTACTTTTTATGAGATAAGCATGATAGCACCTATTTTACAGACAACATGGATGCACAGAGAGGCTAAGTAACTAATCCAGCACCTCACAGATAGAAGGTGGAGGAGCCGGGAACTGAACCCACATCTGCCTGGTTCTAAAGCTCATACTCTTTGAACACCACTTACCCTGTCTCTTCAAAAAAGTTGTGAATTCAGGACCTATTCCTGAAAGAGTACGTTTTTCTTCTCTCTAAGCATTTCACCAAACAAATGAATATGCCCACCCTTCTGAACTATATATAGCAGCTGGGACATGGCCATCTGAGTGTGTGAATTCGGATGATGATGTGCACAGATGTTGCTTGGGAATCACAAGTCCTGCTGACCTTGGTGACACACCAACCAACATGCCAACAACCCAGTCCTCACAGACAGGACGGATGTAGTAAGAGATGTTCAAGGACAAAACAGAGAAAGAGATGTTTAGAATACTGTTTCAGATGAGGCAGAAGCAAGTAAGTGAGCAAGTAAATGAACAAAAATCTCTGAGGAGGAAAAGCCAGAATTATAGAATAAGACAAACCCTGACTGCAGAGTGAAGAGGAGACGGCCAGTGCCTGAGGCGGCCCCCGCCCCTCCCACCCGTTTGGAGCAGGGATTCTGCAGGGAGCACCGCAAAGCAAGCCTGGGGGGAAGCCAGGGGCGTAGGGGTTATAGGAAGTAAAGCCAACCAGAAAATGTAAACAGGAGAGTACCCAACACTACTGCAGGTGCTAAAATGCGTGTGGGGGCCCCTCCTGAAGGCCAGGGCCTGACTCAGCTCGTGGGGTCAGAGACTAGCAGGGTCTCTGGGAAGACTCTGACCCTGGCTCTCCCCATTCCTCCAGGCCCATTCTCCACCCAGAGGGACAGGCTCTGAGCTCCAGGCGCGGGGATACCGCTCTCTACAAGATGCCGAGCTGACAGGAAAGCTAATTTACAGTAAAGGATGTTTGTAATCACCAATTTCCCCAGAACCAAATATTTCCCCACCCCCACCCCCAACCCCACCCAAGTCCTACTGCAGCTTGTAAACCTGAACTCAAACTACACTCTAGATATGATAGAAACTGTCATAAACAGCACTTCCTGGAAAGCACAACGCTTCTCGTAACGCCAAATAAGCTTCAGTTTTGCTGACGGCAGAACAGTGCACCGCACCTGCTGCACTAGTTTTTAAATGATGGTAGAGACTTGACGGTGCTTATGAAATCAATGTACAGGACTCTAACAAGCTTTTAAAAAGACAGAATAATGTAGAAAATGTCAGAACGCATAGCACGTGGTAAAGGTGAGTACTGGTTGGAAAAACTTTTGTTACTGTACACTACGACTGTCTGCGGGCATTTATTGAACATACAGGCAGCAAATGAACATACAGGCAGCAACTGTGTCATCATGTAAAGCATATTCATTAGAGTTCTTACTGCTGGTTAGCAAAAAAGAAAATACTGGAAAACGCTCCTTTATAATACCATAATACCTGACTTTTAATCCACCACAGACATGAAGTGTAAATAGATGAGATTAGGTCCTTTCCTGAAGTTCAATAAATTTGTTTTGAAGTGCAAATTTCAGATTATTCCTGTTGTTTCCAAAAGCAGGCTCTTTTGAAAGCAAATAAAGGCCTGTAATGGCCTGGTAAATGGCAAAACACGTAACTGGATGCCTTGGGATGGAGGAAAAGGAGGCATCACTTCATGGGTTTTTCCAAGCACCATCCCAAGGTAAGGGCTTCCCTGGTGGCTCAGTCAGTAAAGAATCCGTCTGCAATGAGAAAGACCTGGGTTTGATCCCTGGGTTGGGAAGTTCCCCTGGAGAAGGAAATGGCAACCCACTCCAGTTTTCTTGCCTGGAGAATCCCCACGGACAGCGGAGCTGGCGGGCCACAGTCCACGGGATCACAAAGAGTCGGACACGACTGAGCGACTAAGCACACACATCCCAAGGTCAGTGTGGGAGAGGCTGTCTGGGGGAAGCTCAGTCCAGACAGAGAGCTATGTATTCTGACAGTTTTGGGCATAAGCATGAGAAGGAGAACGGCAGAATGAAATAAGCCACAAAGTAGGGGAACAAACAGAAAATTCTCAGTGTTGAAACTGTGAGCCTTGGATACTGTCATCCTAGTCAAAAGTAAACCAAGGCTGGGGTTCCTGATGATCCTTCTGGGGTTTCTGTGAGTATCCCACAGTAAAGGGGATGCAGTTCCTCAGATACAAAAGGCTGCACATGATATGATTCCATTCATATGCGGAAATACGCAGAAGTGGTAAACCCAGAGAGACAAAAAGCAAATTGGTGCTGCCAAGAGCTGGAGGCAGGGGGTGGGGCTGAGTGCTTGACGGTGACCGGGTTTCTTTTTGAGGTGATGAAAATGTTTTGGAACTAGATAGAGGTGGTAGGTGTACCACACTGTAAATGTGCTAAATACCACTAACTGTGAACTTAAAAATGGTTCATTTTATGCTATGTAGATTCTACCTCAATTTTGTTTATTTTTATATCTATAGTTAATTTTGATATTGTTATTCCCCAGTTTGATTCTCTTCATTTCTTCCAGTGGATTCAAACTGTCATACAGTGTCAGTCCCTAACTCTAATATATTTTCATTCTGTGCCCCTCCTCTGCACTGTGTGTGTCAAAGAAATATTGCATTTCTATGTCATATGCTCAATTGCACAATCTTATATTGTTTAATGCAATTATTTAAAAATTCTTTTCACTCATTTCGATTTAATCTTTTTATACAGTTTTGAAAAGTTACTTTCCATTTCAAATTATTACAAAATATTGGCTACATTCCCTGTGTTGAACAATATTGACCTGAATTTTAGAAGCAGAGGGAGACAGGAAGGAAGGACAGGAGGAAGGAGGAAGAGAAGGAAAGAAGGAAGGAAGGGGGTGAGTTTCAAGGGGAAGGAAGGACGTGTGTCCAAAATGAGAGAATGGGGTGAGAGAAACCCAGGGCCCTGGGGACTCCAGGGTCTCAGTGGAACTCCAGCGCGGGCTCAGCTGAGTCCCAGCTTGCTGCGGTGACCGGACAAGAGTGCCCTGCCTGAGGGAAGAGGCAAGGGCAAGGCAGCAAGGGCACCGGGAAAAGACGGCTGGAAGCAGGCTGGGAAAGGAGGAAACGCAGAGCTGACAGGAAACTGCAAGTTAGGGCTGACAGCACACTCATCTGTTTAGACATAAAAGGTAGAGAAATGCTGAACTAGAAAGAAGGAGGGAGGGCAGCGACATGCTGAACTGAAGAGGAGGAGGGAGGGCTGGAAGGGCAACCAGCAGAGGGGACGTGAGGGGATCCCTGAGGAAGAGCCAGAGTGCCTCAGTGCCTGCTCCCACACGAAGGAAGAGAGGACCAGCTATAGGATGTGTCCTGTGAACGCAGTGGCACAGTCACCAAGGAGTGAATGAATGGAAAAAAGAAGGACGTTTTAAGTAATATAGATACTGGGGTAGAACACTACTTGCTGACTCATAAGAAATTTGACTTTCAGAGGTTTCTGCTTGGCTTCAAGCAGCTTCACCGTCTCGTTTTGTGTCATTTGTTGGGTGGAAGATCACGGCCTCTCAGTAACAGCCAATTAACCTGCACCTTCATGACCGCGATCCAGACACAGATGGCTTATCATCTGCTTCAGAGAGTCAAGGCAGGATACCCCAATCGATGCATCCACGTTTACTAAACACCTCTGTGTGCTAGACCTGGGCTCCCAACCCAACGGGGCACTGACTCTGCCTCCCAGGGATCCTGGGAAGCACAGCAGGGTTATTTCTCTGCTGTCAGAGGGGCTGGGGGCTCCGATGGCTTCCTCTTCGTAGCAGACAGTAGAGAAAACCCGCACTCAGCGAGAAAGGCCTGTGGTCAAATCTCAGTTCCACTTGTAACCGCACTTGTGACTTAACCATTTGGGGGCCTCAGTTTTCTTACCTGTAGAATGGGGATGCCATCTACTCAAACGGTGGCTAGGGGAATAAGTAAAATAGTGTCTGTAATGTATCTAGGCAAACAGTTGGCTATAGTAGGTTCTTGACATAAAGTAGCTGTTTTTAATTAAATGTGAACATATGGGGTGTGGGACCTGCATTCTGACCAAAGAGGAATGGCCTGGGGACAGAAGCCAGAGAAAGCATAGCTCCTGGGAGGTGGAACTACAGGATGGGGGCTGGGTGAAGTACAGGTAATGTAATAGATTATGTAATAGGGGAGGCTCAGTAATAAGGGAGGCTAGGCAGAGGCTGGGGACTCACCTGTAAGGGAAGGGGCACCTCTGTCTATGCTAAGGAATTGAGCTTGACTTTGTGGGTAGGAAGGCAGTACATGGAATCTCCCACCCAACCCCCTCTGCCACAGTCACCATCAGCTCTTCTGGCACCTTGTACTCTCCAGACCTTTATAGAAATGACGGACATCAACTCTAGGACACTGACGTGCTTTGATGAGGGAGTCTCACTTATACTGCTTGGACAAAGGAATGTAAAACTGGTTAATGAACTCAGGAATTTCTCAAGTATCTGCTGAGTGAACATCTGTTCTAGATGCCAAAGGGATAAATGGAAGTTTATAATCTTTGCTGGGGGATGACAGACCCACAAAGTGGAAAACCCACTTTGCAGGAAAGCCAAAACAAGTGGAGACAAGTCTGAGAGCGCTTTGAGAAACCTCAAACTGGTGGGTAAGGCTTGTCCTGGAAGGATTTCCTATGGCTGGGGTCTCTCGACTCCTTCCATCAGATACAGGTGGTTAAGACACACATTGCTTAGAATTGCAGGTGCTCAGTGATAATAAAAAGCAGAGCTATTTTTGATTGATTTCATGGGGCTTTAAACTCTCCAAAGACAAGGTCCTACCTATTTCTTGCATCCAGGATCCCCTCCTCCTTTTGGAATTTAGGTACAATGTCTCTGAGACTTAGTTTCAGAATTGGCAAAAGAGAATAAACATGTGAGAGGGTGAAAAGAGACAATGTGTAGTGAAAATGCCTCTGGGACCAGGGTTAAACACAGAATACAAACTTAACAAGAGTGCCTTTTCTTCTCTCATCCTCTTTCTTCTCTCCCTCATAAAGTGGTCCCAGAATCCAGCGTAGATGAATTGGCCAATGTTATTCAGCTCTATCTACAGCAGCATCTTAGCATGCACCATTCAGGTGGATGTGTGTAACAAGCATGGGGAACAGCAGTCTGAACTTCACTCCCTAACAAGAGGCCAAAAACCTTCCTAGGGAATCCACTGTAAAGAAAGGTGGCACAGAGGATGCAGCATCTGTCTCCTCTATCTCACCATCCAAATCTCAAACAAAATTTGTGTTCTTAAGAGCACATCCCAGAATAAATCTATAAAGTGATATCTGACATCAATGTTACCATATGCAATTTTTCAGGAGTTCTCTGCTTTCCCAAATGTCACAACAGATAATGTGCATGTTATCCACAGGCAGGCCAGAAGTTGCTGTGGGCCTCTCAGTGTTCTGAAAAGCATCACCTCCAAACTCGCCCTGAGCAAAGATGGAGAGCAAAGAAAACACTTTTCTGTCACCTCTCTGTCTCCAACTGCCTGTATTCCTTCCAAGTTGTGAAAACAATACAGAGTACACAATGTTTCACAGATAATAAGAAAAACATCTAGCATTTGTGGGAGAGGCGGAATAAAAGTGGGTCTGAAAGCTTACAAAGTTCTATCGCTATAAAGAAAGAAAAGCATTTCCCCCCTCCCTTTCTATCTAGGGTCTTTCCAGGCTAAAAACAACTTTTCTGCCCTGTTTTTGTTTTTGTTTTTTAAGGGAGAGAAGTTGGAAAATGCATTTATTTGCTCAGGCAGCCAGATACTTAAAAATACACGCAGGGCACAGTAATAAATGTATTCTAGGTGAGAAACCTCCGTCTCCCAACAGATCAGAAACTGAAATGGTTTCATCCCACAGGGGCTGAGGGAGCCGTTTGTGAGGAGCTGGATTGTTGCCTCAACTCACTTGGAAGACTGGGTCCTAGGAAACAAGCAAACAAAGCCCACCGACCACCGCCTCGTGGCATCTAGCGATCACTCGGTATCCCGCACCACGACCACCCCTGATACAAGGCCTGTCTCTGCCCGGCGGGGCGGCAGGTCCTGATTCTCTACTGAACGGGCCACGGGACCAGGCTTTTCTCTACACCCCTTTCCTCGCCTTCAAAATGTGCAAGGAAAGCCGTTTGAACAAAACAAAACTTCAGCGGGAGCGGTTCTCCACCTCATCTTGGAAAAAAAAAAAAACAACCCGGACCGGCTATTGGCGGAGCAACGTGAAACCCCTTTCTTTTCGGGTGGTCCTGGGAGAAACAGGGCCCGCAGTGACAACAAATGCGTCGAGGCCCCTCGGCTTCCCCAAGACAGTCCGAGCCCTCCTCGTCCACCTCCCACTCCCTGCCTCCTCCAAAGTCAGTGCAGAGAGGTCCGAGCCCAGCCCGCAGCGGGCTCCCGGAGAAGGGGCGGTCAGGGGGTACCCCCGGGGTCCCGCGGAGGCCCGGGGCTGCGGGGCCGGACGGGGAGGGGAGGCCGGGGCCCACGCTCACCTGGTCTGGGGCCTCGGGTGCGGGCCGACCCCAGGGGGCTGCACAGAACGAGCCCCGCGGCCAAGAGCAGCAGCCACCGCGGCCCCATTGTCCCGGGGCTCCGCGCGCTCGGCGGGGCCGGAGCGGCGCGGCTCGGGGAGGCTGGCCCGCTGCCTGGCGGCAGCACGCGCGGAATCTAGAGGGCGGCCGCGCGGGCAGACAGAGCGCTCGTCTCAGGGCAGGATGAGGCGGTTCGGCGCGTCTGGCGGCGCCGGTCTGGACAAGGGGCCCCGGGGGCGCGGGCGGGGGCGGGGCACGCGAGCCCCGGGCTGGGAAGGGCGCCCCCCGGCGGCCAGTGTGCGCCTCGGCGCGGCCGCAGCCCGCCCGCGGTTCCTCCGCTGTCGCCGGGGCTCGGCGATCTAGCCGCCCCTCCTCGCGCTTCGGGCCACCCGCCCCGCGGGGAACGCGGGTGAGAAGTCGTTTCCTCGGCCCGTCGACGTGGGCCCGCGACCTATCAGCCGCTCACCCGGGGAGCACGGACTTGAGCGGAGAACCTCGGGTCAGGGCCGCGCCCCGCGCCGGCCCCGCGGTCGCCACCAGCGCGTCTCGCCCGGGCCCGACTCCGGCCGAGCGCTGCGCCGCATTGGGAAACACAGGAGCCTGGCCACAAGTGTTAAAGCGACTTGTGCTTTTGTAACTCGGGGTTAGTGGATTTGAAAGTTTATACTGTAGATACAGGGTGGCCCGCGGATGAGAAGAAGCTCTTCGCTTTGAACCGAATTTTTGACGCTTCTTATTCGCTTGCCTTGATTTCGCTCCTTAGATATTTCATACGTCTGGCCCTTATTTCTTCGACACGCGGGCTGCGAGTGGGTATAGAAACATCTGGTCCCAGGAGCCGGGCGCGGCTGCAGCTTCTTGGCTCGAATCCGAGCTCTCCGCGGAGGCGCGCGCCGGCTCCACCTGCGCCGCGGTGCGCGGAGGCGGGCGGGCTGGGCTTTCCCCGCGCCTCGTGAGAAAGGGACGCCCGGGGGCCCGAAGCGCCCGGTGACTCTTGAGGCCGCTCACACTTTCCCGGGTTTGATAGTTTGGCCAAGTTCAAGGCGCAGGGCGGAGACCCTCGAGCCTCTGGCCGGGGGCCCCCTGGAGGACGAAGCTCCGCGGGCAGGAGCGGGCCGACGGTTTCGTTTGGAGAGCGTATCTGCTGAGCGCGTCTTTCAGACCGCAAAGGGAAACGGGTCCCCTCGAACGGCCCTTTCTGGGAAAGGTTGCCCGCAGCCCTTTCTCCTCCCAGATGTGGGGGCGTGTTCTGCACCCTGGGGCTGATAAACTGCTGTTGAGACTCACTTGACGGGTTTCTAAGCTTTTTAAAAAGCTATTCCTCGAGGAGAGCCCTGAAACCTAAAGCTGCCAAGACCATCTGGTTCTTCCCTTTCCCCCTCATCGTTCTCAGTGCACAGCGCCCTGTTGTACACAGACGTTGCTCAGTAAATTACTGAATAACCTAACTAAATAACGCTGTTAAAAATGCTTATTCAATTCTCCGGGGGAAAGATATCCAAGCGTAGGTGTAAACCATGAAAATTACATACTTCTCCACTCTATCGACATACTGTTTTTCAGCATCCCTCCCTAAGATGCTATTGGTTTTAAAAAAGTCATTTTAAGTAGAAGCAAGAAAAAACAAAATGCTGCCAGTTAAACTGTGACATGCCTTTGCTTGTAAGAAACATCTCAATTTCATGACTGTTTAAACACGAAGAAAGAACATCTCAGAATCAATGGTGGCGATTTAGTCGCTAAGTCCTGACCAACCCTTGCGATCCCATGGACTGTAACCCATCAGGCTCCTCTGCCTACGGGATTTCCCAGGCAAGCATACTGGAGTGGGTTGTCATTTCCTTCTTCAGGAGATCTTCTCGACCCAGGGATTGCACCTGAGTCTCCTGTATTGCAGGAGGATTATTTACTGACTGAGCCACCAGGGAAGCCCCCAGAATCATGAAATACAGTGTTAAATATAAAATTAATATGTGCAGCCAAATATAACAGTTCAAGGATATAAAATGAAAAGTAGAAGTATCTTCAGCCTTCCCTTCTAAGAACCACATCTGCATGATGACCACTGTTCAAAGTTTCTGTCCGTTTTCAAGAAACTGTAATCACATACATGTATGTATGTATGTGAAAGTGAAAATCCGCTCAGTTCTGCCTGACTCTTTGTGACCCCATGGACTATATAGTCCATGGACTTCTCCAGGCCACAGTACTGGAGTGGGTAGCCTTTCCCTTCTCCAGGGGATCTTCCCAACTCAGGGATCGAACCCAGGTCTCCCACATTACAGGCGGATTCTTTAGCAGCTGAGCCACGAAGGAAGCCCATGTATGTATGTACAGCCTTGAAAATGAAATAACACTCTGAGTACACTTTTAAATTTTATGTTTCATTGGTGGAAAATGTTTTTAACCATTTTCTAAAACTGTGAAGTTTAAAATAATTTTTTTTTTCTTTTTTTGCCTTAGTTATTAGAATAGAGCCTGGTAGGCTACAGTCCATAGGGTCACACACAGTCAGACACAACTGAAATGACTTAGCACATTAGAGCAGAATGTGCCTCTAGTGACAAAAAAAAGAGCTTCGGAAATAATGAAATGCTTAAATTCTTTGTGTGTATTAACTGAAATATCTTTTAGGGTGAGACTGAAATACACCAAGCAAAGAAGAAGAGTGGAATAGAATGAGGTATTTCCTCTTCACTTTAGTATTTTCTAAAGATTGTGGATTGCTAATTGAGCAGCCACCAAAAATTGAACTTGCCTTCAAAAACTTGCCTTCAGAAACAGTGGTTTTGACTTACAGAACACACAAGTGCAGGTTCCTGGACCCCATCCAAGGCCTATGAAGTCAGATTCTACATTTTTACAAGCACCCTCAGGTGATGGGTTGTATCTGAGGGGTTTCAGACCAAAGTTTTCAGTAACAACATTCTAAGACAGGAAGATCCCCTGAAGGAGGGCATGGCAATCCACTCCAGTATTCTTACATGGAGAATCCCATGGACAGAGGAAGCTGGTGGGCTACAGTCCATGGGGTCGCAGAGTCCGACACAACTGAAGCAACTAAGCTCGCATGCGTGCACATTCTAAGACAGGGTTCTCCAGTCTTTTTGGACTCTGGGAGAAGGCGACGGTGGGATGATTTGAGAAAATATCATTGAAACATGTATATTATCATATGTGAAATAGATCACCAGTCCAGGTTCGATGCATGAAACAGGGTGCTCATGGCCGGTGCACTGGGATGACCCAGAGGGATGGGATGGGGAGGGAGGTGGGAGGGGGGCTCAGGATGGGGAACACATGTACACCCATGGCTGAGTCATGGCAATGTATGGCAAGACCACTACAATATTGTAAAGTAATTAGCCTCCAATTAAAATAAGTAAATTTAAATAAAAAAAAATAAGACAGGGTTCTCAATCACCTGAATCAGAATCACCTGGGAGGCTTATTAACCCCTCCCCCCCACTGCTAAGTTCCATTTCTAGATTCAGTGGGTCTGGGAAATGGACTGAAAATTTGCATTTTTAACCAGATCCCAGGTGATGCTGAGGCTGCTGAAGACACACCTGAAAACAACTGCTTTGAGAGAGAAAAAGAACTGAACAGGATTCCATATACTTTGTATTCTTTCTTTAAATGATACGATGTTTCAAGCATAGAAAACTACAGAACCTAATACCCATGGCATTTACATATACAGTATTGTTTAAGATTGTTTGTCTACACTTTTCTGATTCCATTGTTTTTCTCTGCTCAGAAGAATAACTTTCTCATCCATGTTATTGCACGTTTACTATAATTGTGTTTCCCCTCAATTTTTTTTTCAGAATAGCTCTGTATGTTTTAAATATTTACACAGAGTAACATACTTTAAGAATATTTTTGCAGTTTGCATTTTTAAAAATTTGCCTATTTGATACATGTATATCTAATTTTTTAAATCTATAGCATTTTCTTATATTATATACCACATTTTATTCTTCTAAAGCCATCTATTTTATCTATAGTTTTGACCTCAGTTTCATTCCTTATATAATGTATTTTTGCTTTTTTTCCCTTTAATGAATCTGGCCAAAGGTTGGAAATGACCAGTTTTTTTTAAATGCCTGTCTTGTTTTGTTGCTTTTATTGTTTATTTCTTACATCCTTAATTTTCACACCGGCTTTAAAAATTTCCATCTTTCTACTTCCTTTGGATTTACTCTTAATTCTCCTAACTTTTTGAACTGTTTAGCTTAATTTTCACTTCTCCCTAAAATGACCACTTCAGCTGCATTTTGTAAGTTTTGATATGTTCACATATGCATCTCAGGTAGAAATATTTTGTCAACTTCATTTTATCTTCTTCAATCCGTAAGTTATTAGAAGTTTTGATTACATTTCCAATTTTGTATTATGGTCTGTTGGTGATATTCTGTTTTCTCTACAAAAATTCATGTATTTGTGTGCTCTTTAGAGCTTCTTGCAAAACATATCAATCTCTCTACTTCATTTGTTCCCGGTTACCCATACCAAAATGTTTTCGTTGCCAGTTTTAGAGCAAATACGTGCAGCTTATCCGGAGCATCAAACTAACCTAACCAGAGATGGCTACCTAACATGTTAATATTCCCCAGAAATGAAATCTCCTTGTTGCAGCATCACTCAAATCACTCACAACCACTTGATTGTGGTTCCCAGTTTTCATTTTCTTTGAACTTGTCTGGCACTAAAATGAGTCACTAGCTATCCTCTCATAGTGTTTTTGGTGTTTAATAGTGTGTTTAAAACAAACATGCTATACAAATGGTGAAAGTTTTAAGCCCAAGATTCCATGAAAGCAGTTTTATTTAAACCCATTAGATGACCTACCTCCTTCAGCTATTCCACTTAGCCCTCCTCTGTCTGAAGCCCTCTAAGGACAACACTATATCCCGAGAACTTGCCTTAGTAATTTCCTTTTGGAAGCTAATGGTGATGATATCCAGGCTTCAATGATGTAAGATCAAGTTGTATTCAAATTAGATATTCAATTCTCCAGGTTTTGTGCAGATATCTCTACATTCATTTTTTAAGCAAATTCAGTTTAGTTCAGTTGCTCAGTCGTGTCCGACTCTCTGCGACCCCATGAATTGCAGCACGCCAGGCCTCTCTGTCCATCACCAACTCCCGGAGTCTACCCAAACCCATGTTCATCGAGTCGGTGATGCCATCCAACCATCTCATCCTCTGTCGTCCCCTTCTCCTCCCGCCCCCAATCCTACCCAGCATTAGGGTCTTTTCCAATGAGTCAACTCTTCGCATGAGGTGCCCAAAGTATTGGAGTTTCAGCTTCAACATCAGACCTTCCAATGAACACCCAGGATTGATCTCTTTTAGGATGGATTGATTGGATCTCCTTGCAGTCCAAGGGACTCTCAAGAGTCTTCTCCAACACCACAGTTCAAAAGCATCAATTCTTCGGCACTCAGCTTTCTTCACCGTCCAACTCTCACATCCATACATGACCACTGGAAAAACCATAGCCTTGACTAGACGGACTTTTGTTGGCAAAGTAATGTCTCTGCTTTTCAATATGCTATCTAGGTTGGCCATAACCTTCCTTCCAAGGAGTAAGCGTCTTTTAATTTCATGCCTGCAGTCACCATCAGCAGTGATTCTGGAGCCCAAAAAAGTAAAGTCTGACACTGTTTCCACTGTTTCCCCATCTATTTCCCATGGAGTGATGGGACCAGATGCCATGATCTTAGTTTTCTGAACGTTGAGCTTTAAGCCAACTTTTTCACTCTCCTCTTTCACCTTCATCAAGAGGCTCTTTAGTTCTTCTTCACTTTCTGCCATAAGGGTGGTGTCATCCGCATATCTGAGGTTATTGATATTTCTCCCGGCAATCTTGATTCCAGCTTGTGTTTCTTCCAGCCCAGCGTTTCTCATGATGTACTCTGCATAGAAGTTAAATAAGCAGGGTGACAATATACAGCCTTGACGTACTCCTTTTCCTATTTGGAACCAGTCTGTTGTTCCATGTCCAGTTCTAACTGTTGCTTCCTGACCTGCATACAGGTTTCTCAAGAGACAGGTCAGATGGTCTGGTATTCCCATCTCTTTCAGAATTTTCCACAGTTTATTGTGATCCACACAGTCAAAGGCTTTGGCATAGTCAATAAAGCAGAAATAGATGTTTTTCTGGAACTCTCTTGCTTTTTCGATGATCCAGCGGATATTGGCAATTTGATCTCTGGTTCCTCTGCCTTTTCTAAAACCAGCTTGAACATCTGGAAGTTCACGGTTCACGTATTGCTGAAGCCTGGCTTGGAGAATTTTGAGCATTACTTTACTAGCATGTGAGATGAGTGCAATTGTGCGGTAGTTTGAGCATTCTTTGGCATTGCCTTTCTTTGGGATTGGAACGAAGACTGACCTTTTCCAGTCCTGTGGCCACTGCTGAGTTTTCCAAATTTGCTGGCATATCGAGTGCAGTACTTTCACAGCATCACCTTTGAGGATTTGAAATAGCTCAACTGGAATTCCATCACCTCCACTAGCTTTGTTCTTAGTGATGCTTTCTAAGGCCCACTTGACTTCACATTCCAGGATGTCTGGCTCTAGGTGAGTGATCACACCATCGTGATTATCTGGGTCATGAAGATCTTTTTTGTACAGTTCTTCTGTGTATTCTTGCCACCTCTTCTTAATATCTTCTGCTTCTGTTAGGTCCATACCATTTCTGTCCTTTATCGAGCCTATCTTTGCATGAAATGTTCCTTTGGTATCTCTAATTTTCTTGAAGAGGTCTCTAGTCTTTCCCAATCTGTTGTTTTCCTCTATTTGTTTGCACTGATCGCTGAGGAAGGCTTTCTTATCTCTCCTTGCTATTCTTTGGAACTCTGCATTCAGATGGGAATATCTTTCTTTCCTTTTCTCCTTTGCTTTTCGCTTCTCTTCTCTTCCCAGCTATCTGTAAGGCCTCCTCAGACAGCCATTTTGCTTTTTTGCATTTCTTTTCCATGGGGATTTTCTTGATCCCTGTCTCCTGTACAATGTCACGAACCTCTGAAATAGTCGATCTGTAATCAAGGAATCCTATTTCTGCATTTTGTTGACACAAACCTCCACTGGTATTTTGAGTTTAGAAGTAAAGTTAATCATTTCTAGTGGGTCAACAAGGCGTTTCCCCTAATTACACCATGGACAGAATGGTAGACTATCCTAGTGGTTTGGGGTGCTAGGAAAATGTCAAATTCAGTATCTGTTCAAAAGAAAGAACAGAAACTTTTTCCAAGTTATATAAGGTGAACTCAGTATCTTTCTCTTCTCATATCTGTTCACTTCCCCTCTGAATTAGTGAGGATTCTCTGCAGAAACAGAATCAATATGATATATAGAGATAAATATGTAAGAGGAGATTTATTATTGGAACTGGCTCATTTGGTTATGGAAGCCAAGAAGTCCCACCATGATCTGCAGTCTGTAAGCTGGTAACCAGGAAAGCTGGGGTATAATTCAATGAGTCCAGAGGCCTGAGAACCAGGGGAAGTGATGGTGTCGTTCCCTGTCTGAGACTGAAGGCCTGAGAATTGGGGGGCTGCTGGTGTTAAGTCTCACAGTCTGAAGGCTTGAGAACCAGGAGCTCTGATGTCCAGAGCAAAAGACAGATGTTTCAGCTCAAGAAGACCAAGAGGAAAAAAAAAATAAGAGAATTTCCCCTTCCTGCACCTTTTTGTTCCTTTTGGGCTCTTAACAGATTGGATGATGCTTGTCCACACTTGTGAGGGTGATCTTTATTTATTTGGCTTTGCTGAGTCTTAGTTGTGGCATGTGGAGTCTTTCATTGTGGCATGTGGGATCTAGTCCCCCAACTAGGGATCAAACCTGGGTTCTCTGCATGGGAATGTGGAGTCTTAGCCACTAGACCACCAAGAAGTCCCACGGTAAGTATGATCTTTACTCAGTCTGCAGATTCAAATGCTTATCTACTTTGGAATTACCCTTACAGATATACTCAGAAATAATATCCTACTAGCTATCTGGGCTCATCCTTTTGACAGGACAAGTTGACACAAAATTAACCATCACACCCTCCAATGTATTTTAGCTAAGAGAGTTTACACTCTAAGGAAACAACAGTGAGGCAACCTAGAGAATCTGTATGAGTTATTTTATTTGGAGAGTGCATATACACTGTTAAACTGAGATAACCGGTAACCATTCATATTTTTGGGGCCACTGGGAGGAGGGAAGAGGGATTCCACCTTGAAGATTGTCAGCCATCGTAAGGCAGGATGGAAACTGGGCTTGAACCCTGTTAACCATCGTTAAAGAAAAAGCAGGAAACCCCCACCTCACAGGTGGCAAAGACTGGAGGTAAAGGTCAGGTTGTCTCAGATGATAGTGCCTGCACCTGCACGTTGTAATTGTTCATTCTTCCGCACCTGCATGTTGTAAAACTATTTACTAACGTGTAACCAGTCATGTAGCTGAGGATATAAAACCGAGTCCTCCGAAATCATTTGTTGGGACCCATTAGCGTGATAAACCGTACTCCACTGTCTCGAGTGTCCTCCGAGGAGTGTTTGCGATTCCGGATTCTACAACAATACAAGTCCAAAAGCCATACTGGGGTGCCTGAGAGGTGGTGGGGATCTGTCTCCCCCTCAGCCCCATGGCAGGGTCCAGGGCTGGGTGTCTCTATGTCCCTGCCATTGACAAAGCACTGCCAGGGCTCTGAATGTAAAGCAGTGCCTGTAACAGTCTCTGTCCTCTGGAGCTTAGAGGATGACTTAGAAGGCTCTATCTTAACCTGTTAGTAAATCTTGGTTTCAGTAACACAGGCAATGGATTGTTTACAAAGCTGATCAGCAGTTAGACCACCTGATACACACTAGAATCTCTCAGAATACAGACAACTTTCACCATTCAGAGTTTTGTGGTTTGCCTCTTGGAGTGTTGAGGAGTACCACAAACTCCTACTTGACCACAGCCTGAGCTGTAAAAACGACATCATGAATAACACCTCCAGTTAGTGCCTGAACACACACAGATACACCAACATGTATCTCGTGACATAAGGGAGATGTGTGTTAAAAATCCAAATTGAGTTGAACAAATTTGAAGATCTGATTGGCTTTATTCAGAGATTCAAGAATCAGACAGCAGCTCCTGTAGCAACTAGAGGGGAACTCCAGAGGGTCTTTCAAGAAGGTATTAGCAACAGAAAAGAGAGGATTTGTTTCAAGCCAGGCCATCTTCTTCTGGGGGAAGGGAACTGCAGGGGTCTTAACCATACGGATTAGCTCCACAGTTGAT
The DNA here is from genome assembly GCF_054371585.1 of Giraffa tippelskirchi. Lineage (NCBI taxonomy): Eukaryota > Metazoa > Chordata > Mammalia > Artiodactyla > Giraffidae > Giraffa > Giraffa tippelskirchi. The sequence continues at coordinate 74,751,983 of NC_137281.1, read as the reverse complement.
CCAAAAGTTAAGATTGACTGTTTTATGGGTCACATTTCTGGGCAAGGTTAAAACTGCAGTCAAGTCTTGCTTTGCTGTGATGGGAGTAGGGAGAAAAAAATCAATTCATTTGGGGTCTGTCATTTTTTTTTTTTTTTAACATATGTCATGTCAGACAATGTTTTCACTGATTTGGTCTCTTTCTTCATCACAAACCTCCAGAATATTAAAGTATGCAAAGGCTTTCCCTCTTGTGGAGATCACTAGAGCACATTCTTTGAGAGTAGCTAGAATCCTGTGATGTCCTTTCTGAGTTCTAGGTGCTAAAGAGTGGAATTCAGGGCTTCTCTGGTGGTTCAGTGGTAAAGAATCCACCTGCCAATGCAGGAGATGGGTACAATCCCTGATTCACGAAGATCCCACATGCCTCAGAGCATAAGCCCATAGGCCACAACTATTGAGCCTGTGCTCTATAGCCCAAGGAACTGCAGCTTCTGAAGCCTGAGCGCCCTAGAGGTGATGCTCTGCAACAAGAGAAGCCATGGTAAAGAGATGCCTGCGCACTGCGCTGCAACTAGAGAAAAACAAACAAACAAAAACAACCCCCTGCAGCAATGAAGACCCAGCACAGCCAAAAATAAATTAAAAATTTTTCTTTTCTTTTTTTTTTAAAAAGGAGTTCGGGGGACACATGATCTCTCTCAGCATTTCAGACCAAAAATAATTTGTTAACAGTGGAACCACGATCAAACATACATCAAGATACAGGAGTCAGCTATGTAAAAATGAAGTTAAGTGTTTCAATTGCTATGTGTCTTTAAAGCAAAACCAGTGTTTTCTTTCTTCTTCCTAGGAGTAAGGAAAGCTTTGAGCCCTGGGGAGGAAGCTGGTGAAGGGTAGCAGAACAGGCCACCCTAAATAGGCCTCTTGGACATAATCTTATACTGAGAAACTGCAGACACAGGAGAAGCTCTGAGAGCAGAGTGGAAGTTCTGTGTAAAGGAAATTGTAAGGGAAATTCACATTAGAAAGGGGGCTTGCCAGGAAGAGTGCTATTACCAGAGATAACTTTTCCCAGTCTTATCTGCAGGGCCTATGTTTCCTCTTCTCACCTTCCGGAGAATTGCCCCCACTCCCAGCTTCCTCACATCTTTATCTTAGTTGAAGATAGTGTCTAAGGTGGTGTGTGTGTGTGTTAGTTGCTCAGTCGTGTCCGACTCTTTGTGATCCCATGGACTGTAGCCTGCCAGGCTCCTCTGTGCATGGAATTCTCCAGGCAAGAATACTGGAGTGGGTTGCCATTCTCTTCTCCAGGGGACCTTCCTGACCCAGGGATCGAACCTGGTCTCCTAAACTGCAGGCAGATTCTTTACCATTTGAGCTACCAGGGAAGCCTGTCTAAGGTGGTAGCTTGAGCCATTTGGGGGATTTTTATGCAGTTTTCCTGAGTATCTCCCATGTATACATGAGGCATACATGTTAAGCAACTATTTGTTTTTCTCTTGTTAATAAATTTATCACAGGGAGTCTCAGTGAAGAACTCAAAGGGTATAGGGAAAATTATTTTCTCTCCCCTTCACTGCCCAAGAGTCCTAGTGGCTCAGGGTTGTAAGGAACAACTGTGCCCTGATGTCGGGGTGGTTCAGTCTTCCTGAGAAAGGTGCAGCCCTTGGCTCCAACAGTCTTTGCACCCATGCCTCCACTGGCTCCTTGTCCTCCTTACCTGCTTCCTTCTGGGGGTCACTCATTCATTCATGTCCCTTCAAGATTTCAAACAAGTAGCAATTGGTAACATCTTCAACAATAACCTCATCTTGTGGGCCAAGAGAAAACATTCACAGCTTTCCTTGAGGGTGTTGCCATGATACAAAGATCTTCATCCATACAAATAATACTCAAGCATGTCACTCAGTGTTGAAATAAGTTAAGACAAGCCCCTTTTTGAGACACTGCTAAAGGTTGGCTTTTATCTCTAAACATCTTCCCCTAATTTTGGCTCCTCTTGTACATTTGCACTTGAAGTCTTTCCTAGAGGATGAAGAAGGAAGTTTAAGTTACCACCTACTTCCTACAGGTTCCTGTTCCTCACCTAATGCTAGTTGGAGGAGCCAGGGTTTAGTCTCAAGGTGAAGTTAACTGTATGTTTACTTGATTCCTTTGATAGAAGTCTGTAGTAAAGGTAATGCATTAAAAAACCCACCTCTACAAACTGTTGAGACAACATTGTTTCAAGGTATTTACCTCTGTCAAAAATCTGTATAACCTGAAACCATTATTAAAGTAGCAGATTCTACTTTTTTAAATTTGAATTTTCCAAATTCTGTCTTACCTGCAAGTTTGTTTGTGCCAAACGTGTGCATGTGTGTTCAGTCGTGTCCAACTCTTTGTGACCCCGTGGACTGTAGCCCGCCAGGCTCCTCTGTCCGTGGGATTTCCCAGGCAAGAACACTGGAGTGGGCTGCCACTTCCTTCTCCAGGGGACCTTCCCACCCAGCGATGGAACCTGTCTCTTGTGTCTGTTGCACTGGTGGGTGGATTCTTTACCACTGGTGCCATCTGGGAAGCTTATGCCCAATGAGCACAGGCTAAGCCACTTTCTCAGTATTCGGCAATCCCCATGGAACATAAAGCCTGTTGAATGAACGAACTGAGTATAAAGTGTCAGGGGTACACTGGTCAGGGGTAGCCTGAGAGTCTGGATTACTGTAGTTGTAGAGACAGCTGACTCGTCGCCAGGTTTCTTTACAGCTAGAACCCCGGGTTTTCACTGGGCACGTGGCTGCTGAGTTACAGTTACAGACCTTACTGCCCAGCCTCTCCTGAAGCTAGCTGTGGCCATGTGTCTAAGTCTTGGCCAATGGGAAGTAAGCAGAAATAACACATGGAACTTGGAACAAAAGGACTTGCCCTGGACTTCTTTCCCTGAATCAGTGACAAGGACAGAGCCAAATGGCCAGCCCGTGTCCCTGTAACTTAGAGGACTGCTCGCTTACCACTGAGCAGACAGACTTCCACCTCGTCTCAGCCACAGGGTTTGGATCTTTTGGTTACAGCAGCCACTCTTGAAAGGGAGCCGAATATGTATCTCCTCTGTAGAAGGAGTACTTCAAGCTGGCTATTTTTGAAAAACAGCAGATATAGGAGAAGTTCTGGAAACCAAGCAGTTACCCTTTTGTGAAAGACATTTACATTTATAAGGGGAATCGCGATCTGTTCAGGGTATTTCCTTCTCTGTACCAAGATGAGAATGATGACTAAATCTCTAGAAACTCTAATCAGTGAAGAAGGCAGAGACTTAAATCTATATAACTGTACCTTCATTTACAATGCTCTGCCCAATTACCTCCCATAACTGCTTCCTTCCCCTATTGTCCTTTGTCTTTAGCTGGAGATTTAAGGGGGTGGCTTGGGCTATTTGGGGGAGTTACTCAGTTTTTCCTGTGTGTCTCACATGTATGTAGGAGGTATAGGAGTTATTAAACTTCTCTTTTTCTCCTGTTGACCTTTTATTATGGGGGGGTGGTCCTCAGCCAAGACCCTGAAGGATAGAGGGAAAATTATTTTTTTCTCCCTGTAAACTGCATCCTACATAGTACAGGTATGGGTGTATTACAGTTGACCCTTTAACCATTGTGGGGGTTAAAAGCCTCACTCATCCACCCTCCATGCAGTCAAAAATCTGAGTATAACTTTTGACTCCCCTAAAACTTAACTACTAATAGCCTACTGTTGACCTCAAGTCTTACCAATAACATGTGTGTGTGCTCAGTCATGTCTGTCTCTTTGTGACCCCATGGACTGTAGCCCCCCAGGCTCCTCTGTTCATGGGATTTTCCAGGCAAGAATACTGGAGTCAGTTGCCATATTTCCTTCTCCAGGGGATCTTCCTGACCCAGGGATTGAACCTGTGTCTCTTGGGTTTCCTGCATTGGCAGATGGATTCTTTACCACTGTGCCACCTGGGAAGCCCCTTACCAATAACATAAACACTTGATTAACACATATTGTTTATGTTATATGTATTAGACGCTGTAATCTTACAGTAAAGTAGCTAGAGAAAAGGTTATTAAAATCATAAGGAAAAGACATTTACAGTACTGCACTGTATTTATCAATACTGAAAGTTTGTCATAAGATAATTTCTCAGTACCTGTATTGTCTTATATGTTATAAAACACTATAGATGTTATACATCTTATTAACACTAGGTATCAAAACTAAAAAGACGTGAAAAAGAAATTCATGTTTCGTTTAAATTATCTATTGAAAAAAATTCAGATATAAGTGGCCCCACACAAATCAAACCTCATGTTGTTCGAGCATCAGTGGTACTTCTTTTCCCCAAAAGTCCCACCAAGAAGCTTTTCCTACCCACTAAATGATCTGGATTTATTCCGACAAAGGGCAAATTAATGTAATTCAGAAACATTTATTTTACTTAAAACAATTTTTCAAAGAATACATTTAAAAACCATCCAGATACTGATCTTATTGCATTACAAAAACTTGAGAGGCACAATGGAAATATTCAAATAGATTGTGAGGAGTGGAGATGGGGGCCTACGATCGCTGTTCACGGTGTTCCTTAGTCACTTAAAGGCTCTGGGTCCAAGAGTCTTTACCATGAGGCAGTAGTGCACTTCACTGAGTAGGAATAAATCACATAAAATATATACCTTTATACAGAAAGTGTTATTGTACTGTCACTTTCAATTACTTATAAAACTCATTTTGAATTGCACAAAAGTTCTCTTTAAAATCGATAACTCCCAGGAGGCAGGGCTTAGAACCAAGTTATCTGTCTAAATAATTCATTACAAATAATTCAGTTTCCATTTCTCCACAGATCAAAAAAAAAAAAAAAATCTATGAAGAGGTACATTATTCAAATGGGACATTTAAAATTTTTTTCATAGGAAAATAGGTTTACACGTTTGTCCCTAGTCAGCTAAAATTATTATCTCCCTACTTTAAAACAAATCCCAGAATGTCCAAAGATCTAAATCAGAGTACCCACACCACAGTACGACGTGGCAGTGTTCACAGGAATTCATTTTGTGTCTTATTCTACTGCAGTATTGGATTATCAGAAAGGCACATGGGTACATTGTTCGGAACAGTTTTGGTCTTGAAAAAAAAAATCACACGTTTATAAGCAGTGATCTCAATCATGTTTAGAAACAAAAATACTAAACAGATTCATTTCCTAATCCAGGTGATATAGAACCCGAGAGATTTCTGCAGGCACTTCACTTCCCGTAGAATTTCTTGTTCAGCAGGTATATGAGAAGGTTTACATTCACTTTAACCTTATCAAACATTTTCATCACAGCGACGCCTTCATACTGCATCTGAAGTAAATCCTGAAATTGTAAGGAACACTAATCACAGCTTCAGCTTGACGTTTCCCACATTTAAGATACATTCTAGAAGAATTTGTTGACAAAAATAAGATTCAATTGACCTAAGGATCTTGGTGGGGAATCTTATCCTTCAGTGTGCATCAGAATCACCTGCTTTATTAATAAAACACAGGCCAGTTAAAACAGATTGCTGGGCCCCATCCCCAGGAACCTCTGATTCTGGAGCTCTGGGGTAGGGCCCAAGAACTGGCATTTTAACACGTTCCCAAGGGGCGATGATACTGTTGGTTTGGGTGCCATAGTCTGAGAATCACTCATCTCAATGAAAGAAAACAGATTTTTAGGATTGATAAGGACTATATGAGAGAAAACCAACACCGTTAACATTAGATATATAATTACAAGTTTAATTGAAAAACTCAAGACACAGATGTGACAGCAAGATGAGGTATATCCTGTAGAAGAGCCAGTGTTTTCTAAAGTGAGAGTGAGACAACTCCCTGGGGAGCAAAAAGAATATTAGAAACTCTTTATTTTTTTCCCCTCATTCCTTAAGCATTCACATTTTCTGTGTGTTTTATAAAATAAATTTTGAGTAAAGTGCCAAGTGCATGTATACTTTACAAATAAATATGTAGAAATGGGAAGAAATGATCTATTTATTGGTGAAAATTGTGAGACTGACATTTGGAGACCAATGGACAAAGCAACTCCTCCTGATCTAGACAGACTACTTCTGTTCCTGTATTCTGTTCCTCATTGTCGAGTAAGTTTATCACTCTGTGTTTCATCACTGCTGTATGAACAAAGAAAAATTAATAAAGTTTCCTTCATTTACAAATTAATAATTGGGTCACTCCAGTCACACACATGAGACTAAGCAGTAGCATTTTATAATAACACAGGACAGGGGGCCCTTCCCAAACAGAAGATATCATTCCTGAACTGCCCTAGGCTCCTACCCAGGTCTTGTTTTCCTGTTTCTAGTTCTGAAAACTTCTTGCTCCTTAATGATAAAACCTTGTGTCTACAACGAGCACGGCCACCTGCAGAAGTTGGAATCATCTTTGAGAGAACGTGGGGTCTTGCCAGCTTCCTACTCCACTTTCTCAATTATCTCCAAATGCACTCAACTAAAACCCCTCCATTATTTAGATACACTTCTGGGATGGAAATTCCACAGGGAAGTGACGTTCTTTCATCAAGAATGCTTTTGACTATTAAAGGGGGGTTAAGATTCACTTTTCCTTTGGGAAAGGCAACATCTGTTAAAGTCTCGTGGAAAAGAATGAAATCAACATGGTTCAGTTGAGAAGGAATCATGTACAGAGGGAAATTAGCTGGGCCCCCCATGTGGGGAACAGAGGAACTCTGATTGAACTTGTGGTTAAAGACCATATTTTAGTTTTAGCTCCACTATTTGCTATAAGATTGCAACAGCATATAACCTTGCTGAAGTTCTGTTTTTTGTGCATAAACTGGGGTTGACACTGCCAGCTCCACAGGTGTGTTACTGGGTAGATGGGATCAAGGAGTCTGCAAACCCTTTGTAAGCCACTCTTGTCTGGTCAGGATCAACTGGAATTCTGAGACAGGCAGCGGAGCAGAGCAATGAAGGGTTTGGACACCAGGGGCCCCTTCCATAACATGCTTTCTGAACCTCAGTTCTTCACCTGGGAAAAGAGTGCCAAGCCTGCAGCCCTCCATAAACGCCGGCCATCATCTGTATAAGCAGAACGCCTTCATGTAAGTCATGCCTTCCTGTTATGTTCATGGCTGCAGGATATAATCTTTACGAACTGAGGAAAGAGTGGGTTGAAGAGAATCTAGACACATAAAGTTGGAAGGAATCTCCCTTTGTCTCTTTAGAAACAAAGCCCTTGACTCACACTAAAGACCTGGCCATCATATTTCTCTTTCGTAAAATTCACTTCATACTAGAACTGTCTAAAAGCCATACATGACAAGACGTCTGACTTTGTGTCTGACACTCATTTTATACAGGGCCGGCTCTGTGGGCATTCGATTTGTACACAGTCCCCTGATTAGACAAAGGGCCTTGCACTTAAAGTTCTGCTGTCACCATCTTGAAATTCTCACCAATTTTGAGTAAGGAGCTCTGCATTTTCATTTTGCACTGAGCCCTGAAAATTACATAACTGGTCCTGATGATATACACGAATGACTGAAAAAATCTGGAGCATATTAGCCATCTGCAGACAGCTCAGGAGTAACATTTGACAACTGTATGTCTAAGTGAAGGGCGTGAACAGCTAATCCTACTATGGAACTTTAACAAAGGGACAAGTGAAGCTGGGTGTTTGCACCCGTGTTAGAAGGAAGTCCTGTGGAATTCCCAAGGCCTCTCGAAACAGGTGTCTCCTGGTCACTGGTGATTCATCTGTTCAGTAGATGTTGACTGGCCTTGGGTCATTTCCTTCTTGGCAATCCATGATATATCTTTGCTTTAGAGAAGAATCACTAACCAAAGCACATCACTGCATTCTTTTCTCTTCCTCAATTTATCTAAGTGTTCCATGGAGTAAGTCAAGACTTTCAGTTAAATTTTTAAATGGATACATTTAGTGACATTTAAAATACATTAGAAAACTGTTTATTTAAGTATACTTTTCAAAATACATAATATCTTCAATGTTCTCCAATTTACTCCATTATCTCAATGTCTTTATCAAACCATTTAGCTTTTTTTTTTCTTTCTTTTGTTCATTAAGCTTACAAGGAATGCCAGACAGAACAGAAGGGCCCTGGTATTTTACCCCATGGATTAGGGGTGGGGGTCTAACTTCCTTGATCTCAGCCACAGGTCAGGCAGGCAGCAAGCCTAGAATTTAGACCATTCCCAGTGGTTTATCATGATGATTCATGTAGATACATGCAGAATATCTGGGAACCATTTTACAAGTAGTTTGGGGCCCAAGTAAATAGAGGTTATTTCCATTTAAAACCTCATACAAAAAAGAAAACTCAATCACATCTCTAAACTGATCCTGTGCTAAGCATTAAGAAGCTGCTGCTGCTGCTGCTGCTGCTGCTGCTAAGTTGCTTCAGTCGTGTCCGACTCTGTGCGACCCCATAGACGGCAGCCCACCAGGCTCCGCCGTCCCTGGGATTCTCCAGGCAAGAATACTGGAGTGGATTGCCATTTCCTTCTCCAGTGCATGAAAGGGAAAAGTGAAAGTGAAGTCGCTCAGTCGTGTCCGACTCTTAGCAACCCCATGGACTATAGCCCACCAGGCTCCTCCGTCCATGGGATTTTCCAGGCAAGAGTACTGGAGTGGGGTGCCATTGCCTTCTCCGATTAAGAAGCTAGAGTAGATAAATGTTTGCTGCAAACACCCTCCACTTTTTCTTTTTCTTTTGGTGGCACAAACTATTTTCTCAGTTTCTATTCAAGCATATTTGGCTTAAATGTGATTCTTATTTAAAAAAATAGCAATAATTCGGACCACAAACCTCACTTTTCTATTTATAGCCATCTGTTTTGCACAATGTTTTTCTTTCTTGTGATCCCAAAGAATTAACAAAGAAATTTAAGAAACTGATATAAAAATAATTCTAGGAAGGAGAAAGAAAAGGAGAAATGAGATCCAGAAAGTTCCAATCCTGGGTATATGTTATCTTAGAAATGCAATTTCCTAAGAAAAAGAAAGTTTCCAGCCTTTAATCAATAGCTGTTGTTTATATTATTCTTTTCTCTAAGTTTCAAAATGAAAACATGGCTTAGAAAAACTCAATGCTATGGTTTACCATTTAAAAGCAGTTTAAGTTCCAATAAGTTGAAGAACCATAGCTTTAAAAAAATCACCAATACTTAAAGACAGGCAAATAACGGTGGTATTGGTCTACAGCTAAATGCCATTGTTTGTCATGAAGAATGCAAGCAAGGGAAGCCAAGAATAAGCCCCATTATAAAACTCCTCCCAGTCTGCAGGAACTTCAGCTTACCTGAATATTGAGCTGAACCTTCTCCATCTCAACACCCAGGAATTTTGATCTGACATCGAAGATACCCACATCTTCAGTAGATGAGATATCAAATGTAACATTTTTAAACCTAGTGAAGAAAGGACCATTCACACATGTGGAACTGCAAATACATGCTTAAAGCTGAAACGAATGGAATCCTCAGTCAACCTCCTCAGTGAACAGCCTGCTGGGAAAACCCCAAGTAAGTTACCCCAAATCTCCCATCATCTTTTCCTGACTTGGCTCACAGAAACTAGGTTTGATGGCTCCTGTGGAGACCTGTAGCCCACAGAGCACTGAAGTAGGTGCTTTGTTACAAAAGAAAGGCAAAATATGACCCTAGGTCTTAAAGAGCGTAAGATACAGTTGAAATTATATGAGATTCACAGAACTGTAAGTGTTGACTTGTAGGGCTGACAGGACAGTAGTTGTTTAGATGATTACTTTTATGGCAACTTCAAAGGAGAAGAAGCGTTTTCTCTGAGTTGGTCTGAGTCACAGAGAAGGTAGGATGGGATAAACGGAAGGGAAGCCAGGCCTTAGAGGAAGCAGGAGTTATGGAGGAGCACACGCGATGAGTCTGGCTTCCCACAATGGGAAAGGGAGTGATGGAGCATAAGAATCTAGTTCTTTAAAAACAGTGACCTCAAGAGCGTCTGGTGTGGGGCCTGGGAGGAGAGTTTCTCTTGCACTTCTAATACACACAGTAACAGCACACAGCTGGAGTGGCTCTGACCCAGGCAAGGCACCATCTGTGGCTTTCAAATTAGAAAGGTCCTGTGTTTTTTTTTTTAATATTTATTTTTATTTATTTGGTTGCATAGGGTCTTAGTTGTGGCATGTGGGATCTAGTTCCCTGACCAGGGATTGAACCCAGGCACCCTGTAATGGGAGTGCAGAGTCTTAACCACTGGACCACCAGGGAATTCTCAGAAAGGTCCTGTTTTGCAACTGTAAATAACTCTCACTGAGCAAGGCCAAAGGTCAGACTTTTTTTTTTGATTCAACATATTTGTTTATGCCCAGCTACTTGTCTTCTTCAGTTATGGAAGGGGGGATGTTGGGCAATGTGGCAGGAGACATATCCTTGCCTTTTACAAAAGGAACTGATAGAAATAAAAGCTGAATTCTGTGGTCTTTCCTAGGCTTGAAACCCTCTGAGGCTGGGGATGGGGGTGTTTGGCTCAGTCTGGGTCCCTACAGGTCCTAGCACAGTGCAAGGTGTCCCAGAGCACGCAGAACGTTACTGCTGAATGAATGAGGGCCCTGGGTCATTCAAAGCCACATCGCTCCAGCTCCCTGTCTGCCTTTAACAAAATTAATCTATTGTTTTCCGAGCTAGGCAGCAATGGTTTCTAACTTGTCTTCAAACCCAAGGAAATACAAATTGATAGAAATAGTAAACCATTTGCTTTGAAAGCAGGAAGAAAATAACACACTGAGTAAAATGTCCATTTTTTTAAATCCCACTTTCTTAAAAAGACAAAGCAAATAATCTACTTTTGAAAGTGCTTTGGAAAGGCAGCCTTTCATTCTCACCGCTATGACTCAGTACGTTTGGAGGGAAAGGCGAGGCTGGCAAATCCCCACACGCTGGCTAAGCCACGGGAAACTCAACCTCTCGATCAGTGCCAGGCCTGGTGGGAAGCCCAGAGATTACAATACATGTGTTTTCTCCTGTCATCTGAAATCAAGGGGAAGCCCTGATAGACCAAGAGAAGCTTTCTTCAAAGGCCACAGGAAGCTGAATTATTGTGAGTCAGATTTGATGTGCACAATGAGAGGGGGCGTGTGTTCTGTGCAGATTCCGGGTGCCACTCACTGGTTTGCCTGAAGATCGTCTATGTCCAGGAGGACACCCTTCTCCTGCAGCTTTGCAGCTGTGTACCGCACCGGCTTCGCCCGCTTCATCCCTCTGGGTTCTCCTTTTCCATCAAGTTTAATTGATCTCCGAGTATTTCTGGCAACATAAGAACAAACCATCTGCCATGAAGGTGGCAAACTCAGATGTTCCTGGCAGCGAAACGGCCAGGAAAGCACACCCCTGTCCACCCCTGGCCTCCAGGTATGGAACCTGGGCAACTTTATATTGTGTGATCGTCAGTGACAACCATCCCTGCACAGTGAAATCTCCTACTGAGCTGTTTAAGGAAAAGCTATTTTCAATGTGACTCAAGTTTGAATTACAGGCTAATATGCTTCATAACACTTATACTCTGTGTCTCAGGCATCATATTGGACCACATGGCTCCATTAAGTCATTTTGCAAGCAGCTGAGGTGCCGTGAAATGAACTGTGTACATACTCCTAAGGGAAGGTATCATTAAAAGTGTTTAGTTTATTTAACAAACACTAGATGGCCATCCCTGTTCCAAGTGCTTTCTAAATACTGCCTTACATTACAAAATTAACCTTTCCATTGTGTTCCAAAATAAATTCCCCTGTTCCACAGTATTCCATTTAGCTCTCATTACAACATGTGTGAGGCTGGTACACCCAAATCCCACTTAAAGATGAGAAAATTGAGACTTCAGAGAACACTGGATTGGTTCAAGATCACACAGTGTAAGAGAGAAGCCCAATCTATCTCACTTGACTGCAGAATTTGTAAAATGCCTTGCTGTAGATGCAGTAAATATGTAAAGAAAATGTCTTACAACCTTATTTTTACTATATATTAGCTTGACCAACTTTCTTCCTCACAGGAATAGCATAAAAGTAATTTAAAGACTGCAAACGAATTAAAATTCAGAACTAGTGGGGTCCAGATAAATGAGGTTTAAATTTGGTTATATTCCTCCATCAAATCTTCAATGATTAATGCAGTTGACTTTTCCGTACAGCATTTTTTAATGTCAATTTGACTACAAATATTACATAAAAATAATGAATTACATATTTAAATGGTAATTAAAATTTGATTAGTATTGACCTTAGTCTAATGATAAGAATAATTATGAGCAAAGAATACTCATTAAAATTGGCTATTCTGTGGGAAAAAAAAACAAACTATGATGTGTGTGCTAATGGGTAATAGAGAACTGACAAATTTTGTCTTTTGTGTCAATATGACTTTTAAAAACCAGTAAGCAATTAAAAATCACTAAGCTGCACTGTACAATAGCAAGTATCTGGCTTTAAACATTATCAAGCATATAAATACTGTTTACTGTAAATATCCCCAAGGGTAGCTTTTTTTTTTTTTTAATAATAGTGTTTAAAAGACACCTTTGACTAAAAAAGAAGGAATAATCAAAGTGCTTCCCCAAGTGTTTAAAGTTACTTGATTGAAACATAACAGGGTAAAACTAACTTTAATGCCAATGTTAATAGAGAATTAACACTCTTCTAAATTCACTCCTGACTTCTTAGCTCACAATGGCAAATCATAAAATTGAGATTATAGTTTCCGGTTATGTAATAAATCAAAGTTTGCTACCAAACCCAACCTGAACAGCCCAGTATTGTATATGAATTGATACCTCGTATAAATCATGACATTACAGAAGAATATGATTTCAACTTACTTTCTTTTTAAGTTGTCTAAACAAGTCTTTATGTAAGTGTCATAATAATTAATTTGCTCTTCAAAAAATGCTGCCTTCTTGTTAAGTGCATTGAGCGTCTGCTGAAGTTTTTCCAATTCAGCTTTCCGAAGCTTACGATGGATTCTTTGATTTCGAATATCCTAAGGTAACAAGGAAAGGCCATGGTATGAGATTTAAGCAGGAGTTTGCTTTATAATATTGCCCCTTTGAGACAAGAAGAATACCTAGTACTAAAATCACTCTTTGTGACTGTTACAATAGTTTGGGCTTCCCTGGTGGCACAATAGTAATGAATCTGCCTGCCAATGCAAGAGATTCAGGTTAACACCCCTAGAAAAGGAAATGGCAACCAATCCAATGGGTAGAGGGGTCCGGTGGGCTACAGTCCATGGGGTTGTAAAGAGTCAGATATGACTTAGTGACTAAACAACAATAACAGTGTATTTTAGTCACTTCATTTTAAACTCTCAGCACCCAAATGTTCCCTTTTTTTTTTTTTTTTTAAATATCTCTTTTATTTTATTTATTTGGCTGCTCCAGGTCTTAGTTGTGGCATGTGAACTCTTAGTTGTGGCACGTGGGATCTAGTTCCCTGACCAGGGATCAAACCCAGGCCCCCTGCACTGGGAGCATGGAGTCTTAACCACTAGACCACTAGGGAAGTCCCCAAATGTTCCCTTTTTACTTTAGAACTGGGAGTGTCCATATTTTACTTTGAGATGTAAGGTTGATGGAAAAGCAAAGAAGCAATTTTAGAGTAAGTATACAATTAATCTAAGGAGATCTAGTGTTTTAAAAAGTGTACAAGCCAAGACTTTAGCAGGAGACAATTTCTTCAGAATGTTTTGAATTATATATACTTTGAAGAGTGCTTTATCCTGAAAAGTATTGTGTTTCATCGTTACATTCATTTTCTTTTCTTTTTTTCCTTAGCTGTCCTGTGGGCTTGTGGATCTTAGTTTCCCAACCAGGGATGGAACCCTGGCCCTCAGCAGTGAAAGTTCAGAGTCCTCACCACCAGACCACCAGGGAAGTCCCCGTTTGTGAAATAAATTTTTTAAAAATATACTTTTTAATCTGAAAAATTGTTCCCAGCATTTGCAAAAACAATAACTGGGGTCTCAAGACTGACTGAACAAATTCAACATGGATAACTATTAGTTGGATTTAAATAGTTCCTAGAACTTGAAGTTGATCAAGCTGTTTATAGCTTGCGAGAGACACGGTATAGTTAAACTTACCAACATACAATTCTTTTTTTTTGTAATTCTAATTGGTAAATTAAGAACATGTTTAAGAAAATGGTGCCAGTTTATTATTATTTTTCCTTTGTGGGCAAATTAAAAACCATTCCTTTTAAATAAAAATTCTTCTTAAGTACAGTCTTTGAGGGGATACCTTCATGATAGTTTTTTTTCTTTCTCTAAGACAAAAGCCTCAATTTCTCTACTGTACATTCCCTAAGAGAAGTATTTTCCAACCGAGAGTTACAGAAAAAGGCACTACTTCCCTTGAGTCACTCAGGCTGGGCGGAATAAGCCTATTGCCAGTACTGGCCATAACTTTCCATGGAAAAATAAAGCTGAGTGCACTTCCCTTCCAGAAGTTAATTCTTTTTTTTTCTGATCATGTAACTGTCCTTAACCTCCAGATCCATTTTAGTTTGCATGTTTGGACAAAAGAAAAAAAAATTTTTTTTTAACCCAAAATATATACTTCCTTATCCTTGGCAAACAGATCTAGCCTTTTCCTGTGATGTTTCCTTGCACTAATTTGATATCCTTTTCTCAGGAAGTTTCTCAACTGTAAAAATATGGGATGAGAAAACAGAAACTAACTTTGAAGTCTGAACTGCATTCAGGCTAAACTACCTAGAGACAAATTCTCAGGGCCATGGAGGCACCATCTCAGTGACAACTTGAGTTATTACTCAAGAGAGAACTCTCCTAGAAGTGTCACTTTTAAAATTAGTAGGGTATTGTTTAAAGCAATAGATGAAACTCATCTATTATGTTTCCTAAGCATTGATGTCTGGTATGTTTTAACTCTTCTGACAACTTGGGGAAGTTGCGCCTGAAGGCTCAGCTCAGTGTCCTCAGCTGGGTCCAACTCTTCGCACCTCTACAGACTGTAGCCTCCAGGCTGCTCTGTCCATAGGGGTTTCAAAGCAAGAATACTCGATTGGGTTGCCATTTCCTCCTCCAGGGGATCTTCCCGACCCAGGGAGTGAATCTGTATCTCCTGCGTTTCCTGCATTGGCAGGCAGATTCTTTACCAGTGGGCCACCTGGGAAGCCCCTTAATTGGGGGAGTTGTGGTCATTCTCTATTAAAATCATCAACTGCTTTGAAACCTTAAAAAATCTGTAATATTGAGGAGGACAGGAACCATATAATATGAATTCTTCATGTCACCTACTGAGTCCCAGCGTATGAGCAATGATTAGCACACGTCTACACAAAGCAGAAAGAATACTCTTCCCCACAACCTTGGCAATCTTATTGAGAATGTCTTGGTATTTGTTTTTGGATGACACGTGTCCAGTCTGTTCCAATGTCCGAAGATTCCTCTGGATTTTCCTCTTCTTCTGCTCGAGGGGCAGCTGTGCATCTTCAACCATAGACTGGCCCTGCTTCATGTCTTCGGGAGTCCTGGAATCTAAAACCGCACGGTTCACCATGTCTGAGGCATGATCTGTCTCCTGGAAAGGGAACAGCAAGATGTTGATTTATCTCACAGGTTCAGAAGCTGCACAAGGTAAACCAATATCAAAATGAAAGAGGTCCTCAAGCCAAGGTCACGATATGTTCCTCAGAGGTTTTGTTGCAGGTCTTTGGGAAGGAATTACTTTGTTTTCCCGAAAAACAGAGCAGTGGTGGCAGGCCTACCCTGAGCAAAATTCTAAATCGTTATTTTATGGTTAATGTGACAAGTTATCTTAGTAACAGACATATTACAAGGGATAACCAGCATTTTATAATTCCCTGGATAGAAGGATTTCAATGTTGGATAGGATAGTCCAGTTGAGAAAATTAAAACTAGATTATCCATTAAAACGTGGCCATGAGAACCCTGAACATCCAGAACCCAGTTAAACACTCACACACGAGCCATATTTACAGACATTCATAAGCCGTGAAGGCAGCCAGAGACCTTTGTCCTGGTAAGGCAATCATTCTCGAACTATGAACTCTGAAAAATCTGCAGGGTTTCTTTGAACCAAAGAAATTAAGAGTATGCTAGCACAAAATATGTTTCCAAATAAATGATGAGTAAATGAATGAATCAAAACAGTTTGGATAGTTTGTTTAAAAAAACTATACAAGAGACTAGTGATCTTCACATGTCACTGAACTATAAAATTGATTGACACAGTAGACAGGGTCTAAGACTATAAATGTTATTACACACAGGAAAGACAGATCAACCTTAAGGACACAGTAACAGTAAGCCAGGTCAGTAGTAAACAACAGCAGTAGCAACCAATGCTGTTGAGAACTTAGTATGTATCAGATATTTTTCTACCCACTTAACATGTTTTAACTGAATTGCTCCTGAATTGGGTACTATTATTATTCTTCCCATTTTACAGTTGAGGAAACTGAGGCATAGAAATATTTCTAGGTGCCTAGCATTACACAGCTAGGAGGTATAGAGCTACATTTGATTTTGAAAGTCTGCACTGTTAGTGACTATGCTACATTTTGAGGGAAAGAAAAAATTCTTAATAAAATATTAAGAGTTAAAATTCTCATACTCAGTATTATATTCTACCCACTTTGGTTATATATACTTTTATTAAAAACCATGACATAACAATTTCTTCACAACCAATTAAATTAAGATTGATTCAGGAAAATCATGTGTAAGCCAGCTCAAGTTCAAAAAATTACAAAAGTGCAACGAGGTAACTAAATAGATAATCTTGTTAGTGTTTGTTTAGGGAGTGGCAATTATTGAAACTAAAGCAATAAAACTGAAATTAATTCAGAACTACATAATGATACATTTTAAAGGACACTGATAAAAGTTTAATGCAAGATTGTTATGAAACTTGATTTACACCAGGATAATGGTGCTCTGATCTAATGGACTCAAGATGTTGGCTTCCGAAGCATTTGAAAAACAGTTTTAATGAGTAAGACACTTGTTCATTTCTTCAAGTCGGCAAAAACACAAAATATGAAAGGTATTTTTCTATATCCTGTTGAGCAGAACAATTCCTTAAGTGACTTATCTGCCTACCCACTGCAGTGAGTAGTCTTCATTTTTAAGCAGTCCATTCTTTTTCCCTTTGTTTCCTACACTCACTGTTCAAAATTTACCACGAACATTCAGAGGCTTTGAAAAACCCAGAACTAATCTTCTAGTCTAGGATAAGATTATTTAGCATAACTTCAGTGCTGTATTTTCCTATTTCATTTCCGTTGATAGTCCATGGATTTTCTATATAATTGAAGTCAGTTCACTGAAATTTTTACTTCCAAACTGTGTCAGATAGTTTCTCTGAGATAATAGCAAACATTTGGCACAAAGATTTGTTACTAAAATCAACACATATCTAAGGTACTTATTATTTACACTCTAAAGGCCAATTACCTGTTTTGTACTTGCTGGTGTCTCTAAGATTTCTGTCAATGTGCTTCCTGGTTGGTTCCGGATCACATCAATGATTAGTTTTTTGGTCCTTACAAAATAGAGAAAGGAGAGACAGGCTTTCAGATAGCAGTCTTGATGCACAAAAATCTGTTTCTCCTGAGGCAGTGTAAAGATGAGGCTTCAAAGAGAATCCTTTAAAATGAAACTGTCTCACAGAACTTTAGGATGTCTGCTTTAAGGCTCCCCAAAGTTTGTGAATGCTCGATAATCAAAGTCTGGGTTTTATATGCTTGAGGTTGTCAGATTATAGGGGCTTCCCAGGTGGTGCTAGTGGTAAGGAACCTGACTGACAATGCAGGAGACATTAAGAGACCCAGGTTCGATCCCTGGGTGGGGAAGATCCTCTGGAGGAGGACATGGCAACCCACTACAGTATTTTTGCCTGGGAATCCCATGGACAGAGGAGCCTGGCAGGATATGGTCCATAGGTTCGCACAGAGTTGGACACGTCAGATTACAATGTCAGTGTCCTGGCACAAGTATGTCATAACTACTTTTTCTTTTTCAATTTAATTTGTGCTTTTTGGCCATGCTGTGGCAACCGGTGGGATCTTAATTCCCCAACTAGGGATGGAACCCATGGCCCCTGCAGTGGAAGCTCGGAGTCTCAACCACCTGGACCATCAGGGAAGTCCCTCTTTTCTTCTTTTCAGACTGAGACGACTTTCTGATGACCAGGAGGAACAATTGGGCTCATCACTCTGAAAGGAGCAGGAATGATATCTAATGTCCTAACTTTAATAACATTTAAACTTCTGAGCCTGTTGAAAACATCGTAAGCTACTGGGAGCCAGACCAGCTGTTACCGTTGATGCTCTAAGAATGTTATGAAACACTGTGAAGGCCAGTGGGAGTGCAAGTCCCGTGTGGGCTGTGAAGGCTCTGGCTGCCGAGTGACACAGCAGCCTGGAGGAGGGGTGGCTGGGAACCTCCGATCTGGTGGTGGGACTAACCCATCGGTGAAGCTCCCTGTCCTCGGGTGGGAGAGAACAAGAGAGCTGCTCGGTAACAAGAGCTGGAAAACCACTCTGTCAGTGCCAAAACTATGTATTTTTTCATATGTGTTCTTTAGGATAATCAGCCACCCTTTCCTAATTAAAGATCAAGTTATGTAACTATGTACTAAGACTTTAATGTAAAAGGTAAATGGTCAAGTATGCCCCCTTTTACATAAGTAGGAACATTATTGGACACTATGTCCCTTCAAAAAAAAAAAAAAACAAACACGGAACATAAACAGAAGTCGCCTTAAATTACAAACAGGTCTAACCAACGTCTGAAGTTTCATTCTTGTTGCATTGAACCTCAGTTCCTCTCAAGGCATTACATGGTATCACTGGATGATGAATTTCTTCCTCAACTACAGCAGCAAATGTTCATACGGCATGAAAATCGGAAAAGGAAAAGAAAACATCATTCGTGTTTTGAACCCCCAGGGTGGGGGACTGCTCCCAAAGGACAAGAGGAAACTCTCAAAGGGAACTGCAGATATATTATTCTTGCAAATAGGATAAAATCCAACAAGCCATCTGTAACCATTATTTTTCTCCTTTCTTATTTATTTCAAGTTTGTATGAGAAGAATGATCACAATCATTTCCTCTGGCCCATGAGCCTTCACCGCTGGGGATTTTCGAGCTGTCTGGGAATGCACAGGGAAATGTTCCCCCAGAGTCAGAGGTGGACACACAGCTCATTGCAGCCATGTGTGAGACAGCCCTGCTCCTGACAGCCAAGAATCTATTGTCTCCTTCCCCACTCGACTCCTCCCTCCAATCATCATTATAAATATATTAGATGGAAACATCTGGTTAGAAATAAAAGCTCTGGGTGATTTTAAAAAATGTTAACACTTATTTGAAATAATATTCTAGGAATGACTGATGATATATGATTCCAGGAAACTCTTTAGAGAAGCTATCTGAGGACCAGCGTGACCAGGGTCACGCAAGTGTGCCCTTGTAGGGACAGAGAACGTTTATCTGCTTGGGAGTGCCTGGAGGACAGACTGTCCACACAGCCTTTCTCTTGAAATTCTACTTTATGTCAGGCTTCCACTGGAATCTATTCCCGAAGTTTCACCCCAGACTTCTTACATGTAAATAACTGTCCAGTTTCATGACAGGGAAATCACTACTTTGCCCTGCAGTATGCCTAATGGTTAAAGACACTGGAGTCAGACAGATCTCAGGTTGAACCAGGGAGTTGCTTACTAAATGTGTGGACTTGTGCAAATTATAAAGTCCTTGGAGGTGTTTTTTTCTTTTTTTCCCTTCCTATTAACATAATGGAACTCTCTCAGGACTGAAAAGAAGATGCATGTAAATCCCCTCCTTAGAGTCTGACGTGCAGTCAGCATTTGCGTGGTTACTAAAGCATCACATGCTGCCCAAGAGGACAGCTACTGGTCACAGGTGGCCAGTGGGCACTCGAGACATGGCTGGTCCAAACTGAGATATGCAGTAAGTGCAAAACACACACCAGATTTGGAAGGCTCAGAATGAAAAATGGGATGTGTTATGTTGCTGTCGTTCAGTCGCTCAGTCGTGTCCGACTCTTTGTGACGCCATGGACTGCGGCATACCAGGCTTCCCTGTCCTTCACTATCTCCCTGAATTTGCTAAAACTCATGTCCATATTTGGAAGGCTCATTATGAAAAAAGGTATGTGTCATATACCGCTAATAATTTTTTATACTGATTCCATATTGAAATAACAATATTTTGGATATCCTGGGGTAAATTAACATATTAGAATTAACTTCACCTGTTGCTTTTAAAAATATGGTTTCCAGAAAATTTAAAAGTACCTGTGTGGCTCACATTAAACCTCTCTGACATGTACAGCACTGGAGCAGCCCATTCCTGAACACGAAGCCCACTCAGAGAGGCCTGCCTTCCAGTGCGGTCCACTGGACCCAGTGAGTCACAGGATGTCAGCGCTGAGGGGGACCTTTGGGCAACAGTCCAACCCCTGGTTTTACAAATGAGTCAGCTAAGCCCTACGGAGCTCCATTGTTATAGAAGCTCACATTCTATTTTCTAGAGTTGCAGGAAACAAGGTGAATTCCCTTTCCTCCTCCATCAGCCCCTCATCAACCTGCAGAGACTGCCAGAGCTGTCTTCACCCCCCCTTCTACCACTTCTCATTTTCCCAAGCGAAACCCCTCAATTCCTTAAACCTCTTCACAATAGGAGTTAGAGAGTTTCTAGTCCTGCTCACATTTCAGTTAGCCAATGAACTTATGCCATGTTCCCCCACCACCACCTTAATGCAAATATGCTAGATACGGTCTGACCAGTGTGAATCAACTGGTTAACGTTTTGGCCCCACGGATGTTCAGACAATAGGTAAGACAAGCCGATCAAATCAAGGACTCTGCCATCTTTCCTGGATGAGTAAAGTTAAGAAAAAATGAAATACACCAGGGAGTTTATTTGTCATAGCTCTGCTCAAATCCCCCGGCCAATAAATGAGAGTGCATGGTGCTTGTAAACTGGTGTGGTCCCTTAGGTTTGGCCATTGCATTCAAAGGGTGTCTGTTATTACACCATGGCCAGGACCATTCCTGAGCCTCCCCGTCTGCCACCTGCCTTACAATGTGCCCAGGGTTGAAAACGAATTGGTGTTGATGGAAGCTAAAAAGTATTTACAATTTTTAAAAATTCTAATCACGTGATTACACATTTTTATCAGCAGACCTCAAATATCCCCTTAGCCACTTAACTGCTCATGCCAGTTTGGACCAAAACCAAGGATATCTTTCAACTGGATGACAGATGCCTAAACTGAATTATGTGAAAGGAAAAAAACTCTCAAGAGATAACAAGCACTCAGGCAGTTAAGTATGAGTAAAAGCCACAAATAATGCTTTCTACTTATACACACGTACTTCCATAGAAACACAAGCTTAATAAAGGCCAAAAGGATCACATACTTTAAGTTAAATCAAAAGTTAAAATAAGAGGGATTTACAGCTGTACTGCTGCTGCTGCTGCTAAGTCACTTCAGTCGTGTCCGACTCTGTGCGACTGCATAGACGGTAGCCCACCAGGCTCCCCCGTCCCTGGGATTCTCCAGGCAAGAACACTGGAGTGGGTTGCCATTGCCTTCTCCAGTGCATGAAAGTGAGGTCGCTGAGTCGTGTCCGACTCTTCGCGACCCCATGGACTGCAGCCTACCAGGCTCCTCTGCCCATGGGATTTTCCAGGCAGAGGACTGGAGTGGGGTGCCATTGCCTTCTCCGGTTCAATGGATAAAGGAAACACATGCTTAGGTGATTTGATCAGAGTCCAACTGCTAATGTGTGAGACTGGGGCTGTAATCCCAGGTCTTCCTCGGGCTCCTCAACCAGGCTTTTTCGTTTGTTCTTTTAATGCCACCATGCCTGGTAGTGAGAGCTTCCCAGGTGGTGCAGAGTGGTAAAGAGTCTTCCTGCCAATTCAGGAGACTCAAGGGACTCGGGTTCCATCAGGATGATCAGGTCATCATCCGGGTCAGGATGATCCCCTGGAGGAGGAAATGGCAACTCACTTCAATTTTCTTGCCCAGAAAATCCTATGGACAGGGGAGCCTGGAGGGCCACAGTCCATGGGGTTGCAAAGACTTGGACAAAACTGAGCGACTGAGCACGTGCTTGGTAATATTTTCAAAATGGCAATATCCCAGACTGACACTGTAGGCAGATTCTTTACAAGCTGAGTTACCAGGGAAGCCTGTTTCAAAGTGTACATTAATGGAATATCAATGGCCTGTGATATAAAGCATATCAGTGACTAGCTACTTGCTTCCCATTATTTTAGAATTTAATTACCTCACCTCAAAGATAAAGACTCAGATTAGACAGTCTCCAAGCCTCCCATCAATGACACATTTTATAATTATCTGTTAGTAACAAGATTTTGAAATATATACTTAAGGCAAAATGTATTTGGAAGTAAGGCTTGCTTCACATCATGGAGTGAACTCTACTGACTGTTTTGGGCAACACCCAAATTCCACTTCTGAAGAAGGCTACTTGGTCAGTCTTCAAGTTGTTATCCACAGTGAGCACTGGGCTGTTTAGTGAAGGGCTCCGCCAAAGAGTAGGATCTCAAAGTATGCCCAGAGGAAGGCTCTCAAGACCCTAGAGGCCAATGAATGCAGTAAAATACTGAATCTATTAGAACACTGGCCCAATAGACTTTTCTATATAAATGGAAAAGTTGATCTGACAGTTCCAAGGAATCCCAGGCAGCCCAAAGAATCCTGAAAAAGAATAGACTGGAGCATTCATACTTTCCAGTTTCAAAACTTACTACAAAGCTACAGTGATAAATGTAGTGTGGTACTAGCATAAGGACAGACATATAGATCAATGGAATAGAATTTAGAGTCTAGAAAAACCATACATGCATGGTGGATCGGCTTTTGACAAGGGTCTAGACCATTTAATGGAGAAAGACTAGTTTCTTTAAGGAATAATGGTGGAAAACTGGACATCCACGTGCAAAAGAATATTTGGGACCCTAACCTTCCACCATACACAAAAATTCATTCAAAAGGGATCATAGCTGTAAAA
Organism: Giraffa tippelskirchi; assembly: GCF_054371585.1. NCBI lineage: Eukaryota > Metazoa > Chordata > Mammalia > Artiodactyla > Giraffidae > Giraffa > Giraffa tippelskirchi. The sequence goes on along the minus strand of NC_137281.1, from coordinate 74,728,889 downwards.
GCTGAAACTATGGAACACTTAGAAAAAAACATAGAAGGAAATCTTCATGATCTTGGATTGGGCAATTAATTCTCATATATGACACCAAAAGCACAATAAACAACAAAAAATAGATAAGCTGCACTTCATTAAGTTAAACAACTTTTTCTACAGAAAAGGATCGTACCAAGAGAATAAAAAAGACAACTCCCAGAAGGGGAGAAAATGTTTTCAAATCATATGTATCATACAGATTTAGTATCCAGAACATTTAAGAACTCGCACAACTCTGCAACAAAAAGGTAAAAATCCAGCTTAAAAATGGGCAAAAGACTTTAACAGACATTTCTACAAAGAAGACATAGAAATGACTGATAAGCACATGGAAAGATGCTAAACATTACTAATCATTAGGGAAATGCAAGTCAAAACCACAATGAGATACTACTCCATGCCCACTAGGATGGCTATAACAACAAAACAAAACAGAAAATAAATTTTGGTGAATTATGGAAAAACTGAAACCCTCATACCTTGTTGGTGGGAAAAAAGTCTGGCAGTTCCTCAAAACAGAATTACTGCATGACCTAGCAATTTCACTGCTAAGTATACACCCCAAAGAACTGAAAATAAGTGTTTGAAAACAAGGTGGTATATAAATGTTTGTGGTAGTACTATTCACTATAGCCAAAATGTAACAACAGCCCAAATGCCCATGATAACTATGGCATATCCATACAATGGAATATTATTCAGCCAAAACCATGCTCAATAAAGGAAGCCAGACGCAAAAGGCCACATATTGTATAATTCCAATTATATGAAATTTCCAGAATAGGCAAGTTCGTGGAGACAGAGAGCAGATTAGTGATTTCCAGGACAGGGGAGCAGGGTCTGAAAAGGTGCCCCAGAGATGACTATTTAAAGTAGGGAGTTACTGTGGGGGTGATGACAATATTCTGGAACTAGATAGTAGTGCAGCTTGCACAATATTCTGGATATATTAAGAGCCACCAAGTTGTATATTTAAAAGGTTAGAATGGGGGACTTCCCTGGTGGTCCAGTGGCTAAGACTCCACGCTCCCAACGCACAGGGCACGGGTTCACCCCTGGTCAGGGAGCTAGGTCCCACATGCTGCAACTAAGGATCTCGCCTGCTACCATGGAGACAGAGGACGCCATGTGCTGCAACGAAGACCTGCTGCAGCCACATAAATAGAAAACACCACACTTTTGGAAAGAAAAGTTAGAACGGGTAAAGCGACCTCACTTCAATAAAAATTAATTTAAAAAAAGTTAGGATGGTAACTTTTATGTTGTATTTTACCACAAAATGCAAAAGTAAATACATAAAACCACTGGCTGGCTCCACTCTGTATGGTGACTAAAGAAGCAGACAGTACTTGTGTCCAGCACACCGTGGGGGAGATGGGTGAGGGGGACCCACACAGGGGCTGAGGCAGCTGAAGAATGCGCCAGGCCTTCCCGGCCAGGATGTACCCGCTCCCAACAGGTCTGACTTCCATGGTTTCGCTTTCAAAATGTGAATGCCCCAAACTCGCAGAAATGTGGAAACGTGTATTCAGCAATGAGTATAAATATACCTGATGTTCAGGCTGTCTGATATTTGAGACCATCCCAGTCATGATCTTCCATTCATTAATGCTGGCATTTGAGCTGACTGCATTTAGAAAATGGCGTTCAAATACCAGACAAAACGAATTATGAAAAAATTTCTTCCTCTGACTTCTAAAAGACAAAGCTCATGAGATCATAGGATAACTGGCCTGATTGAATTTACATGGTGGAACCACACCATCTGTATCTCCAGTTACCGCTGTAATTGGCACATGCTCAGAGGGGTCCAGGGAGCAGCCTCCACAGTTTTCTCCTGTTTTGCTCTGTTGCCCTGTCCCAAGTTGTCTCTCTGCAAGGGCAATCTGACTTGGTCACCAGTAGTTGAAAGCAACTGCCTTCAACTCTAATGAGGTCAAGGTTGTGCAAGAGTCCTGCAGTCTGTCCTGGGTCCTGCAGATGAGCAGTGCTATCCATCGCACTGCAGACCCTTGAAGGCAGGTACTCTTAAATGACTTGCTCACCACTGGGTCCTCAACTTCAAGCCCACCGCCAGTGACACAGGTTGAAACTCAAGTATTTGGCTATCTGAACGACCAGAGCCTTAGAGATAACCGGAGCACAACATAAGCAAGCCTAGTAGAAGAAGAAAATATGTATGTACTACAACATAGCACACTGAGTTAAGCTTTTTTTTTGCCATTTTCATGGGATTGAATATCTGGAAAAAATCAAGTAGAAATGAGTGCTGTCTGAGGCATGTCAGTGGCAGAAGAGAAAGCTCCTGCTGCAAGTGAAAACAGCCTCAGAACTCAGGAAGTGTAACTTGGGAGTCATGTGTAAAGTATTATTTAAATATTTATTTCCTTTTGCCCCCATTTCCCACTTCCGTTTTCTACTTCACCCCAATGTACAACTGTTCTAATGTGCTAATATGAATCCATTGGTTCTATTAGTTTTTAAAAGCTGTACGTTGGGTGAGCACCTGGTTTTAATTTATGACATTTCAATTCATGGTGATGGACCATTCTCTCTTACTCCGTATGTAAAGGACTGATATACAAAGTCTTCGAGGCCTTGACAGGAAAAAGTACAGTATTAAGAGTATGAAAACTTCATCTGAAATCTTCAAGGACAGGAGGCTGACTATAAATAAAGTCAAAGTTGGTCAAGTTATCTAGGCTCAGTTTAATAGAAAAGATGTCTAATAAGTCAGAGAACAGTATTATGTCTTATTGTGTGTGGCTTTGACGTTAATGTTTTCTACCAGAAAATAAATTAGGTACAAGGTATTTCCTTGAATTTGCTTGTTCTTTTGACTACTGGAACAGTTATTTCCTTCCAGCTGCCTGAGGACTTTCATAGGCTGAGTTAATCATTTCTTAAAGGGAAGGAATCAAATTACTACAAGGAAAACTAAAAAATAAGATAAGCTTTAGAAAATATTATAATATTTAGGTCTCTCAAATTATAAAGAATCTATTATTCTTGGTTAGATTTTTGATGGATAAACATACTGTTTTTCAATATTTGGGCTTCCTTGGTGGCTCAGTGGCAAAGAATCTGCCTCCAGTGAAGAGATGTGGAGATCCCCTGGAAAACGAAATGGCCACCCACTCCAGTATTTTTGCCTGAGAAATCCCATGGATGGAGAAGCCTGGTGGGCTATAGTTCATGGGGTCGCAAAAGAGTTGGATACAACTTAGCGACTAAAACGACAAACAATAACATTTCAATATTTAAAAATGACTTGAAAATTTAGTCTAATTTGAATTTGCATGGTTTACGATGCATAATTGGGACTTCCCTGGTGGTACAGTGGTTAAGAAAAAGTGAAAGTGTTAGTTGCTCAGTGGTGTTTGACTCTTTGTGACTCCGTGGACTGTAGCCCGCCAGGCATCTCTGTCCATGGGATTCTCCAGGCAAGAATACTGGAGTGGGGAGCCATTCCCTTCTCCAGGGGATCTTCCCAACCCAGGGGTTGAACCCTGGTCTCCTGCATTGCAAGCAGATTCTTTACTATCTGAGCCACCACAGAAGCCCAGTGGTTAAGAATCTGCCTGCCAATGCAGGGGACACCAGTTTGATCCCTGGTCCAGATGATCTCACAAGCTGTGAGATATATACAGATCTCACATATACAGATCTCACAGGGCAACTCAGTCCATGCGCCACAACTGCTGATCCCAAACTCCAGAGCCCACCACCTGCAACTATTAAGGCCTGTGTGCCTAGAGTCTGAGCTCTGCAACATGAGAAGCCTGCATACTGCAACTAGAGAAAGCCTCTGCATAACAATGAAGACCCAGTGCAGCCAGAGATACATAAATAGATGAAATTTTTAAAAAAGATGAGAAAATGGAAACGTGTGCTCTTCAAGCCCCAGACTTACTTGATCATGAGGCTTTGGCCATCTATAGCTTCACCATCACCTATGTCGTACTTGCTGGTCAGGTAAAGGGAAATCTCAGTCTTGGAGAGTTGATTTAGTGTGTTTACCTTGTCAGGGTCATTAGGGTCAACAGCTCCTTCCCCTGCAGAATAAAGTACTGTTATTTCCCAATTCACTGATTGTGACAGTGGCATCAACAATGTAAGACAAAGGTTCTGTAGGAAACATGGGGCTTGGTAGTTGAGCAGGAGATCGTGGTCCTCAGAGAAAACCACATTCCAATATCCTTACCGTGGCTTTTAAAAATCTTTGCATTAAACATTAAAATCGCATGGGACATTGATATTCAAAATTTGAAAAAATTACTGAAAGAGAACTGCCAATAAAAGACATCATCGGAAAAAATAACAAGGAACTTTTAGTAAATTTTGCTCTTTTTCTTTCTTTATGACTGACAAATCCTTTTTGACATATATAGAGCTTCAAGAATAGTAAATTGTTTTATAATTGAGCATACTAAGAAGTACAGAATCCTTCATGTAGAAAGGGGCTAGTGTAGTGATTATCCTTTAAATAAACCTGTGTATTAAATAAATAAGATTTTTTGATCTAGGACAGGAAAACCAACCAACCAAATATAAACCAGAGGGAAGACACCCTTACCAAGAAAAGATTCCACATTAGGTACCTCTTCCAGCAACTCCAACAGTTCATTCAATAAGTCATTTTTTTCAGGTGCAATCGCATCTTGGTGTTCCAACAAGAGCTTTACATAGAAAGAAACACACACAAAGATACAAGTAAATTCTCAACGGCTACCGTATTTACATAGTTCTCTTCCTGATTTTTTATGATAACTTTCTTCTGATATTGTTTGAATCTTAAATACAAGTCTGACATTTATTAAAATTAGAGACCACAGAGAAACACAGTTTGTACTTTATCTTAGAGGCAAGTGCATACTCTATCAAGAAAGTGTAGATTTTATGAAAGGTGTTCATAAACACTCTTTCAGCAAAATCTTGCAAAATCTGTCCAGAGGCAATCTTCTTCCACCTAAACCCTGTGCTTCTTCCACGTTTATATAAAAGGTCAAAGTTGAGGGATAAATTAGGAGTCTGGGATTAAAATATAAACACTACTACATGTAAAGTAGATAACCAACTAGGACCTACTGTATAGCACAAGGAACTATCCTCAATATTTTGTAATAACCTATAAGGGAAAAGAATCTGAACGAGTGTATATATGTGTGCGTACATATACACACACACATATACATACACAATATATATACATATATATTCTGAATCACCTTTGTTGTATACCTGAAACTAACATAACATTGTAAATCAACTATACTCCAATAAAAAAGAAAAAAAGTCAAAGCTGGGGGGAAAGAATCTAAAATAATGCAGAAGTCTCTTAAACTAACATGGTAGCAAACTGCAAGGACATTTCCATCTCTCTTCAGAGAAAAATTACACAGTAATCAAACACTATACACAATGGAATATTACTCAGCCATTAAAAAGAAGCCAGAAAGAAAAACACCAACACAGTATACTAACACATATATATGGAATTTGGTAAACCGGTAAAGATAACCCTGTATGCAAGACAGCAAAGAGACACAGATATACAGAACAGTATTATGGACTCTATGGGAGAGGGCGAGGGCGGGATGATATGGGAGAATGGCATTGAAGTATATAAATTATCATATGTGAAACGAATCGCCAGTCCAGGTTTGATGCATGATACAGGGCGCTCGGGGCTGGTGCACCGGGATGACCCAGAGGGATGGGATGGGGACGGAGGTGGGAGGGGGGTTCTGGAAGGGGAACACATGTACACCCATGGCAGATTCATGTCAATGTGTGGCAAAACCAATACAATACTGTAAAGTTAAAAAATAGATAAATAAACTAATTTAAATAAAAAAAATAAAAAATCACTATTAGCTATTTTATTTTTTTGAGATGTTTAGTAATAAACTTATTAAGATATAATTCACATACCATACAATCCACCCATTTAAAGTATATAATTTAACATTTATTAGTATATTTCATAGAGTTGTGCAACCATTATCACACCAATTTTAGAGCATTTTTAGCATTTATCCCCTGTCCAAAGAAACTCTGTATCTTTCAGCAGTCATCTGAAAATCACCTTGTTTTCATAGATTTTCCTCTTCTGGACATTTTATATGTATATAAATACATATATATAACCATATAATATGTGGGCTTTTGTGATTAGTTTCTGCACTATTAGCTATTTTAATCTGTCTGGCATTAATGATCTTTCATGGGTGGGGATGGCAGAGATGCCCATATGATTCCTTGGCCTGAGACTCAGATGTACCAGCTGGTTCTTCCTTTCAGAATTCAAAAAAAAAAAAAGGATCAACGGCAACACTGCTGGGTGTTCACCACGTCTTAGAGGCAATAATAACTCTGGAGGAAGAGCAGCATCCAGGACAACACATTTGCTTTTGTTTTCATTTAGAATTAAATTAAAACAATGTTTCCAAAATATGAGACTGGTACCCGTGGTGATAGGAAATATTTCAGTTGTTTTGAGTAACTATCTCACAAAACAAAAATCTGAATCATGTGATAAAATCAGTCTTTTCCATTTTTAATCTCTCTTTTTCAACAGCTTTACTGAGATATAATTAACACATGACTGAGCTTCCAGGTGGCTCAGTGGTAAACAATCCACTTGCCAATGCAGGAGATGCAGGAGATGAGAGTTCGGTCCTTGGGTCAGGAAGATCCCCTGGAGTAAAAAATGGCAACCCTATCCAATATTCTTGCTTGGAAAGTCCCATGGACAGAGGAGCCTGGCGGGCTGCAATCCATGGGGTCACAAAGAGTTGGACACGACTGAGCAACTAAGTATGCAAGCATGATGACTAAAGATGTTGAGCATCTTTTCATGTGTTTATGACTACTGTATATCTTCCTTGAAGAAATCTCTATTCAGATGATTTGCCTGTTTAAAAAATTATTTTTATGTTTATTTAATTATAGTAAAATACAGATCACAAAATCTACCATCTTAACCATTTTAAGTGTACAGTTCAGTAGTGTTAAGTATATTAATGTGCATCCAATCTATATAACTCCTTAATCTTGCAAAACTGAAACGATATCTATTCAACAACTTCCCATTCCACCATTCCACTTTTCTGTCTCTGAATTTGACTACTCTAGGTATCTTGTATAAGAGGAATGATACAGTATTTGCCTTTTTCCATCTGGTTTACTTCACTTGGCATAACATCCTCAAGGTTTATCCATGCTGCAGCATCAGAATTTCCTCTCTACTTAAGGCTGAATAATATTCCATTGTATGTCTGAATCACATTTTTCTATACCACATTTTGTTGATAAATGAACACTTGGTTGCTTCCACCTTTTGGCCAATGTGCAATGCTGCAATGAACGGGAAGGTACAAGTGTCTTTGACTTTGCTTTTTGAGTATATACCCAGAACTGAATATGTTAACTTTTTTGAGAAACGATCACATTGTTTTCTATAGCAGCTGTACCATTTAACATTCCCACTGATAGTGTAACAGGGTTCTAATCTTTCTATATCTCTGCTAACACATTTTCCAGTTTTTGTTTTTATATTAATAGTAGCCACCATAATGGGTGTAAGGTGGTATCTTGTGTGTTTGTTGCTTTTTTTCCAAATCAAATGACAGATTCATTGGCTGTCTCTGTTATACAATGAGGCAAAATCACTGCAGTTTTGATTTGTATTTCCCTAGACATGAGTGATGCTGAACATCTTCATGTGCTTGTCAGTCATCTGTCTTTGGAAAAACATTGATTCAAGTCTCTAGTTCATTTTAGAATTGGGTTGCTTTCTGTTGCTATTAGATTGTGGGAATGGTTTACATATTCTGGATATTAACTTTAAATTAGACATGTGATTTGCAAGTTTTTCTCCCATTCTGTAGGTTGCCTTTTCACCATGTTCATTGTGTCATTTGAGACACAGCTGTCCATTCTTATTTTCAGTTGCCCATTTTTAAATCGGATTATTTATCTCATCATCGAGTTGTAGGTTTTCTTCATATATTCTGGATACAAGTTCTTTGACAGATATACTATCTGCAATTGTTTTCTCTCATCCGCTTGGCTGTCTTCTCAATTTCCTGATGGCAATGTTTACAGCATAAAAGTTTCTAACTTTGAGGAGGTCCAATTTATGTTTTTTTGGTCTGTGTGTCTTTTGTTTTTCTTTTTGTGGGTTATACATTTGGTGTCGTATCTAAGAAACCACTGCCTATCCAAGGCTGCAAAGGTTTACTGCTATTTTTTCTTCCAAGAGTTTTATATATATATATATATATATATATATATCTTAAAAGATTTATTTATTTATGGCTGTGCTTGGTCTTCTTTGCTATACACAGGCTTTCTCTAGTTGTGGTGGGTAAACTTCCCGTTGCAGCGGCTTCTCTGGTTGCGGAGTCCAGGCTCCAGGGCCTACGGGCTTCGGTAGTTGTGGTCTACGGGCCTAGTTGCCCTGAAGCATGTAGAATCCTCCTGCACCAGAGATTGAACCCGTGTCCCCTGCACTGGCAGGCAGAGTCTTAACCACTGGACCACCTGGGAAGTTCCCCTTTCTACTCTCTCTCTCTCTTCTAAAGAATTATATATATACTTCGTTTTTGGTTATGTGGGATCTTAGTTCCCCAACCAGGGATGAAACCTGTGCCCCCTGCAGTGGAAGTTTGTATTCTTAACCACTGGGCCACCAGGGAAGCCCGTCCATTCTGTTTTAATCGTGAAGATTAGCAAAGGAGAGAGTTATCTGTTCAATGTCGAATTTTCCCTAACATTCCCTGATGCTTACAAATTAGGTTTTTAAGAAAGGAAGAGGAAGTCTCAGGTGCATAGCTTCAAGGAAGCAACTATGTTCAACTATTGTGTTTTCATTACATTCATCTACTTTTAAAGTTTCTGTCCACTGCAAGGCATGCTAGTTTTTCTACTACGGTTGGATTTAAAAGAAGATGCTATATGAATAATAAAGATGATAGAAAGACATAGTGAAATCTGGAAGGGTGGTACAGTGGATGTTTGGGGGGGAAGGTAAGTCAAAGACAAGAATAAACTAAGCAAGGTGGATCAAATCAATTTACATTCTTGTTCTCTCAAGAGAGGGGACAGCTGATTTGGCTGCTGTCTCTGGAAGGGACGATTTAGCAGCCACCTTCTACTCTCTATTCTGACAATTAGAGAACATAAAAAAATCTGGAAATGTCTCCCTCAAGAGCTGATTTTGAGGTTCTCTATGTTCCTTAGGGAACGAGGGGCAAGCATATGGCCAAAGGTCTGGCAAGTCGTGCAGCTGCCATGCTTGAGTCTGCACGTGGACTCCGCCTCCCTGGAGACAGAGAGTAAACAAGGACAGTCTTCCCCTGCAATTACATTTTTCCCACATTATTACATCTGCTTCCAACCACACACAGGAAGGAATTCCAAATCGGTTACAAGTCATGTTCCCTAGGATTGGATTCTGTTTTTAATTCTTGTTAACAAAAGGAACAGACTATTTCTCTTCAAAGGGTAACAGTCTAAATGAATTACAGTAATGTTCTCTCTCTGCTATCCTCAGGAAAGAAGCTCCCTTTCCCTCCACAGGGCTATTGTCTTTAGCACACGTGTAGTCAACATGTGGACATTTTTTTTTTTTTTTGAGATGAATAATTTACCACAGAAATAGACAAATGGGTCGAGGTTCCAATATGAATGTTAGGAAATTATTTTTGCAAATGGTGTGTTACTGGACATGTCTGCTGGCTGACTTGGGGTGTTTATATACAGGGAAAACAAGTATAGCCTCTTTATTTAATCAACCCACTCAGTCCCTCAGCCGGTCTTTCAGAACTGTTTTTGTTTAGGGTCACTCAAAATACTGATGGAGTGCTTGCTGCAGAGTTCAAGGAAGGTTCCCTGTCCCAACCCTGAAAGGGGGGGAGCAAAAGTAGATCCGATTTTTCTTTCCAACCCATATTTAAACTTTGGTTACTTAGAAGAGTTTGACAATAAAGACTGAAATTTTGGGCAGCCAATTTTTGCCACTTGTTAGTATATTTGGTTTGGCGGGCACAGGGGCGAGACCTCTCAGAGATGTGTATTTGTTGTGCCTTTCCCCAGCTGTGTGTATGATCGGAAGCTGGGTGTATCCTTAACCAGCTTCTGGGGCTTCCGGACCTTTAGTCTGTGTCCGTCACCTGGGATCTTGTTAGAACTCAGATTCTGATTTTGTAGGTCTTGCATGGATTTCTAGTATTAGCTTAGAGTAGCTGTGTCCAGAACTGTTCTTGGAAAGATTATGTTTTAGGAACCTAGCTGTTTCAGGATAAGTTCTGCTTGGTCTTAAACAAAGAATCTCACAATGCTGAGAAAACTGCCCTGCCCCTAAAATGCACCTAATACAGGCTAATGGTTGATGGTGATGTCTGTGCGTGAACTAGAGGGAGACATTATGACATAGCACTAACTGAAATTGCTTGCTTCTAAGAAATGGGGTTTTCTAGAACAACAGAAGAAAGTCTTTGTAGGTGGCTATTGTTGGAGGTGAGGGGTGGGAGTCTTCTTTTCCCCAACCGAGAGCAGCCTGTTTATTCCCTCTCTCTTTATGGCCAAACCTTAGAAGAGAGGGAACCTTCTTATTTTCCCAGAAGATTGCTAGAATAGCAAAGAGAATTCCCGAAAGGGGGAGAGACCGACAATGGGGTTCAGGCAGTATGGCCTTGGTGGGTGGAGAAAATACCAGGACTGCCCCCACTCAGGGCTTAAACCATTCACCATCTGACTGTAAACGGATCATGGAAGAAGTGAACGTTCCTTTTTGGGAGAAGGAGTCTTCCTTAACACGTAAGAATCAGAGAATAAACGTATCATGTCACAAGTGAACTTCTCTTTTTCGGGAAAAGGAGGTTCATCTGTGTACAGGGGCTGGGAATAAATAAAGTGTGTTTTTTTAGGATTAAGAACACGAGTAGGAGCACATGCTCACAGTAACTCTCTGTAGAAACTAAACATTCTCAAGACTGATGTCTGAACCCCAGGTCCGCTGCTAAGACCCTCCTCCAGCCTCACTTACTGAATGTGTGTTGATGATTTCCTCAATTGAAATATAAATAACTGGCTTGCTGACTGTCACCACATCTGTGTATTTATCCATATTAAACTTTTCTTCTGGTTCAGGGACATTACATGCTTCTTTGAAATATTTCCTAAAAAAAGGAAAAAAAAATTTTTAGAGTCAAGTTTGTGAATAAAACAGTTTTATCAAAGTGGTGAGATCTTCAGTGATGGGGAGGGCTTTGTGCTTTCCCGCACTTATGGGGGACCTAATCTAGCACCTTTTGGGCTGACTCCAGACGGCGAAGCCGAGTCCATGTTTCTGGGTATCGCACCCAGCTCCTCAGACAGGGATAGACAGAGTAGTTAGACCTCAGGCCTTGTGACGGACCCAGTGTGATCAAGTTACGGGCATGTCGTTTAAAAAATATGATTTAAAAAGTGCCCCCTGAAATCTGAACAAAAATGTCAAGACTGATGTTCTTCTCTAAGAACCAAGTCTTTTTAGAGAAAAATAACCCCCAGAGCAATTAAGCAATTAGTTAAAAGGAAAAAAGGAAGTCAAAAGAGGTTCTAAGAGAAGATAAGGAATTACAAGAAATGGATGCTACTTTTTTTTAGTAACATCAAATTTGCTACTTTAATTGGCACAAACCTCTGCAGCCTTCAACAGCCTTTCAGAATTCCTGTTACCAATTTGATGAAAATGCAAGGTAAGCCTACTCTGCTCTTAATTGATCTAGACCACAGTTGCTGGCTGGAAAGGCTGTTGAGACCAGACACACAGTTACCTACAAAGGCCCCTCCCTCCAGTGCTCAGACTCTTAACAAGTCTGCCATTTTAAGCTACCGGCAATTTCAACCAAGAGATGCAGAAAAGCCAGGTGTGCTGGGATAATGGCTTAGGAGGGATTCTTAGCAAGGTAGAAGAGGTATAAGAGTTTCCTGTGCCTAAAGCATCCTTGGTGTATCTCCTAACGGCGCCCAAGACTTGTTGGCCGGAAAGACCCTGCCTTCCCACCCCAAGGCTGGGGGAGGGGAACCGGCAGGCAGCCATGTTCCCACGTGGCCACTGGCCTCCCTGTGCTGCCTTGCCTGTCATCTTTCACGGTTGCTGAGGAACACGAAGGATGGATATAAGTGGAAGAGAAAAAAAACTAGATGAATTTAGGAGATGAGGGGAGACTTTTGGTTTTTTCTTTTAAATGAAGAAGAGTTGGAAACATAGGTGTTTAGTAGGAATAATCTGACAAAAAAGGCAAGTACAAAAGGGGTTTGAAGAGCAGCTAAGGATTCTCAAGAAATGGATGTTAACTTTTTTAGTCCGTGAGGATATCTAAAATTAGCAGTGTGAGAAAAATCAAGCTTTCTCATAATAAGAGGATTTGGGAGAATTTCTTCACAAGAGGCCACAAATGCCAAACAGAGATGAATGCTCATGAACTACCTCTGTCAGCAGACAAGTCACTAATCTAGAGGAAAACTGAGGAATAGGAAATTATCATTTTCCAAGTTGAGGCTACAGGGATGTCACACTTGTAAGACTGACTGAGAGAAAAGAGAAAACGAATGCAAAGAGGTGTGTGCTTCCTTAGCGAGCAAACGTGCCTCCTAGACTCGCGCCTCCTCCCACAGCCCATGGAATCATCAGTGATAGAACTTGGAGAGCATATGATCAATAGAACTGTCTCACATTTGTATTTAAGAGATGTTCGAACACAGGACACATTCACACACAATCTTCAACAAGCAGAACAGCTGGATTTTCCCTACCTTTCAAAACCAAATGCTCAGTTTCCTACCATTGTCTGGTGCAGATAAGGCAAGTTTTCCTGAATAGACAAAACATAATCCTTTTTCCAAGTTCAAAAAAGTAGAAGTTAGCTATTTTGATTCTTTTTTTAATTCTAAGTACTACAAGCCTAGGGGCTTCCCCAATGGCTCAGCAGTAAAAAATCCTCCTGCAATGCAGGAGCCAGGGGTTCAATCCCTGGGTCGGGAAGATTGCCTGGAGGAGGAAATGGCAACTCACTCCGGTATTCTTGCCTGGAAAAATCCCATGGACAGAGGAGCCTGGTGGGCTACAGTCCAAAGGGTCACAAAGAGTCGGACAAGACTGAGTGACTGAGCACACACACATAAACCTAAACATACCAAGATGATTAAATATTTCTTTTTGTCAAAAGCACAAATCATACATATGGGGATGAGTCAATGTAACAGGGGCACTGGGTATAGGGGTAGGATCGGGAACACCAGACAGAGGGAACTTGGCCTGATCTTCCCTGTTTCCTCTCTCCTCACGGTGACAACCAGCACAAGAAATGCAAGCAGGGACTTCCCTGGTGGTCCAGTGGGTAAGACTCTGCCTTTCCAATGCAGGGGGTATGGGTTCAATCCCTGGCTGGGGAACTAAGATTCTGTATGCTGTGCAGTGTGTCCGAAAACATAAATGACTAAATAAAATTAAAAAGGTTTTATTAAAAAAAAAAGAGGTTTATGCTAAGGTGAAAATTTAACACAATTTATAATTAAAAAAGAAAAAAAGGAAGAAAAGAGAAATGCAAGCAGCCCTCTGGGGTTCCTGCCCTCACCCCCAACTTCAGCTCTGGGCACAGAATACACATTACTCTTGTCCACCACCTTGCAAACTTCTCCAAAGGTAATGACCCCTTTCACCTGAATTCCTGATACGTGTCTGATAAATAATTGTTCATAGAGGAGAGGTGCTCATTTTCTCCTTCGAAGAGCTTGTTGGAGGCTGCATGTTGCAGGACCTTGGCCACTGATCCTAAGTTTCTCCTCTGGTCGGAATTGATCTGACCTCCGGCTGTCATGTCGATGATATCAAAGCCGTCTGGGGCAACGATGGCTGGGTTCATGTACCGGTAGTACAGGAGGTTTCCAACAATCTGGAGGGATGTAGAAGAAGAGACTATTTTTGAGAGAGAAAACTTGAGTTTGGAGTGTTTTTGTTTTTTGGTCTCGTGGCTGTGGGATATTGTAGTTCCCTGACCAGGGATTGAACCCAGACCCTTGGCAGTGAGATCTTGGAGTCCTAACCACTGGACCACTAAGGAAGTCCCTGGAGGTTGTTTTTTTTTTCTTTTTTTAAAGTTAACCCTAATCGACATTTCCCAAGATAGCAAATCATTTTCTGATCTGAATCCTAACAAGGAGTTAAGTAAAGGTAGTGACTATAATCACACATTACAAATAAAGTTAAAAAAATTATTTTTGGTGAAAATATACTATTGCCACCCAAATTTTCCAATATAAAGAATCTTGATAACGTTTGAGAGCTCCCAATTAACCTCATAATAGTTAATAATCTTGAGAGTCATTAGAAATAGAAGACTTGCAGCTTATTATAAATAGTCATACAAGGGGAAAACTTTTACAAAATGGCGTGTTGGTCATTTTGGCTCCTACCCCCAAGAGAAGCTATGGTGCGATTACCCTTGAAAATCTACCTTTAATAGCTCATCTTCTGTTGCATCAGGAAATTTCTCATGGATCGAATTCTTCAGTACTTTGGCTATATACCTCAATCCATAACTACATGGAAAACAGATGACAAAAGAAAATAATGGAAAAAGGCTAAGTGAGGAAGAAACGCACTGCAATTGTTCCAGTCAACTAAAGCCAAGCAGCTTTCATAAAAATTAAACACAAAATGAGATGGTGACGGAATCACAGGACTGCCACAGATGATCCTAACCGAGGACCGTTTTCTATCGTTTCCTCTTCCGAGAAGTTATGAATTGAAAACGCGCATGTAGGCAAACTTCCATAGTAAAGATGGTAAGAGGGAAACCCGTCTTTGCTACTGGGGTCTATTTTATATAGTATTTCAAGAACTTCCAGCAATGAAAGATAAAGCTGCCACGTATATGACTTACGGCAGTAGATCGAGGGAAGAGATGATGGAATTCAGGACCTGGTCGGTGACCCTTCTCAGGTGCTCGATGGAGGCTTCCAGTTTGTTTCTCACTTCCGGGTAAGTCAGCGCTTGCTCTGTGGTCACATCGTAGGGCAGGTTGCTGAAACCACAACAAGGGCTTCTCATTAATTGGGGGCGTAGGTAGAAGCATTTGGATCCTTGCCCCGTTGGTTCTCCAGTCAAGCTTTGCATGGTGAATTGGGGTTCGCCCACCAACTCCAATGGCAAAATGCTCCCTTGTAGGGTGGGGGAGACCCCACATGCCTGCAGGGAACCCTCAGCTGCTAGTGCATCGGGGTGACTCCAGGAGCTCCATTTGGGCCCTTTCAAAACAACAGGCAGACCCAGGAAAGGTAGACCCAGCTAACTGTGTCTCTCTCTTTTTACTCATAACGAGCAGTATGCTCTTTTTTAACTTTTTAAGTGGTTGAAAATTGCTTGACAATGTTGCTTTGGTTTCTGCTGCACAGCAATGTGAATCAGTCATAATTATATACATCCCTTCCCTCTTGAGCTGCCCACCCCTCCCCCATCCCACCCCAAGAGCAGTATGTTCTTTACAGAAAAATTTGCCTATAAGCCAACAAGGAAATACTACTGATCCAGAGACAGCTGCTTTTCCTATCTTAACTTTCTAGGTCCTCTGCACACATGTATGTATGTGGGTATAATGCAGTTCATGTTTATACACATCCCATATAGATTCTTCATGTGTATGTGTCTATAAATGCATGTATTTTCTTTACACAGAAAATGAGTTACTGTATCAAGCTACAACCAAAAACTATATCATGAACATTTTCCCCAGGCCAACAAATATATTTCTATACCACCATTCCCAATAGTTACTACTCCATTACGTGTTATGTTATACATTTATTTAACAGATTCCCCAAAGCTAAATATTTTGACTCTACCTAACTTTGGCGATTACAAACAGTGCTGTGACAACCACCCATATAATTCTCTGTGCACATCCTAATGAAATTTTACAAGGTGCCCTTTTGCAGGAAATAAAAACCTGGGATTGCTTAGATTTACTGATACTACCTAAAATAAGCCAATCCCACCCAGCTAATAAATGCTTACATGTTCAAGTTACTTATTTGGTAACTGTAGAAAGGTAGGTATCATCAAGTGAAGAGAAATTGTATACCATTCCAAGGTCCAGGTTTAGGAACATACAAGGAAAAACCAAGAGAAAGAACTACACACATTGTGGCTTTGGGCATCAGCTGGTACTGAAATCTGAAAATAAAATGTACCACTAAGATGAGCAGGAGTCCAAGAATGTTGCCTGCCTGGAGATATTAGAGAGAGGTAGTAAATCTTGGATTGAAAAGTAATTTTGTACAGTAAATTTTGTTTTTTAACAGTGTTTAAGAGTATGTAGAAATATACACATAGAAATGATAAAATATCATTGAAATCCAGCATTGCCCTGGCTTCACTACCTGGCTTCTCCAGTCTGTGTTTCGAGCTGGTTCACCCAGGTCTTGTACACCTCGACAGGGCTCGTGTTGATGATCAGGGACTTGTCATCAATGATCTCTTTTACCACCGGAGCCAGGAGCTGGCGCAGCGTGTTCTGCCCACGGGCACCTCTGTTGAAGCTGACGACCATCTTGATGACTGTAGGGTTCCCAGTAACTATGTCCTGGACCTGGTCCACCTTGGATCTGAAAAAAGCCCAAATCAAACAAAATGGCTTGCTTCTACGGACTGAGTTTTAAGCAGTGTATATTCTCTCTGACAGACAAGGGCTTCGGACAGCAGGGTGGGGGTGGAGTGGTGGGGGTGTGGGGGAGAAGGGGGCTGTATTTTAGCTTAGTGAAGACCAAAGGCAGTGTGATTTAAAAGGAAGCTGTCTCCCATCTCTATTTGGTGAGGACACCTGAGTCTAAGGAGACCTTTGGATGACAAGCCCCCCGTGTGGTCTTCTGTAATACAACCTGAGTCTGAAATCTGCAGGAAGTTAGGGCAAAGCTTTCACTCTAAGTATGACCATTCTATCTGCCTTCATCACTAGACAACATGCCTGACCCATTCGACCAAAGGTCTGCAGGGTAAACAGGACCTGCAGAGTAAGATCTACAATGCAAATCCTAATTCTACTTTGTCAGGAGTCATTGGAAGCCTGAGTGTCCATTAAATAAAGTGGTTCCCAGAATCTACCACTCCCACAATTAAAGAAATAAGAGAAAGCTACCATTTGTAAGATGAGTGTTTGTTTTTAAAATTTTTGTTGGAGTAGAGTTGATTTACAATGTTGTGTTAAGTTTCAGGTATACGATGAGTTTCTTATTCGAGAAATTTAAGAATCTAAAAGTAATTTCTCAGCTTGAATTCCAATCTAGAAGGCAGGGGTGAACTAAAAGCGGACCTAGACTAATAAAAATAATAATACTGGGTGATGGAGTACGGGTCTGACGCTCCTTATCTCTTTCCTGGGAGTCAGTCTTGAATTTCTAATATACTGCTGGATAGTTTCGTTCATACATTCTACACCTAAAACTTAGACTCAGTGTGCTGAAAATCTAAGCTGTGCCTTTTTCCTTCTCACTCCCCCATTTCCCTGAACTGTGTAGCTCCAATTGATCCTGTTCACATGCAGGTGGGAGATCAATCTTACAACTCCATGTGGTCATGTCAAAAACCTTGCACAAAAGTAAAAAGAGCTTCTGCACTTGAGCCTCTGCTCAAGTGTCTCCTATGATCTGGCGCAACCTTTCATGTCCTGGTGGTCACTAATTAAGTTACCTCTTGGCGAAACTAATCTATTTCCTTTATTTTTTATTTTTGGCCTTGCTGTGCGGCTTGCAGGATCTTAGTTCCCTCACCAGGAACTGAACCCGAGCCCTAGGCAGTGAAAACGCAGAGTCTTAACCATTGGACCCCCAGGGATGCCCCTCATCTACTTTCTCTCTTGCCCCTTGGCCCATGCTGTTTCTATCATCGCGGTGCCTTACTTCTCTCTTCCATTTCTTTTTATAAAAACTGTAGATATTCGTCAAGGTTTTGGGTCAACTCCTTTCTCTTCCATAAAATCTCTACCAATTGACCTAATTGGAACTTTTCTTTCCATCCCTGACACTGTTCATGTCATTCATTTAGACCTTACCTTGTTTTACCGCATAGCATTGCTATTTCTCATGATACCTTATAGACACCCTGAGGGCAGAGGTGCCTGGCTAAGAGCTTTGGAGACCCATGAGATTAGCACTGCTTAAGGTATCCAGAAGTAAGGAAGGCTAAAGGTATTTCTTATGGGGTGTTTTTTCCCCCTATTCCTTACAGTTAACTACACACTTTAAACATCAACTAAGTCAGAAAATAAATTAGTAAAAAGCAGCTTAAGTTCCATAAGAAGGAAAGACTATTTAGCAGAGATCATTATCCTCATCTGATTATGGTTTTATTACTCACATAATTTTAATGAAGTTAATTTTTCTCACTGACGTTTTTCTCTTTTTCTATTTTTTTTGGCCACACAGCATAGCTTGTGGGATTTTAGTTCCTTGGCCAGGGATTGAACCCAGGCCCTTGGCAGTGGGAGCACAAAGTCCTAACCACTGGGCCACCAGGGGATTCCTTCTCACTGACTTTAAACAGCTTTGTACACTTGCAAAATCAAAAGTTAATTCAGCACTAGAAAAGGAGAAAGTTGTATTTGAATATATCTATGATGTAGAAATTTAAGACATTTGATACATTTTAATATGTATAAATAACTTCTAATTGTTGTTCAGTCACCAAGTTGTGTCCGATTCTTTGTGACCCCACAGACTGCAGTACGCCAGGCTTCCCTCTCTTTCACTATCTCTGGGAGTTTGCTCAAATTCATGTCTATTGAGTCGATGATACCATCCAACCATCTCATCCTCTGCCACCCTCTTTTCTTTTTGCCTTCAATCTTTCCCAGCATCAGGGTCTTTTCCGATGAGTGAGCTCTCACATTAGTAAATCAGAGAAATCCACCACTAACAAAACGTATTGGTATTTTTACATATCTACGTACGCTATTTCTTCCTCCAGAGCAGTTTTAAAAAGCTTGAGGAGTAGATATTCTTCTCGCTGATTGGAAGCATAATTGTACAGGGTGAAAATGACAGTATCCATAAATTTAGTTGACTTGTTCTGTGGCATCTGGAAAATCAGCTTAGCCAAGTATGAAGGATTGGTCTAAAGAGAGAAGACAAAACGCCCCCCACAAGACTGTATGTTAATTATTATTAAAGCAGAGAGGAGTACCAAGTTCTTTGCTCTTTAACGAATTCTTATGGATGAAGCTCATAGAAGAATATCTGGCTCATATTAAGACAGGTAGCAGCTAGTAATACTACTATACTATAGGAAGTTACAATAGAAAGTTATGGTAGGATTTAAATTTTATATACTATATCATGTCATATTTTATGGACTATAATTGCATTATGAATACGTTATACTGTTCACCATTTGAAGGCACATATTAATATTCATTGTAGAGACAAAGAGGAGAGAGGGGGTGGCTGAGCTATCTGAAGAGACTGGCAAGAATGGACCAAGGGCTGAGCTATAGAGACTGTCTTAGAAGGACTGATGAATGAATTAACACAGTCTATATTCTGAGACTAGAAAGCAAAAGCAAAGGATATAAGACAGACAATGGGATGGCCGTGATGTTTCAAAAAATATTTTTTGTTTTCTAAATAACTTCTTTTTCTTTATCTTAAAGTTTATTTTATTTGTACTGGGCCTTTGTTGCTGTGTGTGGGCCTCTTCCAGTGGCTCAGATGGTAAAACGTCTGCCTACAATGCCTACAATGAGGGAGACCAGGGTTCAATCCCTGGGTTAGGAAGATCTCCTGGAGAAGGAAATGGCAACCCACTCCAGTATTCTTGCTTGCAAAATCCCATGGACGGTGGAACCTGGTAGGCTACAGTCCATGGGGTCGCAAAGAGTTGGACACGACTTCACTTTCACTTTTGTTGCTGTGTGGGGGCCTTCTCCAGTTGCAGTACGCAGCGGGGGCTACTGTTGGTTCCAGTGCACGGGCTTCTCAGTGTGGTGGCTTCTCTCCTTGCAGAGCATGGGCTCCAGAGTGAAGGCTCAGTAGCTGTGGCTCATGGGCTTAGCTGCTCCGTGGCATGTAGGATCCTCATGGACCAGGGATTGGACCTGTGTCTCCTGCGTTAGCAGGCAAATTCTTTACCACTGAGCCACCAGGGGAGCCCGGCCATGATGTTTTACAAAGCATGAGAAAGGAAGAGCGAGGCAAGGAGGCTGAAGGGTAAAGTTCAGGATAGTTCATGGGGAAAGTGCCAGGAGAAACTGATAAGAAAAAAAAAGATTGACAAGTTTTAAAGATTGATAAGAATTAAAAAAAAAAATTTGACAAGGAGCTCAGCTGAGGATGGAGTTCAAGAGATATAGCACCAGACTTTGTAGTGATGTGGTTTTTCTGAAGGAATTACACTAATCAGGTGAAGGTCAGAAGAAAAAAAAAAATTAAAGTGACAGAGAAATGCGAAAGTCTTACTCTTCATCTTCCTTCCAGTGAGAAAAGAAAACTGTCCTTTTCTTTTGTATTTCATGTAAGAGAAACATGGGAAACCAGTATTTAATATTCTCAAGAAGTTCAGCTTTAAAATTTTTAAGAAAATCCGAATTCTAGTTCAGCTTACTACTTAGATTTATTCTCAAGCTTGTAATAACTGGCTGAAATGTTATGAATAAGGAGCTCAGGAGAACTTTCTGAGAGTTCTGGGTTGATTCTTTTTCCACATAAGATATGGGCTTTTACGAAAGGAAAATTTCAGCTGAAGAAGCCCACTCCTCACTCCTCTCAGATGATCTAAAAACTTTAAATTAAAGCTCACACTGAAGAGACAAGCCCACAGCAAAACCTGTACTAGTTGGCCTGCTGCTTTACCTAAGAATTTCCAAAGGTGAAATGTCCATACCATTTGCTTTTCTCTAGTTTCCTCATTAGTCTTGGGTTAAAGTCTCCAAAGCAGAGAGAAGAAAAGGTGAAGAAAAATCATGGTGTTTTGACACTTCAGTTGATACAACTGAATGGTCATGCTATGGTCCTATCCGTTTTGGATAGTTTAGGAAATAAAACTTGTGGAATTATTCTAAACATGTTCCAATGCTTTTTCTCATTTCCATTAGTGAGCCTCCATTTACACAACAGTGTAAATTATACAAATCTTAGTGTGCATGTGTGCCAAGTCGCTTCAGTCATGTCTGACTCTTTGCAATCCCGTGGACCGTAGCCCGCCAGGCTACTCTGTCCATGGGATTCTCCAGGCAAGAATACTAGAGTGGGTTGCCATCCCCTCCTCCAGGGGATCTTTAGGCGAATGACTGAATTTTCATCTTCCTAAACGTCACAAATTCTGTCAAAATTCAACATCGGAAAACTAAATCCTGAAGAAGCTTCATACACTTGGAAGTTAACAGATGTCAAAAATGATAAATGCCTAAGATTAAATTTCTAGCTGGTGGATGAACATTAACCTAATTTCAGCAGACGGAAAAAGCTTCCCCACCTAGTGTGAGGCCCTCTTCTTTCTGCAAAGAAAGCTGTCATTAAGCAGTGGATTCCAAGGACAATTTTGTTTTAACATTTTTTCCTTCACTGCTGCCACCTCGTGGACATCTAGGGTACTATAGCTGTTCTCCAATCTATTCTAAGCAGAGCACGCTCAACTCTAGCAAAATCAACGTCTCTTCTCTCAGCGGGGCAGCTACCCGTCACTTACAGTTTGGGCAATGTGTTCTCTGTGTACGTGATGCCAGTGACATCCTCAAGCAAAGATTTCAAGCATCTCCACGCCTTGATGGAATCACGGCCACCAGGAGAGGCCCCAGGGACACCTGACTTTCAAGGAAGAACTGCTGATCCACCGTTTTTGGGAAAGTTTTCTTCTTAGAGGAGTCAGTTTCTCTCTCTCACTGTTTCCTTAGGGACTCAACTGTATGTGCTGGTGGGTGGATGAGGTTAATCAATGGTCAAGCAAACAAACAAAAAAAACTGGTCCACCAGAGTCCAGCTGTAACCAGTTCAGCTGAGTTCTCACCCACACTCAGGAAGCAATGGAAAATTACTGTTCATTTAGAGAACAGTGATGTCATGGAAATAATGAAAGAAAAAAGGAATCCTATTTCCCTAATCCAAACTCCCTGGCTCCTTCCTCAAAAGGAGGGCAGGCTGGTTCTGATCTGTTTTTCACATAGTTAATTTTTCCATGTTTGACAGCATCTGCTTATGTTATTGTTAGATTTAGATTGTCTATGCTGATTACTGTAGTGTAATGTAGTCATGGAAAGCAGGACAAGCTGTAAGTCAAACTGCCAGGGTCCTGATACCCCTTCATCACCATTTACTGTGTCTCAGTTTTCTCACATGTAATATGAGAATAACAATCAGTTATTTTCTGAAGGTTCCCAGGGTTGTAGTAGGAATTAAAATGAGAAAATGTATGTGAAGCACCTAGAATAGTACTTGGTACTTAGTAGTGCTCAGAACATGTGAACTATTATAGCCTTAGCATGGGAGAAGATCTGTTGTAAAACACCAGCGTGGAACAGAGCATTTACCCACAACTCACAGTGAAAGAAATTATTCTCACCTGTAAAAGATAAAAAAGCTGCTGATATGTTTCCAGTGTTTTTCTTCTCTCCTTACTCAAACTTTTGATCCCTTGGTTGTCAATGTTATTCAGTATTTCCATCTCTCCACCTTTTTTCTTATTCAGTTTTGTTCTGTGTGAAATTACATCCTGGAAAAAATTTTTTTATGGAATTACTACTTTTTACTCTGGTATTCTTTCCCCCCTCCCTTCACAGACACCCTAAGACACACATAGCTGGAAAGATTAATTTTCCACATTCCCTCATGAAGAAACAAAGGAACATAGAGTGTTAAACAGATTAAGAAAAATCCAAATCATGGGTAAATTTGGCTTTTGTAATATTTGTTCTCCTAAGCTGTATGCATTGGTTCTAACATGTAATGTAAGCTCCAAGACACTTAAATAGGGAGAGAATAGTCTTTTCAAGAAATGATTCTGGAACAACTAAATATCCAGGTTCAAAAATTAAGAAGTCAGACCCCTACCTCACTCCATAAACAAAAATTAACTCAGAAGAGATCATAAAGAACTAAATGGAGGAGCTAAAACTATAAAACTCTTCAAAGAAAACCTAGACAAAAGCTTTTGCTACCCTGGATTAAGCAATGGTTTCTTTTAGGGGTGTGTGTGTCATAATTTATTTAATCATATTCCTTTTGATGAACAGTTTCTTCCCATTTTATTAGTATTTTAGAGAGTGCAGTGAATCTTCTTATACATGCATCTTTGTACAGGTAGGTAACGGTTTCTTAGCTACAACACTAAAAGCACTAGAAACAACAACAAATAAAGTGGATTCATAAAAATTAAAACCTTTGTGCTTCAAAGTACGTTATCAAAGAAAACAACCCACAGAATGAGAGAAAATGTTTGCAAATCGGGTAAGAGTCTTATATTCACCATATACTACATCTAAAAATAAAATGAAAAACAACTCAATTAAAAAATGAGCAAAGGATTTTCCCAAAGATCATCTATAAATAGCTAATAAGCACATGAAGAGAAGTTCAACATTAATAGCTATTTGGCATTTTCTCAGAAGTTAAACACGAGTTACTATGCATGTGTGTTCAGTCGTGTCCGACTCTTTGTGACCCCATGGACTGTAGCCCACCAGGCTCCTCTGTTCATTGGATTTCCCAGGGAAGAATACTGGAGTGGGTTGCCATTTCCTTCTCCAGGCATCCTCCTGACCCAGGGATTGAATCTGTGTCTCTTGTGTCTCCTGCACTGACAGGCAGATTCTTCACCACTGCGCCACCTTGGAAGCCCCGCACAAGTTACTACATGATCCAGCAATTTCACCGTGAGATATATGTCAAAGGGAACTGAAAACTTATGTCCAGAGAAAAATGTGTACGTGAATGCTCATAACAGCTGAAAAAAAGAAACATTTCAGGTGTCCATCAATTGATTAATGGGCAAAAAAATGTGGCATATCCACACAATGGAATGTTATTTTCAGTAAAGAGGAATGAGTACTGATTCATGCTACAACATAAACACTATGCTAAGTCAAAGAAGCTGGTCACAACAGACCATATACCGTGTGATGATCCAGAACAGGCAGATCTATCATGATAGAAAGTAGATTAAAGGTTGCCATGGCCGGGGGTTGGAGTGATAGGTAATGATATTAATGAATATGGATGTTTTTCCTTTTTTTAAAAAAATTGAAATATTATTCACATATTGTGAAATTTGTCCTTTTAAAGAGTATAATTCAGTGGTGTTCCATAAAGACACAAGGTTGTGCAACCATCACCACAATTTTTAATGCCAGAACATTTTGGAGGGCTTCTTTTTGGGGTAATGAAATGTTCTAGAATCAAATAGAAGTAAGGGTTGCACAATTTTTGGACTAAACACTACTAAACTGTAACCTTTAAAAGAATGAATTCTATCATTTCAATCTATAAAAGCTCTTGCAGAAATATGCAATGTAGAAATTAGAGATGGCAGGGAAAGGAAGCCTCTAAGTATTTAACAAAATTAAGGTTCTCAGATCCTCAGTCAGGTTCCTTTAACTATTTACAGGGATGGCTGGAAAGTGTGTGGCTGAAGACACTGTCAAGTGGTCACCTCAGGCTATTGTGTCCCCTTAAGCGGCTTAAAGCGTCATGAACCAGGGTAGATCCTTTAGATAAGGATCCACCAAACATTCTTATGGAGATCCACAGTAAGAAATATATTTTACATCTTTTATTGGTAAACACACTCCCACATACTATACAAAGTGATACTCATTTTTACTATTGGGACACACTCTGATACTTCAGTTTGCTTTTATTCTATTCCATTTTCAAAGACTGCTGAAGTGATACACTAAACTGATTTCATGACCTGCTGATGGCACCTGTCTTACATGAAAGCCATAGCTCTAGGACGCCTCCTCTGCCACTCAACATTGGGTCACTGTCCCCGAGAGCAGGTGGTGAGAAAGTTGCTCTTCCCAAAACTTCTGTCTGCTTCCTTGAGCTCTTAGCCCCAGAGGACTCTTTGCAGCACCCCCTCTGGGAGATGGTGAAGGACAGGGAGGCCTGGCGTGCCGCAGTCCATAGGGTCACAAAGAGCTGGACACGACTGAGTGACTGAAAGATACTAACTTCTCCCATAGCTGGGGTCAGTTCATAGGTAGGGAGAAAAACCCTTGGAGCTTTGAGATTAGATAGTTCTATGTAGTTACATCCACTGCCTTCTAGGTTTATGTTTTTACTCTTTCTCATTCTCAGCGTGGTGGGAGGTGGGGGCAACCTTGACTTAATCCTCTACTTATATTCTTCTAATGGTTTATATGGGGAAAGAGGGGATTGCATTTCTATAAAAATTTTCAAAAGGCAACATTTCCCCCCTTATTTCACAAATATGTTCAAATACATTCAAGATGAAGAAAGGAAGCATAATTATCTCCAGATGGGTGCTCACAAACAGTCTAGGCAGGCAGTGGCCTGATATCCTTATCTATGTATGACAGTGAAAGTGAAGGTCACTTAGTTGTGTCCAATTCTTTGTGACCCCAATATACAGTCCATGGAATTGTCCAGGCCAGAATACTGGAGTGTGTAGCCTTTTTCTTCTTCAGGGGATCTTCCCAATCCAGGGATTGAACCCAGGTCTCCTGCATTGCAGGTAGATTCTTTACCAACTGAGCTATCAGGGAAGCCCAAGACATCCTAAGACAGCACTGGACTAACTGGCTTACAGTTCCATCTAACTCAGGCTTCTCCTCTTCAAATAATAGGTGATGTGTAGATCACACAGTTCTCCCAAATACGTGGGCTAATTGATTATCTTGATTTTAAATATACAGAGGAAAAAAATCTTGGTACTTCCAACCTCTCCATCACCTGTCCCCCCTGCCCGTGGCCTCTCAACTACTTTCAATGGGGTTAGTGCTGGAAACAGGGGACTTTTCCTTTGTTTTGTTGCAGACTTCATCTTTAGAGTCATATTTTTGGACATATACCAAAGAGGAGAGAGCAGGGGGTGGTAAGCAAGCTCCAGGGCAGAACTAAACTCCTCTGTATTATTAATATTAATAGATTTGGTCAAGACAGGAACAGGAAGACTCTTGAGAGTCCCTTGGACTGCAAGGAGATCCAACTAGTCCATCCTAAAGGAAATCAGTCCTGAATGTTCATTGGAAGGACTGATGTTGAAGCTGAAACTCCAATCCTTTGGCCACCTGATGCGAAGAGCTGACTCATTGGAAAAGACTCTGATGCTGGGAAGGATTGAAGGCAGGAGGAGAAGGGGATGACAGAGGATGAGATGGTTGGATGGCATCACTAACTCAATGGACATGAGTCTGAGCAAGCTCCAGGAGATGGTGAAGGACAGGAAAGCCTGGCATGCTGCAGTCCATGGGGTCGCAAAGAGTCAGACATGACTGAGTGACTGAACAACAATTCTTATCAATAAATATTGTATATCTCAGGGAATGCTGGTTTGAAGAAGCAATGGTACTCAACTTGTTCTTAATATTTCTACTTCTCAATGTTGCCCTAATAGCCACCATCTTTTCCCTCCCCCTGGTAACATACTATCTGCATGCAGGTAATATGATAGTGTATACACACACTTTTGTAGAAGGCATGAACTAGGACAAAGGGCTTGGGCTTTGGAGTCATAAAAGTATGGGTATCCGCAAAGCACAAGGAGCTTTGTAACCCTGCTCAGGTTAACCTCTCTGACTCAGTTTCCTTAAATCTATAAAATGGTCTTAATAACAGCAATCTTACTGAGTTGATGTGAAGGTTAAAAACTCCATGTAAGACATTTAGCACATTTTTCAGTAAAGAAAAGGCCTAGAGAGGTTAAGGAAACATGTTCATACAAGCAATGAAGGAGCTTTATTAAGCAGTAAATTTCAATCCTGGGTCTCAGGGAGCCCTGACCTGCAAGTCTGCACTCACATGATACAGTACAGCCACCAATGGGAGTTTCAGTGATTCAAGGTTACCTTCTACTTTAGTCTTCCTTCAAGCTAATTAAGAGTCTAGACATTTTTTCCTCCCTATACCTCCCAGGAACTTCTACTTCAGTTATCTGTTTCTTTTTCCTAACTTTTCTTTTTGCTTACAATCAGTATTAGCTATTTCACTTGCCCACTGACTTTGTGGGGTTTCTAGCAAGAATGCCCATTTTAAAAGAATCGTAAGACACAGGGTTACTACAGAGAGCTAGAGTTGATCTGTAAGAATTAAGTCACTTCCCTTTAAAATCTTTTCTCTCACTCAACACATGCATATTGTTTAAAACAAACAAACAAAAAAAGGTTAATTCTATACCATGCAAAGAAAAATTGCTTAGTTTTCTTTCTTTTAGCTTCAGTTCAGTTCAGTTGTGTCTGACTCTTTGCGACCTCATGGACTGCAGCATGCCAGGCTTGCCTGTCCATCACCTACTCCCGCAGCTTGTTCAAACTCATGTCCCTTGAGTCAATGATGCCATCCAACCATCTCATTCTCTGTCGTCCCCTTCTCCTCCTGCCTTCAATCTTTCCCAGCATCAGGGTCTTTTCCAATGAGTCAGCTCTTTGCATCAGGTGACCAAAGTATTGGAGCTTCAGCTTCAGCATCAGTCCTTCCAATGAATATTCAGGACTGATTTCCTTTAGGATGGACTGGTTGGACCTCCTTGTAGTCCAAGGGACTCTCAAGAGTCTTCTCCAACACCACAGTTCAAAAGCATCAATTCTTTGGCACTCAGCCTTCTTTATGGTTCAACTCTCACATCCATACATGACTACTGGAAAACCATAGCTTTGACTAGATGGATCTTTGTCAGCAAGGTGATGTCTCTGCTTTTTAATACATTGTCTAGGTTTGTCATAGCTTTTCTTCCAAGGAGCAAGTGTCTTTTAATTTCATGGCTGCAGTCACCATGTGCAGTGATTTTGGAGCCCAAGAAAATAAAGTCTGTCACTGTTTCCATTGCTTCCCCATCTATTTGCCATGAAGTGATGGGACCAGATCCCATGATCTTAGTTTTTGAATGTTGAGTTTTAAGCCAGCTTTCCCACTCTCCTCTTTCACTTTCATCAAGAAGCTCTTTAGTTCCTCTTAGCTTTTAGCTTAATTGTATATATATATTTTACAATAAATGAAATTTCACTGTTTTATTTTCTTCTCCATTATATTCCAACCCTTTCTATCTGCCCTGAAATATTCTTCAGAAGTGATTTTTTCCCCCCAGTGGCTCTGTAACATACCTGTTGGACTGATTCTATTACTCGCTGTTTTGGGGTTTGGGTTGTTTCCCACTATTTTACCACTGCAAATAAAGTTTCAACTGTACTATTCTTATCATCACACGAAAAATCCTACTATCAATGATAAGATGAAAGAGTATGTACGTATCACTAGCTTAATCAGTGCTTGATAAATATTTGGAGTTGAAGAATATAAGTTGAAGAATTAACTTTGTTTCACAATGCTATCAATTAGTAATGCTTTATTGATTCTGGTATTTGTAAATTCTTTTCCTAAGTTAATCATGGTTAGCGTTTTTTATTTGCAAATAAAAATCTTGACTTCCTAGGAAAAAAAATTACAAATGCCTAAAAAACATCTTAAACACTCATAAAGATCTGAAAATCTGCCATGCTTGCATTTCCACAAGCTACATATTTCAACTATTCACTCTTTTGCAACTAAGCCTTTATTTTAAAAGGCAAGACATTTCCTGTTTATGACTTTATGGGAATAGGATAAAACAGCAGTTTAAGGCTATAAAAGGCATTCTCTGAGGGACCTTCTGGAATATATTATACTTAAAAGTCTTCATGTGCATCAAACAATACAAACATATACTGTTTTTAAAGACCAAAGTACTATTGTTTTTCTGGATAAAATAATGAAAATAGAGTTAAATGCAGAAAATTTAAATGTGTAGTTTTATTCCTTAATATTTAGGAAAGATGGTCATTTCTTGTCGTATCAATTGTTCTGGTTTGCTTATTTTCTCTGCGGTGTTTTGCTGGAATCACTGTGAGGTGGGTAGACAGGAGCTGGGCACTCCCACGGCCACTGAGCTGGTAGCCTCCCGTGACTGCTCATCTCCCAGTCTCCCAGAACCGCCCCGGAAGCTGACTCTGTACCTCAGACCTCTGTAGGTCGTCAGCTTCCCTGCCTTGCCTTACAGGCTTTCTGAAATCCGACATGGCAGGGCAAGAGGGACACGGAGAGAGGTCTTGTCCTGGAAGTATCCTTCCCTTGGATAAAAACACTTTTCTCATGGTTTTTGGAGCTCGGAAACTAGCAGGTTTCTCACAGATACAAAATGACAGTGTTATTTATTTAGAGGCCATTATTAGGGAGCGACTGAGCACAGACCCAGGCACGGCAGGGAAGTGCCACTCTGTAGGGGGTCATCTGGGAATGGTGAGGGTGGGGTCCCCATCTGATGGGCTGGAGGACACTGCTGGCTTCCAGTGCCCGGGGGCTGGGAGGACAGATGCTCTGCCGTCCAGCTGTTGGTAGGATGGGCCTGTGTCCATCTCTCACATGGTTGGATTTTTTAATGTCCTGCTGGTCATTCATGTAGGTCAAAATTCAGTGTATAACTGCTTGAGCCTAGAATCTAATCATTTTACATATAAGCACAACATAGATCCTTCAGAATTTTAATATAAACTTAGTTTTCTAGGATGGCAATTCCATGTTGAGTGGTCGGGATGAAGGGAAGACCACACTTTGCTCATTCAAGGAGTTATTACCCTGTTCTCCATTTTGGAAAATGAATTCAGGGACAGTTCCACCACTCTCCTGACCAGTCTCATCTGTAGTTCTCTCAATCTGTGGTTATTCTGTGAAGGGGGCCAAGTCTCTGGTAACTTTATCACATCTAATGGCATCAGGCCCATGTATTTTCATATTGAAATATTTGTTTTTACTATAAATTGTGACAGACTTGATTTTCTTGGGCTCCAAAATCACTGCAGATGATGACTGCAGCCATGAAATTAAAAGATGTTTGCTCCTTGGAAGAAAAGCTATAACCAACCTAGACATCATATTAAAAAGCAGAGACGTTACTTTGCCGACAAAGGTCCGTCTAGTCAAAGCTATGGTTTTTCCAGTAGTCATGTATGGATGTGAGATCGGACAGTGAAGAGAGCTGAGTGATGAAGAATTGATCCTTTTGAACTATGGTGTTGGAGAAGACTCTTGAGAGTCCCTTGGACTGCAAGGAGATCCAACCAGTCCATCCTAAAGGAAATCAGTCCTGAATATTCATTGGAAAGGACCCTGATGTTGGGAAAGATGGAAGGCAGGAAGAGAAGGGGACGACAGAGGATAAGATGGTTAGATGGCATCAGCTACTTGATGGACATAAGTTTGAGCAAGCTCTGGGAGTTGGTGATGGACAGGGAAGCCTGGCGTGCTGCAGTCCATGGGGTTGCAAAGAGTCGGAAACAACTGAGTGACCGAACTAAACTATAAATTGATACATTTTAATTTCTCTTTTATATTTATAGAAAGGCCTTAGTCTTGCTATGAAGGGACATATGTAAGTAGGTTTTATTTTGTATAAACTTCCTTTGAGAATGATAAAGAAGCCTTACCAAATGTTATCAAAGAGGGGAAGGCAAAGAATTTTCCAGGTCAGGTCTGTCTGAGCACCATTAAGTGGTAATAAAAATGGTAAATAAACTTTGGGTCACCCGTTCTAGACTCCAAAGGAGCTTAGCTGGACCAAGAGTGATGTGGGCATATATATGAGCATCTTCTGTCTTCTGGGAGCCAAGAATCCCAGAGATCCCACTGACCTCCAGCGTGATCCTGTTCTTCACCAGGAGCCCGATCTTAATGTCCATCAGGTTCAGGTCTTTCTCCAGCTGCTGATTGCCTCTGATCTTGGTCACCACTTCCTCCCTCAACCGGGCTACCTCCAGCTCTTCCTGGAAATCCAAGTCACTTTGGTCCAACAGGTATACAAATTTGCGGATTACTCTTAACGGGGGGTTTTCGGAGCCAACTGCAAGGAAAGGAAAAGAGTGCTTCAACTGGACATACTTGAAATGATCATTAGTAGGAAAGAAACTAGGTCTTTAAAGAAAGCATTACCAGAAAATAGAGCAATGGTGATGCTGGGCCCCACAGTGAATCATCCCACCTCACGTCAAATATGACGTGTCAAAGGAAACTGATCATATAAATAAATGCAGGCCACTGAGAACGTCTGCCTCACAATTTCCTTGTTATCCAACATTTGTTTATCAGCTGTCTCTCACACTGTTTCCAGGACTCCCACACTGAGGAGCTAGTTCTATCTATTGGTGTCTTATTGATGAGGAATCTGGGAAAGAATGCTAACACTGAGTTGTCCAGGCTCTGAGAGCTTGTGGCTGAGCCAGATAAGAGATTTCTGTTCTTGCTGCAGGAAGCAGAAAGTGTTCGTTTTTTCAGTCCAAAAGACTTTGGGGGAAGGAGCAGGAATTAGGTGAAAGGGGAATTAGAAAAGGTCAGTCAAGGGAGAACTATAAGGTCCAATAGAAGCCAAGAGGACCACAACTGGAACACATGTTCTGCTTGGCAGAAACAAGATAATTTTAGAAATTGAAATGGGTCCCTATCGTTTCAGCATGAACCAGGGAGGGCCCTCAGCACCGAGGAGACCAGACTTAGTCATTGTGAGGGTATCTATATAAATTCTACCAAGGGCTTTCCCTTAGTGCCTTGAACCTTACTTACGCTTTGATTCCTTGGCACTGTGACTTTGCAAAAAAACAATTTTTTAAAGGTGTTTAGTGAGAGTGACTCTGGGTGAATTATAAGAGTAAACAACTGGACCTTCAATGCTGAATGAGAGGACACAGCAATACAAAGAGGACTTGAGAGAGCCCAGTCCAGTTCTGGCAGCCTCCATCCACATCCTCTCCTTTACATCCAGGGCTTTACTCAAGCTTTCTTATGTTAATACTGCTGTTTGGTTGTGTGGTGTTTTGTCACTTAAGAAATACAGAGTTCAATCAACAGCGCAAACAATTAGCAGCATGAACCCAGCACAAACAGCCAATTCTAGAGTCATCTGTATTCCTATTGTGCCTCTTCTGATGTATTTATCGATATCTATCAAGGAAAAGCATCAGAGGTCCACATCTGCCTCCAGGCTCGGAATCTACTAGATAATAATACCTCATATTTCACTAGATCCCAAGTTACCTTGGATCATGGACCCTTCACTTCCTGATCACCAAAGCTTATGTGAATTTACTTTCCTACTATTTTACCAAAGATGCTGTTGGTGACATGACCATTTCAGGTACAGCTGGAACCACACACCAGAGCTCAGTTATGTGGCTGAGAGAACATAAGCAATCTCCTGTGTGTCTAAGTTCTCTCTGCCTGCTCCAGACAACTGTGTATCATTTCGTGTGCCAACAGGGCAGGGAGAAACAAATGAATAATTTAGCTTTACAAATTATTATGGTTCAAATGTAATAGCTCCTGGATCAACAGCTGGCTTTCTGGCATCTTCATGAAACTATTATGGTTCAAATGTAATAGCTCCATTGTCAACGGCTTTCCGGCATCTTCATATCTTCATACCACTTTGTGGTAACTTTCATTTCAGGAAACCACTCAACTTCACAGTCAGCACTTACAAGTGGCCAGTTAAAGTTCTAGCAAGTTCCAAACCTGAATGCATTCAGTGCCTTTCTGGAGGAAATGGGTGAAAATGAATCATGACAGACTAATAAAAG
Organism: Giraffa tippelskirchi; assembly: GCF_054371585.1. NCBI lineage: Eukaryota > Metazoa > Chordata > Mammalia > Artiodactyla > Giraffidae > Giraffa > Giraffa tippelskirchi. Next base: position 74,696,046 of record NC_137281.1, on the reverse strand, counting down.
CGATATTTTTCATCTTAAGAAAATGCCTTTGTTTTATGAAGGTGCTGAATCGAGAAAGAAATGAAAATTTACAGTTCAGTTTCCACAAAGCTACCTTATTTGCTAAAGCAGCTTTAATCTAATTTATTCACTAACATAGCTTCTGTCTTCTACGTTTTAATAAGAAATCACCTAGATTTTTTAGCTGGAATTCCTTCTATCTTTGTAACTTCAAAAAAAAAAAGTAAGCAAGTGACAAAAACTACCCACAAAGTTATGTATGTTCTACTTATTTACAAGGTGTTGGTGGGGGTTGGTCTTGAGGGAAGTGGACAAATGCTAAATTATGTGAAATTGGTTTGTAATCTCACAGCTGAGTTTTCCTTTCCAGATTTATCACTGTTTCTACAATTGTCTACTTTACTGAATATACAATTTAGGGATGGATTTTTGTCAATAAAGTGTTCTAAATGCTAGCATAATTTACATTAAAAAAAAAAAAAACTATCCACCAAAACCCATTCACTAGAAGGAGAGGAAAAGCAGCTTGTGTGTGTTTGGAAAATTTGTCCTTAATTTACCTATTTTAGTATGTCAGGGCTCAGAAAACAAACCCCTTCTTCAGCTTTCTTGTAAAAAATTCAAGAAAGATATTTACCAACGGAGACATGAATCTCATCAATTGCAAAGTGGAGCAGTGTGGCATTAGAGACACCTTCTTCCCTCAGTCTGCATGCTGGATTCTGGAATCTAGCAAACAAGGTAGTATCCGGAAGATTCCACAGCTCGAGGCAGAACCTGGCCTTTGAGACTGCCAGAGACTTTTCCCTTAACAAGTACCAGGGAGGATCTTTCTTGGGTCATACACTTTGCTCCATAATTCAGACAGACTTTTGACAATAAAATGTGTTGGCGAAATACTTACTACTACTGTGCTAGGAACATTACTGAGCAGTATTTTTATTTCTTTCAAAAAAAAAATAATAAGAAACAAGATAGTTACAGAGAACATAATGGCCATTTTCACTACTAAAATACACAATGATGTGTTTTGTTCTCAAAACTAATCTTGAATGACCTAAATATTTGAAGAATTTGGGCAGTACTAATAAACTTATCAGCAAGCTCTTCTAGACTTAATCTAGGACATGCTCTTTATCACATGTTCTTATAATAATTAGAATGTTAAAAATTCAGCATATAAAGAATGCTTCACTATGTAAAATAAATTAACAATAGAATAATAACATCAGCAGAGCTGAAACTGAAAGATGGCACAAAATGTGAATGCTATTTCTGGGTGGTTTTTATTTTATTTTTCTGTTTTCCAACTTTCTGCAAATGACATACTAGTATTATAAGGAAGACAACTTAAAAACCACAGGGACTGTGAAAAGTCTAGAATGAAATTACATGAAGATGTTTGTAGTTTCTTTAGGAGGTGAAACTATGTGCTTTTTCCCTTCTTATTCATATTTCCAAATTTCTTACATGACTATGTTTTGTTCTTAAAATGAGAAGAAAAAAATCATAGGCCAGGTAATAAATTAAACAGTACTCAGATGTAAGTTTATCTTCTGGCTAACTCTTTCGCATTAAATTCCTGCCTTTAGCTTATTATTTTTTGAATATCTGTAAGAGATTTCATGATTATTTTTCACGATTTTCTTTTGAAATACATAGTGAGACAGGCATACAGTTTTTATCTTGACCTCCTGCCAATGACCCCCTGACTGACAGGCTGCAGGAAACACAAAAACAGCTCTGCCTAGAAGCCACCACTGAGTCCACTCCTGTGAGGTCCTTCCCACGTTACTTGAGGAAATGGTCATGAGGACCTGATCCCAAGGCTGGTGCTGTGGGTATGAGCCTGCCTGTGCTGGAGGGCCTCTTGTGGAGGTAGGGATCAGCATCGGCTTGTCACAGGGATGGGGCACTGGCAGCAGCAATCCTGGAAGGTGCCCCTTGGCGTAAGCCCTCTTGAGTTGCCATTAAGCCTACCATAGAGCCCATAGCTAGCTCAAATTTAATATAAAAATATCAGCATTAATGCCAACTCCACTTTTAAAAATTGAAGTATAATTGAAGTATATCATTAATACATATACATATCACTATATATTCTTCAAAAAACACCTGAAACTAACACAACACTGTAAAAAAAAATATATATATATGTATGTATATATATTGGGTTGGTCAAAATTGGGTTTTTCCATAAGCTGTTGCAGAAAAACAGAAAAACATATATACATATATATATACATTTTCAGATTCTTTTCTATTATAGGTTATTATAAGATATTGAATACAGGTCCCTGGTCTATATGGTAGGTTCTGCTGATTATCAATTTTATATATAGTGATGTATATCTGTTAATCCCAAACTTCTAATTTATCCCCTTGCCTCAACACTGTCCATTCTTTTTGAAGAAGAAATCCCATCTATTGCCCTTAACCCATTCCACTTTGATAGAAAGGCCTGTTTCTTGTCATGACATGCTTGGGTCTGAGATGGTCAAAATCTACTGGCAATAATGTGAATCCACTGATGTGATCAGATGGAAATAACTTGTGCTTGCCTGGTTTATAAGGAATACTTTGTTTCAGAATGCTCCACTTACCCAGTGTTTTGTAGTCATCTCTAGCTTTGCTTGCTCTCAATAGAGACTGGATTTTCACAATTTCATTGTTCTGCAAAAGAAGATGACCAGTCACAACCTCCCAGAGTTCCATCGACTCCACTATTTTAGAATTTAGAACTCTTTAAAAACTGACAGCATTTGAAGAATGGACATTATTTAGAACTGACAGTATTTAGATGTGGCATAGTCAATGTTTATTTTTGCATTCTCTTTGAAGAAAGGGTCAGATAAGTTAGCTAACAATATATAAACAAGATTGCAAAGGGATTGTCTAAATAAAGATATCTAAAAAGGGAAAAGAATTTTACCACCAAACTTAGATGGTCCAATCTATTTTCACATATCTATTCTTCAAAAATCCTGAAAAAATTCCTCCTGTGGGATTATATTTATGGTTAGCAGTAATTAAAAACTTTGCAAGCAAAGTTGGAAAGTCCTTCATTAGTATCTTTTCTTTCTGGCATAACTAGCCCACATAAATTTTTCCTCACCCATTTCCTTTCCAGTTCTGAATGATGAAGTCTTACTCTGAACAAAAAAATGTAAGAAGCCTCTAAATAGTACCACATTGAGTTCTAAAATCCATTTTTTTCCTCCAAGCATTTGTTTCTACCATTTAATAAGAATCATTCAATGCTAACATTCACAAACTATTCGTTTAAGTTCCTTCTCAGGGAGGACAAAAACCCACGTGTGTCTCTTACATGATCTCTGAAAAACTGCAGTCGTGAGAGGTAATTCTTTCGTGCTGTTACCATCCGGTACCAGGACTGAATCTAAAAAATAAGTGAAAAAGAGAAATCCAGGCAATTACCAAACCACCTTTCATATCCCTCTATGCAGTCTTTTAAAAGTAATATTGATAGTTTATTTGATAAAAAAGTAAAAATGAGCCACCCACCAACTAATAAACATCTACAGCCTCATCTTCATCTCCTTCTTTCATTGCTTTTCCTCCGATGGGTTCAGAACATCTTACACATTATGGTGGAGAAGGTAATGCAGCTTTTTGTACTATTTTGCTTTAATCTCAGTAAATAAAAGCAAAGTGAGCAAGGCATTTTGCTGAGAGTTGCAATGGGTCAGGGAATCAAATAAAACTAAGTTCAGAGTTGCTTCCAACATCCCTTAAATGCAGCCAATACCTTTTAGATCTTTACAGGAAAACATTTCAAAACCTCTCATGAGGTTTTCTGGGTGAATAAGCATGTGTTCCATAGTGAGCACAGGATATTTCCATGTGTAACACGTTCAGGAACTAATAATGCAAAAGGTCTAGACCATGTCATTCTCTGTCCTCACAGTTTAAAAAGTCTTAACAAATGTCATCTGACTTCATCTCTCTCCAGCCCTACTCTTCTGACTCTTATCTGGATTTCCAAGTTTCTACAAGCTCATTGCCAGATAGTCCTTTAGTTTTCAGCTCTGAGAGTGGGCACCCCAATGGCTGCTCTTTCTCTAAGCTTGGAGCAACCAGCCTGGATTGGAAGTTGGGTTAGATGGGCCTATCTACTAAATACAGGCCCTAACTTAGTTGTACTTCCTTCTTGTCATTGGTTTTGCATTTGCCTTACAACTAAGGTTTGTACTGTTAAACCTGAAAATTCTAATTATTATTAGAGAAAACCAGACAAAGAACGTGAAATTAAGCTGGATTTCCTCCAAATCAATTTGGATTTTTTAGAGAAGAAGCATTTATTAGGTTGGTGCAAAAGTAACTGCAGTTTTGCATTGTTGAACTTTGCCATTTGATACTGGAATACATTCTTAAATAAATGTGGCTATGCTATACATCCTTTTCATGGACATTGCTTACTTTATTTTTTAAAATTTATTTATTTTTAATTGAAGGATAATTGCTTTACAGTATTGTGTCGGTTTCTGCCAAACATTAACATGAATCAGCCATAGGTATACATATTCATTTTTTTTTTTTTTTGCTGATGACTTATTACTCGCTGTGTATTTTATGTTTATTTTAGACTATGGAGATGATGTTAGACAAAAGCAAATTCGAGCAATTTTCCTATCTGATTTCAAGATGGATTGCAAAGCAGTGGAGACAACTCGCAACATCAATAACACACTTGGCCCAGGAACTGCTAATGAATGTGCAGTGCAGTGGTGGTTCAAGTTTTGCAAAGGAGACGAGAGCCTTGAGGATGAGGAGCGCAGTGGCCGGCCATCAGAAGCTGACAACGACCAACTGCGAGGAATCACTGAAGCTGTCCTCTTACAGGAAGTTGACAAAGAACTCAATGTTGACCTTTCTAAGGTTGTTCGGCATTTGAAGCAAATTGGAAAGGTCAAAAAGCTCGATATGCCGGTGCCTTATGATCTGACTGAAAATCGAAAAATTGTTATTTTGAAGTGTAGTCTTCTCTTATTCTACACGCAACAATGAACCGTTTCTCAATTGGATTGTGACGTACATGTGACGGAAACTGGATTTTATACAACTGGCAATGACCAGCTCAGTGTTGGACCAAGAAGAAGCTCCAAAGCACTTTCCAAAGCCAAACTTGCACCAAAAAAAGGTCATGGTCACTGATAGTCTGCTGCTGGTCTGATTCATTCCAACTTTCTGAATCCGAGAGAAACCATTACATATGAGAAGTATGCTCAGCAAATCGATGAGATGCACTGAAAACTGAAACGCCTGCAGCTGGCATCAGTCACCAAAAAGGGCTCAATTCTTCTCCACGACAATGCCTGATTGCATGTCATACAACCAACGCTTCAAAAGTTGAATGAACTGGGCTACAAAGTTTTGCCTCATCTGCCATATTCACCTGACCTCTTGCCAACCAACTACCACTTCTTTAAACATCTCGACAACTTTTTTGCAGAGAAAATGCTTCCACAACCAGCAGGAGGCAGAAAATGCTTTCCAACAGTTTGTTGAATCCTGAAGCACAGATTTTTATGCTACAGAAATAAACAAACTTATCTCTCATTGGCAAAAATGTGTTAACTGTAATGGGTCATATTTTGATTAGTAAAGATGTGTTTGAGCCTAGTTATACTGATTTAAAATTCATGATCTGAAACCTCAATTACATTTGCACCAACCTAATATTATAAAGAGACAACATAGTGTTTTGATGGACCTTCTTGAAGACGATCAGCTAAGTGAGGGGGGAGGCAGGACTCAAACCCAGGACTTGCTTCTGACGTCAAGTCTCATACACAGTCTGTCTTCTAGAAGCAAAAGGAGAATGAAGGAAAAAGTTTACATGCTTTCTAAGGTCAGAAAGAGTGTTTACCTTCACAATAGAATGAATATTATCAATGAACATTTGTCGCCTGCGTTTATATGCTTCCCGTTGCTTATATGCCTTCCAAAAAGCCTGTAGAAAATAATGAGTTACAGAATTATTTACATGTCACAGTTTATTTTAGAAAGTGCAAGGATAGAGTACATCACAAGAGATACTGAGTTGGGACAATGTCAAGGATCCTCCCTTCCAGATCTCATCTGGACACCATCTCATCTGACACCAGGTGGACACTGAACTGGGCAGAGCACATGTGCTCACAGCTGTGGCTTGTCCCAAGTTGGTGAAAGGAATTACCAGGTGGAAGCCCAGTTTCTGCTTTGAAAGCGTAATTTTAACAAGGCCCTGAGTGATAAGAAGTAATAATAAAATGGAATTGTCCTGAAATATACAAATAGATCAACTTGGTGCTCATATTATTTGGTAACATTATAAGATGCCTCAGGGCTTCCCAGGTGGTGCTAGTGGTAAAGAACCCACCTGCCAAAGCAGGAGACATAAGAGACGTGGGTTCAATCCCTGGGCTGGGAAGATCCCTTGGAGGAGGGCATGGCAACTCACTCCAGTGTTCTTGCTGAGATAATCCCATGGACAGAGGAGCCTGGTGGGCTATAGTCCATAGGGTCACAAAGAGTTAGACACAACTGAAGTGACTGAGCATGCATGAAATACCTCAAAATAATGACTAGTAAGTATCTTTACTCTAGCAAGTGAGCCCCTGTGATCCAGATCGAAAGGGAAGATGACCCTGGATTCCTGAAAGCAGGAGTGCTGTGATGGATCTTTCATTATTTCATCTATTTTTACATAAAGTTTAATGAGGCTTCATCAATATACCTTTATTACGTTATCACCTTCATGAGAGCTTTTATAGGAAACATTTACAAAAAGTGGACACAAACTGGTATCTTAATTTGTTTTTTGTTCTTTTCTGGGCTACTCTGTGCAGCACGCGGGATCTTGGTTCCCTGACCAGGGATTGAACCTGTGCCCCCTGCAATGCAAAAGCAGACTCCTAACTGCTGGACTGCCAAGGAACTACAAACTGGTATCCTTAGAATGATCACATCCATAGTTGTTATCAGTTTAGTCCAACTCATTTTTGAGAATCTTTTTATTGAGACATATCTTTGTAACTCACTGCACTGCTCTGATTTTTTTTTTTTTCAAGTTAGAACTGAAATAAACACAAATTCTGTTAGTTCAGTTCAGTCATGTCTGACTCTTTGCAACCCCATGGACTGCAGCACGCCAGGCCTCCCTGTCCATCACTAACTCCTGGAGTTTACTCAAACTCATGTCCATTGAGTCGGCGATGCCACGCAACCATCTCAAAGGGACAAATACAAAAATCAAGTTATTTTTTATTTTTTTTCACATTTGTATATGTCAATCCACCCCATTCCTTCTTTTTTAAAAAGGTATATGGGATTTTTATTGCCGTTTAAAAAAGATAATACTTTCTGGTAATGATTCAAAACAAAACAGTAATGATGGAATATACACTCAATGGAGTACTTGCTCCAGACTTCCCCTCTCAGTATTTTTATTTTTTGTTTTGTAATTGTTACAATGTTGTGTTGGTTTCTGCTGTACAACAACGTGAATCAGCCATAATAATATATATATCTCCTCCCTCTTGAGCCTGCCTCCCCTTCCACCCCCCGCCCCCACCCCTCTAGGTCAGCATAGAGCGCCAGACTGGGCTCCTTGTGTTGTACAGCAACCTCTCATCAGCTACCCCTTTTACACATGATATCCCCTCTCTCAATTTAAATCCCTAGAAATGACCAATGTGCTTTTAAAAAAACTTAATTTTGAAATAATTAGCAACTCATAGGATGCTCCAAAGATCCAAAGATAATACATCGAGTTCCACGTACCCTTCACCCAGCTTCCTCCAATGGAAGCATTCTACAGATATGCTTATAATGCAATCCATCATAGTGCTAGAAAACAAGAAGGCTTAAGTGTCAAAAACTATGAGGGATCCTGGGGAGAGGGAAGACAGTTCGAACTGGCTGAAAGAGGGAACCTCAGAACACAATTCTATAAACATTGGGAACCTCTACAAAAAATGTGAGCTGGCTCTAAGCTTGAGGAGCCTTGCACAACAGTCAGAGAAATTCTGGGGAAGTTTTCACATCATCCACTTGCCAAGCAGTGTGGCAAAAACATGGATGGGGAGTAGGGGCTGGAAAATTACAAGAGAGTATAGTTTTTTTGGAGGGAATTTAGCAGCATCAAATTTAAAGCTATTTAGTATTTCACCTAGTGTTTCTAATTTTCAATATACCCAGCCTAAGAAAATACAAGCACCTGTGTAGAAAGATGATATTTAAGGATTTCTGTTGTATTATTGTTTGTAATACTGAAAAAGTATAGAGGTCAGGATGCTGCAAATAGGAAAACAGTGATAAATTGTGATTGCATTCATCTGGATGACAATCTAACTAGTAACTCATTTATCATGATGGTCTCAGTGTGACTCAGGTGCTTTTGAGACTAGCACTGTTTTTAAAGTGCAGAGGTGCAAATGTACAAATAATATTATACATATTATATATTATACGTAATACTATACATAATATTATATATTATTATATAATAATATTTCTTGATCCAAACTGAAAGGCAACCAAGATATTGGAATTAGCTCAATTGCTCATTCTGCTTTTTAAACAATTATTTCAACTCCAGAAACACTATTAATCTCTATTAGCTTAGATTCTCGAAGCTTTTGGGTAAGGAACCTGTTGTAGTAACAGAATATCTGATATTGAAGCATGTTTGCATTGGTGGAATGAACCTACTTGTAGGTTTTGTACGATGTTTTTAATGTCCTAAGGAGTCAATGCTCACCAACAGTACTTTCCTAAAGATTTCATTTTATATTTCATCTATTTAATGATTCTGTAGATTTTTCTGGGATCTACATTTATATATCAACGTTACCTTTCCAAACCAAGGCAACTTGGCTGGGTTTAGAGGTTCTGGTCTATAGAAGCAGAATAACATATGCTTCCCATTTTATTTGTCAAAATTTAACATTCTTCTTGTTTGTAAGCTTTCATTTCATCAGGATTGGCTTTACTTATTCCGTGCTAACAGCAGAATTGTTGTGCAAGGCCCAGAGCCTGTGGGCTCTTCTAATTAGAGGCTCTTTATTGAAAATAATTATAGGTATAAAGTTGGGAGGAAGGAGCTATTGGTATAAAAATACAAAAGGAGATAAAACTCTAAACCACAAGGTCATTCAGAAGCAGCCTTTTATGGACAGAGACAGAAGGCATTTACAAAACCATCAATCTCTTCCTTGAATGGCATGAGAACTTAGTAAAAATTTAAAATAGCCATCTTCTGGCTTTGGTTTTTGTTACCATAAATAAATTTTCTGTGCAATACAGCTGTAACAGAGGAGTCTCCCAAGATATCTAGACCTCAGAAGTTACTGCTGTTTTATAGATTCTGACTGTCAATCTCTAGAAAACCTGGCTTGCCAAATTGGTTGCCTTGCTTCATAACTGGGCACATAGGATAGCAATATTTAAATTACCAACTTCTGACGCAGATATTCTTCTCTGACCTCCCTGGTAGCCATTTATCTTTTTCCCCTCTCTGCTTAAAGGTGTAACGCCACAACCTAAGGGTAGTCAATCACCTTCAAACAACGTGACAGAAGACTGCCCACCTTGTCACCCTCACTCCCCAGGCCCACACTCCTCCCGACAACCTGCTCTTGCTTCAGAGAAGCTTGTTTCTCTTTCTTTGCTGGGATGTTCACGGCACTCTCTGACATGAGGTTCAGTAAGTTAGTAATTCTCAGGGCTAAGTTGGGCGTTTGTCACTCTTAACGGTTTTTCCTACAAGGTGGCATTTCAGCTTTCTTCAGTTCAAGGAAAAAACAAACATTGTAGCTAACTCTTTTTTCCTAGACTCGATTTTCCTGAACTCTTCCTGGGCCACCTGACTTACTGGATGTTGGCTCCCCACTCCCTGTCCTCTGAGTCACCATCTTGATCACTTCGTTATTTCGAACCCTTGTTGAGCCCTTAATAGCTGCATACTGGTCACAGTCTGTTATGAATTATCCCATTTGAATTCCCATTAATGGGAATCCCATTTAATTCCCACAACCCTGAGACAAAATGGAAATTTCCGATGAGACAATATATTTTAAGCCATCTATTCGTCCCTCAGCTTTTTGTGTGTTTTTTTCCTCAAGTTCTCCACATGTTTCATTTACTTTCCAGCGTCTGTTTTGCATTCTGCAGTCATAAATTCACTCACATTCTGGGATGTCATTATTTTTCTTCCTCTCTGTAGCTATTGGCTATCTTTTCATTTTATCATGCGGTCTTGTTTCATTAAGTCCATGTGTCATATTAAGTTTCTTAAAAGCAAAAGGAATTTCAGTATAATTGTTTTTTCTGTCTCCTGGGATAAGAATTCCCTTAAATGTTTACTTCATTTATATTTTAACTTATATTTCTTTTTCTTTTTTTGATACAAAATTTTGTTTCAGATTTTTTTTTTCTGGCTCACTTCTTAAATGTAGGCCACTTTATTGGAGCCTTCTTTTTACTTACCATTCAGAAATAATCTGGCTATATAGAGTCTCATTGACCTCGCTCCCTGTCTACTTGAGCACCTTCTGAATTGCCCGCTAAGCACCTGAGACAGAGGATTGGCCACTGATGATACGTATTCTCTGTCCATACCCAGTTCTTTTTTTTTTTTTTTGGCTTTCAGATCATATGTTTATTTAAAAAAATAAAATGGATCGACAGAGTAACCACATTATTATGCATGCTAACAGGATTTCCCAAGCCCATGAGATACCATATCTTGAGCAATAAAAAAATGACTTCCTCAACAATGTAAAGATAGGAAACTTTTCAATCCAAATTCAAAAATCTTTATCAAGTTCCACCTCATAAGCTAGTAGGATATATCTGTGCCACAAGCTGAGCTTCTTAGTAAAGAAAGCTTGAGGTGATACTAAACAAGGATGTCACTAAAAAGATGACGATTTGCTAAAATTATAAAGCAACCAATTTTGGCCTGCAAATATTCTACATTAGAAATCTCCACCACTGGGGATCTGTTCCCCATGACGATTTTACTCTGAATCCAGGATAATTACAAACACATGGTATTTTTTTCTTGCATGCTTTCCTGGGCCAACCTTGCATGACAACACGTACATTTACAGGATGGAACTTGAAATTCCCATTCTCACACAGGGATAGTTAAGGAGTGTTATCAATAACAAAGAATAAAAGTTATACAACATCGATCATTATAAATTATTCTAGTTCTTAACCATCCCATTCTCCTTAATATGTTCGGATTCTTTCCTGCAGAAAGCATGAGCTTCTTATGTAACATCAGTTACATCATTAATGATGATTAGAATGAGCTGTGGAGACCTTGATTCTGAAGACATGTATATGCAGGTGAGATGCAATCTGATTGCAAACACTGACACAGTAGCGAATCAAATCAAAGAAAGAGAAGACCAGGGCTATCCAAAGTACAATATATTCATCAATAAAGCTGTTAAAATACTGGTCCAGAAACAAAAGCACTGGACCTATGAATGCTGTGTCATGCAAATGCATCTCACTTTTAGTCATGTGTGCCGCCACAAGCTTATTGGTGATTTTGGCAGATACAAAACCACATGTCAATACATAAAGATAGGGATGCTTTTCAAAAAGCTGAAATGCTGATTTCTTGTAGATCATTGCAGCTAATGTAATTACTGATTCAATATGGAGGAAAGGAGAAAGGACACTTGTTCCTGCTATCGTTGATCCATTTTTTCCAATACCACCTGGGAAGATTACACAGAAGTAATTTGTACAGGAAAATATGGCCCCTGCTACAGTACAAAGCGCAGGAAAAATTTTCATTTGACTATTCAGCACTGGAATTTGGGTCACAGTGTCTGCTCTATAGCTAGGGTGAAATCCTCAAGTTGTTGTTTAGTCTGGTTGTTGTTAAGTCGTGTCTGACTCTGCGTCCCCACGGACTGTGGCCCACCGGGCTCCTCTGTCCGTGGGATTCTCCAGGCAAGAATAGTGGAGTGGGTTGCCATTTCCTTCTCCACATACCCAGTTCTTGAGGAGGAGACTGAGGGTGGCAGTGCAGTGGAGCTACTGAGTTTGTTAAAAGACTACGGTGTCTGGGGCTGACTCAGTCCACAAAGAAGTTCCGACTGTTCTACAGAGGGGAAGCCTTCAGATTTCACATCATTCTCCTAACCCAGAGTGAATCAGCTACTTTGGCAAAAAAGCGAGACGAGTGTGATCCCCTCTGTCACAGTCTTTTGGTTTTCTAGGTCAGCCCATTTTCCTCTCTAGGTTATAGTCTGCCTTTAAGCCTCACACCCTCCTTTGTTAGAAAACTGTCAGAAGAGGCTGGGACAAGTCATCACGGAGTGACTCCACAGCGCAATGGCTTCTTCTTCAATACTGCTGCTCCCACTAAGGTGAGGGGGAAAGCCTCCAAGTTCCTGTTTCTGCTCTTCCCACAGCTCTCTCATGACTTCAGCCCTGTGTCCTGGTATCAGGCAGATTTTACACTAGCGGGCTCTTCAGGCTGTCTTCTAACGGTAACACAGCTGTGGGCAGACTGGAGAGCTTGAGGTTGGTCCAAACTATGCCACACCAGTTAACATTCTTCAAATTTTGTGCAGAAGTAGAGTCTTAGCATCAGTGTGGATGATGCTATATTTAAGATTTTGTCCACTTCCTGTGTGTTTTATCATTTATTAAAAGAAGAATAAACTGAAAAACAAGTTCACCCAGAAAAATCCTTTGAATATTAACTTTACAGAAGAAATTTCTTAAAAAATTAATCTTTCCTGCCCTCTAACATCTTAAGCTCTTGCAGACTCAGACATTTGAGCATCTACTGATTGCAAGCCATAAGAATACAAAAGTTGTAAAAACTCATCTTCTTCCCTGCACAATATTATAATTAGGTGGGGAAGCAGAGAAGCATGCCAATGATCACAGAAGAGAAGCTCTTTTAAAAACTTTCAATTTAGGAAATGTAAGTTACTGGCCAAAGCAAAACCCCACCAAACCCTGCCTGTCAAAAACAGTATCACTTTGGACACACACAAAAGGACAAATGCAGTCTTTTAAAAACCAGCGTGGGTTGAAAGAGGATGCTAGCGGAGCACAATAGAAACATCTACATCTGGCAAGCTCCCCTCCTGCCAACTGGAACGTTCAGACAAGTCATACAAGCTTAAGAACAGCTCACAACAAAGGGCTTCGGAAAGAGGATGCTTCTTGCAGAATGAAGAATGAGAGATATATAAGAGAGAAGACACTCTCAGAGATGCTACATCTATTTCATGAGCTCTTCTGTTCTTCGGGCTTCCCTGGTGGCTCAGACAGTGAAGAATCTGCCTGAAATGCAGGAGACCCAGGTTCAATCCCTTCAGGAAGATCCCCTGGAGAAGGCTACCCACTCCAGTATTCTTGCTTGGAGAATCCCATGGACAGAGAGCCTAATGGGCCCCAATCCATGGGGTTGCAAAGAGTTGGATACGACTGAGCGAGTAACACTTCCACTTCACTTTTCTGTTCTTTAGTGCATAGAAACTCAGACGCCACTCAATATCCACTAACCACTAAAAAACCAATTTGAAAGCACACGAGGTTAGATAGTAGGTGACAGGATATTTAGTTTCTTTAGAGAAACAGGATTTCAACTCAGCTCTCAGGTATTCCCCTGATTGACTATTCACAGCATTCTGAATACGTTCCAGAAGACAACAGGTGAAAAGTCATTCAACATCCTTCCCATCTTGGAGCATTCAACAGTGTAGACTCGAGGGCACTGATTAAGGACACGATCTTCGGTCAGATTTGTTTACTAGAATGCTGGTAGCTGATGGTCCTATGATTAAATAAAACATTTTCATGGGATATGACAGCTGTCTGTTACAAGTGGGAGATGACTCACATACCTGTATTTTGACCACATGCTCTTCCTGTTCATACAAAAATGCTTTCCTAGCTTCATACTCTTTCCTAAGGAGGGGTCCTGAGGTTGTGGCTTGGAAGCGCTGAAGCATGTCTTCGGTAGCAGACCACATCTTCTCACGGATGTAATCTGCAGTGATATCCTCAACAATGTCCTGGTAAGAGATATTTCTTATGGTTACACTTCACATCAGGTGAGAAGAGCACAGAGGACAGCTTCTGGAAAGTCTATCTTTCAGAAAGTGATCTGAATAGCTCTTTCCGGCTGAGTGTAAAAACAGATTTGACCAGAGTCAAGGGGTGGGCTGGCTCAGCTTCTTTCTAGCAACATGGTTTTAGAATCCTCTGCAATCTGGGGAGAGATGAGAATGCGGTTGAATGGTATCAGGATTTGGAGGTGGAGATGTATGGATGATGCTGGCAGGGACCAGGCCCGAGGCCTTGGCTCCCCAGAGCGTAAAAGAGACAAGAATGATTACATAAGTGTTTGCATCACCTCCTCCCTCTCCTGAGGGAAAGAGGGCAATGCCCATGAAGTCCTCTGGCTCTTCTTGCCCAGGCCAGAGGAGGCAGATAGCTGCAAGGAGTAGGGGAAAACTCCAAATAAATCTGGGAGAAAATAAAGGACTTGGAGCAGAAGAAAAGGGGCTGGGAGAGGAAAGATAAGCACTCTTTCGGGCGGACAGGGAAACCTAGATGAATGAGAAAGACAGGAAGAAGGGGGACTGTGAGAAGTCTTCATGTGGATGATGAACTGGGTTTACTTTTATGTTCTTTGAGAAATGAGAGCAAAGACTGGACTCATTTCTATGGCAGATGCCTCTTAACCATCCATGTGAATGGACTTCATGGATGGTGAATTTAAACAACTAAGAGTGAAATCATATAAAAGATGCATAAATAATTTCACAAGAAGACATACGTACAGCCTAAATTCAGTAATTTCAGACTGTCTAGAATAATTTTTTTTAACAGCATAAATCCTCCACTTTCTATTAATCTTGATGCTGGGATCAGGTATAACTTCACAAAATTATACTTAGGGCATCTTTGGATGCCATATGAGCAATTTTTGTCTCTTGAGTTTTAACCTTTCAATGTTGCTTCTTCACAGTTTGACATATCCTTTCAATGATAGCACATGGTTTTTAAATATTGGCCATAATTTCATTTTTCAACAAAGTAGCACTAATAGTTCACTGCCACAGGCCATTTTCCTGTAAAAAGTGGGACATTACACATTTGAAATTAGTAAATGAATACATTTTTCACTATCTTCTTGTCATTCAGGATTTCTGTGGCATTGTCAAACCCAAGTTACAGCTTTTTCTCTGAGTTTTAGTAAGTTACTGTACTGGAGATCTGGAGATTCTGTCCACAATATTGTTATCCTGCAGTGTCTTTCTTGCTGGTGAATGTGAACAGTTCTATGAGATCTATATATGCGAGTTCTATTTTTTTCAAGATGGAATTCAATTATTAGAAGTATTTTCTTTTAAACATACTACAATGCCTGGATCAAAGAGCAAGTTTCACATCTTCTGGGGCCAACTTTTGGTCTCAAGTCCAAAGCAATCTTGGTGAACATTCTTTCAAGAATATTGCTCCCTGTTATAGGTTGAGGTAGGGGGAAAGAAATAAGACATCTTGAATACTGACAACCAAGGAATTACCACTAATTGAGCTCTGGTGTCAAGGAAAGCCTGAAGATTGATTTCTTAGGATAATCTGCCATCCTACATAATCTGCAAGAGCTTTATCTGCCCCCTGCTCTGTGGTGCTGCTCTGACATACGGAAGACATTCTAGAAATCAGTAACCATCCAGCCACACCAAGCTGCAGTTCATGAAGACTTTAGTCCATATCCAGCCTTCAAATAAATCAGTTCTTCCCATTAATTCCACGATTCTGAAATAGAAAAGCAATCACACTTTTCTTTATATAGTACATTTTTCCATCAAACAGCAGCCTCCTACCTCAATTTCTTTTCCCATGAGCCATGATTCTTTAAGCAAGCAGGGTTCAGGTGTGACCCAGGAACTCTCTTTTGAATCAATATTGTAGTAGTAATCATATTTCTCCTGCAGGGTGAGTTTAAGCCATGAACCTTCAGTAGACACTAAAGAAAAAGGTTTGTTAAATTCTCGAGAGGAACATGGAAACTTTTAACATTAACGTAGTTTCTTCAGTAAGTGAAATAATTGAACAAGGATATTTTCCACCAGGCATTCAGATAATCTAAGTTAAAATCATTAGCAATGAGTCATTAAAATGGAATGAATTGTGTGTATTCAATGGCAGCTCCCTACTAAGCCAAAATAAAAGGAGAGTGACGTCTAATGTTAGCTCTGCATATCACATATCTCATGAGGATTAAAGGAGTCACACATGGCCAGCAAGAATGAAAAGTAAACAAGGAGAGAAACACCAGGTAGACGTGAATAGCACCACAAGTACACGGGGAGGCCAGTGAGAAAGAATCCTCTGTTTAGAGTGTCTTCCAGCAACTTCTTCGAAAAGGAGTGGCCTACAAGGGCTGTGACCCACTATTTAAGGATGACCCATTACTTAATGATTTGCCTTAAACCAAAGCAGAAGTGACTCATCTTTGCAGAAAACTTTATTCAAAGCACAAAATGGCGTACAGAACCACTGAGGTCACTAAGTAGGGAAAAGGAAAATTCCTGATTCCTCTGACTCATCTTGTTCTACAAAACCACACAAAATCAGGAGGAAAAAATTGTTGAACGGACTTAATTTTCTCAGGGAGAGAATACTAGGAAAAAAAAAAAAAAACATCTATGGCAGTCATGGCTTAAATTGGTCAAGAATATTTGCAATCTATTTGCAATCAACAAAATAGATTTGCAATCAACAAAATAGATTTGCAATCAACAAAATAGATTTAGCAATCTATTTATTTTGTTGAATGGTTACGATTCTTATCTCAGACCAGAGAGCTAAAAACAACAATAAAAATAAAAATTTCAGACCAAGCTAAGGCAACTGCTGCCAAGTGAGCACTAGAATAATTGCCTTTATAGGTAAATCATAGTCCTAGTGAATTTCCTCAAACAATATTTAAATGGATTCAAATAACTAAGCAAAGGTAACTTTAAGGCCCTTTAAAGTGTGTTGATTCTTCAATTGGTTTTTTAATGCCTCTCAACTGTTCTGTGGATGCCCAGATCCACAGAGAGATACATATCTCTTCAAACGGCCAATAAGACAACTATTATCTGTTTAGAAATGCTGGTTTACTAGAAAATATATTGTACAGTCAAATAGGGATGATCACAAGTAATCATTATATATTTTCTTCAACAATAGTTATCAGATTCATAAATGTTTTCAGAAGATTGAACACTTTTTAAGGCAACTCTCTCAGTGGGAAGGAAGGAAATCAAATAAAAATGGTGGGAATGGATATCTTTTATTTTCATAAGAACTGAGAAGTAAAAAGTTCTTAGTTGGTTAAAAGCAAACCACATTGGCACTGTAAGGCTTTATTTGGGTTGGGATGTCAGTGAATAATAGAAAAAGAAAATTCTATCATTTTCACATCAAGTATGAGTTTAGAGTCAGGTCAAAGGCTGAGGAGGCCATTGCCAGAACAGGATTAAAGGATTTTTCCTAAGAAGTATAGCTGGTTTGTTGAGGCTTCCCAGGTGGCGCTAGTGGTTAAGAATCTGCCTGCCAATGCAGGAGATGTACGAGAAGTGGGTTTTACCCCTGGGTTGGGAAGATCCCCTGAAGGAGAGCATGGAAACGCACTCCAGTATTCTTGGCTGGAGAATCCCATGGACAGAGGAGGCTGGTGGGCTCCAGTCCACAGGGTCGCAATGAGTCAGACATGACTGAAGCGACATAGCATGCATGCACATAGTTGGTTTGTTAACTGAGGGAAAAGACTAATTATGGGCCTTTAAGGAAGCACAACAGAGAAAGATTCCAGTGAATTAAGTGGTGAAGTGCATTCTATATGGAAGCATGCTTTCTGGATGCCTTCCAGACAAAATCATACCTATATAAGACCTAAACTGAGCTCTAAGGCTAAGTGACCTACATAAGAGTGAACACTTTAGTCTGGGGAAAAACAGACACCCTAGAACCAGCGGTGAAAGAGGTAAGAATACATCATTCTGTTCACACCCTCAAACAATGTTCACAGCTCTATTGAAAATGCAAGTTAGTCTTTAATTCCCTAGAAAGCTTCTCCTCTTCCTCTGAGAACAGAGGTTGGTAATCTTTTTCTATAAAGGGCCAGCGAGTAATTTCGGTCTGGTGTTATAGGTCTCTCATACAACTGCTTGACTCTTCCTGTAGCATGGAAGCAGCCAGAGACAACAGCATACAAACTAATGAGTGTGGCTGGATTACAATAACCGTTATTTATAAAAATAGGTGGCAGCCTAAGGAATCTAAAAAGCTGCTAGAATAAAGGTTTCAGGATACAAAATCAACATCAAAAATAAATTTTATGAAAATATGTCCACATAAAAGCTTGTATACAAATGTTCACATGAGTATTACTTAGATAGCCAAAACTGGAGAAAAAAATCCAAATTCTATCCACTGATGAATGAATAAACAAAATGTGGCATATTCATACAACAGAATGTTATCAGCCATAAAAGAAATGAGGAACTGATACATGTTACAACATGAATGAACTTTGAAGACATTATGCTACATGAAGTCAGACACAGTGTGATTTTGTTTATATGAAATGTCCAGAATAGTAAAAATTAGAGAGACAGAAAGTATATTAGTGATTGTCTGGGGCTGAGAGTTGGGGGTGGGGAGCAATGGCTAATGGGCTCCACTTATTATAAGAAAAATATTCTGCAATTAACTAGTGGTGTTAGCTCTACAAGTTTGGGAGTATAATAAAAACTTCTGAATTGCATACTTTAAAAGAGTAAATTTTGTGGTATGTGAATTATATCTCAATAAAAAAATTAACTGTATTTCTATATGTTAGCAACAAACAACCCCAAAATGAAATTAAGAAAATATTTACAATGACATCAAAAATAATAAAATATGGTAGGAATAAATTCAAGTAAAGTAGTGCAAGCCCTATACACTGAATACTACAAAACATTGTTGAAAGAATTAAAGACCTAATTAAAAGCAAAGACGTACCATGGTATGTGGTAGTAGAAGACTTAGTATTAAGATGGCATATGTCTCAAATCCATCTATGGCTTCAGTATAATCTCTAGAAAGTCCCAACTCTCTTCTTTTTTTCCAGAAAAAATGAATCTAAGGTATCTCCTAGGTTTCTAAATTGGCTATCTGGGGACATTTTTTTTCTCTGCTGATCAGAACATGGCGGTTGGGAAAAGGAGCAGGCAAGTTTAGGGAAGAGCAGATAAAACTAAGTTTGGGCCAAGGGTTTGAAATCATGATGAGTTATCTCTAAGAAAATCACCCCTTGCACAAACACAGTCCTGCAAGTCTTTCCTCATAAACGATGAGGCGGGGGCACTATAGTAACTGATGAAGAGATGTGACGGGAACAGAGAGAGGCTCGGGGTGATCAGACACCAAGTAAGAGTGAACGGCCAGAAGCCCTATTCCTATTTCATTATCAGGAAATGTTCTGAATCAGAGGGTACAATTCCCAAGTTAGAAATACATCAGGCAAATTATAAGTACATAGGGTAGTTCTGGACAGACTTCCAGTGAATTAAGGAAAAGGTTTTTTTTTCCCCTTAAGTTCCATTTCTAAGACTATATATTGTCAAAGCAATTTTCTAAAGATGAAAAGTACTATGTACATGTGGTACGAATAAACATCAGCCTGAGTCAGGAGACATCTTAATCCTTGACAGTAGGACACAGCAAGTGCTCAACAAAAATCTATTATACTAAAGAGATGATGGGCTATCTCTGCCAAAAATTAATCTCATTGGGTCTGTCATTTTCTCCCTCTGTCCAAAATGCCATCAATGTGATTTTCTAAATCTGAAAAATAAGTCCTAAACTCATGATCTAAAACAGTTTCCAGAGCTAACATTTCATGGATTGAATAGGCAAAAGTATATGCCAAGGTTAATAGAGACCAGTTTGCTGCATTTCATTTTATACTTTCAAGATTACTCTTTACTTCTATTTAATAATGTATTAATGTACATTAATAAATATACAATAATGTATCATTTATTTTAAAAAGGATGAAGAGATATATTAGTGCAAAAATCAGTTTGTACCACTAGAAGGATGCCTCAATGGCAAAACTTAAAGGAAGCAAAATCTCCTTTTAATACTGTATTTTCTCAAGTATATGGCACCCACCACAGCCACCAAGTTAATCACAGATTTCCAAAAGACAAAAAAGGAAAAGAAACACTAAAAAATTTCCTTTGCCAGAGATGACAAACATTCAGAAATATTCATTTGAAAGCAATTATTTGTCTCAAAACTGAGATAACACAATACCACAGAAGTCACCACATTCAAAATGCTATTTAATTTGTGCTAAGCAGTGAAGAAGCTTACCACTTCTAGATTTCTGCTCTTTTGCTTTCGCCAGGGCATCATGGTACCTGTCAGCACATTCAGGGATTACGTCATTTGTATTACCAACGGCAGGCTTCAAAACAGACAAAATGTCACTTTGCTTCTCCTTCTCCAAAAACTGATTAACATCAACGATCAGTGTAACCCCTGGGTAATGAAAAAGAAATGTTTCTGTTAATAATTATCTTCTACTCACCCTAGAGGCATGCAAAGATATAAGTCAACCTTTTAGGAATGCATTGGTATTAAACCTGTTTACCCTTTGAGAGAATATACTGCATACACTCAAGACAGTCATCAACTGTTCAGGTTGTAAGAGGAATAAAATCCACAGGAGCAGTATTTCCTCATTACTCCTGCATGATTTCAAGGCACTAGGTTCTGCCCACTGTGGTGATCTGTGAAACAGGGTGGACATATGTTGACAGTAGATATGCAGCCCTTATGTGGGTCATTAATCAGTATTTGAGAACAAGATTTACGAAAACATGTATTTATACTAGAATAAGTGAAACACTATCTAAGCCACAGAAATCCTGACATTCTCTGGTACAGCGCAAGTATACTTTCAAGATTGTCCTTAGCAACCTGAATGACTGTTCTAGAAAGGAAATGGGCACAGCTGGTGGATACGTGCAGTGGAGTCCAGAAACTTAATTCTGGAACCAATTTAGACCTAGAAAGCACGTGATCCCATTTCAAATGTCTGCCTCTCCCCACAAATAAAACCACATTCGACTCTTGGTTGCCTAAAGTAAAATAACGTGGTGAATTTTTTACCATCTAGTTTAGGTAAGGATATTCTGGCCCCACCAATGGACCTACTGTCTTCACAACCTGTAAATATACTGAGTTAGAAAGGTAGAACAAAAAAATGGAAGAAACCAGGTTAAAACACTTTATAGATGAAAAACATCTTGATGAAGAGAGAGGAGAAAGATAGTTTTTTTTCCTTTCTTTTTAAACACACATGTTAAATCTGCCATACAAATGCTAAATGGTATACTGCTGTCATCAAATTACATTCAGATGTGCATGGAACTGTGAAGGCTGATGTGGTAGGAAAAACAGTCTGACTTTTGACACCTACAAGTCCAATCATGCAATCTGGAGGAGCACACGAAGGCGAAAGACTTCCAGTGGCCAACTCCAGTTGTTGCTGAACAAAAGCTACAGTGGTGGGTTCTTTCAAATATAGAAGTTAAGGGGAATGGGGAAGCTGCCCCCTTTCCTCCTCTCCAGGAAAGTTTAGTAGGAGAAAAATGCAGTCCTGGTGTTTGAGAAGTCTGTGGTCTCAGAGGGGAGGAAAGAACAGGGAAATGACAAAGGATCTTCACATGAAATATGTCAAAAAGCTTTATCAAACCCAGTGAAATGCTATTTGCCTTAAAAGATGGGTATTATGAAGGCATACATTTCTTTCAAGTATATGTACTGATGTACAAGCAGTGGGTCCATTGGTTAATCTTCTAGATGACTGAAGCTGACTCCTTTAGGTACCAGCCTTCATCTTAACAGAATCCTGCTCCATGAAAACTAAAGCCCTGGGGAAAAATCTAATAGTACAGTCCTACTCAGTCCTGCTCATCATGTTACCCACAGTCCCTGGTACATTTTTGGTGCTTAATGTTTGCTGAGAGCTGCCAGAAGAATTCTTTATGGCATCAAAATTATATTGTGCGATAATGTGATATTTTCAAAGACTATGGCGGTGTTGGGCTACTTTGCTCCTGCAATAAATGGTCCCAAACTCCTCCTCTTCTTAGTTTTCCTCTAACACCACTGTCAGTTATCACTTTTTGTTCCTGTCTGAATGCCTGCATAGGGCAGCCAAAGCACCTAACTTCTTGGTAAATCATAGCTTCTGAGTTGGGTAGAGACATAACCAACAGGTAAGCTGTATGCCTAAGATAAGAATAAACAGACTCAAAGCATCGGTCCACCAGGTCTCCATTGAGTTGACAAAAATCAGTTCTGTGCTCAGGCTTTGAGACACCTATTTTGATTGCTTTTTTCTTAAGCTATGGGTTGCAATTAAGTTCCAGAGAGCTGAGAATGACACAGAAACAATATCCAGAAAGTCAGGTATGTTTCTGCTATGGAACAAATGAAGAAACCTCCTCCAAACCTCCTAAGATCCAAAAATATATTTATGTCTTAATCCATATGCCAGAAGGGCTTCTCTAAGACATGCATTCTCAAAATGTGAGGTGATATAACCCCCAGTAGGGTAAAAATTGGTTCTTAGGAAGAGAAAGTAAAAACAAAACAAAACAAAACTTTATATATAAAAGCACATATCTACATATGGGACATAAGCAGGTATATATTAGTGGTACTGAAATTTCATGGTAAAGAGCACCATGGGGGGGAAAAGTCTAGAAAGACTCCTTAGGGTACAATCATGGATAATGGCTGAACGACATTGCTCTAAGGAGTCAAAAGTAGAGACAAATCTACTTGAAGAAAGCAAGATACTCCAGTGAAAATGGACATCAGGCCCAAAACAAGGAATCTTGAGTTACCATGCCCTTTCAAATCTTGCCTGTGGTCAAACATATGGGCCAACAAATTATCTGAGAGTGGGTTTGATAATTGCAACATGTGACCAGAATTTGTTTTCAAGTCTTCATACAAAGGATGAATAATGCTTTTAAAAGTAAGATTAAACTCCTTGTTTTGAAAACACTGGAAAATTCTCATCTCGGTGTAAGAATATAGGCAGTTTTATCTTTAGAACATCTTTTTGTTGTTATAAATCATAGAAGACACTATATCAACTCTTTTCAGGAACAGGATGGAAGTAGAAGAAAGGTTTTTAAATGTGCAAGTGTGGAGCACACAAATCTCACACATTTGAGAAAATCTCTTACACTCATAGTAAACAGACCTGTGAGTCTCAAGAGGATCGGCTTAACATTTGTAAGCCAAGTATAAGAACAACATAGAAAAAAGGAATAAAATAACTTCTAAACTGGTTTGCTCTCTAGGAGAAAAACTATAACCTTTTTAGTCTATCTGAGTGCCTTGATGACAATATAATTTCTTAAAAGTGTTTTTTTCAAACTACGGATGCCTTCAGTTTAATATATAAATTTAAATCTCTTGTGTACACAGCTTAATTTTATTTTTTCCTTAAGGATTAGAATGTTTGAACAGAAAGACTTCAAAGATTCTAAGGATGTAGAGTTCAGGTTGGAGAAATACACATATTTTTCAGGCTAAGGAAATAAAAACCAGATGTTCCTCACACATGCCTGCGATGTTTCAAAGCATATCTTCCGGAGCAAGACTAGGCATCTCAAAGCATTCTATGACCTGATACAATCATGAACGGACAGGTTAATGAACTACAATTTTAGGAATCTTATTTTAATTGACATAGGTTATTTATACATGGAGAGTGTTAGCATATAACCCTGATCGCCATGTGAGTTTTCTTATTATCCTCTAAGAAAATAGATGCTTAAAAAAAAACAAAAACTATTATTTGGGAGCCTAAGTGGGGGGTCTGGTAACTGCTAAGTACGTCTATTCCAATTATGCATTTTGGACTTGGGGAAGTAACCCTAGGGTGGGTTTCAGCACCTACTAAATGTACTGTGAGATGAACCTGAGCAACACTTCATTGATCATCTGACCTCTAAAAGCCCATCCCCTGATTGGCGGACCACAGTGAAGTTTCAGGTCTCCTGGAATTAGTGTCAGTTCAGAGCCAAAGTCCAGTAATCTCTGAAAAGTCTGACTGCGCCCTTTCCCCCCAGCACAGTCACCATGTAGGGTATAACATGTTGGTAACGCAGCAGGGCCCTTTCCCAGGGGAACCTAGCCCCTCCTTCATTCAAGGGTTTCTGGGTCTATAAATGGCTCGAGTCCGGGAATTGATGGAGGGACCATGACTTTCTGTTTATGATTCAAGTTATACTTCCACTCACCTGACCTAGAACTCTTCCTCCACTTGTACACATCAAGTAAGAATTTAGACTGTCGATTTCGCTTCTAGGAATACCACAATCAATTAGCAAATTCCATTGGTCTCTGAGTCAGATTTTTCTAATTATTGCTTTGACTCTGCTATCTATTAATATTGTACTAACCACAGTCACTTGTCTTTGGTGATGAAGTGCCGTCCCCTGGCCTCTGCCAGACTGCCTGACAGATTTTGGACTTTTCAGCCTCTGCACAATTACATGAGCCTATTTCTTAAATGAAGTCTCTCTTTATTTTTCCATATATATGTATGTAGAGACAGTTAGACAGTACTAGATACTTGCTTTCCAGAGAAACTACACGGCTACATATGTAGTTCTTTTTCCATAGGAAAAAAAATATATAGTTCTGTTTCTTTGAAAAATGCTATTACAATGGAAGGCATGGAAGGGAGGACAGGCATTTATTAAGCAGGATGGTCTAGCTTTCTAAGGATCAAGATAAAAAAGGACTTGATTATACTATAAATTTAAGAGTTGAGAAATTATTTTTTGCTTTCTGGACTTGGTTCAGCTACAACTTCAGATTTTGCTGGAAATAGTACTTAACTGCGAAAACCAGTGCAACCGACCAATCTTATTTTTGTATAAATATGAATTCAAGAATTAAAATAGGTGACAGTTCATATCTTTTCAGAAATTAAAAATAGCACACTTTTTAAAAATTAGGAATTAAAACAGAAGTTCAGGGGGATAGCCAGACGCAAGCAAGAAGCTGCGGCAGCAGGAGGCAGCGGCGAGGGCTTACATTGCTTTGCTTTGTTTATGTCCTTGTTGGCCTCGTTGACAGCATGCTGTATCTCATCCAGCCAAAGAATTTTAGAAGCACTTTGAGGGTCCTGAGAATGTGGTCACAGAATAAAAGAAAAAAAACAGTGAATGATGATGAAACAGAATTATTAATGGTCTTTCAGGAGGCACTTTATTAAAATTTCCACAACCCAGCATGGCCACACACTGTACAAACTACTGATGAGACAGACTCCAAATGGGACCCCTTCTCCTCTCTGCACAACCACCCCTTTAGTCCAGCCCCCCGCTCCATCATCTCTCACTTGACAGCTGCATCAATCTCCTATTTGCTTTTGTTGTTTCTGTGTCGGCTTCAACCCCAGTGGCCCTCTACAGACAACCAGATGACCCCTCCCAAAAAGGACATCTCATCACATCATTCCTCTGCGAAACTCCTTCAGAGGTTCTCTCCAGCAGTATGAAGGAAACATCACTCCCTTCCCACGGACTGTGGGCATCTAAGGATCCGGTCCTGCTCATCCCTTTGGTTTTATCTCCCCCTTGTCTACTCACTGTTGCGGACCTTCACACCAGCCTCCCTCAGATCCCAGGTGTATGGCTGTTGGTATTTTCTTACCATTCAGGCCTTAATTTAAATGCCACCTCTTCCAACAAAGCCTTCTCTGACTACCCAGGTCAATCAAATATTCTCTCCCCCAGTCACTCAGTAACTATGGCTCCCAAGGTGGCTCAGGGGGCCACAGAACACTTTCAATTTGTGGGAAAAAAATGATACATGGATTTCATCAGACACAGTGACAAAAATAAGAACAAACGTATCCAAATAGAAACATGGTGATGGCCCTCAAGGAGCTAACGGTTTAGCAGAAGGGGCAGGTGCATCAAAAATTATAATTGCTGGATCAATAACAAGGCCCTACTGTATAGCACAGGAAACTATCTTTAATATCCTGTAATCAACCATAATGAAAAATAAAAAACTGTAATACAATGTGATCAGAGCAATATTAACTATAGATAGTTTAGAAATAGCCAAGAAGAGATGAATTTGTATTAGGAGTATTGAGATGCAGGGGGAGAAAAGACCAAGTCGTTAAGGATAGCTTCAGAAAGGAAGTGGAAGCAGCAGTAAAAAGGTATTGAGTTACCTTTACTCATTTTTACTTTAAGGGATGATTCTGATTTTACTCCAAAGGCAGTGCCAACATACAATGTAACTAAAGAAGGCTTCCAGATAGCAACTGCATTTCATATAAGCTTGTCTAAGATTACAAGTAAATTTTGTTACTGGTAGAAATCAAGTATTTTAGAGAAGACGAGACATTTCATTTTAAAAACCTGGGAATATCTGCCTACTTCTGCGATAGCCTAAAGAAAGACTGTGATGAACAGAGGGTGGTTCACTGGAGCCAGGCAGAACCAACTCCATCATTTAGGACTCAAGAAGGATGGGGGGGCAGGAAGGAGAAATAACATTCACCAGCATTTTTGGCAGGCTTCAACTCTGTCTCCCTCAGAGCCTAATAAGAGATGATACATGGGGAAAGGGCTCTGAAAATGAGCCAAAATATCTGCTATTTCATCCTGTAACCCCCAGATTAAAGAAGACCATGGATGAAGGCTTGGTTCCTGCTTCCACAATCACCTCTAGCTGGATCTGCCACGTGGGAACCACCAGCTAATAAGATTTTCCATTTTTGGGGAGAATGGATGTGGAAGGTTCAAACAGGAAGCAAGATGGGAAGTTTAGAACTAGAAGAGGGTAAAGGGACAGGGGAACAGCAAGTATTTTTCCTCTGCTTCTAAGCCAAAGAGAACCCAACCACTCCCCCAGGTTCAGCCTAAAAACTAAGCTCCACACAAGTTCATTTCTGTCTGTCTCAGATTTTTTTTTTTTTCCTGAAAGGTATTTACCAAATTTCTTCATAACTCACCAGTGTAGAAGATGCACCATACAAACTTTTATTCAGATGAGAAGAAAGTTACAATCCATTTCAAAGCTGAAGGTATTAGTTTTATAAGCTAAACCCAAGAGAGACTTTGCAAATCAAAATAATTTAAGTCAACAGTTTAAATCATGACCCATTGCAGCAAAGGGTTGCTACAGTTAAATGCAAAGCCAAGAGTAAAAATTGAAGCCTACCAGTGTAAGGTCTTCCTTTCAGTTGATCACTGGAAGACTGGAAACAGGGTATTTACAGGATGGCCAAATCTCTGTGCTGTGCTTAGTCACTCAGTTGTGTCCGACTCTTTGCAACTCCATGGACTGTAGCCTGCTAGGCTCCTCTGTCCATGGGGATTCTCCAGGCAATAATACTGGAGTGGGTTGCCATGCCCTCCTCCAGGGGATCTTCCCAACCCAGGGATCGAACCCAGGTCTCCCACATTGCAGGCAGATTCTTTACCATCTGAGCCACCAGGGAAACCCAAGAAAACTGAGTGAGTAGCCTATCCCTTCTCCAGGGGATCTTCCTGACCCAAGAATTGAACTAGGGTCTCCTGCACTGCAGGTGGATTCTTTACCAAATGAGCTAACAGGCAAGCCTGTTCAAGTCTCTACTTTCAGCTAAAAAGCCAGGTTCAATATATGAGTTACAGATGGATTAAGTCAACAGAAAAGTAGGCCATCTGAAAATCAAGTTATAAATTCCTGAATTTAGAGGATTCTTAGAAAATTGTAAATAATTTAAAATCTACCTCAATTTGTACTGTGTTACCAGGTAATTGTATATTATTTGGCTGAAGTATTAGCACTGACTTTAAAAAAAATTTATTTTAATTGGAGGCTAATTACTTTACAATATTGTAGTGGTTTTTGCCATACATTGACATGAATCAGCCATGGGTGTACATGTGTTCCCCATCCAGACCCCCCTCCTACCTCCCTCCCCATCCCATCCCTCAGGGTCATCCCAGTACACTGGCCCTGAGCACCCTGTCTCACGCATTGAACCTGGTCTGGCGATCTATTTCACATATGGTAATATACATGTTAAACACTGACTTTTGATTGTAAAGCTCTTGGTGTGATAAGATGTGAAAAGTTTACACAGATTAGTTTCCTCCCACCTTATTCTTCATCCTTAAGTCTCATGAAATTTGCATTTTCTGATTCTTGCTGCATTTTTATAGTCAATAAGCTATTGGGCTGTCTAGATTAGTGTTTAAGTGTTGTTAACTATAGGAAAATTTGTTATAATGCAGTTTCTTTAACTACATATTAAATTATATCCTCCAGAATATAACTACACATAAAAGCTTATCTGTTAAACAACAGTGTGAATGTGCTTAACGTTACTGAGTTGTACACTTAATAACAGTTAAGGTGGCAAATTTTATGCTATGTATATTTTACAACAGTTGAGAAATAAAAGTTTATTATAAACCTGCTCACCAATACCCATTGGATAAAGGGAGTCCTCTGCATCTTAATGTTGTGCTATGATTTTAGTTTAATCAAATAGTGTTTTTTGGGGGATCCCTAGTTATCTGACCCTATAGAATTATTGAATGGCTCAGAATATGATGACCTATGGCAAAACAAAACACAATGAAACCAAGCTTTGCCCAAGCACTGATGACAAACTCAGACCAATGTGACACTGACAGAGGAGTAATCAAGCGCTTAAAACAACTTTAACGTCTTGAAAAAAAAAAAAAAAAAGCTTGCTTTCTGTGATTCATTTAGTTTACAATCACATAATGAATCTAACAAGATTTGAAATAGCTGAAAGGAAAAGGATAATTTCTGACAGCTCAGTTACTAGGTAGAAATGGCACCCTGGAACTTTATTTTTAAAGTGGGTAAAAATGAGATCAGGAACAGATTTAAATTTAACTGCTGCTAAGCATCTGTTTCCAGCTTACCTCTGTTAAGGACTGCTCTTATCTGCATTCATTCCATGCACATAAACACACGGGGTAGGAACTACAACTTCTGCCCAGAAAGGCCTGTGAGCAGTGGGAGGAGTTACATGCTTTTCTCCACGGATAACGAACGCTCAGAGGCTCAGCCTGAGTCATGCAGAGTGCTGTCACGCCCTTTCCCTGCAGAGGGCCCAGGCGAGTTTCCTGTCCGCAGAGCACAGCAGAACCCCGTTCTACAGAGAGAACCAGGGTGCCAGCACATGGAGCCGAGGTGAAACCCTACCCCCTAACCCTACACATTTGAGAGAGCGGGCTCGGAGCAAGATGAGAGCCGTCCTCTTCGTAGCCGTTGGAGCACTGCTTCTGTCGCCTGCTTCCTGTCAAAGCGGTAAGCTCTTTTCTTATGATGTCGGGTGGGATTGCTACTTTGTGTCCCAAGAGTCAACCGAATCTAATCTCGTTCACATTTCACACAAACTGTACCCCCAAAGGCAGAGTGGAATCTTACTTATTAAAAGGGGGAATCATGGATGTGAAGAGATGCAGTTTGTTCACTATTCCCATCTTGTCCAAGACTGTTCTCTGCTCGTATTTAAAATTTTGTGGCACAGTCAAGACAGGAGAGCTCTACAATTAAATCAAGAATCAATTTTCTTTAAAAGTTGCTTGTTTTTCTAAGCATTTCCTCTGATATGGCAAAAAATAACATTTTTTAAAAGAGATTAAAAAAATCCCATGTTAATAGCTCCTGGTGAGTCACAAAAGAGGAAAACAAGAATAATCCCTGAAAGAGTGGTCGGTCTGCTTTCAGTAATCACTGATGCTAATGAATTAGCATTTCCCAAAAGAAGTATGTGTTTTCTATTTCACTCAGTGCAATGTTAGCCGGTAACTTCCTGCTTGCTCTAAATCAATCTGAGATAGGGGTATCCACAACCTCCTTACTGTCGGGGTTCCATTCTCCAGTGAACATTTAGGAGCCAGAGAGCTGATGGGAGTAAATGACAGTGAACAGGGAAAATAAAAATTATACAAAAAACTCCAAGGCTCTATAAAGGAAAGCTGCCTACACTGACAGCTGGAATGGCCTGACGTGGTCTTAGGACAGTGCTGAGAGAACCAGTGGAAAGCAGTTGCTCGTGTGGGAGTTACAGGTAAGTGAGACCTCCTTCTGGGAGTGGATGAACCAAAATCAAGCAGAAGAGCAAAAGAAAAGAAGTTTGCAGAGGTGGTTCCTTTAAGGTGCTGGTGGGGTTTGCTGGATGTGAAAAGGGGGGAATTTAAAGTGTGATAAAGTATGGAGATCATGAGGTAGGGGAGATAAATTAGGATTGGAGATTAACATATATACATTATATATAAAACAGGTAAGCAACAAGCAACAAGGACCTACTGTATAGCACAAGCATCTATACTCAGTATCTTATAATAACCTTGAGGGAAAAGAATTGGAAAGAGAATATATATGTTACATATCTGATATGCATAAAACTGAATCACTTTGCTATACACTTGACACAACACTGTATATTAACTATACTTCAGTTAAAAAGTTTTATAAAAAAAATAAAAGGCAGCAAAGTGAAAGGCGGTGAATTTGCTTTCGTCACTAGGGGTTGGGGAGAAATGGGGAGGCAGACCCCACCCACCCCCCCCGTTTAGTGACTGAAGTCTCTTCCCTGTGGGTCAGTCCCTCTCCAAAGCCTTTTCTCAGGTTGAAACACATTTCAGGGACATCACGTCAGATAAACCTGTATAAAACACTCAAATGAAAAAGAAATACACACATAATTTAACAAGCATTAGTTCTTAAGGAAAACCAGGCTCTAAGGCGTAAAAGACTTATTTGAGCTGGATCAGAGCCAGAATTCTCATGGAAATACAATTAAGGCTTGTTGACAGAGTCACTGTTCAGCAGTTTTTCAGGCATGATGTCTTGCTCAATCACTGGAATTCTCGAAAACAGACAAACACTGGGTTTCAATGGCTCTCTTACCAGATCTTAAAGGGATGTAACTCGTACAGCATGTTTTCAGCCTCCATTTTCCAGCTCTGTGCCTGCCTGAAAAGGCCCTTCTCTTCGCATGATGTCAGATGTGAGAATTTTCCAAAATGCCCAAGTGAGCAGAAGGATATGAGTGGCTGTACTCAAGTGGCACACAGCATGCCTCCTAAGTTCATCTCTATACACAGGCATCGAAGAAAGCCACCTCCCCAATTTTTCTTTCCTTTAATCGTTCTTCCCTTACAAGGACACCCTCTGCTTACACCCCAAATTCAGTCTTTATAATCTCAAGGTTATGAGGGAGACTTCAATTTCACCCGAGGGTGAACTAGTAGAGATTAAAGCTGGATGAGAAACTGGCTTTGAAGGAGAGCCAGGTTGCTAAACACTAACTAACCTCCAGGATTCAACATGTAGGAATTCAGAGGTCATGTGAAAAGAGGTAACTGGCAGAGTAAGGCATTTTAAATCGATTTAAGTATTAGGTTTACATATAGCATAAAAGCCCGTCTTAAGGTAACGTTAGAAATGTGAGAGAATCTCCTTTCTCTACACATCAAGGATTAATTTATGGAAAATTACATAATGACAAGCAGGTTTGAGTGTTAAGGTTTACTTTGTTTTTAAAATTGCTCTCTCAAGAATTAAGATTATTAGTATCAACGTGCCACTTAAGTGACAAATATTTGTAGTATATAATTTGTTTTAATACTCTTTTTCTTCATTTCCAACTTCTTGAATCATCAATTTCCTCCTCTGATTTTTCTTCCTTTGTCCCCTCCCCTCTTGAAATCTGGCATTCCCCCTCAATTCTGCCTTCGGATTATTTCTTCTCACATCTCTCCCTACAGTACATTCAAGCACAAAATCAAAGTACTGTCTCTACCCAGACTAAAAGGCCCATACCTCTCATGTGGGCTCCTGAAATTTTGGATTCCACATTTAAGTCTAACCTGTCACGGCAGATTCTGCATTCTAATATTGCACCAGCAATTCAAACTCAGGAATATTCAAAACTGAGATCTTAGCTTCTCCCTGTGTTGCACCCTCAGCCCCCGTGCCTTGTGCCATGCTCCATCTGCCTCTCCTCCAATTTTGTCCAGAATACAAACCTCCCAGTCATTTTTGCTTCCTGCTTCCTTTGCACCATCTCCAGATGCTAAGCCCCTTTGAGCCTCCATTACCGAGCCTCATGTGTTCATCTTCACCTTTCCACTGCCATTACTCCAGCTCTGTAACCCACCAACCTGAGTTGAAATGATTACAGTAGCCTCCAAATCTAGATAGTATTTAAAAAGCAAAGACATCACTTTGCCGACAAAGGTCCATATAGTCAAGGCTACGGTTTTTCTAGTAGTCATGTACAGTTGTGAGAGTTGGACCATGAAGAAGGCTTAGTGCTGAAAAACTGATGCTTTTGAACTCTGGTGCTGGAGGAGACTCTCGGGGCTTCCCAGGTGGTGTTAGTGGTAAAGAACCCACCTGCCAATGCCAGAGACATAAGAGACGTGGTTTCGATCCCTGGGTTGGGAAGATCCCTGGAGGAGGGCATGCCAACCCACTCAAGTATTCTTGTCTGGAGAATCTCATGGACAGAGGAGCCTGGTGGGCTACAGTCCATAGGGTCGCAGAGAGTCAGACACAACTGAAGCAACTGAGTATGCATGTGTGCAGAAGAGTCTTGAGAGTCTCTTGGAATGCAAGGAGATCAAACCATTCAATCTTAAAAGAAATCAACACTGAATATTCATTGGAGGAATTGGTGCTGAAGCTGAAGCTCCAATACTCTGGTCACCTGACATGAAGAGCTGACTGACTGGAAAAGACCCTGATGCTGGGCAAGACCGAGGGCAGGAGGAGAAGAGGGTGGCAGAGGATTGAGAGATGGTTAGATAGCATCACTCACTCAATGGACATGAATCAGAGCAAACTCGGGGAGACAGTGAAGGACAGAAGAGCCTGGTGTGCTGCAGTCCATGGTGTTGCAAAGAGTCGGACACAATTTAGCGACTGAACAACAACAACAAAGCGTCCAAATCAGATCGCTTTGCCTCTCATTTCTTATCCTCTTAGCCTTTTCTCTACACTGTCATCAAACTGACCTTAAACAAGTCAAATCACGGTTATATTAGTTTTCTATTACTACTGTAACAAATTTCCACAAAATTAAAACACAGGATTTATTATATTTCTGAAGGTCACAAGTCCTGAAAAGAGATGTCAGCAGGGAGGCTCCAACAGAGAACCTGTTTTCTTGCTTTAGTCACTCTCTCGAAGCACACGCCTTCCTTGGCTCATGGCTCTTTCTCCAACCTTCAAAGCTGGCAGCAGAGCCTTTTCCAGGATCTCCAACTTTGGCTCTCTTGCCTCTCCCTTTTACAAGGAGTCTTATGATTACACCAATCCAGGGTACTCATTCCATCTCAAAATCCTGAAGCACATCCACAAAAGTCCCTTTTGCCACAGAAAGTAACATATTTGCAGGTTCCAGGCATTAGCACATGGAATCTTCGGGGAGCCATCATGCTGTCTACCTCAGTGGCCATCACTCTGTCCACAACTGTGTCTGCATACAACCTCAGCATCTGTGAATGGGCACGTGATTTCTTAGGACAGTTTAGGGGCCCTTCAGAGATTGGGCTGTAACCTAGTCTTTAACTTCATCTGCCAGATGTACCTTATTTGCATAAGAATGTGTTTTTGTGCATCTTTTCCATTAGTGTGTGAATTGACAGGAATGGTATTGATTTAAAACTGTGCTTCCCTGGCATATAAACATGTAATAAACATTTGCTAAATCAACTTATCTGACATTCCCAGATCCCACATCAGCCTACACAATGCCAGTGGCCATTCAGCACCTACCAGATTCTTATTCTTCTATTAAATTCCACCTCTTTATGTACCTTGCTTCATCTTTGTTCATGTTCATCTTTTCCTTGACATTTTGCCCCAATACCTAAATCTATTAAATACTGTCTGAAAGCCTATGCAGTTTATAATCAATGTGACATTAGCCTATAATGGTTTAAAGTGCTATTTTTGTTTCCTCTTATAGTATTATAATTCCTTACATACAAAGAGTTGTCATCTAGTTTGGTTTCCTGCATGGGTTTACATGCTGCTGGGGCACATGATATACATTAAATGCTTTCCTGTTGATTACCTGATCTATAAAAGGGTCCTAAATCCTACCATTACAGAAATTATGTAGCATAAGAAATCTAGTTTTATTGTCTCCTGAACAACAGATATCCCTCAGTGATGAATCATGTTAATACTTCTTTTCAATTACAGGCATGGAATATGATGCAGACAACTTGGCAAAGCCAACCTTACCTATTAAGACCTTCCGTGGAGCTCCCCAAAATTCTTTTGAAGAGTTCCCCCTTTCTGCCATAGAAGGCTGGACAGGAACCACCAAAACTGTAAAAATCAAGTGCCCTGAAGAACTTGATTCAAATCTCCATGTGAATAATGCTACCATGGGGTACCTGAGCAGCCCTTTAAGTACCAAATTGATTCCTGCCATCTACATCCTGGTGTTTGCAGTAGGTATGCCGGCCAATGCAGTGACCCTGTGGATGCTCTTCTTCAGGACCAGAACCATCCGTATGACCATCTTCTACACCAACCTGGCCATTGCAGACTTTCTGTTTTGTGTTACACTGCCCTTTAGAATAGCTTACCATCTCAATGGGAACAACTGGGTATTTGGAGAGGTCATGTGCCGGGCCACCACAGTCATCTTCTATGGCAACATGTATTGCTCCATTCTGCTCCTCGCCTGCATCAGTATCAACCGCTACTTAGCCATTGTTCATCCTTTCACTTACCGGGGACTGCCCAAGCGCACCTATGCCTTGCTCACATGTGGACTGGTGTGGACAACGGTTTTCTTATACATGCTGCCATTTTTCATTCTGAAGCAGGAGTACTATCTTGTCCAGCAAGACATCACCACCTGCCACGATGTCCACAACACATGTGAGTCCTCGTCGCCCTTCCAGCTCTACTACTTCATCTCCTTGGCATTCTTCGGATTCTTAATTCCATTTCTGGTCATTATCTACTGCTACACAGCCATCATTTGGACGCTTAATGCAAAAGATTGTAGGTGGTTGTGGTACATTAAGGCGAGTCTCCTCACTCTTGTGATTTTTACCATTTGCTTTGCTCCAAGCAATATCATCCTTATTATTCACCATGCAAACTACTACTACAGCAACACCGATGCCTTATACTTTGTCTATCTCATAGCTTTGTGCCTCGGTAGCTTGAATAGTTGCCTAGATCCATTCCTTTATTTTCTCATGTCGAAAATCACAGATCACTCCAGTGCTTACCTTACAATGGTGAAATCATCTAAGAGAACAAGGAAAGCTATTTGTGAAAAGATACATTCTTGAGGTAACATATGCATAGAGCTCTATTCTTTAGTTCCATTTTTGAGCTCTTAAAAAACAATGCTTCAAAATAAAGCATTACATACGCAGTAACTTTTTTAAAAAAAAAGTGTCAGAGAAAAGATATCTCTACTCTCTTTATGGCAACTGACACATCTGTCCGACTGGTACTTCAAGCTCTTGAAATAGCCATCTTCCCTACTTCTAAGAGGTTTCTGCTCTAGATGACGTGAAGGTTGAGGATGGAACAGGGAGCAAGGGTGCAGCAGGGGCGGGGGTGGTTAAGATCTCTGTTTTTAGTATCTGCTGTCATTTTTAATTCTTCTGCCTCCTTCAACTCTCAGGCTGAGGGCTGCCTCACCAGCTGACTCTATGTGCACAGTATCTCTCAGTACATCTGTTACCCGGGCCCACCTCTGCCTTCTAACCATCCTCATCACTGCCAGCCTGTCCTCCACTTCTCAGGCCACTGCTACATTTGTTGTTGTTTAGTCACTAAGTCACGCCTGACTCTTTTGTGATCTCATGAACTGTAGCCTGCCACACTCCTCTGTCCATGGGATTTCCCAGGCAAGAATACTGGAGTGGGTTGCTATGATTAATCTTCCCCAAATGCCAGTTTGAATATATTACTCAAATCTCCTAGCTCAGAAACCTCCATTGACCATTCACTGCTTTGGAATAAATTATAAAGATTTAGATTAGCATTCAGGACTGACACTAATTTTATCTACCAAAAAACATGCATGGGATGTAAGCACTGGCTGAGCTTCTCCCTTTGCTGTAATCTACACTTCTCCTCGTTCTGCCCCTGCCCCTCACTGGAAAGCTATTTCTAATATGTTTGCCTTAATTCTTTCCATCTCTCCAAGTCCTCAAAGGGCCACTCCTCCCTGACTCTCTATCCAGAAGTTCATTTTCCTCATCTGAACCTTCAAAAAACTTTTTTGTATTTTTACTATGGCTCTTTAGAGAGCTCAATTGTATACAAATGTTAATCCCATAAGCACTTACTAAGTACCATATGCAGTAGAGAAGGGGCTTGTCCTCGCCCTTCTTTAAGTTTCTAGTAATAATGCCAGGCCCAAGTCTTCCCAGGGTCTGTGGGGCAAGGCACCATGCTTTGCACATCCTGTGGTTGAATGAATGAAATAATAAAATCTCAAGGCACCTAAACAGCATGAAAGCCAATTAAATTCATATTGAGAAGGCAAGGTATTCCATATGACAGGGCATATTATTTCTGGTTGGCCACATCAAAAAAGAAAAAAAAAAAGAAAGCTAAGAATATAGTCAAGAGGTCATTTATAAGTTTAAAATAATGGCTCCACTATTTTTGTCCTTAAACATAGTTTTTATGGGAAAATGATATCTTGTGATAATCTTTCCCTCAGTTTAGAGATCAGACAGAAGGTGATTATTAGTGGTTAAGGGCATAAAGGATTGTGAGATGAATTTTTAAATCTGTAGGAATGTGCACTGACTGTACGCTTTGTAATGCCCATCAAAACAATAAAAGACATTTTAAATGCTGATTTGTGAGTGTGCAGAGTTTCCTATTTCATTGGACTTAGACTACAAAAAATACAAAAATGCACACAAAGAACATTTACAGTATCTGTGTGGTTACATGAAGAGGAAAAATAAGGTGAACACTAAAGCAAGCAAAAAAAACACCAAAACTAAAATAAGTTTCTAGACGACAAAAACCCAAATGCAAGGAACTGCTTTCTGCAAACTGCAAAATAATGAACTGTAATACAGTTTTACCTACAGAAAAAAAATTCAACACTATTCACTTGTCAAAAGCATACTTAACTTTTATGCAGTAAACATATATGCAGGAAAAGAGAACTTTTGGGGTGTATAATTCATATGCCTCCAAAAATTCTCAAGAAAAGGCTGCAACATAAAAATAGCTGACACTTCACTGCCTCCGGTGACTAGACCTAAAAGTGTGCTCTCTGCAAACATAGGCCAGGCCCACTCCCAGCCTTTCCCTCAAGAAATGGAAGGAATCTGGTGCGTATGCAAGGTTATACTTGAAATACCGTTATCAAGGACAAAGAATTCTATCAACTTACATCACTGTCCTCAGTCTTTGATAAAACTGAGCATCCTATTAAGATGTCATCCATTTTGACTCTTAATGGCTATATACTTTGGCACAAGCTGTACTTCATACTGACAACACCAGTAATGTAATTTTCTTCTATTATTTTCCAAGGCTAGACTTTTGGAAAGCAAGGCACAGAAACAGCCCCATAAACATAACTGAAAATTTACAGGTATCAAAACAGCAGAGGTTCAAAAACAAAGAGAGACCCCCACCAAATAACAGAATCAGGCTTTTTTTTCCCAGGGAAAGAGAATACGCTGAGAAAACAACGTGTCAAAATGAAGGAGCAGAGAAGAGAAATGCATTTAAACATGGCAACTTGACCAAATCACATTTATCGCTTGGGGCTGTAGTGTTTCATAATCTCTGTGCTCAGTCACTTCAGTCTGACTCTTTGTGACCCTGTGGACTGTAGCCCGTGAGGCTCTTCTGTCCATGGGATTCTCTAGGCAAGAATACTGAAGTGGGTTGCCATTTCCACCTCCAGGGGATCTTCCCAACCCAGGGATTGAACCTGGGTCTCCTGAATTGCAGACAGATTCTTTACTGTCTGAGCCACCAGCGAAGCCCTTTAATCTCTCAGTTAATGGCAATATATTGTAGTTCAAGCTTCTAATTTTATAGGTCAATGGTGGTTTAATGCCTGGGCTCTAGCTCAGATTCCTAGGCTCATATTCAGTGCTCTAATTACACTATTAGAGCACTGCTTTCACACTTAGGAGGGCTTCCCTGGTAGCTCAGCAGGTAAAGAATCTGCCTGCAGTGTAGGAGTCCCCGGTTTGATTCCTGGGTCGGGAAGGTCCCCTGGAGAAGGGATAGGCTACCCACTCCAGTATTCTTGGGCTTC
The DNA here is from genome assembly GCF_054371585.1 of Giraffa tippelskirchi. NCBI lineage: Eukaryota > Metazoa > Chordata > Mammalia > Artiodactyla > Giraffidae > Giraffa > Giraffa tippelskirchi. The sequence goes on along the minus strand of NC_137281.1, from coordinate 74,657,624 downwards.
CCTTGAGGCTCAGCTGGTAAAGAATCCATCTATGATGCAGGAGACCTGGGTTCGATCCCTGGGTTGGGAAGATCCCATGGAGAAGCGAAAGGCTACCCACTCCAGTATTCTGGCCTGGAGAATCCCATGGACCATATAGTCCATGGCGTCACAAAGAGTCGGACATGACTGAGCTACTTTCACTTCACGCTTAGGAGGGAGACCCCACAGAGAGATGGTGGCGCGCAGACACCAGGGAGGCTTCCGAGTGTTCTGAAGAGGTGCTGTGGAATTCCACCTTGACCTAGAGTCCTGAGGTTGGGGTGCCCAGGAGGGGGCATCCACTGCTTGCCTGTAAAAGGTCTGTGGAGTTAGTCTCACCTTAAAGACAACAACCCCCCCATGTGGTCGTCAGCAGAGAAACCCAGGTCTACCTCTGTTTTGTATGAAAGTGAAAAGTGAAGTCGCTCAGTCGTGTCCGACTCTTTGCGACCCCATGAACGGTAGCCTACCAGGCTCTGCTGTCCATGGGATTTTCCAGGCAAGAATGCTGGAGTGGGCTGCCATTTCCTTCTCCAGGGGATCTTCCCAACCCAGGGATCGAACCCAGGTCTCCTGCATTGCAGACAGATGCTTTACCGTCTGAGCCACCAGGGAAGCTGTTTTGTATGAAGAAGATCCCAATTTGTGCCCGGAGCAAGCCTTGTGTCTAGCGAAGACCTTGTTACAAAGACATCAACTCACCAGCCACTGACCTGCATGGCAGCAAGAGGTGCCCACAATAACACTAGCTACATTTCATAAACACTTTTTTGGGGTGACACGCTCCATGTCAAATGCTATACACTTATGCATACATACATTATAATCAATGCAATTATGTGTTAATAGGGAATTATGTGTTAATGTATATTATTCATTTACTACATTATATAATCATTTAAACCTCACCATAATCCTATAAGGTAGGTACTATAATTTTAATTTTACATATGTGAAAACCAAAGCATAAAGAGTTTTAGTGACTTGAATAAAATCCCTAGCTAGTCGGTGGGAAAGCCAAGATCTAAATGATTCCTGTCTGTCTCCAAAACTAATAACTTTAGCATCCAATGCTGTGTCACGTGCTACAGCCACAGCTACATCAGTAGGGACAGAAGGAGGCAGCCTGGTCCTCCTCGCTGACAGGGTCTGTTCTCCCTGCTGGGATGTGGGCACACAAGGTCAGGCTTGAGCCTCACTCTCCCTGTTTTTTTTTTTGGCATAGGTAAGCTCTTTTTGGGAGTGACATGCTCCATGTCAAATGCTATACACTTATACATACACACATTATAAAAAAAATAGAAATTCAATAAAAGTGAAAAAATAAAACAATGTAAATCCTATTTACTCCATGCTACTAAACTGCCTCATTAGAGCTGAAGAAAAATATTCCCCAAGGTAGGGCTTTCTGTCCTCCGAGCCTTCCCTGGGATGGCATAGCCTTACCTTCCATGCTTTATGGGTGCCTCACATAACTTACCTTCATCGGATCCTCACAGCAGCTGTTAGGGGTGGTGATAATGACACTTAATTCACAGGGCTGTTATGACCTAGTCCGAGGTCTGTATTAGGTAATATACATAAAGTACCCAATATCATGGCTGGCAAACAGCAGGTGCTCAATAAATGTTTGCCATAGCCAAAAATGTTCCCTTCCTGTTCCAGATGAGGCAGTTCCTGGGTTGTAAAGACCAGTACAAAGAAGATGCCCACTCCTTTGGGGTTGGATTTGCACCCGGGGACACGGCGGCCACAAGTGGCTAGGCCCCAGGGAGCACCAGGAGACAGCTCTTCCTCTCCACTCCGTTCTTCCACGGTGGCCAGTATCTATGGGATATCTCACCACCACAGTATGAGCTCTGCGGCCAGATGAAACCCTCTGCTCTGCAGTGGGACCTGGCCAGGTCAGTTTCCTCCTGTGCCTAGAACAAACCAGGCTGGTGCCCACGTAGCCCTGCCATTACCTGCTTGCATCATCTTGCTCCCACCCGTCAAACCAATCCGTTCTTACCCTTCAGGAGCGGCTCCTGACCTACCTCCACAGCAGCCTATCTTAGGATTCCAGTCCACAGCAACCCCAACCATCTCTGAGTCACTCTGAGCATTCCTTGTTTTGACACCTGGCCATCATACTCACCTCCTCCACTGCTATTGATTTTATGTGGGAATGCCCTCTGTCTCAGTAAGTTTCTAAGCCTCTTAAGGACAAGGACAGACCATTCGAATGGTATCGCGTGTTCCTTGGATTCCCCCCTTCCCCTCTCTCCCCATACTGGTCTGTAAATTTAAAAGAAACACACCTATTATCTAAACAGAGTTGAAATTATATATATATATTCTTTTTTGAATTCTTTTCCATTATAGGTTATTATGAGACATTGAGCACCGTTCCCCATGCTATATAGTAGGTCCTTTGGGATTAAAATATGCACACTACTATATAAAAAATAGACAACTAACAATAAATAAATTAAAAAAACCACCTACTAAGACTTACCATGTATTTCTGTGTTTTAGCCTGATATAAAACATCCTGGTAGTGCCGGGCAAAGTTTGGGTCCACATTTTTAATCTTAGCAGTGGGTAATAGCAGGCTATCTAAAGTTTTCAAAGGATCCCCTTCGTCAATGGCTTCATTGATGTATCCCACAGCTACAACTCCTAGAAAATGAAGAAAAAGAATTCCTTTTAAGTCACAGTACATTATAAGCTTTCCTGAATCACCTATAGCAAAGATCGAGTTAGAAAGGGGGGCTGGGGAGACCAGACATACATACAGACTGCAAGAGCTAATAGACAGCTACAGCTAAGGCTCACGTGGGCCTTCCTGTAGCTCAGCAGGTAAGGAATCCGCCCACAGTGCAGGAGACCCCAGTTCAATTCCTGGAGAAGGGATGGGCTACCCACTCCAGGATTCTTGGGCTTCCCTGGTGGCTCAGATGGAAAAGAATCCGCCTGCAATGTGGGAGACCTGGGTTTGATCCCTGGGTTGAGAATATCCCCTGGAGCAGGGCATGCAACCCACTACAGTCTTCTGGCCTGGAGAATCCCAAGGACAGAGGAGCCTGACAGGCTCCATAGGGTCACAAAGAGTCGGATACGACTGAGCAACTAAGCACAGCACATAAAGCTTACACAGTAGGTCAATGTACAGAAGTCAAGTGTATCTTTCTACAATTGCAATGTGCAATCTGAAAATGAAATTAAGGAAAAATTCCACAATAGATTCCAACTACAAATACATGGCAAAGAGAATAACCACTTAGGAATAAATTTAACAAAACAAGGATGAGACATATATACTGAAAAGTATGAAAGATCATTGGAAAAAAAAAGATGACCAAAATAAAGGGAAAAATAATCCCATGAGTACTAAGACGGCAGTGCTCTCCAAATTGATCTACAGATTCAATGCAACCCCTATCAAAATTCCAGCTGCCTTTTTTTTAAAACAGAAATTGACCAGCTGACTCTAAAATTCATATGGAAATGCAAGGGGTCAAGAAATAACCAATGTAATGCTTGGGAAAAAAAAAACAGAACAGGAGGACTCTTTCTAAATTCAAATTTACTACAAAGCTACTGTCAATACTGCACAGTACTGATATAAAGATAAATCCATAGGTTAATGGAACAGAATTTAGAGTTCAGAAATAAACCCTTACATTTAAAGTCAACTGATATCTGACCACGACAATGCAACAGGTAAATAAGTTTTCATAACAAATGGGCACAGACAACTGAATGTCCTCTGCATAAGAATGAAGTTGGACTCTATTGCATCACACACGAAAAGTAACTCAATACGGAATACAGACCCAGACATAAAAGTGTAAACTATAAATTTTTAATCTCTTAGAAGAGAAGTAAGAATAAATTTCTGTGGCCTTGTGTTAGGCAATACTTTTGACCTATAAAAACCAAAAACATAAATAATAAAAGGAACAAAGGGATATAAAAATTAAACCTTTAAGAGGTACACACTATTATGTATAAAATAAGCCACAAGGATATATTGTACAACACAGAAGGTGGAGCCAATCTTCTAAAGTAACTATAAATGGAATGTAACCTCTAAAAATTGTGAATCAATATATTAAACATCTGTAACATATAATTTGTACATCAACAATAAACATCTGTAACTTATATAATTTTCATGTCAATTATAATTCAATAAAAAATAATTAAACCTTTTATGCTTCCAAGGACACCATCAAAGAAAGTGAATAATCTACAGAATAGGAGTAAATACCTACAAGTTCTGTATCTGATAAGAAACCTTAGGTACCTGATACACAAGAATATCAAATACATAAAAGAGTTTTTATAACTCAACAATAAAAAAGAAAACCCAATTTAAAACAGATACAGACTTGATCAGATATTTCTTTAAAGAAAATATACAAATGGCAAACAAGCACATAAAAAGATGCTCAATATCACTAGTTATTAGGAAAATCCAAATCCCAACAAAATACCACTTTATAACCACTAGGATGGCTATATTAAAAAAGAGAGACAATAACAAGTGTTCTGAGGATGGGGTGAAACTGGTGGTGGGAATGGAAAATGGCAGTCACCTCAGTAAACAGGTAGTTCTTTAACATAATAAACATACAACTTCCATATGATCCAGTAGTTCCGCTGCTAGGTATATACTCAAGGGAAATGAAACTTCATGGCCACACAAAAGCTTACACATGAATGTTTATAGAAGAAATATTTACAATAGCTAAAAAATAGAAACAACCCAAATACCCATCAACTGATAACTGGATCAACAAAATGCATATCCATAGAATAGAATATTGACCTAGAAAGTAATCTGAAGTATAATGATACATGATCCAACACAGATGGACCTTGAAAACCTTATGCTAAGAGAAAGAAGCCAGACACAAAAGGCCCCATATTCCATGATTCTCTTTATATGAAATATGTAGAATAGGAAAATCCATAGAAACAAAGTAATCGGTCATTGCCAGGGGATGGCAGGATAAGGAAAAGGGAGTGACTGCTAATGGGCACAAAGTTTCTTTCTGGGGTGATGAAAATGTTCTGAATTTAGACACTAGTGATGGTTTCACAATTTTTTAAATATATAAAACCACCATAAAAACACAATAAAATGGGGAATTTTATGGTATATGAATTATATCCCAATAAAGGTGTTGTAAAAACAGGAGATAATGTTGGCCCATGGAACTTGTTAGTTCCGTATCAACACAGTTTCTCTAGATTTGAATAAAAAGAGAAAGGAAAACGGAAAATAAAACAGGAGATAACTTGACATACAAGTAGCAGCAGAGATGCTCATTTCTAGCGTAAGCCTCACTTACATAATAATGCCAAGTACTGCTGTTTGACGGAATCAGAGAATGCCAGGGCTAGAAGAATTTACTGTAAAGATGTACAGAAAAGAAAACAGAATTGCAGAGAGATTTGGATAGCATTCTATTATTTGGTTTATTCTACTTCATCACTTTGTAAAGAACACAGAAGAGACAGTTTAAAACCAAACAACTCCCTATGGGGTTAGCAGAATGACTTTCAAGGTTAATATAGTCCAGTTCTGGCCAATGAATGTTCTGTGATGATGAAAATATTTTGGGCCATCCAATATGGTAGCCATTAGCCACATGTAGCTAATGAGCACTTAAAATGTGCCTAGTATAACTGAGAAGGCAATGGCACCCCACTCCAGTACTCTTGCCTGGAAAATCCCATGGATGGAGGAGCCTAGTAGGCTGCAGCCCATGGGGTCGCGAAGGGTCGGACACGACTGAGAAACTTCACTTTCACTTTTCACTTTCACTTTTCACTTTCATGCACTGGAGAAGGAAATGGCAACCCACTCCAGTGTTCTTGCCTGGAGAATCCCAGGGATGGCGGAGCCTGCTGGGCCGCCATCTATGGTGTCGCACAGAGTCGGATACGACTGAGGTGACTTAGCAGTTAGCAGTATAACTGAGGAATTAAATTTTAAATTTTATTTACTGTTAATTAGTTAAAATAACCACATGTAGCTGGCAAGTATAGGTAGGTTCCATAGAAATTACCAAAGCCGTGAATGTTTGGGGAAATTTTTAAGGTTCAAGTATGGGTAATTAACATCATAAATTCTCTAATACCATCTGGGAAAATAACATCTGGAACCCTTTGGATGTACCAAAGGATGAATAAGCATATCTACCAACTTAAATTTCTATTATCTCTACTATACACAGGATCTTAGGACAGAGACTGTAAGGTCCAGGAATGAAAAGCACAGAAGCCACGTCATGCAGTTGGAAAAGTATTTGAAAGTCTAGCAAAAAGGACCTATTTGGAGGCTGCTTCTCAATACTACATTATTCTTAACAATAAACTATAAATCAGTCATAAGATACTATAGTGTATGTATGCATGGGTATATTATTCATGAATATACATACACAAAAGTACACATGGACATGTACATACCTTCACATACTAACAGGGGGCTTCTGCTTCCCAGGTGAGTGCTCATGGACAAGAATTACTAAAGAAACTAAACATTAACAAGCAGTAAGCTTAGAAAATAAACATACTTAAAGTCAAACATTATCTCACTTTGTCAGTTATTTTTCATCAAAAACAGTCAGAAGCCACTCTATAAGTATGATATGCTACAAAACAGAATATATACTTTTAATTTTTAAGAAGCATCTTCATCTTGACATTCAAATTAAGGTAAATTACTTAGCTAAGTATCTCCCAAATAAAAGACCCCATAAAGACCATTGCTAAGAATGAAAAAATCTGTAGGAGGAAAGGGACCTTCTAAAATGCCTAGAAATTATTCCAGATTATAATACTCCAGTATGTTGGAAGAAGCAGCAAAAATACTTCTCTAATGTGAAAGTTAGGTTATCTCAAAACATTGGAAGAACTTGGGAAAGTCCAAGTTCTAGCCACAAGCAAGGTATTATCACTTCACCCTGTAAAATTTATAAACTGGAGAGCACGGAACACTTATGTCATTCTCTCAACATCCCCCTGGGTCTACTGTTCTAAATATTTTTAAACATCCCACTCAAGAATGATCTTTACAGAACTACGTCTGAGAAGGAGAATGTGTGTACCTAATGGCTGATCACCTGGGAATGAGTGCTGTCCCGCTGACTTGATTGAAATCACCTGCTTAAGTTTTTGGTGTGTTTATAGGAACAAAAGCTGCTGATGTCACAGTCAATGACCTCACAGGGGCTGAAAAACCTTCCCAGAAGTCCCCTGGACACATCTGCATCACGTCCTCTGTTCATACACACAGAGAAAATCCCATTTGGGCAAAGATTGTTGAGCCTCAACTTATGGCCTACTTATTGGAATCATCATATGATACTATAACATTCTAGTCCAACAAGAAGGTGGGGATTTCCTCAAAGATGTTGTCAGTATTTGAGACACTACCATCTCAGTGAGATAACTGACAAAGAATGGTACCTACCAAATTTAAAAAGCAAAAATTCACATGAAGAAAACCTTGTTTAAGCTCTCTGGTCAAACTATGCTCCACTAAGGTTCAACTGGGAAAAGTAAACTTTCCATTAAGAAATCAGCAGAGCATCCAAATCTGAGGAAATGCATTTAACAGCTTCTCCACTCAATTCAGCTTTCACATTTCCCATCAGCTGCATACCTCATCCACACCACAATTTAGACATGGGATTAGACCCTGGAGTGTGTGGCAGGGGTGAGGTGAGGAGAGCAATGCACTTTCAAGATGTCCATGAAAAGTTCTCAGCTCTTTCAGATGACTTAATTTCTATATTGTGCAATTCAGGCCTGGCAACAGTATATTTAATTTAGTTTTTAAAGCAATCACCTAAACAGATGAGGTCCAACTCAATACTTCAACCGTGCTAAGTCATGTCTGACTCTTTTCAACCCCATGGACTGTAGCCCATCAGGCTCCCATGTCCATGGGACTCTCCAGGCAAGAACACTGGAGTGGGTTGCCATTTCCTGCTCCCAATACTTCAAGAACTTTAAGCAAAAATACCCCATTTTGACAAAACGACAAACCAAAACAGAAATTAAATCTTTCATATTAAGTCCCCTAGAAGGGAAATATTCGTCTCTAGATGGCTAAAAGAAATGTGATAACAGCTGTATGATACGTCTTGTGGAGAATAACTTAATAGTACAACTACATAGATAAATGCCACACAAATCTAAAGAAATTTTGCTTAAAAGTATTCATCTAGGACTAGTACATGCTAGTACAGTGTATAAGAATCCACCTGAAAATGCAGGGGACACAGGTTTGATCCCTGGTCCAGGAAGATTCTACATGCAGCAAGCAAGTAAACTGAACACCCCAACTACCAAGCCCATGCACCTGGAGTCTGTGCTCTGCAACAAGAGAAGCTATTGCAGTGAGAAACCTGGGCACCACAGGAAGTGTACACCCTGCTCGCCACAACTACAGAAAGCCTGCATGCAGCAACAAAGACTCAGGGCAACCAAAAAACGTAAATGAACCAAAAAAGTTCCTTGTGATTACCCACAAGGAAATCACTGGCAGTCCAGTGGTTAGGACTCCGTACTTTCATTGCTGAGGGCACGGGTTAAGTCCTTGACTGAAGAACTACGATCCCACAAGCTGTGTGGTATGTCCCCCACCCCCACCCCACCGCCCAATTCACCTACGAAAGGCCACTTTCTTTTAAAGTTATATACATGCTACGGTTTTTCTTTTCCTGGTAAAAGCAAAGGCTCTATCTGATAATCTGGGACAAAAAATGGCAGGTCCCTCCTCCCTCCCCCTTGTCAGTGTCAAGAATGAGACTAAAACTACATTCATTCAGCACTGAGAATTGATACATCTTCACCTATATTAATAGGACATACAGAAATCACCAAAGCAAACCTGGATTGCACATACTATCACAAAGAATAGGGAAAATGTTAGAAAACAAAGGTGCAACATAATTTTGTGCTTTGCCAACATTTGAGTGGCCTTAGCCAAAGCACCCAAACCATGGCTGCACGCTGCAAACTGCAAGTGTGGAGCTAGGGGGCCAAGGAGGAAGGCAGGAGGCTGGGGGCCTGAGCTCTGCAACAGGACACACACACCAGTGTCATGCCCCCCCACCCCCCACTGATGATGCTGAACATCTGCTTAAGTTTGTGCTTTCCTCACAATTAACATCTGGCAAGAACCACCCGCTCCCTAGCCAACAGGCCAGAAAAGAGCCAAGTGGGTGGAGAGTCAGCTATCTGATGGCAGGGTCCCCAAATGCAGAGAGGCAGCAGAAAGTCCTGTAGTCACAAAAGGGGAAACAGATCTGGAGACAACTCTTGAAAAGGATGAAATGAAAAAAAGTTCAGCAATCAGTCTAACAGCATCTACGGTATGCTGCGTCCAGGCAGCACCCTTGGACCCTGCTTTCTCTGAGAGGTCTAGAGTGAGAAGTTGTTTAGCCAAAAAGTAAACCTGGCCTTGATATTGGGCACAGGGCTCATAGGAAGTAGTAAAGAAAGCGAAGAAAACTCTGCAAATGCAATTAACAAGGTCAAATGTTTTATCTCCAGTGACTGTAGTATAACAAAATGAGATACAGTATTAGAAGACCAGATCTAAGAACTTAACCAAAACACACTAGAACAAAACATTGTAAACTTTGGTTGTATTTATAAAGAGTAAGCATAGAGCTTAAGCATTTTTATCTTTTTTATACATTTTTTAAATGTTACTTTTCATTTACAGGTATTACAAAATATTGGCTTTATTTCCCATGTTGTAAGTACATTCTTAAGCCTATCTTATACCCAATAGTTTGTACTTCCCACCTGCCCACCTCCATATTGCCCCTCCCACCTTCCCTCTCTCCACTGGTAACCACTAGTTTGTTCCACAGATAGAGATCTGTGAATCTGCTTCTTTTTTGTCACATTCATTAGTTTGTTGTTATTATTTAGATTCCACATATTAGTGATCTCATACAGTATTTGCCTTTCTCTGTATGACATTTCAGTTAGCATAACGCTCTTCTAGTCCATCCATATGGTTGCAAATGGCAAAATTTTATTCTTTATGGCTGAATAGTATTCCATCTCTCTCTCTCTCTCACACACACACACAGACACTACATCTTCTTCATACATTCATCTGTTGATGGAGACATTTAGGTTGTAAAACCTTACGAAAATAAACTAGGACAAAACATTCTGAGAGCTCCTAAGTTCTAGAAACACAGCAAATCACCATGATTTGAGATCATGAACAATAGTTAGATTGTGTTGTAATTTCTTCTTAGAGCAGGAATATGTGTCATATTTCAGAATAATACCCAAATTAAAGATTATAATAAAGCTGAGTGCTTAAAAAAACTGAGATTTTTAGAGTAGTCATTTCTCAAGTGTGCATGTGCTTAGCTGCTCAGTCATGTCCAGCTCTTTGTGACCCTTTGGACTGTAGCCCACCAGGCTCCTCTGTCCTCAGGGTTTTCCAGGCAAGAATACTGGAGTGGGCTGCCATTTCCTTCTCCAGGGGCTCTTCCTGACGCAGGGATCAAACCTGCAGCTTTTGTGTCTCCTGCATTGCAGGCAGATTCTTTACCTGCTGAGCCATCAGGGAAGCTCAAGTAAAAGGAAATTTTAAAAGTTAGGACTTGTATTTATGTATTTTATTCTATTCTTTTATGTCTTACGTTCGCTTTGTAATGTTTATAACGTGTTGGGATAGTAGTACAGAAATAACATTTATATATAAATACATACATACCTCTGAAAAGAATGTTTCCTCATAGGGCTCCATGAGCAAAAGATTGGCAGCCCTAATCTAGAGATCTGTGCTGTCCAGCTACCTCATTCTCCCCCTATAACTAGAGAAGGAAACTCTTCCATACTTACGGTCATTCTCTTCTTGAATTTCGATATTAACCATATCGATACAATTCTGAATTTCATTCCAGCTTAAGCTATCTTGCCCTTGGGATAAAGCTTCCAGTTTAATGGAGAGAAGTGCATGTGCATAACTGTCGAAGAGAAAACAAGCAAGACACCTAAAGACATTCATTCTTTGTTCATGTTACGCATCTTAAATTTGACAAGCATCTTAAGTTCGACACACATGGCCCAATGTGATCTTACGAAGTTAGATAAAGAGTAGAAAGGCAAGCAAAATTGTCTTGTGCAGCTTTGTCAACAAACACCAAGCTCACTTAGACTAATGATGTTGTTTTTGTCCTTAAAATACTTCTAGGTACAAATGTTTTTTCATAAAAAGTTCCTCAAATTCTAATCTTGTATTTATCTCAAGCAAAGAAACCTCAACATCCTTAACTTTGTGAAGTTACTAGTTTTTTTTAGTAACTATTTTTCCTTCCCTTTGAATGTCTTGGTTCTGCTCAGACTCCAGATGACTATTATGATATAAAATTCAGAATTACCATAGCTTCTAATCTTTCCATCAAGGGTCCTTTTTTTTTTTTCTCTTTCCTTCGCCAAATCCAAGCCTTGAGAGCACCCCTTCCAATTTTTTTTTTTTTTTTTTACTGTAACCCTAACATACTTGGGTTACCTTGTAGCCTATATACTCAACGACAAATCAAATAAAATGCAAATGCAGTTCCAGAAACCTTGGTGAAGATCATGCACCTTCACTGCCTGTTTTCTTGACGAGGTGGTGCATGAGTTGAACTAGAATGTCCTGGAATTCCTCTTCACCTGTCCATTCCTCAGGCTTCACAACAGTTACTACCTCGCTCCTGTGTCTGCTCTCTGTCATCCCACTCTTACACCTCAATCTGACCCCTGACCCTCCTCACCTTCTGGAAAACAGAACTTGGTCAATGCTCTGATTATTTTTCTTGTCTTGAGAAATTTTGGGGAAAAAGATAATCCGATAATTCATCTTGACATATTACTAAGAGAGTTTTGTTTCTTAGTCATCAATTTTCCCACTTAAAATTATAGAAACAACATCACAAGCTACAATGTTACTAGCTTATAACATTATAAGCTAACATGAGTAAGTTATTCCAGTCCAAAGTATAGAAACCCAATAGTTTAATTTGCTTGTGCATCTTTATACCAGAGAAGTGAATATTAATCCTCTATGTATATACTGATTCACTTTGCAATTTGACTTCTGAATAGAACCCACAGATTTACAGCAGAGGTTCAAAGAAGTAACACTACATTGAATCTGTAACTGTTTTCTCAAAATTCTGCACACTGCACGGTGACACTGAGATGTCTTCCACTGGGTGTAGCTTGAAACAGAAAAATATCATTCAGAATAGGAAGTGGTGGGGAGGACTCATTTTCTGTGTCTGAACAAGGCATTACCAAACACAGGCGTGAAAGTGTCTCCAGGTCCTGTAAGAGATTCTCGTCTTATCAAGAGTTATAAACCTAAGAAAATACTTTTCTACACTTGTGTGCATGCTAAGTCACTTCAGTCACGTTTGACTCCTTGCGACCCCCTGGACTGTAGCCCTCATGGCTCCTCTGTCCATGGGGATACTCCAGGCAAGAATACTGCAATGGGGTGTCACTTCCTGTTCCAGGGGACCTTTCCAATCCAGGGATTGATTTGGGTCTCTTTCATTGCAGGCAGATTCTTTATCATCTAAGCCATCAGGGAACCACTTATGAGCAGCAATATATAATAAATAACACTGACCACGATGACAATGGATAAACGGCAACTTGCACTCACTAGTATCCATTGTAGATGGGGATGGTTCTATAAGAAAGTGCAAAATCCTTTCAGGCTTTTCACACGTCTGACATCTAAATGATGACCCACTGGGAATAAAATGGAAAAGCTTACGGATGAACAGAGGGAAAAATATAAATTCCACACTCACCTACCATTTCCTCATAAATGAACAAATACGAGCAAAAGGAAAAAATACGATGACTAACATGGCAGAGCTCCACAGGCTTTCCATATGAGTACTAGTCTCCAGCACTCAAGACATCAACTTTGGATACTGTTGTAGTTTACCCTACAGGTCTATGTCTTTTCCCTCCCCACCTTTCTCAGAGTTCCCTTTGGTGTCTGCTATGGTTAGACTAGTAAGATTACCTTTCTAACACACTTGGGGAGCTTTGAAGAAGACTAAAATGTCAGCTTCATTCAGCAGATGCTTATGAAGTATAAACTATGTACAAAACATGTGGCAGGCACTATAGGGAGATTAGAAGGGACAAGATGCAGCCATTATTTGAAGGAGCTTTCAGCCCATTGTGCTAAGTTGCTTATTTGTGTCTGACTCTATGCAATCCCATGGACTGTAGCCCACCAGGCTCCTCGGTCCATGGAGTTTTCCAGGCAAGAACATTTGCGCTACCTGGGAAGCCTTTCAGCCCATTAGATAAGATGGAAAAAAACTCAAATAGGGTATAACAGCAGAGCATGGGAAAAGTCATAAAATTAGAGGTTGTATATAAGAGTGGAAGTAACAGAGTTCCAAGGAAGGAGAAGTAGACAGAAACCCTTAGTGACGGAGCACCTGGCCTGGGACAGGCACTGAACCAAGCACTTAATCCTCACAAACGTTCTGCAAATGCAGACCAGAGTAGGTGCTTTTGTTGTGTGTGTGTGTTTCTGTGCTTTACAGATGAAGAGAAAGGGGCTTCGCTAGGAAGAGTCAGATTATTTTTGGCTCCAAGGCTATTGTCCTTTAACCACATCATGTTAGTTCTCAGAAGAGATGACAATAGCTGGGTTGGGAGAAGCATGGAACTAGTTCACAGAAGCATCATCTCTGGCAGGGACGGCTTGGGAGCTCCAGAGCTGTGCTAGGTGGAAATGGGTGACAGGCACTGTGTTCCTAGTGGTGAGACAAGTATGCTTATGAGCAGATAAGCCAGAAAGAACAGAGTGTGTTTGGATCTAGCTCGGCTGAAGCGGAAAATACAAGCAGGACTGTAGCTAGAGCTAAGGGCAGAACACCACGTTGAGGGTAATTCAGATGAGAACAGAGGACAATCGTATGGAGGCGCATGATAAACCTAAGAACATTTTAGAACAATTAATCTGGGAACACTGTATGCCCAGAGCCAATGCCAACCCTGTATCACTCTTGTGAGAACTGGACAAAAGAACCTTTCTGGGAAAACAGAGTCTCAAGGGCAGAAACCATGGTAAATTGGTAGAGACTTTGTAAGAATTCAGCCAGGTGGCCCTGCCCAGCACCTGTGTACTATGAAGAAGCTGTAAGACCATAAGGGAGAGCTATTGTGTTTCTTAAAGTTGAAAGCCTGCCAACTTGGGCTTCCAAGAACTCGGTTAAAAGCCAGTATTGAAACTGAAATGTTGAGGCTGTAAGAGATCACTTGGCACCAATGCAATGATCCATATAAGAACCAAAGGGGCTCAAGAAACTCGTATTGGGTCATCCAGGTGACCTGGAAAGTGCTAAAACTTGTGATTTTATTTTAAAATAAAAATTTAAAAGTATTTCATACAGAATATCTGCACTCTAAAGCCTATTCGTGTCCCCAGTTGAAAATTACAGGTATAAAAGTGGTTCTGAAATGGGGTGTGGGTCCATTTCCTTAATGGGTTATTTGTAAATTGAGATAGAGGAAGAGAGGATTTTTAATAATCAAAGTGGGTGATTTGGAGGGAGGGGGTACTGTCATTTAGAGGGAGGTGGCAGGGATGCTCTGTGTCTTAAAAATGATCTCATCAACAAGTCCCGTTAGACGGTTAGGCTTCATAAGGAAGTGACCAACTCTGCCTTCTCTAACACTGAGAAAGCAGAAAAGCCTAGTTAGAAAAGAATGAATGAGGATAGCAAAGACAGAGCAAGACCAATTTGGAGGTCATTTCAAAAGCAAAAGTAAAATGTCTAAATGAAGTGGTCACTGAGAAATGGAAACATTATGCAGAGGTACTGTGCACACACACTGGCTACTGTCTGGGAAAAAAGTGAGCAGGCTATTCATAGCTCAAGGGTGTCTCACAGAAGGCAGAGAAAAACTCAAGTTAACTGGAGGTTTCTAAGCTTGGCGGAGAGGATAGTGCCATTAATATAAACAGTAGAGGTCGAAATAAATTACCTTGGAAATAGACTCTAAGGAGTTATAGAAACCAAGTCGTCAAATTAAGTTGCACAAGAACATTAGTTTTTCCAAGATGACCAAAAGCAGTGAAAGGCCACTGTTCTACTAGGGCTTCCCTGGTGGCTGTTCTACTACTTTGGGGCCATTCTCTACATAGACAAGGGGTCAAATACCATTTAAAAAAATCTAGCAAGTCTTTATTTCTCCTGGACAACTGACTGTACGTCACTCAAGAGAATTACCTACTTCAGCAATTCCAGAACCAGTAAGTGCTTTTGTCAAGATCTATGCAGACATCTCCCCCTGGTGGTCACAAGAATCCAAGATGGAAATTCACTCGTTTTAACTTGGGCTTTTGTCTTAACCTCTAATTGGCCTCACATCCAGAATGGCAGGGTTCACCCTGGTGACATGCACCTCTGTATGCGAGTTTCCTCTCCCTTGTCCTTTTGCTTAAGCAAAGGAAGCTGTTAGAAGAGAGTCTGAGCCCTTGATCATCCATAACTGCTCACTTATAAGCAAAATGAGGGTTTCCCTGGTAGCTCAGCTAGTAAAGAATCTGCCTGCATTGTGGGAGACCTGGGTTAGATCCCTGGGTCGGGATGATCCACTGGAGAAGGAAATGGCAACCCACTCCAGTATTCTTACCCGGAGAATCCTATGGATGAAGGACCCTGGCAGGCTACAGTCCATGGGGTTGCAAAGAGTCGGACATGACTGAGCAACTTCTCTTTCTTTCTAATTGGGCTCCTTATTCTGGCCCTTGGACTGCAGGGAGGTCAATCGTAAAGGAAATCAGTCCTGGATAGTCACTGGAAGGACTGATGCTGAAGCTGAAGCTCCAATCCTCTGGCCACCTGATACAAAGAACTGACTCATTGGAAAAGACCCTGATGCTGGGAAAGATTGAAGGCAGGAGGAGAAGGGGACGACAGAGGATGAGATGGTTGGGTGGCATCACTGACTCGATGGACATGAGTTTGAGTAAGCTCTGGGAGTTGGTAAAGGACAGGGAAGCCTGGCGTGCTGCAGTCGATGGGGTCACAAAGAGTCGGACACGACTGAGTGACTGATGATTCTGGTCCTTAGTTTTCTCTCTATATCTGCTGTAGTGTTTTTGATTCTATCAACTATACTATCGAGTAGCTTATTTCAGGAACAAGAAATAAGAGACACTAAGTTGAGATCGTTACCCACTGTCATGAGCCATTGGGGTCTCTGGAGTCCTTTGGTTTAACCATCAGAAGAATGAGGTTTGAAGCTCAACTGTCCAACTTTGGGTCCACAAATCCAGATTCAGTTTCCTCACCAGTAAACTAAGAAACCGATCTGGACGATTATTAAGGCTGCTTCCAACTCTTCCACATTCTGTTATTTTCTAAAGAAGCCCAAGGGAAGGTACACATTCAACATTTATTTTATTTAAGCCTATCAATTTTTGCTAATAATATATATAGTAAGAAACTGCCACAGGATGCTCCTTCTTAGACTCTGTTCCTCTAAAAGGAGAACTGGGAAGAAGGATTCAAATATTTGAAGGACTCTTGGAACAAAGTAGACTAGCTTTTAAGAAAATGAGCATGGCAAAAAAAAAGTAAACATGGCTATATGGGTTTCTTCAGGAAGGAATAAAGCGTTCGTCTGTGAGGTCTGCCAAACACACATCTCTGCACTGAAAGGAAGTTTGGAAAACGTTCCCTTACCGTTCCACATACGTCTCGTCCAGATTGTTAAAGCCTATTGTCGGGCTTCTAAGTTGATTCTGCACAGACACAAGATCGTTGCTCTCCAAAGCCTGGTTGAGTAAAGCTACGGCAGATAGCATTTCCACCGCGATTAAGAGCTCCTCGTGGGCCAAGTAGTTCTGTTAGGAAACATATGGTAATATAAGTTCCCCAAATTCACACACCCCATGTATGTGATGGGGGTTCAGAAGGTTCACTTTAAAGAGTACAGCAAAGTCAGAGATTGTGAGAACCCAGGACAAAGAGGGCTGCCTGGTCATCTATTTTTCACCGGCTTTCAAGAACAGGTCAGTGGCTTTTGGATTTTCCTTAGATGCTTGTCTGGGGAACTGAGTTAACTACAATCTTGGTTATGACTCCATAAACATCTGCATGGCTGCAGCCTATTCCTACCTGCAGCTATACTGCAGGTTATATTATACTGGCTGACAACAGTCTTACCAAATGATTAAGCCACCGGTTGGACAACATTGTTACTGTCTCTAAGTGCAAAGTAAGACATTAGTATAACTAATGACTTTCAGTTTGAACTAAGGGCAAGGAAAAGAGGGGAGAATTTTACCTAAAGATGATAACCCTGGAAAAGTAAATCAAAGTCATTAAGCAATACTGATTTTAATTTTTAAAAACTTAGTCTAAGTCACATTTTTATAAATGGGTAGAAATTTTAAACATACTCTAGGGTCTAGATATCTGAAAAAATGTGAGGCAAATCTTAATGAAAAGCAGGTAAGGATTAGGCTTATTTAAAAAATACATCTCAGGTTACAGAACACCCTTTTCACCATTCTTTTCCTTTTAACAATTTTATACTGACTTGGCCCAGCTTCAAAAGGGTTATTTCTTCCATCTTATTGAAGGAACATAGAGGAAGCATGAAAATAAATTTTTTAAAACCCTGATATCTATCTTTACATTTAGGATATTGTATATTTCGTATGTATACTATTTATACCAAAATGCACTATAGCTTTCTGGTTCTCCACGGAAATTTCACAGTGAATTGATTTTAGATTAACAAAGCAAAATTTTATGTTCCAAAGCAAATGGGAAGAAGGGTTTTTATAGGGAACATGTAAGTTTTATCCAAAGACCTTACACTAACTGTGAGTTTAACATAGAAGGAAGGTATCAAATTACAAGTAAAGAGCAGAATGGAATCATTTGAGATTCACCACATATACCTAAAGTGGTATACAGCCAGAAGGATGAGGACAAATAAAGAAGAAATGGATGAATGTGCTAGAGTGTAAGTAGCTTTAGGCCTCAGAGTTAGAGAAACAGGGACAATATTAACAAGAGAACCTACAGGCAGTTTAAAGAAATAACTCGTTTTTCTTTTATTACAAAATATAGTTGACCACTGAGCAACACCAGAGTTAGGAGCTCTGAACCTCCACGCAGTCCAAAATCTCCATATAATTGTTGTTGTTTGGTCACTAAGTCGTGTCTGGCTCTTTGTGACTCCGTGGACTGTAGCCCACCAGGCTCCTCTGCCCCTATGTAAGTTGTTCCTCCATATGCTCATCCTTCTGTATCCTAGTCTCTGCATCCTCGGATTCAACCGTGTATCATATCATACTACAGTATTTACTATTGAAAAAAATTCACATACAAGTGGTATGCACAGTTCATGCTGCAATATCTATTTATAAAGCACTGCAAGTCTTAATAAGCAAGGATAAGAAAACAAACCTTACTACCCAAAGCCTTTCATGACACACACTTTCGTTAATTTTTAATTCATGCAAACATTTACAGACTTTGGTTTTTTAAGCTATTTTCCTTTTCTTATTGTAAAAAACAAGATAATGCTATATATTTCAATCTCACTTTTTCCACTTAATGGTAGGGTATGCGATCTGCTACTAGTTAAACATATGGTTTGTTTCCTTCTTCTCAGTTCTATAAATAATACTGTGAAACATGCCTGTATATTTGTGAATTGCCTGTTTGTGCTTTATGCTTTCCTCCTGTTGTTTTCTGGTAGAGCACTACTGTTTCTGATCTTAAGATCCAGTGTCCTTCCAAGTTTTTTCAGAACTTTAATTTTTAAATGATTTTTTACACATAACCTTTCATACTGGAAATTTATTCTATTGTGTGTAGTGAGGTAATGTTTTCTTTCCCAAATGGTTAAATGTTTCTACGGATTTCATTTCTTTTCCCAGGTCTTTGAAATATTAGCTCTTTCATACATTAAATTCTTGGCATTGCCTTTAGTATTTTTCACTCTGTTGCACTGTTTAGCTTAATCCTGTACTAGTACATATGCTCTTATTTACTGTAACCTTATATGATTTTACTGCTTAATCCCATTAACATAGTAAGAACACACACTGGCAAAAATCAAAGCCATGGTGCTAATGCTCTTGGTTGCAGATTTCTGGAAATCTAAATCAAGAAAGTTAGATATTTAAAAAAAAACTTCAGTCTGTTATTAAATTATACCACGTTTTTCAAAAATCACACAGAAAATAAGAACAACTAGTTTTCAATGTGTATTTGTGTAGAGCCCTGACTGCATTTCCTAACTATGCTCTCAGATTCTTTAAGGAGATGAAAGGCAGGAGTTAAAGAGGAAGGTGGTGTGGAATTGGTACAGGGAAGCCAGTGAGACCAGCGACTGCTACAAGTTGAAGATACTAGACTCCTACTCACCTTTCCTCAACAGCACTCCTCATTGCTAGGACTCAGAATTAACATCTCTGTAACTGAGTCTCTTCCGACTTACCATGGCGTTCTGCTTCTGGAGGTTGAAAAGTTCATTCTGATACATCGCAGCAGCAAAGGGATAAACAACGGGCAGCTGGGCCTCTGGTTTCTGCAGTGCAAGCAGTGTGTTCTCGGGGTCACCCTCCCGAATAACAGCGTTGATGTGGTCCACTGCAGCCAGCCCTGAGGGTTGGAGTAACATTTTGTCAGAACCTGTGCCTTTCCCACTGCAGCCTAACCCCACTAGCCCACACTTCCAAGGATTAGAGCCTAAGCAGTCACTTTCCACGAACTCTGAAAAGTTGCGCTTGGATGGTAAGCAAAGTGTTGGAAATGGTAGCTTGTAACTGGAAATCAGTCTAATCCTTGGAGCTAGTCCCTAAAAGAATCTCAGCATTGATAAAGATGGAGTTATAAGGTCATTCCTGCCTAGCATGACTTCCTGCAAAATTCTTCCTTTCAGGACCAGCATTGGAACCATTTCTCCCATGAAGTTCTCACAGGGCTTCAGTTCCTGAGAATTTCACACCTTGGGAATTGTTATAGTACTTAGGACTAGGCCGTGTGTATCCCACAGGCATTGCTCTTTAATGCTCTTCGTGTGTTAGCTCTGCCTCCCCAAGGAGATTAAAGATACGTGAAGACCAGAAGCAAGGCGTGCCCTACCGCTGTATCTTCCCTCTGAATGAGCGCCACGGGATCCCACAGGAGGCACTCGGACACACTGCTGTTTGATCTCAGTTCAGTTCAGTTCAGTCGCTCAGTCGTGTCCGACTCTTTGCGACCCCATGAACTGCAGCACGCCAGGCCTCCCTGTCCATCACCAACTCCTGGAGTTTACCCAAACCCATGTCCGTGGAGTCAGTGATGCCATCCAGCCATTTCATCCTCTGTCGTCCCCTTCTCCTTCTGCCCCCAATCCTTCCCAGCATTAGGGTCTTTTCCAATGAGTCAACTCTTTGCATGAGGTGGCCAAAGTATTGGAGTTTCAGTTTCAACATCAGTCCTTCCAATGAACACCCAGGACTGATCTCCTTTAGGATGGACTGATTGGATCTCCTCACAGTCCAAGGGACTCTCAAGAGTCTTCTCCAACACCACAATTCAAAAGCATCAATTCTGCGGTGCTCAGCTTTCTTCACCGTCCAACTCTCACATCCACACATGACCACTGGAAAAACCATAGCCTTGACTACATAGATTTTTGTTGGCAAAGTAATGTCTCTGCTTTTAAATATGCTATCTAGGTTGGCCATAACCTTCCTTCCAAGGAGTAAGTGTCTTTTAATTTCATGGCTGCAATCACCATCAGCAGTGATTCTGGAGCCAAAAGAAATAAAGTCTGACACTGTTTCCACTGTTTCCCCATCTATTTCCCATGAAGTGATGGGACCAGATGCCATGATCTTAGTTTTCTGCATGTTGAGCTTTAAGCCAACTTTTTCACTCTCCTCTTTCACTTTCATCAAGAGGCTCTTTAGTTCTTCTTCACTTTCTGCCATAAGGGTGGTGTCATTTGCATATATGAGGTTATTGATATTTCTCCCAGCAATCTTGATTCCAGCTTGTGTTTCTTCCAGCCCAGCATTTCTCATGATGGACTCTGCATATAAGTTAAATAAGCAGGGTGACAATATACAGCCTTGACGTACTCCTTTTCCTATTTGGAACCGGTCTGTTGTTCCATGTCCAGTTCTAACTGTTGCTTCCTGACCTGCATACAGGTTTCTCAAGAGACAGGTTAGATGGTCTGGTATTCCCATCTCTTTCAGAATTTTCCACAGTTTATTGTGATCCACACAGTCAAAGGCTTTGGCATAGTCAAGAAAGCAGAAATAGATGTTTTTCTGGAACTCTCTTGCTTTTTCGATGATCCAGCGGATATTGGCAATTTGATCTCTGGTTCCTCTGCCTTTTCTAAAACCAGCTTGAACATCTGGAAGTTCACGGTTCACGTATTGCTGAAGCCTGGCTTGGAGAATTTTGAGCACTACTTTACTAGCGTGTGAGATGAGTGCAATTGTGCGGTAGTTTGAGCATTCTTTGGCATTGCCTTTCTTTGGGATTGTGATGAAAACTGACCTTTTCCAGTCCTGTGGCCACTGCTGAGTTTTCCAAATTTGCCGGCATGTTGAGTGCAGCACTTTCACAGCATCATTTTTCAGGATTTGAAATAGCTCAACTGGAATTCCTTCACCTCCACTAGCTTTGTTCGTAGTGATGCTTTCTAAGGCCCACTTGACTTCACAGTCCAGGATGTCTGGCTCTAGGTGAGTGATCACATCATCGTGATTATCTGGGTCGTGAAGATCTTTTTTGTACACTTCTTCTGTGTATTCTTGCCACCTCTTCTTAATATCTTCTGCTTCTGTTAGGTCCATACCATTTCTGTCCTTTATCGAGCCCATCTTTGCATGAAATATTCCCTTGGTATCTCTAATTTTTGATCTGTTTGATCTAGAATGGTTATTAAGTCTCCAAATACTCTCCCTCATCTCTTGTGTTTTGTAAAGTGTGTTTTTTTAGGGGAATATAATTTCACATATGTTTTTTAAAATATTACAACCAAAATTCATATGAGTATATAATCCTACATTGGAATGGTGGTCCCCATGTGTTAGTAAGGCTCCAAGAACTCCAGTGGATGCCTGAAACCATGGATAGAACCAAACACTGAAGGTACTTTTTTTTCCCCCCTATATATACACATCTGTGATAAAGTATAATTTATAAGTTAGGCATAGTAAGAGATTAACAACAATAACTAATAACATTCTTAGGACTTCCTTATTTTATACTGGTAGTGCGTACCTCTTAAACATCTTAACTATTTCTCCCATCCCATCCATCTCCCTTCTGGCAAAATGTAGCTTGTTCTCTATGCCTATGACTCTGTTTCAGTTTTATTTATGGTTATTTTACAGTTTTTCTTGTTTCTTGAAATAGTTGTGCATTGTTATATGCATCTCTCTTGGAGCTGCTTTTGCTATGACCCATAAGTTTTGGAAAGTTGGGCCTCCATTTTCATTCATCTCAAGCTATTTTTTGATTTCTTCATTGACCCATTGGTTTTTCACTTAAAGAAGGCACTTAATAGCTTCTCTTTGGCATATCTGAATAGCTAGCATCACTACTCTTGGGGCCATTGTGAAGTAAAATGAGGATGACATGCACACAAGCACTATGATACCAGACTGTCTGGTGACTGAGATGGCTATTAAGTGACTGGAGGGTGGACATCCCAGACAAAGTGACGATCCATGTGCCAAGGGGGGTGGCCATCTTCAAGGGGGGTGGCGTGAGAGTCCACCATGCTACTTGGAACAGCATGTACCTGAAAAGGTAGGCGCTATTCCTGGAAATTTCCATTTAAAATTTTCAGACTGCAATTGACAGTAGGGAACTGAAATTTCTGTCAAGAAAACTGTGGATAAGTGGGGAGTGGGGGTGGGGGAGAACTACTGTATCATTTAACCTAAAAAAAACCCCAAAAATCCCTCATCACAGAGATGCCTTGGTTTACACTACCTGATCTAATCAGAAGCTCTGTGATGTCTCTCCTAGTTATAACATTCAGATTATAAAGACCTGAATTTTAGTGACCACATGGAGGGTACTTGGAACAGTAAATTCGGTATAATTTCAAGAAAACAGAAATCGAATTGCTGACCACATGGAAGAATGACTGATAAACTCTGCTACTAGGCAACAGAAACTGGACAGAATCAGTAGGGTTTGGCCTTATAGAGGTTTCAGGTTAGTAGAAATAACACAGACCCATACATTTCTAGAGTTTTCAAGGATTAGTCTGTCTCCCTAATACATGACTAGACCACAGCTAAGATTATTCTAACCCTTTTTAACAGATGGGAATTTATCTTCTCTAACTATATTCGCAAGGAGCCAAGCTCAATAGCTTTTCTACTGAGATACTTCATTCAAGAACAGGAAATACTTAAAACTAATGCAGTCTTTCATGCCACACCCCAGAAAACTTACACTTTTAGAATAAGTTAGAATAATACCCTAAGAACCCAAACACTTTTTTTCTATTCTTAGAACTAGTATGATAAATGAAAGAATTCCAGAAAAGAAGGTCAGTGTTTGGTTGTCGTGTTTGATGCTCTGTTAAGGTTATCCAAGGCCTTTTGGCTGTGTCTCTGATTATCCTGAATAGAACTGTACTTCACCTTTAAAAACTCTATTATATACATTTGGAAAACTGGATGGTAAAATATTACAAGAAAAAATATATCCTTTAAAACATTCTTAATGAACTATTTCTTCTAATATATATATATAAAGTAAGCTTAACCACTCTTTTACACTCTGCATTTAACAAAGTCTCAAGCCCTAATGTTAACAGAATATATGTAATGAATGGAAAGCATGTACCAAACTCCAAGTTAAATGACTGCAGTCCAAACAAACCTGAACCCTCTGAAAACAGACCTGGTACTACTACCATCAAAGTTGTCACTTTCTGCCATTACCATGGCTGCTACAAATGTAGACACCTTAACATTTTAATATAACAAGCTCAATGACTGGGAAAAAGCTCGTCAAGTAGTTACAGAGACATATTTTAAAGCATACCATTGTCTCATTGTTATGTCACTGGCTAAAATATGCTTTGGAGAATTTTTTCAAGACTAATACTAGATATTTCTAGTATTACTATAAATTTTCCAATGGGCAGAGATCAAAACATTCAGAATAATCATGTTCTATGCATTTAAAGCCATTAAACACTTCAATGTCTTTCATAATTTTAGCTGGTTATGCATTAGTGCAAATCATCTCATGCTTTTTACTTAAAAGTGGAAAAAAGTATAGTCAATTTGGCATCAAATTTGTGGTCAGGAAATTGTGTCATTCAATCAAGTAATGAAACGTTTATATAAGGTGTTATACTTGACATGAAAAAGAAATCTATTCTAGTGGTTACAAACATTTCAAAAATAAAGGGTAGCACAGAGCTATGGAACCATTTCCCCACTAAGCTTATGACCCTCAGGCGTCTCGCTGGCAATATTAGTTTCTTCCTATAATCCATTTCTGTCAAGCATAATGAAATTCTCAGCTTTCAAACAGAGCAGAAAGAGAAATTTGAAATTGTACTTCATGTATCATCACCAACATGTTCAAAATTTAATAAGAATAAAAATAGGAACACACATCTCAAAATGTCAAGGTGTTCCTTAAAAAAAGTAATCCTAGTGCTTGCAGTACTTGTAAGTGGAGGTAAATTCTCAAACCCACTCAGTTGTTAACTCCTAGACATATCTATCAATTTTCTCTGGGCCTCCTTGTTTGAAGCCTTTAATATCTGTCTCTACCAGCAACTTAGAGAAAAACTCCTGAGTAATACCTATAGATGCGCACTTCCTTGAAGGTGCTAAGAGCCATAAAGAACATCAAAGCTCATCTAGGAGGCTACACTGAGGGTTTAGGACTCCTGGAATTAGTGGGCATCCAAGTTTAAACTTGGCAGAAGTTCACATCCCTGGTTAAATGGACTAACTGGTCTTTGATGTATTCATTGTTGGGGTATATGTGGGTTATTTAGGTTGATCTTGGGGACATAAATGTCAAAGAGAATTCCTTACTGCCTCAAGTAAAAATAAATTTTGTTAGAGAAACAAAAAAGACTCATAAAGAGACTAGTGTATCTAAACTTGCACATGCTTATTTTAATCACCCCAGTTTTCTGTTCTTTATAGTCACATAACTGAACTAGGCACCAAGGAGAATTGTCCTGTGCGACTCCATGGAGTCTCAGGGCCATGGGATTCAAACCTGTCACGATGTGATTTATAGGCCAGCCAGATCTCATTCACTTGCACCAAAGCTACACAAGTGGTAAGAGAACAATTCTTACACACTGCAGACTAATAATTCAGAAGTAATAAAAAGCAGAGGTGTCAGTAACAGCTTTACAATTCCAATAAAATGTTATCATGTAATCCTGGGCAAGGAATGACAATCGTTAACTCATAACCTTTACTAGAAGACCTTTAAGGTTAGCCCAATAAGGAATAGGTTCAAAAAATGACATACACTGTACCTGTGATGAAACAGCAAGGTACAGTCAAACTAGCTTCAAGATGTTTTGAGATACTTTGCATGGACTGGGGACAAGATGGCCAGAAAAGCTCCATGGAAAACTAGCAGATGATGCACCAGAATTAAGAGCAACACTTTTCGTGGATCTGTCATCATATAAGGCACTTTTATAAGGATGTATGTTAGAGTTTTGCTGAGATTCAGATAAGAAAAATTTGCATCTTATAGAAGTATCCATTTCCTTCATATGATCCATTACTCACTGTTGACTTTATTGATATTGCTTTGGATTTCTGCTTGTGTCAGCAATTCTTCATATGCATCTCTTTCTTCTTCTGAGATACAGTTATTCTGAAAAACAAAGGCTTCATTGATTCTTGAGGTTGTGTTTCCAAAGCTTGATACTCAAAAGCAAAAACTTAAAGAGCACTATAAACCATTTGCTAATATTCATGTGAACTCAATACAAGCATTTAAGAGTGCCTGCTCTGTGCAGAGCACCAGGGTTAGCTATGCCAGCAAGGGTTACAAAAATGAACAACAGACCCAGTGACTCTCTGTAAAGGCCTAATTGTCTAACGTAGAAAACATTAGGTTGGACTACTTGATATTGCCATTTTTAATAGATCAAAACCAGCTGAATATTGGCCATTTCATTTGATTCAGTCTAACAGAAAAATCAAGAACATAAATAACAAATATAGCAGGACAAAATATATTCTAGGAAAGTACATGGGGGGAAAGAAAATTTTAAAAACAGACAACAAGTGAGGAGGGCCTGGAGGAAGAGGGGGCTTCCCTGGAGGCTCAGATGGTGAATAATCTGCCTGCAGTGCAAGAGACCTAGGTTTGATGCCTGGGTCAGGAAGATCCCCTGGAGAAGGGAATGGCTACCCACTCTGGTATTATTGCCTGGAGAATCCCATGGACAGAGGAGCCTGGTGCGCTACAGTCCATGGGGTCAGATATGACTGAATGACTTTCATCATCATCATCATGGAGGAAGAGAGTAATGTTCAAGGCAGAGAAGAGAGAGAAGGATGTAGACAACAGGATTTGATCACAATGGTGAGAAAGCTTGGTGTGTCAGGGCTATAGTTGGAGTGTGGGTCCTGGGTTAGCCAGAAAGATGGGGAGGTAGGTTGGGTATGCTGGAACCTTTTGAGGACAACAGAAGGACCTGTGCTTGACTCAGTAGGCGGCAGGGAATCAGGGGAGGTTTCTGGTGGGATGACCTCAGATCTGTAGCTAAAGATCAATTTTGCAACCTGGAACTCGGGAGAGGGGTTGGCTTGGAAAATGATAGGAAGCCGGGGAACACGAGAGGAAGGGCCCTGAGACAAGGTCAGGAGGGGCAGGGCTGAGGCAGGAGTGGTGAAACGAGAAGGTGGGTAGATGGAGGTCAGCCCAGCAAGAAAAGGCAGCACAGGGTAGTGATGCACAGGACACAGAAGGCATAAGATGAGTTCTCAAACAGTGTGGGAGTCATTCCAAAGGGAAGTCAATACAAGGCATGTTTCTGAGAAGGGTAGGGTAGGGACGAGCATCTTCCTGATGGGGTGGGGCAAAGGGATGAGGGTATCAAGCTGACAGCTTGAGTTCTTCAACAAGTAGATGAGCTCAATGGAGGAAGTACAGAGAAAAGAGTGGTTCAATGCTAGACGTGAAGGCTCTCCACATTTAGGGGGAGGAACAAGCAGAGACATGAAGAGAGGCAGAGGAGGTCCACAGCAGCAGAGGGGCCCAGAAAATGTGGGTGGGGAGTGGCGAAGCAGGCAGTCTAAGGCTGGGGGGCAGTGTGGGGCAAGTGTGCCCAATGCATCCACTGAGAAAAAGTGAAGAAAGATAAAGGGGCTACTTTGGTAATGGAGCTGAAGCTGACATGGCAAGACTTTAAGGAGGGGAAAGCTGGTGAGGAAGTGGAATCTGAGCGCAAATTCCGTAAGACAGCAGGCAGGAAATATAAAGTGAAGGTCAGGAGCTGACTTTCCAAGGAGAGAAATCACGTCTTCATATACAAGGGGAAACTATGGGGAAAATACAAGGAAAGTGAATGCAAAAGCGTCTTCTCTAACCTCACCACACCCAATGATTAGCCTCTAGTAATAAATCTGAAGGTGAGTCACCTAATACAAGGTCTGCTGGTGATATTCAATGAGGGAAGATCTTTAACTGCTCCTTCTACACCTTCTTGATAAGTTTGCAACATGATTTTTCATCCTTGCGACCTGTAATACTCATCAAAAAAGAAAACCTAATTTCCTTACAGAGGGCATGGTCTTCTTTTACCTTTATACTTCACCCAAACCAATAGCCTGTGGCTAGAGAGACCACAGCCAGTGGATTTAAAAATATCCCTCATGACATTAAAGCTTTTTCAAACTAGCAATGCATAACCATGCTTATTACTGTATTGACCACTCAGAATCTAACTGAATACCTTCAGCCTTGCATTTTCCTCTTTTCTTTTCTTGGCTTCCCAGAGTTCCTTCTGATATTCCTGTGCGAGATCGTCATCCACTAAAGTCAAAACTGCATTTGGGTTTCTTAGCGTTACAATGGTCTGCTCAGCGATTCCTTTTTCAATAGCTTCATTAATGGCTATAACCGCAGCATGCACTGCAAAGTAAAAAGAAAAAAAGAACTTTATCAGCAACAGACAACATGGACAGGTGTACTGACTGTGCATAACTTAAGCAGTTTTACTTTCTTCCATGGGGTCCAATCAAGAATTCAAACAACAGAACCTCAGACACATCATAGCACATCCCTGTGACAACCTCCCCACCTGCCCATTTATCTCAGGGCCTGTCTCAGCATCTGTTATATAATTCCTATTCATTTATTCAACTTGCATTGAATGTGAATCAAATACTATGGCAACCACTGGGAGTTTGCAGGGTGACACTTTCAAAGTATCATGTTGTTTTCAAGAGACGAGTGCAATTTAACTTGCAACATGGAAAGATTCCCAGCAGTGAGTACCCTGCCACTGAAATCTAAGGACAAAGAAAGCAGAGAAACATTTGGGAGAATAAAGATATTTCTGGAACTTCTTAAATTGCATTGTACAAGTAGATGTCTAGAGTCCAAGGTCAATTATTTGGTTATATTCTCATGTGCTCAAATCAATTATCTATAATACATATTATAAAAAAATTTAGGGTGCTTGTAATATCTTCTGAATATTCTATTTCTTATAACCAAAATCAAGAGTAGGTAAGTCTCATGCCATGGGCAAGTTTGAACCTTAAGCAGACTCACATGCAGCTTCATCCACAGACAGTTCATTAGCCAGAATACCACCTATTTTGCTGAAAGATGGCATTTGTATTCCATATTTCTCAAGCTCCTTTCTCATGTTACTGATTTCCTCCTCTGAAAAAGAACAAAAACCAAAAAAATCAATGAAAGCCGCAGAGATGGAGGCAGGAATGAGTGTATTTGTGTTAGGAAATGTGTTCATCGAGAACACGGGGTCAATTCTAAAGAAGAACCTTAGAAAGAAGCCAGCCTCAGTTTCTCATTTCACAAAGGTGAGGAAACAAACCTGGCAGAGTCTAAAGACAATAAGCAAGTTTTCTTTTCTGATCAATGTAAATGAAAAAAAGGGAATCATTAATATCAAAATTAAAAAAAAATTGCTAAATTTTCTTAATAACCACACTGTAAAAGATTATCAAGATAAAGAATAGTACCTGTGAAGTCTACTTTGCCCAACAAATCCTGGATCTGGGGTGCAATTCCTAGTTTGAACAGATATAAACTGAAAGAGAAACCATAAAACTATCAGAAACTTCATCATCACAAATCTTAGAGCTAGAAATTACATAAACCTTAAGGGTCTTTTTTATTTGAGAAACACCTAAGAGATCCTCTTATCTAATCCAGGCATCTTACAGATGAGGAAATCGAGTCCCAAGGTGACACAGTCCCTACTGGGACCAGGACTAGAGTCCCAGTCACTGTCCGGAAAACTGGTCTTTTGAACTACACAGCATATCCACAGGGCAAACTAACCTAATCATCCAATTATAGGGAGGCTAAGGGACACAATGAACACAAAACAGCAAGTAACAAATGCAATAAACATTTCTCTGGATATTACATGATTTTATTTTGCTTAATGTATAGCTGAAATTATATGTTCCTTTCCATACCTATATATGCCTCCAAGTACCATATACCCCCTTGAAGAACTATTTGTTTTATACATTCTGAACCAATAAATAGAACAGCAAGACTACTGGTAGATGGAAAGATGTTAAAGACAAACCATGAAGTGGATATATTACTATGATGTGGATATATTAAAAAAAGTGGAAAATGCAGAGAAAAGTGTACATATTTGTAAAAAGTTCAATAGGAAGCAATAATGGTCACAACTAACCTGCTTGTAATCTGACAAAAGAAGCTAGAGTCTGACATCTAAATTCTACCAAAGAGGATGAAAATATTTAATTATGTGACTTCTCACCTCAAAAACACTGAGCCATCATTTCTGAACTACATGTATTTTAACCTTCCCAGCCCCCAAGATCAACTCTACAACCCAATTAAAAATTCTGTATTCATGTAATATCAGTTCTGATAGACTTATAACTTAGGAGATTTTAATTAGACGTTAGAATTACAAATACCATATATGGGAAAATGAACTGAGAATGATTTTGATAGTTTGAAGTATTTCAAGACTCATTTCAAATGTTGATATGAGATAGATCTGAGTAGTTTATGAACACAAAATTTCATTAAAAGAGTTCAAGGTTAAGCCTTCTTAATGGAACGAAAACTCTTAAAATGCATGATTAATCAGTGTAAGCAGTATGCATTGAAATTAAAATTTTTGATCTTTGTAAGAAATAATCACTTAGAAAAGCAATATGTGATCAAAGTTAAAAATTACTGATCCATGGTTTCAAAAGAATACATAGAAAATCATCATTTAGAGTTAAACAGTAAATGCTTTGATATAAATCATTTTAATATTGTTTCTGGAAATATCTATTCCATAAATTCAGATGAAAAAAGTGAAAGCGTTAATCACTTAGTCATGTCCGACTCTTTGTGACCCCATAGACTGTAGCCCACCAGGTTCCTCTGTCCATGGAATTCTCCAGGTGAGAATACTGGAGTGGGGAGCCATTCCTTTCTCCAGAGGATCTTTCCCACCCAGGAATCAAACCTGGGTCTCCACATTGCAGGCAGATTCTTTACCATCTGAGCCACCACACGGTATTCTATAATATGAATGTACTATAATTTGCTTAACCAATTGCTGAGCATTTAGATTATCATCAATTATCCACTATGACAAATAATGTTGCAGTGAACCTACATATATAGGCACATCAGTCCATGGGGTCGCAAAGGGTCAGACACTACTGAGCAACTGAACTGAACTTGTACATACATCTTATTCATCACATAAATCCCTACAAAGAAAATGATCAAATTGAAAGGATATATATACAAAACTTTTAATATATATTATTAAATTGTGTTCTTAAAAAGAGATTATACTCATTTATTCCGTGAGGAAAGAGTTAATGAAACTCCACTCCCTTCTGCAATAGAATGTGCCCTCCTTCAGTTCACTTTCAAGCTCTGTTCCCCCAGGCGCCCAATAAATATATACTGACAACCATGTTACTAAGCATCATTGCTTAGGAGAAAAATAACCCTTGATTGGCAAACTGCATCTTGACTAGAAGGAATCATAAATACCTAGTAGGCTATACACAGTTTGGGTGTTCCTTAGTTCAGTGACTCTTGTAACTGGCACACTTCTGCAGGAAACTGGGAAGCCATGCTATGGAGCTGTCGTAATAGATAATGGCTCCCGGGGACTGAGGTGCTCAGCCAGGGAGCCTTCAGTAACTACCACTGTTAGTTTCATTCATAACTTCACACCCAAGTTATCACCTAGGGTACCAAAGAGAACAGGTTCTAAATGGCTGTGTGGACAACTACGTGGAGTATTGAGAAGCCTCCCACTGGAGAGCAAATGCTTGATGCTGTCCTGCTGGCAGGCTGTATTTCCTTCTGAGCATCTGCTAATCAACATGGTTATGGCACACAGTCCTGAGAGTCTGAACGTTTAACTGGACTAAGACCCAAGTGATAGGCATAGCCCCACTCTACCATCAATCCATGAAAATGCCATTTTCTTTGTCCCTTTAAGATCCATGAAAACCTCACCAATCTGATAGCCAAAAAATGTCATTCAAGTTTACATTTCCTTTTGTTCATTGTGAGGGTAAGCATTTTTCATACACATATTGGCCATTTCAATTTCTTCCAGGAAATGCATATTAATGAATTTTTGAATTTTAAAGGTTGTTTTCCAGTGGGATTTATCTTTCTCTGTTTTTTCCCCCCTCTTTTCTCTCAAAACAACAACCAAAGGACAAATGACACTTCAAACATACAGTAATTTTACTACTAAATTCCAATATATTTGTATCTTATTCCCAAGGGAAAAATATATTAGACTCTGAACATCGTTCAATGTAAAATAGACATTATGTATTCATAATTCAAAGCTAGAAAGACAGGATACATTCCTTAGTTTAAATTCTAGGTCTTTCAAAGGAGGCAAGAAGATATAATGGAGAAAAGATGATCTCTTGAACGAGTGGTGCTGGGAAAACTGGTCAACCACTTGTAAAAGAATGAAACTAGAACACTTGCTAACACCATGCACAAAAATAAACTCAAAATGGATTAAAGATCTAAACGTAAGATCAGAAACTATAAAACCCCCAGAGGAAAACATAGGCAAAACACTCTCTGACATAAACCACAGCAGGATCCTCTATGACCCACCTCCCAGAATATTGGAAATAAAAGCAAAAATAAACAAATGGGACCTAATTAAAATTAAAAGCTTTTGCACAACAAAGGAAACTATAAGCAAGGTGAAAAGACAGCCTTCAGAATGGGAGAAAATAATAGCAAACGAAGCAACAGACAAACAATTAATCTCAAAAATATACAAGCAACTCCTGCAGCTGAATTCCAGAAAAATAAACGACCCAATCAAAAAATGGGCCAAAGAGCTAAACAGACACTTCTCCAAAGAAGACATACAGATGGCTAACAAACACATGAAAAGATGATCAACAACACTCATTATCAGAGAAATGCAAATCAAAACCACAATGAGGTAGCATTTCACGCCCATCAGAATGGCTGCTATCCAAAAGACCACAAGCAATAAATGCTGGAGAGGGTGTGGAGAAAAGGGAACCCTCTTACACTGTTGGTGGGAATGCAAACTTGTACAGCCACTATGGAGAACAGTGTGGAGATTCCTCAAGAAACTGGAAATAGAACTGCCATATGACCCAGCAATCCCACTGCTGGGCATACACACTGAGGAAACCAGAATTGAAAGAGACACGTATACTCCAATGTTCATCGCAGCACTGTTTATAATAGCCAGGACATGGAAGCAGCCTAGATGCCCGTCAGCAGACGAATGGATAAGGAAGCTGTGGTACATATACACAATGGAATATTACTCAGCCATTAAAAAGAATACATTCGAATCATTTCTAATGAGGTGGATGAAACTGGAGCCTATTATACAGAGTGAAGTAAGCCAGAAAGAAAAACACCAATACAGTATACTAACACATATATATGGTATTTAGTTAATCAGTAAAGATAACCCTGTATGCAAGACATCAAAAGAGACACAGATAAATAGAACAGTATTATGGACTCTATGGCAGAGGGCGAGGGCAGGATGATATGGGAGAATGGCATGGAAGCATGTAAATTATCATATGTGAAACGAATCGCCATTCCAGGTTTGATGCCTGATACAGGGTGCTCGGGGCTGGGGCACTGGGATGACCCAGAGGGATGGGATGGGGAGGGAGGTGGGAGGGGGCTTCTGGAAGGGGAAAACATGTACACCCATGGTGGATTCATGTCAATGTATGGCAAAACAAATACAGTATTGTAAAGTTAAAAAATAGATAAATAAACTAATTTAAAATAAAATAAATAAATAAATTCTAGGTCTTTATAGAGATTATCAGGGATATAACAAGTCATTATAATTAAAACTAGGATGCTGACATTTCCAAAACCATAATATTTTATGAACCAATTCTTAATTTATTACACAAGAAAAAATATTCCAGGTAAAAGAGACCTCATGTCAGTTGGACCAAATAAAATGTCAACCTAGTCACACACTTCTGACTAGTAACAGAAACAACAAAATTGAACAGAATTAAACAGACAGGGGTGTAGTTACAAAAGAATTCTAGGAAAATAAAATCAAGCTATACTTGAAAAAATAAAAATAGATCCATAAATGATCAAAAAAATACCACGGTATTCATTCTTTCATGGTGCCTGATTTGTAGTTTTATTCTCTTTTACAACTAAATTAAAAAATACACCTGAATAAGTTGACCAAAAAAAAAAAGTATAAAAGTAATTCAATGGGAAAAACTTTGAAAATGTGACAGTAAAATTTAACTAGGAGTCTCCCATAAAATCTCTTGTAATAAATTTTATACTTAAAATAACTTCATATTTAATGTGTATATTTATGTGTATTACATTAATATTCTGTTAGTTTTAACATACTTGAAATTTATATTCTTGCACCAAAGGCTAAGCTAATGAATATCAGTTATCCTTAACATATTTCCACTTTTATCTCCCCTCCTATGTAATGTTGAGATAATCTGGGATTTTAGATGCATTTTAAAATTTTCAGATTATGCAATAAAAGTTTAGGTAAATAAATTTTATTAGTTTATTTTCTAGTTTAATCTGCATCCAGTTTTCTTCTTTCTTAGTTTTATCTTTGGTTTTGCTATGTATAAGCATACTTACTAAGTAGATAAAATGAATTACTCACTAAGTGCATGTATTTTACTATTTTCATTTGTTCCCTGGGTGTTGGCTCTGTTTGTTGAACGTAATTCCTCTTTCAGAGCTTTGGTTTCCTTCAGATGTCTGGCATTTCCTGATTTGGGGCTCATCTTGAGGTCTGAGATTTGCAACTGTTTGTCACTGTTGGTTGCAGGTCCCCATGCCAGAGGCTTCCCTGGTAGCTCTGTTGGTAAAGAAACTGCCTGCAATGCAGGAGACCTGGGTTCGATTCCTGGGTCAGGAAGATCTCCTGGAGAAAGAAATGGCTACCCACTCCAGTATTCTTGCCTGGAGAATCCCATGGTCAGAGGAGCCTGGCAGGCTACAGTCCCTGGGGCCACAAGAGTCGGACAGGACTTAGCCACTAAACCACAACCATCCCGTGACAGAAGCCAGCCTTAGGGAGACGGCAGAGGACAATGAGGCTGATGCCGAGAGGGTGCTCACTGTCTTATCTTCTTAGATTGGGGTTCCCTGTGTCTTCTTGCAGCCATTAGCTACCTTGGGTACTGGTGTGCTATCCTGCCATCAGCATCTACACTTGTTGCCTTGGGGAAGGATTAGTAGGTTCAGCAGGTCTAACTAATCCAAATTATGCTGGCTTAGGGCTCTCCTCTTCCCATCTCTGCTCAGACCAAAACCCCACAGCAGCTCCAAGCTTTGCTGCACAACTCTGGTTTCTGGGCTGTGGTCCTCTGTTTTGTTTTTCAGTCAATCCAATCCTACCTGTTTGCTTTTGTCATGAGTTACCTTAATTTTCTGGTCAATGGATAGCACTCTTTCTTACTACAAATGATTAAAACAAACAAACAAACAACAGGTTCCCCTGGTGGTAAAGAATCAGCCTGCCAATGCAGGAGACATGGGTTCGATTCCTGAGCCATTAAAATCCCACATGCTGTAGAGTAACTCAGCCCATGCACCACAACTACTGAGCCTGTGCTCTAGAGCCCAGGAGGCACAACTCCTGAGCCGATGTGCTGCAACTCCTGGAGCCCTCCAGCTCTAGAATTTGTGCTCTGCAACAAGAGAAGCCACTGCAGTGAGAAGCCTGTGAACCACTGTGGTGAGAGTAGCTCACCACAGCTAGAGAAAAATCCATGTGGCAACAAAGACCCAGCACAGCCAAAAATATAAATAAAATTATACAGTAAAGAAACTCCTACTACTTTAGTCATTTCATGTCAGTTTTATAAGGAGACTAAGACAACCGTGACCGATGAGCTTGACATAACTGTTTTCAGTGTATCTCCTTTGTGTATCTGGTCATTCATTTAATTACTCTCAACTGTCTGTCCCTATAAGGTACTCAGGCTTCCACAAAACATAGGTTTGTTGGTGATATGAGCTAAATTAATTACACTAAACAAAAGTGTTCATGTTTCCCCACGGTATTAAAGAAACTGGAAGACTTTCTGATTATACTTTTTACTTCTCCATTTATGCTGTATAACATAAATCTCACAAGCAAACACCCCAGTTTAACTAAAAGTTACCACAAGATGGTGCTGAGAAGTCAGGTACCTTTTGGATAGAAAAATCTTTGAGTTAGATTTATCTCAAATCAGATTTTCCTGTGCTAGTCAGGATCAGGTAGAAATCTCATTTGCATTTACATACTTTCACCAAAAGTATGTATTTCTTTAATGTCAAGGTATATTTTTATTTGGCTTCAATTTTCAGCATTTATTTTATCTTTGAGGTTGAAGTTTAAACTGTTAGTTTTGAAAAGATAACTTTCACAGTGTGGGAGTTTATATACTAAATCTCTGTGTGGGAGGTATGTCCAAGCAGAATAGTTAAAGAGGCAAATGTTTACCAGGAAAAGTGCTTATTCTGGATTCCCATGCTGAAAAGAATCAGCAACAGTAGCCCACTCCTTTCCAAGCATTTTGATTCAAATAGGGGCATTACCTGAAGTATATAGGAAATCCAGTCTTAGTGTTTAAAAAACAAAAGTCTGTCCAAGCACCAATTTCTTAGAGCTCTTCAAGGCTGAATTTATTAAGCACCTTCAGTGCCTAACAACCAACACAAAAAGCCAAGAGCATTCCAAAGGAAGCTGAGTAACTAATGTCACTTTCCACGTGTAAGAAAGCACTTAGCATGAAACAGCTAGCATTTCATCACATCAAAAGCTATAGCACATTTGTGTTGCTAAGAAAGGCCAGTAATAGAGGAGTTGTCCTACGGTAGCAAAAGCCTCATTGGCCCATGTGCTCCTATTTTGTACTAATAATATCAGTTCAAGTAAAGGAAGCAATAAAGAAAGCAAAAAAGAAAAAAAACTATCGGTTTTTTTCTACTACTTCGAATATATACATTAAGAGGTGTTACAGTAATAAAATGCAAACTTAAAAGGCAAAGGCTGAGTTTATTTCAACTTTTCTGGATCACATCATGCACAGTTCACTTTATGTTGTAATATGGGAGATGAATGTCTGTAAATCAAAGCCTCATGGCTGATTAGGAAGAAGAGGGAACTGTAGTCAGAAGCCCTGGATCCTGGCCCCAGCCTGGCCACATTTCAGTATGTGACTCTGACTCACATAAACCAATCTTTTAATTTCCTCATCGGTGAAATAAAGAAACTGGACTCAACATCTCAAGGTCCTTCCAGTTCTGAAGTTTGGGGAAGCTTCCTTTTAAAATACCCTAAATGTAACAGCTTAGAGACCCGTGCTGAAGTTTCCTTCCAGTTCTGAAGTTTGGGGAAGCTTCCTTTTAAAATACCCTAAATGTAACAGCTTAGAGACCCGTGCTGAAGTTCAAGTCTAATGCCACTGCTGCTTTCATTTTCCTAGTAGGATGGAAATATTGGGCTCCCTTCTGAGGACAATGACTGGCTGCCTAAGTAACTGCAGGTTCTGGTGCCATCAGGCACCAGAATCCCAATTCTGCCCCTTACTAGCTGTATGATCTTAGCCAGCCATAGCTTAAAATGTACAGAAAACGTATGTCATGAGGCTTAAATGAGATTGCACCCGTAACAGTATACTTGGAACGGTACCAGGCATGTACGGAACGGCTCAGTAGGTGTCTGTCTGTCTGTCTGTATTGTTACTATCCTGTGTATGTACGTGTGCGTGCGCTCAGTTGTCTCCGACTCCTTGTGACCTTATTGATGTAGCCCACCAGGCTCCTCTGTCCATGGGATTTTCCAGGCAAGAATAATAGAGTGGGTATACTACTCCATGGGATCCTCCCAACCCAGGGATTGAACCCGCATCTCCTGCACTGCAGGAAGATTCTGGACTGCTTGAGCTGCTTTGCTAACCAGGTTGCCTCTGAACCGGTTCCTCAGGTTCACCTACTAGAGCAGCCCTTCTTCCCAAACTGCTCAGGGTACTTGGAACAGCTGGTCAACCAGAAGTGGGGCTGCCGCCGCCATTTTCATAAATCCAAGCCCTGAATGTGTGCTATTTTGGCATCTTCACTGCGTTTGAAGACATGACTGCTGGACAGCAACCACAGACTCTGCAGTGGGAACAGTCATCCTTACGCAGAGGAGAGGCAGACATGCATTTACCTTATGGTCAGTATAGTAGAATTTTAACCAGCAAATAAACTTTATTTAGTAAGAAAAGCTGAATCCAGAAGCCTCATGTGTTAAGCAAGGAAAATTGCTACAAACACATGACAACTTTAAAGAGGATTCCTGGGTGGTGCAGTGGTAAAGGACCCACCTGCAGGAGACGTAAGAGACCCAGGTTCGATCCCTGGGTTGGGAGGATCCCCTGCAGGAGGGCATGGCAAACCACTCCAGTATTCTTGCCTGGAGAATCCCATGGACAGAGGAGTCTGGCGGGCTACAGTCTGTGGGGTCGAAAAGAGTTGGACATGACTGATCACGTGCACACAATCAGGGAAGACTGGAACATTTGCTTGTGGCCACAAAGCAAGGATATTTCAAAGAAATGTCAGGGACAGTGCTACAAGGACAAAGGAGTTGGCCAGAAAGAGCTCCCAGGACCAAACTGAAGCAATCTGGTCCATCAAAAAAGAAGACATTAATCTCGGTTAGTTAAAAGATGCTTGTTCCTTGGAAGAAAAGCTATGATGAACCTAGATAGCATGTTAAAAAGCTGAGACATCACTTAGCCAACAAAGGTCCATATAGTCAAAGCTATGGTTTTTCCAGTAGTCATGTAGCAATGTAAGAGCTGGACCATAAAGAAGGCTGAGCACTGAAGAACTGATGCTTTGGAACTGTGGTGCTGGAGAAGACTCTGGAATTTGAGCAAACTATGGGAGACAGTGAAGGACAGGGAAGCCTGGTGTGCTGCAGTCAAAGTGGTCACAAAGAGTCAGACATGACAGCAACTGAACAACAACAAATCTTGTTTAGATCAGAGAAAGGCCTGAAGTTCAAAACGATGTTCAAATGACTGTAGCCTTCAAGGCTCCTCGGTCCATGGGATTTCCTAGGCAAGAATACTAGAGTTGGTAGCCATTTCCTTCTCCAGGGGATCCTCCTGCCCCAGGGATCAAACCTAGGCCTCCTGCATTGCAAGCAGATTCTTTACTGCCTGAGCCAGCAGGGAAGTCCGGTATAAAGTGAACCAAAAGGAATTTGTAATGCAGAGATAAAATAAGACACAAATAATATTTATAAGGATTTTAACAAGCTAGGAAGTGTTAAAAACAGGTGCTTTGTTTTTTCTTATGTCTGTCTATAGTGTATAAATATGTGCTTGTTTTTGTACTCTTTATACAAGAGGAAAAAGTAAAGGCCAGGAACTCTGAGTAAAACAAATAGTCGAGAAAACCAAGGGAATATCCCAAGATAAGAACAGACCGAGGGGCACAGGAGGTGACAAAAACAGCCAGGCGAAAAGAGGGTACAGTACTGATGGTTGCACTCAATAGCCAAGGAGAGGGTCCAGAAACAGGATCCGAGATGCTATCAGCCAAATGGTCCCAAAGAGCATCAGGCAGAGTCCATCCCTCATCTCCTGGGGGAGAAACCTCTACAATGCCCAACTGATTTCAAGAAAATATTCAAAGGGCATACGTTAACCTTTCATAATGTTAACAGAGCAGGCCAATACATCATGAAGACAGGACAATGGGTTATGGAGCACTAGCCAAGCGAGACATGAAAGTAAACCATTTCTGAGTGACAGAGGGTGGGGACTGGATGGGAAATAAAAACCTACCTGAAAGCCAAATACTACAAGGTCTGGTTGATTTTGCAAAGCAAGTTCAGCCTGATTCCTGGTGGCCAAGGTTGGACTCACCTTAAGAGAAGAACCCAAACTGATACCGTGTTCTGACCGGCAATGATTGGTCAGAAACCAGATCTGTCACCTGGTCCACTGAAGAGGTATTCTGTTTCTAGTGACCATGGGAACTCTGGGTAGGTATCAAAGCTTTATAGCCTTAGACTGCATCAAAATCAGTGGATAAATAATGAAACTACAAGTGAAACTTGCAGTGTGGATCTTTCAGAATAAGTTTAAGTGTAGTAAGTTCGTAATAATGTAACTGGGCATTTTACTTGTGTTTTACGGTATTTGAGATATTCCAAAAAGCAGTCTACTAAATTTATTTGTTTAAAGGGATTCAACTACATAACTAATGTTTAAACATTTAACAGTTGCTTAATACATTGAGCAATAAACAACAGGCAAAAAGTGTTCTTCTCCAAGGTTAGGAGGCCTCCAGACCAGAAAAAAAAACTATCAGTCTCTTGTTAGCAAGGCTCTCACTCCATGAGGTGGCTCCTTTTATTGTGCAGGCTTTAAATATTCCAAATAAAGCCACAAGAAAACATGCCACGTATATTTTTTAAGACCAAAACACCAAAATAGTTACAGTCATCGTCATCTGGTACTGAAATGTCAGTGCCTGGAGCAGAGAAAAGTTCGTTGCAGGGCCTAGGAAGGAAAGCTGGCGGCTTGTGCTCAAAAGACCCAAACTTGTCAGTGGCTTTCAGGCAAGAGT
This sequence comes from Giraffa tippelskirchi, assembly GCF_054371585.1. Taxonomy (NCBI): domain Eukaryota; kingdom Metazoa; phylum Chordata; class Mammalia; order Artiodactyla; family Giraffidae; genus Giraffa; species Giraffa tippelskirchi. The sequence continues at coordinate 74,617,179 of NC_137281.1, read as the reverse complement.
TGTAAAGACAATATTAGGGGAGAGGGACCTAGAAGGCAGGGTCACCTCTGACTGGTTGGTGGTGAGGTAACAGGGTTATGCTCTGGGAAGCTCAGCCTTCCAGTTCCACTCAGTCTGAGGTCTATGCACAGCGCTTGTGCTCAGCATGTAGTCAGATCCTCCATATGGGTGAGGGTCTTAGTTTCTGCAGAACGACTCAAAGATATCTATATTCCTTCAGGGGGACGAGTCCTGGGACTATTACCCTAATCACTTACTACTTGAGTCTGCTCTTTGAAACTGGGGGAAGACCTAGGAAACTAACCCCTCACCCCTCTTTTTTTTTCCAACAAGAAATAGGGGACATGGAGGGGCTTTTGTATCTGGGAAGGCCCCTCAGGGCTTTAATCCCTGCTCAGCTTTGATCCCCCCTTCCCTTTCTTTGAGACTCCTTAATCTTGAGGGGGAACAGGTATAGGAAAAGAAAGAAAAGAAAGGTTTATACAGAGAGGTGAACCATCAACCTGCCAGAAGAACTTGGTTTAGGGGGACCCAGTTTCAAATTTTCCAATGTTTTCCACAGTGAACACTTTTTTATTTCAAATAAGGAAAAGATAATAGACATTTCTTTGAAAAGAACATGAGGCCACCCATTACTTAGGTGGGTCTGCGTGATGTGGCGGTTCAGGACTCCCTGTGGGGCTGCCTGGCTAACACCGGCTGGAGTCTGGGCTTGAGAACACCCACCTGAACTGACAGTGAGTGAGGCCTGGGGACTGGGGTCAGAAATTCAGTAAAAGGCGAGGCAGGCAGGAAAAGGGAAAAGTAGACACAAGCAGGAAGCAAGGGCAAGAACCCAGGGCATTTTAATGAGGCTGTTAAACCCAAATCAAGAGGACAGAGGAGAGAACACAAGTTGGCAGGGCCAGGGATGAACTCTGCAGGTCAGTCAGGCCTCCGGGTTGGGCACCTGTGGAATCTTTCTGCCTGGCTCCTGATCTATAATAGAACTTCTGACCCGCCTAATTCCCTGGCAGGTAATGACAATCTTTACACCAGCAATGCTGCTGTTATCTGCAGCTAGGATATAACTGCTGAGGACATCTTGGTTCATTTTCAGCATCACTTCTAATCATGCAGTGAGGGCAGACCCACTGTCCTTATGAAAATGTGCTGCTACCCAGCTTCCAAAAGAGTCTGGCCCAACAGAACAGAATATCAGCCTCATTTGAGGAACTGACCACATTCTAAACCATGGCAGGAAAGGGTTTTGATAGAAGACAACGAGATACATCTGAGAATTCTCCATGCCCTATTAAGGAGCACCCTGGTGGCTCAGAGGGTAAAGGATCTGCCTGCAATGCAGGAGACTGGGTTTGATCCCCGGATCAGGAAGATCCCCTGGAGAAGGAAATGGCAACCCACTCCAATATTCTTGCCTGGAGAATTCTATGTACAGAGGAGCCTAGCAGGCTACAGTCTGTGAGGTTTCAGAGTTGGACACAACTGAGAGACTAACACTTTAACTTTCATACAATAATTTTATAACAGAGAAAAGTGAAGGAGAGTTTCCCAGGGAATGCTGTTTATTAACTGAATATTGCTTTTCAAGATCCTGCTTTTAAAATTCCTACTTAAGGTCAGATCTGGTGAAGAACATTCGGCAGGAATCCGCTCCTTTAATGGAGACTTCCATGATGAGTAACTGAATACCTGAGAAAGACAGTCTAAATACTTGAGGAAAACATTTGCATGCAATTGGCAACGTGAGCAAGAAGTTGCCTTTTCTTTGTTTACCAAGCTGCTCAAGCCATTGTTCAAACTCTGGCAGGCACACGTTTGTAAGCCTTGGGGCAGTTCTCTGTCACTTGCGCACAACAGTGACGTCACCAGAAAACAACCTGGGGCACCATTTCTTTATAAGCTGCTCACAGTAACACCTCAGGTGTGCATTTCAGGAAATGAATGTTAGCTTATAGACAGCAGGCTATAGATTGGGAGGTTAGCACCCTGATGCATGGGCTTCTGTGGTGGCTCAGACAGTAAAGAATCTGCCTGCAAGGCAGGAGATTTGGGTTTGATCCCTGGGTCGGGAAGATCCCCTGGAGTAGGGAACAGCAACCCGCTCCAGTATTCTTGCCTGGAGAACCTATGGACGGAGGAGTCTGGCGGGCTACCATCTATGGGGTCACAAAGAGTCAGACATGACTGGGCATCTAACACTTTTCCCTCAGATGTGTGGATATGATAATGATTAACTAATGGCTGGCTTAGCAGATCACAAAGTGTTAAGTGATGATTCTAGGCTCTGAAAAGCATCTGACCAAGAATGCTGGGCAACACATTTGATAATATTCATCAAATCGAGCGTTTGGGCACCAAGAGCTTTTAGAAAGCCTGGAACAATGATATACTAGCCACATAAGAAGGGGAAGGCATAGAAGCATTTTTTCCCTCAGTTGTTCTAAATTACTAGAGTAAAAAGAAATTGTAGGATAGGCACCTTCATTTGGTCTGTATTTCAAACAACTGTCATATTCCAAAGAAATCTCATAAGTACTGATGGGGTGGGGGAGTCAAATTATTTGACATAATCAAAAATCTTTAGTAATCCACTATTGCAATGAATTATTATAAAAATCTTCTTTGGAGAGGAAGAAAGCCAGAAAGAAGTTAATATAAACCTCTAGGCTGAATATTCTGCCAGGAAAATGACTTTTAGTGATATAAACACAAGGCAGATGTTCTAAAAGAAATTTAAAATTTAATCAGACACAAAGTCTTTCAGTCATTACCTGTGTGCACTCAAGACAACAGCCACAAATTGGATTTTTAGAATCATTTTTGCGACCATCTAAAAATCACATTTCTTCCAATAAGGTAAGAAAAACTTTGTGACTGGTAGAATCTCAATATTAAAAACAATTCCCAACCTAGGGATCAACGGTCTCCCACATTGCAGGCAGATTCTTTACCATCTGAGCCACCAGGGAAGCCCTTAAAAATATTAAGATATCAAACGAATGCTTTAAGAAATGAATGTATCATGCTCACTTTGGCAGCACATATACTGCTGCTGAGTCACTTCAGTCGTGTCCGACTCTGTGCGACCCCAAAGACAGCAGCCCACCAGGCTCCCCCGTCCCTGGGATTCTCCAGGCAAGAATACTGGAGTGGGTTGCCATTTCCTTCTCCAATGCATGAAAGGGAAAAGTGAAAGTGAAGTCGCTCAGTCGTGTCCGACTCTTAGCGACCCCATGGACTGTAGCCTACCAGGCTCCTCCGTCCATGGGATTTTCCAGCCAAGAGTACTGGAGTGGGGTGCCATTGCCTTCTCCGCACATATACTAGTCAATCAGTAAAAATAACCCTGTATGTGAGACATCAAAAGAGACACAGATAAATAGAACAGTGTTATGGACTCTATGGGAGAGGGCGAGGGCGGGATGATATGGCAGAATGGCATTGAAGCATGTAAATTATCATATGTGAAACGAATCACCAGTTCAGGTTCAACGCATGATACAGGGTGCTTGGGGCTGGAGCACTGGGATGACCCGGAGGGATGGGATGGCGAGGGAGGTGGAAGGGGGGTTCTGGAAGGGGAACACATGTATACCCATGGTGGATTCATGTCAATGTATGGCAAAACAAATCCAATATTGTGAAGTTAAAAAATAGAAAATAAACTAATTAAAAAAAAAATGTATCATGATTTGACTAATTTTAGTTTCTTCTTTACCCTTATGGTACAAGTTCTACTGAACAAAAGTTCAAAAGATTTTTTACAGTGAATTTTATTAATCTATGCTAAGAATTGAGCCAAACTAATGATTTTAAGAGTATCACAATCAAATGTATGACCATTAAAGCTGCTCATTTGATGTGTTTGTAAAGTAGTAGTAAAGTAGTTTGGAAAGTAACTATATCTGTAAAGTAGTATATAACTCAAGACTGTGAAAGCACATTATTATTAGGTTCCTAGAAATTTCTGTTAAAATTTTCTCCTTATTAAACTCACAGGTCTTTCATTCATTTTTCTGGTTTTCTATTTTGAAATGGATTAAAAAAAAAAACGGAAAAATGTTTTTCAAGTTCAAGTATTGTTATATGACAATTATCTTAATTTTTTACCAGCAAATTTAGAACTCAGTCTTAAAAATAAAAGTTCAGATTATTATTTTTTTTAAAAAGAGCTCTCTCTAAAAAGAGGAAAAAGAGCTCTTTTGAAATTGAAACTGTGGTTTTATTTAAATTTACTTGCTAGATTTTTAATTGTATTTTTTTTTCCCCACCTCAGTGCATGAATGCAATATATCATTCTTGGTATGTTTTTCCGGTCATAGACATCTGTTGTTTCTGGGTAAAATATCTGGAAAACAAAAGGGAAAAATGTATTTATTTAGTGCTGCTTTTCACAATTATTTTAACTCCCCAAATGACCCTATTTTGATTGTCCTTGCTGTTCTGTATTTATTTAAATGAAGGGGAATCTCAGTTGTGCCTCCTGTTGTTTTCCATGTGGACCAATCACTGCATCTGGTCCCTGACAGCGCCTCCTAGTGGCTCAGCGGAGATTCACAGTCAGCCACTTGAAGAAGGCTTTGTCCACAGGGCTGGGTGGCAGCTTCACTCCACAAGGCATGGGCCCCTGCAGGCTTTGCTTTCTGTATCAGAGTCACTCTTGTGACTGCCCAGAGGTCCCCTGGCCTGAGAAGGGTGTCCTTTTGAAATCATTTTATTACACTGTTAAGAACTTGGCTACACAGTTCTGTAAGCATGTATGTATATACATACAATACACATACATACCCATGTACTACTTTAAGGAGAAAAAAATATACATTTTTACTGATTAAAATCTGGACAGTAGATAAAGTATGAAAGAAAAACACTTATAAACCTACCTCCAGACTGTCACTATTAGCATTTTGGTATATTTTCTTCCAGTCTTTTATCTGTATGTCTTTTTTTTTTTACATTTATGTATGTGGGTGTTTGAAAACCAAATTTCAAGTATTATAAACCTGTTTAAAACACTTGATAGAGCATGATTGTTTTCCATTCCCTTCATTAGTCTATAAGAACATTACTTCTAAGTAGATGCATAGGATTCTTTTATATTTTTGAACCAGAATTTAACCAGTTCTCCATGGTTGAACATTTTTTCCCTCAATTTTGTCCCTACTATAAGTCACTACAATAAACATCCCCGCTTTTTCTGTGCACCTGATTACTTCTTTTGGATAACCATCTATGAATGGAGGTAGTAGATTGAAAAGTCTGAACACTAAAACTTTTAATACACCTTGATAAGCTTTTTGAGCTTGAAACTAAAAACCTAATAAGAAACAGATTTCAGAATATGGCACCAAAAATGAATAATTAGGATTGAAGCTTCTAACAGATTAACAGAAGCATATTGGCATTACTTGCTTTTGGTAAATATTTTATAAAATTTGACATAGAAACTAAAATCATGTACCATATGGTAGTACTTGATACTCAAGCACAGCTTTCTACTGGACACTGAAAAAAGCTAAGAGAAAAGCAAAGTTTCTTGAACTATAAAATGTATAGTCACTGAGTGCTTCAAGAAGTATCTATAGCCTATGAAATTTCAAAGGTCTTTCTAACTTTCCCTTAATACATTTGCTGTTAAAGTGTCAATGGGAAGAGGATTCCCAATTTAGAATATGACCAGGTTTAAAAGTTCTACTATGTAAGCAGAGGACAACTGTAACTTCCCCTCTTCTTTAAACAAGAAACTTTTATACTGATATCTCCCTTGGAAAATCATTATGAATATGTCTTCCTTTATCAAGGAGATGGGATCCATTTATAGTTCACCAAAACATTTTTGTCAACATTGTAACCCCAGTGTGTAACATGAAGCTGAGCACAGAGTGGGCACTCATATTGACACATGAAGGAATTTATTAATACATCTAAGTCAATTCAGTATACTGTTGGCTTCTCATTACTGCAATGTAATATATCACTGATTTCATAAGAAACATCAGGATTAAAATAGAATCTGCTACGTGGATCACTTGTTTGGCTTAAAATCAAAATAAATGTGGCCAACACACACACAACTTGAGAAGGATTAAATTAGATCTTTCAAACATAATGAAATTATCCTAACTAACATATGCAGCCTCATACAGAAAAATGGCATTTGAATTTCTTTCTTTTTTAATCTGGTTACCACTCAACACCCTGCTAATATTTATTAAATCACAATTTAGAAATATGAATTCTGTATGATAACTACTGCCCGGAAAGGAATAGCACTCAATGTTCTCAACATTTTAGGAGAGGGGAAAGTAGTTTAATTAAAAATAGCAAAATAAAATAGATCAACATTGACCATTGCAAGATAAAATGAACTGAGTTAAAACAGGTATTAGCGCAAATGTATTAAAAATAGGCATTCATAATTCACCTTAAGGAATTCTTTGTTTTTGTTGTGGGAGTGTTTTTAATTGCAAACCTGAATTAATACTAAAAACAACACAGGCCTAAATAAGTCAATAGCCTATCCCCTTGCTGGACCATTCTTAAATAATTTCTTTAAAATAGCTGGACTTACTAAGTAAGCAATTCAAAAAGGGAACTACTGATATACATGGAAACTTTATGGCCGGCAAGGGCACTATGCTTTGTGAAAAAGTCAGTCTCAGAAGGTTACCTACTGTATGATTCCATTTCTATAACATTCTCAAAATGACAAAACTATAGAGATGAGAACAGATTAATGGGCTGCCAGGAGACAGCACTGGAAAAGGGACGTTATGTAAAGGCCAACCTCTCTGCATTATCTGTATCTTGATTCTGGTAGCGGCCACAGAAGTCTGTTCATGGATTGAACTACACCCACTCACACACACACACACACACAAAAAAATGAATGTTCACTGGTGAACACTGAATAAAGTCTGGGTCTAGTTAACATTCATACACCAACGCCAATTTAATTCTGTACTACAGTTATGAGATGTCACCATGAGGGGAACCCGAATGAAGTTTACACAAAGATGTACTATTTTTGAAACTTCCTGTGATGCTAAAATTATTTCACAATCAGAAGTTTAAGAAATAGCTCTACAATTTCTAGCACATGTAATTATTTTCTCATTTCCTCTACTTGTCTAATCTGTCTCACAGGTGTAAGGGTATCTACTCTTTGAATTTAACAAGTTCTGAATATTTGCAGAATGAGTTTTATTTGGGAGATCTATTTCGGGAGTAAGAGCTCTGACTTGCTAGCCATTAAACTTTAAAGTGATACTATGATGTATAATAATATTTACTTTAACAAAATAAATTTATAATGATGATTTATAATGATACAATATATACCGATACAAAGAGACTTGGAATCTTAGGTATAAATAGCAATACAAAGAGGGAGATGGTGCTTCTAAATCAATTATCTACCAGGTAAAGCCTGTTCTGACCTTGTTTAACTTTACCTAGCTGCTCCCAACCTGAATTCTTGCCATATGTTACTTTATATATGCTTTTCCATATATTTGTTTAGGTCTCACATTTCTCATTCCTGAGGCAATGGGGACATCTGCAGCCTAAGATACCCCATTCTGCGAAACCCCTTCCCGCAGTGAGGTGTCCGTCTTCCCAGTTCAAGCTTACCTTGGGTAGACCAATAGACTCCATGGCTCTTAACCACTGCACGGTATTATCTGTGTGTCGAAAATGAAGGCCCGACTTCTAACCAGGTGGAAAAGAAGGGAACACACAAAAAATAAGTAACAAAAGTAACCACTGCTTCCATTAGCAGGATGCTTTCAATTACATTTCTCCTAGAAGAGTGCCATGAATGCTCACATACAGCAACCGTAAAGGAGATGAAACTATCTTAGCAACACTCCAACCATTTAGGATGGACCATTCCAGTCCCCCGAATTCACACGTTTGAGGTACTTCTGAACTAGACTCCCAAAGACCATTTACTGTCTATCATGCCTAAGGATGTTTTATGAGACGTGTGCACATACATGAGCACATGTGTGCCTACACACACACACACACACACACACACACACACACACACACACACACACACACACACTCTCAGTGTCAAGACTGTGGCAACCATGGCTGAGGGCAATAGTAACTTCAGGAAAAAAAGGATTTTTACAAGACTAGATGTCTGTTTTTTTGTGGTTTCCGGTTCTGCCAGATCACAACTGTAATATGATTTCCGTAAAAAAAAAAAAAAAAAAAAGATAATAATAAAAGAAAAAAACAAACTGGAAAATATAGAAAAATACAAAGATGAAAAAAACACTCCATGATTCAGAGCCAATTTTAGTATTTATTCCTTCTATAATCTAATTCTAACCTTGGCCTTGTACAATAAGCAAACTTTCAGTGGAAATATTTTACAAGACCTTTTTCTACCCATATTAATAAAAATAGGCTCTGTTTTCCATTCCTACAATTCTAATCAGCCAGCCATTATTTTCTACACAGTCTATAAATAAAATATTCTTATTGCTATCTTACGAAGTTTTATCAGGTATGTACTGCTGACAGCTTTAAAATAATCTTATATATTTCATTAGTTAAATGTATACCATAATGTTATGTATCTTATTTTTCACTCTGAATAAAACAAAAAGTAACTACAGCAAGTTTCATCATAACTAACACCCAATGGTAGATTATCACATTCACAAAGTCTAGCTCTTCCCATCTTCTGTGAGCTTCTACAATCTCATGGTTGATTTAACAAAAACTATTTTTTTTTGCTGTTAGAAATTATAAAGCATAAGAAAATTAAAATTTGGCAAATATTTATGCGTTTTTGATAGTGGCCATTATTTACTGAGATTGGACCATGTCTGTCAAGCACTTTACATAAATTATCTCTAATTTTCCACATACTCTGCAAAGTAGTTATTATTCCCATTTTTTTAAGAGATGAGGAAACCTAGGGGACAAAGATGAAGGGATTTGCCTAAAGGCAAACATCTGTTGAGGGGCTGAGCTGGGATTCAAGACTAAATCTCTGTGGATCTGAAAACCCTCCCCATGTTATCACCCCCCGCCAGGGCAGAGCACAGGACCTAAAGACCGGGGGATGACTCCTCAGAGGACAGCGATTAGCTAACTACTGTGAAATAACCAGAGGGAGGGGAGAGGGTCTGAGGGGGAAGGGCATGCGAAGAGGAAGAGCGGAAAAGCCTAGAGAGAGCACCCAGACAGTTCACAGGCAGGCGGTAGTGCCTGAGGCTAACTCAGCAAGAGCTTGCAGAACACAAATGGTTCTCAGACATGGCCACTCCGTGAACGTGGAGGGCCAAAATGGAGACAATCCTCAATCATGTCAGGGCTGAGGGCCCTCGGCACCATAAAGTGACTAACACAGTCCTCTTCCAAATAAGACTGGTGACTTATTTCTTGACTATGGCAATCTGGTCCCTAGTGAATTTTTTCACCTCCTAGATAAAAATTACCAAGATACCAAATTGATCCTACTTGCTGATAACACCATTAGTATTGGGCTTCCCTAGTGGCTCAGTTGGTAAAGAATCCACCTGCAATGCAGGGGACCCTGGTTCAATTCCTGGGTCAGGAAGATCCGCTGGAGAAGGGACGGGCTACCCACTCCAGTATTCTTGGGCTTCCCTGGTGGCTCAGCTGGTAAAGAATCCACCCACAATGCGGGAGACCTGGGTTCGATCCCTGGGTTGGGAAGATCCCCTGGAGAAGGGAAAGGCTACCCACTCCAGTATTCTGGCCTGGAGAATTCCATGGACTCTTTAGTCCATGGGGTCGCAAAGAGCTGACTGAGCGACTTTCACGTTTTAGACTTCCCTGGTGGCTCAGATGGTAAAGAGTCTGCCTGCAATGTGGGAGACTGGAGTTCAATCCCTGGGTCCTGAAGATCCCCTGGAGAAGGAAATGGCAACCCACTCCAGTATTCTTGCCTGGAGAATCCCATGGACAGAGGAGCCTGGCAGGTTACAGTCCGTGGGGTCACAAAGAGTCAGACACGACTGAGCGACTTCACTTTCACTTTCCTGATAACATCCCAAAGATAACTGGTTCTTGCTTCCCTAAATCCTTATTAGAATTGCTCAGTACAAGCTCAAATCTCTACTAAGCTCCTATTTCCTCTTTCTTATAGCTCCATGGGTATGCCTTTTTTCTAGGCCTTTTTTCCGAGTTTAAATAAATATAGTTTTGTTTGACCCTAGGTTGGTTTCTGAGAATCTTTAGTTGATAGCCTTGAACAATCCAAATTATGCAATAAAAACATCCCATCCATTTAGTGGTCTCATTAGCTAGGTAACCTCAGGAAAGTTCCAAGTCTCTTTGAACCTTGGTTCCTCAGCCACAAATGGGAATGGTATGTTTTTGGGGGCTGAGGAATTTCTTGAGGCTATACATGGAACACTCAGTTGCAAAGTACACCTAAGAACGCAATAAATGTTGGTTATGGTAATTATTATGCGATGAGACTGGGCTTGAAACTTTATTCACCTTTAAGGTCAAAAAAGTTCAGTGCTTCATGTAAGAGGCACTGAAGGAAAGGGTGGTTATCTTGGTCATATTTCTATCGTAAATGACATGACAGGTTTCAAATCCTTCATCCCACTTTAAACACCCGAGGAATGCTGACTTCAGAACCCTGTGCTCCATGTCCATATTTTAGAAGTAAGCTTCAGTGAGTGAACTATGTTAACATCTTCAATCTACAGATTTACTTCAGTTAGAACAAAAAAGGTCTTCTAAAGAGGCTCAAAACAAAGTTAGTCCATTATAACCATTTATAGTTTGTCTTTTCACCAGTCCTACACTAACATTAATATGTTGGACGAGGTGCTACATCTATAGTCATACTTGGTCAAGGCTTGTTATGGTCCATCTACCTGATTTCTTTCAGGTATTAGACTAGAAAGGACAGGCTGATTGTCTATTGCTGAGCTACTACAGCAGCAGCAAACAAGACGACTGTAGTTTAAATTGAATAGATGAGGTGTTATGTAAGCCTTCTGTGGATGGTAACTCCTTATATATTAGGATCAAGGCAATTTAGAACTATGAGGTAGTTTGAAACCAGTAATTATTCTAATTTGCTCATTTTATACATGAAGAAACCCGAGGGCCCAAGTATTTAAGACATTCGAGTTGACCTAACTTGTTGAGCTCAGGGTCAAGATTAGGTTGCAGAATTCCCTGACTCCTAGTCCAAATATTCTGGTCAATTTACTGCTCACAGAGCCTCAGAACAAACGAACACCATCTGTAACAGTTACAGGGTGCCCACCTCTATGAGGCAGGCACTGGGCTGAGCACCTGGCACAGATGATCACATTTGTTCCCCCCAAATTCTCTACAAGGTTGATTCTGTTAGTATTTTCCCACTTTAACCTCTGGAAACTGAAGCTCAGAGAGTCAAAGTTAGTGGTGAAGCCAGATTCTGAAGTGTTTTGGGTCTGCAGCTCATACTCCTGACCACTATGTATGCTTTCCCTATCTAAGGCCTACCTAAATGTCCAATGAACATCTGTTATAAATCTACAATTGTCAAGGCACTGTCCAGAACGATACTGCTGTGAGGCTTATCAGACTGAATTCTCTCCAAGGAATGTCCCCTTCTTCTTCCACTCCTCTTTCTCTTGGTCGTCCTAGTTGGCTTGGGAACCTTCACCTGTCAAGCCCCACCACGGAAACCTTTCTGGCATCTGCACCAGTCCAACCCCCTTTAGAACTGACCACACTCTGCTTAGTTATCTCCCACCATCCACCTAGCTGTCTGGTCTTCAGTCTCTCCACCCATTTCCAGTCCTTCTCCAGGATTCCCCCTTCATTTCCTCTCTCAAATCCTCTTACTTCTTGTCTCTGGAGACAACAGTCATCGGTCACCTGGGCTGAGGAATCCTCTCATCGCACCCTGCCTTTGGGTCCGTCCTCCCTTCACACAGCAGCAGAGCGGTCTTTGTGAAGCACAGACTGTCCCACGGTACCTCTGTCAACACTGACACAGCTTCCCCTTGTACTTACGATGAAGGCACCCCGCATGAGGTCCTCCAGGTGGGACTGAGCAATCTCTCTGCTTCTCTCCTGGTCTCATTTCTCACTCTGTCCCTCACCGTAGCCTTCCAGCCACTCAACCTGGCCAATTCTCTTCGTCCTTGAGCCCCTTCACCTGGACCACCCTCCCCACTCCCTACCCCGAGCTTTCATGGATGAGTTTCCTTTCATTCTTCCAGCCTCCGTGTAAGAACATTTACTCAGCAGAGCGCATGGCTGTCTGTCAACAACTCTGGCTTTAATTTCTTCCTTCATACACTGATCACAATTCGTGACTGACTCTTTTCCTCACAGACTGTCTCTCCAACTGTAAGCAGCATGAAAATCATGTCTGCTTGGCTCTGCACTGTCTTTGGTGCCTGGATCAGTGGCTGGTACCTGGTAGGTATGGATGAGGATTGCATGGATAAATGAGTTCTATCCTTTATGCATTTCTATCTTAGTACGGCTTTATCTTCTTTCCCTATAACTTTATTAAACCTTATTATATTAATGTATCCGCCTATTAGAGCAGTGGTTCTCAAACCTTAGTAGTATGTAAGAAAAGAATCACCTGAGGTGATAATTAAGAATGGAGCTTCCTGGGGCCCTGGCTAAGATTCTGGGGGAGGGCCCCAAAGTTCACATTTTTACACATACCGATGGTGGGGTACCATAGGAAGTCTGAGCATCACACTTAGAGGAGGAGTTTCAGCAAGTATTAAATAAAGGACTGAATAAAGCATAGAAGACAAGAAATGGGGCCCTTTGGCTTACGAGAAACTACTAGTTGGGACTTCCCTAGCACTCCAGTGATTAAGACTTTGCCTTCCAATTCAGGGGGTGAGGCTTCAACCCCTGGCTGGAGAGCTCCCATATACCTCATGGCTGAAAAACCAAAACATAAAACAGAAGCAATATTTTAACAATTCAATAAAAGACTTAAAATGGCCCATGTAAAAAACAATCTCTAAAAAATAAAAAAAGAAACTACCGTCATTCATTTCTTTACCCAACAGCTATTTGGGCCAGAACCTGAACTATTCACCAAGGACACGGTGCAAGAGACACACACAGTTCTTGCCTTCATGACAAAATAATTACTACAGCACAATGTGGTGTGTCCATGTGTGCCTGGCATGATCACGCAACTCAGACCTGGAGGGGAAGGTGGAATGGTCAGGGAAAGAACACTCATCACTGGAAGGTTTAACTCAATACCTAGCAAAACTTTCTAACCCTAAATTAATGAGGGGCCGAGGCTGCACACAATAAGCTGGCAACATCGAGGACAGGGCTGCATGAAAGCTCTCATTGCTTCGCTCAAAGCCATGGGTGCCACAACCAAGGTCCTGGGATTTGGGACAGAGCTTTTCCTCGGGGATACACAGCCCAACAGGTGGGTCATATTTCACGGCCACAGTCCAGCAGACCCTGCAGTGAGCGTTCAGGCTCACTGAACTCATGGTTTCCAGATGGCCCATCAAGAGACAGGCCTAGGTTAGCGAGTGTCCCCTGTGTTTCAGCATCTTCGCCACCGTCCGGTGATTTAGGGCTCCTTGAAGAGGACCATGTGACGGGCTTTAGGGCCGAAAAACACATGGACAGGAAGCTAAGTCTCCTGCCCACTAATATTTGTCTCCTTTCATTTTTGCAGAAGAAACAAAGTAGCCTTAAAATAAAAACTTACTATGACACAGCAAAGCACTAACAATACCCATTCAAGGACACGTTCAGGGATCTAATACAAGGAGAAAGAAAGAAAAGCCTCTTTTCTCCAGTGAATTAACAGAGGGGTAGTTTCCCTTTGTCCCGTGATTCTCCCACGTCACAGCTGGCTTCATCGACTCCCCTCCATCTGCCGCTTCCCCTCTTTCCACGCCTCTCCTAACATCCTTTCTTCTGTACATCCCACTTGGGGCCTGATGGGATGGGGGACAGTAACACAGATCACTTCCTTCTGTCACGATGTTTTGCTCAGGGATGTCAGCATGTGTCCAGGTGCCCCAGGTATTTTATTTTGTAACAAGAGATTGGAAATATTTCCCCTGTCCCCATCCCAAAGAGAAGTTGCTATGGATTCAGGTAACAGGATCTCTGATGCCAGGAGGCAATGGTACCTGTTTAAGTTGCCATGAGGGGTCCAGAGCTGAACTGGTAAGAGACACCTCTATTCAAGGTGTTTAATGTGCCAGGAGGGGAATTAACCCAGCTGCAGCTCTGAGGCTCGCTTTCACTAAAGGTCTGTCTTTCTGGCCTGATTCTCCCAATCCACACATCAAAACAAAATACCCACAATCCCTTTCCAGGGAAGGTTGGAGCCCGTGACACTTTATTATCAAATCTACATGGCCATTATAACAGGTCTAGGTCTTGATAACAACCATCACGGAAGCAATGAAAATAAAAGAAAGATCATGTTCTAAAATGTGGACAAATGTTCATTTATTTTGTGACACAGGGGATACAAATAATTTTTTTCTGAACTTTAAAAATATTCCTTAAAATTAAAAAAAGAAACTTTAATTTTGTCTGGCTGAATCATTTATTTTGCTTAAGTCTTGGAAAAGGCTGGAAACTCACTCTAGGGAGAAACATCTCGAGTTAATAAACACATGACTTAATAAAGTCAAACTTATTTTAACATATGCAAACATATTTTTTCATAACGTTATTCAAGGCAGAGACTTTTGCTCCATTCCCTTTTAGATTAGATGATGAAAAGAGACTTGTCAAAAAAGATGTCAATTCATCTTCTCTGTTAGCCTAAATCATTACTCAGACATTTGCTCTGAATTCAATATACATATTTTAAAAATAAATTTTGTCTCAATAACAACTGAAGGGTAGTGTGACTCATGCATTAAATGGAAAATTATTCTATTTTCAATTATACTTAATGTTATCCTTGAAATTTTAAGAGAAATAACTAAAAACACTTGAAAATCTGCAGATAAAAAATACTGATATAACAAAACCAAACACAGGATATTCAGAAAACAAAAAAAAATCAAGTTTCAAAGAAGGTTTAGAAACCCTGACCCAAAGTGGAGAAGAGATCTCACATCTAGAAGAGAACAGCACACTTTTAAAAATTCCTTTTTGAAGACACATATAATCAAGGTGTCTTTTAGGCTGGTGCTTACTTTTTCCTTCTTTACTTTTTAATGGAAATTTTCAAACATAAAAAAGTAGACAGAACAGTATAAAGAACTCATTTGCACCCATCATCTAATCTCAACAATTACAAACTCACGGCTGGTCTTGAATCATCTGTCAACCCTCTTCCCAATTATTTTGAAGCAAGTCATAGATGTATCACCTTACCTGAAAATACTTAAACATTATATCCATAAAATACCCACATTTTTTTTTTAATAATACAGTGTTTATATTGACTGGTTGTTTATTTTGATTGTATTTACTTGTTTATTTTGATTAAGATTGGTATTTATATTGGTTTGGTTTTCCTCCCTATATTCCTTCTCAAATTAGCTATGAAATAATTCATAAAACTAGCTGCATACAAAAAGGTTAGTCTCATTTTGTTTTAGATATCAAATGGAAAGGAGTTTCTGACTAGTCAATATTAGTACTTTTTTTCTTTTTTAACCACCTTGGCTCTAACTCTTTAGGGCTACAAGTTCAAGTCTCCGCTGGGTACTGTACTTCTTGATGAGAATAAGGGGAGTAATAAACCGTGTTGGTGGTGAAAAGAGGAGGGGTAGAGGGCCCCCACTTTTATATTTACTGGTACTAATAACATGACCTCCATGAAGGAATAATGGGGGTTGGAAGTCGGAAGCCCCACGAATCAGAGGTCTCTCAGCCTCAGCCCAGAAACAGAAAAGTGCTTTGCTTTTAAAAGCACTTTGCTGCTGCCTCAGGAATGATTATTACCAGGCTTCAAAGACCAAGGACATTCTCCTTCCCCATACCCCTGCCTCCCACAAAATCCTGATAGAAACACTAAAAGAAAGGAAAGGAATTCGTGTTGAAACATCCTTTCTGTGTTTCCTGTTTAGAGAAGATCCTTTAGCATTTGCTGGAGAGCTGGTTTGGTGGTGCTGAATTCCCTCAGCTCTTGCTTGCCTGTAAAGCTTTTGAATTCTCCTTCATATCTGAATGAGATCCTTGCTGGGTACAGTAATCTGGGTTGTAGATTATTCTCTTTCATTACTTTAAGTATGTCCTGCCATTCCCTTCTAGCCTGAAGGGTTTCTATTGAAAGATCAGCTGTTATCCTTATGGGGATCCCCTTGTGTGTTATTTGTTGTTTTTCCCTTGCTGCTTTTAATATTTGTTCTTTGAGGTATCATTTCACACCAGTCAGAATGGCTGCTATCCAAAAGTCTACAAGCAATAAATGCTGGAGAGGGTGTGGAGAAAAGGGAACCCTCTTACACTGTTGGTGGGAATGCAAACTAGTACAGCCACTATGGAGAACAGTGTGGAGATTCCTTAAAAAACTGGGAATAGAACTGCCATATGACCCAGCAATCCCACTGCTAGGCATATACACCGAGGAAACCAGAATTGAAAGAGACGCGTGTACCCCAATGTTCATCGCAGCACTGTTTACAATAGCCAGGACATGGAAGCAACCTAGATGTCCATCAGCAGATGAATGGATAAGGAAGCTGTGGTACATATACACAATGGAATATTACTCAGCCATTAAAAAAAATACATTTGAACCGGTTCTACTGAGATGGATGAAACTGGAGCCCATTATACAGAGTGAAGTAAGCCAGAAAGAAAAACAACAATACAGTATACTAATGCATATATATGGAATCTGAAAGATGGTAACGATAACCCTATATGCGGGACAGAATGAGAGACACAGATGCATGGAACAATTTTATGGACTCTGAGGGAGAAGGTGAGGGTGGGACGTTCTGGGAGAATGGCATTGAGACATGTGTATTGTCATATGTGAAACAGAGCACCATTCCATGTTCGATGCATGTGACAAGGGCTCGGGGCCGGGGCAGTGGGATGATCCAGAGGGATGGGAGGGGGAGGGAGGTGGGTGGGGGGTTCGGGAAGGGGAACACATGTAAACCCATGGCTGATTCTTGTCAATGTATGGCAAAAACTATTACAATATTGTAAAGTAATTAGCCCCCAAGTAAAATAAATAAATTTATAAAAAAAAAAAATAAAAAAAAAAATAAAAATAAAAATAAAAGGAAAAAAAAAAAAAAAAAGAAAAGAAAGGAAAGGAAGGGAAAGACTGAACTTTCACTTTGAGCTAGAGGCCAAAACCAATTAGATCTGTTACCTTATAACGTGTTTGTTCCACATCATAGATCTTTTTCTCCGATACCATTTTGGGGGCAAAGAATTTAGCTAACTTTGCAAGGTAAACTCCGTTCCGGAGTCCTTCTTCCAGTTCAGTGGTTGGTGGCAGTTCTTCAACTAAGCAGACTTCCATCCACCTAGAGGGATTAAAAGAGAGCAAAAAAAGCCTTCAAGTGAATCCAGTTTGGTATCTTTCTATAAATGAAGAGATGCAGTGTCTTACTATCTGTGGCAGGGACATTAACAAAGGCGGTGGGATCCGAAACATCTTTACTTGTCATAGACAGGAAGAGAGAACCTTCTGGATGGAACAAGGATTCAGAACACGAGAGGAACAAGGGGGAATAACAAGCCCAGAGGTACTAAACTCACTACCGCGCCAGAGTTTGTTGACTTCACCTTTATCTGAGTCTCTACCAAGTCTCTTAAAGAGGAAGAATGTCAATCTGTGCTTGTATGGGTCGAAAGAGTCTAGCTGACATTGCAGAAAAAGCAATTCCAAGTTTACGAGCCTTAGTGGAGGATATTTTTGTAGGGGTTATGCCGTGGGGAGAGTGTAGTCCAAGGTGCAGTAAAATCTGCAGTTGCTCAGTCTGGAAGTGACTACCAGGAGAGGCAGGAAGGCGCGGAAAAGGGACATCGAAATCCAGAAAGCAGACACAGTCTTCTTTAAATAAGACACATTCCTTTTTCCAATGCCAGGAGCTTACTACAACACGCTTACCTTTTGGGGAAGCTATATTCTGGGTACTGAGAACGTTGTTCAGAAAAAGATCAGATTCAATCTTAGGACACTCTGCCATTATCATAGAAAAGAGAGGACCAAGGTCATTACTGGCTCAAAGACACACAGTGGGAGGAGGGCAAGGCCAGTTCACATTTCACGCTGGGGTGCCGAGGATCTGCCAGAGCTCACAGGATATTATGCTTCCTACCCATGCTTGAGGAACTCTTCCCTACTGTAAGACCCAAGAACCGCGGGTGCAAGCCCTCACCTCTCTGCCACTAACCCGCCACCACATCAGCAACTCTGAGTGTGAGCCCCACACCTATACAGCGAGTCCCCACAGAAGACCATTAACACAGCAGCGCTGACTCCATCGACACTTGGCAGGGAGGAGGGGGCTGCTCTGCACCATTAACAACAGATCTGGATCCAAGCAGTGAACCCTGTAAAACGTCTCAACTGCCTGTAGCTCTGGCCAACATTTTTTAGAAGTTCAAAGAGTCCCTAATAAGCAAGGAGTATTTAGTGACCACTTGTTTAGGCAATGTGAAATATGGAGTTGGAGAAGGAAATGGCAACCTGTTCTAGTATCCTTGCCTGGGAAACCCCAAGGGCAGAGGAGCCTAGCGGGCTACAGTCCATGGGGTCGCAAAGAGTCGGACATGGCTGAGAGACTGAACCAAACTGAGAAAAGCTATGACAAACATGGACAGCATATTAAAAAGCAGAGACATTACTTTGCTGACAGAGGTCCATCTAGTCAAAGCTATGGCTTTTCCAGTAGTCATGTATGGATATGCGAGTTGGACCATAAAGAAAGCTGAGCACCGAAGAACTGATGGTTTTGAACTGTGGTGCTGAAGACTCTTGAGAGTCCCTTGGACTGCAAGGAGATCCAACCAGTCCATCCAAAAGGAAATCAGTCCTGAATATTCACTGGAAGGGCTGATGCTGAAGCTGAAACTCCAGTACTTTGGCCACCTGATGCGAAGAGCTGATTCATTGGAAAAGACCCTGATGCTGGGAAAGATTGAAGGCAGAAGAGGGGGTGACAGAGGATGAGATGGTTGGATGGCATAACCAACTTGATGGACATGAGTTTGAGTAAACTCTGGGAGTTGGTGATGGACAGGGAAGCCTGGGGTGCTGCAGTCCATGGGGTGGCAAAGAGTCGGACACAACTGAGAGACTGAACCAAACTGATGAGAAAAAAACATAAATATAAGCTCTGCCTTTAAAGAGCATTAAACAAAACTGAGAAGGCAACACAAGTGTAAGAAAAAACCAGAGAGCCATGTAAGACAGGCTATGATGCCCAATACAACTATTAGTGCCTAACAAGAAAAAGTTTGGGAATAATGTGGGGGCAGGGGGCACTGGGCTCTCACTGGAGTAGCAGGGAAAATAATGACAAGGTGGTGGGATCTGGATTCAGCTGGAAAGGGAGGATTTGGAAAGGCAAGGCAGAGGGACACTAGGAACTGGGGAGCAGGACATACTAAAGTCACAAAGGAAACGTGGCTGATGCATGGAACAAACCCAGAGAAGACCTAGGGTCTTTAGGGTTCATGGGGAGAAAGGAATAAAGCTGAGCATATACAGTGAAATCAGGAGCTGGTGTAAGAGAAGTGATGACATTTGCTGCTACAGGAAGCAGGAAGCTCTTGGCAGACTCACAGCAGAGGAGTGACAGGTTGACAGTGGTATTTAGAGAAAATTAAATCCTGAATGATGGATGCCCCAGAGATAAAGCACCCAGCCTTTCCCATTGCGAGGAGCTGAGGGACTGGATGAGACAGGAAGAAATGCTAAAGGTGGAAAGCAAGAGGCATTTCAAGGAAATGGTAACAGGACTTGGTGACAGCTTAGAAAGTGGGGAGGGGGTCAGAGGAAAGAGAATATTCCCAGCCCAGGAGAGGGGCTCCATGAGGAGGGAGCTCTCTGTACCAGGACTCAGCCCCACATCCACTGTGACCCCAGGCATGTCTCCTGACCTCCCTGGGCCTCAATGTTCTCCTCTGTTGAAGGGGCAGGAGATGAGAAGGAGAGGATGTTAAGGCCTCCTGCAGCTCTAACATCCTGGGGGACTGGGAAAACTTGGAAGAACAAGAACTCTCACTAGTAAAATGAGATGCGAAATTTACTTTCACATAACAAACATGAGGGGAATAAGGGTTATTTGGTTATATGGGCCTTGCTTCAAATGAATGTAAGAGTATCATTGGCTTGATGAATTTTTAAAACTGTAAGAAATCAATAACAATGTTGTCTTTTTGATTAAAAAAAAAATGTGGGCAAATTAAAAGCCACTGCACTAGACCAAGTTTCTAATCTAAGTAAACTACAAATTACAGCATCATGCTCTTTCACATTAAAATAAATCTGTTTTCAAATAATAATCTTGAAAAAATTTACAAAATTGGTTTTTTACACAGCAATATATAATTGCTTTATAATAATTCCATAACTAAGGGGTAGTTTGTGAAGGGTTGGGGAGAGGTAAATTGACAATTTACAGCAGGAGAGGGAGATGATAAATCAACATTTGAGACCGAGAAGCAAAAAGCTAAAATAAAAACAACTTTAATGTATTTCAGAATTGGGTTTACTTTTTAAAAAATATAATCACATTAATTTTTGTCTGTGTTAGAATATATGTGCAGATGGCTGAAAAAACGAATTATTCCAAAAACTTAGGTTAACTATACCCTATTTAAAATGGAGCTATTACTAATGTTTACCACATCATGAAGTGCTCAAAAGCAAAAGCCATCTCTTCTTCTTGTGATTCCACTATACTGAAAATGTGTTTATCAGTTCAGTTCAGTCGCTCAGTCACGTCCGACTCTTTGTGATCCCATGAATTGGAGCACGCCAGGCCTCCCTGTCCATCACCAGCTCCCGGATTTCACCAAAACTCATGTCCATTGAGTAGGTGATGCCATCCAACCATCTCATCCTCTGTCGTCCCCTTCTCCTCCTGCCTTCAATCTTTCCCAGCATCAGGGTCTTTTCAAATGAGTCAGCACTTCGTATCAGGTGGCCAAAGTATTGGAGTTTCAGCTTCAATATCAGTCCTTCCAATGAATATTCAGGACTGATTTCCTTTAGGACGGACTGGTTGGATCTCCTTGCAGTCCAAGGGACTCTTTGAGAGTCTTCTCCAACACTACAGTTCAAAACCATCAATGCTTCGGCGCTCAGCTTTCTTTATAGTCCAACTCACACATCCATACATGACTACTGGAGAAACCATAGCCTTGACTAGAAGGACCTTTGTTGACTAAGTAATGCCTCTGCTTTTTAATATGCTGTCTAGGTCGGTTATAACTTTCCTTCCAAGGAGTAAGCGTCTTTTAATTTCATGGCTGCAATCACCATCTGCAGTGATTTTGGAGCCCAGAAAAATAAAGTCTGACACTGTTTCCCCATCTATTTGCTATGAAGTGATGGGACCAGATGCCATGATCTTAGTTTTCTGAACGTTGAGCTTTAAGCCAACTTTTTCACTCTCCTCTCTCACTTTCATCAAGAGGCTTTTTAGTTCTTCTTCACTTTCTGCCATAAGGGTGGTATCATCTGCATATCTGAGGTTATTGATATTTCTCCCGGAAATCTTGATTCCAGCTTGTGCTTCTTCCAGCCCAGTGTTTCTCATGATGTACTCTGCATATATGTTAAATAAGCAGGGTGACAATATACAGCCTTGACGTACTCCTTTTCCTATTTGGAACCAGTGTGTTGTTCCATGTCCAGTTCTAACTGTTGCTTCCTGACCTGCATACAGGTTTCTCAAGAGGCAGGTCAGGTGGTCTGGTATTCCCATCTCTTTCAGAATTTTCCACAGTTTATTGTGATCCATGCAGTCAAATGAGTTTACAGATAGTGTGTTTTCAACAGATTATTATTAAGTGAAAGATTCTTACTGCTTAAGAGTTTTCCAAGCATCACAGTTACAGCATAAAATCTTCTAGGACATTGCCAATGACTTGTAAATGTAGCATTTTTTTGTAACATTAGGCATTAATATTTCAATACCTTGAAAATCAGAAGAAGATGCTATTACCATCAACGGTAACTAGTGTTTATTAAGCACTATTTTATTCTAGAGGGCTTCCCAGGTGATACTAGTCGTAAACAACCTGCCTGCCAATTCAGGTTAGACATAAGAGATGCTGGTTTGATTCCTGGGCCAGGAAGATCCCCTGGAGAAGGGCATGGCAATCCACTCCAGTATTCTTGCCTAGAGAACCCCATGAACAGAGGAGCCATGGGGTCATATAGAGTCAGACATGATTGAAGCAACTTAACACATTTTACGGAGAAGGCAACGGCACTCCACTCCAGTACTCTTGCCTGGAAAATCCCATGGATGGAGGAGCCTGGTAGGCTACAGTCCATGGGGTCGCGAAGAGTCGGACACGACTGAGCGACTTCACTTTCACTTTTCACTTTCATGCACTGGAGAAAGAAATGGCAACCCACTCCATTGTTCTTGCCTGGAGAATCCCAGGGACAGGGGAGCCTGGTGGGCTGCCGTCTATGGGGTCACACAGAGTCGGACATGACTGAAGCGATTTAGCATCAGCAGCAACACATTTTATTCTAGAATCTGGATTTAATACTATATGTGGATTATCATTTAATCCTCATGCTTATCCCATAAGGAAAGGTGCTATGGATAACCATTTGCAGATGTTAATCTGAAGCAAAATTAAAAGAATGCTTGCTCCTTGGAAGAAAAGCTGTGACAAACCTAGACAGCATATTGAAAAGCAGAGACATCACTTTGCTGACAAAGGTTTGTATAGCCAAAGCTATGGTCTTTCCAGTAGTCATGTACGGCTGTGAGAGTTGGACCATAAAGTAGGTCGAGTGCCTAAGAACTGATGCCTTCAAACTGTGGTGCTGGAGAAGACTCTTGAGAGTCCCTTGGAGAGCAAGGAGATCAAACCAGTCAATGCTAAAGGAAATCAACTCTAAATATTCATTGGAAGGACTGATGCTGAAGCTGAAGCTCTAATACTTTGGCCACCTGACAAAGAGCTGACACATTGTAAAAGACCCTGATGCTGGGAAAGATTGAGGGCAGGAGAAGGGGGCGGCAGAGGATGAGATGTTTGGATGACGTCATCAACTCAACGGACATGAGTTTGAGCAAACTCTGGGAGATAGCAAAGGACAGGGATGCCTGGTGTGCTGCAATGGGGTCACAAAGATGGGGACATGACTTAGCAACTGAACAACAACAAAGGGGAGAGAACTTGGAGCACAGATACCAAACGGTTCACTGCAGGGCTAGGAGGCAGCTGGGGTGGCTGCTGGCCAGGGTGGTCATTTCCCAGCCCCGTGCTATCTGTGTGGGGCCAAGTAGCCGGGTCATGAGCACAGAATGAGACAGGAAACGCTGTGCATCCCACGGAGACCAGCCTCAGGGAAGCCCCGCATGAGTGAGCTTCCCCTCCCCCATCTGCTGAAAGTGAAGTCTCTCAGTCGTGTCCAACTGTTTGCAACCCCATGGTTTGTAGCCTAACAGGCTCCTCTGCCCATGGGATTTTCCAGGCAAGAGTACCGGAGTGGGTTGCTATTTCCTTCTCCAGGGGATCTTCCCAACCCAGGGATTGAACTCTGGTCTCCCGCATTGCAGGCAGACGCTTTACCATCTGAGCCACTAGGGAAGCCCAAGACATACAGATGTGACACAGTTGAAAGTCGCGTCCGACTCTTTGAGACCCTGCATTCTCTAGGCCAGAACACTGGAGTGGGCAGCCCTTCCCTTCTCCAGGGAATCTTTCCAACCCAGGAATTGAACCAGGGTTTCCTGTATTGTAGGTGGATTCTTTACCAATTCAGCTACCAGGGAAACACTGCCCCGCCCCCACTGCCCACCCCCCATCTGCAAACAGGAGGCTAAAGCCCATGGCCACCTTGAAAGAAAAGATGTAAGAACACCCTGGGTCCCTGAGTAACCTCTGTAGGTTACAGAAGGAACCTTCTATATCCGCTCATCCTTGCCTTATGCTACTGAATCTTACATGAAAAGGAATTAAACTTCTACTGTCAACCTCAACCTCCGTGACTTACCGATTACATAAGCTAGTGTTACCCAGCCAAACCAATAAAATTCAGTAAGTGTGATTTTTACGATCTGTTGGGGTCAAACTTCCTGTCATAATCACAGTACAGAAAATGACAGGCCTGATGTTCAGGAAGTCTGGCTTTCCAATCACTAGCTGGTGCCCTGGAACAGGTTACTTAAAACTCTAAGTTGAGTTTTAGTCTGAGACTCTAAAATTATAAACAGAATTCTGTATGACACTAATTATGCAATATGATCGTTTGTGTGTTTAATAACAACTTTATACTGAGAGAATTCACACATCATACACTCTTCGAAGATGTACAATGCAGTGATTTTCAGCAAACATTTTCATCACTCCAAAAAGAAGCCATATAACTCATTAGCAATACTCCGTATTTACTCCCAAATTTCCAACCTATTAATCTACTCTCTGCTTAGAGATCTGTTTATTCTGGATATTTCATTTAAATGGAAGCATACAATACATGGCCATCTGTGACTAGCTTCTTTTGCATGCTTTCAAGGTTCATCTATTGTGTAGGATATAATTAGCGCTGCATTCATTTCCAATGCTGAATAATATTCTGTTGTATAGATATATATCATATGTATCTGTTTATGGACATTTGGGTTTTTTTCCACTTTTTGGCTCCTATGAATAATGCTGCTGTAAACATTAGTGTATAGGTTTTTGCACAGACGTATTTTCTCCTTTCTCTTGGTATATATGTAGGAGAAGAATTGCTGGGTCGTAAGAATTGCTGGGTCTACGTTTGATCTTTTTTGGAACTTCCAGACTGTTTTCCAAAGCAGCTGCAACATTTTACATTCCCAGCAGCACTAAGTGAGGATTCTAACTTCCCCACCTTCTTGCCACCACTCAGCTGTCTTTTTGATTATAGCCATCCTAGGTAGATGCAAAGTGGCATCTAAATATGGTTTTGATTTTCATCTCTCAGATGGCTAATGATATTGAGTGAGCTTCCCAGGTGGCACTAGTGGTAAAGAATCTGCCCTACCAATGCAGGAGATGTAAGAGACCTGGGTTTGATTCCTGGGTCGGGAAGATTCCCTGGAGGAGGAAATGGCACCCCACTCCAGTATTCTTGCCTGGAGAATCCCATGGACAGAGGAGCCTGGTGGACTACAGTCCATGGGGTCACAAAGAGTTGGATATGACTGAGCATCTGAGCATGATGATATCGAGCATCTTTTTATTATTTTATTTTTTTCTTTTTGATACAATTGTGAATAGGATAGTTTTATTTATTTCTCTTTCTAATAGTTAATTATTAGTGCATAGGAATGTAACAGATTTCTGTGATTAATTTCCTATCCTTCAACTTTAATGAATTCATTTTTAAGTTCCAATAGTTTTTTGGTCTTAAGGGTTTTCTGTGCATAATATCATGTCATCTGCAAATAGTGACAGTTTCAGTTCCTTTCTGACTTAGATTCCTTTACTTCTTTTTTTTCTCTGACTGCTGTGGCTAGGACTTCCAATATTATGTTGAAAAAAAGTGGCAAGAGTAGTCATCCTTGTCTTGTTCTGAGCATCTTTTTATTATTGCCTATTTACACGTTTTCTTTAGAGACATGTCTTTTCAAATCTGTTGCCCATGTTTTACCCGTTTTATTATTTTTTTTAAAGAAATTGAGTTATAAGAGCTCTTTATATATTTGTTATACCAATTCCTTATCAGGTACACAATATAAAAATATTCTTAATTCTGCGGGTTGTCTTTTTGCTTTCTTGATGGTGTCTTTTGAAGCACAAAAAGATTATAATTTTGATGAAGCCCCTTTTATCGATTTTGTTGCTTGTACTTTGATGTCATATTTAAGAAACCATTGTTTAACTGAAGGTCACAAATATTCACCTATGTTTTCTTCTAAGAGGTTCATAGTTTTAACTCTTACATTTAAATCTTTTATCCATTTTGAGTTATTTTTTGTATGTGGTGAGTGGTAAGAGTCCAAATTCATTCTTTTGAATGTGGATATCCAGTTATCTCAGCACCATGTGTTGAAAAGACTATGTGCATGCATGCTAAGTTGCTTCAGTCATGTCCGACTCTCTGTGACTCTTTGGGCTGTAGCCCACCAGGCCCCTCTATCCACGGGATTCTCCAGGCAAGTACACTAGAGTGGGTTGCCATACCCTCCCCTCCAGAGGATCTTCCCAGCCCAGGGACTGAACCCAATTAACTTTCCTGGGTACCCTTGTTGAAAGTCAACTGACTGTTAACTGTGAAAAATTACATCTAAACTCTCAATTATACTCAGTGGTTTATACATCTAAGATTTACATGAAGTGAAGTGAAAGTTGCTCAGTTGTATCCAACTCTTTGTGGCCCCGTGGACTGTAGCCTGCCAGTCTCCTCTGTCCATGGAATTCTCCAGGTCAGAATACTGGAGTGAGTAGCCGTTCCCTTCTCCAGGGGATCTTCCCAACCCAGGAATCGAACTGGGGTCTCCTGCATTGCAGGCGTATTCTTTATCAGCTGAGTTACCAGGGAAGCCCAAGATTTACATATGAAGTGAAGTGAAGTGAAAGTCGCTCAGTCGTGTTCGACTCTTTGCGACAGGGAAGCCCAAGAACACTGGAGTGGGTAGCCTATCCCTTCTCCAGTTGACCTTCCCGACCCAGGAATCGAACCAGGGTCTCCTGCATTGCAGGTGGATTCTTTACAAACTGAGCTATGAGGGAAGCCCAAGATTTACATACAGACAATATATAAAGTATGTACACATGAAACAAACCTAGAAAGACCTCATATGTTATCAAAAGACTGTCTTCAAATTTGACCTAGAAATCCACAGAAATGAAAACCAGAACTGGCCAGCATCTCCTGCTGCCCCGCACTCACTGTTTCTCCCCTGTTCCTTCTATGGGTTACTCCTACTGAACCTCATGAAGACCATAGAGAAGGCTGAGCACTGAAGAACTGATACTTTCGAACTGTGGTGCTGGAGAAGACACTTGAGAGTCCCTTGGACGGCAAGGAGATCAAACCTGTCAATCCTAAAGGAGATCAACCCTGAATATTCATTGGAAGGACTGATACTGAAGCTGAAGCTCCAATACTTTCACCACATGATGTGAGGAGTTGACTCACTGGAAAAGACCCTGATGCTGGGAAAGATTGAAGGCAGAAGGAGAAGAGGTTGTCAGAGGATGAGATGGTTGGATGGCATCACCGACTCAATGGACATGAACTTGGGCAAACTCTGGGAGATGGCGAGGGACAGAAAAACTTGGCGTGCTGCGGTCCATAGGGTTATGAAGAGTCAGACACGACTTGGTGACTGAACAACAACAATAACCGAACCTCTACACCAATATGTGAACGTCTCATCCTAAACCAAAGGTGAAGCAATTTCTTATAAGCATCTTCAAGGTTGTTGGAGAACCACAATTTCATTTCCAGTGGGGAGGACTCTGTTATTAGTATTGCTTGCTTTCTCTTTACTTTGCAGGAAAAATCTGAATCTCTTATCAACCACAGAGAAACAAAATACAGGTACGAGGAATTTTTGTCCTATCATTCAAGCGTAGTCTCTTCAATTTTTTTTTTTTTTGAGTTGAGTTGCGATAGCTTCCATAAGTAGCTCTGTGTATAAAAGTACAAGGTCTGATTCAAGTGACACAGGGAGAAGAAGAGGGTAGTAGGAGAGGATGTCAGGAGAAGGACGAAGGGGACAAACAGTGAAATTTTTCCAGTTTTAGGTTAAAGCCAGAAAGAAAAACAATTACTATAATTTCGTCTTGTAAGAGATCAAAAAAAAAAATACACACACACACCCCTCTAAAATGCCACCTCATAAAAACCTGGAGACACACCATCCACTCCATTGTGCTACTTTGTACCTTGCAGAACATAAGAAAGTTGTTTTGCGGAGGCATTTGCTATCTGACTTGTTATTCAGGAAATCGCCAGCTATAAATCTTGGTCTCTATCATACAGCACTGTATGGAATAAATGTCCCAAAAGTAGAACTGCTGGCCAAAAAACAGAAAGTGTGTTTTTTCCATACAAACCCTGCTTTAATGGAGTGCCCCGGTCCATGAACTTTCAAGCATTATAAGTCAATTTCTCTTCCTAAATGTTTTGAACATCAGCCTATGAAATATTTCACAAAAGAATAAAGGCAAAGACCAAATATTTTTTTATGTGTACAGTGCAACTGGTCACCTTTTGTGCCATTAGGAGGTAAAATGTTGGAAGTCAGTGCTAGATTAAGTTCTCACAGTAAACGTTTCTGTTCACTGGATGCTGAGGTCAAACTGTCACCACGAGGAGGGGAGGGAATACATTAGAAATTTGGGATTAACAAAGACACACTACTGTACCTAAAATAAACAACAAGGACTTACTGTACAGCATGGGGAACTGTATTTGCTATCTTGTTATTATATACCTATGCTGCTGCTGCTGCTGCTAAGTTGCGTCAGTCGTGTCCGACTCTGTGCGACCCCACAGACGGCAGCCCACCAGGCTCCCCCATCCCTGGGATTCTCCAGGCAAGAACACTATAATGGGCTGGAAAAGAGATGCAGACGTAGAGAACGGACTTGTGCACACAGACGGGGCAGGGCAGCGGGGGACAGACTGAGGAGCAGCATTGACATACATACACTACCATGTATAAAACATCTAGTGGGAAGCTGCTGTATAGCACAGGGAGCTCAGCTCGCTGCTCTGTGATGACTTAGGTGGGTGGCATGGGAGTGTGGGAGGCAGGCTCCAAAGGAAGCAGATATATGTAACACAGAGCTGATTCCTGATGTTGTACAGCAGAAACTAATACAACATTGTAAAGCAGTTATATTCCAATCAAAAAGAAGTTAAAATATATAGGAAAAAAAGAATACACATACACACACATATATTAGAAAAAAACTGAATCACTTTGATATACACCTGAAACACTGTAAATCAACTATATTTCAATTAAGAAATAAAAACAAAAATAATTGTCACCATAATTCTATCAGCATTATTAGCTCAAGGGAAAAATATATATTGCACAAACTGAGGAACGTATCCATCCTTCTCTCATATAAAACTTAGTTGGTTCGTTATAAGAAAAAGAGGTGAGATGTTGAAATAATGCTAATTATTTTCTTTAAAACACGGACTTACAATACCATGAAAAGAAGCAATATATGACTCCAAGACCCAATGGGAATGGAGCAGGTTTTTGAGGCCCTCTTTCTCATTCTCCTCTTTAGAAGAGGAAATAGCAGCCCTCCATTGAGTTTGGCAAGCATTTTGTGAACCGAGTTCCACACAATACTGGCTCAGTGAGATGCTAATATTGTCCTGGGGCCAGGGGTGGGGGTGGGGGAGGGGGAGGGCCAAGTGAACTTAGAAAATGTCGCATTCTACATCCTCTCTTGAGGATTCATAAGTTGCATTAGCATCCTGAAAGCTCAGAGAATTCCTGAAGCCAAGAACCAAGTTAACTTTTTAACTCAATGTTTCCCAAATTTTTTGACCATAGAACTCCTTTTTCCCAAATCACTTCATAATATTTCATATGATGAATAGACAGATAATTGATAAAAGCAGTACAATTAGGTGACTAAAATCATGGCATTTGGGCTCACATTTTCTCAGTTCAAATCCTAGTTCTAGAATAATACCAGTGATTTCTCTGTAAAAGAAAGATATTTAAACTATTTGCCCTTGGAGGGCCTTTGTAAGGAGTAAATGAGAATCTGTGTAAAATATTTAGCACTGTGTCTGGCTCATAATAAGAGCCCAGCAAACATTAACCACAAGTATTGTGAGCATGTCCCCAAGTTTGAATCTGGCTATTCCTTTACCAGACTGTGATCCACAGCATACTGTCTCAGTGAGATACTAATATTGTCCTGGGGCCAGGGGTGCTGGTGGGGGAGGGGGAGAGCCAAGTAAACTTAGAAAATGTCGCATTCTACATACTCTCTTGAGGATTCATAAGTTGCATTAGCATCCTGAAAGCTCAGAGATGGACTTTTGGACTTCCCTGGTGGCTCAGACAGTAAAGCGGCTGCCTATAACTCGGGAGACCTGGGTTCAATCCCTGGGTTGGGAAGATCTCCCGTAGAAGGCAATGGCACCCCACTCCAGTATTCTTGCCTGGAAAATCCCATGGACAGAGGAACCTGGTAGGCTACAGTCCATGGGGTCGCAAAGAGTTGGACATGACTGAGCGACTTCACTTTCTTTTCTTTCTATACCTTTACCGGATGTGTAACATTAACAGATTTTTCGTTGTTCAGTTGCTCAGTCATGTCCAACTCTTTGCGACCCCATGGACTGCAGCACACCAGGCTTCCTTGTCTATCATCATCTCCCAGAGTTTGCTCAAACTCATGTCCATTGAGTTAGTGATGCCATCCAACCATCTCCTCCTCTGTTGCCCCCTTCTCTTCCTGCCCTCAATCTTTTCCAGCATAAGGGTCTTTTCCAATGAGTCGGCTCTTCATTAGGTGGTGAAAGTATTGGGGCTTCAGCATTAGTCCTTCCAAGGAATATTTGGGGTTGATTTCTTTGAGGATTGACTGGTTTGATCTTCTTGCAGTCCAAGGGACTCTCAAGAGTCTTCTTCAGCCACAGTTCGAAAGCATTAATTCTTCACCACTCAGCTTTCTTTATGGTCCAACTCTCACATCAATCCAATTAATATTTTTGAGCATCAAGTACTTTCCAGACCTGGTTCCATGTGATGAATCAGGTAAAGTCCCTCAGTTTCCTGGGCAGTAAGTCTCTGACTCTCATCAATGTTAGGAAACCACTAGTTCAAAGAGGTTTTGAGGATTAAATGAAACAGCACTAGTACAGAACCTCGCAGATAGTTGGCACCCAGATGTCACTCACATGGTTCCCTTCTCTTTAAACAAAATTTTCAAAGAATCTCTTTGCTGAGTTACTTCTTAGAAAAAGATATTTAATGCATTATTTTAATCTTTCTTCCTCCATGTTCCTTAGACATGAGAAAAGGAAAATATAAATAAGTAGAATGGTGTTAAACACTGACAGATATAAGAAAGCCTTCAAATTTTGTAGCCCCATCTACAATAAGTCTGATTAACATTGAAAATGAAATACATTATTTCATAGACTACACTGTTGCTGAAATATATGCTCAATTCATAATTCTTCCTAACTCCAGGCACAAATCAGATATTTACTATATTATTTAGGTTTGGCCCAATTAATCATCTACCTATGATGTATCATCCTGATATTAGAACATGCCTGGAGAGACATGTTCATGTATACAGGTACACAAATACAAACAAAAAATGTGTACATGTGCTAAAATTTCTAGATAGACAGACACTGCATAAAGCTTATAAAATAAAAAATTCAAAAACCCAAAACATGTACTTATTTTTAACATTACTGTGCACATTAGGCAAAAGACTGGTCATAAACTTCATTGTTTGGTTGGGCGGGGAGAGAGAGAGAAAGAAACAGCTAATGTTCGGTATCATGGTTTTTGGATGACACCTTAATTCAAGTAGTTCAAGTGTTAAATATTTATTAGTGCTTTAATAATACTTCAACTTAAACTTTTTTAAGAATAATACTCATATACTGGGGGAAAAAAGGAGTATACTCAGGAAAGCCAATACCTATTACAGAAATATATACACTTTAAAAGAAATGTTTAAGCAGGAAAATGTAGAGCCTTGAAGCTTTTGGTATCCAGGGACCCAGGGTGAGCATGCGAGGAGGTGTAAGTCGCACGTCTCTGGAATATTCTAATGTTTTATGCCCTCTACTGGTGTCCAGTATCCAACCTGTAGGTTCTCTGCAATCCTCTCCCCAATCGGATCCTATAATAGTCAATAATTACTGTACATCTATTAAGTTTAGGACATGAGTTTTAAAAATTTTTATTTATTCTTCCCATAGCCCAGTGACTTATCATCTTTAAAAAACTGAGTCAGATATCAAGAAAGATGAAATATCTTGCCCAAGATCATATATAAATGGGAAAAGCAAAATTTGACCTCTCTGAAATTTGAACCCAAATATCACTCTGAAATCTGCACATTAACCAACTCAATATACTGCTTCATGAAAGAGTATATCAGGAAACTTAATATACAACCTAGACATTTTACACTGTGAGTATAACTTACTAAACACAGCTATGGTCCAAGACCTTCATGCAATGCGAAAACTGTAAGTGATGCAAGCATCTGAAAAGAATGTTTATCCGTTGCATAGACTGTTATACAGCCACTTGAGATATTTTCATACAATACTTTAGAAAATGGAAAAATAGCAGGGGTAAGTTAAGAGAAAATGAGAGGATACAAAATTTTATAGTAAGCTAATTTTATTTCTAAAATTATATATATTTAAATGGTTTTTCCCGTAGTCATGTATGGATGTGAGAGTTGGACCACAAAGAAGGCTGAGGGCAGAAAAATTGATGCTTTCGAACTGCAGTGCTAGAGAAGACTCTTGAGAGTCCCTTGGACTGCAAGGAGATCAAATCAGCTAATCCTAAAGGGAATCAACCCTAAATATTTATTGGAAGGATTGATGCTGAAGCTGAAGCTCCAATACTCTGGCCACCTGAAACGAAGAGCTGACTCACTGGGCAAGACCCTGATGTTGGGAAAGATTAAAGGAAGGAGGAGAAGGGGGTGACAGAGGATGACATGGTTGAATGGCATCATTAACTCAATGGACATAAGTTTGAGCAAATTCTGGGAGATAGTAAAGGACAGGGAAGCCTGGTGTGCTGCAGTCCTTGGGGTCACAAAGAGTCAGACATGACTTAGTGACTGAACAATAATATTTAAATAAATATACATAGACTAGAAACACATAGCAAAGTATTAACAGTGGCTTTTCCCTGTGGGTTGGTAAGATTCTTCATCTTTTCTTGTATCTTAATTTGTTATCATAAACATGTATTTTCAATAATAGAAAATGATGAAATTCAGTGTATTCTAAAGCTCTTGTCTCTTTCCAGTGTATAGAAAGCAAGAACTTGTTTGCTGATTACACCGAGCACTTGAGTCAAAATAGAGTCTTATGGTAGCAAAGATTACAAGAATGCTGATAAAGACAGGGGTATGGGTGTAGATGGAGAAATGGTAGTTTGTCATGAGGCGTGGAAGCTGGAGAAGACAAAAAGGCACTCTAAACTTTTTTTTTAAGGTTATAGGTTGAGACATGCAACCAATAAAATGTTAAGGAAAATGTTAAGCATGTTAGGAAAAGAAAATGTTAAGGAAAGGAAGGAAAATGTTAAGTATGTTTATCTTTTTCACATACCTCTAACCATGTTAACAGCCTGGCTTTAAGGCTTAGAAAGTAAAGGTGGAATCCTCACTAATGAATACACAAAATAAATGAAACATTAATAAACCAGACATAGAGAACAAATATATGGATACCAAGTGGGAAAAGTGGGGGTGGAATGAAATTGGGAGATTGGGATTAGCATTTATATACTACCACGTATTAGCATAGATAACTAATGAGAACTTGCTGTATAGCACAGGGAACTCTACTCAATGCTCTGTGGTGACCTAAAAGTAAAGGAAATCCAAAAAAGGGGGATATATATGTATACATACAGCTGATTCACTTTGCTGTACAGCAGAAACTAATATAACATTGTAAAGCAACTAGACTCTAATAAAAATTAAAAAAAAAAATCAAGAGTGCAGCCTGGATCATCCATGCTGCTGATAGTAAAATATAAAAGTAGAGAGAGAAAACTGAGAAGAAACTATGCAAAAAAAAAAAAAAAAGTTAAAAAGTAGAACCTGAAGATTTGGAAAATTTGCAGCCTTATCAGTATTGCAAAAAATTTTCAAAAGGCTGATTCATGTTGAGGTTTGACAGAAAACAGTAAAGTAATTATCCTTCAGTAAAAAATAAATTTTAAAAAAATATTGCAAAAAATGAGAAAAGGTGCTCTGAAGCGAACACAGAGGGTGTGGCTGGACAATCATTGCATAAAGAATGCAACTCATTGATTTAATCAGCCATCTCTGCAAAAGTCAGGACTAGGGATGGGGTTATACCATTTAGACTAAAGGAGACGGAGTCAGGGAGACAAGGAAGGGAGGCTCTCAGACCTCTGAGATCTAGGAGATGGAACAATAGAGCTTTCTGGCCGCGTTACCCATCACAATAAGGGAAGAAGGACCCTGAAGGTGATTCAGAGATCCACAGAGCTGCCTCCCCCACGACAGGCCCAGATGCCATCTCTCCCTTGGTTGCAAAGGGCAAGACTATCTCTTCCTGGGTTTTGGTGAGCCAGGCTGCTGCCTCTGAGGGTCTGGAAGGCAGGGCTACCAGCCTTGTGAGCCCAAAGGACAGGCCACCAAGCAGATTATTCAATAGCCTTAAAACCAGATAGAATGAGTCCTGGTACATTTGAGACTTGCTGGGGATCCATCGCCCCCTTTCTTCTTTCTAATTTCTTGATTTTAGAATGGGAATGTCTGTTGTATATTGTATGGCTGTCCCTCCATCATCTTTTGGAAGCACAAAACTTCCCTGGTTTCTTAGGATCACAGGAGAGGAATTTTTGCCCCAGGATGAATCATATCTTAAGTTTCAGGCATACCTGATTTGGATACATGGATGAGACTTGGGACTTAGAGTTGATGCTAGAATGGGTTAAGATTTGGGGGCTTCCGGGATGTAGATGAATGTATTTTGACTGTGAGAAGGACAGACATTTGGGAAAGAATGTTGTGGTCAGAACTGTGTTTCCTCCAAATTCATATACTGAAGTCCTAACCCCCAGTACACAAGAATGCGACTGTATCCAGAGAAGGGCCCTTTAAGAGGTGATTAAGTTTAAATGAGACCATTTGGAGAGGCTTTAATCCAATGACTGGAATACTTATAAGAAGGGGAGATTAGGACAGAGACACAGGGCTCTGCAAACACAGAAGGAAACCCAATGAGGACACAGTGAGAAGGAAGCCATTGGCAAATCAAGGAAAGAGGCCTCAGAAGAAACCAATGCCACAGGCCTCCAGAACCATGACAAAATGAATTGCTGTTTATGTTACTCAGCCTGTGGTATTTTGTTACAGCAGTCCAAGCAAATAATACACTAGCTAAACCATCAAACCTCCATCATCTTCTAAAACTCTTCACCCAACTTTATTTCTCTTCATTGCATTTCTTACTACCTGGCAGATTATATCGTATTTATTGGTTTGACAGATTCACCTGCTTAGACCATAAATGCTGTAAGAGCAAGGACCTTGCCTGCGTATAATCCTGTGGTTCAAAGCACCAACTCTAGAGACCAATGTCTGATATCGAGCCCAAGCTCTGCCACGCACCAGCTGTATTCCTTGGGGAACTGATTAAACTTGACTGTGTCTCAAGTTTCCTAATCTGTATGTTGGAGGTTGTGGTGCTAGAGAAGATACATGAGAGTCCCTTGGACAACAAGAAGATCAAACCAGTTAATCCTAAAGGAAATCAACCCTAGATACCATTCATTGGAAGGACTGATGCTGAAGCTGAAGCTCCAATCCTTTGGCCACCTGATGCAAAGAACTGACTCATTGGAAAAGACCCTGATGCTGGGAAAGATTGAAGGCAGGAAGAGAAGGGGATGACAGAGGATAAGATGGTTGGATGGCATCACTGACTCAATGGACATGAGTCTGAGCAAACTCCAGGAGATAGTGAAGGACAGAGAAGCCTGGCATGCTGCAGTCCATAGAGTCACAGAGTTGGACACGACTTAGTGACTGAACAACAATGTTGGGAATAGTAGTAGTAGTGCTTCAGACGGCTGTTGTGAGTTGTTGGAAGAAAGCCTGAGAATAGCGCTTGGCACAATATAAACACCCTGAGAAGTAGCTAGCACAGCTTTTATTGCTCAGTGCTATATTCCAGACTATGCTGCCCAACTGCCAACACAAGTCATTGTTCGCATCTATCCTTCATCACTATTTGTTTGCCAAGCACGCTTCCATGGGGCTGCAGCTAAGCAAGCACTTTGCTATGTCAAACATGCCTTCTCCTCTCGTGACAGTCTACAGCATTCTCATGGTGAATCCAAGCCATCCGCCTCCCAGCCCAGTCCCTGACAACACATACACTCTGTCATTGCCTTACACAAATTAGGACTTACATGGTATTTAAGGAGGGCTCTACAAATATTGATACGTGTTCCCAAGCCAGGTTTCCACTCTAATGGGGCTTCAGGCATGCCAATAATGTCAATCACAAACAACAGCTGATCCCATGGGATTAGCACAGTGTTTGGACCTAGATAGCATATTTAAAAGCAGAGACATTACTTTGCCAACAAAAGTACGTCTAGTCAAGGCTATGGTTTTTCCAGTGGTCGTGTATGGATGTGAGAGTTGGACGGTGAAGAAAGCTGAGCGCCGAAGAATTGATGCTTTTGAACTGTGGTGTTGGAGAAGACTCTTGAGAGTCCCTTGGACTGCAAGGAGATCCAATCAATCCATCCTAAAAGAGATCAATCCTGGGTGTTCATTGGAAGGTCTGATGTTGAAGCTGAAACTCCAATATTTTGGGCACCTCATGCGAAGGGTTGGCTCATTGGAAAAGACCCTAATGCTGGGTAGGATTGGGGGCGGGAGGAGAAGGGGACGACAGAGGATGAGATGGTTGGATGGCATCACCGACTCGATGGACATGGGTTTGGGTATACTCTGGGAGTTGGTGATGGACAGAGAGGCCTGGCGTGCTGCAATTCATGGGGTCGCAAAGAGTCGGACATGACTGAGTGACTGAACTGAACTGATTCACACACTAGCCTGATGAGATCGGGATGATTCCCCTTTATCAGGGAAGGAAAGAGGCTCAGAGAGTTAAGGAATGTACTCATAGCTACAAAGCTGAGAGTCTCATCCAGATTTTGACCTCCATCACACATGTGTCCACCACAGTCCTGCCTGCTCTGACAAATTGTCTAAGATGAACATGGTGAACAAAGCTTAAGTTCACTGTCTAGGAAGGTTCATTTTTAAATATTTATTTATTTTATAGTTATTTATTATTTTTTATTTATTTGGCTGCACTGGATCTTAGTGGTAGCACACGGAGTCTTTGAGCTTCATGTGGCATGCTGGATCTATAGTTGTAGCATATGAACTCTCAGTTGCAGCATGGAGGATCTAGTTCTCTGACCAGAAATCAAACCCAGGCACCCTGCATTGGGAAGTGTGGAGTCTTAGCCACTGGACCACCAGGGAAGTCCAAGAAGGCTCATTTCTTAAGTGGAAACTCACAGTGAAGCCTTTTCTAAAACAAGCCAGTTCAGATCTTCATAGACTCTGTTGCTATCATACAAGATGAAGGTGAACACCTTCTTTGGGACTGGCTGAAGAGGCTGCTCTCCCTTTCAGACATGTCTATGGGGTGCAGCTGTGCCCTGGACTGTGGGCTCCCCAAAATCTGGCTTCAGACCTGGTTCTACAATTCGTCGTGATCACCTTTGTGTGCAACCATCTCCCTGGGCCACAGTTTCTTCTTTTCAAAAACTGGGTACAACTCCAGCTGCCTCACAGAGATGTCACGAGAACTACAACAGATACCATCTGTGGAGTGAGCGGTGGTGGTGGTTAGTCACTCAGTCGTGTCCGACTCTTTGCGACCCCATGGACTGTAGCCCACCAGGCTCCTCTGTCCATGGGATTCTCTGGGCATGAATACTGGAGTGGGTTACCATTGCCTTCTCCAGGGAATCTTCCCAACCCAGGGATCAAACCCAAGTCTCTTACGTCTCCTGCATTTGGCAGGTGGGTTCTTTACCGTCTGAGCCACCAGGAAAGCCAGATCTGTGGCGTCACCTGGTAGAAAATAGGTGTTCAAGAAACAAATGTTGGCCAAAAGGAAGCAGGCAGGTGAGCATCAGTTTAGGGTAATGTTCTAAAGGATCCCAGATACCACATGTTCTCCAAGGTGCATCCTAAACACCTAAGCAGCCTGGTGCACCTATCTGAACAGGTAAGATGCAGAGTCCTCTGGATGGAGGTGGCTGGGGCATACAACCAGCCTGCAGCAAAACCAGAGCAGTGCCATGGAGAACTGAACTCAAAAACTGGACTCTGTCCACCTGGCTTCGTCAGAACTTGCTACAGATGAGACGAAGCTGGCATGGTCATTTGCTCCCAAGGCCACCCAAAGATCAAAAGTGAACACCTTGGCTTATCCATTGGGGACACTGCAAAGAAATCGGGTGAAATGTGGTCTGAGCGGTCAGCCAAAGATAAACAGCCGCATGAACAGAAAAGCTGCTAAAGAAATAGGAAAAGGATATTGCTGCGTACTGCGCCAAGGGCAAGAGTGAACTGGGAGAGAAAAGGGCCGGCCAGTGGGCTCCAAGAAGAAGAATGAACTGGAAGAGGAAGATGAACGTGAGGAGGAAGATGAGAAATAAATGGCTATCCTGTAATGATGGGTGTGTGGAGTGTGCCTGGGTGCTCAGACGATTGTTTTGCTAAGAATGCAGAATCAAGGGCAGCTCAGTATTAGCTTCAGCATAAAAACTGTACAGATTTTTGAAAAGCTGGTATGATTCTTTGTAGAGAAAATACTTTTTAAAATTCAGGTTGTAGCTTTTTGAGGGGTACTACATACAGTTAGATTTTAAAGCTTCTGATGTTGAATGTTTCTAAATATGTCATGGTTTCTTTAATTTCTTGACTTGTATATGGTAGCAAAGCAAACTCTTAGAAATTAGCATCGATAGCAAATTTTGGGTTTTCTAGAATGAGAATGTTATCATTTTGCTTTTTTTTTTTTTAATCTTGTAATAAAATTATGTATATTAAAAAAAAAGTACCTTCCATTCTGCAAGATAACCATGAGCTGGGAGCAGAGGAAAAGTAAAGAAAGAACCAGAAGGACGCAGCAGCAGTTTCTTGGCAAGTCTACCCTCACTGGAGGCTTCCGCACAAATTTTGGCCGAAGTAACAAACTAAAGACTTGATGAAGCAGATTC
Source organism: Giraffa tippelskirchi (assembly GCF_054371585.1). Lineage (NCBI taxonomy): Eukaryota > Metazoa > Chordata > Mammalia > Artiodactyla > Giraffidae > Giraffa > Giraffa tippelskirchi. Next base: position 74,578,057 of record NC_137281.1, on the reverse strand, counting down.
TCCTTCCTGGGCTTGGCTGCATTGCGCACATGATCTAACCACAAAATAATCACTGTTCTTGCACTTTTAAACACTTTTTTGTCCCAACGTAGGCAGGAAAATGAAAGCAACAAGCTTAATAAGATCATTGTAAACTTAGCTAATTTACCACACTCCTTCCTACCCTCAACTCTCCTTTTTACAGCCTTTTTCTACTTCCTAGCCAAATATTCAATATTCAGTTCTCACCAAGAGAACTGATAGCTAAAGCCAAGCCCAATTTCAAAATATAAGACACAGAATTGGCCAAAATGGTATCCAGTATGGATTTCCTTCATTCTCTGATTCCTTTTAAACTATAGGTATCTTGTGATCAAAGTGAACCCTTTCCTGGCAATGGGGAATAAGATACAGGTATGAAGGCTGGTTCTTCTAGAGTCTAAAAGAGTGGCTCTTAGTATTCCAGTACAGCATGAGAAGACACTCATGGTAAGTTTAACTGTAAGAAACCGCATTTCATGACCACATTAAGAGCCTCTTCCTTCCCTGGCCCAGCCCTTATTGATTCCCCCCATCCCCCACTACCAGCTGAACCAAGGAAGTGACAAATGGGGACTCACTAAATGCCATCAGTCATTGTCACCAGAGGAAAATGAAAAGCATCCAACATATGTTTTCGCAAATGCCTCCCTCTCTCTACTCCCGCTGCTCCTCCTCCTCACCGGGACACAGTCTTTATGAGCAGCCAGTCACTTGTTCACAGGCCTCCAGTGGAAATGGATGAGGAGCGGTTAGTAGAAGCTTCCGAGGTGTCCCTGTTTCTCCTGTGTATGTCGGTATTTACAGTTCATGCACTCCCAGGGGAGACAGAAGCAGGGCTTCATACCAACTGGCTACAGACAATCCCAACCACAGAGAGCAGAACGACCGATGACAATCGCAGCGAGACTGCGCCCCGTGCCAGGAGGGATGGTGGGACAGAAAGAATGTGCAACACAGGTAGCAGATGGCGCTCTCCCCAATGCGTTTTCAAGTCAGGGAACCCAGAGCTCCTTATTTCTCTGCTGACCACGATGGCACTTAAGAAATCAATTATATGGCAACAGCTCTATGTTAAGATACTCTGAAAATAAATGGAGGACAGACACTTCCATTCATTCCTGGGCATAGAGTGAGAGAGCGTGGTAACTTGTGTCCTAAGTCACAGGACAATCACGTTGCCAGTTTTTCTCTTTGATGCCATAACCCCCTATAGCGTATCTATCATGGCTAAATAATATAAGAGAACAGAAGCAACAATAAAAGACCAGCTGTATACATGAAGATATTCATTGCAATGATAATAAAAAATAAACAACTAAAAAACATTTCATAGAAAAGATCGTGACGTTATGGTATATAATACAGATGGAATACGTAGCAAGTAAAATTTATTATGACAACCTAGCAAGAGGGAGGGATGTTGTTGCACTAAACTGAACCAAGCAATGATACAAAAATAATGTGCTTTTTGTTATAATAATGTCAGGAGTGTCCACAAAGGAAAACTTTAGAAAATTGATAGATACACTAGGTCGGTGGAATTTTAAGGTTCCTTAATTTTTCTTGAAATTCTTTTAATAAAAATTAAGACAATAGAAAAATTGGGGTAAACGTCACCACAAACTTTTCCAAACCTCCGTTGTGCTGCAACAAACCGGAAGGACATTTACCAGACAAGGGTGGAACTTTCAGAGCCTAGGGGGAAAGAACTACAACAGAAGTAGACAGACATAGCATCTGCATTTATTAAAACTAGGTACGTACCAGATGCGATACATTATTAAATGAGGCATTTGATACATATTTGAATGGTTGCCTATGGCAGGAGGGAACCAGGGTAAAAAAGGAAGTAACTCTGAGGTCCAGCACAAACCAGGGGCCACCCTGTGACCAATGAGACCATGGGTCACACCCTGCAGAGTGTGATTGGCTCAACCTGCGCACCTGAGGTCCTCAGGCAGAGCCAGTCACAGTTTGAAGACATTGGAACAAAATGTTACGATTTCAGGCCACTAGACATTTCCTCTCCAGGACGTGTTCCCTGCTCTGAAATGGTAGTTGCTTTATATGGAAGCCCTTCTTTTCCACTCCAGGTTCTAATTTTCCTTCTACTTAAAACAAGATGAAAAGACTGTAGGAAAACATCATTACTGAAGACGACTTAATCATGTTGCCAGTTGTGCATATAATTTTGTTACCAAATCGTATAACAATTGTATAGTGACATATGTGTGTATCATTGTAAATGTAGTAATATAACCATTTATAACTACTCAAAATGATCCGGTGTAAACTAAAAAAGAAACCAGCAGAAGTGGTTACATATGAAAAGTAGAAGTGAGTAGAAAAAGGATGTAATTTTCACTGCATACTCTCTTTTTGGATCTTCAAAATTTTGCATTGTTCATGTCTTTTCTTCGTTTATCTATTAGGTGGCTCCTTCCGACCGTCAGATTTTAGGATTATATTAGATTTTAGGAGTATATTAGATTTTAGGAGTATATTAGAGATGCTAGTCCTTTGTGATATAAATTTTCTAGTGTTTTTGTCTTTTATATTTGCAATATAAATATTGCAAAATATTTATATTGTGTCTTTAATTTGAGCCAATAAAAAATTCAAAGCATCTACTTAAGCACGCACTTATTCTGTACATCTAATATTACAAAATCAGCTGGAGGAGACAATGCCCCAATTATACCAGAACCAGTAAGAAGCCAGCCCAGCTCTCCTCTCTAAGCTTGATCCCAACTTCCCAGCCCAGGTTCCCAGAGCTGGATACCTTGCCTCCCAAATCCTGGTGACCCAGCTAAACCAGAAGCAGCTCGGCAGAGGGCAGCCTTGCCTACGGTGCTTACTGTACTTCCTTGATTTTATATGTAGGTTAATAATTCATTAGAGTCCAGAATACCTTCCCAGGACTGAAGGCATCAGGGGACGGCTGTCTCTGTCACATTGTCCCCACCCTTAAGTCTCTACAGTTCTTAGCTCTGACCAGTACCGATGCTCCTGTGATCCAAAGGCATGGCTGGGGGCTCCAGAATCCCCATGCCTCAACAAACAAGACATGTTATAAAGCTGTTTCAACTAAGGTTCTTTTCTTAGAAGCCAGTGTCTTTACAGTCCGCTAGCTAGCTCCTGAGTCAGAACAGCACCTACCGGGGGTGCAGTGGCCTGTGAAGCTGGAAGCTGGGGCGGGGGGTGGGGGGGGCCACCAGGCCAGTGCTGCTGTGGACCTGCTAGAAAGCAGAGCCTGCAGGAACCACCCCGACAGCACATTCTGGAGCTGAGTACCCTAAGTGCCATCCACAGTGAATTCTCCACTGGAAAAACGCCTGAGATGTGTAAGAGTTTCCAGACACATAATTAAGTACCATTTCGCTCAACTAATAATTTCATCATTGTTCTCTATTGAAATTGACATCCGAAATAGAGACAACTTTTTTCCTGTGGCAAAGTTCCCCTTTGCGGGGGGTACGGGGAATGCAAGTCCATGGGAATAATAATCAGTCTTGCTCCACTCACCTTGGGGAAAAAGAAATAGACAAGTGGAGCTTTTAGGGGGAAAGGGCAAGAAGGAGCCAGAAAATGAACTTCTATGTAGTAAGAAAATCAAAATGCAAGCTCTATAGCTGAGTATTATGTCTAGGTAGGAAAAAGGAGACAGACAGGAAAAGAGTGATGGACACAAAATGAAACTGGCAGAAAAGCAGGAGATGTACACACCATGGTCTCCACCTCCAGCAGGAAGCACAAACCATCAGGCCCAACAATGTTTCCAGCTCAGTCGGCTGCACAAGCGGCCAACAGAGTTTCAGAGGAGGAACCCAAGAGAGTGGAGGCTGGGAGGCAAGTCAGCCTAAGGCCTCTAGACACATTCTTCTTCTACTACCACCAAGTTCACTGAGATGTTTCACCCTCAGTGAAGTCGTTAGGGACCACACAGAGAGACAGGCTGAAAACCACAGGGAGAGTCACGTGGAGGGCTAGGGAACGGGAGCTGGTTATAAGAGAACACCATTACACCCCGGCGTTCTTAGGTTTCAGGAAACGTGGCCTGACCCACAGGATAGGCAGCTCTGTGCAATCACAAACTGTGCAGTGAGGGTGTTCTGGGGCTGGCTTGGGTTTCACGAGGCCTCCACCTCAGGGCCGCACCTTCCAGTTCTGATTATCTGTGAGACACAGGACCTGAAGCCGGCCGGTTACCATCTTCACAATCTAATGTCTGCGGACAATGCTAAGTGTGTTTCCAGACCACGGACAGGAACTATGCTTATGTCTTCAGCCATAATTCTAGCATATCACAGAGTACTGTCGCACACTCGCACACACACATAGAAATCAAGCCCCCGCACAGGTGAAAAGTAGATTTCCAAGAACGATCACCAAGAACGACAGGGGGGAACTCTGGAATGAGGGGTCAACACACGGAAGATGAGAGTGTGCGCGCCTTCTGCCCACAAAGAAACACAATCTCAAAGGGCTGCAGCTAAGAGGAAACATTCAAATGGAAAGTGACAGTTAACCAATAGGGACCAATGTGTTGGCAGGACCTATCCCCACAGGGCTTGAGGCATGCAAGGCTAGATGACAAGGAGATTGCTGAACTTACGTGGAGGGAAATCATCAGTGGAGGTATTAAGTAGCCAGGCAGAGCATAAGTGTTAGTCACTTATAATCACCTAAATTATTAACATAAACTGGAAGAAATCCAGACTAGCTTTAGCCTCAGAAAATCCACTCTAGCAGGGCTGGCAAACAGATGCCTGCAGGCATGAGGCAGGTACTGCCAAGGGGAGCGGTGGGCTGCGGGGAGCTGGGGCCATTCCAGGTCTTTGTAGGAACTTGGACCGCGAGCGCCTCACCTGCGGGATTTCTTTAGAAGTGGGAAATTCAGGTTTTTATGAGCTCCTGATTTTTAAATGCTCAGAACTAATTAAAAAATAAATCCTGCATGTCTAATGAAACACATCTTAAACTTTTATAACATCTCGAAGGGAAGTGAAAATATGCCCTGTGAGTATGTTTTCAGATGGGTGAAGGTTGGGCATGAATTTGTAGGGTTAATAATGGCTCTTTCTCTGCATGGTCTTGCAAAGTAGAACTTTAAAAAAAAGAAAAAGTAAAGAAAAAGGCAAGGCACTATATTTACATAATGATTAAATTTATGATAAAAATACACTAGAAGTTGAGACATTAGGGAAATGCAAATTGAAACCACAATGCTATATCACCACACCCTTTAGGGTGGCCATTGGGAAAAAAAAAAACACACAGAAAATAAAGAATATTGGTGAAGATGTAGATAAACTGAAACCCTCAATTATTACTGGTGGGAATATAAAATGGTGTAGCCACTGTGGAAACCAGTTCTGTGGTTTCTCAAAAAGTTAAACAGAATTATATATGATCCAACAATTCCACTTTTGAATATATACCCTTGAGGAATAACAGATAGATACTTGTCTACCAATGCTCATAGCAGCACCCTCACAACAGCCGAAAGACAGAAACCACTCAAGTGTCTGTCAACAAATGTATAAATAAAATGTGGTTTATCCATACAAAGGATTATTATTCACCCTTAAAAATACAGTTCTGATATAAGCCACAATGTGGATGAACCTTGAAGACATTCTGCTAAAGTGAAATAAGCCAGACTGAAAAAAGGGCAAATATTGTGTCCTTCCACTTACAGGAGGTACCTGGAATACTCCCAGTCACACACACAGAAAGAGGATTGGTGGCTTCTAGGGGTGGGACAGAGCAGGAATGGGGAGTTCATGTTTAAGGGGTAGTGTTCAGGACTGCGAGATAAAACAGTACTGGAGGTGGGAGGCAGTAAGGTGGTCAGTTCAGTCGCTCAGTCATATCTGACTCTTTGCAACCCCATGAACCGTAGCACTCCAGGCCTCCCTGTCCATCATCAACTCCCTGAGTCCACCCAAACCCATGTCCATCGAGTCAATGATGCCATCCAGCCATCCCATCCTCTGTCGTCCCCTTCTCCTCCTGCCCTCAATCTTTCCCAGCATTGAGGTCTTTTCAAATGAATCAGCTCTTCGCATCAGGTGGCCAAAGTATTGGAGCTTCAGCTTCAACATCAGTCCTTCCGATGAACACCCAGGACTGATCTCCTTTAGGATGGACTGGTTGGATCTCCTTGCAGTCCGAGGAACTCTCAAGAGTCTTCTCCAACAGCACAGTTTAAAAGCATCAATTCTTCAGCATTCAGCTTTCTTTATAGTCCAACTCTCACATCCATACATGACCACTGGAAAAACCATTGCCTTGACTAGACGGACCTTTGTTGACAACGTAATGTCTCTGCTTTTTAATATGCTATCTAGGTTGGTCATAACTTTCTTTCCAAGGAATAAGCGTCTTTTAATTTCATGGCTGCAGTCACCCACTGTAAATGGACTTAATGCCACTGAACTGTTCATTTAAGCTTGGTGAAAATGGTAAATTTTCTGTCCTGTATATTACCACAATTAAAAAAAAAAATAGGAATATCCATAGAGAAGACAGTCAAAAGGAGGGGCTTTTGTTACTTGCTGGCTTTCTAAGCAACCAGTACAGGAATAAGCATCTCCCCCACTCCCTCGACCACCAACCCCTTGGATCTCACAGCCTGGCTGTGGCCCCAAGGAAGTGCCGTGACTATCAGAGTCTCGCTGCTCCTCAAGAATCTTTGACAGGGCCATCGCATCTGGTTGTACAGGTGGCACACCGAGCAAAGGATCCCGGCCCAGGGGACCAGCCTGGCCAGGCCCTCTGTCTTGGGGAGGGCATGCCTTTCCCTCTGCACAGAGGCACTGTAGGCTAGAGGTGGATCCTCCCCCACTAGAACTGCTCTTCTCTTCTAACTCCCTGTTTCTGTGCCTGATATCCCCTCCTCTCATGGATCCCGGGTTGAAACTGCAGCATCCCTTCCTGTTCTCCTTCTGATCAGCTACAGGTTCCACCAACTCTGTGCTATGTCTTTCCATCTCTGCACTCCCACTGTCACTTAGCCTATTCAGGCCGCTTGCACTCTGACCTGGAGCTCCATACCTCCAGCTCCCGACCTCCATCCCACTGGACGACTCAGTATCCTACGCTGCCAGGTTGATTTTCCCCAGATAGGGCTCACCGCTCACTCAAAAATCTCTCTTTTTTCTGTGTGCTGAATAAATAATCAGGGAAGGAGCTTACTAGCCCTTACTGGCAGTTCTACTATTTACAGGGAGATGGTCAGCTGACAGTGACGGTCTCTTGGTTAAATGAGTGTGAAGCAACAGGAGCAACAGTTAAAATCATCTCTCCAGCAGAACACACCTTTACATATCCCAGTTGCTATCAAGCAGTCAGGAGACTGAAACGGAAGAAAATTTGAAGAACCTTGAACTTCCTATCCCTAGAGCTAATTAAACTGATGCGTTTCTCGGTTCTGGATGCTTGAAAGTCCAAAACCAGGGTACCAGCATGGCCGGTGAGGATCCTCTTCCTGTGTCCTCCCCCGGTAGAAGGAGCCAGGGAACTCGGTGAGGTCTCTTTGTAACAACACTCATTCCCTGTTCATGGGGGCTCCACTCAAGAATCAGTCTTCTCCCAAATCCATGTCCTAATACCATCACCTCAGCCTTAGGATATCAACATGTGAACTGTGGAAACATTCGCACCATAGCCATGTCTGTGGAGACCCTGGCCACACCCTTCTCTACATCTCAGAAGCTCCATAGGCACGAGGTTCTGTAGGAATGGATGCACAGGAAGAACATCCCAGCACTAAATGGCAGGTGTTTACCGAAAGAGAACATTGCAATATAAAGATATAGTTGAATGGGATTTCCCCTTTATTCTTAGAATTACAGGCAAGGCCTACAGCTGAGGACAATGGGGTGAAGTAGCCTACTTTTTGTTGTTGTTGTTGTTCAGTTGCTAAGTCATGTTCAACTCTTTGCGACCCCATGGACTGCAGCACACCAGGCTCCTCTGTCCTTCAATAACTCCTGGAGTTTGCCCAGATTTATGTCCATTGAGTTGGCGATGCTATCTAACCCTCTCATCCTCTTGCCACCCTCTTCTCCTTTTGTAGTTCACTGATTCCTAAGATGTTGGTGTTCACTCTTGCCATCTGCTTGACCACATCCGCTTTACCTTGATTCATGGACCCAGCACTCCGAGTTCCTGTGCAATACTGTTCTTTACAGAATTGGACTTTACTTTCACCACCAACCACAGTCACAACTGAGCATCGTTTCCTCTTTGGCCCCGAAAGAAAGAATGGCTGGTTCATTCTTTTTGGAGCTATTAGGAATTGCCTCTGCTCTTCCCCAGTAGCATAGTGGATGCCTTCTGATCTGGGGGGCTCATCTCCCAGTGTCATATCCTTTTGCTTTTTCATACTGTTCACGGGGTTCTCGCAGCAAGAATACTGGAGTGGTTTGCCATTTCTTCCTCCACTGGACCACCTCTTGTCAGAACTCTCTACTATGACCAGTCCGTCTTAGTGGCCCTGCATGGTACATTGCTTCATTGAGTTATGCAAGCCTTCGTCATGACAAAGCTGTGCTCCGTGAAAGGGGTACCTTACGTAGAAAGCCATGACCACGTATATGCAGACACTGCCTCCTACTGCTTAGCAAGAGGTCACAGGACCAGTCCTACTGGCTGACCACAACCCTTCCCTCCACCCAGCCCCCAAGGAAAGGGAGAATAATGGAGGGGGGGGCACGTTCCTAGTGCGAATTCCTACTGGCTTCCTCAACAAGTTAAGAGGGTGGGAGGGTTCTAAGAGAATCTCTAGGAGAGACCGTGGTACCTGCAAGAAGGGGAACCAGGCAGCCTGCTCCTTGTCTGGCTAAGCTGTAGAAGAGCCCAGAGGCTCACCTGGGACTGGTGCTGCAGCAGAATGCAGTATGTTAGGGAGTTGGGAGAACTTGGCATCCATCATCTGGATTGAGGGGATACCTAGAAACACAGACTGGCACAGAGATTTTGGAAGACGGGAGGCCCACTGCAGTAGCCCCATGCAAAGAGAGATTAAAGGGGTCCAGGTGCAGCACACCAGGAAAGAAGGTGGGAATATGCCCTTTTCAGTCCAGTTCTTTAGTCCTTAGTGGGTGAGGACCCTCATGGTTTGCACAGTCCCTTCTGCAGGAGTGTTGAGGTTAGTAGGGTGGGAGCCCTACAGCTGCCAGGCACCTGCTGGGCCAGGCAGCGGGACACTCGAGCTCAAGCAGCTAGTTTGTGATGGTGGGGGGAACCTGGCAATAACAGCAGGAGAGCCTGCACCCTCTGGACGGGCCCTGCGCAGAGGAGGCAGGGGGAAGCTAAGCCCAGCCCTGAGAGAGCCCCACTAGATCCACGCAGTGGCTCCCCGCAGCAGAGTGACCCAGAGGGACAGACCGTCTTCACAGATAGCAGACCCCTGCTCCCTGCTTCCTGTCACACGGGGAGGAGCTGGAGATCAGAAGAGAGCAGACAGGAGGTGAGGCGGTTTACCAGGACTAAGGAACGCTAGCACAAGCCCAGTGTATCAGCCGGGGACGGGCATGGGGGATTTGACCGAGCAGGGGTGCAAGCAGTGCCTGGAGAGAGTGCAAGCACAGTGAGGCTCCCGAAGAGTCCAGCCACACTCACGGAGAGTTAAATACACACAAACTAGGAGTTCTCCCTAAATATACTGTGTGCAGTTGAAAATCTGTATAGCAGGACTGTACTCCTACTGTGAGAGCCAGCTGTGGGCTCCTCGCCATCACTGCCTAAACAATGGGCTTCAGCTAAAGGCCTCTGCCAATCCCCAGAGCCCAAGGAAAAGAAGGGCATGGCACTCAGCCTTACCCCTTCTCCTAGGTGTTGTCCCAGGTGACTGAATGTGTATGCTACCATCACTATGTGGCAGGCAACATGCCAGGGACTTTGCCCAAGAGCTCTGCCAGGCACTGGTGTGACCCCTATATCACACAGGTTGTTCCACCAGTGGTCCAAACGATGGGACCAGGATTCTAACTAAGCCTGACATTAAACACTCATGCTGGTTCTCCCCATGGCACCAAAGCACTAAGAGGCATGAAATGAACCACCAAAAGGACAGCTATGAATGTCCCATTGGCAGCAGCTCATCAGTGGTCTAAAAGGTAAACATTTTAATTTATATTTTTGAATCTATAAACTCTGATGTTGTGATAGGTTATTATAAACATAAAAACTAAGTCAATATGTCCACCCCCTCCCTACTAATACTCACAAAGGAACGCCAGTACTGGACAAGTGCAGTCTGACCTTTAGCGGAAAGACAAAAGCACTATTGATAAAAAGAAAAAAAACTCTAGTTCTGAACAGAATGCACCAGAATTCAAACTTGCCAAGCTGTCTGCACTTTGGAATTCTGCAGTGTTTAATGTCAACTGTTCAGAACTGGCCTTGTGGGACTGAGAGAATGTATTAATATTACCCTTAAGACCCACCGCTACAGGTAGCATTTTAGATTGCCCCAAAGTCCCTGGAAACCACTATTGTACACTACTTAGAAAAGGCCTTTATTAACCTTTTAACAGCATTAACCTGAGGACTTACGGGAACCAAATTATCTCAGCAGCCGATCTTCTTGCTGGTTGAATCACTAAGCAGATATCAGGGCCGTGAGTCACTGAAAACTGCTGAAGGGGACTCAGCATAAGTGTAGTCAGTATAAGCTCTTTTTCCTAGAAACGTAAGCTATGCTTCAAAGGACTTCAAACTTTGCCCTCAAGTTACCTCCGGTACAAACTCAGCAAGTCAATGTAATACAAATAAAAATGACAGTACCCAATTTCAGAATATCTCAAATTATCACATTTCACAGCCACTATTCTTCCTTCTGTGACATCAGCAAGTTAAAATATATATTACATATATTATACATAAATATATATATACACAAATATATGCATCATGCTTTCAGTTTTCATAGTTCAAGAACTTTGAAAATTTGATACCTCTAATGAAAAGCTTAGCTAGTTTTTCAAACCATTTTCTAAAGGTACATAATAAATGAAGAAGGATCCTAACATTTAAAATGGATATTAGAAATGGTATCCCACAAACTCCTAATGTGAAAAAATTAAAACAATCCCACAATTTGACAGAAAACTTTTTGCCCAAGCCAGTGGTCCCCAAAACTATTCAAAAGAAAGCCAGTTAAATGCATATACTGGTAAGGAATAGTTCTAAGGAACAGATTTAAAGTTAACATTTTTCACTCTTCTCAGCTATGTCTTTATCAACCACAGTGAATAAAAATACTACTACCATCTTTCCTATTGATCTCATCTAGTCATAATAATTACCCGTTTTTCTTCCAACACTCTCTGCAATTGATCAGTCTCCACAGGTTAGGATAACAAGGACTTTGAGCTGTACAAGTTGCCTCTCTGCCTGTACTACAGGAATCACCAGCTTTTTACTGGAACAGGCCAAGAGAAGCTTCTTGGGCACTGACTCCAGCCTTACTGTCTCATAGACCCAGGGCCCCACATTCGGTTTAACACTCTGCTGTCACCATTTTGAAATTCTTACTCTTTGAATGAGGGGCCCATACAGCCATTCTGCATGGGACTCTGCCAACCAAGGAACTCATCCTGCACAGATCTGATTTCTTTTTTTTTTTTTTAATGGCACTGAGGTTTGAAGAAAAAAAGAAAGGTTTTTTTGCCTTTTTTAAAAATAGTGTACTTGTAGCTTACAGGCTTTTATTCTACTTTCAAAAACAAAGATATCAATATTTTTCTACTTCCAAATCCAATTAAGGTGAAGTATTCAAGTATCCTTCACCTGGATCACTGCAAAAGGTTTCTAAACTGCTTTTTTTTTTTCTTCCCGGATCCATTCTTGCCTACCACTACTCTGACTCCACGCAAAGTTCTTGTCTAATACAAGCCTGATCTTGTCACTATGCCACAAACCCTTCCGTGGCATCCACTGCCTTGAGTCCCAGGCCCACAGCCTTCATGTGGCCACAAGGCCCTGAGCCCCAGCCTCTGACTCCTGCTTGGCCTCACCCTGCTCCTTGCCTCTGGGGCCTTCTTTCAACTTCTGGCGTGTTCCATCCTCCATCCCCTCTCCTAACCTTTGCACCTGCCATCCATCCTCTCTGCTCTAAGGTTAAATATTTCAATCTCTCTATGTCCAAGGATTTAGATAAAACCAGGGAAAAATTCTGGATTCTAACCAACAAACGCTACCGTCTTTGATACCGGGAAAGAAACACAAAACACAAAATCTAAGTAAATATGCTTTTTACTCGCACTGAACCTTGGACTACTTTCTCAATGCTGACCACAATGAGCCTCAATCTAACTGTGAAACCTGGAACAATGATGGTGGGATCTAGGGAAGGTCAGTTCTTTTTTTCTTTTTTAAAATGATTAATTTTTAAATGGGAGTATAATTGTTTTACAATGTTGTGTTAGTTTTTGTTGTACAACAAAGTGAATCAGCTATATGCTGATATAATATACGCGTACAACAGAATGGCCAAAATTCAGAATGTTGACAGTAACAAATGGTAGTAGAGGTGTCTCTCATTCTTTCCTGGGAATGCACAATGGTACAGCCTCTTTTTTCATACTGTTCAGGGCGTGCTGCAATTCATGGGGTCGCAGAGAGTCGGACACGACTGAGCGACTGAACTGAACTGAACTGAACAGCCTCTTTGGTAGACAATTTGGTCACTTCTTACAAAACTAAACATACTTTTACCATACAATCAGCAATTGCACCCCTTTGGTATGTACCAGAGGAGTTGAAAACTTATGTCCACACGAAAACCTACATACAGATATTCATCATACAGCTTTATTCATCATTGCCAAAACTCTGAAGCAACCAAGGTGTCCTCCAGGAGGCCAATGTATAAACAGTCTGTAGTACATCCAGACAATGGAATATTCAGGTCAGTTGAGTTCAGTCCCTCAGTCATGTCTGACTCTTTGCGACTCCATGGACTGCAGCACGCCAGGCCTCCCTGCCCATCATCAACTCCCGGAGTTTACCCAAACTCATGTCCATTGAGTTGGTGATGCCATCCAACCATCTCATCCTCTGTCATCTCCTTCTCCTCCTGCCCTCAATCTTTCCCAGCATCAGGGTCTTTTCCAATGAGTCAGCTCTTTGCATCAGGTGGCCAAAGTATTGGAGTTTCAGCTTCAGCATCAGTCTTTCCAATGAATATTCAGGACTGATCTCCCTTAGGATGGACTGGCTGGATCTTCTTGCAGTCCAAGGGACTCTCAAGAGTCTTCTCCAACACCATAGTTCCAAAGCATCAATTCTTCAGTGCTCAGCTTTCTTTACAGTCCAACTCTCACATCCATGCATGACTACTGGAAAAACCATGGCTTTGACTAGACAGACCTTTGTTGACAAAGCAATGTCTCTGCTTTTTAATATGCTATCTAGTTTGGTCATAACTTTTCTTTCAAGGAGCAAGTATCTTTTAATTTCATGGCCACAGTCACCATCTGCAGTGATTTTGGAGCCCAAAAAAATAAAGTCTGACACTGTTTCCACTGTTTCCCCATCTATTTTCCAAGAAGTGATGGGACTGGATGCCATGATCTTTATTTTTTGAATGTTGAGCTTTAAGCCAACTTTTTCACTCTCCTCCTTCAGTTTCATCAAGAGGCTCTTTAGTTCTTCTTCACTTTCTGCCATAAGGGTGGTGTCATCTGCATATCTGAGGTTGTTGATATTTCTCCCAGCAATCTTGATTCCAGCTTGTGTTTCTTCCAGCCCAGCGTTTCTCATGAAGTACTCTGCATATAAGTTAAATAAGCAGGGTGACAATATACAGCCTTGACGTACTCCTTTTCCTATTTGGAACCAGTCTGTTGTTTCCTGTCCAGTTCTAACTGTTGCTTCCTGACCTGCATACAGGCTTCTCAAGAGGCAGGTCAGGTGGTCTGGTATTCCCATCTCTTTCAGATCGTCCACAGTTTATTGTGAGCCACACAGTCAAAGGCTTTGGCATAGTCAATAAAGCAGAAATAGATGCTTTTCTGGAACTCTCTTGCTTTTTTGATGATCCAGCAGATGTTGGCAATTTGATCTCTGGTTCCTCTGCCTTTTCTAAAATCAGCTTAAACATCTGGAAGTTCATGGTTCACGTATTATGGAAGTCTGGCTTGGAGAATTTTGAGAATTACTTTGCTAGCGTGTGAGATAAGTACAATTGTGCAGTAGTTTAAGCATTCTTTGGCATTACCTTTCTCTGGGATTGGGATGAAAACTGACCTTTTCCAGTCCCGTGGCCACTGCTGAGTTTTCCAAATTTGCTGGCATATTAAATGGAAGGTCATACTGAATGGCATACTATTCAGTGCTAAAAAGACATGAGTCTCAAGCCATGAGAAGGCCTGCTGTTGCTGTTTAGTTGCTCAGTCATGTCTGACTCTTTGTGAACCCATGGACTGTAGCCCGCCAGTCTCCTCTATCCATAGGATTCTCCAGGCAAGAATACTGGAGTGGGTTGCCATTTCCTCCTCCATGAGAAGGCATAGATGAACCTTAAATTCATAGTACAAAGTGAAAAGAAACTAATCTGAAAAGGCTACATATTGTACGTTTCTAACCATATGATATTCTGGGAAAGGCAAAACTATGGAGACAGAATGACTGGTGGTTGCCAGGGGTTGGGGGTGGGAGTGAAGGGAGGCATGAATGGGCTGAGCACAAGGATTGTTAAAGGCAGTGACACTACTCTGTGTGATGCTCTGATAGCAGCATCCTGTACTTAAATAATGGATACAGGTCATCACATAATTGGCCAAGTCCATACAAGGTACAACATCAAGAACGGACTGTAGTTAAACTACAGACATTGGGTGGTTATGATTGAGTCAGTGCAGGTTCACAAACTGCAACAAGTGTTCCATGCTGGGGGGTAGGTGTTGATAACAAAGGAAGCTGCCTGTCTGTGGGAGCAGAGAGAACACGGGAAATCTCTGCCTTCCGCTCAATTTTGCCGTGAAAGTGACACTGCTCCAAAAAAATAAAGTCATAGTTTTTAAAAAAGGTATTAACGGAGATGAATGAGAGGCTCACTTAAAAAAGAATATCTAATATACCCTCTTCAAAGCAACTTAACTATTTAGACCTGATAAAAGATTCACAAGAATATGTTTAAGTAAAAAATTGTCCTTGCTTAGAAAGAAATGGACAATGGTGAGCAACGTGCCTGCAATGGTTTTCTCATGAGCATCCAGAGATGCTGAGATTTCAGTCTATCTCTAGTTAAGTGCCCTGACAGGACACTAGTCACGGGATCTTGGGTGTGCACTGCTACAAGGAACACTGCAGTATCTTCTGGACAGAGAAGCCACCTAATCTTGACCTTCAGGATGTTTAGCAAGAATCTGTCATTCTCTCTCACGCTCAACATCTTTACCTAGTTCTTTGAATGCTCTTAACCCAATGGCCATGGAACATGCTGCTGGCTTTTCACAAAAAGAGTATTGAGGGAACTGGCTCTCCATTTGGGGAAAAAAATTGTTACAGTCCTACTGTTCACAAAAATATTCCAGATGAATTAAGGCTCTAACATTAAAAAATTTCAACTATGAAAGCATTAGAAGGATATATAGGGGAATATGTTTATAACCTTGAAGAAGGAAGGCCTTCTTAAGCCAGACACAACAACAGGAAAAAAGGCCTCAGAGAGGAAAATTATTTATGGTGCCTTTGATGTACTCCAATTTCCCAAACTTAAAAGACAAGGCCAGGCTTAGAGAAAATGTCTGCCACATAACAAAGGATTAGTATTCTGAAAATACAAAGAATGACCAATAAATTTTTTTTAAAAAGATATGCTTTTTAATTGAGCAAAGATATTAAGAAGCAACTCGTGGATAGAAAAGAATAACAAAAAGCCTCAAGAGCTGCTTAGTAAAGAAAAGGATTAAAATAGTGAGCTTGGTTTTTTTCTTTATGAGATCGTCAAAAACATAGGAAGCAAACTTACAGTTACCAAAGTAGAAAGCGGGCGAATGAATTAGGAGTCTGGGATTAATAGATACACACTACTATATATAAAATAAACAACAAGGACCTACTGTATAGCACAAGAAACTACATTTAATACCTTGTAATAACCTATAATGAAAAGAATCAGAAAAAGAATATATGTACATACATATGTGTGAATATATACCTGAACCACTTTTCTGTACACCTGAAACTAACAACTGTAAATCAACTATACTTCAATTTTTTTAAAAGTTAAAAAAAAATAGTGTCAAAAAATTTAAAAGTCAACTTAATAAAGTGTTGCCAAGTGTGTGACGTGTACCCAAGACCCCACTGGTGAGCAATTTGACAGTGTCCCATCACACAACCACTTTGATCCAACGACTGCCCTTGTCTCTAGGGAAGAGGTGAATCCGTGTAATTAGGACACTACACTGGAAGTTTTCACTATAACACCAGACACCAGCAATATCAGACATCACTGTGAGGCATTAAACAGGCCAGCCTGGAAAATGTGCCATAGGGAGATAACAGAAAAACAGACGTGAGTGTCTCTCCCATAACGAGGGCCTGGAGAGAGTCTGAGAGAGGATTTCTTTGGAAAGAGCTGCTCTGAGACCCTCCCCCCCAGTCAGACACACAGCACCCTCTGTGCACTGGGACAAGGATGGACATTTCACCTTCTGGCCTCACAAGAGGGGTTTTCAACAAGACCAGCTGGCGAGTTTCATAGAAGTCATCTGTCCACTGTGAGGGGGCACGTGAGCTGCTGTCTGCCGCCTTCCCTGGGCACCTGGGCCACGAGAGGCGGGGGGCTGACGGTCCTTGTGGCTAGGGAAAGAGAGTTCTGCTGGCATTAGGACTGGCTCATCCTCTCAGTCTGCTGGAGCAGAAGGTGAGGTGTTTCCATGGGCTGAAGTACAGGCAAGAATGAGCCCGTTGGGAGCTCGTCTTCAGTTCAGGCCTCTAGGTCTGTCTGGAGCGGCAACCTGACCTCAGGAGGCCAAACTGGCTCCCAGGGGCTAGGAGGAAGTAAGGGACAGGACCCTTGATGGGCGCCACACGCGAGTCAGCTTTAACTCCCTACTGGGCCCAGACAATGGTGGCCCTCGCATCACACAAAGACGCTCCTGTCCCCTTGGCCATCTTCCCACCCCTATTCCCAGGAAACGTAGCAAAAGAAGGCTGCTCATCAGTGTTCTCCAAGACCTTTAAAGAAAAAAAACCAACTTTCATTACAATCCACATGGATTTAGTACACAAAGAAACGCTTTATGAACAATTATGTATGTAAATGCATACAAAATAGTTTAGAAAGCAAAAAAAAATTTAATAACAATGGGACTTCCCTGGGGGCCAGTGGTTAAGAGTCCGTGCTGCCAATCCAGGGGCCCTGAGTTCGATTCCCGGTCAGGGAACTAGATCCCGCATGCCACCACTAAAGATCCTGCGTGCCACAACTAAGACCTGGCACAACCAAATAAACAAATAAAATAAATAAATATTTGAAAAAATAGACAACAATGGTTACCCCTGGGGAGAGAAGTAGTATTGGGCAGGGGGCAACGTCAAATGGAACATTTGATTTACCCCTATTATTTCAAAAGACAAGAACATGTTCATATATTTCTTGAATAATTTAATGCATTTTTTTTTTTTAAAAAAGACACTGTTCCCAGTAATGAAGTCCACCTGTCAGTCTACTAACCTTGGGTCAGCAACAGTTCTAGTCATCAGGACACAAGTGCACCTCTGGGCTCTTTGTAAATGTACAAAGGCCATTCTTTGGCTTTCTCTGCCACAGGCTCCCACTTGAGTGAATTCTGCACCTGGGGTTTGCATGCCAACTGTGGCCCTCAAACTCTGATTCTTCTCAAAGCAGACAAGAGCCACAGCTCAAGTTACTTTGTTTTCTTAATTTTATTTTAAGAAATTCTTTCTGTGGTTTACTCTGGCAGTGAGAATAGGAGAAACAGGACTTCATCTGAGACACTAAGAAAACTAAGATGTACATCCAGAAATAAACCAACACTGGAGAATGAAGAACCCCAAAGTGGTGAATGACAAAGAAAACTAGAAGAACTTGAAGTTGTTAACATATAGGGTGCTCCAATGTGGGGAGTGTGTATATGTGTGTGTGTGTGTGCAAATACACATATTTGTGTACATACACAATTTGTTTTGAAACAGGAGAAACCAAGTACTAAATCACAGCCTGTGAAATCTGACAAAAACAGTATTTTGGTTATAGACCAAATATCTTAGCAAAGTTGATAATTGCTTTGAAGAAACCAGCTGAGAAACTCATGAGCTTTGACAACAACTTTTGAAAATGAATGAACTATCAGCGCCAAGAAAACAGTGAATGAAGTAACCATCCACTCTACTGCAAACGTATAGCAGCCTGTATTCTGTACCATTTCTTTCCTAAACCTGTATTATACGTTACACACTGAAAATGGGTATATCACAGCCTGTGGGTCAAGGATATATTTTTTATATTTTCAAATGGGTGGAAAACTTCAAACAAAGAAAAATATTTCATGATATTTAGTTTATATGAAAATCAAATTTGTGTCCATAAATACAGTTTGATTGGAACCCTGCTGCATGCATTTGTTTTCGTATTGTCTGTAAGTGCTCTCATGCTAGTGGGTGGAGTTGAGTCATTTCAACAGAGACCCAGTGGCCCTCCAAACCCTCTGACCCTTCACTGAAAAGGTGTGCAGCCTCTGCCCTAGACAAGTGAGCTCTGTCCTCCCATATGCACTAGGCAAACCTCATGGCTGACAGTTGCAAAGGACTACCATCCAGCTTCTCTCATTGAAGAAGGAATTCCTGGGGCCTGGACTCCATCTTAGGCCTGTTGGTGCTGATCATGCTCGGCCACCTCTCTAATGGACTCTGAACTCTGTGCCTAGTGCCTGTGAAAACGACAATAGAAGGATAAGACCCCCTCCGGACAGGGGGACAGGGGAACCTTGAAGATCGTATCCAGGTTACTCGCCGCCTAAGAGGAAACATACACTAATCACCCCTGTCTCTGGACAGGCTGTAAATTTTTCTGTACCTATCGGAGTGTAACCTCGGGCTTATTGATTATTGGCCAATTGTTTAACTGTTTGAACACATAACACGTAAATGATGAGATTATTGTGATTGTATTTACCCTTCCTTTGTTTATGTAAGTCTCAAGGAATTTGGGGTGGTGAGTTTGGACACGTACATATGGGGTATAAAAGATTTTCACAAATGCTGGTCGGGGTCCTTGGCTAAGAGGAGACTCTGCCTTGGGCCCGCCGGTGTAATAAACTGCCCTCCATTACCTGCATTGTCCTTCTGAGTGAGTTTGTTTCCCAAAACGAGTGGCTATAACATCATGTTTGAGTGATTATCAGTTGCTCAGAGATGGCAAACTCTTCTATACTAGCCCATCAATTAGTGTGTATTCAACCAGATTTCCCCAAGCTCACGCCACTTCAAAACACCCCTTGACATCGTCCGTGGGACAAAGAAGCTCCTAATAAATACACAGCTCTCAGCTCATAAAAATACTCAGGACAATCAGCAGTTACCTTAGGAATTCATTCCCCACAGCATCTACTGGTTTAGAGTATTATGAATTTCATATTAAATCATACTTTAAAAATAAGCATTTTATACCTATACATATTACTCTGTATTATTCTGTATACTGTACAGTCCCATGTAAAATTATTCAGTTAATTTAGTTTGAAAACTACTTATCTGCAGCAACTCTGATTCATGTGTAAATTGTCAGCCAAATCAGCTTCAGGAACAACAAAATAAAGAAACTAATCAGACATCAGTCATAGTGGGCTCTCAAGATTCTGATTTCCCCTTAGTATCACTCAACACTCCTACCTGCCATCTCGAAATTGTCCTCTCCCTGCTCTGAGAAGCCCGCATTCTCTCAGCTCAGTGATACCATTCATCTGGTCCTTGCATATCACTAGGTCACATCCCCAGTCACATCTTGGGCAATTCTGTTTCCCAGACTCTTGAAGGTGCTTTTACTCGTGTCTAAATTACCTTCCCTTTGCTTCTCCAGCAAATCAAATCTGACCTTGAGAATGTCACTGTCCAGGTTTCACTCCCAAGTCTGCAGATCAGGCCTTAAATTTTTAAAAGCAAAGAATCTTCTAGAGGAAGACAGGAAACTGAAGGGCAGAAACAGGGCACAGTACCCCTTGAGTTTAGAGAGCACAAGCCAGGGTCTCGGAGCTGCTTCAGGCACATCATCCCGGCCATCCACAGCCCTACAACAACCTCCTGCAAACCTTGCCCCAAGGAAAAGAATGTGCCAAGCAGCTGACAGACATGCCAGTTGCCCAGAAGAGAGAAGTCTCACTGAATGAATGGGCGATCATTAACTTGAGCTTGACTTTTATGAATCAGTTCCCTGAGCCTGGATCAATGCTAAACACAGTAGGGAAAAACTGAGTTTCTGGTTCTATAAAACAGATACACTTAATGCTGGTGACCACATCAAGGCTCCATTGCCTCCTACGGAATGTCTAACTTGTGGCATCTTTTGTCTGTTTCTAAATATTTTGTGAACACTTACTGTGTGCTGGTGAGTTGCTAGGAATCGTTATATATAAAACAAGTAGAGCAGAGTCCACTCTGTTGAGGAGCTTTAACTTGCAGGGAAAACAAACCATAAGTGAAAAAACCCAAGACCAGTATAACACCAAATGTACCAAATAATCCCAATGTGTGGGAGAAGCAGTGAGAGAAGGATATAAGGATGCTGGTAAAGCATGTGGGCCAAGATCTCATGATTCCAGGTAGGAAGAATAAAAACAGAACTACATCTGGGAGAATGGACAGAATCTGGCTGAGAGAGAATCCCCCAAGTGAAAGCAAAGGAAGGAACAAGGGATACCTGACAATTAAAAAAACAAACAAACAAATGGCCACATTTTTTAGGCCAGTGATCCACACTGGTGATCAGAGAACAAGGTGACTTAGATAAAAGGGCTTCATCTGAGGGTATGATGGCCATGGAACCTAAGACTTGATAGGGAAGCAAATGGAAGGTTTTTAAATAAGAGAATGACATTATGGAAGCAGCCTTTAAGGAATACACTATCTTCCTTCTGATTGGACAGATTTGGACCAGAAGAACAAAAACCATGAGACGAGGAGGTGAGTTAGCAAGCTACTACATGATAAAGCAGGAGCTTAGGTACCTTGAAGTTTAGAGTTTAGAGTAATATGGGACAAGATTAAAACACTGCAAGCAGCCAAGATACGACCTGTGGTGAATACAGATAAGCTACTTCCTTCCTCCCCTTGCCCATAATGCTAACTACCCATAGGCAGCCAGAAAACTGGTGCACAGAAGCCTCCTAGGGTTCTATTTATACCTTCAGAGGTTAACATGAAAATTAGGGTGTTTGGCTTGGTGATTTAATAAATTACTCTATGTTAAAAATTAGTAGTCTATGGTCAATGCATTTGCCAATTGCCTATAAATTGCAAACCTTGTGTTTCTCATCACACCAGGTAAAGCTGACAGTGTGCTTTTTCTACCTCACTCCCGCTTCTGCATCAGGAAAGTCACAGAAGAGTTGGAGAAGTGGACTGCGAGCGTCCAGGGTGAGCAGGGCCGGGAGGATGCAGGGTCCGCGGCGGGGGGTGGGGAGGGCTTCAGCGCTCCCCCACCCCACCCCCGCTCTGCTGATCCCAACCGCCCCCAGGAGGCAGGATGCGCCCATGAGACAAGCAAGCGCACACCTTCTCAGAGCGGTTGAGACACTGTCTCTGTCTGTTCCCGGTTAAAAGCTTCCTTCTGCTGGGGCAAAGCTCTCCCCTCTTATCTGGCTTGAGTTACTGCCAGTTTGTTTTCATAAAGATCACTATCTTGGCCAGACACTGGGAAATAAGGGAGACGACAAATCTGGTTTTGATGAAAAGGAGACATTAAATGGGGTGTTCCTATTACCCAAGGGACAGGAAAACTCAAACGGCCTTGCCTCACAGACCTCACACCTCACTCGAAGGGAGGGAACAAACGCTACCGTCTCCTGCCTTCAAAGCCATCAGAGAAAAGGGACGCTCACACGGTGTGGTGCACAGGCCGGCTTGTGGCTGCCAGGGAAGGAACTCACCCGTGTGCCCTGGAAGCACATTTGCTTCAGAAAATAGTCATTCAGAACCAGGCTTCCCACCCTTCTGAGTTTCCCCTCAAGTCATGTAATAAAGCTAGACCGTAGCTTATGAATGAAAAGTGTAAGTCACTCAGTTGTGTCCGACTCTTTGCGACCCCATGGACTATACGGTCCATGGAATTCTCCAGGCCAGAATGCTGGAGTGGGTAGCTGCTCCCTTCTCCAGATCTTCCAAACCTAGGGATCGAATCCAGGTCTCGCTCATTGCAGATAGATTCTTCACCAGCTGAGCCACCAGGGAAGCCCAAGAATACTGGAGTGGGTAGCCTATCCCTTCTCCAGCAGATCTTCCCAACCCAGAAATCGAACCAGGGTCTCCTGAATTGCAGGTGGATTCTTTACCAACTGAGCTATCAGGGAAGCCCTTATGCATAAAACCAGAATGTAATAGTGTGACCAGACTGGGGGGCTCTGGAGGTGTAGAAGCAGCCAAGACAAGCTCATATCCTCAGGCAATCAATCATGAGGGGACCTACTGGTGCCCAAATGGGCTGGGAGGCAAGGCTGTGTGTCTGTGTGCTCAGCTGCTCAGGCATGTCTGACTCTTTGTGACCCCATGAACTGTAGCCTGCCAGGCTCTTCTGTCCATGGGATTTCCCAGGCAAGAATACCAGAGTGGGTTGCTGTTCCCTTCTCCCAGGGATCTTCTAAACCCAGGGATCGAATCTGAGTCTCCTGCGTCTCCTGCATTGCAGGTGGATTCTTTTACTGCTGAGCCACCGGAAGGGAAGCCCTGGGAGGCAAGGCTACTTCTAGTTGAAATCTTTACAACTAGCCCAAAGCCATCTCTTTGGAAGTAAAGGCTTCAGATTACAAAGCAAGGAGGACCTTTCCTATTCAGATCCTTCTTAAATATTTTATAATGCTTTCTCTGCTTTACATTATACCATAACCCACCCCTTAAGGTTCAAGAACCCTTAAGGAAATCTAAAGGTAAAAGCAGTCTTTTGTTCTCTAAAAAATCTGTGTCTCTAGCGTCCTTCCCTAGTGGAAAGTCTGCCTCAGTCTGTCAGCAGATGCAGTAAGTTCATTTTATAACACAACTGTTAAAAGAAAGCCAGTTAGAGGAAGCAACATGCTTCAGGTCACCCTCTTTCCACAAGGAATTGGGCTAGTCATGCTTTTCTGAAACCTTCCAGTAACTCCTCAAAGTAGGTACATCCACCCTTTATAGATGAGGAAACACACTGTATAAGGTTAACTTGGTCATGGTCACATAGCCAGTAAATGGCCAAATTAATATCTGAGCCAAGTCCCTCTAACCAGGAGCATCTTAACCTGAGATCCACAGGCTTCTCGCTAGAGACTGGGACAGGAAAATAATTACATTTCACTTTTTGTTCACTTCTACTTGAAATTTAACATTTTCCTTCAGTTATGAATTATGGGCTACCCTATTGGCTCAGATGGTGAAGAATCTGCCTGCAATGCAGGAGACCTAGGTTCAGTCCCTGGGTTGGGAAGATCCCCTGAAAAAGGGAATGGCTACCCACTCCAGTAATCTTGCCTGGAGAATTCCACAGACAGAGAAGCCTGGCGGGCCCCAGTCCATGGGGTCGCAGAGTTGGACACCACTGAGTGACTAACACTTTTCAAGTATGAATAAAACCAAACAACCACAATAGTTGTTGGTAGAACCTGACTTTGTCACCAATAAATATATTTTCCATACAGTTGCTGTCAATTTAAAAATATTATTTATGCTGATAATAACTTAAAAATTACAGTGGTCATTAGATTCTAGAGGTTTTTTTGTACATTAGTAAAGAAGCACATACTACCCTATCACACATTTCTTTTTTCAAATATTTTCATAACTGTTTTTTTAATACAGTTGGCTTGCTTTGCAGTCCTATGTGTCTTATGTAAAACAATTATGATGGGAGTTCCATAGACTTTGATAGACTTCTCCGACTGTTAAATGAGCTCCTGGAAGACAGAAACCCCAAGAACCCCTTCTCTTACCCCAGAGCCTACATCTCTCTTCATTTTCCCACCTAGCCTGCCTCACACACTCTTCTTCTCTGGTTCTCTCCTTTCCTAGACTATCTTAAAATGCTCACCACCACCCCCCACCACACACAGAATTCTTTTAAAAAATCTTTTATTGAAGATTCCACCACTAAATCAACTAAGGCACTGTCTGCTACTAAGGAGTACGTATATTTATAAATTTGCATGCCTCCAAATTTTTAGTCTCAAATCAACTTTAAGTATGATGGGCCAAAAGCCAGCTTATCATTCTTCTGACATGAAGAATGACACATGTATCAGAAATCCTAGAATTGCCTCACAATCGCCTGCCAGCGGGAAACCATTTCCATCAGCAAACAATGAAACAATTGGTTAAAACAAAAGAAGAAAAAGCAGTCTTATGAAACAACAGTAAACGAATCCAGAGATGGCTGTTAGACTGCCGCCAAGATTCTCTGAGGATCAGGTAACATCTTTCTCATACTAGAAAATGCAAAGAAAGACACAGTTCTCCCCCAAATCCAGACTTTGGGGCAGTCTCACGGGAATATACTTAAACAACATGCCAGACTCACAGGCATAATGGATAGGTATGGGTTTCCTCAATGAAAATAAGGCAGAGGAAGTGAGTGCTTCCTCACTGAGTATGCTGGCACAAGGCATCCATTTGTGATAGGTTAGTGTGCAATTTTGGAGAAGGAAATGGCAACCCACCCAGTGTTCTTGCCTGCAGAATCCCAGGGACGGCGGAGCCTGGTGGGCTGCCGTCTATGGGGTAGCAGAGAGTCAGACACGACTGAAGTGACTTAGCAGTGTGCAATTATAGGACGGCTTTGTCCTGATACCACAAGACCTGAGAAGATGAGGCGGAAAGAATAACTAATGTATCTCAGACTTTTAATAGTGAGTCTTATATACTGTAAAACTGTCTCTACCTCTTCAACAAGGCCATTTCTGTTAACTGTCTTTTCAAGTGAATTTTCCATTCAATACCCATAAGAATGTGAGTGCTATGGCTATAAGGGTAAAGAATCTTTTTAATAAAAAATATTTCATAGTTGATTCAACTGGGCCATGATATCATTTCTTCCTCCAGCTAGTTTAACTGCGTTTTCTGACTGTTAACAAAGAGAATCTTTGTGGTTCTGCGTTAAAAGCAGAGTGAGAAATTGTGGCCTCTTTTCTGCCCAGACACATGGGCTTGACTGGTCAATACTGCCTTCATTTCTGCTTTTCCATAATCACAGAGCTGTAGTTTGTACGTCATTGGATTGGTATTAATCAATTCCCCAAAACAGGGTGCCTTTGGAGAACAGAAGCCCTCGCAGGCGCCCTGGATTGTTATGAAAAGATTTACGAATTAGCCCAACATCTGTGAATTTTTTAAAAAAATGTTTAGGACACATAGTACAGATAATAAAGTCACAGTAAGTCAGGTACAGGCCGGCAGGCAGGCTTTTAGCTAAGGTGCTTTCGTTTCCTTCAATTCCAAAGACTGATTCCCTACATTGTCAAGGCCAGAATTCTGCTGCACTCACAGGTGAATCTGAGAGTGGGCTGTCCTACGCCTCACCCTCCACCCCAGTAAGTGACCCAACAAGGCCCACATCCACCTCAGAGCTGTGCCCCCTGATTTATAGATTCCTAACATGATAGTATAGTGTGGAGGTTCCTGCTTGAGTTAAAGATTTCTTAAAACTATACGTAAAACAAATCATTAAGCAAAGGGCACTCAGATCTATCTAATCTTGTCTGCCTCAAAAAACAGGTAGATAGGCATCCTGTAAGTATAATCACCTGAATCAGGATGTATGTAACAAGTCTCTAAAACCCTGAATCTTTGCCCCAACTTTATTTGCTCCTAATTATTCCAATTTAAGCCAATTAAAAGAAATGCAGTTACTAAGCAGGAGCTCTTCACAATTTACTAGATGAACATTTTTGTCTTCAAAGCACTTTAAAAAAAGTAGGTTCCGGACTAGACTGCTGGTGATTCTCCCACTCTATTCAGGGCTTGGTGATGAAAGCTGAGCTATTATTATAGAGCTGATTGGACAGTAAGTGATTAGAAACTCCTTCTATATATTATAGTTGCAACAAGCTACAGTTTCATGTCTTTTTTCAGTTGCGTCTAGTCTATTTGACATCTTCAGACAAAAGTGTACGCTTTTTAGAAAGATGTGCAAATTCTCTATTTCAACACAGGTAGCAAACATTTGATATAAGATCTCAAACGAGCAGAGCATAGAGTATGGTTCAAATACCTCTTCCTTTGAAAATTAATACTGAAAGGAAATTCATGAGTTTGCTAATTACATTTCTCCTCCTTTTGATATCAGGGTATTACACAGTTCTCAGAAAGGTATGCAGTTTATAACGGAGATGGATGGTAGTAAGAAAAAAATGGCACCATTTATGTAAGTTGGATGTAAATAGGAACCAAAAAACATAAAACCTCAAGGTCAGAAAGGAACTTAAAAGGTCACTTATCCCCCAAACTCCTGTTTTCTGACTAAACAAAGACTCAGATACGTAAATGCCTTATCCAAGGCCAGTTTACTGACATCCAAGGCACTAGGCACACAGATTTCCTTGGTTAATGACTGATCTTTCCATTATACCCTACTATCAATGCTCTATCAAGGGATACAGGAGTCAATCTTTCAGTCAATGATAAACATTTTAGAATGAATCACAGGTTTACCTTGCAAATTCCTTCTGAATACCGCTGAATTCTTTCCCCTACATCCAAACTAAGTCTGCTTTCAACCTACAAAATTTAGCATAACATTCTTTGACTAAGTCAAACGAACAAATTCAAACATCCTCCTACTGGCAAAAGCACCCGAGACTGACTCTTAAGGTATTGTTGTTCAGTCACTAAGTCATGTCCTACTCTTTGCAACCCCATGAACTGCAGCACGCCAGGCTTCCCTGTCCTTCACTATCTCCCTGAGTTTGCTCAAACTTGTGTCCACTGAGTCATTCAACCATCCATGCCATCCAACCATCTGTTAAATTTCAAAGGTTCTATCCCACAACAGGCCACAGCCTTCTTTCTTCCCTCCACGTTTGCAACAGAGGAAGCTCCTAAGTGGAGAAGTTCCCAATCCCATTAATAACCCAAGATGCCTGGGAACAAATCCATGCCATCACGTGGGAGAATGATTTCACTGTAGACATGTAACATCTCAGGGAGATTCAGTCAGCTGTGTTTTTAAAAATCATCAATTCTTTTTAGTGACTCAGACAAGATAAACCAGAAGAATGGTTTTCAGAGTGCTCCCCAAACCAACAGCCTTCATAATTCCTGGAACTTGTTAGAAATGTAAATTCTCCAGCCTATCCCAGACTTACTGAAACATAAACTCTGGGGGTGGGACACAACAATCTGTATTTCAATAAGCTCTCCAGGTGATTCTGAAGCAATGTTTGAGAAAAACTGAATTAGAACATTCCAAACGCTCCACTGACTTGTGCTGATGGACGGATGACCCTGGCACACAGACATGCATGTGATGGTCTCTAGTTCTCAATGCTCTCTCTACAGGGGCCCTGAAACTTGTGCAAAGCATCAAGCTTATCCAAGTTAGATCATTTTCTGGCAGCTATCTATAGCAGACGCTGCCTAAAAATGAGTCATTTTCCAAAAGTATGGAGGAGTTTTATGAAGACAGAATTTATGACTCAGTTTTCTATTGTTTAAGTGGACAACTAGTCCTAACCATTACAAATTAGATTTCGCCGGCTTTTCCCCAAAGATAGAAACTGCAACATTAAATGAAAAGGAGTGAAATAGGATATAGTGACACAAGGTCACCGTCTGCTGTGTTGTGACTTACGAGAAGTGGGCTTGATCGATGCAATTGGTTACACACGGGCTCTGCGCTATTGAAGGGGACAGTCTATCATTAAGGGCTCAGGTCCAGCACTAAGTAAGATGGAAATCTGGACTAACGATTGAGTCTCCTGGTGTTACTACTGCAGCAAAGGAAAATTGGATTAAAAAATTTATTAGTAAGAAAGATTAAAAAATGTCTGAAAAAAGGGCCTCAGAATCAATGAATGCTTCTAAGTTAAAAATAGGTAAGGACTGCAAAACACTGAGGAAAGAACCCAAAGATGATCTAGATAAATGGATAGAGACCTTTCATGTTCAGAGACTGGAAGACTTAATACAGTCGAGATGTCAATTACCAAACTGATCTATTGATCTAACATAAGCCCCATCAAAATTCCAGGAGTTTTTAGAAGTATAGACAAGCCAATAATAAACTTTATATGGAAAGGCAGAGGGGTTCAAGTAGTAAAACAATTTTGAAAAAAAAAAAAAGAAAGCTAGGGGACTCAGATTACCCAATGTCAAGACTTTCTGTATTACTAGCAAAAGGATAGACACACAGATCAATGGAACTGAGTATAATTCAGAAGTAAAGGCATGGGAATAGGATCAACTGAGTTTTGACAGAAGCACAAAGGCAATTCAATGGGAAAAGGGTAGCCTTTCCAACAAATGGTGGTAGAACAATTGGAAATCCACAACCAAACAAATGAACCTCAACATGAACTTTAACTTTATACAAAGATTAACTCAAAATGTATCACAGACTTAAAACATCAAAGTATAAAACTATTAAGAAAAAAAACCCACAAAGAGCATCTTTGTGACCTTGGGTTAGGCAAAGCGTTTTTAGGTAGGACACTGATAAAAGGAGAAAAATTGATAAACTGGACTTCATCAAAATTAAAAACTTTATGCCTCTGTTAAAGATAGTGGAAAGATAAGCTACTGACTTAAAAAATTTTGTTGATCATATGTCCAACAAAGGACTGTATCAAAATTGATAAAGAAGTCACAAAACTCAACAAGAAGAAGCCTAATTGTTAACATGGGCAAAAGATACTTAACCAAAGAGCATGTAATAAGATTAGTCATCAGGAAAATACAAAATAATAAACCACATCAACTTACTACCACTCAGCCATTTGAATGCTAAAACAAAAGCACAAAAAACAACAAAAAATTGACAATATCAAGCGATAAGGAAGAGGCAGAAGAACTAGAATTGTCATACGTTGCTGGTGGGGATGCAAAACGGTACACCCGGGAAAATTATGTAGCAGCCGCTTTCCATATATGACCCAGCAATCTCACTCTTACATACTATTAAATAACAGAGAAATAAAAAACATATTCACACAAAACCCTGTACATGAACATTCATAGCAGCACTATTCATAATGCCAACAACCAAAGGCATGTCACGTGTTCCCAAACTGCGGTATCTCCCTACAGTGGAGTGCTTCTCAGCAACAAAAGGCATGAGCCATCATTACACACGACAACACGAGTGAATCTCAGAGTGCGCCAATTAAAAGAAAGTAAAAGCCAGTCTCTGAAAGTTACTACTTCATGATTCCATTCACTTGGTATCCTGGAAAAAGCAAAACTATGGGTCAGTGCTTGTCAGTGGTTAGGAGTACGGAGAAGGTTTGATTACAAAGGAGCAGTACAAGGGAGACTTTTGGGGTGATAGAACTGTACTGTATCCTTATCATGGTGGTGATTACACAAATATATACAATTGTTAAAACTTACAGAACTTTACACTAAAAAAGTGCATTTTAATGTATATAAATTAGAGATAATAAACAGGTTTATTGGGTTAGTAGACAATATCTTATGTCCTCTGGTATGTGAGTAGATCTTAAGCAAAATAATAAATTCCTAATAGGAATCTCCTGCTTTACAAAGGTTTAGACATGTGTAAATCAAAAACCTGAAACTCAATTATTTCAGTTTACTAAAATTCACACTGGACCCAAATGTCATTTTGGTTAACTAAATTCAAGTGTAAAATTTAAAAACTCTCCCAAAGAACTTTTATTATTCTCCTAAAAACTGAGAATCAGATGGAGATATTCTAAGTGAATTTCTTCTGGGGTTCCACCAACTCCACTAATGTTTTTTGGTTGGTAGCTAACAAATTCAAGATGAGTTTGGGCAAATCACCTCTGCCCAAAGAATACTAAGAATCAGCAGGTGAATGGATGTCTAAGTCTAAATGCCAAACTCTCCTTAGTTATGTCCTTTCTTCCATGTGTGCAGCACTAACATTTTAGTGATGAATTTCTATAATAAACTAGAAGCTTTCAATTTAACCCTTACAACAGCCCATTTTCCAGGTGAGGAACAATTTTGTAATCACACAATTCAGTAAGCGATAGGTCTAACTTCTGATTATCGCTACCCAACTCTCTTCCCCAATCCTGAACGTCTCCAGTGAAGTAAAAAGAAATGCAACCTTTTCTTTCTTTAAGTTGTCCGGCTTATAACAGATTAGAGTGACAGTTCAGTTGCTCAGTCAGTCTGACTCTTTGCGACCCCATGGTCTACAAGCATGCCAGGCTTGCATGTCCATCACCAACTCCCAGAGCTTACTCAAATTCATGTCCATTGAGTCGGTGATGCCATCCAACCATCTCATCCTCTGTTGTCCCTGTCTCCTCCTGCCTTCAATCTTTCCCAGCATCAGGGTCTTTTCAAATGAGTCAGTTCTTTGCATCACGTGGCCAAAGTATTGGAGTTTCAGCTTCAGCATTAGTCCTGCCAATGAATATTCAGGACTGATTTCCTTTAGGATGGACTGGCTGGATCTCCTTGCAGTCCAAGGGACTCTCGAGAGTCTTCTCCATCACCACAGTTCAAAAGCATCAATTCTTCGGTGCTGCTGCTGCTGCTGCTAAGTCGCTTCAGTCGTGTCCGACTCTGTGCGACCCCACAGATGGCAGCCCACCACACTCCGCCGTCCCTGGGATTCTCCAGGCAAGAATACTGGAGTGGGTTGCCATTTCCTTCTCCAGTGCATGAAAGGGAAAAGTGAAAGTGAAGTCCCTCAGTCGTGTCCGACTCTTAGCGACCCCATGGACTGTAGCCTACCAGGCTCCTCCGTCCATGGGATTTTCCAGGCAAGAGTACTGGAGTGGGGTGCCATTGCCTTCTTCATTTTCTTCGGTGCTAAGCTCTCTTTATAGTCCAACTCTCACATCCATACATGACTACTGGAAAACCATAGCTTTGACTAGACAGACTTTTGTTGACAAAGTAATGTCTCTGCTTTTTAATATGCTGTCTGCTGCTGCTGCTGCTAAGTCGCTTCAGTCGTGTCTGACTCTGTGCGACCCCATAGATGGCAGCCCACCAGGCTCCGCCGTCCCTGGGATTCTCCAGGCAAGAGTACTGGAGTGGGATGCCATCGCCTTCTCCTAATATGCTGTTTAGGTTGGTCAAAACTTTTCTTCCAAGGAGCAAGCATCTTTTAATTTCATGGCTGCAGTCACCATCTGCAGTGATTTTGGAGCCCAAAAAGATAAAGTCAGTTACTGTTTCCATTGTTTCCCCATCCATTTGCCATGAAGTGATAGGACTGGATACCATAATCTTAGTTTTCAGACTTGTTGAGTTTTAAGCCAACTTTTTCACTCTCCTCTTTCACTTTCATCAAGAGGTTCTTTAGTTCTTCACTTTCTGCCATAGAGGTGGCGTCATCTGCATATCTGAGGTTATTGATATTTCTCCCAGCAATCTTGATCCCAGCTTGTGCTTCATCCAGCCCAGCATTTCTCATGATGTGCTCGGCATACAAGTTAAATAAGCAGGGTGACAATATACAGACATGACGTACTCCTTTCCCAATTTGGAACTAGTCTGTTGTTCCATGTCCAGATCTAACTGTTGCTTATTGAACTGTATACAGATTTCTCAGGAGGCAGGTCAGGTGGTCTGGTATTCCCATCTCTTGAAGAATTTTCCACAGTTTGTTGTGATCCACACAGTCAAAGGCTTCAGCGTAGTCAACAAAGCAGAAATAGGTGCTTTTCTGGAACTCTCTCGATTTTTCGATGTTCCAGCAGATGTTGGCAATTTGATCTCTAGTTCCTCTGCCTTTTCTAAAACCAGCTTGAGCATCTGGAAGTTCATGGTTCATGTATCATTAAAGCCTGGCTTGGAGGATTTTGAGCATTACTTTACTAGCGTGTGAGATGAGTGCAATTGTGTGGTAGTTTGAGCATTCTTTGGCATTGCCTTTCTTAAAGGCTGGAATGAAACCTGACCTTTTTCAGTCCTGTGGCCACTGCTAAGTCTTCCAAATTTGCTGGCATATTGAACGCAGCACTTTCACAGCATCATCTTTTAGGATTGGAAATAGCTCAACTGGAATTCCATCACCTCCACTAGCTTTGTTTGTAGTGATGCTTTCTAAGGCCCACTTGACTTTGCATTCCAGGAAGTCTGGCTCTAGGTGAGTGATCACCCCATCGTGCTTATCTGAGTCATTAAGATCTTTTTTGTATAGTTCTTCTGTGTATTCTTGCCACCTCTTCTTAATATCTTCTGCTTCTGTTACGTCCATACAATTTCTGTCCTTTATTGTGCCCATCTTTGCATGAAATGTTCCCTTGGTATCTCTAATTTTTTTGAAGAGATCTCCAGTCATTCCCATTCTATTGTTTTCCTCTATTTCTTTGCACTGATCACTGAGGAAGAGTGTAAAACCAAGTAAGTCCATTACTGCTCTTGGCAAGTTTTATCTTCTAATTATGAAATGAAGAGATGACTCCAGTTAGAAGAACTATATTTGGGGTAACAGTAAGCAAATTCAGAAGGAATATGTGAGTGTGTACTTACCTCCCTGAAATCACTTCTCATGACTGCAGCATATTTGTGCATGCATTCAGTGATATGTGAAATAAAGAAATATTCTGGAATGAAGGTATATGATATCTCTAATGTATTTCCTATATCCTTCAAGCATTAACCTGCCTCAGGGGAAAAACTTACTGTATCATCCTTGATAGATTAAACAGACCACTGAAATCATGACTGACCACCATTACTTAGTCTTCCCTGGTGGCTCAGATGGGAAAGAATCTGTCTCCCATGCGGGAGACCCGGGTTAGGAAGATCTCCTGGAGAAAGGAATGGCAACCCACTCCAGTATTCTTGCCTGGAGAATCCCATGGACAGAGGAGCCTGACAGGCTACAGTCCATGGGGTTACAAAGAGTCGGACACGACTGATGAAACCACCATCTTTCCTTGGTCTTTGGCTGCCATTTTCTCTCTCTTCTTAAAATTTACTTATTTTTAACTGAAGGATAATTGCTTCACCATGTTGTTTGGTTTCTACTACACATCAACATGAATCAGCCATAGGTAAACATGTCGCCTCTGTCTTGAACCTCCCTCCCATCTCTCACCCTGGCTGCCATTTTCTTGACCAGCTGTCTTACCAATTGTCCCCTCTTCACTCAGGAATCCCACATTCACAGAGAAAGGAGCCACTATCTCACCTCTCGCTCTCTATGGGAAAGGGCATAGGCATGCCAAGTAGCCTGGGTGGGACCTGACCAAGGATGGAACCTGCCTCCTGCAGTCAAAGGGCAGAGTCTTAACCACTGGACCACCAGAGAAGTCCTGGTATTTTTTCTTTCTTTTTTTTTTTTTAAAGAAAAAAACCAAAATACAAGGATTTACAAATGGAAGCATTCTTGTCTATTTTTAAAATATAGTATTTTCTGGCACTGGAAACAATATTTCAAGGTAAGAGAGCAAATCTTCTTGGGAAGGCAATGTGGACAAACAGAAGTGATCACATAATTTTCTTCTCTATAGAGAAACATCACTTGTGAAGGAAGCCCATTGGTAAATGTTCTAAGATCTAGTTTATAGATGTCAAACACTCAACATCTTCTATGGCTATTTTCTGCACTAGCTCAAAGCGCTGAGAATGCTATGGATAACTTTCCATCTCACGCATGTCCTCCCTCCCCAATGCCATTTCTGCAATTTGTATTTCTGTCATCCTAGAGAATTACCCCACTCCAGTACTCTTGCCTGGAGAATCCCATGGACGGAGGAGCCCGGTAGGCTAGCTACAGTCCATGGGGTCGCTAAGAGTTGGACACGACTGAAGCGACTTAGCATAGCATAGCTTAGAGAATTACGAAATAACTTTTAATTCAACTAGAATCTAATGTAGACCTTAAATTTAATGAGAGACAAACATCTTAAGCTACTTTTTTTGTTAAAGTTATGATTTTGGAGAATCAAACAAACACAATAGCCTAAAAAATATGTAGCACCTGAAACCCTAACAACCTAACCCTTTATTTCCTCAAAACAGTAAAACATATAATAAGACAACCTAATATTTTAGTAACTTTTTGGCAGCCAAATTTCATTATTGATTTATACTGAGTTTACAGTCAACTAAAATGTTAAGTCCATTTCCTACATACTATTAAACTGTATCTCCTTTTGAAAAGATTATCCCCTCTTGTTCCTCAATGGGAACATTTCTATCTCTAAATCCACTTCTTGTTCTGACTTTCCTGCTGATATCTCTCTTGACCTTTATTTTTAAACAAAACAAAAGAAAACAAAACAAAATAAGACCATTTTTCTAAAAGCACAGCACATTCACTCTTTGGAGTCCTGCCATCTAACATCTGGACAATTCTCAAGTTGAAATTCAACTTGCTGAAATGTGCTTTGCTTAAACAATCTGGAAAGCAAATAAGACACAAATGTGGTCCTATAAATGCCTACTTCTTTATCTCTCTCTCACCTCTGCCCTCAAGCAAGATTCTTCAAGCTGAACTCAAATGTTGAGGCAATAACTGAGCTACTAATAAGCCCTTCTAGCTCAGTGGTAAAGAATCTGCCGGCAATGAAGGAGACGTGGGTTCAATCCCTGGGTCAGGAAGATCCCCTGGAGAAGGAAATGGCAACCCTCTCCGGTATTGTTGCCTGGGAAATCCCATGGACATAGGAGCCTAGCAGGCTATAGTCCATGGGGTTGCAAGAGTCAGACATGACTTAGGGACAAAACAACAACCTTTTACTTGTGATAAAGAAAAAGACCTAGGAGGTTTAGATTATTGATTTTCACTCAGTTGAAAATCTTTTACTGGAATTAAGCCACAATAAGTTAAAAAAAAATTAAATTTTATCAATAGAAGAATTACTTGGCAAAGTCACAAGATTCCTTAGCTCTCAAAGAATGCAAATAGTTATTATAGCATTGTTTAAATACCATTTTTAATATTCTAATAGGAAAGATAGCAAAGGTATTCACTTATTGTGCAACAAGGATTTCTTTTAGAAAAGCATGTGGGTTGATTTTTGGTTCAAAATGTACTGATTAAGAATCGCTAATGCCAATCAAAACTCTTCATTCAAGATGTAGTAGGGCAGCCAAGAAAGTGGCTATAAATAAACAAATAAATCTGTCAGTGATCTAATACCAGTACAACACTCTCATGTCAGAAACAGCTGTTTTACTGTGATTCACATGCCTTATCGCATGGGCAATGGGCTTCTCTTTCATTACACCTAACATCAGGGCTCTGGATAAAGAGACTGGAAACACAGATACACCGAGTTCAGCTGAATGCATTCTTCCAGGGCCTACTGTATTCAAAGCACGACAGTGACTTGCAAACTGGTGGAGGGAAAACATTGTCTTTACCATCACATCGGTGTGGGGAGAGAGGCAAGTACAACACAGTGTCGAATACCAGACCATGAGAACAAATGTCAACAAAATGTTACAGTGTGCTGACAGAGCTCCCTGTTGATTTCAAGAAACAACGGCTTCTAACAAGACTTCATGGTCTACAGGCTCCTCATGCAGATAGATGATGGAGAAAGTGAGATGGCAGAGGCTCACAGAAAAAGGTGTGGGGCCCGGGGAGGGGTACGATCAGGGCGGTATTTCTGGAAGATTCATCTGATGGCAGCAGGTGGGATAGGCTGAGAGTGGGGACACCAAATGTAAGCAGCTAGCATAGCGGCAGTTGGATGAAGACAAAGTACATACGGAAAAGTTCACCAGACCAGGTGCGGGGTGAAAGACTTTGGAATGTGAAATATGACTGATGTTTTAGGACTTGGGTCAGTAATTTTAAAAATGGAGAAAATCCTGAAATTGGAGGGAAAGTCTTGAGGATTAGCTTAAAAAAGAAAAGACGATTTTTGGGAGCAGTTTCAGGTTCACAAGAAAATTAAGGGAACAGTATAGGGATTTCCCACCCCACCTCCTAGTTCCCCCTATTATTAACATTTTGCATTACAGTGGCACGTTTACTACATTTGATGAGCCAATACCGAGACATTATTATTCACTAAAGTCCACAGTTTACATTAGGGTTCACTCTTGGTGTCGCACATTTTATGAGTTTTGATAAATGTATAACACAGAGAGATTAAACCAGTCAATTTAAAGGAAATCAACCCTGAATATTCATCGGAAGGACTGATGCTGAGGCTCCAATACTTTGGCCACCTGATGCGAAGAGCCAACTCATTGGAGAAGACTCTGATGCTGGGGAAGATTGAGGGCAGGATGAGAAGGGAGTGACAGAGGATGAGATGGTTAGATAGCATCACCGACTCTATGGACATGAGTCTGAGAAAACTCTGGGAGATAGTGAAGGGCAGAGGAGACTGGTGTGTTACAGTCCATGAGGTCACAAAGAGTCGGACACAACTTAGTGACTGAACACCAACCACAAAATGTATAATGACATATATTCTCTACTAACAATATCATACAGAATAGTTTCACTGCCCTAAAAATCCTCCCTCCCTCCCCCGAGCCCTTGGCAACACTGAGCTCACTGTCTCCATAGTTTTGCCTTTTCCAGAATGCCATCTAGCTAGAATATGTAACCTTTGCAGGCTTAGCTATTTTCGAGGCTAAGTTGCCCAACAGCTTTCACTAACTTTCACTATGCAGTTAATAACTCTGTGGCTTCTTTGAAAGATGGATAGTTAATGAACTTGAGTATCACAAATCTATTGTATAAGTAATTCCTAGAATCTCCACATTACACATGCTCACTAATCTAAGTGTTTTAGTAGGCTGGAGTTTTCTTCTGTTTCAGACCATCTTCCTTATTAAGAGTGATGCTTCGATGGCAGATGACCCAAGCAGCAGAGCCTTCCCTGTCTGCTCTGATCTTGAGCAAGCTAATCTCTGGAAACTCAGGGGTTCTTAAACCCTGGTATTTTGGAAACAATACCATTCTCCTCAAAGGGCTGCTATAAGGACAGAGATAATATATCTAATATGTTTAAACAGTGCCTGATACAGAGGAAGCACTCAATAAATAGTAACTATTAAATGTTTCATGATCTCTATATAAATTTCTACCAATGAAGGAGCATTAAAACTAGCCAAGTCTATGAACTAACCAAGGCTATGAGATGGCTGGATGGCATCACTGATGCAAAGTAAATGAACTTCGGCAAACTCCAGGAAATAGTTTAGGATGCCAGGGAAGCCTGGAGTGCTGCAGTCCATGGGGTCGCAAAGAGTCAGACACGACTGGGCACAACTGAACAGCAACAACAAGGCTATAAAAGTTCAAAGGTAATATTTTATATACATAGTAAATAGCTATTAAAGGCAAAACAGTACAGTCATTACAAAAAACACTTTTCACTGAAAATTATGATTTATAGACTCTTGGTGAGCCTAAAAATCTGTGAATCACCACACCCTCAGTCCAGGTTATAATAGTGGAGAAGCATCCCAGGCTCATGATAGTTTTAATGGACCTTTTCCCTGCCTAATTTAATAGATGATATCACACACCTTAGAGTTTGGTTTCTTTAGAGGCTGACACCAAGAAGCCCAAGTTATCTCTTAAAGGTCACCAATAAAGAGTAATTAAAAGGGTTTGATGTTATGGAATGGAAAGTTAGATTCTGGAGAAGAAATGTTAGCATGTGCTTGCTCAGCAGGGAGAAGAGATGGGAACAGGAAGCTCCAGGGTTGCCTAGAGGTTTGTAAGTTTCCCTTTGATGATACAAAAGCCTTGCACAGACTGAATTCTATACTTCGAAACTGTCTTACATTCTGTGTGTTGTGGATATCCCAGAAAGTATCTCAGGGTAGGATTCAAGACTCTATGCATTAACAGAAAATTTTTTGACTAATGGCCACGTTCCACTAAAATTTCTGTCTTTAAATAGTTTGTCTTTCTAACTTGGACAGACAACGGGAATGAGAATCAGAAGAATGCATCTCCAAAGCATCCTAGGGAGGGCCTGACATGTCTTATGCTCTTGCCCCAAGCATTTCTATAAAAGAAGTACATACCAATCATCTCTATACATTCATTCGAGGTGGGCACTTAATCGCAGTTATCTACACTACGTTGGGAAAAATTTTTTTTTTTATTTTTTTAAAATTTCATTTAACATTCAATCAGGGGACTTCCTGCTGGTCCAGTGGCTAAGATCTGCATTCCCAATGCAGGGGACCCAAATTCAATCCCTAGTCAGGGAACTAGACCCCACACGGTGCTACCAAGACCCAGTGTAGCCAAATAAATAAAAATAAAGATTATAAAAATTCAATCAGGCAGAGATACATAACTAATAATGTAAATCTCTTCAATGTAAAAAATGGAGCTTTCCAAATACCATTTCCCATAATTTTAAGATACAAAAGATTGTTAGCAGCTCTCAGTGGGGAGAAAGTTTATTATTTATTCTCCTCTGTGTGTCTACCATGGGCAAAGCACTATGGATACAATTCTCGTGTACTCAACATTATAACCCTATACATTTTCTGGTGTTAATGTATAGTCTTTCTAACCATCATTGGTGATGTCTGCCCAGCTAGATTAAATATGGTCAATATTATGCTAAGACAAGCATGTGGCATTTATTGAATCTGAGATTCTTTCCGTAAAAGAGTGTAAAGAGAATTTAAAGACATACATTAAGGCCTTATACATATATATTTTTTTATATTTTAAAATACATATGCGTGTATATACATCTATACACACACACACACAATTAAACTGTTTACCAAAAGAGTTCCCTACAACTGCAAGGAGATCAGAGGGGCAGGTGGAGGGTTTCTGTTTCTGTGTTTACAGTATGTTTTAATAAATTAACAGGTACAAAAGGCATCTTGCTGGTTTGATGTCATTTTGTAGGTCTAAGCATGTTGGAAGCTTATTAATTTTCAGTGAACTGGCCCATTTTCTGGCCTGTTCTTTGTCCATATA
This sequence comes from Giraffa tippelskirchi, assembly GCF_054371585.1. Classification (NCBI taxonomy): domain Eukaryota; kingdom Metazoa; phylum Chordata; class Mammalia; order Artiodactyla; family Giraffidae; genus Giraffa; species Giraffa tippelskirchi. The sequence continues at coordinate 74,538,780 of NC_137281.1, read as the reverse complement.
ACTACTAAGCTTTTAGCTTTTTTCCTATGAATTTGTATGCATCCCACTTGGTCTTTTTTCAGTTCCAGGACTTGGTCTGTAAGCTGCTGGAGGAACTCAGAAGTCCACCCCTGTATCAGCACACCGTGCAGGCTTCCCTTTCTTCAATTCCCAACCTGTTTCCATCTTAACACAAACTGGTGCCAAGGGTAGCCCTGCCCTTGTATGCTGTGCCACTCTTCCTTCATCCCCTCTCTGGGTTGGTTTGGACCTGTGTGTGATTTCTCAAAAACCAGACACATCCAAGGTTTATTTTGATAATATCTTACATGTATAATAGAACCTGTTTTTCCCTTCCATTCTCTTCCCTACCTCTCTTTATCTCCTAATAACCCAATAAAGGTTAAGACCCTTCCTCTAAAAAAGAAGAGGCTATCTCCTCCTCAAATCCTGTTCACAGGCAAACTCCATTGTTTAGCGATGCTTAGCAGCAATGAAGAAAGGTGACTATTTATTCTGCATCTGATCTCTTCAAACAACGGTCTCTAAACTTTCTGGATCACAGACTAATACTAGTAAAAGTATCCTTAGTACACTAACTTACAAATTATATATGTACATTACAGCTTATCAGGATGATTTATAGCAGAGCTCTGGCCCCAGAATCCCTGGGTTTGACAGACTACTGCTCAACGGTTACCTTAGCAAGTTATTAAACATCTCTCCGCCCGTTTCCTTATCTGTGAAATTGAGATCATTAGGCTTTTATCAGAATTAACTATAAAGAGCTCAAAACAGTGCCTGATAGAAAGAGCAACGTAGGTGCTGTTACTGTATACTAATATTGTCTACATTTTAAAAAACAGACTATTTATTTTAGAGCAGTATTAGCTTCAAAGAAGGCACAGATTTCCAATCGGTCTCCTGTCCCAACACATGCAGTCTCCCCCGTTACCAACATTCCCCACCACACTTGTTACAGTCAATAACCCTATGTTGAGAGCTCCTGGTTGCCTGTACACACTGCTATGGATAACCAGCAAGGACCTACTGTATAGCACAGGGAACTTGGCTCAATGTTATATGGCAGTCTGGATGGGAGGGGAATTTGGGCGCGATGGATGCATTTATACATATATATGGCTGAGTCCCTTTGCTGTTCACCTGAAACTATCACAACATTGTTAACTGTCTATACCCCAATACAAAATAAAAAGCTTTTTAAGAAAAATAATCCTATGTTGACACATCATTATCATCAAAAATCCACATTTGAACTTTAGGGTTCACTCTTGGTATTGTACATCTATGGGTTTGGATAAATGTATAATGACATATATCTACCATTATAGTATCATATGACATATTTTCACTGCCCTAAAAATCCTCTGTGCTCCATCTATTCATCTCTCCTCCCCTGCCCCAACCCCTGGCAACCACTGATCTTTTTACTGCCTCCAGAGTTTTTACTTCACCAGAATGTCACATAGTTGGAATTACACAGCATCCAGACTTTCCAGACTGGTTTCTTTCACTGAGTAATATGTACTTAAGTTTCTTCCATGTCTTCTCATGACTTAATAGCTAATTTCTTTTTAGCTGGAAATACTACACTTTATACATCCACCTACTGTAGGATGTCTCGGTTGCTTCCAGGTTTTGGTCATTATAAAAAAAGCGCTGTAAATATCACCGTGCAGATTTTTGCGTAGACATAAGTTGTTAACTCGTTTAGGGAATACCAAGGAGTGGAACCGCTGGATTGTATGGTAAAAGTATGCTTAGTTTTGTAAGAAACTGTCAATCTGTCTTCCAAAGTGGCTGAACCATTTTAACTCCCAAGAGCAATGAATGGAGTTTCTGTAGCTTCACTTTCTTGCCAGCATTTGGTGGTGTCAGTGTTCCAGATTCTGGCCTTTCTTATAGGTATGCAGCGGTATCTCCTTGTTGTAATTTGTAATTCCCTGATAACACATAATGTGGAATATCTGTCTATATGTTGATTTGCTATCTACATATTTTCTTTGATGAGATGTCTGTTAAGCTCCTTGGCCTTTAAAAATTTTTTTTTCTTATCGTTGGGTTTTAAGAGTTCTTTGCATATTTTGGATGACAGTCCTTTATCAGATATGTCTTTTGCAAACAGTTTCTCCAGCTCTATGGCTTGTTTTCTCACTCTTGCCATGTCTGTTGCAAAGTAGAAACTTTTAATGTTAATTCCATGCTCAGTCATTCAGTCGTGTCCGACTCTTTGTGACACGTCCAGCTTATTTTTTTTTTTTTATTGGATCATGCCCGGGGCTTCCCTGGTGGCTCAGACGGTAAAGAATCTGCCTGCAATGCAGGAGACTTGGGTTCAATTCCTGGGTTGGGAAGACCACCTGGAGAAGGGAGTGGCTACCCACGCCAGTATTCTTGCCTGGAGATTTCCATGGATAGAGGAGCCTGGCAGGCTACAGTCCATGGGGTCACAAAGAGTTGGACACAACTGAATGGCTAAGCACAAGTGCTAAATGCTTTCACGTGCTGGGAACAAGGAATTTACTGACAGTGAACTAGATGCACTTAGACAAGGGGTGAAGATGAGAGTGGAAAAGAGATTGAGAAAGGGGAAATAAATTAATCCTTCCTCCTCCCCAAACACTAGGTCTCTTAGTTTATTTTCTTAGGGCCAAGAATGAATGAAGACCTCAGAGGTGTCTAGGAACTTGAAAACCTACAGCATTTTGGTGGATCACAGAAACCTTTGGATACTTTCTGACTTCACACTAGTTATCTGCCCACTTATGCCTGGTTGCTGGTAGTATAAACAGACTGCAAGATACTGAGTGTGTCCATTCTTAAACTTGTCAGCCTAGTACAGTGCCTGGGCTTCTGCTTACTTCACGTTTAACAAATACTAAGGAACTGCACGTGTGTGTTTCAGGATCTCACTACATAACTAATAGCAGGTCCTGGTCAAAGTGTGGAGTTGCTGGACAGAGGAGCAAGGGTAAGGAAGTGTTCATAAGGGATGGGAACAAAGTTGGGTCCAGAACAGTGCTTGGAACATAATGGTGGTCTGTGAATATTTCCTGAGTGACTAAATAGAGTCTAAAAAACTAAAACGGAGCAGAGGAAAGGAATGGAAAGCAGCTGATCAAAAGTTACAAGCCCAGAGATCAGGAATAAACCTGTGTGACTCTGGAGGACAGATCACTGAGGAAGTGAAGAAGATGAATCTGGAATGTCACTTAGGGGTTTGACAACAAAATATGCTGATCTAATTCTACAGTTTCCCAAGCTTATTATTTAATAGGATATGCTTTTTTTTAAAGAAATACCCTAAGGAAATCAGCACCTATAAAATGCAAACTCTTCAACCCTCTCCCACCGTACTCATTTATTTTATGAGAAAAAGCCCTGCTCCTTTCACCTTTTATCATCACAAGTTTATTATTAATAAAATACAACAACAGCACCTACAGGTTCCTCCTTAAGAAAGCCAATGATGAGAGCACAAAGAGCTTGTACTTGGGTGACCCCTCCAACCCTGGGGTGACTCCACACTGTGCCTTGCTCCCAAAGTGGCCTTGGTAAACTCCTTAAGCTGTTTGAGCACTGTTTTGAGGACTAAATGAGGTCACATATGTAAACTGATCGGCACCGTACCAAGCATTCATTCATTCACAAACCAAACACTTGTCAAGTGATTACCTTGAACCGGGTCTTGCTCTAGGCACTGAGCATGTACTCTGAGCAAAGACACACTCCTTATTCTGATGAAGCAGATCTTTTCTGAGAGAGCCATGCAGACCCTAAGAATTCACACAGCGGAGAAGGACCTCATATGAGCATCAAGGGAAGGTTGCTTTAAAGACATGGCCCTTAATGTGAAAGGATGGTGGGCAGTAGCCAGGAAGAGGGCACCTTAGCAACTGGGGGCTTATGTGAGGGCTCTAAGGTAGGACGGGTCCACCAAGGGACAGAGAGGACCAGTATGGCTGCGGATAAAGGGGAGGTGCTGGAGATGAGTGAGGGAGGCAAGAGTCAGATCACGATGGGTTTTCAGGACCATCTTAAGGACAGAGATTTAAGAGTCAGAACTGATGAAACACGGACACTACTGAAGAGAGAGGGAGAGGGAGACTGGGCTGTGCTGTTGAGTGGATGATTGCACGATTCATGTGCAAGAATCCTGGAGTGGGCTGCCATTTCCTACTCCAGGGGATCTTCCCAACCCAGGGACTGAACACAAGTCTCCTATGTCTCCTGCACTGGCAGGTAGGTTCTTTACCACTAATGCCACTGGGAAGTCGAAGATGACACAGAGGAGACCAAACCTGTGACTTGGCTGTTGGAGTAAAGGTTTTAGTTGGGACTTGTTACAAAGGCATGAGTTTAGAGCTGAACATTTGAAATAGTACACAGAAATCCAGAATGGTGACCAGTGACAGATCCGGGACTGAGAAGTGGCCTGGGCCAGAGATTTACATTTGAAGAGTCGTCAGGAAATCTCACCCACATCCATTTATACCACAGTGAGAAAGTACAAACTGAGGAGAGAAGAAAGCTTAGCACTGAGCCTTGAGAATTTCAGCCTTTAAATGGTGATGACACAGAGGAGCACACGAATAGTGGGAGAGAGGTAGCAGAACAGGAGTAGTAACAAAGATTAGGACGGCAAAGGGACTTTAGGGGCGGGCAACCCAAACAGGGAGGGAAAGAGCAACTAACTCCCCTGCCCTCGCTCACTTCAAAGGCACTCAGCCGAGCCTGCCCTCCGTCACCAGAATAAGACTTGTCAGAGGGAAGACAGCGGCAGAAGGCTGAGGGGATGCAAAGGTGGGCAGGACGGAGTGGGAGGAACGCATTCATGGCCTGATGCCTGAACATCATCCTGACGTGGTTTTGGTGAGGCCCGCTCCTCTGCCAGCACTCCATGCTCTCAAAGTCAAGGCCACTGCCAAAGTCAGGGCCAGCTCTGATGGTTCAGGGATTCAGCAGCACCGGGAAGGCATCAGAAAGAATCTGGCAACTCGAAATGCATCTTATGGATGCAAGAATCTAGGCAGTAGTTTCCAGAGAGCTTCAATCAACAGAAGAATGCCTGCCCCACCATGAAAGAATACCAGTCTAACTGGAAAGAAAAGCAACCCTAGAGACTTCCTGGCTTTCTAAGACTCTACGCCAACATAGGAAGGTCTGGCATCAAAAGTCAATCTGTACCACACTAAAATTAAGGAAAAAAAAAATCTAAATTAGAAAATAAAAAATTTAACAAGAAATGAAAGCCAATATGAACTTCACATTAGGTTTATCCTATTTGAGTAACCTTTCCCAAGAAAGAGAATTATCAAATTCTCCAACTTTCTAAAATAAGACAAATTATTTCCTACTTCAGACATGAAGTCAGGACACATTATTTTTATGTTGAATTAGTCTCACAAAGTTTTGAAAAAACCTATTAATATTTTAATTCAAGCATGGTTTACTAAACAGCAACTGGTTATAGCATCACTTAGGTTGGACACCCACAGTGTGAGAATTCAAACATATATACAAGTGGTGAATGCCTCCCTCCACTTGTTTTATTGTCCTCAGCAAGTGGTGGTGGCTGTTGGCTTTGAACAGCCACTTAAAGACATCCTAATCGTGTTTTGCCATTCACTGGTCCCAGGCAGTGGATTTCCATACCTCAAAAAGACACTGTGGCAAACCTGAAGGTTATGTTTATATAGATGACCAATTTATGGAGTTGAACCACAGCCGCTTCACTAAATGGAACAAGAGCCAGACCCCCACACATAAGAACTAAGTTATTTACAGGAAAATGCCTTTCTACCCACACACACAACCGTTTACGCACATTCTACTGCTCAACACCTCTTAGAGTTCACAACATATAACCAAGGATGCCACGGCGACTGTACCTGCAGAACATAAGGAGCAACCGGATCAATGCCAACTGAGCCTCTGCTCTTTCTCCTCAGAAGCAGCCCGACTTTCAAGTCAACTTTGACCTCGACGCTGTCACTGCCACAGCAACCATAGCAACCATTTCATTCTCTGGGACTCAACAAGGCAAGGTCTCCCAGGTTGTGTCATGATTACAGATACACAATTGGAGAAAACACAGCAGGAGGGCTACTCCAGACACAAAAGCTCCGACTTGACTCCACTGCAGCGTGGAGGAGGTGTGGAAGGAGCGGGGAACAGCCAGACAACCCAACATCACAGGCGCCTCCAGAGAAAAGCAGACCTTTCATAGCACTACCATTCAGATCATCAAATTCCCCTCTTTTATTCACACTTCTTGTTGAAGTTTGCCCTGGTTTGGATTTTTTCTGGCACCAGCACGCCTAAAATCTAGAGCCAGTCACCTGTGTTATTCTTGATTAGAATTAGGCAGAAATACTACATTTACTGCTTCCCTGGTGGCTCAGTGGTATAGAACTCACCTGCCAATGCAGGAGATGTGGGTTCAATCCCTGGGTCAAGAAGATCCCCTGGAGAAGGAAATGGTAACTGACTCCAGTATTCTTGCCTGGAAAACCCCATGGACAGAGGAGCCTGATAGACTATAGCCCATGGGGTCACACAGAGTTGGACATGACTTAGCAACTGAGCATGCATGCATGTGCTACATTAAATGACCAAGTCCTTAAATGTGCATTGCACTTCCAATACATAGCCAGAAGGCAGCCTAGCAGGGGTGGAAATGGCAAGCAACTTGGAAATAGACTTGGACTCAGTTCTGTTGAATCCACTACCTTGGGATTTACTTACAACATTCTGAAACTCAATTTCTTCCATGAATAAAATGAGGAACTACTGAAGCTCATAGGGTGCTGTGAAATTAAATAAGATGGATATTTAAGGCAGGGTGCCTGTCATATATTAGCCAGTAGCAATTAGGGTAAGGCTAGTCCATGATCTCTGATTACTTTAAGCTCCAAAGATAAGAAAGCAACCTAAAACGACAACAACATAGGAAAATGCTCATGATAAAGTAGGAACAAGAACACTAAGAAATAAATCAAGATTCAGGCACACAGGGGTTCAAAGATACTGGTAATGTTCTAGCTCTTCAACTGGGTGATGGGCACCCACATATTTACTATTCCTTAAAATGAGCATGTATGTACTATGTATTTTGGGGGGCAAGATATGTTTACACAAACACGTCTAGTTAAAAAAGAGAGGAAGCAAAGACATGAAAATGTATTATTTCTATAAGGTAAGGTTGTAAATGAAATTTATTTTCTTTTGCAAGCATTTCTACATTTTCTATAATAGGAAAAAGATGTTTTGTTTTGACAACGCTGCACTGAGAAGTCCTTAGCTCGAGACGCAGTCTAGCTATGGGAAGAAGACATACCCCCATTTCTCAAGCCACTGCCTCCACCAGGGAGCAAACGCAGCCACTCTCACCAGCATCTAGTCACCTCCAATTAATTAGGAGCTGTCCACATTTAGGAAGCGGAGCATGCAACAGAAGAAAGTAAAGCAAGGGCTCCCTTTTTTTTTTAAGGAAATTAATATTTGAGTTGTTACTGTGAGTTTAATGTCTCAGCAACAATTCTGCAAGGCAGCTCTTTTTATTCTTATTTTACAGGTAACTTAGAAAGTGCAAGCAACTTGTCCGTGAGTTCAGTTAGGTTAGAAAGCAGACTGCTTTGTATATCTTGATACAGTCTTATCTTGAATTTATAGCCTTTCATTAAATGTTGGTGGGCATGTGTGTACATGTGTGATGCCATGCTTTTAAAAGACTGCACACATAACATACCAGTATTAAAATTTAAAAGAGCACAGAGAATTTTATTTTCTGCAACATGTCTCAGATCTCAGGCAAAAAAAGGAGAGGGATCTTTCCTTTTAAAGGGGTTGTTTTGTTTTTAAATGAGGAAAAGAAGATCCAGATACAAGGCAACTATGCTTTTCATGTGGTTTAAGAATACATCTGCTTCAAAGTCAAGGGGTAAAGCTTCTTTCTGACTCACAGAGAGCCAGGGTGAGCACCCAGATGTTTAAATTCCAAAAGAAACATCCCTTTACATACATAGAAAAGGCTGCGACCCTCATCACAGCAGGCTATCTGCCGGTGTCATGAGATGGATTTTGAGAGTGGCTAAGAAGAGATGGCTTCTTGTGTTAGCACAGTAATGACTATGATCCATACTAGTGGCAAATTAGAATCTACGTTCCCTCCCATGTGGTCAGAACGCACATCTCTTTCCGATGCCACACTAAAACCTATCCTTACTCCATTTTTCTTTAAACAATTTGCTCATATATCTAAACAGCAAATTCAAGCATTTGCCCAAAACCCACTCCCCTAGATATGTAAAAGTACTATGTATAAGAGATAAGCAACAAGGATATACTGTACGGCACAGGGAATATAGCTATTATTTTGTAGTAACTTTAAATGGAGTATAATCTATAAAATATTAAATCACTACCTTGTATACCTGTAATAATAATAATAATTATATATATTTCATTGTAATAAAAAAATAGCCACCCGCCTCTTTTTTCTTCTCTTTTCCACTCATCATCTTGCCTTCAGAGCTTCTCATTGATATCACAGCAACTCTCCTATGTGAGGTATGACCTAGGAGCCCAGAGACCAAGTGATTCCCAGCACTAACCTTCAGAATTTACTAATATTCTCTCTCTCACTGATTTCAAACAACCAGGTCCAGTGCTTGAAGGAAGTATACCGGGTGAACCCAACAAGCATCAGAGATGTGAGAAGAGGAGCAGGGTATCAAATCCAACATAAATTATATCAATAACTACCAAGTACAGAGAGCTTACCAGGTTTAGGGACTATGTGTAAATTGTCACTGAACCCTAACAAATCTGAGAAGATAGGTTTCTACTTTCATGAGAAAACTTAGGATTTGAATTTCGGCAATAGCCCAAGGTTACAAAGTCAAAATGTGGACGAGCTGGGATTCAAACTGACTCCCTGCTATTCATCACAGTTGGTTAATAAAAGGTGTCTGACATTTGGAATAAGAAGGACTTGCCTTTGTCTGTGTATAACACCATCCTGGCAAGTCAAGTCCTTGAGCCTTGGTTTCCTTACCTGTCAAATGGACCTGGTACTATTCACTTCATCTCCACAACTTGGATGCATTCACTCAATCAAGAAAAGATATGGGGCTTCTCTGGTGGCTCAGTAGTAAGGAATTCTCCTGCCAATGCAAGAGACCTGGGATCTATCCCTGGTCAGGAAGATCCCACATGTCATGGAGCAACTAAGCCTGTGCCCCACAACTACTGAGTCTGTGCTCTGGAGCCCGGGAACTGCCACTACCGAGGCCCGTGTACCCTAGAGCCCGTGCTCCACAGCAAGAGGAGCCATCACAATGAGAGGCCCACGATTAGAGAGTAGCCCCCACTCACCACAACCAGAGAAAAGCCTGCAAAGCAGCGGAGATGCATCAGAGCCAAAAATAAATAAATTGTTTAAAATTTAAAAAAAGATATGAACACACTTCAAAAAGTTATTAAGTGCTACACAAATGTGTGGCATTAAGAGTGATGGGAATGTGTAGATACTTACTTATCCAATCCAGGGTTTTGGCAAACAGCTGGTCTAAGAGAATGCTAAGGCATCTCTCTAGTCTCTTTGAATTTGTACGCCATGGACACTCAGAATGTGTATCATGACTACGTAGTCTCTTTGTTAAGAGTTGGGAGGTTTGGTTTTTCTTCATACAAGGGCTGTGAGACAGCCCTTGACTTAACAATGCCTTGCTAAGTTTGGTCAGTCAGCCACTCAGGATATGCTAAGTGAGTGGAAGAGATAAAACATTCCAGAGTCTCCAACAGACACTAGAAGTACTGTAAAGTGGGAGCCGGTATCCCAGCTCACAGCAAGAAAAAAGTTCCAAGGTTCTTCAGAGCTTTCTATCTCTTGGTCAAGGGTGTGATCAATCACTTCTCCCCATCTTCTGGATCACAAGTGTACCTCTAAAACATCACAGCATTGCATCTGACTATAATCATCTCAAACAGCAATCTCATTAGCCTTAGGGCTTTTAGGATACCCAGAGAATTCTCAGCATTATTTATCAACATATTTCTATTTCAGAGGAGAGCTGAGTAGTCACAACAACTCTGAGCAAGTGTAAGGAGTGGGGCTTGGCAGAGGATACGGAGTACCACACTTCTCATACGAAATAGGGGAGAAGTTAAAATAAAACAAATGGCATTTTTCAATCTAGAGAACAAGTGAAAATTTAAAGCTCAGCAATGAATCGGCATGAGAAAAAGCACTGTTTATTTTCACTGAAATGAGTACTTCTCATGAAGACGGCACAAATAATAAAAGAAAGCAGTACCACAGTTTAGAAGAGATGGAGGGAAAAATCACCTTTGAAGGGATATTTCCTTTACCCACTACTTACAGAAAAGTGAGTCTTGAGTCCCTGAAAAGCTCCCCAAGTTGGATGATCTCAGATAACCAGGTTTACAAGGAAGAGAGCTGTGTCCTCAAGCTCCAAAGTGCCCAAGACAGCACTGCGGGCCTTTACCAGTTAACATTAAAGAAGCACAGTGTCACCTCACCCTGCTTTCCAATCTGTGTTAATAAGCTATGCTGCTAAGTCGCTTCAGTCGTGTCCAACTCTGTGCGACCCCACAGACGGCAGCCCACCAGGCTCCCCCGTCCCTGGGATTCTCCAGGCAAGAATACTGGAGTGGGTTGCCATTTCCTTCTCCAGTGCATGAAAGGGAAAAGTGAAAGGGAAGTCGCTCAGTCGTGTCCGACTCTTAGTGACTGTAGCCTTCCAGGCTCCTCCGTCCATGGGATTCTCCAGGCAAGAGTACTGGAGTGGGGTGCCATTGCCTTCTCCTAATAAGCTATAAGCCAATGCTTTTCTCAACCAAATCACCTCCTAAAATATTAACAGTAATTGGCCTCTGAGTTTGAAATACAACAGACATGAATGTGACCACCATTTGTGGCCGACAGACCCCCTCCACGTGATCCCCTCTCACGGTGTTCATACTTTAGATGCTAATCTCCCCATGAGCACAGGTAGGACCTGGGATTGGCTTCTAACCCCTAGAATATGCCAAAGGGGACAGACTGTCATCTTTGAGATTACACTGCTTTATGTAAGACTGCGTCTTGCGAGCAGGTTTGTGCTTTCTTCTTTCCTCTCCCCACCTGTTGGCTTTAAAGCAGCAATCTGCCATGAACCCCATGGAAACTGAGCACTGACAACTACCACGTGAGCAGGGAAGCAGATGCTTCCCTAGCTGAGCCTCCAGCTGAGAACCCAGCCCCAGTCACCATCTAGACGGCAGCTTCCAGAAACCCTAAGTACCCAGGTAAACCACGGCTGGACTTCAGACCCACAGAAACTGTTGGATGATTTGTTGTCGTTCAGCTGATCGCTCGTGTCTGACTCTTTGCGACCCCGTGGACTGCAGCACGCCAGGCTTCCCTGTTCATCACCGTCTCCGGGAGTTTGCTCAGGCTCATGTCCTTTGAGTCAGTGATGTTATCTAACCATCTCATCCTCTTCTCCTCCTGCCTTCAATCTTTCCCAGCATCAGGGTCTTTTCCAATTAGTAGGCTTTTCGCGTCAGGTGGCTAAAGTACTGGAGCTGCAGCTTCAGCATCAGTCCTTCCAGTGAATATTCAGGACTGATTTCCTTTAGGATGGACTGGTTGGATCTCCTTGCAGTCCAAGGGACCCTCAAGAGTCTTCTCCAGCACCACAGTTCAAAAGCATCGATTCTTTGGCGCTCAGCCTTCTTTATGGTCCAATTCTCACATCCATACATGACTACTGGAAAATCATAGCTGAACAAGTGTTATTTTAAGCTGCTAAGTTTAGGTAATAGAAACTGAATATACCACCACAGCAGTCATTCTTTCTACAGTGAGCAGCAACTTCTAATTAATGGTTTTCAAGTTTGGTTCTCTTGAAGGAAACGCTATGCCCCTCCTGAGGTTTCTCCTCCTAAGAAGAGCCACCTGTGCACTGAGTCACATGTGGTGCTAAGTGCGCCGTACAAACGACCCTCATGTTCCCCACAGCCAGCCTGTGAGGACAGGGACTGTGAATATACTCATCTCACAGGTGAGGAAACTGCAGGTTCAACACCCAAGGTTCCACAACAACAGCCATGAACCCAACCCAGGACCATCTGACTGAAATGTTCTTGCTCCTTCTACTGCTCCATGCCGCCTCTATTTGTTTCTGTTTTAATAACCTGTAAAATAGTATATGTTAACATTAAGGACATTTAATCAAACTGCTTTCCCTTGTTCAATCACTGGGAAGGACCTTCAAAAGAAAAGTTATCAGTAAGGCATTATAGTGATGGATATTCTATTAAGTAACTAAGACTTCCTCTCATTTCCATATACTACACTTTGTACTAAATATTTTTTCCAATTATGGAAATGCTATTGGCTTATTATAAAAATTCAAGAAATTTTGGAAGGTATCAAGAAAAACTGTAACTTCTGATCCAGCAATACATATAATTAAGAAAATTCATAGACATTTTTCTGAATACAACACATATACTAAAGATATTATTTGATATGATTCTATTTCAGTTACACAATATCATCAGACTCCACAAATTTTTAATGACCCAAAACCCCAAGATTCATCATTTCTGTTTACAACACTTAACAGTCACTTATTCCAAGTCATGCAGGTTGCTTATACTTTCTCACTTTTGCAAACAATGTGGCAACAAACATTCTTGTGAAGGAATTTGCTAACTCATAAAAATATCTGTTGTTAAATCATCCTCCCAACAGATTAAATATTATTTACACTCCCACATAAAAGATACAAATGCCTGTTTCCCTTAAGCCTAGCAGTGGTGATGAATGTTTTAATCTTTGTCAATCTGATAAGGTAAATTATAATCTGCCTTTCTTTGATTAATGAGTTTAAAAATGTTTCATACTCATGTTTTTTTTAGAATGTGAAATATCTATTAAAGTAGGCCAAAAAGAATGTTACAAGTGAATGTTCTTTCCTTATTTACTTCTTTGAAAAAGGCTCTTTATGTATTAAGGAGCTTAATACTTGACTTCCATGTTGCAATTTTCCCTCCACTCTATCTTTTCTTTCAAAATTGATGCTCAGACTTTTTTTAAAAAACCATTTTCTTAAAAAACAACCTTGTAAATATCAAGGTGCAGGACTGAAACCTAAAATAACAACTCTCCTGACTTGAGATAAAACAGAAGTTAATGGCATTTGCCTTTTGATGATGTTTGAATTTTCAGATTTACCAATCATCTCTTCCATGTGCAAGACCATTTGTCAAGTCACAAAATTTACAAGAAAATTCCCATGTGTCAGATGCACTAAGTCCTAAGTGCTGAGAAAATAGAGATGAAGACAATGACTTCCTCTTTCAAGGTTTGCACAATAATCAGTCTCATGAGAGAGACCATCTCTGAGACTGAAAGTCTGGGCAAACTTTACCTTTCCCGATGCTAAGCCATTAGAGAAGCTATCAGAAGACAAGCTTTAAAATTCTTAATCCAAGTATGATGAAAGGAACCCCAGTGGAAAATCTTCAGTGATGATCAACTAGGTCAAACACACCAGTTATGTAAGCCTCGTACCTTCAGGCGGGTGAAACTTCAGGATGCCAACCTCACCCTCAAGAAGCCGTGTGATCGAATTCTGACCACAGCCCTCAGAGAAGTGACCTTGGGAAATTCCTCAGGCACAGGCAGCTATGTCCAAATCATGTGTGACACCCTCCAGTCCCTAACGAGGTCTGACCCAGCTGACCCAGGGCCGCATGTCTATGAGGTCAGAGGCCTTCTGGCCACTGCCTTCAGCTCTGCTTAAATGAGGATGCAGGACTTGAGTCTCTCCCAGGACTTTGAAATGGAAATGGGGAGAACACTGGTGAGTTAGAAGAAGGAACTAAAGCAGGAAGAATCATAAGAGATCAAACGAGGCTGAATTAATGGCAGAGGTCTAGAATAAAAAATGAAAAACACACGTTGCCTTAGGGAAGTTAACTTAAGCTGGACATTTCCAATACCCTCCACATTCCCAAACTCTGCTCCTGCCTACTAGTCCCTGAAAGTGAAAGTGTTAGTCGCTCAGTGGTGTCCGACTCTTTGTGACCCCATGGACTGTAGCCCTCCAGGCTCCTCTGTCCATGGAATGCTCCAGACAAGAATACTGGAGTGTGTAGCCATTCCCTTCTCCAGGGGATCTTCCCAATCCAGGGATCGAACCTGGGTCTCCTACATTGCAGGCAGATTAGTTACCTTCTGAACCACCAGACCCCAACAAATTCTCCACTTAGCCCTCCAGGATCCAAGGTACCCTGAGCAATTCTGTCCCTTCAACAATAAAGAACCTGACAAATGGATCAAATGGTGTGTGCTCCACCTAATCGACTCAGGCCCTTGGAGCTACTACACAGCTCACTAGGACTTGACTATCAAAACAACTTTTATTCTCTCTATGTGAAAGCATGAAGTTCAGAACAGACCATTCATGCCAGAGGCTGGTGCCTTTGAGGATAGGTTAGAAAACCACATTTTCATTACTGCAGCCACCTCTAGGAGTTTTTTTAGATTTTTCCTCCTCATTGCCCTTCCTTGAAATTTTAAAACTATAGCTCTACTGCATACTTATTTATGTACTATGCGTATATCTGTCCTTTGGGCATTAAAAGATATTGTTGACCTCCCAAGAACCAGTGTTTATCCCCTGGATATACAAAATCCCATTGAGAACCGAGTTCTATGATAAAAAGATCTAAAAACAGCGCTTAGAAAAAAAGGAATATTCCCTGGGGAGAGAAAGCAAACCACTTCCATCATCTTCATGGAACCCTTCCAGCTGGGAATCTAAAGAGGTCCCAATTCAACTCTGGACGTTAACTGTTAGACTTTCTAATATTTCCTTCAACAGCTTTTTTTTTTTTTGGATGGAGTAGGAGGGTGTGTATTAGCATGCTAATATGTATACACATAGGAGAAAAACAGGTTAAGTGACAAAACAAAAACAAAAAAAACCCCTAAAACTCTTGTGATCGTCTTATGCAATTATTGTTTCCTCATCTTGTATTCTAGCGTATATTTATTTTTCAAAAAAAGAAGTAATGAAATGAATGGTAAGGGGCATATATAATTGGAGGGGAAACGGAAATATTCCCTAAGACATGATGGAGAACTCATCACTGTTGTCAGGAATAAGTGAAATGCAACCGGGGAACATAAGCCTGAGGAATGGAGGTGCTTACTTGCTAGCACTGTCAGATTTTGAGTGAAGTTGATTTCAGCCTTGCTAATCACAAATTCTCTATGGTGGGGCTTCCTTGGCGGCTCAGTGGTAAAGAATCTGCCTGACAATGCAGGAGACACATGTTCAATCCCTGGTCCGGGAAGATCCCACATATCACAGAACAACTAAGCCCAAGTGCCAAGACTACTGAAGCCCGCACGCCCTAGAGCCTGTGCGCCGCGAAAAGAGAAGCCACTGCAGTGAGAAGCTGCGCACTGAAGCAAAGAGCAGCCCCCACTCCCCGCAACCAGAGAAAAGCCCACCCACAACGAAGACCCAGAAGAGCCAAAAAGAAATAAATAAAATAAAGTAAAATAAAATAAATCCTCTACAGTACCACATGCTTATACCCATTTGCTGAGTAAATTTCTTTTATTTGAAAAGATGCCTTCATGTTTTTCTATAATTATTGTACATATTTCATCAAACGTTGCACTAAAAATCTCAGAGCAAAATGGGTCATTTGAAGAAAAACAAAAACTGGGTAAAACATGTAGAGAATTTAGGCTGTGACAGCATCAACTCGTCCTCCCATGGCCCAAACCCATTTAATAGGAAAAAGAAAACTAAGATTTATGTGGCATAGCAGATACATCACAATGCATTGGAAAAATACTTACTACCTTGTACTTTGTACTTGGCACTGTTCTAAGCACTTGTGATGTATCAGTTAACAAAACGAAGATGCCTGCCTTTAATCGGAGGTAGAGGGAGAACAGTGTGAAAGGGTCTGACAAAAAATAATTAGTAAGTGATGAATCCAGTTTTTTTAATATTTATTTTGGGCTGCACTGAGTCTTAGTTGCAGTGCAGGCTTAGCTACCCCGAGACATGTGGAATCTTAGTTCCTTGACCAGGGATCAAATCCGTGTCCCCTGTATTAGAAGGTGGGTTCTCAACCACTGGACTACCAGGGAAGTCCCTGATGTATCCTGTTTGAAGGCAGTTAGTGTTTATGGATAGAAAAAGGTACAGTAGGGTCAGGGGGATGGAGAGAGTCAAGGGTAGGGTTTGGGGACAGGCTGTGATTTTCAAAGGACGGTCAGGTGACCTCTGAGCAGACTTCAAGGAGGTGAGAAGTTAGCCTAGAAGTCATGTGGGGTCAGGGCATCAAGGAGAGCATCTCGGCCATTCTGAGGAACAGCCAGCAGGCCAGCGTGGTCAGAAAGGAATGAACAGCGTAGCAGGAGATCAGACCAGAGAGGTGGGGTGCCTTGTGGACAACTCTAAGGACTTTTTTATCTGAGATGGGAGCCACTGTGGGTTTTGGTGAAAAGAATAACACGATCTGACTTGTAATTTGGGCTTCCCAGCGCTAGTGGTAAAGAACCCACCTGCCAATGCAGGAGACATAAGAGATGCAAGTTTGATCCCTGGGTTGGGAAGATCCTCTGGAGGAGGGCATGGCAACCCACGCCAGTATTCTTGCCTGGATAATCCCATGGACAGAGGAGCCTGGCAGGCTACAGTCCATAAGAGTCGCAAAGAGTCGGACACGACTGAAGTGACTTAGCATGTAGCACAACTTGTAATTGAACAGGATCACCCTGGCTGCCAGGTTGAGGATGGAATATGGTGGGGACAAGAGATGAAGCAGAGAGACCAGCTAAAAAGGCCCACAGCGGAGAGCTTCAGAAAGGCTTCTGGCCGAAGCCACTATGGCAGCACACAATTGGTGTTGTTCATTTCACAGCAAACAGAGACCAAACCTACCACTTGTGATCTTAGCATCCTGCAGCCTGGCTACAGCTCCTATCAACCAGGAATAACCTATTGCCACCGGTGCATTTTCCTTTAGGCTGCCATGTCTCACTACCATGTGACAACTAAGACGTTTTTGTTTTTACACCCTCTGCCTGTGAAGGGACCCTACTTTCCTTACCTTTGAATCCCCACTGCCTGTCACACAGGACTTGGTTTTGTGAACTGAGTGGAGAGTGTGGTGTTTTCTGGGGCTGCAAAGACTATTTTAAATTAACAGTTTCCTTCCCTCCCCAAAGTCTCCCTCCCCTCTCATCACTAAAGCTGCTTCTTTCATCTTGCAGCTTCAAAACCTCCACAATGAAACACATACATTACCATATGTAAAATAGATGGCTAGTGGGAAGCTGCTGTATAACATGGGAGCTCAACCCAGTGAGCTCAAGCTGGTGCTCCGTGACAACCTGGGCGGGGGGGGATGGGGCGTGGGCGGGAGGGAGATTCAAGGAGGAGGGAATCATGTACCCTTATGGCTGATTCACGATGTTGTACAGCAGAAAACAACACAACATTGCAAAACAATTAAAATTAATTTAAAATTTTTAATGTAAAAATTAAAATTAAATTTTGAAAACAAAGGTGAAAGTGAAGTCGCTCAGTCATGTATGACTCTTTGCGACCCCATGGACTGTAGTCCACCAGCCTCCTCCATCCATAGGATTCTCCAGGCAAGAATACTGGGGTGGGTTGCCATCTCATTCTCCAGGGGATCTTCCTGACCCAGGGGTTGAACCCAGGTCTCCCGCATTGCAGGCAGACTCTACCATCTGAGCCACCAGGGAATTCCAAAATTAAATCTTAAATTTCTCCAATAAAAAAAAAACAAAACAAAAAACCATCACACACACCTCTATGCAGCAGGATAACATGGAAACATCTCAGCCTAGCAGTCAAGGCTCTCTAGGACAGGCTTCTTGCAGACCTTATCCCTTCCCTCCACTACTAATTCTAGAACAGGAAATCTCGGCTCCAACCTTTTGCCCAAATTACCTTGCCCTTTCTCAGTGCTAATCTCTTCCTTGTGCACCTCCCTCTCCTCCCCTCTGGTGTAAAAATATCCTATTCACCAAGGCAGGACCCCAGTATCATACTTTCACACTCAGACCTCTGCTACTGAGGTGACCTCTGCTACTGAGGTGACCGCTCCTACCTTGCCCTCCGGGGATAGGACAGGAGGCAGGAGCCACTCCCAGGGCACACACACAGGAGACAGCATGCCTGCACGCAGTCCCCAGGGCCAGGTGACCCTGACTCCCTTCACAGCACGGCAGCCTTCTCCCAGGAAAGGCCTGATTCCCAAATGCCATTTCATACTTCCCTGAATCCCTTATCACAGCTCAATAGATTCCCACGGTGGGTATATCTCCGCAACCTGCTCTTCTGAGGTTCTTCCTCCGGTGATGAACGGGGCTGGGTCTGACTGCAGACTTCACCCTGCGTGAGTTGCAGGGGCCACAGGAGTGGGGAGGGCTGGCCGGGGACGAGCCCACAGGGACAGCCCAGGGCAGGAAGGGTGAGAAAAGTGCAGCAGGTGTTCCAGGAGTCGTCGAGGAGGCAGGAAAGGAAAACAAGGGTAAAGGTGGGGACCCAACTCAAAAGTCCTAAGGGAGGTATCAGCATTCGTGTTGCAAGAAGGATGGGGAGGGACACCCAGGCAGAGGGAACAGTGTGTTTAGAGATGGACAAAATAGGCAGAGGACACCAGGAGCTCTCTTTGCCTGGAGGTAGGAGGCACAGGGCAGAGGAGGAAAGGGGTGAACCATCCAAGGGAATCGTATGTATTGACAGGAGTTGAAGGCTCGAGGGCCTTTCAGGAGAGAGAGCCAAGGTAAGGAAAGAGGAGCAACACTCTTCCAGTCTTGGGATCATGCATGACCTCTCAGAGAGAGGAAAAGCTCTAGGAAACTGTGACACTGCGACCAACTCGACTTCATCCAACTCACAGAAACTGTATTATATTGAATTGTTTCACAAAGGAAATATGAGGGAAAAAAATTATCTTCCCTAGTCTCTCCCATTATATTCCATCTAACAAAACTTTCTGAGGTTTAGCAAACAAAAACACCCAGATTCAGCACTGACCTCTCCAGGAAGCAGGAAAACAACACGGGTGGTTTTCTCACGTCTGTGCAAACATGACATACAACACATTAGAGAGAAAGCAAACTGTGAGCAAGTACAGAAGTGAGATGATTTTTAAAGCACATACTAGTCACACCATACTCACTACTGTGTAAATACGTGGTAATGCCACCAGAAGTTTCCAACTGAAAAACCCAAGGTCTTGAAAAGAGAAAAATCTCAGATGCTATGTTTCCTAAATGTCATATTCCTTTCGCTGGGCTTTTTCCTTTCAGGGGTGCTAAGGAATACACTTAATTTTTCTTTATTTTTTTGGCTGCACCAAGCAGAATGGGGGCTCTTAGTTCCCCAACTAGGAATTGAATGCCCACTCCCTGCAGTGGAAGTGTGGAGTCTTAACCACCGGGCCACCAGAGAAGTCCCTGAATCTACTTTTAAGCTTATTCCTTTAAAGAAAAATGCTCAGGGCTGTTGTAACACTGTTTGGTCCTAGAGCTTCTTAATGTGATCCATGCATCTTAAATATTTTCTGCCACAAAGATCCAACACTATTTTTCAAACAGAATGGCCTGCTTGAAAGTCAGAATAGGAATAAAGTAGTATTCAGTAGGAAAGTTTTAAAAGGACCTAAAATATATACAGTGCCTTTGGGCTATTATAACAACAACAACAAAACTGCTTTTATTGTACAGCCTCTTTCATGCCTGAGGCCAGATTTTGGGTCACTTGAGTGGTACTCTGAGGTCTTACGCGGCCATTATTGAATCTTTCATTCCCTTCATGTCCACCTCACTGCTTACGAATCCTAATGCTCCCTAAAAGCACTCCAAATGCAGGACATTAAGTTCCACAGCACTAATTTTAGATTTAAATCCCTACTTGATAAATGTTTTAATGCATTCCACGGTGACGGCAGCTTATTAACCCAGGAATTAAAGGCAGATACAAAATCAACTTTTCTCCCTCAAATTACCAACAATCCCACAATGGTAAAATTTCTGACAATATTTTATCTTGTTAGAGATACAAAACTCTAATAGTGCACCAGAGCTGCCTAAATCAATCATCTTCAATCTTACTGTGTATTTTAAAAAAAGAGATGTGGGGAGAAATTTTTTCCTCTTCAATGTTTGCAGTATAAAACTTGCTTTCTTTTTGGGAATTCTAGAAGAAAGAGAATGAGTATAAGGGAATTTACATTTCAATGAATGCAGCTTAGAGTGAATTGTTATTTTTCAAGCAGTCCGCTAAAGTTTAAGGCACATAGCAGAAAGACTAAGATGGACTGCCAACAAAGCTGCCTTCGAATGGGATATGAAGAGCTGAGAAGTGTCCTTGCAGCCTCATTTCACAGTGACTCATCTTGAAGGTGCGTGGGGCAGAGTGTTGGGTGTATACGTGGCATGTCCGTGGTACATGCCCGTGGACGGGAGGAGGGGTGATAAGAGCTGTGAGATAGAGGGCTCAGAAATAATTCTCCTGGAAACAATAGCTTGATTTAACGTCTAACAGCTCAACCAAACTTTTTCAAGGTAGGGTATTATTTTCAGAAATTATACGTGGAAGAGGCTGGAGAAAAATGTGAAAGGACGTCTCAACTGGCAAAAGATGCTTTCCTACTAAGAGTTACTTCTTGACCTGCAAGTGGCAGAAAACAACACGGAAGGCTGACAGACAAAACTGCAGAGTTTAAACCAGCAGACAGAGCAGGCATCACTCCCAGAGAGGACTGTGTGATGTCGGAACGGAGGGGTCTTTCTTTACCAGAACAGCTTATCGAGAGGTCAAACTGTTCAGACGTGGGTTTCTCGAAGTCTGCTACTAAGAGGCAAAGATGGGGGGCAGATGAAGCTGTATGGATGAGGCCCAAGCTGAAAAGGAGCTTCAGACACCATGGAAGAGTGAGGAGAGGAAGCCCGGCCTCACGTCTTGGGGTCACTCTTGTCCAGTCATGTGACCTTGAAGGCCGGCAGAACCTCTCAGCATCAGTTCCTAACTGAAGTGAGGAATGACACCCACGTCACAGGATTGCCAGGACTGGACGTCACAGTGGCTGTAGAAGCCTAGCCGGGTGCCTGGCCTTTCGAGGTCTGTGCTGTTTATTAGTTCCTGGCTGTTCTTCCCAAACCCACACACCACTGGAAACAGACTGCCTCTGGTTTTGAGGCTAACAGATGGCTAATCTTACTAATATAGGCTGATGGATTAGTCTGGCATTGCAGGGCAAGGGCAAACCTACAACCTCTTCCTCTGAGGCAATTGGTCCTTTGTCCCTTCACACCTCCCTTACGGAGGCAAAAACCTCATCAAACTGTTCCCCTAAATGACTTTTATACAAATAAAATGGATTCCAGAAAGATGAATTACCGAATCTCAGTTTCTCTTCCCTTGCCCTAAATTGGAATATTTTTCAGACCAGCTTCTTTCAGGAAGTTGACCCTTTATTGTGATTCAGAACCTGAGACTCCTTTGTAGAGCGATTATCAAGTTAAAGCCTACCCTACCTCCTTAGGCCAGTCTTAAGACATAGGTGCTCCTTTAGATTTCTTCTGAGGTTCTCAATCATCGATTCTTAAAAAGAATATTCAGTCTGGACTTCCCTGGTGGTCCAGTGGTTGGGACTCCGTGCCTCCAATGCAGGGTGTGAGGTTCGATCTCTGGTCAGGGAACTAAGATCCCGCATGCCTCATGGCACAGCCAAAACAAGGTTTTTTTTAATTAATTAATTAAAAAAAAAAGAATGCTCAGTTTATAAGAGTAAAGGCTTGACCTTAGCTGTGATTAACAGACACAAGCAACCAGTGTCATGGATAGTTTGATACTGAAAAGTAAACACATTACTCACTACCAAGAATTTCTCCTTCCTTTCACCTCACATTTATAGTAATTTAAATGGGATGAGGAACTGACAAGCATTGGACACAAAGTCTCTGAGGAAACTGTGTACAAACTGCTAGAGCTGTTTTATATCCGCTGTCACTTTCGGTCCTCACAGCAGTCCTGCGACATAGCTGTTAATCCCCACTTCAGTGGCTCAGACGGTAAGGAATCTGCCTGCAATGCAGGAGATCCCAGTATTCTGGCTTGGAGAATTCCATGGACAGAGGAGCTCAGCGGGCTACAGTCCATGGGGTCACAAAGAGTCAGCCATGACTGAGCAACTTTCACTTTCAGTTAGGAAACTGTTAAGAGGGTTGGTCATCCTTCAAGGTGGCATGGCCAGAGAAGGGTGACTCCCAGAAGTGAGGCTGGGCTCCTGTCTCCTTGCAGCTTCACCCTGCCCTTAATTCCTGCAACAGCTTCCTCCCTTCTAGACTCAGAACAGGCGGATCCAGTGCCTGGCAAATGGCCACCCCCTCCCCCCGCCCCCGACGACCCCAGCCCAGTTTCCCCATTCCCAGCCCTTGTACACAAGGGACAATCCTGAACTTTCTGGGAGTTGCGAGTCCATACACTTAATTCCTGAAAAGGAGGGAATTATGAATAACCAAGATTCTTGTGACCACATCACTTGAGTCCCTTTCTCTGTGCATAGCTGCCATCTCCTTACGGGATACTTGTGACTGCATTTAGGGCTGACACAAACGAGCCAGGAACATCTCTCATCTCAACATCCTTAATTTAATCACATTTGGTTTACAACCAAGACCCTTTTCTGAATAACATGACATGTATAGATTCCAGGAATTAGGACCTGATATCTTTGAGAGCCATTATTCAGCCCACTGCACACCCATACTAACCAATGATTTAAAACATTATTCAAAGAAAAAAATGTTTTTAGCAGTTAAAAGTAAAATTCACCTAAAGATAACACAGTACAAGTGAAGAAATGCTTGCAAACTATTCTCATCTCTAGCTCACAGCTTCTCCAAATTCTCTATCTTCCCAACATCTTAACGAGGGCAAATTTCACCCTTATTTCACAGATCAGCAGCCAAGTGAATGCTGAAGACTCAGGGATCCGCATAGCACCCTCTTATGTCTGTACATCCAGATGACAAGTGTTTCAACTGACATTTTTGACTGAAATATAAGAAGGTTGGATTGGTGATACTTTAACAGAGAACAAAGTCGTGCATATAAATCAACGCAGGGAAGCTAAATGAGCTCTCTTTTGTTGTAAGAACATAAGCTAACTGAAGAATCGCTTGTTTTAGCTCACAGCATTCTCTGAGGACTAAATGAACCATAAAGCTCTTTACAACCTGCAGTTATTACATCCAAGTGACCCAGGCCTGCTCTGTTTTTCCACCCTAAGGAAGCCAGCGGTGAGGGTGACTGTAACATGCGAGGCGGTTGGTTAACGGGCATCTCATTGGCTCATCTCTCTCTCTCAGTTATGTGAATGGCACACCAAGCATGAACCTACCCTTACCAGCCATCAATTTTTAAACTTCCAAGTACGAGTCAGATTTTAAAAGCACGCTTTTTGATAAAAGCACACTGATCTTGCAAGTCTTCAGACTAGTTTAGGCCACCCTGTTCATACTTAGCCCCTTCAATCATCCCTTCATTTAAATCATCTGGTCAGTGAGCTCTGAGAGGGCGTGCTGTGCACACAACACCCAGCATCAGCCCTGGTGCCTGGAGGCACAAAGCGTGATCAGGCAGAGCTAACTGCCTACCTAATACCTATCTGTCCCCTTGTTCAACAACAACACTCGACAGTAAGTCCCCTACATACGAGCCTTCAAATTGCGAACTTTCACAGATGCGCATGTGCCTTACACCCACATCAAGCTCGAGCCGAGCTGCAGCTGGCCCTCCGTCTCCGATTGCTGACCGTCCTTCAGCTCCACCATCCTCTCCACCCTCCAATCAGTAACTCTGCTTGCCTGTTCACTTGACGCCAGCCCCTGTACGCCAGCTGTTGTACTGTACTACTGTGCTTTCCAAGGTTCTGTACTGTAAAATTTAAAAAGTTTTACTTTGTTGTGTTTTTTAATGTATTATTTATGTGAAAAGTATTACAAACCCATTACAGTACAGTACTATACAGTTGATTACCTTAGTTGGGTACCTCAGCCAACTTTGTCGGACTTACGAATATGCTCTCAGAATGGCACTGGTCCGCGTATAGGGGACTTACTGTAGTTTTTAAATGAGCACAATGCTACTGAGAATCAAGGATACATTTTCCAGTCAAGATTACTGTTAGGTTTCCAGCCATCACAGGTATACACCACATATAAACACATGATGTTCATTACTGTAAAAACATACTGCCCTACCTCCATTCTAAGTTGCTTCCTTATCTCTTGGCTTACCTCAACAAAACTCACAAAGGAGAGGAAATCAGGATTTTCACCTGATTTCCCTTCAATTCGCCTGCAATCGCTACACAGAGTTCAGTTGAAGAGCGTGAGATTCCTTCTGACCCTACAGAAGGGAGAGGTCCTGTCCTCAGCTCTCTAACCCAGAAGCACAGAAAGCGCACCACCCTGCCTGAGTGCCACACGCAAAGCTGAGAGGAGGGCTGGAGTCGGGCACGGAGAAGTGGGAGGTGGGAGACGGTCACGCGATGGAGGCTAGCAATTCTAACCCTACAACAGCCATGCACAACATCCTCACTTTCAGATCTACACATGGGTACATAAATAAAAGACAGCCCTAATTAATACATGACATCAATATTAGAAAGTTAAACCTTTGTCTGAGAATGAAACTAACTGCCCTGTCTTCCAACTGACAATACTAAATATAAACACACACGCATATACACACCAGTCATGGTGAATAAAAACAGCACCACTGTATTCATGGTCCTTAGAACAGTGTTTGGTACAGAGTAAGCACTCAGTAAGATAAAACCTCGTGACTAATTAAAAAATTAAACATCTTGTATTCCAGATAGCTTTCAGGTTAAATGATTACCAGCCTGATAGTGAGAAAATGTGCTTGAGACCTGTACGAGAAGGAAAAACAATGAACAGAAGGGAACAGCTCCCTTATCACTTATAACTGAGCTTGTAATGGTGGTTACAGTGGCAAAATAGCATATTACTTTGGAGGAAGTTTAAATTCAGTCATCTTTTATATGATATTCATATATATCATCAGCTTCTTTTAAATGGGTGTTTGTCACTTCTAATGCTATGATAACATTCGTTCTAGTAAGGGAATGTCTGTTTAAAAAAAAACAAACTGACTTGTAATACTCTTCTGTACTGTCAAGACCAGTAATACATCAAAATTTCAGATAATTGGCAAATATTCATTTAGGAAATTTTCACCTGATCATTTGATAGGTGTTCAGCAATACTTAGCCAAAGATAAATAGAAGCATCTAATATTCTGAAAACTGAGCCACAGGGGGAAAATATGAGTTTATCTCAACATAAAGCACTGTACTGATATAAGCCTGAGATATAACTAAGGTAAGCTGGTCTTTCATGGGTAAAATCCTATGGAGGGAGATAAATTGGGCTGAGTTGTAAATCTACGTTTCATAGACCTGAGCAGAATCTAAACTGATACTACTCCTGTATAAGACGGACATGTTGTAATCATATGAGACTTATTTAAAAGATAGCTAAAAACTCCCATGATAAGCTATTCAAATTATAGATCTTTTGTATTTCTAGTCCTTATCAACTTTTTCCATGAAGATTCAGCAGAATGTCTTTATTCCAAAGCTAATTCTTCCTCCTTGTTTAAAAGCAATCCACCCTTCAAGTGTATCGCTCTTTTCATTAGTACACATTCTCAATTGCTCCAAAGTTACCATAGCAACCATTGCTACTTTGGCCTTGTGTAGATTTTTGAGAGGAAAAAACAATGAGACTAAATATTAGGGACCAGACCTCCCTGGCTGTCCAGTGGTTAACGCTCCATGTTCCCAGTGCAGGCGGCACAAGTTTGATCCTTGGTCTGGGAATTAAGATCCTGTATGCCTCAAGGTGTGGCCAAAATAATAATGATAAATATTAAGGGCCAAATTTTCATAAAAATATTATACCACCAAAGATTCAAACCAGAAGAAGTGTATATCCTGGAAGAAACATTGATAAATCTTCCCGTTTAGGCTTGAGAAACTCAAAATTAAGATTTTCAAGGTTGGTAGTGCTTTAATCACTCAGTCAACGTCTGACTCTTTGCAACCCCATGGATTGTAGCCCGCCAGGCTCCTCTGTCCATGGGATTTCCCAGGCAAGTATACTGGAGTGGGTTGCCATTTCCTTTTGCAAGGGATCTTCCCCAATCAGGGATTGAACCTGAGTCTCCTGCAATACAGTCAGTCTCCTGCAATACAGTCAGTCTCCTGCACTGCAGGAGGATTCTTTACCTACTGAGCCACCTGTGAAGTCAGATGATATTTAACATACTCAAAGTACATTTTACAGATTCAAGGTTAAAATGTACTTCAAGTGTGCTAATTATCTAAAACACAAATGGAAAAGATCAGCCTCCCGCATGGCCCAATTCAGAAGATACAGAGAACAGAAGGTGCTCTGTAGTGCACACCTGTTGTCTCACTGGAGAAAAGACCAGTTGAGCAGAAGCCAAAGAGGACAGGGAGGTGCTCAGGGCTAAGGGGTCCACCCAGAGCTGTTCTGACACCCAACTCTGCCCATTTCTCCTCTGACCATAAAGGTAGAGGAAACAGTCAACCCCCAGTGGGTACCTGTATTACACCGAGAACTGATTTCTGTAAAAACTCCAAACACTAGGACACCACTCAGGGCTTTAAGAACTAACCAAATGCAAATGCTAATACTATAGTCTTTACTACATGGAAAACTCTAAGATTTGTTTACTCCTTAATGCAACTAAACTGTAGCAGAAGAAGTATTCTTTCCTTACCACACCACAGGGAATCAGAACCTACCGCCAATGGAAAAGCATTTCAAAGCTACTCCAGAGAGGGTTTTGTTGTAGACAGGGTTTTATTGCACGTCTCTGTGTGCATTTATTTGATAAATCTTTACACATCAAAAGGGCTCAAAATACTCCACAAAAAGATACTTACACAGGAAACACCGTCATCTGGAGAACTGGGTTCTGAACTGGGCTCTGAAAATTAGTTTTCTTGCCCCTTTGACCATCAGCATTCTACCTTACAATGCTAAAGGAAAGGCAGGTGCCGGGAGCCAGCTCACGAGATCCCACCCATGACAGAGTCATGAGGTAGAGGGCTGACTGAGCACGGCTTCTCAGCCCTCAGGGATTCTCGGAAGGCTGCCTCAGCACTCACCTTAAAGATGATATCTGTCTTTCTGATGTTTGCTACAATAAACCTCTTCTTATTTTCTGTGACTTAGAAAAAAGGCTTTTCCTGATTCTCTTCTAAAATAGATCAATCTGAAATCTCAATCGACAAGGCCCCTGAATGGTAGCACCCTAAATAAAATTATCTGGGATATAAAATATGCTAATCTAAATTCCTCTTGCTAGCATATTGGTTTGTTTAATAAATGTACCTGTGCCTTTGGAGCTAATGTGCTTGACTGCCCCTTAACAACAGAACAGCATTGAGAGCCTCCACACAGAAAGCCCCAATGGGCACAGAGCCCTTTGTAGGAAAGAAAGGCTTGTTAGAAAATATAAGAAATGTTGCTTTATAAAACTGTAACTTAGTCTATACTTACTCATTATGCCTTTTCTACTCTTAACGTATTTAGCCTATATAATGAAAACATAGCAATTAGAGATTTGTATAAATAAAAGTTTAGCTTTAATACAAATAATAAGACAATCATTAATTCAGCTGGTGATTTTGCTAAGAACTGACCTTTGTGCTACATTGTTTCAGCTTGCTGTACTATGACTTTATGGAACCACATTCTTTTCTGTTAAGCTCAAGGCATAGAGTAAATTACCGAAAACGGGTTTTACCTTGAAACTTTCTATTAATGAATTCTTTCCTGCTGTGCCTGATACAAAAGTGTCCTGGCTGATCAACCCTTATCAATAAAAGAGTCACAAGATGTTAGCAGGCCTCTGGGCCAGAAGATGATGTAAACAATTTTAAACCTTTTATAACTCAGAAACACAAACAGTGTTCTGGTTCCGATATGGATCAAAAACTGCTGATCCATCGAGCTGATCTGGCATGACTCTATACTTTACATTTGTTTCTATGTACCACTAAAAATATAAAAGCTGTCTTAAAAACAACAAAGTCAGAAGACACTTGGAAACTCCGAGACTCGCTGTGCCTTCTCATTTGTATCGCCGACGCCGTCCATCCTGAGGGAACCCCTGGACCTGCTGGAGCTGGACTCCGGCAGGCAGGGATCCAAACAATTTTTAACAATTTAAGAGCATAGGACTTCCCTTATGGTCCAATGGCTGAGACTCCATGCTCGCATCGTAGGGGGCCCAAGTTCCACCCCTAGTCAGGGAATTAGATTCTTCATGCTACCACTTAAAGATTCCACGTGCTGCAACTAAGACTCAGTGCAGCTAAACAAATATTAAAACAAAAATTAAGAGCACTTTATAAGCCTGATACATGGATCCACTGCTTCACAGAGTGGAGTAGAAGAGATGCCTACCAAGGGAGAAGGGAGAATACTCTGGAAAGGAACGAATGTGCAGAGCTCAGAATTGGGAAGGAAAGCATCAAGCAGAGGGAGGGAGACCAGTTAGCGCTCAAGTCACCCCTCCCCACCGGAGGGGCTTTCCAGAGCCAGGCTGACACCAGCCCCTCCCACATCTGTAATGACAGCTGGGCTAGATTATTCCTATCAACCAAGGACATGTTGGCACCTGGCTGAAGCAACGCCCTGAAGCCTTCATAGCACATGAAATTACATGCTCTTCAGCTTTCTCTTTCTTTTAAAATAAGCTTACATTTAGGTTTTAAAGCAAGAAACCAACCAATGGAATACCTGGAGTTGGAGCTGGAAGTCCTTTTAACCACCACACCTTCGACAAGAATCCACTGGAAACCAGGTGTCCCACAGAGTGACGGAATAAGTAACCGCAACCAACCAGATGGCCTCTGCCCTCAAAGAACTTGCACCCTGACACCCCAGAGTCAGGCAGGCATCTCCCCTCCCCTCACACTGAAGCTCCCAGGGACTTTAATTAAGTAACCACAGCACCAAAGCATTTATTATTATTATTCCCTTGATCCTTGCCTATCCTGTGGCTCCTTCTGGCAGGCTTCTGAGGGGCTAAGGAGTTATCTATCTGGAGTCTTCTGCCTAACTCCTCAATTCCGCTTGGCAGGTAGGGGGTGGGAGTTGAGGTGGAGAAGAGGCATTGGCACAAGCATAAGAGGATATTAAGACAGGGGCCTGAGAAGAGAGAGGCACACCTGTCACTATCTACAGGGCTGAAGCTGAGACTCCAATACTTTGGCCACCTGATTCAAAGAACTGATTCACTGAAAAAGACCCTGATGCTGGGAAAAATTGAAGGCGGGAGAAGAAGGGGACGACAAACGATGAGATGGTTGGATGGCATCACTGACTCAATGGACATGGGTTTGGGTGGGCTCTGGGAGTTGGTGATGGACAGGGAGGCCTGACGTGCTGCAGTCCATGGGGTCGCAAAGAGTCAGACACGACTGAACAACTGCACTGATACTGATACAGGGCAGTAGGGACGCTGAGCCTAAATGAGCTTGATTTCAGAAAAGATACCGTCCTGCTACACTGCTCCAGGTGGCCAGGAGGAAACATGCAGCCTTTTATATGCACCTGACCTGAAGAAGTCTGGTTTCCCTGCTGCCCAAGTTACCTATAGAAAGTGAAAGCGTTAGTCGCTCAGTCCTGTCTGAGTCTTTCAA
Source organism: Giraffa tippelskirchi (assembly GCF_054371585.1). Taxonomy (NCBI): domain Eukaryota; kingdom Metazoa; phylum Chordata; class Mammalia; order Artiodactyla; family Giraffidae; genus Giraffa; species Giraffa tippelskirchi. The sequence goes on along the minus strand of NC_137281.1, from coordinate 74,508,921 downwards.
CCTCATGGACTGGAGCCTCCCAGGCTCCTCTGTCCATGGGATTCTCCAGGCAAGAGTCCTGGAAAGGGTTGCCACGCGCTTCTCCAGGGGATCTTCCCGACCCAAGGATCGAACCCGGGTCTCCCGCATGGCAGGCAGATTCTTTACCGTCTGAGCCACCAGATGGTGACTAACTCCCAGCTCAGCCCAAGGTGGCAGGTCAAAGCGCAACACTTTCTAACTACCCTATCTTTCCAGCTGAAGATGATATTTCTCATAAGAATGATATTTAAAAACTGGATTTGCTCTGCCAACATCAGTATTTCCTCAATGGATGCTTTACTGCAAAAAGGTATAATTCACCAGATGTATATTTCCAGGTTTAAAAAGCACTTTCCTAGTCTCCCTCTGCTATAAAAGAGGGGCCTGTATGTGGTACTGAAAAGACTGTTTACAGAAGGTAGATTCCACTGTGAGGCTGTCCAGACATACTCAACCATCCCCACATCAACCTATCCCACCTCTATTTATGCTAGATAGGAAATAAATCTGCAAACAGCATCAAAAAAAGCAGCTGAAGGCACACATTCTTAGACTAATTAAGTTGGGATGCCTGATTCACAGCTGTTCCTACTCTTGAAAATGTTTTATAATAAACAGTGGCATTTAAGAGGTACTTTGTTCCATGTTTCAACACTTTATAACTTACACCAATACAGTGCTTGACTTTCAGCCTGCTTTTCCCATCGTAACACTATGATGTAGGTGTGACTGGTAGCCTGGACCCACTTCACAAATAAGGAGCCTGAGACACTGAGACTGTGCTTTGCTCAAGCTCACTCAGGTGCTAAGAGAACCAGGACTAATGAAAAGCAATTAACTCTGGTTCATACACTGAGAAGAACAAAGTCAGCATGTCACCTCCACAAATGACTTTCAGCTGAGGCCAAATTAAACATTAAGTCCGCTCATTTTAGTTAGCTAATGCTGCTCTAACTAAGAGACTATTTTCTTTTGCTTCTGCAGCTATACACAATGACTTCTCCTGTTAAAAAAAAAAAATTTAGAAAATGTTGGCCTGGATAGAAAGAGAGCATCCTTCCTGGCCTTTTTAACAGTAGAGACTTTGTTTCTATTTCCAGGTATTAAAATATCAATATTGGGCCTATTTCCTTCTCCTGCATGCTTCTTTTAACCTCTACCTCCTCCCTCCATCACCATCCTTGTAATATTAAGCATTGTGGACAGGTCTTAATTTAACTCTTGAGTCTAAAAATAAGGTGGCCAATTTTTGTTACACTCCATCATTAAGTTCTTCATTAAGTAAGAGATAAGGACAAAAGTACCATGGATTTGCTGCCAACAGAGAGGCCTGTTGACTAACAGGTGACTTTCCAATCACCACCTTATCAGTATCCATCTTGGTTACTTAACATCATGGGCAAAGCAAGAGACTGGTAGAAGCAGAGGCTGAAGTGAAGGGGCTGGTACATCACCCTTCCTCCTCCACAAGCTCTCCCCCTCACAGCTGTTGTGATATTATCCACTCACTCTGGGAAAAGGTGAGGCAGCTACATTGGGGCTAAAAACACCAAAAAAGGAGAATTTGTCCCATGCCGCTAAGTATTCTCATAAGTATCCCGACAAGTTCATTGCTGCTCTAAATGTGAATATGGGTTTGCAACAAAATGGAGGGATGTGGAGGTAAAATAAGCCAGACAGAGAAAGACCAATACTGCATGATATCACTTATATGTGGAATCTAAAAAAAAAAATATATATATATATATATACACACACACACAACAAACTAGTGAATCTAACAAAAAAAGGACACTTGCAGATAACGAGGACAAACTAGTGATTAAGGGAAGAGAGGCAAGATAGGGGTAGGCCATTCAGTTCAGTTCAGTTGCTCAGTCATGTCCGACTCTTTGCGACCCCATGAATTGCAGCATGCCAGGCCTCTCTGTCCATCACCAACTCCCGGAGTCCACCCAAACCCATGTCCATCGAGTCGGTGATGCCATCCAACCATCTCATCCTCTGTCGTCCCCTTCTCCTCCCGCCCCCAATCCTACCCAGCATTAGGGTCTTTTCCAATGAGTCAACCCTTCGCATGAGGTGCCCAAAGTATTGGAGTTTCAGCCTCAACATCAGACCCTCCAACGAACACCCAGGATTGATCTCCTCTAGGATGGATTGATTAGATCTCCTTGCAGTCCAAGGGACTCTCAAGAGTCTTCTCCAACACTGCAGTTCAAAAGCATCAATTCTTCGGCGCTCAGCTTTCTTCACCGTCCAACTCTCACATCCATACATGACCACTGGAAAAACCATAGCCTTGACTAGACGGACTTTTGTTGGCAAAGTAATGTCTCTGCTTTTCAATATGCTATCCAGGTTGGCCATAATCTTCCTTCCAAGGAGTAAGCGTCTTTTAATTTCATGGCTGCAGTCACCATCAGCAGTGATTCTGGAGCCCAAAAAAATAAAGTCTGACACTGTTTCCACTGTTTCCCCATCTATTTCCCATGAAGTGATGGGACCAGATGCCATGATCTTAGTTTTCTGAACGTTGAGCTTTAAGCCAACTTTTTCACTCTCCTCCTTCACCTTCATCAAGAGGCTCTTTAGTTCTTCTTCACTCTCTGCCATAAGGGTGGTGTCATCCTCATATCTGAGGTTATTGATATTTCTCCCGGAAATCTTGATTCCAGCTTGTGTTTCTTCCAGCCCAGCATTTCTCATGATGTACTCTGCATATAAGTTAAATAAGCAGGGTGACAATATACAGCCTTGACGTACTCCTTTTCCTATTTGGAACCAGTCTGTTGTTCCATGTCCGGTTCTAACTGTTGCTTCCTGACCTGCATACAGGTTTCTCAAGAGACAGGTCAGATGGTCTGGTATTCCCATCTCTTTCAGAATTTTCCACAGTTTATTGTGATCCACACAGTCAAAGGCTTTGGCATAGCCAATAAAGCAGAAATAGATGTTTTTCTGGAACTCTCTTGTTTTTTCGATGATCCAGCGGATATTGGCAATTTGATCTCTGGTTCCTCTGCCTTTTCTAAAACCAGCTTGAACATCTGGAAGTTCACGGTTCACGTATTGCTGAAGCCTGACTTGGAGAATTTTGAGCATTACTTTACTAGCATGTGAGATGAGTGCAATTGTGCGGTAGTTTGAGCATTCTTTGGCATTGCCTTTCTTTGGGATTGGAATGAAAACTGACCTTTTCCAGTCCTGTGGCCACTGCTGAGTTTTCCAAATTTGCTGGCATATCGAGTGCAGCACTTTCACAGCATCACCTTTGAGGATTTGAAATAGCTCAACTGGAATTCCATCACCTCCACTAGCTTTGTTCGTAGTGATGCTTTCTAAGGCCCACTTGACTTCACATTCTAGGATGTCTGGCTCTAGGCCATTAAGAAGCACCAAATATCATGTATAAAACAAGTTACAAGGATAATTGTACACCATAGAGAATACAGCCAATATTTTATAACCATATAGTATATAACCTTTTAAAATTGTGAATCACTATATAGTACACTGGTAACTTAGATAATATTGTACACCAGCTAGACTTCAATTTTAAAAATGTGAATGTAGGAAGGAAACCAAGGGAGAAAATGTCAAGTTCACTTCAATGGTGAATTCTCCATTTCTACTCTCTTAAAGCTTTACTTTGCTTCCATTGTACACACAACACACCTCTGCACCCCTTCTTGTCTTCACCTGTCATGGTCAGAAGTTCCTTCAGGACCCCCACCCCCACCCCCAAGCCCACACCAACCTCCCTCCATGGACTGAAGCGCCAAGCGTACAGAGCCTGTCCTGTCCAATAGGGAGGCCCCTGGGCCACGTGTCCACGGGACATATCCCATGCAGCTAGTCTGAACTGAGATGTTGGGGCGAAGAAAGACAGTGGTATATTTTATTAATACTTTGTACACTGATTGCATATTGAAATGATATTTTAGATATAGCTGGGTTAAATAAAATATGTTAAAGTTACTTTCACCTGTTTCCATTGATTTTTTAATGTGGGAACTAGAAACCCTGCCGTTCCCCAACCCACCCACCAGCCCCCCAGCCTTTGAGCCTATGTCCCCTTTGTTCTGTCTGTATCCAGCCTGGGAGGCACATCACAAACAAGAAAATAACACTCCATCTACCCCTTATTTATCATCTATCTGAGTCTCAAAACCAACACACAGCTCCACACCACAAAAATGAATTTATTTTGTCTGATGTAGCTGCTGGACTTCTAAGCGGGCCCATTTATCATTCATGTTTGCTGAACCTTTGCTAATTCATCCTCAAGTCTGCCTTGTTGGTGTGTTTCAGACTGTAGGCAGTGCTGATCCACAAAAGGTCTATTTCAATCTGTTTGTGCAGACTGCATCATCAGGACTGGGGAGCTCTATCTGCACAGAGGGCCTTTAAAACTCCCATCCCATCATTCATGAACACAGCAGCCGCTAGACAAACTACCTCAGGAGACAGAAAGGTGAGCAGCACCCCATCCCAGAGAATGCAGAACATCTGTGGATAACAGATAAAACATGAGTGTCACCACTGGGGGACCACCATTTTCACAAAAAAATACCCAGGCACAGTCAACTGATCAGTGTTTCCCAAGGGGACCCATATAATTCAGAAGTGCACATCATCAATTATCACCAAGAGCTGTTTAACACAGAGAATTGGTGCCCCTCACAAGGCTCCTCTAGGCCAAATCACACTGGATAAGAAACCCAAGGTGGGACTCCTGATATCATTACATCATTCACCCAAGGAAACCAACCTCACCTCACCCTGTGCCTGGGGGGCTACAGAGCGCAAGAACATCTTCCTCGAGGAGCTTGGCAAAGGACAACAGGCGTTAAAAGTCACCGTCAACTATCAATCTAATGAGTGCAACTGGAGCCGGACCAGGACCCAAGGCAAACCCCAGGAGGGAAGGATTCCCCCTACGAAAGGCTTCAGGTGAGTCATTTGTCTGAGTTCTACTAAGCAGTCCTCTTTATGCACACCCCCCATCTATTTTAATCTAATTTCTACACATTCCTTTACTAGAACTCTCAACCTGTTAAAACGTTAATTCTCCTATAGCCTCAACTTTCTGTTTACACTTTCCCCACTACTTGTCTTAATGACGTGGCTTTTCCTTCACAGTACCACTTCTCATAAACCAGGGACGTTGCTGTTGTTCAGTCACTAAGTCGTTGCGACCCCATGGACAGCAGATGGCGGTTCCCCAAATTTCCTTAACTCGCAGGGCTGAGAAAGGGAGGGTCATTCATCACCATTCTTGCTGAACCTTCTTCCAGGCCATGTCCATCATCTCTGTTTATACAACCTCTCCCCTACCTCATTCCTCAACCACGTCACTCTTCTCCCTCCTAATCCAGGACTTCCCTTTTTTGATACCATCACTGTGTACCTCCCACACCCACCTCTACTTGGAGGCTTTAAGAAGGTAAATGATCTTGGGAACACCCAAAGCCACAGTTCAGAGACTTCCTCCTCTAAGGATTTCACCTCCATTCTACTTACACGGCACACAAGCCCCACCACACCTTGGACCTTATCACTACCCAGAAACACTCCACCTTTAAGAGTTGGACTTCCAAACCTCTGGTTGTGGCTTTCTGTTTACCTACATCTCCACTTCCTGATTCTTTTAGGTTCTGCCCTTTATTCTCCAGTGGTGCTTAGTTCAGTTCAGTCGCTCAGTCGTGTCTGACTCTTTGCGACCCCATGGACTGCAGAATGCCAAGTTTCCCTGTCCATCACCAACTCCCGGAGCTTGCTCAAACTCATGTCCATCGAGTCAGTGATGCCATCCAACTATCTCATCCTCTGTTGTCCCCTTCTCCTCCCGCCTTCAGTCTTTCCCAGCATCAGGGTCTCTTTCAATGAGTCAGTTCTTTGCATCAGGTAGTCAAAGTATTGGAGCTTCAGCGTCAGTCCTTCCAATGAAAATTTCAGGACTGATTTTCTTTAGGATGGACTGGTTGGATCTCCCTGCAGTCCAAGGGACACGCAAGACTCTTCTCCAACACCACAGTTCAAAAGCATCAATTCTAAGGTGCTCAGCTTTCTTTATGATCCAACTCTCACATCCATACATGACTACTGGAAAAACCATAGTTTGACTAGATGGACCTTTGTTGGCAAAGTAATATCTCTGCTTTTTAATATGCTACCTAGGTTGGTCATAGCTTTTCTTCCAAGGGTAGTGTTAGTGGTAAAAAAAACAACCTGCCAATACAGTAGACGCAAGACACGTGGGTTCGATCCCTGGGTTGGGAAGATCACCTGGAGAAGGAAATGGCTGCCCACTCCAGTATTCCCGCCTGGAGAATCCTATGGATGGAGGAGCCTGGTGGCCTATAGTCCCTGGGGTCGCAAAGAGTTGGCAGAACTGAGGGACTAACACTTTCACTTTCTTCATTCTCATCAGAGATGGTTCTGTGACTCTTACTAACTGCCCTCCATTTTACCCATGCTGCCTTCATGAGCCTCCTTGATAAGCTGGGACCTCAAGGCCACCCAATGTCAATGATTGAGGTCCCTCTTTCTATGCCTTTCTCAGAACCAACATGCCAGTCCCTGAGCCTAGTTACCCCATTCATTTTCTCTCATCTTGGAAAACTTCCCAGTAACATGCTGATTGGTTCTAGACGGAAAATGGAGGACTTCAGTTGGCTCCTCAAAACTGCCCAGGCTTTCTCTCCAACCCTGGCTGATGCACGATCACTTTCTCTACAGCAGCTGTTTTTATTCCAGTATTCTCCCAACTTTCTCACATCAGCAGATGACGACCCCCAATACACTTCCTCTTCCCATCTGATCAGAGGAAAGGATGTCCATGTTCTTTACATCTGAGCAGGGGTGGGAAAGCTGGTGCTGCTTTCGTCAGAGATGAGAGCGTAATCCTCGCACCTCAGTGCGCATCAAACTTTACTTGAGTGATTTGGTTTTCTTAATCTGTTGTGTAAATTATTTGTTTATTTATTGAAGAATAGTTGACTTATAGTGCTTCGGGTGTACAGAAAAGTGATTCCATCATATATACATACACATACATATATATATTCTTTTTCAGATTCTTTTCCACTATAGGTTACTTGGGTGGTTTGTTAAAATGCAGACTCCATGGCCCTAGAGATGGATCTACAGGGTCTGGAGCAAACCTCAGAAGCCTGAATTTACACGCATACCTCTGTGACCCCGATGCAAGTGGTAACTGAATTTAGAATCACTGTCCAAAGTCATTCTCATACTCAGATGATGGAGCTGCCTCCACTTTTGCCCTGTGAAATGCCAGAAGCAGGAACAGCTAGATATTACAAATTATTTGAAGGGAAAAAAAACAATCAATCAACACTTAAGCCAAGCAAGACTGACAGAGGAGAGTATGGAAATGACAAGAACTATGAATTCTTGAGGTCATATTCTAGCACCTAAACAGGTTCAAGTTTCTCAGCAAAAATGAAAGATATATGACAAAAATGTACAAACAGCTAATTCCTCCATACTAAGAATTCAATGTTTCACTAAAAACAAACTGAATTTACCAAACAACAAGCTTAATATTCATCTTTATTTCCATGTATTTCACCACTGAACTTTCGATGAATACTTTTTCTGATCAACATGACTTAGAATCATGGGAGAAAAGAGTTGTCAACAGCCCGGAGACCTGATAATTAGTATAAACTAATTTCAAATCTGCCACTAATTCTACCATAGAATAGTGAGTTGACAAACTTCTCTGCACCTCAGGGTCCCTGTATACAAAATCAGGATTTGCACTCTTAGAAGAAAACAAAAGTGTTCAGACCCAAAAAGCAATGGAAGACTGTCTTACAAATGCAAGAAAAAAAAAATCATTCTGTAACAAGTGTGTACAGTTATTTGGCCCCCCACCGGACTTGCTTGGAGTCCCTCTATCTCTTGAATGATGACACTGTTCTATGACTTTTGAGCATGAGGCAGCATCGGGTGGGGAGGTTCATACAGGAAGGAAGAGACCTCAGCGGTGTTGGCTCTTCATACCTTTTGATATCTCAACAAAAAAGCAAAGCGTTCTTTCAAACCAGTCAAAACAGTGGCAGAACCAAGAAGACAACTGACGTGTTGAATGTAGAATCCAGACATAACCGAGAAGAAAGATGCATCAAACTATCTTGAGTGAGAATAAAACCTACACCATTGCAAAGTGTAAATTCCTACTAAAACCTTAAGAAGATGGATAGAAGAGAGACAGAGAAAAGAAAAGGACAAAGGGGTGGAGACTACAAGGTAAATTCTTCCCAGAAAAAACTACTAGTAGTGGTCAGTTAAAACAAAAACAAGCAACCAACAGAAAAGGGAAAAGAAGAGAAACAGAAAGAAAAACATACAGACAATGGCTATATTTTGATAATTCTACCTAAACTCAGATAGTGAGAAGTGATCAAGAGTGAGAACCAAGTTAGTCCACACAGAACCTAGAAACCAAGATCACACAAACCAAAGTTTTGAACTTACAGTGAAGACATGATCAAAACACATTAAGAAAGAAAGATGTGAGGCAGTGTTTGTTTTTTTAAGCACACAGGTTTTGAAGTTAGACAGATCCGAATTGGAATACAGTTTATGTCGCCAGCTGACCATGACCTTAGAAAAATTACTTAACTTCTTCCAGGGCTCAGTTTCTCCATCTATAAAATGGGGATAACCCCGTGTAAACTGGGTGCTCCGGGCACCATGCCTGGTGACTGGACACTCAGCGTGATAACCCCTGCAGTAAGGAATGTTTGAGACCATGGAAAATTCCAAATACCTCCCAGCTTTCCAACTTCAAAAGCCTGAGAACCAAATGTGAACTCTGGGATCAGATGTCAGTTGCTCAACTTCTCCTTGGCTGGAGAAGATTCACATTGATTATTTGTATTTAAAAAATACCTGTGCTCTGAGAAAGTATCCTTCCATTTGTCAGATCACACCTGACTGGCACCTTTCCAACATATATCCAAGGCTATAACACCAAACATGCAAAAAGAGAAGCAAAAAAGTCTCCCAGCTCTGGGTCCCAACCCCAGGCTTGGCTGATAGCAACCACACAATGCATCCTGCTGAGTCAGATAAGCAACGCCTACGTCTGCCCCAAGGCATTTGACCTCCTAGCTCCTCTTGATCCCTAAATCCAGTCACGTGTCAAACCCTTAGGCTTCTCCCTTTACAACCTTAATGTCTGTGCCTCCAACTCCAGCTCCACAATCCCTGGTCACCGCCCAGCTGAACCTCAGCCCCTGAGGCTCCAGCCGCCAGCTCCACACCCTGTCCACACCCTGGTAGGCAGGGCCGGCTTTACCCTGACTCCTCTGGTTCCATTCCAGTGTCGGTTGCTCTGTTGTGGCCAACTCTTTGGGACCCCACGGACTGTAGCCCGCCAGGATCCTCTGTCCATGGACTTCTCCAGGCAAGAACACTGGAGTGGGTTGCCATTTCCTTCTTCAGAGGACCCTCCTGACCCAGGGATAGCACCCGGGTCTCCTGCATTGCAAGCAGATTCTTTACCGTCTGAGCCACCAGGGAGCTTCCATGTGTGTGTATTAGTCGCTCAGTTGTGCCCGACTCTTTGTGACTCCATGGTCACAAAGACCATGGCTCCTCGGTCCGTGGGATTTTCCAGGCAAGGATACTGGAGCGGTTGGCCATTCCCTTCTCCAGGGAGGGAGCTTCCACGGAGACACCCTCCTGAGTCTCAGTGTCTCCCAGGCTACCCCTGACGACCCCCTTCTTCTCACAGGTTACTCTCTCTCCCTACCTTTAGGATGTGCCTTGGAGGGTCTAGTCCTGGCCTACCAGAAAGGTCCTGAGTCTCTCCAGCCTATGACTTCTGAGGTCAGCTGGTTAGAAAGCAGCCCCAAACAGATCAGTCCTCAGAGGCAGGCCCTCCCCTTCTAGAAGACAGACCCTGAGAAGGGCCCCTACTCTCAACTCAGCTGTACCCGCCCCCACCCCCCACCCCACCAGCCTGCCAACCACTGCACGGAGCAACTTCCTCTTGTCCCCCTGGACCGTGGAGGTGAGGGTGGAGCCAGGGAGAGAATGAGGAGGATGAAGGAGGAATGAAGAATTACCATAGAAACATGAAAGCTTATTTATGGTTTGAAAATACAATTAAGAATTCCTTAAAATTCCATTAATGTTCTGTATAGAGCAGCAACATGTCTCTTAATAAGCTGATTACCAAGAAAGATACTGCCCTCCCAATTCCAAGTTCCTATTAGCTTTGCTTATGAACACAGTTATGGGCAGCATCCTTAGGAATAAAGAAAGTAAGATCCAAAAGTGTAGAGAAAGTCCAGTGGATTCTCTAAAGCATTCTCTAGACCAAAGATTCTTTTTCTTAAAGTCAGTTCAGTTCAGTCACTCAGTTGTGTCTGACTCTTTGTGACCCCATGGACTGCAGCACGCCAGGCTTTCCTGTCCATCACCAACTCCCGGAGCTTGCTTTCTTAAAGTATGTAATCATAAATACTCAAAGTGAAGCAATCCCCTACTCAAAGCTCTCTCTTGCTCAAACATATGCAACATTTCTCCTTTCAGAGCTGATCCTCCAGCTCCCAACTAGGTAAGGCCAGCGCTAGAGGCTTGATCTAATCAATGAGGTGTCCTTTTGGTATCTGAATTGTAAGCACTGACACAAAAGGAATCATACCCGTGTTTTGTTTCCTTTCCAGGGCACACACAAAACTGTCCCAGACTTGCTAATACAAAGAACAGCTTAGCTCACAGAAAGAGCTCTTTGAAGATAATATTTCTAAACAAGCCCATCACAGAGGGAAGGCTCTTTTACTTTGTTTATTTTCAGAGGTAAGACAGAAAAAGTAAGCACCGCAAAAGATTTGTATGCATTTTTCTCTCTTCCTTAAAAAAGGAATATTATATTTCAGGAACTTTTCTTGGGAAACACAATAGCAGCCCCATTCATAACTACTTGCTCAACTGCAATTTGCAAACTCCCTTTCCATTTCTTGCCAAGATTCCCTCTCCGTTTCCTGACCTTCATAACAGCTCCAGCTGAATTTCCTTCCTCAATCCCCAAAGACAACCCACCATCTTAAATTTTGCACAGTTGTCCTAAAAAACTGAAGAACTGAAGTTCGTAAAATAGACTTATTTTCAAATATATTCAAATGTATTTTGCAGAGGTTAATATGAAATCTACTCAGCAGTATTCTTTTGGAAAAGCAACTCCTTTACTTTAAACAGTGAGATTTTCCGGCACCAGAGAGAATTTTTCAACGCCTGTGCATGTCTGCACAACCCCATGCCAGCAAAATTCACACAGCAAAGAAGCTATCAAGTTAGCTTTTAGGGCTTACCTGAAAAGAAAACCTAAAAGTCCATATAATATGGTAGAGGAATGTACAACTTAGTTTAAGATGGCTCACAATTCCAAAAAATCAAAGCATAAATCACCTTAGTACCATAATCATTTAGACCAAGTCATCATCTAATTCCTGACTCGGTTTCTGACAGTAATAAAATCTATCCTCCCCCTCCAAAGTACCCTTTCCAGGGTCAATTTCAAAAGGCTATGTACATACCCTGGAGAAGGCAGCGTCTAAGGGGGCCCCCAGTGATCTTCACCTTCTTGAATTCATCCCTTTGTGTAATCCTTCCCCCACTGAACACAAGATAGATTTAGTAACTTGATTCTAATGAATAAAATACAGCAAACTTCAGGACGTCATTTTGAGAACAGCTTACAAGACTTGTTTCCACTGTACGTGCCCTTTCTGGCTCTTGGGCTCGTTCACTCTGATGGAAGCTAGTGCCACGCTGTGAGCTGCCCTAGGGAGGGCCCAGAGGGCAAGGGAAGCCTCTGGCCAAAGCACAGGAGGACTAGGTGAATGCTGTCGAAACACCCTGTGTGCTTGGAAGAGGGTCTGCCCTGCTTGAATCTCTAGAGGACCACAGGGACCCAGAGCCAGGGGACCCAGGAAGCTCTGCAGATTCCTGACTCCCAAAAGTTGTGAGATAAGGCCTTCCCTGGCAGGACTGTGGTAAAAAGCGGGTGCTTACACTACAGGGGGCACAGGTTCCATCCCCTGGTGAGGGAACTGACATCCCACATGCTGCCAAATGCAGCCACACACATACAAAATGCAGACAACTATTTGTTGTTCTAAGTCATTGGGTTTGAGAGTAATCCGTTACACAGTCATGGATAACTAATGCATATGCCAGACATCTTCTGCCTCCTGATACAATTAGGGTTAGCTCTCTAAGACATCATCTAAATCCTTTAGCCTGTACAGAAACATAGCTCTTAGAGTGAAGAGCCACTTCATAAAGGAATCATCTCTCTTTTTTGAGATATGCTCTAAAAATATGTCTTTCATTTTCCCTTCACTGCCATTAATATTAGTCTTTTAAACTTAAGTCTCAAAATAATAATAACTTCTTAAACTTAAGAAGTCTATATGTACAGACTTAAGAATTTTATAAACTATGAGCTAAAATTTCAGCCACACACAATCATTTTAATACACAAGCTACTCTTTCTTTCTTCATTCATTCATTGAAAAATACCCTCTACCCTTTTCTGGATATCTTCTAGTTTACTGTGGTGGCATTAAGTTATCTAGAATTGCTAGCCTTTTAACTCAGTAGGGGCTTCCCAGGTGGCGCTAATGGTAAAGGACTTGTCTGCCAATGCAGGAGGTGTAAGAGACTTGGGTTTGATCCCTGGTTCAGGAAGATCCCCTGGAGGAGGGCATAGCAACCATTCTTGCCTGGGGAACCCCATGGACAGAGGAGCCTGGCAGGCTACAGTCCATAGGGTCACACAGAGTCGGACACGACTGAGCGACTTGGCATGCAGGCACACATAATTCAGCAGGTCACATATAGGGCAGGAAGAATTTCTACCATCTGATTGTAATAGAGAATTTTCCACTGAGACAAATACCAAATTTGACCTCCAGGTTGGCAGTCCAGCCAATTATCTATAACCCTATCTACCATGAATCTAATTCATACCTTACTTGTTACCTCTAGGAGAACTAAAACATACAGGAAATAGGATACAATCAATCCTCATTAGTAACAAAAATTCAGTGCTGGGCACTAAGTAATTCATTCAAGTATGGAGGAGACACAATGTCACTGAGAGCTTGTAACTGGGTTATTTGATTCAGATAGGGAAGTCAGAGAAGGATTTCCTGAAAAAAGTGAGCTGCCATGGTGACTCAGTTAGTAAAGAACCAGCCTGCAATGCAGGAGACCCAGGTTCAATCCCTGGGTTGGGAAGATCCCCCGGAGAAAGAAATGGAAACCCACTCCAGTATTCTTGCCAGGGAAATGCCATGGACAGAGAAGCCTGGTGGGCCACAGTCCATAGCATCACAAGAGTCGGACATGACTTAGCGACTAAACCAACCACCGCCACCATCTGAAGACAGAGCAGAGTCTCACTCGATAAAGAAGAGGAAACAGGATCAACACACTGCAAACATCCTGTGTAGGAGCGAACATTAAAATGAAAGAGGGTTAATGTAGCTGGAAGATACAGCAATAGGGAATGGGCTCAGGATGAAACAGGAGACGCTGTAAGGACTGGACTATGCAGAGCCTATGAGACCCTAAAGGAGTTTGGTTTTCATCCTCAGAGTATTAAGAAACCACTGGAAGGTTTTAAACTAATCAGAATCTTGCTGATAAAGGACTGAAGCAACCAGAGGAGTGGGGAAACCAATCAGAGACCACCACAGTAATCTAGCAAGTGATGCTGGAAGCCTGCAGTGGACTGATGGTGGAACAGAGACGTGAATACATGAGGGGGATTTAGGAAGATGGTGGGCTAAATATGGGGAGATACCCACGCACACACACAGAGAGATGAATACAGCAAACGTAAGTGAAGGACAGAATTTTAAACCTGTGAGTAAAAGCTTTAACCTCACAGTAGTGAGCTTTTTTTGAGTAAGCATCATTAGCTTGTTTGAGCTCCCATCTCCCAGAGTGACCCTATTCTGCCTGTTTGTACACAATGGATGCTCAAAAAAAAAAAATCTGAAAAATGAATAATGTTTAGACAGTTCATGTGTGTTTGGAGTACCTTCTATGTGCATCTTATCTGCTAAATACCATTTAATTGTATTTCACAGTTTTCTAAGGACCTCTCCAAGCTAGGCAGAGCAAAGGAATTTTTCTTTAACAAGAGCTTTAATGAGATATAATTTACATACATTTGACTCTTTCAATTGACTAAAAACAATTCAGTGGTTTTTAGTACACTCACAGCATTGTGCAACCATCGCCACAATCAATTTTAGAAGATTTTAGTCCTGGCCAAAAAGAAACTCACACCATCAGCATCACTCTCCAAACCCCTCAATCCTGCCAGCCCTAGGCAACCACAAATCTACTTTCTGTCTCTATGGATTTGCCTCTTCTAGACATTTCATATAAGTGGAATCATAACAATGTATGTGGCCCTTTGTGTCTAGCTTCTTTCATTCAGCATATTTTTGAGGTCCACCCATGTTGTAAATGCATGTTTACATATTATGTTTTTTAAGATTATTGTTTTAGGTTCACAGCAAAACTGAGGGGAAGGTACTGAAATTTCCCACATATCCCCTGCCCCCAGACATGCCCCAAATCTCTCACAGTATCACCATCCCCCATCTGCGTGGACATTGACTTTAACTGATGAACCCATATTGACAATCAGGCTTCCCTGATAGCTCAGTTGGTAAAGGATCTGCCTGCAATGCAAGAGACCCTGCTTCAATTCCTGGGTCGGGAAGATCCCCTGGAGAAGGGATAGGCTACCCACTCCAGTATTCTTGGGCTTCCCTGGTGGCTCAGCTGGTAAAGAATCTGCCCGCAATGCGGGAGACCTGGGTTCAATCTCTGCGTTGGGAAGATCCCCTGGAGAAGGGAAAGGCTACCCATTCCAGTACCCTGGCCTGGAGAATTCCATGGACTGTATATCCTGGGGTCACAAAGAGTTGGACACGACTGAGCGACATGCACTTTCACATTGACAATCACCCAAGTTCATATTCACACAATAATCTATATTGACAACCACCCAAAGTTCACAGTAACATTAAAGTTCACTCTTGTTTCTATACATTCTAGGCTTTGGAAAAATACATCATGACACTTATCTATCACTGTGGTGTCTCACCGAGTATTCCTACTGTCCTAAAAAATCCTCTGTGCTCCCATACTCATCTTCCTGATATTTTTACTGCCTCCACAGGAGATATTCTCCAGAATATCATATATGTGGGGTCATACAGTATGTAGCTTTTTTAGAAAAGCACTTTTCACACCACAGTATGCATGTAAAGTTCCTCTGAGACTTTTCATGGCTTAATAGTTTATTTCATTTTAGTGCTGAATAATATTCCGTTGTTTGGATGTACCAAGGTTCATTTATCCATTCACCAACTAAAGGCCATCATGGTTGCTTCCAAGTTGTGGCTATTAAGAAAAAAGCTTCTATACACATCCCAGTGTAGCATTCTATGTGAACAGAGCCTTCGTTCCACTGGGTAAATAGAAGGAGCACAATTGTTGGATGATATGGTAAGAATATATTTTATGTTATTGGGCTCCAAAATCACTGCAGATGGTGACTGCAGCCATGAAGTTAAAAGATGCTTGCTCCTTGGAAGAAAAGCTATGACAAACCTAGACAGCATATTAAAAAGGAGAGACATCACTTTGCCAACAAAGGTCTGTCTAGTCAAAGCTAGACATACATTTCCAGGAGTCATGTATGGATGTGAGAGTTGGACCATAAAGAAGGCTGAGCGCCAAAGAATTGATGCTTTTGAACTGTGGTGTTGGAGAAGACTCTTGAGAGTCCCTTGGACTGCAGGGAAATCCAACCAATCCATCCTAAAAGAAATCAGTCCTAAATATTCATTGGAAGGACTGATGCTGAAGCTGAAACTCCAATACTTTGGCCACCTGATGCGAAGAACTGACTCACTGGAAAAGACCCTGATGCTGGGAAAGATTGAAGGCAGGAGGAGAAGAGATGGTTGGATGGCATCACCGACTCGATGGACATGAGTTTGAGCAAGCTCTGGAAGCTGGTGATGGACAGGAAAGCCTGGGGTGCTGCAGGCCATGGGGTCACAAAGAGTCGGACACAACTGAGCGACTGAACTGATACCTAAACATTTCATTTGGGGGGATGCTAATGTAAATGGTGTTTAGTTGTTCATTGCTGGTACATAGGAAAGCAGCTGACTTATATGTTAACCTTGTATCCTGCAAGTTTTCTCTAATTGCTTATTAGTTCCAGGATTCTTTTATTATTCTTTCAGGTTTTCTATACTGTCAATCTTGTCATCTGCAAAGAAAGATGGTTTTTATCTTTCTTTTCAAATTCTATAGCTTTTATTTCCTTTTATTGCTTTATTGCATTAGCTAAAACTTCCACTATTAAGCTGAAAATGAGTGGTTAGAGGGAATATCTTTGCCTTGCCCCTAATCTTAGTAGGAAAGTTGTAAGCTTCTCACCAAGAAGTCTGATGTTAGCTGTAGGGTTTTTTGTTAATAGTCTTTCTCAAGTTGAGGATGTTTCCCTATATTCCAACTTTCCTAAGAATTTTTATCATAAATAGGTGCTGGATTTTGTCAAATGCTTTTTCTGCATCTATTGATATAATCATATGATTTTTCTTATTTAGAGTGTTGATGTGATGGGGCACATTTAATTGATTTTCAAATGTTGAACCAGCCTTGAAAGCCTCAGATAAACCTCACTTGGTTGTGATTCATATAGTTCTTTTTACACACTGTTAAATCTGATTTGCTCATATTTATTTTATAACTGAAGAATGCTGCATTCTATGGATGACTGTTTATTCATTCATCAGTAGATAGACATTTGAGTTGTTTCTACTTTCTGCTCTAATGAATAACACTTCAGTGAACATTTATGTGAAGGTTTTTATGTGGACAGGGGTTTTCAATTTTGTTGGGGTTATACTTAGTGGTGGAATTGCTGGACCAAATGGTAACTCTGTATTTAATTTTTTGAGGAGCTGCCAGCTATTTTACAAAGTAGCTCCACCATTTTACAATCCAACCAGAAATGTATGAGGGTTCCAATCCCTCTACATCCTTGCAAACAATTCTTTTTGATCATGGCTATCCTAGTATGAAATGGTATCTCACTGTGGTTTTAAATTGCATTTCTCTAAAGACTGATGTCTAGTCAAGGCTATGGTCTTTCCAGTAGTCACGTATGGATGTGAGAGTTGGACGGTGAAGAAAGCTGAGCACCGAAGAATTGATGCTTTTGAACTGTAGTGTTGGAGAAGACTCTTGAGAGTCCCTTGGACTGCAAGGAGATCCAGCCAGTCCATCCTAAAAGAGATCATTGGAAGGACTGATGTTGAAGCTGAAACTCCAATACTTTGGCCACCTGATGTGAAGAGCTGACTCATTTGAAAAGACCCTGATGCTGGGAAAGACTGGGGTCAGGAGGAGAAGGGGACGACAGAGGATGAGATGGCTGGATGGCATCACCGACTCGATGGACATAAGTTTGGGTAAATTCCGGGACTTGGTGATGGACAGGGAGGCCTGGTGTGCTGCGGTTCATGGGGTTGCAAAGAGTCGGACACGACTGAGCGACTGAATTGAACTGAACTGAAAGACTGATGTTAAGCATCTTGTCCTGTTCTTATGGTTCATTTGTGTATCTTATTGGGAAAAAATGTCTATTCAGAAACCTGGCCCATTTTTAAAGTAGGCTATTTACTTTTTATGTTGAGTTATGAGTTCTTTATATATTCTGAATATAAGTCACTTATTAAGTATATGATTTGCAAATATTTTCTCCCATTCCATGGGTAGTCTTTTCAGTTTCTTGGTGGTATCCCTTTGAATTAAGAAAGGTTTAATTTTCATGATGTCTAATTAATCTTTTTATTTTTTTGCCTTGTGCTTTTGGTGTTGTCTCAAAAACCACTGTCTCAAAAACTCAAGGTTTCAAAGATTTACTTGTTTTCTTCTAAGAGATTTATAGTTGTGGTCTACACATTTTAATTATTATAACAAACCATTTTAAGATAATTTTTGTATGGTGTGAGGTAGGGATCTAAATTCATTTTTATGCATGTGTACATCCAGCTGTCTGAGCATCATTTGTTGAAAGACTGCTTTTTTTCCCCCGTGCTGAATTTTCTTGATCAAATGGTTATTAGGTTGAACTAGGCTTGCATTCTTGGTGTAAATCCCACTTGGTGGTATATAAGCCTTTTCATATGTTGCTGAACTCAGTTTGAGTTGAGAATTTTTGTATTTGTATTCATAAAAGATATTGGTCTCTGGTTTTCTTGAGGTATCTTCATCTGGTTTTGGTATCAGAGTAATACTGGTCTCAACAGAAAAGGTTAGGAAGTGTTCCCTTCTCTTACATTTTTTGAAAGAGTGGGAAGTTTTTTTGAGTACTAACTCAGTCTTTTTTTACTTTTTTACATCTATTTAGTTTTTAAAATTTCTTCTTGAGTCGGTTTTAGTAGTTTGTATCTTTCTAGGAGACAGTACATTTCATCTAGGTTAACCAATCCACTGGCATATAATCATTTATAACATTCTGTCAACATCCTTTTTATTTCTATAAGGCTGGCAGTGATATCCCCTCTGAATGAAGCAACTTTTAAATGGCCTGAAATTAACAATCACAGAATCTTGAAACTACTAAAACTAAAATTGAAGATATATCTATTGGACTCTAACAATGCTGAATTTTAAAAAATTTTGTTACAGGACATATAAGCTAAATATCCTACCAGTTCTCACCTCTGGAAAGAAAAAAGAGAGGCAAAAATACAGAACCCAACACATTTCTAGTTAAAATACACCAAAGTCAGTTCAATTGAAATAAACAAGAAACAGTTTCTGGCTAAATTTTCACATTCTAAGTGCACTATTCAATAGAAATTCAATATTCTAAAGCAACTACACTCACAGGAACACACACATGCATGCACTGTAATACATCCAATATGATAAATTCCTAATGCATTAACAGTGTAAGAGAATCAGGCGATAAACTCTCTCAAATGAATAACTTTTTGAACAGAGACTAACTCATTCCATTTATGCTTTGAGTTTAGGGCTATCAGAATTCTGTATACTATGCTTTCTGAAATCACAGCACACATATTACTAGCCACATAATTTTTATATACTCCATAACCAAAAACCAACTTCCCAGAAAGTCATAAGAACTGTTCAGATATTAATAAAAAATTCATAAATACATATTACATCTAAATCTCTACTTGCAAGATAAATTTAGGAAAACCATCTTAAAGGAAAAACTGTGTATTTTACCATCTATTCTTTCAGTGAAACTGTTCCTAAGGAAGCTTTCTTCAAAGAACTTGGGCTAATTGTTATGCTGACTTTTTGAAATTAAAATTTAAGTACACAATTTTGAAAACACTAAAGAAGATGACAAGCTTCCAAGCTATCCTGATACCACTTTGATACATTCAGGAGAAAACTATGCTTGTTATCACCATGGACCTGACAGGCACTACAGTTCAAAGAACACTTACAACCTTCTTAGTTGATTTTTAGGGGGAAAAAAAAAACCCATTAAGTAAGTAGGGCAGGTAGTGGCAACATCTTAATCATCCTATTAGACAGGAGACAAAACTGAACTTCCCACAGGGTTGACCTGTCCAAGGTCACAGAGTTCAGAAATGGTGAAGCGGAGACCAGAAAATCCAGTCTACTGACTCCCAGTCAGACACCTTTTCCTCTGTGAGACTCTGTTCCCCACTTCTAGAAACCTGGAGGCAAAAACTTAGAACACAAAGTGTGTATCAGGAGGAGGTTTCCACTAACTCTCCCGAAACTTTTCCATTGAAAGTATGCTTATTTTGAATGTCTGTGAATCCCTGTCCTTATCTAACTGCAGCCACAATTTGGCTGAAAGCATGTGTTAAATAATCTTAGACATACAGTGAGTCTTCAGTGACTTGCAACCTAACTGTCAACTTCCAGACATGTTAAATAACCTTTAAAACTTAGCCTTTAGAGCTTAGAGCTAAAAGGCACTGTGAAAACATTAAACAATCCTAGAAAACCCCCTTTTAAGCAATTTTGAGGCCAAATTAGTGCATGTGTCACTGGATGTTCTTTTACAAAGCACTGATTAAAATCCTCCTTCTTTGAGCTCTGTAGGTAGCTATTTATAAGTGATCAGAGATAATCAACACCAACGACCATTAACTCCATGTTTATTTTCTTCAGAGTTAAGACAGCTGGAACATATCTGTCCATGGAACAATACTGTTGCTTGATCGCAGTGCAAAGCATTAAATCAGAATCTAACTCAAGGCATACAGGCATTGCAGTATGCACCCAGCAAAGGACAGAGTTCTGATTCCCCTGATAGAGAGGCCTAAGTGTAAATACTTTCTTTATCTTCACTTTCTCCTTGGAGAAGCCAACATTTCCTTGTAATCTAAAAAGTCTAAAACAGTCAGTGTGATTTTCAGAGACAACATACCTTCAGTGATCACACACCCATGACTTAAAAAGGAGACTGCTGTCATAAACCTGCTCTCTAGCTTAGGGAACAATGGACTTCAGTCCAACATGCTATGGGCATGTGGGAATATATAATTACACATTAATTAATAATAATAGTGATAATTATGATCATTGGGGTAGGGTTGGGAAAAAGATCTGAGGACACTCTGAGGAAAAGGAAGTTGGTTTAAATCTCTGCGGCTCCCCTAACATCCATGCCAGAGAGATGAGAAATTTTGAAATAATCTGAAATTTTCCAAGAGATTTCCTGGGAGGCTCTGAGGAAGAAAAAGAAACAGCTGCCTCCCTAGTGCCTTGATGCTGGCTGTGGGAGCAACTTTTTCTCAATTCTTCCACTGACAACACACAGGTTGATTCTTCTCCCATTATATTAGTACTAACAAGGCTGCAAATGAGTTATTAAGAATATAGTACCCAAAGCTCATCTCTAAGAGAAGGGGCACAAAGAGACTAAGTCTGACTCTTACCTTTTGGCTTCCTCCAGGTGACACAAATATTCATAAGCGATATTCTGCCTCCTCCTCTCATCCATCTCCTCTGCAGAGAGTCTTTCATCATCTACAATAGCTAGAAAGAGAGGATAACATCACATCACTTGGAAGAACAGTGTTCAAATCATGAGACAACCAACTAGAAAAAACTCACATGCAGCTCAACACTGAACACTGAGAGATGGGAGTATTGAATCATCATTCACAGAAAGAGAATTGCCTTTGGATTTTACAATGTTATATTATTTCTAGCAAAAACTGCAATACTGAAGTATCAGTCGGTTCAGCTGCTCAGTCATGTCCGACTAGTTGTAACTCCATGGACTGCAGCATGCCAGGCTTCCCTGTCCGTCACCAACTCCTGGAGATTACTCAAACTCATGTGCATCGAGTCGGTGATGCCATCCAACCGTCTCATCCTCTGTCGTCCCCTTCTCCTGCTGCCTTCTGAAGTATACGTGGATGTTAAATAAAAGAGAATAGCAATCAGACTTCACAGATGTGATGCCACAGGATTCAGACAGCCTCAAATCAACTAGAGGATGGTCTACCAGCAGTAACTTTTCTCAACAAGCTTGGAGAATTGGTCCAGTGGCTCAGAGAATCAGACTGTCCTGGAAATTCTGGGTGGAACAAAGAATCTACAAGGACCTGTATTTTCCCACTCCTAGATGGGATTGAGGCATCTCATTCAACCCCAAGCCTATTTTACAGATGACAAAGTCACTAAAATTCCTCCCTTGCTTATCTCTCGGCCTTTAAGAGGCTAACTTCCATGGTCAACAGGTATCCAAAAGAAAAATGCAATGCAGATAGCCAGGGAGCAGAGTCTTCAGGCCCACACCTTTTATTCCAACATGAGTCTAGTTTATAAACTGCCACACTTCAGCTCTGCTTTTCTGTAGAGGACTCAGCCTCCCCATTCCCTGACTGCACTTCCTCTGCTTGAGGCCTCAACAGTACCCAGCAGCCGCCAACAGTCACATCAGCCAAGTCTTGGCTGCCTATTTACGAGACAACATTCCTCTCTCATAAAAAGAACCCCTTCCCCCTCTTCAGTCCTGAGCGTCCATTCTGATGGTTGTAAAATGAATTTGGTTTCTCGTTGGTTAGATTTCTCATCTAATGAAGACAATGTGTGCAAGCATCACGAGGGGCAGGGCCGTCCATGTTTGCTCTTTCGTTCCTCAGTCGCCAGCTCCAATCAGCCGTTTATTAAATGGGACCCCTGGGCTTCCTTTGCAGTTGAGATGGTAAAGAATCCTCCTGCAATGTGGGAGACCTGAGTTCGATCCCTGGCTTGGGAAGATCCTCTGGAGAAGGGAAAGGCTACCCACTCCAGTATTCTAGCCTGGAGAATTCCATGGACTGTATACTCCATGGGGTCGCAAAGAGTTGGACACGACTGAGTGACTTTCACTTCACTTCACTCCCAAGCAGAAGAGAGAATATGAAGGTCACTCATCCATTCCCCAAGAAAGGCCAAGCACACACCCTACTACTGCGGCACCTGAAACATCAATCTGGCAGGCAAAAGGAATTAAGAGCAGGTTTTGAACGCTTATTGGGCAAGTACAATGCTCAACACTTAAGATCTAAAAATAATAACCAAATCCTCAGAGAATTCAAAAGAAAGGGGAGATTATGTTTTCATCAATATATAGATATAGATATAGATATGTATAAACATATACATGTAATATACATATATAAAATATACATATATATATATAAAAGACAGAATACCATAAGCATGGGAATATGTACTAGATGCTTACTCATGAGCACTTAATTTCCTTCAAGGTTTAGGCAGAATTTAGTATGCAGTGTCTCATTTAAGTCTCGAGACTCTTTCTGAGTCCACTTTACCTTTGAGCAAACAGCCTGAGAAGCAATTTGCCCAAATGAAGAGCAGAGACATTAGAGCTAGAAATATTAGTCTGGGAGAGAAAAAAGCAAGTACAGAACTTCAGGAAATGTCTTTGTTTATGGATGAGGAAGAAAAGGAAACAGCAGAAGAGGCAACTAAAGAGCCTCTTGATGAGGGTAAAAGAATAGAGTGAAAAAGCTGGCCTAAAACCCAAGATTCCCAAAACTAAGAGCTTGGCATCCAGTCCCAACACTTCATGGCAAATAGAAAAGGAAAAAGGGGAAGCAGTGACAGGTTTTATTTTCTTGGGCTCCAAAATCACTGGTGACGGCGACTGCAGGCATGAAATTAAAAGACACTTGCTCCTTGGAACGAAAGCTGTGATGAACCAAAGATCTGTATAGTCAAAGCTATGGTTTTTCCAGTAGTCAGATACAAATGTGAGAGTTGGACCATAAAGAAGGCTGAGCGCCCAAGAATTGATGCTTTCGAACTGTAGTGCTGGAGAAGACTCTTGGGAGTCCCTTGAACATCAAGGAGATCAAACCAATCAATCCTAAAGGAAATCAATCCTGAATATTCACTGGAAGGACGGATGCTGAAGCTAAAGCTCCAATACTTTGGTCACCTGATGTATAGAGATGACTCATTGGAAAAGACCCTGATGCTGAGAAAGATTGAAGGCAAAAGGAGAAGAGCACAGAAGAGGATGAGATGGTTGGAGAGCATCACCAACTCAATGGACATGAATTTGAACAAACTCCAGCAGACAGTGAAGGACAGGGGAGCCTGGCATCCTGCAGTCCATGGGGTTGCAAAGAGTCAGACATGACTTAGCGACTGAACAACAACAACATCCCTCCCCCACCCATTCTCCTCACTGTTATCAGAAGCCCCTTTCTAACACACAGTCCTACTGATGTTATTCTCTCTCCAAACCTTTGATGGATCTTCATTTTCTACAGAACAAAGCTCTGGAAGAGAACATGTTTCCTCTCCCCCCTACATGAACAATTACCTTCCAGCGAACCTTCACAAAGTGGGCTAACCATCATCCCGTAATGAATATACTTCAAAATTATGATTTCCTCATCTGGGGTCGCCTTAGAGGATACCTCGCATGCCCACATAGCATCACCTAGTCCTCTCTCTCCACTGTTCCTAAGAGTTAATTCCCAGGACACCCCATGACTACTAGTTTCTTGTTTTAATTTCAGTCTAAAGAATGCCTCCCACTTCTGACAGGATATTTTCATGTTTTGGTACCTTCACACATGTTAAAAGCTTGAAAGCAATAGAAAACTCCTAGTCAGAGTCCACCTGCTCATTTTACCCTCCTCAGGGGTAAAGGAGGGGTCACCATCAAAAGGAGGCACTCTGCCTGCCACCTTCCTTCCTGGTTGCTCCTTCCTTCCGGCCTCAACCCGCCCACCCAGGAGGAGGTGGGAAGCACCAGCAGGACTGTGCTCAGACCTCTGCTCCCCAACTGCCTCCATAAGCCATGCGAGATCCCAGCAGCCCAGAGCCACAGGGGGGGCTCTCCAACTCTGAGGTCACCACCCAAAGAGAAGATGAGACTTAATATTTGAATTAAAACACACACTCCCCACAAAGCTTTGCCTTACTACTACGATGTACTGGCCAGAGCTGATGGAATTCTACCCATCTTTAAGGTTTAACTCCAGGACCACTTCCTTCCCAAAGTCTCCCCTGATCGATTCTATTCAAATGTCCTCTCTCCTGGTACCAAAACCGAGCAGGACCCTGTGGGGCCCTCCTGGGGACAAATCCTTCACATGTCCCTTGTTTCTTGTTTGTGGGGAAAAGGTTTCAGCCTCCTAGACCTTCCTTCCCTGAGTACCAAAGGACAGATTCCAACAGTCACTAATCAGGGAAGGGAGGAGAAGCAGAAAAAAAAGGAGCAGTCGAGAATCAATAATGCATCTATGCGGCAGGATCCTGGTTTCTCTTCAAGGAATATGCTTAACAATATATTTGAGTTCTTTGGCAGAACTAAGGCCCTCACCCAAGAGGAGGGTGATAACTTCAGGCAGAGAACAAGATTCCTGAAGCACCGCCCTAGTAGCTCATCAACAACCAATCAGAAGAAAGCCACATACCCTTCAGCCCTCACCCTGAATTCTGCCCATAGAGACTTCTCCCTGAAAACCATGAGAGAATGTCAGGATTTGGAGCATGAGCCACCCATTCTCCTTGCTTGGCCCTTTCTCTGCTCCAAACTCTCAGGTTTTGGTTTGTTTGGCCTTCCCGTGTGTCTTCCTCTGTGCACAGGAACCTGCATTCTGTACCAGTACCTCCTCTACTGCTTTAACAGCAAATCCTAGAAGACATACGTGTCCTCAAGGTGTCAGCACACCTCCCTGCAGAGGTTGCATGCTCCATAAAAGTGTCTGATGAACAAATCATCTTTCTTTCAGGAAAGATTAATAAATGGACTTTAAAATATCTACCTGGGGTACTCTTATTTGCCCATTTACCTTGAATAAAGGATGTGATGAAGGAAATACAGCACTGTTCTGTAGACTTCACTCGACTCACATTCAATTCACAGATTCTATGGGCCAAGCAAGAGTCAGAGCACCAGAGACGGTGCAGTGAACAAAGCAAAATACGCATGTCCTCATGGGGCTTTTTACACATTCCTTCCTTCCCTCCTAACCTGGTCCACTGGACCACGTCCCTGACCACTCCCCTTCCAACCACACACTCTTCAACTTCACCTTCCTTCCTTCATGACCTATTGTGTCAAAGTGAATACCAAGGTTAGGAGTGTGAGAACGTCTTAATTACAACAAAAGCAGATCTCTCTGGGCCACAGAGGTTGCCTGCAAATATTTCTGTATTACTCAACATTTACTAAGTAGCAACTTCTGATAAGAGACACAGGCATGGATACTAACCCTGCCATTTAAAGATCCTTCACAGAGCTGATAAAATACACTTAAGCATGACACTACCGCCTATAAAGCACTTTTCCATATTATTGTGTGGTTTTCATCATCTTCCTGAAAGATAGGCGTTATCTCTTTCTTACAATTGAGAACAGGGTCAAACCAGGGGAAGGGACTGCCATGGTTACTGCTGAGTCAGTGGCGGAGCCAGGGCTGCAACAGAGGGCCCTCAGTACCTTGGCCCTGCCCTCTGCCCAGCACCATGCTGCTGCTGCTGAAGTAGAAAGAGCCTTGTCACTGTCAAGCCCAAGGGAAGATCACTAAAGTGTCTTCAAAACTGCTTTTAAATTGATTAACTGAGACTTCCTCTAAAGTTCATCTTTACTTGCTGCCTTGAATGCTAAGAAACACAGGATATCGTGAAAAACTACTTCCTGAAGTATTAGCAACTCACAAAACACTTCCTGTAATGTTAGCCAACATTGGCTAAAAGATGGTAAAGCAAGCACATTCTATGGAAATCACAGTTCAGTTCAGTTCAGTCACTCAGTCATGTCTGACTCTTTGCAACCCCATGAACCACAGCACGCCAGGCCTCCCTGTCCATCACCAACTCCCGGAGTTTACCCAAACCCATGTCCATTGAGTCGGTGATGCCATCCAACCATCTCATCCTCTGTTGTCCCCTTCTCCTCCTGCCCCCAATCCTTCCCAACATCAGGATCTTTTCCAATGAGTCAGCTCTTCACATCAGGTGGCCAAAGTATTGGAGTGTCAACTTCAACATCAGTCCTTCCAATGAACACTCAGGATTGATCTCCTTTAGGATGGACTGGTGGGATCTCCTTGCAGTCCAAGGGACTCTCAAGAGTCTTCTCCAACACCACAGTTCAAAAGCATCAGTTCCTCAGCACTCAGCTTTCTTTATAGTCCAACTCTCACATCCATACATGACCACTGGAAAAACCACAGCCTTGACTAGATGAACCTTTGTTGGCAAAGTAATGTCCCTGAGTTTTAATACGCTGTCTAGGTTGGTCATAACCTTCCTTCCAAGGAGTAAGTGTCTTTTAATTTCATGGCAGCAATCACCATCAGCAGTGATTCTGGAGCCCAAAAAATAAAGTCTGACACTGTTTCCACTGTTTCCCCATCTATTTCCCATGAAGTGATGGGACCAGATGCCATGATCTTAGTTTTCTGAATGTTGAGCTTTAAGCCAACTTTTTCACTCTCCTCTCTCACTTTCATCAAGAGGCTCTTCAGTTTCTCTTCACTTTCTGCCATAAGGGTGGTGTCATCTGCATATCTGAGGTTACTGATATTTCTCCCGGCAATCTTGATTCCAGCTTGTGCTTCTTCCAGCCCAGCGTTTCTCATGATGTACTCTGCATATAAGTTAAATAAGCAAGGTGACAATATATAGCCTTGACGTACTCCTTTTCCTATTTGGAACTAGTCTGTTATTCCATGTCCAGTTCTAACTGTTGCTTCTTGACCTGCATATAGGTTTCTCAAGAGGCAGGTCAGGTGGTCTGGTATTCCCATCTCTTGAAGAGTTTTCCACAGTTCATTGTGATCCACACAGTCAGAGGCTTTAACATAGTCAATAAAGCAGAAATAGATGTTCTTCTGGAACTCTCTTGCTTTTTCGATGATCCAGTGGATGTTGGCAATTTGATCTCTGGTTCCTCTGCCTTTTCTAAACATTATAGGGTTTATTCAGAGGTTTAAGGAGCAGAATGAGTTGGTAGAAAAGTTTGAAATAGAACTATGAAGTCAGAAACAGAAGGAACCCTACAGAGTTTATTTTTCAAACACCACCCACAAAATCCACTGTGAAAATAGACCAAGACCATCTTGATTCTTGAAGGAGTTGGCATGGTCACTTGTTCACTTCAGCTACTCTACTTGCCCCTTTACACAGGAGACCAAGGCCACTAGCTCCTTTGCGTTAAAATGGATTCATTTGTTCAGCAAATATTAGAGTGGTTGCTCTGTGCCAGTCTGTTCTAGGGACTGGACATAAGTGGCAAGTACAACACATCAAGTCCCTCACGAAGTTTTTATTAAACAACTGAAAGTGAAAGTGTTAGTGCTTAGTTGTATCCAACTCTTTTTTGACTCCATGGACTGTAGTCCACCAGGCTCCCCAGTCCGTGGAATTCTCCAGGCAAGAATAATACTGGAGTGGGTAGCCATTCCCTTCTCCAGAGGATCTTCCCAACCCAGGGATCAAACCCG
The DNA here is from genome assembly GCF_054371585.1 of Giraffa tippelskirchi. Taxonomy (NCBI): domain Eukaryota; kingdom Metazoa; phylum Chordata; class Mammalia; order Artiodactyla; family Giraffidae; genus Giraffa; species Giraffa tippelskirchi. The sequence continues at coordinate 74,480,800 of NC_137281.1, read as the reverse complement.
GGTCTCCTGCGTTGCAGGCAGATTCTTTATTGACTGCTGGCATAACTACAGGATGCTTAGATAAGTGGGGATATAGTGCAGGGAGCATTAGCAAGAGTCACAAAACCAGGGATGGGAACCTCCATTTCACAAAATGGTATTACCTAAGGAAACACAGATTGAGAATATGAGATGAAATCATCAGTTCATAGAAACATGCCACTATTTAGTATTTATGGACACACTGTTATTTTGTGTGACTCAATATTTCTGTAAGGAACCCTGAATATCCTCAGGTATGTCATTCAATTCAAATGTGTACTGAACCATCTTGTACGAGTTAAGACTGCCTTCACCTGAGTGATACACCCAAAGCCTTGACATGGGAGATTCACCTAAATGGGTAAATCCTCATTCTCAGAACTTAAGAGAATGGCTACCAGAAATGCCTACCCCAAGGAAGAGAACTGATTCTGAAACCCTAAAGCTGGGAAAAGGTACAGGGGTGGGATACCTAAAATGATAGAACCCCAAGTCTGAGATTTCTAGTAAGCTGATACTCAGTAAACTGACCCATGATATCTTCTGGCTTCCTACCAGCTTCCTGAAGCATTTCACAGCTACTTAATCTGAGGTTTTAAAGGACCACATGATCAAACTTCTCTAAACTGAAGTTTCTTTTGAAAAACAGGCAAACCTGGGGTTGAAGTTGTTAGCAAACTGAAACATATTCCCAGGCACTCTAAAGAATTTGAAACAACAATAGAGACTGCCATTCTACCTGTTACAGACATTGAAAGTTTCACCAAGCCAAGAAAATTAAGAGACCCTGAATGCACAGGCTCCCAGTTCATCCATCTCCATCAAGTGCCACATAAACAGTAGGTGCTCAGTAAAGTCTGCCGATTGGTGTGCACTCAGCTTTGTGCTAACCCACTCCAGTATTCTTGCCTGGAGAAATCCATGGACAGAGCAGCCTGGCAGGCTACAGTCCACAGGGTCACAAAGAGTTGGACACAACTGAAGCAACTCAGCACACATGTATGCAGTTTTGTGCTTGACAGACAGAGATGCTACATCCTACACAAGTTTAGTCCTACTAAGCCCAAGTCCTGATGTTAATACAGCCATACCGTTCGGATCCCAAGGGAGGGGGAATGAATTTGAAGCCTACTCTGGAACTTCTCATGCATCAATCATTTCTAAGGACTCTCCAGAGTTATAAATCCACACACAGCTTCAGAGGATATTCAAGGTACACGTGGCAGTAAGGGGCTGTGGCCATTTCCCGAAAGCCCTAAATCTTCAAGTTCAGCATTACAAGGAGAATTTCCTAGTGGAAAGAAGGGTAACCAACAAAGTACAGTTTCCTTACAAGTGTTAGGGTCTCTGATGAGCTACCCATGTGCTTTTACCAGTAAGGTTTGTTGTGGAGTCGCTGAGTCACGTTCGACTCGTTTGTGACCCCGTGGACTGTAACCCACCATACTCCTCTGTCTATGGGATTCTCCAGGCAAGAACACTGGCAAGAATACAAGAGTGGGTTGCCATTTCCTTCTCCAAGGGATCTTCCCAACCCAGGGACTGAACCCAAGTCTCCTGCATTGGCACTGATCCACCAGGGAAGCCCTCTAGTGAGGTTACTGAGGCTCAGAAGAGTTAGATAGCTTCTTCATCATAATTTCTTAGAAAAATGAAAAACATTTCAGGCTTTGTGAAACGTTTATCCCTTTCTGCAAACACAGTTTAAGTATATATAGCTTTAAGATCAACATATGAAAAAGTTATTTGATCCCACTTTGATGCAAAAGGTGCCAAACTTTTCCCCTCAAGAATGTGATCATACTTGAGTACCTAAGATGCCAATCTGTTTCTAACAAGCCCTAGATCTCAAAACCCAGGACATCTTTTCAGAACAGGACCTCATTCTATATCTCACACATGGGAAGAAAATTAATTTTGGTCCACTGTGCAAATTTGACCAAGAATGTCTTTTTTCTATTTTAAATAATGTGGAAACTCAAAGCAGACCATGAAGATGTTATGATCCATACAGTTATGATCCATACAGTATGATCCATATGTAGCCAACCTGAAGTCTGGGATGGGGGGTGGGGGCAGGTCTGTCTGGGACTTTGCTCAATTTGGGAATAAAAGCAAAGATTGTTAGATTTGGTATTTTGTAGTCAATTATAATGGCAAAAAACCATTTGGTGACAAAACCACCTCTTTAGCTACCAAGTAGGCACAGGGAAAGTTCCATTTGCTCTCTACCTGCTCCTACACAGATCTCAGTACGGAAGGATGGAGTGTCAAGTTTCCAAAGCCAATATAAGACTTTTTAACCCTGACTGTTAAAATTATAGAAGGAACTATAAAAATCTTTAGCCTAGATGAGCTTCTAGTATTTTTAAAGGAAAGGAATTCAACTTATCTCACTTGGACATGAATTTTTTATGCTTAAGATGGTCAGTGCAAAAACTCTCCAATTTACAACTAGTCCTAAAATGATTCTCCCTGCTTTCCATAGAAAATGAATATTTTAAGGACACAGATATTTACTTACACTTTGATACTTCATGGGAATGATATTTTACAACTGTTAAACAGACTTAGCAGGTTATGTAATGATGGTTCCTGGGCTGTTCTCAAGGAGAAGCAAGTCGCTGGTAACACTCTGTCCTTGTCCTCTCAAACTATTCCAAATGACCTAGAATATCAGAGAATATTGCCACAAAGCTAGGAGTCTTAGAAGACAATAGAATAGGGAAGCTTGGCCTCATTTCTCCTTGACTACTAGCAGAAAAGAAAAAATAAATCACAAACAGTTCAAAGGTAAGTGCAAGAAAACAAAACAGCCTCTTGGTTGAGTTTTTTGTTTCAGGTGCATATGCTACTTTTCTCTCATTCATGTGAGCACTTTGTGATACATGCATGAAAGTAGCAGACGGAAGGGATTAACAGATAACAATCACTTACCACATGCCAGATACTTTACATATATTATCACTTATCCCTCTTTAAGACAGGAATTTGAATCTCCACTATTCTGATGGGAAAGAAATGCAGAGAGGTTGGGTCATTCCGGCTTAGGTAATTCTAAGATCATAAGGACAGTTCAGTGGCAGAGCTGGGATCTGAAACAACCCTGACTCCAAAGTTCTGGAATCTTTGGATTCCAGTTCTACTCTATCTAAGTGCCACTGCCTCCCTGTATGTAAATGTTTGATGACTGGCCCAGCAGCCATTAGACTGTTCTGAAGGTGCTATTAATGGTTATTACTGATATCTCATTAATCAGCAGATAGATTTACATGACTTTTATTTTATGCAGAGTACATCATGCAAAATGCTGGGCTGGAAGACTCACAAGGTGGAATCGTGATTGCTGGGAGAAATTTCAACAACTTCAAATATGCAGATGATACCACTCTAATGGCAGAAAGCTAAGAGGAACTAAAGAGCCTCTTGAGGGTGAAAGAGGAGAGTGAAAAAGCCAGTTTAAAACTCAACATTCAAAAAACTAAGATCATGGCATCTGGTCCCATCATTTCATAGCAAATAGATGGGGAAAAAGTGGAAACAGTGATAGATTTTATTTTCTTGGGCTCCAAAATCACTGTGGATGGTGACTGAAGCCATGAAAGTAAAAGACACTTGCTCCTTGGAAGGAAAGCTATGACAAACCTAGACAGTGTATTAAAAAGAAACAACACTTTGCTGAAAAAGGTCTGTATAGTCAAAGCTGTGGTTTTTCCAGTGGTCATGTACGGATGTGAGAGTTGGACCAGAAAGAAGGCTGAGCATCAAAGAATTGATGCTTTTGAACTATGGCGCTGGAGAAGACTCTTGAGAGTCCCTTGGACAGCAAAGACATCAAACCAGTCAATCTTAAAAGAAATCAACCTTGAATATCCACTGGAAGGACTGATGCTAAAGCTGAAGCTCCAAAACCTTTGGCCACCTGATGTGAAGAGCCAACTAATCGGAAAAGATCCTGATGCCGGGGAAGACTGAGGACCGGGGAAGACTGAGGACAAGAGGAGAAGGGGGTGGCAGAGGATGAGATCGCATCACTGATTCAGTGGACTTGAGTTTGAGCAAACTGTGGGAGCTAGTGAAGGACAGGGAGGCCTGGTGTGCTGCAGCTCATGGGATTGCAGAGTCAGATATGACTTAGGGACTGAACAACAAAAAACACAATTTTCCCTGCTGGAAACCATATAAATTAATGCTATTATCTTGAGAAAGTACAGACAGTAAAATTACAGACTTATTTCTCAGAGATGCAGAAACCTCAAATGTAGTCCAGCAAAGGAAAAAATATTAAGGTAGTCTTCAGTATTGCCAAGTTAGACTACATTAGGAATGCAAGAGTTGTAACAAGAACAAAATGAAAACCAACAAAAAACTAAATGACACCACTATGTCACGTCATAAGCAAAATGATACGGTCAATAAATGCCGAGAACACATTTAGAAAATTAACCATGTTTTCTCTGAGACACCCATCTCCATTTTACTCCTCTTTCCTCACAAAAGATGAATTTCTATCTAACCTGTCAATCATGCCTGATTTTTATGAGATTTTAAAAACTTTTTTTATTTTATTGAAGTATAGCCAATTTACAGGGCTTCCCTGGTGGCTCAGAAGTAAAGAATCTGCCTGCCCATGCAGGAGACACAGGTTAGATCCCTGGGTCGGGAAGACCCCTGGAGTAGAAAATGGCAACCCACTCCAGTATTCTTGCCTGGAAAATTCCATGCACAGAGGAGCCTGGTGGGCTACAGTCCATGGGGTCAAAAAGTGTCAGATATGACTTAGTGACTAAACAGTAACAAGAACTTAATTTACAATATTGTGTTAGTTTCAGGTGTTATACCACAGTGATTCACTTATACAGATATAAATTCTTCTTCATATTCTTTCCCCTTATCAGTTCAGTCATGTAGTTGTGTCCGACTCTTCGCAACCCCAAGGACCACAGCATGCCAGGCCTCCCTGTCCATCACAAATTCCCGGAGTTTACTCAAACTCATCTCCGTTGAGTCGGTGATGCCATCCAACCATCTCATCCTCTGTCGTCCCCTTCTCCTCCTGCCTTCAATCTTTCCCAGCATCAGGGTCTTTTCAAATGAATCAGTTCTTTCCCCTTATAGGTTATTATAAAATATTGACTATAATTCCCTGTGCTATACAGTAGGTCCCTGTTGGTTATCTATTTTAAATATAGCAATGGTTATATGTTAATCCCAACCTCCTAATTTATCCCTCCCTCAAAGATACTTGATTTTTTAAAAGGAGTGTGGCTGAGAGGAAAGAGCAGTACTCTGGGGCCTTAACACTGTCATACTCTGTTTCCTTATATGTAAAATGGGAATAATGCCACTTAACCCCATGAAGCTGTTATGCGAGTATTTTTTAGAAACATTTTATCATCATATATATTTCAAACTATTTAATAGCCAAATTCTTGTGTAATCAATTACTAAATGAGTTTGTTGTTGTTGTTCAGTTGCTAAGTCGTGTCTGACTCTTTGCGACCCCATGGACTGCAGCATGCCAGGCTCCTCCGTCCTTCACTCTCTTCTGGAGATTGTTCAAATTCATGTCCATTGAGCTGGTGATGCTATATAAGATAGAAAACTTATAAACATAAGTATAGTAGAGACAACAGATAATCAGATAGTTTTTCCAAAGATAATTGATTATATTCAATTTTCCCCTCACTTAGTCTCCCACGTAACTTGCAAACTGAATGTATATGAAGCTATATAAATTTTTTAAAGCACAATTTTAATTTCACACACATATACACATACTGTATACATATATATATGTGTGTATATACTGCTATAATAATTATATAACATTTTGTTATTATATAAACTATAATCAAGGGGAAAAAAAATCCTAAAAGGAAATATCAAAATGCCATTTGTTTCCAAAAAGAGAGCTCTGAGTTTCTTCCTTCACTTTTTGATTCTTACATTTTCCAAATACTCTACCGCACTGATGTGTATTACTTTAATTATATCAAAAATAAGAAAGGATTATATTTGTTTTAATGTTCACTTACACAAAGATTTTTAAAATATGATGAGGAATAAGCCTTCACGCCAGTTCCGTTGAGAAAGATAACTTTCATGCACCTAGTTGACCCATTTGAGCTTCAAGAAAGGGATCACAGGGATTAAAATTTATGATGAATACTTAAGTCAGCTTTATGGTGTGAAACACATATATACACACACACTGAAGTTCAAAGACAGCAGAGAGGAAGATGATTCATGGCACCACTCTGTTGGAAAGTATGCTAAGCTAATGAGAGAGAAAGTAGGGAAAGAGGTAAGTGAAAGGAATGAAAGAGGTAAGTGAAAGGAATGAACAGAAGGGGACCGAAGCTGGAGAATGGAGCAAAGGCGGTGCTGAACCTATGTGACATGAAACCTTACAAGTCTGAACTGGAAGAGAACCACAGCTATGCTTTACAAGAGCACAGTGCGGCAGCAGAACGAACAGGATGAAGAAGAGCCTGGTATGGGGGAAGGACAAGGAAGCCAACGAAGAGCAGCTGTCTCATTCTCAGAGGGTGGAGGTAGGAACTACACATGGCTCAGCACCAGAAAGGCACCCCCTTCCTGCGCCAGTTTCCATAAAGACAAGTTTGTGTAACGAACAAGGAAAACAGCATGGAGGCATCCCACTGTTGCGGGATATACGAGGAGCGAACGTTAAATCCAAACATATATTTGGCAGAGGAGTTCAATAAAACAGATTCAGTTAGAAGGCTAGGATGGAGAACAGAAGGGTACTATTAATGCAAGCATATGCTGTTTGTTAGTGAGTGTGAATTAATACATGATTCAGGACAGTCGATTTTTAAAGCATGCCAAAAATTCAGCTCTCTAGTGGATCATACTATGCAAATAGAGGTATGTTGCCAACACAATCATGGCTGCAGAATACATTCAACTTGACTTTGGGCTAAAGCAGTTTAGGCTAGTTTTAATGAACAAGAAGGCCTCAAAGGCTTTTAAACGGGGTATGAAAGTCAGCGTCAGCTCACACATTAAGGGCTTGGGGAATACTGGATTTGTGAGACGTCATCAAGCACTGCAGATGACGCCAGCATCAAAGAGCAGGACTTCAGTTAGGCACTTTGGTTTCATAGACGTCATCTACATAGAAGGGGAAAAAGTGGAAATGGTGACAGATTTTATTTTCTTGGGCTCCAAAATCACTGCGGACGCTTGCTCCTTGGAAGAAAAGCTATGACAAACCTAGACAGCATATTAAAAAGCAGAGACATCACTTTGCCGACAAAGGTCTGTCTAGTCAAAGCTATGGTTTTTCCAGTAGTCATGTATGGATGTGACAGTTGGACCATAATGAAGGCTGAGCGTCAAAGAATTGATGCTTTCAAACTGTGGTGCTTGAGAAGACTCTTGAGAATCCCTTGGACTGTAAAGAGATCAAACCAGTCCATCCTAAAGGAAATCAACCCTGAATGTTCACTGGAAGGATTGATGCTGAAGCGCCAATACTTCAGCCATCTGATGTGAAGGGCCGACTCACTGGAAAAGACCCTGACGCTCAGAAAGACTGATGGCAGGAGGAGAAGGGGGAGGCAAAGAATGAGAGAGTTAGATAACATCTCCAACTCAAAGAACATGAATTTCAGCAAACTCAGGGAAATAGTGGAGAATAGAGGAGCATGGCATGCTACAGTCCATGGGGTCTCAAAGAGTCTGACACGACTGAGTGACTGCAAACAACCACCACCACATCACTTAGCTCAAATGACTGTTCCAGCCCTATCAGATAGATGGACAAGTATTATTTCCTCCACTTGACTAAGTCTTAAATGGGCTAAGCTATTTGCTCAAGACCCCAGAGCTAGTAGGTTACAGAGCGGGTTTGTATTTAAAACCAACTCTTGGCTTCTATTTAGTTTTTACTGAACTTTTAGAGGTACCCTATTATATCAGAGCAAACATATTTTTATTCTTTTAGGTCAACAATACAGGGAGCAGTAGGAGGAAATGGAATGGCCAATGTGGGAAGGGAGTTGAGTTGGCAAGAGGGGGTGAAGCCAATGTCAAGCTTGCAGGCTGAAGAGAATGTATACAAACCGTGATTTTGTAAACTACTTGGAAAGTGGATGAAATACCCTGGGAACGTCTCTCTTGTGGGAAAGAATTTACCCCACTTTGGCAACAAAGCTGAAAACATTTTGGTTTTGGCTTGTTATGTGCTTTTTGTTCTAACACAGAGAACTACTGCTCACAGAAAAGTACAAGGACCAAGATTAGAAAAGTGGATGTGCTTATACGCACCATGAAAGACACCAAGGTTTTTAGACATTACAAGTCTTTAGCCCCAAACTCCAAAAACTTTATACAAGAGCCAGGACAGTAACCACCTTAAACATAATTCATGTTCTTCTGCTTCAGACTTCAATGAATAACTGATCTTCCCTGGCATTTCCTTTCTGCCTAGGGACTGGATCACTGTTCTATATGTGAATCCCCTTGCACCACAGGTCTAACATAGATCAGAGGAGACAGCCAAATTGTGATCCAGCACTAGATCCTTAGAGGACTTGAATACAATTTCAGAATTAAGTCATTGTTTCCACTCCAGAGAGGAAAACTCTGCTAGCATTTGTGCAGCAGACACATCCACACTTATGAAGCCAAGTGAGGATGGAAATTTATTCTTGCAATTGGTCCACTAGGTGCAAAGTGCTGGCAGATAATTATAGAGATGCAATCTTCAAATGCCTTCCAAGTGGCTTATAATTAAAACCAATAAATACAACAAGAACAGAATGTGTTTCTTTTGGTAAGTGGCAAAGTCTTTAACGTGGTTAAATAGTCACAGAGCATTGTCAGGAGTGCAGGGAAGACATGGGATGAGGTGTGAGAAAGAATTCTGTGCCCCTGACAGTTCGTCATGTAACAGAAAACATGTAACACTGGAGAAAAGTTGGGAAAACCTTTGGAAAAAGGACCAACTAATGACAGGACAAAGAAAAGACAAGACAAGAGGAAGAGAGTATTCAATGTCAGGATTACTCAGAGCCAGTTTTCCAGATCAAAAGTCTGAAGTCAGGTGATGAAGGAGGGAAGAGAAAGCTGGACCGGAAACACAGCTGAGAAGACAAGAAGGATAACAAGCTGCATCTGCACTTTCAAGAGGCACCATCGTCTTCGTCTCCGGTCCCATTCCTCAGCCCTCCGAGTCTCCACTCCTCCCCGTCCCTCACCCTTCTGAATCTGAACATTTTAAGGAGAGGAACAGGGGGATGGTCCAGGATGTTGTACAGCTATCAGTGGTAAGACCAGATGATAGCTCATCACCAAGGAGCTGGGCAGAGTTTCATTCTATTGATAAAAGCTCTTTCAACAAAGTCCACCTGGCACATACACAGAACTGTATATGTAATTCACATATAGCTCATTAGACATCAGTTGTCAAATCTGTGACTTCAATCACTGTAATGACTGTTAATTTAAATACTCAAGGGACTTGGTCCGATGGTTAAGCATCCACCTGCCAATACAGAGGACACAGGATCAGTTCCTGGTCCAGGAACTAAGATCCCACATGCCAAGGGGCAACTAAGTCTGGGTATCATAACTACTGAGCCCATGCACCCTAGAGTCTGTGCTGTGCAACAAAGACCCAGCACAGCCATAAAGAAATAAATAAGTAGATAAAATTAAAAAAAAAAAAAACAACCTCAAACCAAGGTCCCCATTTTACCAGTTCACTGGTATTCTGAGCCAACAACAGTGCATTTTCTTGGAACACGCACAGAGTTGCATCCATGGGAAGCAGGGATGGAGTTTCAAGAGACAGCCCTAGATCTGCTCTTCAGCATCCTTGCTTCACCGTTCCCTCCCCCAGGGCTCCATCCATCCACTACCATTTTGGAGGGTACACACGTCAGAGCCTTGAGCAGCAAACGTGGCTGCTTGCCCGCTGAGGTGGGCTCCTTTGGAATGGCCTTGGGCAGCTCCAAACTCTTCTCTAACCCAGCCTTCCCTCTCTCTTGATTTCACAAGGGTGGCATGCCAGGAGGAAAGGCAGAGAGAAGAGGTCCAGAAAGAAAAGAAAGAAGCCCAAGAGTCTTGTGTAGTAGAAGCTCTGCTACACAAATGCCTTAGAAGAGGGGTAAGCAGAGGGGCTGGAGAAGCAGCTGGTGAGGCTTTGGCTTCTAAACATCCACATTTCCACGGCCCCAGAGAAATTTGCATGATACAGTTTTCCCCAGCACCAACCCATAACAATCCTGTGATACTAGTGTGATTCCCATTTTACAGATGTGGACATGGAGACCTGGGACAGCTAAGTCATTTGTCCCAGATCACAGCTGACAGCTGGAGAGCACAGTCTTGCAGTCGTCTGGTCCTTACAGCACACTGCTTTCAGGAGAGGCAAATCTGCCTTTCTGAGCCTTCCTCTCTTGACCCGCACACAAACCTAGGCTTCCCGCACTGCATATTAATGAGCTAATCTGCAGAGAAATAACCCTAGATGCAGAAGAGAGAAAAAACACACAGAAAGAACTGGGGATAAAGACAGGGGCATGGCTTGAAGCCCAAAAGGCATGAATGGTCTCATTTCAGACTCGCTCTTAAAAATAACCATCTATTTTGCTTTCTACTCCACGACTGATCTGTGGTTCAGGATTTAACATATAAGGAGTCCCCACCTCTAAACTTAGTGAAACTGGTATTCCAGGCAGATGTGTACCCTGCAGGCACTGGGTGTCACAGCGAGGACAGTGCAGGCAGCAGAGTAGGTTCCCTGGTACCCACGCCGATGCCAGCTTGGCTCACACTTGGCTGCCTGTTGAACAGGAGGTCATGCCTGGGAAGCATCTCGACCTCTGCAGCCCTCCACCCACTATTCCTGCAGCACTGGAGTCTGATTCTGCCCCATATCACCACCCCTTGCCGTGATCCACAGCAACATGACCCCCTTAACCCATCGGCGCCTGCAGACCCACTGCCACTGTGCTCCTGAAGCAGGGGAGCACGTCAGGAGGAAAAAATGAGAGCAAAGGGAAACCATTCCATCTCATTCCATCTGGTCTCCCACATCTTTTTTTCAGGGATGGGCTGGTTTACAGCTGGATGCTCCAACGCTGTTTGACATTCAAGTTGTCCACTGCCCTTGGAAGGTAATTTATACCAATTATGCTAGATAACACAGAGCAAACCTGTTCTGTACACACTCCAGCATGTAAACCCCCAAGGTTCTTTGGTTCTAAATAAGTACTTGGCATGAGCCAAGGTACTCAGTCAAGAATCATAGAGACCGGAAGTGGTGGTTTTCAGGGGTTGCAGAGAGGGAAGAAGGCAGGGCTAGTGTTGAACGGGCACAGGGTTGGTTTGGGAAGCTGAAAAAGGTCTGGAGATGGACAGTGGCAATGGGTGCACAACAATATGAATGTACATGATAAAAGAACTATATAGTTAAAAAGGGTTTGCACATAAGGTACATTTATGTATATTTTTATCACGATTGAAAACAAATGCTTACATGGCACTTTCTATATGCCAGGTACTGCTCTTGTTTCTTTGCAAATGTTAACACATTTAATATTCACAATCTTATGAGGATTATAATTGTTATCACCATTATCCTTGCCCAGCATACACAGCTGGCAAGAGGCAGAGCTGAGACTCAAGCTGGCGTTCCAGCTCCATCACCCTTAAACCACTGATCAGCTGCTCCTCAGAAAGACAGAGAGCTGGGTTTGGGGAACTCACCCATCAACTTACAAAGGCACAGAAGAGCAGACCCTATGGTCACAGATCATTGGGAGAGTCCTAAAGACACCAGACCCCTTACGGAGTAACAGGAACAGATATTAAATTGAATTTTGCCTAAAGAGGCGATTTCACAGAACCAAAAAATTTCCAAGTAGCAAAGGCATCTCTCTGGTCTAATTTTCTTTTCAAAACAAAAACTACTGCTAAACTACAACAAAGACATTTTCTTTCTTCTGTTTGTTATATTTATACTTTCTTTTATTCCTAGAAAGTACACAGAATTATGGTCTATAAAAGAACCCAACTGCAGGAGGTCATACAGATAAAAGTTCAAAGTCTGGGAGAAACCACCTTGGGCAAGTCACTTAATCTTCTCTGGGTTTTACTTCCTGTCTGCCCAATGGGAGTGCTTTTAAATCTATCTTCTAATAGTATTAATGGCTTAATATTAGCTTAATTTATATAAAAACACTTCCAAATATTTAAAATACTCTTATCCTAATCCCATCCACTTGGAGGTTGCTCAAAAGAAACAAAATCTAAATAAAGTACTTAATAGGTCAATAAAGATCACATCCAGGTCTCAAACATCGTTCCTAGAGTTCCCACCAGTTCTTCACACATTGTGACTCGTCCATCCAAAGGTATGACATTCATAGTGTATGTAGTACTTCACCTCTTTTCAAGGAAAATGCGTTTCCCTTACTGTCAGCATTCTGCACACCTCTCCCAATATCACAGTGGGGCAAGAGTCAAGCCATCGAAAGAGCTGAGCACATCATGACCAATGTGAACCCCTCTAGCCCAGGGCTATGGTTTCTCTACCTTCCCTCTCATTATATTTCATTTTGCATGTATTTCTTAACAACAAGGGCATTCTGTTACATGAACTTGGCATAATTATCTGAATCAGGAAACTTAATATTGATATGACACGACCATCCAATCCACAGTCTATATTCAAGTCTCACCCCCTGTCCCAATAATGTCCTTTACAGATTTCTCTTTGTCCCATGCATTTCACTGCCCTGTCTCTCTAGCCTCCTTGCATCTGGAACTGTTATCAGTCCTTGTCTCTGTTGATCTTATATTTGAGGGGATGACAGACCATTAACTGGGTAGAACGCCCACCAGATTTGTCTGATGTTTCCTCCTGATTCAGGTTATAAACCTCTGGCACTTAGACAACAAAACTCAAACTGTACGCTTTTAACAGACTCAAATCAGGAGGCATGTGATGTTGGTTTGTTGTGTGCCTGCGAGCATGCCAAGTTGCTCAGTCGTGTCTGACTCTCTGCACGAGTGATGCTACCTTTAATCATCTGGTGAAGACGATGTATGCCAGGTGAAGACGATGTATGCCAGGTTTCTCCACTGAATACTTACTATTTTTCCCTTTGTGATAAGTAAGTGACTTGAGGGGAAATGCTTTGTGACTATGTAAATACCCTTTCCTCATAAAAACGTTCTCCACCAAGGTCAGCATCTACTGAGGATTTTCTAACTCCATTATTCCTTCTATCTTGAAGCCATCTACTGTAAGAAAGAGCTTCCTTTCTTATTTGTTTATATCTGTTTTGAATTTTATATTCAATTTCATATCTATATTTTAAAAATTGACATATAAGGAAAAAATACCAAAGGAACTTTGAAAATTTTTTTTAAAGTGTCAAGAAGAGATTAAAATTTTATACAAGTATCTCATAAGTCATATCTCATAAAATAAGAGTCTGTCCAATCAATGTGCTAAAACTTCAGCCATCAAGCCTACAGCTGATCACCTGCTCTATGACAAAGCCCTGGGTGTATTTCAGATATGGAATACTGGGTTCTGTAGCGACTGGCATTTATATGTTAACTGACTAGGTTTTGTGCTAGTGGCCTGACACGGAGTTACTAAACTTCACCAACAACTGCGCTAGACTGACGACCTAATTTACCTGGGAGTAAAACAAGGTTCAGAGAGCTAGGGACTTGCCTAAGGCTCTAGGGCCAGGCAGCTCAGATTCAGCCGTCGTTCTAAACCACATGCTCTAATATATCATGCTCTTCCATGAATAGTTCAGTCCCCTCGTATATATACAACAGGACAAAGTTGAACCACAGTTGATCTTTAAAGTTCATTTATCACAGAAACCTTTGCTTCCAGTCGTATAACTATTATATTGAAATGAGGTTCTACACTGAGCAGATGATTTAAAACTCCAGAAATTATTAACTTGTGTATGTTTTCTCACTCTAAATAGCGACACTCTCATTGAACAGTCCCTGCAGAAAAAAATGTTCAGTCAGGACATGGTTTACTTAAGCTTCCACTGTATGTGTCTTTAGGTTCAAGTAGCATGAATTCAGTCTTTATTCCTGGAATCATATTGTTAGACAATTTTAAGTTTAAGAGAAAGAAGAAAGAGGGGCTATAGCTGAGTAGTGACTTGGGTGAGGAAATGTGAGAAGGTGTTTACACACAACGTGAAAACTCTTCACCCCAAGTGATGGTAGCACGAGTGGCCAGGTGTGTTCTCAGACCTGCCCTGTGACTCAAAAATGACACCATGCAGTCCGTTTACTACGTGTGAGAAAGGATTCACATTCCTTCCCCTCCCCATTACACACACACACAGCTTGCTTACTCTCTCTCAGAGCTAGTCAGAGGGTTAAGTCAATCCATAGGTCTATATTATGACCAAGACTATAAATGTCATAACGGTTTTACTATTATACTATTTTCATTCAAGATAATCAGACTGTTTGAAGTTAAGAAAGATTTTTCTAATAAGTTATACCATAGGTTTTTGTTTTCACTGGAAGGGTGAAAGAAAATGGAAGAAGAAGAAGAAAATTAGCAACAGCCCCTACAGGGACTTCTCTGGTGATCCAGCGGTTAAGAATCCACCTGCCAACAGAGGAGACATGGGCTCAATCCCTGGTCCGGGAAGATCTCACATGCTGCAGGGCAACTGAGCCGGTGGGCCACAAGTACTGAGACTGAGCTCGAGAGCCCACGCTCCGCAACAAGAGAAGTCACAGCCATGAGAAGTCCACGCACCGCAATGAAGAGTACCTCCCACTTGCTGCCACTCGAGAAAGCCCGCAAGCAGCAACGAAGACACAGCACGACCAAAAAAAAAAAACCAACCAGAAACAAATAAAATTATCAAAAACAAAAAAAAATAGCCTCTACAGAAAATTTGACAAATAGAGTAATACATCACCAAGGAAGGCCTTATAGTCCAATCCCTTATTACAGCTCCCTTCATCTTCTCCACTGGCTTTAAACAACTTGGTGTCCATGGCTCAGATCATACCTAAGAATTCAACAACCTCATCTATGAGTAATGCAGGTTTTGGGGCACCGTTTTTCACCAGTTGCTTCCCTTCCCCCACTGGCCATTCTGTAGCCAATGGGTAGGGTTTTGCCACTCCCTGTTTTCTGGGTGGAACAGCTCTGCTCGATTCCTGGGGTTAATGCAGGGAGAGCTGGGCGCAGTTCCCTACCCTTCCTACGCCTGAGCTTCACCCCACACACACCGTTCTGAGGCAACTCCTACTCAACACACAGGCTTGAATACCCTCCATCTTTGTGGCAGAGGACTGTCTGTCTGAAATAGTTTGGTCCACCAAGTGAACCAGAAACTAGAGAGGCAACAAGTATTAACAACACTTTGCAAGTGAAGACACAGAGGCACAAAAGGTAGTAACTGAAGGACAAAGGGTACCTGGCTAGTTAACACCTGAACCACAGAAACCAGCCAAAACATGCATCTGAGACTCACTGGACCCCAGGTACTGGCTTTGTAAGAAGCAGCATTATTAAAGTGGTACCTTCTTTTCCCAGCATGCTCCCTTTCACACCAGGCTTTTAATTCCTTCTTCCTCCTTTGGGTCTTTTCCTCACAGATGACTTGGACACAACCTTGTCAAAAGTAGGTACTTCAGGGAATTAATTTCTGTATTCTTTCCAGTAAAAAACAAGCTTACTGAAATGTGATGGATAAATGTAATCACAGAGAGGAAGAACTCAATGTGAATTCCAAGCTGTGACGATGATGACAATGATGATCACCGTAATAAAAAACATACTCACCAAGACAGAGCTCATATAAATTGTGCTAGACATTCTTCTAAGCCCTTCACAGAATCTAATCCTCACAAGAGCTATGAGAGGTGGGCACTGCCATTTCCACTTACGATGAGAGACTAAGGCACAAAGTGGTCATTTGTGGATCTTGAATTGGCATCGTGAGCCTGGCTGAGGACTTAGCTCTTAACTATTAGGCTGTGTTGCCTCAAAGACAGCCGAGTTAGAAGGCAATGGGCGGGGGGCGGGGGGGTGGTACCCTCAAGCCTGGTCATTCTAGTCAGCCTCGAGGTCCTCTGCAGGTCAAGGAAATTAATACAGAGTCAGGATGCACTGGGATGAGACCTGGGTAACATGATTAGGTTCTGGTATTTGTAAGTCAAGAGTCCACACACGGAATCAATACTCTGTCTTTCAAAATAGCCACCTGAGAAGCTCTATGTTCATTCCAACTTGGCTGTCATTACTGAGCACATTTTTAGGTGCCTCTTTAGGAATGTTCTTCAACTCAATCACGTATTTCTTTGAAATCCCCAGAAATTTGGTCCGCAAAGATGATCACAAACAAGTAGCAGTCAACTTGAGTCAAACCAGGGAAATAAGGTGGCAAATTGAACATTTTGTTGCTTCCATTAATTATTTTTCCTTCCTGGGTGATAAAATGATCCTGGTGGAAATTCCAAAGGAAAGAAAAGGAAGACTGTGAACTAAAGATGCCATTTATTTAAATGTATAAGAGCTAGATTGTTACCTCCAGAACTCCACAGTTTTATCAAACAGACTTTTTTTCTCCCTCGGGTTTCTCCTTAATTTGAGGAGAACAATGAGAATCTCCTAGTCACTACAGGCAAACAGTAAAGCACTGAGAATCAGTCTGTAACATAAAACTGCAGGGATTCTAATCCCAGTTCTTTACTGATCTCTAACCTCCAACCTCCTCATTTGTAAGATGGGGTGTTATCTGATGAGTCAAGGTAAAGGAAGGAAGACATGGTACTCAAACAGGTAGCCGAGAAGAGTTTAACAGAAGCATTATTTGCTAACGATTGTGGGGTACCTGGAATCTAGCAACATCAGAGAGCCATCACTTCCCTGGGTCTCAAGAGTCAAGAGGAGGGAGTAGTTGTGGCAAGAACTGTGCTCCATCAACAGCAGCAGGAGAGGTATCCCCAGTGGGAACTATGGCTTTCAGCAAAGGAACCCAGCACCACCTCCACCCAGAGCCTGGGGAAGGAGAGAGCAAAGGCAAATAAACACCCTAACTTATCTCCCCAAAGCCAGAGTGCAAGGGAGCCCACATGACTGCCATAATGGTCCACCTCCCAGGGCACTGAGCAGGATGGATCAGACAGGGTAAACACAAAGTCATTGTGAGCCAGTCCTCTCCTAATCACTGCTTGGATGTCTCTGAAGGATCCACCGAATTTACTGCCAGGCCAGGGCACAGCTCAGTCACTAACACACAGGAAGTCACTCTTACTAGCTCTCATTATGATACTAGTTGAAATAATATCATTGTTGAGGTAGGACTCGGTTACTGTATAACACAGAAAATAAGTAGAGGGCTTATTCTTTTCAAATACGGACATGGATCTCCATCCTTGTTCTATGAGCCTGAGAGGTATGTGATGCTCCAAAAATACCCACCTCAGGATATCAGCTCAGATTTAGATCAGTTTAAATCGCATTAAAGCCATAAATCTTTCCCAATGCTAATGAATTTCCCCAATTTGATTATACGAATATAGTTGATTCCATTTGGGAAATAATAGAAGCTTAAATATTTCAACCCAACATGAATATGTCTACTCTTGATTTCTACTAAACCTGTTATACAAAGGTCACTTGGAATTACCACGCAGTTCAGGAATTGTACTGTCACCGAGGAGACTTCTCAGTCAAGAGAAGAGAAACAAAGCAAAACAAATCAACAACAACAAGACTGCCTTTCTCAAACCTCTCCAGTAACTACAGTGCATGCTAAGCAGACTAATGCCCACTTGTGCAAACACCATACCTGCTGTAGATGCTCATATAATAAAATACAAGGAAGGTAAGAGGTAATAACAGGCCCAGGAAGAAAGCAATTCCCTCTCCTGACTTATATATGTTTACCAAATTAACTTTCATATAGTTCAAAAGTTAAAATCTCAACATAGCAACTCCTAAGAGCAATATAGGAATATTTAACTCATTAAAAAATTTAAACAGCATAGAACTAGAGAGAGTAACAAGGAAGTTCTCCTTCATACTAGTCAACCAACCAAGTCCTACTCTCATCCCCAAGAGAAACCTCCATTAACAGTTTGGTGCGATTTCTATAAGACTGCTTCCTATATTTTAACATATATATGTTACATTAAAATATTAATGGGTCACTGAATACATGGCGCTTTCTGTAAATAATTTTCACTTAATAGACGGACATACTCCCATGTTAGTCCATACAGAGATACCTTATTTATTTTAAAAGCTACACAGTATTCCTAGTATAAATAGGTTTTTAGTTTATTAAGCCACTCCCCCGTTGCTAGGTACTTAGGTTAATTTCAATTTTTCTACTGACTTCACTTATTTTCATCAGTTGTTCACAATATACACAGCTCATCTTCCCCCCTCCTCCCATTTACAATGAGCTCATTGTTTTATAGTGTTGCTGACTTCTACTCAAGCTAATTTTCTGTTGAATCAGTGACATGATGGAGTATAGGATAAATAGTTTATATGTTTTTTTTTTTATTGGCCATACATTCTGATTCCTTCTATTAAGAGGTGGGGTCTGCATCCTATCCTCTTGAATCTGGGCAGGCTCGCAGTGGCTCTGACCAATAGAAGCGGGCAGAAGTGATGCTGTCCAGCTTCTGAAGCTGGGTGGTACAAGTCCACACAGCTTCCTCTCTGTCCCATGGAATCCTCTCTTGTGAAGCCAGCCACCATGCTCAGAGCAGCTCAAGCCACATGGAGAGTCTACACGTGGGTGCTGAGTCCAGTCCTGGAGTCATCCCAACCCAGGTACCATAGACGTGAAGGAAGAAGCTTCCAGACAGTTCTGGCCCCCAAAAGGCTCACTTTCACGAGGCTTATTGATTGGACTAGCAAATGCAGCTGGGACAAGACATCCCCATGGTTCCCTGCCCCAATTCCCAACTCGTAAAGTCTATAACCATGATAAGATGGTGGTAGGTTTATTCTATAAAGTTTTGGGGTGACTTGTTATTGAGAACTATATAAATAAGTCAGTGTAATATAGGTCTGCCTGCCTAACTCACATGGGGTGACCATTCTCGCAACCCAAATCTTGTTATTCTATTACTGCTTGCTGTAAAGACAAGTCTAAAGACACTGAGATCTGAACTAGGACCTCTAATTACTCTTTAAATCATTGTAACTTTCCTGTCCCCATATATAAACTAGAGAAAGTTACTCTCTATTCCTGGAGGGATGCTGGAAAGAACTAAAAAATGTGTTAAAACCCTATACAATCAAAATAGTCTGTGTATGTGTGTGTGAGAGACAGAGAGAGAAAGAGCATTCATTAAGCTGGAGCAAAGATATTCATATGCAAATCCCCAATAAACTTGGGGTTTAAGGTTTACTCAGGATCTCTGGACTTCCGGCGAGCGAAAGAAGTCAATTCAGTTCCCCCACAAAGACTTTCAAAAACTGGCATTCTAGTTTTGAAAAATTTTAACGTCACATCAAATAACATATTTTTATTTAAAAAATAAAAACAGATACAGAAGGGAATAAAAACTAGAAAGACAAACGCCTAAATGTTCTCACAATGGTTATATTTGGGCAATGAGATTAAGTTATTTTGCCTTTTTTTTTGTTTCAGGTTTTTTTGCTAGGATAATTACTTCTATAATTAAGTTGGTTTAATAAGCAATGTAAAGACAATGCTGTATACCTGCTGGCTGACAGCGAAATTCCACTCCTGACACAGAACAGTGGGTGGCCTGGGCTCTGTACCTTCCTTTGCATCCATCACCACTTTGAAATGCTTTACTCACTTCCTACAGGACTCAATACCACCTCCCACTCCCACTCCTGGTACTAGTAGACCTGCAGAAACAACGGTTTCAAGATAACCAGAGCAGCACCAACTGCTTGTCACATCAGCCCAAACCCTGGGAGAGCCTCCCACACCAGGAGAGCGTGTGCCTGACCACCCATCCTCCCTGCAGAGCTGAGCACCTGGGAAGTGGTGTCCAAGCCCTTCTGAGAGGCGACTCTCTGCTGGGTCCAAACCCACCCAGGGAGCCAGCTGATAGCGTCGAAGCCCCCCTGGTCCCACCTGCTTCCTTTCTGGAGCGGGCTTGCCCCTCTGGTGCCGATTCAGGGGGTGCAGCCATCTGCCTTGGGCTGTCCTATTAAATCGCTTCTCACTGCGTCAGGTAAGGGGCTGGGAGCATGGGTCCTCCTGCTGCCTGACAGCCTGCAAGGCCCCAGACTGGCGCCGCCAACCTCATCCCTCAACAGAAAGGTCTGCAGGCAGCAGATTGCCAAAATCTTAGGCTGCCCCCGCTCCGAGTGTTCCGGCATCCTCCTGGATCTATCTGCAGATTTTGCTTTAACTGTCAAGAGCCGGTGCTCATTAGAGCCTCACTACTCCATGCGTGGGCTACGCACCAGTCACTCAGGCATCACTGGGAGCTTGTCAGACATCCGGAATCTCAGGTCCCGCCCAGCCCGCCTGAATCCCAGCCTTAACTCCATTCTCAGACGACGAATGGGCACTGGAAAGTGAGAGAAGGGCTGAGGCAGAGAACCCTCATGTAAAACGTAATTGCTTTTGTCAGTATGAAAATCTGTTACACTAGATGGTAGAAATTTGGGGGGAAAATTGTTTTAAATGGTGGGGAAAAAAAGCATAATCTCATTTCCAACAAAAAGACATTATTCACAAACTCTTGAAAGAGGAGGTGGGAGAGCCTAGCTCACTTTATTTCAGAGCCAAATCCCGGAGCATGAAAGTGAGGCTATTTCATTTTAAATCACCACCCACTGCCACAAATGCTAATTGGGCCAGTAAATGGTATTTTAAGAGCTTAAGGTGGGATTTCAGCCAGAACAAAACACAGCAATGCAAAAAAGAAGCATCTAGAAAACAGTCCTGTTGTTTTACCTATGGCAATGATTCTCAACAGGGGACACCTGGCAATGCCTGGAGATCCGTGCGATTGTCACCAGGGACGGGGGAAAATCCTGGTGGCTGGTGGGTCAGAGATGCCACTGAACATCCTACAATGCACAGAAACAGCTCTCCTCATCCAAGAATGGTCCAGGCCAGAAGTACTGAGGTGAGAAACACTGACCTGTGGATTGGTCTCCCACATCTGGGATCTAATGCCTGCTGATCTGAGGTGGAGCTGATGCCATAATAATAAAAATAAAGTGCACAGGAAAGGTAATGCACTTGAATCATCCCGAAACCCTCTCCTCCCACCCTGTCCCCACCCCCACCACCATCTGTGGAAAAGCTGTCTTCCACAAAACCCGTCCCTGGTGGCCAAAAGTTTGAGGACTGCTGATCTGGAGTGTTGCTTCTCTCCCCTCTCGCCACCCCATCATCTACTCCTCACCTCATCAAGAAACCCGCTCTCCAGTCAAAGGCCTGCACTCCCCTCGCTCAGAGGTTTTCCACCCTGGGCTCTGAGAGGAGCCAGCCATTGAGTGTGTGACAGCCAGGGATGGGGAGCCGGGCCCCACGCTTTCAGCAGGAAGGGCCCTGCTTGTCCCCTGCTCATTAGCCATGCAGCCCCGGCCTGAGATCATCTATTATAAAATCACAGGCTGTGAAAGCAAGCAGGGGCTTAGTGAGCCTCTGGTCCAGCTCCTCCGTGTATTAAAGGGGCTGCGTCCCAGACGAGTCGGCACACAGACGGATTCCTTTATAACACAGAGGAAAAAGGAGCCGGGACTCACAAGGAATGCAAAGAAAAGAGACAATGGCAGGGACCCCAGCGTTTGAAGTGCCCCGAGCCTCTGCTGAATGGCAGGGCTCTATTTTTAGCTCAACTTTCCTGAAAAGGCTCCCCGCTTCCCCTTTTCTTGAATGCACCGGCATCCTCTCCAACAGTTTTGGCTTCTCGTCTCCTCCAAAGGTTGCTGCGAAAACTCTGTCTAGGAAAGAGAAGTTCATTTCACAGAACAGATCAAGAGCCATCCTCCTGGCCAGGGGACCATCCATCCTGGTTTGCCCAGAAATGGTCCAGCTGACATGGGAAGCTTTGGCATAATAACTGGAACCCTCCCTCCGCCTCCCCCAAGGTGTCTAGGTTTGGGTGATGAATTACACTGTAACCTTTCTTCTGGGGCATGCTATTCCCAGGGAGAACAAAGCTCCAGGCCTGGCATGCTTCTGCAGAACACAGTAAGCCACAGACCTGAAAGTGAAGCTCATGCGCAATTACGTCTAATTTGGCCCTCACTGGTGACGCGCCAGCTGACCAAAATTCTGCCCACTGGACACGAATGGATGCCGGGAAACCCAGAACTGGGCATCCACGCTCTCATCTTGTGACTCAAGGGTCTTAAGAGCAAGGTTATTGGCACAGACCATGGGAAAACCTGCTCTCAATCTGACCCGTGAAGGGAGTTACACAACAATCTCCCATTCAGAATCAGTCCACCCTCCAGCTCCTGACACCAGCACACGCGAAGATGTCCTACTTCCGTGGAACACGAACTGACCCCACGAGGCCTAAATGCTTGGCTGGAGCCCCGCGGGATCGGGAAAAAGGAGCAGAAGAGCCAGGCCAGCTAGGTGCTTCACTAGCAAGTCATTCTCTGACAGCAACAGCTCCTACCCCAGAGGGTATTATCCCAAGTCAGTGAAGTCCAGACGGGGAAGAATTTCCTATCTCGCAGTCAAGAGGGGTAATATGAAAACTAACATGGTGCGGTCCCCCTCCCCCCATTTTTAATGATTACAGGGTCTCTCTAGGAAAAAATGAAGACCACAGAGCGGGAAGCATAGTGCCAGCTAAAACAACTGTTAACAACGCGATGGGTTTCCTTGCCATGTTATCCCCCATAGGCATTAAGTTCTAACTTCCCTATCATGTATCCTGCCTACTCACTTTATTTTATAAGCATTTCTCCACATCATTTAAAACCAGTTTATTTTAGGTTGTCTGTGGTTCTCCAGTGACAACATTAACAGCTGTCTGCTATTCAGACTTCAAAAGTTTATGTGTAACAGAAGGTAGTAAATCAAGGGGATGGGGAAGAAAAAGGAAACTGAAGCAGTAATATTTTAATGAAGAATCCATCTCCCAAAATTGTCTTGGTCACCAGGGTTTATGAGTTTCAAGCCTCTCCTGGAATTCTGCTGCCATCAGTCAACAGGCTTGCTCCGAGTCAGTATAAACTTCAGACGGGTCAAATGCAGGGGACGAAACAGCAAGGCAGGCATGGGCTTGGAGTCACCGGAGATGAGCAGGAATGCTGAGGAGGAAGCAGCAGAAACTGTCCAACTGTCGGTACCTCTTCAGCATCTAAGAATTCTTGACTTCCTCGCTGTCAAGACACCCCATCGCTCTGCTCTCCTCCCTCCAATCAGTCCCGCACGCATGCGATGAGGCATACCACTCCAGGGAGGTTGGGGGGAGGCTCAGTTCACACTACCCCCTCTTCTGGAATGCTCCTTTCTCCACCCACTGAGCTCTCTCTACACAGCAGCTACTATGCTAAGTGCTTTACATTTGCCATCCCATTTTGTTCTCATGATGCCATCAGATGGGTACCACTACTTCACTACTCCATTCTGCAGAGAGCTAACTGGTGGTGAGCGATAGCGCCAGGGCTCTGAGACACTGTGCCATGTCCCCCATCAGAAGGTCACCTCTCTGAGGGAAGAGACCAGCCCAAGGGGCTCATTTATCAAATGAACACACTTCACTTGCATCCTGCTTTCTTCCTAAAAGGATTTGAGCAGGTTAACAAAAACAGTTATGTTGGGGTGGGGGTGGGGAATGTATTAATACCAAGAAATGAAGTCAGGTAAGGGAAAAATAAAAGCAGGCAAGAATGATGAAGGCAGAGGAGTATAAATATACCAAAAGCAACATATACGCCCTTCACAAAGCCTACAGATAAGCTCCAAAGTTGTACTTCTGACCTTTTATCAGTCAAAGCAGAAAGGAAGTGGATGTCCGTAAACTTATTATGGATTTATGTCAGAAAATCTCGTTGCCACAGAAATTATGTTGGAAGCGATGTATGTTTCAGCCATCCAGCCTGACCAAAGGATTTCTAAATGAGCCTATTTTCTGCTTACCTGTTGGCTAAACCTGCAGGCATAGCAAAGTAAACGCAACAGAAACATCTCTAAGAACCACACGCTTCCCAGTTCTCTTATTCAGAATGCACTGAATAGATTTTAAGTCACTGAGAGAGGGTTTAAATTGTCATTATGAGGTGCTTGTTCCTAAGCCATGCGCTGATACACTGCTGTCTGTCTCTCATTAGGGAGGGCCCATCCCAGCACCATCCTCTTCTGATGCTTCAAATCCTTTCCTGGATCTCTGCTTCTTCTGCACTTTTCCTTTTTTCATCTGTTTTCGTGATGACATCTCGGTTTTGGTAATGACCAAGCATGGACTTAATGACAGGCACCACCCAACCCCACTAATCCACTGCCTCTCTTGGCCATACACTTCACTTTTGTTTGTTTTGTTTTTTTGGCCATGCCTTATGGCTTGTGGGATCTTAGTTCCCTGACCAGGGATTGAATTCAGGACCACGGCAGTGAAAGCTCCAAATCCTAACCACTTGAACCCCAGGGAATTTCCTACCCATCACTGTTCACAACTAGCCTAAGTAGCTGTGCTAAAAAATTCAGATGTGTGAAATTCTTCCTTTGCCCAAATGTAATGGCTATATCGCATTGAGCAATTGAACAGCATCCCTCCAAAATTCATTTCTGCCCAGAATCTCACAATGTGAACTTCTTTGGAAATGGGATCTTTGCAGATGCAATAAATTAAAATGAGGTCCCAATAGATTAGGGTGGCCCTTAATCCAATGACTGAGAAGAAAAGACACCCTGGGATAACACCATATGGCAATGGAAGCAGAGACTGGACCGAGACACCTAAAAGCCAAGGAACTCTAAGGACTGTTGGCAGCAAGCAGCAGCTAGAAGAGGCAAGGAAGGACCCTCCAGCAAAGCCTTCCGAGGAGTGTAGCCCAGCCACCACCTTGATTTTAGACTTCTAGCCTAGAGAAAAATGACAGTAAATGTCTGTTGTACTAAGCCGCATAGTTTGTGTTAATTCGTCACAAATGGAAACTAGTACACTGGTGAAAATGCTTTACCCAGAAGATATAGTACTAAGCATGGAAACCTGACCTTTTAACTTGTACCCACAGGGACAGGAGGCACAATGCCTGGAGTCACTCCGCCTAGGTTCAAATCCTGACTCTGCCACTAACTATCTGTGGGCACTTGGGCAAGTTACTTAACCTCTCTGTACCTCAGTTTTCCCACCTATAATATGGGGATAGTATTAGCAACTTCAGAGAGTTGTCATGAAGATTAAATTGGGTGAGTCATAGGAAGTGCTCAAGAGTCACGCTTGACACCTATAAGCACCCCCAAGTATTTGTTATTCTCAGCATCATTAGAGGTTAAACTGACAAAGGTAGAAATTGGCCACTTAGAATTGTACACAACACCCACCTCTCATGGTCCTGTCGCCTTACCGCAGGCACGAAAAACCATGGGATGTCTCTCTCAGGGCTGTGCACGGCAACCAGAGACCAGGGTTAAAACTAGGATCTTCCACTGAAATAAGACTGTCCAAGTTTCAATTTTTCCAGGCTAATCTGCAGAGCCAACATTTTCTCTTGTTAAATAATCCTAGGAACTCCATAAACAATACTCAGCACACATTCCAAACTAACCACTGAAAGACAGTAACCTGGTTACACAGAGGTAGACTACTTGTAATGCTCAGCTCTTCTCCAGCCAGAAAGCAGAGAGAGGACCAGTCTCCCGAAACAGTAGGCTGTCTAGTCCTGGCTCCACCTAAGCCAGAATCCTCCAGGAAGACTTTCTTACTCTGGATTCCATGGCCCTGCTGCTGCTGCTAAGTCGCTTCAGTCGTGTCCGACTCTGTGCGACCCCATAGACGGCAGCCCACCGGGCTCCCCCGTCCCTGGAATTCTCCAGGCAAGAATACTGGAGTGGGTTGCCATTTCCTTCTCCAGTGCATGAAAGTGAAAAGTGAAACTAGCAGTGTATAAAAATGAGCGACACTAGCCCTTAGGGAATGGCTTCCGCTTACTTTCAGCCCATACTTGTTCTAGAGTCCTCAAACTCCCAGGTTTCTGCCGCCTCCCACTCTGGGTAAAAACCACCAAGTTAGAAGCCACTGTCTGCTAGCCACAGACAGCCAAATGGAGACGCCAAGTCTAGTACAATAGTCATAACTCATTTAAAAAATGTCAGCATTCCAGATAATACTTGCAAGGATGATTGCAATTATCTAAATAGCATCATTGAAATTGATATGAAATGTTACATTAATTGCTTGCACTGAACAAGAGCCTTCTCAGTACCAGACATAGAATTTTTATGTAGATTAATTCATTCAAGACTGACTATTATTATTATCCCCATTTTACAGTTGAACAGCATGAATCAGGGAAGTTATGACTTTGCCCCAGGTCATACAGCTAATACAGTTGATCCTTGAACAACATGGGTGTCAGGGCATCAACCCTCTGTACCTGAAAAATCATATGTAACTCACAGTCGGCCCCTCCATATCCATGGATTCAACTAACCAAGGACAGTGTGCTGCTGCAATATTTACTATTTGAAACATCCAGGTACAAGTGGACCAGACAGTTCAACCTGCATTGTTCAAGGGTTAACAGTATTTGGAGGAGCCAGGTTAACACAATAAAACAATATTCTATTTTAAAAATCCTACACATCCCAGAGAGGCAACCAGTTATGCACTACTTACAGAGCTCAAAGGCAGCCTCTTGTCTATGGACTAATACCATTTACATTATCAATCAAAAACTACACTCTCTTAAAAGTTATACAAAATGTAAATGAAATACTACATGTGAACCCTCGTCCTGCATTCCACTTGAGGTTGCAAAGAAATAAATCTTGCCCCAGCCAAACACTGGTCTTTATCCTCTATGAAGAAGAAAACGACCCACACCTGCCCTTGTGGTGGTGATCTGAACAGGAGCCAGGAGGCCTGCATTCCAACTAAGCTCTCCCTTGAACTCGAAGATATGTGACCCTGCTGAGGCTTCCTCCATTCCCTCCACTGAAAAGTGGGAGATGTGGGGCAGTTCCCCCAAAATTTAAACACAGATGTGCCGCATGTTCCAGCAATCCCATTTCTGGGGACACACACAAAAGACATGAAAGCTGGGACTCAAACAGATACTTGTACATCTATGTTCATGGCAGCATTATTCACAAGAGCCAAAAGGTGGAAACCACTCAGTTGCCCATCAACAGATCAACAGATAGAATATGGTATATATGTACGATGGAATATTGTTCAGCCTTAAAAAGGAGGGAAATTCTAATACATGGTACAACTTGGATGAATCTTGAGGACACTGAGCGAGCCAGCTGCAAAAGGAAACAGACTGTATGATTCCACTTACATGAAGCATCCAGGGCAGTCAAAACCAGAGACAGAGAGGTGAGCTCCAGGCAACGGGAGGAGGCGGGATGAGGGAGTTACTGTTTAGTGGGGACAGAGGGTCAGCTTGACAAGATGAGAAAGTTCTGGTGATAGTTACTCAAAAATGTGAATATACTTAATACCACTGAACTTACACTTAAAAACGGTAAATTTTAGCTTGTGTATTTTACGGCAAACACACAGACACAGAAAGGGTATTAATTAAATGAATTTCAAATCTTGGTTGCACGCTGAAATCTCCTGTGGAGATCTTTTAAAATATCTGTTCATCACCAGCAGTAAGAGGGTGGACACAGTGGGCCTCTGATGCACAGGGGGGCAACACTGATACCCATGAGGCATTCATGCCAGGAAATGCACCTTTGCATCTTAGGGGATTCAACGTCACTGAACTGACAGGGAATGGAAGCACAGTGCCAGCATGGGCAAGGCTGGTGGGGATAGACGGGGTGTGGGGATTTCAGCCAAAGGAAACAAACATGAGAAACTTGATTGGACCCTGGATCCCCCCCGCAAAAAAGGCTCTTAAGTTCAGTTGAGGAAAATCTTCATGTAGAATTTAAAAGTGGATGGTGGACTTGAAAGCATGGTACTGGTGGTACTG
Source organism: Giraffa tippelskirchi (assembly GCF_054371585.1). Taxonomy (NCBI): domain Eukaryota; kingdom Metazoa; phylum Chordata; class Mammalia; order Artiodactyla; family Giraffidae; genus Giraffa; species Giraffa tippelskirchi. The sequence continues at coordinate 74,452,659 of NC_137281.1, read as the reverse complement.
AGGAGGGGGTTGTGGAAGAGAATATTCTTGTTGTTGGCCTATGATAGGGGTGAGGTATTTAGGGCTAAGCTGTCAGATTGCAGATGCAATAGTGTGGCAAGATGTGAATAGCTGGTGAAGCCAAGGGAAAGAGATGGACTTTGAAAACATCGTTCTTTGTGGTTTTGAGGGTTCAAAGATTTTTTAAATAAAAATATCTATGCCACCGCTCTACCCCAAAACAAACAGAATATGTAGGGCACAGCATTCAGAGAAAGAGTGTTTTCTTTGTGAAGCTCCCCTGGAGATTATAATGGGCAGTAAGGTTGACAACTAGGAATTAGACGAGCTCTAAACTGAGATGTGATACAGCATGTACAACAATCGAAAGATGTGCAATTAACCTAAGAGGGTGCCCCACTGTTGACACTGAGTGGCCCTGGGAGATTTCTTCAGTCCCAAGTGATCCCAGCGGCCCTGCCTTCCACCCTTCCTTCGCAGTGTAATGTTAGTTGCTCAGTTGCATCCGACTCTTTGTGACCCCATGGACTGTAGCCCGCCAGGCTCCTCTGTCCATATGGAATTCTCCAGGCAAGAATACTGGAGTGGGTTGCCATTCTCATTCTCACCCTTGCCCTCAGTTTCTCTCCCCAAAGGCAACCTCTAAAAAAATGTTTGCATAACCTTCCAGAGGCATTCGCGAGTACATAGGTTAAGTCTACCTTCCTGTTTGGTTGCTGGATCTTGTTTGTCCTACTCAACAGATCAAAGGTACACATTTGCAGAGATTTCAAAACTACTACATAGAAGAACACTATAAGTTCCACTTCTTTCTCAGTTCACTAGTCAAATGTGAAAAGTTACAATCGGAGCCTACTTTGAAGAATAACACGTAAGCACAATCCTCCAAGCTGTAGGTCAATTCAAACTGACAACAGCATATATTCTATTGCAGAAGGGAAGAGGAAAGCTCTGACACTGTCCCCAGAAGCAATGCCAAAGCAAGGAAAGGATTCATGTGTCCCTGGTTCTTGTGGACAGGTAACTGTCTCTTCATACATTCTCTTTAAATGAATATTTTTTTCCTTTGGAAAATAAAACTCATTAGTAGACACAGAACAAAACCAAAAGCCTACTGGTATCGGCTGTGTAATGATCATTTCTCTGAAAAACTTTCTAAGAGTTCAGTATGAGCAAGGCTTTGGATTTGATATGGGGAGGGGAGCAGAGTTTAGGGAGTGGGTGAAAGGAGAACTCATATTGCATGAAATTGATGATGTGACTGACTTCTTATCCCAAACCTGTGAAGCCTGCCTTGTCAGCACAGGGCTGAGGCAAAGAATGTGGAAGTGATGGACATACCCAAGGACCTAGGGAGGAAGCAGTCAAGTCTGGCTAATTCTAATACAGAAGGGTTAATAGGAAACATTGGTATGGAAAAAAAAAAAAAAAAAAACTGGTAGAAGAAAGCAGGGAAGCCAGAATGAATGAGTAATCTGACTGTGGGGACACACAAGAAGCAGCCAAGATTTTCTACATCCAATGCCTCCAACATTCCAGTTATGCCTATAGGTTGAGCTTCACTTCAACTTTAGGCCCATGAATCTAAAGCTTCATTATCCTTCTAGAGGCAGTAAGGCCTAAGGGATGTCTAATGCACCCAGCATACTTCTTCCTCAACCCCTCTTCTAAATCCCTACAGCACTAGGTCGACCAGAAGGTTGGAGGACCCTCTCATTGAAGTCAGATTCCACACTGTGAATTAGGTATAAAGATTAACACTTATTTCAAGCAGTTCCTTCCCATCTCAATAGTGTCATGAACGCTTGGGCTCTCCAACCCGCAGCAATGATCAACTTAACCCTAAACGGGATAACAGGATGCTGAGTAACTGCAGAGCGACAATCCCTCACTCGGGTATGCTAGTGACAATTCCACAACCACTTTTAAGATGACAAAAAAAATGCAGTGCAAAAATCCAACCCATCATCCAACTTTATTTGTTAACATTCAACAATAGAGCCTGTTAGGTTTGCTTCTGTTGTTTTTAGTATATACGAAGAATTTGGTCTCCAAATTGACAGACCAACTCCACCTCCACAGAGATAACTATACATTCAAGAAAGCACAGGATGTTTGCATTAATTATATGCAAATTTTTTAAAATGTGCATGGAGCCAAGATTTGAAATCCATTTTCTGTTAACTTGAGATGAGGGCAATGAGGTGGGAAGGCAGGCAAGAGGCAGCAGAGATGAGGGCGATACCCATCTCCTGACATTCAAGTGCTGATGCCATGGAGACACACTCTGAAAGAGCATTAAATCATTTAACCCTCTGAGCACGCACTTTCCCATCGGCACTTAACAGGAGAGGAAACAGAGGCACGGAGAAATTAAAGTAACTTGCCCAGGTTCCACAGAGGGTGAAGGCAAGTCTAGACTCAACATTAAATACTTGCCTGGCAGTCAAATTCTTGAGATTACCTTTAATTTAACTAAAGATAATAGAAACAAGTTTCTCATTCAGATCAGCAATGCAGTGCTGACACTTTAAGCAGCACCTGTAGTAACAGCAAATATAGTCTGAGTGTCTTCCTAGGTACCAGGATTCCAGGTTACCAGTTAGGTACTAAACCTAAGCATTACTTAAGTATTTCAAAGATCTGCTGCTTCAATAACATGCAAATCAAGTCCATTTATAAGATGACTAAGGAACTGCCTTAACATTATGTAAGACTGAGTTCACAACCAGGCAATAAAATAAGAGAAGTGAGGCAAAATTATTAGGAACCTACCTTAAAAAGGTTGAAGGCAAAAGGAGAAGGGGGCAGCAGAGGATGAGATGGTGGGACAGCGTCACCGACTCAATGGACATGAAATTGAGCAAACTTGGGGAGACAGTGGAAGGTCACAAAGAGTCAGACACAACTTAGTGACTGAACAACAACAAATATACCTTAATTTGCAAAAAAAAAAAAGATATAAAAATGTCTTTCTTTAGAGATTCAAGAGTAACAGGAAAAGGCGAACAATTAAAAGTCGTCCTCTCTGGGGATCCTAAGCAAAAAAATCAGAGGACTGTCCTATCTTTGATCAAGAGCAAAAAAAACAGACCAATAGTTTCCTGTAATGTGGGCACGGTCTGAATGCACTAATTCCTATCAAACAGTATCTCTGCTAACATACTCAACTGATTTCAAAGTTGTGAATGAATGAAAAACACTTTTAAGTTGTCCTGGAGGGGAAAAATAACAGAAGAGGACATCTTCCAACCCATACTGGCCAGCCCCACCCACCCCTACAAGGATTACAGTCCACAATGGCCAGGGCTGAGACCTTCCTTCTTACACAAACAGGTTATCCAGCTCACTCAGCCTTCCCCATGGCTCAAAAGAGCACCACCTACCCCTAGGAATCTCTGGGGAGTTGACGTCACTTAATCCCTAGTCAGAGGAGATTTGGGACTTTATCATCTAAATCACATTTGTTTCCCAGAAGGGAGAAAAGCAACCTTAAAGCCATACTGAAACAGATCCTATAAAGTAAACACAAACCCGGACAGAAATCAATGCCAGGGTTTGTGTGTGGTGCTTATGTGTGCTCAAAATCAAACACACAAGCAATACTGTAAATAAAGCGTTCAGTAACGTGCTCATGTGTTTTTACTTACTTGACAAAAACCTGCCAGCCCTGTGGAAAGGGTAATCTGTATTAGGAATGCTTTTTCACCCTTGCACCGGAGCACCAGTGCATCCGAGGGCTTGTGGAAAACAACTTAGAAGGTCTAGGTGGGGAAGGGGCTTCACCTTTCCAACAGGTTCTCAGGGGATGCTCTGCAGCCGCTCCAGGAACACCACTGCACTGCTGGAGAAATAGCTGCCAGTGCCTTCGGGCACCTTGGAAAGAGGGGCCATGCACAACACAGGACTGTAAAACTAAGCCAGAGTCCAGAGAGAGTGGTGTCAAATGGGAAGGCCTGCTAATGAACTGGAGACACGGTAACTGCCACTTTCAAGCAAACTGGGATGTTTATCTTGTGGATGCCCTAAATCTCCAGTGAAATTTGATAGGAAAAATTATCATTAAGTCATGGGAGTATGAGTTGCATGAATTGGGGAAAGGTGGAAGAAGCCCTACCCCCTAGATAATCTGGTTGTTAAGGTCCTTGCCTGGCTATAACTACATTCTTTCTAAAAAAAAAAAACAAAAAAAAAAACCTGTTTTCCGAGAATTCAGAGAATCTGCCTTCTGAAATGGTTTAGAGGTAGCTGTCTACCTGGCTGGAATCTCTTAGGCACAAGTGAGGCTCCAGATCTACCTCTCTTTGGGTTCGTTGGATGCCACCAGCTCCAGAGCCATCATCAGGATTTACGTCCAGCCTATCCTAAGTGAAGACTTCCCTGGTGGCTCAGATGGTAAAGCGTCTGCCTGCAATGCGGGAGACCCGGGTTCAATCCCTGGGTCAGGAAGATCTCCTGGAGAAGGAAATGACAACCCACTCCAGTATTCTTGCCTGGAGAATCCCATGGACAGAGGAGCCTGGTGGGCTACAGTCTATGGCGTCGCAAAGAGTCGGACACGACTGAGCGACTTCACTTTCTTTCTTTCTATCCTAAGTGAAACTATATGACCAACCTGACCAGTAAAAATAGAAGCATGATGAAGCAACGAGAGAGAGGGCACCCCCCCAACACATACACAAACACACACACACCCCCAAACTTCACCCCCTCTCTTGCTGCTCCAGGCCCTGTGCGTTCCAACCACACCCACCTTCACACCATCCCCCACTTCACCAGGTCACCTGCCCATAAAACCTAATGGAAAGTTAAAAAAAAAAAAAAAAGGCCTCTCAAAGAACAAGATTATTCAGGGAGAGACTAAGCTGCTCTCCTCAAGACAGCACTAACTGTCTTTTGTTGCCTACAAATAAAGGATTCCATGATGAATTCCCTTCTGGCTACCCCTCCCTCCACAGGACCTATCCACACCACCTACACATCAACCCCAAACAGCCATGTAACACACACACTGAAAGGCCTTTCCATTTTCCTCCTGACCTCCCTCAAGGTTGCGGTCACATCCTTCATGACGCATCCCATTTCCCCATCCAAATCCATCACTTGTGTCTTCACTTCCACGGAATTTCGAAGTATACCAATAAAAGTATAGGCATTATTCTCCAACTTCCAGACTCTCTTATAAAGTGTAAAGCTGTAACCATTTTCCTTCACCCCCAGTGTGTTGTATGTGTCAGGTACTCAATTAGTGAAATCACCACTATGAGTTTAGCACTATGTGCCAGGACTGCAGACTCTTGAGAGTCCCTTGGACTGCAAGGAGATCAAACCAGTCCACCCTAAAGGAAATCAGTCCTGAATATTCATTGGAAAGAATGATGCTAAAGCTGAAACTCCAATAGTTTGGCCACCTCATGTGAACAGCTGACTTACTGGAAAAGACCCTGATGCTGGGAAAGATTGAAGGCAGGAGAAGGGGACGACAGAGGATGAGATGGTTGGATGGCATCACTGACTCGATGGACATGAGTTTGAGCAAGCTTTGGGAGTTGGTGATGGACAGGTAAGCCTGACATGCTGCAGTCCATGGGGTTGCAAAGAGTCAGACACGACTGAGAGACTGAACTGAACTGAACTGCCAGGAACCACATCGACCACGGTCACAGGAATGTAAAACATTATCCTTCAAGGTATAGGAGAAAACCCCAAGGCTATTCAGGCAGTTAAGGGCCAAGTTAGGATTTAAACTCACATCTACTCAATATCAAACCTCGTGCCACTTCACTGACATTGTTCTGCCTTTTAAGGGAGAAAAACAAAATGGAATGGTAAAGTGAAAAAGCACCAGCTCACTGCCACTACAAACTTCTGTCTGATTTCTCATCAACCCTAGACTTTAACGCATGGCCAGTACATGTAAGATCCCCTGGAGGAGGGCATGACTATCCACTCCAGTATTCTTGCCTGGAGAATTCCATGGACAGAGGAGCCTGGCGGGCTATAGTCCATGGGGTTGCAAAGAGTAGGACATGACCGAGCAACTAACACAGAACATGTAATAAAGTGTGTTTTACAAATTATCCTATTTGGAATCATTGGAGCATACCATTATATTACGGAAAAGCCTTTCTTTCATTTCAGTGCCTCACGATGAGATGGGATGTCTCTACATATACATAAAATGGTTGGATGAAGCCAGCATATACTCTATAAAAAGCCCATGTATTCTTTGATGCGGTGGTAAAAGAGTAAAATAAACTTAAGAGAATCCTGCCCACCTACTTTTAAAAGAGCACACTATCCAAATAGCCACAGGTTTCTACAGTTTGATAAAATCAGGACAAACACCTGAAACAGAAAGAAGGAAGGACACCTCCTTTGATGAGTCAGAGAAGGCAAATTGGCAACAGCTGGTGAGAAAGACTGACGGGTCTGGCAGCACTGGCTTCCAACCCCCCCACCCCCCACCCCCTGTCACCGGTTAGCTGTGTGGTTTTGAGACAGTGTCCCGGGCTTCAGCTTAGGGAAAACCATGGGTCCTCTCAGAGGTAATTACAAGAACACGGTAACAATGGCACATGAAACACACAAGCACTTGGTAACTTCACCAACTTCAATTCCATACCAGGTGCTGAAGGGCCTACCCTATAGGGCTTACCTGACTCAGACCAGAAGTGGAATAGCCTTTGTTTCTCTTTTGGTTGCCATGTAGACTTGGTAGGCACTAGATCTGCTTGCATGCTAGGCTTGTAAAGAAAATGAGCTGTTGAAAAGCTTATACCCTGGGAAGGTGAGGGGCAAAGATAAACTAGCGGCTCCCTCGAGAAAAAAGGGGTTCGCTAACGCCTGAAACAACGCTAAGTTCTCCAACAAACTGGGTATTACGAGCTTAAATGCTCCCAAATAAGTCATTTGGGCTGAGGACATATGTGATTAAAGTTAAAAGCATACTAAAAGAACACTTTAGCTGGTGACCTGAAAGCACCTTTTGAAAAGCTTAACCACAACATTAGTGCATGTAGGAGGAACTTGATTTTTCGTCTATTACAGGCTGCATCTCAGGGCAACACTGCAAACACCCCTCCTCCACCTTCAAAGAAAAACACAGACTGTTAGAACCAAGCTGCCCTAAACACAGGTGTATTCAATCCTGTTTTACACACCTGAGATTAATAGTTCAGAACTTAACTTTCTAGTACTGGAAAGCAATAAGAGGCTTAGTAGTGCTAACCACCGAAACACACCAGTTACCAGGTGATTCGGAAATCTCATCATGCAGACAAGAGCATCAAACACCAAAAGTACCAGCCAGAACCTTCCCCTGCAACACACAGACAAACACACCCATGCTGGGCTTATGTTACACTTTTTAAGAGAAGCAAAGAGAGAAACACTGATCATTTATAACGTTTCTCATGATTTTGCAGAGGGTAGAAAACCACAGTTCCTGGCACAGACACACTGATTACTCACCCACAGCAGGCACTTAAACTTTGACTGGATCATCAGTGATGAGCAAAATCATCTTAGTCACAAAGCCCTTCTTTGCTATCTCTGGTCTTTTAAACTGTCAAATAACTGAAGGAAAACTTTTGACAGATCATGGTGGCAGTGTGTTCAGCAAATACATCATAGTTCGTAACAAGAGCATGAAAGTTATTTGCAAATCATTACCTAAGCATAAGTTCCACTTAAATTTAGTTTTGACTGTAGAAAGACTCTATGGTTGTAATATAATGTTCTACTCACGTCTGAATTAGTATAGCAGCTTCGCCCTTCCCCTGCTTCCATATCACCTCTACTGAATCGCGTTAGGGAGCTAATATTTCAGCTTTGTTCTGTAGTAATGTCTTAAAGGGCTTCCATGGTGGTTCAGTGGTAAAGAATCCTCCTGCCAATGTAGGAGACTCAGCTTCTATCCCTGAGTCAAGAAGATTCCCTGGAGAAGGAAATGGCAACCCACTTCCATACTCTGCCTGGGAAATGGACAGAGGAGACTGGTGGGCTACATCCAAGGGGTTGCAAAACAGCTGGACATGACTTAGCGACTAAACAACATCTCAGAAAATAACTTCACAGGTTGCCAAAGGGAGTGGCCAATGTGGAAGAAGCAAGGATCAAATAGAAGTCTATTTAGTTTTAATTCAGTGCACCAATGTGCAAATCAGGAAGACTTCAGCAATCTCTCATGTCAGAAATCTGAGAAGGGAACCTTGAAGGAGAACTCATTGAGAAATCCCTCAAGAGCAACACACGATGTGGTATTTCACAGACACTCAGCCTGGTAGAGAAGAGAGACACCATAACAGCCCTGAACTGAGTTAATTTACTTTGTACAAGAATTACTGAAATAAATGTCAATTCAAGGGGAGGAGAGATGGCAGAACACCAGCCCAGACCTAAAACAAATGTAACAGCTTAATTCAAACGACCAAAAAGCTGTTTTTAAAGACCAGTCTCAAATATGTTTTACTAGGAATGTACAGCACTGGAAATTACTACAATATATATAGGATGTAAATATTGAGAATATATATATATCCCAATAGGGAGTCTGCTTATCTTTAAATGTTGGGGATGAACCCTGCTCGGTATAGCTCAAGGTTTCATTGAACCCCTAATTCACCAAACCCACAAACAAGAAAAAGCACTGCTCTATAATACAACACAGCAAATACAATCCTGTATTCTCCTCTGCGGAGAAGGCAATGGCACCCCACTCCAGTACTCTTGCCTGGAAAATCCCATGGACGGAGGAGCCTGGTAGGCTACAGTCCATGGGGTTGCTAGGAGTCGGACACGACTGAGCGACTTCCCTTTCACTTTTCCCTTTCATGCACTGGAGAAGGAAATGGCAACCCACTCCAGTATTCTTGCCTGGAGAATCCCAGGGACGGCGGAGCCTGGTGGGCTGCCGTCTATGGGGTCGCACAGAGTCGGACACGACTGAAGCGACTTAGCAGCAGCAGCAGCATTCTCCTGTGGTCTTTCTGTGAAAAGCCCAAAGCACTATTTTCAGTCCTGTGTTGACAGAAGGCCCAGAAAGCCGGAAACCATATATTCTAATACATTATGCCATCCCCTTTTGCGTGAATAGTTGACATTAGGTAGTATCTATTAACACTAAGGGGTATTCCACTAGACATCATTTTTAAAATAAACTATGAATGTCCTCACACATTTAAGAATTTAGATCTTGCATCATTTTATATAAATGATGCTATGACTAAAAATATTTGTGAGGACAGACAGAACAGACTTGTGGTTGCCAAGGGGAAGGCAGGGTGGGGGAGAGTTCGAGTTTAGGATTGCTGCTGCTGCTGCTGCTGCTGCTAAGTCGCTTCAGTCGTGTCCGACTCTGTGCGACCCCATAGACGGCAGCCCACCAGGCTCCTCCGTCCCTGGGATTCTCCAGGCAAGAACACTGGAGTGGGTTGCCATTTCCTTCTCCAATGCACGAAAGTGGAAAGTGAAAGCGAAGTCGCTCAGTCGTGTCCGACTCTTAGCGACCCCATGGACTGCAGCCTACCAGGCTCCCCTGTCCATGGGATTTTCCAGGCAAGAGTACTGGAGGAGTTTAGGATTAGCAGATGCAAATTATTTTATATATATATATATATGGATAAACAACAAGGTACTGTTTAGCACAGGGAACTATATTCAATATCCTGTGATAAGCCATAATGAAAAAGAATACAAAAAAGAATGTATATATATATATAACTAAATCACTTTGCTGTACAGCAGAAATTAACATATTGTAAATCAACTGTATTTAATTAAAAAATTTATATACATATATTTGTGAAGTCGTTTTTCCATTTGCTTGTCCACTGGGAAAACTATCTCATTGCTTTTTGATCGCCCATCCCCCAGCTTGAACAATTACTTCCTTCAGTCTGCATCTGATGAGGGGAAAACCCAAAAGTACAGCCCCAAATAGTATTGACCAGCACTAGTATTATTGGAGTAAGTGCATGGACTATCCTGAATGAAGGAACATAGCAACACAGTAAGTTCCCTTTTAGTTACACCTTGCATGTCAGAAGCATTCAGGCTCTGTTCTGTAAGTGGTATTTGTCCTCACACAGAATAGAAAAGCCTGTTTGCTTTTCTAACTTCTCCATGGAAGAGAACATCTGAAATATACAATGTGTATGATACAAATCTTCCCCAGTGGCACCGTGGTAAAGAATCCGCCTGCCAATGCAGGAGACACAAAAGACTTGGGTTTGATCCCTGGGTCAGGAAGATCCCCTGGAGGAGGAAATGGCAACCCACTAGAGTATTCTTGCCTGGATAATCCCATGGACAGAGGAGCCTGGCGGGTTACAGCCCATGGGGTCACAAAGAGTCGGACACGACTGAGCACGCAGACACATTATACACCTACCACCTTCAGCTCTAGAACTACTTGGAGGAAAATGGTGGTAACAGCAAATGACCTCCTTTAACAAGACACTCAACTCAAACAGTTCCGTTTAGTCCAGGAGATCTCTAAGTGTAGCTGTTGATCTCAGGTTTCATTTGGCTGATGTTGTACCTTTGAAATGAAATAACGATTTTTAATGCAATAAAAAGAATCCATGAACATACACCATTTATGAATCTGGCATCAAAATCACAGAAGTGTTCACTTTAAGGACATAATAGGCTATTGTGTTAAAGCCTTAAGAGTTCAGGGTGGTCATAAAGTCTGGAAATTGGCAACTATTTTCCACTTTTTACTATGTCAGGTGACCAAGGAATGCCTTCCTGGGGAGAAGGATTCCAAATAGATGGCACAGCACTCATTACATCAAGCTCATAAGTAAACTTAGATGAGGATTTCCAAAGAAAGTGGCTACACAGAACGCTCTTCGCCCTTGTGGGATCTCAGCCTACTTGACAGTCGTGTCTAGGAGCACTCTAAAACCACAGGTGCATTCAGTGAAAACCAAGTGCCATCACAGATGCTCATGCAGGGAAATGGATGGAAATGCAGCATTAACACACTGCATTCTTGTAAGTTTGCCCAGCACACTCAACTAGTGAGGCACAACACATCGAAAAGATCATGGTTTAAGATATGACATCAAAACCCATTTTTCAATGCATACTCGCCTAGTTTCCACACGGCGTGACCATCTTATAATTTGACACAATGAAGCTGCCAGATGCTCTGGGAGCTTGACATATCAAGGACTTTCACCAATCTGAGGATGGCTGACATCCCTCTGGATGAACACATCCCAGCTCAAGGAACTCTGCCCTCTGAGTGGTTTAGCAAAGTGCAAACTCAGGCTGCAAAGGGCAGGTCTGGGGTTAAGTGTTAAGTGCATTTCCCTAGAGGACAGAGGCCGCAGCTGACTCCTCACTGGCTGACACAGAAAAGGTCACCTGGGAAAACTTCTCATCTCTGATGTTCCCTTCCAAGGCCTGGCGAGGAGAGAAGCCAGGGTGAGCAGGTTGACTACTCCCTTTTTGAGGCAAGCCTGTGGCCCTCACAAGTCAAAACCACAAAACATAACCTTGCAGCAGGAATCACCACCTTAACCCAAACCTGCTACCCCTGCCACCAAGGCCAGCCCGGGCAAAAGATTAACCTGTGATCCGCGACCATGAGTTCACTGACAGGGCCAACCTTGTTGAGAAAGAGGGAACGCGCCAACTTTCTGTTTGTTTTAAAGGAAATACTTCCTGGCACATGTTTGGTAAAGACTCTGAACTCTGCACTTGAAGCCACGTGGTTGGATCTAATCTGGCTCTATCCACTTAACGTCCTTCTGAGGGTAGCCCCTGGCGGGGTAATCGACAGGGTCTCATTCAAGTCACGCGGCTCCAACCGGATCCCAGGGAGCCCAGGGCCGCGTCCTGTCCGCGCTGCAATCCTCCGGCGCGCTGCACAGTCCCCGCAGGGCCCAGGGGAGGCGGGGGACGGGAAGGGGGGGGCAGTGTGAGGAACTGGACCGGAGGTGCCCCTTTCAGCTGCAGCAGGAAAGGACTCCCAGCTCCGGGGGCCCAGGTGAAGCTCGAGGGAGCCGGGTAGAAGGAGATGCCAGCCCTTCCAGGAATGCCGACGCTGCCACTAGCAGAATGAGCGGGCACGCTGCTTACGGAGCCCACCTGTAGCCACAACAAGCAAACTTTCCTCCCTTTCTGAGGTGAAAGAATTGGGTCCCTAACGCCACCCCCTGGCCCGAGCCAGCAACGGCTGGGAGCTCAGCGGGATCCTCACCTGATACCCCTAAACCCCCAATTCGGTGTGTTTCAGGGCGCAAACCCAGTTCTGCCTCGCGCCACGGTGGGGTGTGCAGGGGGGAGGGACTGGGGTGCCAGCTGGGTATTATGAATTTGTGGGGAGAGCCGGACGACGCCGCTCACTAGCCTTTGCAACTCCAACTCCCAACTTTGCCAGCCACCCAGCCGCTGCCCTCCTGTTCCTCTGCGGCGCGCACTCGGCTCCCCCGGCTTCTCCAAGCCTTCCTTGGGGGGAGAAAGCCCCACAAAGTCAGCGAATCCCCGCGCGCCCGGCGGACTTACAGCCATAGCGAGGTCTCTGCAGGGACGGCTGGTCCTCGTGGGGCATCCTGCGAGGCTCTGGGGGCCCGCCCGGGGCGCGCCCCCCGCGGCTCCCCTCGCTGGCCAGGCTCGCCGCTCCGCGCCCCGCCGGCGCGCTCGTATCCGGCTTCTCGCTGTGCCCGCCTGGCCGCCGAGATAGGCGCCCCGCTCGCTCGGTGCGCCCTCGTCAGCGCCCGCAGCCGCCGCCGCGCGCTGACACCCGGGCAAAAGTGAACTCTCCTCCCTCGCTCGCTCTGGGCCGCCGCCGCCGCCTCCCGGGCAGGTTTCCTTTCTCCCTTCAGCCCGGCCCCGTTATCCACCGCAGTGGGAGCGCGCGCCGCGGCGCAGCGACCTCTACCGCCCGCGGGGCGCAGCGCCCGGTCGCCTGGACCCGCCCCCGTCCGGCCCCCGGGGCTTGGAGGAGGGGGCTGCGCTGCTCCTGGGCCGGGATCCCCTGCAGCTGGGGCCCGCGGCCGCCCCGCCTGGTTTTTCACTTGTGGAGCGTTAAGAGGGTGGAAGTGAACCTCCGCGGAAAAGAGCAAGAAAAACCGCAGAAGATACAGCCAGCCCCAGCCGTCCGGGGTGTTGCTCAGTTACAGAGGGACAAACAGCGTGGTTCCTTTTCCTCTGGGGAGATTGCGCCTTGACTTTTTTTGTTTTTTCGCTGCAAACGTTGTTTCTGTGACTCCTTTTCTATAAAATACAGGGTTCCCCTTTCATGGCCAGAAACTGAGAGTGTGTGTCTGCTGGAGGGACAAGATAAACACTCCCCGAGCAACCACTCAAAACACAGCTGCCAGTCATCCTGGGCTCACCTTCGGCCCGCTCCCCTCCCCCAAGGACAGAACTATGGCCCAGCCCAGCTGGGGTCGACACCACAAAAACCTTTTCCGGCTAAGCTTTTAAGGAAATTAAACTGCATGTGGCAGTTTTTAAAGTTGTGGGTTTTGGTGCGTTTTTTTTTTTTTTTTTTTTAATGCAGTCACCTGGAGTTGTTTTTCTTTGTGTCTCAGAGTGATAAGATTTGGAGGCATGTGGGACTCTTCTGTACTGGTGACCTCACGTGCTTGTCAAACGTGGAATGAATGGGTGACCAGATGGCTGGCCAAATAAAACAACCCAAGTGAACATATAAGAGATGATTTTGTTGGGGAAAAGGTGGCATGGTGACACTAAGCGTTTTTAAGTCTGCGAAGATCAGGGTGGCCAGCTGGTTTCCGATTCACATGGGAGCTATTGTCCTTCTCAAACTTGTGGAAACTCAGATTCCGGGCCCCATCCTCAGAGCTTCCAGTTCAGTTGGGTCTGGAACGGGGCTCATGAATCTGCATTTCTATCAAGCTGCCCTGTAATGTTAGAAAAAAAGCAGGAGGGATCTCAGTTGGATTCAGGGGAATGTGTTCTGATGGAAGAGCAAGGGGATTGTATCCCACTCCCTGTTTTTTTCCCCCTGGAGTCATGAGATTCTCAGCCAGTTAGAATGGGTTGAGTGGGAGGTTTCTCCCTAAAAAGCAGAGGCCTCTTCTTATAAGAGCAATTCACAAGTGAAATAACCACATTTTGAGGCACAGCACCCTGTCAGCGTTCAGCCAGACAGGGGCATGTTCAAGGGGAATTTCCTGTGTTTCTGGACATGCTGAACTGGATATTTCAAGTTCATTTCATCTCAATGATTCCATGTATTAAGTACTAACAATTAAGCCCTTACTCACACATTATCAATTTTCAAGTATGAGTGTATGATTTAGGACCCAAATAATGGGTAGTCGATGTATTTAAGGGTTTCCCTGGTGGCTCAGACGGTAAAGAATCCGCCTGCAGTGTGGGAGACCTGGGTTCGATCCCTGGATCGGGAAGATCCCCTGGAGGAGGGCATGGCAACCCACTCCAGTATTCTCACCTGGAGAATCCACACGGACAGAGGAGCCTGGCAGGCTACAGTCCATGGGGTTGCAAAGAGTCAGGCATGACTGAGGGACTCTTCTTTTCTTTTCTTTTTTTTTTTTTTATGTATTTAGAGGTGGGAGGAAAATCACTGTAAGCCAGAATGGTCAAGGAAGATGATAGCATTTGAACATATGGTTTGAGGTGGACCTTCAAAAAAATGGGTAAGAGTTGGATGCAGAATGTCTATTTCAGAAGGACAAGTAAGAACAAGGGACAATGGGGGTGGTACATGAGGCTGGGTGAGGGTAGGAGCTTTGAAGCTGGTTTCAGCTCATGGAGGACACCGAAGGTGGGCAAAGAGGACTGGATATTTTCATAGAAGCATTTGGGAGCTCAAAGTTTTGGGGCATGGGAGCAGCATGATGCAATAGAATTTAGGGAAGGGGAATCTTGCAGCAGATAATGGGATGGATTGGAGTCGGGGAGGTACTGATACCAGGTGAAGGGGCTCTGGCAGAGCTAGAAGAGGGAAGCGAGGAGTTTCAGTGAGGTTGGGCTGAGGCCAGCAAGACTGAAAAAGAGAGTTTTAATACAAAGCAGTTGGTGCCATCAATATATAAATATCACCAAGTGTAATAAGTAAATATCTGTTAATGGTAGAAGGTGAAGATTAAAACAAAAATAGGTGATCTGCAGAAGAGTGGTTCTAAGTTCACATTCCAGCTGTCAGCTCTTCTCTGAAGGCTCTGGGGAGGTTTCAAAGCTCTGTCATGGCTAACGTTTCTGTGGAAAACTTAACGCTAAGAAGAAATTGTAAAAGCAAATGCTCTTGATTTTTTGCAAGTGCTGAAATTAGTCTTTTGAATTTCAGTCTGCGTTCACTGGGTAACGCTACTATCTCAGATCACTTCTCTGCAGTATCTCAGGAAAGAAATTTGTCTGCAGAATTCTGGGCTATTTTCTCTTAGGGTTTGACCCTGGAGGAGAGTGATTCAAATTAAACACAAGGCAAAGTGCCAGCTTACTTTGCCATCTGACTGTGCTTTCACAAATATTAAAACAAAAACTGAGGCCATCTAATGAAAAATGTTTTTTTAATAAACCAAGAAGAGTTTTTTCATTAATGTAAAACAAAAGATGACATGGAAAACTACTAGACCTGGTAAAACAATTTTTTAAGCTTATTATTTTATTTTTCAAAATATTTTTTATTTACCCATTTGGCAGTGCTGGGTCTTAGTTGCAGCACATGGGATCTTCAATCTTTGTTGAGGCATGCAGGATCTAGTTCCCTGACCAGGGATCGAACCCAGGCCCTTTGCATTGGGAGCCCAGAGTCTTAGTCACTGGACAACTAGGGAAGTCCCAACATTATTTTAAAAATGATTGTTTTCGGAAGCCATCTGTCTCCTGATTAGTTGAAATGAGTTGTTTGAAAAAAAAAAATGCAACTTTGTTTTTATAACAAAACAGACTATTCACATCAAGAGCATCAAACAGGATTTTTAAGTATTTTTGAATAAAGATTATGGCATTTAACATTCCAGCCACCTTTGAAATGATCTGGTCATTTTCCAATAATATCATGTTATTGATCATTTTAACATTTTTACCAAATAGTAACCAATGTGCTTTCAAAAGCATCACCCAAAGAAGTGAGGCATGAAGAAATGACAGGAAAGAAATCATTCAAGCCTTTCTCAAAGTCGTAGAAGACTTTGGGTTGTTAAAATTTTCTTATTCCCTGTCCCAGAAAAAGATGCTGAGCAGGAGCAGGATTTGCATTTTATTGCAAAAGAGACCTCTGTACCTAAAAAGGAAATGTTACAGTCCAACATAAGTTTTCAAAAAAAAAGAATCCAAACAGAAATAAATGTAACAGCCAGTGTTTCAGTTCTCAAAAACAAAAGCCTGGTAGTAGTGTCAGGGTAGAGGATAACTGTAGAACTGGTAGCTGCTACACATCATTTTATGGCCAAGGAAACAAAGAGACATAGAAAAGTTGCATGGTTTCCATGGAAGAAAAGAACCTTAGTGACATGTCAAGTCTTCTGAGAGTCTCTGCCCGTTGCTTTTTCTATTGCACGTATTTTTGTTTTTAGGTATGTATATCTATTTTTCAATGAAGTCCTTTTTTCACTTCACTAAAGTCCATAGCTTTGGACAACTTTGAAATACTTTGTCAGCATTAAATCGGCAAGCCTTCTTAGCAATCTTGCCTTTTTCTCTTTGCTTTAAAGTTCTAAACAAATTAAAGTTTGGAGAGACTGAACTTTAATCTTAGTAAAAAAGTAAAACCATGCATAGTTCCATTATTATTTTTCCTATTTCACAGTATAAGAAAGTTAGAACTCCAGTGTCTGAGAAGACGAGCCCCAAGGTAGCTGGAAATGATGAGAAAGAGAAAGCAGCATTGATCTCAGCATTGAAAGCCCCCTTCTCCTTTTATCCCTTTACCCTGCATTAACTTTCTCTATTGAATTTATCATCTAACAGCATACACTGGATTATTTGTTTATTGTTTGTCACCTCCCTCTAGAACATGAGCTTCTTGAGAGCTGGGACTTGGTCTAATTCTTCAATGCTATGTGCCCAGGCCTTCCAGCAATGCCTGGAATGTAATAGTTGCTCATGATTTGTTATAATCATGAATTTACTGAATACAGGTATGGATTAATACCAGGCATTATACTAGGAATAATTGCACCTTTCGATCTGTAGAAACTCTGTGAAGAACTTACAGTTATTCTCACTTAACAGTGAAGAAATGGACCCAAAAAGTCTTAGAGAGTACAGTAAATGGCAGTGCTGAGTTGACCTGAATCCAAGCTTTTCCCCCAGCACAAACCCCATCTCCTGTTCTTTAGACTAATAAATTGAACTGCAAATTTGAACATGTTCATCTACTAAATGCACGTTCCCTTTTCCCAAATGAACACTAAAGGAACTGCTATAAATGCTACCTAATCACCATCATCTATTTGACATCACAAAGAACTAGGGACCTTGGGGTCCAGTTTGTGTCCCGGTAGTAGCTCTTACTATAATTTTACTAAAATTCCTCTGCATTTCCCTTTTGATTTTCAGATAAGATCTGAAAGGGCTAAGGGCTCTACCACATACCTGTAAAGTTGTCCCAAATCCAGTTTTTAAAATTATGCATGATTTCCCATTAACTAGAACTTTAAGTATGCCTTTATTTTATCTCAGATTGATCTGCTCTGGCAGTAGCTCTTGTGTATGATCAGTTGCTCAGTTGAATCCAACTCTTTGTGACCGCATAACTAGTTCGCCGGCTCCTCTGTCTATGGGATTCTCCAGGCAAGAATACTGGAATGGGCTGCCATTTCCTTCTCCAGGGGATCTTTCTGACCCTGTGGTTGAACCCACATCTCCTGCACTAGCAGGCGGATCATTTACCACTGAGCCACCTGGGAAGACTGGCCAGTAACTCTTAGCCCTAGCTTTAATTTGTTTTGCCTGACTCTTACACCCCTTTCTGGAACACGGCCTTAATTGGCAGATGAGAGGCAGATAAACTTCTAGCTGACCTAGGAGAGCTTGGCCATTTTGAAAGAAGCTTGACTATCAGAGAATGAAAATGAAGATACCCGTTGTGTTACTGACCTGGACTCTTGGATTCTTGAATCAATAGAGATTGATAAGAGGCCATATGAGAAATTCGGGCAAGGCTTTATTGGGACTCATGCTGCAGCAAGAGAGAACGAAAACAAAAACAGGTGCCTTTGTTCATAGCACTACCTGAGGAGGGTGGGGTGGTTCCTTAAAATGCGGTGAGGGTAGGGGCGGATTGGTGGATCAGGCAGAAAAGGGTGGTTTGAGTGGTCTGCCTATACACTTGGTGGAGCTGTGTGCAGGGATCATGCATGGTACC
Source organism: Giraffa tippelskirchi (assembly GCF_054371585.1). Classification (NCBI taxonomy): domain Eukaryota; kingdom Metazoa; phylum Chordata; class Mammalia; order Artiodactyla; family Giraffidae; genus Giraffa; species Giraffa tippelskirchi. Next base: position 74,434,337 of record NC_137281.1, on the reverse strand, counting down.
CTGCTTTTGCTCATGGCACCTCAGAAATGGCACTTGGCCTTTTTGCATCTTATTGTTCATAACTGTCCCGGCCATGCATGCATGCAGTTATTTCCAGTCCCTCATTATTTCTTTGCATTCTGTTGCTCTAGGAGATGTTTGTCCAGGACGTTTGACCCTCCAGTAAAGGGTCCCAGGTCACATCCTGTCTCAATTAGGTGAAAAAATGATAAAGTATAACAAATGTGGGGAGTTAAGGGTTCTCATATGATGTTGGGAGAAGTGTCCTTTGGGTAATCGTTTCTAGGTATAAGTTGGTCCTCTCTGGTTAAACAGGTACATTTTGTGAAATCCAGCAATTCTATGTCTACTAAAATCCTTTAGAGAAACTCCCACATACAGGGAAACATACACAAAATGGTCATTCCAGGGAAAAACTGGAAACAGCCTAAAGGTCATCTAGTGGCAGAATAAATACATTGTGATACATAAAAATATGATAGCAAATGATAAATATGTGATGCCAATTATATGCAGTTAACAAACACAAAATAACATTACATAACAGACATAGAGACATATGCCTTTGGTAAAAGTATAAAAAATGCACAGGCAAAATATGCCAATTTTAGAAGAGCAATAACTTCTGAAAAATTAGGGAAAGGAATGGAAGCTGAAAAGGTAGACAAGGAACATCAAATATATATATTGCATTTAATTTCCTTTTAAAACACTGAAGCAAAAATGGCATTTGTTGTATCTAGGCGGTATGTATGCACCTTCTTAATGTATTAAATTAAAACATTAAAATCTCTCTCTTTGGAATGCTTTTCAAGATATTTTTTTAAAAAGAAACAAGTATTTTGTTAGTATAGTCAAATAGAATTAATATCTTTGTTGGTTTACTGGTTTTTGAAATTCAGATTCATTTAATTTTCTTGAGTAAGGCAAATCTATACTACTTCAAAACAAAGCCTCACTGAGATAAACATCTTGATAAACATCTTGATGATGGCAATCTGAATATACAAACACACATATCCTTCTAGAAAGGTACTTATTATCTGGGGAAGGGATTGTGGCTCCTATCCCCAAACTCAGCTGCCCCCCAAGGCGCCGCTGGGACCCACTTCCTGGTGACCAGCTTCTCCATTTGAGGACTGGTTAATGACTCCTGGTCTTCCGGTTCAAACAGAACAAGGGACAGCTCTTCCCTTCATGAATGGGGGGAGGGTTGACCCTAAGTCTGGTCTGTTGTGTAAGCAGAAATTGCCACACTTTCACAAAGCACTGCTTAAATATTTTGGTGGGGCCCCCTCCACTTTAAAGTTTTTGAGGAGGGCAGGGGGGATTAGTCAACCAACTGCTAAAGCTCAGTTTCTCAGCTTGTTAAGAGTTAACTTCACATCTGGATCTAGTCAGTGTGAGGCTGAGTGCAAAAACCAACAGAGAACCAAGGAATACCATAGCAAGGGAGGCAGACTTCACCAGCGCCTGCCTTTTGTCATACTATAAATACAACTGTCACCTCAAGCTCAACAGGTAAAAAATCAGAATCAACCAATTCCACATCTCCCCCCATCTACCAGTGGGTCTTTTCTCTGACTGCCATCCCTCTGTTAATACAAACATTTCCAGTCACTTAGATTTTTGAAGTTTTGATCACCATCATTTTGGATTCCTCCAGGATCACACCTCAGTATCCAGTTAGCCACTAAGATGTGATGTTTTGTGTGTGTGAATATCTCTCTTGCTTATTAATGCATCTTCATTTTTTTTCATTTACATAGTCACCACTACCACTCCATTCTGCTGCAATCTCTCAGCTGGGCCATATCAATGGCTAGTCCTGCATCAGTTTTTTTCCTTCTTGCAATTTAACTTCATTTTTTCCCCCCTCTAAATTCCTATATCAAATATCTTTATTTGTACTCTCCTTTGAACCTTTAGCAACTGCTACTCTAGTTGCTATTTATGTTTCTATTGTTGTCTTGATTTAAAAAAAAAAAAAAAAGTTAGCACTTGGGAAACCCAGATTTCAACTTTAGTTCCCAAATAGTAAATGAAAGAAGTAACCCCAGAGGGCTGAAGATAGCAGTGTGGGAAGTTAGAGCTGTTGAAAGTCTGCTGATTTTCCAGGTGTTTAATTCCAAGCTAGGATTTTTTTTTTTTTTTCCCCTAGAGACTTTGACAGTCTAAAAATTGAGAGCTTTCATGGAGGTGGAATTTGACCTTTGTCTAACATACAGTAGGTGTTCAATAAAGACAATCGCAGTAGAAATCTATTTGGTTCTGGGCAAGTGCTGACGTCAACAAATATATGATCTCTACAGTTTCTAAGACATGTCAGTAAAACCAGCTGGCTGGGGAAGGCTTCTGAAATCAGTTGGCTCTGGCTGCTATAACAAAATACCATAGACTAGGAGGTTTAAACAACAAACGTTTGTTTCTCATGCTTCTCGAGGCTGGGAAATTCAAGATCAAGGTGCCAGCTGATTTGGTTCCTGATGAGAGGCCTCTTCCTGGTTGACAGACAGCCATCTTCTCATTAAGTCCTCACATGGCCCTTCCTTGGTACATGCATGCTGGGAGGGGGTGGGGGAGAGGGAGAGACAGAGGGAGGGAGAGACTTCCTGCAGCTTCCTTTTCAGCAAGGCATTAATTCCATCATGAGTCGTTATTGTTCAGTCACTCAGTCATGTTGACTCTTCACGACCCCATGGACTGCAGCACACCAGGCCTCCCTGTCCTTCACCATCTCCCAGAGCTTGCTCAAACTCATGTCCATTGAGTCAGTGATGCCATCCAACCATCTCATCCTCTGTCGGCCCCTTCTCCTCCTGCCTGCAATCTTTCCCAGCATCAGGGTCTTTTCAAATGAGTCAGTTCTTCACATCAGGTGGCCAAAGTAGTGGAATTCAGCCTCAGCATCAGTCCCTCCAAAGAACACCCAGGACTGATTTCCTTTAGGATGGACTGCTTGGATCTCTTTGCAGTCCAAGGGACTCTCAAGAGTCTTCTCCAACACCACAGTTCAAAAGCATCAATTCTTCAATATTCAGCCTTCTCTATAGTCCAACTCTCACATCCATCCATGACTACTGGAAAAACCATAGCCTTGACTAGATGGGCCCTTGTTGACAAAGTAATGTTTCTGCTTTTTAACATGCTGTCTAGGTTGGTCATAGCTTTTCTTCCAAGGAGCAAGTGTCTTTTAATTTCATGGCTGCAGTCACCATCTGTAGTGATTCTGGAGCCCAGAAAAATAAAGTTTGTGACTGTCCCCATCATGAGAGCCCCATCTAATTTAACTCTAATTTCCTCCTTGCTTCCAGGTTGCTCAGTGGTAAAGAATCTGTCTGCCAATGCAGGAGACCCAAGAGATGTGGGTTGGATCCCTGTGTTGGGAAGATCCCCTGGAGGAAGAAATGGCAACTCACTCCAGTATTCTTGGCGGGAAAATCCCATGGACAGTGGAGTCTGGCAGACTCACTGAGTCAGACATGACTGAGCATGGGCACAAATTTCCTCCTTAAAGCCCCCACCTCCAAATATCACCACACCATCACATTAGGCTCCAGCTAATGAATTTGGGGTATTGGACAGGAAGGACACATTCAGTTCATGGCACCTTCTTTCATTTTTCTAAAATGTCTATAAGCATGTTGGTGTGTCAGTTATTTTACCAGATCTCATCTTCTATAGTTTTGGGAAAATTTACTATGAACGAAGACCAAATAGGCAGAGTTGAAGCTTAAGGCAGGAACCTCCTGCTGATCAACCACAAGGTCCAGTGGGGGAGGGGAGGGAAGGCAAGACAGTCACTACAAAAAACACTGCCTAATGTTCTGTCATTTTAAGCTCTGAATGTTTATCATTAGGTTTCACAAAGCCCTCAGCCCTTCTCCCCACTCCAAGTGTTACACACAGTCTAGTGGTGTTTATTTAAATTATCTTAAGGTGAATTTAAATTGTTTTTACTTTGAGAGTGAATTCTACAGACACTTGAAAGAATTAAGGACATTCTTAGCAGCAAAATTAAACAAAATAGACAGAGTTAGGAATTTATCTTCTGCAGACTGTAATGTTAACTTCAAGTGTCTTTTTTAAATGTGGTGAATTAAGCTCTTCTGAATGTCTGGAGTTTATATCTTCTCAGAATATCTGTTAATTAGTATAAACTTGAGCCCCAAAATAATGTTTCCTTGAAATTATGTGAGGTGCTTTGCAAAAAAGAAAGAAAGCAGTTAGCTGCCTCTAGCTAGAAATGCTATAGAGAAGGATCTGTCCATTAGGTGAAGAGTCCTTTTCAATAACTAACGAAACCTTTGACGACAAAATTTTTGAAAATCTAGCCCCAATTCTCATGCAAATCCATTCCAACATTACCAAACATGTACCTAGGATGGTAAACTTCTCATGGGCCAGAAGATCTGAGCTCATTTTAATTTGGTAACTTTTACATTATTTGGTTTGTAAACAAATTTACAAATATCACTTTTCAATCTAAATGGCTTTTTCAGTTTTCATTCTATTTTAACATTAATAGGAATTTTTTCTAGTTCTTCTATTTAGTGCTTCTCTATGATAATATAGATTTAATCCAGCGAAGCCTGGGTATCCACTCTATGGCAGGGTCTTAAGCAGTTTTATAGTATTTGGCCTCAAAAATTAGGTTTTGGACTCTAACTCTTGTTAACTTCCCTTGATTGAGTTATTCAGTCCCTTAAAAAAATCCCCAGGATACGGTGGCCAAGAGCCCACAAAGGGAAGAGGTCACACTTCCCCTCTCCTCCTCCTCTGTAATCCCACACCAGGAGGGCACTGGCATTGATTCTTCTCCTGTGATGCCTCTATTGGTGCCTCTGATGACAGTTCTATTTTAGAACATTTTTTTAAAAAGGCAAAAGAAAGAGAAGAGCTGATATACAAAAGTACTATTTCCAGGTAATTTTCATTTATTCATCAAAGAGTTTTTGGGTCTCTATGACTTGTGGCTCCTAAAAAAAATCATCTATTGTTCTAGTTTAACAGCTCTTGGATTTTTTCACTGCTTGTACACACGGTACTTGCATATGGTAGATAGACAGAGCTGTGCTCAGTCGTGTCTGACTCTTGTGAGTGTAGCTCACCAGGCTTCTCTGTCCATGGAATTTTCCGGGTAAGAATACTGAAGTGGGTTGCCATTTCCTTCTCCATGGGATCTACCCGACCCAGGGATCGAACCCATGTTTCTTGAGTCTCCTACATTGGCAGGTGGATACTTTACCACAGCACCAGCTGGGCAGTCCTGATAAATATTTGTCATATCAATGGATGATTAACTTCAAAAGTTAACCCAAAATTAACGTCTTGGTGCATCCTCATCACTTGCCTCCCTCAAACTGGGGTCCTGAAATCAATTTCTTGCCACTCCCTGAGTCTTTGATGCCAACAAACCCTATAGTGAAGGGAAAGTTAAGGAAAACTCCATATCTGACAAACGATCACACTTTTAAACAATACCTGGTTTTGGCAGAGAGTTAAAGCTTAATAGTAGACCTCTATGTAAAGTAGTAAGTGCACGCATTGCAATGTCTCTCCCCCAAGAGCAGCAGCATCACAAAAGTATATATAATATTAGCATAGGATTCAGAGGGCAGGTGGGCAACTGTGGTGTCTCTGAGAAGGAAAAACACAATGGCTTTCAATGCAAGGTCATTCATTCCAACCAGCCAACCAGTTCAACTGCCAGCAACAGTCTCAAGAAACAAAATGAAATTATGCATTTGTTTTTCCTGAGAGCTGCCCATCACGGACAGGACTCTGGAAAAAGCCCTGTGGTAACAGCGGGTCATTGTGCAGCGGCTCTGGGAACAGCAGTAGGACACAAAAGTTAACATTCTAATCGCTCCGCTGTCTAGGGACCAGGGCGAAAGAGAGGAGGGGTCAGGAAAAACCCAAGCTGAATAAATAAAGGTAGAAAAATGACAGGTTATGCCTCATAACAGAAAAAGAGAAAACAGCCCCAAACACATAGGGATCATGGCAGGTGTTGAGATGAGTGTAGCATCAACAAAGTACTCTCTTAGGGCAGAGTGTGATACTGGTTTCCACTTGGTGGCTTGGGAGAAGAGAGCTTTGATGGAATTCACTGTGCTGTGTCCTTCTCCGCTAGCAGCTTCTAAACGACAGCAGGCAAAGCTGTAAGTATCAGAGGAAAAGCCAAAGAGAAAGAATCAACATGGTTAGCTGCTTGGAGGAAAAGATCCCAGGATGGGAACTTCAGGAGAATCATCGGGCTTCTTAGGATGGGACTGGGCGAGCCCCGTGTTCACTTGGAGCAGGGAAGATGAGTTGGGAACCATGACAAAACCATGCCCTGAAAAAAGTCTCGGTGAAGGAAGCTCCATCGCAACAAATGAAACTTGGGTCAGAGGCAGGAAGGACGTGCCCAGAGCTAGACCAGCTCGGGGTTCAGCTTGTGGACAACCTGTCAGACTGCCTGATGTTTGATTAAACGTAAAGCAGTGGCTGGACTTCTCTCTTAGTCAATTCTCAAGTATAATCTCTCTGACATATCTTTTGCGGTGGAAACCATGCTAAACGTTGAGGAGAGATAGAAAGAAAGGAATAGAAACCATGTTCTGTGCCTGCCAGTCAGCAAAGGACAGTCCCATTTTGCTTTTGCCCTGATTTTTATGCAAATCTTTCATTCCAAAAGGCCAGCTAGATCTAAAAAATCAAGGCAAAGAACTAAGAGTGGGTTGGGGAGAGTTTATTCTATTCACCTAGGCGATATGGTGATATTCATGAAAATGTTGTTTACGTGTTTAGTTTCACAAAATGAAGTGAAGTTGCTCAGTCGTGTCCAACTCTTTGCAACCCCATGGACTGTAGCCTACCAGGCTCCTCGGTCCATGGGATTTTCCAGGCAAGAGTACTGGAGTGGGTTGCCATTTCCTTCTCCAGGGGATCTTCCCGACCCAGGGATCGAACCCGGATCTCCCGCATTGTAGGCAGATGCTTTACCCTCTGAGCTACCAGGGAAGCCCCAGTTTCACAAAAGAATAGTTCAAAAACTAAACAGTCGAATGGAAAGGACAATAGATGGAATTTTAGGCAAAAAAAAAACAGGCTCATTTTTGTCATTTAATTTTTACCTGTATTAGCCAAAACTAAGTCCTTTTTATTGTTGAGCTCCTACATAGCTAGAATTGTCTAGTTGGGATAGTAAAAAATATTCAGAACAGGGAAATATATCTTACTGTCTTAAAAGTCGTCTGTCCAGTCTTGCTGCTTTTAAAAGTTGCAGAGAATCACACTCTGTGAGTTCAAATACTTCCTTTTATGCTGAATAAATAAACTTGCTTCCAACTCAGGATGAGCAGGGAGTTCCAAACACTGAACACTTAATGACATTCAGCATGAAGTCCTGGATGTGATCTGTAAAATCAGGGGTTAGTACATTCTGAACCTTTACGAAAAGACAAAAGGGCAAAAATTTCTCATGTAGTTTTTGGTATAAGTGATGTTCATATGTCCATAATATTCTCTAGCTTTATACACACACACACAGACACACACACACACACATATATATACACATACACACACACACGCATACCTTGCTATATCAGTTAGTAAAACACCAGGATTCTTTCTCAAGTGTCCTGGGGCATCCAGAGTTCAGCTCCAGGGCATCAGGTAACGGGAGGTGGGATGAAGCTTGAAGAAGTCAAATGTTACCCATTTCACATTGTTGCCAGAGGGCCTGCCTGAGTTCCGCAGAGGAGAGCGATATTAGGGACCCTTCGCACCCCAGTGCCTGAAGCCTGATCCTCTAACATTACGGAGGAGGAAATGGAGGCGCATGGCGTCTGGAAGATGAGTGATCTGGCCCTCTTGGTTTTGTGCTCCACCCCCCTCCCGCATCCAGTATAATAGGTTTTTTTTTTAATGAGGAAAAGAAGGAAATCAGATAGGCTAGATACTTTGCCCAACGTCATTCAGGGCTTTTGTCCAAGTTCAAAACATTTCTGGCTTGGGAACCCACCTGGAACCTTCTTGACTAATGACATGGAGGCAAAGGTCTTCTCCAGAATTAAGCGCTGGCTCTGCAGAGAAAGTTTCCTAGGGAAGACTTGTGGTTTAGTTTTGTTTGAGCTGGAAGAAGAGGGAAAAGAGAAAAGAATGGATTGAACTTTGAACTGTTTTCAAGGTCAAGCTATGGAACTGAGGTACAAAGAGGCTAATACTATTGTGGGTGTATCGCAAAGGGTTTGATAAAGGCCTCTTGCTGTTTAAATACTCTATGTTAGAGCTGGCAATCCAGGATTTTAGCTGCCCCAAAAGCAAATATGGCCTGGGCAGTCTCTTCTAATTTAATTTAATTTAATTTAATTAGTTGCTGACATACAAAAAAGCTGGTTGGTTTCTCCCTTCTCCAAAAATAAAAAAATAAAAAAAATCTGGCCAGTGAGGCCCATATTCCCCTGCAACAGCCAAGGGCTGGGAGCAGTCGGAGGCTGCTGCCTCTTCCCTTGGGGCACAAACCCTCAGCTGAGCCAGAGGTGTCGCCCTGCCTTTTCTGGCCTCTCCAACTTTTTCCTCCTTGGCTTCCTTCTTCCTGCCCCAATGTCACAAGCAGCTGGTGCCAAGGGATCTCCTGACCCACCTCTGCCTTCGGACTCACACTGCTGATCCTGCTCTGTGTCTCAAAGCCTGCCTTCTCCCAGGTGGCATCAGCTAACCGGACAGTCTTACAGGCCCATTACTGCAGTGCCTACACTTCTCACTCTCCAACAGCACTCTTTCGTTTTCCCATGGTCTTTTTTCCTGGACCTACTGGAGAGAGTAGTATGAGTTTAGGCCAGAGGATAGGCAAAGTGGAGGGATTCGGGTACAGGTGAGCTCCCGGTCATGCCAGCCTAGGGGTTTGCTGTCTTTTCTTGAGAGTGGGACCACAAGATTGGAACACTGTAATTAGACGGTAGGGTAATGGAGCAGTTTACATCCTTCCCAAGAAAAGAGAGAAGGCCTCCCACCCCCACATCCATCTCCAGAGGTTCCCTCTAAGGAATCTCCCTCCAGACCAGCCTCGACTGGGAACAGGTCACTCAAGCCCATCTGAGCCACCTGTGATGCCCATGGGGCACCAGGCCTCCTGGCAAAATGTCAGGCACTGCTTAGGGAAGCAAATGCCTCCTCCTCCTGCAGGTACAGCACCAAGGTCACACCTGGCTGGAGGGTGGCTGAGGTGAGGAAGGGCAGGGCTCCCACAGCCCAGGGAAAAGGAGGGCTCCTGTACCTACAGTTTTGCCCCAGCCTATTTCCTCTACCCCCACAGCTGGTCCTGGATTGGTTCTGTACTGTGGTCATCAGACCGGCAGCTGGTTTAGTTCTGACAGCTTTTCCTTCTCCTTCTCCAAACTTCTAGCTTTAGGAAGTACTTAACAAGCCTTGTGTTTAAATGAGAACATGGCAGAGGCCTGAGAACTCTCAGAAACCCTAGGCAGGGGGCAGTGACCTCCCTCAGACTCCCCTAGTCTTTGTTCACAGCCCAGAAGGCACTGCATGAACTTGGAAAAATCATATTGTCATGTGGCAGACTGTGAGGGAAGGGGAAGAGAGAACGAAAAGTTTGGAAGCAAGTTCTTAAAGCAAATATACCCCTGGCAATTTCTCTAGATTTATAGGAACAGGAGACTTACAGAGCTTAATTTCAAATTATATAATGTATTATCACTCTACACACATAGATTCACAGTCCAGATTTAGATCCAAGGGGGAAAAGAAAAGGTTAAACTGAGAGTGTGCAACTCAATACTTAAAAATAAAACTCATAGTTTGCTTAAGTATGAACATTTTGATTCTATAGGGAAATTATTAGGTGTCAGAAATGATTTGCATGACATCAGAGCATGTATTCTGAGAGGCTGATAAGTGCTGTACCTCTGCTGTCAAAGAGTTGGCAGTCTAACTGGGTTAAGAAGGCATGAATTTTGGAAAGGCGTGATAAAAATGTTTGCTAAACAGAGTCAGGAGGTTTAGGAATGGCATTTCTTAGCAAATATCAGTGCTATGAGTTTTTAGGAGAAAGAGAAAATGAAATCCATCAAGAAAGGTTTTGCTAAATTTGGCATTTACAATATTTTACCTTCTACACAATGTCAATTTAGTGCTTGGCTGGACAGGAGCTATATCTAACACCTGGAACATGCTGACACAGAATAAGCCCTTAATTCATGCTTGCTGAATGAACAAGTGAATGAATGAATTCAGGTAAAGAAAGCAGACAGTTTCCACTGTTTTTAGGCATTCCTTGTGGGCATACTTCCCAGGAGAAGTAGATGCTTGTCAGAGTGACAAGCCTTCCCCATATTTGCCAAGACAGCGCAAGTCTGGAATAGCAATTATGCGACGTATAGCCTTGGACCCTGGGCAAGTCCCTGCACCATCATCTGTCAAGGAAAATCCACTTCACAGGAGATAGTGCAGACCAAGTTCTTACCCAGGTGCTACGAGGACACATACACAAGTGAACCTGCTTTTGTACAACTCATCCTAATTTGCATTTAAGAAAATTACACATTTACCTGCCCTAAGATACTTTTCTAATTACTTTAATTCCTTTTTATATGCAGCCCACATTTTTAAGCAGGAGACTAGAGTTCAGCCCCTGGGTTGGGAAGATCCCCTGGAGGAAGAAATGGCAACCCACTCCAGTATTCTTGCCCAGAAAATTCCACCAACAGAGGATTCTGGTGGGCTATAGTTCATTTGGTGGCAAAAAGAGTCACACATGACTGAGCACACGCAAACATTTTTACAAAAAATAAACTAAATAAAATAAATGCCATCTTTAGTAATGAAATAATCTCTTTTTAAATTGAAATAGAGTTGATTTACAATGTTTCAGATGTACGGCAAAGTGATTCAATTATACATAGATATATCTATTGTTTTTCAGATTCTTTTCCATTATAGATTATTACAAGATATTGAATATACCTACTTTTTAAAAACTTTACTCGGTTTTTCTCTTTCCAACTTAAAAAAAAATGTGTTCAGGGATAAAGGGAATTTTCTGGAGCAATATCCACTGGCATGGCAAGTCAGGAGAACCATCCCCAAGGACTCTGGCTCTGGCTGGGGGGCCCTTGCTCCCCAGAGCAGGTGCCGTGGCTCCCAGCACACCCTGGTATCAGGGCAGGGAGGGTTAAGCCTCGAGGTCAACGTCGAGCAGCCTTTCGCTGGCAGCTGCCCCACTGTCACGGTGCCCTGTGGCCCAGCTCTCCCCACCTTCTGCTTTGCTGGAAGCAGGCCATTGGGGTGGCTCATTTTAGAGCATGAGCTTATCAGTAAAAAGAGATTTAAGTGGACAGGTTCAAAATGGGGCAGTACAAAGTCCAGGTAATTGGTCACGTCCCCATCTCTTCTCCTGCATGAGCTCCACCGTTAAGCTAGTTTGCTTCCCCTACGAAGTGTGTGTGTGGGAGGGGTGGTGTTAAGAAATTTTGCAGCCACGAAAGATGACATTGCTCATTCAACCCAGAGGGCTTGATTTCCAGGGAAGTTCTCTCAGTCTGGGGAGCAGGGCTATCTCTGGCCCTGCAGAGGGAGGCAGGAAGCTCAAGGGGCTCTGCTGGGCAGGCAGACTTGGGTGAGGGGGAGTCTGTGTGGGGTGGTCTGGAGAATGCAGTGAGACCCTTCTGCCCCACTGCTTCCCCTGAAAGCTCCTGGGAATCAGATGATTCGAAAAAGCAAACCATCCCCCCTCCCTAACCAAAATACTTCTGTTTAAAAATCAAATGTATGGAAGGATGCACGTGGTTCAGTTATTCTGGGATAGGGGCGAGATAGAACACGAGCTGGGCAAGGGGAAGATCCATCAGGCACTCGGTTGGGAGGTATCAAGGGTGGTGGTTAAAATGCAAACTGTGGTTCCACCCTGTACTAACTGTGAGTAATTTCAGCCTAAGTATCTGTTCTCTCACTGTTCACAGGGGATAATAACAGTATCAGCTCACGAGGTCGTAGAAAGGATTAAACATGATAATGTCTGGTAAACCGTAGCAAGGGTGGCTCACCGTGAGTGCTCAACAAACAGGAGCCATTACTAGTAATAATAACATTACTACTAATCTATGGTAGCAAAATAATGATATATGTTTAGAACATTCTTGTTGGACTTCCCTGGTGGTCCAGTGGTTCAGAATCTGCCCACCAATGCAGGGGATGTGGGTTTGATCCCTAGTCTGGGAAGATTCCACATGCCTCGGGGCAACTAAACCGGTGAGCTGCAGCTACTGAAGCCCACACACCCTAGCACCTGTGCTCTACAAGAGAAGCCACCACAGTGAAAAGTCCATGCACCACAAGAAAGAGTAGTCCCTGCTCACCACAATGAGAGAAAGCCTGTGCGAAGCCAAGAAGACTCAGTGGAGCCAAAAATAAACACATTTAAAAACAAATAACATTATTGTTCATCAAGTCTAGCTGTTATGATGGCAGAGTTAGGAAAACCATCTCCCTGGGGGCTTCTGAGGACTCAGTCGTCAAATTGTACCTGGGCTGGCAGCTCCGTGTTCAGACACGGAGACCATCCTACATGCCCACACAGCACTGGACTGTTCTCCGAGGGCATTGCCTGACGATAGCTTATTTGCTCTTTACAGTAACTCTATGAAGAGGTTTTATAGAAGAAGAAATGAAAGCTCAGAGAGGTGACCCAAGACTGCCCGCTTAAATACAGAGTCAGGACTAAGGTCTCCCACATTTCAGGCAGATTCTTTACCAGCTGAGCCACCAGGGAAGCCCAAGAATACTGGAGTGGGTAGCCTATCCTTTCTCCAGGGGATCTTTCTGATCCAGAAATCGAATTGGGGTCTCCTGCATTGCAGGCGGATTCTTCACCAGCTGAGCTACCAGGGAATCCCAAAATTTAGTTTCATTTACTACAGAGTCTGTGCTCTTCTCATCAGACCAGTGTTCAAAACAAAAATTCCATGGCCCTAAATCCCTAAATTCCACAGATTCTAATTATTGGCCAGGAATTTTTTTCTAAGTGCTAGGCAGCTTGGAGAATTTCCAACTCACAACTTCGTTATCTTTGATTTTTCAAATGAACTAAAAATTGGAAATAGGAATTTAATGGAGAGAGGAGAGGGGTGGAAACAGGAGGCCAGTCTGACCAGGAGGATGCCTGATGCACCCCAGGTAAACCCCGGGTCTGCCAGCACACATCCAGAACCTGGGAGGATCGGCTTCCATTGTGAAGAGCATCCATGGGCCGGGCACTATTCCGAGCCCCCGAGCACATTCACACACAGTTTTGTGCCATCCTCACGACCATCCTCTGACGTCATTCAGCTCCATTTTACAGATGAGAAACCAGAAGCACAGAGTCACTTAGGCAAGGCCACCTCTTTGCTCAAAGTGGTTGGTGAAGTACTATTGGTCCTACTCATAGAACGAATTCACTGCCTGGCTGAGGGAGGCAGTGAGGGTCAACTGAATGGGTCCGAGACCTTTGGGCAAAGAGAAAGGCAGGGCTCCCTAGCACCTGGAGCACACCTGTGGCTGCCTCCTTCCTCCCATCCCAAGAGCTGAGGTGGGCCACATTCCTAAGATTCATCCTCCCACCGTGCTTGAGGTTGCATGCTTTCTGGTCTCTTCTAGAGCTTTCCGGGAGCAATGATTAGTGCCTTCTTTTCTTCACCATCTTTAACTTTTTCCTCTATCAGTTCCTTCTCAGTGATCTGTGAATAGGGTTAGGTGAGCCTATCTTTAACAATTCTTGAGCTTCACATGCCCTAAATCTGCTAAAACTGATTTCATCCCACACCTACCCCAAATCTTCTCTCCTGTGCTCAGCATCTCAGTAATGATAGCATTCATTTGGATGGCCAGGGCAGAACTCTCAGCATCATTTTTGGCCCCTTCCTCTCAGCCACTTTGTCATCCAATTCATTGCCTCGTTGTAGATGGTACCCTGTAAATGCCTCTCAAACGTCACATCTCTCCTCTGTCACCACCTTCAGCCATCCTCATGCTGGGTCAGCGCTGTGTGGATGGTTTTCTCCTTTCCTAGTTTTGTCAACCTCCCCCAGGTTCTCTACATGACAGCAAGAGGGATCTTTATAAATAGAAAGCTGATCCTGCCATTCCCTTGCTTAAACCCTGCAGTGCCTCTGCTAAATCCTAAATTGAAGACTAAAGTCTACATGGAGGGACATGTAGTCTACATGATATGGTCCTGCTCACTTCTCCAGACTACTGTCCCTCTCCCCCGAGAATCCTCATCCCTCCTACCAGCCAACTGGGCCAGTTCTTCTTACCCTTCAGTGCAGTGTTACCTGGCCCAGGAATTCTCTGAACTCTCCTCTGTGCTTGGACCCTGAAAGCATTATTCACCACATGATAACTATCGATTTTTTTATATCCTGAGCTATAGAAAGCACCTTCTCCTTGAGGATAGGGACTGTGTCTTAGCCATCAGTATCTATTCTTCATCCCATACCTGGATTTGGATAAAACTTGGGCTCCAAAATCACTGCAGATGGTGACTGCAGCCATGAAATTAAAAGACATTTGCTCCTTGGAAGAAAAGCTATGACCAACTGAGACAGCGTATTAAGAAGCAGAAAGGTTACTTTGCTGACAAAGGTCCATCTAGTCAAGCTATAGTTTTTCCAGTAGTCATCTATGGTTGTAAGAGTTGTACCATAAAGAAGGCTAAGCACCAAAGAATTGATGCTTTTGAACTGTGGTGTTTGAGAAGACTCTTGAGAGTCCCGTGGACTGCAAGGAGATCAAACCAGACCATCCTAAAGGAAATCAACCCTGAATATTCATTGAAAGGACTGATGCTGAAGCTGAAGCTCCAATACTTTGGCCACCTGATGCGAAGAACTGACTCACTGGAAAAGACCCTGATGCTGGGAAAGATTGAAGTCAGGAAAGAGAAGGGGATGACAGAGGAGGAGATGGTTGGATAGCATCACCGACTCAATGGACATGAATTTGAGCAAGTTCTGGGAGTTGGTGAAGGACAGGGAAGCCTGGTGTGCTGCAGTCCATGGGGTCGCAAAGAGTCGGACGTGCCTAGGTGACTGAACGACAACAACAGATATGGGTTGGATGAATAAGTGACCCAGCAAGGCCATGAGGGGTAACCAGAAGCTCATCTGAAGGACTTTGGAGCTCAGAGTACACAATGTTTTCCTCATTTAGGGGCCAACTTGGCAGCCGAGATGGACTGAAATGGTCCAGAGGAAGCCCCTGAAAGCTAATGCCTGCTGAACTAGCCTCTTTGTAAACCTTGCTGTTAATTATTCTCTCTTAATTTCTGTAGGAATCCTATAAGGTAGAGACTGTTTCTGCTCTCATTTTACAGATGAGAAAACCAAGGCTCAGAGAAGTTAAAGAATTTGCTGAAAGTCACAAGGTAGTGATCCTAAGATTCAAACCTTAGTCTATGTACCTTTCTCTATGTTACAATTTAGTTTCACAGCTTGCTCCTGCAGCTGCCTCACTCTGTTACACATGTGGAGTATTTAGGGAGTTCTTATGACTTAACATGCAGAGATAAAACTAGGCAACAGCTTGTAAGAAGGACAAATTTCCCACCAGACTCATGCTAAGAATCTGGATATCTTTGTTTAGCATCTAACTGGACTTAAGCTTCTATAATCCCGGAATTTGAGAGCTGGAAAGGACCTGAGAAATCCTTTATCCAGGACCATCCCTTGGCACATGAAGGGGCCAGTGATCTGCCCAAGGTCACTCTTTGAGTCTCCTGATCCTCCAGCCAAGCCGTGCATGCTTTGCCATGCTGGTGCTTGATTGTGCGTATTTGAGTCTTAATAAAACAGCTCTCTAAAAACTTCAAACCGCACTTGTCAGAGAAAGAATTTCAACTTCCTTAATGGCCAGATGTCATTACAACAGTGGGCCTGGACTGGCTGGAACCAGGAAGTTCAGGGGAAAGCAGGACTTCAGGGGAAATGGGGTTTTGATGGTGAGGGCGGCCCAGGGGTGAGAGTGAGTTGGAATTCTTTCCCCATACAACCTTGCTTTTCTCAAACATCAGGGAAAAACATGATGGGACTTCAGAAAGTTTTGTTGAACACTTACCTGGTAGTAGGAACTGGAGAAGTTGTCCTCAGGTGCTTATAATCCAAAAGACAGATAGATGTGAGTGCAGTAATTAGATGCGATAAAAATCTAAGGGGAAGATACTCAGAGGGCACCAAGGGCTTTGCCTTCGAAGTCAGGGAAGGCTTCCTCCAGGAAGTGGCCCCAAGCTGGGCTTTGAAGGAAAAACAGAAGAGCAGGCAGGTCATTTCCTAGGGAAGAGAGAAGCTGGAGGGGCTGAGTTAGTAATGAGAGCAAAAGAAAGCCGTGCTGCTCAGGGTGTGGAATGTGTGCCAGGAGCATAAGGATCATGTGGGGCAGGTGTTAGGAACGTAATCATCGGGCCCCACACCTGAAGCTACTGGATCAGAACCACTGGCCCTGTGATCTGCGTGACTTAACAAGCAGCCCAGGTGATTCTGACGTTCCCTAGACGTTAAGGCCCACTGAATTAGAGCGTTCCTAATTGGAAGTCCAGGGCATCCTTGCTCCCGTGGTGGGGCTTTGGGGCAGAGACAGGTGCAGACAGAGCGTGGGTACCAGCACTCAGGTTCCCTTCTGAAATACCCCTTGTGCTGCGGTCCTTCTCAGACTCAATCAAGCATCATACATTGCCCTGTGTACTGTATGGAGGTTTCTCCCTCTCATCTGTGAGGCCCTAGAGGGCCCGGCTTCCCTGTGATTCGAGGTGCTGACCGTCTCACTACCAAGTGTCACAGCCATGTCTCCAGGGGACTTGTCATGTCTGCCAGGGCCCTGCAGGTGTTCCTTCTTGGAATTCTCACTTTCTTTGTGTCCTTCATGACTCAGACGCCATTCTCCTACATGGACCTTCCCAAACACCTCATCTGAAAGTGGCACACACACCCCCGTTTCACTCACTCCCTGTACCCCAATCTTGCTTTGTTTTTCTCCATCAAGTGAATCAACATCTATACTATGTTTTCCCTTTTGTTTCTTGTCAGCCTTCCCAGCCGCCAGTAAAATGTGTGGTTCATGAAGACAGAGGCTTGTGTGGTTTTTATCTCATTGCTGTAGTCTCCATGCAAAGACACAGCCTGGCATAGAAGATGTGCCCAATGTGTCCAATGGATGAACGGTTTACACCATGCGGTTCTGCACGTGTGGCTC
Organism: Giraffa tippelskirchi; assembly: GCF_054371585.1. Taxonomy (NCBI): domain Eukaryota; kingdom Metazoa; phylum Chordata; class Mammalia; order Artiodactyla; family Giraffidae; genus Giraffa; species Giraffa tippelskirchi. Next base: position 74,417,108 of record NC_137281.1, on the reverse strand, counting down.
CAGTTACAATTGACTAAGCCAGGAATGAGTCCCCAGTTCAGGGGCAGCTTCCCACTGGTGGGCCAATGGCCTTGGAGGGGGTCTGGCATGAGAGTCATGGTGACAGGCTGAACCCATCAGGCCCCACTGTGAGACACGGGGAGGGAAGCTGACAGTAGGATGGGACCCAAAAAAAGAGCCACAGAGACAAGGCCGCAGAAGCTCAAGGCAGAGAAGTAACAGAAGTGGAGACAGAGAAAAGCTGTATCATCTTCACGGTGGAGAAACCATGATTATCGGGTCTGATAATCCCAGAGAAGGACTCGGGAAACTCCGGGTAAGATGGTGAGGGGGTGGGGAGGGCTACTCTCCTATCCTGGGTGATGTCCTAGGTGGCTTCGCAGGCCGGCTGTGTGGCCTTCCTTTACTCTCTGCACATCCTCCAAACAGCTCTCCATCAGCTAAGATAACCGGCTGCTCCCTGGCTCCTTCAGCAAAGGCAGCTGCTGCCCAGCCCAGCCCCTGGCTGGGGAGGGACTCCTAGCGACCCAGCTGGCCTGGCCCTCACTTCGGGGAAGGCACCCGCCCTGGGGTACAGAGCCGAGGGCCAGGCTGTGGGGAGCGTCCTTGCCCCTCCCTGGAGGCAAGGCCCAGCTGAGCCGCTCCCTCTAAAGGGTGGCTATATGGAGGGGCACCTCAGGCAATTGCACTTTAAACAGGCCCTTTCCCTTTATGACTGTGTGGGGAGAAGGTCAGGGAGAGGCCTTGTTGCTCAGCCAAGTCTGCAAACAAAATCCCATGTTTGCTGTTCCAGGGTGTCCTTGGAGCGGCTCCTCTGAGGCAGGCTGGGGGGTGAGGCGCGGGGTGTCAGCGTGGATGGTGTGGGGCAAGGAGCGCCACCCCTGCCCCCCATCCCCACTCGGTTGTTACCTGACCCGCCACAGCGCCCGGCCCTCCCCTCTGCCTGCCGGTTACCTTCCTGCATCATTTTCCAAGGACATCTGTGGAAAGCTGCCCGTCCACCCCGGCGGAAGCCCAATTTTTCTAGAGTTGCTAGCGCAACTCTGAAAACATTTTATTTTGGCTCTGCTTAACACTGAGATTGTTGGGGCTCATATCTTTTTCTTAAATGGAAAACATTCTGAACAGATGGCATGATAACAAAAGCTCGTTTGTTCTGTGAATATTTATGAAGTTCCACTAAGTGTCAGGCACTGGACCAGAAGCTGAGGAAACAGCAGTGACAAGACAGAAACGCCTGCCCTCCCTGAGCCTCTGTCAACGGGACAGACAGGTAGCAAACAGATGACGATAAACAGGGGGCATATTATGAAAGAAGAAGTACAAGATACTACTGGAGCTTATCACAGTGGAGACTGGGGACCTAGGCTGGGAGTCTGAAGAAACTTTATTGAAGTATGAGTAGGTATTTTAGCCTACTAAAGAGGGTGTAGAAAGAGGGTGTGGAAACACAGAGGAATGTATTTGTAGGTCAGGAGAGACAGAAAGAGAGAGAGAGGAGATGGTGTAAAAAAAGATAGAAGTCCAGTATGGCTGAACTGAAGACAGGAAGATGGAGGCAGTGAGAGACATTAAATACATTTTGAGGAAAAATAGAACAAGCTTTGCTCTTCACACCCTCCAGAATCTGGCATTCAACAATCAAATGAGCTTCCCTTTCCCCCACTCTGCATGACAAATAGTTTTACCGGTTCAGAGCAAACAGACAGACAAATGATCATACTCTGAGTGTCTGTCACTGTCCACAGTTCATTTAGAAAAGCTGGCCACGTAGCCTGTCCCGCAGGCCAGTTCCCCTGGTCCAAGGAGGGGTGCCTGACCCCAGAGAGGCCAGTGTTTAATCTTGTCAGTGGTCTATGAAACGGCCTATTTCAAAAGCTCTGTGAAACAGAGGCAGCCCATGCTACACGGTGATGCGTGAACCAATAAGAATCTGAATTCTTATTTAAGGGGGCTATTGAACAAGAAGCATCATACAAAACTGGTCAATAGCAGCAGAAGCGGGGGAAACAGAGACAGGGAGTGGGCGAGACAACACAAAGCTGAAACCCTTGCGTGTGAAGCCCCAAAGCCTACTGCAGAGTGTCGTCTGGGCCCCGAAGCACAGTTCCATCTCCATGAGGCTTGGCTGTGCTGTTGAGGGTCCCGTCTTCCTGTCTCTCCACAGATCCCTTACGACGAACCTCACTCACCTCCTGCTTCTTACCGCTGGAGAGCTAGACTCCACAAAGTGAGCTTTGACATCAGACTTCTGGCTAAATTTTCACTTTTACACCAACTGTACTCTTGCCTGGAAAATCCCATGGACGGAGGAGCCTGGTAGGCTGCAGTCCATGGGGTTGCTACGAGTCGGACACGACTGAGCGACTTCACTTTTACTTTTCACTTTCACGCGTTGTAGAAGGAAATGGCAACCCACTCCAGTGTTCTTGCCTGGAGAATCCCACGGACGGTGGAGCCTGGCGGGCTGCCGTCTATGGGGTCGCACAGAGTCGGCCACGACTGAAGCGACTTAGCAGCAGCAGCAGCTTGGGTTACAGTCTTAGAATCAAAGTTTTTTGGGCTTTATTTTCTACCAGTTTTCTTTTTACTCATGTTTTGAGTATTAGATTAACTCACTGTTTAAGCAAACACAATTTATTTTCTCAATATGGAGAAGAGAAAGCTGTGTGTGAAGGATGTTAGCCCTTACTTTCCAAAAGTGGAAACCCACTCCAGCATTCTTGCCTGGAGAATCCCATGGACACAGAAGCCTGGCAGGCTACGGTCCATAGGGTCGCAAAGAGCTGGACACAAAAGAAGTGACTTAGCATACGTGCATGCACGCAGGAGACAGACTAAGCACCCAAACCCAGTCTCTTCCCCTCTTCCTTCATCATTTTTGCTACACTGTGCTGCCTCTGTCATTCATGAAATATATATCAGACAGTGTCTACTACAGGGAGGTATATAATTTAAGTTGAAATTGTTCTCAAGAGGTTTGTGGTCAAGGTGAGGAATCAGACAGGAGCATTAATGATGATAAACTGAGTGAAAAGTGATATTCTAGAGGGGTGCCCTGGTGTCTTGAGAGCTCAGAGGAGGGGCCGCTACATCAGACTTCAAGGGCTGCCCAGTGATAGTCAAGGACAACAGCTTAGAAAAGGTGACCTTTGACCTGAGTTCAAAGGATAAGCTGCAATTCAGCAGATAAAGGAGCAGGGAAAGGCTTTTTAGGTCAAGGGAACAACATAGGGCTGACAAGGCATGACCCGTTTGGGGAATCACAAGCATGCTTTTTTCATTGTGACTAAAGTAACTTTGAATGTTGTGTAGGGCTGCCTGATAAAAAATACAACTCACCCAGTTAATCTGAATTTCAGAGAAACAATAAATCCTTATTGAGCATAAGTATGTGCCATGCAGATTTAACTGATATCTATGTTTTTATTTGCTAATTCTGGCAGCCCTAATGTTAGAGAATAGCAGAAAATAAGACCAAGCTGGTAGGCACAAGGCCTCCATGGACTTCGTGCTTTCAGCCAAGGACTCGAACTTTCTCCTGAAGGCCATCCGGTGCTCTCCAGGAACATGATATATGGGAGTGCTTTGACCGGACTTGCATTTTAGAAAAGTTCAGAGACTAGATTGGAATGGGCTGGGTAGGAAGTAGAAAACCAATTAGATGGTGTGGAAGCTTGCTACTTTTGCCCTTAAACACATTTCTCCTTCTTTGCTAGTAAGACCCTGGCGTCTCAGTTAAAGACCACTTTCACAGTCTCCTTTCATGCCGCATGTGTTCAGTAGTCCTGAAGGGAAGGGCCATGTGCTACTTCTGAATTTTGCCACTAAAATGATTGGGCATCTGTGATCTGATCCCCTCCCTTAAACTAGAACCCGGATGTGTGGGAAGTCAGATTTACCGAGTGGACAGGGACCATGCTTTAGGGTCTAGGGATGATGAAGCAAGAAGACAAAAGGAACCTGGGTCCCGTAGTAACCTTTCAAAGCCCACCTAGACCACCCTCCCTCCTCGGCACTGTCATCTGAGAGAGAATACACTTTTACCCTGTTTGAATCTCTTTGTTTTGGCAATTTTATTTGTATCCTAACTCTTACAGAAGGCACGTGTGAAGACTCAAGAAAGAAAACATTTGCATTGAGATTTAATAAATTCTCAATGTTCTAAGTCTGCTAACATTTTAGTTTTGCTTCTGCTGCTGCTGCTGCTGCTGCTGCTAAGTCGCTTCAGTCGTTTCCGACTCTGTGCGACCCCATAGATGGCAGCCCACCAGGCTCTGCCGTCCCTGGGATTCTCCAGGCAAGAATACTGGAGTGGGTTGCCATTTCCTTCTCCAGTGCATGAACAGGAAAAGTGAAAGTGAAGTCACTCAGTCATGTCCGACTCTTAGCAACCCCATGGACTGTAGTCTACCAGGCTCCTCTGTCCATGGGATTTTCCAGGCAAGAGTACTGGAGTGGGGTGCCATTGCCTTCTCCGAGTTTTGCTTCACCATATTTTAATTATTGACACTTTTTAATCATATTGTAAGGTTCTATTAGGTTTAATGCTTCATGAATTTAATTGAAACTGGTAAGGTGGAGCTACTGGTAAAGAACCTGCCTGCCAGTGCAGGAGATGTAAGAGATGTGGGTTCAATCCCTGGGTCAGGTAGATCCCCTGGAGGAGGAAATGGCAACCCACTCCAGTATTCTTGCCTGGGAAATCCCATGGACAGAGGAGCCTGGCGGGCTACAGTCCATGGGGTTGCAAAGAGTCGGACATAATTGAGTGACTTAGCACCAGAAACAGGGCAGGAGAGATGGAATTTACTTCAAAACTTTTCACTAGGGGGGCTTCCCTGGTAGCTCAGCAGTAAAGAATCCACCTGCCAATACAGGAGACAGGGGTGCAAGAGACATGGGTTTGTTTGTTTACATATAAAGGGCAAGATATTTTTTCACATATCCAAAATACAGAAGTGACAGTGTCACACTGGAAATGATTAAAAATGGTTTTATGCACAAATTTTTTAAATTATACATAATTAACTGCCTACTTACCAAAAATGGCTTTCCATCTTTTTGACCAACTTTTAGTCACTTTCATTAGCTTTATACTCAGCTGAAAATGACAGAAAACCTTATCACCATTAGGAAGTCCAGTACCTTCTAGTCTCTTGCTTTGCCATCCTCGATTGGGCTTCAACTCCATGGTCTGAAATGACTGCTGAGATCCAGTCATCAAGTCAATGTTCCAGGCAGCCTGATCTTTTTGGAAATTATACACATTTCCACTTTCATCCCCTTGGCTAGAACTTAGACATATGGCTACTTTTGTCTACAAGGGAAGCTGGTGTTTATTCTGTGACTATATATCTAGCTAAGAGCAGGCCATCTATTGCTAAAAAAAGAAGAAAACAGACATAGGGGCCATTAGGAGTGGCAGTTAGGGACCTCAGGGGCTGGATGATATAAATATTCAGGAGGAAGTGCTTTTTAAAATTATACTGTAATAATGATACTGACTCCCCTAAAAGGTCAAGTGACTTTCATTTACTACTACAGGGCATAACATTGCCACGGGTCTTAATAGAGAATAACTGCCCAAAGAGAGGCAATGCTAGCTGGAGACAGGGAGAATGAACTTTCAGAACAGAATCAGGGCCACTGTCTGGCCTGGTTAGCATCAGTGGGCAGACAGAAGAGACACAGCCTCCTCTACGGCAGTTCCCAGCACCAGTTGCTCAGGTCGCCTGATTCGTATCTCTTGGAATCAGGACAAATCATGTTTTGATGAGTTGAAACTTGGGCTATGGGAAATTTAAAGGAGCCTGCAATTTAAAATCAGATGACTACATTGGGGTAATAAAACACAGTGTCCTCCAAAGACTGAGCATCTAATCCTTCCTCATTTTGCTGGGCTCCCACCTCACATGGTGGGTCAGAGCTGTTATTTCATGCCATAGAATTTATTCCATTGAAAATAAAGATGAGTGGTCAGAAAAAAAATGAAGCCTTCAGTTGCTAGTGGAAAGTGGCTTTTAAATGAAGCTTACGTTTTCCCAATTAAACTGTAATTTGAAAATGATTCATTCATTTGCTTGTTCATTCACTAGGTCAAGCATTGCTTGGATGACTCTGCACACTGGCAGGTCTACAGTGATGACCTTGAAAAGCCTGGTCAATTCTGATAGATTTGCATGTGTTCATGGATCCTATGGACTCTGTAGGTTTCTTGGTTTTTCATTTAGCTGAGAAAGAGCATTGAGTTTGGAAGCTGGAGTTCAAGTCAGCCCCCGTGTACTCTTGGGCAACTCTCTCAATCATTTCGGAGCCCAGCTTGCTCAACTGCATGCTTTATGGTTGAGTTAGGTACAGGGTCTTAAGTCAAATTCCTGCAGTGGTTAGGCACATAACACAAGTAAGTGAAGTGGACCGTGGCTTAAGAAAAACAGAAGCAGAGGCCTGTTTTGCTTTTCTCTGAACTCAGGTTTAAGGAAAACAAGAATGTAAGCTTAATTATCAATGGTCACCATCACTCAGCTTCAAAACCAGAGAAGCTCCAGGGAGCAGTGGGAACTGGGGTCACCTGCAGACGCCAGGTCCCTCCCAGGTGGGGCTGCTACTGCTTGTCTTCAGTGAGGAATGTGCACCAAGTGCCACTAGGTCTTCTGCATTTTCAACAAAATTGAGAAATATGGATGTTTTTCTTTTGTGAAATTTTCTATTTTCTGATTTGGAAGCAACTCATCCAAATCTTTCAAAAACAATCTGGTGCCCGTCAATCCTGCACAGGCCAAACCCCACAAGCTTGGCTTGTAGGGCTGCCCACTTACTGTTTCTGGGTTACACTGTGGTCCCTGGAGCAGTAATTCTAAAGTCAAGATTTCTGACCCATCAAGAGCTTCAGCAGGTCAAAATCCCCATTAATTACACACTAAGTTTTGTGAGTACGCGTTTTAGGGGAAGAGGACTTACAGGTTTCGGCAAAGTTAAGAACCCATGACTAGCAGACTTTTAAGACCTACCATGTTACCAGCATTTATTTTCAAAACGCCAAGCAGTTTGTGATAATGTAATCGAACCCTTGGTTCCCTCATTCATTCAGCAAGAGTTACCGAACATTTATGATGTGCAAGGCACCTTCAAGGCACTAGAAATATAGAAGCAAATAAAAGAGACCAAGTCTTTGTTCCCATGAAATGTACGTTCTAGTTGAAGGACACAGATAATATCTATAAAAAGAAGATATCTATTATTTCAAATGGTGATGAGGGCCATGCAAGTTAAGAGGAAAGAGAGTGACAAGGAGGGGCAGAGGGGCATTTTAGGGGGAGTAAAGTGGCAAGTCCTCTCTGTTAAGATTTTACCTGAGCAGAGACCCAGCTGATGTAAAGAAGCAAGCTATGCACATTTCAGGAAAGAGCATTTCGTAGGAAGTTGAGGTGAGAATGAAGCCCTGAGGCGGGTGTGAATAGCAGTCCATTACTAGAGCAGCAGGGTTAACTATACCTACTAAAGGGGTTTAAAAATGGCTTTGAGAATTTTTTAAAATAAAACAAGAATTCCTTCAAATCATTTGCAGCAATTTTCTCTCTTTATATTGCTGAAGCCCAGTTTAAAAAACAGATCTAAGAAAGGAGGCCCCCACCCACTAGCTGGCTGGGCCCATAAACTGGCTCCATTTTTCCTGAGAGCTGTCTAGTAAATTTAACAAGGGTTATAAAACTGTTCACACCCGTGACACAGTCACATCACTCTGTGGAATATTTCTGCAAGGCAAAAGAGGGGGGAAAAGGTCTGAATCTACCAAAATGTTTTTAGCAGGGGCTGGTACAATACAAGTCAAAAATTTCAAACAACCTTAACCGTCAAAAATGGGATGAGAAGAAGCAAAAATAAACAAATAATGAATTTCATCATGCTTGGATTCTATAAAGCTGTTAAACGACACATGAGAACAACATTAATCGGCGGAAATGTATATGGAATCTGTAAAGTGGAAAAAACAAGTACAGACCTATAAATTTATGTTCATCCAAAATAACAGAGACCAAGAGAGAATCTGGAGGGACACAAAGAAATCTACTGTTCGGTCAGCTCTCTTTGGGTGGAGTTGCTAAAGCTCATACTGAATCTTTAATTTTTTTCTGGTTTTGGGTTACGTGTCAGATTTTTTTTTAAGCTGAGGTTTACCACCTGTGAAGTACCTTCCCTTTCTCGTGATGCTGAAAGGCACAGGGCTCTTGCGCAAGCAGCAAACTCATCTTGTGATGGTGAGAACACTGCAAGTGGGACCCACAGGGCACAGTCAGGCTCACACTAACTGGAGCTATGGGACGACACGGCGTGCTTTACTATAGTTTTAGTATCTGCTCTACAGAGAGAGTCACCAGACAGGACAGAAAACCAACAGCAGCTCCTGTGGAGGCAGCGAGAACAGTCAGTTGCTGCTCTCACTGTGGCAAGGGTACAGGAGAGCAGAAAGGTCTCCTTGCTGTGACCGTCCCACACCCTTCCTGATGCAGCCCAGCATCTAATTTTGTACTTGTCTTCTTGTGGGGTGAGGGTGTGCCTGGCTGATAGGGTTCCAAGAAAAGCATTATCTGGTTGACATTGAGCTTTGAGACATGTTCTTGTCATTCAGGTCAACAGTCCTCTCTTCAGAGAGGGCTTCCCAAGTCACCTGATTGAAAGTAGGTCTTGCCCAGTGATGGTGGACAGCCCCCTCACCACCCACCCGGGGTTGGGCTCTATGTGTTAGTTCTGTACACAGTCTGACAGAATCTCGTTAATTTAGTTGTGCACGCCTTTACTGTCGGTCTTTCCCCATGACAATGTGCTCTTCTTGGCACTTTCCTGCTGGTCCAGTGGCTAAACTCTGTGCTCCCAAGGGAGGCGGCTTGGGTTCAATCCCCGGTCAGGGAACTAGATCCTACGTGCCACAACTAAGAGTTCGCATGTCTCAACTAAAGATCCTACGTGCCTCGATGAAGATTGAAGATCCCTCATGGTTCCCGGGCAGTCACGTAAATAAATACATATTAAAAACAAAACAAAATAATGTGGGCTTCTTGAGGACAGGGAGGATCATGTCTGTCATTTCCTATTCGGCCTATAATGATTTCCAGTGCACAGTAGTTCCTCGGTATTTATTTATTTTTAGGGAATTAACAAACAGACTTGAAACAATCAGCAGTTTGAGGTCTCTGGGCCCCTCAGCTCAGCTCATCTGGATGTCATTCCTCAAACCAGCCTGGATGAAGGGGCTTACGCTGGAAAATGAGAGCAAACTTCGCTGCTGTCTTCATTAGCATCTCAGCAGGAGCTGTACGTTATCGGGGGCCCCAGGAAAAGGTTTGCTCTGGGGCGGGAGGGAGCCTGTTTCACTTCCCCTCATTGAAAAGCTCCCTGTATCTCATATCCTCACTCTTCTTTCTTCCTTTCCTTTGCCTCTGGAGAAGGAAGGCCAGCAATCAGGTAAGCAATCAGGACAAGCAGGAACCCAATCTCTGTACCTGTACCTCCAGCAGGTGGAGGGCCCTCAGGAAGGAGAAGGGCATGCATGGAGGTTAGGGTGGAGAAGTGGTCACTCAGGACACGCAGACTTGTGGTTGTTTAACTCTTGCATCATTTTAAACAGCTCACAAAATGACTCCAGGGAAAACGTCTCCTTGATTCCACAAAATAGGAACCTAGCATTGGAATGTCAGTTCAGTTCAGTCACTCAGTCGTGTCCTACTCTTTGTGACACAATGGACAGCAGCACACCAGGCTTCCCTGTCCATCACCAACTCTTGGAGTCTACCCAAACCCATGTCCATCGAGTCAGTGATGCCATCCAACCATCTCATCCTCTGTCGTCCCCTTCTCCTCCTGCCCCCAATCCTTCCCAGCATCAGGGTCTTTTTCAATGAGTTAACTCTTCGCATGAGGTGGCCAAAGTATTGGAGTGTCAGCTTCAACATCAGTCCTTCCAATGAACACCCAGGACTGATCTCCTTTAGGATGGACTGGTTGGATCTCCTTGCAGTCCAAGGGACTCTCAAGAGTCTTCTCCAACACCACAGTTCAAAAGCATCAATTCTTCAGTGCTCAGCTTTCTTCATCGTCCAACTCTCACATCCATACATGACCACTGGAAAAACCATAGCCTTGACTAGACGGACCTTTGTTGGCAAAGTAATGTCTCTGCTTTTAGATATGCTATCTAGGTTGGCCATAACCTTCCTTCCAAGGAGTAAGCGTCTTTTAATTTCATGGCTGCAATCACCATCAGCAGTGATTTTGGAGCCCCCAAAAATAAAGTCTGACACTGTTTCCACTGTTTCCCCATCTATTTCCCATGAGGTGATGGGACCAGATGCCATGATCTTAGTTTTCTTAACGTTGAGTTTTAAGCCAACTTTTTCACTTTCCTCTTTCACTTTCATCAAGAGGCTCTTTAGTTCTTCTTCACTTTCTGCCATAAGGATGGTGTCATCTGCATATCTGAGGTTATTGATATTTCTCCCGGCAATCTTGATTCCAGCTTGTGTTTCTTCCAGCCCAGTGTTTCTCATGATGTACTCTGCATATAAGTTAAATAAGCAGGGTGACAATATACAGCCTTGACGTACTCCTTTTCCTATTTGGAACCAGTCTGTTGTTCCATGTCCAGTTCTAACTGTTGCTTCCTGACCTGCATATAGGTTTCTCAAGAGACAGGTCAGATGGTCTGGTATTCCCATCTCTTTCAGAATTTTCCACAGTTTATTGTGATCCACACAGTCAAAGGCTTTGGCGTAGTCAATAAAGCAGAAATAGATGTTTTTCTAGAATTCTCTTGCTTTTTCGATGATCCAGAGGATGTTGGCAGTTTGATCTCTGGTTCCTCTGACTTTTCTAAAACCAGCTTGAACATCTGGAAGTTCACAGTCCACGTATTCCTGAAGCCTGGCTTGGAGAATTTTGAGCATTACTTTACTAGCGTGTGAGATGAGTGCAGCTGTGTGGTAGTTTGAGCATTCTTTGGCATTGCCTTTCTTTGGGATTGGAGTGAAAACTGACCTTTTCCAGTCCTGTGGCCACTGCTGAGTTTTCCAGATTTGCTGGCATATCAAGTGCAGCACTTTCACAGCATCATCTTTGAGGATTTGAAATAGCTCAACTGGAATTCCATCACCTCCACTAGCTTTGTTTGTAGTGATGCTTCCTAAGGCCCACTTGAGTTCACATTCCAGGATGTCTGGCTCTAGTTGAGTTCTTCACATCAGGTGGCCAAAGTATTGGAGTTTCAGCTTCAGCATCATTCCTTCCAATGAATATTCAGGACTGGTTTCCGTTAGGATTGACTGGTTTGATCTCCTTGCAGTCCAAGGGACTCTCAAGAGTCTTCTGCAACACTACAGTTCAAAAGCATCAATTCAATGTTCAGCCTTCTCTATAGTCTAACTCTCATATCCATACATGACTACTGGAAAAACCATAGCTTTGACTATACAGACCTTTGTCAGTAAAGTAATGTCTCTGCTTTTTAATATGCTGTCTAGGTTGGTCATAACTCTTCTTTCAAGGAGCAAGAATCTTTTAATTTCATGGCTGTAGTCACCATAGGCAGTGATTTAGAGTCCAAGAAAATAAAGTCTGTCACTATTTCCATTGTTTCCCCATCTGTTTGCCAGGAACTGATGGGACTGGATGCCATGATCTTAGCTTTATGAATTTGAGTTTTAAGCCAGCTTTTTCACTCTCCTCTTTCACCTTCAACAAGAAGCTCTTCAGTTTCTACATATCTGAGGATATTGATATTTCTCCTGGCAATCTTGATTTCAGCTTGTGCTTCATCCAGCCCAGCATTTCGCATGATGTACTCTGCATATAAGTTAAATAAGCAAAGTGACAATATACAGCCTTGATGTACTCCTTTCCCAATTTGGAACCAGTCCATTGTTCCATGTCTGGTTCTAATTATTGCTTCTTGAACTGCATACAGATTTCTCTGGAGGCAGGAAACGTGGTCTGGTATTCCCATCTCTTTAAGAATTTTCCACAGTTTGTTGTGATCCACACAAAGGCTTTAGTGTAGTCAATGAAGCAGAAGTGGATGTTTTTCTGGAATTCTCCTGCTTTTTCTATGATCCAGCAGATGTTGGCAATTTGACCTCTGGTTCCTTTGACTTTTCTAAAACTAGCTTGAACATCTTCCAGATGGTCACATACTGTTGAAGCCTGGCTTGGAGAATTTTTAGTATTACTTTGCTAGCATGTGAGATGAGTGCAAATGTGCGGTAATTTGAACATTCTTTAGTATTGCCTTTCTTTGGGATTGGAATGAAAACTAATCTTTTCCAGTCCTGTGGCCACTGCTGAGTTTTCCAAATTTGCTAACATATTGAGTGCAGCACTTCCACAGCATCATCTTTTAGGATTGGAAATAACTCTGCTGGAATTCTATCACCTCCACTAGCTTTGTTCGTAGTGATGCTTCCTAAGGCCCACTTGACTTCACATTCCAGGATGTCTGGCTCTAGGTGAGTGATCACAACATCGTGGCTATCTGGTCATTAAGATCTTTTTTGTACAGTTCTTCTGTGTATTCTTGCCACCTCTTCTTAATATCTTCTGCTTCTTTTAGGTCCATGCCATTTCTGTCCTTTATTGTGCCCATCTTTGCATGAAATATTCCCTTGGTATATCTAGTTTTCTTGAAGAGATCTCTAATCTTTCCCATTCTATTGTTTTCCTCTATTTCTTTGCACTGATCACTGAGGAAGGCTTTCATATCTCTCCTTGCTATTCTTCAAAACTCTGCATTCAAATGAATATATCTTTCCTTTTCTCCTTTTCCTTTAGCTTCTCTTCTTTTCTCAGCTATTTGTAAGGCCTCCTCAGACAGCCATTTTGCCTTGTTGCCTTTCTTCTTCTTGGGGATGGTCTTGATCACCGCCTCCTGTACAATGTCATGAACCTATACCCATACTTCTTCAGGCACTCTATCTATCAGATCTAATCCCTTGAATCTATTTGTCACTTTCACTGTATAATCATAAGGGATATGATTTAGGTCATACCTGAATGGTCTCGTGGTTTTCCCTACTTTCTTCAATTTAAGTCTGAATTTTGCAATAAGGAGTTCATGATCTGAGCTACAGTCAGCTCCTAGTCTTATTTTTGCTGATTGTATAGACTGTCTGGCAATAGTGAACAGTAACATTTTAGGAATCAGTGAAATATAATGGACAGGAATGGGGGAATTTAATTCAGATGACCATTATATCTACTGTCCACTGTGGGCAAGAATCCCTTAGAAGAAATGGAGTAGCCCTCATAGTCAACTAGAGAGTCTGAAATGCAGTATTTGAATGCAGTCTCAAAAATGACAGAATGATCTCTGTTCATTTCCAACGCAAACCATTCAATATCACAGTAATCCAAGTCTATGCCCTAACTACTAAGGCCGAAGAAGCTGAAGTTGAATGGTTCTATGATGACCTACAAGACCTTCTAGAACTAGCACCCAAAAAAAGATGTCCTTTCATCATAGGGGACTAGAATGCAAAAGTAGGAAGTCAAGAGATATCTGGAGTAACAGGCGAGTTTGGACTTGGAGAACAAAATAAAGCAGGCCAAAGGCTAACAGAGTTTTGCCAAGAGAATGCACTGGTCTTAGCAAACACCCTTTTTCAACAACACACAAGACAACTCTACATATGGACATCACCAGATGGTCAATACCAAAATAGGCATACCTTTGGTAATCACTACTTACCTTTATTGAAAGCTTGGTATGTGTTTGGCATTGTGTTAAGCACTTTACATGAACTCACAGTCCTAAGAGGTAGTTACTATCTTTTTTATTATACTGATGAAACAACTGAGGCACAGAGCAGTTAAGCAACCTGTCTGGGGTCATTCAGCTAGACGTGATGGAGCCAGGAAGTAGATACAGAAAATCTGACTCCAGCATCTCTGCTTTTAACCTCTAGAGAGAGGGTTTTAGAGGGAGAATCCAATTTTCAATTATGTTGGCTTTTTATAAGGCTTAAATTATGTAAGATTTCAATAAAAGTGTGCTACCAGGAAAAAAATTAATAAAAATAATGTATGTAAAGCACCAGCTACCATAGGTGGAGCTCCACCAATGGTGGCCATTATATTTTAAGGAAGTCTTAGGAAAGAGAATGCCCCTCTCCCACAGAGATTAATTTTCTCTGTAACCAATTAAAAGCAAGTTGCCTTTTCTGAATTGTCATTAGTGACTTTGCCATTTAAAGTCATACTTGCTTAGGAAACAGGTGAAATCCAATTTTGATCATAAATATGCTGGCAAAGAGGGAAAAGTCAGAAAAATAGGTAAGGAGTGCAGGAGGATGCGTGAATGTCAGAAAGAAGATTGGGAAGGGGGAATAATCATTGTGACAATTAGTGGTTGAGTTACATTCTTTTGAACTGACTTGTAGGAGTTCTACATCTATTCTTTAAAAGTCCTTTGTTGGTTATTCAAATTGCCAATATCTTCTCTATGGCTTGCGCTTTCACTCCTTCAGTGGTGTCTTTTGATCTTCCAATGAATACTAAATATACACAAAAACAAATTCCAGCTGAATATAGATCTAAATGTGAGATGAAAAACAGTAGAGAATCCAAGTGAGAAAAAGTCTTCATGTTTTTAGGATAGACAAAGATTTCTTTGATTCTCAAAAAAAACCAACCTGAAATGGAAAGGTGGATAAGTCAGATAATATTAAAACTAGTAACTTCTGTTCACCAAATGACGGAATTAGCAGAGTGTACTTGGCACGTGCATTATCTGGCATTATATTCTTTAATCTTTTCAAACATCCCTGCATTACAGACAAAGAATTGAGGAACTGAGGCCTGGAGAGGTTAATGAACTTTCCGTGGACCACAAAGCTTGCTAGTGGAGGAGCTGAGGTTTGAACACAGGTCTGATAGAGTCCAGAGACCAAATTCCTAATTCTTGGTGGTGCACCTCCTCCTTTATCCCTCCAAAATGTTCCCTGTGGGGCTGGCACGGTGTTAGGCTCCCCTGTGTTTCCATTGGCTCCCCTCGGTGCCTTCCCGTGTGCATTGCTCCCTGTAAATTATTCATTCCTCCACCTCCATTTTGTGAACTTGGTCTGCAGTTGCTTGTTGGTCTTTTTCCTGAGTTCCAAGGAAGCTTGATTCCTCTGGGTGCAATTCACCGCAGCTGCACCTGGGAGGGACGTGAACAGCCATTCTGGGTCTGGAGCATCTCTGATCTGGCGGGATGAATGGCAGAGCCCTGGTGAAGAGGTGAAGAGGTGGCTCTGTGGGTAGTGCCAGGACCGCCAAGCCCTGCTCTGTGCACTCAGGGGCTGTAGGAGTCCGTACAGCCCAGCATCCTGGTATGTGTTTCACCGCTTCTGCCGCCTTCCCTTCCTGGGGGCCAGAAGCCCTGGGGCATCCAGTCGTTCAGGCAGGGCCGGGCGCAGCCTGCATCTGTGGGAAGCGGAAGCAGAGCTGGGTTTGGGAGCCATGGGTGAGTCACTTGGAGCTGTGGCCAGGGTCACCGCAGACCCAGGTACCTGCCATGCAGGCCAATGACAAGAGAAGGTAGAGGCTGCCTTGTCCTGTGAGAAGTGTGAGCATCAGGCAATGCCAGGGCTCCACCCTATCTGAGCATGCCCAGGGCAGCTGCTCCCCGGGTCACTGCTTCTCAGCAGCTTCCTGTGAAGGGAACTGCAGGCTTGCCTCCAGCTGCAGATCTGAGCCAGTCATGCTAATCACTGTGGTACCGTTTACTGAGGATTTAGGTGCCAGGCACTTTGCCTCAGCAAAAATGTATATAAATGTAAACTTTTTACATACATCTTCTCAATACATACAACCCTCTGTGAAATACAAATGATCATTATTTTGAGTGTACAGCTGTGGCATAAACACGCAGAAAGACTAACCTCCACGGTGCCCTCAGAGCTGCTAAGTGGCCGAGTCAGGATTCAAACTCACACCTGTGTGATGTCAAAATTCACAGGAGTGTTTAGCACAACTTACCACAAGCTAATGAAGCCCCAGCTTCAGAATTCCAACCTTCGTGGGTCCCTTCCAAGGCACTGGGAAGCTCCTAGCAATGTGTTCACATGGGCATATGTTTTTTTAAAAATTTGCCCAACAAAAAAATAAATTGCAAAACTAATAGATTCTTTCCCTAGTTACCATTTCCTTCCACTTTGTCTTCCCTTCCTCAAACTTGCCCTGGTTTGGTGTCGAGCTGGGCAGTGTGGGGATCTGACTGAGAGGAACTGGAGTTGGATGTACTCGGTTAGGGTTTGGTGGGTTATTCGGTTTTTTTTTCTTTTATTGTAATCAAGTTGATGGACAGGGAGGCCTGGCGTGCTGCAGTCCATGGGGTCGCAAGGAGTTGGACATGACTGAGCAACTGAACTGAACTGACTGATTTTTTCAGGTTCTTTTCCCATACAGGTATAGGTTATGGGTTGTTCTGACGTGTCTGGAAATCACTCCTGTGACTGTTAGGTCCTCCCTAGCTGTTCCGATGAACGATTGGCTTCCAGAAACAGTCCTGCCCTCTGTGTCCACTCACCTGGCCTTGTGACACAAACATACCGGCAGAGATTGGATTGCGACTATGAATGTGGCCTGTGTCTTCGGCACAGGAAGTATGCAGAAATGGAGAAGAAACATGAACCTTTCAGGAAAGACTATTAGTAATCAAAGCTACTTTTTATCTTCCTATTCCCTTTATAATGATATTGCAAAACTGTTGTCATATAAAAAGGCAATCCAAGAGTACGCAGCCAAAAACTACAGACAAAAATGAGACAGGTGTGTCAGGCAGTGAGTTAATACAAACAATTATATTATTTTTCTGGATTTTGTTATGGTTTGTGATATTTGTCAGTTTTTAAAAATTTCAAAGTTGTGGGGATTTCTTTTCTCATTCTAAATAGTTACTTTTGTAGCTAATATTTGTTTGAAATTTGGTATCATTTTTCTTAAAGAGGACCCCCGTTTCCACCAGCCACAACCCAGGAACTGACTCTGCCCAAACTCACCCTGCTCTTAGCATTGGAAGGTCCCCTAGTCCTCAGTGTGGAGGAGGAAGGGGGATCTGAGTTCTGGAAAAGCCTGAGCTCCCAGCACTTTAGAGAGTGCTACAGGCATCCTGTAATGCAGCTGGGAGGCCGCAGGTATCCTCAGGGGCAGGCAGGAGGCTGAAGAGGCTGTAACAGCAGTCAAGCGCCTGAGAGGAGGCGGCCACCAGCCTGCAGAGGGATGCGTCCAATGTTTGCATAGCACAAAAGAGGGCTGGGGGCAACTTACAAGTCACTTAGCCTTTTGCAATGGGCAACAGCTTTCCACACATCCTCATCCAAAACTGAACCTTCAGATGAGATTTTCTTGGACGTCACGATCCAAAGGGAGCTTTGGTAACCCCCTGAGGAGCAAGGATGCCAGGGTGAGCAGGTGTGAGAGTGAGACTGAGGCACACCTGGCCTGTTCTGTGCCCCCGCAGGCCCTCAGGCCCTGCACGCGCAAGTAGGGCTGAAGGCAGGTGGCAGCTGGTGCACCTGAGGTTGGGGTTGGTGCGCGCTGCGTCCTCCACGGTCCCAGGTCACACCCGTTCGTCCACTTGGCCTGGAGCGCAACAGGGCTGAGCTGGCTTCCTCTCCAGGAACTCGTCTGCTTCAGGATGTTCACTTCTCCACCTGGTGTCCAGACTGCAGATTACAGGCCATGAAGATGCATCTCTTCTCCCCACTGAACAAAGAGACTGTGGGGATAGCAGGCCGCCTGGGCTACCCCAGCTCCTGCAATGCTCCTCCTTCTCGCCTCCTGGCAGCCAGCCAGGGCACAGGCCGGAGGAGGGTGCAGCCGGGACAGCCCCACAGAGCAGGGCTTTGCTCGGAGGCTGCTGTGCGGAGCAGGGGCGATGAGCCCGTGGACTGCAGGATCAGAGAAAATTGTACAGAGACAACAAGATCTCATTTGGAATCCTAATGAGCAGAGAGGCTGAAGATGGTGGTCACGGGTCTAAGAGCAGTGTGACACAGCCTGTCCTGGGGGAGCCCTCACAGCTGGCTGTCTCTGGCTTAAGAGTTCCAGAATCGAGGGTTATTCCTCAACTTCTGTCTTTATGTTCCCCACTCTGAAGGAACAGCCCACGGAAGAGTGAACACATCCACAGGGACTGCGCAACCCTCCCCTCTGACCACAGGTGCATTCAACCAAATTCTGGACCCGTGTAGACACACAATTCTACACACAATACACACACACTAAAATAAGCAGCACCAGGAATAATGTTATGGGCTGAATTGTGTCCCCCCGAAATTTATGTTGAAATCCTAAGCCCTGTTTCCTCAAAATGCAACTGCATTAGGAGATAGGGTCTTTGAAGAGGTGTGAGAGTCGCTCAGTTGAATCCGACTCTTTGTGACCCCATGGACTATCCAGTCCATGGACTTCTCCAGGCCAGAATACTGGAGTGGGTAGCCTTTCCCTTCTCCAGCAGATCTTCCTGACCCAGGAATTGAACTAGGGTCTCAGTTAAAATGAGTTATTAGGGTGAGTCTTAATCCAACATGACTGGTGCCCTTATTAGAAGAGGAGATTAAGACGCAAGAGACTATGGGACCACACAGAAACACAGCCGTCTAAAACCAAGGAGGAGGCCTCAGAAGAAACCAACCCTGTCCACACCTTAATCTTAGACTTCCAGCCTTAAATATTGTGAGAAAAAAAATTCATGTTGTGTGAGGCTGAGCCAGCCTGTGGTGTTTTGTTAAGGCAACTCTAGCAGATTGATACAGATGGTGACTTCACTGCAATGGACTTCAGTAAGCAGGAAAAGATACTCCTTCAAGACACATGTTGCTTTGTTTTAACACACTGCCTGCTAGGAATTTCATGTATAGGACTTTGCAGCCATGCTCCAGGCCAGCTCTGTGGATACAAGATGCTCCTTGCCAAGCTCATCTGCACACTAGCATCCTCTGGTGGGTTCCTGTGCTAGTCATCATCCCTGATAGCACTAGAAGTTTTTAGCCTCTGAAGTCTTCTTCCCCGCCTCCTATAAGATCCTCATCACGAAACAGGAAGGAAAGAGGAGCAGAGGGCAACTTTTCTTCAGTACTGACTAGGTTCCAGATCTGGTAGGCTGGGGGCCTGGAGAAAGGGTGAAGACCTGTGGTGGGTGATGCACTGGAGATTTCCAGTCTGCTGAGGGGAGGAAAAGGGGGAACACAGTTGCTGCAGCAAAAGAGAGTCTAGCCTCGGGGAGAGAACCTGGGAGAGGCACACAGGGCCCAGGAGAAGGGCCAGCCCGCAGAGGTGATGAGCACACGACCCTGATGAAGTGTTCTGTGTTCCGGCTGTCCAACAGGGCGGCCACTAGTCCTGTGGTCATTGAGCTCCTGACATGTGACTAAGTAGGACTGAGAAACTTAATTCTTAATTTAATTTTTGCCATTTTAAGTATCAATATTTATATGTGGTGGCAACGTTGGACAGCACGCTTCTAGAGCTCACAGGCTTGCTGCTTGCACTCAACAGTTACCTTCTTTCTCCCTTGCTTCCTGAGCCCCAGGTTTGATCAGGCAGTCGGAAGCCTGCCAAGCTCTCCCTGTCCCCGGGGGCGCCAGTCGTAAAGAACACGCCTGCCAGTACTGGAGACAGAAGAGACACCCATTGGATCCCTGGGTCGGGAGGATGCCCTGGAGGAGGGCATAGCAACCCACTCCAGTATTCTTGCCTGGAAAATTCCATGGACAGAGGAGCCTGGGGGGCTACAGTCCATGGGGTCACAAAGAGTCAGACATGGCTGTAGTGACTTAGCACACATGCCAAACTCTCTGGGGGGAGGTAAATCTTGATTAGTCTAAGCCAGTTATGGTAATTATATTCCCCTTGTTAGCGATTAGTTTAGGAGTAGGCAAATGATGCAAACCCAATGAGATAGAGGGGGAAGTCTGCTGGAGGGATCTGACAATGGTCTCCTTGATCTCAGAAAGGATCGTAAAGAGGGGATAGTCCCTCTTCTGCCTTCAATGTTTCTGTGAGAATGTGATGTTTAGAATTGCTGGAACTGGGACTTCGCTGGTGGTCCAGTGGTCAAGACTTCATGATCTCAATAGCGGGGACCTGGGTTTGATCCCTGGCTAGGGAACTAGACCCCATGGGCCATAACTAAGATTCTGCATTCAGCAATGAAGATTCCATGTGCTGTGACTAAAACCTGGCACAGCCAAATTAAAAATTGAAGAAAGGAAAAAAATTAAAAAAAAGAATAACTTTAAGAAGAATTTTAAAAAAAGAATTGCTAAAACCACCTCAGGGGGACAAATGCCAGTATGCTAAGCATGCTAAGTTGCTTCAGTCATGTCCAACTCTTTATGACCCTACGGACTGTGGCCCACCAGGCTACTCTGTCCAAGGAATTCTCCAAGCAAAAATACTAGAGTGGGTTGCCATTTCCTTCTCCAATGCTGAGCATGGCTGACCTAAAAGATGTAAAGAACCTGGGTCTCAGTGATGTTGCCAAGCCACATCATACCCAACCTTGGGATGGTCTTCCCTCCTTTGTTACATGAAATAACAATTCCCTTCATCAGTAAAGATATTTGAAGCTGGGTCGTGGGTTAAATACAGTGAAAAGTATCCTTTGGGGATTACCAATCCATAGCTGGCAGTTTGTGTTTCAGCCTCCAATGCCAATGCTATAGAATATAGCATTTTTTCTCATCATGCTTCTCAAACTAATATTCCAAGCAGATACTACCAATCCATTGGAGTTAACATGCTAGAAAATCAGTTTGCCATTCCTGCTCTGGGGCAGATGAACATCGCATCTGCTCTGCCACCAACTCCCCCACAAATACTTTTTTTCCAGTGGTCCTGGCTAACAATTAGAACGTATTCCTGTGAAATCAAACAATACATCAGTACCCATGATACCAACCCACGGGAACAATTCAAATAAGTCTGAATCAAAGGAAACAGTTTTTCTTTATGCTCAAGACATTTTAAAAAGTCCTTATTTTTTTAAGGGTCAGTTCACGTTTGCAAGGGGAAGTCAGTCACACGGCAATCTCTATTTGAATATAATGGAGCAAAAAATGCTCTTTTATTAATCGGATGTCCATTAAATATCTTTGCAGCTGTTACATGAATGTTAGTTGTCTGGCACATAAATGTATACACACGTCCACGGCTGATAGATTTACGCTGTACACGAGTCACCCCAATGGAGCATGCCCTCACTCACACAAGGTTACACATGGCTGTCTTGGGCATTCGTTAAAACACACTTGGTCAAACATTTTGGCAATACGGGAATCAGACACAGAGGAGCATACCAGAAAGATGAGTTCACAGCAGGACCAGCTGTACTTAAGAGGAAAACTCCAAAAACCTGAAACAGAATTTATTGGGGTTCACACATGCAGCACATATATACAGTACACTTGGGGGTAAAGGGAACATTCACAGCAGGAAGGCTTACAGAGCATAAAAACAGACGAGAAACAAGACATAACAAAACGCCCAACGCCAAAACCAAGCAGAGGACCACTGCCAAGTTCTCATTGCAAAGGAGAGTGAGTTGCTGGGTTTAACATGTCTGAAATGGAGATCCACCTGAAAGAAAAAGCTCTTCTAGGACTTTATTTACAGGATGTTGACATTAATAAAGGATGTATGGTCTGTTCAGTGTGTTCTTGGATCAAGACAAGGATACATAACCACATTTTGGATAGTATGAAACACATATCAGGAAAGAACATTTCTTTTGATTTAGGACATAGATTCAGTACAATAAATGTATAACAATAGCAGAGGAAATGAGATTAAGCCAAGCTGTCCAGTTCTATCTAGTCAGGCCTGCTGAATGTCAAAGGCAAGGAAGGAGTTGTCTTTCTTCAACACCAACTTGGGTGTGAGAGGGGAGACGCTTTGTAACTTCAAACAAAATCTATTTCTGTTTGCACAGCATAAATAGCCAATTTGCTGTACACTGCGCTGGAAGGAACAATACTTAAAGAGGCGGTGGATACTCTGCGATGCAGGTGTTATTCTGAATCAATCCAAATGCAGAAAGTAACCCTTTGCGTACTGACGTGAGGCTGAACTTGCTGAGTTTTTCCTTCTCTTGGGTTGATGGGCAATGCTGACCTGCAAACCCATGGGAATCAATTTTGTGTGGTCCAGGTCAATGCAGTGGGTGGCCACGTACTGGTCAGGGCTTTAGGTAGCGGTATGCAGACCACTGTCTGGTGGGAGGAGTCTGATTTGTAGCATCTTTCAATATCTGTGGTGTAAGTTCTCCCACCATGGCCGATTTCAAGTTACAAAGGTGAAATCACGGGACCTGCAGTTGGGAAGAGATGCTAAGGAACCCAGCATCACATGGTATTTCTATCACACAGACACGGCAGCCATTGATTATGTCAAGGGCATACTAAAATGAAAGAAAGTAATTAGAAAGTGATGAGTTCTGAATATTTTTTACCTTTGCTTTAAAATATAATGACTGTAAGTTCACGTGTTAATGTGAACTTAACATTAACAGCCATTAAATAATGGCTGTTTCTCAGACATAAAGAATAGACTTTTGGACACAGTGGGGGAAGGAGAGTGTGGGATGATTTGAGAGAATGGCACTGAAACATGTACATTACCATATATAAAATAGATAGCCAGTGGGAGTTTGATGCATGACTCAGGGAGCCCAAAGCCGGTATTCTGTGACAACCTAGAGAGGTGGGATGGGGAGGGAGGGGACATGTGTATACCTATGGCTGATTCATGTTGATGTATGGCAGCAACCATCACAATACTGTTAAGTAATTCTCCTCTAATCAAAAAAAATTTTTTTAAATGACTGTTTCTCAACTGGTCACAAAATTCCTGAGACGGTTGGCTCTGAGGAATTGGTTTGCACCTGCTCCAGCCCCTCCCTGGCTTTTGATGACTCGGCCCCTGTGAGTGGCTCCGTCAGTCACTCTCCAGGCACCTGAAATCTGCTCAGGACTCTGCACCCCAGCTTCCAGGGTGGGCCACTAGCTTCTGTGAAGCCTTGTGAGAGTCTGAACAGAGGGCTAGGGTCTGCTTTCTCCTCTTTCCAGTTCTGGACACTCTTGGCATGAAGCCAGCACAGACATGGTAGGGTAGGCAGAGAGCAGGCACCCTCTGCAACTTCAGCACTTAAATTCAGGACTTCCCTGACAGACCAGTGGTTAAGACTCAGTGCTTGCAATGCAGAGGGCATGGTTTTGCTCCCTGGTTGCTGAACTAAGATCCCACATGTCTCAAGGTATGTCAATAAATAAATAAATAAATAAATACCCCCCCACACACTTGAGTGGAAGGCACCCAGCCTTCTGCACCAAGTATGAGGGTGTGTCTACCTCCTCCAGGTCTATGAATTCCAGGCACCTCACTGCAAGCCTTCTTGCTTTTCAGGAGTCAAGCTTTGAGCTCTAAGACTCCTGCTTCAGAGATGGACCTCCCTCAGATGGATCTCGCTCAGATCTCATGCCAGTGGTGCCCATCCCATCATGCGCAGGAGCTGGGAAGCAGCTGGAAATCTTGCCCAGCATGGGGAGCTGTGTCAAAGCCAATGGTCAAGAGCTCACACCCGCTGACATCTGCTGCCCTTCTCCCCATTCCTGGGGCCTCTCCAGCCAGCACAGCGTCACATTCCTTAGTCCTAAGGGCCCCAGTCAAGCTCGGCCTCGATTTCTATGCTGCTAGAGTCAAGAGGAGGCAAGAGCAGGTGGAGAAGAGAAGGGAGAGAGGAGGTGAGCGTGTCCTGCCTGGAGGAGGGAAGGAGGAGAAAGCCAGCGAAATAAAAGGAAGTGGAGACTCTGGGAGGGGAAGGAGGTGGGTCGCTGACAACCACCTTCTCTGCTTGCACTTCAGGCCCCAGCCCCCAAAGACCGTTTGCAGCTTCCAGACACTTTGCAATGAAGTCTGAACATCACCGCCACCAACTGTCAGAACTTGTTTTCTGGGTGGCTTATCTGCTGAAAGTAAAGATGAGGAAAGCTGCTCTAGGGGATCTGCAGACAAGCTGACTTCTTCACAAGTCTTCAACATCAGAAAGGAAACACCCTGTGAAGCCGAGGCGGGGACAGGGCAGCAGCTGGGGGATTTGCTGACTCTGTGCTGCTCTCAACAGACTCCCCAGCCCCGGCACGAGTTTAGGCCATGAAAAAGAAGGCCCCAGAAGAAACTAGAACTTTACAGACGAACACCTCTATACAGATGGGGCCATCTTTGCTGCTGATTCTTTTCCTTTAACATCTTAGCATGGTTTCTTGCCAGGATATACATTTTTTAATTTATTTATCTATTTTTTTACTTTACAATATTGTATTGATTTTGCCATACATTGACATGAATCCGCCATGGGTGCACATGTGTTCCCCTTTCGGACCCCCCCTCCCTCCCCATCCCATCCCTCTGGGTCATCCCGGTGCACCAGTCCTGAGCACCCTGAATCATGCATCGAACCTGGACTGGCGATTTGTTTCACATATTGATAATTTACATGCTTCAGTGCCATTCTCCCATATCATCCCACCCTCGCTCTCTCCCATAGAGTCCAAAATACAGTTCTATACATCTGTGTCTATTTTGCTGTCTCACATACAGGGTTATCTTTACCAATTTACTAAATTCCATATATATGCGTTAGTATACTGTATTGGTGTTTTTCTTTCTGGCTTACTTCATTCGGTATAATAGGCTCCAGTTTCATCCACCTCATCAGAACTGATTTGAATGTATTCTTTTTAATGGTTGAGTAATATTCCATTGTATATATGTACCACAGCTTTCTAATCCATTCGTCTGCTGATGGACATCTAGGTTGCTTCCATGTCCTTTGCCAGGATATTTAAAGAAATAGCACATGTATGGCTCCACTTTCCTCATTGTCCAAGTAGGTACTAGTCAGTAGTTCCTCCAACAAAGGCCAAGCAATTGTCAAAGATAGTCCCAATTTCTGAGTAGTTTCTGCACTGCCCACAGTAGGCTATTACTTCTTTTAAATTTGGAAAAATTACACTTTGTTTTTATGGGGTGGGGGTATCAACAGGTAATGGAAACCAATATAAGACACCCCCCGCCACCATTACAGATGTTTTCTCTTTCATTCTCTCTGTTTCCCTGTCCTTATTTAAGTCCTGCAAAGGGTTAACTACCTGCATACAACACAGTGCCTCAACCTATTCAATAGCACATGCAAGTTAATAAATATTTATTGATGAGATGACATGAGATGACAAGTGATCATGAATGTTCTGCCCAGCCTCTTCCTCCATCCAGTGCTAATAACCTGAAACTAGGCCCATGAACTGTATCCTTGTCACTCAACTCCTGGGATTCCTAAACCGGATTGAGGAGGTCTTGTTGGAAAGAGATGGAAGTCAGTCCTGGAAACGGCTGTGTCTGGTTGGTAAGACACCGTGGATAGGAAGAGCAGTCAGTATTTAGAGCAAAAGAACATCACATAGAGAACTGTCACTCCACACCTGAAACAATGAAAGGACATACAACAAATCAAGAAGATACTGACAACTTTGTCTACATTACAGGTTGTGAGAGAAGCTTTACTCAAAACACACTTGCTTGCAGAAACAAAAACTGTAAGAAATGTACAGTCCATTTCAGAGTGCCCTACTGTGTAGATTTCTTTTTGTGTGGCAAGTTGACCGGTATTTCTGTAGGTTTGGTACCTGGACTAAGTACAGAGTGATATGGGAGTTAATGGAAATGCAAATATCCAGGCAACATGCCCTTAACAATCAACTGATTGTCTTTCCATGACACCAGGTAAAGGCCAAATCCAGGCATTTCTGGCTTGAGAACCTTTAATGCATGAACAAGTGAGGGTTTTACTGAAGAAATAGGTAAAGGCTATTTGGATATGAGACAGAAAAAAATTGGAGAATATCATATTCTGTTTTGATTAGCAGAAGGAATCAGAAGCTATCTCTATGGAATGCTTTAGAAATGACCCCAGGGCTTAGGAAAGCTTGATTCTGGCCTAATCTCTTCATTAGAACCTTCTCGGTATCTTGGACTCTCCTTTCTGTCACTACATTTCTTTTCCCACCTCTCCCTTGATATCTCAAGACATCCAGAAAAGCAGTGACAGAATTTAGTGCAAACCTGAACTTAGACTCAGTGAGATTAGTAAGTGAAGGTGCATCTGACAACTCAGGTAAAATCACAATAAAACCGCTTCTGAAGGTGGAAGTCTGCATAAGACCATGTTTCATCAATGCAACGGAGTAGAGCCAGGAGAGCTCTGGGGGACATCCTTTCTCAAAGGACCGATGAGCGAGTCTTCCAACGTATGTGTCCCACAGGGCAGGGCCCTTTCCTAGGCAGGCACTGGGAACCATCATACCAACAGTGAATGCAGATGATGCCTGGGATGCTAAGAAGCTGCAGCACGAACAATACAGGAACCATCCTCTCATCTGTCCCACAGGGCCTTCCCAAACAACTTCCTGAGCTCTTGCAAGCTTGCCTACTTTTTCAGTTTCTAAATTCAACCTGTTTGGTGCTTGTAAAGATGAGTTTAGCATCAGAAGAAGGTAGAGAGTAAGATAAACCTATTTCTGTGAGGGTCTTTTAGAGTCTTGGACTAGTCCCAGCAGCAAATTAATCCCAATCCCTTGCTCCACAGATGGGGCAACTGAGGATCAGAGATGCTCAATGACTTACATTCTCCTCAGCGAGATCTGGGTCTCCTTGTTGATTAGTGGGAGAGTTTGGGCTAGGACCCATCTGTCTTATCTCCCAGGGTTAGTCCTTAGGGTGTAAGATAATCCCTGGCCACTGGGTTTGGCTTCCAAGGCAGTGAGAGTAAATGAGAGAAGGTTAAAACCTATTACTGGGGGTGTAATGTGGTTCAGGACTTACAGAGTGGAGCAGCTGGGGTTTTTTCCTACTGAGAGGACCAGTGATAATAACAGGATTCAGGAACATTCTGGATTGATTCAAAGCATGTGAGGAAATTTTAGATGGAAAAGGAGTTAGAAATCTAGGAGCCAGTGGGACTGTTTCCCAGGCTTCCATTTATGCAGGTACTCTCATTTTCTTTCTACTGCAGATGAAATGAGATGCTGGCTACACGTCCGAGTGCCAACAGCCTGCTGCACTGGATAGAACTGAGAGTTTCCATCTAATTGCATGGCTCTATCTTAATCCTGCTCACCCCAGAACAAGCCAGACAGGCCACACCACATAGTTGGGGAAGAACCTGAGCTCTCTCATAGAAAATGTCAGTGAGAGGAACAATGTGAAGGAGGCAGGGAAAACTGCAAGAGAGGTGGTGACCAAGAAGGTTTGTGACCACAGACCGTCCAGGAGATTAGAAGAGATCCCTCTTGGGCCACCTGGGAGGTTTGGATTTAAGTGACAAGAAGGTCAAGAAAGGTCATTCCAAAGGGGATGCATGCAGGCTGGTCTCATCCAGTGTGGTTCTGCTGGTTTATCCTATTCTGATCCATCAAGCATTCAGATAAAATTCTGCGTAAACTGGGCTCTGCATATTTGACGCATTTAGAATGATCACAGACATCTGAGACATTTCTAAAAGTAAAGACAGTACAGTAAGCAAAGTTGACTGTGGCAGAAGATCTAGAGATAGCAGCATCCATGCACGTTTCTATTTCTGTTTTGAATGGGTTGGTGGAGATACACTTGTCACTTGTGCAGTTATCACTGCACGTGCGACATTCAACTAAAAAAATCTGCTCAGGTCCCCAGATATGTCTCTTTGAAAAAGATAAGCCAAGGGGCAGGTGGGAAAGTGAGTACATAATGAGGAACATCCAGGATACGTTCGTGGGTTGTCTGACTTGTCTTTGTTTTCCAATAATATTCCAGAAGGCAGAGGTGAGGGTTCTGTTTCTTTCCGTTGACAGGGTTCTAATAGATTTGTTAATATTGTTCTACTAGATCCCGTCTAGTCTTTACTGGTTCGCCTTCTCCCTGCCGTCCTTGTAGTTTGGGATTGAGTTTTCCTGATATTCTGGCCGGGAGCCTGTATCCCCAGGGAGTTGCCCTCTTCCTGTCAGCCCCCAGCACCAGGCGGCTGTCTGGTATAGGCCTGAATTACTTCAAGGGAGAGTCGATTAATGGCTTATGTTAATGAAAGAAGCTTTTCACAGTCTGAACTCTGCAGTCTGGAGCTCTAGGAGGATCAGGAGGAAGGGGAGAGAGAGGTGGAGTGGCCTCTGGGGTGAAGACATCTTTGAGTGGAATGACTCTTGGAAACAAAGGCTCTCCCTTCCTGGAGGCCCAGGGCCATGACCTGCTGGAAATGCCTATAATAAGTAACAAGGATAACCCTCTAACAAGACATAGGGAGTTTAAAAAAGGAATATTGTTTTAATATGGGATTTATTCCTGGTTGCTGGTCATCACTGCAAGTCGACTTGGAGGTTTCAGATTTCAAAGAAGATGAGTAAAAAGCATGGAGGAGGGCTGGCCCCAAGGGGTGAGAAGGTCACATAGCTGACACCCTGTGGGAATGTCCTGCTAACCTCTCTCTTGCAGGCCAGGAGGATTCCAGAGGTAAAGTGAGCAGCCAAAAGCCCCCAGGAGATGCAACCCTTGTCTGCCCAAGGGCTCCATGGAGCTCAGCGGGCTGCGATTTCACACAGAGGCAGCAGCCAGGAACACCTGACCGGCTCCAGCCAGGGGCACTGTTAGAAAGTCCAATGTCAACTCCCCAGGGACACTGGCCCCAAGACACTGGTCCCCTTGAGGTATCATTTGGCATTTACAAATGGCTTTAGGTGTGAATTTCTAACTCATTTTCAACTTACAACAACTTAGATGGCTGACAATCTCGAGAGAGTTTGCCTGAATGGCGGAATCAGGTGGGCAGACCCAGTTAGAAAGTGGCTTTTTCCCATTGATTGTGTTATCTGACAAGATGGATGGCAGCCGGGGGTGAGAGCAGGGTGGGGGTGAAGGCAGGCTGAAGATCTGAGTTCTGTTTGTCTGACATTCTGAACCACGTGCCACAACCACAGACATGACTAAAGGCCCCTTTCCTCGTATTTTTCAGAACTTCATCAGGCTTCCTGGCAGAAATCTTGCTCATGCAGCTCACAGATCTTTGTTGCCAACTGCAGAGCCTCAATTTTTCTTGTCAGCAGAGTCATCTTAATTGTCAAGCCTGAAAGAGCCCCACCCAGTTCAGTTTGGTGCCGCAGGGTTTTTTTTTTTTTTTTCTTTTGAAAGGCCCTGCTGTAACAGCAAGAATTGCCGGGTGTCCTTTTCTAAGTAAACAGGAAATATCACTCTGCAAAAAAAAAAAAAGAATCTCTCCCCTCAGCACAGACGCACTAATACACTGATTTATCTTTCCTGTGAATGCTGAATTAGGAGCAGGATTATTTCTTACAGCAGTCGGGTCCTCTTCTTAGCTTCTGAACCTTCAATGAGGAGGATCTCAGGAAGGCTTGACTCACAAGACACTTAAAAAATTCTGATTTCTGGAAGGCAGTAGCATCACAGTTAGGAAAGACAACAATGCATGAAAAAAAAAAACAAACCCCAAACCCTGCAAAATCACAATGAAGGGATGAGACGGTATGCATCTACATTGTAGTCACAGCAGGGGTTAGTGTTCTGGTATTTGACCACTTTTCTGGAGCCTTGAGTCAGTAGCGGGGAGTTGACCCAGGGCAGAAGGAAATACAGGATGGATGGCTTTTTTCCCATTACATCAGGACCTGGGTTCGTGTGTCAGGCAGGCGCAGCCCCACAAGTCCTCCACACACCAACACGGTGGAGGCCAGCAGGATGGGGATAGCTTTGGTGATGCTGACCAGGGAGCCAAATATCAAGTTTCCCAGGACGGCCGCTGCTTTGCATAGTGCATTCAAGAAGCCAAAGCCTGTTGCCCTGCAAAGGACAGAGACATGAACAAGGCTGAGAAAGTGTCTTCCAAGAGTCCAACTTTAGACACAAATGTCTCCTACAAGAATTTTCAATGATCTTCATGTAGACTATTTTGTATGTCCTTGTTTAACGCTCAGTCGTGTCTGACTCTTTGTGACCCATGGACTGTAGCCAGCCAGGCTCGTCTGTTTGTGGGATTTCCCAGACCAGAATACTGGAGTGGGTTGCCATTTCCTTCTGCAGGGCATCTTCCCGACCCAGGGATGGAACCCACGTCTCCAGCATTGGCAGGTGGATTCTTTACCACTGAGCCACCAGGGAAGCCCTGTATGTCCTTAGAGCAAGTAATCAAATATCTGTCAGCACATCTGGAAGCAGAGAACCCCAGCTGCTGCTATTGGTCCTTCAGCCCTCTGTTCACTTTCTTGCCATCTCAACTGATTCTTATTCTACCCATGAGTTTATTAGTGAACAGAGAGAGAAAGGTCATTCAGGGAGTCAGAAAAGTTTCTTCTCTCTTCCAGAACTAAATTAAAATGTATGACCATATATGTCTTTCAATTTTACTTTCTACTCCCTACTTCCTCTTAGTTTAAGTTCATTTATGATGTTTTAAATAATTATAAAGCATGGAACTTTCAGAAAAAATCAAGGATGATTTGGTTGCATTCATTTTTCTTGTACCATGGAGGTGAACTATTATGACTTCATCTCAAATGTTTTTGGTAGCAAGTAGAAACTGATCCCTGAGCTTGGTGGCCTCAAATGAGACACATTTCTTGCACCCTCATCAGATTTCTAGGTGGATAATCAAGCCCAAGACAGAGGAAAATCAGATCGAAGGCCCATAGAAAATCTTGCTTAACTCTGCTGACATATAATATGTGCAGGTGGTATATAAAGAAGACACATCCCATTTCTTAAGACATTCTCCAGAAAAGAAAGCTTTTACTACCTTTATGGATGTTGAATATAATTTTACTGTGGTCTTCTAGGCAAGAAATTTCATCTTGTTCATTAGAGTACCGATACTGCTGACATCATGAGATAATACGGATTTCCTCTGCCTTTTTTTTTTTGCCTGTCACTGGGTATACATGTGTAATAAAGGCACATTGAATGCAGGGTAACTGCTGGATACATTTTTTCCCCTCTAGAGAGAAATGCATTTTATATGCTGTAAAATGCAGTACTTAGTACACATCTTTCTTTGACTGATTTGTAAATTTGTTAAGTGTAGGTTTTCCTTTGGCTAGTCATGACAACTACTTATCATGACTTATGCTATTCCAAGGGATACTTTCTACGATGTGTAGATATTTACTATGGGGATTATACAGCCATCCCCCTTCCCAAGGTCCAAGGGATACTTTCTACGATGTGTAGATATTTACTATGGGAATTATACAGCCATCCCCCTTCCCACGTCATAGGAAAGGGAAGAGTGCTCCTCTTGTGCTGAAGGAACCAAGCCATTCATTTTGCTGGTTAGAACAGACCTACAAAGAGCAGCAAGCGCTACCTTTCTTTTTCGGCCAAAACACCTAGAAAGCCGAGTAAGCGGCCTCTGCAGTGTCGCAAAGTCACCAACTGTGTGGATCTTGGAAGGGGTGTAACAGAATCTCTGACGGAGGAAAACAGGAACTTCTCGAGGAGAGGGTAAGCTCATTGTGTACTCTTCTTTTCCTTTTAGGTTTGTTTTTAAAGAAAGAGACTAGCAATAGCAGCAACCACCAGAGAGATAAAGAGATCTAATATACTGATAACTATTTTCAAATGAAATTGCTTGAGGTTACATGTTGGGTACCACAGAATACTTAAGTAGAATGACACCATCATCTTCAGGTTTCCCTAGCTCCATGGAGATGCCACGAGGCCAAACTGCCTTTTTTTTTTTTTAATTAAAAGATTTTTTTGAGCAGTTTTAGAGCTCCAAAAATTGAGAGAAAAAAAGAATTTCCATATCATCCCTCGCCTCGCACCCCTACTGTTAACATCTTAGTGTGGTTAATTCTTTATAATTCATGAGTACATGCATGCTCAGTTGCTCAGTTGTGTCCTATTCCACGTGACCCCATGGAGGAGTCCACCAGGCTCCTCTGTCCATGGAATTTTCTAGGCAAGAATACTGGATTGGGTTACCATGCCCTCCTCCAGGGGATCTTCCCAAACCAGGTATCGAACCCATGTCTCCTGTATGTCCTGCATTGGCAGGTGGACTCTTCACCACTGAGCCACCTTGGAAGCCCCTTGTTACAACTGATGAGCCAAAATTAATATATTATTATGAATTAAAGTCTATAGTTTACATTAGAGTCCACTGTGTTGTATATTTTATGGGCTTTGACAAATGTATACTGACATGTACCCACCATTACAGCATCTTACAGGATAACAGTTGCAATGCCCTAAAAATCTTGGCAACCTCTGATCCTTTTCCTATCTCCATAGTTCTGTCTTTTCCAGAATGTCATATAATTCAAATTATATAGTATGCAGCCTTTTCAGATTAGCTTCTTCCACTTAAAAAAAAACAAAACAAAACTACATGTTAGTTTCTAGGTTCTAGAAGTATAAATCACCCAGGACACCTTACGGTAGTGAGATAGGCTGTATTGTTCTGAGGGAAATGGCTGGTGTGTATGTTGCTGACAAGTGAACGGGGAGTATGAAGAAGTCTCTTGATGCTAAAACTGCAGAGTGAGCCAGGGAGAATCTACATTGGGGCTAAAATAACCACATTTTGCCAAGCTATCAAACTCTGGCACAACACAGAACGTGGTATAAAATACAGGCAGCTATCTCCTTTTATTACTGAAACTATATCAGAGGAATAGATGACTTCCTGAGATCTCAGAGGAGCACCGAGAGACAAGTGTCAGGAGCATTCGGCATCTGAAGCCTCTAAAAGAGATGGTCAAATTCTTATCTCCTAAGAACCTTCGGCTTCCATTTATCAAGCAGAGGCAGTTGTTTAGATAACAATCTGGTGTGGCTACAAAGCACACAGCCTCCTTAAACTAGTGTTGCCATTCCAGAAAACATCACTGTGTGAGATACAGATAAGTTATTTCTTCAAATACTTGAAGCTGGAGGGTGTGATTTTCTACACACAGCAGACACAGCTGTATTAGAAAAATCATTCTCAAAGTGGCTCTTCCCTGGGATTATCTGTGTATAAGTAAACAAGCTTTTTACTAGTTCATTTGTTTCCTTGTTCTTATTTAAAGGAAGCATGAGCTTCCACAAACACCCCAAGCACAAGTCACCTTGTGCTCAAGTCCTTGGAGGGTGGTGTTATGTAGTTAGAATAGGGAAAAAGTGTCCCAAATAGTGGTGGAAAGACAAAGAAAGGAAAAAGCCCATGAAAATAGAACAAAGGAAGTTCCGAGGACCAGAGTGAGAACTTCAGGTGAAGCAAACAGCCCTCCTGGCTAGCTCAATTTACATAGGGCAGGCTCAGGGGGAGGAGGAAAAACATATAAAAAGAGGAGCCAAAATTGAGCCTCTGGCTTCTCTTCTCTTTGCCTCTTTTGGGTAGGCCCGCCCTCACGCCTCAAGGATGTATTTTCCTTTGCTTGCCAAATAAAACTGAGTCGGATATGACTGCAATTCTTCCAGAAATACCTGCACTTTTGAATTGGTTTTGATTTACTCTTATGTACTAATGGAACCTACAAAAGCAAAACATCCACTCTACCTCTCCAACAAATGGTTTTCATTTCTGAATTCCCTTTAGTATGCGTCCAATCATATCCATATTTTTTGCAAATCACAGGATTTCTATAGCTTTCCTTTTCTGCTTTCCCCCAATCATTCATAAAGCTGCTTGTCCCAGGTTTTGTTTAAAATGAAATGATTTAGCACAGAACCATTATTTCTGTAACCATAACACTGTATAATTAGAGCTTTCCAAATTTAGGGGAACATAAACGAGATTGCGATGAACACCTTTACATACATGAGTGCGTGCTAAGTAGCTTCAGTCATGTCCGACTCTTTGTGACCCTATAGACTGTAGCCTGTCAGGCTCCTCTGTCCATGGGATTCTCTAGGCAAGTATACTGGAGTGGGTTTCCACTTCCTTCTCCAGGGATTGAACCCGTGTCTCTTACATCTCCTGCCTCAGCAGGCGGGTTCTTTACCACTAGTGCCACCTGGGAAGCCCCTTCACATACAGGATCTTCTTTGTTTGGACGTGTTCAGTAGGAAGTATCACACAGTACAACACAGCCGAGAGAACACATTCATGAGATGGTGTGGGGAGACTGAGGACAAGGCACACCATGGTCCTCAGGGGAGGCCACTCCAAAGGCTTTGCAGAGTCTCTTCTCTCACCCTCTCCTTGCACCTGCTGTCTTATTTTATGCTGCTTTGCACAGCTCATTTTCACTAGAGGCAATACGTTTCTCATCTAATGTGCATCATTTCCTTTCCTTTCAGCTATTAGCTGGACTCTGGGCAGCCGTGAAAGCTCTCCCTGCTGGACTGGTCTCCTTCCTGTTCCCCTCCTAAACCTCAGGGCTCTCCCTTTGGGGTTTAGCCTTATTTAGGTCCTGGCTACATCTCTAGGGTGGGGCTGTGGAGCCTTTTACATTGACTCATCACAACTTCTTTCAGGACTGGCACAAGGATGCAAAGGATGCTTGTGAAATGAACTAAGGAATTTTCTGATATCTTTAAAATACACTGGAAGTATATTTCTGTAATGGGAATTAAAAAAAACTGAAGTAAAGTTAATTTACAATGTTGTGTTAGTTTTTGGTGTACAACAAAGTGATTCAGTTTTATATATATGCATGTGCGTATGAGCATATACATACACACACACATATTCTTTTCCATTATGGTTTACTACAGGATACTGAGTATAACTCCCTGTGTGATTCATCAGGACTTTGTTGTTTATTTTACATGTAGTAGTTTGAATCTACTGGGCTTCTTCGGTGGCTCAGACAGTAAAGAATCTGCCTGCAATGCAGGAGATCTTGGTTCAATCCCTGGGTTGGGAAGATCCCCTGGAGGAGGGAATGGCAACCCATTCCAGTATTCTTGCCTGGAGAGTTCCACAGGCAGAGGAGCCTGGTGGGCTACAGTCCATGGGGTCGCATAGAGTTGGACACGACTGAGCAACTAACACACTTATATCTACTAATCCCAAATGGGCATTTTAGTGGATATTAGTTGGTCCATGTTTGTTTATTGATGCCAGACTATCACCTTGCTTTTGCAGAAGAAAAAAACCCAAGTTTCACATTCTGAAATCAGGAAAGACTGAATTCAACTGCTTTCTGGTTTTCAAAGGAAGAAAAAATTTGTCTCATCTAAGCAGTAAGTGTAGGTGTGTGGTGTGTATATGTGTCCTCCTTAACTTAGAAGATGCCATCCAGCATCATGGCAAGCAGGTCCTTCCTTACAAACAAGTGGAGGACTTCCCTGCAGCTGTGAGCTTGTAGAAATCCCTGGGCCCAAAGTGGGCCTCCATCTCCCTCCCAGCCTACAACTACCAAGGGTTATACTATTGCTTGTTCCTGTTTAAATGCAAACATATTCACGGACAGTTCATAATGGAAGCCTTTGTGTCTTATCATTTATCTGATAAACCTCAGCTAGGAAGTGAGCCCCTGGGCCAGGGTAAATAATGACAGAATGAAAGTGAGCCCTGGGAGGCAACCTGGAGTTCATCTAAGGCCATAGTTGATGGACACGTCTGTACACCCCCAAATATCAGGTAAGCTTCTTAGAAACTGATCCCCAGAGCCCCACCCAGACCTAATGGGAGGTCAGGTATATGGGTGCTGAGAGCCACAGCAGACAGTCATACATCTGGGTTGTAACACAGACACTCCCAAAAAAGTTATTGAGTAAATAAACGAACAATATTAAAATTCATACTGGGATGGATAGACATATTTTTCTTATTCTTCCTATTAAATATAGCTAAAAGTCCTCAATGTTATAAAACAAACCTAAGACGACTCTGGAAGATAAAAGAAAAATGGCAGTGCTGCTACAGACCTGGGTAATGGTGGGTTCCTGCATTTTCTTTTTGCTTCATAGATCTGAGACTTGGAACTTAAGAAGCTGGCAAAAGGAAATACCAACAGGTACAGATTTAAGTAACAACCGAACCCAAGCCTGCTGTCTCTACCCAAAGGGCCAGGATACAGGCATCCTAGCAAGACAGAAAATATTTAGATGATAACCTCTCTTCTCCAACCAGGACTTCCCTGGTGGCTCAGAGGTTAAAGTGTCTGCCTCCAATGGGGGAGACCTGGGTTCGATCCCTGGGTCGGGAAGATCCCCTGGAGAAGGAAATGGCAAACCACTCCAGTGTTCTTGCCTGGAGAATCCCATGGACGGAGGAGCCTGGCAGGCTACAGTCCACGGGGTTGCAAAGAGTCAGACACGACTGAGAGACTTTCCTTTCCTTCTCCAACCAAATACCAGAAAAAAAATTGTAACTCAACTGCCAGCCACACCAACAAAGGTCGAGTGGAGAACCTAGACTTCCACCCTCATGCACCTATAATGAGGGGCCTCAACATCACCACTGGGGTGGTGTGGGGGGAGGCTAAGTAGGAAGCTAGGATTTTCATCCCTCCTGGCCAGTAATGAGCTTGTCTCTTCTTTCCCTCAACAGTATCAGTAATCATGAGGGGAGCCTGGACTCCCACCCCTGTGCAGCAGGAATGAGAACACCCTTTCTTGGGTGTCAGTGGAGGTTGAATGGAAACCTGGACATCTACTTCCAGGCAGTAATGGGTGGCACCCCTTCTCCTCCAAGAGAGGTGTCTGGGGAAGCCAACCAAAACTAAAGGCTTAAATAAGATCAGAAGCCTCAGAACATAATGTGAAAATTAATGCTTTCAATTGAATATTACTTGTCATCTGAATAACCAGGAAGATCTCAAATAGAAAGAGACAATAAAGAGATGTCAACATTGAGATGACAGAGATGTTAGCATTATCTGACAAAGATTTTAAAGCCATCATGATAATAAGGCTTCATTAGGCAATTATGAGGGCTTCCCTGATGGCTCTGATGGTAAAGAATCTGCCAGTAATGCAGGAGACCCGGGTTCAATCCCTGGGTATTATGAACATGCTTGAAACTCTTGAACACACTTGAAATATAGGACACATCATCAAAAAATAGAAAAAATAGAAAGTCTCAGGAAAGAAATGGAAGACATAAAGAACAATCAAACTGAAATTTTATAAATGAAAAATACAATGACCAAAATAAAACGCTTAGTGATCAGGCTCAATAGCAGAATGAAGGAGAGAAGTGAAAGAATCAGTAAATTGAAGGCAGAACAATAGAAATACAATTTAAAAAATGGAAAATAGACTTTGAAAAAGAGCATCAGGAACCTGTGGGACTATAACAAGAGATCTAATACTTATGTCACTGGAGTCCAAGAAGGAGAAGAGAAAGTATTCAAATAAATAATGGCTAACATTTGAAATAATGGCTCACAAATTTGGCAAGAGACACAAATCTACAGATCCAAGAAGCTGAAGGAATCCCAAATGTGATAACCCAAAGAAATCCACACCAAGACAAAGAAAAAAATCTTGAAAGCAGTCAGAGGAAGCACTTTACCTACAGGGAGAAACAGGTTGCTAGATTCTCCCCTCCAAAAATGTTGCACCTGTTTTTAGAATTCCCACAACAGTCTCTGAGCAGTAATTTCACCATCACCCCTTCCAGTTAACACTGAGTTTTTTTTATCAGTCTTTAAAACCTTGGCTTTTTTGTATAATAAAAGAAAATTATATATTACCATTGCTTTAATTTGAGGGCTTCCTAGTTTGCTTTAAGATGGAGCTGGTCTCCATAAAAAACTAACCATATGGTGAGAGGTTTAGAACTTTCAGCCTATCCCACCCCACCTTAGGGAGGGGAGAGAGGCTGAAGACTGAGTTCAATTACAAGTGGCCAATGATTTAATCAATCATGCTCACATAATGAACTCTTCATAAATCTAGAGAGCTTTCAGATTGGTGAATGCATCCACATGCTAGCAGGGTAGTGCACCTCCAACTCCAGGATGACGTAAGCACCTGTACTCAGGAGTCTTCTCGACCTTACCCTATGCACAGACATAGCTCATTTTACTGTATATCATTTTATTATTCTTGAAAGATACTATGTTTTTTAACAAATTGACCATTTGTGGCAACTCTGGGTCTAGCATGTCTATCAGCATCATTTTCCCAGCAGTATTTGCTCACTTCATGTCTCTGGGTCACATTTTGGTAATGTTCACCAAATATTTCCAGTACTATTATATCTGTTATGGTGATCTGTAATTGAAACTTAGCAGGACCCTGTGGGGCTCCTGAGCACTGAAGCCTTTCTGTGTCCCCCATTCCTTGTTTGTAGGGAATAGACTCCAGCCTCCATGAAGCCTCCTTGCATCCCAGGGGCAGATTCAAACTATTGCTAATCAGAGAAGGGAAGGGAGCTGAGACAAGGGAGGAGCCAAGAAACAATAGTGCATGCTTGGGGCAGGGTCCTGATTCTACCTCAAGGGATACACATAAAAATATCTTTAGGGCTTCCCAGGTATGCAGTGGTAAAGAACCCACCTGCCAATGCATGAGACGCAAGAGACTAGGGTTGGATCCCTGGGTCAGGAAGGTCCTTTGGAGTAGGAAATGGAGGAAGGTCCTTTGGAGTAGGAAATGGCAACCCATTCCAGTATCCTTGTCTGGTAAATTCCATGGACAGAGGAGCCTGGTGGGCTACAGTCCATGGGGTCGCAAAGAGTAGGACAGACTGAACACAGAGAACTAAAATCCCCAACAAATGGAAGATGTCAGCATTCTTCATTCCAGATTAAAGGACCCAGAGAAGCTCTTCAAGAAGACCACTGAGGCCAGAACTCATTAGATTACCTGAGACCAGAGAATAGATACATGTATATGTATGGCTGAGTCCCTTCACTATTCACCTGAAACTATCACAACACTGTTAAAGGGCTATACCCCAATACAAATGATTTTGGTGTTAAAAATAGAAAAAAAATAGAAAAAAGGAGTGTAGGCCCTAATCACATACTCTAATCTTATCAGCAGCCCTGCCCTTGAACTATAATAACTTGCTATAATAACTCCTCACCAAATCTCCTGGGGTTGGGACACAGTTTTCTAGGGCAAGAGTCTGTGTGTCCCTCTTTGCCAAAGCAATAAACCTATATTCTTTTCTACTTCACCCAAAATTCTGTCTTGGAGATTTGCTAAGGCACTGGTGCACAAAGGCTGAATTTTGGCATCATTATCAGAAAAAGCAAGGGGTTAGAGGCTGGCACTGAGAATTGGGGATACAGGGCTAGAGATCAAGCTCTATAAAATCTCTTGAACAACAAGATTTGATAAGCTTCCAGGTTGGTGAATGCACAGAAGTACTGGGAAAGGGGTGGAGCTGGA
Organism: Giraffa tippelskirchi; assembly: GCF_054371585.1. Classification (NCBI taxonomy): domain Eukaryota; kingdom Metazoa; phylum Chordata; class Mammalia; order Artiodactyla; family Giraffidae; genus Giraffa; species Giraffa tippelskirchi. The sequence continues at coordinate 74,377,769 of NC_137281.1, read as the reverse complement.
TGAGGCATAAAGTGCTGTGTTCCTCCTGTTATTAATACCTTGCCCACTGTATACATCTGTTCTGTCTGGCGGCTCCTGAGTTGTAATCTCTTATAATAAATCAGTAAATGCAAGGATATGTTTCCTTGAGTTCTGTGAGCCATTCTGCCAAGTTATCAAACCTGAGGAGGGGGTCATGAGAACTCCAATGTGTAGCCAGTTGGTCAGATGTACAGGTGATAATCTGACTTGTGTTTGGTGTCTGAAGTGAAGGCACTCTTGTGGGAATGGAGTCTTTAACCTGTGGAATCTGATGCTATCTCCAGGTGTGTGTGTGTGCGTGGGTGCATGTGCGCGCGTGTGCGCATGTACATGCATGTGCATACTCACATGCACGCTAGTCACTCAGTCAAGTCTGATTCTTTGTGACCCCATGGACTGTAGCCTGCCAAGCTCCTCTGTCCATGGAATTCTCCAGGCAAAAATACTGGAGTGGGTTGCCATTCCCTTCTTCATGGTAGATTATATCAGAACTGAATTACATTTTAGAATATCCAGTTGGTGTCTACTGGGAATTAAAGAATTACTTGGTATTAGGAAAAAAATAGCTCCATATTTGGTGGCCCAAAAGTAAAGTATTGAGCATGGAGGGAAAAAAAAAACACAACTTTTCCTTTTAAAGTGTTTGCAGTGACTGTTCAGCTTTATTTTTTCAGGCAGGCACAGAAAAAGTGCTGCTCAATAAGTACACACAATTTTAATTTCAACATTTCCTGCCTCTTTATGAAACAATTTAGGGTAGCTTATAAAAGACAAAGGGTTTCCCTGGTGGCTCAGCACTAAAGAATCCATCTGCAATGCAGGAGCCACAGGAGATGTGGGTTTGACCCCTGGGTCAGGAAGATGCCCTGGATAAAGGCATGGCAACCCACTCCAGTATTCTTGCCTGGGAAATCCCATAGACAGAGGAGCCTGACGGGCTATAGTCCATAGGGTTGCAAAGAGTGGACACAAATTAAGTGACTTAGCATGCATGCATGCATAAAAGACAAAACTAATAATACAGGAGTACAAGAGTACAAATCAAGATGAGGAGGAGCAAAGCAAATATCTGGACCCTGGAGATGTAACACTGACACAGACACTGTCTCCTGATGCACAGCAGGGAAGGGAACGTGAGGAATTACTAACTTTTATCATATGAAGTGAAGAGACAGAGTGCCTCTCCAGAGCAGGTCCTGAAATGCCCTACAGATCCAGTGGTAAGCTCTCTAGAGACGAATGGTGCTTTCACAGTAAATGCAAATGTAACCCCTACCAAGAGTCAGAGGTATAACATCACAGATCAAGTCCATACGGCGGGTGACAAGTGTGGCTTTCAAGTGTTGCAACTTTCATAGCACTTAGACTATATCCTAAGTTATGTTCCCCGAACAGAATCATTTGCCCTGACAGGACTTGGCTATTAAATGGCTCAAGAGGCTACTTTTTAGTCTGGGGTCTGGAATCAGAGGATTCTTTTCTGATCATTAACAACAGATTCTAGAAACTGGGCAAGGAGCTAACAGTGCTAACGTTCTGGCATGAAACAATTATAGCCTCTAACCAGAAGTGTTTGTCGGGATGTATTCACCTTCTATGGGGAGAGGAAGCCAGAGGGTACCACACACAAAACACTTGGGGTTTACCTCTAACAGCTGAGCCACAGTTCAGTGGAGCTCTCCCATGAGACCCAGAGGAACGCAGCGGAGATAGAAGAGAAGGTTTTAGCCTGAAACAGCGTAGGTTGTGCCAGCTAATTCATTATGGTGCTAGCAATGCAGCTCTGGCAGATAAGTTATCTCTCCATCATTTAAGAAAGTAACTTCCTGTATGTTATCTGGTAACATAAACTTAAGTGGTGGAGAATATTTGCTAGCGGCAGCATGGTCAAAGTGAGGATCAACTTTGCCAATTTCTGAGTCCTGGTCCAGCTGCCATGCTCTGAAACGATTCCCATGTTTCACTGCTCCAGTAACTGAATGTCAGAGGAATACTATGGCAAGCTGGTGCCCCGGACAAGCAGGACTCCTCTGAAGCTGACTTTTATCACTGCCATGGCAAGCCTTCCTTAGACTGCTCACTGGTGGCCTGCAACACTTCCACCCAACCGGTCTTCCTTCTTCACTCTTTCACGGGGCTTAGGCTTGCACTGCGGCCAGACTACATCTCCCTCCCTGTTTTCTCTCATAACTTGCATTTCCTCTAACAAAATCTGTTGATGTTTAATCCCATTTTGTCCGCTGCTTCTCAGAGATCCTGAACTAATACACAGAGCAATTTCTGTCTTTATCTTGCTTGATGTTTAACCCTTCTGAGAACAGAAACACAGCAGGTCCATGTTTCTCATGGACGACCTGCCCAGTCCATGGTGTTTTGTTTTTAAGCCAGGTTCTTGCTACATGAGAGTGCTCACCCTTCATCATTCCATTCTATAGCAGAGGGATAAGGGGCTGATTCATCTAAAATAGTATCAAACTTTTATCATGCAAAATTAAAAGGTTGCAGTCTATGAAATAACTCTGCTTTAACATGGAGGGGCTTAGTTTAAATGTCTAGTTTAATCCACATCTAGGCCCAGTTTACAGAATGAGCAAGAAAGAAAGCTGCAGTCTTGATCTTGCCTTGGCAGCACTCTCGTCCAAGATCCATGACATCCATCCCAGGAGCTTGCCCACAAAAGAGAACTACTGTTGGTTAAAAGGAGGAGGGAGATGCTAGACATGGGTCACATGGTCCCTTTCAGAGCCTAAGTCATCAACAGGTTACTGATTAGAATATCTGATAAGGAGAAGTCCATCAGAGTTCCCAATGTTCTGCAGGGAGATGGATATAGGAGGACATATAGGGTTCCTGTAAGCTTGGTAATAGAAATTCATGAAGAAGAAATATAAGTTAGAGAGTCTGGGCGTGCAGCAAATGTACCCCATTGTGGCCAATAAATAAAAGGAGGGACTCAGGATCAGTTGAAAATTGATGTCTCAAATGTCTCTACACTGTCCTAGGAAAAACCCTCTTCCACTTCAAAGTCCAGAGAATCCTGACTCCATGCTCTAGCAGACAGGGCTCCACGGTGACAGAGCAGACACAAAATAAAAGGCAAAGGCCATTTGTCTTCACGTGTGGCAAATGGCAAAACAGGGCTTCTATTCTTTTCATGAATCGGCTGCTGAAGCTCCACCCCAAAGCCCTGCTGTCTAGTCCTTTTTATGATATGAAGTGCAGAGTCTGTGTGTCTCCATTTTGGGAACAGATGTGTAATTTTATTCTAATTAATGGTGATCTTTTTGTGGTCACTGGAAATGTGTTGGGCTTCCCTTCAACAGACCGGGAAGGTCAAGAGGTGTGTTCTGGAGACCTCTCTGTGTTGCCTTAATGCAGAGTTCATCTAGGCATTTGCAAACATGAGGTAAAGACCCTCTCAGGACTGATGAGGGGTCCGTAGAGGCTCTTGCAGCCGATCCCTCCCTGCTTCACTACATCTTCCTCATATCCAGCAAGCTAAGTCACGGTCACAGTTAACTCCCTTCACTGGCTTCATCGCCTGAGTAACTCCTGCTAGCAACTATATTCCCCCACATGTTCTTTTTAAAATATATGAGTAGATGTATAAAATAAATAAGCCACAAGGACATATTGCGTAACATGTGGAATATAGCCAGTATCTTCTAATAACTATAAATGGATATAACCTTTAAAAGTTGAGTCACTACGTTGTACATCTGAAACTTATATATATTGAACATCAACTATACCTCAAAAAAAAAAAAAAATCAGGTTTAAAAAAAAAAAAACTTAAGAGCTTCCTTGGTGGCTCAGTGGTAAAGAATCCACCTACCAATGCAGGAAACATGGGTTCAGTCCCTGATCCGGGAAGATCCCATGTGCATCGAAGCAACTAAGCCCAGGTGCCACAACTGTTGAGCCTGTGCTTGAGAGCCCGGGAACTGTGGCTACTAAGCCCACGTGCTGCAATACTGAAGCCTGCGTGCCCTAGAGCCCATGTTGCCCAACAAGAGAAGCCTCCACAATGAGAAGCCCATGCACTGCAACTAGAGAGGAGCCCCCACTGCCCGTAACTAGAGAGTGCCCCCAACCCCCTAACTAGAGAAAAGCCTGTGCACCAACAAAGACCCAGCACAGCCAAGATAAATAAAAATTAAAAAAATCTTCAAAGTGTTACTTCAATGTGTTATTAATGTCTAATAAATTAAATACTCATGTATACTCAAAAGCCTTCACAGTTTCTAGACAAACCTGATTTTCCCATACCACATTATAGTTAAATGCAATTATAATATTTAGTATATATATTTAATGCTAATACTGAATATATGTTTAACTATATAATACACATATTACATATAGTTAATGTGTATTTTTATTGCTATAAAAATATCTAGCTGTAAATAAAATCTAGCTGTAAAGATCTGGGAACAATTTCCATTGTAACTATTCCAACGTAATATTTAGCACTGAATTCATGACTATCCCGTCTCAGCAATCATCATGAATCTCCAGGAATGTTTTCAAATTGTGAAACTAATCAACAAACTGTTTTCAAAGTAATAACATTTTTATGATACTGAGTGTAATAGTCAATGAAGAAGAAATCATGTTTGGCCTTATTAAAAAAAATGAATAAATGAAAGATATGAATAGAACCTACAACTTCATAAGCCAGATTTTTTTTGTTTGGAATTTCGCTTTGGGGAGGAAATGACAATTTGGCTGATTTTCATTGGTCCCATGTGGCTCAGAGCACCTCTTGCTGGAGGCCCATTTCAACATACCTCCGATCTGTAGGGTACAGCTCCACGGTGACCACATCAAGAGAGTTCCAGGCCGAGATGGTCAACCCATTGTACAGACACAGCATGCCTATCATCATGGATTCGCTGGTGCCAAACCAAAGGAAGAAACAACTGATCCCCGAAAGCACCATAGAGCCACCTGCCAACGTAGCAGACAAAAGGTGGGGGTGTTTTCTGTCATCTCAGTAGAGCAAGGATCCCTGGTTCTCTGAGATCTCACAGCAAAACTGAATCCCAAGAGGAAACTGCAGCCTGGGTTCATAAGGCTCAGCTACCGGTGCATTTATCTGTATATAAGCTTTACCTCTCAACTACCTTCTGAACACAGCAAGCATGAAATACACATCACCAATTACTCAGCTACCTAAGTAGAAAAATAGACATTAGTCACATATAATTAGTTTTTCAGTCTGTTAACTCACAGAAGCGGTTCAAATGAGATGTAATTAGACATATATATATATATATATATATATTTTTTTTTTTTTTTACTAAAATGTAGTCTTAATGAAAGGTCTTAAGAGATTTCTCCTCATTTCTGTGGGATGCAAATCCTAGAGGGGTGGGAAGGATAGCAGGAGACAGGCTCCCTCTAGATTGCAAGGGCAGCTCCTATGTTTTACATGAAGCCAAGCACATACCTAGCATCGTTAAGCGCCCAATTCTGTCCATCAGGAGAGCAGACACGATGTTCCCTGGCAACACTGCCAATGTCCCCAGGAAGTTGACAAAATAAATCCAGTAGGCACTATAGTCATCATCAAAGGTAAACTGGCATCCTGTCTTGTTGTACAAAAATGTGCTGTTTTGAAATCTGCAGTTAATGAATTTATATGGCTCAAAATCTGTGGACACAAAGAAAGACAGTTCAATGCATCAGACTTGCACACCAATATGAGAAAGCTTGCCAAGAATTCAGAAAAAAAACCATGGTATTGGAAGCTCCCTGAGGGTTTCAGAGCTGGCCAAGGCACAGGGTCTAGTCAAGGACTCTGGGATACAGGGTCCCAAAGTAGCTGAAGGAAGGAATACCTTTATTGCATAAAGGAATAAATTGAGTCCAATTATCTTCTGATTTCTTACGGTTGGTCATTGCTAATGATATTGCTTGCTGACTTCTTTATGATGTTACTTTGTTTTAATTATCATGTTACATAAGGACTATCATTAGAGTACTAATAGCTTTTATACTACAATTACAAAAATAATTTGTTCCAAAATGTGCATGAATCAGCCTTACTACTGCCATTTTATAGGGCTCTGAGGCAGTGAGAAGAAATAGGACTTTCCTTAGGTCCTTGAGGTTGAATTTGCAAGTGAAGGTTTAAGTGGAGGAACCCATGGAGGAACCAGAGTCGATCTCATTGGACAGTCACCAGCATTCACTGTTGATTTTTGTCCTGAACTTGGATCTAGCCAAAAGGAGATGCAGATGATGGTGGGTTCTGCTAAAAGGTAATGAGGATCAAAACATTTATCCTCACTGATCAAAATCAGCCTAAAAAGCTGGTCTTCTGAGGTTGAATGGGTTGGAAGACAATGAGAGATCACTGTTTAAACAAACCCCAAGAACCCTGACCCCATCCTCACTTGGAGCTAGCCAGACATGGCTCCTATCTGAGCACCAAGAAGGCAGGGCTGGTAACAAAGTGGCGCTGGTCCTTCTGGTGTTGGGCTATTATTTTGACCTCATGGGACAGATGGACCAATGTGTGGGGTGATAGAGCAGGGGCTGTGCAGTCAGATGAGCCTGGGCTCATATGTCAGCTGTGACCAGCTGTACAACTGTGGCCAAATTCCTGCATTTTTTGAAGCTTCAGCTATTGTGAAAATTAAACAAAACAATGAGTGTCTGATAACCTGAGGTAGGAACCAGCATATAGTCAGTGTTCAGTCAATGTTTGTTTCCCTCCTCTTTTTCCCTGGGGTGTTTTCCAGACTCCATTAAATGGATTGAGTTAAAAGACTGTATGTGATTGAGCATGTACTGTCCATCTCTGTAGACTGTAGTTCAGGCCAGCTCAGTTAAGCTAACAGCAGATTTTGAAATCAAGACTATCAAACGACTACAGGTTAATTCTCTGCTTTAAAAATTATTCACCACAGGACTATTGCCAACTTTGAGCTCAGCCTGTTCCATCTGCATTAAATCTGACAAAAACAGTCAATACAAGCTCAGCTTTGATCCAACCTGATGGAGGGAGTTTGTTCATCTGTACTTCAAACTGCACTTCCCCCATAAGCATCTGCCCACACCTATCACCAAATAGGTATCACGTTTCTGCCAAGAACTAGGGCTGTGAAGAGGATCCAGGGTTAAGTGGCATACTTACCTGTTTTGTTAAAAACAGTTTCAATGAATGTGCAGTTCTTGAAGTAGGTGTTGACTGAAGTCACATCCTCAAAGGTGCAGGACTTAAAAACTGAATTTTTGAAAGTTATGGATTTGAACCTGATCCCTGCGAATCTGTCCAACACACACAAAAAATTCGTGTCAATGATTGTAGGGACTTCCAACTATCTTGAAGAGAGGATGGGAGAATCACTTATGTGAGGAATGATTATCTCAAGGGTCAAGAAACTCATAGCTCACAGTCATTTCCAAGAATGTTTTTCTTCTCAGCGCCAAGAGGTATTCCTAAAACCAAGCTGAATGACCATAGCTCGGCCTATTTTTGGAAATGGTAGAATGATGAAATCTGCCCTGATTCATTTTTGGGTGATGCAAGAGGGAAGGTGGAGATGATAATAGGCATAATCATTCTGACATCTTAGATGAGTTTATGGTTCAGGTATTAAGTGTTGATAAAGACCCTTGGGAGACATGTATATATATCCATCAATGTGTCTTAGTAATTTATTAAGAGACTGTGAATGTATCCTTCACCAGTCATTGAGAGGAAAATGCTTGTTTAACTGGGGAAGAAGTTAATACACCAAATACCAGTGTTATTAGGGCAGAAAGGGACCAATCCTCCTAGCCAAGGAAGATGACTTAAAAGTAATTCACTATCGAGATTTTAAAAATTGTCCTCACTCTAATGCCAGACTGCATTTGTCAGCTCAGAATGCATTAAGTGCCTATGAGAGCAACCGCCTTAAAAAATTCACCCCCTACTCTAGGAGTTCAGAGTAAAATCACCTAAGCCATAAATCTATCTACAGAAGGAGGGTAAATCACGGCACATTTTAAGAAGATCACTAATTTTCTGAAATGAAACTGCATTTGGAAAAGGGGAAACTATTATTATTATTTTTTAGTGGATGCTATCTGCATAGAATACACATGGAGAACAATTCAATATGTTCAAAAAGGAAAAAATACGTCTTTTCCCTCTCATCCTCAAGCTATCCAGTTCTTTTTCCCAGAGAGGACCACTGTTGTCATTTTCTTGCATGCTTTTTCGGGAGCACTCTGCATAGAGGGTGCTAGCAAAGAAGACGCTATTCTATACTTTGCTTTGTTCTCCTCACAGTCTACTTCAGAGGTCATTCCTTATCAGTACATAAAGAATTGCCATTTTAGAATGCTGAATAGGAAAATTATTCTTAAAAAATGAGTTAGCTAGTGGTATTTCAAATTTCCATGAAAGACAAAAAAATTTTTTTCTATCACCTTCTAAAATAAACATATAGGCTTTACAAGGATTTTAATATGATTAAAATTATTAATCATTATATTGCCAAAGTAAAAAATTTCTCCATGATTGACCAGCTTAGAATTTTTTCTTAAAAATATGACATACTAGGAATTTCTAATCAGATTACAATAATTTTTAAATAATTAAGTCAATTTTCAACCTAGAATTATAGAGCACTTGACTCCAAGATTTCTGTGGAAAAACAAGTCAGATTCAAGTCAGTATTTTATGAGGGAGAGTAAAGGTGATCCTCTGTGGATCAGGCCTCCCAGTGAGTTGCCAATCCATACAGTTACCTCCTGGTTGGTAACTCTCCTTTTCATTACACAAACCATAAGCATCCCACAGAATTATTTTTCATCTTTCCAAACTGGTTTTTGCCCAGAGAAACTTTTATCAATTATGTTAGATTTTTACTTTGATCTCTTTTTAAATTGGGAGAATTTCCTAAGAATGATGTAAACCAACAGAAACTCGTACCAGCAACCATTTGCTCAGGTAACAAATAATGGGTAGAAACGAGGGCCTTGTCTGCCCCTTTTCATCTCCGAAAAGATAAACCAAGACCATTTCTTGAATCAGTTGTCCCTCCTCATCACGAGGAGTTCCACATTCCATACTCAAAAATGTCCTCTGCTAACTTATCTCCTATTTTCAAAGCCCTTAACTTTGGAAAATCATTCCCATTCTTTAACTGAAACTTTCTCTGATACACCTTAACCCCAATTCTTGAACCAGCATAGTGGAGAAGGAAGGAATTCTGAAGAGTAGCCCCCTTTTCTGGGGACAGAAAACAGGCATGAAATTACATGTCAGATTTCCTCTTTGAGTTAAATAACACTATAACCTGTTTTCTCATAATCTTCACTCTTCCCTTCCATAACTTATTTTGCTCGCTTTCCAAGGCCTCTCTGAATTTTCACAGCAGTCAATTCCACTTCTTTACAAACGGGAAGTAGCTCAGTTTAAGAAGTAATTTAAGTGAATTAACTGATATATGTGTATCTTTTCTTTAAAGGCCATTTGGAAGCATTTGAATTCAGTCTGAAAATGACTACATGTACAAACTGAAAAAAAAATTATGCATATGCATATTTTAGTGTCATGAAGGCAAATAAGAAATACATTTTTAAGACGAGGTAGGAAATTAAATGATTTAAAAGTTTCTGGACCTGCCATTGTCGCATTCCATTCCGGTAATAATCTGATTTGCCATTGTAAAGTTAATAGTTGCATCTGAAAATTTCACTTTTGGTTCATCTACATTTTTCAACACATTCGACTGCAGATGTTTAATGACATCGGGGAACCAAACAGATAATCCGTAGTACCTGCAAAGACAAAGAAATGTGAGTTCGTAAAGGTATTTGCTTTCAAGGTTTTTGATCATCTTTACTATCATTATTCTGAATTCTTTTTCAGGTAGTTTGTCTATTTCCTCTTCATTTTTTTGGACTTCTGTGTTTCCAGTTTGTTCCTTCATTTGTGTAGTATTTCTCTGCCTTTTCATTATTATTATTTTTTTAACTTATTGTGTTTGAGGTCTCCTTTTCCCAGCCTTCAAGGTTGAATTCTTTCTTTCTTTTGGTTTCTGCTCTCCTAAGGTTGGTCCAGTGGTTTGTGTAAGCTTCGTATAGGGTGAAATTTGTGCTGGGTTTTTTCATTTGTTTGTTTTTCCTCTGATGGGCAAGGCTGAGTGCAGTGGTAATCCTGTCTGTATTACCGTTCAGTTTTTTTTGTTTTGTTTGTTGTTTAGATGAGGTGTCCTGCACAGGGTGCTACTGGTGGTTCCCTTTGTGTGAGTTCTCACAATTTGATACTCCCTAGGGTTAATTCTCTGGTAGTCTAGAGTCTTGGAGTCAGTGCTCCCACTGCAAAGGCTCAGAGCTTGATCCCTTTTTAAGAATGATCACATGTCAGGATTCCATATCACAGAGAAACCACCTTTTCCCGTCACTTCACCTGGAGCTGCTGCCAGAGCTGTGGCCATGGCCGCCACCTAGAGACCCAGTGGGTGCGCACTGTAAAGGCGTCTCTAAAGGCGCTGGTACTCTAGTGGCCACGACCATCTCCCTGCTATTTTCAGGGAGCTAGTGGTTCCCGGAGAAGCACTGTTAATTAGGACTGTGTCCCCACTCCCCCCACCCCCACCCCCACCCCTTAGAATTATGGGTCATCAAACAGTGATCTCATTGGCCCCTCCTCATCACAGGTCTGCAAGAATCAAGCTAGAGGGATGCCCTGGGTTTCCCTGGAGAATCACAGGTCCTGAGGCCTTCCTTGAGAAGAGACATGTATAAGAATTCCATCCTACACAGGCACATCCTGGCCCAGAGGTTTCTCCTCATCCCCTTAGGCTGCACTGAGGAACTCCATCTCCTAGTCTCGAGCTACAAACTCCTGGGGTCCCCAAACTGTGAGGGCCCTTAGAGAATGACCTCTTTACTAATGCATGATTTTTCTTCGTTCCTTCACTACTGTGGTCCTGTTAGCCTGGGGGCAGAGCCCATGCCCCCGAGGTTCAAGGCTGGGCAAAAGGCCATTTAAGTATTTATTGGAAAAGCCAGGCTATTGCCCACTTTCTACCTCTCACCTCTAGTACGTTATTCTAACAGGTTACAGCTCAGCCACGCTGCCATGATCTTCAGAGCAGTAGCCACTAACCACAGGTGTGAGCAGTTAAATGTGACCAGTTCAAATGAGACATACGTATGGGAAAAATGTAAAATTAAGTCATTAATCATATTGATTAAATGTCAAGAAATGATAATATTTTGGACAAAATGAGTGAAATAAGCTATATTATTAAAGTTTGTTTCACCAGTTTCCTTTTCCTTTTTTTCACCCCTTTTTAAATGTGACCGCCAGGACATTTAAAATGATGCATGTGCCTGATGCTATACCTTCACTGGACAATGCAGTTCTAAATTGGTGCTTCCAACCCAAAGCAGGGTCTCTGGACCAGCAACATCAGCATCACCTGGAAACTTGTTAGAAATGCAGACTCTCGGGCCTCATCCAGACCTGCTGAATCAGAAAATGTGGAGTGGAGTCCTCCAAGGAACTCTTCTGATATTCAAGTTTGAGAACCACTGTTCTGATTTGTACCTAGTTACACCGAGCTACACAGGGGAAGCAGTGGTTATGAGAATCACTTGTGCAGATAGACAAGCTAGGTTTAGAATCCTGGCCATGCCACTTACCAGCTATGTGATCTTGGGCAAGTTATCAAAGCATCAGTTACCTGCCATCTCTAATATTAGAATGATGAGAGTAACCACCTCCCTGGGTAACTGCTTGGATTAAATGGAATGCAAAATACCCAGCACATAGCAAGTGCTCAAAAGACTAAGTCGTTTTTATCATCTGCATTGTCATCGGGATTTCTGAAACATCTCTGCCTCAGGATTCCATAGATTCCAGTCCCTTGTCTTCACAGATCATGAAATAATTACTGCAGGGGTGTGAGTGGTGGCCACTGAATATGAAATGACTCTGGAGGCAGCAACTCTGCAGGGCTCTCTATTCATATCCAGAGGATACAAATCTTCAAAAAGGGCAACAATGACGGAAGCATGACACCCTGGAACATTCATTATCAATAACATGGAGGAGTTTCTGCTACTTTCCATTTATTCAGCCAGTGTTTACTGATAAGCCACTGAATGCTACACATTGAAGTTTCAGGGACTTTATAAGGAAATCATAAAGCTTAAAATGTGCTCAATAACAAATAAGTAAACAAAATAAACCATAGCTATTATCCTGTAACTCTTCACATTTCAAGAGCAAGATGTTTGTTTTGCTTTTTCTTTGGATCTAGCTAGTGTTTAGCACATAGTAGGCATTTGCACATGTCCATGCTAAGTCACTTCAGTTGTCTCCACTCTGTGTGACCCTATGGAGTGTAGCCTGCCAGGCTCCTCTGTCCATGGGATTCTCTAGACAAGAATACTGCAGTGGGTTGCCATTTCCCCCTCCAGGGGATCTTCCTGACCCAGGGACTGAACTTGCATCTCCTTGTCTCCCGCATTCAGTTCAGTTCAGTTGCTCAGTTATGTCCGACTCTTTGCCACCCAATGGACTGCAGCACACCAGGCTTCCCTGTCCATCACCAACTCCCAGAGGCTACTCAAACGCATGTCCATCGAGTTGGTGATGCCATCCAACCATCTCATCCTCTGTCATCCCCTTCTCCTCTGGTCTTCAATCTTTCTCAGCATCAGGTTCTTTTCCAATGAGTCAGTTCTTCACATCAGGTGGCCAAAGTATTGGAGTTTCAGCTTCAACATCAGTCCTTCCAATGAATATTCAGGACTGATTTCCTTTAGGATGGACTGGTTTGATCTCCTTGCAGTCTAAGGGACTCTCAAGAGTCTTCTCCAACACCACAGTTCAAAAGCATCAATTCTTCAGTGCTCAGCTTTCTTTATAGTTCAACTCTCACATCCATACATGACTACTGGAAAAACCATAGCCTTGACTAGATGGACCTTTGCTGGCAAAGTAATGTCTCTGCTTTCTAATATGCTGTCTAGGTTGGTCATAGCTTTTCTTCCAAGGAGCAAGTGTCTTTTAATTTCATGGCTGCAGTCACCATCTGCAGTGATTTTGGAGTCCAAGAAAATAAAGTCTGTCACTGTTTGCACTGTTTCCCCACCTATATGACATGAAGTGGTGGGACCGGATGCCATGACCTTAAGTTTTCTGAATGTTGAGTTTTAAGTCAACTTTTTCATTCTCCTCTTTCACTTTCATCAAGAGGTTCTTTAGTTCCTCGCTTTCTGCCATTAGGGTAGTGTCATCTGCATATCCGGAGAAGGCAATGGCACCCCACTCCAGTACTCTTGCCTGGAAAATCCCATGGATGGAGGAGCCTGGTAGGCTGCAGTCCATGGGGTCGCTAAGAGTCGGACACGACTGAGCGACTTCACTTTCACTTTTCACTTTCATGCATTGGAGAAGGAAATGGCAACCCACTCCGGTGTTCTTGCCTGGAGAATCCCAGGGACGGCGGAGCCTGGTGGACTGCCGTCTATGGGGTCGCACAGAGTCGGACACGACTGACGTGACTCAGCAGCAGCAGCAGCAGCATCTGCATATCTGAGGTTATTGATATTTCTCCTGGCAATCTTGATTCCAGCTTGTGCTTCATCCAGCCTGGCACTTCACATGATATACTCTGCATATAAGTTAAATAAGCAGGGTGACAATATACAGCCTTGATGCACTCCTTTACCGATTTGGAATCAGTCTGTTGTTCCATGTCCAGTTCTAACTGTTGCTTCTTGACCTGCATACAGGTTTCTAAGGAAGCAGGCAAGGTGGTCTGGTATTCCCATCTCTTGAAGAATTTTCCACAGTTTTTTGTGATCCACACAGTCAAAGGCTTTGGCATAGTCAATAAAGCAGAAGTAGATGTTTTTCTAGAACTCTCTTGCTTTTTCGATGATCCAGCAGATGCTGGCAATTTGATCTCTGGTTCCTCTGACTTTTCTAAAACCAGCTTGTACATCTGGAAGTTCACGGTTCACATACTGTTGGAGCCTGGCTTGGAGAATTTTGAGCATTACTTTGCTAGCATGTAAGATGAGTGCAATTGTGTGGTAGTTTGAACATTCTATGGCATTGCCTTTCTTTGGGATTAGAATGAAAACTGATCTTTTCCAGTCCTGTGGTCATTGTTGAATTTTCCAGATTTGCTAGCATATTGAGTGCAGCACTTTCACAGCATCATCTTTTAGGATTGGAAATAGCTCAACTGGAATTCCATCACTTCCACTAGCTTTGTTCGTAGTGATGTTTCCTAAGGCCCACTTGACTTCACATTCCAGAATGTCTGGCTCTAGGTGAGTGATTACACCATCGTGGTTATCCGGGTCATGAGGATCTTTTTTGTATAGTTCTTCTGTGTATTCTTGCCACCTCTTCTTAATATTTTCTGCTTCTGATAGGTCCATACCATTTTTGTCCTTTATTGTGCCCATCTTTGCATGAAATATTCCCTTGGTATATCTAGTTTTCTTGAAGAGATCTCTAGTCTTTTCCAGTCTCTTGTTTTCCTCTATTTCTTTGCACTGTTCACTGAGTAAGTCTTTTCTTATCTGTCCTTGCTATTCTTTGAACTCTACATTCAAATTGGTCTCCTGCATTGGCAGGAAGATTCTTTACCACTGAGCCCCCTGGGAAGCCCTGACAACTATTTATTGAGCACTTATTTTGTGCCAGGGCCATATATCAGTGAGCGAAACAGTTTAAAATCCCTTTTCTCACAGAGCTTCCAGAGGAGGAAGACGGAGCTTTCTTTATTCCTACAGAATGAAAAAGCTTTTTGTCTATGAGAAGATGATAGAAGTCACAATGGGGAATAATAAAGCTGAGAAGGGGACAGAGAGTCTGAAGAGGGACTGAGAAGCTGCAGTTTTTAAAGGGTACTTAGGGAGGTATCACTGAGAAGGTGGCACAGGAGGAAAGCCTCAAAGGAGGAGAGAAATGAGCTGGTCCATGTCTGGGGGCAGGGCACAGACCTGAGATGGGACATGTTCAAGAAAGTTCTGGCACAATGGAGGAAGAACAAAGAGGCCAGCGGGGATGGGCTCCGCCAATGAGGAGAGAGTGGAGAGATCATGGGAGCAAATCATCCTTGGTCTTATTGAACTTTCCAAACACTGTTGGTTTTGCCACCCCAGCTTTATGACAACGTAAATAAAATGGCTTCTTGACAAAAACTGTAACTGTTAGCAAATCTAAAATGAAAAAAAATCCTCGAGTTAATAGCATCACACAGTATAAGAGAAGAAAGCAGCGAGGTTGGGAGTTACAGTATGGAAATTTAAAGATTTCATTCACCAAAAATGTAAGGATCACTTACCCAAAGGACAGCGTGAACCACACAATTGTGAGTTTTATGGTATTTTCCCTGACTGGGTAGGTGAAACATTTCATAAAAGTCAACCAAATCTGTGAAATATCAGAGAGTTAGTTTTCTTATGCCAGTCCCTAGGCAACTCTACTTCCCAACCCCCTCTGACAAGTTATAAAAACATGTTGCCTTTTCTTTGGGCTGGATTCATTTGGACTTAAAATGTAAAAGCTAAAGGCTACGGGAAACCAAATGCTAGGATTTGTATTTATCAGTTTCCAACAGACAAAGTAAGTCGAGATGTTGGTGTACCCCATCACTGGTAGGACTCCTTGTTTAACATCTTCCCTCCCCCAAAAAGCAATGTCTTGGCTATCCCGCTGATTGCAAGGGAATCCCATTACCTGGTCCCACACCAGGAGTCAGGTGCCCTGGGCAGGAGGGGGAAGCACCCCACTTGTGGGGCAGATTCTGTCAACCCTGTTTCTGACTAACCTCAAGTGACAAGTTGGCCCGCGAGTCAGGGCAGGCTTGTTACTTACTCCATACAGTTCTGTGCGGATGCGGACAAAGCACCTCCTGTACCACGTTCCCGTGTCACTCTCAATTTCAATCAGTTCATCTATCTGTCTTGGGGTTTTGATTCTGTTTACCTGTAAGGAGCAACAGAGGGCAAAGTGCTGAGTTTTCGTCTCTGAAGTTGTAGAGTTTAGGCTTACAATTTGTTTTTAAAGGAGTGAAAGCTGACTCCAACAAAAAGGAAGCAGGTGTTTGATACATAAGCAGGTATCCATAAATATGAGACCACTGGTGTCAGTATACAGACTAAAAGGCACCTAAAAGAACTGAACAAAGAATGAATGAGAGGGTGAATACCATTAAGAAGAGAGGGAAGAGTAAGTAGTAATGGAATTAAATGAAACAAAATGCCCTTCTCTGAATCAAGACTAAAAAGGCACACATTGGGAGGTGGGGGAGGGAAGGATTGAGAGTTTGGGATTAGCAAACTATTACAAAGAGAACGGATAAACAACAAAGTCCTACTGTGCGGCACAGGGAACTATATCTTATGAAAAACCATAACGATAAAGAATGCATATACATGTACAACTGAATCCCTTTGCTGTACAGTAGAAATTAACACAACATTGTAAATCAACCCCACTTCAATAAAATAAACTTTAAAAAGAGGCACACACTAGCAGATAAAACTCCAGATAGAGTCACTTGTGGATTAAGAATCACTTTGCTTAGACAATAGTGACTGGACACACCTTTCTTTGGAACCTACTTACTTGATGAATTAGGCCCCTTAACAGAGTTCTTAGAGCTTTCCCATATAACTTCCATTCTTGACCCTCTCCTCCTTCTCTCACAGCCAAATAGTGTGTGTTCAGTCATGTCTGACTCTTTGCAACCCCATGAACTGTGGCCTGCCAGGCTCCTCTGTCCATAGGATTTCCCAGGCAAGAATACTGAAGTGGGCTGCCATTTCCTCCTCCAGGAGATCTTTCTGGCCCAGGGAGCAAACCCGTGTCTCCTGCATTAGCAGGCAGATTCTTTACCCCTATCATCACCTGGGAAGCCCAAACCCACAGTGATTAGCCAGCAAATACCCACAGGTGACCTTAAGATGAGGTCCAATGAATGCGTTTAAGCTGCAGCATCAACACTGACTCTTCAGTGACAGAAGGGGAACAAATGATGGAGCCTGTATGGTACAGCCTGTATCCATGACTTAAGCTAGCCTCCTTTTCCTAAGGAAAAGAGCCAAGAGTCAGGAGAAGCAACACCTTCAGCACAGAGAATGAAGCCTGAAAAGAGGGGAACAAAGGGAAGCATTCTTCCTTTGTGGACCTATCCCATCTTACCTTGTTAGTCAAAATCTACCTGCTTTTGACAAACCTGAGGGAGGACACAGAAATGCGCACACATGCTATCCCTGCCAGGGATAGCTTCTGCATAGATCTTTCTGGAGAGACTGCCAACGTCTGAAGCAGTACTTCTACTGCACAGATCCAGGTACCGAGACTGGCTGTTGACAGAGGTGATTTGAGGACCCTCGGTATCTTTCGAATTATACCAGGTGGGCAGCAGCCTCTCCCTGGCTATGTAAACAAAGATGTCTGTATTTAGTGACGATGATGTCTGAGTTAAAAGCAGGATTCCAAATAGGGTCAGCTACAAGCCATTCATTATTTTGTGGCACTCTAGAGCTTTGTTTTCTTTTTAAATCACAGGGGTATTCCTTTTTTTTTTTTTTTTTAAGATAGCATCACCGACTCAATGGACATGAACTTAAGCAGGCTCCAGGAGATAGCAGAGGACATGGAAGCCCGGCACGCGGCGGTCCATGGGGTCGCAAAGAGTCAGACGTGACTTAGTGACTGAACAACTAATTCTTGGACATGACTTAGCGACTGTCAAAAAAAAAAAAACAAATTCTTTTTTTGTACTGAATGCAAGATTCATTGAATTCTATAGTGTTTTACAATTTTCAAAAGTTTCACGCAGATGATTTCACACAATCCCATAATAATTCCTTTTTTTTCTCCTACCCCTTTTCTGTCCCTCTCCTCTCCTCCCTCTTCTCCCCACTGGTAACCACTAGTTTGTTCTCTGTATCTGTGAGCCCATTTCTGTTTTGTTATATTCACTAGGTTGCTGTGTTTTTTAGATTCCACATAAAAGTGGTATACAGTATTTGTCTTTCTCTGTCTGAATTATTTCATTTAGCACAATGCCCTCCAAGTTCATCCATATTGCTGTAAATGGCAAAATTTTATTCTTTTTTATGGCTGAGTAATATTCTACTGTTTATAATATCTTCTTTATCCATTCATCTGCTAATGGACACAAGCTGCTTCCATATCTTGGCTATTATAAATAATGCTGTGAACAATGGGTTGCATGGGTTCATGTATCTTTTCAAATTAACGTTTTTGGGTTTTTTTGGATGTATACCCAGGAGTGGGATTGTTAGGTCATATGGTAGTTCTATTTTCAGTTTTTTGAGGAATCTCCCTACTGTTTTCCACAGTGTCTTCACCAATTTACATTTCTCACCAACAATGTACAAAGGGTCCCTTTTCTCCACATTCTCACCAACATTTGTTATTTGTGTTTTTTTGATAAAGGCCATTCTGACTCAATATATTACTTTTGAGAGGCTTCTTCTCCACTCATCAATGTTTGTTTGTTTGTACGTTCTTTCATCAACACCCATGGGAGCCAGGACTGGCACTAGACCCTGGAGATGCAATCATAAAGCATTGTGCTCTCTAAGCAATTACCATATAAATCAGAAAGCATCCCAATGGAAATCTACATCAGATGGGAGAGACATACTGTACAGAACACCCAAGCTGACCTGGGAGTGAGAGAGAAGACTTGATGGACTGTGGAATTTGAGCTGGAGCTTATGGAGAAGTATGGCATTTGCCATGTGTATCAATGATTTGAAGGGCATTCCAAGTGGGAGGAATGCCACATGCAAACATCCAGAGGTGTAAGAGAAAAGACTGTATTGGAAACTGCAATGAATCTTTGTGATTCCTGAAGAATGGTGCAAGGGCAGAGGGCAGTGAGTAGGGAGGACTGAATCAAATCAGTGGCAATAAGGGTAGAAAGTAAGAGACAATGATGAGAGATATTTAGTATGGAGAATAGTAAGACATACTGGATTTTTTGGACATAATAAAGATAAAGGAAAGAAAGAAATAGGATAGTTTTCAGGGGTCTAGTTTTGGTGGTGCTGGTGGCACTTGCTGATAAGTCTTCAGACAAAGAAGAGATTTGGAGACTTTTCAGGTGAGAAGTTCAGGTTTAGAAATTCAGAATTTGAAGGGCCTAGAGTACATAGGGAGTATGGCCGCAAAGCCCTTCAACATGTATGTCTGGAGCTCAGTTTGTCCATTTGGAGAAAAAGATCTGGGAAGTAGCTGAGATCAGCTAAGGAGAATGTGAATGCACTTAAAAGAGGAGTTTCCTGCAAACAACGTCCTGAAAAACAGCATTCAAATTAGGTACATAGGAAGAAGACCTTTGAGGAAGGCATGTGAATTCACCATGTTGTAGATATAATAAAAAAAAAATCAAATGTGTCATGGTGGAATCCTGTAATGACTTTGGAAGTCACATACAAATGATTGAGATGACCCATTCTTTTAGAGTTGTCCCATCTTATTCCCACCTAATCTATATACAGTCATATTAACGTGGATGGTCACGAATGAACTTGGTAACTCAGGCCTTCTAGAAGGAAAAGCAGGTTAGCAGGGCAATGAGGTTCTACAGAGACACCTTCTCAGAAATCTTGGGTAGAGGGTTTACTCTCAACTGGCTGAGAAGAGTTAGGTGACATTGAGTATCTACATGACACCTCAAGATTCCTTTTGCCTTATGACCCTTTAATTTAAATATATTCTTCCTCTGTAGTGCATCTACTCAAAAGAAGGGCCCACTTACAGGATTCCAAGTCCTCAATGTTGGACATCCCTTATTGATCATTGTTCCTCCATTACACTGCAGAAAACATTTTTATTAATTAAGAATCTGTGATCATTTGGATAGAGGCCAGACTGAATTATACCTTCATATTATGAAAAATCCATTTCATATAAAAAATGTAATGAGTCAATAAGTGTCAGGAGATTGTTTAATCAGGAACTATTTCACTTATTTTAAGAACTATAACTGATACTGTTTATAAGACATTGAATATTTTGTTTATATCACCTTCAAATCTAACTTAGACTTGACAATTTTGGTCTAATTATATGTTGCCTACATCAAAGGATTTAAAAACCACTCTTTTTTATTTTGGTGGAGGTTCTGAGAAAAAAAAAAAAAAGACTGTTCTTTCCAAAAAATACCATGCATTCAATTTTTTAGTAGTTTAGATGAGTTTTCCCATTGAGAATACATTTTGTAACTGGAGGATGGAAGACCACTCCATGCAGAGGTAAAAGCACATACAAGAGTAGTGCAGCAGGTAAAAAGGCAAGTATGAGATATTGAGAAACAAGTGGCTGGTGCAGCGAGAGAAGGATTTACGACCAGGCCTTTTCTGAGAAGGTTTCTCAGCCTTTGGCTAGAGGATTCACTGAGAAGCAGTACTCACTGTGAAGACCTTCTCAGGCTGACCCCGTGCTCTCATGTTTGTGTCATGAATTAACTTCAGAATCATCCAGGCTTCATCATGTTTTCCAACCTAAGAAATATGAGTAGATGGTGAATGGCCAGGAGGTGAAACACACATGCTCCTGATTTTCCAATAACCATGTGGTATTGTCAGATCCCATTGGGTACAACAGTGCAAATGGTTTAGGTTCATCCCATTGGAAACACAGACTACCTGGATACCCTGAGTGCAGCAGCAGCTCAAGGAATAGTGTTTCATTTATAAAATGAATGTTTCATTTATAAAATAAGGTGCGTTTTCTTCATCGAGGGAAACCACTTGCTTGAGGAGGAACATTAGTGCTTTCAGGCCATGAGACAGCCTTTTCTCACGGTGGTTGTTGAAAGCATGTCTCCATGAAACCAAACCCTCCATAGTTCTGTAGTAGGAAGGAAAAATGTACCTCCTGAAGAGGCAAACATACTCTTCTAGGATTAAAAGGAATTTGTTTCAATGTCTATGGCTTCCTTGAGTATTTGTAATGATGAACGTTACCTCCAGCAAGAACCGCGGGCTTTCGGGCATGAACGTGAGGGCCACCACGGAGGAGACACAGGGGAGCGCGCAGACGATGACGAACACACGCCAACTGTGGAACTGGTAGGCTGAGCCCATGCTGAAGCTCCACCCTGGGAAAGGAAGAAGGGAGGGGTGAGGGAGAGCGAGGACCCCACGTCACTGTGCGTGTCCACACCTGGAGCTGATTAATGGTCCAATCTTACCGCCCCCAGAAGAATGAGCTGATCTGGGCATTAGCCACAGGGACCAGCTCAACTTGAAGATGGCCAATAACAGTGCTGAGAAGAAAGGTGCTTGGAATCAAAGCGGGCTGGGGCTGAGGATGGAGGCGCATGTATATTTCTGGACAACCAAACTGCAAAGACCAAGGTAAGTGAATTTGGGACAGTGCTTCCTCCAGCAGACTCCTGGGCCGGGTATCCCCTATCTGCTCCTCCAGATTACTCTGGACCCTTGTCTCTGCCGTGAGCCAGGAAATGGCCCTCCGTGGACCACACCAACTGGCTGCCTTGTCCATCAGCTTCCAGTTGGGTTTGAATAAAGGAAGCATTGGCAGGAGAACAGAGGGGGGGATTAGGGTTCAGGATATTTATTCCCCTTACTTCCCTTCTCCCCTCCCCCTGATTGCATGGAGATTTGACAGTGGGTGTGCTCATCCCTGGGAACCTTCTCGTGGAACCACATCGCTTGTCAGGTTCTGGCAATCCCACTCTCCTCCTGACCTCTGAGGCATCAGTGAGTACGGGAGGCCCTTCTGCGCCTAGTTCCAAGGTGCTTTATTATTCTCTATGGGTTTCTCTTAACCGTTCCCACACAGCTCTTTTCAGTGATTCCTGCTGAGGGTGTCACTGGTTTCCTGCCAGCACGCTGACCAGCACAATGATTAAGAGCTGGCGTTTGCCAATGCTTCCACACACATATGCCATACACTAGACCAAGAGAATTTTAAATTACTAGCTTTTTATTATAATGAAAACAAGCAAATGGGATACCAACAGAAATCTCTTCAACAACTAAAAGAAAAGCAATATTTGAATGAATATAAAATGGTTGACAGCAAAATTCCACCATGATTCTAAAGGAGAAATAATGAAGCATATCAAATCTAATTGAAAACAGAGATGAGATTTATGGAGGCAGAGATGAATTATGGAGAGGCAAAATTCTAATTTTCGCAATGCTTGGTATTTAGAAGGCTGCTGTGAGCAAAAGTCAGATAGTCTACATTCCATACCCAGGAGAGCAGTGTAATTATTCACTGTTTGCCCAGGAGCCAAGAGAGATTGTGAAGGTGACATGAGTTCCTCAAGGCCCAGCAGCTGAAGTTATACCAGAACCTTCTCCACTGGGATTTGAGGGGGAATCTTATACCACACACGTCCTCATGTCTGTGCTCACTCTTAAACATGGAATTTGTTGATAAATGATGTAAACACCAATGACATGTGACATCAGCCTTAGATTCATGAACATCTTCTGGGAATTTAACACTTGAGGACTCTGTGGACTGCTAAATTAACTACCTCATAAGCTGTGGGAGGGGATCTCAATGTTTTCTGTAGCGGAAGTTCAAATGTTTCAAATATCCAAAATACAGAGGAAATTCTATGACGGAACTAAGAAAACATACCGTGCTCACTTCACATTGGATCTGAGAGCTTCATATAAAGGAATTCTTTTTCAAAAGTGCTGGAGCCGACAGAAACGGGTCCCCACCTATGTATCTGAGCTCATCTGCTGCTGGCTCCCTCACTCCCTTGGTCCAGCTCACCAACATGTTGCCAGCTCTTTGAATACACAAAGCTTAGTTCCAGTTTAAGGGCTTTGCCTTATTTCCTAGGAAGCCCAGCCTTGCATTGAAAGGATGGTGGTTGTACGTCAGCCAGCCTTTCTAAGAGTGTTGAAGTGAGAGATTGTTTAGTATTTCTTGTCCTCAATGAAGTCCCCTCAGGGTCTTTGTATTTGACATTTTCTGTGCCTGAACTGCTCTGAGCATTTGCACACGTGGATGCCTCCTTTGTACTTTCCAGGTCTCAGTTTAAGGTCATTTCTTCAGAGAGGCCCCAACACTCAATGCCACTTTTATCCTCAAGGCCTGTCTTATTGTCTCTACAGCACTTACCATTATCTAAAGCTGTGTATTCATTGATTTGTTTATTTGTTTACTGTCTATCCCTTTCCACACCATGAAAGCAGAAATTCTGCTTTTGTTGCTCATCAATATCTCTCCAGTGCTTTTAGCAAGTCCTGGTCCACAGGAAGTATTCTTTAAATATTTGTTAAACAGATGCACACACATACACACACACATGCACATGCATACCCTTTTGTGTGACTGCATATATACATGAACATATACAGAATCACTGCAGGCTACTAAGACATTAGTTACTCAGGTTTTCTCTTGAACACTTTTTTCTGAATCTGCATTGAACAACAAAGCAACCCTGATTTACTTTTTCAGTTAAATTTGCAGTTTGTATCCAGTAAAATTCATTCATACTTTTTAAACTACATTGTTCTGTATGATAAATGTCAGCGTCATGTACCCATCATTATAATCAGGATACAAACTGTTCCATCACCCCGAAACATTCCTTCCTGCTGCCCCTTTGGAGTCAACCCCTCCTCAAAGCCTAACCCCGGGCAATCACTGGTCTGTCCTCCAACCCTATAATTTTGCACAATGTCATATAAATGGATTTATATTATATGCCTCTTTTAAAATCTGGCTTCTCACACTTAGCATAAGGCATCTGTGTAGACTATTGCTCATATTAGTAGCTTGCTCCTTTTCATTGCACAGTAACATTTCCTTGTAGGAATATTTCATTTGTTTGCCCACTCACCAGCTGAAGGACAGTTGGAATTTCTCCATTTTTAGGGGATTATAAATAAAGCTGTTATAAATATTTCAGATGGGTTTTTGTGTGTCCCAAAGTTTTCCCTTTCTCTTGGGTAAATATCTAAGAGCAGGCAAATTAAGTCATTTAATTAGTTTAGCTTTATAAGAAATTGCCAAACTATTTTCCACAGTGGCTGTAACATTTTGCCCTCCTACCACTAGTGTTGATACTTTTGAACTGTGGTGTTGGAGAAGACTCTTAAGAGTCCTTTGGACTGCAAGGAGATCCAACCAGTCCACCCTAAAGGAAATCAGTCCTGGATGTTCATTGGAAGGACTGATGTTTAAGCTGAGACTCCAATACTTTGGCCACGTGATGCGAAGAGCTGATTCATTTGAAAAGACCCTGATGCTAGGAAAGATTGAAGGCAAGAGGAGAAGGGGACGACAGAGGATGAGATGGTTGGATGGCATCACCGACTCAATGGACGTGAGTTTGAGTAAACTTCGGGAGTTGGTGATGGACAGAGAGGCCTGACGTGCTGCAGTCCATGGGGTGGCAGAGTCGGACACGACTGAGCAACTGAACTGAACCGAACCATTAGTGTATGGGAGTTCCAGCTGCTCCACACACTTCCTACCACTTTTTTGTTAGTTTTTTTTTTTTGGGAGTAGGGGTAAGTTTGGGCCATTCTATATGTGTGTAGTGGTATCTCATCATGGCTTTAATTTGCACTCCCCTGATGTCTCATGATATCTTAATTTACTTTCTGTTCATTCATTCATACTTTTATTAAGTGCTTCTATGTGCCAGTCACAGTGCTGAGATGTGGAGGCTAACACTTATTCCCTGCCCTCAATGAGTTAGAGTCCAAAAGAAGAGGCAGATGTGTTAACAGACATGATAAATAGTATGATTCATGCTAGAACAGGTTCTAAAAAAAGGGTAGAGGGAGTACAGAAGGGATAGAGGGGTATCAATCCCAAGGAGTCTTCTCTTAAGAGCCAAATTTCTTGTCTGATTCAGGTTTGTGACCACAGAGAGCAAATTCTTAAATTTCTAACCTTCAAGTGAGAGATACAGTTCAAATCAGTACCAGAGAAGTAGGTGAGACCGGCCAAGACTAACTGTGCCATGTCCGATCCCCAACTCTCTTCTACCACATGACAGCCATCTGACATGAAGAGAGGGAGGAGAGCCCTTGACCCAAGTGCGAGTCCCAGAAAAGTTCAACCCTACTTGCCTTTCTGGGTATGCCCTGGGCTGGGGGAGGGGGAGACTGATGGATGACATTCTGTGGCCTGAGTGAGGGATCAAAATAGTGAGGATTTTGAGAAATGACCCTGCAGATGCTTGGTAAAACTAAAATACCATTATTAAGATTAAACATGAATGAAAGAATAATGGAGTGAAACACTGGCTGCCATGACTCCTCAGCCATGAATTCTCAGGACCCCTCCTCTCCAGCTCCATTTCAAGAGGAGTTACATTTGCATTTGCAAGTGACGCAAAGCCCAAACCACAGACATCAGGAAGTGGGGAGCCATCAGCGTGAAGGACCAGACCGTGATATGAACCACATGCAGTTGGGAAAGTGGTTATTGCTTTAGGATATTCAGCCACACTTAGTAAAATGGATCCTTTTCTTCATGTTGGCACCACGCCTTTTTTGTCTTACCAAAAAAAAAAAGATTCTTGCAGAGACGGTGGTTCTAATTGTCCTCTGGACTGTGTTTAAAAATATCTATTAAAATGTCAAACTGAGGGATTTATTTACACATAATGTAAATTGCATGCAAGGAAGGACCTCAATTAGGGTATTACAGAAAGCAGTGACTGTACCACGCTAGTCAATGCAGCACTAATAAGAGTGTTCTGTGTCTTGCATGATAATCAAGGCCATTTACCAGGCTCAAGCTGATGTGTTCTACGACTGCAGAAACCAGCTGCCTTCCCAGCTGCCTGACCGTCTGAAATCTCCCAAGGTGCCAAGACAGAAGTGTGGGGTGCATGGAGAAGAATGCTGGCTTTCATGTTCTTTTCTGGGTTCTGTCCCTGAGCATGGGTGAGTTAGCACCTATTCTGTTGATTCATATTTGGTTGCTAGTTATCTGATACTATCAATGATCCAGTCTTTGGTAAGAAGGTAGATTTTAGGGATAAAACACAGATCCAATGTTCTAAAACATTACTATTAATTAATATTAATAAAAATAAATATTATAGGTCAGATCACTTTTCAATAGCTAAGAATTAAATCACCTATATTTATATGTCAGTGGTGTTAACTCACAAGGCAGATTGCCAACTAAAGTTCTCTTTGGAAAAGTGGCTCCCAAATCCATTTTTCTCAAGTGGTCAATAAGCTCAGGAAGCGAACAAAGATCAGATGAGTTTCTGCTTTTATTCTTATAGAAATAAAATGGTATCCCCTTAACCTGTCAGTGGTTTAAAGTATAAACACTATCTAATCAGCATGAAACATTAGTCCTCAGCTAGAAACTTAGACTGTCATGCATCTAGCATCATCTGTGACGTCCTAAGATTTAACCTGGTAGAGCTGGACAGTTCTTGTGGCCGATATCAGCAAAGATTTCTCACTTTCTTCTCATTCGTTAAAAAAAATGTGGGTGTAGGCAGGAAAACGTGAGGATGAGGGAAATAGTTAAATAAACTACGGTACAGGCATGTTATGGAAGACCATATAACTACTGGCAAAGAATGAGGTAGATTTTTCCGAACTGATTTTGGAACTGTCCAAGTTATATTGCTCAGTGAGTTCTTTTCAAAACAGTGTAAATAGTGGTGGTTTCACTTTTATATACACATAAACTGTATCATTATATCTAGAATACAAGTTGGAGGAACAGACACCCAACCACTTTACATGGCTATTCAAGGTAGGGAGTGGGAGCTCCTGAGGGCCTTTTGCTTTGGCATTATTTAATTTTTGAGTTCTGTGTCACCTTGTACTACTTTTAACTCAAAGCGGGGGAAAAACCTTTTTAACGAGTGGCAAGCCTTTGGTTTTTCTGAAATGTAAGGTCCGACGGGAGAAGAGAGAAGACAAGGAAACTAGAATGATTGCCATGACACTATTTAGCATTCACACAATTTTCAGAACTAAACTAACGTTAACTGTGATTGTGATGCATCCAAGCGTTGGCACCATAGGGATCACTTACGGAGAGCAGTGAGGAAGTGCCCCGGTGTCTCTGGGTAGGAAAGGAATCGATATTTACAGACTTTTCATCTTTAAAACTGGAACCACTTATAGGTTGATTTTGAATTCCCGGGCCAAGGCCAGTTACACCTCAAGTAGTAATAGCATGAGCACCGTTGCCGACAGGGATGCATACAGCAATGTCACACACACACACATACACACACATGCAAACAGACCTGGCTAGGATCTGCCTGCAGTACATAATCATGCCTCTAAGAAGAGAGAGTCAATTCAACTGGATTTCCACATTTGAGGGGGGTGGCCCAAGGGGATCCATCTGTAAGAGCTGGCCCACGCAACAGGCTGACCTTTCCTGCTAGCTTTCTCTATTTCCAAGCTCTGGTCCTACAATTTAGAATGTACAGAGCCGGTGGTAAACAGCAGCAGGAAGTTAGATTACGGCCCTGGTTCCTGAGTCTGGCTTGTGATCCTAACCACACTTTTGAAGAAGCAAGCTTCCTGATGGCTTTTGCAACACAGAAATTCATGGGCTTATTTTTCAGGGTGTATCTGCTGTGAGTGCTCCAAAGATGAAAAGAAAGAATGAGAGGACCTTTCCAGAAAGAGTTCCTGGTAAAAGCATGTAAGACTCATTCAAGCATGATGCTTCCCAAGCTTCACTGACTGAAATAAGTCCGAAGGCTTAAAAAAACCTGACAGCATAGTGTGTGTGTGTGTGTGTGTGTGTGTGTGTGTGTGTGTGAGAGAGAGAGAGAGAGAGAGAGAGAGAGATGTGAGTATGTGTCTGTTTCAAACAAAAGTCCTTTGGAATTTTCTTTTGTAGACAGACAATAATATAGTACTAGTAAAATGATAATGTAGGTCAGTTAAAATTTTATCAAAGATTTTCATAAAAATATACACCACAATAGCCTATAGGATAGTCAAATTTTGATCATATACAAATGAAGCTTATATCATAAATGCATATAAAGGCAGCTCATTACTCTGTAAATACACATTGAATATATTTCATATTTATTATCTTATAGCACATATAGGCACACATTAACTTTCATTCTCTATTTTACTTACATAAATATTTATTTAAATGGAACTGTATATGTTTAGAAACATATTAATACATAAACTCTTACATAAACTGATGTTCATGGACAAATAATAAATCAACTGTATTCATTTTGTGAACAGACATTGTCTTAGGAAACCGAAAAGCAAACAAAAATAAATATTGGGAATTACATTGGTCGGAAAATTGGACTAATAGAGTCTAAAGCCCATGCGAGGGCTAAGGTTCTAAGATCTTGTGCCTATACCAGATGAAGTCACAGGAAAACCTCTCCTGAGTATAGATCCATGGTAAGAAATGGAACACTCGATGAACATTGGGGTACACGCGTCTCTTTCAATTCTGGTTTCCTCGGTGTATATGCCCAGCAGTGGGATTGCTGGGTCACGCGTGTACCCCAATGTTCATCGCAGCACTGTTTACAATAGCCAGGACATGGAAGCAACCTAGATGTCCATCAGCAGACGAATGGATAAGGAAGCTGTGGTACATATACACAATGGAATATTACTCAGCCATTAAAAAAAATACATTTGAATCGGTTCTACTGAGATGGATGAAACTGGAGCCCATTATACAGAGCGAAGTAAGCCAGAAAGAAAAACAACAATACAGTATACTAATGCATATATATGGAATTTGAAAGATGGTAATGATAACCCTATATGCGAGACAGAATAAGGGACACAGATGCATGGAACAATTTTATGGACTCTGAGGGAGAAGGTGAGGGTGGGACGTTCTGGGAGAATAGCATTGAAACATGTATATTATCATATGTGAAACAGAACACCATTCCATGTTCGATGCATGAGACAAGGGCTCAGGGCCGGGGCAATGGGATGATCCAGAAGGATGGGAAGGGGAGGGCGGTGGGTGGGGGGTCCAGGAGGGGGAACACATGTAAACCCATGGCTGATTCATGTCAATGTATGGCAAAAACTATTGCAATGTTGTGAAGTGATTGGCCCCCAACTAAAATAAATAAATTTATAAAAAAAAAAAAAAAAAAAGAAATGGAACACTTTCAAAACTGAACATAACAAAACCAACTTGTAAACCAGTTTGTACTGACACAGGTGCCCAAAGCTTGGTAGAAAACTTGTAGCAAAGTGATACTTACTCCCTATATTAGCAAATCAATCTGCTTTCAAATTAGTTGTCCTTATAATACTATTTTTTTTCCTAAAAAAATATGAAAAACATACATACAACTTCATGGCCTCTATTCTATTTCAGATGAAGATTTCCTTTTGTTCTTTGCACATGGTGTCAGCAAAACTTTGCTCATGATCAACAAAAGCTCTCTCTTCCTTCCCAGCAGATTTTTAATGACAGAGCTCAAGGAACCCATTCTTAGAAGAAAGTTTTTCTCCCGGGTTGGGGATGAGGAAGGGGTTGTAATATTTCCCGTGTTATGACAACAGAGGTCAGCCCGAGTGTTCTCTGTTGCTGGTGCCAAAGGTCAGACTCATACATCTCCACTAAATGCTGGCCTCTCTACCTGCTCCTGTTTTTCTAGCCCTGTTTCTTGCCTTGTAGCCTCTCATTCAGAACAAATCATTTAACACTTGACAAGCGAAACAGCTGCTTAGCTCATGATTCACGCCCCAAATGGCCCTTAGAGTTTTGTCATGTATGTTGAAAAAATTCCCTTTGCATTGGCTAGAAAATACATGTGATCACAGTGACCTGGGACCTCAGAAAGAGGACATCACATCATGCTTCCAGGCACACTGGATGGAAACATGACTCTGGGAGAGGTCCACTCCATTAGCCCCATAGCCGGATACTGCTGGCTTGTATCCAGTTTAATCCCACCCCGAGAAGAGCCTACTGATCATCTCAAGTTCCTGATGTTCACGGTCATCAGATGTTCATGAAAGACCCCAGTCCGAGTGGAGACACTCAACCTTCCTTCCTTACAGCCTTCCAGACCAGGAATGTGGGTGCCAGTCTCTACTTCCCTTTATCCCTGTGTCTAGTCAATCACTGAGATATAGGATGCCATTTTCTCCCAAATCTGTCTCTTTCTTTCCATCTCTGCATCAGTCCAGGCCCTCATCCACTGCCTAGGTCACACTAACAGGGCTCATCCGCAGCTGACATGGGTCCATAGGGCCGTGTCCATTGCTGCAATACTGAAGCATGCCTGTCACAGTTACGCCCTGAGTCCTGAGCCATGGATCTCTTCATGGACCAGCGACAGAAAGGTCTGCCTGGCCCAGCAGGGGCTCAGGACCTGGCTCCAGTGCTTTGGCTTTCTTCTCCTCTGACCAGGCAATGCCCTGTTGTTAAATGATTTTAGTATCACCTCTCTTTTTTCTTCTATGAACATATATTAATTTTTTAAATTAGGTAGAGCTCATGTACAATATTATGTAAGTTTCAGGTGTACAACATAGTGATTCACAATCTTTAAAGGCTACATTGCATTTTTAGTTGTCATAAAATACTGTCTATATTCCCTCTGCTGCACAATATATCTGTGTAGCTTATTTATTTTATACACAGTGGTTTGTATCTCTTAAAACTCTACTGGTACCTTGCCCTTCCCCGCTTCCCTCTCTCCACTGGTAACCGCTAGTTTGTTCCCTCTGAATCTGCTTCTATTTTGTTATATTCACTAGTTTGTTTAATTTTTTAGATTCAACATATAAGTGATAGAATGTAGTATTTGCCTTTCTCTGCAAATGGGAAAATACTTTTTATGGCTTAGTAGTGTTTCATTGTGTATAGAATGTAGTATTTGCCTTTCTCTGCAAATGGGAAAATACTTTTTATGGCTTAGTAGTGTTTCATTGTATACATATACTACATCTTCTGTATCAATTCATATGTTGATGAACACTTAAGTTGCTTCTATATCTTGTCTATTGCAAATAATGCTACTATGTACATGGGGGGGGTGCATGTATCTTTTCAAAATAATTGTTTTCATTTTTGTTTTCTTCAGATATATACCAGGGACTCTAATTGCTGGGTCATATGGTGTTTCCATTTTCAGGTTTTTTTGGAAATTGCCACACTGTTTTCCACAGTGGCTGCACCAATTTACATTCCCATCAGCAGTGTACACTTGTCTCTGCTCTCTCATCAGCATTTGTTATTTGAATACCACCTCTCTTTAACAGAGCTTTCAATCAGCTTCCAAACTGCCTAGTCTAGTCTAACTTCCATATATCTTCAAAAGACCTTTCCGTGAGAAAAACTGAATCACAAATTCACTTACAGCTTAAAACCTTTCAGTGGTCCTCCACTGGTCCTTCAGTGGTTCTCCATAAGCCTAGATTCTTTAGTGTGGCCACAGCGCCCTCCAAGACTGGGTTCCTGCCCACCTCTCCCTCCTCATTCCTCAGAAATCCCCCTTCCATCCTTGCTACCTGCTGTGCAACATCTTTGAATCTTAACCCCTTCCCATTCTTGTCAATTTGGAGAACTCTTAAACTTCAGTCTTCTATTAATCAGGTAGAGAGGATCATCCTTTGTAAATTCTTATAGACACATTAAAAAGTATTCACTTCCCCCACTGAGCTATCCTGGGATCCTGTGAAGTCCCATGGTGCCCGACACAGAGAAAAGTCACAGTAGAGAGTGGTCATTTGTTTGTAAGTCTGTTCCTGGAAGGCAGGGATCATGTCTTATTCATCTTTTGTACAAAATGTGGCAAAGAATCGTCACTCGACAAATGCTTCTTTAATTAATTTATAAAGAGCCTGGTCTTTGATTCCTTTAAGATTAGAAGTTTGCCTAATACTGTCAAAAGTGACTTTTTGGAAACATAGTGCTATATTGCCTAATTTCCAAATATGTGGAGTTTTGTTCTCCTGTTTCCAGCTTAATTTGATTAAGCTAGAACGTTATTTGATTTCTAGCTTAATTTCCTTGTGGAAGGAGATCATGCTTGGTAGTTTTTTGAAATTGCTTTACAGTAGTGTGTGTGGTCCATTTTCATTTTTCTAGCTTTATTGAGCTATAGGTAGACAGTTAAAAAATGTATATATTTAAGGTATATAACATGCATATATTTAAGGCTTACAACGTGACAATTTGATATATGTACAGCTTGTGAAATGATTACCATAATCAAGTTAATACACATTTACTCACATTTAAGATCTACCCGGCACATTTCAAGTACACAATACAGAATCATTATCTCTTGTCAGTACGGCACACACAGAACTACGGTCACATTAGATCCTCAGAACTTATTCATATTATAACTGAAAGTTTGTACACTTTGCCAGTGTCTCTTCATTTCCCCCAGTCTCTAATGTTACATCCTGACAATAGCTAGATGGAAAGGGGGCTTCCCCCTAGGGCAATGTATATATTTTATTTTGGACAAACATAACAATTCCCCCACACAAACTGGACTTCCTTTGGAAAAAGAAAACTCGCAAGAGTTAATATACTAATATGTAACTCAGGCACTTCTTATGTGTTTAAAGCATGTTTTATACAGATTGTTTGAAGATAAAACACAGCAACTGAAATCAGTTCAATTGTTGGCAGAAACCCAATTTATTCTTGCCCATTCCTGATTTATGACCCTGCAGGAGACATATAAATGCTATTTCTCCTCATCTGCTCCCCCCTTCTCCTTCCCCTTTGTTTCAAAATGTCAGGCATCCACCCAGAGTTACATTTCACCCTTGCTCTCTGCAAAGGATGACTGCTTGGGTCATTAATCTTGGCCCAGAAAGAAGTTCCTCGCTGCTACCGACTGGGGAAATGATGGGTCCTGGTGCATCCCAGGGAAC
Source organism: Giraffa tippelskirchi (assembly GCF_054371585.1). NCBI lineage: Eukaryota > Metazoa > Chordata > Mammalia > Artiodactyla > Giraffidae > Giraffa > Giraffa tippelskirchi. The sequence continues at coordinate 74,344,865 of NC_137281.1, read as the reverse complement.
GGTTTTCCAGGGCTATGGCACCACAAAAATCAAACCCAGAGTGACTGAGTCTGGGATGAGCGCAGCAGTTTTTCATTCAATGTCACCTTCTCTGTTGTTAGGAGAAACGATGTAATAACTCGGGGCACTCAAGGTGACAGAGCATTAGAGCACAAGCAGACCACTGCCCCAGCAGAGTGGCCGTCACACCAGCTCCGACCGGAACGCCAGTACCAGCACCTACAGATTCCCACGTGGGCTCCCCTTCTCCGCATGCCACACCCGTTCTCCTTGTGGGAAAGGATGGGAAGCTTTGAGGATCAACTGAAGCCTCCTAGGGGACACAGATGAAGTGCATTCAAGGCTGTAGGAGATTCCGGGATATTTACAGCACACTTGCCATGTGCTGGGTGCCTCACACACATCATCTTGTTTAATACATTGATGATCTTGCTTTCCTGGCCACCCCCACTCCTATCCCCACTGCAGGGCAGCCAGATAAAATCAGGTCACCAGTCAAATCTGACCGAAAATTTTTTAGTATAAACATATCACATGCAACATTTGGGACATACTTATACGAAAAATTATTTGCCTTTTCAAATAATTTCAAAATTATTTGATATTTACTTTTTAAAAATTCAAGTACAGTTGATTTGCAGTGTTGTGTTGGTTTCAGGTATACAACACAGTGATTCAGTTAGACATAAATATGTATCTCTTCTTTTCAGATTCTTTTCCCTTATAGGTTATTATAAAATATGAGTATAGTTCCCTGTAGGTCCTTGTTGATCATCTAGTTTATATATATTCTCGTAGTGTGTATATGTGAATCTAACCTAATTTATCTATATATATTATAGGAGTGTGTATATGTTAATCTAGCCTCCTAATTTATCCCTCCTTCACCTCTTACTGCTTTGGTAAGCCTAAGTTCATTTTCTATGTCAATGGGTTTATGAAAATCACATTAACTAGGTACCCGAGTTGCACTGTTATTTACTAAATCTGGTAATCATACCTCAGGAGACATTTGGCAATGCCTGGAGATGGTCTTGAATACCATGAGCTTGGAGAAGGAGGGGTACTACTGGCATCTAGTGGGTGGAGGCCAAAGATGCTGTTAGTATCTTATACAATGCACAGGACAGCTCCTCCACCCCCAGGGAGTTACCCAGCACAAATGTCAATAGTGCCTACGATAAGAGCTGTAGTCTCTGTGCCCATCTGTGGTACAAATACCCAAAATTAATGTAGAGAGAATAAGGATATTATAAAGCTGGTTTTCAAACAGAGGTTTGAAAACTGACTTCAGAAGACTTTAGATCTCATTCTTGTATGAATGCACTTTGTTTTTACATGAGTTTTTGTTATTAAGTTATAAGCTTTCTTTTTTTTTTTTTTGCTATGAAATTGATCTACAGGGGTTGTCATTTTTTTCTCCTCACCTACTTTTAAACACACGCTAAAGAACAAGTAAAGGTGGCACACTGTGAGAACAAAAGAGAGTTTTGTTCCCTTGGGGTCTTGGTAGAGGGCAGCATTATCCATCAAACACTTTCTGATAATACCTGCAGCTTATAAATGCCTATTACCACAAAAACGTAATAACCATCTTTCTTCCATGGGGCCTCCTGGCAGACTAGTGGTAAAGAATCTGCCTGCCAATGCAGGAGATGCAGGTTTGATCCCTGGATCAGGAAGATCCCCTGGAGAAGGAAATGGCAACCCACTCCAGTATTCTTGCCTGGAGAATCCCATGGACAGGGGAGACTGGTGGGCTACAGTCCATGGGGTCACAAAGAGTCAGACATGACTGAGCGACTAACATACACACACACACACACACACACACACCCTGTGATCCAGAAATCCTACACCTGGGTATTTATCCAAGAGAGATGACAATCTAAGCAGAGCTGAAGCTGCTCAGAAGACTTGTATAGGGCTTCCCTGGTGGCTCGGCAGTGAAGAATCCACGTGCCGATGTAGGAGACACAGATTCGGTTCCTCATCCAGGAGGATCCCACATGCCACGAAGCAACTAAGCCCGTGTGCCACAACCACTGAACCTGGGCTCTAGAGCCAGGAAGCTACACCTGCTGAAGCCCGGGTGCCCTAGAACCTGTGATCTGTAACAAGAGGAGCCACTGCAACGAGAAACCCACTCTCTGCAACCAGAGAAAAGCTCATGCAGCAACAAAGACTCAGCACAGCCAAAAATAAATACATAAAATTATTAAAAAATGACTTGTATAAAAATGGTCAGAAAACAGCCTCTAGGAAAATTAAAATTAACCCCTCTCTTCCCCACTTGCCCAACCCAAAGCCCCACATAAAACTGGAGGCAACTCAAACGTTCATGAATAAAACAGTGGAAGAACACATCATGTGAATCTATACAATGGGGTACTATTTTACAATAAAAAGGAATGAACTACTGATACATATAACAGTGTGAATTTTTAAGTGAACTTTCAGAACATTATACTGAATCAAAGAAGCCAGAAAGTTCCCTACTTTATTTATATGAAATTCAGCAACAGGCAGAACTAATCTTTGGCTATAGAAATCTGAACAGTGGTTGACACTGCGATGGGGAGTAGAGGGACTGACTGAAAATGGATGTGTTTATCTAGATTTGGGTGGTGGTTACACACGGAGCTATATGCTGTGTTGCTGTGCTCAGTCGCTCAGTCATGTATGACTCTGCGACCCCATGGACTGTAGCCCACCAGGTTCCTCTGTCCATGGGATTGTCCAGGCAAGAATACTGGACCGGGTTGCCATTTCCAACTCCAGGGGATCTTCCCCACCCAGGGATCGAACCCAAATCTCTTATGTCTCCTGCATTGGCACGTGGATTCTTTAGCACTGTACACCTGCGATGTACACAAATGTCAAAATCCATAGAATGGGACGCTTAAGAAGAATATTTTTGTATGTAAATTATAACCTCAATTTAACAAAGAGTGGTCAGATGACAACAGCAGCAAGATTGCATTATCAGTAATGTACCAAAGCTCCTGGCATAGGACCAGATACTTTATAAATTAATCTGATTTGGAAGCATTCAAATTAGCATTATGTCAACTGGCTGCGTCCGAAGAGGCAACATTCCTTTTGCTATTCCCAGCAGAGGTGACCGACGGCCAGGCAGGGCTCATGTTCTGTGCTGAAGCTCCTTTCGTGCTTTTGGTCAAGCTCTCCTGGACACAGTTAACTCCTGCAAAGGAAATTCTAACCCCGGGGGCTGAGGAAGCTCGGGTCATTCCTCCATGGCAAAGGGACACTTCCTGAGGCTGCTGCCCTTCTGACAGTGACCACAATGCCTGGAATGGTCTCTGGCAGCCCACTAGATGAATCAAATGCCAGCTACAGCTTTGTTAATGAATCACTACACAGTCCAGAGTTACTGCTTCTTAGAAGTCAGACCACAGAAGGGACAGTTCTGATTTTGGTGACCTCAATGAGGACTTCACCTTGTACCATATCCCTCACAAATGCCTTACACACACACACACACACACACACACACACACACACACACACACACACACACACACACACAAAGCAAAGAGCATATTTCGCCCCAGAGGCAAGAATAACTGTAAAATTATTGAATAAAATTATATGTTAATTAATAAGATCAATAAATAAGTAGAGACCAAGAGATTTCTTTGGTTAACTCAGGGACTCCCAAAGCCTGGTGCCTATGGGACATCTGTGGAGGTTTCTAAACACCACGGATGTCTGGAGCTCGGTGCACTGTGAAGTCTGACAACCGGCCTGGATAACAAAGTGGAGGTGTGCTTTGAGGTAGATTAAGGGAGATTACAAATGGTTTTCAGAAGTCAGGCAGTCATTTTCATTTGGCATGAGGCAGGTTGAAGAAGGTCAAGTACAATTTTAGAGACTGACAAGCTTAGTACCAAGGAAAGGCTTGCTGGTCAAGTCTGTTTTATAAATGCCTTTGCCTTCTGAGGGCACAGCGAAGATGTGAACTGGCCAGTGTTGGTTAGTTTTATGAAGGTCTTGAAAAGATCAACACAGTGACATGTTTAAAGCGGGGCAAGGGGAGGGGCAGATTAAAAAAAGATTCAAGAGTGGGCAGGATTCTGGCCGGAAAATGAGTTTCTATGGAAACTGCTCTCCTTCTATTCGAATCTAGTTTGAACAGAGGCAAACCAAAGAGAATTTAAAAGAATACTTCTTGGGTTCTCTGATAGACTGACTTTATAAAGGTGACAAAGGAAGGAAAAGTTTCTGATGTTAAATCAGGACAGACATAAATCTCAGAGCTAAAATGCATCTCTTATCCATTCTAGGGTGTTCTAAGAAACCTTTGACTAGACGGAACTATAAACAAAGATATGGTTTTTCCAGTAGTCATGTATGGATGTGAGTTGGATCACACAGAAGGCAAAGCACTAAAGAATTGATGCTTTTGAATTGTGATGCTGGAGAAGACTTTTTAGAGTTTCTTAGACAGCAAGGAGATCAAACCAGTCAATCCTAAAGGAAGTCAGTTCTGAATACTCAATGACTGAATGCTGAAATGCTGGGCTGGATGAAGCACAAGCTGGAATCAAGACTGCCGGGAGAAATATCAATAACCTCAGATATGCAGATGACACCATGCTTACGGCAGAAAGCGAAGAAGAACTAAAGAGCCTCTTGATGAAAGTGAAAGAGGGGAGTGAAAAAGTTGGCTTAAAACTCAACACTCAGAAAACTAAGATCATGGCATCCGGTCCCATCACTTCATGGGAAATAGATGGGGAAACAGTGGAAACAGTGACTTTGTTTACCTGGGCTCCAAAATCACTGCAGATAGTGACTGTAGCCATGAAATTAAAAGACACTTGTTCCTTGGAAGAAAAGCTATGACCAACCTAGATGGCATATTAGAAAGCAGAGACATTACTTTGCCAACAAAGGTTTGTGTAGTCAAGGCTATGGTTTTTCCAGTGGTCATGTATGGGTGTGAGAGTTGGACTGTAAAGAAAGCTGAGCACCAAAGAATTGATGCTCTTGAACTGTGGTGTTGGAGAAGACTCTTGAGAGTACCTTGGACTGGCAGGAGATCCAACCAGTCCATCTTAAAGGAGATCAGTCCTGGGTGTTCATTGGAAGGACTGATGTTGAAGCTGAAACTCCAATATTTTGGGTACCTGATGCGAAGAACTAACTCATTGGAAAAGACCCTGATGCTGGGAAGGATTGGAGGCGGGAGGAGAAGGGGATCACAGAGGATGAGATGGTTGGATGGCATCACTGACTCGATGGACATGAGTTTGAGTAACCTCCAGGAGTTGGTGATGGACAGGGAAGCCTGGCATGCTGCAGTCCATGGGGTGGCAAAGAGTTGGACAAGACTGAGTGACTGAACTGAAGTGAACTGATTCTGAAGCTCCAATACTTTGGACACCTGATGCGAAGCACTGACTCACTGGAAAAGACCCTGATGCTGGGAAAGACTGAAGGCAGGAGGAAAAGGGGATGACAGAGAACAAGATGGTTGGATGGCATTACCGATTCAATGGACTTGAGTTTGAGAAAACTCTGGAAGATAGTGAAAAACAGAGGAGCCTGGTGTGCTGCAGTTCATGGGGTTGCAAAGAGTCAGACATGACTAAACAACAGCAAAAAAAAATCCCCCAAAAAACAAAATGGTGGACTGTGATTAACCCTAACCAACACTGGGGGGCACCCTGGGTTCACAGGATGCAGAGATGTGGTGAGATGAGGTGCTCTTAAAAGCCTTTTTCCTGCTGATTTTCACCTGCAAGTTTGAGTGGAAACTGTTATCAGACACATTCCTGTCCTAAAAGCTAAGGCCACGAAAGCTGTTGTGCCTTTTCTTTCCTGCAGGGTTCTCCTTCATGTGCATTCTAAGTCAACTGCTGCATTCTTAAATTTGACCTGGCAAGATATCTATCTGGTGGGATAAATACATAGATTAGAAAGGTAGCGTGCCCTCCAGCTCCGAGGGCCAAAGACCTGGCCAGGGGCGGTAGAAGCACAAAGCAGCCTCAGTGAGGGTTAGAATAGGAGATGGAGCCCTTCAGGGCTGGAGATGAGTATTGTTTAAAGTGGCCCTTGCCCACTATTTCATAAAAGTGAAGTGAAGTGAGTCGCTTAGTCGTGTCTGACTCTTTGCAACCCCATGGACTATACAGTCTATGGAATTCTCCAGGCCAGAGTACTGGAGTGGGTAGCCTTTCCCTTCTCCAGGGGATCTTCTGAACCCAGGGATCAAACCCAGGTCTCCCGCATTGCGGGTAGATACTTTACCAGCTGAGCTACAAGGGAAGCCCAAGAATACTGGAGTGGGTAGCCTATCCCTCTCCAGCAGATCTTCCCGGCCCAGAAATCGAACCGGAGTCTCCTGCATTGCAGGTAGATTCTTTACCAATTGAGCTATCAGGGAAGCTGGATTTCATAAAAGATCCAGCGTATATTCTGCACCCTCACCTCTTCGTTAGGTTCCGAGTTTTTAAAAAGGGATCAGGAAAAACCTGAGAGTGGACTTGGTATCTGTTAGGAGCTGAAGTGAGCCAACCCCTCCTCTGTTGGCCCAGGGCTCAGCAGACCCCCAGGGATGAGCTGGGGTGAAGGTGCTAATGAATTTCACTGGGCGAGGGGGTTTGGTTTTAATGGGCACAGCATGGTGCTGTCAATGGAAAGGTTATTTGAAACCAATCCACAATCTTGGATGTAGATAGACAGAGTTCAATAGAGCAAAGGAATGCCTCCTTAGACACAGACCCAAGCTGGGACAGTGGGGCCTGAGGGCAACTCTGGAGTCACAGTAAAGAAGGAAGTGTGAGTCTGTGAGGACTCATGTGAGAAAAGAACTCTAAAATATGGGCCAATAGAGACACAGAGAACAAATATATGGATAGCAAGAGGGGAAAGGGCAGGGAGAGGAACTAGGAGACTGGGATCGACACACACACACTAGTGATACTATGTGTAAAACAGGTAACTAATGAGAACCTACTGTATCGCACAGGGAACTCTAGTTAATGCACTACAGTGACCTGAATGGGAAGGAAGTTCAAAAGGAAGGGGATGTATGTATAAGTATGGTTGATTCACTTTGCTCTACAGCAGAAACTAACACATTATAAAGCAACTATACTCCAACAAAAATTAATTTAAAAATAATAAATGCAAAAAGTAAAACTGAAGTCAGGGCTGAGGGAAAGAAACAACATGGACAGGCTGGGGCAGACGACAGGGTTGGCACATAGGACAAACGGACCACCTGAGAAGATGTTCTTAAGACCCACTGGTCTGGTATCCAAATCACTTGATATAATAATCATAACCAAAGAACAGCAAAATACACTCATGAATCTTTGCCTGGGAAAACAGAGACTAAACAGAAAAGACTGAGCTAGAAACATTTCTTAAGAGTTAAAGCTTCAGTCAGTTTAGTTGCTTAGTCACGTCTGATTCTTTGCCACCCCATGGACTGCAGTACGCCAGGCCTCCCTGTCCATCACCAACACCTGGAGCTTACTCAAACTCATGTCCATTGAGTCAGTGATGCCATCCAACCATCTTATCCTCTGTCGTCCCCTTCTCCTCTTGCCTTCAGTCTTTCCCAGCATCAGGGTCTTTTCAAATGAGTCAGCAATTCGCATCAGGTGCCCAAAGTATTGGAGTTTCAGCTTCAGCATCAGTACTACCAATGACTATTCAGGACCGATTTCCTTTAAGATTGATTTGATCTCTTGCCATCCAATGGACTCTCAAGAGTCTTCTCCAACACCACAGTTCAAAAGCATCAATTCTTTGGCACTCAGCTTTCTTTATAGTCCAACTCTCACATCCATACAGGACTGACTACTGGAAAAACCATAGCTTTGATTAGATGGACCTTTGTTGGCAAAGTAATGTCTCTACTTTTTACTATACTGTCTAGGTTGGTCAAAGCTTTTCTTCCAAGGAACAAACATCTTTTAATTTCATGGCTGAAGTCACCATCTGCAGTGATTTATAGCCCCTCAAAATAAAGTCTCTCACTGTTTCCATGGTTTCCCCATCTATTTGCCATGAAGTGATGGGACCAGATGCCATGATCTTAGTTTTCTGAATGTTGAGTTTTAAGCCAACTTTTTCACTCTTCACTCTCCTCTTTCACTTTCATCAAGAGGCTCTTTAGTTCTTCTTCACTTTCTGCCATAAGGGTGCTGTCATCTGCATATCTCAGGTTATTGATATTTCTCCCGGCAATTTTGATTCCAGCTTGTGCTTCATCCAGCCTGGCATTTCACATGATGTACTCTGCATATAAGTTAAATAAGCAGGGTGACAATATACAGCCTTGATGTACTCCTTTCCTGATTTGGAACCAGTCTGTTTTTCCATGTCCAGTTTTAACTGTTGCTTCTTGAACTGCATACAGATTTCTCAGAAGGTAGGTAAGGTGATCTGGCATTCCCTCTCTTTAAGAATTTTCCACAGTTTCCACACAGTCAAAGGCTATGGAGTAGTCAATAAAGCAAAAGTAGACGTGTTTCTGGAGTGCTCTTGCTTTTTTGATGATCCAGCAGATGCTGGCAATTTGATCTCTGGTTCCTCTGCCTTTTCTAAAACCAGCTTGAACATCTGCAAGTTCATGGTTCGTGTACTGTTGGAGCCTGGCTTGGAGACTTTTGAGCATTAATTGCTACCTTGTAAGATGAGTACAACTGTGCAGTAGTTTGAGCATTCTTTGGCATTGCCTTTCTTTGGAATTGGAATGAAAACTGACCTTTTCCAGTCCTGTGGCCAATGCTGAGTTTTCCAAATTTGCTAGCGTATCAAGTGCAGCACTTTCACAGCGTCATCTTTCAGGATTTGAAATAGCTCAACTGGAATTCCATCACCTCCACTAGCTTTGTTCATAGTGATGCTTCCTAAGGCCCACTTGACTTCACATTCCAGGATGTCTGGCTGTAGGTGAGTGATCACATCATCGTGATTATCTGGGTCATGAAGATCTTTTTTGTATAGCTCTTCTGTGTATTCTTGCCACCTCTTCTTAATATCTTCTGCTTCTGTTAGGTCCATACCATTTCTGTCCTTTATTGTGCCCATCTTTGTGTGATATGTTCCCTTGGTATCTCTAATTTTCTTGAAGAGATCTCTAGTCCTTCCCATTTTATTGCTTTCCTCTACTTCTTTACATTGATCACTAAGGAAGGCTTTCTTATCTCTCCTTGCTATTCTTTGGAACTCTGCATTCAGATGGGAATATCTTTCCTTTTCTCCTTTTCCTTTAGCTTCTCTTCTCTTCTCAGCTATTTGTAAGGCCTCCTCAGTCAACCATTTTGCCTTTTTGCATTTCTTTTTCTTGGGGATGGTCTTGATCCCTGCCTCCTGTACAATGTCACGAACCTCCGTCCATAGTTCTTCAGGCACTCTGTCTATCAGATCTAATCCCGTGAATCTATTTGTCACTTCCACTGTATAATCATAAGGGATTTGATTTAGGTCATACCTGAATGGTCTAGTGATTTTCCCTACTTTCTTCAATTTAAGCCTGAATTTGTCAATAAGGAGTTCATGATCTGAGTCACAGTCAGCTCTTGGTCTTGTTTTTGCTGACTATATAGAGTTTGTCCATCTTTGGCTGCAAAGAATATAATCAATCTGATTTTGGTATTGACCATTTGGTGATGTCCATTTGTAGAGTCTTCTCTTGTGTTGTTTGAAGATGGTATTTGCTATGACCAGTGTGGTCTCTTGGCAAAACTCTGTTAACCTTTGCCCTGCCTCATTTTGTATGCCAAGGCCAAATTTGCCTGTTATTTCAGGGATCTCTTGTCTTCCTACTTTTGCATTCTAGTCTCCTATAATAAAAAGGACGTCTTTTGGGGGTGTTAGTTCTAGAAGGTCTTCAGAGAACTGTTCAGCTTCTTCAGGGTTATAGACTTGGATTACTAGAGTTATAGTATTATGGTTCTGATCATTCCCAGCAGGAGAAAGGCTTTCTGGTATCTGAAAAAAAATCTTCGGTCACCTTGCTATATTAGAAATTAGTAACCAGAACCATAGACCTTAAAAGTAGCCTTGAATGATAATAAGAGTGATTATTAGTATTATACTGCATCTCTTTTTCCTCTTTCCACGGGCTAGGGAAAAGCTGGAAATCTTTGTTTAGCAGAGAAATTTCTGACAGTGAATATTACAAATTGTAGACAAAATCCAATGGGCAGGGGGAGGGGATGCTTACAAAGTAAGTAAAAATCTACCTTGAGAGTCTCATTTGTCTGGTATGATCTTGAACAGGGTAGATTTGATTCAAAAGGATACTTCTGATCATTTTTCTTTATCGTCAAAGAGCATTTACTGTTATTTCCTGGTTACAAAAACATTTGCTTAAGTTGCAAATGCAAGCAATTCACAATGCAATGTAAAAGAAAGCACATCACCCCAAGTCTCATTACCCAGAGATAAACATAATTAACATTTTGGATTTAAGTAGAAGCTTCACTCACTAAGGGTTTTGAACTATGAATCTTGGTTTACAACATGTTGGGGACTATGTGTGTATTTCACACAATATTCGGCCACATCTGCATCAGTCATGGCCCCTGTTAAAAAGGAGACAACAGGACTAAAATGGAGTCACTTGTGCTAAGCCCATGTTACCAAACCAAACTATCTAACCTAATAGCAGTTTCAACCTTCTCCAGGAATATAATCTAAACCGGTCAGCCTGGAATTTCCTGGTCAGCACTAGTGAGGTAAGGCCTAAAGACCCCTTCCATCTCCCAGAGGGTGACCTAAGCCTGAAACGATCCACTCTTTGCTGGAAATTTCCCTTTTCTGCCCTCTTTCTGTTTATAAAAACCTTCCCTATTTTGCAGCCTGGTGGAGTTCCTTCCTATGGACTTGATGGGGTGCTGCTCAACTTACGAATCTTTTAAAAAAGGCAATTAGATCTTCAAGTTCACTTGGTCGAATTTTTGTCATTTAAGTTAAATCCTACGTACTGGAAAATTTCCATAGAAAACAGGTAGTTCATAAGGGCTGGGAGAGTGAGATCATTGTAAGGCTAAATACAGAGGTTGGAGTAATGCCTATGTTAATATCGTGCTCCAACTGGGTTTTCAGAACTTGCTTACACCAAATCTCTCAGGCATAAAAGAGAAAGGGTTGCCGTATTAATGCTATTATTCTGCCACACTGGCTGGCGAGAATTGTAGATGCGTAACGTTTCCACTTCCTGCCATGTCCGATGAAGAAAGCAATTCAGATTAAACAACAACAACAACCAACCAATGGGAATAGTCTGCAGAAGATTTTCATCTTACACTGGAAGGTTAAGTTATTTTTCCCCTTATAATATGTGGGGCTGTTTCTAAACTCAGTTATGCCTGTGCGTGTGGGCTCAGTCGCTCAGTCATGTCTGACTCTTTGCAACCCCAGGACCGAAGCCTGCCAGGCTCCTCTGACCAGGATTCTCCAGGCAAGAATACTGGAGTGGGTTGCCTTGTTCCTCTGGGGGATCTTCCTGACCCAGGGATCTAACCTGCGTCTCTAAAGTCTCCTGCATTGGCAGGCAGGTTCTTTACCACTAGCGCCACCTGGGAAGCCCCAAATTATACCTGTAGGTAAAGCTTAAAGATTTCAACTTGGTGATTAAGGATCCTGATATCAATTCCAATGGAGGGAAGGGTGTTTCCTCACGCATCCACATATATTTAATTCTCAGATACCATCTGTGTGCTTTACAATTTAATTCAATTCTGAATCTATCTGCTTGGAGAGAGCATCAGATTCCACAGGTTAAGGGTTCAGCCCCACTAGACTGCCCTCCACCCCCCACCCCCAACCTCAGAGGCCAAACTCAAGCCCAAGTTGTTGTCCTCCCTATCTGACCAATTAGCTAAAGATTGGAGGACCCCCCTCCTTGGGTTCGAATAATTTAGAGTGGCTCTCAGAAGTCAGGAGAATATTCTATTCACCAGCTTGCCAGTTGACCATAAAAGACAGAACTCAGGAGCTATTAGGCAGAAGAGATGCATAGGGCAGGGTGTGGGGAGGGGAAGGGCTCAGTTTCCACACTCTCTCCCAGCCCGCCACTCTCCCAAAATCTCCATGTGTTCACCAACCCAAAGCTCCCCAAACCCTAACTTTCTTGAGTTTTTAATGGAAACTATTACGTAAGCATGATTAAGTCATTGGCCATTAGTGATAGAACGCAATCGCAAGCCCCCTTCTCTCCCCTAGAGGACAGAAATTTCCAATCACAAGTTGGCTTTACCCATCCTTAGATGCTGTCCAGTCACCTCACAAATACAACAAAAGACAGCTTTATCACTCTCTTAAGAAATATCAAGGGTTTTAAGAACTTGGGGCCTGGAACAGGGTTAGAGGCCAAATATATATATATTTCTCATTCTAAATCACAATATCACAGTGATAGTAACTAGCATTCATTTCACAAAGATAAAATCCTCATGGTTAGAAGAGTAAGGTTTTGGGTGGCTGAAAGGAGATGTGGTGGGGAAAGGACGAAACAGTCCTAGAGATATACAACTCTGCGTGTGGATGCCTGCCATTCACTCCCTCCCAGGGAATCCGAGATAAATGTGCAACTGAACTCTATGCTCATCGAATCTCCCATATTTCTAAATTGATATTTACATTTTCACCATAGCTCCGCATATATCTAATGCCAAGGGTAAATTTTCTGGCATACTGTAAATAACAGCAATGTGAAATAAAACCATGATATCATTCCTACAATCGAAGCCAATGGAATCTAAATACCACAACAATTTGGAGCCGTCAACAGTTGCTTAATAACCACAAGGACAAACTCTGGATTGAAAGGAAAATTTACATGATCTCCTTTTCTCCTTGAACTTGAAATTCCATTCCACTTTTCCCACGGGATTCCAACCTAATGTAAGTACATTGTTATGCATGAATCATGTGGTTATGATTTTATTGATCAGTCTATTGATATACATATACTTCTCTGCAACAAAGACATGTTCTAAATTGAAAATGTCAAATAGCATTGTGTGTTTGCAACTCTCTAAGTGATCAAAAATATCACATTGACTTAGCTATTGTTACAATTATTACACATTTGATCAATATAACAAAATGAACCAGTTTGTAAATTTCTGACAGCTTTTAAACTGAAAAACAAAGTTTTACTGGAAGCATACCTTTTACTAACATGAAATGGAAGGTTTTTCCCCTCCAAACTGGTTCATGTATCCCTGGATGAAAATTATGGCTAAAATGAGACTGTGCTGTGTGCTTAGTCACTCAGTTATGTCCGGCTCTTTGCGACCCCATGAAGTGTAGCAGGTTCCTCTGTCCACGGGATTCTCCAGGCAAGGATACTGGAGTGTGTTGCCATGCCTTCCTCCAGGGTATTCTCCCAACCCAGGGACTGAACCTAGGTCTCTCGCATTGCAAGCAGATCATTTACCATCTGGGCTACCAGGGAAGCCCAGTCTATCATTAATTTTTTTTCATATAAATAAGTAAATGTGAATGGAGAGAGTTTTACTTACAGCTCCATCGTTCAATTCTGTGAATTCTGAGCTTTCTTATCTATCATCAGACATTGTTAATGATCTACTAGCTTACTTGGTTAGAGTCTTCAATTTTGTTAAAAGCAAAAAATTAAAACAATCTGACTGCAAAAAAAAATGTATTATGTACTCATTAGAGTCACTTTCTCACCTTACACTAAGAGATTACCCGCTGAAGATGCTAGCAAGTACTACTCATCTCTTGTAGAGCAGGAGAAGGGTGTGTTCTTGGGTAGATCAATTTAGGGAAAGGTTGCTTATGGAAGTAGAGCTTCTGAAAACTATCAGCATAACTCCACCTTGGAGAGCGAGTTTACATACCCTAGCAAAAGACCAAAAGGCTCTGGAGTTAGCCTGGAAACAGTCCTAATTCTACTACCTCAGTGACCTGAAGCAAGGCACACACACCTCCTGAACCTCAGTTTTCTCTAATGCTAAAAAACCCAAAACTAAAACAACCCCCCACCCCCCAACAACCTTCAGGATATCTGGAAGCTTGAATGAGGTAATAGAAGTAAAAAAGCTTTGAAAATTGTAAAATTTCAAGTCAGTGTTAGATACTGTGGTTTTCATTACTATTTTTGATACCAATGGTCCAAGGGTAACAACCAAGACCAGGACTCAAGTCCACAAGTGATGCCAATCCCTGGAATCCTTGTTAATAAATTCAAAACATTAGTCTCCTGAACCTCCAATGATAAAATAACGAACACATACAAGGCTAGTTCAACCACTGGGTAGTGTTGGTTCTCAAGTGTGGTCTCTGAACCACCGGCCTGGACACCACCCGAGAACTTGATCGGGGCACATTCTCTGGCTCCACTCAGATCGACAGAATCAGAATCTCTGGGAGTGGGACTCCGCACCCTGCATTTTAACAAGCCCTTCAAGTGACTCTGTTACATGCCACAGTCTGAGGACAGTGCTGTTCAGGATGCTTTCAGTATGCGAACCGGACTCGATTTCCCCAGAATAACGGCTGGTGGAAGAACACAGGAGGAAGCACTGAATGAGAATTAGTTCTGTATCGACATTCCAGCGAACTCCCCCAGAGGTGGCAAGTGCTCTTTCAGTTTACAGATGGTGCATACACAGCAATAGGTCTGCAGTTGGTCGGGGTAAACAAGAGGATGCATGGAAGGGGCTGTAGGGTCCACTCAGTTGTTCTCAGAGTGTAACCTGAGAGCTCCTATGATACACGGGCTAATGACTGCTCCTCTTATGGGCAAGAACAAGAAATCCTTTTCGCTTTTGCTGTTTTTTCCAAGTGGACACATAGCTCCTTTCCCCCAGTACAATCTATTGAATGCATTTAGAAAGCAAGTGGAAAGGAGTGGTTCAGAAATACTAGATGTCAACGGGGTCTTGATGCTGTTTCCATAGGACGCCAAAGGAAATAAAGTAAAACAGCAGCCACAGCACTAAGTCAGTGAATCTAAGCAGCAAGGTTTCGATTACAGCTTCTCTGACAGGATGACTTTAATGTAGTCTTTTAAAATATAAAGAGTTTTTGGTTAACAACATGGGTAAGAAGTAAAAATCAAATTTTTGTTATCGTATTTCTAACCTAAGTTGGGACTTATCTTGGTCAAATATGAAGAAAAGCAGGAGCTGAAACACACAAAACAAACAAACAAAAAGTCAAAATAACCGAGTGGAGAGTGAGGCAAAGATTGGACATTTGTTGAATGGATAAAGAAGAGGTGGTACATACATACAATGGAATATTACTCAGCCATAAAAAGAACAAAATAATGCCATTTGCAGCAACATGGATGGACCCAGAGATTATCATAGTAAGGGAAGCAAGTCAGACAGAGGAAGACAGATATCATATGATATCACTTACATGTGGTATCTAAAAAAGATACAAATGAGCTTATTTACAAAACAGAAGTAGATCCACAGACATAGAAAGCAAACTTATGGTTACCAAAGGGAATAGTGGGAGTAGCAGAGGGGAGAGATAAATTAGGAGTTTGGGATTAACATATACAAACTACTGTATATAAAACAGATAACCAACAAGGACCCAGGGAACTATACTCAATTTTTTGTAATAATCTGTAAGAGAAAAGACTGAAAAAGATTGCATGTGTGTGTGTGCATGTATGTATCTGAATCTTGTACTGTACACCTGAACTAATAATGAAAAAAATTCGAGCATCTGTTGACATTTCTTTACCAAAGAAGTAACCTTGGAAACATGGGGACACAAAGAAGAATTACAGTCACCAACCACTTATTTTCACACCTGATTTCTGCTTTCCCGAGGAAGCGAATTTGGAAGACTGAAAGATCCCTCCACAAACCAAGCATCCTGAACAGAATGTTTCAGTTGTGGAGCTGAGACCACAGTGGCCCATGGAGGGTTAACACTGAGTGGATACCATTGAAAAAAAATCTCATCACGAGAACTGCGGCACAGAATTAAGCTGCTGTCTGGCTGACTGAGCTGAGACTGGGGAGATTTATACACCCCGTGGCTCTGCGGAGGCTTCGATCGGGTCTGGCTCAGAGCTGCCCCTGACACTGCGCAGAAGCACAGCCGTGCGCGTCAGCCACACACCCACCTGTCACTTCATGACCGCGGAGTGAGGCAGTGATGTCCTGTCCCTGCCACGGCTCTACCATGTTGAGAGAAATCTGAACAGACACACATTTTAAAAACCCAAAAATATATTTCCAGTGTATTTTTTAAGCTATAAACTAGTCATTTTACTAAACTAATAAAAGCAGTTGCTGGTATTAATACAATTATTCAAAAGCCTCAGATTATGTTAAAATACACCTCAGGGGTACATACTTTTCCAGCGCCAACGTTGAATAGTCAGTGAATAATGGGATACCATAATGCATCTTTTCAGTTTACTTCTCATGGTGCTTTTATTTTTTTTTTTTAGTTTTGTGAATATGAGGGCAAGGTAAAATTTATAAAAGCTTTGCATCTGGCATAGGATAGTTCTTGTTTGTGTGAGTGCATTAAAAAATAACAATGAACTCCAGAGGAAACAAAATCTACCAGTGCTTCCAACCTAATGGTTTTATAAGCTTGGAACAGCTGTTAACTGCTCCATTGGCTTTGGATCATAATAAATGGTAGAAGCCAGCTTGCAGATTGCAGTTGGTGGTTTCATTTGGGTCCTTAAAGAGAGCCTATCCAAGTCCTTTATTCCTGTGTCTTTAGAGCTGGTCTAGAATTTAAGTTTAATTGTTGCTGTTCGGTTGCTCAGCCATGTCCGATTCTTTACGACCCCATGGTCTGAATAGTGATATCACTATTTTTAAAAAGTAGAATGCTGTGTTCTCTGGGTGGACCAGCTGCAGTCACAGCATCACCACACTTTTGCTCTAAAACCTGTTCTTTCCTCTCAGCACACAGCTTCTGGTGAATGCCTCTTCGTTCGGTCATTCAACGATTATTTACCATACATTTACTACGTGCAGGGCACTGAGCTGGAAAGGTGGCTGCTCTTAATGGGCTTCATTGTGTCTTTCCCAGATTCACAGGTTGAAGTGCTACTACCCAGTACCTCAGAATGTGTCAGCATTTAGAGAAAGGGCTTTTAAGTAAGTGATTAAGTAAAAAAAAAAAAAAAATGGGGTTATTAGAGTGGGCCCTAATCTGACTGGTGCCCTCAGAAGAAAAGGAGATTCAGACATAGTACAGAGGGTGGACACAGCAACACGGCAGCCATCTACAAGCTGAGGAGGGAGGACTCAGAAGGAACCAAACCTGCCAATATCTTGAACTCAAAGGACTTTTAGCTTCCATAATTGTGAAAAAATAAATTTCTGTTATGCAAGGCACTCAGTCAGTGGTGTTTTTCTATGGCAGCCGGAGAAAATGGATACAACTGCCTTTCGTACAAGTCTGCTCTTCATCTGAACGACTGCAGATGATCATTTGACAACAGAGGAGTGGGGAAGGCAAAAGCACACAAAGACGTGTTTCTTCCCTTAAAAGTATTACCGGCGCTGCAGCATTTTGAAGGCACACAGGACATGCATGTAACTTTGCCATCAGTAGCTCTGCACCAAGAACTCTCCAGGCTTTGGGCAATTAACTTTCCACCTTCAATCTGGCTTTGCGTTTCCGGGTACACAATCATGATCATCAAATGCCCCACCAGGTGGGGAGGGACGGGCTGAGATCTGCCTTGAATTTCATGCTTTGCTATCTACTTATTTATAAAGTACCAACATGCAAGTAGTCTTTGATTTTCAAATTGAATCTTAGAAGCTAATGATAACAGCATTGTGAGGACTTTGGGTGGTTTGTTTTCAGTTTTAATGCAAAAAGAAAACTATTTCTGGTCCACTTTTTCTTTTTTTTACAAATTCTGACTGAAATTCTAAATTCAAGTGTACATATTGACTGCTTCTCAATAGATGGTTACAATCAACCTAGCTCCCAGATGCTGTTACTGTCTTCCCCTTGGTATGGAGCAATTTTTTTTCTGTCACTTTCTGCATGTAGGCATGCAGTAACTGGAGAAAGCAACAGGCTAATCTGAAATGAGCACACAGATAGTAAATAATAACTTCACAGGAGAAAATGAGCTGTACTCAGAAAAAGTTACTTTTTTTGCTATTTCTCTTCCACAGTTCACAGTACCCACTTCTATCTCTAGATGCGAAAAGGAGCAGTGGTGTTAATTGAGTGAGAATTACAGATTGATAAGGAGTGAACATGGCAAGTGAATAATGAACCTACAAATAATCACCTCATATGAGCTGGTGAAGGACAGGGAAGCCTGGTTTGCTGTGGTCCACGGGGTCGTAAGGAGTCGGACACGACTGAGGGACTGAACAACGATAAATGCCACGGGAAAACATGACTCCATTACAATGTTTACCTGCAAAATTTTAGGTCACATCTCTTGCACAAGGCAGGTGCAACATAAGATACAATTGTTTTGATCTTGCTATTTCTTCTTATCTTTAGCATTTTCTTAGGTCATTCAGCACTCTGATTATTAGAGCATCCTTTTTCAAGGTGCATCAATATCATTGGCCTCTGTCTTACCAATAAGGACACAAGGACAATGATGCTTAAAAGATCCTGAGCTAATTTGTCAGGTCTGGTCCTTCAATTTCCATTCTGCAAATATGACTGGTGTCAACACCCTCTCAGCGAATCCATCATTTCTAATTATTCAAAGGAAAAGTAAGGACGGCATTTGACTCTTTGAGAGTCACCCAAGTCACCCTCACTTGACCACCCTTACCTTCCATCCATGAGTCCTAATTCTGTATGTGTTTCACCAACTCAGGCTCCATTTTGCTGGCACAAGAAGGTGGTGATAGGGTGAAAAATACAAGTGTTCATCCGTGTTCGTGTGTGTGTATATATGCTGGAGTGGGAAGGGGATGCTGGGTTTGAGAGTCTATGGGGAGAAGGGAGCAGAACCACCATGTCTTGCTTAGTTGAGTCTAAACTGGGTCAATACCAAGTACTTCAAAGCACTCCTTACCCCCTTCCCTTCTGTTCTGGTTTTCTAAGAAACATGTTCCTCCTGCAGTCTGCAAGTCTTCCCACTCTGCCACAACTGCAAGTAAGGTGCAGAAGAAAGGTAAGTGGTGTGTGTTTGTGTGTGTATGTGACTGTGTGTATGTTCTGCTGTCTCTGATTCTTGGAGCATGCACCCAGAACAAGTCAGACAGATTTTTCTCCTGAAAAGGACTGAACTTGACCAGTTGTTTTGACAGCCTGTAGCAACTGAAAAAATATGTCTAGCTGCCTGTCAGAGTGAGGTAGTCAACAATAAATAAGATAGTCCCCTGGGTAGGAGGAACACAAGTCTCACTTAACTCTGATGGTACAAATCAACAATTATCTAAGACAGACATTTTTATTACTGATGGTCATTTTTCTATTTAGGTTGATACTAGGAAATTTTGACTTGTCTCTTGGTTTCCAGTAATTTGGGCAAAGAAAACTAGAGGCCTTATAATGTGACAAAAGTGAAGGAATATTCAGGGAAATAGAAAGGCTTAGGTTCGCACTGGGGTCTTAAGTATAAATAAAAGGAATTGTTTGTTTTTTTTCTTGTGCAGTTATCCTCCAAACATGCAGGAGCCCTTGGGATTCAATCATGGAGTCAAGAACTTGAAATTTGCTGTTGGTACTGGTCAGAGTGAAAGCAAACTTAAAAGATAAATATGAGCTCAGAGTGTAAGCAAACTTAAAAGATAAACATATGGCCTTGAAAATTCCCCAACCACAATCTCTATTTGCTGGAAAATATCCTTTTACATTTTACGTGTACATTTTATCTTAAACACACTCTTATCGCTCCACTCTTCCCGCCTCCCCACCCCCACCTTGCCTAGTGGATGGAACCAGAGTCTTTTTTTCAGTTTTTATTGCACTCTTTTAGTGAGCCTTTTAGCAAATTGTCTTCTTTGATTAATCACACCTCTCTTCCTAGCTCCAATACTTCCATCCTTTAAGTATCCTTAGATCAGATGCCCATAAATCACACAACGCCCCAAGCCAGCTACGAATCACTCACAGTTTCAATTAGCATACAGATTTAACTGCTGTCATTAATAGGGACTGCAGTAACTAGAAGGACCACAGCTGACCCAACACTTAAGATTGGGTTATGGCCCTAGAACCCTGTCTACTCACAACACTCACAATATCTATTATTTTTAACTCAGGGATGCCAGGGAAATTCTAAAAAAAACAAAAAAAACCTGCTGAACTTAGGTTTTTCTGAAAGTCTCTGTTGACTTCCATTGAAACAGTCTCTTGGTTACTAACTTTAATAGCTTTTCTTAGCTCTCATCTGCTTTGATTCTCTGGAACATTCAACACAGATGACTCAGTATCCTGCATGAACCAAACTCTTCAGTCATTGCCTAGTCACCACACCATCCCAGTTCCCTGTTCACACTCCGGCTGCTCTAACAGAGTGGTCCTTTGCCACCACGGTTTGGCCATTCAGCTAATTCACTCATAATTAATTTATTTATTCCACAAACATGCACTGAGGACCAGACACTGGAGAATCAACAATGAGAGCTTCCTGACTACGTGGAATTTATAAATTAGTGGGAAATGCAAAAATAAATACATAGATAGGAATTAGAACTTAGTACAACAGACTGCAGATGGAAGCCACACAGGGTGCTCTCAGAGTGTTCAGTTGAGGGGACCTAATCTAACCTGTGCATACCAGGGAAGGCTTCCTGGAAAACTGGACAGAAAAGTTGAGTCCTAAAGAAACATACAAATTCTTGTCAGGAAAAGGATGCATGCAAAGTCAGTGTTTAGACACTGGATCTCTTCCTTACATGAACTCTCCATGAGTGTGTTTACTTTGTGTCTATATACCTTACCCATCCCAATAGACGTATACTGTCCAAAATGGTAGCCTCTAGCCACATGTAGCCATCAAGTCCTTGAAACACTGCTAGCGTGACTGGGGAACTGAAAGAGGAGTTTTTTAATTTATTTAAATTAAACAAAACTGATGCTTGATTATTAGAAAATAAGTATGTTTGGAACAACTTGGGTGTGAGTCTATTTCAACTGCAAACTTCATGAAATCTAAATACCAAGCAAGCATTTCCAATGAAAACTTGTATCAAAATTGAGATTTGCTGTATATGCAAACTACATCTCAGATTTGAAGACTTAGTACCAAAAAAGAATGCAAAAGATCTCGTTTTTGTAAACCTGTTACAAGTTAAAATCATATTTTTGGATATTAGGCTGAATAAATTTTAATAAATTAATTGTATGTTTTTTAGTCTTTAATATGGTTACTAGAAAATTTAAGCTTCCACATGTGACTCACATTATTTCTATTGGACAGAACTATGTTAGACCTTGACTGTTTGAAAGGAGGGACTGGGTCTCACTTATCTTTCAGGTTGACACTATGTTTTGTGTATAAATACTTGTCAAATGAGTAAGACATTCTACACTTGGGCAAGTCCCCATCAACAAATACTCCATCCGACATTCAGTCCACAAATATTTTTGGAAAGCCTACCATGGCAGTCTTGTTCTAGGCCCAGGAGAACACAGCAGTGTGAGACAAGGTACTTGCTGCCACGGAGTTTCATACTATTGATAACTAGAGATGCCACGATGAATGTAGAATGTATATCATAAGTCTGTGTAACAGGACAAAGGATGGGCTGGGAATGGTTCTGCTAATTTAGGCCAGGAGGTCAGGAATCTCCAAAGAGTGGAGACTGGAATGTGGTGGGAAATCAATCCCTCTCTGAGGGAAGAACATTCCAGGAGAGGAGGCTGTATGCACACACATTGAGAGGGAACCGTGCTTGGCACAGAGCAAAGCTAGTGTTGCTGGGGTACCTAGAGTGGGAGAGAGCGGTAGGGTGTGAGATAAGCCAGGGACCCCATCAGGTGGGGCCATGGAGGCCGCAAGGACTTGAATTGTACTACCAAGTGTGAAGAAAAAACACAGCAGCCAGAGAGTAGGAAGTGGTTGGACAGATCTATGTTTTTAGACTCTCCCTGGTCGCCTGGTTGAGTATGAACTGGAGGACACAAAGGGAAATCAGAACGTTCACTCAGAAGACTTTGACATTAGCCAAAAGCAACTTATTGAAGATCCCAGGGTAGGTGCAGCAGGGAATGAGAATGAGAGAAATCTGGACCCCCTGCTGTGTACCTTACTACAAGTTTAAAACAGTCATCTTTTAAAAATCCATCTTATAAAAAAGTCACTCTTTATAGTGAAAGCATTACAGTGGACCCACAATATATTCACAAGGACTGTCTCTTTGCTCCTAGTCCTTGTCTTGGGCTCTGCCGAAGAAGCCTGAGAGGGAAGTCTTTCAGCTGCATCACATAATCAAATCCCTTCAGTAAGTATTTGTGGACTGTAGAACTGACACAAGAGAATTCCTGTGGAATCCTTCACTGGAAGATTGCAGACTAGTCATGGCTACAGAAAATATGCATTTCCTCCATTTCTCAGTGCATTTCTATATTGCAAACATATTATACCTACATGCATACACTGCTAACACTTCTTGAGCACTTGTAGTGGTGCCTCCATTGGTACCAAACACTTGATGTGGGTCATTTTGTATAATTCTAGTAACAACCCAATGATAGGTGCCACCATTTCCATTTTCTTGATGAAGAACAAAATGCTTAAGGTCATGCAGATGGTAGCTGTAGAGTGTGGCTTCAAGTCAGTAACATCTGGGTTTGAATTCCAGCTCTGCATCCACTATCTACATGATCTCAGAGCCTTTTGTTTCTTCCTCAGTAAAATGAAGTGTGTTTAATCTGAAGCCACAAGACTCGTGTTCTTAAAGTGTGGTCCTTGGACCACCTACATCGGAATCACCAGGGTTCCCTTATTAAAAGTACAAACAGGCATGTGGTCCGAGAATGCATTTTTAATAAGCAGAGAAGACAGTTAATAAATACATTATTCATTTAGCATCTACTTGTAGATTCATAGCTAGGATTTACTATACACTTTTTTTTAAAAAATTGGTCATTTTACATTTATGTGTTATTTCTCTGAAGTACTTGAAGCTTCAAAAAATCCTACATTTAGAGGCAATGTCACGGTTTGGTTTCCTTTGAAAAGAACCTGAGACCAGGACTTGAGTGCAAGTAGTTTATTTGGGAGGTGAGCCCAGAACATAGGTGTGAAGGAGCAGGCACAGTGAGAGAAGGAAGAAGGAAAAATAAAAGAGTTCATTACTGAACTGGCTATTTCTAGGGGAAACAGGAGCTCAGTCCCACTGGGAGACCCTAGGGAAAAATGTAGAATGTGTCACAGAATGGTGCCTCTGTAAAAGGCGAGGCTAAGGCATTTTTCACCACCTCCTACTAGCAATTAGTTGAGAGTTGGCCCCTAGGAGTTAACTTCCTTGTGTATTACAGCAGAGTCTGTGTGGGGCTCAGAGGTCTTTGGAGAGAACTCAGAGGTAAAAAGTCAGAGACCCTCAGTGGAAGCTTGAGTTGGAACACTGGCAATGCGTACTGTACGGTCCACACTGCGCTGATGTCAGGGGACCAGGGATGTAGACCAGGAAACAAAACACATCTGTTTCAGGCAGAATTCACACAACTGCTGCTTAATTTAATTGCTCAGTTTTGGATAGGGGATCTGGGAAAGCAGTCTTTCACTGGCAGAGAACCAACAGCATATTCTTTCCCACACATGCCACACTTTCATGCTGTGTTGGAGCTACCACAGCATCTCTGCTGGAAATGAAGACTCTTAAAGAAAAAGAAACCGATTCTGACATCAGGGGGAAGTCTTTTGATGAAAGAGACTGCCTATTGCCAGAACATGCTACTCTGAGCCTCCCCCACTCTCCACCTAACCTAGTCAACGGGTACCCCAGTGAGTGAAAGTCACTCAGTCGTATTCAACTCTTTGTGACCTCACAGACTATACAGTCCACGGAATTCTTCAGGCCAGGATACTGGCGTGGGTAGCTTTCCCTTCTCCAGAGGATCTTCCCAACCCAGGTCTCCCACATTGCAGGCAGATTCTTCACCAGCTGAGCCACAGGGGAAGCCCAAGAATACTGGAGTGGGTAGCCTATGCCTTCTCCAGCGGATCGTCCCGACCCAGGAATTGAACTGGGGTCTCCTGCATTGCAGGTGGATTCTTTACTAACTGAACTATCAGGGAAGCCCTAGTACCTCAGAGGAGTAATGTAAATATAAAATGAATGAATTCTTATTCACAGAATTTTCTGCCAGATGTCTGTGTTTCACTCTTAAATATGAATAGATGGCCAAAGATCTCCAGATACCTAAGAAAAATGTTCAACATGAAAAATCAAAACAACAACAAAAAAGAAAAAGCTCAGAAAAACAGGCAATGCAGGAAAAAATAAACAAACAAAAAACACTGCTCACCACCTCTCCAAGCCCTGCCTCCCCATCTTTAGAGCTGTAAAAGAACATGATACAGCCATGTAACAAGAAATGGTGGCAAAAAAACCCCAAAAAAAGGCAAAGAACACATGCATAGATCTGAACAATTTAAAAAAAATAGTAAGAAAAGACATGAAAAGTCAACAGAATGGCTGGAACATAAACCTCCTAGACAGTAGAGCAAAAAGATAAACACATGGGCAGTAAGAAAGAGGAGATCAAACTATTAGAGAATTAATCCAGGTAATTCAATTCCAGAAACTGAGAACAGAAAAAGTGGTGGGAGGCAATCATGGAAAAGAAAAATTATGAGGGAATTCCCTAGGAATGAAGGACATATCCTTCAAATTGAAATGGCTCAGTAAGCCCCAGGAAAGTAAGATAAAAGAGAAACAAAAGGGACAAGTGAAAGTATATTACAATCATGATATCACAGATAAAGAAAAGAACTCACAGAGAGAAAATACAGGTTGTATACAGAACAAAGGGATTCTGAAAGGCATCAGATTTATCAATAATACTGCAAGCTAGATGATAATTGAGCAACATCCTCAAACATTCTGTGGCAAATTTATGACCTAGAATATTATACCCAGTCACACTAACAATCTAGTGCACGGTATAAGGACCAAAAAAAAAAGGGTGATGGTCAAAAGGTCTGTGGATCCTGGGAACTGGAATTAACTCAGGAGAGCAGTGAAGTCCCAGGATAATAAGTATGCAGAAGACCCAAGAAACAGGATGACCAAGGACTACAGGAGAAATGTTTTTAGTAAAGAGTACTGGAAATGATAGCATCTAATAAATTTCATTATGAAGAAAACTACATTTAAAGGCTATAGGTGTGGAAAGACTTCATCAAACATATACAAATCCTGGCAAATGAAAATATAATACATCTATTAACTCCAGGAAAGAAATCATACTCCAAACACTATTTGACTCAGCAGGAATCAGAATAACATAAATTTTGATTACAGATTTAACCAAACATTATGAGTTAACTTTGTTGAGAGTGCAGAAAGAGAATTTGGTGGGGGGGGGGACTCTAAGAATACTAATTCTCAATTTCCATGCCAGTCAACAGATACTATGCAACATAGACACAGCAAGGGAAAAATTATATATCTATATAATTTAGAAAAAACTAGGCAAACAGAGGAAATAACTCTAACAGTTGAAAGAAATTGCTATTGAGGAGAAAGAATGGTGGGTGCAAGGATAGGATACTGCTGCTGCTGCTGCTGCTAAGTCACTTCAAGTCGTGTCCGATTCTGTGCGACCCCACAGACGGCAGCCCACCAGGCTCTGCCATCCCTGGGATTCTCCAGGCAAGAATACTGGTGTTATCATCTTAGTGGTGTCTGCTTTTTAGGACTATGGATAAAGTTACTCTGATTTTTAAAATTTAACTAATAAAATCTATTCTGAAGCTCAGAAATAACTTTCACATGCCATCCACTGTGCCAAAAAGCCAGTTTATTTTAATATCCTTAGGGGATTAGTTCCAGGACCCCCTGAGGGTATCAACATCCACAGATGCTCAAGTCTTTACATAAAATGGTACAGTATTTGCATATAACTACACATGTCCTCAGCTTCCCAGGTGGCTTGGTGGTAAAGAATTCATCTGCCGATGCAGGAGTTATGTGTTGGATCCCTGGGCCAGAAAGATTCCCTGGAGGAGGAAATGGCAACCCACTCCAGTATTCTTGCCTGGAAAATTTCTTGGACAGAGAAGCCTACTGGGCTACAGTCTATGGGATCACAAAAGGGTCACACATGACTGAGCATACATACATATCCTCCCATATGCTTTTTCCCCCATATACTTTAAATCATCTCTAGATTACTCATAATACCTAATACAACGTAAATGCTATGTAAACAGTTGCTGGTATGTGGCAAATTCAAGTTTTGCATTTTGGGATTTTCTGAATTTTTTCCCCCAAATATTTTTGATTTGAGATTTGTTGAATCTGAATATGAGGATACTGAGGACCAAGTGTAATTAAAGAGTTATATTAAAAGTCTTTGGGCATACTGTTGACATGGTGAGTGGTACATCTGCCACACACACAAAAAGCAATCTCATTTTATTCTAGAGGAAAACAGATCAGCTGAGACAAGGGATTTGGTTCTGTAAGAAAATGGGTCTCTCCACTGAACTCTGCAGCATGTACTTTCTAGGTTGAGATCATTCTGTCTTCCAAAATACAGAAATCCTTTCATTTTATGTAGGATGGGGTGGGATAAATAGCTTATATCACCAACTGTTTCTTTTCCACTTTAATCAATTTAGATGCAAGAGGCATCATACTCATCTGTAGGATATACAATTAATTAAATTTATTCAGTGTATCTGTGAGCTAAATAGAAAAGAAACAAATGTAGACTTGTTGAATCATGACATTTTTCTCTGGATCTGAAAATGGGTCAACAGACATTATGTTTATATATATAAAATATATATACATTTGTATATCAATTATATTATATATTATATAATTGTATATTTATATATATTAAATATATATATAATTAATATATATTAATTAATTAATATGACATCTTTCTCTGGATCTGAAAATGGATCAACAGACATTATGTTTATATATATATATTTATATAAATATAATTAAAATACAAATATGAAATATATAAACATAGCATACTAATTTGAATATTAAGTATATTATACAACTGTATATTAATTAATATATGTCAATTAATTAAATATATATTAATTAGTCTTCTGTACTAAGCAAATGCCATGTGAAATTGATGGACTTCCCTGGTGGGTCCAGTTGGTAAAGAATCTACCTGCAATGCGGGAAACTTGGGTTTGATCCCTGAGTTGGGAAGATCACCTGGAGCAGGGCATGGCAACGCACTCCAGCATTCTTGCCTGGAGAATCCCCAAGGACAGAGGAGCCTGGCAGGCCGCAGTCCATGAGGTCGCAAAGAGTCAGACATGAGCGACTAAGCACATAGTAATACTGTTTGCACTTAAAAGTTTATATTCATTGGATTTTAATTTTTCTTTGTAATTTCACTCTTTCCCTCCATAGATATATTTAGCATCATATTACAGTTGTCCCAACTTAGAACTATTCTGTCTCAGCGCTATGATACAGAATACTTTGCTGGGTTTCCCTTTACCAACTAATGTATATCATGTCTTAGAAAAATCCATAACACAACAGGAAAAAAACCCAATGAGGCCTTGTTTACCTTCTCAGGACATTTCATGGCATCTTTGCATTTTACTAAAAATATCCACTTATTCCTTCACTATGCAGCTTTTAAGATACTGTAAAATATTTCACTTTTAAAATCCATCCCCCTTTCTGCATGGATAACTCTCCCTTTGTCTTTTTTCTGACCCTTTTGTGGAAAAATATCACTTTAAATCAAATTGCACTTAGGTGATTTGATCTTGAAAAGCCAAATGAATAACCATAGGCAAATGATTAGCCGGTTTTAAAAGTGAATAAAACACGAGTGTACTGCCATTCATCTATGTTAGTTCTTCCACCTCAAATGCTCAAACACCCCCACCTCAGGAAACACAGTAAATGATTCTGATGGTGTTCGGTCAGCATATGTATTTGCTCCAGCTTTTATCTCTTGATTATAGTCACTGAAGGATGAGCAGTGTGAAATCACTCACCCAATCACCTTTCATTATAAATCAGGTAAGCACAGGTCACCCTGTTGATTGGCTATAATACACTGCATGAAGGAAGCTTCAATTTCCCACTAAAGTCTGCACCAGAGGGAGAAGGGAAAAAAAAAAGAGCAAATCAATAACCTTTTCCCTACAATGAAACCATGATTTATAATGCTCCTATGGAATGTCAGGACGCTTGTTTTTTTTAGGACAGTGACAGCATTATTGCAGGTAACCAATGACTATGAAAGTCTGAAATCCGGTGCTTATTTTCTGCTCAAACCACTGCTTTATTGAGGAAGCCAAACAGTACATCAGAATAAAACGTCATCTCTTTGGATCCCTCCAATTTGGAAATCGCAGTATCACAGGCATAAAACAGCTGATCCTCTTTGAGTTAAAAACCCCAAATAACTTTGAAAAGCTACTGCACCTTTCATATAAGACCATTGCAGGCCAGTCTTGAAAATTCTGTACTGAGTTTGACAAAATAAGTATTCTATTTGGAATTGTGCTTTAGTATTTGAATCATAATTTTCTTCAGAAACATGCATAGACTAGTATAATAGGGACCATAGTGTTTACTGTGAATTTTTGTTATGTACATTTAATTTTGTTGGAGGCAAAAAGGGCAATAAGAAATCACTGTGGTGAGGAAGTTCTAGAAACATATAGAAGGTGCTTCTAAATCACTGGCTCCATTAAATATTTATTGAATAACATGTCAGTCATACAAATCAAACTGATATGCCATTTACACCCTGGTTTCTAACAATGCACAACACTTGAAAGAAATAAAACAGCATTTGTTTAAAAGACTTATAATACAGAACCTACCTAATAGAGCTTGTCTCTCCTGTTGTGAATTAATGCAGCTTCACTGTTCTGACATGAAAGTTATTTCACTCACAGACTCCAAGAACAGAAGAAATAAAATCAGCCTTGAGCTGCAGCAGTGCCAGCACATTAACAACTGTGACTTTGAAGACTAGAAGAAAAATAGCTGAACTAAAGGCAGGTGATTTGGAACCTTGGCAATGACTCTGACTATATACTATAGTCAAGGTGCTAATTAGGCATGCAGATTCCTGCATTAGAAAATTCGTTCTGAGAGCTCTTAATCCATTCCCCAAGCTTTACCAGTTACTTGCCACAGGACCTCAGAACGTTGGAATTAAGGGGTGTTGTAAACATTTTCTAGTGCATGTGTGTCAGGGACTGAAGCCTGCAGGACCTACGGGCATGGGGATATAGGCAAGGAAAGATGGCATCTGAGTCTCAGTGTGGAACTCTCTGTGCTCCTCTATCTCTGCTCCTCCCATATCTTATGCTCAGAAAATATTTAGTAGATCATTAAAATGAACTCCAATGAAACTTTTTGACATTTTCTTTTCTTTTTCTACCTTAGGTGTAGTGGGTGGAATTAATTACCCTCCCACCAACACATTATCAAGAGCGTAATGCAAATAATGTGCACCGTTATTTCCCCCTTTCATCAACATTTCCCATCAACTGGTGTCCTACCAGCACCCCAATAGTCAATGTGTTTTAACTGTGGATTTGAATCTGAGGAAAATCCTTGTAAAATAAATACTGTGTCTTGTCACTTACATAATGGCAACATGCTAGTGTCCTCATTTTGTCATATTCTCTTCACTCAGCACTGTTTGATTATCTATCATGTTGTCATTACTGCTTCTAATTGATGCAAAGTATTCCACCCCCTTTTGCATACCCATTACCCTAGTGGTGGACAGAGATTGCTTCCACTACCTCTTCTTACAAACATCACTATGAGTCTTACACATGACCCCTTACTGATACATGAATTCTTCAGGGTATAAATCAGGGATGGAGTATACTAGGACAGAGTGTATATATTTACACATTTGGATAAGCAACGTTTGAATGTTCTTTAGAATGACTGCACCAGTGTGCACTTCTCTACATGCATACGTGCAAAGTCACTTCAGTCATCAACTCTACATACTTCAGAACAAAATCAGTTCAAGCCCCCACCCACTTCTCCCCAATTCTCTCTTCCTCCTCACTTTCAGTTTTTAGCCATGGAGGCCCCAACCACAGGATGGCTTTGAAGAGGAGGGAGGGCTTTTTCTCCTGTTGGTTGACCCCCAGGTCAGTGGGCACTGTCCACACACATCACTACTCAACACACACTGGGCACCACCTTGCCTTCTCTTAACAGGAAAAGGAAGGGGCTAACATTAGATCTGGAACTCAAATGAAAGAACTGGAAAGGAAGGAATCTGCATGTAGATGAGTGGGAATTGGAGAGTCTTAAAGCAGGGAGGGCAAGTTGGTCTGTCTCATTGGTAACTAAACTCCCTGGAAGATTTGCCTCCCAAGTCCAAATGGAAATAAGAAATATGACTTCTGGAAGGAGTAGTTGGTCTCCATTTTACAATCTTTCTATCAATTTCTAACTGTCCAGCTTGAAGAAAAAAAGAAACGAACTTGAAATCTGGAAGCCAACCTCTTCTATCCAGAGGAGATTCCCAGGTTCTAAAGCAACAAATGACATTGCCAAGTCGAATGGCCTGGGGAGAGCTCTGAGCGGCCAAACTGCCTTTTCCTACCAGGATGGGGGTCCTCAGCCTGGCAGACACAGGGGTGGGAGTAGGAAAGGCAGGTATCAGTGGGGTTCCTGTTTTCTGCCAATTTATACAAATGTTGGTTCTAGAAATTTCCCTGCCCTCCTGGCTAGGCCGTTTGGAAGATCTGTCCTGGAAGGAGGAGGAGGAAGGGAACTGCCCCTGCGTTGAAGTCTTTGACAGAAAGCTGGACATGAGCCAGAATGGGTTCTTGAGTGTCAAGAACTTGACATACGCAGCTTCTTGAGTGTCGGCCCAGCAGAATCGGAACCCACACAGTGAAGCCACGGAGTGTGGAGGCATGCCACATGGTTCCGAATTCCTGCTCCTCCACTTTACTAGCTGAGTGACCTCGGGCAAATACTTAACTTCTCTGGGTCTCTGTTTCTCATCTATAAAATGTACATAATAATAGTGTCTCTTCACGGGATAGTTATAAAAAAATTAAAGGGTTAATATATTAGTAAATATATGAAAATATTTATTCAAATACTTAAAATATTTCCTATATAAACATGTATATTATATATACATTATATATACATGTTTATATTATATATAATATATTACTAAAACTAGTAATATATGTTAGTGAAGAGACCAACACCACATCTTTCCAGGAGGTGAGTGGGGGGTTTTCTCTTGCGCCCACCTCTCAAGTTCCTCCCATTCCCTCCCCTGGCAAGGTGACCTCAGCCTCAAACACAAAACCACAGAGGTCTGGAGAGCAAGCTGTCAGTTTTCTTTCCTTAACAATCTGGATTTTTCCATCCTCCCCATTCTGCCAAGTCCGAGTGCAACACAAAATGATCCTTCTCAGCTGACAGTCAACTTTGATTTCTGACGCCTCTTGCCGGTGAGGTTCCTCAACTGTGAACCCCAGACTCCCAGGCCACTGCAGCCCACCCTCTGCTCTGTGTTTCTTCAATCGGGGGTCTCAGTGCTCATCAAATCATTACCACGTGGACAGGCTTTTCTTTGAGAGACACCCAAGTGGACGGCATTTGGCTGGAATTGATTCTCAGTAGGAAGAAAATCTCCCTGCCTCCTTCTTCTTGTTGAATCACTCAGTCATGCCCAACTCTTTGTGAGTGACTCTATGGACTGCAACATGCCAGGCTTCCCTGTCCTTCACTATCTCCCAGAGTTTGCTCAAACTCATGTCCTTTGGATTGATGATGCCATCCAATCATCTTATCCTCTGTCATCCCCCTTTCCTCCTGCCTTCAATCTTTCCCAGCATGAGGGTCTTCTCCAATGAGTCAGCTCTTCGCATCAAGCAGCCAAAGTATTGGAGTTTCAGCTTCAGCATCAGTCTTTCCAATGAATATTCAGGGTTGATGTCCCTTAGGATTGACTGGTTCGATTTTCTTGCTGTCCAAGGGACTCTCTCTCAAGAGTCTTTTCCAGCACCATAGTCTGAAAATATCAATTGTGTGGCACTCAGCCTTCTTTATGGTCCAACTCTCACATCAGTACTGGGAAAACCATAGCTTTGACTATACGGACTACCTCCCTACACACTTTCTAATGAATGGCTAATACTTCAAATAAACACAACAGTCTGGATCCCTCAGGGAGCCTGCAAAGGTTACTAAAGACGCCTTAGAATTGGAATGTGAGTCACGGGCCAAAAGGAAAAAAAAAAGGAGAGACAGTAAGGGAGAGAAGATAATGACAACAACCTAGAAGCTTGAGAACCACTTTCAATTACACTAATGAAGCATAAGCTTAGCAATGGCAAAACCTGGGGCAACCGGTTGGCTGCTTGCAGTTCTGGAGTTCTGAGTAATGCCTCCTGCTGAGGTCTGAGCTGGGTGAAACATGATGGAAAAAAACTCACTTCGAACCCCAGCAGCCACAACTGTCACCAGGAGGGGAATCCATTTCTAAAAATGCTGGTTCACAAAGGAAGAAAACAACCTCACAGCACAACTTTGTTGAATGAAACTCATAAGAACTGGGAGCAGTTGTCTTGGATCAGACATGTGGAGGGGTATAACATTGCTGACGAGGGCATTTATTCCATCACCATGTGACTCAATCAAAACACTCATTATGGGCTAAACTAGGTCAGGCACTGTGATTGGTACTATGGAGGCTATAAAGATGATGAAGTCTTTTTTTACTAAAGTATAGTCGATTTATAATATTGTCTTAGTTTCAGATGCATAGCATAATGATTCAGTATTTTTGCAGATTATTTTCCATTATAGGTTATTTAAAGATAATGGATATAATCCCCTGTGCTATACAGTATATCCTCATTGCTTATCTATTTTATATATAGTAGCTTGTATCTGTTAATCCCATGTCCTTAATTTGTACACCCACAATCCCCTCCCCTGTATTATTTTTTCACATTTGACAAGTGATATTACATAGTATTTTTCTTTTCTATCCAACTTGTTTCACTAAGTATAATATTCTCTAGGTCTATTCACATTGCTACAAATGGTAGCATTTCATTCTTTACAGCTGAGTAGTATTTCATTTTGTGTATGTCCGTGCACACACACACACACACACACACTCCACATCTTAAGCCAACTGTCTGTTGATGGACATTTAAGTTGCTTCCATGTCTTGGCTATTGTCAATAGTGATGCTATGAACATTATTCATATTCATTCAGTGTAGCATGTGCATGGGTATATGTGCTCAGTTGCTCAGTCATGCCAACTCTTTGTGACCCCATGGACTGTAGCCTGCCAGGCTCCTCTGTCCATGAGATTGCCCAGGCAAGAATATGGGAGTGGGTTGCCATTTCCTCCTCCACGGGATCTTCCAGACCCAGGGATCGAACTTGCGTCTCCTACATTGGCAAGCAGATTCTTGACCACTGAGCCAGCTGGGACATTGATGTGCAAGTAAAAGATGACTAAGTATTGATCTATGGCCCCAGAGTCCAGAAATTGCTTAGAATACTGAAGAAACATTTTTTTATTGCAGGTATGAAAAGAATTCTAAAAACTAGCCCCAGAAGAAGGCAGAGATGTCTACCAGGAACAAGAAGGGCATGAGAGGATGGATGGCCCAGCGAGGCCCTGAGTTAATGGCTCCTCCCAGGTTGTTCCACTCACACCATCTTTGAGTCAGAAAGGGGTGGGTACCCACTTCCACAGTCTGTCTTTCTCCCTCTCTCTCATGCAGCTCTAACCTCTGTCTACCACAAGAAAGAAAGTCACCATTGGCCTGAAGCATTCTCAGCCACAAACCATCCAAGCAGGAGAAGTGAGCTGGCCACTCATTTTACACTAGTGTCCTCTGCTTGGCCAGCCTCTGCACAGAACAGGCTGTCACGCAGTTTGACTTTCATCTGTGTCATGATGAAACAGTTCCTTGAAAACCTAGTTCTGCTGAGTTTGTGATTTAACCTCTTTATCCAAAACTTTATTCCCTTTCCTGTCCTGCACCTGTTCCCCCTCAAGATTGAAAAGCAACAAAGAAAAAGGGGGACTAACTGAGCAGGACTCTATGGGGACTTCTTGGGCAAGACTATCCTCCCGCGTGTTATCCGTCTGCCTCTTATTTGCAGGACAACTTTAACCTCCTAAGCTTCCTCTGGGTTCCAAAGAACAAATTTAATCAGATTAATGAGAAAAATCAGACAAACGGAAAACAAAACAAGCAAGACAAGATCATAATAGTTGAGGCATTAAACAAAGTCAAAGACTTGTGGTTCCTCCTCAAGGGCTATAGATAATATTCTGAGCCATATACTTGAGCTGTTTTGCAGATACTGAAACTCCCAGCAGATGGAAGATGTTAACTGTATGTTGCCCATAAGCATGTAGACCCCAGACTGGGTGGAACCAGAAGGTTGATGATATCAACTTCTGGTTACCTCACCACCAACCAATCAGCAGAATGGCCAACAGCTGATGACACACCCCATAACCCTCTCCCTCAGTCTTTAAAAACCTTTCCCTGGAAGCTAGTGGAGAATCTGAGTCTTTTGAGTCCCAGCTGCTCCCATGCTCCTTACTTAGTCTTGCAATAAACACTGCACTTTACTATAAACCCATGTCAGTACATTGGTTTACTGTACATGGGCGAGCAGACCCAAGTTTGGTTCATTAACAATGAGATGAAAGTCTTCATAAACCACCAAAGATAATTCTCTTGTGTGATGAAGATGACTACCAATCAGGTATTATGCATCCCACCTTTCCCTCAGGAAGTCCCTCTGGGCCTTTCTTCCTTCTCACTAGACCATGCTAAGGCCCTGCATGTCTGGCATCACTAGCTCACTTCCAACCTCTAAGCAAAACTATGCTCTCACTCTCTGGTCGCTGGGACTCCTCCTCCAGGGACCCAGTTCCACTCCCTTTGGCTTAATGACACAGTTGCTCTGTGTACCTGATGAACAGGAGTCCCACTTGCCTTTCTCTTCTTTATGAAAATCTTCCTCCCACACAGACCCCAGAGATGTGTTGTCTTCTCCATGAGCACAAAGTAATTACCTGTCTTCTCCCTTCCAGGTCAGCTTAGCTCTTTGGCTTCAGTTCAGTTCAGTCGCTCAGTTTGTCAGACTCTTCACGACCCCACGGACTGCAGCACACCAGGCTTCCCCATCTATCACCAACTCCCAGAGCTTGCTCAAACTCATGTCCATCAAGTCAGTGATGCCAACCATCTCATCCTCTGTCATTCCTTTCTCCTCCTGCCTTCAACCTTTCCCAGCATCAGGGTCTTTTC
Source organism: Giraffa tippelskirchi (assembly GCF_054371585.1). Classification (NCBI taxonomy): domain Eukaryota; kingdom Metazoa; phylum Chordata; class Mammalia; order Artiodactyla; family Giraffidae; genus Giraffa; species Giraffa tippelskirchi. The sequence goes on along the minus strand of NC_137281.1, from coordinate 74,309,441 downwards.
CAGTGAGTCGGTTCTTCACATCAGGAGGCCAAAGTATTGGGAGTTTCAGCTTCAACGTTGGTCCTTCCAATGAATATTCAGGACTGATTTCCTTTAGGATAGACTGGTTTGATCTCCTTGCAGTCCAAGGGACTCTCAAGAGTCTTCTCCAACACCACAGTTCAAAAGCATCAATTCTTCAGCACTCAGCTTTCTTTATGGTCCAACTCTCACATCCATACATGACTACTGGAAAAACCAGAGCTTTGACAAGACGGACCTTTAAACCAGGTGGTTCCTAGGCCAAACTTGGCACATAGCTTACAAGTGCATATTGTTTGGTTCATATAGTGTTTTGAAAATTTTTTGAAAACATTGGGTCATTATGATAGAACCACGCTGGAAAACACTTTGTTTCTCACCAAGTTACCCACCCTTACCAAACAACCCAGGAATCTCTCTCCTAGGAATTTACCCAAGAGAGATGTGAAACTTCATTCACATAAGGATTCATACTCAAATTTTCACAGCAACATTATTCTTAATAACCCAACTGTAAACAATCAAAAAAGTCCATCAATTGGTGATTGGATCAATAAACTATGGTCCATCCATAATGGATGCTACTCAACAACAGAAAGGAATGAACCCCTCAAACACCTGACCTGTATGTGGATGAGTCTCAAAGGCATTATGCTAAAGCAGAGTCCAGAGGTGAAAGTTTTATACCATATGATGTATTTCATTTACATAAAATTTTACAAAAGATGAAAACCATACTTTGCTTACCAGGTGGCAGGCATGACAGGAGGGACTTGACTGCAAAGGGGCACAACCTAACTCTTTGGTGATGGAAGTATGCTTTATCTTGAATGAGGTGGTAGTTAGAGCTGTATCCTTTAGCCAAATCTCATCACTTAAATTGATGTATTTTATTATAGCTGTATTTGTTTCCTGTTGCTCTGTAACAAATTACTGCACTCTCAGGGGCTTTAAAAATCACAAAAATTTATTATCTGAAATTCTGGAGGTCGGAAGTCCAAATGGACCTCATTGCACTAAAAGCAAGGTGTCAGCAGGGCTATATTCCTTATGGAGACTCCAGAGGAGAATATATTTCCTTAACTTTTGCACCTCTCGAGGCTGCTCATATTCCTTGGCTCAGGGCTCCCTTCCTCTGTCCTTAAAGCCAACACCACTAAGCGAGTCTTAGTAAGTGCACATACTACCACTTAACTGGTTCTTCCTGCTCCGTTTTCTGCTTTTATGGACCTTCGTGATTAGATTGAGCCCATGGTAATCTCTCCACTTTTAGGTCAGCTGATTAGCTAATTAGCAACCTTCATTTCATTTAACCTTAATTCCCCTTTATCCTGTAACCTCATATATTCACAGGTTCTGGGGGTTAGGGTGTGGACATCTTTGCAGACCATCATTCTGCTGACCACATGGCATATTATATCTCTATAAGGATAAAAACTGGTAGATTGAAAATTGGAGAGACTTCATAAAAATATCCAGAATATTGCCTTCTCTTGGTAAATCAGATCTGGCCACACTAGGCTTCAATAGCTGTGTGGCTAAATAGGCTGCAGCTGAGTAGCTGCCAACTCTCTAGAGAGGACACAGACTCTGTCGCTTGTTTCAGGACTGTTTCTTGCCAGCTTCACCTATTTACATCACCTGCTTGGTCACTAAGATATTTACATTGGCCATCTCAGTCTTAAACTGTTAAGTCAAATGAAACCAAGACTCTCTGACTCTTCACACGTCCCCTTCCCTTTTTGCTCCACTCCTCCTCACCCTCCACTTGATATGTCAGGCTGACGTGTTCTCTCCATCTAACTTGTAACACCATCTCTATGTTGAAAAACACAGTGGAGTTCAAACTGGATCCAGCAAGGCCAAATTCCCAAATCCATCACAGCTTTTGAGAAAGGGGTTCTGTGAACTCACAAGCTGAAACAGGTAAGAAGAAAATTAAAGCTTGGATTCAGGATTCGTCATTGTTACCCAAGAACAGATGTTTCCCTACACTCCCACTTTAGCCTAGAAGCATCTCTGGCTTCCAGCTTGGGGCCAGGCACAGTGTAGATACACAAAAAATGTATGCTACCCCCAAAGTGCAGTGTAATATCAAGCAACTTACATAAAGGCTAAATCTCAGTTTGTTTAGTAGCGATGGGGGAAAAGTACTGAGATCCATCTCTTTGTAGGATAACTTCAACTTAAAGACAGAAAAATTACATTGCTTCCATGATCCTCAACTGATTTCCTAACCCTTGCCAATCATCTCATCTAGATATGCTTTGAGTTGTTGAGAAGACGGGACAAGGGAATATGCAAATGGCTGAGACAGCTCATCTCTTCTACTACTATTGGATTAAACAACCAACAAGAGTGCTTTCTAGTTAGGATGCTCATTTGATTAAGATCTACAGTAACCATCCCACTCTGCTCCAGCCCACAGCATTTTCTTTTGCCATATCTTGCCCCCTTTAATTTTGCCAGATTTAGAGTCTGACCACTGCCATGTTCCCACTACACAGTTCTCAGGCTCACTGTTTTCCAGCCTCTTTGCAAGAGTCCTCCCAAAGCCTCAGGGCTGCTTTCTGTCCTGTATACTCCATAGTGTGATGAGGAGCACAGCAGATGAGCAGATGAACTCACTGGGAGTGAGCATAAGAATGAGGAATATGTGGACAGTGCAATTCAATCTGTCCCCAAGGGGAAACATACTCCAACATTAAATAAAATGTGTGAGTGTGCTCAGTCATGTCTGATTCTTTGCAATCCCATGGACTATAGCCCACCAGGCTCCTCTATCTGTGCAATTTTTTCAGGCAAGAATACTGGAATAGGTTGCCATTTCCTACTCCAGGGATCACCCAAGCAAGGGACCAAACCCACGTCTCTGGTGTCTCCTGCATTGGCAGGTGGATTCTTTACCACTGTGCCTCCTGGGAAGCCCATATAAAAAATTAGGCACTTCCTAAAGAAGAAACACCTACTAAACTTGGGAAGAATCCATTAAGAATTATTAAGATTCCCCCATCATGGCTTCAACCTCAAATCCTGTAATAATCTATTCTAACGAGCTATTCTAGGCATTAGTTGTGTATCTTCAGGAATTACATAGCTATGCTCAGTGTGGTTCAGTTGTGCTGAACGGTCACATAGGCTAAGATGCCACACCTGGGTCTTTAACTGGGCTTGCCTTGGGACCCTCCAAAAGCAACTCAGAGAAAATCTAAGCTCAGTTTTGATAGAAAGACAACTGCACAAAATATAAACATTCAATCATCCCATAAGAGAACAGAAACTTCCAGGTCATTCAGCATCAGTGCCTCTGCTGGTAAGTTATGTAAAAGTTGAAGTTTGACTTACTCCTTACAAATGAAAGAATATTATACTTGTAGAAAATAAATGGGCAGCTCTATGGCCTTTGGCCTTAGCAACCTGGGCAAGTGAATGGAGTATTCCTCTGGGGACCCCGATATGCATATAGCAGAAAAATGAAGTCCCGATTCTATAGCTTGTATCTTGAGATATCAGGGAAGCCTTCTCTACCTTTCCCATGAAATTGTAAATTTCTCTGGCCCTCTAAGCCAGTTCAGTATTATTGACAGAAATCTGGGGAATGATCATATGCTCAAACAAGGAACATTTTAGAAGATGACAATTTTTATATCCCCCAGGTGACAGTTAATTTAAAAGTACAGCAGCTGGTTACCAAGACTTGGTAATGGTGCTAACTGTAAGGCTTGGATAACAGACCTAATTAGGTTAATGACAAATTTAGCCCAGCAGGGGTCTTTTCAGGACTGTGCTTTTCAAACACACACACACACACACACACACACACACACACACACACACACACACACACATTTTGTCTAGTTCATAATATAGAGATGTGCAAAGAAATGAGGTGGGAAGTTCTTATAGAATCATAAGGCTATCATTTAGACTTTATACTTCAGGGAGAAAACGAGGTAACTGTTTCAGAGTTAGAGTTTGTAGTAGGCATACAACAAGAAAAACAATAGAAAAAAATGAATCGTCCCCAAATGGCTTCAAAGCAGGGGTGCTTTTGATGGCTGGAAGGCCCTTTCTTTGCTAAGACCACAAGGAGTGCTGCTGTGGACTGAACTGTACCTCCCCAAAATTCATAGCTACAACCCTAGCTCCCAATGTGACTGTATCTGGATGGGATCTTTATGAAGTACTTAAGGTTAAGTGAGGCTGTAAGAGCAGGGCCCTAATTGGATGGAAGAAGAGGAAGACAGAGATCTCTCTCTCTCTTCCACATGAGGACACAGCAAGGAGACAGCCAGAAAGAGAAACTTCAACCAGAAACTAAACTGACTGGCCACTTGTTCTTGGGTTTCCCAGCTTTCAGAACTGTGAGAAAATACAGTTTTGTAGTGTAAGCCACCCAGTCAACAGTATTTTGTTATGGCGACCCAAGCAGAGTAGTATATGCGGAGTATCCACGTTTGGAGCTATAAGCTTGGCAGAGCTGAATTTTTCTCCATAAGAAAGGAGAGTGGGGTGGGCAACACACTTAGGTTCCTGGGGGAGGAGACAGAAGCCAGTGAAGCTGCTTGCTGTGTGGGAAAGGGGAGAGAGAAGACACAAGATAACCTTGGAAGGAAACACAAAAGTCAAATGAGGATTTATGAACTGGGATAAAAAGTGTGTGATGTAAAAGCCTCTTAAGGCTGTTTCTTGTGATATCTTCAGGAAGGTAATTTTTATAACAACAGAATTCTGGGTGTGATTTGTTTTTCTTATGCAAATGATGGAGGCTCAGTGCTTAGAGCACTTGGCAAGAGGCTGAGACAGCCTCACTCAGATACACGAGGCGATGGATGGCTGCCAAATGGGCCATAAACACACACTGTGGGGATCATACAAATGATTCCAAACTACCCTCTGTGTTGCTCTTTGAGGACACATCTTAGTTTTGTCATGTCTGGAGAACATTTTGAAGAAATGAGAATCAGGAGGCTGGTTCTAATTCCTAATCCTCCATTTTCTGTGTCACTTTGGGAAATGACAAACTTTCTATGCAGCGGGCTCTCCATTCCAAAACTGAGAATGACACTTACTGTGGCTCTTGTTCCCAAGATTATTAGAATAAAGAAGGTGATAAATGTGGAAATGCCCTTCAATTAATTTTGTTTTCTACTTTTTATTTTGAATTAGAATCACAGAAAGTTGCATAGATAGTCCAGAGAGATCCCATGTACCCTTCATTCAGTCTCAACCAGCACTCGGAAATGATTAGATCTTCAACAGCTGTTGTACAACACCAAAAGCAGGAAACTCACAGTGAATGTGTGTATAGTTCTTTGTCATTTTATCACATGTTTGGATTTACATACCCACTTGCATTCAAAACAGTAATCCATCAATAAAAAGATCTCTGGAGCCTACTCCATTAACAGTCATACCCTCTTCCCTTCTCTTTGTCACCCCTTGTCCCACCAACCAATCATTAAACTGTTCTCCATCTCTTTGTCATTTCCAGAATGTTATATAAGGGTATCTTTTGAGATTGTTTTTTTTTCACTCCAAAATGCCCTTGAGGTCTCTGCTAGCTGTTGTATTAATTGTTCATTTACTTTTATTGCTGAGTAGAATTCTATGGTATTGCAGACATTTTGGTTGTTTCCAGTTTGGGGCTATTACAAATAAAACTGTCCTAAATAAGCACGCACAAGTTTTTGTGAGGACATACATTTCCCTTTCTCTGGGATAAATGTGCAGGAGTACAACTGTCGGTTGTATGTTAGGTGTGTCTTTTTTTTTTTTTTTAAGAAAACTCCAAATTACTTTACAGCGTGGTGGCACTATTTTGTGCTCCCACCAGCAACAGATGAGACATGCAATTTCTCTGCATATTCACTAGCATTTGATATTGCCATTAATTTTTTAAACTAATTTTTATACTATAAAATGTACTTGTTATTTCATTTCAAGGCAACCCTAATATCAATAGCTCTTGCAGGATAAACCTCTATCTATAGTAAATATATCAACTTTTCTGTCTTTATTTATTGTAGATATAGGTGCTATGATCTCTACTGGAGACCAAGTTCTCCAGGATTTGTGGAAGACATTCTGCCTGTCAGGCTGGGGTTCATATCCCAGCTTTGGGGAGAAACCCAGGGGTCTAGTCAACTGTGATCTGAGGGTGGGGGAAGTCTGGCCCACTGAAATGCTACAGAGGGCTCACCTGTCTGAGGCTTGCTACAGCCTTGCACCTACATTTTCTGAAACTGGCAAAAAAGGGTCACACTAGCCTTAACTGTTGTTTGTTTAGTCGCTATGTCGTGTCCGACTCTGCAACTCCATGGACTGTAGCCTTCCAGGCTCCTCTGTCCATGGGATTTTCCAGGCAAGAATACTGGAGTGGGTTGCCATTTCTTTCTCCAAGAGATCTTCCCTACCCAAGGATCGAACCCGAGTCTCCTGCATTGGCAGGCAGGTTCTTTACCACTGAGCCACCAGGGAAGCCCAGCCTTAACTGTACCCACCTTCATATGGGCTCAGATTCTCCTTCTGACACACGTTAGTCTGTGCTAAGCACCTTATCTGAGTGAGGGCCTGGGACACCTTGTCTATGACACATGTTGGTAACTATGATTTTCTAACCACAGGTGGTACCCCTAAGGATTGCATCTTGCGAAAAAAACAACTCTTTTTAATATTCCAATTCCTTCTTCCTTCCTTAGCTCAACTTCAGCCCCACTTACGGAAAGAAAAAGCTCACTTAACAAACACTTGTGTCAGGCACTGTGCTAAGCAACCACTTTTTGTATACAGTCCTTTAGTACAGCAACCCTGTAAGAGTATTTTGCCCATTTTATAGATGAGGCCACTGAGAGTCAGAGAGCCTAAGTAACTGTCCTAAAGGTGACAAAGCTGGAAGAGTGGCAGACATGGCTTGGAACCAGGGCCTGTCTTATGTCAGCCCATGCTGCCTGCCTGTGTCCAGACTACAGGATACCTTGCTACTGAGACAGAGCTTGGCTCCAGGGATGTCCATGTAATGCACGGGTCAGCTAGTGATGTATGTCAGCAGGTAAGGGCCATCAGTTCTTGTGCCATGTACCTGGGGAGTGGCACCATGCCTGTAAAATGGATCTTTATATGGGGTGTGCCCTTTGAGTATTAATTCATCCAACAAATACATGGATGGAAGATTCTGATTCACTGGGCTGCGGGTTATCAAGATTTTATGGTATTGTTTATTCCTTGAGTTTCTCTCGTTATATTTACATTTTTTCTCATTTTTTCTTCTCTCTGCTTCCTCTGATCACACTCTCTAGGTAAGGTTTACACATTTTAGCTCATTTTCCCTCTTTCCTGTAAATCTGAGCTCACACTGGGCTGTGCTGACAAAGTCCAGGTTTCCCACATAGGATATGAACCTGATAGCAATAACAGCTACCATTTTTGAACACTAGTTATGAACTAGGTGTTCTAACATGACAAATTCATTGAATCCCCAAATGCTGACTTAGGAAATGGGACTGGGGGGACTGAAAAGCTTGGCAAAGCTCACACACCCAGATGCAGTGGGGCTAAGACTCAAAACTCAGCTGTCATTGTTGTCTCTTGCTGTTGGCTACAGTGCTTTTCTTCTTGTGCACAAAATGCACACGGCCTTCCCTATTTCCTTCATCAATCAGACAGCTATTGGACTATCCCCTCCTACCTTCATCCTAGTTTCACTATTCAGGAGAAGAAATGCATTAGCTTCACGCTTCTTGTAACTAAAGGGAGTAAAAAACATCTTGATAATTCAGACAACCTCAGGACTACGTGTGTTTTTAAGCCCAGACTCCACACTATAGCTGGAAGGGGAGGGGTGCGTGGGGTTTGGGCTTTGTGGGTGTCCCCAGCTGGGTCCCTGAGGTCTGCAGCGAAGGGCCGGCTTTGGAGGCGGTAGAGATGCTCCGGTACTGAGCACAGCCTGGGTGCTGTACACTTTAAGAGCTGAAGAATTTCGTGCTAAACTGATAGCCTTCTCACTTAGCTAACTGAATCCCCTACTGTGCACTGTCACGCACCCGGGCAGGGGACAGCACCTCATCTGACATGCACGCGAATCTAAAAGAAAAGGACGACAGAGTTTAATGGAGCGGACAGCGCGGCAACCCCGCGAGGGCTCCAAAGCCTGGGATGCAATGAAAGCTCTCAGCCAAGGAGGGAAAGGACCCAGGACTCAGCTCCCTGTCCCATTTTCTCCTTAAGGCATCAGGGCTTGCATTCAATGCTGGTGTGTCCTAATTCAGAGGGGGTGTGGGGGAGGGGAGAAAGGCTGCATGACAACCTTTGCACCTTTGCAACTCCTGGCACAGCCTATATCTCAGCTTGCCCACCCTGGTAGCCCTCCAAACACCCTTTCTGGAGGTTGTGTCTAACTTCCTAAGAGGCCCTCCAAGTTTCAACATCCTTAGTGACCAGCTCAAAGTCGACTTTGCATCAGAAGCTTGTCAAGAGTCAGAATTCAGGTCTCATGGCATCAGGCTCAGGTCTTGTGCACTGACTGCTCTGCCACAAATGCAGAAAGGTGACGTCCAGAAACACAAGCCCGACTGCTTACCCCATGACTATATGTATCATTTATCTCTTGACAATCTTGCCATGTGGATGTCAATTACTAATTTCTTTCCTTCAGAGCAAATCTTATTACCAGCGTGGGAAGGGCCATTACCTGGCTCTGGGTCGCTTTATTCTGCCCTGACTTCCTTCCCTGCCAGGGGAAAATTCAATCCACTGTACAGGTGGCAGTGGTCAGAGGTCCCCCAAATGAAAGAGGATGCAGGGGCAAGGACCCGTATGCTCCTGTTATTTCTGTGGGCCACGGTGCCATTTATACCCTGCAGAATTTCAGATGGAAAACAGAAAGCTTCTTATTTTTTCAGAGGCTATAGGGAAAGTGGATGGACTTTTAACCCTTACTCATTTTTAAGTAAAGTAAAAAGGTGTGTCACTGGAAAGACACATGTTACCTTTAAAGTGATTCTGAACCGGATGTATGAAAAAGTCCTTTAACCTGGATGAAACCAACAATATTAAAACTCCAACACCAACTGAGTAAGTCAAGCACACAGATCAGGCTCACTCTTTGTTCCAGCTCACAGCTGCCCTGTATACATACGAGGAAGTCCCGGAGGCTTCTGGCATCACCCACCGAGAGAGGCACAGAGCTGACAAATCTCAAACCCGACTGCACGTGAGAACCACCTGGGCATGTTAAAAAGGATATATGCTGAGTTCCGGTCCCAGAGAATCTGACTCAATTGATTTGGGGTAGGATCCAAGCATGGGTATTTTCAGTGGGTGGGGGAAGAGGTAAACTTCCATTAAAAAGTGCTTATGAAGAAGTAGAACCACCATATAATGAAGTGCCCAAATCTTGAGCACCCAGCTCAATGAATTTTTATGAATAAATCCTGAAACCTCGGCTTCCCAGATGGCTCAGATGGTAAAGAATTCACCTGCCAATGTGGGAGATATGGGTTTGATCCCTGGGTCAGGAAGATCCCCTGGAGTAGGAAATGGCAACTCACTCCAGTATTGTTGCCTGGACAATCCCATGGCCAGAGGAGCCTGGAGGGCTGTAGTATTTGGGGTTGCAAAGAATAGGACACAACTGACTGACGGAGCACACACGTGCTCTTGAAACCCATCCCCATCAAGATACAGAACATCATCACCCCCAGAAGCTTCAGAATGGGACTTTTAAAAGGTAACTCTTTTATTTTGCAGATGATACCACCCTTATGGCAGAAAGTGAAGAAGAACTAAAGAGCCTCTTGATGAAAGTGAAAGAGAGTGAAAAAGTTGGCTTAAAGCTCAACATTCAGAAACTAAGGTCATGGCATCTGGTCTCATCACTTCATGGCAATTAGATGGGGGAAACAGTGGAAACAGTGGCTGATTTTATTTTTATGGGCTCCAAAATCACTGCAGATGGTGACTGAAACCATGAAATTAAAAGACGCTTACTTCTTGAAAGGAAAGTTATGACCAACCTAGACAGCATATTGAAAAGCAGAGACGTTACTTTGTCAACAAAGGTCCGTCTAGTCAAGGCTATGGTTTTTCCAGTAGTCATGTATGGATGTGAGAGTTGGACTGTGAAGAAAGCTGAGCACCGAAGAATTGATGCTTTTGAACTGTGGTGTTGGAGAAGACTCTTGAGAGTCCTTTGGACTGCAAGGAGATCCAACCAGTCCATCCTAAAGGAGATCAGTCCTGGGTGTTCATTGGAAGGACTGATGTTGAAGCTGAAACTCCAATACTTTGACCACCTCATGTGAAGAGCTGACTCATTTGAAAAGACTCTGATGCTGGGAAAGATTGAGGGCAGGAGGAGAAGGGGACAACAGAGGATGAGATAGTTGGATGGCATCACCGACTCAATGGACATGAGTTTGGGTGGACTCCGGGAGTTGGTGATGGACAGGGAGGCCTGGTGTGCTGTGGTTCATGGGGTTGCAAAGAGTCGGACACAACTGAGCAACTGAACTGAACTGAACTTTTATTTTGAAAAAAATTAAAACTCTTTAAGTTGTAAGAGTATAAAATGAACTCAGCAAGGGTATTTTAAAAACTCCCCTGTTGATTCTAACACAGAGACAGGATTAACAACAGTAATTGCCTGGGTTTTTCTTTTTCTTCTTTTTTTGGCCACACCTCTGGCCATGGAAAACCTTCAGTAAAGCATGGGCATAAGGTTTTAATTTTTTGTTACTAATTTCTTAACCAGGTCATTATTGGTTGCTTCAATACAGAAATTAATGTTGGCCTCAGATCCATTTGATTCTGCTGTAATGTGATTGTCTTTGTAACTTTTCAAGCATTGCTTATGGTTCACAGTCTCCCTCTTTCTAGCTATATATGATTTAGGGGGACTTTTTTTGCTCTAAATAAGAACATTTTATGTGTACTTGTGGAAGGAAAAGGTGGGGATCACGCTCATTTTTTGTGGGTCAGCCACTGACAGTTGGCAAGAACGGAGGCAAAACCTGGAGCCCTCCAAGGGCTATTCAAGGTCAAGGGCAGGAATGTGTGAAAGGCAGGAATCTGGGGTGAGTGAGGAAGTGAGGAAACAAAATAAAAAACAAAAGCAGTCATGTCCAGGCCCAGTAAATACGCAACGACGACAGAAGGCAGCCTGAGCTCTGAGCTGAGGGAGGCCAGCAGGAGGCGTTCTGAGGTGTGAGACGTGATGGGAAGGGAGGGCCAGGAAGCGGGCGGCATGAAGCCAGCAGTTTAGGGGCTGTGCCATCACCAGAGGCTGAGACACAGAACACGCTTCCTCAGAAGGGGTCCAGGTGCCAGGCTGCGCCCTGCACAAGTACCTGGCAAACCGGTGAGGCTGCAGCTGGGACCACCCAGACCCGCCAGCTTATTTTAATTTGCACAAAGGCTGAATATGACTTAATGGTGGCTCTGGGGGCAGTGCTGGGTACAGCTGGACTCTGCCCAAGTCCTTCATCTCCTTTTTGTCTCCCGATACATAGTTCCTAAGAAACGATTCCTTATGTGGTAGCTAAGTGACTTTTCCATTTGGAATAGCAAGCTGAGTGGGGTGGGTGTTAGATGCTGCCATACAAGGGAAAGTTCTGAGCATGGCTGAGGTCCTTAGGACCCAGAGGAAGGAGGAGAATCTCCTTAATTCCTCAGACGGTGGCAGAAGGCAAGCCTCATGATAGATATGAGCAGACAAGGCTCATGGTGGATACAGGTAATGGCCTGAATGAGGACATTACTGGCCCAAAAGTGACTAAAGAGTAAAAATGAGAAACCTATCACACTAAAATGTTTGACAAAGAAAAGTTCTCTTCAGGACCAGTAACCAATTTCTTAAGTCTTGTGGGTGTTCTTTTTTTTTTTTTTTTTTGGTTCTTGTGTTGTTAAATACAACTTTGGTTTGCATATAAGTTTTCAGGTTTATTAAAAGGATGGGTGTGACAACATGAATTTTAAAGCTCAGTATGGAAACCAAATCAACAATGCATCTGAACCTTGAAGTCCATCTTGTCTTTGATATTAGCAATGAGTTAAATTCACTTAAACTTGTTTTCTAACAGAACCATGCTTTATAATGGAAAGTTGCTCTGTTCTTTTTTTAAAAAAGGCAGAAAACTAGAAAATGAGCAAACAGAAAATTTTTGAAATCTAATTTTTTTAGATTGATTAGATTTCAGATAGAACAAAGAGTAAGTTTTTGAAGTCATAGTGGTTTAAATATGTACAGTATTCATGCTTGGTCAACTTCAGCCTGTTTTCATATACACGCACTCATACACACATAAATGTAGCCGGAACAGGTACCTTTCCCTTTCCTTCTATATCGAATTCAATTCCTAGATTCTGTCAACCTCTTCCTGTTTTCATATACATGCACTCATACACACATAAATGTAGCCGGAACAGGTACCTTTCCCTTTCCTTCTATATCGAATTCAATTCCTAGATTCTGTCAACCTCTCCCTTTCTCACACCTCAGAACGCCTCCTGCTGGCCTCCCTCAGCTCAGAGCTCAGGCTGCCTTCTGTCGTCGTTGCGTATTTACTGGGCCTGGACATGACTGCTTTTGTTTTTTATTTTGTTTCCTCACTTCCTCACTCACCCCAGATTCCTGCCTTTCACACATTCCTGCCCTTGGAGGGCTGCCAGAGCTGTTATCTTAAAGTGTCCTCAGGAGACAAAGCCTGACTATTTACCCTGTATCTCTTATTCTTTCTCTTTCAAAGGGCAAGCCGGAGGTTGATTGTAAATACCTGGACTCAAGCCCACTTGCCTCCTTCCTTGGGAAATGGAAAGCAGAGGCTAGTTGCAAATGCTTGGCCATTTCACTGTTTATGGGTGAAGCACCTGGGAGCTGTGGCTTCTGAGAGGGTGAGCACTGCTCAGAAACATGAAACCTTCAGGGGTTCTGAGGTGGCAGAATGGTAAGTGCTCAGGGGGACTGAGGAGGGGACCTGTGGAGCAGGGGTGTAGGGTCACCTCTGAAGCTCTGCAAATTGATGGTCCTCAAGACAACATGGCTCTTCCTGCTCCCATCCCAGTTCTGAGCTTCTGGAAGAGGCGAGGCTGCCATGGACTAAGCTGAGAGGAGACGAGTCAAGGTACTCACAGTGTCTCACATGCATGAGGAGCCCAAGAACAACTGTAAGTCAAGCTGCCTTATAGGCTCTGATCTGTGCATCCTTTCACCTCCACTTACACGGGACCCCATGTTGACAGCACAAAGGGAACAAATTAAAGTGGTGACATTGAAAACAGCAAAATGAAAAGTCTTCCCCAAAGATCGCCGGCACAGTCTTACCTCACACAGATCTCGATGAGGGGTTGGGAATGCAAATCCTAGACATTACAAAAGGGAGAAACATGATGATGGCACTGCTCTCAAATCAGCATTAACAAGAGAGGAGAACGATGGAAATGAAGCTGAAATAAAACACGGGGACCACCCGGCTGGGGCAAGGCCAGCCTCTTACCGTAGTGCGGGATGATGGCCCAGGCCATGGCCGAGGCGTAGATGCCGCCGATCATCCAGAACATGCAGAGCCAGCTCAGATGCTCACCCCGCTTCTCTCGGGCCAGCACTTCCGCAAAGTAGGAGAACACGGTGGGGATGGCTCCTCCAATCCTGCCAACAGGTATGGACGGTATGTGATATCAGGGCTCGTACAGCCAGTGTGAAACACAAAGGGCAGAGCTAAAGCAAGCTCTATCAACACACGCTCTCTTTCTTTTCTAGCATGTCAAGGAAGATACATTTTCTACAATTTAGTAACTTTAATAGTGGCTCAGATGTTAAAGAATCCGTCTGCAATGCGGGAGACCGGGGTACGATCCTGTGTTGCGAAGATCTCCTAGAGTGGGGCATGGCAACCCACTACAGTATTCTTGCCTAGAGAATCCCTGTGGACACAGGAGCGTGGCAGGCTACAGTCCATGGGGTCGCAAAGAGTCGGATCCAACTGAGCAAATAAACACACAGCATGTTCAAAATAGGTTTATTATCCTCCTCAAACTTGAACCTGCAATTAAACTATGTTACCAAAAGGTGGCAGTGGTTCCCTACTCATGTGCTTTATATAGAGAGCTTAGCTTAAGATCTCCATGGGCTTTCTGTTTCTTGTTGATGTTCTACATGGTGTTTAACAAAAAGCACAATATTTGGTATGATCTAGGAAATACTTTAATTAACACATTAAAAAAATATATATATATTATGATTATGTCTTGTCCATGACATGGGGACTTTGGAAAGAGATTCAAACACCTCTAGAGGGCTGACTGCAACTGTTACTACTCCACAGCATTGGTCCTACAGCCCTGTCTGAGGGATATGTTAACACAGGATCCACAGGGCTGCTTCCTAGACTGGCTCTGGTCCCAATCCAGCAGATACTGCTGAATGAGTACATGTGAAAGGGGCAGTGGGACAATCACATAAAGAGCTGCTGGTTTAGATACCAACAGTGCAATGCTTCCTCCCAGTCAAGGTGATTTTAAGAGTCACTGACTGATCTCTGGATAGAGGGTATGAACAGTGACCTCTGCTCAGGTTAAGGTTCTCAAATTAGGGTCTGTGGAATCAAGATTTTGTTCATTCTAGGGAGATGGGCCATAGATCTCATTAGAAGGTCAACTTGGCCTTGACCCCCCCCCCCCCCAGATTTTAAGACACTATCTAAGAAAGTAAGGTAGCATGGGAAATAATTACTATCATTCTAAACAATATGTGAATTCTTAACATAAATATTTTTTTAAAGTGCACTACAATATAGTGAAAGTGAAAGTCACTCAGTCGTGTCCAACTCTTTGCAACCCCATGGGCTATACAGTCCACAGAATTCTCCAGGCCAGAATACTGGAGTGGGTAGGGTAGCCTTTCCCTTCTCCAGGGGATATTCTCAACCCAGGGATCGAACCCAGGTCTCCCACATTGCAAGATTCTTTACCAGCTGAGCCACAAGGGAAGCCCAAGAATACTAGCGTGGGTAGACTACCCCTTCTCCAGGGATCTTCCTGACCCAGGAATTGAACTGGGGTCTCCTGCATTGCAGGCAGGATTCTTCACCAACTGAGTTATCAGGGAAGCCCTCAATATATAAGCAAGTTGTAAAGACAACATCTAGTGATACAGTTTTTCAAATATGTACTGATTCCTTTATGTTCATATTTCTGTAAGGAAAATTGCTATTGACATTTCAAGTAAATTTGATGTCAAGGAGTGACACTTGTATTTATCCATTTAGCAATAACTGATTTCCTGAGTGCCTTTAATATGATAAAGAAATACTGACAGTGACCTTAGCAAATGCAGTTAAGAGAAAGGCCACATCTGCAGCAGATGTACCTAATGAACCATGGAATTGATAATATCACTCTGCAGCAACTGGTAGGTATGGCACTATTTCATGAGTCTGCCCATTTACAGTAATGTGGTAGTTATCTGCTGCTGGATATGTGCAGACCACCTAGAATAGTGTTTTTCAATCCACAGGCTACAAAATTAATTTAGCAAATGTCAACAGCATTTTAAAAATTGAAATAGACATGAAATATTTGAGTGACATTCAAGTAATAAGTATCATTTCATGCATTTCATTCATACCGAACATTTATATAGTGTGTAATATATATTCATATATGTATATATGTGAGTATAAATATATATTTAATACATAACCATATATATGCATGTGTGCTAAGTTGCTTCAGTCATGTCTGATTCTTTGCGACCCTAAGGACTACAGCTCACTAGGCTCCTAGAATCCATGGGATTCTCCAGGCAAGAATGGTGGAGTGGACTGCCTTGCCCTCTTTCAGGGGATCTTCCCAATCCAGGGACTGAACCTATGTCTCCTGTGGCTCCTGCATTGCAGGCGGATTCTTTACTGCTGAGCCACTGGGGAAGCCCATAAATATATATATACTTATATATATGTGCTCTTAGTAAGACCTACTGTTCAAAGAGTTTAAAAATCACTAACTTAGAGCATCTATATCTGTTCCTCTGGGCTGTGAATGTGACAGTTCTACCTAAAATCTCTGTGAGTGTGATTCCATGTGATTTCAGACATAGCACATAGCAACTCAACACCATCACATCAAGGGTAGCCAGCCAGGACCAAGTCCATCAACCAGACCCCCAAACAAGAAGCAGATGTATATGATGACCAGTCGGAGCTGGCTATAAACCACACCACAGAAACTCACACAGTTCTCTGCCCGGCTTCCTGAGGACCTCACACCATGCGTGGACAGGTAGCTGAATTTAAAAATTCAACAATGCTTCAAACAGATTTGAAATGGTTCCATTACAACACACAATTTTAATGAGAAATAAAACATCCATGTCATAAATCATTTAACGCTGTTCCTTTTGTCATTTGACGTGAGTAATCTGTTTCTCTGCACCATGAAGTCCCAGGTCTCTAACCTGTGTCTTCACTTTCAGTGCAAAGGAAGAGCCTCAGTTTTTACTGGTTTTTAACATCCTAATTAATGTTTCATCAGGATTCTGGACATTCCGTATGTATGAGTGGTAACTCACACTTCTTGAAGGCACAGTTGTGTCAGGAGAGGCCAGGTTGCTCTGAACCAAGATGAATGTACTCCAGGGTGGCTACCAATGCAAGTGGGAGACTTGCCTGTTAGTTTTAAATAAATCACCGTTGCATAAAAGAATGCCAACTTTAGGGGCTTTTAAACAATCCTTCTGGTTTTAATTCAATGCCTCTTTTTCAAGATTTTTTTGTTTTGATTTTTTGCTTTTTGGATTTTTTTGCATGGATGTCTCTCAGTGTAAAGCAGACCACAAGGAATTCTAAAATCAAGGGCTAATTGAGTCTGAAGAAGGAGGGAGGGAATCTATTTAAATCCTTCGCAAAGTCCTTCAGACTCAGAGACCTAAAAAACATCCAAGCATTCACATTTCTTATTGTGAGCTGATCATCTATTTTGGGGAAAACATTAACTCCTCATCATATGGTGATGTCCTTCAAGCAGAGAAAAAACATTACAGTTCATCACAGTGTGCCGTAATATTAACTGTTCCTGGTGTTTCATAGCCGATCAGAGTGCTTACACGTTGTTTACGCTAGAACCAAAGGCTCTTGGAAGGTGAAGACTATAACATATTCATCTTTGAATCCCTCTTACTTGGCCTACTGGGCATGCACTAAGTGTTTACTCGGGAGAAATGAATTGCCCCGAGACTCTCTGATGATGGAGGGGAGGAGTAAGCTGCTGTGACAGCCTAACATCTCCAGTGAGTGGAAGCACACACCTTATGTCTTGGGCCAACATGACCGGAGAAGCTGGCGGTGCTGGCATGGCAGTGCTGACAGCAGCAGAGCCCCAGAAGAGTTCGGGAATTACTCTGTGTCTTAGTGGTCACCCTCCACCACCAAATTTTATTTAAAAAGCTCCCTATTACTATTCTACCTCACTATTTTGTGTGAGGGGCTAATATATCTCCTTATTTGTTTTATTGTACTAAGATAAATTTCTGAGAACACTTGAAGAGACAAACATATCTGAATGGAGTTTCTTAAATTCTCCATAGTTATTAAGTAGGGCCGATTTTGTGCCCCTCTCCCAGCAGACATTTGACAATGTCTGGAGATATTTTTAGTTATCACAACTCAGGGGTTGCCCCTGGCACATTGTGGGCAGAGGCCAGGCACGCTGCTAAAAATCCTATCATATTCACAGCAGCCCCTCACAACAAAGACTTATCCAGCTGCCAATATCAATAGTGCTGACATTGAGAAACTCTTGCCATGGGGATGTAATAGAGGAAATATGATACTTTAAACAGCCAGAATATAAGGCATGCAATGGTTATCTTTTACATTGCAGATAGGCAGTAACTGTCTAAATCCAGTTAACAGGGAGACCTCTTTATTGTTCATTATCTAATGATCAATTAGCTACTGTTGAAATGTGCTCAAGATTTCATTTTTGACAGACTATTTACATAAATGAAACAATGAGATCAGGGTGGTTTATAAAGAATTTTTCTCACCATCGGATATTAAGTCTATTTTATTAGTTCCCATCAAGGACCATATCTGCATTGTCCATGGTATTAGGAGGCACAAAGGGAATAATAATTGAAATGCACACTCTACTATGGGTAGAAGATTATCCAGATTCAAAATAATTGAGTTGACACTGATGAAACAGAATGTTGATACGTGGAATTTCAGAGTTGGAGCTGTTTTCCCTAAGCACTATTAATGTTAGGTGTTTACAACTTTAATTACAGAAATATAAAGAAAGTAAAAAAAATCTGTAATAAAACACATCACTAGAATAAGTTGGGACCCCTCCAGTACCTCATTGCATGTGTGTGTGCACTCAAGTGTGGGAACACACATAATATGCCCCTCAAAAGGTCTGCAATACTTTTGGCAATACTCAGTATTAGGCATCAAGTAAATGTCATCAAACATGTTTTCCTCAGTAAACTAAGACAAATTCACATATGAGATATAGTATAAGGCAAAGACTTGTATCAGCTTTACAGACAAAATTTCTGTGTTGGAAACACAAGACACGTAAATTGAATGAATTTAGCAAAGTAGGAAGAAGGAGAAGGCCAAACATTCCTGTCTCCACAAACCTCCTCGAAAAACTGGGAAGCCTGACTGATTTAAGTCTGCACATTTCACAGCCACACCTCGCATCACTACAGCCTCAATGACAACTTCGTGGTGGATTACATCTGTCTCTGTACCTTGTCACTAGTATGTATGCTGGCTATTGAGAAGATGAGGAGGAGGTTTCTGTGGTGAAAGGAGGAGGTTGTACACAAAAAGGCCATTTGTACTTAAAATGGCTCGAAGTATGATGTTCAGGGGAGAACATATAGAATGATGACTGCCTGTCCTGAAAGGAACTGAATAATTCTGTTTTGCTTTAATTCTTCAGTGAGCACATATTGATAACAATGAGTAATTTTATTCTTTCTTACTTCACCATGTGATTGCCAGCCAGTGCTGTTCCTCAAACTATCCTTTCCATTGGGAAATGAGGTATTACGTAAGAAAGTAATTAAGCAGGAAGTTGCATAAGCATTGTAAAGTCATGTGTTCCATACAGATAGTAAGCAGGTGGCAAAATCCACCAAGAGCTGACTCTGGTGGCTTTATTACAACAAGTATTATGGGTTTATAAAATGACTAATGGATGCTGTGGTCTATGCCAGGAATCACAGTTACAAATAATTTGCATGAAAAATATCCTTTTAATCCTTGCTCAGAATCAGTAACCAAAAAAAGAAAGAAGACACTGAACTGCCAGGCAAGTCAGACAGCAATTCGGAACCAATTCATTGTGTTTTCAACTGGACCCAGAAGTAAACAATTAAAGCAGCAACTCCAAAGATGGACTTCCTGTTCACGAAAGTAACAGAGTATCACAGACGACGTTGGTCAGAGGCTTAGATGAAAGAACACAGATCTAACATCTCTGAATAGGCTAGGTTGGTACAGAAAATGAGATTGCTGTATTGATTAGAAGGCATATGTTTATTGTGAGTAATCAAGATAGAGACAGGAAAAGAATGTTTCCTGGTAACAAAACCAATCATCAAATTAGGAATAGGGATCCCTCATGCCCAGTTTCGGCGCTAACACATAGGGGGTTAGGGTAGCTTTAGTCTTCCCATCTGCAAAGCCGCAGCTTAGACCTGACTATTTTGAGAATATGGAGATGCAAACATATAATTTGAGTAAAAGCTGTGTTTCTAAGAAAATATAATTTCAACTCCCCTAGCCGGAAAAGACCCTGATGCTGGGAAGGATTGGGGGCAGGAGGAGAAGGGGACGACAGAGGATGAGATGGCTGGATGGCATTACTGACTCGATGGACATAAGTTTAGGTAAACTCTGGGAGTTGGTGATGGACAGGAAGGCCTGGCGTGCTGTGATTCATGGGGTTGCAAAGAGTCAGACACGACTGAGCAACTGAACTGAACTGAACTGAGCCCTTGTTTGCAATCATATTGGTGCCCTAAGCCCCTCAAACCTAAACAGAACTGCAGGCAGCAGCTAGTGGTAAAGAACCTGTCTGCCAATTCAGGAGATGCTGGTTCAACGCCTGGGTCGGGAAAATCCCCTGGAGAAGGGCATAGCAACCCACTCCAGTATTCTTGCCTGGAGAATCCCATGGACAAAGGAGCCTGCGGGCTACGGTCCATAAGGTCGCAAAGACACGACTGAAGCAACTTAGCAACACGGCATGCATGCAAAGCCCCTCAAACCTAAACAGATCTGCATATCCACAGCAGCAGACCTGCTGCCGTGGAGGGAGAAGGTATATTCAGAGATCAGAGTCCTCATGCTGTCTTGGAAAAAAATAATCTCACTATTGAGACAGCTGGAAGCATGCAGTCCCACAGCACCTAAATGATGTCGTGAATAAAGATGGTGATGACCGTTAGGATGATCTGTAAGAAGTGATGAAAAAAGACATGCAGACTTCTCCAGCCGCTTGCTGTATATATCTAACCACCCATTTCTCCTCACTCTCCCACTCACCTGCCATTTACCAATCCATCCATCATCCCCCCCCACCATCCAGCCCCTCATCCAGCCAAAATCTGGGCCAAGCGCATCACCTGCTGCTGTAGGGACAGGCATGAAGAATACATTTCCCTACCCTCAAAGAGCTAAGAGAGTCAATTCTTAAAAGTACATGTGGCTAATTTTTCATGATTATACGTTATGAGTTTGGGAGAACTTTTCCTCTGTTACTTCTTTCTCCCTTGGAATCTATAGTTCTTTTGCCAAAAGGTATACAGGGAAATAAAGTGTGTCTGAATGGTCCACTGTTGTTGGAAATTCTCATAAAAGGCATTGTTTAAGACAGTGCTTTCCAATAGAAATACCATGTGAAGTATCTATAAAATTCTGAATTTTTGGAAAAGAAACAAGGCTGCAGTTACTTTTAATAAATATTCATTTAACCCAATGTATCCAAATACTATCATTTTAACATGTAGTCAATATAAAAATTATTAATGAGATACTTTATACTTTGCATGTATTAAGGCTTTGAAATCCAGTGCTATGTATTTTACACTTTACAGAATATCTAAATTTGGCCACATTTCATATGCTTGGTGGCTACATATGGCCTGCTGGACTGCACAGGCCTAGGAAAACACTGACTCACTGCTTATAACTTGGGTTTGCAATTACTTTTGGATTAAAGATAATTTAGTCTGTTGCTTCATCTTCCATATTGGAAACAGTCTTTCCATTCCAATTCTTTGGGGCAGAAATCTTGAACCGATCTGTTCAAAATGTTTATTTGGTGTCTATCATGTATCAGACATCGTGTGGTATGAAATCACACACATTTCTCAATGAATTTGAGACAACACAGGCCTGGTGGTTATAAGCATAGAGCCAGACTGCCTGGGTATGATTTTACCATTAGCCTCTCTGTGCCTCATCTTTCTCATCTATAAAATGGGTAGGATAAATATTATCTTCCTCACAGGGTCATCATGAGGCTTTAATGAATCAATATTTATAAAGTGCTTAACACAGTGTCTCTCAATAGGGCAACTACTATATAGGTGTTTGATAAAACATGTTTAAAAGTTGAAAAGTTTTAAACAGTTCTGCATTTTTCCAATGCAGGAGGTATAACCTTACAGTTTGGAATTAGACTAAAACTCAGAAGACCTGGGAGTCTATTGAACACATGTAAGTCAATCTATCTGTGCCTTAATGCTCTAATTTCAAAAAGGCAGGATATTTTTGCATACTCAGTTATTTTAAAAATGTTGCAGACATAAATGAGGTTCTACATATAAAACAGTTTGAAGAATTTCAGTTAGTGGTGATCATTTCTATCAAGTCAAGGTATTCCGGTTATTGTACCTTTACAACAATGGATCGATATTGGTAAATGGATGGATATTGTTTAGCTATGAAGGATGCATTTATGAGGCTCCATTTGCAGAGGGAGAAATGGAGAGTCATTCTCCTACCATACACAGACGCTGAAATTTCATTTTAATTTCTGTTGCTGGTGTAGTTTTCTCCTGACCTTTACTCTTATCAGTGCCAGGCCTTCAGTGAGACGCTCCCAACTCGGACATTGCCTGGCATCTGAAGTGTTCCCATTCTCATAATTAACAGTGACTGGAAACAAATAATTTAATTCTGGGCAAATGAAAATGAATCAATGGTGTCAACTCCATTTCCCATCTTTCTAATTTTCTGTAACAAAAGAGGAGAGGGAAATGTCTGTTCCCTGATGTGAGATTCACTTAGGAAACTGAGAGACAGATGAATAATGGCTGATGCCCTACTCCTCCTTCCCACGGAACACTGCTGTCCCTGGCAGGAAGATCGTGCCTTGTGCTGAATAAACATGTAAAGTCATACAGAATCTGGCAGCTGGACATATTTATGTTTCTAAGAAAATATACTCATGACTTACTGTGGTGAATAAAGAGGAAAGCACGTCTATCACAAACCCAGGTAGCCCCCAGGCTAAAACCAGTTGTGTATATCTAATCATTCATTTCTCCTCTCACCCTCCCACCCACCTGCCATTTACCAATCCATCAGGCTCCTTTATATGCAGAACAGGAATATAACACAGTCCTGCTAATGATGCCTCAGAAACAAAATAAGATAGGGCAAGAGGAAGCCTGTGGCACTTGCAATAAAATCAATGCAAAGGCATCTTAACTTTGGATTCAGAATGCACAGTTTACCTGTTAACAGAGTGGCTAGTTCAAAAGGACTTTACTGCAACTTAAGTCCTAGCTGTGTCACTCCCAGTTCCATCATTAAACCTTAACTTGTGAAGTGAGGGGCTTGGACTGTGACCCAGAAATTCACTTCCTCCTCTGAAATGCCCAGTGTGAGGAACTGGTGGACAGGCACCATACCAATGTGGAGATCCTATCAGTTGCTCTGTCCATTCCAATTATGCATTCTGGAACTGGGAAGTGACCACAGGATGGATTCAGGGACCTCCTGGACTCACTGTGAGATGGATCTGAGATCAAACTGCATTGATCACCCGACCTCTGTAATTCCTAACTCTGAGTGGTGAACCATAGTGACATTTTGGGTCTCCTGGAATTAATGTCAGTTCAGAACCAGTGCCTAGTAAGCTCTGAAAAGTCAATTATTTCCTTTTCTCTCATGCAGTTACCCTGGTAAAAGGCTACAGGTCCTTTGGGGGAAGGCTGGGAGGAAGATGAACAGCATAAACTTCCAGCAATGTACTAGGGTCTCCCCTTCATTCAAGGGATTCTGGGTCTGTAAACTGGCTCAAGTCTGGAAATTGACTGAGGGGCCATGCCTTTCTGTTTTTATGATGCAAGTTAAACTTTTGGCCATTTAATTGAGAACTCTTCCCCTTACACAGACCACGTAAGACTTTATTAACCTTCCTGCGATTAAGCAGTAAAGAGTGGACAGACCTGTGCTGTCTAGCTCTGCCCTCTTGGAATTGACATGCTAGCGGAAGAAAGCCATAAACATACAAGAAGCAAATATTCTGGAGCACTGATCAGTGCAACCAAGAAGACCAACCAGGGGTATGTGGTGAGAATCACTGGGAGGGGTGGTTTGAGGCTGTGAGTGCTGAGGGCCTAGGAAGAAGACGCTGTGAAGCAGAAAGGATGGTAAGAGGGATGCTCCTGGGAAAGGCGTGGAGTGTTGCAGGGTCTGAGCACAGAGTTCCACAATGGAAAAAAAAGTGCCAACTTTCTGAAATTTTCCTCCCTTGTTCACCGAGTTCTCTTCAATTTAAAACCAGGTCAGACGTGGATAAAGGGAGCTGCCTAGTGTGTAGAAATAACAAGACCTCCTATTTAAGTTCTCCAGGATCAAAGTCTTAATTCTTTGACTTAAGTTTTATCTAACAATGCTTAAATAAAAAGGACTATGTGACAACTTCAGCTGCTTATGTTTTTAGTGCATAAGTGATGGATGTGAAAAGGGTTTCAACATTACATGCCTTTAAAACAAGAGCCTTCACATGGAAATTGGTTTTTCATTCACAGTTTTGTCACTGTTTTCTCCTCATCTAAGAGTCTCCCACACCCTTTGCTGCTGCCCCACAAAGGACACTGACTAGTTCTTACTAGATAGAGAATGGGAGTGCTTTCGAACAGAAGTGCTGGAGAAGACTCTGGAGAGTCCCTGGACAGCAAGGAGATGAAACCAGTCAATCCTAAAGGAAATCAACCCTGAACATTCATTGGAAGGACTAATGCTGAGGCTGAAGCTCCAATACTTTGGCCACCTGATGTGAAGAGCCAATTCATTGGAAAGGACCCGATGCCAGGAAAGATTGAGGGCAGGAGGAGAAGGGGAGGACAGAGGATGAGATGGTTAGATGGCATCACTGAATCAATGGACATGAGTTTCAGCAAGCTCTGGGAGATGGTGAAGGACAGGGAAGCCTGGTGTGCTGCAGTCCATGGGGTCACAAA
Organism: Giraffa tippelskirchi; assembly: GCF_054371585.1. NCBI lineage: Eukaryota > Metazoa > Chordata > Mammalia > Artiodactyla > Giraffidae > Giraffa > Giraffa tippelskirchi. The sequence continues at coordinate 74,284,933 of NC_137281.1, read as the reverse complement.
GAGTTGGACACAACTGAGTGACTGAACAACAACGGGAGGGCTGTGTACCTTCCCTCTCCAACCAGACAGGAGGCATCTAGGGGCCAGGTCTCATCTATAACTGTGAAAGGTCCTCCATGGTTTCAGGAGTAGAGCAGGTATGAAAGAGTTTTGTTTTTGAGTTGGAATGGAATTGGAGAAAATAGAGACTCAGCTGGGAGTGTCCAGATGAACCCTAGCTGCCGAGACAACCCCTCTGTCATCAGGGCAGCTCTCCACATGTTAGGGGAGGGTAACAGGGCCCCAAACTCAGCCAAGGAAGAGAGACTGATTTCTTCACTTCCCTTAACAGCTGCATTTCTCAGGTCCCCTCAGTTGCTGGATCGTACAAGGTCCTGAGTGTTTTGCTACCTGGACCCAGGTGAGTAAGCTCACATGGCTTCCCCCCAAGTCCCACCCCCAGCTGAGGGACTCTCCACCTGTTCTGGAGAGCAGGGATGCTCCATTTACTTGCCTGTTTTCTTCCAAGTCTTTGCCCATGATTAGTCTTTTCTGTTTCCTTCTTGGAATCAAAGTCAGAAAGAAGCCTCTTTTCCCCTGTCCGTCTGCTGTCACTCTGAGGCAAGATTCAACATGTAATCTCACTTGATCCTCATACTCAAAGATAGGATGTAAAGCACTATTATCTCCCTTTCGCAAAAGTAGCAGCAGGTTGGAGAGCCCAAGGGACTTTCCCAAGGGCTCACAGTCAAGGCCAGGGGTAGGGTGGACTTGAATTTCTGGACTCCCCATTCTGTGCCCACTTTGCAAAGGCATACAGTGCATTAGTCTCTCAGAGCACAATTGATAGAGGGGAGCTGAATTAGCAATGCACAGTTTGTGCTTTGCCAGGTAAATTATCTTATTTAGAGGTCTGCAGCCCTGAGCTGCTGCTTGAAAAATGAGGTGTCGGCAACAAAGAAGCGAGTGATGTCATGAATATACCCAAGCCATCTCTGTCTCTGTGCTGTCCTTGAATTAGCTTCCGGACAGGCCCTTAGTCTGGAGTATCCTGCAGCCACCAGAATGACCCTTTTCTTTGTAGTCAATGGAGTTGACCATGTCTTCATCTAGACTGGCAATGAAATTTGCCATAATCATCTAAACCCAGTCAGGTATTTTTGAGTCTATGGATATTGCTGATATTTTCTGGATAAGATTGTGAATGGAAAGGACCGGAAAGTTCAGAACCTGGGTTATTAGGCTTCTCCTGACAGGCTAGTGGTATTATGTACGTAAAAGAAAAAGCAGAAGGAAGTTCTCCTATGGCAAGAATGTCTTATCCTATGGACCCTGAGAAGGTCCTTTAACAAACAGCTTAAATCACACCTGCTCTTCCTCAGGTATCTCAATTCACTCAGCATTGGGTTGGCTGCAGCCCCCTGAATTCATGACCCAGAAATCCTCCCCACAGCTGACATGCAGCCAGTCTCACACAGAGCCTTGAGCACAAGGGTCCCCTCTGCTAAGGAAAAGCCCTCCTTCCCCATCGATACAAAGCAAACCATTGATTCTGATCATTTTTCTCCAAGGAAAAAATATTTTCACACTTTCCCAAACTTTCCAACCCTCCTGCTTTACTGCAGTGTCTTCACTCTAAGGAAAACCCCTGAGATTCCTGCAACTTAGTCACACACTTGCCAAGTGCCCACTATGTGAAGAATATGCCAAAGCAGGAGATGCAAGAGACATGGATTTGATTTCTGGGTCGGGAAGATCCCCTGGAGTAGGAAATGGCAACCCACTCCAGTCTCCTTGCCTGGAAAATTCCATGGACAGAGGAGCCTGGCAGGCTACAGTCCATCAGGTCACAAATAGTTGGACACGGCTGATCAACTGAGTATGCACACATATCCTGTGTGTAGAATGTAGCACAGATGAGGTTCCAGAAGATAAAAAATGAACATCGGAAAAATCTGTGGATCCACCAATCTCAATCTGTGAACAAATCTTGTGGCAGAAAACAATATAAAAAAGTAAGTGTTTTGAATGAATTATGAAAGTGAACCATTAGTCTGCACGGGGAAACCTTTGTACTCTTAAAATAACCCACTTACACAGTCTTTCTCTTTGTTGCCTTACATTCCTGCTAATCTTAGCTCTGATTTTAAAGTACTACTATATGTAATTAAGAGAGATGGGCTGCAGCTTTTTGACCTTCTCTTTGGGCAAAACTGGGCTTTGCTGTGTGGTGACCATCATCATCAACCACAACTGATTGGCTTCTCAAATTCACAACCCAGCACAGATTCCTGCCCTTTCTTCCTTCATTTTTCTTTTCTTTTATATTATTCCTATAGATTCATCTTATGCTAGACTCCCTCAGAAACAACATCTCTAATGAAAACAGATTTCTTAAGCATGAATCAGAAATTTTATATTTGCACTATTTTTTTTTTCCTATTCAAGCAGAGTTTCTTGGACTCTCCTAATTGAGCTATTGAGTTTTCCTGAGCTGTGGATTTGTGTAATCTAGTAATGAGTGCTTCAAGTTCTTTAACGAAAATGACTAACCATTGGCTATACTATGCCACTGCACTTGTCGACAGCACAACTTCTGTTGATTCAACAGGAGTCAGGAACTTATCAAGAGAACCTATTGCATCTCACGAAGCAGGCTGCCTCCTTAGTTAAATATGCTATTGGTGGTTTAGTCACTAAGTCATGTTGCGACTCATTGGGACCCCATGGACGGTAGCCTGCCAGGCCCCTCTGTGGAGTGGGGTGTCATTTCCTTCTCCAGGGGATCTTCCTGACCCAGGGGTCAAACCCAGATCTCCTGCATTGCAGGTGGTCTCCTGTAGTTACCATAGATCAATTAAATAATATTTACTTGAGACCCTCTCATCTTGGATTTAAGAGCATAGTTGAATGGTTCAAAGCTTTAATTAGTTCATAATAGGTAGGACTAGAGCTATTTCTGGTTTAAATTTTTAGAAGAAAAAACACCCACTCATGAATGTGCAGGGCCACAGATACAGCATTCCTTTGAAAACAACACCCATTTCCTAGACATAAAACACTGAAAGAATCAGCCACGGGAACACAGATGTGTGTTCCTGTCTCTTCGGGATTTAAAGGTTGATAATTATAATTCTAAGAATCAGCATTATGGCTCCTAAGGCTGACACAAAGATAGGAAAGGAAATGCATTAAGGTATAATTTCTTGGTAATGAGAACCTCTAGTGTGGAAAACATGTACATTATGTCTTTATGTAGAATAAACACACTACTATAAAATCCGAAAGAGAAAAAAACCTTACCCGAATCCAGAAAGTAAGCGACAGAAGAGAAAGAAGCCATAACCTTGGACAAATGAAGACAGGAAGGCAAAGAATCCGTTGATAGACATGCAAATCAGAAGGGACTGCTTCCTTCCCACTTTGTCTGCCAGGCCTCCCCAGAAGAACGCCCCCACCATCATGCCGAGGTACACGATGCTGCCTGCAACACACAGAAAACAAAGAAATATGTCAGAGTGGGCATGAACGACACTCGGAACAGCAAACGACCAAGGGACAGACGACATTCTAGAATTCCACATGGGAAAGAAGCTCCTTTAAAAATAGATTCTGCAGGACACACGAATCCGCTTTCAAGTGGGAAAACAAGCTTTGTGGGTCCCCACTGGCTGCCATGGGTGATGGCAAGGGCAGAAGATGAGACGGTCACGTTCTCCCCAGCCTTGTGGGGAGGGGCACCCCCAGTGGGCAAGCATAAGGAGTCCCCATAGAGAACAATCCCGCAATTTGATTCACGGCTGTGTCACCTTTGTCCAAATGCCAAGCTTAGCACCACAGCAAGGCCAAGATGGGAGACTGGGTCAAGGGCTTCCAGGTCAAAATGGATCCTGCAGCCTGCTTCAAGCCTGCGCTGCAGCAGATGACCTGGGCCATAGCCAGACTCCTAGGAAACTTCTAGAAGATTGCATGGGTTCTTTCTCTCTGGTTCTCCTGAAAACCCTGGCCCTTCCTTGAAAGGAAGGGTTATTAGGGAAGGTAAGTTTACAAGAGTTAATCTCAAAATGGTCTTCCAAATCCTGCTCAGAAAAGAAAAACTTTTTCTTGACATCAGGAGCTTAAGCAGAAGGAAAATCGCTGCTTGTGGTTTGGAGTTGTTCAACTCACCATGGTTGGCTTTGCTTTCATAAAGGAAACAAATGGAAAAAATCATGAGTTAAATAGATGCCCCTCTTGGTATCACTGAGTAAACAGCTGAATTTTCCAATTCACTTGCTTCTTCTAAAAAAACCAAGCCCTCATTAACTCTGTCCAGCATCTTTTACAGGATGATATAATATTAGGTATGGCAAATGTTATTTTCCCGGAAGTTTCCAAAAATGTATGCAAGGTCTAGGGGAAATGGCATAATTAATAAATGAGAGTTTTGGCTTTAAAACAGCTGCCCACTACATCTTTTACTCAATTCTGCTTTTTTCCTTTGCTTCACCAAAACACCATTTGACTAGTCCCTTCTCAAACAAGTGTTTAAGATGCCCAGCAGCATCTAGGCTACAAGCTGCGAAAACACTACCTTATTTATTGCTTTAGGTTAGTTAGGGAAATATCCTCCTTAAACATTCACATGAATTCACTTGCTAACAGTTAATAAATTAATATGAGACACAGAAGGAGAGCACTTGGCAAAGTCTGGTGACCCCACATCAATGACATACAGAGGCTGCCCTGCAGACAGACGAGTCTAGACAACTACAGGGAATGGCAAATGTTGGCGCAATTATACAATAAGACACAACAGAAACTGTTTTTATTTAGACTGCGGTGCTGAAAGGAGATGGGCGGTTATCCTTTGCCTGGGTAGGGATGGCCTACTTTTCTCTGTACTATGTGGCTGACCATACAAAGACCATCCTACTCAATAAAGAGATTACTCATATCATGAGGCCCAATGCGTGTCGAGAAGACAATTTAAAGAATGTATCAACACAAGGCACAGGGATCCCCAAAGTAGATTCACCCAGGAAAATGAATATGGGGCATATCTCTTACTTACAGCCTAAGAGGCTTGAGTTTGCCACTCATGCCTCTCAGAAGAATTATCAGTAGCTAAGCTGTTTGATGGACTTCTCAGGTGGTACTAGCACTAAAGTACCTGCTTGCCAATGCAGGAGATGTGGGTTCGATCCCTGGGTTGGGAAGATCCCTTGGAGGAGGGCATAGCAACCCACTCCAGTATTTTTGCCTGGAGAATCCCATGGACAGAGGAGCCTGGCAGGCTGCAGTCCAAAGGGTCGCAAAGAATTGGACATGACTGAAGTGACTTAGCACGCATGCATGCAAGCTACTTGATGATAATGTCTATCTTTAGAAATGCCTACAGGTCAGAAAGGGAGCTGCATCGACCAGGAGCAGCCCATGGCTGCTGCCATCTCAAGACTTAGACTCTTTCTTGTAGCTCTGGCCCCAGGAACAAAAAAATGGTCACTGGCACTTGTGGAACTCTTACCAGTTCTAACATTTGTTTGAATTAACTTACATAATCCTCATGACCACCCTTTGAGGTGAATACTATGGGAACACCATTCATTGGGGGGAAGCTGACGTACAGGACATTAATGATCTAACCACAGAGAAATGAGTGCTGCCTACATCCCAGTCCGTCTCTTTGTACAACGTGGTGATGATTCCTTTAACCTTCCTGTTGCCCTCCTGGGAAAACATCCCAGTTTGTCCAGGCTCTTGTGTGGCGGTAACATCTGAAATTGAAAGTGGTACCTCAAAAGTCTCAGAGGTGCCTTCTCTCTGGATGCCACCCTCATAGAATTAGAGCTAAGTCTTGGGTAGTGGAAAATGACAGATGGGAGCTTGGGGGACACACTGCTTCATCCCACCCAAGTGTGTGACCTGGGATGCACTGCTTACTCTCAGGTACTCTAGATGGGTACATCCCCGACCCTTGGTGGGGGAGGTAAGGGAGTTGATGCTGCCAACGGCTGGGTGGTGCCAGAGCAAAAAGGAAAATCCAACTTCTTGCTACGAAGAGCAGCGCAGGCGTGCTAAGTCACTTTAGTCGCGTTCAACTCTTTGCAACCCCATGAACTGTAGCCCTTCAGGCTCCTCTGTTCCTGGGATTCTCCAGGCAAGAGTACTGGAGTGGGTTGCCGTTTCTTCCTCCAGGGGAATCTTCCCGGTCCAGGGATGGAACCTGCATCTCTTATGTCTCCAGCAATGGCAGGCAGGTTCTTTACCACTAGTGCCTCCTGGGAAGCCCAAAATGAGTAGGCTCCCGCACCATGCCCTGAAGGAGCTGTAACCCCCTTGCCTTTCCAGTGCAGGATGGATGATGGTCCTGCTGGGCGGGTCTCCATGTCCTGTCATCCCCTTCTGGGCCATCCCTTATAGCTACATCTTCCCTAAACCAGATCAGAGCATTACAGAGTGATGATTCCAGCACTTGCAGGGCTCATAACCGGATGCTACATTCTCCGCTCAGCATGAGTGCAAGGACACAGCCCCACCTGGGAGTTTTTTAAACCTCAGGGGTAGTAATGGCTAAGAGCTCCATTCCTGCGAGGGAGACGGCTTAGTGACCTGACAAGGGCAGGAAATCCTCATTTATTATTAGCACCCTGTACTTAAGCCCCTTGCAAATAAAATTTAAAGATAATACTTATGAGAGATTTTAATATATAAAAAAAGAAAAATGCCCTATTTTTCAATTCCCCCAGATATATATCTTTTTTTTAAAAAAAACTCATATATGCCCCCATGGCCAATAATTCAAACCACACAGAAAAGTATAAAATGAAAATAAAAGTCTTCTCCCTAATCCTTGATCCTCTTCCCAAAGGTAACCATTATCAATTTTTTTCCAATTCTTCCAGAAAGCTCATACATATAAATATACAAAATGGATATCCTGTAGGAATTGCTTGTTAAATATAGATTTATTTCTGCACCACCCCCCACCATGAAGCATTTATCATATCTCGTCTTTCTTAGAAATCTTTTAGATTTTTAAGCTAAGCAAACCAGAAATAAATCTCTGCCAGGATTTTAATTACTTCTTCAAAACACATTTCATTTATTTCAGAAGAGCATTCACTATCAGCTAATAGGGGAAAAACAGTTATTTCTCCATCTTTATTATTTCTATGCCTAAAATAAATACACCAAATTTCCCTAAATGAGAGGCTATTAAACCCAATTTTAAAGAATTTACAGAGCACCTACTATGTATGACTTTTCCTGAAGGCTAGAAATACATGGATTTATAAGTCATGATCCCCGACCTTAGGGAAGGAAAAACTTAGCAAATCTTCCTCCGATGCCTACTGTTAGCCAGGAGACAAAGGAGACAGTTTCACATCCGTTATTTCACAGAACCACCCCCACAGCCCTCTGACCAGGGCCAGTACAGAGAGGGGCTTCTGGGGCAGGACCTTCCACAGCCTCCTGGGGACACACAACCAGACAGAACAGGGCACTCAGGAACCGGGCTGGAGTCCCTGAACTCCGTGTTTACTCCATCAAGAAGGCTTAAGGAGCTTCTAATTCAGTGAGGGAGACCCAGGCCCATAACTGAATGAGCCCAGCTGTGAGGGGTGTGTTCCGGTGGAGGGGTGACTGGGGGCAGAGGGGCGGGAGGTGGCCACTAATTCTGACTGTGGCCTCTGAAAAGGTATTGCTGAGAACGGAACATCTGAGAGGATTCTGAAGGATAAGAAAAATTTCAACATAGTATTAAATTCCTCCAACAAGTGACAGGTTTAGAGGAAAAAAAAAAATAGCATCTCAATTTGACTCTGACTAAAAATATGTTTCAGATCCAAACATAATAATAATCTTTGGTGTCTACGTTGGATTACTATTGGTAATTAGACCAACTGTAGCTAGACTTCCACTGGGCATGCTATGGACAGGATGAAGCCTACCCAACAGTTTATTCCAGACAAACAGCACAAGTAGGAGAGTCATGTTTTGATCATGTGATCTAATTAAAGCCAAAACCTCTGAATATTAGCAAAGGCACACACTTGAGGGGGGAGAGATGGAATAAAAGTGGAAAGGCTCTGGATGTCTGCCTTGTTTTCATGATTTCATTTTGTCTTCACCATGTTGAGATAGGGAGTCCTTGAAAATTGAGAGGCGGGATAAGCTCTTAACATGACCAGCCTTCTCTGATCACCACTTCTCATGAGGCTACTGACAGAATTTAAAAGTATTTTAGTCCATTTTACAGGTGGGGGAACTGAGGTTGAGAGAGGCCAGCACTTAAATTCAGGTCTTCCAGATCCTTGTTCCCAAGAGTATGATCCCTGGATCAATAGCACTGGCACCCCGGGGTGGGGGTGGGGCACTTGCTAGAAATGCATACTTTAAGGCCCCACTCTGGACCTACAGACTCAGGATCTGCATTTGACTAAGGTTCCCACATGATCTGTGTGCACTTGAGGATCTGAAAGTACTTTTTAAGCTGCTGTGCTTTCCATTGAAACATATAATCTAACACTTTTTTTTTTAAGTTTGCATTTCTCTAACAGATATTTGAGCGGAGGAGATGCAGACCACAGAATATTTAATTTCCAAAACACAGAACAAGCAAGATCTTCCTACATGAGTTGGAGATGTCCTAAGGGTGAGCAGAAACTCTGTGCCTCTCCTAGGACCTGCTTTCTTTATAGAAGCTAGAAGCAGACCTGCAATGTAGAGAGAGACCAGGCTGTGATGCTCAGACCCTTTCCTGAATCTAATGAAGACTTTCATTCAGCTGGGCTGTCAGGAGGTTGAACTTGGCCTGAGAAATCAATATAATCTGAAGCTCACTCTCCTCCCATCACAGTGGGGGCTCAGGACATCCTTGGCTGGCCAGCCTCTTGGTCCAGGTCTCTCAGAAGACAGAAAGAGGCCTCAAGCATCACCTCCCCATTAAGGGATTTTCTAACATGGGAGCTGATTCCACTTTATTTAATCATACCCTCATTTCCCCCGACAAATATCACATTTCCATTTCTGACTCTTTGCTAAGCTGCTTTTGATTCTTTCTGACAATCCCTAAGGGGCACACATCTTTTCTCCCAGCACCATTCAAACTACATTTAAATGAAACAGAACAATTTTAAGAAACGGAATAGAGTGTTTTTCTCATAATAACTTTAGCCATTAGTTAAAAAAAAAATTATTTTAACCACTTCAGTTATCTATGGCTAATGTATTACCCAATAATTCATTCCACCATTTATTTATAGATTGATTTTCAATTAAAAAAACCTTCTGTGATAGTGTTCTGAATTCAGTGATAAATAATCTCCATGGAGCAATGCTCACACTCACCTTTTATAAGAGGATTTTCTTAGGTTAAAACAAAATTATAAGTCAAAATAAAACAAAAATAAATCTTTAAGAATAACAATGACAGTTCTAGAGATAGTTATTAAAATGAATAACATAACATCACTCATCATATTCACAGGATTGAGGGAAAATGAGTTACTCCTTAAATTATTCTCATTATTTTTCAGATGTTACACAAGAGGCAGGTGCATTTATTGTCCCAAGGATAGGATTTTCTACCATTAACTTGTGTTATACCCATAGTAGACACCCACTTAGCCAATTCTTACTTAACCAACTCAATGGATTAACAAACCCACTCACAACACACTGAGAATTATTTCTCATCTTCCTTCTTCTTCCAATAAATGCTTTAGGTTTACTGTTTTATACCCAACCTGCTTATGTGAGTTCTGCTGTTATTAGTTATGAATCCAATTAAACAGCAGTCACATAAATAATGAGATATGAGTATGAAAGGAATGGGAGCTACTCCTATGAAACTAACTTAAGAAAGACATGGGGAAGATGGGGTGCAAAAGTAAATATTTATTTAATACACTTATTAAATAAATGTATTAAATAAACATCTTTATATTAAATATTTGTTAAAGAAATGTATTAAATTATATTAAATAAAATCTATTAAATAAATGTGAGCAATCCAACTCAGACTGAGAAAAATCATAAAGATGAAAGATTCTGTGCTTAGATAGGGGCATATTAAAGACGTTAAAACTGAAAATTAAAGCCACATGATGGCTATGGAGATACAGGAAAGACAAGGCGGGGTACTTCATTTCAAAGATACCTACTCAAAGGGTACCTTTGTTCCTGCACCTGAAGATGGTTGAATGAATACAAGCCCATGTGTTAAAACAAAGTATTTAAGTCCCTATGTTGATCTGCATGTTTTCTTGCTTTACCAACTTTTCCATTAACTGACCAATTACCAGTCTGGATTTAATTAGGTAGTGGGATGTCTACCTTGCCTCAGAGGACCCGTGAAGACAGGCTTTGCGCTTCAAGAAATCAGGTTTGCATAGCCACTGAAAGAGTCAACAATTACCCACTATGTGGTTTATCGCATCACTGAAGGCAACACTAAAGAGCATCTCCTTAAGGTCAGTTCCAGAACTCACAACCCTCCTTTCCTTAATTTTATTGAAGATTCCTTTTTTTCCACTGTGTACTGGAAAAATCCCTGGAATGAGAGTCAAGATATTCAGGACTAGTTCCAGTCTCCCTAAACTAGCTGTAAGCTCTCAGGCTAATCTTTCAGCTTCCTACATGTCAAATGGTAGGTGGTGGTCAGCCCTGTAAAGCTGAACCAGGCTCTCTTCTGTCTGGGGGAGAAGGGGGACTTCTTTCCCTTGCTGGCCTCTTATGCATCCTCCCCACCCACCCACTGATGTGGAAGCTTTCACAGCTGCTGCCCTGTGCTCACTCCTCCAGGGCCCCCAAAATGGTGGGTTACGAGTGTGGACAACCCTTGGCCAAGACCACACTGTAGTCCATAAAAGGCTGATTGCAGGGACAACTGTGCCTCCCCCTGTGTCTTTGCAAATCTTCTTCAATTCAAAGAAGGCTTCAACATCTTTAACTACAACTTGATATTTCTGATTATTACTGGTTTCAAATTCTGCTCTTGAATTAGAAATGATAACAAAAATCTCAAGTTCAGTACCTATTCTATTGGATTCTTCCATTGGATGTGCTGAGAAGTGGACCCACTATTAAAGCAATGGGAGGTTGAAATGGGGGAAGCAGAAAAACTGTTTTTGTTGTTGTTTAACCAAATGCAATACTCATCTTTATCCCGCTACTATTTACCACTCTGAACTCTGGGTCAGGCAGTAAAGAGTGAAGAGTCCAGGCTCTTGAACCATATGGACTAGATCTGAATTTCTGCTCTAAGGTTTACTAAATATTTGATCCTGGGTAAGTTTCTTTCTTTCTTTCTTTGTGTCTCAAGTTTCCCCTCTGTATAATGGGATTAATAACAGTACCTCCCCACACACTGTTTTTGAGAGATTAAATGGGTTAAATAAAGCACTAAGAACTGTGTGAAACACAGCTGTTCAGTAAAAAACAACTAATATAACTGTTGGTATGAGGAACAGAGCAAAAAGGGGAGAATCAAATGGTGATGGAAAAGAGACAAGAGGAAAAGGGGAGGGGCTCTGGGATGATGTAGAAAGTAAAATTACAGATCGTGGCCTCCCTCAGCTCATGTTCTGAATAGAAGCCAACTGAAACAGCTCTGGAAATGTGAGCTAATTTTTTTAATTTCAAAGACTTATTCTTCTGCATCTTGAGATTATTTAAATAAATAATCAATAGTCTTCTCCTAAATCCAACCCCTGACTTTGCCCAATTACTACTATTTTTTAGTAGCCACAGGTAAGGGCCATTGGAGCATTCAAAAGCATCTGTGGATTTTCAGAAAATCAAATAAAAGTAAAGGAAGTAATAATATCAAAGGCATATGGACAATAAAAACTCTTTCCAATTTGCAATAGAGAAACATTTGCAACAAAAGTCAGCTCACCTTTGCCAGAAAGAACTGTAAATATCAGATGCAGACTACAGTGCATCTCCGACTTTTATATTTGGAAAGTCTGACATTTAAGTCCATTGGTCAAGGCAGACTGATGTAGCTGCTTGTATAGGCAGGTAATTCCACATCATGCATTATTACCACTTATTACTTAAGTCCACCTGGGCACTAAACAGCCTCTGAAGGCCCAAAGACACTGCCACTGAATTCAGTAAGCCAAATGCAGAAGGGGAGTCTTGAAATGGAAGACCAACCTACTTTCTAACTTTTCCTCAAATGGCCAGGATAGAGCACGTCCACTGGACAGGGAAAGAAGTATTTAAATAATTTTGCATGGAAAAAACATTTGCATATATGGCTCTACAGAAAAAAGGACAACAACAGCCCCCTTGGTATTCAAAGCAATAAAGAAACAGGTCTTGGGGGTTAACCTGTGGTGCACCACGAATATCACACATCAATTTCACACCAGTGGGATCCCTATTGGGCTTTCCTGGTGGCTCAGTGGTAAAGAACACACCTGCCAAAAGTAGGTTTGATTCCTGGTCCAGGAAGATCCCCTGGAGAAGCAAATGGCAACTCTCCCCAGTATTCTTGCCTGGACAATCCCATGGACAGAGAAGCCTGACAGGCTACAGTCCATAGGGTCGCAAAAGAGACAGACACAGCTTAGTGACAACAACAATGGAATCCCTATCTCCACAAACGTCCTCAACTCCTAGGCCTGTGCTGAGGGAGCAAGATGGTAATTGATTAAGTCCTTTCTTGGATCACTAAGCCAACCAATGGAGCAAAGGATCATTGATCTACAGCTCTTAGTTGAGCTCCTGTGAAAAGCCAGACATCCTGCAGGGCATGAGGGAAGGGGAGGGCGGAGGACAGGGCTGCAAACAGGGAAGGGACTAGGCCCTCCCTCTCGGGAGCCCAACTCACAGGCCCGTGGAGTGGTTCCAGAACCTGACTGCACATCAGATTATCTGGGAGATTTAAAGAAATGAACACTGATGCCTTGGCCACACCCGGAGATTCTGATTCTGGGATAGAACTGAGGCAACAGTACTTTTAAAACAAACTTCCCAAACTATTCTAATATGAAGCCTGGGCTTTGAATCTTTATTTCCTGGGAATTGAAAAATCTGAAAAAAAGTTCAGTTCAATTCAGTTCAGTCGCTCAGTCATGTCCGACTCTTCGCGACCCCATGAATCGCAGCACGCCAGGCCTCCCTGTCCATCACCAATTCCCGGAGTTTACCCAAACCCATGTCCATTGAGTCGGTGATGCCATCCAACCATTTCATCCTCTGTCATCCCCTTCTCCTCCTACCCCCAATCCTAGCATCTTTTCCAGTGAGTCAGCTCTTCGCATGAGGTGGTCAAAGTATTGGAGTTTCAGCTTCAACATCAGTCCTTCCAATGAACACCCAGGACTGATCTCCTTTAGGATGGACTGGTTGGATCTCCTTGCAGTCCAAGGGACTCTCAAGAGTCTTCTCCAACACCACAGTTCAAAAGCATCAATTCTTCGGCGCTCAGCTTTCTTCACAGTCCAACTCTCACATCCATACATGACCACTGGAAAAACCATAGCCTTAACTAGACAGACATTTGTTGGCAAAGTAATGTCTCTGCTTTTAAATATGCTGTCTAGGTTGGTCATAACCTTCCTTCCAAGGAGTAAGCGTCTTTTAATTTCATGGCTGCAATCACCATCTGCAGTGATTTTGGAGCCCCCCAAAAATAAAATCTGACACTGTTTCCACTGTTTCCCTATCTATTTCCCATGAAGTGATGGGACCAGATGCCATGATCTTAGTTTTCTGAATGTTGAGCTTTAAGCCAACTTTTTCACTCATCTCTCTTACTTTCATCAAGAGGCTCTTTAGTTTTTCTTCACTTTCTGCCATAAGGGTGGTGTCATCTGCATATCTGAGGTTATTGATATTTCTCCTGGCAATCCTGATTCCAGCCTGTGTTTCTTCCAGCCCAGCGTTTCTCATGATGTACTCTGTATATAAGTTAAATAAGCAGGGTGACTATATACAGCCTTGACGTACTCCTTTTCCTATTTGGAACCAGTCTGTTGTTCCATGTCCAGTTCTCACTGTTGCTTCCTGACCTGCATACAGGTTTCTCAAGAGACAGGTCAGAGGGTCTGGTATTTCCATTTCTTTCAGAATTTTCCACAGTTTATTGTGATCCACACAGTCAAAGGCTTTGGCATAGTCAATAAAGCAGAAAGAGATGTTTTTCTGGAACTCTCTTGCTTTTTTGATGATCCAGCGGATGTTGGCAATTTGATCTCTGGTTCCTCTGCCTTTTCTAAAACCAGCTTGAACATCTGGAACTTCACGGTTCACATATTGCTGAAGCCTGGCTTGGAGAATTTTCAACATTACTAGCGTGTGAGATGAGTGGAATTGTGCGGTAGTTTGAGCATTCTTTGGCATTGCCTTTCTTTGGGATTGGAATGAAAACTGACCTTTTCCAGTCCTGTGGCCACTGCTGAGTTTTCCAGATTTTCTGGCATATCAAGTGCAGCACTTTCACAGCATCATCTTTGAGGATTTGAAATTGCTCAACTGGAATTCCATCACCTCCACTAGCTTTGTTCGTAGTGATGCTTTCTAAGGCCCACTTGACTTCACATTCCAGGATGTCTGGCTCTAGGTGAGTGATCACACCATCGTGATTATCTGGGTCATGAAGATCTTTTTTGTACAGTTCTTCTGTGTGTTCTTGCCACCTCTTCTTAATATCTTCTGCTTCTGTTAGGTCCATACCATTTCTGTTCTTTATCGAGCCCATCTTTGCATGAAATGTTCCCTTGTTATCTCTAATTTTCTTGAAGAGATCTCTAGTCTTTCCCATTCTGTTGTTTTCCTCTATTTCTTTGCATTGATCACTGAGGAAGGCTTTCTTATCTCTCCTTGCTATTCTTTGGAACTCTGCATTCAGATGGGAATATCTTTCCTTTTCACTTCTCTTCTTTTCCCAGCTATTTGTAAGGCCTCCTCAGACAGCCATTTTGCCTTTTTGCATTTCTCTTCCATGGGGATGGTCTTGATCCCTGTCTCCTGTACAGTGTCACGAACCTCTGTTCATAGTTCATCAGGCACTCTGTCTATCAGATCTAGTCCCCCTTAAATCTATTTGTCACTTCTACTGTATACTCATAAGGGATTTGATTTAGGTCATACCCGAATGGTCTAGTGGTTTTCCCTACTTTCTTCAATTTAAGTCTGAATTTGTCAATAAGGAGTTCATGATCTGAGCCACAGTCAACTCCTGGTCTTGTTTTTGCTGACTGTATAGAGATTCTCCATCTTTGGCTGCAAAGAATATAATCAATCTGATTTCGGTGTTGACCATCTGGTGATGTCCATGTGTAGAGTCTTCTCTTGTGTTGTTGGAAGAGGGTGTTTGCTATGACCAGTGCGTTCTCTTGGCAAAACTCTATTAGTCTTTGCCCTGCTTCATTCTGTACTCCAAGGCCAAATTTGCCTGTTACTCCAGGTGTTTCTTGACTTCCTACTTTTGCATTTCAGTCTCCTATAATGAAAAGGACATCTTTTTGGGGTGTTAGCTCTAAAAGGTCTTGTAGGTCTTCATAGAACTGTTCAAGTTCAGCTTCTTCAGCGTTACCGGTCAGGGCGTAGACTTGGATTACCGTGATGTTGAATGGATTGCCTTGGAAACGAACAGAGATCATTCTGTTGTTTTTGAGATTGCATCCAAGTACTGCATTTCGGACTCTTTTGTTGACCATGATGGCTACTGCATTTCTTCTAAGGGATTCCTGCCCACAGTAGTAGATATAATGGTCATCTGAGTTAAATTCACCCATTCCAGTCTATCTTAGTTTGCTAATTCCTAGAATGTCGACATTCACTCTTTCCATCTCCTGTTTGACCACTTCCAATTTGCCTTGATTCATGGACCTAACATTCTAGGTTCCTATGCAATATTCAAAAAAAGTAATTACCATTAAATGAAATACATGCTATAATTAAGGTGAGTACATTCTGCTTAAGGGGGAAAAAGAAGGAGAGACTTAATTAATTCCAGGGAGTCTGGAAAACTCCCCATAGAAAGTCATGGTGGATCATGCTAAGTTCTGAACAATGAATAAAAGTTCTCCAAGTAAGAGAGGAGAGTCCCAGGGAAGGGAGGAAGATGAAGTTCAAAGACCTGGAGATGTGTCATAGCACCACAGATAAAAGGGCCTCTAAGTGGTTTAGGATGGATGGACTGCAGCATTCACATGCAAGGGTGACAGTGTGACAGATGAGGCCAGAAGGCAGGTTGAAGGCCATCCAAAAAGTCAGCCTTTATCCTCTGGGAAACTAAACAACAGACTGGACAACATCCATACCTGAAAAGATCATTTCAATAGCCCTGTGGAGCATAAACTATGGGAAAGACAGAGGGGTGGGGGTGGGGAGGGCAAGGGAAGGAAGAAGAAGGAAAAGTCTGGACCAGGGTGAGGCAATCAAGTTCTAAGAAGCCCTGAGCACAAAATTTAAGGAAGCACTCGCCCTCGAGTGCTAACTCTGCATCTGCACAACCCTGCACAATTTAAGGAGTGCTTCCTTAAATTTGTGCTCTAGGCCCCTTACTTTCCTCATCCTGGTCCTGGCCCTGGAAAGAAACCAGTTGTTGAAATATTACTGAGACGTAGCCCAGGGAAGGAACGAAGGTAGCCTGATCTAAGGCTGCATCATGGCAGTCAGAGAAGCAGGGCAAGGCTTGAGGTAATGTTAGTAGTCAGAGGTCACAGTTCTTGGAATATGAGGGGTGAGGCAAGGAAGAGTGGGAGGTGACACTGAGGAGTTTGGCTGGGGATGGGTCACAATAAAATGAATGAAGAAGAGGAGTCCAAGAGAGGGACAGGCTTGACATAGCCTCATGTTTTACACACATGAGGAAGAACTTCACATCAGTAACCCTTAATATGTTATAGTAACAAGGCAGAATAGGGCAGGCAGTACAGGGGATACAAGCAAATCCATAAAGTAATGATCAATATAATTGATAATCAGGATATATTTAATACTTCCTGGAGGAAGCAGGGCTTGAGTGGAGCTTCAGAAGAACACCCAGGAAGAATATGACTCAGAGGATGGGCAGACTGGCATGTCTGCTTATGCTCAGATATACAACAGTGCAGGGAGAGGTCTGGAGTGGGAAACGGCATGAGTAGGTCAGAAGGTGAGCAGAGTAAGCAGCCTGGTTACAGAGGACAGGTTGGGCATGTGGAGAAGTACAATTAAACTGGATAAGTAAGAGAAAATCCTTAAAAAGCAAGTCAAAGCAATTTTAATTAATAAATAGACAAATGCTTCTCTGGTGGTTCAGTGGTAAAGAATCCATCTGACATTTTTCACAGAACTGGAACAAAACAAATCTCACAATTTATATGGAAACACAAAAGGCTATGAATAGCCAAAGCAATCTTGAAAAAGAAGAATGGAACTAGAGGATTCAACCTTCCTGATTTCAGACTATCCTACAAAGCTACAGTCATCAAGACAGTATGGTGCTGGCATAAAAACAGAAATATAAACCAACAAAACAAGCTAGAAAGCCCAGAGATAAACCCATGCCTCTATGAGCACCTTATTTTTTTATAAAGTAGGCAAGAATATACAATGGGGCAAAGACAGCCTCTTCAATAAGTACTGCTGGGATAACTGGACAGCTACATGTAAAAGAATGAAATTAGAACACTTCCTAACACCATACACAAAGATAAACTCAAAATGGATTAAAGACCTAAATGTAAGACCAGAAACTTAACTAAAAGTCTTAGATAAAAATATAGGCAGAATACTCTGTAACATAAATCATAGCAAGATCCTCTATTACCCACCTCCTAGAGTAATGGAAATAAAAACAAAAATAAGTAAGTGGGACCTAATTAAACTTAAAAGTTTTTACACAGCAAAGGAAACTATAAACAAGGTGAAAAGACAACCCTCATAGTGGGAGAAAATAATAGTAAATGAAGAAACTGACAAAAGATTAATTTCCAAAATATACAAGCAGCTCATATAAGTCAATATCAGAAGAACAAACAACTCAATCAAAAAGTGGGAACAAGACCTAAACAGACATTTCTCCAAAGAAGATATACAAATGGCTAATAGACACATGAAAAGATGCTCAATATTGCTCATTATTAGAGAAATGCAAATCAAAACTACAATGAGGTATCACCATGCAAAGGTCAGAATGGACATCATCAAAAAGTCTACAAACAATAAATGCTGGAAAGGATGTGGAGAAAAGGGAATCCTCTTACACTGTTGGTGGGAATGTAAATTGATACAGCCACTATGAAAGATGGTATGGAGATTCCTTAAAAGACCAGGAATAAAACCACCATATGACCCAGCAATTCCACTACTAGGCATATACCCTGAGGAAATCAAAATTGAAAAAGAACATGTACCCCAATGTTCACTGCAGCACTATGTACAATAGCTAGAACATGGAAGCAACCTAAGTGTCCATCAGCAGATGAATGGATAAGGAAGCTGTGGTACATATACATAATGGAATATTATTCAACCATAAAAAGGAATGCATTTGAGTCAGTTCTAATGAGGTAGATGAACCTAGAGCCTATCATACAGAGTAAAGTAAGTCAGAAAGTGAAAGTGTTAGTTGCTCAGTTGTGTCTGACTCTTTGCAACCCCATAGATTGTGCTCCTCTGCCCATGGAATTTTCCAGGCAAGAATACTGGAGTGGGTGGCCATTCCCTTTTCCAGGGGATCTTCCCGACCCAGGGATTGAATGTGGGTCTTCTGCATTGCAGGCAAATTCTTTACTGTCTGAGCCACCAGGTAAGTGAGAAAGAAAAAAACAAATCTCGTATACTAATGCATATATATGGAATCTAGAAAGATAGTACTGATAAAATTATTTGCAGGGCAACAAGGGAAACATAGACATAGAGAACAGACTTATGGACAAGGGGGTGGGGGAGGAAGGAGAGGGTAGGATACACGGAGAGAGTAACATGGAAACATACATTACCACATGTAAAATAGACAGCCAAGGGAATTTGCTGAATGACTCAGGGAACTCAAACTGGGGCTCTGTGACAAAGTAGAGGGGTGGGATGGGGAGGCAGATGGGAGGGAGGTTTAAGAAGGAGAGGACATGGGTATAGCTATGGCTGATTCATGTTGATGGATGGCAGAAACCAACACAATACTGTAAAGCAATTATCCTTCAATTAAAAATAAATAAATTTAAAAGAAAAATAAAGAAATGGATATCCTCTTCTGCCTGCCAGTGCAAGAGATGCAGGTGGGGAAGGTCCCCTGGAGAAGAAAATGACAACCCACTCCAGTATACTTGCCTGGAAAATCCCATCGACAAAGGAGTCTGGCAGGCTACAGCCAATGGGGGTGCAGAAAGTTGGACACAACTGAGCACAATACAGCAGTAACATAGACAAGGGGAGCTACTGATGGCTTGGTTCTTCAGTGAGGAATTAATGCCATCAAAGAGTGAATACTAGCATGAAATTCTAGGACACTTAAGAGCAGGATGGCTCTATCTAAAGGGCCAAACAGTAACTGTTTTAGACCTTGCAGGTGATATATGCTATGTTTCAACTACTCAACACTGTTGTCACCACAGAAAAGCAGCCGCAGATATCATGTAAGCAAATGGGCAGGGTCATGTTCCCATAAAACTATTGACAGAAACAGGTAAAGGGCCAGGGTCAGCCTACGGGCTGTAGTGGCAGATCCCTGTTTTGAGGAAAAGTTTTCCCGCAGCTGTGCCGGGAACTCAGAGCAGCCGTGAGCTTGTCTTGGAAGAGGTCGCCAGTGGTCCCTGCAGGGGCCATCTCAGTGCAGCAGTAATGATGAGAGCAGAGGACAGGAGACCGGAGCCGGGGGGCAGTGAGGACACGGAGGCCACAGGAGATGCCAAGTACCAGTGCCGGTCACAGGAACAGAGGGCACAACTGTGCTGGACTGGGAAAAAGACTAGAACAAGCATACTAGCGTGGGAGAGTGGTCAAGAGCGACGGAAGAAAAACATCAACATGCTCACATGGACATAACTTCCCTGAAATCATAAATATAACAGAGAGCAGCAAAGGGCTTCTGCTACCAAAAAGTGGGCTGTTTTGGAAGAATGATGCTATCCTGTGTCTTATTTCCAGAAAATCCATGAAAAACAGGCTTACGAGAAATTTATTAGTCTCAACTTTAGGCATAACTGCAACCAATAAAAGGATTTTTTTCAGGGCTGTCTCTTGACCATCAGCACAATGAACAAAAAAAGCATAAAAATCCAAAAGGAACTGGTGTTTTAGAGGAACAGAACAAGAAAGTAATTTTGAACGGATGTCCGTGATTACATCTTTTGATATTTTAAGCAACAGAAAGGCCTGAAAGAGAAGGACTCCTGAAGTTGATCTCAGGCCATTTGTAGACCCTGGGGATGTGACTGTGCATGGCAGGAAAATAGGTCTGAAAATGGACTCAAAGATCGCACTGTGCTTAATCAATATTGATGAACGTGATTACATAAGTCCTCCAAAACTCTCTCCTGGAAAATTATATGTATGGTTTCTTTGTTGCTCTTGGTTTAAGTTTAGGTGGCAGATATGAACATAAAAACCAGAATAGCTTGTAACTGACTCCAATAAAATTTAAAGGAAAAATTCAATAGATGACTTCTGATGTTCCAACATGACCTTTTGTTTCCTCAAACAGGCAGGTAGCTAAGCTGTCAGCCCAGGGACAGGAGTGAATAAACACTGATTGGCCTTGGACTAATGGATATTGGTCCTAATCCATTCCTGCTGGTAAAGCAGAGGTGAATTCAGGACAGCACTTTTTGACATTTGAGATTTATTTTGTCATTAGGGATGAAACATCATACAAGGGCTCCTCAACCCAAACTGTCAGAAGGACACTTGGTTATTTCAGGGAAGGTCACCCAAATATTCAGGTGCTGATCCACAGTACTGAAGCTATTATTTACTGGCTGATTATTCTTATTATGATTATAAATGATTTGTGTTTAGCATGAACAGTCAGCCATCTGCTTCTCAGACTAGGAAGGAAAAAAAGTGTGATCACTTTGAGAGTAAGAAAAAAGTGGGAATTTAGTCAATTACTATATTATGGTTCAAAAACAGAACAAAGTCAAAGAACGTTGAATCCATTTTATTTTCTTCTCTAAGATAAGGCATGTTAAAAATTGGCCTACCCCCCTCCCATCCCTCAATCTCTTTTTTTAATTAATTATTTTAATTAGAGACTAGTTACTTTACAATATTGTGGTGGTTTCTGCCATACACTGACATGAATCAGTGTACATGTGTCCCCCTGTCCCAAACCCCCCCTCCTACCCCCCTCCCCATCCCATCCCATCCCTCTGGGTTGTCCCAGTGCACCGACTTTGGGTGCCCTGTTTCATGCATCGAACTTGGACTGGTCATCTATTTCACATATGGTAATATACATGTTTCAATGCTATTCTCTCAGATCATCCCATCCTCACCTTCTCCCACAGAGTCCAAAAGTCTGTTCTTTATATCTATGTCTCTTTTGCTGTCTTGCATATAGGGTCGTCATTACCATCTTTCTAAATTCCATATTTAAATGCCTCATAGTCATTCTTGAACCCTTGTCCACCTAACTTTTCCTGAAATAACCTTCTCTTGCCTCTTATCCAAATCCTGTACCTTGCACTCTGCCTACACATTCTTTGTAAGGATGCCCCAAACTAGTTTTCATGAGTAACTTCTGTATATTCTCACCCACATTCTGAATTGTATTCTTTTGTCAGTATTTCATGTGCATCAGGCTTATCTCTAGAACTAATCTGAAATTTGAGTCCTGCTAGGTATCAAATCTTCTAGCATCTCATTCTGAAACTCCATGGACTATATTGTTCTACGGACTTTAAATAATCAGCAAAATCTAGTTAATTTCATTTGAGTTTAACATAGGTTTAATTGAGAGCCAAGTATCTCTCACATACAGCTGCGCAGTTGATGGAATTAATGTAAATCTGAAATTCTAACCATAAGATTTTGAGTTTCCCAAGAAAATGTGGTAAATGACATACTTGAGAGCTTTTTCTGGAAGAGTGATCCCTAAATGTACATATAGAGAGCAGGTTTCATGAGAAAGTTTCCACTAGCCTATAATAAATGAGAAAAATTAGGAAAAAAGTATGCCTTTTTCATTAATTTATTCAACTTAAAGGAAGGTCATTTATTCTAAGCATACGTCCATCCTGTTATTTTGATTGAACGTGTCTTTTGTTTTATGAAGTGGTGTGAGTAGAATGAGTAATATGTGCTGTTGCAATTATTTTTTTAAATGACCTTCTCTAGTAAAATGAAAAGTTGGTTTCTCTATGTCAATCCACCTATTTTAAATTTTACTTTAAAATCTAAAAGACAGGGAGCCACTAGTATAAAACTCGAAATAGTGAGAACAATATTTTGGACATATTTCACTCTGAGAAAAGGCTAGCAGGAGAAAATTAGTTTACTAAGCCATGGCTCATGAAATGAATTTCTAACATGGAACAGAATAGGGAGGTCTCCTTCATGCACGTGAGATGATCGATCATACAAGATGACGAAAAGTCCTCAACATTCCTCCCATCAGGAAGTGAAGTCTATGCTGCCTCTTCTTGATCCTGGGTAACTCTTGACCAACAGAATATGACAGAGGTTATGCTGTGTGACTTCCAATATTGGGTCATAAAGGTTATGTAGCTTCCACCTTGCTCACTAGAACACTCCCTCTTGGATTTGTGAGGTGCCTCTAAGAAGTCTGACTCCCTTGAGAATGCCATGCTGGAGCAGTCACAGGTAGGTGCCATCCTCCACAGACCCAGCTGAGCCCTGGCAAGATGGCAGCCATCCTGGACCCGCCAGAACAGTCCATCTGCCAGCTGAACACCACTGAGTAACCTCTGATGGTATCACAAAGAACAGAAGGATCACCCAGCCAACCCCAGTCCAAATTCCTAACTTGTGAAAACATGAGATATAATAAAATGGGTTCTGTTTAAAGCTACTAAGTTTGGGGGTAGTTTGTTACACAATAACACATATCTGGAATGGCATATTCTCATATTTAAAAAGTGTCTTAAAATACTTTTAAAAACATTTCATTCACTGAGCTACTCAGATTATAAGGAGTATAGTATTAAAGATCATAAATATTTCTCCATTTTCAGTTTGAGGGAGATCAAAATGGTTTAATTGTTAATAATGCTTTCAGTATTGCAAATCATTTCAAAAGAAGAACATAATATGCACATCCAATCCAATAAGGCATTCCCGTTCCTCTGCTTAACTCCTGCAGTGAATGGTGGCGGGGTGGGGGGCGGGGGTTGCACAGAAACAAGCTAGAATGTTCTCTCTCTGTGTTCCAGTCAAGTGTTTTCCTAGAAAATTCCAGGAAGAATTTTTTTGGCGGTTTTATTCTGTTTTGATGAGTGGGTTTTAAAAGTAGGAGAAAGAGAGAAATTAAGTAAATGGGGAGCAGGAATGAAGAACAGGGTGTTTTCCCAGTTTTTTAAGGAATCTCCACACTGTTCTCCATAGTGGCTGTACTAGTTTGCACTCCCACCAACAGTGTAAGATGGTTCCCTTTTCTCCACACCCTCTCCAGCATTTATTGCTTGTAGACTTTTGGATAGCAGCCATTCTGACTGGTGTGAAATGGTACCTCATTGTGGTTTTGATTTGCATTTCTCTAATAATGAGTGATGTTGAGCATCTTTTCATGTGTTTGTTAGCCACCTGTATGTCTTCTTTGGAGAAATGTCTGTTTAGTTCTTTGGCCCATTTTTTGATTGGGTCGTTTATTTTTCTGGAATTGAGCTGCAGGAGTTGCTTGTATATTTTTGAGATTAATTCTTTGTCTGTTGCTTCGTTTGCTATTATTTTCTCCCATTCTGAAGGCTGTCTTTTCACCTTGCTTATAGTTTCCTTTGTTGTGACCCAGCAATCCCACTGCTGGGCATACACACCGAGGAAACCAGAATTGAAAGAGATGCGTGTACCCCAATGTTCATTGCAGCGCTGTTTACAATAGCCAGGACATGGAAGCAACCTAGATGTCCATCAGCAGATGAATGGATAAGGAAGCTGTGGTACATATACACAATGGAATATTACTCAGCCATTAAAAAGAATACATTTGAATCGGTTCTATTGAAATGGATGAAACTGGAGCCCATTATACAGAGTGAAGTAAGCCAGAAAGAAAAACACCAATACAGTATACTAATGCATATATATGGAATTTGAAAGATGGTAACGATAACCCTATATGCGAGACAGAATAAGAGACACAGATGCATGGAACAGTCTTATGGACTCTGAGGGAGAAGGTGAGGGTGGGACGTTCTGGGACAATAGCATTGAAACATGTATATTATCATATGTGAAACAGAACACCATTCCATGTTCGACACATGAGACAAATGCTCAGGGCTGGGGCAATGGGATGACCCAGAAGGATGGGATGGGGAGGGAGGTGGGAGGGGGGTTCAGGATGGGGAACACAAGTAAACCCATGGCTGATTCATGTCAATGTATGGCAAAAACCACTACAATATTGTAAAGTAATTAGCCCCCAACTAAAATAAACAAATTTATTAAAAAAACAAACAAAACAAAACAAAAAGAACAGGGTGTTTTATGGGTGGTGGTGCTTGTGGGTGATCTGGTTCTAAGATGGGAGACTTGACCATGACTACAAGGAGGGAAAACAGGGAAAGAGCACTTTCTCCCCAAGGAAGTATATTAATTAGCTCCTAGAAGAGCACAAGGACCTAAATTCCACATCCTCTGCAGAATGCCCACCGCACTGTGGTGGATTAATACAGCTCAGGGGTGGGATGGAAGAGAATCGCAGCTCTCCTTTGAGAAACGGGATAGCAGATTCACTTCCACAGGTTTTTCTGCACAACCACCCTCCCTCAAACTGAGACCCTCCAGGATCCTCCCGTTTTCCTCTCTTAAGACCCTGCAATGTGTTAAATCGGTGATCACTTAAATCTCACAGCACAAATAAGACTGCTGCTGCTGCTGCTGCTGCTAAGTCGCTTCAGTCATGTCTGACTCTGTGCGACCCCAGAGACAGCAGCCCACCAGGTTCCGCCGTCCCTGGGATTTTCCAGGCAAGAGTACTGGAGTGGGGTGCCATTTCCTTCTCCACAAATAAGACTAAACGTGTTAAACTTTGATTCTCTGGGGGTGGGGGTAGGGGTAGGGGGAAAAGGGCATCCTGCACACAGGGCTGTCACAAATAATGAGCTGCTCATTGGGGCCAGGCTGGAGCCTCCCAGCTGTGTGTGAAGATGAGCAGAGCAGTGTTGCATGTTGGGATCTGAGGGATTGGCACCATATTCCTGCTGATTCAGACCTCAGGATGACGCCATCACCCACTCACCTGCGACCCGGCCCATCCAAATGGAGAGATGCTGACAAAGGTGCAGGACTGTTGTCAGATAAACTCGACAGAGTTTGACTGTTGCCTTTATTATTAATTCCAACTCTTTCTCCCTCAGTGGTCCAAACACTGAGTTTCCTAAAGAGAATGATTCATTAAACTTCTGGATTGTATTGAAAAGTTCCAAAGTCAGCTTTTTGAAATAATACATGCTATGCAGGGGTTTCCCAGGTGGTGCTAATGGTAAAGAATCCACCTGCCAATGCAGGAGACACAAGAGACCTGGGTCAGGAAGATCCCCTGGAGAAGGAAATGGCCACCCACTCCAGTATTCTTGCCTGGGAAATACCACGGACAGAAGAGCCTGTTGGGCTACACTCCACGGGGCCGTAAAGAGTCAGACACGACTGAGCACAGAGAGACATAGACATACATAGGTTTTAGGTCTTAACTGTTTAGCAACACAAAATACAATTGTAGATCATTTTTCTAAAGCTCAGAACACTCAGGACTAGAGTTAAGAGTATCACATCAGTAAATCAAGTGAAGTGAAGTCACAGTCGTGTCCGACTTTTTGCAACCCCATGGACTGTAGCCCAGCAGGCTCCTCCATCCATGGGATTTTCCAGGCAAGAGTACTGGAGTGGGGTGCCATTTCCTTCTCCATCAGTAAATCAAGTACCATGGTAATAGGGAAGAACAAATCTGACTCATATTAGATCTGTTTCTTTTACTTTAAGCTTTGTTTTATTGGTTTTGCTTTGAGGTAAGCATGTTGCCTTTAGCCTGACATATAAGGGATAGTCCATTCTCAAGGCTCTGACCTTTAAGGGTATAGGGTATAACACTTTCCCATTCACAAAGAGATTAAAAGTTGCAGAACAGAGAATAACATTTGTCTTGCTGGAGGTTTACAGGAACACGGGGACTGAACCTATGTGGACAGCTGCAAGAACAGAGGATTCCAACACCACGAAGTCTGAAACAACCAATCACACCCCCTCCCCTTTTTAGTATGAAAGAAACCTGAATTCTGACATGGGTAAGATTGTTCTCTAGGACATTAGTCCACCATCTTCTTGGATTTGGGGCTTCCTGAATAAACTCACTATTTGTTGCCCCAACACCTTACCTCTCAATTTGTTGGTTTGTTGTGTGGCAAGCAGAATGAATTTGGACTCAGCAATATCAGAAGCCAAATTTTCTAGAAGGTAGGGGAAATTTTTAATACTATTTAATTCTTTCATGTTAGATCCAACTTTTCCCTCTGCACTTCAACAATTGTGACTGTCATGAATATCTGAACATTCACAATTATATACAGTGTCAATTTTCACATATATGGACATATATACATATATATGTACACACATACATATATATGTACACACACACATATATATATATATATATATATATATATATATATATATTCCCTTCTACTTTAAAGGATAAATTCTCTTTTTAACTTAATTATATCTAATCCCTGGGTCATGTGAGTAAAACCTAGTCACAGTCAGATTTCCATTTGCTTTACAACAAAGAATAACAGGAGATTACAATTTATGTTCTAGGTACCTAACTGTCCTTAGACAGACTAACCTAGACAGCATATTAAAAAGTAGAGACATTTCTTTGCCAACAAAAGTTCCTCTAGTCAAAATTATGGTTTTTCCAGTAGTCATGTATGGATGTGAGAGTTGGACTATAAAGAAAGCTGAGCACTGAAGAATTGATGCTTTTGAACTGTGGTGTTGGAGAAGACTCTTGAGGGTCCTTTGGACTGCAAGGAGATCAATCCAGTCAATCCTAAAGGAAATCAGTCCTGAATACTCATTGGAAGGACTGATGTTGAAGCTGAAACTCCAATACTCTGGCCACCTTATGGGAAGAACTGACTCATTGGAAAAGACCCTGATGCTGGGAAAGACTGAAGGTGGGAGAAGGGGACAACAGAGGATGAGATGGTTGGATGGCATCACCGACTCGATGGTCATGAGTTTGAGTAAGCTCCGGGAGTTGGTGACAGACAGGGAGGCCTGGCGTGCTGCAGTCCATGGGGTTGCAAAGAGTCTGACACAACTGAGCGACTGAACAGAACTGAAAGAAACTGTCCTTGGCAAACTGTAGCCTCTAGGAGGAGCCAAAGACTCCCCCTCATTTCACTCAGCAAGGATGAGCTCTGATTCTGTGAAGGACAAAAGGAAAACTTCAGAGACTTACAAATGAGGCCACGGAGCTGGGTGGAAAACCATCTCTTCGTTTGGACCATCTCTCTTCCATGCAGCGCTTTATCTTGTATCATCCCCTGCTCCCAACAGCCCCCCTGCTCTCCTCTCTCTCCCCTTCTCCAGCTTCTCTTAAGAACTGTGAGATTTTACCTTGCTTGGAAGCTACAGCCTAGTGGTTTCATGGATGCAAGTAGAAAACACAAGGCTCCTAGGTCTGACACAAAGGGCTCTCATACTCCCAGCAACAGCAGTCACTAGGGTGTGAGCATGTGTGCTGAGCAGGAAGGAATGGGGCAGGCAGCTACAGCCCACCTCCAGCCTTGTTGTGCTAAATGAAGAGCGGCCCAGCTCAGGGAAAGAGCCCACATCCACGTTTGGAGACCGGGCTTCCCTGGTGGCTCAGTGGTGAAGAATCCACCTGCCAGTGCTGGAGACATGGGTTCGCTCTCTAGGTGAGGAAGGATCCCCTGGAAAAGGAAATGGCAGCCCACTCCAGTATTCCTGCCTGGGGAACCCCATGGACAGAGGAGCCTGGTGGGCTACAGTCCATGGAGTCACAAAGAGTTGGACATGACTTAGCGACCAAACAACAACAACAAATCAAGAGTGTACAGGTCTATAGCAGGGGTAGACAAACTATATTCTTGTAGAGCAAGGAATGGTGAGTTAAGAACTTTTTTTACATTGAAAAAGGGTTATAATAAAGAAGAATATGTAACAGAAACTATAGGTAGCCCCAAAAGCCTAGCGTATTTACTGTCTGGCCCTTCTCAGAAGAAGTTTGCTGACCCCTGGTCTATAGCATCCTCTGTACTTGGGGACTTATGGGGATGGGGGTGGCCGTTTGGCAAAGAGAGGATTCAGGGCTTCTCTGTCTCGCCCCTCTTTCTTACTCCACCAGAGCCACAAAAGGCAGACCTAATGGAGCAAGTGCATTATGAAATTATCTTCAGTTCAGTTCAGTTCAGTCGCTCAGTCGTGTCTGACTCTTAGCGACCCCATGAACCGCAGCACACCAGGCCTCCCTGTCCATCACCAACTCCCAGAGTCCACCCAAACCCATGTCCATTGAGTCAGTGATGCCATCCAGCCATCTCATCCTCTGTCGTCCCCTTTTCCTCCTGCCCCCAATCCTTCCCAGCATCAGGGTCTTTTCCAATGAGTCAACTCTTCACATGAGGTGGCCAAAGTATTGGAATTATCTTGGTCTTTCACTATTACCGCCCATCTCCGACATCCCCAGAGGCAGGAGGACTTCATAAGAAGAGACTGAGATGAAGGCTCACTCACGGGCAAGGGCTTTCTGACCAGCATGCTGCTGCTGCGATTGTTTCCTAACAGCTACCACCCAGCCCTTCAGAGGATGTCTCAGACTCTCTTGGGAAACCTCTTCTTTCCTACCAACCAAAATATTTCTCCACAAACCAACACCACTATTTCACCAGCCTAGTTATCTCATTACCTGCAAAACTGATTCATTTGATATCTTCTTTCTAAGTCCCTGAAACTCCATGTGCTGTTGTCATCAGGACAAGTTTCCAAGCGGTATCAGCGCTGTCTGGTAGGTTTTTGGTAAGTGGTTCCGCAAAAAGGAACTGATTATGAACATTATTATCACCAACCTTCAGTCAACACAGGATTTACCTAAACTCTGGCTTATTGGGTAGTGGTTTGATACAGGTGATGGATTCCTCTGCTGCTGCTGAGGGGCGTATCTGTTTTCTTCTATCTTCTTTAATCCAGCAGTTCTCTCAGCTTAAGAAACAAAATCCTAATTGACAAGCCTGGAATAAAATACTATTTAAGTTTTTGTAATAGCCCTAATCCTAGTCTGTCACCACCCTGCCACAGTGTTCAGCCAACAACTAAGACAGTTTCTCTGAAAATTACATCAAGTTGAGATGATAAGGACAGCACACTAGTCACAGAGATCTGGGCCAATCTCGTCACACCAGTAAATTGGAATGACAACCACCATATCGCCACAGTAAGTCTGGGAATCAGAATGCTTCTAAATGGAACTGCTAGCTGAATCTTACTGCCTACTAACCAGACACCCTTCCTGCCTTAATTCATTTTTAACGTACATTCAGAATTCTCCCTTAAATAGTATCATGGGACAACTCTTCCATCTTTCATCAACCTTGTGCAATAAAATGTATTTTATGTTTCTCTTTCATTAAGTTTTTCTTTGACATGGTTAGCAGAACTGACATAAGAACCCTATGAAGTCAGCAAGAATTTAAATAACAGTTCATTATTAATAGTGAAAAACAGGGGGAAGCTTGCTAGAGTACTTACTGCTACAATAGCACCAAAAGGGTTTCTCAAGATTTATGTTACACCAGAAGAATTAATGAAGCACTGATGTCTAGAGGGCAGACTCTGTCAGAAAGGAACAGAACAGGGGAATTTCTCTTCAGGATTAAATTTGTTACAGGAGCAGCCCTGGAACATCTTTTCAGAACCACTAAAACCCCCAGGAAGCTCTCCCATCAGGAAGCTTCCATAAGCCTCTTATCCTTCTCCATCAGAGGGCAGACAGACTGAAAACCACAATCATAGAAAACTAACCAAACTAACCACATGGACCACAGCCTTGTCTAACTCACTGAAACTATGAGTCATGCCATGTAGGGCCACCCAAGACAGACAGGTCATGGCGGATTGTTCTGACAAAATGTGGTCCACTGGAGAAGGGAATGGCAAACCACTTCAGTATTCTTGCCTTGAGAACCCCATGAACAGCACAAAAAGGCAAAAAGATACGCCACTGAAAGATGAACTCCTCAGGTCGGTAGGTGCCCAATATGCTACTGGAGATCAGTGGAGAAATAACTCCACAAAGAATGAAGGGATGGAGCCAAAGCAAAAACAACATCCAGCTGTGGGTGTGACTGGTGATGGAAGCAAGGTCTGATGCTATCAAGAGGAATATTGCATAGGAACCTGGAATGTTAGGTCCCTGAATCAAGGCAAATTAGAAGTGGTCAAACAGGAGATGGCAAGAGTGAACATCGACATTTTAGGAATCAGTGAACTAAAATGCACTGGAATGGATGAATTTAACTCAGATGACCATTATATCTACTACTGTGGGCAAGAATTCCTTAGAAGAAATGGAGTAGCCATCACAGTCAATAAAAGAGTCTGAAATGCAGTACTTGGATGCAATCTCATAAACGACAGAATGATCTCTGTTCGCTTCCAAGGCAATCCATTCAACATCACGGTAATCCAAGTCTATGCCCCAACCAGTAAAGCTGAAGAAGCTGAACTTGAACGCTTCTATGAAGACCTACAAGACCTTTTAGAACTAACACGCAAAAAGATGTCCTTTTCATTATAGGGGACTGGAATGCAAAAGTAGGAAGTCAAGAAATACCTGGAGTAACAGGCAAATTTGGCCTTGGAGTACAGAATGAAGCAGGGCAAAGGCTAATAGGGTTTTGCCAAGAGAACACACTGGTCATAGCAAACACCCTCTTCCAACAACACAAGAGAAGACTCTATACATGGACATCACCGGATGGTCAGCACCGTAATCAGACTGATTATATTCTTTGCAGCCAAAGATGGAGAAGCTCTATACAGTCAGCAAAAACAAGACTGGGAGCTGACTGTGGCTCAGATCATGAACTCCTTATTGCCACATTCAGACTTAAATTGAAGAAAGCAGAGAAAACCACTAGATCATTCAGGTATGACCTAAATCAAATCCCTTACAATTATACAGTGGAAGTGAGAAACATATTTAAGAGACTAGATCTGATAGACAGAGTGCCTGATGAACTATGGACAGAGGTTTGTGACATTGTACAGGAGACAGGGATCAAGACCATCCCCAAGAAAAAGAAATGCAAAAAAGCAAAATGGCTGCCTGAAGAGATCTTACAAATAGCTGTGAAAAGAAGAGAAGTGAATAGCAAAGGAGAAAAGGGAAGATATACCCATTTGAATGCAGAGTTCCAAAGAACAGCAAGGAGAGATAAGAAAGCCTTCCTCAGTGATCAATGCAAAGAAATAGAGGAAAACAACAGAATGGGAAAGACTAGAGATCTCTTCAAGAAAATTAGAGATACCAAGGAAAATTTCATGCAAAGATGGGCACAGTAAAAGACAGAACTGGACCTAACAGAAGCAGAAGATATTAAGAAGAGGTGGCAAGAATACACAGAAGAACTATACAAAAAAGATCTTCATGACCCAGATAACCACGATGGTGTGATCACTCACCTAGAGCCAGACATCCTGGAATGCAAAGTCAAGTGGGCCTTAGGAAACATCACTACGAACAAAGCTAGTGGAGGTGATGGAATTCCAGTTGAACTATTTCAAATCCTGAAAGATGATGCTGTGAAAGTGCTGCACCCAATATGCCAGCAAATTTGGAAAACTCAGCAGTGGCCACAGGACTGGAAAAGGGTCAGTTTTCATTCTAATCCCAAAGAAAGGCAATGCCAAAGAATGCTCAAACTACCTCACAATTGCACTCATCTCACACACTAGTAAAGTAATGCTCAAAATTCTCCAAGCCAGGCTTCAACAGTATGTGAACCGTGAACTTCCAAACGTTCAAGCTGGTTTTAGAGAAGGCAGAGGAACCAGAGATCAAATTGCCAACATTCATTGGATTACTGAAAAACCACGAGTTCCAGAAGAACATCTATTTCTGCTTTATTGACTATGCCAAAGCCTTGACTGTGTGGATCACCCCAAACTGTGGAAAATTCTTAAAGAGATGGAAATACCAGACCACCTGACCTGCCTCTTGAGAAACCTGTATGCAGGTCAGGAAGCAACAGTTAGAACTGGACATAGAACAACAGACTGGTTCCAAATAGGAAAAGGAGTATGTCAAGGCTGTATATTGTCACCCTGATTATTTAACTTATATGCAGAGTACATCATGAGAAATGCTGGGCTGGATGAAGCACAAGCTGGAATCAAGATTGCTGGGAGAAATATCAATAACCTCAGATATGCAGATGACACCACCCTTATGGCAGAAAGTGAAGAAGAACTAAAGAGCCTCTTGACGAAAGTGAAAGAGGAGAGTGGAAAGGCTGGCTTAAAGCTCAACATTCAGAAAACAAAGATCATGGCATCCAGTCCCATCATTTCATGGCAATTATATGGAGAAACAGTGGTAAAAGTGTCAGACTTTATTTTTTGGGGCTCCAAAATCACTGCAGATGGTGATTGCAGCCATGAAATTAAGAGACACTGGTTCTTGGAAGAAAAGCTATGACAAACCTAGACAGTATATTAAAAAGCAGAGACATCACTTTGCCAACAAAGATTTGTGTAATCAAAGTTATGGTTTTTCCAGGAGTCAAGTTTGGACATGAGATTTGGACCATAAAAAAGGCTGAGCATCGAAGAATTGATGCTTTCAAACTGTGGTGCTAGAGAAGACTGTTGAGAGTCCCTTGGACAGTAAGGAGATCAAACCAGTCAACCTAAAGGAAATCAACCCTAAATATTCAGTAGAAGGACTGATGCTGAAGCTCCAATACTTTGGCCACCTAATATGAAGAACTGACTCATTTGAAAAGACCCTGATGCTGGGAAAGGTTGAGGGAAGGAGAAGGAGGTGACAGAGGATGAGATGTTTGTATGGCATCATCAATTCAATGAACGTGAGTTTGAGCAAGTTCCCAAAAAGTATTTGGAGATAGTGAAGGACAGGGAAGCCTGGGGTGCTGCAGTCCATGGGTTCACAAAGAGTTGTACGTGACTTACTGACTCAACAACAACAAAACCTATGTAAATATTCGCCGCTATTATTATCTGGGTTTTCCCATTTGGAAAGACAAGCTAATGCTGTCTTCCTCTAGCTCACAGAAATAATATAAATGCATGCAGTCAACTCTGCAAGTCATGGCAACTTGAGGCTTTTCCCTTTACACTAATCAGTGACATTCAAGGCCACCAAGACACAAGGTCTAGGAGTATATAGAGTTGGAAAGGACATGAGATATAGAGTCAAATTACTCTTTTTCCAGATGAAAAACTTAGCCCAATCTTGTGACGGTCTTAAAGTTAGTTTGGTAACAGGACTAGAATTCCACAAAGTAAACTTGCTGGGTTCTGAAGGTACAGGATCACATGCTAATATTAGCGGCCTACTGTGTCAGTATTACCATTGTTTATTTGGTAATAAAACAGACTTATCAGCCCAGTCTGTTTATCTTTTCAGTAATATGATCAAATGTGAAAATGTCTTAAGCTCTGCAGAAGAGGTTACATGTAATTATGGGCTTCCCAGGTAGCACAAGTGATAAAGACTATGCTTACCAATGCACAAGATGAAGGAGATGCAAGAGACAAGAGTTCAACTCCTGGGTCAGGAGGATCCCCTCGAGTAGGGAATGGCAACCCACTCGAATATTCTTGCCTGGAGAATTCCATGGACAGAGGAGCCTGGCGGGCTGCAGTCCATGGAGCCACAAAGAGTCAGGCACGACTGAGTGACTAAGCACACACACACGAGGGCTGGCTGAGGGCTGGCCCTGACGGTGCTGTACAACTCATTTATGTGCCTTAACTTCCTTCCAGTGTTCTAATTTTGCATCATGTACATCAAGTAGAGAGATCTTCTGTGTCATGGAACTTCAGGCCCAAGCACGCCCTTTTTGAAGAACCTTTTAACTGGCAAACTTGACTCTTGAACATTGAAGTGGGCGAAGAGCTCTGCTGTAGAAAGCTTGGCCAGTGGTGTCCAAAACAATGAGGTTTGTTGAACAACAAGGGCTCTGTTGTTAGTCAGTGCAAATCCAAAAGATCTCTGCCATCTTATGGAAGGAACTTAAATGGGGGCCCACACACTGCTACATTCCAAAACTTGAAAGTGAGGGACAAAGAACCAATGAAGCATTTTCTGAGGCAGCATTTAATAGGTGCAGCTGTCTGACGGTTGGACCCCACCTCATAGATACCTGCAGGATTTACTTACCATAATATCAAATGATGACTCCTACAAAGGTGCCTTTCATTTTAACTTGTTGCAAGCTCCATTCCTTCTATTACTTTACAATCAGATCTGGTCTAAGTAAAGAGATTTAACTACTCAAATATGGGTTTGTTGGTTCTAATTACAAACTTGGAATTAAGAAACCCAGTTTCCACTTTCTTCCTCTTCCCTGCCTTTAAAAGGCTTTGGAAACACCTCAGATGCCACAGTGCAGAGATGTGGAACACTGCTATGTCAGCTGTGAGGTCAAATGACAAAAATTTCCTTTACTTTGAAAAAAAAAAAAATGCCTAAAGCTATTACCCCTGAGGGTATTCACACCCTTATCACTTATCTTCATTTCTATTCTGGGCATGATATGAACCCAAGATAACACAGGGAAGAAACAATATCAGGAGACTCAGGGAGAACAGTGGGCTTGAGGCCCTGGGGCTAGCTAGGGACAGGTAGAGAAGATTTTAGGTTACCAGCACCCCCAGCCCCAGTCCCCCTAATCTTTCTTTCTGGCCACACGCAGTTCTAGACCTTGACTTTGATCCTTGGCGCATCTCTGCACAGCGCTCATTCTCCTGGTCTGGGCGTGCAGAACAGCTTCTACCTCTGATCGGATTCCCTTCTGCTTTCTATCTCAGTCTGCCCTGCGGCCCATCCCCCTGCCCCCAGGCTCAGCGCAGTTGCTCCCATTTCCGGAATCTACTCAGCTACTGACTTGGTCTTTCTGAGTTTGGTCTTAACAAAAACCGAACAAATCAAAAAACCCCAGCTCGACAGATACTATTCATCCTATTCAACAATAAATAGGAACATATGATTAAAACATGAAACCACTGATGATGGCCACTACTGTTGGGGAGGGGATCAATCTCAAAAAGTTACATACAGTAAGATTCCCTTTCTACAACATTCTCAAAATGACAAATCACAGAGATGGAGCACAGTGGTTGCTGGGGGTAAGGGTCAGGGAGATGGTGTGGATATAAAGAATGTAGAGGAGTAACGTGAGGTGATTTCTTTGTGGTGATGGAACAGGTTTGGACCCTGACTGTGTGGGGAGGTTATATAAATCCATACACATAATAAAATTTCTTAGTGCGTGCTAAGTTGCTTCAGTCATGTCTGACTCTTTGTGACCCTATGGACTGTAGCCTGCCAGGCTCCTCTGTCCATGGGATTCTCCAGGCCAGAATACTGGAGTGGGTTGCCATGCCCTCCTCCAGGGGATCTTCCCAATCCAGGGATCGAACCTGCATCTCTTACATCTCCTGCATTGGCAGGCGGGTTCTTTACCCCTAGCACGACTTGGGAAGCCCAAATTTCTTAGAATTATCCTCAATTCTCCTCCATCCCACCACTACCAAAAAAAAAAAAAGAAGAGATGTTTAAAATAAAAAATGAAGAAATCCAAAAAAGGCTGTCTTTGAGTTAGTATCACACCAACGTCAATTTCCTTATATATATTAAGGTTTTGTAAGATGTTATCCTTGAGAGAAGCTGGGTGAAGGGTAAACAGGAACTCCATGTACTATTTGTACTATTTTTGCAACTTCTTACAAGTCTTAAACTATTTAAAAAACATATATACAACTCAGTTGTAAGGTCATGAGTTCTATCCCCAGCAACAGCACATCCCAAGAAAGGACAAAAAAAATGACAAGCAGAGTGTCAAAATCATACCTCAGTTGTGTGGCATTCTTAACGAAAATATCATATGGAATTCAGCGTCAAGTTGAAAAGCCTTGGTATTTAAAAACACAAAACAAAACTGGGTAAGTCACATAATTTAACCAATGATTTGTCTTTACTGGGCAGTGAAACAAGGGGCACATAAAGTCACAGTGACACCAAACACTTTGCATTACTCGTATCTGGTTGGCTTTTCTTTCGTCAATTATTTGCTACCTCAGAGTCCTTGTTCTACAGTGCAGATCATAAATATCTTCCTGACATGAACTGCAATCCCTAACGTATCCTCTGTGTATCTTTCCCACCACCACCAAGCAATGAACAATTCTGACACCGTCCACCCGGAGACAGCATCAAATCCCATAGTCCTACGTGACTCATCTCCTCCATTTCAGAGCCGTATCACAAGGTTCTGTCACCTGAGCTTCTGACCAACTGGCTATTCGGCTTCCCACAGCCCCTTCCAAGGGTTCAATTAATGTGCTAGAGAGGCTTGCCAAACTCAGAGATACATTTTGCTAACTAGATTTACCAGTTTATTATAAAAGGAAATTACTCAGGAACAGGCAGATGGAAGAGATGAATAAATAGGGCAAGGCATGGGAAAGGGTCAAGAAACCTGATATGTCTATTCTTTTCAGAAAAGAGCTTTATTGAGAAATAATTCATATACAATCCAATTCTCGCATTTAGAATATAAAATTCAATGTTTTTTATTTTATTCACGGATATACACGATCATCAATCAGTTCAGTTCAGTCGCTCAGTCGTGTCCGACTCTCTACGACCCCATGAATTGCAGCACGCCAGGCCTCCCTGTCCATCACCAACTCCCGGAGTCTACCCAAACCCATGTTCATCGAGTCGGTGATGCCATCCAACCATCTCATCCTCTGTCGTCCCCTTCTCCTCCCGCCCCCAATCCTACCCAGCATTACAGTAGCACATTTCAGCACTTCAAAAAGAAACTCCGCACCCTTTAGCTCTCCTCACTGGTAACCAGTAGCTCCATTTCTATATCTGTAAGTCTGTTTCTAATTTGCTAATACACAGAAGAACTATACAAAAAAGATCTTCATGACACAGATAATCACAATGCTGTGATCACTCACCTAGAGCCAGACATCCTGGAATGTGAAGTCAAATGGGCCTTAGGAAGCATCACTATGAACAAAGCTAGTGGAGGTGATGGAATTCCAATTGAGCTATTTCAAATCCTCAGAGATGATGCTGTGAAAGTGCTGCACTCAGTATGCCAGCAAATTTGGAAAACTCAGCAGTGGCCACATATCCACAGTGGAAAAGGTCAGTTTTCATTCCAATCCCAAAGAAAGGCAATGCCTAAGAATGCTCAAACTACTGCACAAGTGCATTCATATCACACTCTAGCAAAGTAATGCTCAAAATTCTCCAAACCAGGCTTCAACAGCATGTGAACCATGAACTTCCAGATGTTCAAGCTGGTTTTAGAAAGGGCAGAGGAACCAGAGGTCAAATTGCCAACATCCATTGGACCATCAAAAAAAGCAAGAGAGTTCCAGAAAAACATCTATTTCTGCTTTATTGACTATGCCAAAGCCTTTGACTGTGTGAATCACAATAAATTGTGGAAAATTCTTAAAGAAACAGGAATACCAGACCACCTGACCTGCTTCCTGAGAAATCTGTATGCAGGTCAAGAAGCAACAATTAGAACCAGACATGGAACAGTGGACTGGCTCTAAATTGGGAAAGGAGTATGTCAAGGCTGTATAACGTCACCTTATTTATTTAACTTAAATGCAGGGCACAACATCCAAAATGCCAGGCTGGATGAAGCACAAGCTGGAATCAAGATTGCTGGGAGAAATATCAATAACCTCAGATATGCTACCAACCTTATGGCAGAAAGCGAAGAAGAACTGAAGAATCTCTGGATGAAAGTGAAAGAAGAGAGTGAAAAAGTTAGCTGAAAACTCAACATTCAGAAAACTAAGATCATGGCATCCAGTCCCATCACTTCATGGCAAATAGATGGGAAAACAATGGAAACAGTGAGAGACTTTATTTTTTGGGGCTCCAAAATCACTGTGGACAGTAACTGCAGCTATGAAATTCAAAGACGCTTGCTTCTTGGAAGAAAAGCTGTAACAAACCTAGCAGCATATTAAAAAGCTGAAACATTACTTTGTCGACAAATGTCCATATAGTCCAAGCTATGGTTTTTCCAGTGGTCATGTATGGATGTGAGAGCTGGACTATAAAGAAAGCCGAGCGCCGAAGAATTGATGCTTTTGAATTGTGGTACTGGAGAAGACTCTTGAGAGTCCCTTGGATTGCAAGGAGATCAAACCAGTCAATCCTAAAGGAAATCAATCCTGAATATTCATTGGCAGGACTGATGCTGAAGCTGAAACTCCAATTCTTTGGCCACCTGATGCGAAGAGCTGACTCATTAGAAAAGACCCTGATGCTGGGAAATATTGAAGGTGGGAGGAGAAGGGGACGACAGAGGATGAGATGGTTGGATGGCATCACTGACTTGATGGATGTGAGTTTGAGCAAGCTCCAGGAGATGGTGAAGGACAGGGAAGACTGGTGTGCTGCAGTCCATGGGGTTGCAGAGTCAGACATGATTGAGTGACTGAACTGAACTGATACACATTCAGATTTCTTTTTTTAGATTCCACATATAGGTGATATTATACAGAATCTGTCATTCACTGTCTGCCTTATTTCAACAAGCATAGTATTCTCTAGGCCTGCCCACGTTGCTGCAAATTGCAACATTTCATTCTTTTTTTCTGGCTGAGTAATATTCCACTGTCTATATATACCAAATCTTCTTTATCCATTGGTTTGTTGATGAACACTTGGGTTGCTTCCATATCTTGGCTTTATAAATAATCCTGCTATGAACACTGGGATGCATGTACTTTTTTCAGTTAGTCTTTTCTTTTTTTTTATATGTATATCCAGAAGCTGAATTGCTGGCTGGATCATATGGTAGCTCTGTTTTTAGATTTTTGAGGAACCTGCATGTTCTTTTTCCACAGTGGCTACACCAATTTACATTCCCAGAAACGCTGTATGAGGGTTCTCTTTTCTCCACATCCTTACCAACATTTGTTATTTGTAGACATTTTGATGATAACCATTCTGACAGGTGTGAAGTGATATTTCATTGTTGGTTTGATTTGCATTTATCTAGTATTTAGTGATGTTGAGCATCTTTTCATGTGTCTAATATTTATCCATACATCTTCTTGGAAAAATGTCTATTCAGGTCTTCTGCCCATCTTTTGATTGGGTTATTTATTTTTTGGATAGTGAGTTGTACAAGGTGGTTATATATTTTGGTTATTAATCCCTTGTCAGTCATAACATTCGTAACTATTTTCTTCTATTTCATAGATTTGTCTTTTTTTTTTTTTTGATGACAATTTCCTTTGCTGCAGAAGCTTTTGAGTTTAATTATATCTAATTTATTTTTGCTTTTATTTCTTTTGCCTTAAGATACAGATCTAGAAAAATAATGCTACAATTTATATCAGAGGGTTTTACTTATGTTCTCTCCTAGGAGTTTTAAGGTTTCAAGTCTTACATTTATATTTTAATCCATTTTGAGTTTATTTTTGTATATGGCAGGAGAGAATGTTCAAATATCATTTATTTTACATGTAGCTGTCCAGCTCACCACCACTTGAAGAGATTGTCTTTTCTACATTATGCATTTCTGCCTACTTTGCTCTAGATTGACCACAGGTGCATGAGTTTATTTCTGGCCTCTCTATTCAGTCCTATTTACCTATATGTATGTTTTTATGCCAGTATCATGCCATTTTGATTACTGTAGCTTTGTAGAATAGTCTGATAAGAAGCCAGCTGTCCATTTGGATCTTTTTCTTATAATTGAGCCTGACAATCTCTGCCTTTTGATTGTATTGTCTAATTCATAAATATTTAATGTCATAAATATAGCTAACTTTACTACTTTTTACTTTTTGTTTTCTATGTCTCATGTCTTTTTTCCCGTATATTCCACCTTTATTACTTTCTTTGAATTAAGTTAATATATTCTAATATAACACTTAAACTTCTCTAATGATTTCTCACTACATTTAAAAAAATTATCCCCTTAGTGATTGCTCCCTTATAAGTGGTGAGTCATTTTTCTTTTGTTGCTTTCAAGATTTTTTCCTTTTCAAATATTTTCAAATTATATATCTGATAAAGGGTTAATATCCAAATTATATAAGGAATTCCTACAACTCAATAGCAAAAAAAGAAAAAAAAACAGAAATGATTAAAAACAGGTAAAAGAAGTGAGTAGATATTTCTCCATAAAGATATACAAATGCCCAAGAGGTACATGAAAAAATGCTTAACATCACTATCATCAGGGCAAGGCAAATCAAAACCATAATGAGATATCTCACATCTATGAGGATGGCTATTATCAAAAATCAAAAGATAAATGCTGGTAAGAATGTGAAGAAAAGGAAACCCTGCAACCATAATAGAAAACATAA
The DNA here is from genome assembly GCF_054371585.1 of Giraffa tippelskirchi. Taxonomy (NCBI): domain Eukaryota; kingdom Metazoa; phylum Chordata; class Mammalia; order Artiodactyla; family Giraffidae; genus Giraffa; species Giraffa tippelskirchi. Next base: position 74,244,205 of record NC_137281.1, on the reverse strand, counting down.
TGGAATGTCACCCAAAATTTAAAAATGGAACTATCATATGACCCAGCAATTCTATTTCTGGGTGGTGGTGGTTTAGTCTCTAAGTCGTGTCTGATTCTTTGTGACCCTATGGACTGTGTAGACTGCCAGGCTCCTCTGTCCACGGGATTCTCCAGGCAAGAATACAGGAGCAGTTTGCCATTTCCTTCTCCATATTTCTGGGTATATACCCACAAAGAACCAAAATTAGTCCGTAAGAGATATCTATACTCCCATATTCATTGCAGTATTACTTACAATAAAACAGGAAACAACCTAAATATACACCGAGAGGTGAATGGATTTTTTAAAATGTGGTACACATATACTTTGGCCACCTCATGTGAAGAGCTGACTCACTGGAAAAGACCCTAATGCTGGGTAGGATTGGGGGCAGGAGGAGAAGGGGACGACAGAGGATGAGATGGTTGGATGGCATCAGTGACTCGATGGACATAGGTTTGGGTAGACTCCGGGAGTTGGTGATGGACAGAGAGGCCTGGTGTGCTGCAATTCATGGGGTCGCAAAGAGTCGGACACGACTGAGCGACTGAACTGACACATATACAATGGACTACTATTCAGCCTTAAAAAGGAAGACGAGCTTGCTATTTGCAATGACACGGATAAACTTATAAGACATGCTAAATGAAAGTAGTGAGACACAGAACAGATACTACATGATCCCACTTATATCAGGAATAAAATACTCAAACTCAGCAGAGAGTAGGTAAGTGGTTACGAGCAGCTGGGGCAAAGGGAATTGGGGAGGTGTTAATGAAAGTACATAAATTCACTTATGCAAGATGAATAAGTCCTAGAGATCTACTGTTCAGCATGGTGCATTTAGGAAATTATATTATATTGCATACTTTAAAATGTGCTAAATTTGTCAATGATGGGGAGGTGAATTTACTAGTCCTGTTCTCCAGTATCAGGTGCTTTTCACACACACTGGCTAATTCTCACAACTCTTTAAGGTGACATTTTGTACTAACAACTGGCTGTAAGCTATTGCACTTGGCTGGCACAAGGACAGAAGAAACATTTCAGGGCACCTAAGGTCAGTTTTAAGAAGCCCATGACTACTAGAAAGTCACTAAAACAGCTTGGAAGCTTTCACCCCGCTTATTCTTATCTGCCTACTGACACCCCCAAATCAGGAACAGAGGACGAGAGGTTATGGAAAAGTGATAATCACAATTAAGAAGAAAAAGAATCTGCAAGACAAAGGTATCATTTACTTTCTCTTTCCAGTAAACTGAAGCTCAGAGAGTTTAAGAAATACCCCAAAGTCACACAACTCCTAAGAGTCAGATGTAAGATTCAAATGCATCTCTGTGTCAAAGCCTTTGTTCATCTTGTGCCTCTTTCCTTCTGCTGTTGCTCAGTCACTCAATTGTGTCTGACTCTTTGTGACCCCATGGACTGCAGCACACCAGGCTTCCCTGTCCTTCACCATCTCCCAGAGCTTGCTCAAACGCATATCCATTGAGTGGGTGATGCCATCCAACAATCTCAACCTCTGTCACCTCCTTCTCTTCCTGCCCTCAATCTTTCCCAGCATCAGGGTCTTTTCCAGTGAGTCAGTTCTTTGCATCAGGTGGCCAAAGTATTGGGGCTTCAGCATCAGTCCTTCCAATGAATATTCAGGATCGATTTCCTTTAGGATTCACTGGTTTGATCTCCTTGCAGTCCAAGGGACTCTCAAGAGTCTTCTCCAACACCACACTTCAGAAGCATCAATTCTTCAGCGCTCACCCCTCTTTACGGTCCAACTCTCACATCCATACGTGACTACTAGAAAACCATAGCCTTGACTAGACGGACCTTTGTTGACAAAGTAATGTCTCTGCTTTTTAATATGCTGTCTAGGTTTGTCATAGCTTTTCTTCCAGGGAGCAAGCATCTTTTAATTTCATGACTGCAGTCACCACCTAATGGAACCATGTAATGCACCATCTAATGCATTCACATCTTAATGGAAACATACAATGAAGCATCTTAATATGTGGTCTGGAAATCATCAGCAAAGTCTAGGGTTGCTTCTATTAAATCTTTCTAGTCTTGCTTTCCGGAGAAGGCAATGGCACCCCACTCCAGTACTCTTGCCTGGAAAATCCCATGGACAGAGGAGCCTGGTAGGCTACAGTCCATGGGGTCGCTAAGAGTCGGACACGACTGAGTGACTTCACTTTCACTTTTCCCTTTCATGCACTGGAGAAGGAAATGGCAACCCACTCCAGTATTCTAGCCTGGAGAATCCCAGGGACGGCAGAGCCTGGTGAGCTGCCGTCTATGGGGTCGCACAAAGTTGGACACTACTGAAGCGACTTAGTAGCAGCAGCAGCAGTCTTGCCTTCAGAGCACTGTTCCTTCTGTTTAATCTTCCTGCTAGAGCATCTGTAAACAATTAGGTGCCCTGATCTGACACATGTCTATCTCCTTCTCTGGCCTGGAAGTACCCCCAAAGCAAGGACCACATCTTTGTGACTCTAGTACCTGGTCTGGAACCTGGCACAGAGAAGGCACTAAGTGTTTGCTAGATGACTGAGTAAAGAAAGGTAATTCATGCCATGAACAGGGGTAAACAAAGCCCCAAGAGCTACACCTTGGGGAAACCTTTAGTGGACAGAGAGTAGAATGCGGGTTTCCCAGGTGGCACTAGTGGTAAAGAACCCACCTGCAAATGCAGGAGACTTAAGAGATGCTGGTTTGATCCCTGGAGGAGATCCCTTGAGCAGCCCACTCCAGTATTCTTGCCTGGAGAATTCCCATGGACAGAGGAGCCTGGTGGGCTACAGTCCATGGGGTCACAAAGAGTCAGGCATGACTGAAGCAACTTAGCATGCACGAGTAGAATGCAGGAGGCATTTTAGAGGAGCTGAGAGATGTTCAGGAGGATGCTGAGCTGCCGAGGTCACAGGAAGATAGTTTCAGTAAGGATGGGACAGTCCACACTGTATTGGGTTCAGCTTCCCAACCAGTTCCCTCCAACTCACGTCAATCCATGTGATAAAGGATGCTTAGGGAAAAAGGCCATGCACAGGAGTTCCTCTCAGGCCCCAAGCTGGGGAAAGTGCTGGGGGTCTCTACCAAACAGTAGCAGCTTAGGATGCCTGGTGGGCAGAGGAAGTACTTTCCTCATCCTGGGAAGAAGCTGGCGATCCCATGGCCTTGCTTGGGCTTTCCCAAGAGCTTTGCAGTGATCCAGCCAGCATGCGCCTCCATGTCACAGCTAAAGAACTGATTTCTCTCTAAGGGAGGGGGGCGGCATCTCTAGGAGAACAATGCATTGCTTCGTGATTCTGAGAACATAGATCTGTGATCACACACAGTGTAAGATGTGCAGCAGGAATCTTCAGGGGCCACCATCACAGAACTGTTAACCACATCTCTGCCAAGGTCCCTATATTATAAATGAAGTATGCCCGGGGCAGAGCGGGGCAGCAAACAAGAGGCTTCTTTACTCATCCAGCAGGAATCCAGTGGACAAATTTGTGGTGTGCAGTCTTAGAGGATCCTTTGACTGAGTCAGTTCACCCCTAGGGATGGTCAGTTGGTAGCTGCCTCTCCCTCTCTGCCCAGCTGCTCTGAGAAATCCTCTACCATTTTATCACTGCTTTTTGACTGCTTAAATGGGAACAGGAAAGTTCATTTTACTGTTAAATCTAGGGGTACCAGTAAGTGACACAGTTTTCAATCTGGAAATATAAATAAAATGAGATAGCAGCAAGCTAACTCAGTCCACTCCTGGTTGGTCAATTTGTCTCCTATAGACATTCCAGATATGATTATTGGCATGTGCTGATGCAGAAGTACTGGATGATGCCTACAAATTCACAATTATTTCCTTGCAGAAGATGAGTAATTTTTTTTTAGCTGCTCTAGTCTATAGTATAATTATGTTATTAGCAGTTATTATCCAAAACAAAAATAGACCACAGTACCTTATGAACAATTTTTAAACAGTGATTTGTTTCCTTCTCTTTAAAAACATACATTAAAACTCCATTTAGAAATTAATCTGACATCTGTCCTTTCCACTCTCCAGAACATTTTTCTCTCTGCCACAGCCAGCGTCTTTAGTCAGTTATGACCACCTACTCCATCCTGAAACCCCTCCTTCCCTGGGCCTCCAGGTAAGAGACTTTTCCTCTTTCAAACCATTTATCTGATGCCTTTTCTCCTCTCCCCTCCTAAGCATTCATGAAAAGTCTGCATTAGCCCCTCTCTTCCTCATGCCCGCCCCTCCAACACACACTCCTTTCCTGTATGCCCTGCATCTCTGTTCAGAGATGTCTTCATTGCCCAACTCTAGGGCCAGCTTCTGCATCAAGCCCCAGAACCTACTTCCAAATGCCTTCTTTCACAGTTTCTCCTAAGCAGCCTAGTTGGCATTTCAAAGTTGACATAAGTTCACTGGGTACTGCTCACCTGCCAGACTCTGTGCTATGGGTAGTCTGTGAACGACACTCAGTTCTTGTACTTACAGCACAAATAACTAAATTCATCTTCTTTCCTACACATGGGCTCCCCCCAGCCTCCCCAACAACCCGGGAGCTCCAGTTTGTTTAAAGCACCGCTTCGAACATAGCACCTGGGCGTGAAGCCTCAGTACCGTGTGATATATTCCTCTTCCCCACTGCAACAGCTAGTGGGTTGTAAAGGGTCAGAAATCCTCTTGAAAAGACCCTCTCCCCTCTAGTCTCTCTGCCATCATCCACAGTGAGGCTCTTGACATGTACTGACTGCACAGTCCAAATGCATCTCAGCCACTCCTCAACTCACTCCTCAGTCCAAACACCCAGTCTCCTAAAGCAGAGTCTGCTACCAGGTCACTTCTCTGCTCACATGTCCCCAGTTCCCCCAGCTCCCCCAACACCAAATAAACTCCTGGAAACCTCCTCATGAACAGATAGGTCCCCAGCCACCTTTCCAATTGCTCCCCTCTGTTTATGCTCCACTTCAACAAAACTGAACATTTAATTTCCAATGCTCAGTCCAAGGTCTCCATGCCTTTGTGCATTTGCTCAGCCCGCGCTCCCTCCCAGAGACAGTCTTTTCCCACTTGCATCTCTGTAAGCCCAAATTCTACCCACCATTCCAAGCCTGGCTCCGATACCACAGTCTCCTTAAGACTTTTCCCTATCCATGCCTCCCTCAAACAGGATTCATCTCTCAGGCCTCTGTTTCCTGTATCATTCTGATGTCTTGTGTGTTGTGACCTGGGTTTTGTCTGGTTGATCTTCATGTCTGCCATGATAGAGAGCACAGTGCAACATCTTGGGAGAATCTAATATATGATGGATAAGCCCCTGCGAGTGTTCTTTCTGGGTGAGAACTGCTAAATTTTGAAAGGCAACATTCCACAAAGACATCTCTAATCTATTAATTAGAAAAACAAAGAGATAATTAAATGAACATACAGAAGGCTCTGAGAAGCCAACTGTCTCACATATACAATCTGCTTCCACTCCAGCATCTATGTTTATGGATGAACTGACTTCCACAGCAGGATTTCTTTTCATCCCTGTTAGCAGTCTGGCTAACTCTTTCAGCTTTCAATCAGTTCTTCTGACACAGTAGTATTTTTAATATTTTTGACTTAACTAGATTCTGCTGAGAGAACTAAGCTACTCTCAGAAAAACTATTAAATTTTCTGTACATAAGAGAGGGAAAAAATCTGCAGTCACATTATAAATTTATCACCATGACTCTGGCACTGAGAAACTATTTCTACAAAGCAGAGTCACGCTGTGCCCTGCACATCTGGGGTCTGTTTTGGGATGCAGAGCTGTAAATGTGGTTAGGGACTGTCACGCCCCACACCATGCAGGAGAAAGACAAGCCTAAAGAAGCCAAATATCTATTTCGGTGGGGGGAAAAAAACAACTGTGCATCCTTCAGTTATCGATAAGGCATTTACTTTTTTGGGGAAAAAAACTTTCTTTCAAAAATAGCACACAAAGCTTCTTCGTCCATGGATGTTACTGTTGACTCATGAATAAGGAAGTCAATCCCATTTCCATTTATCCCTTCCATTGTTTGAAATCTTGATATCATTTACAATCTTTGCTATCACAGCTGTTGGGAATGCTGTTGCTTCTTGGTTGGGGGTGTCTAGGACACAGCTACTCAATGTGGAGTTTGGAACGACCACCGATGCCAGCATCACCTGGGAGCTTGTAAAAGTATCTCAGACCCAACTCCATATCTGCTCAAGCAAAACCTGCCTCCTCTGGTGACTTGTCTGCATTGTTATGTCTGAGAAGCAGTGGTCAAGATCATGGTGTTTCTTCATGTGGACTAACTTGAAGTGCTTAAAACACATATACGGTTTCCAAGGGTCACCCCTTAGCACTGACTCCGAAAGTCTGTGATCAGATATAATTTTGGTTGAATGAGATAATGAAATTAATATGACATGTATGATGCCTGACAAATGGAAGGCAAAAAGCAAACTCTAAGCCTTCCTGTATCACTACTACCAGTAAGGCTGTCAGATTCAACAGATAAAACCACACAGTGCTCCAGGTAAATTTGTGTTTCAGGTGAACAGATAACTGATAAATATAAGTATATACCAAATATACCACCCTTATGGCAGAAAGTGAAGAAGAACTAAAGAGCCTCTTGATGAAAGTGAAAGAGGAGAGTGAAAAAGTTGGCTTAAAGCTCAACATTCAGAAAACAAAGATCATGGCATCTGGTCCCATCACTTCATGGCAAATAGATGGGGAAACAGTGGAAACAGTGGCAGACTTTATTTTGGGGGGCTCCAAAATCACTGCAGATGGTGATTGCAGCCATGAAATTAAAAAACACTTACTCCTTGGAAGGAAAGTTATGACCAACCTAGACAGCATATTAAAAAGCAGAGACATTTCTTTGCCAACAAAGGTCCACCTAGTCAAGGCTATGGTTTTTCCAGTAGTCATGTTATGGATGTGAGAGGTGGACTATAAAGAAAGCTGAGCACCGAAGAATAGATGCTTTTGAATTGTGGTGTTGGAGAAGACTCTTGAGAGTCCCTTGAACTGCAAGGAGATCCAACCAGTCCATCCTAAAGGAAATCAGTCCTGAATATTCATTGGAAGGACTGATGCTGAAGCTGAAATTCCAATACTTTGGCCACCTGATGCAAAGAGCTGACTCATTTGAAAAGACCCTGATGCTGGGAAAGACTGAAGGCAGGAGAAGAAGGGGACAACAGAGGATGAGATGGTTGGATGGCATCACCAACTCAATGGACATGAGTTTGAGTAAACTCCGGGAGTTGGTGATGGACAGGGAGGCCTGGCATGCTGCAGTCCATGGGGTCACAAAGAGTCGGACACGACTGAGTGACTGAACTGAACTGATACCAAATACTGCATGAGACATATTTATACTAAAATATTATTCCTTTGTTATTTATCGCAAATTTAAATTCAACTGGCCGTTTTGTATTTTCTCCAGTAATCCTAACTATCCCTGACTTTGGAATACCTGGGGCAGAGAAGTTAGTGGTAGATAAGTGGAAAAATAGATTAGGCTCAGATTGTGGAGAGCTTGAATGCCATTCTAAGGAGTTTGAATCAACCTGTACTCAACATTTGTGAGAAGGGACATGACATAACCCAAGTACTTCATCCTTTACTCCCAGGAATGAGGAAGACAAACTTAAGTGAGCTGCTGGGGCAAGAATCTCCAGCTCCAAGGTTCTTTAGGAAGGGAGACCAGAAGGTCATAGTCATGGCCAGTGACCAAGTCACAAAGAACAAACAAGTTAAAATTTCAAAATCTTAAATTTAATTCTAAACTCTTAAATTATTTACTTATACCTCACTTGACCCATAAAAATAATTTAAGCTAGCTACTTGACTTTTTGAAGGAATAGCTGGTACACAGCTGAGCCCTAGCCTTCTTTACAGAGAGATTTTTGTAATCTGAGAAAAAAAAAAAAATCTAGTAACACATCAAAAGCCAAACTTCCAGTGTCCTTCCAATGTCTACTCTGCCAGAACCCAGAACTTGGCATCTGGATATCCCAAATACTTAGTACAAAGCCTCAGTTATCAAATCAATCAGTGTTCCTACTCACAGTCCATTTGCCCTTATTTAACACACAATTCTTTAATTGAAGTATAGTTAATTTACAACAATGTGTTCATTTCAACTATAATAACAAAATGACTTCAGCTGTGTAATAAAGTGATTTAGAATCTTTCCCAGATACTTTTTTTGACCATGTTGTGTGACTTGTGGGATCTTAGTTCCTCTTTGTTGCTGTTCAGTTGCTTGGTCATGTCTGACTCTTTGGGCCCCATGGACTGCAGCGTGCCAGGTCTCCCTGTCCTTCACCATCTCCCAGAGCTTGCTCAAACTCATGTCCATTGAGTTGGTGATGCCATCCAACCATCTCATCCTCTGTCGTCCCCTTCTTCTGCCTTCAGTCTTTCCCAGCATCAGGGTCTTTTCCAATGAGTCAGTTCTTCACATCAGGTGGCCAGAGTATTGGAGCTTCAGTATCAGTCCTTCCAATGAATATTCAGGACTGATTTCCTTTAGGATTGACTGGTTTGAACTCCTTGCAGTCCAAGGGATTCTCAAGAGTCTTCTCCAACACTACAGCTCACAAGCATCAATTCTCCGGCGCTTAGCTTTCTTTATAGTCCAACTCTTACACCATACATGACTACTGGAAAAACCATAGCTCTGACTATATGGACCTCTGTTGGAAAAGTAATGTCTCTGCTTTTTAATACACTATCTAGGTTTGTCAGAGCTTTTCACACTAGTGATCAAACCAGGGTCTTCTGCAAAGAAAGCGCAGTCTTAACCACCCGACTGCGAGGGAAGTCCTGTGGATTCTTTTTCATTATAATTATTACAAGATTCTGAATACAGTTCCTCATGCTATACAGTCAGTCCTTGTTGTTTAGCTATTTTATATAGAATAGTGAGTATCTGTTAATCCAAAACTCTAATTTATCTCTCTCTGCTCCCCTCACTATCCCCTTTGATAACATTAAGTTTGTTTTTAATGTCTGTGACTGTTTTGTAAATAAGTTCATGTGTATAATATTTTTAAAGATTCCACATATAAGTGATATCATATGATATTTGTCTTTCTCTGACTTACTTCAGGATTTCTTTTCATTACTTTTCCTCTCATGATCTTAAAGGCCAATAAGAAATCTCAAAGTGTAAGGTAAGAATGTCAATTTGTAATTATGTAGGTTGGGAATACTTACATCAGTGATTTGTCAGACTAATTCTTCAAGATGAATGTAATCATTTCCTATATTCTGAAGCTTTCTGCAGGAAATTTAGGTCCTATAGAAGTTCTTGCTATGGAAGAATATTTGAGACATTAGATTTCCCATGAAAACATGGTGTTTATAAATTGAACCTACAAGTCTGTATTACATGTATTTGGCTTGATCCAGATATTAGATGATCAACAGTCTGATTGCCTTATTTAAACCAAAGTGCACAGTTAACAAATTTCCTAATCTGATAACACTTCACGGAGTTCTTCGGTGCCTTCCTGCTGAGTCCCAGACTGCATTAGGATATGTAAAGCCAGGGGGTCAGAATCCCCACCCAGGAGTAATCTAGGATGTAGGAATATAAGTGTTCAGCTACAAGAATCAGCCTTCAGATTCAAAGCTGTATTGTGAGAAATCACCCAGGGACCTTTCAGACGACAGAGGGCATTTACTATCACACTTCACAGTCCAGAACGTACTTATTGGTGAATTTCATGAATGTAACACAGAGTTTCTCTTCTCTGCTGTCCTGTGGACTCTTTGGATGGAGGAATCTTTTCAAGCTACTTGGTCCAACTCCATCTGGATGTCAGAAACCTCTCTTTTCCCAGAAGGATGTGAAAGAGCAGAGAGAATAAGACCCAGGAATATAATGGCAATGAATTATTGAGTCTTCTTTTCCAATTTGGCAATAATGAATCCAAATAAGATTTTGCTAGTGTTGGTGGACAGGATATTCTCCAGGAATCAATAGTATTTAATTCCAATTAGAATCACTATGACAGCAAGAGGCTAAACAGAGCCAGAGGGCACACCCAGAGCAGAGATCAAACCTCCCTCTAAGACACAGAGGACAATGGCATTGGGCAGGCTGCAGAGCTGCTGATCCTGAAACCTGCAGTGCCCACTTTTAGGGTACAAAGCTAAGGGTCTTAAATTTAGAGCATACCAGATGCCAAACGATCAAGCTCTTGGAATAAAGTTCAAAGAGGAAAAACTCTGCATCACTCTTTGTTATCAGCTCGGATATCCTGGTCTACCTGGCAGCACTGGGCAAGGGTGATACATGCCCTGAAAAGACGCTCAGCACACAGGAACACAGTCACTACACTCTGTCTGCAGTCCGGTGGCAAATAACAGTCAATGGGACTAAAAAAAGGGACTCTCAGAAACTTGAAGCTGATTTTTTTTCTTTCCCCCAAAATACAAGCATCCAGACATAAAGCGGCTTTAGAAATCTCAGCAGAATTTTTCTTCTTTTGTTAATAACAAAAGGAATAAGGGAACAAATGGAGGGCTAGAGAAAGAAATTAGGTATGTGTTCAGGTCATATTCATCCAGCCCAGGCTTTAAGGAAACTATTCTTCCTACAACTGGTTAAAAGAAATGAGAGAGAGAGAGAGAGAATTCTGTATGTTCCAAGGAATTCTACACTATCCAAATGAAAACTATAGATAGAGAGGTTAAAGAGATGCTTAAGGGTTCCCAGGTGGTTCAGTGGTAAAGAATTCACCTGCCAATGCAGGAGATAAAGGTTTAATCCCTGGGTAAGGAAGATCTCCTGGAGAAGGAAATGGAGCCCACTCCAGTATTCTTGCCTGGAAAATCCCACAGACAGAGGAGCCTGGTGGGCCACAGTCCATGGAGTCTCAAAGACAACTTAACGACTAAACAACAACAATCTGGGTTTGGTCTGACTACACTATCAAAACTCTTGCTCTGAAAATCACCAAAGCATATGGAAATTAGGTGTTACAGTTGATAAAAGATAGAAGAAGCCTATAGAGGGTATTCAGTTATCACTTAGTTCAGGCTGAGTTCTCAAGTATGTCTTGGCTTAGAATATATTGTCTTCTATCTGTTTTGTACTCGTCAACACTTGGCCACGATAATGTTTTAGTACCTAAAAATTACTCCACTCTACCACCCCCAACCAGAATGCAGGTGGCCCAATAATGATGAGGCTCCCCGCTTCACCAGGTGGGTCTTCAGAGGAGACAGAACATTCCAGAAGAAGAGCACAAGGAAAGGGGAGCCAGCGAGGCGCTTGCTGGGCTGTGACGGGCAAGAGCGGGAAGGGGGCTGAGCCTGGTCGTGCTGTGAGTCTGAAACCGGCACACATCCCTCCCTGTCTGGAGGCTTTCTTAGAACCCAAACTGGCTCCTCAACAGCCTTTGGACAAGAGGTAAGATGCAGTCAGAGAGGGCTCCCCGCGCATCCACTGGGAGACACAGCCCTGTGAGGGGAGCATGCTGGATGCCTGTGCCCCTGTGCCAGGGGGCTGGGAACCTAGAGGGCGTGCTGTCACTTCACTCCAAACGTGGACTCTTCCCTTCAAACGAACGTCCTAGCCTGACACACATTTGAAGAACCATTAGTGGCGGCCAAGATCTTCAAGTGCCAGACCCAAGGGGCCCGTTTCAACCTTTACTACAAGACTCTTCTGCACCTAAAAAGGAAGCACATCTCTTCCTTCTTCGAGCAAATTCCAGACCTCCCCTCTCTCTCTCGGATGCTCCTTCTCAGTCTCCTCTGTGACGTCTTTCTCACTGCTAGTCCCACAAACACTCTTCAGCAGGAAACCACCCTCTCCCTGGTTAAGGTCTTGTGCAGCTTCACCTTAAATGAGATGGTTCTCAAAATGCTCAGCGCTTCAGCCCAAATGGTGGCAGGAACCCATCAGGTGCTCCTCTTTGGATGCCTCTCCCCAAATCTCAAAGTGACAGGTCTAAAACTAAACTGGGCTTCCCTGGTGGTCCAGTGGTTGAGAATCTGCCTGCCAATGCAGGGGATGCAGGTTCGATCCCTGGTCTGGGAGGAGCCCCCAGGCTGTGGAGCGACTGCACTAGTGTGCCACAACTACGGAGCCTGTGCTCTCGAGCCAAGGGGATGTAACTCCTGAAGCCTGAGCGCCTGAATCCTGAGCTTGGCGACAGAAGCCACCCCAATGAGAAGCATGCGCACCACAACTAGAGAGAAGACCCCTATTCACTGCAACTAGAGAAAGCCCACAGCAATGAATACCCAGCACAACCAAATTAATAAATAAATCTTTTAAAAAATAAAATAGAAAAACAAACCCTTCTCTTTCTCCTTCTTGCTAAAACCTATCATCTGCCCTACCTAACTTGAATTGCCTTCCTTCCACTAACTGTCCTGTTCCTTCTGTTCCAAACTACCAGTGACCCAACCCTTGCTGACTCTACCTCTGCACCAGCTCTCCAGTCCATGCCTTCCTTCCACTGCCTTAGTCAGGTCTGTTCCCCTCACAGGGTCTCCCTGCCTGAAGTCTCTTTATTTACACTTCTCTTCCGGCTATTTACACTTCTCTTCTTGGACTGCAAGGAGAGCAAACCAATCAATCCTAAAGGAAATCAGTCCTGAATATTCATCGGAAGGACTAATGCTGAAGTTCCAATACTTTGGCCACCTGATGCAAAGGGCTGACTCATTGGAAAAGACCTTGATGCTGGGAAAGATTGAAGGCGGGAGGAGAAGGGGACGACAGAGGATGAGATGGTTGGATGGCATCACCGAAGGACATGAGTTTGAGTAAGCTCCGGGAGTTGGTGATGGACAGGGAAGCCTGGTGTCCTGCAGTCCATGGGATCCCAAAGAGTCGGACACGACTGAGCAACTGAACAACAACTTCTGGCTACGGATACTTGTTTCCTTGACTTGGTGGTGCACAGACGTTTGTCATCTCTCTATGCTAGACTATGACTTCTTTGGATACACAAACCTTGTTTTGTTTTTGCTATTTGTCCTATGTTCCCATGTGGTAACATCATGCTTTGCACATAATAAATACTCAATAAGTAGACTTTGACAATAGAATGAATTTTCTTAAAATGATGTTACTTATTCCCCCAAACAGCAGCTCATTAGGTTAACCTCTTCTCAGTTAACAACATTATTTATGCATACAGACTGTACACACAAACACATGCACACAGGAATGCCCTTAACTGTCTGGAAGTCAATCTTATAGCAAACACAGAGATAGCAGTTATCTCCTAAATAATTAAAACATAAATCGGTTACTATTTTTCATTCCTAGTTTTCCTTGAGTGAAATGACACAATGCTTAGTGGTAAATGAGAAACAATTTTGCAAATCTTTCTCCTCCCAAAGGCCATCAAACATGGGTTGTGCATCTTCTTATCTTGCATTTTGATCCCATTGCTATGACTTAGTGTGGTAATTATATTACAAAGCTATTATTTGCTGAAATGAAAATGGCCAAACAATTTACATGCTTGTCTAAAAAAAGACTGTGTTAGAATGCAATTGTCAGTAAAATTACAATGGCAAAATAACTGAAAGGCGAGTCTGGAAGGCGCAGTTGTGAAACCATTATAAAGTTTCTGTGGAGGGACTCACAACATGGGGTAAAAGCATACACTCCTGGGGACACATTTTTAATTCACAAAAGCAGGCAACGTTTATAGATATAGATAGTAGATAGTGAAGTCGCTCAGTCGTGTCCAACTCTTTGCGACCCCGTGGACTGTAGCCCACCAGGCTCCTCCGTCCATGGGATTTTCCAGGCAAGAATACTGGGAACGTTTATGGGGAGATGAAAATATCTGAAAATACTGGAGTGGGTTGCCATTTCCTTCTCCAAGAAAATATCTGTGCTCCAATAGTTCCCAGCATTATCTACACTTGTGAACGCCACCTGGGGGTGTGTGACATCATCCCGGTTTATGGGTTTGTGGGATAGACCGACAAGAGCACCATGAGGGCTACTGCGCCTCCCTTCAGCACCAAGAAGATAAAAGGGAAGCTCAGCTTCGATTTTTCTGCTTCCAATATAAAAGTGAGGATCATAACATGAAAAGACTATTAGTCTATATTCAAGCCTGAAAGCATTAAATATTTGTGTATTAAAATAGATGTGTTTCCAAGGATCTGTTTTCTTAAAACATTCTGCTGATATATTCTGTTAGCAAAATCTTGATAAATATTTTAATGCCCAGTAGGTAGATTTACTCACCAAAGGAAAAAAATTAAATAAAATTACAGTGCTATCTACGAAACAGATATGCTGAAATGATGAATTTGATGACTTTGGACCTTCCTCCGACCCCTATTCTGTGTTTGGATGGGTGAACACACAGATGAGTCCACCAACAAAAACCGTGCAAGCTATGCCCCTGTGCTCTCCCCTTCACCTCCCCCAGATCGCATCTATGGGTCTATCTCTGCCAGTTGAGCAATTAAAGGAACAGATGAGTAAGTCAGACACAGAAATACAAGCATCACATTATATCACTTACATGTGGAATCTAAAAAAGTGATACAAATGAACTTATTTACAAACCAGAAATGGACTCACAGACACAGAAAACAAACATATGGTTGCCAAAGGGGAAGGGAGATAGAAGGGATAAGTTAGGAACTTATATTACATATATAATATAATATAATTATATATATTATATATGATATATATTATTTACATTATATATATAATATGTTATATTATATATTATAAATTAGGAGTTACTTACTAAAGCACAAAAAGACCTGTATACTTTTGTTTTTCAAACTTTAGTTTTAAAAAGTCCGTTGGAAATAGAGACACCAAGTATTCTTACTCTTTCACAGACTCTGAAACACATAAAGGTTTAATATGCACATGAACGTGTTCTCTGAGCAGAAGGGGTTTGAAAGGTCTCATGATTTAATGTACCACGTGTCTGACGTGGACCTTAAGTTTTGGGGATAGTCTGCTGTGGGCATGCTTCTTGGCCTTCTTACTTTTCCCTCCCACAGGGAAGGTTAAATACAGCTTTGTAACAATATGAATGAACCTTGAGTGCAGCAATAACTTTAAAACAAAAGTCAAATTTGCTCTCTAGATACTTTATAGCGAGGTCATATGGTTTTAATACATATAATTTAAACGTTAATATGATTTGAAATTGATTTTTTTAAGTCCTATGAGGAAAGGACGCTTTTTCATTGTAGGCACAAAGGTACAAATTTGGAAAAAGAAAATTCTATAAATAAGGGTAATTGAAAAAAACCAACAGACAAACATACACATAGATTATAGAAAAAAATGAAAATTCGCAGGGTCCCAAAAGTGTTTAAACCACAGTATTATACATAAAATTTGGAATTTGAAATTACATTTATCAGAGTTTTGAAGAATTAACCTCTATACTTAGAAAAATGTCAGGTAAGTTTCACATAATAGCTTTATTAACTTCCAAGGTCATGTCTTTTGAACTTAATTAAGGAGAACCTAATGCAACATTTATAACAGTGTAAGTTAAAAATATATTGCTCTAACTTACCTTGAAATACATAAAAATAAAAGTGGGATTGATGGATAGATAGATAGGTGGCTAGGTGCTAAAATACAGTAAATGTTAACTATAGAATCTAAGTTAGAAATATATGGGTATCACTGTACCATTCTTTTGATTCCTTTGTATGTTTTAAATTGTTCAAGTGTTGGGAACAAATGCAGGCCTCCATATGGAAAGTATGTATTCTATTTGTTAACTGTCCTCAACAAACAGAGCAGTTTCAGAAGGTGTCTCTCTGCTGGGATGCACTCACCTAGCCATCCGGACCCCGAGTTTGGTATGCACAGGTCTGTCTCAGCACTCGGCAGCACGAAGCCCACGACAAAGACTTCCACGCCATCAGCCATCAGGGCCATGCCCAGGACAAAGAAGAGGGCCCACTGAAAGCGGCCATGCCCACACTCTTGGATGATCAGCTCATACTGCTGGGCAAGCTCTTCCTCGTCAGCTTTCCTCTCAGACTCCAGCTCCTGGCGGTCCTTATACTCATCGCCCTTGGGCTGCCCTACTGACACGATGCTGTCTTTCCCCTGGTTCATGTTGGGGATGCCCTGATACTCCCCTTCGTAGATTTCATCATCTTCATCGTGACCCTCAGTAGCTTCACTGGAGCCTTCATCATCGTTGGCCTCTCCATGATAGGTTTCCACTGGCGGATAAATGTCATTGTCCTCTTCCTCGTCTTGGAATCGACTGTAGGACCTCTGGGTGTATTCATCCTGGGCCCGGTCCACTGCTTGATTCACCTTCTTCACAGTCTGTTTCTTCACCTCTCTGGCAATGTCCTTGGCACCCTTCATCAGTGAAGTCCTATCCTTATAAGAGTCTTCCATCTTATCTCAACTGATGGCCAGTGAGAAGGTGGGAATTTTTCACAGACTCTGGTCAGTGGTTCAGTCCTGACAGCATCATCCACTTTGAGTTCAGGATGGAACTGCAAAAGAAGAAAACACACAGAAGATATTTATTATTTGTTTCGATGCCTTTTCCACCATCTATTTCTTGGTCTCTTTTCATTGACACCACAGATTAACATACAGGATTAGCTTTTCCTTTCTTTTGAGCACACTGTTTGCTGATTCTCTACTCAAGTGTCATCAGAACTTGGAGTATTTAGGGTTTTGCTATTATTATTACTGTTTTGTTTTTAAGGAACTCTGTCTCCTGGGTAACTTTGCATATAATGCACAAGCATTCCCCTGAAAATACAATGAAATATCTTGTACTTTTATAAGTACATCCAACATATTCTGAAAGTGCTAGAAAGACTCTGAGAAAAATAATATTGCTTGCAGGTATAAATGTATTCTGCAAAGGCAAATCCAGAATAATAAAAGAATCCAGTCTGACCTCATTTTCTCACAATGAAAAAAGTGAAAACAAAAAGTGCAAGCACGTATCCCTGCATATGATGCTATCAAATCATATACAGGCACATCTCATTTTACTGTGCTCTGCTTTATTGCACTTTGCAGATACTGCATTTTCAACAAATTGAAGGTCTGTGATAACCCTCAGTCAAGCAAATCTATTGGCACCATTTTTGCAACAACATTTGCTCATTTTGTTTCTCTGTTACATTTTGGAAATTTTTGTAATACTTCAAAGTTTTAAATTATTATTATATTTGTTATGTGATCTGTGACCAGTGATCTTTGATGTTACTACCATGACCTGCTAAAAGCTCAAGTGATAGCATTTTCAGCAACAAAGTATTTTTAATTAAGGTATTATACATTATTTTTTTAGATATAATGCTATACCACAGTTAATCCATTACAGTATAATATAAACATAAATTTACATGCACTGGGAAACCAAAAAATTTGCGTGACTTGCTTTATTGCAATATTCACTTTACTGTGGTGGTCTGGAACCAAACCCATAATATCTCTGAGTTATGCCTACAGATATTTATAAAACATGCTTCCCCTCTACCTTTTTTGTATCTCCTTTCAATAAATGATAACATAGATTCACATGGCACTCAAAACAGACAATGAGCATTTCCCCCCAATATGGTAGTCATATCTGTAGGAAATTGGCAGGGTTTGTCAAATGACTTCACATACACTTTGATAGTCATTGAACTAGAACACGTGGATTGTCCAGTAGGGATGTGCCATTTCAGGATCCACCCCCAGGCCAGCAGGGACAGGTAAGCCAAATGTGGTATCCCTTCCCAACACGCCCTGTAAGAACCCCACGTTTTGTCCCCACCATCTTCATCTCTAGACACTGTCTCACACACGCGGGTGCACACACTCCCTCCCACCTTGTCCGACTGCAGCTATCTGCCTCCTCGGATACCAGAGTCAGCAGCCTCCCCTGACCCATCACAGGGTTTCTTTTCTCATGGACAGCCCCTCTGTCTTGGCTCATTACCCTCAGACTGACTTCTTTCACTTGTCTGCTGAGTTGTCCTCTCTGGTGGCCAATATCAGGCCCACCTTCTACAGAAATGATATGAAAGTGAAAGTCATTCTCCTGCATCATTAATTTGCTAAGCCTTATGCTGCAGTAGCATTCTAAACACTGATTTATATAATGGTCATTTTTACTTTGTTCTTTTGCATCCAGTGTGAAACACTTGGCAAGTGGCTATTACAAACATACATTTAAGCTACGCATTCAGACATGACAAATAAACTTAGCAATAAAGACAAAAAGATGCTTATTTATCAATGAGTTGGGCATCATCACTACCAGATACCTACAAATGGCTAGTAGGCAAAACAGAAGCATGGCTCTGCTCAGGCCTGTGTTTTGGAAGATGAAAAAATGAAATGAACATAAACATACGATTATAAGGCTTTTTTCTTTTTTCCAAATGTATTCGTGAAGGATGTTCCTGTTTGTTCTCCCTTATCTATTTTTTTTGGAGAGCTGAGAGGTGGGGGCAAGGACAGATGAAGGATCCACGAGAGGGCAAGATGCAAAGGGAGTGAGAAAGGTGGTTGAGGATGGAACACTCCGAAACTGAAGGAGGAGGCAGGGAAAGAGAGAAGGGAGAATGATGATAAATGATGCTGGCAAAGGAGAGAGGTTTCCTACTTTTAAAATGAGATGCAAAATTAAAACATTTCACACAATAAGTAAAGTCAACTGGTCTACCATCCATAAATGGATGATTATATCAGACACACGGAGAAGGCAATGGCACCCCACTCCAGTACTCTTGCCTAGAAAATCTCATGGATGGAGGAGCCTGGTAGGCTACAGTCCATGGGGTCGCTACAAGTCGGACACGACTGAGCAACTTCACTTTCACTTTTCCCTTTCATGCACTGGAGAAGGAAATGGCAACCCACTCCAGTATTCTTGCCTGGAGAATCCTAGGGACGGCGGAGCCTGGTGAGCTGCCGTCCATGGGGTCGCACAGAGTCGGACAGGACTGAAGCGACTTAGCAGCAGCAGCAGCAGCAGCATATCAGACACAGCATATTAGCTGCTTCCTGGGCACAACAGCACCAAAAACACCACTAAAGGAAAAGACTGGTGAGTGTGAAAGCAAAGCCCAAGCCCCTGTAACATGCTACCCATGAACAGCCTGCCTGTTAGTAATGGGAAGCTTCTACAATGGCTTCTTCTAATAAACAGTAATTAATGTGACTAAATGAAATCAACTCTGAATATTCATTGGGAGGACTGATGCTGAAGCTGAAGCTCCAATACTTTGGTCACCAAAGACTGGAGGCAAAAGGAGAAGGGGGTGGCAGAGGATGAGATGGTTAGACAGTATCACTGACTCAATGTACATGAATTTGAGCAAACTTCAAGAGACAGTGAAGGACAGAGGAGACTGGCATTCTGCGGTCCATGGGGTCGCAGAGTTGGACATGACTGAGCAACTGAACAATAACAACAATAATGCATTACTCCAAACTAATACACATTTTAATTAATGATTAATGTCAGAAAGAAAGGAAATATTTCATATTCATAACCACAACACTACAAGCAGAGTTGTCTGTAAACAACTAGATATCTCTTTCTGTTTCATGTCTGAAAATGGTGATTTTCAAAAAAGCTTAAAATCATTTTTATTGAGGTATAATTTACATTCAATAAAATGCTCTGTTTTTATGCATATTAAAAGAATATAGTCCAAGAGATTTGATGCTGTACACCATGTACTTTATGTTTATTCTGGCAAGAAATGTTTGTTGAAAGGCTTATTCAGCATGGGTTTGAAACCTCTGTCCTTCATACTAACAGTCTACAAATAAAGATCAGCATACTGAGCTCCAGATTTCAGTGGCCTGGAGCCAGGCTCTGGAGATAGCAGAAAGATCAGAAGATGGACATGGCCTTGTAGAAGCTCTACGTACTGTGTAAAAACATTCACATTGCTACTTTATATAGCCTAGCCTTGTGAAATAGTAATGATATTTGAAGGTAACCAGCATTAAAATGCACAACCCCCTATCTGCAGTGAGACAGCGTTCTGAAAAGAAGATTTTGGGAAAGAGAAGAACACATTTTGAGTTGAAGGAATAGATACTGACCCATCATCCCAGTCTGTCCAAATTTTTAACAGCAGACTCTAGTTACTTAAGGATGAATGCTGAAGCTCCAATACTTTGGCCACCTGATTAGAAGAGCTGACTCATTAGAAAAGGCCCTGATGCTGGGAAAGATCGTAGGCAGAAGGAGACAGGGACAACAAAGGATGAGATGATTGGATGGTGTCACTGATTCAATGGACATGAGTTTGAGTAATCTCTGGGAGATGGTAAAGGACAGGGAAGCCTGGGTGCTGCAGTCCATGGGGTTGCAAAGAATCGGACACGACTAAATGACTGAACAACAACAATGAATGCCATGGTCTTCCCTATTGGAGTGTCAGCTCCTTGAAGAGAGGAACCCAGTAAATTAAAACACTATAAAGCAGCATTAATAAATGAGGACAGAAGCACCATAACAGGGCCAGCTCTGTAACTTCCCACTTCATGAGGGAGTTGTCTCTGTTAGCATCTCCCCAGAGTGCAAGTGGATCACGTGGTTCTCCTAGGTGCTGTGGGAAAGAAAGTTCTACAGCCAAATCAACTGGGAAATTTCTATTTCTGACTTCATATATTCTTTTCCAGGAGAGCCACAGTACAAAGCTTGTTATAAAGAACTTTGTGCAAATGTGTTATCCAACCATTTCCCAAATCTTCCTAATAACAGAACGCCCCTACCCTCAAAATGACACCAAAAAGCAGCCTTCATTAAACACTATGCGAAATACTGTGTTAAGATAAATAGCAAGATCCTTTAAAATTCTAATGTCTCTATTATGAAATATCATAAAACTCAGTAATTAGAGTTAATTGAGGGAAACAGGATAAAGCCAGAAAGTCTACACTAAAATAACATTTCTAAAATGAAATAGTGTTTCTTCCAAGTTTATAAAAAACTGAAACTAAGTTTTCAAAAAGTAATCCTTATGATTTTTAAAAAGATTACCTACAAAAATAGAGTATTTAGCATACCTGCATATTTTTGAAGTAATAAGTCATTCAATGAGCCAGAAAATTTTAAGTATGTTTAATATTCCTTTTATACAATTTTGACACAATAAATTTTCTCTATGAGGAACAGCTCTCCTAAGCCAGGATAAACTCACCTCAACAGTTGTCTAAATCTCTACAAATTTCACAGCAGTGAAATCTAAAGACTTTAACCAAATAACAAACCTGCTTATATACATGAACTTTTCTGAAGGTCCTAGACCTCTTGTTGGAAAGAATATTCTTGAGTCAAAGAGAGCAATACTCTCTTGAGGAAGTATCTGAATTCAACTTAATACAACAATATTCTTTCTGATTGCAAAACTAAAACACACAAGAAATAATTGGAAAATTCGGAAAAATGACAAAGAATAAAACAGTATGTATTTTTACAACCCAGAGATTCCTACTTTCAATCTTGAGGCCATGAGGGTGCCTGAGCTTGTGATTAACTTAAATCTCATGGTACACATAGATCTGAAGCCCTTCTCAGACTACTCTATTAACTTGAACTCTTCTATGAATTTTCCCATTCACTGGGTTAGAATATCTTAAATAGTAATAGGACTTCATTACACGTTTAGTAATTCTTGGCTGTGAGCCTATCTTCTCAAATTTGAGAAACAGTTCTCAAATTTCAGTCTGGAATCACCAGGAAACCCCTAAGAACATTCAAGGAAACAGTGAGGTCAAAATAGTTTTCATAAGAATAGAAAGATGTTATTGAACTTTTTCACTCTCAGTTTTTCATGAGTGTATAGTGTTATTTTCCAGAGGCAACAAGTTGTGTGATGACATCATTTCTCTGATGGTTAACAGATTGTGCACTTGTAGTTTCTTGTGTTTTAAATCCACAGTTTTAGTTTCTTAATATGGTAAATGTCAATAGACACAACCTACAAAAATGAAAGTTCTTTAGTCTTTAATAATTTTTAAGAGTGAAAAAAGGATCCTGAGGCCAGATCAACAATTCAGAACTCTGGTTCTATAGGGGTCGTCTCCTGCTTGGACCTGGAGTTGTGGAGGATTCCCTTTAGAATTTGCTTGTATGGTTTTTTCCTACAGGCTGTGGCTCAGATGGTAAAGAATGTGCCTGCAATGTGGGAGACCAGGGTTCAATCCCTGGGTTGGGAAGATCCCCTGGAAAAGGGAATGGCTACCCACTCCAATATTCTTGCCTGGAGAATTCCATGGACAGAGGAGTCTAGTGGGCTACAATCCATGCGGTCACAAAGAGTCAGACACAACTGAGCAACTAACATTTTCACTTTTCACTTTGAGCTTGCCTCTGCTAGAGCCTCATCAGACTTACAATGATCTGAACTAATTTTTCCATCAGTAGCTCAGCTCTAAATTTCCATATTTGCAGAGATATGGAATAATGTGGCAACGTGCATCACTGTGGTAGATCTTACTAGGAAATCCTGAGGTTAAAGAGAGGGTCTAGTTTTGATGACGTTTATATATATAACATTGTCCTTCGGAGAGGTTGTGGCCATGTATAAATTCTAAATGCATGTAAGAAAGCTCCTATTTCTATGATTTTTGCCAAATTAGAGTAAACTGTGCTTATCATTTTAAGTTGCATTTGATTACTAGTGAAATTAAACATCTCTTTCTTTGTGAAATCTTTATCCTTTGCTCATTTTTGTATTAAAGTTTATAGTGAATTCAATGGTGGCCCCAAGAAAGATACAAAGAAAAGCTGTACAAAAAAGATCTTAATGACCAGATAACCACAATGGTGTGGTCACTTACCTAGAGTCAAACATCCTGGAGTGTGAAGGCAGGTGGGCCTCAGGAAGCATTACTACAAGTAAAGCTAGTGGAGGTGATGGAATTTCAGCTGAGCTATTTCAAATCCTTAAAATGATGCTGTTAAAGTGTTGCACTCAATATGTCAACAAATTTAGAAAACTCGCTAGGGGCCACAGGACTGGAAAAGGTCAGTTTCCACTCCAATCTCAAAGAAAAGCAATGCCAAAGAATGTTTAGATTACCACACAATTGCGCTCATCTCACATGCTTTCAAGGTAATGCTCAAAATCCTTCAAGCTAGGCTTCAATAGTATATGAACCAAGAACTTTCAGATGTACAAGCTGGATTTAGAAAAGGCAGAGGAACCAGAGATGAAATTGCCAACATCCACTGGATCATAGAAAAAGCAAGGGAATTCCAGAAAAACATCTACTTTGCTTCACTGACTATGCTAAAGCCTTTGACTGTGTTGATCACAAGCCACTGCTGCTCACCAGGGGCTCAGAGCCTTCCAGACAGAGCAGCAAGAGCAGTGGCCACAGGTGGGGATTGGCAAGGAGCAGACTCTGGGAGGGATGACAAGGGAAGAGGTTGGGGACAAATCACCAAGTCTTTGAGACCACAGCGGGGACCTTAAATTTTACTCTAAATGGGATGGGTTCAAAGTAGGAGATCTAGACAAATACAGCTTAATAAAACCCTGTTGGTTTTATTAAACACTGGAAATACCTCTTTTCTTTTACTGTATCTCATCAGCCCCACTCTTTCACATCTGTTGTGATCTTTATTCTGACTATAGTCATTTGATCATGGCTATGACAACTTCAAAATAAAAGCAGCATTTATTAGATGTCTTTGAAGACAGGTTTGAGGAAGGAGGAGGACAGCTGGAAGACAAGCTCCTCAGTACAGAGTCATCAAAGAGAAAAATTCAAGTCGTAGATGTTCTATGAGCATTTTAAGTCGCTTCAGTCATGTCCGACTCTTTGCAACCCTATGGACTGTAGCCCACTGGGCTCCTCTGTCCACGGGGTTCTCCAGGCGAGAATACTGGAGTGGGTTGCCATGACCTTCTCCAGGGAATCTTCCCAACCCAGGGTTCGAACCTGTGTCTCTTGTGTCTCCTGCATTGGCAGGCAGGTTCTTAGCATTAGCACCACCTGGGCTTAATAATGACCTGTGATCATTTACCCTTCTCCTCCATATCCACTCAATCTCTCATCAGAGTTATTACAAAATGAGACTAGTTTCAGTTTCTGCTGCTTGCCCATCACCGGAATTAGAAGAAAAAAAAAATAGACCCAAACAATTTATAAATAAGTTTAAAATTGCGTGTTTAAAAATTGGCTATAGAGCCAGTCAAATACTAGTGTCAGGCAATTACTTAGACCCAAAGATGAATCACATAAGAGAATCACATACATCATCTCAGTGGAACAAATACTGGGTCATTCCTAAAATTATACAGAAACTCTACAACATCTCTTGAGCAAACGGGTGGTCCTAGGCAAATTAGAATGACCAAAATGATTAGATATAAACGGTCACCTTTTTTGTGAGTTAAACACACACCTGGGTTCCCTGATAGCTCAGTGGGTAAAGAACCCACTTGCAACGCAGGAGACCCCGGTTCAATTCCTAAGTCGGGAAGATCTCCTAGAGAAGGGATAGGCTACCCACTCCAGCATTCTTGGGCTTCCCTGATAGCTCAGCTGGTAAAGAATCCACCTGCAATGCGGGAGGCCTGGGTTCAATTCCTGGGTTGGGAAGATGCCCTGGAGAAGGGACAGGCTACCCACTCCAGTATTCTTGGGCTTCCCTGGTGGCTCAGCTGGTAAAGAATCCGCCTGCAACGCGGGAGACCTGGGTTCAATCCTTGGGTTGGGAAGATCCTCTGGAGAAGGGAAAGGCTACCCACTCCAGTATTCTGGCCTGGAGAATTTCATGGACTGTATAGTCCATGGGGTCACAAAGAGTCAGACACGACTGAGCGACTTACACTTTAACTTTCACACTTGCACTCTGGGTTCTAGTACTGCTTTTGCCATTTACCACTTTTTGTGACACTAAGCATGTTATCTGTGTTCTTAAATCCTCAATTGCATTACCTGTAAAATGGGGAATAAAAATGCTGTTGGGGGGGATTAAACAAAATAACATCAAAAGGCAACACTTGGCACATGGTACCTTCTCGGTCACTGCTGATTTACTTGGAATTAAAGAAGAATAAAACAATGTCATTTATAATATAAGTCATTGTCCAGCAGGAAGAACGCTGGCAACTTCCTGTTTTGAAAGGAAAAATGACCATTCAGTGAAGGCTGGCTGCGCTCTTCTCCAGCCAGGAGCATGGGCTGCAGAGTCATCAGGGCCAGCAACTCTTTCAGAAAAGACTCACCCTGGGTGTTTGCGGCTGTTGCTAAGACACACACGAAGGTTTCGCTGCAAGGCAAGCTCCAAAAAGAATGACTGTCTTCCTGTCTCTTCTTGCCCTTTCTGAGCGAGTCAGGCAATGTGATTAACATATTTGCAGTCTTCATACAATTTAAAAGCAAGTTGGCCTCATTCACATTACACTGATAACAGCAAACCGCCCTCTCCTGGACCTCAGTTAGCTCCCTTGGATGTCAGCAGGCGCAGGGAACAGACGCGGCCCCACCCAGGCTCTCACAGTGCACGCCTTAACGCCTGCAGAGGACCTGTTTGCTCTTTCTGCCGTGCCCATGTTCTGCTTCATAAATACTTCATTTTGCAAGGTCCCTTGGATATTACAACAGTGGCAGCCTTTGTTTACTTCAGCACCTCCCTCCGAGCACATGATGAAACCCCCAGGGCGTTACCCTGAGGGACGCTGTACTCCTTGTTCCCGCGGCTTGTGGCGTCCAGAAGAGAGACACCAGCCTCCTCACCGCCTCCACTCGTGCTCTGTGGCACAATGCAGGCACACTTTTGCAACCAGGTGACTTTTTAAAATTTTTTTTACAAAAAACAAAACCTTACCAACCAGGTGTCTTGGTACACAAGTCCCCACAGCATGATTCACAAAGCAAGAGGACTGGTATATTTACTAACTCAGGGTTCCACGTCTGCCTCTTGGTACTAGGTACTGCCGCACGCTCAAGGCACCCCCTGCAGAATGGGCACCCTTTTCTGTTTTCCAAAAAACATCCTCTTATGTGGTCACCGGGGAAAAGAGTTGCTCAATTAATTCACACACAACATTATAAATAAGTGGCTAAGGAGTTCCTCTTTGAATTCCTTGGTTCAAGGAAATATGTAAATTGTGGAATTTGGGTGGATAAGTTAGACAGTGGGGGAAAGGAGGAGTTCTTGATCAATCCTCCCAAGTGGGCTAACTGAATTCTCAACCAATGTATGAGAACAGACATGGGCCCAAAGCAATAGTCACAGGAAAAGTCAGAACTCATCCATCCACCCATCAGACTACTAGGTCTTTAAACAAAGAATCTGTGTTTTGGTTCGTCTCTTAATCTTGGTGCCCAAAGCAATCCTGGACACTCACTTGTTCACTGCAACCAATAGCTATTTCTCATGTACTCAATAGAAGGGTCCAGACTCTCTCTAGACTCTGCATACAGAAATGAAAGGCACAGCTCCTCACCATCAAGGAATTTTCCATTTAGTGGAACGGCCAACAATCAAACATATAATTGGCTTACAATGTGATAAAAGCTATGTGCTGCCACGTAGTATTATGATATTATGGGATAGGGCAGGGTCTAAACTGAGTTAACCAGGCAAAAGATGGACAAGTATAGCATTCACAGACCAAGGACTTACCCAATCAAAGGCCATACTATGAACTCATTATACTCTGAAATTAAAAAAAAAAAAACACACACAGAAAGATGTAGTGAGGGCCTTTTGTACACCTGCAGCTGTGTGCCGAATACAGCTGCCGGTGTGCACACAAAAATAACAAATAAACAAAAGTAAAAGCAAAAATGGATTTCCAGTACCTTCTCTGTCACGCCTCTAAGGCCAACAGTCAAATTCAACCTTGACCATACTTGCTCAAATTAAAATGTTTAGTTTCTTCCACTAGCCTTTTGATGTCTCATCTCTTCGACCTTGTTATCCACTGCAAATTAGCACAGGGAGGAAGGTATAAGAGCACTTTCATGATTGACAGAAATATATGATCAACATCTGTTTATACAAGTTTTCCAAAATGCATTCCAAGAGATATTAAAAAGTGTTCCTCAAAAAGAGATTTTATGGACGAGTAAGAGGAAGTTAGTCACTTCCCTTCACTGCCTGTTACCTGATTCCAGCCAAAATCCCGTCACACCTGGACACCGCAATGGCTTCCTCGCCAGTACTCCAGGTTCTACTTTGCCCTGTAGAGGCTCACCTCCACAGAGCAGCCAGAGAAATCCTTTCCAAAAGCAGGGCAGGAATAGCACTTCCACACCAAGATCCCCCCAGGGCTTCCTCCTCACTTCCTTTATTTCTACACAGCCAGGCCTGCCTCCTCTCTGGTCTCATCTTCCATGTACTTCCTTCCCTCCACCCAGCCTGCTCCAACAAGCCAGGCACTCTTCTGCCTCAGGGCCTTTGCACTTGCTGGTCTCTCTGCTTGGAATACATCCATCCTACCTCAGCACAAATGTCTCCTCCATGTAGAGCTGCACATATACTAAGACAGTGCCCCCACATTATCAGGTTCTGACCTTTATGCTGTTTTTCTTATCATCTATCACCATCTAACAACGTACTACATATTTTTTATTTGCTTATTGTCTGGCTCTCCTCCAAAACTATAATCTCCATGAGAAAAGGATCTTTTTCTGTTTTGTTCTGGCTTAATTCCCAGCATGTAGAAGAATGTCTGGCATGTTCCAAAATTATTTGTTAAACAAATCAATGAACAGAACACTAAATGAAGCAGAACTGCATTTCATTGTTGTTGTTTTTACAGACCTTCTCAGAGCCTTTGCTTGGCTGGCACACACGGTGTGCATTCTCCCTCCAATAAGGGGAAAGAGCATTTTCACCTAAACTTGTCTGACTCTGCTGACCCAAATGCTACAAAAGAAGCATAATCAAGACTAGTCTTGGGGAACCCTCTTCAGGGGTGAGACGCATCTGGAAAGAAAATATTTTTTTTCTGGTGCTGCCAAAAGGAGAAGGCTCCCTCGAGAAAAACAGAGAGGTCTTTTCTTGCTCTCAAACACAATTTCCACAGCACAGAAGCAAGATGAACACCATGGTTTCTCAGCAGGATTCCAAGAAAGCAAATTAATTTCCATGTCTCTTGGTCTAATCTTGGGAAGGCAAATCAGTCTGATGCTCTCATTGGGCCATATTCTGCTGTTCACACGGCCTATGTGGTCAGCAGAAAGATGCTTGCCTTTGTCTTCGAGCCTCCATCAGCAGCGATGGAATCTAATTATAACAGCCCCACAGGCCACACTTCAAATGAAACTGCTGCTGCTGCTGCTGCTAAGTTGCTTCAGTCATGTCCGACTCTATGCAACCCCATAGATGGCAGCCCACCAGGCTCCCCCGTCCCTGGGATTCTCCAGGCAAGAATACTGGAGTGGGTTGCCATTTCCTTCTCCAGTGCATGAAAGGGAAAAGTGGAAGTGAAGTCGCTAAGTCATGTCCGACTCTTAGCGACCCTATGGACTGCAGCCTACCAGGCTCTTCCGTCCACGGGATTTTCCAGGCAAGAATACTGGAGTGGGGTGCCATTGCCTTCTCCATCAAATGGAACAACACTGCTGGAAATATTCAAGGTGAAGGGAAAGTGCCTCACTTTACCCTCTCTCACCCTCACTCATGTAATTCACAGGTATCCATTTTAAGTCTTCAACTTTTTTTTTTTAATTTTAAATTAAAACCAAAAATGTTTGGCTGTGCTGCACAGCATGTGGGATCTTAGTTCCCCACAAGGGATGGAACACACACCCCTGTATCGGAAGCTTGGAGGCTTAAGCACTGGACCACCAGGAAAGCCCAAGCCCTTAGCAGTCAGTCAGCACCTTTCCTCTCATCATGAGGAAATCATATGTGATTCTTTTAAGAAAAAGAGTTCTAAATTCTTAACAACAGGTCTAGATAAATAAAAGAGAGAGAGAGACAGAGTCAGTTGAAAGAACATATCATTTAAAGAGCCATTAAAGAAAGAACTCCCAGGACATGGTAACATTAGCAGATTTGTGAGTGCCTGTGGTGTGCAGAAGCTGAGGGGTGGGAGAAGGGTGCAAGGGAGGGGTGAGGTGGGGACCCAGGAGGAGGGCTTGTAGCCTCTTCCCTCTGAATTCACCCCTGCTGGGGCTCCAACCCCACACAACTAGCTGGAATCCAGGGCACACTGCACTCACAAAGGGCCAGGACAGGAGGAGGAGGGAAGGGTCATTCCACTTGCCTGTTTGAAGGCAAGAAGGGCTAAGGCTGAGCATCCACTTCCAGTGGATTTTAAAGCAATGCCAGTAGGTGCGTGAACCAGATTTTGAAAGATCTGTGATGAAAAGGACAAGTGACTTGGGCTTTAACAGAATATCTGGGACATCTGGGCTCTGAGAATCTGCCCAATGTGTCTGAAAAGAAATAAACAAATGCAAGAAGTAGATTATTTCCCCCCCGGCTGGAAATGGGTTCATCGTTCTAAATAGAAGTTTTTGCTTAAGTGAGAGCTTTGGGTCCTAATGATTTAAAAGATCCTAAAAGGCTCTCTAAACACAAGCAGAATCAATCAGGCTCATCTGCTCCCTTCACCTGTCTCTTGCAAGTTTCCTCACAGCACACGATAAGGAATCTGCAATACAGGCTTACTCAGCTCCCAGCGCTTGCCTTCAGAAGATGCGTTTTGGTGGGTCCCCTGCATAGCACATCAACATTTATAAAGTTAACTTCTCATTGGATCCCCGTTTACCATCTGAGTCACCAGGGAGGCCCATACTTAGAGCAGTTCTACAGATAAAAGTTGAGGTTGAGGTGAGGGCTGTATTGGGACCAGCTGGTTTCCATGAAGCCAAGGCTCCGTGTGTCTTGCTCTAAATCCTGTTCTCTTTCATCTACAAAGTCGCACTGGACCTCAAACGCAAGATCTTAGCACCTCTTCACCAAGCAGGCACACTCTGCCTGCTTTCTGATATGTGTCATCCCATTCTGGCTGGCCCAATTCAATTTCTTCGTAAAATGCACAGAAGGAGGTAAAACTGAGATCAACTGAGCTCCAGGGCTTTGCCAGGATTGGTGGGCTGCTAGGATGGCTTGTGCCCCATAGCTCATTCAGGTACACTAGCCTCAAAGCCCTGTGACCCATTGGAGCACAAGTGACCACAACTCAGAGGCCCTTGCACAGCTCTTGACTGTCCAATTCCAAATGTTAACTCCACAAATCCTGAGGTCTGCTAAGTTAGATCAATAGTTCAAGCAGGAACGTGCCTTTGCTTGAGAGAGTGCCCAGCCTCCTGACTTCCCAGAGAAGTAGAGTAATTCCACCCAAGTGATGCTACCCTGCTGGAACTCTCACGCCCTACGCCCTGCAGTTGCAGAGCACGCCCACGAGTGATACTCCGTGCCCTCAGCTTCAAAGGGCACCTCTGTGACAAGCCCTCTAGAAAACACTTTGCTATTTAGTAAGGAGACACCAAGTACATTTGTGAGCTGATGAAAAATACTGTGGGCGGTCATTCTTCTGAAGAATAGATGGAAACAACATGGAACTCCTAGTTGTTATTCTATTTCTACGGAAAATCAGAACTTAAGTCATCGTGTCTTGAAATCTCTCTTCTGGGCACAAAGCATCATGTTGGTTTCTTAATACATCTTAGAGAAAATTCTAGGGACTCCACTAAAAAAAAAAAGAGTAAAACTAATAAAGTTCAGAAATATATTAGTTTCCTAGGGCTGCTGGAAGGCTTCCCAGGTGGTGAGGTGGTTAAGAATCCACCTGCCAGTGCAGGAGAAGCAGCCCTAGGTTCGATTCCTGGGTCAGGAAGATCCCTTGGAGAAGAAAATGGCAACTCACTACAGTATTCTTGCCTGGGGAAATCCCATGGATAGAGGAGACTGGTGGGTTACAGTCCATGGGGTCACAAAGAGTTGGACACGACTGAGTTCGTGCGCGAGTGCACACACACACACACCCACATACCCACACACCCACAGGGTTGTCATGTGGCATAAAACAACAGAAATGGACAAATAGTTCTGGAGACTGTTACAGAAACCATGGTGTCAGAAAGAGACGCAGAACATCAGGGTTTATGCAGCACCAGTGTGGGCCCAGCATAGTCACCTCCAAAGGCTGAGCGCCCCAGCTTTGTTCTGGGTATCTTTAATACACAGTAAACTTCCCGCTCAAACAGCTCAGATCTGTCCCCTCCCCAGGTAGCCTTCATTCCCGTGGATGTAAGAGCAAGCAAGATCACAGAAGCAAAAGCGGTATTGAGCCCCAGCAGTTTAAAACAAGACAACAGAAGGGACAGCAAAAGGTTGTTACTTTAACTGGGGGCTTTGATCTCACTCCTACCTAACTGAACATCTTAAATCAAATGTGGGAAGGGCCGTGCTTCTTCTAAACTCTGTAGGAGAGAATTGCTCCATGTGTCCTCCTAATCTCTTATGCTGGCCAGCAATCCTTGGCTTGCAGCTGCATCACTCTGACCTCTGCCCTGCCATGTGGCGTTCTCCACGTGTCTGTGTCCAAACTTCCTCTTCTCATAAGGACACTAGTCCTACTAGGGTCCACCCTGATTTCCTTATCCTAACTTGATTACATCTGTAAAGACTCAATTTCCAAATAAGGTCACATACACAGATCCTGCGACTTTGGACACTAACACATCTTTTTGGGTGGTGTGTGTGTGTGTGTGTGCAATTCAACCCATGAGATTCATTCTATTAGAAAACTCATTGTAATTAAAATGAACCTGTATTTGACCATACTTAAGAACTATAACATATCTCATTAGTGTTTTCCTATAATCATTCCCTCTCCGATTTCCAAAATGAGGTTGGCAGATATTTCAAGCCTCAGAGAGATACTGTCCATTTGACATAGTAAGTGGCACAATTTTTGGAACCTCAGAGGTTTAGTCCTTTACATCTCCTGATAGTAGCACAGAAAGAAGAAAAATAGAATATTTATGGATATATATGAAACACTCCTATCACTTTCCTTTTCTTCTTTCATTCCTTCTTCACTGAAACCTTCATGTAACTTAAAGTCATATATAATAAGACAGCAAGTAATTAAGACTTGAAAATTAGTTCCTGAACACAAATTCTTCTTTGGAGTTTCCCCCTCCAAGGGGCTGACATAAATTCACAAAGACCATCAAAAGGAAAAGAAAGTCAGGCAGCCTGCACTCGTATCTTTAGTTTGCCAGTTCCTGGCTGGGGGCTCTTGGGCTAAAGTCAACAGGACAATGGGGAAAACAATAGGAGAGCAACACAGGCACACAGCACCTTAGCTGAACAACCTCTTCCTTGTCTACACGATGCCAGACATCATATCTTTCTTTCTTTCAGCACAATCAACCAAATTAACAAGTTGTCTCTATTTGCTTTAGGATGGGAATACTGAACTCACATTTTATTTCCATTTGATCCCTCGGTCAAGGTACAGAAGATAATTAAGGCTTCAGCCTGAAAACAAAATGTATACACACATATTTTTTCTAGAATAGAAAGCTATTTTCCCCTCAAATATGGTGAAGAATAAAATTTCAACAACCCCTGTGCTTAGCAATATAGATATATATTAAAACTCTTCTTTAGAGTAAGTTCTGCTCATGTTGCCCGTGTCTCTCATTTCAGATAAGCCTCGTATCTGAACTGGAAACTCTCTGCTCCCTTATTCCTATCTTTGCCTCTCAACGTGACTCTTCCAAATTTTTTCTCAGTCCTCTTCATGTCCTCCTTTATCCCTTCATAGGAGACAGCACTCCCTTATAACGGACTACACTACAGAAGTTATTTTACTATTTTCATATTATTGTTTAATCATACATCTTTGTTATTACTTGTAAAAAAAAAAAAAACAAGTATTTTTTAAAATGCCTTCTAAATACTTTAAAAAATTCTTAAGGTGCTTTCACATCACATGATTTGTTGTTGAGCCCCCACCCCCTGTCAGTCATGGATTAGTGACTCTTTAAAAGTCCCCTATGCTCAGTGTAGACAAACACTTCCAAAAAAAGAACCTGTAAAACAAATATCTTCAACATATGCCTGCAGTGTTGTGTAGACTAAATGCGAGTGATCTTTTCTTGAAATGTGGTTTTTTGCATACTGAGGTATAATGTAAAGTTTAAAAGGATCTGTAGATATTTTACTGACTTCAACAACTAAGCATTATTTTAAAACAGCTGATCTTAACAAAACATCGCAAAAATTAATTTTTTTGAGAAAATTGCTCCTTTATGGGTCTTCAAATACTTCTCATCTATCTTATGTAATCAATTCTTAAATGCCAAACATAGTGCCAAATGGAAGTACAGTTAAAAATAATCTGAATATTCCAAGGTAATATTTGCAATTATATATAAATGTGTATGTAAAAATCTGACTCTTATACCAGTTCATTATTCTACCACAGCATTTTCTGAATGGGTTCAGTAAGTTGGAGAAATATTAATAGGTGTTATTGTATATTAAACATTTAGAATTCACAAAAGCAACAAGGTCTCATTAATCAAAAAGTTTTAAATCCTTACCTTTTGTAACATTCTTTTGCTCTCAAATTAGAATACTTCAAAATTAGTTACTGACGTCATTTTTGGATCACTTATGGATTTTCCTAAGAAGTCCAATATTGGAGGTGTTTATTTTTCCATTGGATTATTCGGTCATTTCTGGCAGTGTTTAATTCTGTGTGTTCTCATTTTTGTGGTCTACTTTAAACCAGTGTGTAGCACACTTCTTGAGCTTCTATTGGTGATCTGGAAATGCATTTATTCTTTTAACATTCAGCAGATATTCACTGCCTTTCTGCTATGTGTCAAGCACTGTTCTAGGCACTTGGGATGCAACAATGACAGGCAAGGTCCTTCCTGTGGAGAGTGTTCATGCTTGCATGGGGAGAAACACAATAAATATACTGCAATAAACCACACGGCTTATTAGAAGATAACCTATCATATGAAAAGTAAAGAGCAAGGTAAGGGGGATTGTGAGTGGGGAGGGGTATGTCATAGTAATAACTGGGGTGGGCCTTATTGATATCAGATTTAGGAATGAATTAAGGGAGATGTGAGTCATCCGAGAGGACACACAGAGAAAGAATTTCAGGGCAGAGAAGACAGAACAAAATCTCTAAGTCACAAACATGCTTGGTGTACTAGAGGAATAGCAAGGAATAGTCACTCTGTGTTTGGAACAGAGTGTTAGAAGAGAAGAGTGGGAGATGAACTCAGAAAGATAACAAGGGGTTAGATCATGTAAAGCCTTGTGGACATTTGCAAAGACTTTGGCTTTTATTCTGAGTATGATGAGGACCACTGCAGGGATTGGAGTCGAGAAGGAAAATGATCTGACTTCCTTTTAAGAGATTTCTCTGGTTCCTACGCTGAGAATGAGTTCTACAGGACAAGTAGAAGCAGAGACCAGGTGGGAAGCTATTGCAGTAATTTAAATGGTTCAGACGGGTTGGGGTGGCAGCAGCAGAGATATTAAGAAATGGTCAAATTCTGGATGTAGTATGAAAGCAGAGGCAGGCACAAGGACTTCCTAATCCGGAGTGTAAGAGGGAACAGAGCAAGGGGAAGGATGGGTTTTCCATCCTGAGATGGAGCAGGCTGCAGGAGCAGCAGGTTTTGGTTGGGGGGTTGGGAGATGGGGGTCAAGAATTCAGTTTTTGGACAAACTCCACTTAATACATTGATTAAGCATCCAGTAGGGATGCTGAGTATGTAGCTGAAGTTCAGGGACACAGTCTATACACACTGGGGGAGTCAATAGCATCTAGGTGGGTTTTAGAGCTGTAAGCATGGATGACATCATCACCGAGAGTGACGTGAGCGTCGGTAGGGAAGGGAGAAGAGAGGGAAGGATCGCACCCTGAATCACTGGAAGCTGATAAGCTTGGAAAGAAGAGATCCACTAGCAGAGTATATTGGGAAGTAATCTATGTAGCAAAAGGAAGCTCAAGAGGATGCAATTTCAATGGAAATTAAAACTAGGGAGGTATGAATCAGTCAGGATCCAGTCAGGAGACTGAACTGAAAAATCAATGTAAATAATTGGTAAGCATGAAATTGCTAACCAGTTAACAAAGAGGGTGAAAGGAGAACTCTAAGGTACCATGAGGCAGAAATCACAAGAAAAAACTACCACCTCTATGGTTGACAGAAAAAAAAAAGAGGTTTGAATTTTTTAATAAGGTTAAAGGAAAGGCCCCAGAGAGCTGAGCTCAATCCCCCGAGAAGCAGGTACTGCTCAGCTGATGTGGGTGTTTCTGAGCTCAAAAGAGGGGCCCCATGGGTCTGGGAACCCTTTTCTAAAAGAGCTGTCAGCCATCTGGTCTTGGAGAGGGCTACGATGAGGTGGTATATTAGTTTTCCAGGGCTGCCGTACACATTACCACAAACCTGGTGGTTTAAAACAACAGAAATTTATCCTCTTCCAGTCTGGAAGATTGAAAACTTAATTCAAGGTGTCAGCAGGCCCATGCTCCCTCTGAAGGCTCCGAGCAGGAAATCTGATCGGTGCCCCTCCTAAATTCTGGGGGTTGAGAGCAAGCCTTGCACTGTTGAGAGCAAGCCTGTTTCTTGGCTCAACACATGACTCAAATCTCTGCCTCTGTCTTCACACAGCTTTCTTATAAGGATGCTAGTCATCAGGTTTAGGGTCCACTCTAATCTAGAATCAGTTCAGTTCAGTCGCTCAGTCGTGTCTGACTCTTTGGAACCACATGAACCGCAGCACACCGGGCCTCCCTGTCCATCACCAACTCCCCGAGTTTACTCAAACTCATGTCCATCGAGTCGGTGATACCATCCAACCATCTCATCCTCTGTCATCCCCTTCTCCTCCTGCCCTCAATCTTTCCCAGCATCAGGCGTCTTTTCCAATGAGTCACCTCTTTGCATCAGGTGGCCAAAGTATTGGAGTTTCAGCTTCAGCATCAGTCCTTCCAATGAACACCCAGTACCCATCCTTTAGGATGGACGGGTTGGATCTCCTTGCAATCCAAGGGACTCTCAAGAGTCTTCTCCAACACCACAGTTCAAAAGCATCAATTCGTCTGTGCTCAGATTTCTTTATAGTCCAACTCTCACCTCCATACATGACTACTGGAAAAACCATAGCCTTGACTAGACAGATCTTTGTTGGCAAAGTAATGTCTCTGCTTTTTAATATGCTGTCTAGGTTGGTCATAACTTTCCTTTCAAGGAGTAAGTGTTTTTTAATTTCATTGGCTGCAGTCACCATCTGCAGTGATTTTGGAGCTCCCCAAAATAAAGTCTGACACTGTTTCCACTGTTTCCCCATCTATTTGCCATGAAGTGATGGGACCAGATGCCATGATCTTAGTTTTCTGAACGTTGAGCTTTAAGCCAACTTTTTCACTCTCCTCTTTCACTTTCATCAAGAGGCTCTTTAGTTCTTCTTCACTTTCTGCCATAAGGGTGGTGTCATCTGCGTATCTGAGGTTATTGATATTTCTCCCAGCAATCTTGATTCCAGCTTGTGCTTCTTCCAGCCCAGCGTTTCTCATGATGTACTCTGCATATAAGTTAAATAAGCAAAGTGACAATATACAGCCTTGATGTACTCCTCTTCCTATTTGGAACCAGTCTTTTGTCCCATGTCCAGTTCTAACTGTTGCTTCCTGACCTGCATACAGGTTTCTCAAGAGGCAGGTCAGGTGGTCTGGTATTTCCATCTCTTTTAGAATTATCCACAGTTTATTGTGATTC
Organism: Giraffa tippelskirchi; assembly: GCF_054371585.1. Classification (NCBI taxonomy): domain Eukaryota; kingdom Metazoa; phylum Chordata; class Mammalia; order Artiodactyla; family Giraffidae; genus Giraffa; species Giraffa tippelskirchi. Next base: position 74,207,454 of record NC_137281.1, on the reverse strand, counting down.
ACACAGTCAATGGTTTTAGCGTAGTCAATAAAGCAGAAATAGATGTTTTTCTGGAACTCTCTTGCTTTTTCAATGATCCAGCGGATGCAAGCAATTTGATCTCTGGTTCCTCTGCCTTTTCTAAAATCAGCTTGAACATCTGGAAGTTCACGGTTCATGTATTGCTGAAGCCTGGCTTGGAGAATTTTGAGTATTACTTTACTAGCATGTGAGATGAGTGCAATTGTGCGGTAGTTTGAGCACATTTTGGCATTGTCTTTATTTGGGATTGGAATGAAAACTGACCTTTTCCAGTCCTGTGGCCACTGCTGAGTTTTCCAAATTTGGTGATATATTGCATGCAGCACTTTCACAGCATCATCTTTGAGGATTTGAAATAGCTCAACTGGAATTCCATCACCTCCACTAGCTTTGTTTGTAGTGATCCTTCCTAAGGTCCACTTGACTTCACATTCCAGAATGTCTGGCTCTAGTTGAGTGATCACACCATCATGATTATCTGTGTCATGAAGATCTTTTTTGTACAGTTCTGTGTATTCTTGCCACCTCTTAATATCTTCGGCTTCTGTTAGGTCCATACCATTTTTGTCCTTTATTGAGCCCATCTTTATATGAAGTGTTCCCTTGGTTTCTCTATTTTTTTTGAAGATATCTCTAGTCTTTCCCATTCTATTGTTTTCCTCTATTTATGTGGTCCACTGGAGAAGGGAATGGCAAACCACTTCAGTAGTCTTGCCTTGAGAACCCCATGAACAGTATGAAAAGGCAAAAAGATAGGACACTGAAAGATGAACTCCCCAGGTCAGTAGGTGCCCAATATGCTACTGGAGATCAGTGGAGAAATAACTCCAGAAAGAATGAAGGGGTGGAGCTAAAGCAAAAACAACACCCAGCTGTGGATGTGACTGGTGATAGAAGCAAGGTCCAATGCTGTAAAGAGCAATATTGCATAGGAACCTGGAATGTTAGGTCCATGAATCAAGGCAAATTGGAAGTGGTCAAACAGGAGATGGCAAGAGTGAACGTTGACATTCTAGGAATCAGCGAACTAAGATGGACTGGAATGGGTGAATTTAACTCAGATGACCATTATATCTACTAATCCAGAATAACCTCATCTTAAATAATCAGGCTCCCTCCAGTATCCTCTATTGCAGAGCCTAACAACGAGCCATCTCAGAAAACTAGTTTGCAGTCTCATCTCCAGTAGCTCAAGCATAATTATAGAAAGGTAGGTTTGGGGCCAAGAGACAGTATTTCAACAACTGGCACAAGGAGGGGATGATCGATTATATCAAAAAGTTGCTGATAGGTAAAGAAACATGAGGATTGATCTTTGCCCATTGGAGTTAGCTTCAGTTGTTCCATGATCATACAAGCTCAGCGAGCGCAGTCTGAGGGCTTTGTTGGACTGGCCAGGCGTTTCAGCACTGTGGCCAGCTCCTTTCCACAGGCCTGGGCTGATTCTGACGTCAGAGCAGTTAACAGCCACCATACACAGGTGCTCATCTGCCAAATGCTCACAGTGCTGTCCACAGCCACAAGTCCTATCACTCTTTCTGCTGAATTTTATTTTGACATTCGCAAAAGAGTTAAAGTCACCTTGGAAATGAACATATTCATAACACCAACCACAGACCACTAGAGAGGTTACCAAGGAAAATTAGGCAACAGGCCTAGAATAAAATGAAAATTCAGTTCTCTTCCTCTTTCCTCCACTACTGTAATTTCAGGAGGAAGTCCATGGATGATTGAAAGCAACTGCTAAGTCTAGTTTCTTAGTCTATCTCTTTGGAGGGTGACAGAAGCCAGTAAAAGTAGTAGAGAGAAATTGTTTTGATAAATATAGAGCAAATTCAATGCACATATTAGGGCTCTAGATGCATCCTTGATATCTCACTGATTTGGGGGGAAAATATTTTCTGCTTTTCTTTAAAGTAAAATTCATAAAACATTCTAGTTTCCTGATTATTTAAAAGCACATAATACAAAATAAAAACAAAAACAAAGAAAAAATAACATAAAAGTAGCATTAAACTGTGAATGAAGAAGTCTGCATTCCAAGACCATCTTTGTAATTAACTAGATATATAGCTTTGGGAAACTGTTTTAGTGGCTTTGGTCAGTTTTCTTCATATATTAATGAGATTTACAAAGAATCTCAAAAAAGGTCTTAGCTTTTGACCTATATTACCTAACTACTAAAACTAACATGTATGGTTACCAGTATTATGATCTGATTACAGTGAATTTTGATAGTGGAAGTTAGTTGAGAATTTTACTTCAGTATCTGAATTGCTACCCTTTTTTTGCATCTTTCATAGAAAATGGCAGTACTCAACAAATGTATAAGCTAACAGGAAACTAAAACATTGAAAGTCAAATTTGAAAGAAAATGCCTCAGCTGTCTATCACTGTTACTTGTTATTTAACATTGACGATTTTCTCTTTCTTAGAAATTAACCAGTTATCTAAAATAGATTATAAAACAGAACCAGAAAGCACTTCACGTATATCTGCTTGTGTCTAAAGCTGATGAAAGGTGATAACAATATGAAGAGTGCACATCATAAACAAACGTAGGACAGGCTATCAATCTAATTTAGCTCTATGAGGAAATATGGAATGCTGACTTCTTGGTATATTTCTGTGTGTCCAGAAATTTCATTTTTTACATTTGTGATACATCTCAGAGTCCAAAACCATCCAGAAGAGCTTCCGCTAAATGCAGAAAGTATGGGGAAATTCAATTAACTAGAATTGCATTAGAACACATATATGGTCAGACAAAACAGATAGTAACCATGGGTATTACTTAAATATCTTAATTTGCAATAGTATGTTGTTGCTGATTAATATTACAAAAAGAAAATCACTAAATTTGGTAAAATCTAAAAATCATCTAAAGAAGGGAAAACAGGAATTCTGCTAGATTCTCTTTGGGGTGTGTATGTGTGTTAAGCAACCATTCCATTTGGTGATATTTATCAACTTTCAATGTAAGGTTGTAATAGAGGTTATATTCTCATTCAATATTTGAAGCAGGAAAACATTTTCCTTAAAATTAAGAGAGACTTCTTGCAACAATCCATTTTCTTTCTTGTGCAGAATATAGCTGTATTTCTCAAGCTTTCTTACACTAAAGAAAGGCAATGAATGGTCTTATCTGCCTGTGGCTGCATAGATCTCAGAGTCAAAAAATACAGAGTGCATTTTTTCCACTATTTTTAAAAATATATATTTAATTGGCTGCTCAGGTGTTAGCTGTGGCAGGCAGGATCTAGTTTCCTGACCAGGGATCGAACCCAGACCCCCTACATTGGGAGCTCAGAGTCTTAGCCACTGGACTAAAAGGGAAGTCCCTTTTGCACTATTTTTATTGGACCAAAACATTTAATTATTAATTACTATGAATTTATGGATCTCCATCTCAGTGACTCAAAACTTGAGTGTCTAGCAATCAGGTGCTTTGTGTCACCAACAATCCAAGTTCCCAAGCTGGCCAGGGATTTTTAAGGTTTTCTCAAAGACGAGTCTGTGCACTAGCAGTGTTGGTGCTACCTGGGAACTTGTTAGAAATACAGAAGCTCAGGTCCCACCCAGACCTAGTGACCCAGAACCTGCATTTTAATAAGACCTTCAGATCATTTGGATGCACAGTAAACTTTGAGAAGCACTGCCTAAAATATCAATACTCCCATTTGTTTATATCCCAATATAGCTTTTTGAGTACGAAAAAAAAAATAAAAATACAGGTACCAATGAGGAATAGCTGTGTACGCCCATAGCAGTGTACCACACAATTCATAAACAAAAACGGATGAACCGCTTCATACAAACACTTTTAACTTAACCATCTTAAGAGTGAATATGAACAACTATTGAATATCTGCCATGTAGTTAGGGTCACCAGATATCCCAGATTCCTGGAACAGTCCTAGTTTACACCTGTTATCCTGGAATGAATTATTGGCAGTACTCCACCACCTTTTAAACTAAAAAGCCCTCATATGAACAATAAATTATATGGCCGCCCTAATTAAAATCTGCTAAAAAATGCATCCATTACAATCACCCCAAAAGATTTAATTATAAGAATACATGATATTTGGGCCTTGCTAGTCACCAAATTCTGCTCCTGTTTAACAGTAATAAGCAGGGAAAGAGACATTCCACCACTAAGACAGCAAGGCAACCATTTTCCATTGCTTGGACAAACAAAAAAGTGGTGGTAGTAACCTTCTCCTCTTAACTGTTTACTAATTTTTTCTTATCTCACTAGTATTTGATTTGTGACTTATCTCTACTAGAATCTAGCATAAGGTTGAGGACAAATCTACATTTATTTATTTTATTATTTTTTTTTAATGTCAAATCTTTTTATTTAGCAGTATAGCATTAGAAGCATGCATTTTGTAGTCACATAGACCTAAATTAAGTGTTTTTCTCTATACATTTACTACTTTTAACACAGTCAGCTCCATTTCTATGTGATCTTCATCTATTTTTAACTTTTTAAACTTATTTTATATTGGAGTATAGTTGATTGACAATGTTGTATTAGTTTCAGGTGAAGAGCAAAGCGATTCAGCTGCACACATACATGTATCAAGGACCTATTGTATAGCACTGGGAACTCTGCTCAACACTATGTAACAACCTAAATGGGAAAAGAATTTGAAAAAGAATAAATAACATCTATTTACTTTAAGTTTAACATATGTTTACAGTGTTGCAGAAAGGGCATCATGATTTGGAACTATCTCAGTTTTAGTCTCCCATGAATGAAAACACCATTCAATAAATGCCCCACCTGTATGTGCTAAATGGACAACAGGCACACTAAAAACCTAGATAAAGAACAAGAAAACTGATGCCATTATCATTCAGCGTTGTGGGTGAGCCTGTGGAAGCAAACAAATGCCAAGGAGAAAGGTGGGAGGACACAGGTAAAGAGTAAGACAATGCCATTCGCTGGCTGTGGGGCAGAGTGTAATGAGATCAAAACACGGGTTTGCTAGGAACTAGCTCTGGGAACGTCAGTTCTGCCCAACTGATCACCCTTTTAGATGTATAGTTTTGCAAGTTTTGACAACACATCACAATCAAGACCTGGAACAGGTTCTACCACTCTCCGAATTTTCCAAGACCATCTGTAGTCAACCTTTCTCCTAATTTCAGCCCCTGACAGCCATTTTTTGCCATTTCCCGAATGTCACATAAATATAATCATACAGCATGGCACCTTTGTTTCTGACTGCTTCCACCTGCATTTGAGATTCATCTTGAAATGAGCTTAAAAAAAAAAAAAGAAAAGAAATGAGCTTAGACACAGGTAAATTATACACGAAAATTCCTCCCTACTCTGCATTTCCATGACTACAAACAGGCATGAGGACTAAAAAAATGGTCAATACTGAATCAAAGGTGATGTAACTTTAGAAATCCATTAAACAACATATTTCAGTGTTTTCAATTATACATTACTATACACTCCATAGTTTCCTCACAGTTTTGCAGACTGATGTTATAACAGAATTGGAGGGGACAGCATACCAGGTGCTATGACAAAAAACACTTGTGCAAATGTCTAATATAATATTAATGAGTCAAATAAATAAAAAGCAAAATCCATCTCTTCCAAATGCTAAGCCTTCATTAGCTATGAACACAGACGACTCAAGCCTTAGCCTTCCGGACTGGTGACAAGCATGTGCTCAGTCGCTTAGTTGTGTCCAATTCTTTGCAACCCTGTGGACTGTAGCCTGCCAGGCTCCTCTTTCCATGGAATTTTCCAGGCAAGAATACTGGAGTGGTTTGCCTCTTCCAGGGGATCTTCCTGATCCAACAGAAGTACACCGATGAAAGAGACTGCTAAAGTCAAGATCTTGTTTCCCATTGATTAATAATAAACATTTATTGAATACCTCTCAGGAAGGCTACAAGTGAACCATCTAAGGCAAAGAGTCTCTATAATGCTCTTACAGAACTCCACAGAATATACAGACTCCTTGGTGCCTGGAGAGAACCTGGATTCTGAAGCCCCACAGGTATAAATTCATTATTTACAGTTCCATGACCTCGAGCAAGTAGCATACGCTCTCTGAGCTTCAGCCTTTTCATTTCTAAAATGCATTACCCTCTACTGATTCATCCACAAATATTCCTTGATCATGCCAGGCCCTGGGTCATCTCGAGGTCCACAAGGATGAACCTTCAAGATGTAAGACAAGGAAATGAGCACTCACAAAACCATAGCAAATGCTGTCACTGGATAAGGAGAAAGTGGTTCCGTTGTATGTTGGAAGGGTCTCCAAATTGGATCTGGGTAGATCAGGTTATTTAACTTATATGCAGAGTACATCATGAGAAACGCTGGGCTGGAAGAAACACAAGCTGGAATCAAGATTGCCGGGAGAAATATCAATAACCTCAGATATGCGGATGACACCACCCTTATGGCAGAAAGTGAAGAAGAACTAAAGAGCCTCTTGATGAAGGTGAAGGAGGAGAGTGAAAAAGTTGGCTTAAAGCTCAACGTTCAGAAAACTAAGATCATGGCATCTGGTCCCATCACTCCATGGGAAATAGATGGGGAAACAGTGGAAACAGTGTCAGACTTTACTTTTTTGGGCTCCAGAATCACTGCTGATGGTGACTGCAGCCATGAAATTAAAAGACGATTACTCCTTGGAAGGAAGGTTATGGCCAACCTAGATAGCATGTTTAAAAGCAGAGACATTACTTTGCCAACAAAAGTCCGTCTAGTCAAGGCTATGGTTTTTCCAGTGGTCATGTATGGATGTGAGAGTTGGATGGTGAAGAAAGCTGAGTGCCGCAGAATTGATGCTTTTGAACTGTGGTGTTGGAGAAGACTCTTGAGAGTCCCTTGGACTGCAAGGAGATTCAATCAATCCATCCTAAAAGAGATCAATCCTGGGTGTTCATTGGAAGGTCTGATGTTTAAGCTGAAGCTCCAATACTTTGGCCACCTCATACGAAGGGTTGACTCATTGGAAAAGACCCTAATGCTGGGTAGGATTGAGGGCGGGAGGATAAGGGGACGACAGAGGATGAGATGGTTGGATGGCATCATCGACTCGATGAACATGGGTTTGGGTAGACTCCGGGAGTTGGTGATGGACAGAGAGGCCTGGCGTGCTGCAATTCATGGGGTCGCAGAGAGTCGGACACGACTGAGCGACTGAACTGAACTTAACTGAGATCAGGTTAAGACCTCCCTAAGAAATCTATTAACACCTCCAGGAGTCCTGAAGGATTCATGGGAGTTAGCTAGGTGAGCAGTGAAGTGCAGGGTGGCAGTCAGTGTAAAAGGCTCAGAGGAGGCAGGGGGAGGGCATGGGGCCACCAGGACTTCAGGCAGTTCACTGCAGCCCTAGGAAGGAATTGCTAATGGAACTCAAGGCCAAGAGGAGCCACTGGAGACTTTCAACATGAAATGAACATGGTCTTTTTGTGCTTGACAAAAAAATCTGGTAGAATAAAGAACTGAAAAGGGACAAGACCAAGGGGCCTGTTGGAAGCTATTACACTATTCTAAGTGAGAGATGATGGAGGCCAGGATTCAGATTTTTATAAAAGACAAAATAACAAATGCCTGGCTGGCGTGTGCTGGGAACTCGGCAAACGGTAAGGGCCTATTAGCAAGCTGCTGTATTATTCCAAGTGAGAGATGATGGTGCCCAGGAGTTAGGCATGATGAAAACTAAATAAAAAATGCCTAGCAGCATGGCTGGCATGTGCTAGGAACCCAGCAAAGGTTTATTACCTTTTTTTTTCCTTCTTCCCTTGTAATCTGTCCATTGTTCCAGTGGCCATGCTAGTAAAATCCTCTTCCAAGGAGTAAATTTACAAACAAATATTCTTCATAACAGATATTTTTAGATGTCAACAGGGAAGAAATACATTCTATTTTACCTCTATTTTTAAGGGATGAGATTTCCAATAAATGTTGAGGTAAATGCAATTTCTTTGCAACCAAATCGTTAGCATATCTTAGTTCACTGTAATAATAAGTTTTTAATCACTAATATTAGCAGACTCTCCGATCACTGATGATCACATTAAACTGTTTAATGTCTTCATAGACTTTAAGCAACTTAAGGCTCAGCCTGCAATATGGGAGACCTGGGTTCGATACTGAGTTGGGAAGATCCCCTGGAGAAGAGAAAGGTTACCCACTCCAGTATTCTTATCTGGAGAATTTCATGGACTGTATAGGCCATGGGGAAGCAAAGAATTGGACATGACTGAGTGACTTTCACTTTGTTTTTTTTTTTAAGATTGATAGTTTCATTTTGTTTACTATTTGTCTTCTTTCCCACTAGAATGTAAGTTCCACAAGAACAGGGACTTTATCATCTGCTTTTGTTCTCTGTTCTACCCCCAGCAGCTGGAGCAGGGCCCAGCACTTGGTCCAGGTGCAATAAATATCTGCAGGCTAACTCCTTCATAGAATGAGTGAAGAACGGGGCCCATCTAGAGGAAGTAACTGAAATTGGCCACTCCTAACTGGCATCTCTACTTCAAGGATCTCCCTACCCTAAGCCACTGCACACCTGATTTCAGATTTACTTTGCTGAATGCACAGTTCTAACAAACCCAATTCCCTCCTCAAATGGAGCCCAAACTGCTGCTTCTGACTTCAGGGAGTCCTGCCAACCCTTGCAGTTCAGTCTCCTGCCACTGCTGACGTTCTGGTCCTCACGAGCCTCTCTCCCAGATCCACAGGACCACCTGCCCCGAGTATGCGTCACCTCTACCTCCAACACCATGCCTCTCTCTCTCTCCGCCTGATACAATCCTGCCTTCCCTTCAATTTCATCTCAAAAACCGTTGCTTCTGAAGTTTTCCTTTATTCCTTAAGTCCACAGTTCTCAGCTAGGATGACGCTGAATGCCCGCCACTCCTACCCTGAGATGTCTCACAAAGTTTGGATGTGTTTGTGGCTGTGACAACTGGAGGGGATAACACACTACTCGCATCTAGTGGGTAGAAGCCAGGGATGCTGTTAACGACCTTGCAATGCACAGCACAGCGCTCTAAAGAGAAGAACCGTTTAGTCCAAATATCAATTGTGCTGAGACTGAGAAACCCTGCCTTAAGCAAATATCTTTCTGCTGCCTTTCAGCCATCGTGGAGTTCGGAACTGCTTTCACTGAACTCCCATTCTTTATTTTACAGGATGTCTATGTAACTTGTCAGAGCCATCCCTCCCAGGTCTGCACGTTTGACATCACATCTCATTTTTCCTAATGAGCATGGCATAACCCTTGCTCAAGGGAGATATCGATTTGTTGACTGGAATTGAATTGAAATTTCTATTTCATTCAGTTTTCTACTTAAGTCTATTTTCTCCTGTTTCCTGTTAATAAAAGAAAACATAGGCACCATGTTTTGTGCATTTAACCTTTGAAATACATGAAGACTGTTATTAAATAACTTATCTGTTTTCTTACCTCCAGAAAAAACTCCAGGACCTTCTACAATCTCATAAGGAAGAGTACACATGAAGGGCAATAACTGGGTCTAAATTCGATTAAATTAGTTTTGATGCTAGTCTCATTACATACTGTGAATCTGCATTTATTTTATTTAGCACATCTATAGTTTTTTAGCCAATGGACAAATAAATAAATATCCAAGCTTGACATCCAGTTGAGGTAGCTTTTCTACAATCAGGACTAAATAATAAATGCCATGATTTATCTAAAGCATCTTTTTTTTTTCTTATTATCCTAATATTTAACAAAGCTAAAAACATTTGCTGATTTTATAGTTGACTGACCTTATATTCAGTAAGTAGTTTACAATAAAATATTATGGTCAATCTGCTGAAAGAGCTGCATATCTTGAGATTTTCAGCACATATTAAAAGCTTGACTGAGGCAGGATTCATATCTGATCACCAACTCCAAATTTTACCTCTTCTGAGATACGAGAAATCTATTGAGCTAAGGAGAACATACAAATATACCCTGGTTCTTAGAATTAACTTTGAAATTTTGAATGAAAGATTCAGCTTTCACTGAAAAGAGGGAAAATCTCATAAGATCAGTAAAGATCATCATAAATCCTTCTCACTCATACTAGAAGGTAAGCTGAACTCTCTTGAATATACACCCAAATGGCCTCCAGGCTACGGACAAGCACAGTGGCTGGTGTGACACGCTGTCACGCTGAGAAGCTGGACACCCTGATTCTCAATGCTGTCAGTCACCAAGAGATGGTGAAAACCATTATGAAAGAGCATTTATTTTTCTGTCATATGTCAGCCAGACTGAAAACCAGCAGCTAGTTAGTCTTTCAAGGGAAGGAGGAAAGCCCTCCAAGCAGAAAAGCAGAATGTGATTAGAGGACCCTGAGAAGGCACTTAATTAACATTGTCATGGTTTCCTGAGTGAAGATGTCACAACCATTACCACTGGGCAAGAAGAAATGAAGACACACACACACACACACACACACTCCTCCATGAGACACACACATGTCAGCTAATAGGGCCAGCAGGAGGTGCAGAAGTCACTTCAAAAGTACCTCTGGGAGCCCCAAGAGCTCAGATCCACACTTTATTATACTCTAATCTGAGACAAAGATAGTTCATCATCTGACTTTTAAAATTTCACAGTACCCAATTTCAAAACCATCTACTAAGTGAAAAAAAATTATAAGCCAGTAATGCTATCTAACATGAACCATTATTTTCCATCTTATTTAGGAGCTTTATTCAGTGGAATATGATGCTACACCACATGTCTGATGCAGTCATCAACAGAGCACTCTGTAACAGAGTAATAAGATGGGAATGTATAATGCCAAGAAGTGGGAGTAAGTGAATCAGTTACTCATCACAAAACTGATTCATCACAAGACCTTTTAGTCTTGGCTCAGGCCCCATCAGTGTGCAATCTGGGGGGAGCTCAAAGGCCTCCAAATCTTCCATGGTCAGTAGGATTCATCAGTATCAGCCCTTAAGAAGAACCACATCACCCTCCTGATGTTAAATAAAGCTTCAGGCATAAGATGACCTGTGTTCCTGAGTCTCACATTCAATTATGTTAATTATTGGTTTTCTCCTTAGATTTGCTATGAAGTGGATGTTAATCTCTACAGATTTGGATTTTTTTTTTATTTAATTACTTGCTTTGAATGTAATCAAACCTTCTGGTGCACACACATCTATATCCCAAAAGGCAGACATGATCATTACATACTTAGGTTCATGGTAATGAATGTTTGGGACAACAATTAGCTGTAATGTATTTATCAATAAATGAGGGGAGCTCTGCCCCAACAAGTCCCCTGCTCACCATATATGATGAGCACAGATGTGATGCCCTTATCAATACACAAACTCTAGATTAAAAAGCACACAGAGAAGCATATATCATCCAGTCCCAGGTCAGTTTTTCAATGTCCTCTGATTTATTCCTTCTGAATTACTCTTACATCAAGTTCAGTAGGTAGGAAAATATCCTTATCTTTGAAATATGGACCAAAATAGGTCACCAAGCTTTCACCCCCTCTTTTGTCAGTCTCTTCTGGAGGCAATTCAGAGGGCTCCCACTCTCATACACAGAAGACTCTGGCAGGGCACTCACAGTGTCTGGCAGTGGCCTCAGAAAATAATATGTTTTAAAAACAGGTTTAGAAAGAAACCACCAGATTCCTGCTGGGCATCTCTCATGGTTGTTGGAACAACCATCTTGGAACATATCTCCTCCTCCTCTCCTCCATGCCTCCCCTGGTCTTACCCATCACTAATCAAGATTAGCGCAGCATGGCAAAAACTCAGTGCCTTCACAGTCAAAGCCCTAGACTGCTTGAATTCAGGGTAAGCCTCAGAAATAGAACTAGGATACAGGCTTGTATATGCTCTACAAACACACCGTTTTTCTCAGCAGGTCCAGCTCACACCCCACCTCCCTTCACAACCACTGTTAGAGAGTAACGTGACAATTGTCATAGAATGAGCACACTCCCTTCAGGCACAATGCTAAGACGGAAGAGGCCATCCTGTGTTACAACTTGCCCCTCCCCACCCCCGAATCTAAATCTGCTTATTACACACAGTGCTGAAACACAGAGAATCTAGCAGTCCAACAGTGCCTACTAATAACATATTTTGCAATGCCTTATTAAATATTTTGCACAGATGAAATAACCTGTCTGCACACATAAATTTAAATATCTATATAATATCCTAACAGTAATAAGTAAAATTCAAAGAAACAATAAATTATGCTTTAAATATGTAAATGTCCGAATGTGGCAGCTCTATAATACAAAATGAAGACAAGAGATGCTTGCTTCTCAATGTGGTCACCATAAATGCAGACAATACCAATGTAGACAAATAGAGGTAAGCTTATTAGCAACTTGGGCTTCCGTGGTGGCTCAGTGGTAAAGAATCGGCCTGCAATGCAGGAGACATGGGAAGTTGCGGGTTTGATCCCTGGGTCAGGAAGATCCCCTGGAGAAGGAAATGGCAACTCACTCCAGTATTCTTGCCTGGGAAATCCCATGGACAGAGGAGTCTGGAGGGCTACAGTCCATGGGGGTCGCAAGAGTTGGACACAACTCCGTGACTAAACCACCACCCATTAGAAATATAAATGTCACAACTAGTGTTTTGTTAGTACTGGTGATGTGACCTTTGGAAATGATGAACAACTCTTGGTAATATTTTAAATAAAACAAAATAGAATCTTCCCTTGATCTACAAGTAATTTCACTCCTGGAACATATACTGTATGTAAAAACCATATAAAATACTTCTGTTTATATATACAACAACAAAAAAAGGTCTAGGCTTAAATTGGGGCTTCCCTTGTAGCTCAGTCAGTAAAGAATCCACCTGCAATGCAGAAGACCTGGGTTTGATTCCTGGGTGGGGAGGATCCCCTGGAGAAGGAAATGGCAACCCACTCCAGTACTGTTGCCTGAAGTGATCCCATGGACAGGGGAGCCTGGCAGGTTACAATCTATGGGGTCGCAAGAGTCGGACACGACTGAGCAACTAAGCACAAGCAGCAGGCTTAAATTACAAGAAACAAAATTTTCACCTAAGTAGATATCTATGACAATATTGGAAAGTTGTACAGTATGTGAGGCAATGCTTTGTTACATGGAACTCGCCTGTCATTCTGTCTTTGGTCAGCAGAATGTGGACTGAAGGGACAAGGTACCAGTTCTGAGCCAACCCTTAAGAGGCATCACACGTTCCCACTTACCTTTCTTGTATTTCAGCCATCTCCATGCAGAAATATGAACTGATAGCCAATTATTCCAAGGAGGATCAATAACCTGAACCTAACCTGCAACTTGGAGAAAACCCAACAAAGGTCAACCTAGATCAGCCAGCGCTCAGTCCATATACAGATGCATGGTGGAAACAAATGATTAGTACTTTCAGTTACCAACTTTTAGAGTGGCTGGTAAGGCAGCGTGACTTAGTAATAAATGTCTGGCACATACTTGCCCACCTAGCACAGGGGAGGCAAATAGGGTTAAAACAGAAATAGAAACATCAATAAGAAATTCGTGATGTTGGGCAGAATACGGGAGAAAGACTGGGTGGAACCCAGGGAAAAGGCGGAAGATAATTGGTGCTATATAAACACAGTGCTGGTCACTAGCTGTAGGAGTCACTGGGTATTGTGGGAGCCCTGTAATAAATCACACCAATGCCTGTCTCATGAGCTCTCTCCCCTGCAATCACCTTGAAGGACAGAATAAGCAAAATCTGCCATAATCTGACAAATTCACGTAAAGGCAGGCAGAGACATGATGAGGACTGAATAAGGCCCATGACTGTCGAAAAATAAAATCCCTGTCATCAAAATTCAAGCTAAGGGGTTCTTTTATCCTTTCAGGTTACAAATACAGATATCATTAAATGATCAGTAGGCCCACAGAAAGCCCACAAGTATTTCATTTTTGTCAACATTTTTGCCTTCAGAGAATTTGGTATCTTCTATAAACCTATCATTTACACATTTTAAAAATTAACAAATGTATCTATCATTCTATCTACTTACTAACGTTCTGAATTTTTAGGGTTGTTATTCAATGACAAATAAAAGAAATAGTGAGCTTTTTAAAAATTGCATATAACCACAGGCAATGATTACAGGTTCAAATGTTCTAAGGACTCATTTTAAATAATTCATATATACTTTTAAAGATCTTCAGATAACACTGCATGACTCTGTAAAGTTTCTAGAATCTTTACAAAAAACTGATTAAGCCTATAATAGCCAAAGGAGTGAAGAAAATACAATTAGATACAAGAATCACAGGGTTCACAAAAAAAAACAAAGCAATGATTGTAAAATTGTACATAACTCTGCAATAAATTTGACAACCTGGCTAAAATTGACAATTTTTTTTAAGGCTGCTTACCAAAATTGACACAAGAAGAAATGGAAATTCTAAAATTCTAGAGCCTTTATCTATTAAAAAAAATAATTTTGTAATTAATCAGAGGCTTAAAAGCAGAAGATGAAATTCCATACACATTCATGTGAAATTTCAGCAAGTTAGAAACAGAAGGAAACTTACAGAATCCAGTAGGAGTAGATGTCAAACGACAGAGCTGCCCATGGGGGACATAGACCACAGGCAGAGCTGCCCTGCGGCCTGCAGTGTGGAGCGAACCTCCTCTGACTCCAGCACACTGTAGACTGGAAGTCTGGGAGTCTAGAGACAGCATTCTGGGACAGCCGTGACATTCTAATGTACTTCAGCAGTTGTAAGGCTCTGTCAAGCAGTTTCTCTGATGGTGGGCATGAAAAAACAAGGCATCTGGGAAGGTTAGGGAGAGTTGGGGCTTCCCTGGTGACTCAGGCAGTAAAGGATCTGCCTGCAATGAAGGAGACCTGGGTTTGATCCCTGGGTTGGGAGGATCCCCCGGGGAAAGGAACGGCAACCCACTCCAGTATTATTGCCTGGAGAATCCCAGGGACAGAGGAGCCTGGTGGGCTACAGTCCATAGGGTCACAAAGAGTCGGACATGACTGAGCAACTAACTCTTTTACTTTCAAGGGACAGCTATGTTAAGCACTTCCAAAGGACTGAAATCAGAACAGCAGAAGGGGGTTATGACTAAAGTGGACATCCAAGGAGCTTCTGGGGCACAATCTCCTCCATGATCTGGGTGTTGTTTAAAAATATGTGCTCAGTTTATAAAAATCAATTCAGCCATACCCTTATAAAAAGCACACTTTTCTGTGTATTATACTTCAATAAAAAAGATTTTTTAATAATTTAAAATATTTTTAGCCCCTATGTGTCCAGTGCCAGGAGTTACAAAGATCCCCAAGTTTTGGGCTCTTGCCTTGAAGTTCAAGGGACTCAGAGTCTAGGAACTCCTGAGTTAAGGGACTCAGCTCCAGTGGAGGGGCCACAATGACACAGGGTGAGAAGCACTCATATTGTATGGCTGCAAGGGGACGGGGAGAGGCAGAGAAAGGGGCCCGGACTCTGCTGTGGAGGGGCATGAAAAGTGATTTTTAAGCTGAGGCTTGGAGGACAGGTAGAAGCCTTTTCCATGAACCAATGTGCAGATGTTCAGAGAGGGGGGAGGAGAAATGGTGGGAGGGAGGGCATGCCAGGTCCAGGAGAAGAGAAGATAAAAAATTGCTAACCTCCAATCCCATCAAATACACAGTCACAGTAGAGAATGAAGTTCAAGCCAGTCAATCCTTAAGGAAATCAACCCCGAACGTTCTTTGGAAGGACTGATGCTGAAGCTTCGATACTTTGGCCACCTGATGCGAAGAGCTGACTCATTGGAAAAGACTCTGATGCTGGGAAAGATTGAGGGCAGGAGAAGAAGGGGATGACGGAGGATGAGATGGTTGGATGACATCATCGACTCGATGGACATGAGTGTGAACAAACTCTGGGAGATGGTGAAGGACCGAGAAGCCTGGCGTGCCATCCATGGGGTCGCAAAGAGTCAGACATGACCGAGGAACTGAACAACAACAGTAGAATGAGTAATGTTCCTCAAAGTAAAATGTGCAGCCTGTTAATCTAGCTTATGACAGCTATTGGACACATAAGGTTTATTGATAACAAGGGTGGAGGCAGGTGGGGAGGCCTCAGCTTTAACAACCTAGGTCAGCAACCAGCAGTCCTTCTCAAAGGCTACTGTATCGAACATTTATAGGTTTGTGCCTTTGTTCACTCAAAATGAAAACAGTTTTATAGAGTATCAAACTAATTTATGTTCTCAAAACTTTGATTACATTACTGGTATTATGAACTGGATAAACATCCACAGGAAAAACCAGCATGACTTTCAAACACTTAAACATTGGGACATATTTATATTTATTTAGATACATTTGAGAAATAGCATCACAGGGACATCTTGAAATTAACCTTTACCACCTTTACTGATGCCTTAATTATAAAAGTAATATGTGCCTATTGCTGAAAACTCAAAATGATTGAGAAATATATCAAGTAAAAGTGTCAGATCCTCTCCATCTTTTTCCCCAAAGATAACTGTTTGATCTCTTTATCCTTCCAGACTTTTTAATATACCTTAATTTTTCAATAGTGACATGCTGCATATTCTGGCTAATATTAGTAAATTGCTATATTTTTAACTAAAACATAATTTCAAAAATAGTTCCAGTACACACAGGTTCACCTCAGTTGTTTCACTGGCAGTGTAGTATTTCACTATTTAAATGCACCATAGTTGACGTGATCATCGTCTGATAAGCATTTAAGTTGTTTACAACTTTTTACTCTTGCAAGTAATGATGCCATAAACAGCCTTACAAAAATGAGAAGATTTATCTGAACATTCTGTTACCATGAAGTATGTCTGAAAGGGAAGGACTAAAATGTCTCCCAAGAAAGGACTCATCCCAAGCAAAAGGCAATTTCAGATTCACTATTTATAATCTAGGACAATGGGCTGTCATCAGCGGGGGACGAGTGAATGTGAATACAGGACACTGTGACACTCGAAGTGCCCTCTCACCAGCCTGCATGCATTCCACACTCTGTAAACTCCCCAGGGACAGAGAGAATACACGGCAGAACCAGCGGATCATGTAATACCGGATGCCACAGCATCCTGGGCACAGGGAGGCAGGTTTGGCAGCGCTGCAGTGATGCTGCTGCAGGGCACCAGGGATGATGACCGCAGGAGTGTCCCTGAGGACTCAAAGAAACAGTCAGAAATCTTTAAAGAAGGCTGAGAATTCACAACTAGGGGGAGAACAGGACCAGAGAAATGACTGTAGATGTTATTGTGGGTCTATAACTCCACCCTCACACTGATGTGGCCAACAGGAAACCCAGGTCGCAGATTTAATTGGATACTTCAAAAAATAATAATATTTATACTTAAATTACTTGTGTGTTCAATGCAGCTCATACTGTATTTAATGGGTGTAAACTGGCCCAACGCTGTCACGTATTGAAAATAAGACTATGACGGCAAATTTGAGAATGGCTCCAAGGAATCACTGGACAGTCGCCTCTTAAATACAAACACACATGAGCACAAAAATGGCATAAAGAAAAAAAATGGTATGCTTAGAACTACTAAGAAAAAGTAATATTAAGATGAGTACATCTTAAAAGTTTGTGAAACTGAAAGTCACTCAGTCGGCGTCCAACTCTTTGCGACCCCATGGACTATACAGTCCATGGAATTCTCCAGGCCAGAATGCTGGAGTGGGTAGCCTTTCCCTTCTCCAGGGTACCTTCCCAACCCAGGGATGGGACCAGGGTCTCCCGCCTTGCAGGCAGATTCTTTACCAGTTGAGCCACAAGGGAAGCCCAAGAATACTGGAGTGGGTAGCCTATCCCTTCTCCAATGGATCTGCTAGTCAGAGCTTGACATGACAAAGTGGGTCACCGTCTCTACCTACTGCCAAAATGTGTGGCTCTTCCTTGCCACAGAGGCCCCGGTGCTGTGTGAGTCATCTGAGTAATTGAGAGCAAAGAGCAAACATCTCAGATACTTCTCTTAGAAAAACTGCAACCCTCCAAGATGACTATCTTGGGTGAACCTGAAGATTTTAAAACCTGAATAGTGGAGGAAGATACCCACCTAAAACAGCTGCTGGTGGCCCTGGTTTTCCTACAAAGGCAGACCTGGAATTTTGAGACATTGGTTCAGCAACTGCAAGAACAGCAAGGGGAAGGGAAGGTGACCGAAGAATAGGAGACCTAAGACTAGTTCTTCCAAAGCTCCTGGTGCTTAGTCGAAGATATGGTTACACCTTCTGGTCATAACCAGGTGAAGACAGTCAGGGTGTAGTGCAAAGAACATTGAATTTGGTTCAGTCAGTTACAAGCTATAGGAAATGCAAGTTCTCTGAGTAATGCACAGTCCTAGGGTCATTATGAAGACAAAATATAATACTCCCGATGTACGTGCTATATACAAATGTGCATAGGTTACCAGGACACACAATGTAACTGGCAAGGTCCAATGTGAAAGGAAAATGGGGGATGCTTTGTTCAAGGAATTTCAAAAGCTGATGGCAGAGCATAAATCAAACAAAAGACCCTTCCTAGGACTTCCCAGGTGGCACTAGTGGTAAAGAATTCGCTTGCCAATGCAGGAGACACAGGAGACGTGGGTTCGGTCCCTGGGTTGGGAAGATCCCCTGGAGAAGGAAATGGTAACCCCCTCCAGTATTCTTGCCTGGAAAATCCCATGGACAGAGGAGCCTGGAAGGCTACAGTCGATGGGGTCACAAAAGAGCTGGACATGACTGAGCACACACACACACACACACAAGTGTGAGACCCTGTTGTGATTACACATGCCACAGGCCCATGAACCAGCACCAGATGGGTGCACTGCTATACCTGCACAGTTGAGTCTCCCGAGCACCTTGCATTTGGTAAATAGTCCAGAAACATTCAGGATTGCATTACAATAAAAGGAAGCAGGATTTCCTATATTAAAAAGGAATCCTTTCATCTTATAAGACAAACATCGGGAGAAGAGAAAAGGTACCTTTTAATGTACAGTGCCTACAAGGTAGGAGCTTTATGTATATTTTCCCTATTTAACCTTCACACACAACCTTAAAAAGTAGATATAAAAATCATCTTTTCACAGCTCAAGAAATTAAGGCTCTGAGAGGTTAAGAAACTTGTCTATGGTTACACCATTTTTCTCAAACAGCTCATTAATTCATCTGATAATGTTTACTGAGCTCCTTCTAGGGAGAAAATAGCAAGACAAAACAACCACCTCTCCCCAGTCCTATCCATGGCTCCCTAGAGTTTAACAACTTAGTCAGGAAAGAGAGCTATTAATGAAAGAATCTCATTTTTTAAAAAAAGGAAATGTAAAATTAATGAACTTTATAAACAGAGTTGCCAGATTTAGCAAATAAAAATACATAAAGCCTAGATAAATTGAAATTTCATATAAATAATAAATAATGCTTAATATGTCTCATGCAATATTTGAGACATTTATGTTAAAAATGAATTCAAATTTAACTGAGCATGCTCTTTTTCTCTGACAACCTTGTGGATAAGGAAAAGTACACTGTGATGGGAGAGGGCATTTTAACCTCACAAAAGAGGTTCAGGAGGCCTTTCCAGAAAGAGAAGACTGGACTGAAACCTAAATAACATAAGGCATTAATGTGAGGAAGGCAGGCTGGAGCAAGTGATACGGTTGCCACAGCAGGAGAAGACTGGTGTTTGAAGGTTGCTAGGATGGGAGAGGTTCGGGGGTTACATAACCCGAGGTTACAGAAGTGAGCTGGGGCCAGACCACCCAAAGCCTTGCAGACTTTAAAGGCCAAGCTTTTCAGTCTTTATGCCAGTAGACGGACCCGCCATATGTCATGCTCTCTCTTCCGATGCCCGTCTGTCTCCACAGAGTCCTTCCTGTACACTGACTTCACTCTGCCTCTGCCTCTGACCAAAGAAGCCAGCCATCTTGAAACCTGCCTTGCCAAGACAGAATGCGATTCCTCTGAGAGTTTCAAGTAGATATTCCATCAGTACCAAAGAGAACAACACAGCTTAGACAGCCCACGCGCTCTGGGTCCCTGCTGCACGGCCAAGTACTAGTTCAAGTGTTCCTGCAACTGTGGTCCCCAAAGGACAGCATTCAACCCAATGGACAGAGCCTGACAAACTGCACACTCTGGGCCCCCCAGGAATCCACTCATTTGGGATGCCTGGGATGGGGCACAGAAATCTCCACCTGAACAAGCGACCTGGGGGAGCACGTGACTATTCTAGAATTCTGATCTATTAGACTCTTCTAGGATTTCCAGTTCACAGGGTTTTCAAAGAATGGTAAATGACAGGAGAAAGCACTCTGACTTGTCATAAATCTCATCGTGCTCTTAAATCATAAGAAGGCCTGAGTGCTACAAGAAGACTAGAACCCATCAACACAGTTTACAGGGTCTGGTCTAAATCATTTGTATTACCTACTGTCCACAGGAAAAGATACAGCAGGCACGGTGCGCTTTAGGTGGTCAAGAGAAAACATTTAAAGTGTTGTCATGTTAAATTGAACTCAATATTCGCTTTACATTAAACTGAGATTATTATTTTTCAACTCTGGTCTTTTAAAAATGTTTTAACTCATACTCCTCATGGCATAATACAAAATCTAACAGACTAATTACAAATGCACAGCCCATGGTCCCATGTAAAATTTCAGGGAGTTAATTAAAAAAAAAATCTCTTATATTCTATTTATAAGAAAAGTTCATCTTTAAAATATTATGTATTATATATTTCTTATATTTTATGAAGGGAAAGAACATTAGAACCAGAAAGGGCCAAACCATCCAATCCAGCCCTCTCAATTCATCTCATTTTGTTTACTTCTTTCCAGGGAAACCAGCTTGATATACAATGACTACCGACATCTCTTAATTACAAGGGGTGTCTGAGATAAACTATACAGTGTCTTCATACCTTCATTCCAGCAAGAATTAAAACAGAAACTTCATCCTCCCTTGTTATTTCAGCTGTGTCAAAAAGAAAGAAGCTTCCAATTTTATCCACTGCAACATTTTACATTGGCTACTCAACAGAGATGGAATTTAAAAAGTAAAACTCAAATTAATTTAGCAATGTTGTACCAAAGCTGCATGAAGTTGATGGGTGGGGGGCTGCCTCTCCTAGGTTTACAAACAGACTTCATAGAAATGATGAGTTTGTGTTAAATGAATAATGGTATCCATGTCATAAACCATGGCTCAGACAGAAACCTCAGCAACATGGAACCAAGAAGCAGTGATGAAGCATAGATTTTTCTCCTGATACAGTTGCATAGAATTAAAAGGATATTTTAACTTTTACTCTTCACAGAAATCTACCATTATGCATGAGTAACATGAATACCAACATAGTGACCTGGTTCGGAAGACATTCTGACACATCAGATATTTTTATTCATGAAATATGTCATCAAGAAGTCTATCTCAGAATAAGAGCTAATATCCCTAACTACAGGAAATGGATTTTCTGGTCCTTGTGGTCAGGTAATATACTGCACATTTTGACGTCTTCTGCAGTAATCGCCTTGAGGGTGGAAACTACATCCTGTTTTCTGAGGGACCTTCCACACTTACAGAATATGACAGTATTAATAATGAGTAGGATTTTTACCTAAAAGCTCCTAGGCTAGTGTGCTGCTCAGACCCAATGCTACTTTCAAATGTCACTGGGTCATGAAAAATAAATTTAATTTCTCCACTACATCACCAAAACACTCAGATGCAATCCAGAGCTTTCCCTCCCCTGCCCCCCTCCTCCAGACAGCCAGCAGCTAATGGCATTTGATTTTATATTAGACTGCTAGGAAAAGTCTATTGTCTGCATTTGCTGACACTGAAGGCCAAATTTCATTAAAGGAACAGTGCAGGAGGAAGTCGCCAGACTTTTTTTTTTTTTTTTTAATACGTTTTCTCTTTCCTTAAAGGGATTTTGTTTTATAATATTTTCCATTCATACAGAATATGTACGTCCAGAACTCTCTGAGAAGCTCTCTTTTGTCCTCAAAACAACTTTTTAACAAGAGCTAGTCTCAGCTATTTTTCACATTTCTCACACACGGAGGATGAACCCAAAAGGCTAAGTCACTTGCCCATAACATAAGGTGGTGACATAACACAATACTTGGGAAAAATGAGACCAGGATCTTTAACTCTGTTCTCTTTAATAACTATGCTCTCTCCTTTCTCCCGTTAACCCCTCAACTCCATCACCCTCCTTCATTCCTTTTGCCACACATCCTGCCAATGTGGGCTCATTCAGGAAAGCCGGTAGAGAAATCTTTGCCATTAGGTTTCCAGAAAGTGGGGTCCTTTTTTGTTGTTGTTGTTAATACACAGAATGAAATGCGGATTGGGCTTTTTATTTTCTACCAGAGAATGCACTTGCAGTACGGTTTTCAACACATTTTCAGGAGGAACGCGGGCACATTGTTTTGCAAGCCTTTCTCAAGCTCCACTTAGAGGCCAGGCCTCCTAATAAAACTCCTGAAGAACGGTGAAGGAATGGATCAGCGCTACAGGATCTGAAGAACCTGAACATCAAAGCTTTCACAGGAAAACTGGCCGTGAGCACGAGGCGTTTCGGAACTGGCAACTGAAAAGGAGCGGATGCCGGATTAATACCCAGTTCTCCCCCAGGATTAAGGATAGGAAAGGAACTGAAACAACTTTCCTTCTCGCCCTGTCAGTCGGTTAAGAATGAAGGGCGGAGGTCCAGAGTCGGAGGAGACCTTCAGGGAATCCCTGTCGCGGCGCCTTAAAAGACGCTCCATCTTTTCGGTCCCCGGGCAGCTTCCGGCCGCTGCGGCGCCTTGGCGGCACTGCGGTGCACTGCGGAGCCGCCGGCCGGCCCGCGGCCGGGGCCCTGCGGGGCTTCCCTCGCCGCCGGGCGCCGCCGCCCGCCCCCGCCGCAGTCGCCGGTCCCCGCCTCCCCTGGTTGCCGCGGTCCGCGCCGGGGGCGCCGCAGGACATCCATCCTCTGAGAGCCTTGGACGCACACGCGAGCGCTCCCAGACGGAGACTCCGCCGCCTCCCGCCTCCCCCGCCCTCGCCCCCCGCTCGCGGGCCCGCATTTGCATCACTAGCACACGTAGCCAATGACGCGAGCGCCCTCCATCACCCCCCACCGCCCCCCTCCACCGCCCCGACTCCCCCCACCCCGGCTCGGGTCGTCCCGGCGGCACCTCCAGCCCGTGTGACTCAGCCCCTCCCTCTCCGCCCCCGCACGCCGGGCGCCGCAGGTCCCCGCACGCCCACACGAAGGCTTTGGGTTGAGCATCTGCGGCGGGGTGCCCGCTGTCCCCCAGCCAAGTTCATCACCGTATTCCGCAGTCCTGGTGGGCCCAGCCCCAGGCGGTCCCCTCGGCACGCTGGAGGAAAGTCTTCCCAGTTCTAGAACCCAGAAGCGGGGGGAAAGAGCCCACCAAGAGAAAGGGTCAGTGAGGTGGAGGAATCGCCTCCACCGCCCTTCTCAGCACCTGAAATCACTTCGGTAGTTTATTTACAGGTGACGGCCCTTCTCCCCGCTGAGCTTCACACCAGTGGAGCTCTCTCGCCGCGCCTGGCGCATAGTAGGCGCTCAGTAGGTTTTTACTGAATGAAGGCACAGTGTGGTCAAGCGCAGACACTCACAGACAGCCCCGCGGGTTTCCGGGCTCTCCAGCCCTAGCTTGTTCTCGTGCGGACACTAGACAGGGGCTTCGAAGATCTGGCGGGGATGGGGGAGGGGGGATAGCCTTTACATCTCAGGTGTTTCTTTTAGGCTCCCGCAGCGCCCACTGCGGCTGCCTCTGATCTCCCGCCGCCCTCCCGTCTGCAAAGGGATTCCCGGCTAAAAAGTTGAGCCCAAGGCTGGGTTGCGGTATAGGGGTACCGGCGAGGCGCGGTCGGACACCCGGCCAGGATTTCGGAGCTGCTGGTTTTAAATCAGCCTCCTTCTGCTCATCGAATCACAAAAGCAAAGGATAGTGGAGGTCCCTGCAGAAGGCGGGCGCGGCCCCCGCAACCGCTGCAGCTGCCCACCTACCTCCGTCGGGAATCGGGGATAAAGCGCGCCCGCTTTCCCCAGACCAACCCCAGGCAACCGGGGGTCACTCTGTCTGCTTTACCCCTACTTCCTCGGTCTTGCTCCCGCAAAGGCATCCGGCCGGCCGGGCAGCACCTCGCACCTGCCACCACCTCCCCGTGGGCGGGTGGGGCAAAGTTGCTTTTTCTAAAAGGCCACGAAAAGTTCCCCAGGCTGCAGCGCCCGGCCTGCGGGTCCTGGAGGGACAAGAAGTAGCGGCAGGAAAATCCGCCACCGCTGCCAGGGTCCCCTACTCACCGCGCCAGCCGCCGGGCACCCTCTTCCTAGGACAGAGTCAAGCCTTCAGCCTTCAGCCTCGCTCCTCCGGGGCGCCTCCGTCTGCCGCGCTCTCCCTCAGCGCGCGGAGTGGCGACTCCTCGGAGCGGGTCAGCCGCGAGAGGCGGGGCGGGTGAGCGGCTCGGGGCTCGCACGCTGCGGTCCTCCTCCTCCGCCGCCGCCTCGCCTCCGCCCCCCGGTGCTGCAGTGCCGGGCGGCGGCGTGGCGAGAGTACGAGCAGCGCGCGAGGAGGGAGTCACGGCGCGCGGGGGAGGCGGCAGCCGCGCACGACTCGCTGCGGGGTGGGCCAGCGCGCTCCGGGAAGTCGGCGTCCTGGGCGCTGCGGCGGCGGCGGCGGCGGCGGCGGCGGCACGGGATGGGGGCGGGTAGGGTCACTCCGAAGTCGCAGGTACTTTTGGAGAAGTCAGGGCTCCGAGTTCGCAGCAGGAGGGTGAAAAGGGACCCAACCCTTAATTAGTCACTGGGTGTGACGGTGCGCTGCGCACCTGGGGGCGGCGCCCGGCGTCTGTCCGGTGGGACCACAAGGAATCCCGAGTGTGGGAGCCCGCTGGCGCCTAGGGGGAAAAGGCGCGCCTCCAGCTTCTGGGCCTGGGGGCTGACCTCTTTAACTTTGACTCGGCTTCCCCGGGAGCCACCGGGCCGGGCTAGGTGGCCCCCCGTCCCCCTCCCCCACGCTGACATACAAGTGGAAGCGAATCTCGGGGCGCAGCAGGAGCAAATGGGAAGAAACTTTGCCGGTTGCCTGGGGTCACCCCAATGCCAGGTAGGGCCAGACAGCTAGACTCACAGGCAGACATCTGAAATGGCCTTTTAGGGGGAAGCTACCTAATAATTAAAAAAAAAAATGTTTTAACAGCCAAGGGAATTTTGTTAGTATTTTCAGAAACATTTCGCCCCTTGAAGTGCTGGGGACGCCAGCAGGAGTCCCCCCCATTTCAAAGTGGCGGGGTTCAGCAGCTCCGGAGAAACCTGCCCGGACGAGGCCACACCCAAAGCTGGAGCGGCCACCAATGCAGCGCAAAGGAGGGCGTCGCTTCCCGTGGACCTCCGGCCGCCGCCCCTTCTTCTTCCCCGTCTCCGACGCTTCCCGCTAGACGCTGCGGAAAGCGGGGCTTCCCCTATTTCCGACCCAACCAGCTCCGCGCTCACACTGAACTAAAGCAGGGTGGGAATCGGCTGCAGAGGCAGGTGCCTTCCCGGTGCTCACTGCTCCGGTGATGGGTGACCTGAAACGAGACAGAGCACAGTGCCTGTGGGCTTCCGTGAGTGGAAATCACACACGCACGCGCACACACACACAGCCTATCTGCCAGTGTGTTCTGTTAGTGTAAATGTGCCTGGATGATTGAATGGACAGATGTGTGGATATAAATATAAATACTACATGAGGGAGAAAAAAGGTCTCTGTTACCTAAGGCACCCTGCGGCCCAGAGAGGGTGATGGGCACATGAGGCTGTTCGTCTTCAGCAGTGCGGTGATGTGAGCTTTCCTGCTTGGTCTGTGCCACGATGCCTGATAACTGTGGAGAGCAGAAAATACAATCAATCCTTGGCCTGTAACTTTCCTTTCTCTCCATTTTGGGTACTCTAGGATTTAAGATATGATTCCTGTGTACCATAGAACCTCACCTGCTGCACTGGTCTTGAAAACCTACCTGGGTCTTGTTTCGGTTAAAGATTTTGCAGTTTGCAACCATATGTGCTCCTGAAAAGTGGTCAGGCAACATGAAAACCAGGGAGCATACTCATTTCATTTCATAGATCCTTCTGCATTAACAAATTATTTAAGTTAATTATATAGGTAGGGGCTTCCCCTGTGGCTCAGCCGGTAAAGAATCCTCCCCTCCAACATGCTATGTGGGAGACCTGGTTCAATTCTTGGGCTGGGAAGATCCCCTGGAGAAGGGAAAGGCTACCCACTCCTGTATTCTGGCCTGGAGAATTCCATGGACTGTATAGTCCATGGGGTTGCAAAGAGTCAGACAGGACTGAGG
The DNA here is from genome assembly GCF_054371585.1 of Giraffa tippelskirchi. Classification (NCBI taxonomy): domain Eukaryota; kingdom Metazoa; phylum Chordata; class Mammalia; order Artiodactyla; family Giraffidae; genus Giraffa; species Giraffa tippelskirchi. The sequence continues at coordinate 74,181,055 of NC_137281.1, read as the reverse complement.
GAGTTTCACTTTACTTCACTTCATATAGGCTAAGGGGCTTCCCAGGTGGTGCTAGTGGTAAAGAACCTGCCTGCCAATGCAGGCTAGGCTAAGAGATGTCCGTTGGATCCCTGGGTCAGTAAGATCCCCTGGAGAAGGGAATGGCAATCTACTCCATTGTTCTTGTCTGGAGAATCCCATGGACAGAGGAGCCTGGTGGGCTACAGTCCATGGGGTTGCACAGAGTCAGACATGACTGAAGCGACTTAGCATGACATATAGGCTAAAATTATTGTTGTTACCTTCAGAAGGACAATAGGCACTCATGAGAGTGCCTATAAATCCAGTATTGGAAATAAAATTGTAAAAATTTTAAAAATCATGTCTTACCCAGATTGCCTATGTATTACATATGTGTGTGTGTGTGTGTGTGTAATTTTGAGCTCCCATTTGCAAAATGTGCTGGTAATTCATTGGGTTTCCAAGTGGATACACTCTTGAGGACTTCCCCCCAAATGTTATGGTATAATGGGTTATGTCTGCAGTGACTGAAGTTCAGAAAACTGTGAAACAAACCTTAAAAATGATCAATGTGCTCTTATTCTCTCTCCCTTAAATCATTCCCCTGTGCTGTCTATGGAAGATATTTAAAGGAGTGTATAAATTTTTCTTGCTGCTGAATTTTCATGTCTTGATGCACTTGAAGATAACAGCTCCTACAGGAAAATTCCTGAATGTATGTTTGCAGGAAATGGCCAATTTAAGACCGGGTCATGCTGGAGGAGAGTTTTTTCATGTTGTCTCTCTGGAGCACAGCTCCAGCACAGCTATCTGGAGCACTCACATGATGGTCTGCAGAGGCTCCTTGGCTTGTCCTCCACAGCCACTCTCATTTTGGGGTCTCACCTATGCACCTCTTGGCCCCAGGCCTGTTGGATCAGGCACTCAGAACTGTCGTCTTCACGCCTTCATTACCAAAGACATGTTTCTCTCCTTAAAGCACTTGTCCTGTAGGAGCTGATGGAAGGTAAAGTGAACACCTTCTTTGTCCCCACAAATCCCAGTGTTCTAAGGTCACTACACACTTACAAATCAAGCTTTGTGTTCCTTCGTGTAGTGGGTGCTTGTGATGCTACAAAGCAAGCTGTTAAAGACACCTAAGGAGATCAAAGATCCATCCTCACGTCTACAAAGTGGGCTCAATAAAAATAATTCTTACTCAGCACAGATGCCATATTGATTAAAATTGATAACATACTCAAGAAGCACAGTGCCTAGCACATGGTGGGCACAGAATAGTCCCCTTTTCCCTTTTAGTAACCAGACTGAGGTTTTCTGCAGGCTCTGCCCTGGAGCACTAGCCCTATATGATGATGCTCCTGCAAGCTCAGAGGATCATCTAGCTTCCAGAACTGGAGTCTAGAGAGAGCCTCACACACTCAGTCCAAGGCCACACCTCTCCAGTTCTCCTTACTTTCCTCATCAGGGATCAAAAGCAAGGCATAGACACCCACCTTTCTTACCCCCAGAACTCAGAGTTTTCCCAACACTGTATGTTTTGAACCTAATATTAATCTCATTAAGCCTTTCAGTTCAGTTGCTCAGTCATGTCAGACTCTTTGCGACCCCATGGACTGCAGCATGCCAGGCTTCCCTGTCCATCACCAACTCCCAGAGCTTACTCAAACTCATGTCCATTGAGTCGGTGATGTCATCCAACCATCTCATCCTCTGTTGTCCCCTCCTCCGGCCTTCGATCTTTCCCAGCATCAGGGTCTTTTCCAATGAGTCAGTTTTCATATTAGGTGGCCAAAGTACTGGAGTTTCAGCTTCAGCATCAGTCCTTCCAATGAATATTCAGGACTGGTTAAGCCTTTAATGCCTACTTATATCAGTTATCACAAGCAGCCCCAGAGTTCCAAGTGTGTTTCTCTCCCCTACACTCTAATGCTCATATGGCTCAGCACGTCCTGTATTTTTTCCTTTTCTCCCTACCTAATTCCTGAAACCCTTGAACAGGGCTTATGGAATGCACAATCCACCATTAGCCAGATGTCCTTTATCCTCACCCTCTTCTCTGAATGTTCCCTTCACTTCCTGCTCTCGTGGAAGCCTGGTTCCCCTAAGGAGGCTGCTCCTCCACAGCCCTCGCAAGTGATGGCTGCTTGTTTGTTGTTTGTTTTTTCTTCTCCAGTTCTTGTATCACTGTCAGGAAGTAGGAAGGTGATATCTTTCTTGTTCCTTAATGCTGCTTCCAAAACATTTTTCATCCCTTCTCTCTAAAACCTGCAGCTTTGAATCTTACCTTATCAGGTGATTTCACCCATTAGTTTTTAAAATTTAGGTACAGTTAATTTACAATGTAGTGTTAAGTTTCAGGTGTACAGAAAGTGATTCAGTTACATATATGTATATATATATATTTTTTCATATTCTTCTCCATCATAGGTTATTACAAATATTGACTATAGTTCCCTGTGCTATATCACCGATTAGTTTTAAATGTTGCTTTCATGTTCAGACCTCCAGGTCACTTTGCACCTTTCCTGAAAAATTTAGCTCCTAGACTCATGCCACTCCATAAACTCTAATCCTACCTGGAAAGTGAAAGTGTTGGTCGCTCTGTCATCTGACTCTTTGTGACCTTTGTGACCCCATGGATAATAGCCCACAAGGCTTCTCTATCCATGGAATTCTCCAGGCAAGAATACTGGAGTGGATAGCCATTCTCCTCTCCAGGGGACCTTCCCAACCCAAGGATCAAACCCCAGTCTCCTGCATTGCAGGCAGATTCTTTACTTACTGAGCCACCAGGGAAGCCCTCTAAACCTGCCTTATCCTTACCAGTTTAATATACACAAAGATGTTCATTCCAATCAGTAGTACTCTTAGTCCTGAGCAAGCTTTGATGAGGGGCCTCTGTGCTTTAGAATGCTTTACTTAAAAGTAAAAAACTTCCAAATTTCCATTAAACTATGAATTCAATTTAGTATTAGACTGGTCATTTCCCAGGGCACTGGCAGAAGGAAATGAACACACTTTTTGGAGAAGCTCTCCTTCCTCCTAGACTTCAAAAAAAAAAAAACAAAAAAAACTCCCTCAAGTAAGTTTCTAAGGAAAATCAGAGGCACACAACTGAACACACGAGGAAGGCTGGCACCATGGAGGAGAGCCTGAATAAAGAAGAAACTTCAGTCCTTCCTTTGAAAAAAGACTTCAAATGTTGCCATTATTGGCCAAAATTCTTATTTTACTTGAATAAAAGGGAAGCTTAAAAGTATTTGTAAGCAATAAGAAACTATAAGGAACAGCCAGTCCTATTTAAAAAGGTACTAAACCAACCTTCTATCCAACTTCTCGTTGCCTTACCAGCATCCAATCCAACTTACACACATATACACACATCTTACTCCCTCCTTTTAGAATCCTGATTTTATTTAGGGATTCACCATTTTTTTTTAACTGCACTCATATGTTTAACAACACAGTTTTACACAGAATACTAACTAAACACTTTTCTTTGTATTTTACAGAAGGGCTTGGAATTCTATTAAAATTCATACCATCACACTACCAAATCTAGCTCCTAAATAGATGAATTACAATTTGTTTAGAGTTTAAAGCCTTAATGGCAATAGTCATTATTATGACTATTATATTAGTAATTATATTAATAATATGATAACCATATATAATTGTATATAATGATAATATGATAATTACATTAATAATGATTGACTGAAAAATAAATTTAAGAAAGAGCAAATAAAATTTTATGTGGTCTTATGTGCCCTGAAGGAGGTGGTGCCTGATTTGGAGCAGTTTTTCCTATGTCCAGGTAATCTCCTATTCTGAACTTCCATGACTTTAGCTTCATGAACCAAAAGTCTCCTTTCTGCTACACATTATGCTACCAATTTTTACTTGGTGGCCAGGTCTTTTAAGATCTGTAAAAATAATTTCAAAATTGAGGTGTATGCCCCCCTTTCTAGGTTCTGGGTAGATTTCTTTTACTGATCAGTTCTTTCAAGGTTGCAGTCCATTCAAGTGTAGAGATGCAGCTTGGTGGGCCTTAGGAGAATGAGTCCAGTCCATTCTGCCATTATTGGTACTGAAGTTCCATGGTAGTGACAGCCCGAATGTCTTCTCCCAGGTGAATCCACCACTATCTTCTTCCTGCTGCCAGCAAGAGAGATGCTCACTCTGACCTCTGATCCGTGCAAAGAGCCAACATCCACCATTTTTCACATGGCCACATGCTTTAGGGGTTGGCCTCAGTACATCTTGATTGGTCCAAACCAGTCATGCAATCCCATTCCCCTTTCCAGTGGTTGGTTTTTGGGCACAGACCTGTTACACAATTCTTACCAGTGATATGTGAAGGGAACACACCTCTAGACAGGTTTTGAGAATGACTTCTTCACTCCTGAAAACATGAATGAGGAACAGAAGTCTAATTTCTGGTTTTAGACATTATCATGCCTAAATGTGACCTATGGAACTTTTCCAAATGTCCTATAATCATGCAGAGGAGGTAGTCTAGTGACAAAACACGTGAAGGATGTAAGAGCCAAGTGAATTTCAGAGAAGTGGAGCCAGAGCCCTGTACCACACCTGGATCAGCCCTACCTCCGCTGTCTGGTAATGAGTTTCCTTATTTTTAAAAAGCCACTTCAAGTTAGAGTCTTTTCCTTGCAGCTGAAAGCGTTCTTATGCTGACACTATTCCCAGCTCTAGAAGAGTATCCAGCACATGGAAGATTCTCCGCAAACGTCTGCTGACTTAAATTGAGCTGTGTGTCAAGTTCATTTCTACTGAGAAAACAAGAAGGACGTCTCCATCTGTTGGTCCCTAGATCATAGATTGTGTTTGGTAAACATTTGCTTAAAGCCAGAATGGCTTCAGGATCTTAACAGGCAAAATGGAAACTTTAGGAGTCCAGATGGAAGGCTGAACATAAAAAAAGAAAATTAGCTCAGTGAAAACTCAAGTTCTGGAAGAATCTTCTGCTCAAATTGCCAGGGAAGGAGTTGCTCCAGGCAGGGTCAAAAAAAGGGAAGTTTAAGACATCGCCAGCCTCCTCTTCTGGCTCCAAGGGGAAAGCAGTGTGTCCCCTAGGAGAATATGTGAGGGTGGAGATGTGGAAGGGAGTGGAAATACCCACAGGAGACATCCCTTGGTAAAAAGAGGCAGAATTGGATGTCTGGAAACCCTGCTTGTTAAGATGTGAAGAGCTAAATTAAAGGAGACCGTAAGCTATTCGGGGCTGATCCCTGGGTATACTCCACGGGTCCAGAAATGTCCCCCTCTATGCCTGGTGGGCTGCCGTCTATGGGGTCGCACAGAGTCAGACACGACTGAAGCTACTTAGCAGCAGTAGCAGCATGCAGGTTTGCTCCCATATGTATCCATGTGGCTAGAATAAACTATCTTTGTCACTCAGAAAACATCCAGCTTCAGTGGATGTGACTACTGATAAGACACAGTGTGCAGTCTGCATTCCTGAGGTCTCAGTCCCAGGAAGAGGAGCCCCCATATCTGAACAGAGGCCAAGAAAACAGAAGCCACCTCACACAACATCACAGGGCCCCAGTCATAGCTAGCAGGTACCTGGGAGAAACTCTCTCTTGTGAATAGGTAACTCGCCCGATCCAAACTACTCTCAATGACTGCACTGTGCATGCCTCAGCCTGTCCATGTGCCTCATGTCCATTCCCACTGGGGAGCCTTTGGCACAGAGCAAGCGCTGAATGACAAAGTGGCCAGGGTGACTCAGCAAGTCTCTGACTTAGCCACCCTGGTGCTTATACAAATCCTCAACCTACGAATCCTTAACCACTGAGGAGTGGGAGTGGATGGATGCATAATTTGTCCTGTGCAGGGACAATTCTGGGGACTGTTCTACATGGTGGGATAGCGCCCAGGTGCCCGCAGGGGTAAGCAACTTATTTACCAACCGTTGACTGACTTTCCCCCCTTTCTTGTCTGACTTCCCCGCCTGCTCAGTGCACTTCACAGGATCATCTCTTCAGTACCTACAGGTACTCATACCCTGAAGTGAAGCCAATGTGTTAGTCGCTCAGCCGTGTCTGACTCTTTGCGGCCCCATGGACTGTAGCCTGCCAGGCTTCTCTGTCCATGGAATTTTCCAGGCCAGAATACTGGAATGGGTTGCCATTTCCTTCTCCAGGGGATCTTCCCAGTTCAGGGATCAAACCCAGGTCTCCTGCATTGCAGGCAGATTCTTTACCATCTGAGCCACCGGGGAGGCCCACTCCATGCTAACCCCACAATAAGACAAACCTCTGTGCAAAACCAGCCATAATCAGTCCCACATTCTCACCAGCTTGGTTCTCAGGAAATCTGCCTCATTTCCTATAGCCCCATAGCCTCTTGAAAGCCCACCAACTCCCCCAACACAATGTCTTCTGTATGAGAGGTGCTATTTCAAATAACTGTTCAAACATTTAGTTAGCCTTCTATATTCTTTCTTGAGCATCTCTTTCCAAAATGAGACTTGTCAAGGGTCTTTCCATATGCAACAATGACAGATTCAAATTCTGCAGTGCCTTCTGCAGAGGAGTAACACCACTACCACAGACTGAGAAACCTCTAGCATTCCTACAATTTTAATATGCGTATTTTAACTTAGAATAAAAAAATAAACCCAGATGCCCACTTTGTGGCAAGAGGAATCTCTCTGAATATTTTCCTTCTCTTTTTCTTTCAGCGACTTCTGTGACTTCCCTAAGCTCTATGGCAAGTGCTCTGGTCATCTGTATCTGAAGGCTTTATAGCTCAAATATGAATATTCCGTTTGGGTCTTCTGTATTATCACTGACTGGATTTTCTTTTTTAACATTTGACCACAGGTTTGTTAATACATTGAACTCTATTAAACTATTTTCCTGTTGCAGGGAGAATTATCATTTCCATGTCCAGAATTTGTCTTGCATAATCTTCATGTTCCAGATTAGTGTTCTAAGGCTCAGCTTTTCCTTTTTTAATAATAGACATGCTGATTTCCCCCATATGATCTAGCTATTAAAAATGCATGTGGTATGCTTTCAGGAAGTTAGATTCACTTCTATTTTTAGCATGACCCATAGGTATTGATGCTGACCAACTCTGGGCCACAAATGGCTTTTTATTTTAAGTAGCAACACCATGAATGTTAATGATGGAAAATTTTGGTATTAATAGTTGGTCTAACTCATGTTTTTGCTTTCTCTACACTTAAACTAAATCCGTTCGTGCTGATAAAAACCATTTTAAAAATGACCTATCCTTTTGCACCATGCCCGTTACCAAGAAGAGTTTTCTGGGCACCATATTGACTATTTCTTACATAAAAATATACCCTATGTGAACATTACATGTACATGATACAACTTGAGCTCATTTCTGTATTCAATGGCAACCTGGAAGTATAAGTTCTATAATAATGGGATCTGAGAGATCAGGTGAAGTTTCCCCTCATTTGCCAGAAGTTTTCTGCAAATCCCAAGAACATAGCTTCCCACCTTCTGACTGATGCAAAGTCAAATCAAACTTATCCCAGGCTATTGTCAATTTCAAGGGAGAGAGCAGGAAGTCTCATTTTGGCATTAGGACGAAGTGACAGTTTACCAAATATTCAACATTTGCAGCTATGAGGCACTTACTTGTTCCCTGAAGTGCTAGAAACAAAGCTCCTTCTCCCCACTCCCCTTCATTCAGCCAATGAGAGGCAGAGTCAGGTTACTAGTGCGTGCCCTTAAAGTACGGTGGCTCCATCTTGTCCCTTTGACTCACTACCTCAGATGTCACCTTAATGCTGTGAAATTCCTGTCTCCAAAAGAGGAAGCTTATTACTGAAGCTTTCTGGGGATGTAGGCTCAGGCACTGTTTGGAAGAACAGAAGTTGGCCCAGGATTTCCATTGAAGAGACCTCAGGAATACATTTCTTTAGATTACCACAGGCAAAGCAGACATGTACAGTGGGTAGAGGATATTCCAGAACACTGGTTCTCAGAATGCTCAGTAAAGACGCTTACTTGGCATGTCACTCAGGCAGGTTAAGGCCAAGAGGTCGTAAAACACAGTTTTCATAAGGTACCAGAAGATGGCTGCAACTTAAAACACAGGCCAAATCTCATCTTGGTAAAATACAATTTCCAATGTCACCTTCCATGAGTCACCTTTCCAAAAGAAGACAAGATCCAGACACTCTGGAACAAAGAGCTTAGTGATCAGTGGGAACGGTCAGTGGTCTTAGAGGTGATTATGTTGAGACCACAGGATCCTGGAGAAGGCTGGTGTTTGTATTCTTACTTGCAAAGGACATCATCATCAGAAGAGCCTGAAGTGCTACCATCAAAAGCTACTATCTGTACAGACAGCCTTGGCCTTGGGCACGGTAGATCCTCGCCTGGTAGAGCAAGGCTTGGGTATGAGATCAAAGCACAGTTGTCTCTATGGTGGGAAGTGAGGGAGCCTCCTCTTCATCTTGCCTGGAAACATACGTGAGTGCAAAGTCACTTCAGTCACTTCTGACTCTGTGACTCTATGGACTGTATCCTGCCAGGTTCCTCTGTCCGTGGGATTCTGGCAAGAATACTACGGTGAGTTGCCTTGCCCTGCTCCAGGGTATCTTCCCAACCCAGAAATTGAACCCATGTCTCTTACATCTCCTGCCTTGGCAGGCAGGTTCTTTACCACTAGTACCACCTGGGAAGCCCCTATGCACAAACAGAGCACTTGCTGAGGATCCTTAGGGCAAGGGTAGTAATTTGACAGAACTCTGCTCAGAACATGGGCAGGTGGGCAGCAGAGATCTGATGGGAGTTCAGGTTGGTGAAGTCTCCTGGGAACTCAGGGCTCTATGCCTGGTCTTCTCTGCCAGGATAAGAGAAGCCTAGCATCCTAGGCCTGGGCTGGGGCCCTGAGGCCCAGCAGTCAGTACAGCTGAGACTGTGCTCCAAAGGGGCTGCACAGAGGTAGAATCCAGGTATGAGGCCTGTGACAGTGTGGGGTCTGCAAACCACAGAAAAGGAAGCTAGCTTAGGCCAAAAAATAATAAAAGTACCAGATTGGGAGAAAAATGAATCAGTCACAATCCAAGAAAGAACCGAAGAGCCGGGTATGGGAAAGACAGGAGCCCAGAGATGGCTGAACTTTGAGAAGCATCCTTTAAAGTTTTGTCTTTGGAATGTTTCAGCTGCCTCTGGCTTTTGCTCTTTGTGACTAGCCTGGGATTCTCAGGAGAGTCTGAATAGGTGCCTGAGGTACAGACTCTCTGAGATTCACAGGGCCATTTGGAAAAAGGAAAGTAGGGTGCAGCTCTCAGAGGAACAGAGAGAAAGAGGTTCTGTATATGACAAAGCAAGAGATTTCCATGTCCGGGCAGCCAGGTGGACTCAGGGGTGTGGGAGCTTGCCTGGAAGGTAGAGTGCAAGGTGGAGAGCCCTGGGGCAAGGCTGGTTCTGCAGGCCTAGCCAGGTGCAAGGAGGAAGGGACTGCCCCAACACATGAATGCTATCAAGTCAGACAGATGGCCTGTAAGAAGACAGTTGGTTGAGCCTCAAGTCATATGGTGTTGATACAGAAAATCTGCACCCCAGATTCTTGGCAGAGAGTGATTATAACTGCTCATTTCTTATCAAAAGTTCAATTGTAACTAAAATATACATATTTTAGGAAGGGCCTAAAGACCAGCAATGCATCCATTTGATACTTTGAATGTTACACTTGTATTATGTCAGACCATCTGGGAAAGCTATTAATATATACCTGAGATGGTTTCTTTTTTTTTGCACTTTACTTTTTGCTGTACTTTGCTAATTTTCCTAATTGTACTTTGATGATATGCCATCAGCCTACATATCAGGATATTATAGGAAACAATCTCATTAGTGTTGGGGGGGAAGGGATGACGATGAGGGCTTTGGTCACTAGGTCAGTCAGCATAGCCTTTAAGTAATCCCAAGGAAAGTTTCAATTTTAAGTGTTAGTAAAACTTATGATTCTTCTTTCCAAATGGCTTATTTTTTTCCTAGTTACACTTTATCCTCTTCTAGAGACTTTGGGAAAAGTCTACAGTTCTTAGAGTGTTTCAGGATTTAAATAAATAAGAATATAGACAAAATCATTTTTTCAACTTTTTGGCCAGCTAATTGCTATTATGTTAACTATTTTGAAGGGGAAAAAAAAAGCAGAAGCTATCCAATTAATTATGAAACTAGAAAACCATGACATAAAAACTTCACAGCAATAATACAAAAAGGAAAAAAACTACAGACCAATGTCAATCATAAATATAGATACAAAATTCCTAAAATGCTAGCAAATTGAGGAATTTGGCAATTTAGCTCAGTGGAAAAAAAAAAGGGTAAACCATGAACTCATAGGTTTTACCAAAATGAAATTACAGTCCAATATTAAGAAATATGTTAATAATAATCATATGGTCACATAAGAAAATTCTATCATTTTATCTCAATATGTATTGAAATGTTAATCCTTAAAGTTTCACACTCATTCTTGACTTATTAGAAACTAAGTAAAGAGAAATGCATTCTCAAAGATATATTTATATCAAACTGACAGTCATATTATTATTGGTGAAATATTGGGGGCAATCCTATTAAAATAATGAATGAAATTTAAAAAGCCCATTATCATAATCATCATTTATGTTGGTTTTATAAACACTGAAAGTGAAAGTCGCTCAGTTGTGTCTGACTCTTTGTGACCCCATGCGACTCCATACAGTCCATGGAATTCTCTAGGCCAGGATACTGGAATGGGTAGTGGTTCTGTTCTCCAGGGGATCTTCCCAACCCAGGGACTGAACCCAGGTCTCCTGCATTGCAGGCGAATTCTTACCATCTGAGCCACCAGGGAAGCCCTTTATAAACACTAGCCATGGAATAAAAATATGAACCAAAAATTTGAGACATAACCACATGAAAAGAGTAGAAAGAACTATCATTATATGCAATTGTTAAGACTGTGTGTATATAAACATCAAAAAAAATGTAAGCAAAATGCCAGAATACAGATAAAAGTCCAAAAGTTCATAGGTAACAAAACAGAAATAAGAGTTACAGGTAAAGAAAATAAAGGTAATGCCATAGTAAAGAATCTGCCTGCAATGCAGGAGACCTGGGTTCGATTCCTAGGTCAGGAAAATCCCCTGGAGAAGGAAATGGCTACCCACTCCAGTATTCTTGCCTGGAGAATCCCATGGACAGGGGAGCCTAGTAGGCTACAGTCCATGGAGTCACAAAGAGTCAGACAAGACTGAGTGACTAAACAACCACCAAGATAGACTATCACACTTCAAAAACTATAAATGTATCCATTTGCTGAGGCTACATACACTGAAGTTTCAGAACAGTATTTTGTTCCTCCTTAAAATCTTGTTTTTATATTATAAACAATAATTCTGGGGACCAAAACATTCAGAGAATTTTTTTTAGTGAGATTTAAAATTTGATATTAAATAAGATCTATTAACAACATCAAAACCAACCTTTCACATATCAAAGACAGTAATAAATTACAAGGTTTTGTTTTCCTTTTAAAGTTTCTTTTAGATATCATACTTATGAGACAAATAGAGGTGAAAATAGCTTTCCATATTGTTACTTTGATCATTAATTAAGTCCATTATTCTTAGAAGTTTGTTATGTTTGATCTTAAAAATAACTTTAACAAAAACACTAACAGTAAATAGAGTGTTTTGATGTTCTCAGAAAACTGACATATTTAAAGGAGAAAAGTTTTGGCAAAGGTTGATCTCAATCTTCTAACCATCTTGGCTCAGTTCCTGCCAGGAAATAAAATGGGTTTCCACTATGAGGGGTTCAGGGGAGGTGGGGAAGGCTGAGGCCCTCCTTGAGATCTGAACTGTAAACCCCTGGTAGGCAGGAACAATTTCTTCCTGATTTGCTCTGAGGAGGAACTAGTGAAATCCCTCCAAAAGAGCAGCGTCTAGTAAATGCTTTGGGGGAATGATGATGGAGAAAGCAACATCCACATCCGAAGCTAAAACAGAGCTCCCGTAAGGCACATATTGTTGACTCTTTGTATGGTTTTGTTTTTGCTAAAGTCACATTTCAAGGACAGCTCCTGCAGCCTTAGAGGGGCCCTGTTGAAGGCAGGATCCCTTCTCCTCCTCCATCCAAGACCTGAGCTCCATGGTTTCTCTGAAGAAGGCTCTTACCTTGAGATTTATGGTCTACATATTTCTATTCCATGCTCTCCTCACCTGTCCCAAAGTCTAGTATTATCTTTCACCTCCCCTCCCCATTGTGCAGTGGTTAGGGCTTATCATGCACTATGCAAAATACAAGTGCAGAATAACAGCACATCTAGCCGTGTTTATGCTGTAACACTCTTCATGCTATTTCGTACTACCCTTCCTTATCACCTCACTCCTTTATTGTCATTATTCACCTTATTCTTTTTTTTATTGTTTATGTATGTTTTGATTAAGGACACTCAGGGGCTTCCCTGGTGGCCCAATGGGTAGGAGTCTGCCTTGCAATGACTGGGACACGGGTTTGATCCCTGATCTGGGAGGATCCCACATGCTGTGGAGCAACTAAGCCTGTGCACCGCAATGGCTGAGCCTGTGCTCCAGAGCCCGGGAGCTGCAACTCCTGAAGCCTGCATGCCCAGAGCCCGTGCTCTGCAACAAGAGAAGCCATCCCAGTGAAAGGCCCGTGCTCCACAACTCCAGAGGAGCCCTCACTCTCTGCAACCAGAGAAAGCCTTCGTGCAGCAATGGAGACCCACCATAACCGAAAAAATAAATAAGTCGTAAAAAAAAGAACGCTCAGAAGTATCCAGGGTTACCTCTGCCTTTCTGAATCACTCCCAGCATATCACAGATAACTGTTTAAAAATTGTTTATATCTCTTCAAATGTATTTTCGAAACAAAGTAAAAAAAAAAAAATCCTTAAAGAATTAAATGCATATCTCTGGCATTTGCTTTTAATTGTAAATTATGTACACCCATCATGGCTGATTCATGTGAATGTATGGCAAAAACCACCACAATATTGTAAAGTAATTAGCCTCCAATTAAAATTTAAAAAAATACTAAAAAAAAATCATACTGTTGAATAAAATCATTACTAAAGAAAATCATCCATTCCTATATCTCTAATAGCTCTTAGTTGTAAACAAAGAGCATGAGGCAATTCAATCAGAAAAGGAATCTTTTAAAGGAGACTCTTGAGAGTCCCTTGGACTGCAAAGAGATTCAACCAGTCTATCCTAAAGGAAATCAGTCCTGAATATTCATTGGAAGAACTGATGCTGAAGCTGAAACTTCAATACTTTGACCACCTAATTCGAAGAACTGACTCACTGGAAAAGACCCTGATGCTAGGAAAGATTGAAGGCAGGAGGAGAAGGGGACGACAGAGGATGAGATGGTTGGATGGCATCACCAACCTAATGGACATGAGTTTGAACAAGCTTCAGGAGTTGGTGACGGACAGGGAAGCCTGGTGTGCTGCAGTCCACGGGGTCACAAAGAGTCAGACGTGACTGAGCGACTGAACTGAAAGGAGATTATGTAGCTCACAGTATGTCTGAGAGGACGGGAGGATCAGGGAGACAGTCTACACAGTGGGAGTTCATGTCCTGACCACACTACAAGATGCTCCAGTGGAGACTTCACGGCAGCCAACATGGGGACTGATACTATCATGCCACCATGGATGGAAGGTTAGAACCTTCACCACTGCCTTTGTCTAGAAATGGCTATCCTAGCGTCTGCTGTCTCACTTCCTTCTCTTCCCAATCGAAGCCTTCCAGAAGGACATCCTGGTACTGGCAGAACTTGAGACTCGTATCTGTGCCTTTGGTGCAAGGGAAGCTGGGAAGGAATTTCTAGCTTCTCCCTGGGGAGTGGAGTGGGGGAATACAGAATATAAGGACTCTTACAAAAACAGGGACAGTAGAGCAAGACAATTCAATAGGGTAAGCAGTTCATCAGCTCCAGGAAGGGGCGGGGTCCTGTGGAGGGATGGTCACTTTCTGATTGGATATAGGAATCGTGTTTGATGAAGCAGGGACTGATTTTATCATCCAGCAGAAAGCAGATCAGTCTAATGGTTTGGGAGAAGTGTTCAGAGAGCTGAATAAACTACATAGTGTGAAGGAATCAGTCCCCTCGTTGGAAGGCGAGGAAACATGGCGGAGAGGTGGGATGACTCGTGTCTTTCCCCTGGTGTGTAAATCTGAATGCCTGCTTCCTGGTCAGAAAAGCCCACGCAATTCAAAGGAAAAATTGCTTTGTTCTCTGTACCTCTGCAAGAGCTTGTTTAGGTTCAATTAAAAGCAACTCCAATAACTTGGCTGACTGCCGTGGTAGGAAATGTAATATTACTTTTGATACTTTCATCTTCAAATTGACAAGCATCTGACACGGTCCTCAATAAAGAGCCTTTCATGTTTCTCAGGATTTTTTGCCAAGTCGCCAGAGTAAAGAGAAAAGTAGTAATAGAAATTGAACAAGGAAAATTGTGTGTGTGTGGTTTTTTTTTAGGTGCATAAAATCCCTGATACTCAAGCTCACATAACCACCAATCAGACCCCTCCCTCCCACTGCCTCTTCCATACTCTAAAAATTACATCAAATACAGAGCTTGCCCAGTTTTTGTTAGACAAAGATGGCAGCAGATTTTATAAATATTTCAGAGGCCATTAAGGTACTTGCCTCAGGGACAAAGAAAACTCGGGAACATTTGAACTGTTTCAGTTCAACATTCCTTCCTGGATTCATTCACTAAGAGGGTAAAAAAAAAAAAGAAAGAATCAAAATATATACAACTCCTCAGTAAAGAAAACATTGTTTTTGTTTTGCATTTGACATGGAGAGTATTCTGTAGATTACTAGAGCCCTTTTTTGCAATTCTCCTGATGTATATTTATTTTGCAATGTCCATTTTAGAAAGTCTCAAGTGAATGAACCCAGTAGCATACAATTTAAGGGCAGATTTCCATGCTTTTTTGTACTTTGCATAATCATGCATGTGGCAGGGCCTCTATACATCCTAACTAAAGAAAATAATGATGATTGATTCTCTGTCTTAAAGATAAGAGTATAAAGGGAGAAGGTATGGTCTATTATTACACACGCATTTAGGTACATCTCTTACCCAGAATACTGTTTAGGGTAGAGGGAGGGTAGTATTTCATCCCTTTCTGACACAGTTATCCTCAGAACAAAGCTAAGTTCCTGGTTGGAATAAAGATGACAAATCTAGTCTTTGACAAATTATTAGAAAATAATATGGGAAATAATTTTAGCTATTTGTTTCTGGTAATAAAAATAATAAAAAAAAACACTTCAATAACCCAACATTCTATTCTTTATCATAAGTCAGAATATTTGTGATTGCTTACAGAATTTTGAGAATGATTTAATACATTTATACTAAGGCATTCCAAACTTGAATAGATGCATAAGATCATGAGAGAGTATTATAAAAAGATATTCCAGTTTTACAAAACTTTTATAAAATCTACATATACTTATCTTAGTATTCTGAAGTGTCTTGAAGCATTTTTATTTATATTTTAAACTGTGATTAGATTTGCTTTGTAATACTAATATCAAATTTCAACTTCTAGTCACACTCATAAGGCAAATCACCTCCCAATTTATTCTGTTTAAATTTCCTTTTGTAATAGAAAAAAATAAAATGTTCAGTACTTGCTGGAATATTTATTCTCCTTCAACTCTTAGGACGTTTCTAGTCTGTATTTGTATTCTAATAGGTGCTAAGAAGTATGTCTTCCCCAAAACTTATTTCTCTTCACTCTAAGCTATTTCTCCACAGTCATGAGCATTTAATTAGCCGTGACAGTTGGAACAAGTAAACCTGCCTAGGTTCCGGGCTGGCTTCAGGTGTGTAATGGGGTTGGACAGGAGACGATTAGGTTGGCGTTGTCCTGGCAGTAGATCACTCAAGTGTTGGAATGAGCTCAGGACTGAGGGAGGGGATCTGGTGTACCCCAGGATAGACTGAAGATCTGAAATGGGCTCCCCTTGGAACCTGAGATCCAGAATGCACCAGGTTTGTTCATGGTCACGTCGGTGGAAGTAGCTCAAGGGAAGGGACAGTTTCAAGGCTCTCCTTAGTACCTTTCTCCTCACCATCCCCAATTTCCTGTCTGCATTTGCACTCCTGGCATTAATCTAGGTATAATGCCTGACTCTTAGTAGATTTATCTGATAAATAAAATGCTAACAAGAGGAGAAATCAAATATGCATAACAGTACTTCTATGTGGAACAAATTTTAACCATAACTAAAATAAATATTCTCTCTAAAGATGTCATCACTAAATAGTCTTTATAAAGTACTTCTCTAAAGGATATAGAAAAAAACAATAAATAATTCAAATCACTCATAAATATTAACCTTGCTTCAAGGAAAAAATATTTTTTGTTTGCCATAATTTTCCAGAATGATGGTAAATTTTGATCAAAGTGATTAGACCAATTAGTGAGACTTTAAGAAAGTCTTCCTCAGTGATCAATGCAAAGAAATAGAGGAAAACAACAGATTGGGAAAGACTAGAGATCTCTTCAAGAAAATCAGAGATACCAAGGGAACATTTCATGCAAAGATGGGCTCACTAAAGGACAGAAATGGTATGGACCTAACAGAAGCAGAAGATATTAAGAAGAGGTGGCAAGAATATACAGAAGAACTGTACAAAAAAGATCTTCACGACCCAGATAATCACAATGATGTGATCACTCACCTAGAGCCAGATATCCTAGAATGTGAAGTCAAGTGGGCCTTAGAAAGCATCACTATGAACAAAGCTAGTGGAGGTGATGGAATTCCAGTTGAGCTATTTCAAATCCTCAAAGATGATGCTGTGAAAGTGCTGCACCCAATATGCCAGCAAATTTGGAAAACTCAGCAGTGGCCACAGGACTGGAAGAGGTCAGTTTTCATCCCAATCCCAAAGAAAGGCAATGCCAAAGAATGCTCAAACTACCGCACAATTGCACTCATCTCACACGCTAGTAAGTAATGCTCAAGATTCTCCAAGCCAGGCTTCAGCAATAAGTGAACCGTGAAATTCCAGATGTTCAAGCTGGATTTAGAAAAGGCAGAGGAACCAGAGATCAAATTGCTAATATCCGATGGATCATCGAAAAAGCAACAGAGTTCCAGAAAAACATCTATTTCTGCTTTATTGGCTATGCCAAAGCCTTTGACTGTGTGGATCACAAAAAACTGTGGAAAATTCTGAAAGGGATGGGAATACCAGACCATCTGATCTGTCTCTTGAGAAACCTGTATGCAGGTCAGGAAGCAACAGTTAGAACTGGACATGAAACAACAGACTGGTTCCAAATAGGAAAAGGAGTCCGTCAAGGCTGTATATTGTCACCCTGCTTATTTAACTTATATGCAGAGTACATCATGAGAAACGCTGGGCTGGAAGAAACACAAGCTGGAATCAAGATTGCCGGGAGAAATATCAATAACCTCAGATATGCGGATGACACCACCCTTATGGCAGAAAGTGAAGAAGAACTAAAGAGCCTCTGATGAAAGTGAAAGAGGAGAGTGAAAAAGTTGGCTTAAAGCTCAACGTTCAGAAAACTAAGATCATGGCATCTGGTCCCATCACTTCATGGCAAATAGATGGGGAAACAGTGGAAACAGTGTCAGACTTTATTTTGGGGAGCTCCAAAATCACTGCAGATGGTAATTGCAGCCATGAAATTAAAAGATGCTTACTCCTTGGAAGGAAGGTTATGGCCAACCTAGATAGCATGTTTAAAAGCAGAGACATTACTTTGCCAACAAAAGTCCATCTAGTCAAGGCTATTGTTTTTCCAGTGGTCATGTATGGATGTGAGAGTTGGACGGTGAAGAAAGCTGAGCACCGAAGAATGATACTTTTGAACTGTGGTGTTGGAGAAGACTCTTGAGAGTCCCTTGGACTGCAAGGAGATCCAATCAATCCATCCTAAAGGAGATCAGTCCTGGGTGTTCACTGGAAGGACTGATGTTGAAGCTGAAACTTCAATACTTTGGCCACCTCATGCGAAGAGTTGACTCATTGGAAAAGACCCTAATGCTGGGAAGGATTGTGGGCAGGAGGAGAAAGGGATGACAGAGGATGAGATGGTTGGATGGCATCACTGACTCAATGGACATGAGTTTGGGTAAACTCCGGGAGTTGGTGATGGACAGGGAGGCCTGGTGTGCTGCAGTTCAGTTCAGTTCAGTCGCTCAGTCGTGTCCGACTCTTTGCGACCCCATGAATTGGGGTGCTGCAATTCATGGGGTCGCAAAGAGTCGGACACGACTGAACGACTGAACTGAACTTAACTCAAAATAATGGTAATGGTAATTTCAGCCTTCACATATATCTATAATTCTACATTCATTTATAGTCCCTGACACTCACAAAAACACTAAGTGATAGTCACTGATACGCACAGGTGAGTCTCAGAGATTAAATAACTTGTCCTAGGTCACATGTCTAGGTAGCAGCAGGAGCAAAATTAAAACCTATTAGATTAACATATAAGTGAAGGACTGCAGTTCTGCTTTATACAATGAAGCTAATTTTATGTAGAAATTCCTTCAGCCTTTTCTCTCATTAATAATGATTAATAGTTTCCATCTCTATAGTGTCTTAACTGGTAATACTTCGTTTGATCCTCACCACACCCTATGAGGTTTGTAGGGCAGAAAGTGGGATCTTCTTTCCATGGACATTGGAAATTAAAGTTCAGAAGTTTAGACTTGCTAGATCACAAAGCTGGCATAGACTCAGAATTCAGTGATCTTTTCATAACACACATGGCCTTCCATAAGCACATCTCAACATTAACAGAGAGAATTGGTATTAAAGAGGCACAACTGAATTACCTAAAAACTAAACAATGAAACCAAATAAAAAACACTGTGGGTATTTCACAAAATGATAGTTCTAGACTAGAACTAGTGATGGAAATCTATTATTTTATTATAAAAGACAAAGTCATGGTAAAAATTATTTCCTGCAAAATTATTTTGGACAGTGAAAATGTCACACTTGATTTCTTACTTGTTTAGCATAGATGTGAACAGATCAACCTCACTGCATCACACATCAATCAATCAACCTTCTGCCAGTCCATGACTAAAGACTGAATGATTGTGACCTCTGAACCATAGAATCAAAAGGTCTGCTATGTGACCTAATGGCTGGTATATTCCAGACTAAAATATATGTTTCTCTCATTTCAATTCCAGAGACTAGAATTGTATCACAGAGCTTGTGTCAATCAGGGAGTTTCGTTCAGCAATGGATCATAGATTCATGACCTCAAGTAGTGAACTGAAAAGAAAAATGACATCTGAAACTAAAAAAAAGGTCATGTTTCTTCAGGCACAGATGCTTGCCATAAATTTTAGAATCCACTATAGTCATCTGAAATTCTTGAGTGTTCCACTTTTTTTGATCCATATTGAAAAATTAGGAATTAAAATATCTCATACAGTCTACAGCCTAAGTCAGCCTTATACATCAATGGAGTGTGATAGAGAAAACATTGTTGTTGTTTAGTTGCTAAGTCATGTTTGACTTTTGTGACCCCATGGACTGTAGCACACCAGGTTTCTCTGTCCATGGGATTTCCCAGGCAAGAATACTGGAGTAGGTTGCTATTTCCTTCTCCAGGGAATCTTACCAACCCAGGGATCAAACCCATGTCTCCTGCATCGGCAGGTGGATTCTTTACTACTGAACCACCTGGGAAGCCCTACAGAATACACAGGAAGTCCTAAAATCTCTCCACTAATGAGTAACAACAATGCCTGAAACTCCATTCAAATGTTTTATTTTCTAGGACTAATATTTTTAAATTAGAATATTATTAATGCATATGATTATAGTAGTTCTGTGTGGTATTAATATATTCACCTATAATAGTATAGTATTATGTTATGCATAACATATGCTTTAATTTATAATAACATAAACTCTCCAAGAGAGGAGAATAAATAATAAACCAGAATTTATTTCCGTATTTTACTTTGAAGTAGTAACTACTCTAGAATTAGACTCTGTTGGAAGAAAGAGGATTTCCAGGGGAGAAATTGTAGGAATTGAGTTTTAATGAGAACCTCTGGTTGGGACCTTATTTTGAGAGTCTGAGAAGCCAGCAGCATGATGAACTAGACCAGTGCCCTGGTCTGGAGATGAGCTGACAAAGATGAAACACAGCAGACATGCGCTCTTCCTGGTCCCAGGTCCCAGGGCCCAGGTAGCCATGGCGCTGGGGCTTCAGAATCTCAGGAGATGTTGATGACATACAGAACTCAGCATTCCATGGAAGTCAGCCTAGACCCTTTTACAATTCAGTCACCAGCCTTGTATAAGTTTTAAAACTGCAGTACCTGCCTCATTCACCTCCCAGTAATAGCCTGCCCTTGGTGAAGGCAAGTCACAAAAAAATTAGACAGGAGAATCTTACCTGTTGCTCACAATCCCTAATATGGATATGCTTAAACCTTTCTCAAGCATAGTGATTTCAAAAATCAAAAGGTACTTAATTAGTTATATAACTAATATGATTTAATGTTTTAGAAAAATGAATTTTAAAATTTTCTCAGACTTGACTGGTGGAAAATAAATTTTCCATGAAAATCAAGTACTAAAACATTTGGGGTTTCCTTTTAGTCTTTAATACAGCCTCCAGTGGCTTGACTACTTGAACTTGCAGGCCATGATGCAATCACAGAGGGAAACTGGCTGAGAAGAAACAGGGAAAAAAAAAAGAAAGTTCTCACATTTTCATTT
Source organism: Giraffa tippelskirchi (assembly GCF_054371585.1). Classification (NCBI taxonomy): domain Eukaryota; kingdom Metazoa; phylum Chordata; class Mammalia; order Artiodactyla; family Giraffidae; genus Giraffa; species Giraffa tippelskirchi. Next base: position 74,160,250 of record NC_137281.1, on the reverse strand, counting down.
CCTCATACTTTTACTTTTTCAATGACCAAAAATTTTTTTTCACTGTAAGAGGTAAGCATCCTTATTACAGCTCATTTGGATAATGTATACAAACATGGATAAACTGAAAGTAGGAAAACCTTAGACCTAGTCCTACCACCCAGAAACAACTGTTTAGTTTCTCTTTTGATATATTTCATTTGTCTTTTTGTGTCATGCCTGGATTTTTTTAAACTTTGTTTTTAACGTATGTACCTAACTGCAATCATGGTGTATTTTGTAACCTGTTTCCCTCACTTAACATTGCTACAGAATTTGTTTCCATTATATTACAAATTATGTAAACATTGTCTTTCATTGCTGTGTTGAACAAAATGCAAAATCAACCTGGTAATTCTGGGTGATTTCATATGTTTCACTATCCAAGTAGAGCTATAAAGAGTATCTTTGTTGACTAAACTTTACTAGATTTTTGAACACTTAAAATGAATTTCCAGCAGTGGGTTTATTGGATCCAAAGGTATAATCACCTATATGACACTCATTGCTGAATTAAATCCTAATGGATTTTAACAATTTAGTTTCTGATTGACACCTTTATACCCTTCCATCTTCAACAGCTCTGGGTGTTATCATTTAAACACTTGCTGTTTTGATAAAGAGAGATTTAAATTTGTTGTTTTTATTGGTATTTTCATTAGTAGTGCAGCTGAACATTTTTGGTATGTTAACTAAGCAGTTATTTAGTATTTTCTGTGAATTTCTTACACAAAGAATCGGACACGACTGAACAACTGGACTGAACTGAACTGAAATGAACTGAATTGAATTTCTTAATGAGAAATTATAATGATAACTTTTTGCTACATTTATTATAAATTTCTATTGTTTAATTTATCTTTGTGTTGATTGTGCTTTTTATTTTAAAAAGTAAAAACATTTTAAATTTTCATGTAGTCATATGTGTTTATACTTTGATATACAGCTTTCATACTGTTCTTTTTTAATCCAGACAAGTAGTAAGGAAGTTTAGATCCTTTACTCCCTATTGCTTTCCCTTAAAGAAGTAAATTATCTAAGTTTGATGAGTGGGGAGGAAAATCACATATTTCCAAGTTTAAGGTTTATCTGGGTTTTACTCTGTGACTTGGTACGGTTCTGAACTGTTACGGATCTCTTTCTTTTGATCCTTTAATTCCAGTGCATACAGACAAAAAGTCATCAGTGAGAATAGGGGCTTATAAACAGATTTAAATGCCAAAGTTTTAAATGCTCTGGAGGACTTTGATCAGGGATACTGGGGGAGGAATACTAAGAGGTAAGTTCTTAACAGGAAAAAAAAAGGAATAAAGGAATGGGTGATTGGTTAGTGAACAAATGAGGAGAGGAACAGTGCCTTATCTATGCAGATTTTATCATTCTTCAGACCTGGGTGAACTCCATTTTTACCTGGGACTCATCTCCTCTGGTTCAGGATCCCCAAGGCTCTGACAGTGGGGATCCCCTGGAGACAATCCCCAGGACTTTTTGCACCTTCTTTCTCAGTGCTTGCTTGTGACAGCTTTCTGCTGATTCTGTGTACTACTCCTCTCCAACCTCCCTACCTCCAAAGGTCCACATGTTTTATCATGGAAAAAAGGAAACATCATGGTTCTTGCCCTGCATTGAGACTAAATAAATAATACTACTTACAGCATTTCTCCAAACCTACACATTTTAATAAATACTAATTGAATAAGATGCGCAGCATTTAACCAATATCTGCAATGTGAGTGATGGTACTACAACAAGAGCAAATACTGATCAAGTGCTTGCTATATGTCAAGCATCATTTCAAGTGCTTTATATATACTAACTCCTACGATGACTCAATGAGGTAGGTACTGTTTCTGGCCTCATTTTACCAATGAGGAACCCCAAGCACAGAGAGGCTGGATAAATGGCCCCAAATCACGCAGTAATAACTGATGGAACCAGGCAGGATTCGTTCTGGGCTATCTGGCTCCTGAATTTCTGTTCTGTAGGGTTATTATGTATAATTTGTTGGAGAATTCTGTTCTACCTTGAGTAGAAACAATAATATCATTAAAGCCATGTGACATAACGATTGAAGCCTTTGTTACAAACTAAACATGAAAATTAAGCAAAATAAATGCGCAGTGAAAGTTGCTACTTAATAAAACACCAGCTTCCTCTGCTGCTCCTGGGAAAGTATTTAATGCACAAAAAAATCCAAAACAGAAAACAAAACTCCACAAAAACCAGTAGCCCCAAAGCAAAAAATAAAACAAAAAATTTGTTTCCTCCTCTTCTTATTGACTTTCAACCCAAAGCAAAATTATTTGTGTAATTAAACAGTGGCAGATTTTATTTTCTTGGTCTCCAAAATCACTGCAGATGGTGACTGCAGCAGTGAAATGAAAAGATGCCTGTTCCTTGGAAGAAAAACTATGACAAACCTAGACAGTGTATTAAAAAGCAGAGACATCACTTTGCCAATGAAAGTCCATACAGTCAAAGCTATGTTTTTCCCAAAAGTCTTGTATGGATGTGAGAGTTGGACCATAAAGAAGGCTAAGCGTCAAAGAATTGATGCTTTTGAACTCTGGTGCTAGAGAAGACTCTTGAGAGTCCCTTGCACAGCAAGGAGATCAAACCAGTCAATACTAAAGGAAATCAACCCTGAATACTCATTGAAAGGCCTGATGCTGAAGCTGAAGTTCCAATACTTTGGGCACCTGATGCGAAGACCAACTCATTGGAAAAGACCCTGATGATAGGAAAGATTGAGGGCAGGAGGAGAAGGTGGTGACAGAGGATGAGATGTTTGGATGTCATCACCGACTCAATGGACATGAGTTTGAGCAAATGCTGGGAGATAGTAGAGGACAGAGCTGCCTGGCGTGCTACAGTCCATGGGGTCACAAGAGCTGGACACAACTTAGTGACTGAATAACAATTACAACACATTAAATAGAATCTTAGCATCTTACAATTGGGTCATCTAGCATTACTTGCTCCCAACCCACTGCAGATATTCCTTTTGCAGTAGCCCTGCCAACCAACGTTCAGCCCTTAATGACACACCCACATTGACATAAGTTCATCAATAGTAAGATGGCCTCTTTGGTGGGTAGTTTTCTTACTTAAAGATAAAATGTGACTATTTGTAATGTTCATTTATACTTTCATCAAATATTTGTTGAATCCCTCTGTATGTATGTCAGCCCTCAGCAAGAAACAGGCTCTGGGAATCTGTTGGGGACTAAAATATACACATTGTTTTCAAGGTGCTTACTCTCTAGTACAATATCCTTTAAGCTAATACTTTTGCTTGTAATGATACCCATTAACAGCATAATAATTGTTCTTATCAAGCACAGAGAGGTTTCATAAACATAAGTTTCATCAACTGTGTTTAAAGCAATCAGCTAAGTGCTTTAACCCCATGTTGGAATAACCCAAATGCCATCAACAACAGGATGAATAGGAACAAGGTGGTCTAACCACTGTGTGGACACTCTATGGAATACTGCACAACCCGAGAAGGCACAAGCTACAACCACGGCCCCACGTGGGTATATCACACAGATGTAACGCTGAGTAAAAGAAGCCCAAGGAGGAAGAGTACATTCTATGTGATTCCATTTCTCATTATACAATGTTCAAGTCAGGTAAAATATGCCATAACTATTAGAAATCAGACCGTAGTTATCCTTGGGGTAACCACTGTCCCTTTGAGGACAGTAACTGGGAGAGACATGAGTGGGCTTGCAGGGTTTGGGAAGGTTCTGGTTTTTTAAAAAAATATATTTATTTTAATTTATTTATTTGGCCATGCTGGGTCTTGGTTGCAGCATGCAAATTCTTAGTTGCGGCATGTGGGATCTAGTTCCCTCACCAGGTATCAAACCCAGGCCCTCTGCATTGGGAGCATGGAGTCTTAGCCACTGGACCACCAGGGAAGTCCCCCAAGGTTCTGTTTCTTAATCTGGGTACTGGTTACTTGCATGTGTTCATTTTGTGAAAATGTGACAAGCTGAACACTCAAGACTTTTATAGTTCTCTGTATGTACATTACACTTTAATCAAAAGTACAGAGAAGGAAAACCATTACTAGAAACATTAGATAACAGTCCATCAAGCTTAAGAAGAACACAGGTCAGAAAATGGAAAAAATTCAATTTACATTTTTCAGTGGTATGCATATAAGCTCTCCATTCAGAAGATGGATTGGAAGAGAGCCAAGGCATTACCATTAATAAATATAGTCTTGGGAAAAATATAGCCCCAATTTCCGTGATGGGAAAAGTCACCAGCAGAGCTCTGTCCCATATAAAGAATGAACAAGGGCGGTCACATTCAGACCTTCCATGAGATCTGAGGAGTTATGCTCCCAGAGGCCATCTGCAAACACCCTGGGGAGGCTTGAGGCCTGAGGCTTGGGTCCAAGCCACCCCCTCTTCAGGGGAGGTCTCTCTGGCTCAGAGCCATGGGCTTTTTTATTTTAAAAACGCTGACGAGGCAGCGCCATTCCTTATTATGAGAGAACTGCTTTATATTCTTTGCATTTCATTTAAAGACTGTAGTGCTACAGAGGGTATGCTGGCTTTTTTTTCAAGGGCACGTTGCTTACTTTTTAAGACCCAAATCAAACACCACCTCCTCCTTGAAGCCTTCCACAAAGCCCCTTCAGAATTCACTGCTTTCTCATTTCCTTCTATTGAACTTTGTTTGCATTTTTATTTTAGCTTTTCTAAAGCAAGATAAAATGGTACAGTGGTATGGGGGCCTTCAAATTGTAAAGATCAAAGTTACTTAATTTCTCTGAGCCCAGATTTTCTTATTTTTCAAGTTACAGGACTGTATTATTTTGATAATCAGGAGCATCTATAACACACCTGAAATAGAGAACTGATCAAAAAAAAAAAAAAAAGGATATTCTCCCTCACCCTGTTCTATTATTTTCAGCTAACAGGCATCATCTTTAGCTTTCACATATTAACTTTATTCTTTAGCATTTGTCCCCACATAAGGTCTACAAGACCCATGTGTTTTGTTCACAGATGAGTTCCAAATGCATAAAACAGCGCCTACAATGATGCAGAAGCTCCAAAAATATTTGGGGGAATGAATGAATGAATTCCTTCTCACCCCTTTTGCTGTCCCACCAAGAGAACCTGATAGATTTATTAACATCACTTGTTGTTCAGTCGCTCAGTTGTGTCCAACTCTTTGCGACCCCATGGACTGCAGCACACCAGGCTTCCCTGTCCTTCACCATCTCCCAGAGCTTGCTCAAACTCGTGTCCATTGAGTCGGTGATGCCACCCAACTGTCATCCACTTCTGCCTTCAATCTTTCCCAGCATCAGGGTCTTTTCCAATGAGTTGGCTCTTTGCATCAGGCTCTACTGTCCTCCACTGTCTCCTGGAGTTTGCTCAAATTCATGTACATCAAGTTGGAGATGCTATCTAACCATTTCATCCTTTGCTGCCCCCTTCTTTCATTTTTTGCCTTCAATCTTTCCCAGTATCAGGGTCTTTTCCAGTGAGTCAGCTCTTTGCATCAGGTGGCCAAAGTATTGGAACTTCAGTTTCAACATCAGTCCTTCCAGTGTATACGCACTAGTTTTAAGCTTTTTGAGGGCAGAAAGCCTCCTCAATGCAGCTTCTTTTAGCCCCCATAGATCAGGACCTAGTGCCTTGCACATAGGAGGCTACTGAGAAGTCAGCAGCAAGTTACCTTAATGCTCAATCATAAAAGCAACGTAAAATAGATTTAATAGATGAAATTTAGAGAACAAAACCTTGGCATTAGCAGCATAAAACAGAATTAATATCTTAGCCCAAAGGCAGCATCCTGGGGCACAGTGGATGATTGTGTGTGTTATTTGGCTTAAGATTGTAGCTAAGCCTCTCGATGCATATCAGTAAAGAAATATGAGTGAAGAGGAAGGAAATTAGAGACAAAGAAGAGAACTGCCTGGCGTTATTAAATAAAACTTTTTTCTACCTTGTTTGCTTTATACTACAGAAAAAGGAATAGCCTGCATGTAATGAAACAAAATATTTGGGCGAAGCACAGTAAACAATAAGAATAAATAATTAAAGTGACCATACTCTGGGTTTTTGTTGTTTTTTTTGGCTTATACCAAATGAAGATTTATGGTATAATAAATCACATGCAGTTTCACTTAGAAATGAAATATGCATTGGCTCATGCATAGGAGTGGGGTAGGGGTTTGGGAGTTTTTACTAAGCAATAAGAAGTATATTTGGAACTCTCATAAATTCTAGGTGAAGAAGGTATAGCAGTGGTTAATCACCTGGGCTTTGAAATCCTGTAGCCTGAACTTGAATTTAGGTTTCACTGCTTCCTCCCCATGAATGACTTTTGTCCACTTACTTAAGCTCCATGACAGCCAAATTTCTCTAGAGAAAGTGATGGGAGAAAAGGATGAAAGCCACACTCTTTGCTATCTAATTCTCAGAAGTGACATACCAAAAAGTCATTGGTCACACAGACCAATCCTAGTTCAAGAAGACTACACAAGAGTGTGAATACCCAGAGTTGGGGACCACCCTGGAGGCTGGCACACAGATGGCTGAAACACCTGTGGGTTGGCAGGAATCTCTGTCTCTCCAAATGGGATTTCTGTGTAACTAGCTTGGGCTTCCTTATGGCATGGCAATCTCAAGATGATTAGGTTTTTAACAGGGCAATTTGCCTCACTCAGAGTGAGCATTCTATGGCAAAACATGGAAGCTTCCTGCCTTCCTAAGGCATAGGCTCAGAAATACTGGAAATTATATCTGACTTCATCTTACTGCTCAAAGCACTCTCAGGGTCTTCCCAGTTTCAAGGATAGGAAAATCCTTTTGCAAGAAAAGATACTGGATCAGAGAGGTCAATTACAGTCATTGTTGGAAACAATCTTCCACATTGGCAGAGGAGAGTGGCATTGGTTCTTTGGAAGAGGTTGATACCAAACTTGGTTTGGACACAAATTGAAACCTGGAATTGGAGAAAGGAGGCCCAATGCCAAAAGCTGTTTGGGGGCTGAACGTACTGTAGCTGTAATGACAGGAGCAGAGCCATGGAGGCTGGAAAGTGTGAGTCACTTGTGAGTATGTATGGAAATTTACTTGGCAGGAACAGGAAAGTCACATCAGGGACAGACAAGAGGAACAAAGACAATTTCCAAAGGCAGTGAGAACCCAGACTTAGAAGGAAACTCTATAGATTTTGGAGGAAATGATGCCATTAGAAATATTTTTTTTTTTTTTTAGAATAAGTTAAGATTTTAATCAAACAAATATGCAAATATGGAAAACATTCCTCACATTCCCCAGCATGCCCCATCTTTATTTTTGCCTCTGTCTTTGCTTTTGTAATTTTGCTACTGATAACCTGGAAATATTTTCCTATATCCTTTCCATTATACAAATTACAAAATATTACTTTCTAACATAATTTTTAAAATTTTCTGAAGTCAGTAACCCGCGACACTTTACTTTTTATTTTTTATTTATTTATTTTTTTCCTTTGTTTCTTCAGCTGAGGGCTGAGTTCATGTTGGTCCCTTTTATTTACATCTTTTTTTTTTTTTTTTTTTTTTTTTGGGGGTGGCTAATTACTTTACAATATTGTAATAGTTTTTGCCATACATAGACATGAATCAGCCATGGGTTTACATGTGTTCCCCTTCCTGGACCCCCCACCCACCTCCCTCCCCATCCCATCCTTCTGGATCATCCCATTGCCCCGGCCCTGAGCCCTTGTCACATACATCGAACATGGAATGGTGTTCTGTTTCACATATGATAATATACATGTTTCAATGCTATTCTCCCAGAACGTCCCACCCTAGAAATATTTTTAAAGTAAGAACTTAGACATTTGACAAACATTTACCAGGAGCCATGCACTTTTATATATGTTCAGTTCAGTTCAGTCGCTCAGTCGTGTCCGACTCTCTGCGACCCCATGAATTGCAGCACGCCAGGCCTCCCTGTCCATCACCAACTCCCGGAGTCTACCCAAACCCATGTTCATCGAGTCGGTGATGCCATCCAACCATCTCATCCTCTGTCGTCCCCTTCTCCTCCCACCCCCAATTCTACCCAGCATTAGGGTCTTTTCCAATGAGTCAACCCTTCGCATGAGGTGGCCAAAGTATTGGAGCTTCACCTTCAACATCAGACCTTCCAATGAACACCCAGGATTGATCTCTTTTAGGATGGATTGATTGGATCTCCTTGCAGTCCAAGAAACTCTCAAGAGTCTTCTCCAACACCACAGTTCAAAAGCATCAATTCTGCGGCACTCAGCTTTCTTCACCATCCAACTCTCACATCCATACATGACCACTGGAAAAACCATAGCCTTGACTAGACGGACTTTTGTTGGCAAAGTAATGTCTCTGCTTTTAAACATGCTATCTAGGTTGGCCATAACCTTCCTTCCAAGTAGTAAGCGTCTTTTAATTTCATGGCTGCAGTCACCATCAGCAGTGATTCTGGAGCCCAAAAAAGTAAAGTCTGACACTGTTTCCACTGTTTCCCCATCTATTTCCCATGGAGTGATGGGACCAGATGCCATGATCTTAGTTTTCTGAACGTTGAGCTTTAAGCCAACTTTTTCACTCTCCTCCTTCACCTTCATCAAGAGGCTCTTTAGTTCTTCTTCACTTTCTGCCGTAAGGGTGGTGTCATCCGCATATCTGAGGTTATTGATATTTCTCCCGGCAATCTTGATTCCAGCTTGTGTTTCTTCCAGCCCAGCGTTTCTCATGATGTACTCTGCATATAAGTTAAATAAGCAGGGTGACAATATACAGCCTTGACGGACTCCTTTTCCTATTTGGAACCAGTCTGTTGTTCCATGTCCACTTCTAACTGTTGCTTCCTGACCTGCATACAGGTTTCTCAAGAGACAGGTCAGATGATCTGGTATTCCCATCTCTTTCAGAATTTTCCACAGTTTATTGTGATCCACACAGTCAAAGGCTTTGGCATAGTCAATAAAGCAGAAATAGATGTTTTTCTGGAACTCTCTTGCTTTTTTGATGATCCAGCGGATATTGGCAATTTGATCTCTGGTTCCTCTGCCTTTTCTAAAACCAGCTTGAACATCTGGAAGTTCACGGTTCACATATTGCTGAAGCCTGGCTTGGAGAATTTTGAGCATTACTTTACTAGCATGTGAGATGAGTGCAATTGTGCAGTAGTTTGAGCATTCTTTGGCATTGCCTTTCTTTGGGATTGGAACGAAGACTGACCTCTTCCAGTCCTGTGGCCACCGCTGAGTTTTCCAAATTTGCTGGCATATCGAGTGCAGCACTTTCACAGCATCACCTTTGAGGATTTGAAATAGCTCAACTGGAATTCCATCACCTCCACTAGCTTTGTTCGTAGTGATGCTTTCTAAGGCCCACTTGACTTCACATTCCAGGATGTCTGGCTCTAGGTGAGTGATCACACCATCATGATTATCTGGGTCGTGAAGATTTTTTTGTACAGTTCTTCTGTGTATTCTTGCCACCTCTTCTTAATATCTTCTGCTTCTGTTAGGTCCATACCATTTCTGTCCTTTATCGAGCCTATCTTTGCGTGAAATGTTCCCTTGGTATCTCTAATTTTCTTGAAGAGGTCTCTAGTCTTTCCCAATCTGTTGTTTTCCTCTATTTGTTTGCACTGATCGCTGAGGAAGGCTTTCTTATCTCTCCTTGCTATTCTTTGGAACTCTGCATTCAGATGGGAATATCTTTCCTTTTCTCCTTTGCTTTTCGCTTCTCTTCTCTTCCCAGCTATCTGTAAGGCCTCCTCAGACAGCCATTTTGCTTTTTTGCATTTCTTTTCCATGGGGATTTTCTTGATCCCTGTCTCCTGTACAATGTCACGAACCTCTGTCCATAGTTCATCAGGCATTCTGTCTATCAGGTCTAGTCCCTTAAATCTATTTTTCACTTCCACTGTATACTCATAAGGGATTTGATCTAGGTCATACCTGAATGGTCTAGTGGTTTTCCCTACTTTCTTCAATTTAAGTCTGAATTTGGCAATAAGCAGTTCATGATCTGAGCCACAGTCTGCTCCCGGTCTTGTTTTTGCTGACTGTATAGAGCTTCTCCATCTTTGGCTGCAAAGAATATAATCAATCTGATTACGGTGTTGACCATCTGGTGATGTCCACGTGTAGAGTCTTCTCTTGTGTTGTTGGAACAGGGTGTTTGCTATTACCAGTGCGTTCTCGTGGCAAAACTCTATTAGCCTTTGCCCTGCTTCATTCTGTACTCCAAGGCCAAACCTGCCTGTTACGCCAGGTGTTTCTTGACTTCCTACTTTTGCATTCCAGTCCCCTATAATGAAAAGGACATCTTTTTTGGGTGTTAGTTCTAGAAGGTCTTGTAGGTCTTCATAGAATCGTTCAACTTCAGCTTCTTCGGCGTTATATATGTTAGCTCATCTATTCTTATACTAAGCCTTATACTTCAGTTACTTCGGCGTTATATATGTTAGCTCATCTAATTCTTATACTAAGCCTATATGGTGAGTATATCTTCTTCATTTTTCAGATGAGGAAATTGAAGTTTAAGGAATTTGAGTAACCTGCCAAAGTTCACCAAGCTAGTGAGTGGCAGATCTGGGCTTCCAACCCAGGTCTGTTTGAAACTCCATCCCCTCGATTGACTTATTTGTTGTCATTAGAAAGTCCCAAGAGAAAGCAAGCTTTCAGGTGTTATTAAGGAGAGGCACCTGAATGAGGCAGACCCAAGGGACTAACTTGCAGTTAAGATGGCCACGACATCCAGAGTAACCAACGACCATGCGAGCAGCACCATGGACAGAACTGGGTGCAGCTATGGATGAGTGAAGTGAAGTGAAGTGGAAACCAGAATTGAAAGAGACGCGTGTACCCCAATGTTCATCACAGCACTGTTTACAATAGCCAGGACATGGAAGCAACCTAGATGTCCATCAGCAGACGAATGGATGAGGAAGCTGTCGTACATATACACAATGGAATATTACTCAGCCATTAAAAAGAATACATTTGAATCGGTTCTATTGAGATGGATGAAACTGGAGCCCATTATACAGAGTGAAGTAAGCCAGAAAGAAAAACACCAATACAGTATACTAATGCATAGATATGGAATTTGAAAGATGGTAACGATAACCCTATATGCGAGACAGAATAAGAGACACAGATGCATAGAACAGTCTTATGGACTCTGAGGGAGAAGGTGAGGGTGGGACGTTCTGGGAGAATAGCATTGAAACATGTATATTATCATATGTGAAACAGAACACCATTCCATGTTCGATGCATGAGACAAATGCTCAGGACCGGGGCAATGGGATGACCCAGAGGGATGGGATGGGGAGGGAGGTGGGTGGGAGGTCCAGGAAGGGGAACACATGTAAACCCATGGCTGATCCATGTCAATGTATGGCAAAAACTATTACAATATTGTAAAGTAATTAGCCCCCAACTAAAATAAATAAATTTATTAAAAAAAAAAAAAAAGAAAGTGGCTCAGTTGTGTCTGAATCTTTGTGACCCCATGGACTATACAGTCCCTGGAATTCTCCAGACCAGAATACTGGAGTGGGTAACCTATCCCTTCTCCAGGGGATCTTCCCGACCCAGGAATTGACCTGGGGTCTCCCGCATTGCAGGCGGATTCTTTACCAACCGAGCGATGAGGGAAGCCCTTATAGATATGCAATATGGACAGGTGACCTGCACGTCACCCAGGGCATGACTCAGCTCTCCATGGTCGCAAGGTGGGACACAGGTGCCTGCGTGTGTGAAATGGGCTGAGGGAGCCAGTAGAGGTAACCAGAGGAGCTGCCCTGGGTGCAAAGGCAGAGCAGGGGAATTCTTCTAGATTTGGGAGGAGTGCCTATAGGGGAGGAGCCTAGAGCCTCCTCTATCTGTGTGGTCTCATTTGTTTAATGGTGCAGCTTTAGGAGGGCTTCCCAGGGGCTCTAGCGGTAAAGAACCCGACTGCCAAAGCAGGAGACACAGGAGAGGAGGGTTCAAACCCGTCAGGAAGATCCCCTGGAGGAGGTCTTGGCAACAGTCACTCCAGTGTTCCTACCTGGAGAATCCCATGGAAAGAGAAGCACTGCCAGGCTATAGCCCATGGGATCTCAAAGAGTAGGACGTGACTGAAGTGACTTAGCACGTACACAGCTTTAGGAGGACCTTATACAGAGCAATGAGGAAGGACAAGATCCCCTCAGAGAGCCAGGTCAGCTGCTCAGATGCCTTTAGCTGGCCTTTAGGGTTTCCACAATCCTCGTATCTAGGTCCTTCTTTCCTTCCGCATGGTGAATTCCAGCAGTGCTCTGTGCACCCTTCAGACTGAAGGGTGACCCAAGAGGCTATGGTTTAGCTGGCTAAGGAGGTGTAAAAGGAACTTGAACGTGCAGACTAGGATGTTCACACACATGTGCATGAGCCCTTTTCAAGGAAGGATAAAGGCAGAGGTAGGAAGAGAAGGGACTCTGACTAGGGACTGGGTCAAAGCTCACAGAACTTGAGGTTCTAAATTTGAACCTGATCTTCTAGAACCTGCTCTGATATTCTGAAGGTCTATTTATGAAGTTAGAAGGATGGGGTATACTTTACCTATCTTTGGTTAGCTTGTCTATAACTTTAGATTTTTGAATGTACAGAGCATAGGACTCTGTCTTCTCGCCCAAGCCTCAGAGTAATGGGCCTGGGAATCCTGGCCCAAGCTTGAAGGAGCTGTTTATGACACCTGCTCCCTCCCGTCTCCCTCTCCTAGCCAGCTCCTCTCGCTGGTCACTCTGCCTGACAGCACCCCTCACGCCAGTTCCCCAGGCGTGATGATGGCAATTCTTGACCATATGCTTCAAGACAAGTAGAAAGTTGCCTATTTTGGAAAGTTATGCTGTCATAATTTCCCCGCTTCCTGAAGCAGATGATTTTTAACAGTGCTACCTCCCTCGTTTCTCAGTTTGAAAATCCGACCGAAAGGGCAGCATTCAGAACTCTGCAGCCTTTCAAGGTAGGCGGTGTTGTGAGAGTACAGAGCAGTGGACAAGGGCTCTGCCGTTGTCACCTCAGCACTCCTACACCAGCCACTTTCCAGAGGCTGAGGGAAACTTCTTCCACACTCAGTGTGTGCACGTGTTCCGAGATAGCCCATGTACTTTGAAAGACACACTCAGAATTTAAAATGTTACTTCTCCATGACATCATTCTTCCTCCCCAGACTTGCTTTCTTTGTGCCAACTTCCTTATGCCAGCCTACAAATGTAATTCCAAAAAGTCTTTCATGGGATTTCATATTGTAAATATTTACAGTTAAATTTTACAAAATATTTACCAAAAAATTTACAATTAAATTAAAATTAAATATTGTAAAATATCCAAGTGAATGTTTTAATTTGGTACCACTTCTGCATCTTTCACCTGATAATATCAAAGGTATTTTCTGTTACATTATTTAGGACCCGTTGAAGAAAAACCCATGCAATAAATTCCTCTTACAATTCAGTGCCAGGAAGAATTGTAATTTTACTGGAAGAGCTGAAATGATTCATTTAGAGAGATAACAATTGACTTTCAAACTATTCTTTTTTCTTTTTTGCATTGGCTGCTAAGAATCTCAAAGTTAAATTTAATACTCATTGTAACTATCTGATTCTAGTTTCCTGAATCACTTATCTCCCTTGTTCCTTAGTTGATATACTGGTCTCACTTATTTCACCTTCAGTTTTTTACTATTCTATGTGTTTTACTGTTAAAAGTTTTTTTTTTTTTTATTAAACTTTTTCTTAATCAACAGGCTTCCCAGGTAGCGCCAGTGATAAAGAACCCACCTGCCAATGCAGGAGACATAAAAGATGTGGGTTCGATCCCTGGGTCGGGAAGATCCCTTAGAGGAGGGCACAGCAACCCACTCCAGTATTCTTGCCTGGAGAATCCCATGGACAGGGGAGCCTAGTGGGCTACGATCCATAGGGTTGCAAAGAGTTGGACACAACTAAAGTGACTTAGCACCCACGCACACATAGCTGATTAACAATGTTGTGATAGTTTCAAATGGGCAGCAAAGGGACTCAGCCATACAAATACATGTATCCATTCTCCCCGAAACTCCCTGAGTAATCCTTTTCAGAAGTAGGTAGATGTACACATTTTATTATAAATAAAAAACATAAGTTTATGCATTCTTATTTTATTAGGTATCCATTGTATAAAAGCGCTATTATAATAACCAACTCTTATGAGAACATGCGGCTTGAATTTTGGTAGCCATGAGATGAATAGTGATGCCCATTTTCTCTTTCTCTGTTTCCTTTAAGTTATAAAAGTCTGTAGAAAAGCGGACATACATCTGCATGAGCTAGCAGAGGTATTGGCTGTGGTGCTCACCATGGACATGACCCCCCCATAAGCAGTTACCCTTTAGTTTCTTGTCAATACAGGGAGGGTGTTGGACCAGTTAAGACCCCTTCTAGATTCAATGTCTTCCATTCCATGCCCCAAAACTTAACCAACTAGAGGTAGTGAACAGCATACGAATGAGATACCTCTGGTTTTCCTGTTTGGTCATTTGACATGCTCCTGGATGGTCAGCCTTCCCAGGGAGGAGACATGAGCAGTGTTTCCAGAATTGGGACAGCAAGAGTTCAACTGAGTCATGTCACAGGCAACAACCTGTCATCACTGTTGAGGGCTAATCCAGAAGCTATGGTTAGCACAGGAGCCTGTGCTGACCAAGCTTGGGTGGTAAACTTGGGGCCTTATCAGTCTCACTGCTTTCCCCAGGGTGTGCCTATATCTTCTGCTGACCTGAATGCCTACCTCTGTCTAAAGCAACTGCTTAAAAAAATAGCCAATATCACTATAGAGACACTAAAATGAGAGCCCTTGAGAAATGAATATGTGTATAGTTTCTCGTGCTGCTTGGAAAAGAGGCAACCTAATTGAAGTTTCCCATGTGTTATCTGAGCATTTACAAAGCAAGCTGCATATTGACTCAATCATGTGATTCTTCTGAGCTGTTACAGAGTTCTTCATCAACACAAAAGGGAGGTGATAGATATAGCCTAAGCTACCTTGCGGAAAACTTTAATCTTCTCAGTGATATTTCACAAGCTATTTGAGAATTACGCAAAACACAAAAGGCTTTTATTCCCATCTTACTTTCATGCCATCAATTCAGGGTATATTGAGAATATTTTTCCTTTGTATCCTGAGAGGGGTTTGATTGCTCTTTAGGACTCATATTTTCAGTGAATGATGTGAGTGACCAATAATGTGATTAAGTTTCCACACTGTTATCACTTCCTATGTGCCTGGAGCTTTTTGTGCCTTATTTATCATTTATATGACAACTCTGCAATATAAATATTATTACCATCACATAACCCTCATTGCACAAATTTTGAAACTGAGGCCTATAAAAGTTAAGTGGCAAGCTGAAAGCCACATGACAGGTAAGTGCTACATCTGGGATTCTGGCCAAGATCTGCCTAGATCCAAAATGCATGCTATTTCCACTATGGAGCACCTTCTCCCAACCCTCAGTCCTGTTATTTCCAGACTAAGAAAGAACCTTTCGCTCATTCATTCATCCATTCAAATATCTGCTTCGCACAATCAGTGTACCAGGTCTTCTATACAATGCAAGAAGAAGAAGATACGGTCCCTGCCCCTAGAGAAACCACTCTATTTTCTTCCATGCCACAGTTAATCATTAATAATAAAATAACTGTGCTCTCTGAATATTTAAAATTAATTATATCACTTAATATGTTTTTATATTCCATCTCATCCCTAAGGAAAGATTTTAGGAGGCTCCTTTCAAAAACAGAAGCAAATATTTAGATATATAGGGAGAGACTTCCCATTTCACTAGATTTGCTTTGGGTCTTATGAAATGATGAAAAAGCTACCTTTTGTCTTGCTCAGACGGGGCTAGAAGGGTACAGTCCACATAACATCTCAGGAAATTCAGGGCAGCGAGTCAGCTTTTGGGAGGCTAAAAACCAAATAGTTGGAAAAGGTTCTGGGTAAGTTTCTTAACTAATGAAGTATTTCTATATCTACTGTAAAGAACATTACAGTAGCTGAATCAAGCAGTAGATATAATTAATAATACAATTTTCAAATGTCAACTCATTAATTCAAGCTGACTGTCATAGAATGTTACTTGGACAATTAACAAATGGGCTTCATGTTGCAGTGTGACCTAGGTAATAATAGGGATATTGAATATATTAACACCTCAGGTAGTCTTTTATGAGTGAGGCCATTTTGAAACATAATCGCTGTTGACTAGTACAAGCCTGGAAAGGATTCAGCACCTTGAAAGACAAGTGCAATTTCATACCTATTGAAACTGCGATTCACCTAATGATACTGTTCAACTGCAGTCAGGTAAAGGAAATCAACCCTGAATATTCGTTGGAGGGACTGATGCTGAAGCTGAAGCTCCAATACTTTGACTACCTGATGCGAAGAGCCAACTCACTGGAAAAGACCTTGATGCTGGGAAATGTGGAGGGTAGGCGAAGAAGGGGGCAACAGAGGATGAGATGGTTGGATGGGATCACTGGCTCAACCGACATGAGTTTGAGCAAACTCTGGGAGATGGTGATGGACAGGGAAGCCTGGCATGCTGCAGTCCATGGGGTTGCAAAGAGTCAGACACAACTGAGTGACTGAACAACAACTGGGCCTGGGAGCATCCCTCAGCAGGCAGGGGAGAGGTCAAGGTGACTGTGTCAGTCAGGGCGAAGGCAGGGCTCGCCTGCTGTTCCAGAGCCAGCCAGCACTGCTGAGGCGGCAGCCCAGACACAGGGGCTGGGGACCTGGGAAGTGGGTGCCATTATGGAAGAGACGAAGATGGAGTTTCTCTGAGTCCAGCCTGCGTGGAAAGCACTGGCATCAAGTGTGTACCTAGATGAGATGAATTCTCTTCTTGAGATCACAGGCAGGGTGCCCAGTGATGGCAACAGAGCCCCAGAAGGCAGGAACCACAAGATGGCCAGTTTAATGGGGAAGTTATTGGAAGAGCTTAATGCAATCCCATCACCAAATGGTGCTTCAGACAGGAGTACCATTTAGCCAGTAACAGTCAGATCAAAAGGCTGCACCTGCAATTTTTAAAATTCAGCAAGTCATTTCAAAAATATTAGAACAATTTGATGGATCATTTGCACAATTTATTTGCCTTGGTGAGCAGTCCCCTGGTGGCTCAGATAGCAAAGAATCTGCCTACAATGCAGGAGTTCAGTTCAGTTCAGTCACTCAGTTGTGTCCGACTCTTTGCGACCCTATGGACTGTAGCATACCAGGCTTCCCTGTTCAATCCCTGGGTCAGGAAGATCCCCTGGAGAAGGGAATGGCCACCCACTCCAGTATTCTTGCCTGATGGATTCCATGGGCAGAGGAGCCTGGCAGTCTATAGCCCATGGGATCACAAAGAATCAGACACCACTGAGCAACTAAAATTTTCACTTTCACTTACACCATTTATTTGGCTTGGTGAACAGTTGTATACTACATCGTTCAATTGATTTAGAGAATAGAAAAAAATTTTATAAATGTTGGATTTATATACTAACTTATATTTGAATATCACTCATGGGAAGGCCCCACAGTGGGGTCAGCAAAAGGCCCAGTGGCTGTCTGCACTCCAGGAGGGGGCACATTTCTAAGCAAGACTGCCCTGAGAGAGCCAGTCAGAAGAGGACTGCCAACCAGACATCCTGCCAAGAATTATGCAAAGTCATGGCTCTGAGCCATATATATATCAAGAATGCATCCTTTCCTAATGCCTATTACATCAGTGTTAGAGCAAATGTGTTCCTTTCATTGCTAAGGTAATAATTCGCAGATGGCAGCTAGCTCTTTGAATCCTTGAGCCATTACTTTTAGAATGCTCTGTGGCCACTGAGTCTGTGAACTGCTCCAAGGCTCTTTTCTTCTCCAAAAGCTCTTGGGTGTGTGAGCAAGTGATTCCTGTGTGTGTGTGTATGTGTGTGTGTGTGTGTGTGTGTGTGTGTGTGTGTGTGTGTGTTAGTTGCTCAGTCGTGTCCGACTCTTTGTGACCACACGGACTGTAGCCCACCAGGCCCCTCAGTCCGTGGAATTCTCCAGGCAACAATACTAGAGTGGATAGCCATTTGCTTCTCCAGGGGATCTTCCCGACCCAGAGATCGAACCCCAGTCTCCCACATTGCAGGCAGATTCTTTACCATCTGAGCCACCAGGGAAGCCCTAAGTGATTCCTACTCCTTAGACATAAGGTAGAAAGTTTTTTAAAAAGAATTCTACAAGAATAAAGAAACCAAATCTCTGAGCAAAGCAATCTGTCTTGCTAAAAAATTATTAAACCAAACCAAAATATATAGACATTCTTTCCTATATAGGGTCCCTTGATAGTTAGGAAATAATATTTTTTTGTTACACAGAATTTACTGGAATTTTAAAAAGAAATAGGTAATTATTAAAATCTTCACCCTTAAAGTGATTTTTGTTGACCCTATAAAGTAATCACCGTAGAGACGGGAATTGAGGTTGCCTGAATGGAAAGCTGACTCTGGAACAGAAAGGCTCTATTCAATCAAGTTCTGAAAGAAGTGACTGACGCAGAGACTGAACCACTTCAAGAACTTGCTCTGATTACAGACTCTGGTTGATGGTTCTATCCAGAGTTCTTGTTAAAAGATGTAGGATTGAATTCTAAGCTGATATTCTAATTTTTATCCCAGAGCAAACATCACATGGTAAAAGGCATTATAATGGACAGTTGCAGGTTAAGCTGAATATTTTTAAAGCAAATTCTTCTTGGACCCATAGAGGAGTCAAATATTTGTTTACTCGCTCTTGAAATTACATATACTTACTGAGTACCGCAGAGAAAAATGGCTAGAGACTTTGTAATTGGTGTAAGGGAAATAGTGGGGTTTTTTTCCCCCTCTAATAAAGGGCTTTTTAACACTGTGGTCAGACTTTCTCAGATTGTGGTTGAGGAATCACTGTGATGCCTGTTAAAATGAAAACTCCTGTGCCCCACCTCCCATATATTGAATGATGCTCTGAGAATGGAGTTTGGAGAATATGCATATTGACAAGGACAGACTATTAAGAACAGTGAGATTTGAGAACATCTGTTCTTTGAGACAGGGACTGATAACATTCATTCATTCATCTATTCAATTATTCACTTGTTCACTCCACAACCATTTATTGAATGCATTCTCCTGAGTATTGGGCATATAGAAATAAATAGAATACAGTTTATGTTTTTCAGCAGCTTAAGATCCAGATTTAATTTGCACCAGTGTTTCTCAGATGAAAGCAATATAATCCCTCAGGAGACATTTGGCAATTTCTGGAAACATTTTTCCAGGAGATACCAGGAAGCTGCCATAAATCCTAGAGTGCACAGTTCCCTCCCTGGTTGAAACAAGAATGTCCCATTCCAAAATGCGAGTAGTGCTGAGGCTGAGAAATCACAATTTTTCACTGTCCTGATTCATTCACCCAGGCCAAGCATTAGAGTTACCTAGAAGCTTTGCAAATACCCACATCCTCCAAATTATTGTCTAACAAATGTACATCTGTAATCTGTGGGCTGTGATCATTAGATGAGTTAAACAAATCTTGCTTAACAATGTGGACAACAGAAGGAACTTTCATCTGTGCCATATAAAGGCCCCACTGATGTGATACAGTTACTCTACCAACATAATTTTATAAATAAAGACATGCTATCAAACTGATTTGGTTTATCTCTACATTCCCACTTAACCAATAGTCCAGATATATTGTTTAATAGACAACTTACCATCCTTAAAAAATATTGTGACTTTCAGCCAAGATGGCATTTACAGCAGGGATTGGATTTATCTTCTCATCTGAAATAATGACAACAACAAAAAAAACCCAGACCAAATACAAGAAAAAGCTCTTTTGAAGACACTGAATACTAGGCAACAAAGGACAGAGATCCTGGTGGTAAAAAAATCAAATGTGATGAGTCCTGTGACTACTTCTAGCTTGCTGCCTGGAGAGTTTCTAAGCTGTCATGTAGGGAGGGAAAATGCAGGTGATACCCAGCAAACATCTTGAATGGAGGAGACATTGCTTAGAGTTCAAGAAGACCAAAGAGGCTATACTTTGCAGGATAGAGTTCCAGAGAGAAGAATGCTGCTCAGAGAGAGAACTATAGAAATCTACTCAGGAATCCCCTCAAGGATTCAGCTGAGTACTGGTCACCACGTGCACTGGAGGCTGGGAAAGGAGCCACCTGGGAGGATTAGAGGCAGCAGTATCTGAAGCTCACACAGGACGTGGAACAAGGCTGGTTCCAACCGGCCCGAGTGGAAACCCTTGTGATTCCTGGGACACTGGGTAGAGCATACAGAGGGGTTTGTCTCAATAGCAAAGAGTAATTAACCCTAGATGAGCACTGGACCATTCCCAGTTAACACATTTTAAAAACAAAATCCAAAAGGATCAAACTGTTCCTAAGTAACTTAACTGCATCCCTAAACAAAGGTCAAGAATACTTACTGACACAGATATGGTAATTAGTAGACAAGAAAACTAAGAGACTTACTATAGCTGTACGCCATATGTTTAAGAAGTTAAATAGAGCTATGGATGATATAAATAAAATTATACAATAATACATTAAAGGGCTTCCCTGGTAGCTCAGCTGGTAAAAAGTCCACCTGCAAGGCAGAAGACCCTGGTTTGATCCCTGGGTTGGGAAGATCCCCTGGAGAAGGGAAAGGCTCCAGTATTCTGGCCTGGAGAATTCCATGGACTGTATCATCCATGGGGTCACAAAGAGTCGGACACGACTGAGCCACTTTCACTTTCACTTTCACTTTCAGTACATTAAAAAGGATAATACTTTATAGCCAAGTGGAATTTATCTTGGGAATACAAGGTAGGTTTATCATTTAAAAACCAGTCAATGTAATTCACCGTGTGTGTGTGTGCTCAGTGCTCAGTCGTGTCCGACCCTTTGTGACCCCTTGGACTGTAGCCCGCCAGGCTCCTCTGTCCACGGGAATTTTTCAGGCAAGAATACTGGTTTGCATCTCAGTTCATGCAAACAAATGCATTTAACAAAGTCCAACATTCATTCAGGTTAATAACTTTCAGCAAATTAGGATTAGAAAGGAACTTCCTAAACTCCTTGTAAATGACATCTACAAAATCCTACAGCTCACATTATATCTAATAATAAATGTTTTCTCCCCAAGGTCAGAAACAAGTCATTCTCACCACTTTTGTTCAGCATTGTACTGAAAGTTCTAGCCAATGGAAAAAGAAAGGAGAAAGTAATAAGATGCACCCAGATTAGAAAACAAGTACAATTGTCTTTCTCACTGAGGACATAATAATGTAGACTATTGACGTAATAAACTATGGAGACTCTCCAAAGTTCAAGAACTAAACATTATCCAATTATAAGACTTACTTTAAAGCTACGCTGTTCAAACGAGTGTGGTATTGGTGTCAAGTTATACAAATATATAAATGGAATAGAGAATCCAGAAACACATTTATCCAAATGTGGAAAACATTTTGACAAAAGCATAGAGGCAAATCAGTGGAGAAAAGATAGCCTGGAACAATATGACAGTCTGGTACTAGAAAAATCAGATATCTATAGCAGAAAATAAACTTGAAAGCATACCTAATATCATATGGAGCAATTAACACAAAATAGATCATAGACCTAAATGTAAAACCTAAAATTGTAAATATTCTTGAAGAAAACAGGAGAAATCCTTTCTAACCTTGGGTCAGACAAGATTTCTTAAATAGATCAATAACATCAAAAGTATGATTCATTGATTTTGTTTTATGAGTTCACTTTCTGGGTTTGCTTTTGATTCCAAGTTAGGTTATTATGTGCTTAGTCACTCGGTCATGTCTGGCTCTTTGTGACCCCATGGCCTGTAGCCCGCCAGGCTCCTCTGTCCATTGAGTTTTCCAGCCAAGAATACTGGAGTGGGTAGCCATTTCCTTCTGCAGGGGATCTTTCCAATCCAGGGATTGAACCCACATCTGAATGAGGTAGCCTCCTCATTGCAGGAAGATTCTTTACTGCTGAGCCACATTTCCTTTGCAAGCCTAATTTAACTCCCAACTGTGAAAGTATTTCTACTTAATTTTTGCTTTGATTTGATTCTGCTAAGGGCTACAGCATTCTGCCTGGGTAAAACTAGATTTCGTTTGTTAGGGGTACAGAACTGGTATTTTGATTTCTCACAGGACACTTTTCCCCTCTAAAAGCTCTACAAAAGGTGTATTTCTTTATCTTTCATCTGCTTTGATGGGAATATGAATTACTCCTTGTCGCTGAGGGAACACTGCCCAGATGCCCAGCTTTCCTCAAATGGTCTTGGGTCCAGCTTCCTATCTTGAGCAGCTCCAAGTCAATTCTTAGCTACCCATGTACTTGTTAAAGTCCTATCCTCAACCACAGCCCCAGCTGTCAGGGTAACTGTCCACATCCAACTCCAGGTCCCCAAAGCAACTGGTCACTGCTATAGATTTGAGGTCTTTCTTCACTTTTCAACCAGAGACTTCTATCTCTTTTTGTATTATTTGTCTTTAAAATATTTCCTTTGCTATATTTTAGCCAGTATTTCTATGTGTTCCCAGTGGGAAGGTTAACAGTGGCAGGGGTTTCTTTTGTCTCATTACTCTGTGTATCTGTCCAAGTTCCTCAGCGAGACCATAAGGCTCTCAGAGGGAAGGGATCATGTCTTAGAACTTTTAGTGTTCAATCTCCGGCCTACTATATCCTCAATAATTATTTTATGGTGAATAGTACTGTGTTAGGCTCACCAATGTTCACTGGTTGAAGGTTGAATGAAAGTAAATGGAAAAAAATCTTATTTTGTACACTTCACTGCACCTAGCACAGTACCACCTACAGCCTCCTTTTCATAGTACTTAAAATATTTTCTAATCCTAAATCAACAGTTTTCAACTTTTTTCATCCCCAACTCACCTGAGGTACATTATTATTTCCAATTGTATTTGGCTTACCTAACTGTCACTTTGGGTGGGGGTAGATAAGATGCCTTATATCAGAATCTTGGGCCAGGTGTATGGTTTTAAAATTCCTTCTTCACCCACCTCCCACCATCCTGGTTGAAAATCACTGCCTTAGTCATACAGAAAAACTTCTGAAAAGCACTTCTCAACTACACTAAAATTTCCTAAAGTTCATTATTCATTTTTCATCAACACATGCTTGGAATGGTCAGGCATGAACAAGCATTAATGCTTTAATTGGCTTCCCCGAAGCCATACAGAAGCCTAATGGAGTGATATAGCACATATGGGCCATTTGACTTCCATTTTTCTCAATGTGCTATCAAACATGCAAACGTTTGGTTACCATACTGCATTTATCTGGGTATCCAACTACAAGTATGTATTAAACTGTGTTGCAAATCATGCATGTAGAAATTAATAGGGCCAGGGTCTCGATACAGAGAATAAAGGCTTGGATTTTTTTTTTTTCAAAAACACAGAATTTTACCAGATGTGATATTTCAAGGAGTGTTTTCCTAATATAACCATTCTCTTACAGAGAAGGGATTTCCAATATGATATGATGCTTAAAGTGTTAGGCAGAGCTTCTAAAAGCCCTGCTTCCTTATGCCATGAATAAACAGCCCAGAAGTTTGTAAAAAGGCCTTATGCCATCTGAACATATTAGTCTCCTGGCTGTCTTTATCAGAATATGTATGCACTTCCTTGCTGAATATTCACTGGCATAATTCCCAGCCAGGAAAGCCTCACAGCCATCTGCTCTATCTCTGGTACCCTGCCTATGTGCCAGGGGGATAGAAATCTTCCCCTAAGTACTACTTAGGTGTTTGGACTACTGTAAAAAAAAAAAAAAAAAAAAGGAATGTAGAAAAATTATGTGCTCAACACACGTGGGCTGTTTCTGTGTTATGATATTTTATTACTCTTTGCTTTCCTGCGTTTTCAAATTAATTCTACTAGCTGTAAACATGCACAGATGGAGGGTGGAGGGATGAAGGAAGAACAGCTGCCTGAAGGCAATGATGGGTAAGGGGAAAGCCCTGGGTAAGGAGCTGTGTCTTGTCTCTGTTCTACCTTTAACTGAAGGTGCAACCCTGAGCAAGTCACTTCTACCTTTGACTTTCCTTATGTCATATTAAAAAGGAAAGGCCTCCCACAAGCTGGAACTTACAACACTGGCAAAACAACAAAAAAATTAGAGCATGAAAAACAAATCCATGGCTTCCCTGGTGGTCCAGTGGCTGAAAATCTGTCTTGCAATGCAAGGGACACCAGTTCAATCCCTGGTCCAGGAAAATCCCACATGCCGCAGAGCAACTCAGCTGATGAACAAAAACTACTGAAGCCCTAGAAGCAATGCTCTGCAACAAGAGAAGCCACCTCAATAAGAAGCCCTTGCACCACAATAAAGAGGAGCACCCACTCACCACAACCTAGAGAAAGCCTGTGCGCAGCACTGAAGACCCACTTCAGCCAAAAAAACCAAAATAAATAAATCTTTTAAAAAATCCAAACGATACATGACTGACTCATGATTCACATGAGTCAAAACCCTCACCTACCAAACCATTTGCAATAGTTACAGAAAAAGACTAACATCCCCAACAAAGAACTCCTACAGAGTGATGAAAAGAAAAACACAGATAACCCATAAAAATTATCAAAGGACATGATAAGTTTCAGAGAACATGAAAAGTGAACGACCAATAAATGACAACATGCTCTCGAATGGTCAAAAACTGTAAAAATAAAAGCATCATTGGGACACCATATTTTTATGCATCTGACTAGCAAATAGGAAAGAAAGAAAAAAGAATACTTAATGCTTGGTGCTGGTGCGCATGGAGGGACACTTTCCCACACTGCAGTGGGAATGTATACTCATACAAACTCTTAGGAAAGGAATTCAACAACGCTTATCAACTTCTCCAACAATCGTGTTTGCGGCAATCTACCCTACAGAAACAGACGCAATGTTGTATAAATACACATGTATGGACACTTTCATTGCAGAGTTGGGGGGAGGCGGAACAGAAGATAACCTGACTCTTCATCAGTAGAGAAATGATTGAATAAATTACTCTATGTCAGTGGTTCTCAACTGGGAAGGATTTTGCTCCTCAGGGAACATTTGATTGTCACAATTCAGGGCTAAGTGCTACTGACATTTAAGGAGAAGGTGCCACAGGTATCACTAAACATCTTACAGTGCACAGGACAATGACCCTAAACAAAGAATTACCTGATCCAAAATATCAATAATGCCAAGATTAAGAAATTTTTATTGTGTGTATATATAAAAGCTGAAAGTGAGTCCTTGAGAAAATATTAAGTTAAAAAGTTACAGAGTAACTTTTAATATTCTACTTTTTTACAATATTAGAAAATAATGCCAAACACACACACACACACTTATTTGCATGAGCATGGTATAAAATATGGAAGTATTTTTTACCAAACTGGTAACACGGCTTACCTTGGGAAGGACCAGGAAAAGTTGCATGGGAAGAAATATATACCCCCACATGCCTTAGCAATTGAACAACAACAACACACACATACATACCCAAACACACATGGGCTCCTGTATTCTGGTTCTGAGATAGCTGAATGGCTATCATGTGGGATTGCTTTAAAATTTGTATATTTTCTTTGCAAATAAATTTGCACCACTTTTTTAGATCCCACATATAAGCAATATTACGCAACATTTGTTGTTCTCTTTCTGACTTACTTCTGCATGTCAATATTTAATACAGTCTCAGATGTAGGGAACAAATTTATGGTTACCAAGAGGTGGGGGAGGGAGACAAATTAGGAGATTGGAATTGAAATATATACATTCAGTTCAATCGCTCAGTTGTGTCCGACTCTTTGCGATCCCATGGACTGCAGCACACCAGGCTTCCCTGTCCATCACCAACTCCTGGAGCTTACTCAAACTCATGTCCATTGAGTCAGTGATGCCATCCAACCATCTCATCCTCTGTTTTCCCCTTCTCCTGCCTTCAATCTTTCCCACCATCAGGGTCTTTTCCAATCAGTCAGTTCTTCTCATCAGGTGGCCAAAGTATTGGAGTTCAGCTTCAGCATTAGTCCTGCCAATGAATATTCAGGACTGATTTCCTTTAGGATGGACTGGTTGGATCTCCTTGCAGTCCAAGAAACTCTCAAGAGTCTTCTCCAACACCACAGTTCAAAAGCATCCATTCTTAGGTGCTCAGATTTCTTTATAGTCCAACTCTCACATCTGTACATGACTAGTGGAAAAACCATAGCTTTGATGAGATGGACCTTTGTTGGCAAAGTAATGTCTCTGCTTTTTAATATGCTGTCTAGGTTGGTCAAAGCTTTTCTTCCAAGGAACAAGCATCTTAATTTCATGGCTACAGTCACCATCTGCAGTGATTTTGGAGCCCAGAAAAATAGTCTCTCACTGTTTCCACTGTTTCTTCATCTATTTGCCATGAAGTGATGGGACTGTATGCCATGATCTTAGTTTTCTGAATGTTGAGCTTTAAGCCAACTTTTTCACTCTCCTCTTTCACTTTCATCAAGAGGCTCTTTAGTTCTTCTTCACTTTCTGCCATAAGGGTGGTGTCATCTGCATATCTGAGGTTATTGATATTTCTCCCGGTAGTCTTGATTCCAGCTTGTGCTTCATCCAGCCTGGCATTTCGCATGATGTACTCTGCATAGAAGTTAAATAAGCAGCGTGACAATATACAGCCTTGACGTACTCCTTTCTCTATTTGGAGCCAGTCTGTTGTTCCATGTCCAGTTCTAACTTTTGCTTCCTGATCTGCATACAGATTTCTCAAGAGGCAGGTCAGGTGGTCTGGTATTCTCATCTCTTTAAGAATTTTCCACAGTTTTTTGTGATATATACATTACGTTATTAATATATACATTCAGTTCAGTTCAGTCGCTCAGTCGTATCCGACTCTTTGCGACTCCATGAATCGCAGCACGCCAGGCCTCCCTGTCCATCATCAACTCCCAGAGTTTACCCAAACCCACGTCCATCGAGTCGGTGATGCCACCCAACCATCTCATCCTCTGTTGTCCCCTTCTCCTCCTGCCCCTAATCCTTCCCAGCATTAGGGTCTTTTCCAATGAGTCAACCCTTCGCATGAGGTGGCCAAAGTATTGGAGTTTCAGCTTCAACATCAGTCCTTCCAGTGAACACCCAGGACTGATCTCCTTTAGGATGGACTGGTTGGATCTCCTTGCAGTCCAAGGGACTCTCAAGAGTCTTCTCCAACACCACAGTTCAAAAGCATCAATTCTTTGGCACTTAGCTTTCTTCACGGTCCAACTCTCACACCCATACGTGACCACTGGAAAAACCATAGCCTTGACTAGACAGATAACTAGTAAGAACCTACTGTATAGCACAGGGAACTCTACTCAATGATCTGCAGTGGCCTAAATGAGAAGGAAATCTAAGAAAGAGGGGATACATGTATTTGTATCAGGAGAACCTAGTTCAATTCCTGGGTTGGGAAGATCCACTGGAGAAGGGATAGGATACCCACTCCAGTATTCTTTGGCTTCCCTGGTGGCTCAGCTGGTAAAGAATCTGCCTGCAGTGCTGGAGGCCTGGGTTTGATCCCTTGGTTAGGAAGATCTCCTGAAGAAGGGAAAAGCTACCCACTCCAGTATTCTGGGCTGGAGAATTCCATGGACTGTATCCATGGGGTTACAAAGAGTCGGACACGACTGAGCCACTTTCACTATGTATACGTATAACTGATTCACTTGGCTATAGAACAGAAACTAACACAGCATTGTAAAGCAACTACACTCTGATAAAAAAAGAGATGCAGTTATGATTAACAACAATTTTATCATGCTATATATTATATTATGTATAAATTAATAGCTTCAACATTGATATAATTAAAAATTTTCAAAATTTGTATTTCTTGACCATAGTCTGGATTTCTGGGATCCAGCACCATAGATATGAACATTTAAAAGCTTTTGAATTTCCCCCCAACCCCAAATTTTTCCTTCAGAAAAGAAGGGGCTGACTTCTATTTAAGTTCTTACAAAGTACCTTCTGTCATGGGGGCTCTCTCAATTACTTTATTTTGGCAGCAAAGTAATGTTTGGTAGAAAATATAGTAGCCTGAAAACCAAGAGGAGTGTTTATGGGGCTCATCTGACAGAATCTTGTTATCTCCTCAGGTGGCAGGCAGAGATACCCTCAGGAGAGCACCCAGCCCATCATAGGGCCCCCACTCCCATGACTTGCTCCAAACCCAGTTAACACTCAAGGGTCTCACATCCAAACCCCATCAAATCAGGGACCAGGGCTTCAGCATATGAACTGGGGAGGGACACAAATGTCCAGTCCATAACAATGGCCTTGTGTGTGCATGTTAAGTCGCTTCAGTAGTGTCTGACTCTTTGCGACACTATGGACTGCAGCCTGCCAGGCTCCTCTGTCCATGAGATTCTCCAAGCAAGAACACCGGAGTGGGTTGCCATGCCCTCTTCCAGGGGATCTTCCCGACCCAGGGATCGAACCTGCATCTCTCATGTCTCCAGCATTGGCAGGCGGCTTCTTTACTCCTAGCACCACCTGGGAAGCCCCACCAATGGCCCTGCAATGATGAATTACTTCATGCTTTGCCTTCAGAGAGAAGATGAAGTTTCTCAGCAGGGGATTATATTTTAGCAGGTGTAAAGGAGAGAGAGAGGAATCGACAAGTGATGGTTCTAGCAGGTGATACGGTGAAAGCACTCTGCAAGGCTGACTCAATTTGTTGTAATATGTGAGAGTATATGGGTGAAACAAAATATATAGAGTAGTGTGGATCAGAGGCTGGGCCTTGTGATGCCAAAGTATGTACTGTTCTGACCTAGCACCTGCCACTCAGGAAAGGTCACACACTTGGGAAGGTACTTTGATATTTTAAGGCCATGAGGGTATCTGTTGATGCACCAGGCATGCTGAGAAAAGCGCATCATCTTTCAGTGCACTCAGTAACACTGGTGAGCTAATGCAGCGGTTAGGCATTCGGTACCAGGGAGAGAGCAGGACGCAGAGGAATGCTGTCATAGTGAGCAGCTACAAACAGCTACAAAATGGTCTAGAGTGAATCCCCTGTAACCTTGGCTCTGGGCTCTGTTCAGTGGAATTGTTAATACCTCTTGTAAAGAATGAGGACAAGAAATGATCCAAGAAAGGTTTAAGAAGACATGCTGCTGCTGCTGCTAAGTCGCTTCAGTCGTGCCCAACTCTGTGCAACCCCATAGACGGCAGCCACCAGGCTCTCCCGTCCCTGGGATTCTCCAGGCAAGAACACTGGAGTGGGTTGTCATTTCCTTCTCCAATGCATGAAAGTGAAAAGTGAAAGTGAAGTCGCTCAGTCGTGTCCGACTCCTAGCGACCCCATTGGACTGCAGCCTACCAGGCTCCTCCATCCATGGGATTTTCCAGGCAAGAGTACTGGAGTGGGCCGCCATTGCCTTCTCCGTAAGAAGACATAACGTAGCTTTAATAATTTCAGTGATTTTAATGATGCTTATTTTTGAGAGCAAGGCCAAATAATGTTTATTCACCTACAAGATCTTAATACAATAAAAGCCCAGTTAAAAGCTTTCACTGTGATTCAATACCCATGCACTTTTGAATATTAAATTATGAAATGAAAAACTTCCAAGACATTAATGGAATGAAATGAAAGACAGAGACGTTTCAAATGATTCATCTGCAAAAATGTCCTTTCTGTTATAAAATGACTTTTCCTGGAACACAACAAAACTTTTATTACTAGGACAAATAAATAAAACATCTTTTGACTTGTCCTGCATCACTTGTAATTTCATATTTTTCAATTAAGTTAAATTTCCTGAATATTAATTAGGCTCTTACTATGTATAAGGCATCTTGCTAGGTGCTAGAGATACTGAGATAAATGTGAAACGGACAAAGATGGAACATGAGAGCTGCCATGAAGGCAGCTAACACTATTGATAAAAATCAATCTGTATCATGGTAACTG
Source organism: Giraffa tippelskirchi (assembly GCF_054371585.1). Lineage (NCBI taxonomy): Eukaryota > Metazoa > Chordata > Mammalia > Artiodactyla > Giraffidae > Giraffa > Giraffa tippelskirchi. The sequence goes on along the minus strand of NC_137281.1, from coordinate 74,130,164 downwards.
AATAGAAACATGATGTACTAATAATAAAATGCAATTTGTTTCTAAAATGAACATTCATTTGTCATAACCAAATATTTCCTTTTTTCTGTGCTTGAAAATGTTGCTTCAAGCTCATATACTTCACATATCCATGTTTCATAAAATAGAACAAATCAAGTCGTTGAGTATTCATGGTAAATATAAGAATTTAAAATTTAACAATTCAACATAAGTTGTATTGCTGTTTATTGGGGTAAATAAAGCTTGCAAATAAAGAAATCTAATTAATATTTATATTAATCTTATTAAAAAATACTGCTGCCTTATCCTCTTTTTGGCCAGATACCTAATCAATGGCTTCAGGCCATTAGGTAAAAAATCAAGCCAATCATTGAAGTAGACTAATGATTTCTTCATGTATCCACCCATACTCATTGTATTAATTAGATTAACATTTAGCTGCTGAAGAAATAAAGCCTAAAATTTTAGTAGCCTGACACAATACAATTTTATTTCTCGCTCACTTTTCTGTCCAACGTTAGTGTTCCTGGTTAGTGGCTGTCTTCAGTATGGTCATTCAGAGAATCTGGTTCTTTTTATTCTTTGACTTGCCCTCCTCTGTCATCTTGGAATCTCCTGCATTCAGCAGGAAATGTGAAGAGAGCCTGGAAAAGGCACATGTGCTTTGTTAGCCCGTTTTGGCTGAGAAGAGACTCTACTCACATTCCATTGGAAAGCTCTCAGTTGGCCACACCTAACTGCAAAGCACATTGGGAAATACAGTCTAACTCAGAGTCCAGGAGGGGGAGGAAAGAATGGGCTTGGTTCACAGTTAAGCACACTCCATCCTTGGGTCCTCCTTCAAACAGAACACCTTCAGTCTCTCCACAAGGGAGACAAAGTCACATTCACAGTCACTGATCCTGGGGCTAAGTTCAGAGTCTTCAGGTGACAAAGTACCCTCACCATCAGATCTATATTTGCTACCCAGCGATCTTTTTGACTAAAAAGATGGATTGTCTGCCACTCCATGCTCCCACTCCCAATATACAATGATTGAGCAGGGACAGAATAATAAAACTCCCACACAGAAAAATGAAGAGTGGAAACCATACAACAGTCCACAGCAATGATGAAATTCTGCAGACATTTGTGAGGTTTCTTGGGACTTGTGTAGGGGGGGGTTCCCTTGATTTGATGCAGCTTCTACACTCTGGAGGGAACTCCCTTCCCACTATTCTTCCTGGTCCCTGAATCTTCCCTCCGGGAAGTTCTTCCTTTTCTATCATCCTCCATGGCCACATCTGAAATAGGCACTGAGCACTATGCCCTCCTAGAAATCCATCCAGCCCAACTGAAGCCAGGGCAAGCTTAGAGACCCAAGTTTGTTTTAAAACTGTAATAGCCAAAAGGTTTCTATTCGGAGCTCATAGGTTTTTTGGCAAAACAATTTTCACAAAACCTTAGTAGGCATTTGATTATTTGTTTTACACCACTAAGCTGTGAGTTGTTACATTGCCTGGTTAACTGGAACACTATCGGAGACTTACTAAAGATGGGCACAATAAAGGACAGAAATGGTATGGACCTAACAGAAGCAGAAGATATTAAGAAGAGGTGGCAAGAATACACAGAAGAACTATACAAAAAAGATCTTCATGACCCAGATCACCACGATGGTGTGATCACTCACCTAGAGCCAGACATCCTAGAATGCAAAGTCTAGTGGGCCCTAGGAAGCAACACTACAAACAAAGCTAGCAGAGGTGATGGAATTCCAGTTGAGCTGTTTCAAATCCTAAAAGATGATGCTGTGAAAGTGCTGCACTCAATATGCTAGCAAATTTGGAAAACTCAGCAGTGGCCACAGGTCTGGAAAAGGTCAGTTTTCATTCCAATCCCAAAGAAGGGCAATGCCAAAGAATGTTCAAACTACCGCACAATTGCACTCATCTCACACTCTAGAAAAGCAATGCTCAAAATTCTCCAAGCCAGGCTTCAAAAGTACATGAACAGAGATTTTCCAGATGTTCAAGTTGGATTCACAAAAGGCAGAGGAACCAGAGATCAAACTGCCAACATCCACTGAGTCATCGAAAAAGCAAGAGAGTTCCGGAAAAACATCTACTTCTGCTTTATTGACTATGCCAAAGCCTTTGACTTGTGGATCACAACAAACCATAGAAAATTCTTCAAGAGATGGGAATACCAGACCACCTGACCTGCCTCCTGAGAAATCTGTATGCAGGTCAAGAAGCAAAAGTTAGAACTGGACATGGAACAACAGACTGGTTCCAAATAGAGAATGGAGTACGTCAAGGCTGTATATTGTCACCCTGCTTTTTAACTTCTATGAAGAATACATCATGTGAAATGCCAGGCTGGATGAAACACAAGCTGGAATCTTGCCGGGAAAAATATCAATAACCTCAGATATGCAGATGACACCACCCTTATGGCAGAAAGTGAAGAAGAACTAAAGAGCCTCTGGATGAAACTGAAAGAGGATAGGGAAAAAGTTGGCTTAAAACTCAACATTCAGAAAACTAAGATCATGGCATACAGTCCCATCACTTCATGGCAAATAGGTAGGGAAACAGTGGAAACAGTGGCAGACTTTATTTTTCTGGGCTGCAAAATCACTGCAGATGGTGACTGCAGCCATGAAATTAAGATGCTTGTTCCTTGGAAGAAAAGCTTTGACCAAACTAGACAGCATATTGAAAAGCAGAGATATAACTTTGCCAACAAAGGTCCATCTCATCAAAGCTATGGTTTTTCCACTAGTCATGTACAGATGTGAGAGTTGGACTATAAAGAAATCTGAGCACCTAAGAATGGATGCTTTTGAACTGTGGTGTTGGAGAAGACTCTTGAGAGTTTCTTGGACTGCAAGGAGATCCAACCAGTCTATCCTAAAGGAAATCAGTCCTGAATATTCATTGGCAGGACTAATGCTGAAGCTGAACTCCAATACTTTGGCCACCTGATGTGAAGAACTGACTGATTGGAAAAGACCCTGATGGTGGGAAATATTGAAGGCAGGAGGAGAGGGGATGACAGAGGATGAGATGGTTGGATGGCATCACTGACTCAATGGACATGAGTTTGAGTAAGCTCTGGGAGTTGGTGATGGACAGGGAAGCCTGGCGTGCTGCAGTCCATGGGGTTGCAAAGAGTTGGACATGACTGAGTGACTGAACTGTACTGATCAGAGACTTAGTTCAATGACATGGTTAATTCAATGACATGGTTCATACAACCTTATATTCTATCACTAAAAATTTAGCATCATTCCACTATTTACTTGTATGCAAAGAGTTTGCAAGGACATCCAATTCATTACCAATGGCAACATTTCTTCAAAGCTCTTCCCCTTTCCTTCCTACTATACTGTGTTTTAAATTTTCTTCCTTACCCTCTCCTCTTTACCAATGTGCTGTGTGTGCTTAGTCACTCAACTGTGTCCGACTCTTTGCAACCCCAAGGACTGCAGCCTGCCAGGCTCCTCTGTCCATGGGGATTCTCCAGGCAAGAATACTGGAGTGGATTGCCATGCCCTCCTCCAGGGGATCTTCCCAACCCAGGGATAGAACTCAGGTCTCTTGCCTTGCAGGTGGATTCTTTACCATCTAAGCCACCAGGGAAGCCCTCTTTATCAACAGTCTCTTCACTTTCCCCATTTGTATAGCATTCTTTTCTTCTCTTCTCCCTCTTTTTCTCTCACTCATGTAAAAAAACATAAATCCCTCATCCCAGGTTCTTGGATTTTCTTACTCAATCAGCCCAACCTACATAATGAAGCCCACATATATTACAGTGGTAGGAATATGAAGCAGTTCAGTTCAGTTCAGTCGCTCAGTCATGTCCGACTCTTTGTGATCCCATAGACTGCAGCACATCAGGCTTCCTTGTCCATAACTAACTCCCAGAGCTTACTCAAACTCATGTCCATTGAGTCGGTGACGCCATCCAACCACCTCATCTTCTGTTGTCCCCTTCTCCTCCTGCCTTCAATCTTTCCCAGCATCAGGGTCTTTTCCAATCAGTCAGTTCTTCACATCAGGTGGCCAAAGCATTGGAGTTTCAGCTTCAGCATCAGTCCTGCCAATGAATATTCAGGACTGATTTCCTTTAGGATGGACTGGTTGGATCTCCTTGCAGTACAAGGGACTCTCAAGAGTCTTCTCCAACACCACAGTTCAAAAGCATCCATTCTTAGGTGCTCAGCTTTCTTTATAGTCCACTCACATTCATACAAGACTACTGGAAAAATCACTGCTTTGATGAGATGGACCTTTGTTGGCAAAGTAATATCTCTGCTGTTTAATGTGCTGTCTAGTTTGGTCAAAGCTTTTCTTCTAAGGAACAAGCATCTTAATTTCATGGCTGCAGTCACCATCTGCAGTGATTTTGGAGCCCTCAAAATAAAGTCTGCCACTGTTTCCACTGTTCCCCGATCTATTTGCCATGAAGGGATGGGACAGGATGCCATGATCTTAGTTTTCTGAATGTTGAGTTTTAAGCCAACTTTTTCACTCTCTTCTTTCAGTTTCATCCAGAGGCTCTTTAGTTCTTCTTCACTTTCTGCCATAAGGGTGGTGTCATCTGCATATCTGAGGTTCTTGATATTTCTCCCGGCAATCTTGATTCCAGCTTGTGCTTCATCCAGCCTGGCTTTTCCCATGATGTACTCTGCATAGAAGTTAAATAAGCAGGATAGTCTTGCATGAGTGCATCTGACTGGCACCTAAATCACATTCAGAAGCTTAGATGCGAGGAAATGTGAGGGAGGTAGATATTAGCCTTCCCCTTATCCTTTTATCTGCTCCAGCAGGAAAAGATGGAAATAAATTCGTAAAGTAAGGAGCTGTAGTTGGATGTTAAATGGTTTTTGTACTGGCTAAATATGAAGTTCTGAAACACTAATCTACATTATGAAGTTTAATCAGGAAATGCTAAAGTCCTTTTTCTAAAAACTCAGTGATAGAAAGTACTTTACAAACATTAACCAGTTAGTAAAGTATCAGGCCCAGTGGAATGGCAAGTTGTGGTTAGGTCTCAGATGACATACTCAGTGGAAAAACAAAACAGTACTAAAAACTAAAATTTTATTTTAAACAAAGAAATACTGAAGGTAAGTCAGAGGCCAGTGGAAAATCAAGGAAATAACAACAATGTGTGCTGCACAGGGCTAATGTCAAGTTCATTTTTTCATGATGAAATTATAGGAGATATGTTTACAATAAAATGAACTATACTCTCCACCTCTCAATAATGAGTGAGAAATTACTGTGGAAGTGTTGGTGAATTATGATAATAAACACAGCTGCTTTGATGCAGCTAACGCAGGTGTGCATCTTAGTAACTCTAATGACACTCATTAACTTGGCTTACTGAACCAGGCAAGGAGATTCCCTCTGCGAATAGTGTGGCAAAGAAAGCAAGCCATGTCCTAAGGTTTCCTACAATAATGGCCATTGGAACTGTGAGGTGTTTTATATTGTTATTCAATACCGAGTGAACGGGATTCAGGCTACCATATATTGAGTACCTTCTTCAGTCCACATTGAGTAAGGTGTCTTGTTCAACGTTGTTTTACTCATTACATCATCTCAAGAATCCTGGCTGGATGGCATTATTTACCATTTACACTATTTCACAGATGAAAAACCTCAGGTTCAGAAAGGATAAATAATTTATACAAGGTCGGGGAAATCATAAGATACTGAGAGATTTCAAACCCAAACATGTCTGAATCCATAGCAGAAATGTGTTGGTTTTGTTTATCCAGTGTTCTTCCCCATTCTTGTGGTTTGGTTGGATTAACTCTGCCAACCTGGAATTGGTATGGGACCGAGGTATGGTTTATCAGGTCATTCTGTCCTTCAGGGCACAGTGGACAGAAGTGTCATGTGACATGACCAAAGCCTATCAGAGAGAATGTATGGCTTTTTCTGGAGAAAGCAAAAGAGAAGGGCTTTCTCCCTTTTTTGCTGCACTAGGAATTTGAAGGCATGCATCTATAATAGTCAGCAACCTCTTGCTACCAAAAAGAGAAAGCTTGCCAAGAATGGGGCCAACACAGGGGAAAGAAGAGAAGAGAGACACAGAGAGACTAGCCTTAATGATAATCTTTTTAAGTGTCTAAATCCAGACACCCCTGAACTCAGAGAACCCATGGACTTCTCAGGTATATAAGGCAATCAGTTACTTTACTTCCTAAAATCTATTTAATCCAGACTCTGAAGCTCATGTTCTTCCCATTGGGTCACACTGTTTTAAATATCAGAGAAGAAACAACATCCTAAAGGAAATAAAAATAAGATTTAATATAGTATCAGACAGTAAGGAATCTGCCTGCAATGCAGGAGATGCAGATTCGATCCCTGAGTCAGGAAGATCCCCTGGAGAATGCAATAGCTACTCACTCCAGTATTCTTGCCTGGAGAATTCCCATGGACAGAGAAGCCTGGTGGGCTACAGTTGATGGGGTTGCAAAGAGTCGGACATTACTGAGCAACTAACACTTTCACTTTTTCACTAATTACACACATAATTTTAGGATATCAGTTCAGTTCAGTTCAGTCGCTCAGTTGTGTCTGACTCTTTGCGACCCCATGAATTGCAGCACGCCAGGCCTCCCTGTCCATCACCAACTCCCAGAGTTTACCCAAACCCATGTCCATTGAGTCAGTGATGCCATCCAACCATCTCATCCTCTGTCATCCCCTTCTCCTCTTGAACCCAATCCTACACAGCATTAGGGTCTTTTCCATTGAGTCAACTCTTCACATGAGGTGGCCAAAGTATTGGAGTTTCAGCTTCAACATCAGGCCTTCCAATGAACACCCAGGATTGATCTCCTTTAGGATGGATTGATTGGATCTCCTTGCAGTCCAAGGGACTCTCAATAGTCTTCTCCAACACCACAGTTCAAAAGCATCAATTCTGTGGCGCTCAGTTTTCTTCACCGTCCAACTCTCACATCCATACATGACCACTGGAAAAACCATGAAATTAAAAGACACTTACTCCTTGGAAGGAAGGTTATGGCCAACCTAGATAGCATATTTAAAAGCAGAGACATTACTTTGCCAACAAAAGAATTTTAGGATATATCTTCTAGTTTATCTGTAAAAATGATTATTAAAATGACTGAAAAGATTTTGAGTAAAAAAGATTTGAATAATTTTTCCACAAGGTAAATTATGGTTCCCTGGTGGCTCAGATAGTGAAGAGTCTGCCTGCAATGCAGGAGACCTGGGTTTGATCCCTGGGACAGGAAGATCCTCTAAAGAAGGAAATGGCACCCACTCCAGTATTTTTGCCTGGGAAATCCCATGGACAGAGGAGCCTGGGCTACAGTCCATGGGGTCACAAAGAGTCAGACATGACTCAGTGACTGGCACTTTCACTTTCAAATTACTTTAACATTCATCATATCTTATTGGGGAATTTCCTGAGAGAGTCTATTATACACTAATAATAGTTTACCTCTTAAAAATTGTTTTTACATGCCTTCTTCATCACAAGCCAACAATAAATTATATAAATGAAAAGTCTTTATAAAACTAAGAAAAGAATTAGTCCATAAATAGAAAACACACGTCTTTAAGATTATTTCTAAAAATCGGACTTACTGGCAATTGGAGTATTTCTCCATAGAATGTGTCTCAACAGTGTAGATTAAGGATAGGCAAGGCACAGTGGCCCCAAGGTGCAGTAAGGAAGAGAAGGTCTCCTTCTTACTCATTCTAATTATTAGCAAAGTACATGCATCAGGTAAGCTAGGCCAGATTAGGTCAGTAAGTTAAATAAAAAGTCTCAAATTTCTAGGGCTTTGTTTTTGCTCAGCTTCATATTTTGCTCCTGTTATATGTGCAACATGACTCAAGACTCTGCTCCATTGAGTCACTCAGGGATGGAGGCTCCCCCAACTTGTAGCTGAACCACCTAGAAAATTTAGCTTCTTTATCTGCTGTGGAAGAGCAAGAGAGGATGAGGAACTCATATTCGTTAAGTACTCTGCTGGAAGAAACACACATCACTTCTTCCAACCTTAGGCAAAATTAGTCACATTGCCCCAACTTCAACAAAAAGAAAAGCTGAAAAATGACAGTTAAACACATAGAATGCTTGGAGAGCAACACTGTCTTCTATGGTGTCCAAGAATGAAGAATGGAGTGGAAAACACTGCAGTGAATTTCTACATCAATCAAGTGGTCTGCAATAAACGTAAACATTAACATAATCAATGATTCTGGAGTCTATGTAGTTATATCTGATAGCTTGCATTGGGGTGAATATACTTTTAGTTAGGTAATCAAGTGGCTAGAGCCATCAAAGCTGATAAAGGGCAATTATACATGTGTGCTGGGGGTAGGCAGCCAGTGTTCAATAGGGGTCCATCCTTAGTCTTAGGAGAATGTGGGTATGCCTACCTGGTCTGCCTCATCTTCACAGATGGGAGGAAAGATGGAACATTTAGACCTGAAGAGTGATTCAAGAATCCCTATGACATATTTTTACAGAGGTCTGGGTGACAGAAATCTATGTTATGTAGTCTGAACTCTTCAAACTGGACTGAATTTTGTCAATAAGTCATAAAGAAGATGGTGCTACCATTTAGGGAGTGTTTTGAAAATTTGTGGTGGTATGTTTTGTAAAGTTTTTTTCCTTTGGTTTTAGTTTTGCTTTTGTCTATTAAAATATTTGGGAGGTCCCACTGGCTGGTGTTTAATAGATAGAAGTTCTGCATCTCTAGACATTCAGAAGTCTCATCTAGCATTCATGTTTATCATCATCCAGGCCTAGATAGCTAAAATATACTTTATGTATAAATAGAAGAAAATACCCGGGATGTGGACTTTCATTTTTATTAAATTTAACAAGAATGCAATTATTGTATAAATGGAGGGGTGGTTGTACTTTGTTTTGCTGAGTCTTATTAAAAATTGTTTTCTATTTCAGAAATTCATGTTTCCCCTGGCAACACTGCTAACAATATTTGCATTCATAGTGATTCTTCACATATAGGCAGGCACCTGAGAGCATTATTATATTTTCTTATGCAGTCACACCTCCTTATTTAGATATCTGAATATATATTATTATAAAATACTTCTGTCTCCTTTTTATTATATTTGGAATATTGGGTGATTCTCAAAATTATAGGGTTAGCCAACAGTAATATCTATGAATTTGATTTTAGAATAATAAAGGAACATGTTAAATGTGTGTTATGAAGGGGCTGAATCTGGAAAGGTTGAGAAGCAATGTGGCAGGCATTATAGCATGATGTTCAAAAGCATGGTGTTTAGAGTTAAATAGATCTGAGCTTAAGCCTAGTTCTATATAACCTCAGGCAAAAGTTTTAACTTGACTAAACCTTAGTTCTCTCATCTCCAGAATGGGAGCGCTATCTGCTACATTAATTATTTTGAGAGCTAAATCAAAGAGTTAGATGCCTATCTTGGTGCCTAGCTCTTAGAAAGGAATAGGTAGATTATGACTATTATTTCTAGTTATTATTACTAACATTTATACTAACCTCAGATATATTAACTAACCTCAGGTATGCAGATGACACCACCCTTACGGCAGAAAGCAAAGAGGAATTAAAGAGCTTCTTGATGAAGGTGAAAGAGGTGAGTGAAAAACCTGGCTTAAATCTCAACATTCAAAAAATGAAGATCATGGCATCCGATCCCATCACTTCATGGCAAATAGATGGGGAAACAATGGAAACATTGAGAAACTTTATTTTCTTGGGCTCCAAAATCACTGCAGATGGTGACTGTAGCCATAAAATTAAAAAACGCTTGCTCCTTGGAAGAAAAGCTATGACCAACCTAGACAGCATATTAAAAAGCAGAGACATTACTTTGCCAACAAAGGTCCCTCTAATCATGTATGGATGATGTAGTCATCATCCATACATGTAGTCATGTATGGATTTGAGAGTTGGACCATAAGTTGGACCATAAAGAAGGCTGAAAACCCAAGAATTGATGCTTTTGATCTGTGGTGTTGGAGAAGATTCTTGAGAGTCCCTTGGACAGCAATGAGATCAAACCAGTCAATCCTAAAGGAAATCAACCCTGAATATTCATAGGAAGGACTGATGCTGAAGCTGAAACTACAGTACTTTGGCCACCTGATGCGAAGAGCTGACTCATTGGAAAAGACCCTGATGCTGGGAAAGATTGAAGGCGGGAGGAGAAGGGGATGACAGAGGATGAGATGGTTGGATGGCATCACCAACTCAATGGACATGAGTTTGAGCAAACTTCGAGAGATGGTGTAGGACAGGGAAGCCTGGTGTGCTGCAGTCCGTGGGGTCGCAAAGAGTCGGACACGAGTGAGCAACTGAACAAGAACAACAAAAATTACTAACATAGTTTAAAATTCAACATTAAACATATAAAAGTCACCAGAGCCTCAGAATCTTAGAGATCTTACCTGGTAATATCAAAATGGCTGCTTCCTTTTCTCTTAGTTTTCCTTGGAGTGGGAAGGGATGTATTTCCTCAAATTCTAGCTATGCCATGTCAAGGCAGCTGTAGGAAGTACAAGTTTTGGTGTATCTAGATAGAATCCCTGGGTTTCTCTGTCAGTATCTTTCTGCTTTCTTTTTTTCCTCTTAAGAAACAGTTATTTTATCTAAGCACAAGCTACCATCTAACAGTACAATACACTGTCCATCCACACAGGCTGCCATTTTGGTGGGTGTGAAAGGATGGTTCCATTGTTACCTGCCTTTAAGAGCTGATTCTTTGAAAATAGGCAACTCTTCTCTTTAGGCTGGAAATGTGTTCCTACTTTGCTTTAAGGTCACACATAATACAAGTGTTTAATGATAGTGTCAGTAAAATATGCTTCATGAGATTAGCAGTCTAGACTAAATTGGGCAATTCTCTTTAGAATCTCCCTCTTCTTCCTAAATTTAGTTTCATAGAATGGCTACTAATTGCACAAAAGAGACATTTTCAGCTTCTATCTGACTTGAGACTTGAGACATATCTGGATTCTTTTTTCCACTCTGGTCACCTAAAAAACTATATGAAGTCACAGAAAATACACTGAAGATGAAGCTTTTCAGTCTTTACCCAATTTCAGTATTAGAGTCTAAAAGAGTTTCAATGTCACCAAAATAGCTAAAATCAATCTCTTAAATTTTTACTTTTTTCTCAAAAGTTAACTGGACATTATAGGGTTAAAAAATCAAAAGTGGGAGGAGTAGGAGGATTTCTTACAAGAGAATTTTGAAGGTCATTTTTCTTTCTACTTGAAAGCTGTTCTATAAGCTCCCATGACTGAAGTCTGAAATTTTGTAAGATTCATTTTGTTGGACTCATATTAACTCGTTCTGAGAAAACTGCTGTGTTTTACAAGCAATATCATAGTTCAATCATCTTTTCCCTGAATAATTACAGTGAGTGATCACCCACTCTGAGAAGCAAGCACAATGCCCTGATTGAGCCCACAGCTGGGCTCCCAGCGATTATGAACTTCTCTGGCTTCCCAGGCGGCGCTAGTGGTAGAGAACCCTCCTGCCAGTGCAGGAAACATACGAGATGCGGGTTCAATCCTTAGGTCAGGAAGATCCCGTAGAGGAGGGCATGGCAACCCACTCCAGTATTCTTGCCTGGAGAATCCCATGGAGAGAGGAGCCTGGCGGGCTATAGTCCATGGTGTCGCAAAAAGTCGGACATGACTGAAGCAACTTAGCACACAGGCATCCTGAAAAGAACTTGGGAAGAGCAGGTCTGAGGCTGGCTTGCTTTGCACACTGGAACTGAATCCCTTCTGAAGAAACAACTATTCTTTCAGCACTTATGTACTGAACTCCTCCTATTCTGTAACAGGCGCTGTTCTAGGTACTCAGCAAACAGCAGTGAAACCCAAACCAAACTAAAATCTTTGCCTGGGTAGAGTTTATAGTCTAGAGAGAGAAGACAGACAATAAGCCAACTATATAAATTTGATATTGTATTAGAAGGTGATAAATCCTAATAGAAAAAGCAGGGAAGGGTGTTGGGAGTGGAGGGAAAGGGACGCAGTTTGAGGAGGATGGACACTGTGTGGGTGATCTGAATAAAGACTGGAAGGAGCTGAGGTAGAGCACCAGGGACATCTCTGGGCGGAGAACGCTCCAAGCAGAGGGGAGCTGCCATGGAAAGGCCGCTTTGGAGCATGATGCATTGTCCGGTGGGGCCAAAGGGGCGAGCGAGGGGGTTGTGAAGGTGAGAACAGGTAGGCCATGGGAGCCAGATCCTCTGGGGACGGCAGACCTTCCAAACCATGTTGGCCTTCACCCTGACTGAGATGGGGAGTCATTGCAAAGACTTGATTAGAGGAGTGACATGATCTGAATTAAATTTTAAAAGGATCACTTTGGACAGAAAAAGGCCTGTTCAGCTTCCAGGACCTCACCTTCAGGACACCACACCAGAGGGTTGATCACACAAAACGTACTTGACAGGCCAATAACCACATCTTCTTGGTCACCAATGTTACCAAGAAATATGTTGTTTAGTTGCTAAGTCGTGTCTGACTCTTCTGCAACCTCATGGACTCTAGCCCACCAGCCTCCTCTGTCCATGGGATTTCCCAGGCAGGAATATTGGAGTGGGTTGCCATTTCCTTCTCCAGGGGATCTTCCCAACCCAGGAATAGAACCGGAGTCTCCTGCATTGCAGGCAAATTCTTTACTACTGAGCCACCAGGGAAGCCCATTGAGAAATCTAGGGACACCATTAACTGCAGATAGAAGCCTCTTGTGATTAGCACAAACCCTGGGACACAGGCCTCAGTATAACTAAGAGCAACACAAATACTAACACAAATAATGTTTCTGATGCTGAAAGCAACGCACACAAAACCTCTTGTGCCAAGGACTCATCTGCATGCTTTAGGCATCTCATCTTAATCCTCACAGCAGCCCAATGAGGCAGTTCTCACTTTACAAAAAACAACAAAAGGAGGAGACTGACACTTAGCTTGTCTTCCTGCACACTCACCTGCCGTGCTGATATAACCCAGCCGGTCCATGGCCAAGGTCAGAAATGGGTTTCACTGGCAGCAACCGTGCACTGTGAAGGAAAATTTTTTGGTGGTGAGGGTGGTTTAGCAGTGCTCTGCCTACCATCCCAGGGGTTGTGAAACATCATTCTCCTTGGAGGTTTCGCTGACTGCCTGGCTGGTGAAGCCACTAGATTCCATGATTCTCTGATTTGGTCAGAGTAAGAGTTGAGAAGGAACAAGGTATAAGGAGTTTGAGCCATGAACGCTTCCTTCCCCATCCTCGCCTCTCTTCATCCAACTTGAAAGCACCCACAGCTCTCTGAAGTCCCCTGAAGCTGCCTCTGCTTAACCCCAACTCCACCCTCTGCTTCAAACTCTCCTGTCTCATAGGATTTCTCCCCCAAGCCTGTGCATTCCATTCTCCCTCACGGCCTGGGCTCTTCTCATCCATTCACATGAACAATTTGCCCAACTTCTGCTTTGGGTTCTGCCCGACGCAGCCCAGAGTTCTCTCAGCTTCACCATCACGGCCCCAGGAAATGGGATGTCTTGACCCAGATGCCCAGACTTCATATCCCAGCTGGCCCCTGCTTTGTCCCAAGAGGAGTCAGACAGTTTGGTTCTATTATATTTTCTGAGGCTCTCAAGGTTCTCTATTTAATAGTCACCTCTTATTGTTTTTCCACCCCTTCTCCCATCCCCAAGCTCTCAGGGGTTTGGGGTAACACTTTTTAAAGGCAGTACTGTCCCCAAGCCCTACAAGCACAAACAAACTGAAGCAGAGGGCTTTGAAGTCCCTGAAATATTAAGAGGCAGCAGGGATACAAGCTAGCAGTCACAGCTGCCTATCTATGAATTGCTGTTTCTGAAAATTCAAATATTATAACAGTACACGAACAATCTCACTCATCTCAGTCCACCCACATCATCTCAGTGTCAGCTCCTGTGAAATGCTGCATATTTAAAAAATAATAATATATGAAATTTGTATGGAAATGTAGCTCACACTCTCATCTCCTCTTTATGTTCGCTCTGGTTACTTTACCAATTTAAAAAACACAGAAGTAATGAGTATGTGATGTCAAAGAAATAGGTCTTTTATTTTTTTTGTATCATTTTTATCTATGCTTCTTGAAAAGTTTCATGAGTACTCTCCTCCCAAGTTGGATAACAATGTTTTTTTGCAATTTGTCCTTAGCTTTTCAGATGCTTAGCCTTTGATCCCTGGCCACAGTCAGATTATAGTTCACAAACAGGCCTCACTCTCCTCTGATATTTGTTCCCCTAGATGTTTCCAGTGATTTAAAAAATATATGCAGTATTACAAGCTTTATGGAGATACAATTCACAGACCATACAAGTCACCCATTTAAAGGGTGCAACTGGATGGTTTTTAGTATATTCACAGAGTTGTACAGCCATCACCACAATTAGCTGAACATTTTCATTAACCCCCAAAATAACTCCATGTCCACTAGCGGTCACTCCATCCTCTCCTTCCCCGAGGGGTTCTTCACTTGTCACAGATGAGCAGCAAAGATTACAGAAATGATATTACATTAATGATGATCTCTTCACTGAGATCTCAACCCCAGTGTCCCTGACTGAGCTGAGGGAGTGGTATTTGCTTCCAGGAGGCTCAAAGGGCACTGCATTATGAAAAACTCCAGTGCAAATGACTAAGGGTGATATTCTAGAAGCCATAATCAAGCGTTTGTCCATATGGACCCAGTTGTTTACAAATAGAGTATTAAATTTTTTTCCTTTTGTTTTTTCCAGGAACAATTCCTGAACCGGAAGAGAAGTTTTTAAAACTATTTGCCAAAAGTCTGCATGCAAAACTATCTTCCCATGGCCCTCTAGCCCACCCTTGGCACCCCTTCCTCTCTTAGCTCTGGGCCTTCTCATGAGCCCAGATGACAATGTCCCCACCAGGCTCAGAAGTAGTTCCACACTTCTTATATATGCTTTCTATCTGTCCATCCCTCAACACTCATCAGAGCTGAATTCCTCCTTAGCTCCTCTAGGCACTAGTTTTTTTTCATTGCAGTGGATAGTGTTAAGTTAATATGCCATCATCCTAGTTAATGTAAAATCTTAACCCCGTGTAAAGAAATCACTCTGAAAGCTACTGTTCTATTTAAACATGGCAATCAATGTTCTGAATAATCGCGTGGGAGAACGAGAGTGGGTGGAGAAGGGGAGAGAAAGAAGCTGTGATTCTTTTAGGAATTAAATGCATTTGAGTCAGAGGTCTGTGTCAGAGGCCAAACTACAAGTTTAGTGGAATAGCAGTGGATGAAACAGCTTCCTCACCAGGGAGCATTTTCTCCCTGGATGTGTTGTATAAATTCTAACATAGCCTGCTAAAAATAAATTTCAGTGCTAAGTAATGTGCATACTAAATGCCTGTTAGGGATGAATTTGGTGGTGGTAACCGTGGAGTAAGTGCTAGAGCAAGGCTGAGTGTGCAAAAGAATCCCTGCTAGCTTGCTAAGATCCCAATTCTTGGGTCCCACCTCGAGTTCCAGCAGGCATGGGGCAGACCCAGTATTATTCAGGCTCACAAGGGGTTCCTAGGTCACACTTTAAGAAACACCATGCCAAAGAAACTCCAGACTGGCGTAACAGTTGCACGATGCAAACTAGGAATTTGCAGGTGATACAAGCTTCCCTGTTATCTTTCTTCTCTGTGCTTGCCATGGAGAGAGTAAACATCTATGGAGGGAACGGTACCTGGCAAATGTTACCAGAAAGTTTGCAGTAGGCAGCTAAGTGTCTCAAAGGCTTAAGGAAAGATGCCTGAAACTCCCTTTGGAAAAAATTTAAACCTGCAAAATGGTTGATATAAGTGTATATCCCACACTAGACTCAACAGCTGTTAATCTTGTCATGTCCATGCCATCTCTCCCTGTTTAGAGACTTACTTCCCTTTGGCCAAATTACCTGAAAACACACTCCAGACTTCATGTCAGTTCACCTCTAACTTCTCCATTCATTCCATGCATCTCTCATGAACATGAGTGCTCTCATACACAACCACATCACCATTGCCACATCTAAAAAAGACCAACATTAATTCAATAGTATCGCTGTTGTACTAAAATTTCCCTCCCCTTGTGCCAAGTGGTCAGTGTAGCTTTGCACTCATCCAGCCTTCTGTAAAAGCTTATATATCATATTAATATTTGATTAGTATGTCTCATCACTGCCTCCAACCTGAAACCAGATCTGCACTTCCCTTGGTTCTTCATGATGTTAAATCCTCTTTAGAGTCCAGGTCAGCTGTCCTACAGAATATCCATATTCTGGATTCTTCTCTCTCCTGAAATTCAATTGCAGTCAAACATTTATGGCAAGGATGCCACACAGCTGAGGCTAAGTACCTTCCATTTCATGACTTTAGGGGACATGTGATGAAAAGTCATCATATGAAAGGTGACGGCATGGGTATAGCATTCTCAGTATTTCTCCACTCATGGGAGGGTGGCAGGGGACCATCTTTTCACGGGGGCAGATTTTACCATCATTCCTCCACTATTAGTATCTGCCTAACTCTCCACTGCAACACAGCTCACAGGGTGGCCCTGCTGTTTTCAATTCTCTACTATATTTGAATGGCATTGTTTCCTGTCTCCTAGTTATACTGCAGGCTTGAACTATAGATTTTGTTTATTTTCCTTATTGTGTTAGTCACTCAGTCGTGTTTGACTCTTTGCGACCCCATGGACTGTAACCCACCAGGTTCCTCTGTCCATGGGATTCTTCAAGCAAGAATACTGGAGTGGGTAGCCATTCTCTTCTTCAGTGGATATTTCCAACCTCGGTATTGAACCCAGGTCTCCTGCATTGCAGGCAGATTCTTTACCATCCGAGTGACCTGATATACATGCTTTTTGAAAGAGCGTGGAAAATTAGAGGTCCTGTCATTTTTCTGTAAGAAATTGGAAGTCCTGAATGAGCTTTTAGGGTCAAATTTTCTTAAAACCTCTAAGAGTTTGAGCCAAACATAAGCTATAATATAACCAATTGACTTTGCTTCTATGAAAATATTTATAGTGAGTCAAAGTTTGTTTTTTACCTACAGTTCAGATGAAAATAAAGGATAGATAGGCAGTGATTGATAGTTCTTAAAATGAGTATGAAGATAGTTATTTGTGTTTTTATTTTTTCATATTTCTTTTAAATTACTTAATAGCTATTTTTATTATGTGAATGATGCTTTCTAACTGGCTATTATATGAATGATGTTTTATATTTAATATAGTCTATTTCTGTATAAAAATTGTAATCACTTGTGAAAGTGAAAGCCGCTCAGTCATGTCCAACTCTTTGAAACCCCATGGACTATACAGTCCATGAAATTCTCTAGGCTAGAATACTAGAGTGGGTAGCCTTTCCCTTCTCCAGGAGATCTTCCCAACCCAGGAATCGAACCGGGGTCTCCTGCATTGCAGGCAGATTCTTTACCAACTGAGCTACCAGGGAATATTCATGCACTAATCTGTGCTGCCAATCAGTCTGCTAAGCAATATAAAATACTCTTGAGAACCTCTGAAATCCCAGACCGTGTCTCAGTTTAGTTGAAGGTGGTAGACATGGTGCAGGGTCAAAAATGTCCTCGTGTATGCAAGTCCAAGAAACAAAGTGATGGCAAGACACCTTAAATCCTTTCTGGAACAAGACTGGGTTTTTCATTTCATTTTTGAAATTAATTATTGACACCAGATGTCCATTCAATTAAAAGCATTTCTCATGAAGAACTGAAGAGAGTCACAAAGCAGTTGAACATCTTAGAAATATCCTTCAGTCCTCTCATTTTGCAGGTGAATAAGCAAAGGCTGGAAAAAGATAAGGAACTAGTGCAAGGTCATACTGCTCATCCAAGGCAGATTCAGAAAGACTCTTCAGAAGTCCAGATAAAGGCAGGAAGTACATGAACTTACCAAAGACATATATCCGATGAGACAGTTCTTTGGGTTTCTCAAATTACACCTCAGAGCTGTAGGCAGAACATTTATAAATATGGCTGGCTCTGTCTTTCCTGTACCGTTCTCCCCCGGAAAATGTTAACCATTCCATCCAAGACTACATCTCACTGGCTGGCTTTCTTCTTAAAACTCGCTCTCTAAACTGATCACATTATAGACATGATTTACCTTTTTAAATTTGCTCATGTGTACCACTGCAGACTCCTTTATTGGGCCCAAAATAGCAACGGTCCCAAGTGAGGCATTAAAACCCGAATGACCTCGTTAAGCACAGCCAGCCCTTCCTGGCTTTAT
Source organism: Giraffa tippelskirchi (assembly GCF_054371585.1). Lineage (NCBI taxonomy): Eukaryota > Metazoa > Chordata > Mammalia > Artiodactyla > Giraffidae > Giraffa > Giraffa tippelskirchi. The sequence goes on along the minus strand of NC_137281.1, from coordinate 74,111,871 downwards.
AAAACACTTTCACAACATTGTACAACATCATTGAGATTTTAAGGAAAAATCCTCACATAGAGCCATCGATAGAAACTGTATTTCTTTTTTTCTCTTGTTTCTTCCTTGACTGGAAAAAGTCTTTGTGCTTTCCTTCTACTTCCAAACCAGGACATCAATCCATTTCTGGCTATCGGCCCAGGAAAGATGTGCCTGAGTCCATTAGGCTGAAAGGGTTTCACTGTGTCACTGTTCTGGAAGATTAAGTGGCCGGGATGACGTCACACAAAGAACTGGCGTGAGAACTCTCCCCCTCCCCGACACGGCATTAGCACAGGAGACACCCTTGACCTCGACAATCTCGTCTCCTGAAGGAAAGGAGCAAGGAGCCCGCAGGCAACCAGGACCAGAATATAAGCCAAAGCTTCAGAGATACACGTTATGTTGAAATAAACTGATTATAGGGGAGAACCTTATTATCTTGCAGTTTTGTTGAGATCTAATTGATGTCGAGTGTAACTTTGAGGTGTACAGCATGACTTGACTTATAAATATTGTGAACTAATTACCAAGATAAGTTTAGTTAACTTATCTATGGCTACAAAAGGAAAAAATGTTTTCCTTGGGATGAGAACTTTTAGGATTTACCCTCTTAGCAACTTTCAGACATACCATCCAGTAATATTAAGTATAGTCCTCATGTTCTACATTATGTCCTCAGTACTTACTTATCTTCTAGCTGGAAGTTTGTACCTTTTGACCACCTTCATCCAATTCCCCTACTCACTAACCCCTACTCTAGTCACTACCTTCTGTTTTCTGTATTTAGGAGTTCAGGGTTTTGTTTTTGTTTTTTGGTTTCACTTATAAGTGAAATCACACAGTTTTTGTCTTTCTGTGTCTGACTTATTTCACTCAGTATAATGTCCTCAAAGTCCACCATGGTGTCACAAATGGCAAGATTTCCTTCTTTTTTATGGCTGACTCATATTACATTGTATATACACATACATATACATGCACACATCACATTTTCTTAAGGTTTCCCTGGTGGCTCGGATGGTAAAGAATCCGCCTGCAATGCAGATTTAATCCCTGGGTCAGGAAGATTCCCTGAAGAAGGGAATGGCTCCCCACTCCAGTATTGTTGCCTGGAGAATGCTATGGACAGAGGAGCCTGGTGGGCTACAGTCCAAAGGGTCACAAAGAGTTGGACACGACTGAGTGACTAAGCACGCATATGCACCACATTTTCTTTACCCATTCATTTTCTGATGATCATTTCGATTGTTTCTGTGTCTTGGTTATTGTAAATAATTCTGCAGTAACTATAGGGATTCAACTATCTATCTGGCATAGTGATTTTGTTTTGAGAAGAACCTTTTGGAGTGTCAGTGTGCCCACATAACTTAGTTTTAGCACATTTATCCTCTAGGCCAGTGGTGGTCTCATGGGCTTTTTCTTACCAAGATGAAGCTTTTTCTTTTCCTGCCATCTGCTCTGAGCTATGAGATTTCCACTTTGCTTATCATTCTTCCTCACCCTGCCTTCTTGTTTTTCGAGGTACAAACTGTGTTCACTTTGTGTCAATGTAGAAAGTGACTGTACAAGCAGAAACCATGCAAAATGATCTTATCAATGGAAAAAAACTGCAGTTGTTTTGTGAGCTTTACAAATTGCTGTCTGAGAGATAATAAAACATATATATTGGTCTCTGTTCCCGGTTCCTGATACAGAACTCCTGAAAGCTTTGTAATTTCCTAAGCGATAAGAACACTGGGAACATTTTCTATTCTATTTCAGTGACTCTGGATGGGGATTGGTCACCAGAAAGACCAAGCCATGATTAGAAGCTTGGAATTTTCAGCCCTGTCTCTATCCTCTAGGAACGAGAGAGAAGCTAGAAAAAGAGTTAGTAATTGATTGTGCCTGCCTGATGAAGCCACCATATAATACATGGTTTGGATGGCTTCTAGGTTAATGGACACACTTCAGCTCCACAGGGACAGAAGCTCCTGTGCTGGGGACCCTTCCAGGCCTCACCCTATGTATCTCTTAATCAAACTGTTCATCTTTATTCTTCAATAAACTGGCAAACATAAGTGTTTCCCTCAGTTCTGAGAGCTGTTTTAGCAAAGTAATTGAACCCAAGGAGGGTCATTGGAATTTATAGCCAGTTGGTCAGAAGGACAGGTGATAACACAGGATTGTAATTGGCCACTTAAGTGTGTGTGTGTGTGTGTGTGTGTGTGTGTGTGTGTGTAGCTGGGGAGGTGGGGGAAGCAGTCTTGTGGGGTTGAGCTCTTGACTTGTGGGGTCTGACACTATCTCCAAGCAGATGGTGTTAGAATTCCTTTGAATTGCAGGACACCCAGCTGGTGTCCCAGAGAATTGCCCACGTACATACATGTTAAGCCACTCAGTTGTGCCAACTCTTTGTGACCCCATGGACTGTAGCCTGCAGGGTTCCTCTGTCCATGGGATTCTCCAAGCAAGAATACTGGAGTGGGTCGCCATGCCCTCCTTCAGGGGATTTTCCCAACCCAGGGGTAGAACCCAGGTCTCCTGTGGCCCCTACATTGCAGGTGGATTCTTTACTGCTGAGCCATCAGGGAAGCCCTAGAGAATTGCCTGGTATGGGGCAAAAACCTCCACACATAATGGTGATCAGAAATGTCAGAAGTGTAATGTTTGTGTGAATAGTTAAAGAGACTAAGGGAGGAAACTCATAGTAGGGAAAAACCCATTTTCCCTTCTGTATAGGCACTCTACACAGAAGGAAAAAGTTGGAGTATTTTAATTTACCATTGTCCAAGCATTAAAAACTCTTGCTGTTGGTAATAAATGTATAAAGAAATAGTAGAATTTAGTACACTGTAATTTGGAACATAAGAAACACTGAGAATGAAAATGCTGTATTTCATTTCTCTTTATACCTCAAAAAAACTTTCTCAATAGTAATTTGAGCAGTAATCTTCTTCTTGTATAATTTATGACAGGAGCAAGCATCCTTCCATTGCTTTGGCAAACCGTCATACTCCTTTTAAAGTTCGGATCAGCTTCTAATGTTTTATCCTTTGCATTTTCAATGCTGTGAGATGTCTCCAAGGTTTCCTTTAACTTGAAGTTTTTTGCCCCTCTCACTTCCAGAGACACACAAATCCTTTTTGTCACCTCCACTTGTAAAATTTATGTCAGTTGTTAGTTGTTCCTCTGACTACAGATCTAGTATTTTGAAGAGCATCAGTGTCAAGGTTCCCAGTCACTACTGCTTCTGTAATTCTATTTACATTCAATTCAAATTTCAGCATTATCACTTATTGTTTAATTTTTTTTTTTTTTTTGCTGCAGCTTCATCTTCATTACCTAATTCCTTCTTTTGATTATCCATTTTTATAAAACATCACACAGGTGTATCACTGGGAGATGAGTTTAACACAACTACCCTTTGCTATCTGTGGTTGAACTGAATAATATGCAATGGCCGAGTACTGACCGACATTAAAGGAAGAGATGTGATAGGTCACTGATCAATGGGTTGATCTGTTATGCGTGTAGTGATCTGTAGACTGAAGAGCTAGCACTAAGATATGTACTTTATGCAATTATCATAGTATACTACAGCAACTAAAATTTGAACTGTATTGTTAGAGACATGCTATTAACTAAACCATGGTAGTATGAAAATCATATAGAGTGAAGACTACCTATGTAACTTAAGTGTATGTACATGTCATATTTTGTACAGTTTTCACAGTCCTGGTAAATATAAAAGGGCTTGTCTTGCTTGGGCAAAATGGAAAAATGATGCCAACAATCTTCTTGCTCTTCCTCAGCTAAGCAAGGTATTTACACCCCTGTCTCATTGAAAACCAGCCCAAACTAATTGGACATATAGCTAAAGGTAAATATATAAAAGGCAAGAAAAAACTGCAAAAAAGGATAATGGGAAAAGGTCCAGTCCTATCAGATATTAAAATAAAGTGTAAAGCTATAATAATTAAAATGATAAGGGACCAGCACTAAAATAAGCAAATTATCTGATAGAGCTGGCATTTCCGATCAAAACAAGAGAGGCGGACCATGCAACAATTACCTCATTTAAAGAAATTATGGAAAGCTGGTCCATTTCCCTGGTAACCAGTAAAGAGAAACTGAAGCAATGAGAAACCATGATTAACTGCCAGACTGTCAAATATTTGAAGAGAACAACAATTCCCAACATTGATGAGCTGCGATAATGGGCAAACTGTCACCTTTCTGAATAGTATTATGTACAAAAGCCTTTAAAAAGTGCATATCCCTCTGACCCAGCATTTATAAGAAGTTGGGGGCTCCTGGATAAAATCCTTTGTGTGGTTTTGCAGGCCTACGCCGGAGTCCTGCTCCAGCTGGTCCAGGGGTTCCCTCAGGATAGACGGCGTTGGCGATGTGAATGAGAAGACACAGCGAGTCGCGGTGTTTCCAAGTGTCTCCCGCCTTTATTGTTTTTTAAGACAGCTTTTATATCTTTAGTGGTACATAGAAACAAATGTATAGAGTCATATCAAATCAGCTTAATGGGTCAACAGTGTTGACCTTTACCGACATCGTTTGCATATCTTAGTTCATTTTGTTTACGTCATCTTCTGGCCTGGGGGCCTGCTAACATCTTGTGACTCTCCTATTGATAAGGGTCGATCAGTCAGAACACTTTTGTATCAGGCACAGCAGGAAAGAATTCGTCAATAGAAAGTTTCAAGGTAAAACCTGTTCTCGGTAATTTACTCTACGCCTTGAGCTTAACAGAAAAGAATGTGGTCCCATAAAGTCATAGAAGAGCAAGCAAAAGGTCAGCTCTAAGTAAGAATCATCAGTTAAATCTACAATTGTCTTATTATTTGTATTAAAGCTAAACTTTTATTTATATAAATTTTTAACTATTATGCTTTCATTATATAGGCTAAATACGTTAAGAGTAAAAACAGTGAGTGAATATAGACTAAGTAACAGTTTCATAAAGCAATATTTCTTATATTTCCTAACAAGCCTTTTTTCCTTTGAAGGGTTTTGTGCCCATAAGGGCTTTCTGTGTGGAGGCTCTCAATGTTATTTTATTATTAAGGAACAGTTATGCACATTAGCTCCAAAGGCACAGGTACACTTATTAAACAAACCAATATGTTAGCAAAAGGAATTTAGATCAGCATATTCTATATCCCAGATAATTTTATTTAGGGTGCTACCGTTCAGGGGCCTTGTTGATTTGAGGTTTCAGAATGATCTATTTTAGAAGAAAATCGGGAAAGGCCTTTTGCTTATGTCATAGAAAATAAGAAGAGGTTTTTTATAGTAAACATCAGAAAGACAGATATCTTCAAGGTGAGCGCTGAGGCAGCCTTCCGAGAATCCCTGAGGCCTGAGAAGCCGTGCTCAATCATTCCTCTTTCCCATGACTCTGTCATGGGTGGGATCTCATGGGCTGGCTCCTGGCAGGCCTGGCCACAGGCAATTACAAAGGCTTTACCTGGCAGGCCCCACCAGAATGCTGCCTTCCTCACACCAAACTGAGGTCACAGCTATGCATCGTAGTCTGAAGGGGGATGCACTCAAGGACCCAGGTCCCCTTTGCTGCTCACATTCTTCACGTATTTCCATTCCAAGCCTAACACCTTCACTCCTGGTCCTGAGGCTTGGGGTGAGGTCTTCAGATGCCCCTGCAGAGGCCTCCTTATGAAGGGAGAAGGGGAAGCCAGGAGGACACTTTCCCTACTCTGGCTTGGTACCCAGTACTCTTCCACTTCTGCCCCTTCCCTCTTATGCCCTCCACAATCTCAGAGTCTATAAAACTGCCGGAGTCTTTTGTTCAGGGCTCCCTGAACAGTGAGATGATCCCCAGGTTTGCACTGACCCAGCTGACCCTTCACCAGGGTCACAGCTCCACACAGAAAATTAGAGAGGGAGAGTCGGTGCTTTATCCAGCTCTAGTCTTTTACTTGAATTATTGTAGAAAATGAGTAAAGCCTTAACTGTAACTTAGATTTTGACTCATTGTTGGTTTAATAGACTCTAACACTTCAACAGACAGCTCAACTGTCTCTCCAAATCAGCTAAGCTCCTGAGAACTTACATCCCAAGGAAATACTAAAACAAATGTGCAAAGTGCTGTGTGAAGATGTTCAACACAGCATTATTTAGAATAGGGGGAAGCTTTCAAAAAAAAATCTAACTGCTCATCAACAGGGGAATGGTAGGTATTGCTGGGAAGGCATTTTGTAGATGTGATTAAAATCTACAATATGTTTACTTTAAGAAAGGAAGAGTATCCTAGGTAATTTGGGTGGACCTGCTTCAATCATTTGAAAAGCCTGAAGAGTGGAACTAAGGCTCTCCTGAAGAAAAAATTCCATCTGTGGATTGCAACTTAAAGCCCGAGAGTTCCAATCTCCCCTTTCTGATAGCTCTAGTAGTCTGCCAGCCCTCACAATCACATAAACTGATTTTTTTCCTAGATCTGTCTCTCTCTTCCCTTCTATCTCTTATCACTTTTTCTCTACTTCTGGTGGAATCCTGGCTAATATGCTAAGTAAATTACCACCTCTCTGATTTTTAATTTCTTCATCTGTAAAATGGGCATAGTAATAACCTCACGGGTTTGCTGCAAGATTTTTATTTGATAACTTGATAAGTGAGATAAAGCACCTAACATGACTGGCATATAGCAGGCCCTTAAGAAATGGTGATCCCATAGATCCCCTCTGCTTTTCTAATCCAGAAATTCTAATTCTGCCTTTGTAACCAAAAGCAGTGTGTCTCTTTGTTCGTACAGTTCCCCTTCGAATATTTGTACATGTCTATTTCACATATATTTAGCTCTACGTGGGTGGGCAATTTAGGAGGGGCTCAGCCAGATGCTTCTCCTCTGGGCTTGTTTCTCTCTCTTGACTGTTGGCTGATTGAAAACAACCTTGGCTGGTGTAGCAGTGCTGGCTGAGGCGGCTGGGACAACTAGGCATTTGAGCTCTCCTCTGCTGTCTTCTATATCACTCCTTCAGACTAACTCAGGAATGTTTTTATGGCCTGAGGAGAGAATCAGAGTGAACAGGTCAATCACGCAAGAAGGGAAGCAGGAAGCATAAGTGCTTTTCAACCTTCTGCTTGGATCACATTTGCTAACGTTCTATTGACCAAAGCAAAACATGAGGCCAAGCTCAGAGGCAGGTGGGGGACTATACAGTTATAAACACCGGGCATGGATATGGGGAAGTCATTTAATGAGGCTATTAATATAACTAATCTACCACAGTCTGCTCTTTAGCCAACATTGTTCACAATCCCTCCTATATGCAAAATACAGTCATCACCTGTAAAGGCCTCTCAAAATCTTATCCAAACATGGCATCTGGCTCACAGCCCATGATTTTGTGATCTGCATCAGATTAGATATGTCTCTTCTTTATCTTGAGACTTATGAGCAACTAGATTATTGATAATATAAATAAATATAGCCAAGCTCTCTGGCAAGAGCAATTATTTCATAATCCTTGCCTGGATGACAAAAATTATAAGATAGCATGAACTGTAAGACACAGCCCAATTTCAGATAAAGTAAAATGTGAAGGGAAAGAGTGTCTTAGAATTGATAGAATATGGTAAGTTTGAGAGCAATCAGCCTTGTAGAACTGCAAACAGCATGTTGAAGCCATGGGGTTATTTGACATTGACTAGGTAGTGAGTGTACATACAAAAGAGGTTGTAGAATTGAGTCCTGAGACATTCTCATAATTAAAAAGTAGGAAGGCAAGGAATATTCACTTAAGAAGAACTATAAAGTACAAGTAATGAAGTAGAAGAACCAAGAGGAATAATGTCACACAGCGAAGTGGAGAAATAATTTCAAGAGGAGAGAATCAGGTGCTGACTCAGCTGAGTCCCATGCTGTAGATAGAGTGAGAATAGAACTGAGAGCTGACTCTTGGCTTACAGCAACATGCGGGTCATTAGTGATGACCCCAGCAAGAGCCGTTTCAGTGAAGTGGTAGAGGCAAAAGCTCGATAGGCATGAGTTCAAGAAAGAATGGGAGGTCAAGGGGTAAGGTGAGTAAGGAGAACTTTTAAAAGTAGTTTTGCTGGGAAAAGGGAGCTGAGCAATGGGGCAGCAGGAAGGTGAAGCCAGGAAAAGGTACAGCCTTTTCAGATGGAAGATGCTGAAGAATGTTTGGATGCTGGTGGGAATGATCCAGCGTAGAGGGCAAATCTGATGATATTTGAGAGAGGGGGGTGAGTGCAAGAGTGATGTCCTTAACTAAAGGAGAAGGATAAGCGCCAGAGCATAAGTGAAGGGGTTAGTAGTAGTGGTGGTGTTAGTCGCTAGTTGTGTCCAACTCTTTGCAACCCCACAGACTGTAGCCCGTCAGGCTCCTCAGTCCATGGAATTTTCCAGGCAAGAATACTGGAGTGGGTTCCCAGTCTCTTCTCCAGAGGATCTTCTCGACTCAGGGATCAAACACAGGTCCCCTAGGTCTCCTGCATGGCAGGCAGATTCTTCACCGTCTGAGCTACAGGAAGTCCCTAAGTGAAGGGGTTGATCATGGGTAAGAGCCAGGACTCCACATCCATCATAATAGGCATGGAGGTGATGTGCGCGGGTTGGTAGATGTGCTAGTGACTGTGTCACTTCCAAAGGCTCTGTTTTCTGAGGGAATGTTTCTGTTTTCTTCAGTCTGCTGAGGGTAATGTGGAGGGCTGTTCTCTGATAGAAACAGAATACCAAGCCTCCAATAATTTTTGCTAGATTTTCTTGGGTTTGGTAAATAATCTATATTCGTTATTTATGAAGAATATCATTAAACTATAAATAATAATTTTCTTGCTCATGCCAATGCTCATTTCTATCATTGCTGTTTCATTTTTATTGCTTTGCCCAGAACTTCTATGATAAGGTTAAGCAATGATGACTTCTAGCAAGCATCCTAGAATTGTTTAGAAATTAACAGAAATGCTTCTAGTGTTTCCTCCACCGAGTGCAAGATAGCTGCTGTTTTAGAAGACAGCTACCATTTCAATTTAATTGGAGACAAGGGATTTCTATCAAATACTTTCTGGGTATCTATTGCTCATATAATTTTTTTCTTAAGTTCCTGATACACTATACAAACAGATTTTTTTTCCTTAGGTAAGTTTCTGGACTTGATCTCAAATATTAATAAATGTCCATGGAACAGAATCTGGGAATGGATTGTAAGTTAGAAAAAAGAAAAAAAAAAAAAGCATGGTGTTGTCCAATTGGTCATGATGTTTTTGTTGTAACCTCTCAGACAGACATGAGGAAGAAGAAATGCAACCACCAAGATTGAAATCTGGCAGAAATCCTGATACTGTTACACAGGCTACATCCTCTCTGCACAGTTCATTTCAAGCTAATTGTAGAGAAAATGAGAATTAACAGCAGTTAATGAAGAGTTTAAATTCCATTTTCTTCTCTTGCAGGTTCTCAGGCAAGAAACAACTACAGCTGTCCCTCTGTATCCACAGGGGATTGGTTCCAGGACCTCCCAAGGGATACCAAAATCCATGGACATTCAAGTCTCTTACATAAAATGGCAAAGAATTTGCATATGACCTACGCACATCCTCCCATTTACTTTAAATCATCTCTAGATTACTTAAAAATACCCAATAAATGCTATGTGAATAGCTGCCAGCAAGTGGCAATTCAAGCTTTGCTTTTTGGAATTTTCTGGAAAAAAATTTTTTTTCAGAATATCTTCTATTCACTGTTGGTTGAATTCATGGATGCAGAACCCACAGATAAGAAAGGTGACTGGATAGGTCTTTTTTTGTACTCAATAAATGGTCTTCACATTTCTTATTTTGTGATTATCCCCACTTATTTGAGAGAAGGAGAAAAAATCTGAAAGTGTCTATTTAAAGGAAAAAATGGTATGAGAGAAAGGAAGTGAAGAGCAACTTGGCAATGAATCTACTGTTTTTAAACAAGTCAATATTAAACAAGCATATCCATTTTTATTCTATTTTTCTCTTTGTATACAATTCTCAATTAAACTATACCTGCCATTCAAATATGCTCTTCAAATAAGCCATTTTACTACAATTTCTGCACTGTTTCAGTAAATACATTTGCATCCTAGCTCTTCGGCAGTGTTGCTTTAAAGTTAATGACTTGAGATTACAGTTACTGACATAAAACCCTTCTCTTTGGGGACAGAAAAGCACAATATAAGCTTCTTCCCTCTTTGTCTATCTCACAGGACAGTTTAATGCAGAGTTGTAAGGGATAGAGACACTGATGCTCCCCGAGCCTCACTGCTCTCCTGAGTTTACTGTGTCACCATGGAAAGACATCTGTGCTCTGAGGTTTTTCCTAGACCCTCACGAATCCAGTTCTTTCTCTGTATTTTACAGAGCTTGTGATGCATACATACCGAGACTCTGCATATAGAGCATAATTAAAACAGGCTTTCCTCCTGGAAGCCAGAATGTCCTTTCTATTGCCAGTTGTTAAGACCAGAGGGTGAGGTTTCAGGATGCTAACCCCCTTATGAAGGGTCCATCTTGCTATACTGAAGCCTGAGAATGCTTAAGAGATCACCTCCAGTGCACATCATTATCATCTTCAATACAAGATACTGAAAATAAGTTTCAGGCATCCTATACGTTTTAAATAAATTCCCACATGAATTGGAAATAAAACATGCCTTTAGACATGTAGCCAGGATTTTGACATATTTAGTTCAGTTCAGTTCAGTCATTCAGTCATGCCCAACTCTTTGCGACCCCATGAACTGCAGCATACCATGCCTCCCTGTCCATCACCAATTCCCAGATTTTACTTAAACTCCTCTCCATTGAGTCGGTGATGCCATCCAACCATCTCATCCTCTGTCATCCCCTTCTCCTCCTGCCTGCAATCTTTCCCAACATCAGGGTCTTTTCAAATGAGTCAGTTCTTTATATTTCATATTGGGCTGCACTAGTGAATATACTATCGTAATTATGGGTTTCACTGGGAAGCTGAAGACTTTTAAATCCTCTTCCTATCATCTTTTTTCTTTTAACTAGTTATAAAAATTGCTTTTATTGATGCAAAAGAAACAGAAATTTCATGATGACTACTGAATACACATATTTATTAACCTTCTTCCCCCTCCTCAGAACCCCATTAAAATGAGAGCAAAAGGATAAAAGAATAAATGCATAGCAGTAAAGAGACTAAGAGTGGAGCCATGAATGGATTAGAGATTTCAAAAAATTTCTGAAAGAAAGTAGAGGAAATGTGTTGATTGGTAGAAAAGGGTGGAGAAAGTCTTACCTAAGAACATTCTGGAAAGAGTTTTGATGGAAGCGTATGACCAGAGAAGCTCTTATAAAGGTTAAGAATGAGAAGGGGGCTGAAAACAGGATGGGAGAACTGTACTGAGAGGCTGATGACAAAGGAACAATGGCAACGGCTTCATTCTCTTATCTCGCACAGTATTTACAACAGTTGTGTATAATAGTCAAGAAGCATCTCATAATATTATATAATTTATATTGCTTTCAAACTTGCACCTATATAGAACTAAATGTAATATGTTTGCAAATACTAATTCTTTACATTGGCAACGAGATGGTTGTTGAAAACTAAAAATGAAAATAGTTTATTTAAAATAAGCTAATGTTATGTAACCAAAATTTCAAAACAGATTAAATATCAGGTTTTAAAAATAATTTTATATAATAATTTGATATTTATTAATTTTATTTTGTAATTTTAAATAAAATGACATTTTAGAAACACATATAGTAACTTGTTTCCATTTTATATTTCCTTTAATTTACATTTTAAAAACATTCTAATTATGTTTTCATTTATATATGCATACCTTTGATTTTTATTCCTTTACATCATTTCTTTCAAGAGAATATAAATAATCTAAAAATCTTGATTATAGCAAGGCCATCAGTGAATTTACTAAAATGAAGGCAAGAAAAAATCAATTTAATGGAAAATATATAATAATTTATGAAGTATATATATATGTCTTTATTATTCACCCAAATAGTGCCAGCCCACTGACATACAAAAATAATTAAAATAATTAAAAAATAATTAAACCACCTAAAGACATATGCTAAAAATAACTAATCAAGTCATCTTTGATATCTGCCGCCTTTTAGTCATGTAGAAAATACTTTATATGTATTTTTTCAGTTTTACAGTTATGAAGGGGTATTTACAAGGGAAAATGAGAGGCCATATTTTATCTAGAGGTGTGATAGCTCACTATTTAACTTTACACTATTTATGTGTGATGCTGGTGCGTGGTGCTTGGGCTTCCACACGTATTCTTGCCCATCCCTACAAATATTGAGAGGGGCCCTCAAAGAGGCACGAGACGGAGTCCCTAGGAGTCAAATCCATCCGTTGGGACAGCTCAGTGGGGGCACCTGTGGTTGTGGTGAGCACAAAGAAGTGTCACAGCACAAGGGAGAGGAAAGGCCCTGTCCTTTCATCTTTGTGTGTCTGAAACGAACACTTGGGAAATGTTTGCTGCTGCTCAGTTGCTTCAGTCGTGTCCGACTCTGTGCGACCCCATAGACGGCAGCCCACCAGGCTCCCCCGTCCCTGGGATTCTCCAGGCAAGAACACTGGAGTGGGGTGCCGTTTCCTTCTCCAAAGCATGAAAGTGAAAAGTGAAAGTGAAGTCGCTCAGTCGTGTCCGACTCTTGGCGACCCCATGGACTGCAGCCTACCAGGCTCCTCCGTCCATGGGATTTTCCAGGCAAGAGTACTGGAGTGGGGTGCCATTGCCTTCTCCGCGGGAAATGTTTGGGGATGGATAAATGAGTGCGTGCAGGCATGCACGAGGAACTTATAAATATAAATACAATAAATAACAGAGCTATAAATATTAGAAACAGGTTGTAAAAAGTCATAAAAACAGCAGAGCAATAGTGTTTGGTGCTTGACTTAACATGGTTATTATATAAGATACTGATGAGTCTGAGTTTGTTGATATATGATTGACCTTAAAGATCATATAAAAATAGCATCAGGAAGAACTAGAATTGGGGTGGGGGGTCATGCTAGCAAGATTTTATAGTCCCATAAAGCCACTCTTAAGCTTGGATATCATTTTTCACTATAATATCTTTTTTTGCAAATTCACTCTGCAATAAAAATGTGATGTAGGAGCATTGCCGCTAATTTTGTCTGAGGAAGCAATAATGATGCTCCAAGACTTTAAAAGGGTATTGATTTCTAGTGCAATTTCTCATTTCTCTGTGAAGAGAACTGGTCTTACATTTCTTTTTCCCTCTACAAGAAAGAACGACGTTTACACAATCAGGTATTTCTGTCTTTGGACTGACAGAAGACAAAGAGTGAGGATGTGAACAATGGACCCCACAAAGTAACAGTGAAATAATGTTGTCTGAAGTGTATATTATGTCATCTCTGTGATTTTATATAATTGATATTTCTCCCAATCATCATAGAAGCTAGACTAAATCTTTGAGCAGCAGTATGATTTTAAGGATGTTGTGTGTGTGTGTGTGTGTGTGTGTGTGTGTTTTATTAATAAGCTTCAACCCTAGCTGCATTTTAGAATCACTTGGGGAGCATTTTAAAATTACCATTATCATGCTCCCCACCACCAAACATGAAGAGAGTCAAAAACTACTGCGTTTAAGTAGACAGGGCTGATCGGTTCTAACTGCTTAACACACTGTGAAATGTTAAACAGGGTAAGTGGGGAGGCAATCGATTGCCTCCAGATTGCATCTGGAATTTCCTTTGAAAGAGCTTCAAGCAAAGGACAGAAGTTCCAAAAAAGGGCTGTTCTATTTAGGTGGCAGGCAAGGAGAGCAGGAGTCCCCTAAGCGGAGCCTCCACCCAGACAAATAGCAGAAAATTAGGAAAGAGGCCCTTTATCTGCCCGCCTTCAAGACATAGTTTGTTAAAATCTAGGCTTCTTAAGTCAGAAACCCTGTCTTTATCCTTGTGTCACTAGCAGCCACCATGCTGCACAGAGCAGGTATTTAATAAATGGTAAAAGAATATACACATGAATAAATAAAAACTGATGTTAATAAAAGACTGTCACAGTTTTGGTGTGAGGTCTGAAAAGGGAGGGGATCAAAGAAATAGATAGAAACTGGCCCACGTCTGCCAAAGGGAACTGCCAAATCACCTATAAAAGAAGTGTTTTGAAACTCTTATCCTGATGCATACTTCAAGAGTATCAAAGGGTTAAGGGTGAAGAGACCAGAGAGAGGATTTCCTTGGAGAGAAGTGTGGATATGCTGTGAACACCCCACCTTACTATGGAAACACTCCCTCCCACTTCAAGAGTAATGAGAGATGTTTCAGAGAGAACCATGGGAACCCGACACACACCTCCTGAGCCAAGGAAGCCAGTGGAAATCTACACCTGAGAAATCTCCAAGGCCAGAGGCAGTGACCGGAACCTGCTCATCTGAAGAGTGAGGATGAATGGCCAAGTTGGAATGGCTCTGCACTCAAGCGTTTGTCAGGATACAAGAATGTATCCTGACATGGGATACAAGAATGGGATACATTCTTGGATACAAGAACGTCTTCTGGGAACCAAATGTGGCCCAGCTGAAAGCTGCCTTAAGAGGACTTCCCAAGAGTACATGCCCAAGAGAACTTCCTGCCAGGAGCAAGTTTGCCTGAATAGAAGGATACAGGGATATAGGTGTCTGGGGGTGAGGGGTAGGAGCTTGCCAGTTTGGGGAGTAATCTGTTCCCTCACATTTACAGAACTTCAGATGAAAAATTACCAGCTACACGGTGTCTCCAAAGAATCCACAAATGCTTTGTGTGAGAGAGTTTTGAAGATCTCCCAGGCCCATGGAGAGTCAGTTTCAACACCCCCCAAACCCAGAGGGTGCCATCTCAGGTCATGATAGTTCTGCTAAATAAGTCCTTTCCTGGCCCCCACCTTCCTTAAAAAAAACTCCCGTGTAGGAACTGGGGGCGGATTTGCCTTTCTAATTGCAGACCCAAGCTATGGGAGAAAAGGCGCTTTAACTTCAAGTTTAGCATTCTCATTACTACACAAGAATGGATTTTTTAATTCTTGCAGTGAAACTGGTTTTTGTGTATGTATACATATGTGTGTGACCAAGGGTAACTGGAAGACTCTTATTATCTATGAACAAGTGGAAAAAGCTCTAGGTCTACCAGACATTGTGTCCAAGGGACAGAAGGAATTATTAGTCCACCAAGTGAGTCTGATCAGGCAAATAAAATTGCTTTACAATTACGCTCTATCAAATGACTTCTGTTCTGTGTAATAGCTACATTGGTTACAGTCTGAACTCAGAAAGTCACTGGTCATTTAAAAGAAAGAGAAGGTTTTCTAAATTTTAAGTATGTATGCTATCTAGATATGCTCTGCACTTCTCAAACCATTTCCAAGGGTATCCATGAGTGGTTTCCAAGTCATGCAGACCATACTTTCATGTCTTTCCATTAATGGTTGAGAGTGAATAAGCAGGCAATGCCATGTTTGAGAATGCTGATTCTGGACTCAGTCTAGGGTGTGAGACAATGCTTCCCCACTGGCTTGGTGACCACTCTCTTATTTTCCCATCGGTGATTCATTAGGTGGCACTTTAGTTTTGTAGGGAAGTAGGGAAGTGAGGCAGGGAAGGAAGCCAAAGAGGGTGTATTACCACTGTAGGCAGCTGGGAAATGGTGTAAGACACCCATGCAGGATGATACCCTTGAGGGGTGATGGAGCTGGGGTTCTTTGCACCAATTACTGTCAATGTCTAGTGAGGGTTGCTCCTGGGATGTGAACTCCCCTGCATTTAAGACCTCATGTGCATGAGGGCAGACTGGTTTGGGGTGTTTTAGAGAAAGTCTCCAGGCACAGAGATGCAGACTGAAAGTGGCCACTGCTGTAACCCCAGGGGTAGTGAATCTGAGGCACTGGCCAGCATCTGGTATAGCATGTCTCTTTCATCACTCAGTTCTCTGGTTACCTCTGTCATATCACTGATTCTTCAAGGTGGTAGCTGGTCATAGGTTCTTGAAAGAAAGACTTATAATGACCAGAGGGGCAGTAAGACAAGATACAATCCATACTGCTGTAGTCCTAAGGCAGCAAGTGACATCCATCAACTTCCTCCATCCCACTCTTCTAGACTCATCTCGTTCTTGAGCAGCCCTTCTGCTGGTCTAGGTTTCTTGCTCATGGGTATTACACACACCTTCATCCATGAAAGGTCCCAGCCCTGGTGCCTGACCCAGGCTATAGTTGCTGTAACTGCCCATCTATGGACATAGAAGCACCAAGAGGTGCCCTGTGAGTCTCCCATAACTCGAGCTTTCATGAAACACTTTCTGTGTCTCTTAGGAGACGTGTTCCTCTCCTGAGAGTCAGGACTTCTGATTGCACAGAGCCTAGAGTTGCAGGTACGGAAAGCACAAATTTCCCAAGTGGGCCACTGAGAATCACGGTGAGTGGGTCCACCCCTACTTTAACCTCTTGTGTTCTACCTACTAAAAACACAGTATCATACACTATTATGCAGAAGCCTTCTGGGTAATACAAGGTAGGATCAGAGGCTGCTGTGACTGTAAGTCCATCGTTGGACACCTTTTATCCTTACCTGGGCCCCTGGTTCACAACATGGTTAACAGGCTTCCATAAGAAATCAGACATTCCATGTGCCTGGATTGGCTGAGAAGCTGTGGGGCAAGGAAGGCAAGCACACCTTCAGAATGTGTACAGATCCTAGGAAGAATAAATCGCTGTCCCATCCAGGGGATCAGATGTAATAAACCTGCCACCACATTCTCCTCAGTGTGGTACCGTATCAAGGACTCAGCATCAGTCTCTGTTGTTTACATGTCACACATTCAGCAAAGGCAACTGCCAGAGCATCTTTGGTGATCCGATGACATGGGCTCATGAGTAGCCTTCATCCCTGCTATAGGGCTTCCCTGTAGCTCAACTGGTAAAGAATCCACCTGTATTGTAGGAGACCCAGGTTCGATTACTGGGTCAAGAAGATCCCCTGGAGAAGGAAATGGCAACCCACTCCAGTATTCTTGCCTGGAGAAGCCCATGGTCAGAGGAGCCTGGTAGGTTACAGTCCGTGGGGTCGCAAGAGTTGGACGCGACTTAGTGACTAAACCACCACCACCACGGCTACCATGGCTTCTAAATCATTGGCCTGTTGTACAGATACTGGAGTGGACTGACTAGACTGCGTAGCTAGCTGACTTTCACTGGACAAGCCATCCACTCTATCTCATTGGTGTCTCTTCTGTGGTGGATGGCCTCTGGTTGGTATTGATATGAGATCTGATGGGAAAGGAAAACAAATGTGGGAGAAGAGTGTATTGGAAATCAGAGAAACTGAAGAGCTTCAAGTTCACCAATGCAGATGAATTATCTTGATCAGGGTTATTTCAACTTTATGTCCTTCAGTTTCACTAAAAGCAAGTTGGAATATCAATCTTTACTCCACTTTCACTGGTATACTTACTAAGAGGAATATCAATCTTTATTTCACTTTCACTGGTATACTTACTGAACCATTTAGGTCCAAGCTGGTTTTAGAAAAGGCAGAGAAATCAGAGATTGAATTGCCAACATCCGATGGATCATCGAAAAAGCAAGAGAGTTCCAGAAAAACATCTATTTCTGCTTTATTGGCTATGCCAAAGCCTTTGACTGTGTGGATCACAATAAACTGTGGAAAATTCTGAAAGAGATGGGCATACCAGACCACCTGACCTGCCTCTTGAGAAACCTGTATGGAGGTCAGGAAGCAACAGTTAGAACTGGACATGGAACAACAGACTGGTTCCAAATCAAGGAAGGAGTACGTCAAGGCTGTATATTGTCACCCTGATTATATGCAGAGCACATCATGAGAAACGCTGGGCTGGAAGAAGCACAAGCTGGAATCAAGATTGCCAGGAGAAATATCAATAACCTCAGATATGCAGATGACACCACCCTTATAGCAGAAAGTGAAGAACTAAAGAGCCTCTTGATGAAAGTGAAAGAGGAGAGTGAAAAAGTTGGCTTAAAGCTCAACATTCAGAAAACTAAGATCATGGCATCTGGTCCCATCACTTCATGGCAAATAGATGGGGAAACAGTGGAAACAGTGGCTGACTTTATTTTTCTGGGCTCCAAAATCACTGCAGATGGTGATTGCAGCCATGAAATTAAAAGATGCTTACTCCTTGGAAGGAAAGTTATGAGCAACCTAGACAGTATATTAAAAAGCAGAGACATTACTTTGCCAACAAAGGTCCATCTAGTCAAGGCTATGGTTTTTCCAGTAGTCATGTACGGATGTGAGAGTTGGACTATAAAGAAAGCTGAGCACTGAAGAATTGATGCTTTTGTACTGTGGTGTTGGGGAAGACTCTTGAGAGTCCCTTGGACTGCAAGGAGATCCAACCAGTCCATCCTAAAGGAGATCAATCCTGGGTGTTCATTGGAAGGACTGATGTTGAAACTGAAACTCCAATACTTTGGCCACCTCATGAAAGACCCTGATGCTGGGAAAGATTGAGGGCAGGAGGAGAAGGGGACGACAGAGGATGAGATGGTTGGGTGGCATCACCGACTCGATGGACATGAGTTTGGGTGGACTCCGGGGGTTGGTGATGGACAGGGAGGCCTGGCATGCTGCGGTTCATGGGGTCGCAAGGAGTTGGACACGACTGAGCGACTGAACTGAACTGAACTGAAAGACTTGTGAGTTTTTTGGGTCACATGAGTATGATTCCTTATTATTTTTACTACTGCTCACCAATCACTTCAAAAGATTTCCTTGCTTATGGGGGAAGCAGAAGAGATAACCATTAGTTTTTTTTATATCATCTTACTTACTTTGCTATAAAATGAGTTCCTTGGTGAAAAGAAGTTTTATGTCGGATACCATAACAGTGTACAAAGCTTTCTACAGATAGTGCTGTTGGGAGAAATATGATGATGGGGAAGGTATATCCATATTTATACCCATAATGAGTGTCTTTTTTCAGTAAAAACAAATCACTGCCCTCTCCTAGATGGATGTGTATATATATATTTTCCCTCTGTGTGGAGCATCCCTACATGATCAGGTAAAGCCCTGTCCCTGAGACAGTTATATTAAATTGGAATCTCCTTTGTTACCTCCTTGTTTGCCCAAACCACCCCCCATGAAGCACATGAAGCACAAGGGTTCCTTGGCCTGGGATACAATTTAGAAATGTTCCCCAACCTTGAAAAATTTGTTAGCCTTGGACCTGAGAGAGGCTTGCTGAAATGCAATAATTTTTTCATTCAGCTTAAGAAGCCCTCGCAGTTCCCATTTCCCAGCAGGCAAAAGCAGAGTGATCAATTCTGAATAGAATCTCTACTGAGAGCATTTTAATCAACAAGAATGAGTACAGAGCAGCTGGCTCACCTCCAAAAATTCACAGACGTGTTTGCACCCAATCAGAAAACAGTAAACAGCGGGCACCAGGCCAGGTCCATTTGTTGTATTAATTTCTTAGTCTAAAATAGATCTTCAAGGCAAAGAGTTTTCTACTCTCATACAAAGGAATATTTATCCCTTTCTTCCTACCATCTAGATTATCTAAACAGAACAAGCTCCAACCCAGCCTGCAATAAAGATAGTTTTAATATCCTATAGCATTTTTGTGCATAAATCTATAGACCAAGAATAAAAATGGACAGAGAGGATGGGTGCTGAGAGTTAACACAGGGGAATTTAATTTCACATATTTACATTTTACCTAATTTTTAAGATAATTAGAATTATTCATTTGACTTTGAGCATGTGGGTATAACATAGAGTCTTCAACAGCAAAGCTTAAGTATCTAAATGAAGGCGGATACCATGGAAGAAACATTATTATTAAAGGGTTATTGTCGTTGTTCAAAAAATATTTTTGAATTCCTTCTTTGGACTGTCTCTCAAGACATCAGAAAATTTAATCTGATAGACTCAAGTCATATTTAAGAGTAAAATGTTTCCCAGTTTATTCATCCATTTATATCTGGCTTGACTCTGAGTGATGTTTGGCAGTTTTACAAATTAAAATTCACCCTCAGAAGACATTCTGCCATCTCTAAGTATTCTCAAAGCAATATGCATATGAAGGATAGCCCAAGGATCAATTCCAAATCCATCTTGACCAACTGTAGTATCATTAAACTAACAATTTAGCTATTTAAAGGGACTACTTCAAAAGAAGGAGTATTCTTTTGAATGTAGAAATTCTCATGTTTGCTTAAAATCTAGTCATATTACTTTACTAATACTTAGTAATTTAATGTTTAATAATATTTATAATATTAGTAATGTTAGTAAAACTAGATAAAATTAATAATACTTATCATTTTATAATTTATCAAAATAGGAAATAACTTTCTAATTCTTCCCCTCCATGTACAGTCTTTTTGAAAACCGTAACATACGTGAGTGTGGTAAATTATTAAACTCATTGGTAAAAGCCTATTTCTCATTTCAGTTCAGTTGTGTCTATTTTTTAAGTAGACATCATGAAACACTAGACTCATAAGATAAAGCACAAGTTCTATAATGGAATAACTTTAAGAAATGTAACTTGATGTATTCCCTCTTAGATATTCTCAATGCATGTAAACACATTGAAGGTGCCTCAAAGCTCAGTTATACCTAATATTTTATGGGGTGGAAAAAGACCTTCTGCTCTTGATAAGAACTTGGAAAATATAATGAACATAATTTGTGGCCCCTTTTAGTAAAAGCAAGATCAAGGAGGAGGCAAATGTTTCTTAACCCAATCATGCTCAGGGTGATTATTTTTTAAGAAAAAGTTTACAAGAAATGTTAGTAAGAGGTTGTACCTTTCTCATTTGAGATAGGATGTTTATATGTGTTATACAGTCAGGTACAATTTGCCCTTGGGTGACTCAGGGAAAAACAAGCTCTAGCTGCCACTGGTAGGATCAGGACACTCATTATCTTCCTTTTACTCTACAGACCAAAGCACATGTCCTCATCTGCCCCTCCCACCCTTGTATCCAGCAAAGCCTACGGAGAAGAAATCTCTCAGCATCCAGAGTTTGAGGCACCAGACTTTTTAAGATATGAGCAGAGTCTTAGGACTATGATGGCCTCCCTAGTGTGGAAAGGGGTGGGGAGGTTGGGACTTTCCGAGGGCAAGGATGGAGAAAATAGATTATAGGTTGTGGGTTCTAAATTGAGACTGCAGAAAGAGAAAGCCAAGGAGAGATAAAGAGGAATATGGAGTGAGTGATCAGGCCAAAGACAAAACTTGGGGCCTTCTCTCCTCCTCAGCATAACTCCCAGAGGGACTAAGTGGGCTCAAGACACAACTCCTGACTCGCATGTTTTGCACTGATTAAGATGTCCCAAAGGACATTTATCTTTATTCCCATTGGCACTTCCAAATTCTTCCTATTTGGGGAAGTTCCCAATTGTATGAAACTTTGTGGGAGTCCAAAAGAAACCAAGAGAAACCCACGGCCACTTCTCCCCACCCATGGAAATGAAGGCATGGTCCCCAACCAGACTCAACAAATTTCATACTTGGATCTTTCAAGATAACTTGAGTGAGATATGAAAAAATAAAAGATTAGTAACAACAACAACAACAAAAAAACAAACTAATGGTGACTGCAGCCATGAAATTTAAACATGCTTTCTCCTTGGAAGAAAAGTTATAACCAACCTAGACCGTATATTAAAAAGCAGAGACAGTACTTTGCCAACAAAGGTCCATATAGTCAAAGCTAAGGTTTTTCCAGTAGTCATGTATGGATGTGAGAGTTGGACTATAAAGAAAGCTGAGCGCCAAAGAACTGATGCTTTTGAACTCTGGTGTTGAAGACTCTTGAGAGTTCCTTGGGCTGCAAGGAGATCCAACCAGTCCATCCTAAAGCAAATCAGTCCTGAATATTCATTGGAAGGACTGATGCTGAAGCTGAAGTTCCAATACTTTGGCCACCTGATGAGAAGAACTGACTCACTGAAAAAGACCCTGATGCTGGGAAAGATTGAAGGCAGGAGGAGAAGGGGACGACAGAGGATGAGATGGTTGGATGGCCTCACTGACTCAATGGACATGAGTTTGAGCAAGCTCCAGGAGTTGGTGATGGACAGGGAGGCCTGGCGTGCTGCAGTCCATGGGGTCACAAAGAGTTGGACACGACTGAGCTACCGAACTGAACTGAACTGAACTGATGGTGGAAAACAGTTTCAAAAAAACTGAAACTAGAACTACCATATGACATGCAATTTCATTCCTGGATATTTATCCAAAGAAAATGAAAATGCTAATTAGAAAAGATATATGCACCCCTATGTTCACTGCAGAATTATCTACAATAGTCAATATATGGAAGCAGCCTAAGTACCCATCAGTAGATAAATGGATGGAGAAAATGTTGTGTGTGTGTTTATATATATTTGTATACACAAACACACATACATATGTCCATACAGGGGAGCCTAGTGTGCTGCAGACCATAGGGTCATAAAGAGTCTGACACAGCTTAGTGACAAAACAATAATACACACACACACACACACACACACACACACACACACACACAAAAGAATATTACTCAGCCATAAAAAAAAGAATGAAATCTTTCCACTTGTGACAGCATAGGTGAACTTAGAGGAAATTACGCTAAATGAAATAAGTCACTCAGAGAAAGACAAATACTATATGATTTAACTTATATTTGGAGTCTAAAGATCAAATTAATGAACAAAACAATAAAACAGAAAGACCTACAAATATAGAGAACAAAGAAGTGGTTATCAGAGGGGAGAATAATAAAGGGATGAGAGAAATAGATGAGGAAAATACAAACTTTCAGCTACAAAATAAATGAGTCACGGGTATGAAATGCACAGTGTGGGGAATGTAGTCAATTATGTAATATCTTTGTATGGTGACAGATGGTAACTAGACTTATCATGGTGATTATTTTGGAATATACAGATACATTGACTCATGACATCACACTCCAGAAACTAACATAGTATTGTAGGTCAATTATACTTCAACAAACAAACAAATCCATAGAAAAAGAGATCAGATTTGTGGTTACCAGAGGTGGGGTATGGGGTTTGAGCAGGGGAAATTGGATAAAGGCAGTCAAAGGTACAAACTCCTAGTTATAGGATAAGTACCTTTCAGGGACATAATGTAAATCACAAATATAATATTTCTTTAATATTGTATCTACATGAGATGATGGATATTCACCAAACTTATAGTGATAATCATTTCATGATGTAAGTCAAATCATTACGCCTTGCACCTTAAATGTAAACAGTGCATGCTCAGTCACTTCATTTATGTCCAACTCTTTGAGACCCTATAGACTGTAGCCTGCCAGGCACCTCTGTCCATGGGATTATCCAGGAAAGAATACTGGAGTGGATTGCCCTGCCCTCCTCCAGAGGATCTTCCTGACCCAGGGATTGAACCTGTGTCTCTTACATCTCATGCATTAACAGGCAGGTTATTTACCATTAGAGCCATCTGGGAAGCCAACTTATACAATGCTGTATGTCAGTTATGGGCTTCCCTGGTGGTGCGGTGGTAAAGAGTCTGCCTGCCAATGCCAGGAGACACCAGAGACACAGGTTCAATCCCTGGGTCAGGAAGATCTCCTGGAGTATGAAATGGCAACCCACTCCAGTATTCTTGCCTGAAAAATTCCATGGACAGAGGAGCCTGGCTGGCTACGGTCCATGGAGTTGCCAAGAGTGGGACACAGCTGATCACACACGCACACTCACCACGCCATGTCAATTATATTTCAATGAAACTGGAAGAAAAAAATCCTCTGGAGAAAGTAATTTTTTCAGCAATCAACCTGGTTTGTTTTAAACTGTAAAGTCTATCTTGACTTCTGTGGGTTCCAACATCAGTTCATTTTTGAAGCCTTCAGTATGCTGTTTGGGTCTGGTTGGCAAAGACCCAGAAGTTAGACCAGGTCAATATTTCACAGGGCAGTTTATTTCTGGGAGCTTTTGCTCTGTTTCTTTGGGTCTTGTCTCCATGTGCCCACCTTGGAGGTAAGCCTGGACCTAATGTTGGTTCATGCAGATAAGCCCCAAGGGATCCTCATTTCCAGTCTTTTCTCTCTGGGGTCTCAGTCACACTTCGGTTCACAGTTCCTCTGGTCAGAAGGATGGAGTGCTTGCCTCCTGTGCTTTTTCTACAGTTCCGTGAAACTAAAGCTGCCTCCAGAATAAAGGAAATAGGGAAACAAAGAGAAAATAAGGGGATTTCCTCATACTCTTTGGACAACAGGGGTCCCCCTTTCCTAGTTCCTTTTGCCCAGAACTCAGTATTCTCTTGGGGTAAAGGTGACTTTATCATAGAGGTGGCAGGGCAATGCTATGACTGAGGCAGGCCCTGAGTCAGAACTAGAAGAGAAAAATACAAAAAGTGGGAAATGAGAATTCTCCTCCTACTTTGTGGAATGCAGGGGTCCCTTTTCCTGGTCCTCTGTATAGAAAGAGATGACTTCTTCCAGTTTTTCTGTCAACACTAGCTGCATAGTTGCTCATGTCATCCTGCCCTCAGTTCAAAGCCAATAGTCAAAAGAAAGCAAGAAAAACAAAAACAACAACAACAAACAAAATCCCAAACCATGAAACTCTTGCTATAGGTTATTAATCAATTTTGACTTCAGTCTCTATTTTTGCATTATTGTTTACTTTTCAGAGTCTTCCAGTAATTACCTTTTCTATGCTGTCCTAAGTTTTAGTTGTGGCCAGTGAGATGGGCTATCGTCTACATACCCCATCTTGACCAGCATGAGAATTTCAGTAACAAACATTTGTTTATCCAATCAACAGGGAGCAATTTAGTTGGCCTGCTGACACACATATATCAATGAAAACATTTGTAACAACTTGATTATTGAATACTAACTTCCCAGGATACATGAATTAAGCTATACTGCACTCATAAAGCCACAAAAGTGGATGTGGACAAACCATTAAAGTAAGTGGGTAAGCAGTTTCCAAGCCTTTAGTCAACCATATGAATTAGTTCTCTGGTTTTGGGTTTTGTTTTGTTGCAACAATTCGTGTCATGCATCTTGTTTTCAATAAATAAAAACACTGATAAACTTCCGCTCAAATAAGTTAATTCTTCCATCTTCACAGAACTCTTTGGTAGCAATAAAAAGTTCTCTTGCTAAAGCAGGTAGAGAAGGGTGAGGAGGATAAAGAGAGGGATGGAGGAATCATTCGGGCTTCCCTGGTGGCTCAGCTGGCAAAGAATCCACCTGCAAAGCAGGAGACCTGGGTTCGATCCCTGTGTTGGGAAGATCCCCTAGAGAAGGGCATGGCAACCCAATCCAGTATTCTTGTTTGGAGTATCCCCATGGACAGAGGAGCCTGGCAGGCTACAGTCCACGGGGTCACAAAGAGTTGGACCCGACTGAGTGACAGCAACAACAGGATCCCTGTCTCCACAAATGTCCTCCACTCCTAGGCCTGTGCTGGTATTATGCTTTAGTCCCCAGAAACAAATTATGAATGATGGGAATTTATGTATCAGTTAGGATACAGGTTTAGGTCCAGTTGTAGAAAAAGGCAAAGAAACAATAGCTTAAACAAGTTAGACTTTGTTTTCTCAGTCACAGAACTGACTGAGGTAGGCAACTGAAGCCATTAGAGATGCTCCATGGTGCTGGAGATCCCAGTCCTTTCTGTCTCACGGTTTGGCCATTCTCAGCACACAGCTTCTATCTCATGATCCAGCGTGGCTGCTCCAGCTCTGCCTATTGCATCTAAATTCTACCTTGTGGGTAGAGGGAAGAAGAAGGGGAGATCACATGCCTCTCCTTTTAAATGAACAACCCCAGAATGCAGGTAGGTTCATAAGCTGTACCGAATATAACACTCTGGCGGGGGACGTTGATAGTGGGGGAGGCTGTGTGTGTGGGGGGCAAGAGGTATGTACATGGGAAATCCCTGTATCTTTCCATCAACTTTTCTATGAACCTAAAACTGCTCTAAAAAGTAAAAGTCTATCAGTGAATGAAGTACATAAGGAAGGGAAGCAGACAGAGAGGAATGGAAGGAAGGAAAGAAAGGAGGGATGGAGAAGATGAAGAAAGGGAAAGATTACAATCAACCACAAAACAAAAAGTAAAGAAAAAATAGTTGTAGGTCTTAGGAAAGTAATAAAAAAAACAAACACAAAATTACATTTGAAAAATACTCTGGTGACCTAAGGGTTATCCACTTCATTTATAAGTAACAAAAGATTCTCTTGCAATTTAAATCCATTTAGTCATTAAACCTTCCAATCTTGTTTTCTCATCATGAAGTAGTGCTGTAACTACTATAGGATTATTTGCCCTTTCCTCTAACTCTCTTTTAATGATTTGGTACAAGGCAACTCTAATAGGCAGAAGGGCAGTCACACTTTGAAATAAGAAACACACCCATTAAGATATTTGATATAATTTCTATGTTCTTGGATTTTTTGTGACTTATTTTGTGGTCTAACCTATGATCTATCTTAGAAAATGTTCTGTAGGTGTTTAAGAAGAATGTATATTTTGCTGCTGTTGGATAGAATGTTCTATGTATGTCCGTTTGGTCCATTGGTCAATAGAGTTGTTCAAATTGTTTAAAAAAAAAAAAAAAGAAGTAAATCAAGTGTGGCAGAAGCTCTTGTCCATGAGATATTAGAGTCTCTGTGGACCGTACATGGCCTGCAAATTTCGTTGTGAACCAAGAAGACCATTAACTGCTAGGAAACAATTTTAGTCCCATCAAAGCAAAGGTTATCAGATACTAACAAAAACAGGTGAATGACAATGCCAAATATTATTTCAATATGCTTGTTAAATAAATGTATATAGAATGCCTATTATATGCTAATACCTTTATATGCTAGTACTGGTATTAGGAATCATACAGGTGAATAAGCAAGGTTTTGCTCTTTAGGGAGCTTACAGTCTTGAGGTGGAGACATTTCTACACATGTAATTTCAACATGGGATGATAATTATAGGACTAAATTTCAGTTCCCAGGGAAGTGACCTTAGGTGGAAATAAGGCAGGAGCAATGGAAGGTTTGTTGGAAGAGACAAACCTGAATTCAGACTTGAACTAAAAGACAAAGGAAGACAGGTGAAGGAGACGAAGAAAGACCTTCTAGGTAGGAGGGACAGTTGAGTGAAGGCATGGAGACCTGAACAGACATGGTACATACAGGCTGTGTGCAATTGCCAGAGCAGGACAGAGGTCAGGTTTGGGAGGGATAGATTTGGGAGTCAACTGCCTTCACAGCCAAATATTCAAGGGCATCAACTTCCTGCTCCAGGACTCCCAGGCTGGGGAACCCAAGGCAGGCCTCAGACCCCTCAGTCCTTGGTGAAAACTTCTTCCATTGTAATTATCCCCCTTTTTGGGGTCACCTACCTAGGGTATGGATCTTGACTCTATCTCCACCCCTCCTACCCTTCTTGTTGTGGGTCCTTCCTTATACCTTTATCTGTAGAAGATCTTTTTGGCTAGTCATCCAGTCTTTCTCATTAAGAGTTGCTCTGTAAATGGCAGTAACTTTGATATGCCCACGGCAGGAAGTGAGCTCAGAGTTTTATTCCTCCTCCACCTTGACCACTTTTCTCCTCAATAAACATTCTTATGCATGTCCTTTGATGAACACTTGTATGCATTCTTGTTGAGCATATACAGGTAGCTCTCAATTTGCACAGTACTAATATGCACACATTTTAGATGCCACAGTTTCATTAAATAGCGCCAGTTCCCAAATTACACAATTCAAATTTCAGTGAAACTCTACATTAACTGTGAGCAGTTGCCGAATATATAGACTTCATTACTAGCCCCTCAGTTCACAAATGACTATGTAAAAAGTAAGGTGGACATCATGATCAGAGATCAAGCTCACTCACAGCAAAGCCTATCACTATGTTGCCTATTTGTTTCCCAGTGAAAAACCCACATGACATTTTATAAAAGTGGATACTTGAAAGAGGGAATTGGCCAATTAAAAAGAAGGCGCAAAAAAGTGACAAAAATGGTAATGCTGGAGGTGAAACTTGAATCGAACATAGAGTTATAGAAGAAATAATTGGTCATGGCAATGTTGACACTGCCATCATTTGAGACACTAGATACGCAACCAGAGGGACTCAGCAAAGATGAACTCATCTGCATACACAAAGAAAAAGAATTACAATGAAAAGGATGAAGACGTCCCAGAGGAAGTGACATCAGCAAAAAATTTTACATTAAATGAACTCTCAGAGGTACTTAACAACATTGAAAGAACAAAGAATTAAAACGTTGGGAAACAATCCAAAAGTAGGTGGCACAGATGGTAAAGAACCCACCTGCCAATGAAGGTAGATGTAAGGGATGCAGGTTCAATCTCTGAGTTGGGAAGATCCCCTGGAGGAGAGCATGACAACCCCCTATTCTTGGATGGAGAATCCCATGGACAGAGGAGCCTGGAGGGCTATAGTCTATGGGGTTGCACAGATTTGGACGCGACTGAAGTGACTTAGCATGCACACAAGCAAGGCATAGGAAAGATGCTTGCTTCATAATGTATGTAACGTGACAAGAAGGCAATCATTCTTCAAATTAACATTGATAAATTTTTTGCAAAGAAACAGAATGCTTTAATTCTCAATGTTTCTAATGTGATCATTTATAGTGTACTAGATACAGATTAGCTTTACTGTCTTTTTTATTTCCCTATAGCAATGTGACAGGAATAATATCCCATTAAGGTAGTGTAACTCAAATACTACGTGTAGAATGCAGGGAGCTCAGCTTTTAATAGAAATCTATCATTTTAACCTAACTACAAATTTGTAGATTTGCACTAATAACTTCAATTCTAGTATAAAATTACAAAGGAATTTTGTGTTTGGATAGTCATTGTAAAAAAACCTAAATGATACAGAAATGTACACATAAACTGTGAATTGGAAAAGTCCTGTATTTCTTCCCAAAGACTCCATCCCCATGTGTTCTCCATATAAAAACTAATAAAACTTTTCTGATCCTTTGTATGTGTGTGTGTGTGTGTATGTGCTCATTCGTGTCTGACTCTTTGCGACCCCGTGGACTATAGCCTGCCAGGCTACTGTGTCCATGGGATTCTCTAAGCAAGAGTACTGGAGTGGGTTGCCATTTCCTTCTCCAGAGTATCTCCCCAACCCAGGGATCAAACCCGGGTCTCTTGCATTGCAGGCAGATTTATGTATATAAATGTCATCTATCCCTTAAAATAAGCAAGATAATACTACAGTTACTCTTTCATAACTTGCTTTTGCAGGCTTCCCTGATGACTCAGGGATAAAGAATTCACCTGCAGTGCAAGAGAAACAGGAGATGCCGGTTCGATCCCTGGGTCAGGAAGATCCTGTGGAGAAGGAAGTGGCAACCTACTCCAGTGTTCTCGCCTGGAAAATCCCATGGACAGAGAAGCCTGGCAGGCTACAGTCCATGGGGATCGGAAAGATTCAGACACAACTGAAGCAACTTAGCAGGTATGCATGCAATATATCTTAGATGCATTTGTCAGTCAATTAATATCTTCTTGATGGTTTTTAACAGTTCTGTGCTATCTACAGTATTGATAATTACACCCTTAATTAATCCATAATTATTACCCTTTCCTTCATTGATGGTTGTTTCTAGTTTTGCAGTATTTATTTATTTATTTATTTATTTATTTTTTAGTTTTGCAGTATTTAAAATTATGCTATACTGATTTACACATCAGTTACTCTGCACATGAATATTTCCAGAGGGTAGATTCAAAAAAATGGAATTGTCCAGTCAGCTTTCAGAGACACTTCCCTCCTATTCCACCACATAAAAGAACATGCTTCTCCTACATTCTAATCAGTACCACACACTAAACATTATCAATTTTTGATGAAAAAGCTGGGTAAAGTTTTTACCAATATGGTAGGTGAAAAACTTCCTTTTTTGTTGTTTTAATTCTTATAATTCAAAGAGCAAGGACAAGATGAAATTTTAAAATTTTATCTAATTCACACTGGAATATCTAATTTAGAATACATGATTTTATATTAGAAAATCAGATATCAAATTTCAACCATGTCTGAGAAAAATTAGGATATAAACTATTACATTATAGGTAAGATATATTTTTTAAAAAACCAACAAACCATAAGCATTTTTTATAGGAAAACTTGCTACATGTTAAATACATCAGTAACACTTCTATACGTCAGTGTGATATGCTTTTATAAGCAGATGGCATTTTTCCATAAGGTAACCAAAGCTACTACACAAGATGGAGAGGACAAGTATGGCTGAAAATGAAAAAAAAAAAAATTGTTTTCCTCAATCTGCTCTTGTCCATCGAACTAGCACCAATGGGAGCTCACTACTTCTTCCCTAATTCTCTCCACCCTTGAGGAAGAGAGGACTTAAGTGGGAATGGCTTCACCATAAGCATGGACACTGCCCCCCCCAAGCAGATTACAACTCAAAAGCAAAATTAATAAGACAATGACACAAAGAGACTGATTTCTCTAAGGTCTGAGTCATTCTGATTTCCTTTTTCAAAATATTTATGTTTTAAAACAAAGAAGGAAAGAAATCAAAGCAGAACTTAAAACAAAATCTGTTTCCTAGGAAATAAAGCAATGTCCTTTGTCTCGATGGAGTGAATTATATGATCGTAGTCTAATGAGATGGAGTATTAAGACTCTAGGTTGGCCCTTCAATCAGATCAGTTGAGTTTGAATCCCAATATCCTCTCTTACCCTGAGAAAATCACTTTCATCATCTAAACTTCATAAAATGGAGATAATAACAGTAAATACTCAATAGAATGGTTGGGATTGAGTGAGAAGTTAAAGCAGTCAACCTTGTAACCTTCTCAGCCTCTGTTGGGTACAACACCTACATACTAAGTAATAGTCTGAGTTTCAATGGAGTTGAATAATGATTCCATGTTTTTTAGGAAAGCTATGTGTAGCCTAAGATAAGAGGACCTCCCCAAAGGCTATGAACACAGGGGAATGAGGTGATTTTCAGTTCAGTTCAGTTCAGTCGCTCAGTCATGTCCAACTTTTTGTGACCCCATTAACCGCAGCACGCCAGGCCTCCCTGTCCATCACCAACTCCTGGAGTTTACTCAAACTCATGTCCATCGAGTTGGTGATGCCATCCAACCATCTCATCCTCTGTTGTCCCCTTCTCTTTCTGCCCTCAATCTTTCCCAGCATCAGGGTCTTTTCCAATGAGTGAACTCTTCGTATCAGGTGGCCAAAGTATTGGAGCTTCAGTTTCAACATCAGTCCTTCCAATAAACACCCAGGATTGATCTCCTTTAGGATGGATTGATTGGATCTCCTTGCTGTCCAAGGGACTCTCAAGAGTCTTCTCCAACACCACAGTACAAAAGCATCAATTCTTTGGCACTCAGCTTTCTTCACAGTCCAACTCTCACATCCATACATGACCACTGGAAAAACCATAGCCTTGACTAGAAGGACCTTGTTGGCAAAGTAATCTCTCTGCTTTTTAATATGCTGTCTAGGTTGGTCATAACTTTCCTTCCAAGGAGTAAGCGTCTTTTAATTACATGGCTGCAATCACCATGAGCAGTGATTTTGGAGCCCAGAAAAATAAAGTCTGCCACTGTGTCCACTGTTTCCCCATCTATCTCGCATGAAGTGATGGGACCAGATGCCATGATCTTAGTTTTCTGAATGTTGAGCTTTAAGCCAACTTTTTCACTCTCCTCTTTCACTTTCATCAAGAGGCTCTTTAGTTCTTCTTCACTTTCTGCCATAAGGGTGGTGTCATCTGCATATCTGAGGTTATTGATATTTCTCCCAGCAATCTTGATTCCAGCTTATGCTTCTTCCAGCCCAGCGTTTCTCATGATGTACTCTGCATATAAGTTAAATAATCAGGGTGACAATATACAGCATACAGCTTTGACGTACTCCTTTTCCTATTTGGAACCAGTCTGTTGTTCCAGAGTTACCTCGCATCTGAGGTAAGGAGCAGTGGCTGTGCTTTGTTGGAGCAGCCTTGAAGAGAGACCCTGTGTCCAAGGTAAGAGAAACCCAGGTAAGATGGTAGGCACTGAGAGAGGGGATCAGGGGGCAGACAGACAGAAACTACACTCACGGACAACTAGCCAATCTGATCATGGACCACAGCCTTGTCTAACTCAATGAAACTAAGCCATGCAGTATGGGGCCACCCAAGATGGATGGGGCATGGTGGAGAGGTCTGACAGAATGTGGTCCACTGGAGAAGGGAATGGCAAACCACTTCAGTATTCTTGCCTTGAGAACCCCATGAACAGTATGAAAAGGCAAAAAGATAGGACACTGAAAGATGAATTCCCCAGGTCAGGACGTGCCCAGTATGCTACTGGAGATCAGTGTAGAAATAACTACAGAAAGAATGAAGGGATGGAGCCAAAGCTAAAACAACCCCCAGTTGTGAAGTGAATGGGACAGGTGATAGAAGCAAGATTCGATGCTGTAAAGAGCAATATTGCATAGGAACCTGGAACATTAAGTCCATGAATCAAGGCAAATTGGAAGTGGTCAAACAGGAGATGGCAAGAGTGAACGTTGACATTCTAGGAATGAGCGAACTAAGATGGACTGGAATGAGTGAACTTAACTCAGATGACCATTACATCTACTACTGTGGGCAGGAATCCCTCAGAAGAAATGGAGTAGCCATCATAGTCAACAAAAGAGTCTGAAATGCAGTACTTGGATGCAATCTCAAAAACGACAGAATGATCTCTGTTCGTTTCCAAGGCAAACCATTCAATATCACCATAATTCAAGTCTATGCCCTGACCAGTAACACTGAAGAAACTGAAGTTGAACAGTTCTATGAAGACCTACAAGACCTTCTAGAACTAACACCCCCAAAAGATGTCCTTTTCATTATACGGGGCTGGAAAGCAAAAGTAGGAAGTCAAGAAACACCTGGAGTAACAGGCAAATTTGGCCTTGGAGTACAGAATGAAGCAGGGAAAAGGCTAATAGAGTTCTGCCAAGAGAACGCACTGGTCATAGTAAACACCCTCTTCCAACAACACAAGAGAAGACACTACATATGGACATCACCAGATGGTCAACGCCAAAATCAGATTGATTATATTCTTTGCAGCCAAAGATGGAGAAGCTCTCTACAGTCAGCAAAAACAAGACCAGGAGCTGACTATGGCTCCGATCATGAACTCCTTATTGCCAAATTCAGAGTTAAATTGAAGAAAGTGGAGAAAACCACTAGACCATTCAGGTGTGACCTAAATCAAATCCCTTATGACTACACAGTGGAAGTGAGAAATAGATTTAAGGGACCTGATCTGACAGACAGAGTGCCTGATGAGCTATGGATGGAGGTTTGTGAATTTGTACAGAAGACAGGAATCAAGACCATCCCCAAGAAAAAGAAATGCAAAACAGCAAAATGGCTGTCTCAGGAGGCCTTACAAATAGCTGTGAAAAGACGGGAAGTGAAAAGCAAAGGAGAAAAGGAAAGATATACCCATTTGAATGCAGAGTTCCAAAGAATAGCAAGACGAGATAACAAAGCCTTCCTCAGCAATCAATGCAAAGGAATAGAGGAAAACAATAGAATGGGAAAGACCAAAGATCTCTTCAAGAAAATTAGAGATACCAAGGGAATATTACATGCAAAGATGGGCTCAATAAAGGACAGAAATTGTATGGACCTAACAGAAGCAGAAGATATTAAGAAGAGCTGGCAAGAACACACAGAAGAACTGTACAAAAAAGATCTTTATGACCCAGATAATCACGATGGTGTGATCACTCACCTAGAGCCAGACATCCTGGAATGTGAAGTCAAGTGGGCCTTAGGAAGAATCACTATGAACAAAGCTAGTGGAGGTGATGGAATTCCAGTTGAGCTATTTCAAATCCTGAAAGATGACGCTGTGAAAGTGCTGCACTCAATATGCCAACAAATATGGAAAACTCAGCGGGGGCCACAAGACTGGAAAAGGCCAGTTTTCATTCCAATCCCAAAGAAAGGCAATGCCAAAGAATGTTCAAACTACCACACAATTGCACTCAACTCACACGCTAGTAAAGTAATGCTTAATATTCTCCAAGCCAGGCTTCAGCAATATGTGAACCGTGAACTTCCAGATGTTCAAGCTGGTTTTAGAAAAGGCAGAGGAACCAGAGATCAAATTGCCAATATCCGCTGGATCATTGAAAAAGCAAGAGAGTTCCAGAAAAACATCTATTTCTGCTTTATTGGCTATGCCAAAGCCTTTGACTGTGTGGATCACAATAAACCGTGGAAAATTCTGAAAGAGATGGGCATACCAGACCACCTGACCTGTCTCTTGAGAAACCTGTATGCGGGTCAGGAAGCAACAGTTAGAACTGGACATGGAACAATAGACTGGTTCCAAATAGGAAAAGAAGTACATCAAGGCTGTATATTGTCACTCTGCTTATTTAACTTATATGCAGAGTACCTCATGAGAAACACTGGGCTGGATGAAGCACAAGCTAGAATCAAGATTGCTGGGAGAAATATCAATAACCTCAGATATGCAGATGACACCACCCTTATGGCAGAAAGTGAAGAAGAACTAAAGAGCCTCCTGATGAAGGTGAAGGAGGAGAGTGAAAAAGTTGGCTTAAAGCTCAACGTTCAGAAAACTAAGATCATGGCATCTGGTCCCATCACTTCATTGCAA
Organism: Giraffa tippelskirchi; assembly: GCF_054371585.1. Classification (NCBI taxonomy): domain Eukaryota; kingdom Metazoa; phylum Chordata; class Mammalia; order Artiodactyla; family Giraffidae; genus Giraffa; species Giraffa tippelskirchi. The sequence goes on along the minus strand of NC_137281.1, from coordinate 74,077,130 downwards.
ATATATGGGGAAACAGTGGAAACAGTGGCTGACTTTATTTTTCTGGGCTCCAAAATCACTGCAGATGGTGATTGCAGCCATGAAATTAAGCGACGTTTACTCCTTGGAAGGAAAGTTATGACCAACCTAGACAGCATATTAAAAAGCAGAGACATTACTTTGCCAACAAAGGTCCGTCTAGTCAAGGCTATGGTTTTTCTAGTGGTCATGTATGAATGTGAGAGTTGGACTATATAGAAAGCTGAGCCCCAAAGAATTGATGCTTTTGAATTGTGGTGTTGGAGAAGACTCTTGAGAGTCCCTTAGACTGCAAGGAGATCCAACCAGTCCATCCTAAAGGAAATCAGTCCTGTGTGATCATTGGAAGGACTGATGTTGAAGCTGAAACTCCAATACTTTGGCCACCTCATGTAAAGAGCTGATTCATTTGAAAAGACCCTGATGCTGGGAAGGATTGGGGGCAGGAGGAGAAGGGGTCGACAGAGGATGAGATTGTTGGATGGCATCACCGACTCAATGGACATGGGTTTGGGTGGACTCTGGGAGTTAGTGATGGACAGGGAGGCCTGGCGTGCTGCGGTTCATGGGGTCGTAAAGAGTCAGACACAACTGAGCGACTGAACTGAACTGAATTTTTGTTCTATGTCCAGTTCTAACTGTTGCTTCCTGATCTGCATACAGGTTTCTCAAGCGATAGGTCAGGTGGTCTGGTATTCCCAACTCTTTCAGAATTTTGCACAGTTTATTGTGATCCACACAGTCAAAGGCTTTGGAATAGTCAATAAAGCAGAAATGGATGTTTTTCTGGAACTCTCTTGCTTTTTCGATGATCCAGCAGATGTTGGCAATTTGATCTCTGGTGACTTTACTGAAGTGGAAACAGTGGTATGTACAAAGCCAGGTAGGCAAAGTGAGAACATATAGCATAAGGGATCACAGAAAACTAGAGCAGACATCTATAGGAGAAAGGAGGCAAGTGAGGCAGGAAAATGAGAGAAGGCAGGCATGGTAGCAGCTGGCCCGGATCCCAGATGGTTCCCCACTAGATGAAGAAGGTACTTACCACATCAAAACGTCCAGCTGAGCCGCTGGCTGTGGTGGTGCTGGTCCTACCCCAGTCTAGCCTCCTGAACAGTGATCTTAAGGATAAAAGTGGTCATAGGCTAGAGATATTCAGGCCTTCCCTTAAGCATTCTCCAGGCTATTCATTCATTCAGCCATTATATTTGCTGAACATCTACCAGGGGCCAAGCACTGGGGAAAATGTCAAAGACATAGTGGCTATGAACTGTTGAACAGATTATATATTTATGATAAATATATAATCATAAATTGCGAACAGCTTAATGGAGGAATAGGGCAGAATATGAAAAAGAATATGAGGAAAAATCTAATTTATATTGTTAGGTTAACGATGATGGTGAGGGCAGGCCTAGGGTAAGCTTTCCTGAGAAAGTAACATTTAGGTTGAGAACAGATAAGCAAGAATGAGAGTAGGAAGAAGAGCTTTCATGAAGAGGAAACATCAGGTACAAAGATCCTAAGGTAGGAAGGAACAAGCGAAGAACCACAAGTAGACTGGAGTGTAGTGTCTCAGGGCACCAAAGGCACAAAATAAAGTTAGAGAAGTAGGCAAGGGCCAGATAATAGGGCTTTGCAGGCCACTGATGCACAGTGGGTTCTGAGACGGAGTTTAGTTTGCAGGATGTGTATTAAAGAGTTTCTTCTGGATCAATACCTGTGGAAAGGAGGAAGGAAGCAAGATGGGCACACCAAGAAGTGAGTTGAGGTTCAAGCCCAAATGACAGCTGGAGCCAATCCCATCTGGAGCTAGAATAGTCCTTCAGGCCAAGATGGCCAAGTCTTTACCCACTGCATTGACCTGTTATTGGATGTAAGCCACCCTGGGAAAAGAGGGATTTGGGGCAAGGCAGCTCCCTGCCACAGAAGGGATTGACAGCTGAAGGTATCCATCAACAGCATTCTCAGTAGCCAGAGCAACAAGTCCTTTTTTAGAGGGATCTGGGCAAGATGGTAAGATGTTTCCCATAGCCATAGTCTTAGAAGTTGGGATTTTATGTTTATGCACTGGGAAGCCACTGAAGGAGGGGAGAGAAGTGAATGACATGACTCAACACACGACCAGTATGACTGCTATGTAGGGAATGGGTTGGTGGGTAAGCCTGGAAGCAGAGAGACTAGCCAGGAGGCTATTGTCCAGGCAAGAGATGACAAAGGTTGGGAAGAAGGTAAGAGAAGTGGAGATGGAGAGACGTGAAGAAATTCGAGATGTATGGAAGAAAGAAAGAAAGGAATTGGTGAGGGCTTGCATGAGTAAGGAAGGCAAGTACCAAGAATGCCTGAATGGAGCCTGACTCCTCAGAGGTCTGGGAACTATCACAGTAGCTCTGGAGCTAGGGGTTCTTTCAGGAGGTCATCTGGTGAGGGACTGATATAAGCACTGCCCTGCAGAAAGGAGGTGATCAATAGTAATGATGTGTTAAATGAAAAAGAAACGTTAGCACTTGAAGATTTACTTCAATTTGCCTTGGAAAAAGTAAACAAAAACAAAAAACTGGAAGCCACATTCAGTTCAAACTTAGAAAAGATGATAAAGATGATAGAGTTAAATTCTTCTATTCACTATGAACTCCACTGACACATTATGGGAGTAGATATGCAAAATCAAAGGTTATGCAAGAAAATAATATTCTTCAAAACATGAATTTGATTTACCTAGGCAGTTTTTGCAGGATATTTCAAAGAGAATTTGATTGTTTGGGGGAAATAGCTTTAAGCTTGCTTCCTTTCAATAGCATATTAAGTTGAATTGGCCTCAGCCTCCATTTGACATTAATATAATGCACAATAGGCTAGTGTTCAAACAAGAGAGCAAAGCAGTATCTGTGAAAAAGGCAGCATTGTTTTAGGAACAAAGATTTGCCCGTGCACTGCAGTTTACAAAAAAAATGAACACCACCACATGCTATTATCAGGGCACTTCCAGTCATCACCACTTTGAACCATAGCATTTTAGAGGTGGAAGGGACTGTTAAAGAACATATGCTTCAACTATCCCATTTTACAGATTGGGAGGTTGAGACTCAGAGCAGCTGATGGATTTATGACCACACAGGAGATTTGAGACAGACTAACTAACACCCAGCTTTCTTACCTGTGCGTTTCCCACTATACCATGGCCCTTCAAATGATTAGAGATGGAGGAAATGCTGCAGCGTGGAGCTCTCTTAGCCAGTTATTCCTAAAATGAAGATCCTGTCTCTTAGGACATGACAAAGAGCGTTTGCTTACTGTGATTCTTCACCAAAAGAAATTGATTGTCAAATAAATATAAACAGTCCATAAAATATTTAACATATTCTCATAACACATTCTCAAATGTGTCTTTTTCTCAAATGTAGATTCTATTCACATAAAAATTTCCTGAAAACTCCCTCAAGCTTTAAATGTGTCATTAGAAGAATGCTCACACTTTTGAATTTCCAACTTTCATACCATGAGTTCGCAGTGTCTTTCTTTTTCATAAAGGTCAGAATACAGAAATTGCATTCTGAAATGTAATCTCCTGGGTTACAAACCTTCCAGAGAATTCTGTATGGTGTCCAAGTCATCACACACACTGTGGAACTAATTGCTGACCCATGAAGGAAACAGCATGTCATAGAGACCTTTTGTACAATTCCTTTTGTTAACAGAACCAGTGAGCCTCAACTAAATTCAATCTTAAATTTCCAACAGACCACAGCTGGACATCCTGTCCACAGAGGAATGTGCGCCTTTCCAGGATACTGTAAAACTTGAAATTGGTAACTTTTGTTCTTTTTCAGAATAATTTGAGGAAGCATGAAACTTTCTGCTTTCATTTACAAATGCTTTCCTTCCCAAATGTCTCCATATTGCACTTAAGACAATTTAATGGGTGTTGCCAGACTTAGCAGGGAGAGACAAGAGAGAGTGGAGAGGAGGAGAGGATAAAGGAGTGGAAGGAGAGGAGAAGGGAGGAGGGTGGAAGGGGAGGAAAATAGAAGGATGTAGAAGAGAGGGGAGAAGACAAGAGGGGAAGGATGGAGGGAGAAAGAAAGGAAGAGGGAATGTTTATGAATCAGCTCTCATCCAACTTTTTCTTTAATTGCTTACTGTTGGAGGCCAAGAACAATTTGGGGAAATTTCCATAAAAATCTATTTTTGTTGGTATGAAAGAATTTTGACAGTAAAAGTTCTGATAAATATGAAACATACACAATGAGTCTGTACTCAGGACTTCCAGAGTTTTAGGATCGAGCCAATATTTTATAAAATGTAAACAAACAAAAAATAAAATAAAATAGGTTTCTTTTATTTTAAAAGGTAGTTTGCTTCTCTTCAAATGTAAAAGATGGACCATGCTCAATAAGCAACCAAAGACTGACAGCAAAGTATGAGGCTAAATAAAATGCTTTATATAAAGTCATTAGATTGATACATGCACTGAGAAGGAGCTCAGTAAAAATAATGCTATTATTACTATTTGTGTAACCATACAATCCAGTAAAACTTACAACAAAATTAATTGGACACAAATTACCTGCATACATAAACGTTAGTGCAGGTGGTAATTAGCCATAAATAAGTTCTCATATATGCTTATAATTAATAAATATTACCTTTACAGAACCAGATATAGTTTTTCTCCTTTCTGTTTGAGACCTTTGAAATGTTATATTGTGATTTATATTTTTCCCTAACTGCAAATTAACCCTCTTTCTCCATTCCTGATAATCACGTTCCTGAAAGTCATAGAGGCCAAACAGTATTCTTTCAAGAAGATGCCCCTGATTCCCCACACTTGGTCTTAGGCAAAAATTCCTTGGTTCTATGGAGCAGGCTTGCTGACTCTAGAGTGTGCAGTGTGGGCAGCACAGGGCAAGACAGCAGCATCCCCCTGAGAAAGGACGGGTCCTCGGGGCAGGGATGCTCAGGCAAGACAAAGAATGTCAGTGAACCATTTCATTTCTCTGAAGAAATCTTAGAGGCTAGGAGAGAGTGGGATGATATGGTCAAAGTTCTCAAAGAAAACTCAAACCAAGAATACTTTAACCAGCAAGGCTGTCCCTCAGAAATGAAGGCAAGGTAAAGATTTCCCAGAAAAACAAAAACTGAGGGAGTTCACCATCATCAGACCTGTCTTACAAGAAATGCTGAAAGGAGTTCTTCAAGGTGAAATGAAATAATACTAACTAGTGGTATGAAAACACATGAAAATACAAAGCACACTGGTTAAGGTAAATATATAGTTAAATTGAGAATATTCTAATAAAGTAATATTATATACTGGTGTAATATACTATAATATACATACTGGTGGTATGTTAATCACTTAACTCTACTGTAAAGATTAATGAACAAAAACATTAAAAATGGCTATAGCTATAATAATTTGTTAATGTGGTGGTGGTTTAGTTGCTAAGTCGTGTCTGACTCTTTGTGATCCTATGTACTATAGCCTGCCAGGCTCCTCTGTCCATGGGATTTTCCAGCAAGAAAACTAGAGTGGGTTGCCATTTACTTTTCCAGGGGATCTTCCCAACCCAGGAATTGAACTCAAGTCTCCTGCATTGCAGGCAGTCTCCTTCATTGCAGGCAGATACTCCACTGCTGAGCCATCAGGGAAGCCCCAAGTTGTTGATGGACACAATATAAAAAGATGCAAATTATGACATCAAAAACATGAAATGGAGGGGAGTAAATGGATAGAATTTTTATATAAAATCGAAGTTAGGTTGTCATCGGATTATAACAGACTGCTATAACCATAGGATGTTTGGGAATACCCTGGTGGTCCAGTAGTTAGGACTATGTGCTTTTACCACCAGGGCCCAGGCTCAAACTTTGGTCAGGGAACTAAGACCTGGCAAACCATGCAGCACAGCCAATAAATAAATGATAAAGGTATTAAGAAAAAAAAAACTATTGGATGTTTTATGGAAGGCTGCCTCATGGTAACCATAAAGAAAAAACCTATAGTAGACACAAAAGATAAAGATAAGGAAGTTAAAGCATCCTGTTACAGAGAATCATTAATTCACAAAGGAAGACTGTAAGAAAAGAACAAAGGAATTAAAAAACAGCTAGAAAACAATTAATAAGACATCATTAATAAATTTTTTGCTATCAATACTTACTTTAAATGTAAATAAATTAAATTCACCAATTAAAAGATACAGAGTGACTGGATGGGTTAAAAAAAAAAGTATACGCTATCTACAAGAGACTCATTTCAGCTTTAAGTAAATATACAGGGTGAAAGTTAAGGAATGGAAAAAATATATTTCATGCAAATGGAAACCAAAAGAGAATAGGAGTAGCTATACTTATCTCAGATAAAACAGGATTTACATCAAAAACCATAATGAAAGACAAAGAAGATAATTATATAAAGATAAAGGGTTCAGTTCTTTAATAGGATTTAATAATTGCAAATATTTATGCATCCAACATTGGAGCACCTAAATATGTTCGATTTGAGGGAAAATCAGACAACAGTTTAGTAATAGTAGGGGACTTCAGTATCCCACTCTCAAAATGGATACATCATCCAGACAGAAAATCAGTAACAAAATATTGGACTTTAAATACACATTAGAACAGATAGCCTAACAAATATATACAGAACATTTCATCCAACAGCAACAGAATACATTCTTTTCAAGCATTCGTGGAACATTCTTCAGGATGGCTCACACATTAGACCACAAAACAAGTCTCAACAAATTGCAGAAGACTGAAACCATGATAGCAATGTTATAAAACTATAAATAACAGAAGGAAAACTGGAAAATTCACAAATATATGGAGATTAAACAAATGCTCCTGAAAAACCAAATCAATCAAAGGTGAAATCAAAAACATCTTGAGACAAAAGAAAATTACTGATGAACATATATGCAAAAATCCTCAGCAAAATATTAGCAAGCTGAATTCAAAAACACATTTAAAAGGGACATATATCATGATCAAGTGGGAGTTATTCCTGGGATGCTAGGATGGCTTAACATACACAAGTCAATCAATGTGATACACTACATTAATAGAATAAAGAATAAAAATCATATGATCATTTCAATAGATGCAGAAACAGCATTTGACAAATTTCAACATCTTTTCATGATAAAAACACTCAAGTAAATTGGGTATAGATGGTATGTACTTCAACAGCAAAGGAAACCATCTCAAAATGAAAAGACAGTGAGAGTGGCAAGAGTAGGCCTCCTTGGTGGTGGATGTCCAATGTCCAGCATAATAATAGAGGTCTTAGCCAGATAAATTAGGCAAGAAAAGGCATCCAAATCAGAAAGGAAGAAATAAAATTGTCCTTGATTGTAAACAATATCGTATAGTATGTAGAAAACTCTGAAGACTACACCAAAAAACTTTCAGTAAAAAATTCGACCAACTATGCCCATGGGCTAGACTTTTGGTTGCTGAGTTTCCTGTTTGCAGCCTCTCTATAGGAAGAGGAAAGAATGCATAGTCAATGCTACTGTTAAATTATTTTCGAATGTTCATCTCAGAAACCCTCCGGCAGCCTGAGGGGATGTGTAAGGGGAATAGGAACAGGAACAGGAACAGCCAATTATTAAGGTTTTATGGACATCGGGGACAAACAAAGCATTCAACTTCTTTGTAAAGTCACTGGGTTAATGGAAATAAAATCCCACCATTCATCCACTAAAAAAAAAAAAAAAAAAAAAATTCCGTAAAGTTGCAGGTTGCAAAATGATTAATGGTTAACATCCTAAGATGTGCCCTGAGGCAGCTGTGAGGACTGCATACCAGAGGATTTTGGCTCTTTGTAGCCAGTGAATACTCAGCCTCGCAGGACTGCAGCTTATACCTACTGCTCTCCCACAACAGCCTTTTCCCCCTTATTAGTTGGCAATATCTGCTTATATATAAGATATGTTCATCAGAAAACTTTGGTCACCAGTATTATTCAAGTGACTTGGATTCAGAGCCACCAGATCCACAGAATATGCAGATAAAAAGTTCAGTCGCTCAGTCGTGTCTGACTCTCTGCGACCCCATGAATTGCAGCACGCCAGACCTCCCTGTCCATCAACAACTCCTGGAGCTTACCCAAACCCATGTCCATCGAGTCAGTGATGCCATCGAACCATCTCATCCTCTGTCGTCCCCTTCTCCTCCTGCCCCCAATCCTACCCAGCATTAGAGTCTTTTCCAATGAGTCAACTCTTCGCATGAGGTGGCCAAAGTATCGGAGTTTCAGTTTCAACATCAGTCCTTCCAATGAACACCCAGGATTGATCTCCTTTAGGATGGATTGATTGGATCTCCTTGCAGTCCAAGGGACTCTCAAGAGTCTTCTCCAACACCACAGTTCAAAAGCATCAATTCTTCTCCAAAGCATCAATTCTGCAGCACTCAGCTTTCTTTGTAGTCCAACTCTCACATCCATACATGACCACTGGAAAAACCATAGCCCTGACTAAATGAGCCTTTGTTGACAAAGTAATGTCTCTGCCTTTTAATATGCTGTCTAGGTTAGTCATAACTTTCCTTCCACGGAGTAAGCGTCTTTTAATTTCATGGCTGCAGTCACCATCTGCAGTGATTTTGGAGCCCAGAAAAATAAAGTCAGCCACTGTTTCCACTGCTTCTCCATCTATTTCCCATGAAGTGATGGGACCGGATGCCATGATCTCAGTTTTCTGAATATTGAGTTTTAAGCCAACTTTTTCACTCTCCTCTTTCACTTTCATCTAGAGGCTCTTTAGTTCTTCTTCACTTTCTGCTAAAAGGGTGGTGTCATCTGCATATCTGAGGTTATTGATAATTCTCCTGGCAATCTTGATTCCAGCTTGTGCTTCTTCCAGCCCAGCGTTTCTCATGAGGTACTCTGCATAGAAGTTAAATAAGCAGGGTGACAATATACAGCCTTGACGTACTCCTTTTCCTATTTGGAACCAGTCTGTTGTTCCATGTCCAGTTCTAACTGTTGCTTCCTGACCTGCATACAGGTTTCTCAAGAGACAGGTCAGATGGTCTGGTATGCCCATCTCTTTCAGAATTTTCCACAGTTTATTGTGTTCCACACAGTCAAAGGCTTTGGCATAGTCAATAAAGCAGAAATAGATGTTTTTCTGGAACTCTCTTGCTTTTTCGATGATCCAGCGGATGTTGGCAATTTGATCTCTGGTTCCTCTGCCTCTTCTAAAACCAGTTTGGACATCTGGAAGTTCACGGTTCACGTATTGCTGAAGCCTAGCTTGGAGAATTTTGAGCATTACTTTACTAGCATGTGAGATGAATGCAATTGTGTGGTAGTTTGAGCACTCCTTGGCATTGCCTTTCTTTGGGATTGGAATGAAAACTGACCTTTTCCAGTCTTGTGGCCACCGCTGAGTTTTCCAAATTTGCTGGCATATCGAGTGCAGCACTTTCACAGCATCATCTTTCAGGATTTGAAACAGCTGAACTGGAATTCCATCACCTCCACTAGCTTTGTTCATAGTGATACTTCCTAAGGCTTGCTTGACTTCACATTCCAGGATGTCTGGCTCTAGGTGAGTTATCACACCATCGTGATTATCTAGGTCATAAAGATCTTTTTTGTACAGTTGTTCTGTGTATTCTTGCCAGCTCTTCTTATTATCTTCTGCTTCTGTTAGGTCCATACCATTTCTGTCCTTTATCGAGCCTATCTTTGCATGAAATGTTCCTTTGGTATCTCTAATTTTCTTGAAGAGATCTCTAGTCTTTCCCAATCTGTTGTTTTCCTCTATTTCTTTGCATTGATCGCTGAGGAAGGCTTTCTTGTCTCTCCTTGCTATTCTTTGGAACCCTGCATTCAGATGGGAATAGGACTGAGGAAGGCTTTCTTATCTCTCCTTGCTATTCTTTGGAACCCTGCATTCAGATGGGAATATCATTCCTTTTCTCCTTTGCTTTTCGCTTCTCCTCTCTTCCCAGCTATCTGTAAGGCCTCTCAGACAGCCATTTTGCTTTTTGCATTTCTTTTCCATGGGGATGGTCTTGATCCGTCTCCTGTACAATGTCACGAACCTCTGTCCATAGTTCATCAGGCACTCTGTCTATCAGATCTAGTGCCTTAAATCTATTTCTCACTTCCACTGTGTAGTCATAAGGGATTTGATCTAGGTCATACCTGAATGGACTAGTGGTTTTCCCTACTTACTTCAATTTAAGTCTGAATTTGGCAATAAGCAGTTCATGATCTGAGCCACAGTCTGCTCCCGGTCTTGACGGGTCCGCGCAGAAGCGAGGCGGCTGTGACTGGTCCGCGCAGAAGCGTGGCCGAGAGGAGCTAGGCCAGGCCGGGGGCCAGGGCGGCGGCCAAGAGGAGCTAGGCCGGGCCAGGGGCTGGGGGCAGTGGCGAGAGGAGTTACCCCAGGCCCAAGGAGCAGCGGCTGCGTGGGCACAGAGGGCCAAGAGGAGTTACTCCACATTCAAGGTCAGGAGGGGCCGTCGTGAGTAGATACTCCTTGTCCAAGGTAAGGAGCAACGGTTGCACTTTGCTGGAGCAGCCGTGAAGAAATACCCCATGTCCAAGGTAAGAGAAACCCAAGTAAGACGGTAGGTGTTGTGAAAGGGCATCAGAGGGCAGACACACTGAAACTAAAATTACAGAAAACTAGCTAATCTGATCAACGGACCACAGCCTTGTCTATCTCAATGAAACTAAGCCATGACATGTGGGGCCACCCAAGACGGATGGGTCATGGTGGAGAGGTCTGACAGAATGTGGTCCACTGGAGAAGGGCATGGCAAACCACTTCAGTATTGCCTTGAGAACCTCATGAACAGTATGAAAAGGCAAAAAGATAGGACACTGAAAGATGAACTCCCCAGGTTAGTAAGTGCCCAATATGCTGCTGGAGATCAGTGGAGAAATAACTCCAGAAAGAATGATGGGATGGAGCCAAAGCAAAAACGATACCCAGCTGTGGATGTGACTGGTGATAGAAGCAAAGTCCGATGCTGTAAAGAGCAATATTGCATAGGAACCTGGAATGTTAGGTCCATGAATCAACACAAATTGCAAGTGGTCAAACAGGAGATGGCAAGAGTGAACGTCGACATTCTAGGAATGAGCGAACTAAGATGGACTGGAATGGGTGAATTTAACTCAGATGACCATTATATCTACTACTGTGGGCAAGAATCACTTAGAAGAAATGGAGTAGCCATCATGGTCAACAAAAGAGTCCAAAATGCAGTACTTGGATGCAATCTCAAAAACGATAGAATTATCTCTGTTCGTTTCCAAGGCAAACCATTCAATATCACAGTGATCCAAGTCTATGCCCCGACCAGTAACGCTGAAGAAGCTGAAGTTGAACAGTTTTATGAAGACCTACAAGACCTTCTAGTACTAACACCCAAAAAAGATGTCCTTTTCATTATAGAGGACTGGAATGCGAAAGTAGGAAGTCAGGAAACACCTGGCATAATAGGCAAATTTGGCCTTGGAGTATAAAATGAAGCAGGACAAAGGCTAATAGAGTTTTGCTGAGAGAACGCACTGGTCATAGCAAACACCCTCTTCCAACAACCCAAGAGAGGACTCTACACGTGGACATCACCAGATGGTCAACACCAAAATCAGATTGATTATATTCTTTGCAGCCAAAGATGGAGAAGCTCTATACAGTCAGCAAAAACAAGACCAGGAGCAGACTGTGGCTCAGATAAAATGTAGAGCCAGCCTATTTAGCATATTGCAGTACGAGCCAGGAAAACTCTGGTGCTAAACAGGGAAAACAAAAACAAGAAAGATATACGTGTCTAAGAATCACTAATTATCATTCTTTGAAGCAAATATGATTGCAAAAATTATCAGTACCAAAGCTCATTAGTTCTTTCAATGTCAACCAATATGCCAAGAATCCCTTCTGTCTTTCCAAGAATGTTTTGTTATACATGGTTCATTTTTTTTTATTGAAATGAACTAAAATAACTCTGAAAGAAACGTCTATTATACAGCTTCAAGCCTTGGAGCAGATATAAATTTGGATAAGCTCAATGAGGATAATTTATATCTATGTCAAGCTACCCTAGCCTGTAACTCTTTTCCTAAATTACATACAACTTTGATTAAAGTGAAGACTGCTATTTTCTATCAACCACTGTTAAATGTGACCTATATGAAAGTCATTTCTCAAAGACACCCCGATGTCAGTGTTTCAATAATTTCAATATTCTGTAACTTATACAAAGTCTTGCTATCTCTGGCTTAGAAATGAGCCAAAGAAAGAAGTGTAAAAGAAACCCAAGTGGCTCATAGAGATCTGTGGTTAGGAGGTCATCCAGTTCATTTGAAGGGTTACATTTCATCACCCTACGGGATGATAAATCATCCTATTTTTAAAAACTATAACCTCCTCAAATAGATTATTCTGAAGTCTATGTTCTTTGTGTTTTTTGAAAAATCTTCCCTGTTTATAAAATTCATATATTTTTTAAACTGTACATAATAGTGCAAATAATGAGGAATTCTCCCCCTCCATCCCCATGATACAGACAGTCAGTGCTAACCACTGAAATACAAGCAGTGACTCAGGTGTACCTGGGGTTTACCTGTTCAACTTCAGGGGCTGCCCTCCAGCACCTTTTTTGTTGAAGTTTGAGAAACCTTTGGGAGAGAACTCTCCTGGAGAAGTGCCCATGATGAGACCAATCTGCTGGTCAAGCCTTTGTTTGGAGAGAAGGAGTGGTTCTGTGTGTTGTGTACACAGAGTACTGGACTTGCTGTCTCAGCCCTGTGAGGGGATGGGGGGATTTGTAAATAAAAATTGTGAAAACAATTCCTCTGTACACTGACATACAGGGGCCCAGCCAACACTGCTTTGACATCCATTTACAGACTATGACAAAGGAGATGGATGCATCCTTTCTTGGGGCCCTAAGAGGGTGTGAGTGCCTCTGTGATGAGCCTGGTGGAACAGAGGTCTGGCCTCAGTGCCCCCTGGGAGCGGCCTCACTGTGGTGAGCATGTATAAAATCTCTTACGTGTACAAATGGTCCCTGATACTGTTTTTAAAATACTGGCTTAAAAAATAGCTTCCTGTGTATTATTTTATTGAATGCTCACAGCAATCTTTGGCATAGGCTTGGTAGATACATGAACCTCTGAAACAAAATGCTGGGGGAGCCCCAAACATCTGTCACCCTCTGTTCTTTGCTGATTGTGTCCTTTGCTGTCAACAGATAAAAGTGGACTCAATCTTTAAGCTATAATGTTATTACCACATTCTTGTTCTCATCTCCTAGACAACACTCTCCTCCTTTATAGCTCTACCAGAGTCTACTCTCCAGAAATCTGCTATACCCTCAGCCCCCTTGTAAAGAAGTGATATCCATAGATTTTTTTTCTTAAGAAAGTGGGTGTAGAAGAGAACCAGATAGCGGAGGAGTAGGTGGACGTGGAGTACATCTCTCTCCACGGATACGTCAGGAATACACCTTCAGACACAGAAGTGCACGCAGAACACCAGCTGAGAGCAGACAGGAGTACCTGACAAGCAGAAAAGAATATATAGAACCATGCAAAACTCGGTAAGAGGAAGCAACTAGGGGGAAAAACAGGAGTGTTAGTAGGACTGGACCTTCCCTTGGTGGGTTGGGGAACTGAAGCAGGGGTCCAATCCCCACATTAGGGCAATTGTCTGAGTCAGAGGAGAAACATTTAAGGCTGAGAATGAAACAGCTGATCTGTGACAGACTAAATGGAAAGAGAATCAGACAGTCCTTGCCACAGCCATACATACCCTGGACAGGGATGTAGGTCCCCTGGAAGGCACAGTGGCTGGGAGCTGGAGTTTAGGGATTGTGGAGCAATCCCAAGGTGAGGGCTGCTGTTGACTGTGGAGAGACGGATCGAGGGGATGTGAGGGAGGAGACTATGGTGGGAAATGCCTGTGGAGGAAAGCCAGGCAGCCATGGAAGCAAGGCAATACTGCTGAGTCACACGTAGAGGGTAGAGCCATCACCATAGCCTCTCTCTCCCCACACGCCAGCATCTGCAACTGAAGAATAGAGAGGCTGGCCCATCAAACACCTGACGCGCTGAACTACAGAGTAGGACCTCAGCCGGGGCGGGGGGTGTTCTCTATGTACCTGACGTGCCAAACAACAGAGACAGACCCCAGGCAATGAAGCCCTCTAAGTGCCTGAACGGGTGGAGCTACAGGGAAAGACTGGTCAAAGAGTCCTTCTGATCGCCAGCTACAAGAGGCTTGAAAAAAGACTCCAATAGGGCCATAACTCCTGCGGCGGAGGCAGTCCATGTCCCTGCACACTTGGCGCCGCCAGGGTCCCCACAAGCCAAGCAGCTGCATCACTTTCATGCTCAACCCTCACTGGGGCAGAGCTGCCACAGGCAAAAAAAGTCTTGTGTCTATGCACGCAGGGTCGCTTCGGTCGTGTCCAACTCTTTGCGACCCTGTAGAGAGGAGAGTGAAAAAGTTGGCTTAAAGCTCAACGTTCAGGAAACTAAGATCATGGCATCTGGTCCTATCACTTCACGGGAAATAGATGGGGAAACAGCGGAAACAGTGTCAGACTTTATTTTTTGGGGCTCCAAAATCACTGCTGATGGTGATTGCGGCCATGAAATAAAAAGACGCTTACTCCTTGGAAGGAAGGTTATGGCCAACCTAGATAGCATATTTAAAAGCAGAGACATTACTTTGCCAACAAAAGTCCATCTAGTCAAGGCTATGGTTTTTCCAGTGGTCATATATGGATGTGAGACTTGGGCGGTGAAGAAAGCTGAGTGCCGCAGAATTGATACTTTTGAACTGTGGTGTTAGAGAAGACTCTTGAGAGTAAAGTCCCTTGGACTGCAAGGAGATCCAATCAATCCATCCTAAAGGAGATCAATCCTGGGTGTTCATTGGAAGGACTGATGTTGAAGCTGAAACTCCAATACTTTGGCCACCTCATGCGAAGAGTTGACTCATTGGAAAAGACCCTAATGCTGGGTAGGATTGGGGGCAGGAGGAGAAGGGGACGACAGAGGAGATGGTTGGATGGCATCACTGACTCAATGGACATGGGTTTGGGTAGACTCCGGGAGTTGGTGATGGACAGAGAGGCCTGGCGTGCTGCAATTCACGGGGTTGCAAAGAGTCGGACATGACTGAGCGACTGAACTGAACTGAACTGAACTGAGACTGTGGCCTTCCAGGCTTCTCTGTCAGAGGGCTTCTCCAGGCTAAAATACTGGAATGTATTGGCCAATACTGGTTGTCATACTCTTCTAGAGCACTATATTTCCTGCTGCCCTAGCCGTCAACTCCCCTGAGTTCCTGATGCTGCCAGAAAGCCTGAAACCCAAGCAGCTGCACCTCCTCCACACCTGGCCCTCACAGGGCCAAACCCAAGTCCTCCAGGGCAGCTTCAGGAACAAAATCCAGTGGACGACCCACATGCAGAGGTGGAAATAACACCACAATTGAAACCCAGGGACAGTGTGGCTAAGGAAGAAGACCCAGAACCTTCCCACCGGCTGTAAAAGCTGCAGATTAAATCCACATGATCAACTAGGCAGACTCTAGGTCTATGGAATATATAAAAGGTCATTGAGAGCTCCCACAAAAGAAAATGCACTAGTTCTGATAGCTGTGGACATTGAAGGCAAGAACACAGAGGAGTAGGACCAGATTAGAATCTGAGCTGCCCCCACAGCAGGTCCAGAAATCAGCACAGTGTTGGAAGGCATCCTAGGAAGGTTAGGTGGACTGTGACTCCAGCGATGGAAAGGACTCTTGACAGCAGTGACTCAAGAAAAATATTTTTCATTCTTATGTTTTGACTTGTTGTGTAGATTCTTTTGGATTCTCTCTTTTTTCTCCTTTTTTTCTTTCCCCCTCTGTTGTAGTTGTCGATTTTATTGGCACTATGAAATCTAATTACGTTTCTGAGCTTTTTTTTAAAATCTCAGTCACATTTTTTATTGTTGGTATAAACCTCTACCTCTACGTTGGGCTTTTGCAGTTCTGTGGAGTTTTCCTTTTTTTTTCTTTTTTTCTTTCTTCTTCCTTTTTTTCCTTTTCTCTTTTCCATAATTTAAATTTTTAATTTTTTTAAACCTATTGTATTTTTTCTATATTTGTACCTTTGTTTGCCTTTCCTACTGTTCTTTTCCCTTTGCAGTTAATCTTTAATATATATAAATCTTTTTCATCTACCCAATTTAACTTTGTATATCTATTCTTTCTTTCTTTACTTTCTTTTCTTTCTTTCCTTTCCTCTCAACATATTTATTAGATTTGTTTTCATGGCTTTATTCCCCACTTGGCACCTTGCTTTAGTTTTGTTTTCCAGCTTGTGCTTTAGTTAGTTTTGTTGTTAACTGGTAAATATAATTTTTGATTTCCTTTGTCCACCTGGTCAATCTACTGTACTTTATTTTTGCTGGATGATTTTGACTTTGCTTATGGGTATGGTGTTTGCTTATGGATATGTGTATATTCCATTATTTTAATTATTATTTGCCTGATTTTGTAACTGCCATTGGTCTGGGGTTCCTCTTTGGTATTTGTTTTAATCTCACTTAAAGCCATAACAAACCACTTGTGGTATCTTTGTTCCTGACCAGAGATCAAGCACTGAGCCTTTAGAGTGGGAGCACTGACTCCAAGCCCCTAGACTACGAGAGAACTAACCCTAGGGAGTATCAAATAGTGAGAACTCACACAAAGGAAGCCACTTGAATACAAGATCTGGCATCACTCAACCACCAGTAGCACCCTGTGCAGGATGCCTCATCTAAACAACAAACAAAACAAAAATACAAACCAGATCACCAGCAGACAGGATGACCACCTCACTCAGCCTTGCCCATCAGAGGAAAAACAAATGAACAAACAAAAACTCAGCACAAATCTCACTCCACAGGAAGCTTACACAAACCACTGGACCAACCCTAGGAGGGCAGAGACCAAAAGGGAGAAAGAATTCAGCCTTGAAGTCTGGGAAAAGCAGACCTCACACAAAATAAGTTAAAAAATAATAATAATGTAAAGGCAGAGAAATACTGCACAAATGAAGGAACAAACTAGAAACACAGAAGTCCAAATAAATGAAGAGGAAATAGGCAAACTACCTGAAAAAGAATTCAGAATAACGATAGTAAAGATGATCAAAAACCTCGAAAACAGAATGGAGGAAATGCAAGAATCAATTAACAAAGACCTAGAAGAATTAAAGAATAAACATACAGAGAGAAACAACACAATTACTGAAATTAAAAATACTCTAGAAGGAATCAATAGCAGAATATCTGAAGCAGAAAAACGAATCAGTGAGCTGGAAGATAAAATGGTGGAAATAACTTCTGAAGAGCAAAACAAAGTAATAAGAATGAAAAGAACTGAGGATAGTCTCAGAGACCTCTGGGACAGTATCAAACGCATCAACATTCAAATTATGGGGTCCCAGAAGAAGAAGAGAAAAAGAAAGTGTATGAGAAAATTTTTGAAGAGATTATAATTGAAAATTTCCCCAACATGGAAAAGGAAATAGTCAATCAAGTCCAAGAGGCACAAAGAGTCCCATACAGGATAAACCCAAGGAGAAACACAACAAGACACATACTAATCAAACTGACAAAGACTAAACACAAAGAAACACAAAAGCAGCAAGGGAAAAGCAACAAGAAATATTCAAGGGAAACCCCATACACTTAACAGCTGAACTTTCAGCAGAAACTCTGCAGGCCAGAAGGGAATGGCAGGATATATTTAAAGTGCTGAAAGGGAAAAATCTACAACCAAGATTACTGTACCTGGCAAGGATCTCATTCAAAATCGATGGATGAATAAAAAATGCTTTTTAGATAAGCAAAAGTTAAGAAAATTCAGTACCACCAAACCAGCTTTACAACAAATGTTAAAGGGACTTATATAGTCAAGAAATACAAGAGAATAAAAATTATCTACAAAATCAACCCCAAACAATTAAGAAAATGTCAATAGGAACACATATATGGATAATCACTTTAAATGTAAATGGATTAAATGCTCCTACCAAAAGACACAGACTGGCTGAATGGATACTAAAACAAGACCCATATATATGCTGTCTACAAGAAACCCACTTCAGAGCTAAAGACTCATTTAGACTGAAAGTGAGAGGATGGAAAAATATATTCCATTCAAATGGGAAGCAAAAGAAAGCTGGAGTAGCAATCCTCATATCAGACAAAATAGACCTTAAAATAAAGAATATCACAAGAGATAAGGAAGGACACTACATAATGACCAAGGGATCAATGCAAAAGAAAGACATAACATTGTAAATATTTATGCACCCAATAAAGGAGCACCTCAATACATAAGACAAACACTAACAGACAAAAAAGGAGAAATTGACAATAACACAATAATAGTAGGAGACTTTAACACCCCACTCACACCAATGGATAGATCATCAAAACAGAAAATTAATAAGGAAACACAAGTCTTAAATGATACATTAGATGAGATGGATCTCATTGATATCTTCAGGACATTCCATTCAAATGCAGAAGAATACAACTTATTCTCAAGTGCACATGGGACATTCTCCAGGATAGACCACATCTTGGGTCACTAATCAAACCTCAGTAGATTTAAGAAAATTGAAATCATATCAAGCATCTTGTCCAACCACAATGCTATGAGACTAGATATCAATTACAAGAAAAAAACTGTAAGAAACACAAACACATGGAGATTAAACGACACATTTCTAAATAATCAACAGGTTACTGAAGAAATCAAAAAGGAAATCAAAAAATTTCTATAAACAAATGACAATGAAAACACGACAACCCAAAACCTATGGGATGCAGCAAAAGCAGTTCTAAGAGGGAATACAATACAATCCTATCTCAAGAAACAAGAAAAACATCGAATAGACAACCTAACTTTACACCTAAAGCAACTGGGAAAAGAAGAAGAAGAAGAACAACAACAACAACAAAAAATTAGTAGAAAGCAAGAAATCATAAAGATCCAAGGGGAAATAAATGAAAAAGAAAGAAACAATAGTAAAGATTAATAAAACTAAAAGCTGGTTCTTTGAGAAGATAAACAAAATTGACAAACTTTTAGCCGGACTCCTCAAGAAAAAAGAGACAAGAATCAAATGAACAAAATTAGAAATGAAAAAGGAGAGGTTACAACAGACAGTGCAGAAATACAAAGGATTATAAGAGACTATTATGAACAACTATATGGCAATAAAATGGATAATCTGGAAGAAATGGAAAGATTCTTAGAAAAGTTCAATCTTCCAAGACTGAACCAGGAAGAAATAGAAATTATGAACAACCCAATTACAAGCACTGAAATTGAAGCTGTGATAAAAAAAATCTCTCAAAAAACAAAAGCCCAGGACCTGATGGCTTCACAGGAGAACTCTATCAAATATTTAGTGAAGAGCTGATGCCTATCCTTCTAAAACTCTTTAAAAAAATTGCAGAGAAAGGAACATTTCCAAACTCATTCTATGAGGCCACCATCACCCTGACACCAAAACCAGACAAAGACAACACAAAAAAATAAAGCTACAGGCCAATATCACTGATGAACACAGATGCAAAATCCTCAGCAAAATTTTAGCAAACAGAATTCAGCAACACATCAAAAAGCTCATACACCATGATCAAGTTGGGTTTATTCCAGGAGGCAAGGATTCTTCAATATATGCAAATCAATCAATGAGATACACGATATTAACAAATTGAAAGATAAAAACTATATGATAATCTCAATAGATGCAAAAAAAGCCTTTGACAAAATTCAGCAACCATTTATGATTACAACTCTTCAAAAAATGGGCATAGAAGGAACCTACCTCAACACAGTAAAGGCCATGTATGATACGCCTACAGTAAACATTATTCACAATGGTGAAAAACTTAAAGTATTCCCCCCAAGATCAAGAACAAGACAAGGGTGTCCACTCTCACCACTATTATTCAACATAGTTCTGGAAGTCCCAGCGACCACAATCAGAGAAGAAAAATAAATAAAAGGAATCCAGATCAGAAAAGAAGTAAAGCTCTCACTGTTTGCAGATGATGTGACACTATACATAGAAAACCCTAATGATAGTATCAGAAAATTACTAGAGCTAATCAGTGAATTTAGCAAAGTTACAGGATACAAAATCAATACACAGAAATCACTTGCATTTCTATATACTAACAATGAAAAATCAGAAAGAGAAATCAAGGAATCAATCCCATTCACCATTGCAACAAAAAGAATTAAATATCTAGGAATAAACTTACCTAAGGAGACAAAACAATTTCACACAGAAAATTATAAGAAACTAATGAAAAAAATCAAAGATGACATAAACAGATGGAGAGATATTCCATATTCCTGGGTAGGAAGAATCAATATTGTGAAAATGACTATACTACCAAACGAAAACTACAGATTCAATGCAATCCCTATCAAATTACCAATGACGTTTTTCACAGACCTAGAACAAAAAATTTCACAATTCATATGGAAACACAAAAGACCCTGAATAGCCAAAGCAGTCTTGAGAAAGAAGAATGGATCTGGAGGAATCAACCTTCTTGACTTCAGATTATACTACAAGGCTACAGTCATCAAGACACTATGGTACTGACACAAAAACAGAAATATAGATCAATGGAACAAGATAGAAAGCCCAGAAATAAACCCATGAATCTATGGGTACTTTATTTTTTTTTTACTTTTACATTTACATTATTTAGTGAATAAGTCAGACAGAGAAAGACAAACATCTTACAATACCACTTATATGTGGAATCTAAAAATAACACAAACAAGTCTATTTACAAAACAGAAACAGAGTCACAGACATACAAAACAATCTTATGATTATCCAAAGGGGCAAGGGAGGGACAATCTCGGGGTATAGAATTAACAGATACTAACTAAATATTATGCATAAATTAGAAGAGTAGCAAGGATTTATATTATACTATTGGGAGTTATTGGAGAAGGAAATGGCAACCCACTCTAGTATTCTTGACAAAGGAGGCAAGAATATACAATGGGGCAAAGACAGCCTCTTCAATAAATGGTGCTGGGAAAATTGGACAGCTACATGTAAAAGAATGAAATTAGGACACTTCCTAACACCATACACAAAGATAAACTCAAAATGGATTAAAGACCTAAATGTCAGACCAGAAACTATAAAACTCTCAGAGGTAAACATAGGCAGAACACTCAATGGCATAAATCAAAGCAAGATCCTCTATGACCTACTTCCTGCTGCTGCTGCTAAGTTGCTTCAGTCGTGTCCAACTCTGTGTGACCCCATAGATGGCAGCCCACCACGCCCCTCCATCCCTGGGATTCTCCAAGCAAGAACACTGGAGTGGGTTGCCGTTTCCTTCTCCAGTGCATGCATGCATGCTAAGTCGCTTCAGTCGTGTCCGACTCTGTGCAACCCCATGGACAGCAGCCCACCAGGCTCCTCTGTCCACAGGATTCTCCAGGCAAGAATACTGGAGTGGGGTGCCACTTCCTTCTCCAGACCTACCTCCTAGAGTAACAGAAATAAAAGTAAAAGTAAACAAGTGGGACTTGATTAAGCTTTAAAAGCTTTTGCACATCAAAAGAAAGTATAAGCAAGGTGAAAAGACAACCCTCAGAACAGGAGAAAATAATAGCAAATGAAACAACTGACAAAGGATTAATTTCCAAAATATACAAGCAACTCAATAGCAGAAAAACAAATGATCCAATCAGAAATGGGCAGAAGACCTAAACAGACATTTCTCTAAAGAAGACATACAGATGGCTAACAAACACATGAAAAGATGCTCAACATCACTCATTAGTAGAGAAATGCAAATCAAAACTACAATCAGATATCACCTCACACTGATCAGAATGGCCATGATCAAAAAGTCTAAAAACAATAAATGCTGGAGAGGGTGTGAAGAAAAGGGAATGCTTTTGCACTGTTGGTGGGAATGTAAATTGATACAGCCACTATAGAAGACAGAATTGAGATTCCTTAAAAATCTAGGAATAAAACCACCATATGACCCAGCAATCCCACTCCTAGGCACATACCCTGAGGAAATCAGAATTGAAAAAGACAAATGTATCCCATTGTTCATTGCAGCACTATTTACAATAGCTAGAACATGGAAGCAACCTAGATGTCCATCAACAGATGAATGGATAAAGAAGTTGTAGTACATGTACACAATGGAATATTACTCAGCCATAAAAAGGAATGCATTTGAGTCAGCTCTAATGAGGTGGATGAACCTAAAACCTATTATACAGAGTGAAGTCAGAAAGATAAACATCGTATTCTAATGTATATATATGGAATCTAGAAAAATGGTATTGAAGAATTTATTTACAGGGCAGCAATGGAGAAACAGACATAGAGAACAGACTTATGGACACGGGGAGAGGGGAGGAGAGGGTGAGATGTATGGAAAGAGTAACATGGAAACTTACATTACCGTATGTAAAAGAGATAGCCAATGGGAATTTGCTGTATGTCTCAACCTGTTGATAAGACAAAGCTGAGTTGTTTTTCTGAGTTGTTTACCTACTGAGAGAGAATACTACCTTGGTAACATCTTAAATGGCAGTCAGGATATTAAATGAGATTCTAAAGTCTGGTTCTTTTCATGGGTGGAGGGGCTTATAGCTCCTCACACACAAAATGGTACCAAGGGCTGTTGCATACCAGACATCTCTGTGATGATCAAGTTCTTCCTCTTACTTCTCCAACTCACCTTTTTTTTCTTAGAGCCTCCATCTTTCACCAATATATAACATTTGCTTAATTAAAAAGTTACAGAAAATTGTTTGTCATTGAAATGACAATAAATATGTCACTATCATTCTGTTTGCTTGCCTATAAACTACATAGTATAAAGAAAAAAAGAGTCTAAAGCTCCAGCTTTTATTTATTCCAGGGACATGGAGAAGAAATTTGTTTGGTTTACTGTATTTACCAATGTATTGGAGTGATGTTTGGGGCAACTAATAGAAGGTTACTGTTCCTTGAGTAGCGTGACATGGTACAATCCCAGCTCTACAAATAACTGGCTCTGTGGCCTTGCATAAGCCACTTAAAATGTCACTTGTTCATTTATTAAACAAATATTTTTTTTCAGTTTAACTATGCCTTATCACAACAGTATGAAGATTTCTTCTGGGTTGTGTATTTTAGTGGTAGGTAACTTTCAAGTCCTGTTCTAATTCTCTAGCTTTTTCAGAAGAAGCCAGAATCTCTCTCTCTCTCTCTTTTGGCAAACGTTTGGGTTAGCAATGGTTCTGAGAGCTCTGTTCCTGAAACACAGGGCAAGAATGGTTCACCAGTCTTGGTGTCCTCCAACTACTTTTGACACATCCAACCTACAATCCTGGAACCTAGGAAGTCCCTGGAAGTTCAGTGGGATCATTTCCCATCAGATGACGGGGCTGGAATCAGTCTTGCCATCCTATATACAACTACATACACTGTACATGTAGTGAACTCACAAGCTTTCAGAACAACAGCCCCCCCCCCGACCCCAAAACTACTCCCATGCCTGCTTAACCCCCAATTTTCCCAAGGCTTTCTAACTATCTCCCTATTTTCCAGTACTTAGACTTAAGCCCTTTACGAGCTCATTTCCTGGGACCCTGAGATGTATCTTGCTCTAATTTATACCAACCAGTGTAGGTTGGATCTTTTCCTCCAAATGCAATGGATTATCCAGAAGCATGATACTGTTACCTACCTGACTGCAAGTATGGTCAATTTCTGGAGACTCCTGATTCATGAATAACTCACTAGATTAGATATTGGGGACTTCCAACACTTTCACTCCACTCCTTAAGACACTATCATTTGGGAAACCCTAAATTACTAGGCTGGGCCCAAGCACCTGATATCTCTCTCTCTCCCACTGGCCCATTCCTATGGCCCAGCATGCCTCATAGAAAACCTGGTTTGCATTTGCCATAAATTAATCAGGGCCTGGCTTGAACTGACCTAAAATGGATCAGGGCCATTCCTGGATTTTCACCTTTATGGCTTCCACTATATCCTAAATCAAATGTACTCTTTCACCATACGGGAAAAAGAGAATTTGGCCAACTGAGAGTTACTCCAGGTCACCTGGCTTGATCTTCCTCTTGGGCAATGTAATCTCAACACATAGTCCAAAACCTATTAAGCTAAAGTACATTACTTTGGCTTTATTCTGAAATAATTCTGCAAATATTTTCTGTGGAAAACTTTTAAACATTCCTCTGTTTCTGTTGGTTTCCTCTCTTCTAATTGGCTCACTATTACTTAAGGATGAGAAGAAAAGTAATGGGGCCTTGCAGAGTTTTTACCCAGAGCCCTCCACTGAATAAAGTCTAAAGTGATGTAAGGTAATGCACACCAAAACAAGGTCCCAGTTGATCATATCCTGCACACTGTTTATACTTGCTCCAACTGTATCATGGTTTTTGACATTTTTTGCAGCCAAGGATGTGTTCTTTTTTCTATTCGAAAAAGAAGATGAAGCTACTTTAAGCATGAAATAAGAAGATGGAATCAATCAAATATTTGTTGAACCTAGTACACACATTGGTTCACTCATTCCACAAATATTTCTGGCGTGTTCTATGATAGTCATCATCAGGTCTGCAGCAACAAACAACAAGGCATAATCCTATAGCTACAGAGTTCCCCTGGGAGGGTGGTGGTGGTATGAATCTTTGTGATTTTATGTCTTTTGTGAGGGGGATGGGAGGAAACGAGTATAATTTTACCACCTGTTATTTTGGGAAGTTGAGAAGGATAAATGAAAGAGATTAATTAGTTTATGGATTTAGGAGAGTGACATCACCAAGATGGTAGTACTGGTCATTCCCAACTCAGCTTTCTCTCATAAGAACAATGTGCAACTATTCACAAGACAACATTGAGAAAAAAATCCTAGAACAAACTTAGCAGTATCTTGGGCTTCGGGAGAAAAATAGGCTAAAACTAAAGGTCAACACATGTATTTATTGCTACATATGTTCTCCTAGAGTCCCAACAGGGACTTTATGTAAAGAGACTGAAAGCAGAAACAATTTTACCACACAACAGGGATATTAAAAAAAACAACAGCCTCTAAGAACAAAGCCTCCTCCTCTACCTTTAGCCCACTTGTTGTCTCCTTGCCTCTCTCCCACAGACATACCATTTTCTAGTCCTCACACTCCCACAGTGCATCAACAGAAATGAGAGCATGTACTCAGCAACTGCAATTAGCTAGTCACTGAGACAGTGCAGATCCATTCACCTCCCCCGTTTAAACTAAGTGACATTAGAGCAGCATCTGTGGTACCAGAGAAAAGGCAAGCAGAATCACAGATGCCTCTGCCACCTCCAGATAAGAAGGGCAATTCTTAAGTGTCTTACCAAGGTAGCAAGCCTCTTGATGAAAGTGAAAGAGGAGAGTGAAAAAGGTGGCTTAAACCTCAACATTCAGAAAACAAAGATCGTGGCATCCGGTCCCATCATTTCATGGCAAATAGATGGAGAAACAGTGGCAGACTTTATTTGGGGGGGCTCCAAAATCACTGCAGATGGTGACTGCATGAAATTAAAAGATGCTTACTCCTTGGAAGGAAAGTTATGGCCAACCTAGACAGCATATTAAAAAGCAGCGACCTTACTTTGCCAACAAATGTCCATATAGTTAAGGTTATGGTTTTTCCAGTAGTCATGTATGGATGTGAGATTTGGACCATAAAGAAAGCTGAGCACCAAAGAATTGATGCTTTTGAACTGTGGTGTTGGAGAAGACTCTTGAGAGTCCCTTGGACTACAAGGAGATCCAACCAGTCCATCCCAAAGGAAATCAGTCCTGAAAATTCACTGGAAGGACTGATGCTGAAGTTGAAACTCCAATACTTTGGCCACCTGATGTGAAGAACTGGCTCACTGGAAAAGACCCTGATGCTGGGAAAGATTGAAGGTGGGAGGAGAAGGGGATGACAGAAGATGAGATGGTTGGATGGCATCACTGACTCAATGGACATGAATTTGAGTAAACTCCGGGAGTTGGTGATGGACAGGGAGGCCTGGTGTGCTGCTGTCCATGGGGTTGCAAAGAGTTGGACACGACTGAGTGACTGAACCTAACTGAACTGAACTGAAGGTAGCAGGGAGAGCATTCAGGACTCTGACACAGGAGGATGGGCTGTCATTTGCAGACCGATTCAGCCACATCTTGCTGTGGTTAGCAGTGCACTGTGGATATGAGCATGCACCCTTAAGAGGGAGGAATAGAGAGGTGGTCAGCAAACCCAATCTGGAGCCAATGCCTCTGGCTTCTGAGTCTCAGTATCTCTGCCAAGGGAGGACAGTGACATCCACCTTCCCACAATCAAAAGACATGATGCCTATCGGAACCACTACCACTGAATGATGTTGAATGTCAAAGGGGGATTCAAGTACAAAATGAGGCAAATTTGTAGGAGGTTATTATACAAGATGATACTGCACTGCTGGAGAAGTTATATAGCACTTGAAGAAGGACTGGAAGAGACTGGTGGAACCAAAAACAATGCAATGATAAATCCACCGAGTTGGAGGAACAGAAAAAACAGGAATGGATGGAATTGTGGGAAAAGCTGAGTGACTGGCATACCAAATCCAGATGTCAATGGATGGAGAGAACAGGAAATTGCTGGGACTGAAATATACTAACAGGCCCTGGGTCACCAGGTGTGTAAGAGTTTTCTTCCCAACTCCATAGCCAGAGTGGGCTCACAGGTACCCAAACCAAGGAGCAGATTGGAACTCATTTCCTTTGCTCATCTGTCATCCAAAAATAATTAATACAAATTATTGCTGGAAAGAATCCAAACATCTACCAACTGATAAATGAGCAAACAAAAATGGAACATCCATTCAATGGAATATTATTCCACTATAAAAAGAATGAAGTACTGTTACTTGCTACAACACAAATGAAGTTTGAAAACATTATGCTAAGTGAAAGAAGCCAAGCCAAAAGACCACATGATGTTTGATTCCATCTGTATGAAAAGTCCAGAACAGGCAAATCCATAAAGACACAAAGTAGATTAGAGGCTGCCTACTGCTGGAGGGAGAGGGGAATGGGAAGTGACTGTAAATGGGTAGTCTTCTGGAGGTGATGAAAATTCTCTCAAATCAATTCACATATAATCTGTGGGTACACTAAACACTATTGAACTGTATGCTTTACGTGGGTGAATTGTATGATATATTCCAAAAAGCTCCATAAAGTTGTTATGGAAGAAAAGCCATACTCCCTTTCCAACTCATTCCCAGCTGACACTGGCATTCTCAAGAGCATGTCAGTGCCTCACACAGTTAAATCCCCCTTTCCCAGGAATGTGCCTGCCAAGAGGTGAGGAGCAGAGACAAGGCTGTCCATGTAGGGACAGGGCTCAGAGACCTCATCAGAGGTCCATGGTGGTGGCTCTAGGGTCTGGCTTCTTCAAGGCATGTTTAATATTCTGTCTTCCTTCAAACTTCTATTACATTAAAACAATTTAGATATTTTGCTTCATCTGTTTTCTTACTTGGTTACTCAGAATCACAATAAAGAAAAGAAAATTTACCATCCACCTGCCTTTCCAAATTTATGATAGTTTAAAGATCTGTCTTGGTTAGGGCCAACCTTGGTCTGCACCAGCGACCACATTTCTGCACAAACCCATATTTATGTCTGCCTTAGGTGGCTCATACAGTAAAGAATCTGCCTGTAATGCAGGAGGCCTGAATTCAATCCCTGGGTTGGGAAGATCCCCTGGAGGAAGGCAGGGCAACCGGCTCCAGTATTCTTGCCTAGAGAAATCCATGGACAGAGGAGCCTGGCAGGCTACAGTCCCTGGGATCGCAGAGTCAGACATGACTGAACAACTAACACTCACTTTTCACTTTTGCTCTCACATATGCCAGATAACAAGTGTCCCACCTACCCAAGATAAGTCATTCCTATTAGGCTCTCTCCCAGGGCCATTTTCCTTCTTAGCACTTATCTCAGTTTTATATGGGTGTTTGCGCATATCTGTCTCCTCCATTAGCCTTGTAAGTATAACCACAGTGTAGCAACCTGACAGTAAAGTTCACCACCTTGGCTCCTGCACCCTGTACCTGGCACAGAGCTGGGCACAGACCAGAATTTCTGTGGGCATTTGCTGAAGGAATAATCAAGCTCTGGTATGCTCCTTTGGAGATGTGCCGTGAACCTTGTTTCTTTTCAGTAATACTTCAGTCAAGAGAGTCAGAGCACCTCTACTTTCTCCTTAATGAGCATGCATTTCCTCCCAAGCGTTCTACCCTTTGGGACTGCCCCTATTTTATGTGGTATAGAGGGGTTAACCATGAGGCCCTAGGGGTTGCTATTATGGCCAATTTGATTGGTTCAAGGTTGGGTGTGTGCTGTGCTTAGTCCCTCAGTCATGTTCGACTCTTTGCAACCCCCTGGACTGCAGCCCGCCAGGCTCCTCTGTCCATGGGGATTCTCCAGGCAAGAAAACTGGAATGGGTTGTCATGCCCTCCTCCAGGGGATCTTCCCAACCCAGGGATTGAACCCAGGTCTCCCTCATTGCAGGTGGATTCTTTACTGTCTGAGCCACTAGGGAAGCCCTAGTTGGTACATGACCCAAACTGGGCCAATCAGAATCCCCCTGAAACTTCTCCACCAGCACTTTCAAAAAAAGATGCTCTAAGGCAGATTTTTCCAATATCAGCCCTATTTACTTTTTAGTCAAGATGATTATCTGCCCTACGCATTCTAGAATGTATATTGTACATTGCATGCTCAGGCGTGTCTGACTCTTGGTGACCCCACAGGCTGTAGCCCTTCAGGCTTCTCTGTCCATGAGATTTCACAGGCAAGAATATCTGAGTGGGTTGCCATTTCCTTTTCCAGGGATCTCCGATCCAGGGATCGATCCTGTGTCTCCTGTATTGGCAGGTGGATTCTTTACCACTGAGCCACCATGGAAGATATTTATTAGCATTCCTAACAGATTCCAGTGAGAAGCCCCAGCTGTGACAGCAGAAAAATCCTTTTCAGAGATTGCCAAAAATCCCTTGGGAAGCGCAAGATTAACCCCGGTTAAGAACTGCTGCTGTATATTGTGCCTGTGAAAACAAAATAAACTGGGTTTGCCTGCATCCATGTACCCTGGAGCTCCCTGGAAAGAAGCTTCCATGCAGAAGCCATCCGCAGGAGGAGAGGCCAACAACAAAAGAGTCTGCAAGCTGAGAGGTGGAGAGAAACCTAATGACAGCGAAATCTCATTTGGGTGTGATTCTTAGTGATTCTAAGGTTATCTGCAACTAAAGCAGATTCCTGACACATATGTCCATACTTAACTATCTTCCGTGAAGCCAGGTGTGACCACAGTATCTCTTGCAGAGTCATAGTGGCCTATTCCAACCACAGGTGAGCTGGTTTAAAAAGGTTAATGATCAGTCAAAAATGGACACGAAAAGCAAAGACACAAAAAGGGGGCATCTTTTACAACTGTTGCATTCTCTGTATCTTTTCCAGTACAGTGTGGGACACAAAGCAGCTATCGCCTAGAAGTGGTTGAAGGATAGTGGGTGTGTTAGTTTCCGTGGAAATTTCTTGTTTCACAGTTCTAGAGGCCAGAAGTCTGAAATTAAGGTGTCAGCAGGATTGCTTCCTTCCAGAAACTCTAAGGAAGACTCTGCTCCCTGCCTCTCTCCTAGCTCCTGGTGGATGCCAGCAACCTTGGCATTCCTGCACCTGTCACTGAATCACTCCAGTCTCCACCACACACGGCCTGTGTGTCTGTGTACACAAAGTCATCTCTTACAACATTGGTCGTTGAATCTGGGGCCCGCTCTAATTCAGTATGACCTCATCTTACCTAATTACATCTGCAAAGACCCTAATTCCAAATCAAGTCACATTTTGAGGTCCCAGGTGGATATGAATTTGTAGGGGACACTATTCAATCCAGTACAGATGGCATAACAATACTTCATATTAGAAAGTTGTACAGCTTTCTCAGCATTTTCAACAAAAGAAATAGAGCAGACTGGCATGCAAGGTTTTTTTTTGTTTGTTTGTTTGTTTTTTCAAAGATGTTCTGAAGCAAAGAACTCTTGAGTTCCACATAGTAAGTTAGAAAATCACCTTACAGCATCAGTTGGGAGACTGGAGACAAGTTGGATTGCCTGTCCACAGACCACTATGCCTTTCTTTCCTGCTCTGCCTCAAATTTTATCTGAAGCCTCAGCATGAGGATCTAAATGCTGGTTATATTGTTTCAAGAACCATCTCAGCTTATGTTCCAAAGATCTGTTTTAAGCAAACAAAGTATCTTAGCCAAAAGAAATAATAGGCAATAATTGAATCACCCAAATCAGAAGAGAAAAAAAAAAAAAACCTCTCTCCCTAACCTTCTGAAGCTACACCAAACTACATAAAAAAATCCCACCCATAAGAAGTGAAGAACACAGATTTGGTCTTGAGCTGTAATGTGTAATTCATGCTTTCAATATCCCACATATGCTTATGCAAACCTCTTTAACCTTTCTCCCCAGATAATTTTATCCCATGAGTGTGCCTTCCATAATATTATACTAATTGATGGCTTTTTATCCTTTGAATAAAAGAGGAATGCAATGAGACAAGGGCTCAGGGCCGGGGCAATGGGATGACCCAGAGGGATGGGATGGGGAGGGAGGTGGGTGGGGGGTCCAGGAAGGGGAACACATGTAAACCCATGGCTGATTCATGTCAATGTATGGCAAAAGCTATTACAATATTGTAAAGTAATTAGCCCCCAACTAAAATAAATAAATTTATAAAAAAAAAAAAGAGGAATGCAAGTAGCAACCTGAGTTGTAAACAAAAATTTAAATCTCAGAACAGAATTCTAAAAGCCGAAGTTGATAATTTTACCTACCTTGGTGGCTTCAACCCACACAGTTCCCCTAACATCCCGTCAATTGTACTAGTTGCCACAGATCCAAAGTCCTTTTTCTCCTTGGCAACTTCTCTGGGCTCTCAAGCAAGAATGTCTCTCTTCCTCTATCTTATTTCCTCTCAGCATATTTCCTCTATGCCTTTCACATGGCAGTTGTGAAGTAATTTTGTTGACTCAAATCCCAGTGTTAGAAGTTAGTCAGTCCCACAGAAAATTTTACTGATCTCATGGACTACAGCCTTGTTGTGGCAAAGGGGCTTGTGTAACTCAGTGAAGCCAGGAGCCATGCCATGAGGGCTACCCAAGAGAAGCAGGTCATAGTGAAGAGTTCTGACAAAACATGGTACCCTGGAGAAGGAAATGGCAACCCACTCCAGTGTTCTTGCCCAGACAACACCATGGACAGTATGAAAAGGCAAAAAGATATGACACCAGAAGGTGAGCCCTGCCCTCCCCAGCTCAGAAGGTGTCCAATATTACGCTACTGGGGAAGAGCGGAGGGCGGTTACTAATAGCTCCAGAAAGAATGAAGTGGCTGGCCAAAATGTAAATGACAAGTGGGGCTGGGGCTGTTTCTGGTGATGGAAGTAAAGTCTGAAGCTATAAAGAACAATATTGCTTAGGAACTTGGAATGTTAGTTCCTCGAATCAAGGTAAATTGGATGTGGTCAAGCAGGAGATGGCAAGATCGAACACTGACATCTTAGGAATCAGTGAACTAAAATGGACAGCAATGGGTGAATTTAATTCAGATGACCATTTTATCTACTACTGTGGGCAAGAATTCCTTAGAAGAAATGGAGTAGCCCTCTTAGTCAACAAAAGAGTCCAAAATGCCATACTTGGGTGCAATCTCAAAAATGACAGAATGATCTCGGTTCATTTCCAAGGTGGTGTTAAAGTAAGGATTGGCATTTTAGGCAAGGCCAAAATCAAATCAGAAGAACAAAAGAGGCCAAACATTTAAAAGGCAGGTAAAAGAGTTTTAACTTGGAGATGGAGGCCGAAGTTTAAGATTCTGAAAAGCACATCAAGCAGTAAGAAACAGGTGATCAAATTTTGTTATGCAGGTCAGGGGTTATCAGGCCCTAAGCTGTTTTTAATGGACCAGAATGCTCAAGACATTCTGGGTCTGTGTCTTATCATAGATCCCTCCTAGCCCCACTCAGATCTCTGCAACACAAAATAGGCAGTGGCAGCTCACAGTCTAGACACAGCCTAATAAAGATGAAAAGGGAGAAGGAAATTTATTCTACAATTCAATTATGCCAGTCAGTGGCACATTTCTTTCCCAAGTCACAAACACATTTACATAGTCTGAGACTGCAAGGCAGATATCTCAAAAATAAACTTCTGGAATAAAAGAAAATGGATTTTAAATTGCAGAGATAACATTTCTATTTCATGCCATCTGTTATAAGTCAAGTTTCCAGCAAATAGATTATTCACCAGAAATGATGCAAAAAAAAAATGGAGATCAAAATTATGTTATAGGAAAGAGATTTTAAAATGATGATAAATAGATAATTTTTAAAGTACTGAATAAATTTTTTAACTTAAAAATGTACTTAGAGATTACTGATTATGCATCAGTGTTCTTGGATGGACCAAAATGATGATATATTAAACCTAGAACAAGCCTGCACATCATATCTATTTTACAGATCTCCTAGCACTAGTACTGGAGAAGGCAATGGCACCCCACTCCAGTACTCTTGCCTGGAAAATCCCATGGACGGAGGAGACTGGTAGGCTACAGTCCACGGGGTCGCTAAGAGTCGGACACGACTAAGAGACTTCACTTTCACTTTTCCCTTTCATACACTGGAGAAGGAAATGGCAACCCACTCCAGTATTCTTGCCTGGAGAATCCCAGGGACGGGAGAGCCTGGTGGACTACCATCCATGGGGTCACACAGAGTCGGACACGACTGAAGTGACTTAGCAGCAGCAGCACTAATACTAAAGTGTGGGCATTTGCCTTATGAGTGTCCTACTCTGCAGGGTCCCTGAAATCTGAGATGGTGGATAAAGGCACCTGGTCAAGGATTACGAGTTCTAAACATTTCTTGTTTCTCCACTGCAGGCACAGGTAAACCCAGTGTTTGAGTCTGATCAATAACCAAAGTCTCAAAGACCCTCATTTTTAGAGCAATCAATATCAGTTACTGATTTGCATCAGATGACATGGTGAGATAGCATCACCAATTCAATGGACATAAATGTGAGCAAACTCCGGGAGACAGTGAAGGACAGGGGAGCCTAGTGTGCTGCAGTCCATCAGGTCACAAAGAGTTGGCTACGACCAAGAGACTGAACAACCAATCACAACAGCAAAATTAGGGCTGGTACAGTACCTCAGAATCAAAAAGAAAACATTCAGTCCACCATACAGCGTGCTGAATAAGGAAAAACAACAACAACAAAAAATTGTGTGAGACCCCATCATCAGCTGCCCTCCTCATCCACACAGCAATGTTGTTCAGAGAAGGAAAGAACACTTCAATGACATCCTGACTCTGATATCTACACATGCCCAGCTAGAAACAAAATGAGGGAAGGCTTTCTTAACATGAGAAGAGCATCACTGGGAGCCCTTCCCCTCTGCTGACACTGATACAGAGGCCCTGGCCCACATCAGAAACAGACCTCTCCCCATGCAGTAGCCAGCAGGCCCTGAAGTCCATGGTAAAGGGTACCCGTGGCATTCTCACTGAGGCCAGTTTTATTCTTGTTTCATTGAACGTCACAGGAGCCTCAACAGGGGAGCCTAGGCAAAGAGGTATGTACACTGTAGACCCCCAGTTCAGAAGACAACATTCATACCTTCCTCCAAGCAGGGGATCAACCTGGTGGCAAATAAGTGTTATCATCATGCTATCATCTTTTTTTGTTTTTCCCTTTCTTTAACCAGTGGTGGAATAATGGAGATTTATAGAAATAGGGAGGGTGAGCATTTGGGATAGTATGCAGGGAAGCATCAGCTTTGAAGGCAGCTAGGGTATTGCCATATACTCTCAAAAGCAAGGGCTAGCTGTCTTCCCCACTCTGCCCAACCCAGGGGGAGAACAAAGGTGGCTGTGCTCCATTCTATAAGCCTTCACTGAGTTCTACATGTAAAATAAATTTGCCACAATGGGAGGAGGTTTGCTAACACTCGTTCCTCCTTGAACAAGTGTATCTGCTTTGCAAAACCCTGACTTAGGCAAATGAAGAACAGTGGCATACTCCTTGAATGGTGACTTCATTTTCATACATACCTTAAAGTCTAACTAGTTATGATTTTCATTAGACAGGAAGGTGTGCAATGTATTACAAAGCACACAGGAGGCCAGGCATCTCAGTTTATATATCAATCTTGTTGTTGTTCAGTCACCCAGTCGTGTCCGACTCTGTGACCCCATGGACAGCAGCACGCCAGGCCTCCCTGTCCCTCCCCATCTCCAGAAGTTTGCCCAAGTTCATGTCCATTGTATTCGTGATGCCATCCAGCCAACTCATCCTCTGACATTCTCTTCTCCTTCTGCCCTCAATCTGTCTCAGCATCAGGGACTTTTGCAATGATTCAGTTGTTCACATCAGACGACCAAAATATAGGAGTTGCAGCTTCAGCATTAGTCCTTCCAATGGAGTATTTAGGGTTGATTTCCCTTAAGATTGACTGGTTTGATCTCCTTGCTTTTATAAGGGACTCTCAGGAGCCTTCTTCAGCACCACAGTTCGAAGGCATCGATTCTTCGGCGCTCTGCCTTCTTTATGGTCCAGCTCTCACAGCCGTACATGACCACTGGGAAAACCATAGCCTTGACTATGCGGACCTTTGTCAGCAGAGTATGATCTTGTATGACTTTGGGCAAGTGCCTAAACTTTAGAGGCCTTTCTTTCTTCAAAATTAGGGGGACTGGAATGGATTAGTGATACTTAAGACTAACTATGCATTAGATAGAGCTATGGAGCCTGTAGAAACACAGATGCCATTGGCCAGTCCAAGTACTTAACCTAGCATCTCTACAAAATGACCCTCAGACAAGTATTAAGCTTCCTTCTATTTTACAGTGCTTGAATGCCATGATAATTGTGAAATCATTTATTTATTCTGTATATACTTATTTAGTGTCTACTATTTGTCAGGGTTTTAAACAGGCTGAATTATGTCCCCACAAAAGTCATATGTTGCATTCCTATGCCCTAAAACTCAGAATGTGACTATATTTGCAGATTAGATCTTAAAGAGGTAATTAAGTTAAAATTAGGTCATTAGGGTATGCCTTAATTTGACTGGTGTCCTTATAAGAAGATGACATAGATATGCACAGAGGGAAGACCCTGTGAAGACTCAAGGAGGAGACGGTCATCTACAAGCCAAGGAGCGGGGTGTCAGAAGAAACCAACCCTGATGACGTCTTGATCTCAGACCTCTACCCTCCAGACCTGTAAGGAAATAAATGTTGTTTAAGCCAACCAGTCTGTGACACTTTGCTGTGGCAGCTCTAGCAAATGAATACACAGAGTAATATGCAAAATTCTGGGTGCTCTACAGGGAAAAACACAGAAATGGTCCCAGTCCCATGGAGTTTTTGGTCCAGTGGAGGGTCAGAGAAGAAATCATCCTATGTTATGGTAGGTCCTAGGAAGCTCACATATTGGTTGCTGGAATCAAGAAGACAGGTGGAAGCTGACCTACTTTAGATGAAGTCAACAGAGAAGAACTCCCCGAGGCAGTGACCCTGGAGCTGTCAAGCTGACACCTGCAGGAAGAGAATGAGGCAGACACCTGAAAGCTAAAGGAAGAGGCTTCCACTCTAAGGAAGGAGCAGATATAAACACCCAAAGGGAAGAAGGAAATGTGCTTATCTGGGGAAATGAAATGGCCTAGTGGCCAATTTGTGATGAAGGAAGTGACATGAAATGGGGTTGGGTAAGTGGGTGCGGAGAAGCGGTGACTTTAAAATCCACAGTAAAGAGCTTAAATTTTATCCCAAGTACAAAAAAAAATAAAACCCGGAAAACAAAAAGCAGATGGCTTAAATTTTATTTTTTCAGTGCAAAGTAGTTTTGAGTTCAGCCTCAAATAAACCATGCCCCAGCATAGTTTTTTTTAATTGAAGTCACAAGTTTGTGATCAAAGTATCCCTCCCTGCTGGTTGCAATGTACTAAAGTGCCCCTTTAGTTCTTTTAGTGGTAATAATAACGGTAATTATTATTAATAATAATAATTAGTAGTTGTAGTAGTAATCCTCCTTTGACAGGTTCAAAATTTACATGATAGACTGAGATGAAATGTTAAAAGTATAAAGAAATGTTACTTTTAAAATTTCCTACAGCCAAACACAATTTTTGAGATTCTTTTTTTCAATTACAGTCAAATAAAAGTTTATTCTTATGTTTTAAAAAAACCCACAATTGAATGCTTTTGAGCAGAGAATTGACATTTAAGAAATGAGAAGTAAGATGAAGTTCTTGCTACTTCAGATTTGGCCACAGCACCAAGAAAAGAGACACCATATTTTGAAGTCAGACCCATGCTGATAGTTCAAAATAGGTGTCTAAAAAACTGGTTAGATGAAATCAATATTTCGTATACATTTTGAGTATAAAATGATTAGGATCTAGAGATTAAACAAGAGGGGTTTTTTTTTCAAGGATTTTTGGAGAGAGCTGTAGGTTCCATCGTTCCTAAGTTCCATCGTTCATTGCCCAGAACACATTAGTCCATGATGTTAATTTCACTTTGACCAGATGAGCAAGAAGCAACAAGTATATTGGAAGCCTTCTTATAGTACTGAATTCCAGACAATGAGAGATAAACTGACAAGATGCAAGGTCCTGCCCCATCTGTGAAGATTTTAGGGTCCAGCGCTCTGTGACATGCCAGGATATTCCCTATAAAATGAAGGACAGATTGCTACATCTTGCACTTTCCACCATTAAGGAGGAAGCATCATGCCTGGTAGGTGTAGGTTGACTAACCATCTCAGTTTGTCCAGTTCTGGGCCATTTTCTGGGGTGCAGGACTTCCAGTGCTAAAACTGAACAGTCCCAGGCAAACTTGGATGGTTAGTCAGCCTTGTAGTCCTCTTATATTTTAAAAGCTTCCCTGAGTCAGGTCTTTGTTTCCTGCAGCTATAAGCATTTTAACTTAACACTACTCCAGAGTCTCAAAAAGACCTGGGCACAAAGGAGAAACTCTGTTAAGTGTCTGCTGACTGGACTGAGCTCAGAGTTGAACTATTACTAAGCAAATGAGAAGAACACATCCATTGATCAGATCCTAAGTGTCTGGCACAACCCCTAGACCAGAAAAAGTGTTTGGTAAATATCTACTTAAAGTCAGAATGGCTTCTGGATCTTTTCAAGCAAAAGAGAAACTTTAGAAGTCTGGATGGAAGGCTGAAGAAGAGAAAAAAATTAAGTGAAAACTCAAGTTCTGGAAGAATCTTTCTGCTCAAATGGACAAAGAAGAAGCTGCCCCAGACAGTGTTAAGAAAAGAGAAGCTGAAGAGGTCTCTAGCCTCCTCTCGTGACTCAGAGGGGAGGCAGTGTGTCACTTAGGAGTCTGTGCAAGGGCAAGGTGGGGGAGTGGAAATGCTTCCCAGAGACATCCCTTGGTAAAAAGAGGCAGAGTCTGATGTCTGGAAACTTTCTTAGAACAGAGACAGATGAATGAAAGGAAATGCCAGACTGTCTTGCCTATACCCACTCCATTAGCTGGTGGCAGCTGAGAGCTCTCAGCCGGGTCCATCTCCTGGACTTGCCTTCAGCTAACTAGAGGGGACTTACCGAAAGTCAAGTCCCCTTCTTGGGAGCTGCCCAAATATAGACTTGTCCATGCAAACAGCATACAGCCCAAACCTCTCTCTCCAGCTGGGACAACAGTGAAAGGCCATCCTGGCTTCAGAACAGCCCATGGAGTTGACCAAGACTTGTGGCTGCACTGCAGTCCAACAGCTTACCTTTTCCCTCAGCCCAGTCTTTTTCCTTGTTCTCAAGAGCACCTCCTACTGACTTTGTGCTCGCCAATCTCCTCCCAGTCTGCTTCTCAGTGTCAAAAACTGAAGGGTCTCAAATCTTTACCTGAAAGCTAGCAAGTTAATCTGCCACAGGCTCATAGATTCTGGCAGAAGACATAAGACACCAAGGTCAAGGACAAAGAATGTTGTTACTCATGGCCCAGTGGGCAGCATGAACTTCATGTTCACAGGGATGTTTCTTGCTCTCCAAATCCTACAAGGTGATACAGAACACAGAGTAGGTTTGCATCACAGCCAAAGAACGCTGAGTTTAGGAAACCCTATCTTTTATTTTATTATGTAATGAATATAATCAAAGGTTGTCAAGTTTATTTTTAAAGTTTTGAATGAAGTTGCTAGATTTTTTATATTTTTATTTTATACTGGAGTATAGTTGATTAACAATGTTACGTTGCCACAGGTTGTGGGGGAGGAAAAAAAAAGGAAACCTTATCTTTTAAATGGGGTAGCTAGAAAATCAGCTTACACTTTGCCCTGGAGGGAGACATTATATTTATTCTACTGGTCAGGAAACAAATTCACTGCCTTCTGTCCTGGAGGCAGAATCTCTCTCTAGCTTCTTAGGTGGCTTGCCATATCAGTTCAGTTCAGTCGCTCAGTCGAGTCCGATTCTTTGAGACCCCATGAATTGCAGCACGCCAGGCCTCTCTGTCCATCACCAACTCCCGGAGTCTACCCAAACCCATGTCCATCGAGTCAGTGATGCCATCCAACCATCTCATCCTCTGTCGTCCCCTTCTCCTCCCGCCCCCAATCCTACCCAGCATTAGGGTCTTTTCCAATGAATCAACCCTTCGCATGAGGTGCCCAAAGTATTGGAGTTTCAGCTTCAACATCAGACCTTCCAATGAACACCCAGGATTGATCTCTTTTAGGATGGATTGATTGGATCTCCTTGCAGTCCAAGGGACTCTCAAGAGTCTTCTCCAACACCACAGTTCAAAAGCATCAATTCTTCGGCGCTCAGCTTTCTTCACCGTCCAACTCTCACATCCATACATGACCACTGGAAAAACCATAGCCTTGACTAGATGTACTTTTGTTGGCAAAGTAATGTCTCTGCTTTTAAATATGCTGTCTAGGTTGGCCATAACCTTCCTTCCAAGGAGTAAGCGTCTTTTAATTTCATGGCTGCAGTCACCATCAGCAGTGATTCTGGAGCCCAAAAAAATAAAGTCTGACACTGTTTCCACTGTTTCCCCATCTATTTCCCATGAAGTGATGGGACTGGATGCCATGATCTTAGTTTTCTGAATGTTGCATTTTAAGCCAGCTTTTCCACTCTCCTCTTTCACCTTCATCAAGAGGCTCTTTAGTTCTTCTTCACTTTCTGCCATAAGGGTGGTGTCATCCGCATATCTGAGGTTATTGATATTTCTCCCGGCAATCTTGATTCCAGCTTGTGTTTCTTCCAGCCCAGCATTTCTCATGAGGTACTCTGCATATAAGTTAAATAAGCAGGGTGACAATATACAGCCTTGACGTACTCCTTTTCCTATTTGGAACCAGTCTGTTGTTCCATGTCCAGTTCTAACTGTTGCTTCCTGACCTGCATACAGGTTTCTCAAGAGACAGGTCAGATGGTCTGGTATTCCCATGTCTTTCAGAATTTTCCACAGTTTATTGTGATCCACACAGTCAAAGGCTTTGGCATAGTCAATAAAGCAGAAATAGATGTTTTTCTGGAACTCCCTTGCTTTTTCGATGATCCAGCGGATATTGGCAATTTGATCTCTGGTTCCTCTGCCTTTTCTAAAACCAGCTTGAACATCTGGAAGTTCACGGTTCACGTATTGCTGAAGCCTGGCTTGGAGAATTTTGAGCATTACTTTACTAGCATGTGAGATGAGTGCAATTGTGTGGTGGTTTGAGCATTCTTTGGCATTGCCTTTCTTTGGGATTGGAACGAAGACTGACCTCTTCCAGTCCTGTGGCCACTGCTGAGTTTTCCAGATTTGCTGGCATATCGAGTGCAGCACTTTCACAGCATCATCTTTGAGGATTTGAAATAGCTCAACTGGAATTCCATCACCTCCACTAGCTTTGTTCGTAGTGATGCTTTCTAAGGCCCACTTGACTTCACATTCCAGGATGTCTGGCTCTAGGTGAGTGATCACATCATCATGATTATCTGGGTCGTGAAGCTCTTTTTTGTACAGTTCTTCTGTGTATTCTTGCCACCTCTTCTTAATATCTTCTGCTTCTGTTAGGTTCATACCATTTCTGTCCTTTATCGAGCCCATCTTTGCATGAAATGTTCCTTTGGTATCTCTAATTTTCTTGAAGAGATCTCTAGTCTTTCCTAATCTGTTGTTTTCCTCTATTTGTTTGCACTGATCGCTGAGGAAGGCTTTCTTATCTCTCCTTGCTATTCTCTGGAACTTGGCTTGCCATATAAACATCCTTTAAATTTTTTAAAAATATTTTTATACAACCTTTGGATATGTTCCATTCCATTGTATATACGTGGGGTTCCCTGGTAGCTCAGCTGGTAAAAAATCCATCTGCAGTGCAGGACACCCCAGTTTGATTCCTGGGTTGGGAAGATCCCCTGGAGAAGGGATAGGCTACCCACTCCAGTATTCATGGTCTTCCCTGGTGGCTCAGAGGGTAAAGAATCTGCCTGCAATGCAGGAGACCTAGATTCAATCCCCGGGTTGGGTAGATCCCCTGGAGGAGGGCATGGCAACCCACTCCAGTATCCTTGCCTGGAGAATCCCCATGGACAGAAGAGCCTGGTGGGCTACACTCCATGGGATCTCAAAGAGTTGACCATGACTGAGCAACTAAGCACAGCACATTGTGCGTAAATATCACATCTTCTTTATTCATTCATCTGTTGATGGGCATTTAGGTTGCTTCAATATCTTGGCAATTGTACATAATGCTGCTATGAACATTGGGATGCATGTATCTTTTCAAATTAATATTCTTGGGGTTTTTTGGACAACCCCAAATGGAACTGCTCCAATCTTCTATTTAAGAGGTATAGCATTCTCAGAGCCAAGGAGACTGGGGAGGGGTCTCATCCCTCAGCTGATGGATTTTCATTTAATTCCCCGCCTTATTTTTAGTACAGTGCCACACCACTGTACCCATCTATGTCTGGTCTCCTTGACACCTGACTTCATACGGCTCAATATCTCTAAGACAGTGAACGTCCAGCCTTCTGCTATGGGGAGAATTGGCTGAGCATGCTTATTGATTAGCTGAGTGGGTTGGAAGAAGGAACCTAGAAATCTAGCTGACTCTTCAAAAGGCTTTCAACTAGTTTTCTGTTTGGGGTTCTGCCCTGTAGTCTCACCTTTAGGAATATCTGGTGTCTCTAATTCCTGAAATTTTTTAGGGTTCTATGATGCAAAAATTACTTTCTCCTTGTTGATCTCTCCTCTACAGCCTCACAAGTTTCAGCTTTCTCGGGCAGGCTAACTTTTTTACATTTATCCATTTGCTTTCCTTATTCCAAAATTGTATTCATTATCTCTCATCTGCTGCCATCATTTCTTCCATTCTCCACGTCTCTGTGG
Source organism: Giraffa tippelskirchi (assembly GCF_054371585.1). Classification (NCBI taxonomy): domain Eukaryota; kingdom Metazoa; phylum Chordata; class Mammalia; order Artiodactyla; family Giraffidae; genus Giraffa; species Giraffa tippelskirchi. Next base: position 74,035,569 of record NC_137281.1, on the reverse strand, counting down.
TTCTTCACCTTTGTTTATCCTTTGATTGCTATTTTAGTAGGAGAGGGAGTTGAGAAGAACTAATGTGCTCATGCCACCATGTTTAAGAGGAAGTCTTGAGATGCCATCATCTTTTCATATCTTATGATCTCTAAGATTTGTGAACTAGCCTTGAGGAGATTTTGTCAAAGCAAAAACTACTCATTAAACACCTACAGCCTCTCCAAAGGTTCAAAATAATTTGGTCTGGCTCGGAACACATACATATTTATGTCTTATAAAGAAATAACTAAAGATTATATAAGCTAGGAGATAATAATAACATGCTCCACTGGATGATACAAATAAAGACAAGACCAAGGGCCTTCCTCATTCCACACCTCTCGGAGGGGATCAGTGTGGTACTTGCTGTGAGTTTGCAGGAGAAGACAGGGGACCGGTCCTGAAGACTCTCAGAGAATATTTGGAAGCTCTATTTCCTGGGAGATGTGTAGGAAATAAAATAAATTTTGAAGAGTTAAAATCTTAGAAATCTTAAAAGCAGAAGCTTATGATAAGATAGCCCACATATGCAAGTGTTTTTAAAAGAATTTACTGAGTAAATAGGCTTCCCTGGTGGCTCAGTGGTAAACAATCCACCTGCCAAGCAGGAGACGCAGGTTTGAATCCCTGGTCAGGAAGATTCCCTGGAGAAGGAAATGACAGCCCACTCCAGTATTCTTGCCTGGAGAATCCCATAGACCCAGGAGCCTGGCGGGCTACAGTCCATGAGGTCTCAAAGAGCCAGACACAACTGAGCAACTAAACAACAACAAACAACTGAGTAAATAGTACAGCTGTAGAAATGCTAGCCACCTGTAGAAAGAAGGCAGTTAGCAATAATTTTCATCTTTGAGCAATGACACACTCATTTTAATCTGTCTTTTCTCTTATTAAGACTCACTAACTTCTAGAGCTCTATTCCCTCCCTCTTGAGCACAGTGTTATCAAAGAAAATCATATTTCTTTAAATGAAAGTGAAAGTGAAGTCACTCAGTCCTGTCTGACTCTTTGTGACCCCATGGACTGTAGCCTGCCAGGCTCCTCCGTCCAGGGCATTCTCTAGGCAAGAATAATGGAGTGGGTTGCCATTTCCTTCTCCAGGGATCTTCCCGACCCAGGGAATCGAACCTGGGTCTCCTGCACTGCAGGCAGACTCTTTACCATCTGAGCCACCAGGGGCTCCATATTTCTTTAAATATGTTGTATTATTCACATCACTTGTTAGCACAGGCTGATTTTCTCTGCTCTTCCATTTCCTGCCAGTTAGTAACTTTAAAGCCAGAAACAGAAGTGGAATTACCAGGGGCAGAGGGCAAAGGTCAAGCAGAAGAGAAAGGTAGGCTCAGAAAGTGACAAGGACACAGGGAATAAAAGAGGACTCAGAGGAGGTGATTGATATAAGTGGAGAAGGCGGGAGTTGCAAGAAAAAAGGGGAAACAAAGGGATGGAATAAGCAGAGAGGACACAGAACAGGGTGAGGAGATAGTGCAATGGGAGATTCCCCTGCAAAAAAAAGACCTCAGAGCAGTTGTTAGACAGGAAATGCAAATGTTCCAAGCTCCATCTATCTTCTGAGAAAGTCTGTGGATTTCAAGGGTTCCAGGAATTAAGTGAGGAATACTGATTTATGAACGTCAAGTCTTATGAAAATGTCTCTTAATCATGAATTATTTTTGCACAAAAAGAGGTTTTGATTTTTGTCTCTTTTTTTTAAGTTTTAAATTTTCATAAAAATAAAAATACAATGTTTAAAGAACCTGATAGAATTTGAGGAGCCAAACACCAGTTTGAGAGATTGTTGTGGCAGAAGGCCAGGAAGAGGTGTTCACAGAAGTGTCATCTAAAGAAGGCTCTGGAGTGTTGGGCAGAGAACACAGCACACCCTGACATCTCAGTGAAAACAGATCAGTGGTGCTGCCTGCCTGACTTGTTGCTTAAACAAAGCAGGAGTGTAAGAACAGTGATGATAGAGGCCAAGGCAGGGAAGAGAAGCACACACAGAAAATGAATATTACTTTCTCTAAGGATTTACTGAAGTCTCCAAAAAAGTGGTCACTAATGCCCACAGTCATAGGCCAAAAAAGACTCTACAAGGTCGTTTAACCTGGCTCTTTGTTTCAGATATTCTGCTAGTCAAACTCTCAGGGAGAGAAAAAAAGATCAAGTCATGTTTAAGTTTCAACTTTTCTTGGACCAGGCATGAAAAAAAAACTGTAACAGACTGGAAGCTATCTAAATGTGAAATTCTGCTTTCTTTACCAGTGAGAATGAGCAAACATTATTATAAATACAGCTTGTTTAAAAGCCTTTATTTGAGAGTGCCTTGCAATAAACAAGAGAAATCTGCAGTCCTAGGCGCTGAGTCAAAATTTGTATGCTGTTCTATGCTGGGAAGGATAGGGGGCAGGAGGAGAAGGGGACGACAGAGGATGAGATGGCTGGATGGCATCACTGACTTGATGGACATGGGTTTGGGTGGACTCAGGGAGTTGGTGATGGACAGGGAGGCCTGGCGTGCTGTGGTTCATGGGGTCACAAAGAGTCGGACATGACTGAGCGACTGAACTGAACTGAACTATGTAACTGCAACCAAAAGCAAGACTGGGAGATGCAGGACTGTTTGTCCACCAACCACTCCTGCAGCCACACTCGCACTCGCTTTGGTCATGGAGCAGAGAACACTCACTGCGTATAGGTACCCACAAGGCACTGCACCAAGGCGGCGCGCTACGAGTCCAGAGCAGACTGTGCCTGAGAGCCCTGCGACCTGTGCGTGAGCTTCCAGATGTTCAGGCTGGATTCAGAAAAGGCAGAGGAGCCAGAGAGCAAAGTGCCAGCATCCGCTGGATCACCGAGAAAGCAAGAGAGTGCCAGAAAAACATCTACCTCTGCTTTATTGACTATGCCAAAGCCTTTGACTGTGTGGACCACAATAAACTGTGGAAAATTCTGAAAGAGATGGGAATACCAGACCACCTGACCTGTCTCTTGAGAAACCTTTATGCAGGTCAGGAAGCAACAGTTAGAACTGGACATGAAACAACAGACTGGTTCCAAATAGGAAAAGGAGTACGTCAAGGCTGTATATTGTCACCCTGCTTATTTAACTTATATGCAGAGTACATCATGAGAAACGCTGGGCTGGAAGAAACACAAGCTGGAATCAAGATTGCTGGGAGAAATATCAATAACCTCAGATATGCGGATGACACCACCCTTATGGCAGAAAGTGAAGAAGAACTAAAGAGCCTCTTGATGAAGGTGAAAGAGGAGAGTGGAAAAGCTGGCTTAAAATGCAACATTCAGAAAACTAAGATCATGGCATCCAGTCCCATCACTTCATCACAAATATATGGGGAAACAGGGGAAACAGTGGCTGACTTTATTTTTCTGGGCTCCAAAATCACTGTAGATGGTGATTGTAGCCATGAAATTAAAAGATGCTTACTCCTTGGAAGGAAAGTTATGACCAACCTAGACAGCATATTAAAAGGCAGAGACATTACTTTGTCAACAAAGATCCATCTAGTCAAGGCTGTGGTTTTTCCAGTAGTCATGTATGGATGTGAGAGTTGGACTATAAAGAAAGCTGAGCACCAAAGAATTGATGCTTTTGAACTGTGGTGTTGGAGAAGACTCTTGAGAGTCCCTTGGACTGCAAGGAGATCCAACCAGTCCATCCTAAAGGAGATCAGTCCTGGGTGTTGATTGGAAGGACTGATGTTGAAGCTGAAACTCCAATACTTTGGCCACCTTATGCGAAGAGCTGACTCACTGGAAAAGACCCTGATGCTGGGAAAGATTGAGGGCAGGAGGAGAAGGGGACAACAGAGGGTGAGATGGTTGGATGGCATCACCGACTCAATGGACAGGAGTTTGGGTAAACTCCGGGAGTTGGTGATGGACAGGGAAGCCTGGCGTGCTTCAGTTCATGGGGTCGCAAAGAGTTGGACACAACTGAGTGACTGAATGAAACGGAGAGCCCTGCCTCGAGTCTGTCAGGCCCTTGCTTGAACTCTGACTCTGCAACTTAGAGCTTTGTGATTCCAGAGCAAGTGGGAAGAGAGAGAAGAGGGTAATAAGTGGGAAATAATATTGCCTGCCTTACCCTACTGTAAGTGTAAAATGAAGAAATGTGTAAGATACTTAGAAGAATGCCTGGCAACCCCTCCAAAAAAAATGTCAGACACTATTAGCACTAGCAATAGCAACAGCAACATCAGTATCACTAGTAGCTTTCTAATCTCTGTATTAAAAGAATTTCTATATTATTGTAAGGCTTAGAAGGGGCAATTTAATTAGAAACAAAGGGAGTTTGGGAGGATGGGATCTTAAGCTGTGCTTGTGTAGTAAGAAAATTAATGTGTGTGTGTGTATGTTAGTCACTCAGTCGTGTCCGACTCTTTGAGGCCCATGGATTGTAGTCCACCAGGTTCCTCTGTCCGTGAGATTCTCCAGACAAGAATACTGGAGTGGGTTGCCATTTCCTTCTCCAAAGAAAATTAATAATGTATATTTATTTGGAATGGTTTAGACAGGGGAGCCTGGTGGGCTTTCATCTATGGGGTCGCACAGAGTTGGACACGACTGAAGCGACTTAGCAGCAGCAGCAAGGAGACAAACTGCTCTAGGCACTACCACTTACCATTATTATTTTGCTTTGTCCTTGTAATTACTACGCTGACTACTACAATGTTTGATACCGGAATAAACATACCTGGGTACCATGTCTGGAGAGAAATGGCTCCCAAGGATTGATGCTTTACATCAAAGCCCTCCATGGTCAGTGGTGGAACACAGGGCAAGAGAACTAAAAGGAAATAAATAATCAGGCACTGAGCTGCACAAGAAGTAGAGAAAAATCATAGACATATACACAAGCGGCATTAGAACAAACCCTCTGGAGTCCTGGAAACTTTCCATAAGATATCTTATTAATTCTCTGAATAGTTCTGTGATGCAAGTATTCTTAGCCCCATCTTTAGAGAGCCAGACTTCCTGGCTTTGCTACTTATTAGCCATTTGACCTCAGGAAGTCATGTACCCACTTTCTGCCTGTTTCCTCATATTTAAAATGGGGACAATAATTTACCTATTTTGTAGTGTTCTTATGAGGATTCAATGAGTTAAGGAATGTAAAGCATCCAAATAGTGTCTGGCACATAATAAATGCTATAGAAATTGAGGTGAATATTATTTTAATAGCTAAGTCGACACAGAGAAATTGAGGAATGTCCCATCAGTGTAAAACATTAGACATCCCTAGACTCTACTTAGGGCTTCCCAGGTGGCTTAGTGGTAAAGAATCTGCCTGCCAAGCAGGAGATGTGTGTTCCATCCCTGGGTTGGGAAGATCCCCTGTAGAAGGAAAAGGCAGCCCACTCCAGTATTCTCGCCTGGAAAATTTCATGGACAGAAGAGCCTGGTGGGCTACAATCCATGGGTCGCAAAGAGTAGGACATGACTCAGGGACTAAACAGCAGCAACAAAGAAAGACTCTGATCAGGGTTGGGAATGCAGGGGTGATAGGATGATGAGGGGGAATATTTACGTGGTAAATCCCTGTAATTTTCTTTGTCACAAAGAGCCATGCTTTGGAACAATGAGCACTAAATTTCTTGTATGTGCCACATCTCCAGGATAAACAAGCTCTGTAAAACCTTCACATGTTGAGTCACAAATGCATACGGGCACTCAAAATAGCCTCTCTTCTATTGTTTCCTTGTTTTTGTTGCCTTGAATTTCAAGTATTATTTAGCATCTTAAGTGTCACAAAGGTTTTTATTATTATCACTAATTGTGCTGTGAAGATCCAATACTGTTTGCACACTAGAATGAAGTATGTTGTTATTGAGTTCTATAGAGATTTTTTTACAATGTGTTTTAAATTCATTATTTAGGTAAGTCTGCAACATACTCAACAAGCACACCTCATCCCAGTTTTACATTGTGAAATAAGAATAAGCAAGTCCATCAACTCTATGAACAGTCAGAAAAGGCAGATCTTCCTTGAACGGATATATTAAACCATTATTCTAGAACATAAGGATGTAGCTTCTGTAGGATATTATTTAGCCATATAAAAACAAAGTGTATTATTTATTATTAGAGTTAAAATAGTCTCTTATTATGCACAGTTTGAGATCAATGACATAAAAGCAATTACGGTGCAATCAAGCAAAATGGCATTGTTGGCAGGTTCCACTTATCATTCGAAAATTACCACATTAACAAAAGTCAAGTATTTGTTAGGCTACTGAAAGCCAATCAGACAGTCCATTCACATGGCCCCTTTGGCGTTTCTAAAGTTGTGCTCACACCTGTGGAGCATGATTAAGTCATAGCGTTATTTTTCTGTTTGCCCTCCCCCAAAAAATGCCCCAACACTGGAGTTAATCTTTCCAAGTTTAGCAGAACCCAAACTACTTTTGTTGAGCCCCAGACTTTATTAATTTCTTTATTAATCAGAATTTTCATTTTCTTGCATCTTCAATTATTGGAGTGGCTGGTAAATAATACCATTGTGAAAATGCCTTGAATAGAATGTTCAGACAATGCTCAGCTCTAGTGAATGCTATTTCCCAGTTAACAAGCCAGAAATATACCTGAAACAATTCAGTCTGTTGAAAATTTTTCTAAAATAATATTATGTACTTTCAAGATTTAATAAGTTTACTAATAAAAATAATAGCTCACACTACGTAGTACTTACCATGGGCCAGTCATTATGCTTTTACACATATTAACTCATTTACTATTCACTGTAAACAATGAGGAAGCTACTACTTTTCTCTTCATTTTACTGAGAAAATGACTAATTTCCTCAGATTCTTTGACTTATCCAAGGTGAAATGAATGGTAAGTCCAAAGGAGGATGTGGACCCAGCACTCTGGCTCCATGCATTTAGCCACTACAGTATATGGTATGGCCAGTGTAGGGTTTATGTTTATGTTTATGTTTAATAGCACTAAATGATTTATTATCTAATATTATGTCAAGACCACTGATTATGGACATGAATTTTCATTGCTGTTGTTGTTCAGTCACTTGGATGTGTCCAACTCTTTGCAATCCCAGGGACTGCAGCACACCAGCTTCCCTGTCCTTCACCATCTCCTGGAACTTGCTCAAGCTCATGTCCATCAAGTCGGTGATGCCATCCAACCATCTCATCCTCTGTTGGCCCCTTCTCCTGCCCTCAATCTTTCCCAGCATCAGGGTCTTTTCCAATGAGTCTGCTCTTCACATCAGGTGGCCAAAGTATTGGAGTTTCAGCTTCAGCATCAGTCCTTCCAATGAATATTCAGGACTGATTTCCTTTAGAATTGACTGGTTGGATCTCTTTGCAGTCCAAGGGACTCTCAAGAGTCTTCTCCAACACCACAGTTCAAAAGCATCAATTCTTCGGCACTCAGCTTTCTTTAGAGCCCAACTCTCACATCCATACATGACCACTGGAAAAACCACAGCTTTGACTAGACAGACCCTTGTTGACAAAGTAATGTTTCTGCTTTTCAATATGCTGTCTAGGTTGGTCATAACATTAGGCTTATGCTAAACTTGTTTAAATAAATGGAAAAGGTTTCCATCTTTTCTGTGCTCTACCATAAGATGAACAGAAGAAAAGTAACTGTTCTCTAGATGTTTAATAGAACTTGATAACAATATTTATGCATACATGACCTTCCATTTTCTTAAAATGCAGCATTTTACTTTTAAATTCCTCTCTCAATGCCTATGTAGTAAAATCTTTGTGTCACATCTTTCTCCCTCAGAAGTCTGTAACAGTTACTCCTTTATCTTTAGACATTTGACAGTAGAGAAACCCTGGGGCTTTTCCTTCCTCATAGATAACTTTTTATGAATAGGTATAGATTTTCTCTAATCCTTGAAAGTCAAAATATTTGCCAGGCTATGTCTAGGGGTTGGTCTTATTTAATTTTACCAGAACTTGTTGACCTGTTAATCTGAAAACAATTAATGTTTAATATTTGTTCGGCTCCAGAAAGTTTTTAAATCTATTTCCTGATTATTTCTCTTCCTACACCTACTCTGTTCCCTTTTTCTGAGATTCTTGTTCAGCCTTTCATTACTTACCTTTAAAATTTTTTCACATCATTTCATCTTTTTATTCCTCTGAATCCTGGATGAATTCCAGGGGTTATCATTTACTTCATGAATTGAATTTTCTGCAACCCCAAACCTGACCTTCATTTAGGCTTTAAACATGACAATCAATTGTTTTTCTTCTGTGCTCTTTTTTCTGACCTCAGATTGTTCTTTGTGACCCCCTTGTTTACTTTTGTAGACTCAGTAACCTTTTCTCTATCATGTGAAGATCATAGATTTAAAACTTGAAATTTTCCCCTGTATTTTGAACAGTAATTGCAGTTCATAAGAAGGCACTTGCTTTGGCTCTACAGCATAGCTCCCTCTTTTAAAACAGCAGTATCTTTTTATATGTCAGATGGATTTTTCCTGTTTGCTCATCCTTAAAGAGGTATCTGTACTTGTTCAGTTGTGGAAGCGAGAAAGAGTCTGTCAAAGATTACTTGGATCTTCGTCCAGATCTCTCAGACCCAGATAAAAAGTGAAGCGTAAGGTTGGGATTTAATATAATTTTCCATTCAGAGTGTAAATACTGAAGTGCCTGGGTCACTAAGCCGGAGCCAAAGCCAGAGGCAGTCACAGCAGGAAGAACAGTGCTTGGGCTGGTGCTGAGCTCTCTGTTTACTGAGTAGCCAGGAGTTAGCTGCAGCAATACCCCGCTTCCTTTTGGGGCATGTTTCTCCTCAGGAGGACCCAGGTGTGGCCTTTGCCAGGGACAGATGTCTGTGCTCAGCGCACACCAGGAACAAAATCATTCCTGGCCCCACTCAGTGTGGCGTGTCCCAGGGGCACAGGCCCTACTTTGCCACCCGCTGCCAGACCACCACGCCAGGCGTCCTCCTAAAGAAGAGAAGGAGAGGAAGTTCTGCTGAGAACTGTGTGCCTCGACTTCCCAGGCTCCAAGTGGAGAGCCTTGATTCACCTTGGTCCAGCCTTCATTTCAGCCTCATCTGCCCGACAACAGACCAACTTCCTGGCAAACTGGGCCACCCTTTCGTATTTTCCATGATCAGTTTTTAATTTAGCATTTCTATTGGACTGTTTTGTAGGTGTGTAAGCGGAAAGCCACAGAACCTGTGGTCTCTTGTCTGTGCTCCGTTAGTTTCTTACCCAGGGATCCCTCATTTCTTTTCTAGCCTGCACTGAGGCAAGTGGTATTGTACACTGTGAACAGGGAATGGTGAGAAAGCCATGACAACTTTCTTTACAGACAAGGGGGAAATTACCTTCTTTACTTAAGGAAACTAGCCATACTCCTAGTATGGTGATCTCCACAAGCTATTTTTCTTTCTTCTTTCTTTTTCTTGATTGAGAGAAGCAACACAGAAAAACTAAGATAAAAGAGTGTAGTGTGAACGCACTGACTTTTCTAATTTACTAGACTTGCTAAAGATTGAAATTTAATTCATTTCTTCAGCCTAAGCCAGTAAAAAATATTTCCTTTGGCTGAGACAACAAGTAACCGCTGCTGGAACTACACAAATCTGATTTTTTATAGAATTCATGCTGAGTTAAAAAGAAACATTATTAAAGTAGTCCAAGAACAAAATTGTTGGAGGTGTGAAGGATTAAGGAGGAACATACCCAAACGTGTTTGGCATTTCTTTCTAATTAAAACTTGCAAGAAAACAAATGCTTGCTTGGCTGCTCCATTTTAGGTTTGTCTTACTAAAATATTGTCTCAGGTAAATAAAGAAGGAAAACTCAGAATTCTAATAGAAATCTCTCAAGCAAAACCTGTACCTTGCAGTTCATGCCATGAACCAGAGAAGGCTTGTCAGGAGAACGCTGTCAACAGCTGTGGCCGTGGAGTAGTGTTGGGAAACCAGTCTGGTGAACAGGTCCTCTGGAGCAGAAAGATGCTGGCTTCCAGTTTGCATTCCCTTTGATGCTGTTACCACCCAAACCTGGGCTCTGTGTCCTCACCTCCAATTCCCTTCTCAACCCTCAGGAGCATGACTCTCAACTCACAGCACAACAGCTTTTTATTGATGGACACAGTGAAGAGAAGGTTTTTAAGTGAATCTTGCTAAGCAAACTGTGTCAGTAGTTCTATTCCAGGAACAAGTATTTCCTGGTCTGACTGTTTAACACAGAGATTCCCTCCCTCCAGTCTTTGCCCCTCTCTGACCCACTTCACATACAGTAAAGTGCTCACTTCAGAGAACAAATGTGTTCATATTCCTCTCCTGGTTTTGTTTTTAAATACTCTGTCATAAATGTCAGAGAAAAAAAATCAGTCCCTGATGAGTTTCATATTCAAGTGTTTTATGAATTGATTCCCATCTCCATAACTCCTAGGGGGACTTTCTAGGTCCTGCTGGTTCATGCTAGCTAGTTCTTGCTGGTCCTTCAGAGTGTGATTTCTTACCCCCTTAACAGCTGGGTTATGCCAGGATTGAACCCCTGGCAGCCTGTAGAGGAGGTGGATGGGCTCTTAGGAAATAGTTTGTAATTAGCCCTAAATAATATAACTTTGAACCCTAGTGCATGCCACTAGGCTGGGTGGGACTCCAACAGTGTGGACTGAGACCTTAGGGGGGACCACAGAGCCAAATTCCCCAGGGACATCCACCCACATGGCCCTCAGCCTTATTTCAAGGTCCCAGTTTTCCAGCCAAGAAAGGTCAATGTAACAGATCTGTCTTGACTGTCAATTTCCATATTTTGGGGAAACTTGATTCTAACTATCCAGCCTGGAATCCACCCCTCACCTGTGTCAGCTTTCACTGAAGGAGCTCAGAGCAGCTACACAGTAGGTTCTGTTTGGTAAATAAATAAGTGAATGGGACTCAACAAGCAGTTGTTTGGGAAACCAGAGATGTCATTACAAAACTCAGTTGTGCATTATTTCTAAACAAAGCAGAGAATATCAGAATCAATTTTTCTAGAAGGTCCTCTTGTCCTTTATTTTCTCTTATTATCCGATAAACATAATTACGAATTATTAGCCAGAATGTGTTTTTTTATATTGCTTCTCATGTCTTTGGCAAAATAAGAAACTGTAAATAAGATGTTTAGAATATTACATTAAAATTGTTTTAGAATAATTCAAATTATTGTGAATTTAAAGTTATATTACTTAGGACTAATTATAAACTGCTTTCTCTATGTAATGGGCAGAAAGCTGAGTATGTCCAAATTTATATTAGCCATGTATTGAAAATTGAAAGCCATGTATTGAAAATTAATATATTTTAAAGATTCTCTAGTAAGCAAATTGAATCAGCAGAATAAATCAACAGAGAAATGTAATTAGGGGTTCTGGAAAACAATAAGAAAAAGTGACACTCAGCTCAGAAAGATATCTGGGCACAAAATCTTGTTTGGTAAATGAGCTATTTCACTACCAGAATATAAGTCTTTAAAAATAACTCAGGCACAAATGTCACCAAGTGAGTCAGAACAAAATAGTTGAGCAAAACCTCAAAATGTGAAGCCATGACATGGCATAAAAACCCTTCCAAACAAGAGCAGCTGAAGGTAAAGGACAAGTTAAAAAAGCCACAAGTGAGGGAAAATGGTCCCAGAACCTCATAAATGTTCTATATAAATAATCAGATTATTTGCAAATAAAAAGACATTTACCTCTACATTTCCAGTATTAAAAGCAAAGGCAATCAATATTCAAAAATCATAACTTTCCAGTCTTACAGCTTTTTGTTCACTATGCCCTTAAGATATCTGTTGTTCAAAATGGCTTAAAGGTTTAAATATAAGACATGACATCATAAAACTCCTAAAAGAAAACATAGGCAAAATATTCTTTAACATAAATTGTACCAATGTTTTCTTGGATCAGTCTCTCTCAAGGCGGTAAAAATGAAAGGAAAAATATGGAAACGGGGTCTAATTAACTTAAAAGCTCTTGTACAGCAAAGGAAGCCATTTTTAAAAAAAAGACAATCTATGCAAAGGGAGAAAATATTTGCAATGATGCAACCGAAAGGGCTTAACTGCCAAACTATACAAACAGTTCATACAACTCAGTAACAAAAACAAACAATCTAATCAAAAACTGGGCAGAAGACCTAAATAGATCTTTCCTCAAAGAAAACATACAGAAAGCCAACAAACACGTGAAAAGATGTTCAGCATTGCTAATTATTAGAGAAATGCAAATCAAAACTACAATGAGCAATATTGAGAAAACAGAAAGAGAAATTAAGGAAACAATACCATTCACCATTGCATCAAAAAGAATAAAATACTTAGGAATATATCTACCTAAAGAAACAAAAGACTTATATATAGAAAACTATAAAACACTGATGAAAGAAATCAAAGAGGACACAAACAGATGGAGAAATATACCGTGTTCATGGATTGGAAGAATTAATATAGTGAAAATGAGTATACTACCCAAAGCAATCTATAGATTCAATGCAATCCCTATCAAGCTACCAATGGTATTTTTCACAGAACTAGAACAAATCATCTCACAATTTGTATGGAAATATAAGAAACCTCGAATAGCCAAAGCAATCTTGAGGAAGAAGAATGGAACTGGAGGAATCAACCTGCCTGACTTCAGGCTCTACTACAAAGCCACAGTCATCAAGACAGTATGGTACTGGCACAAAGATAGAAATATAGATCAATGGAACAAAATAGAAAGCCCAGAGATAAACCCACGCACATATGGACACCTTATCTTCGACAAAGGAGGCAAGAATATACAATGGAGAAAAGACAATCTCTTTAACAAGTGGTGCTGGGAAAACTGGTCAACCACTTGTAAAAGAATGAAACTAGAACACTTCCTAACACCGTACACAAAAATAAACTCAAAATGGATTAAAGATCTAAACGTAAGACCAGAAACAATAAAACTCCTAGAGGAAAACATAGGCAAAACACTCTCCGACATAAATCACAGCAGGATCCTCCATGACCCACCTCCCAGAATATTGGAAATAAAAGCAAAAATAAACAAATGGGACCTAATTAAAATTAAAAGCTTTTGCACAACAAAGGAAACTATAAACAAGGTGAAAAGACAGCCTTCAGAATGGGAGAAAATAATAGCAAATGAAGCAACAGACAAACAATTAATCTCAAAAATATACAAGCAACTGCTGCAGCTGAATTCCAGAAGAATAAACGACCCAATCAAAAAATGGGCCAAAGAACTAAACAGACATTTCTCCAAAGAAGACATACAGATGGCTAACAAACACATGAAAAGATGCTCAACATCACTCATTATTAGAGAAATGCAAATCAAAACCACAATGAGGTATCATTTCACACCAGTCAGAATGGCTGCTATCCAAAAGTCTACAAGCAATAAATGCTGGAGAGGGTGTGGAGAAAAGGGAACCCTCTTACACTGTTGGTGGGAATGCAAACTAGTACAGCCACTATGGAGAACAGTGTGGAGATTCCTTAAAAAACTGGGAATAGAACTGCCATATGACCCAGCAATCCCACTGCTGGGCATATACACCGAGGAAACCAGAATTGAAAGAGACGCGTGTACCCCAATGTTCATCGCAGCACTGTTTACAATAGCCAGGACATGGAAGCAACCTAGATGTCCATCAGCAGACGAATGGATAAGGAAGCTGTGGTACATATACACAATGGAATATTACTCAGCCATTAAAAAAAAATACATTTGAATCGGTTCTATTGAGATGGATGAAACTGGAGCCCATTATACAGAGTGAAGTAAGCCAGAAAGAAAAACACCAATACAGTATACTAATGCATATATATGGAATTTGAAAGATGGTAACGATAACCCTATATGCGAGACAGAAAAAGAGACACAGATGCATGAAACAATTTTATGGACTCTGAGGGAGAAGGTAAGGGTGGGACGTTCTGGGAGAATAGCACTGAAACATGTATATTATCATATGTGAAACAGAACACCATTCCATGTTCAATGCATGAGACAAGGGCTCAGGGCCGGGGCAATGGGATGACCCAGAGGGATGGGATGGGGAGGGAGGTGGGTGGGGGGTCCAGGAAGGGGAACACATGTAAACCCATGGCTGATTCATGTCAATGTATGGCAAAAACTATTACAATATTGTAAAGTAATTAGCCCCCAACTAAAATAAATAAATTTATAAAAAAAAAAAAAAAAAACTACAATGAGGTACTACCTCACACTGGTCAGAATGGCCATCATCAAAAACTTACAAATAAAAAATGCTAGAGAGGGTGTGAAGAAAAGCGAACCCTCCTACACTGTTGGTGGGAATGTAAATTGGTGCAACCACTATGGAAAACAGTATGGAGGTTTCTCAAAAGACTAAAATTACAGTTTCCATATGATTCTGCAATCACACACCTGGGCGTATGTCTAGACAAAACTATAATTCAAAGAGATACATGCACCCCAGTTCTCAATACAGCACTATTTATAATAGCCAAGACATAGAACCAACTTAAGTGTCCATCAACAGATAAATAAAGACATGGTAGATATGTATGTACAATAGAATATTACTTAGCCATAAGAAAGAATGAAATCATGCCATTTATAGCAACATGGATGAATCTTGAGACTGTCATACTGAGTGAAGTCAGTCAGAAAATCAAATACCATAAGATATTAGTTATAAGTGGAATCTAAAATATGACTTTTATAGAACTTTTCCACAAAATGGAAACAGACTCACAGACATAGATAACACACTTGTGATTGTCAAGGGAGATGGTGGATAGGGGAGGGATGGATTGGGAGTTTGAGATCAGCAGATAAAAAATACATTAGAATGGATACATAGTGTGGATAAATAAGGTCCTTCTGTAGAGCACAGGATTATATTCAATATTCTTCAGTAAACCATAGTGGAAAATAATATGAAATAGAATGCATACATGTACAATTAAATCACTTTGCTATATAGTAGATATTAACACAACATTGTAAATCAACTATACATCAATAAAGTTTTTTAAAAAGTTTGTCTCTGTTGTGGAAATGCTACTTAATGTTGTTCCACCATGCCTCTCTACCCAACCTCAAGTTCATTACTATCACGTTGGTAGCTTGAAATCAGCCATGTTGGGAGTATCTACATCACAGAAATTGATGAACAGTATAAGCTGGAGTTTTTTTCTTTGTTCAAAGACCTGGTTGGTAAACACTTCCCATCATACCCTGGCAACATTCTTCACCAATCTCCCTCATCTCCATGGTTGACACCCTAGAATCTCTCCAAACCCATCCTTCAGGGGTTTTGTGGAGGACTCATTAGATAGGCATGACTGATTAAATCATTGCTCACTGGTAATTGAACTCAACTGCCAGCCTCTATCCCCTCCCAGGAGATAGGGCAGGGGGACAACTGAAAGTTCCAACCCTCCAATCCCATGACTGACTCCCCCTAGGTGCGGGTCCAAAAGTCACCTCATCAACGTAAACACAGTTTTTGTGGAAAGGGGCTTGTAGTGACTAACAAGACTCCATTTCACCTTCATGGCTCTTAAATGATCTCAGAAAGCGAGGACAAGAGGCCAAATGTTACGACAAGAGATGCCCCTATTGCTCTCACTTTTCAAAAAATTCTGAGCATTTTGGGAACCAATGAGCCAGAAATCATGGGCTAAGGCCAAATTTATATTTCTTATAAACCACAACATCACACTTTTACAACCTAGCCTGAAGTGGAAGTGTCTACACCAGTTATTTTATTTTTAAATATAGTCTTATGAGAATAGTATGGGCTTTTTGATTCAGTTCAGTCGCTCAGTCATGTCCAACTCTTTGAGACCCCATGAATTGCAGTATGCCAGGCCTCCCTGTCCATCACCAACTCCTGGAGTTTACCCAAACCCATGTCCATTGAGTCGGTGATGCCATCCAGCCATCTCATCCTCTGTCGTCACCTTCTCCTCCTGCCTCCAATCCTTCCCAGGATTAGGATCTTTTCCAATGAGTCAACTCTTTGCATGAGGTGGCCAAAGTATTGGAGTTTCAGCTTCAACATCAGTCCTTCCAATCAACACCCAGGACTGATCTCCTTTAGGATGGACTGGTTGGATCTCCTTGCAGTCCAAGGGACTCTCAAGAGTCTTCTCCAACACCACAGTTCAAAAGCATCAATTCTTCGGCGCTCAGCTTTCTTCATCATCCAACTCTCACATCCATACATGACCACTGAAAAAACCATAGCCTTGACTAGACAGACCTTTGTTGACAAAGTAATGTTTCTGCTTTTTAATATGCTATCTAGGTTGGTCATAACCTTCCTTCCAAGGAGTAAGCATCTTTTAATTTCATGGCTGCAATCACCATCAGCAGTGATTTTGGAGCCCAAAAATATAAAGTCTGACACTGTTTCCACTGTTTCCCTGTCTATTTCCATGAAGTGATGGGACCAGATGCCATAATCTTAGTTTTCTGAATGTTGAGCTTTAAGTCAACTTTTTCACTCTCTTCTTTCACTTTCATCAAGAGGCTCTTTAGTTCTTCTTCACTTTCTGCCATAAGGGTGGTCATCTGCATATCTGAGGTTATTGATATTTCTCCTGGCAATCCTGATTCCAGCTTGTGTTTCTTCCAGCTCAGCGTCTTTCACGATGTACTCTGCATATAAGTGAAATAAGCAGGGTGACAATATACAGCCTTGATGTACTCCTTTTCCTATTTGGAAACAGTCTGTTGTTCCATGTCCAATTCTAACTGTTGCTTCCTGACCTGCATACAGGTTTCTCAAGAGGCAGATCAGGTGGTCTGGTATTCCCATCTCTTTCAGAATTTTCCACAGTTTATTGTGATCCACACAGTCAAAGGCTTTGGCATAGTCAATAAAGCAGAAATAGATGTTTTTCTGGAACTCTCTTGCTTTTTCAATGATCCAGAGGATGTTGGCAATTTGATCTCTGGTTCCTCTGCCTTTTCTAAAACCAGCTTGAACATCTGGAAGTTCACGGTTCACGTATTGTTGAAGCCTGGCTTGGAGAATTTTGAGCATTACTTTGATTCAGATAGATACAAATTTAAAACTTAGGCTCAAAGTTTTTATAGTGATTCAAAACTACACTTACTAGCAGAATATATTTTAGCTAGCAGCTAATATATAAAATATTATCTAGTTAGTAAAACCCATTTAAGATATCTCACTGAAGCATCCCTTATATAAAACAGTCACATTGTATACTTAAAATATATTCCAATTTTAGTCATCAGTTACACCTCAATAAAGCTGAAAAAAGTCAACTTTGAAAGATTAAGAAAAAAGATATTCCATAGAAGAAGAATGAACTACTGTGAGAAAACAATTTCTGCTGAAATTTCCTGGGTCACTTTGCATAGCTAGAATTGAAGCTAGTGACTCAACCAAAACTGAACACCAATCTGTGATAGCCTGGGATTTAACAATTAAATTCTGACTAGTGTTAGGTAGTCATGGTAACAAATTGGTCATTTTGTTCTCAGAAATGAAAAGTAATGGTCCACTCAAAAAGCTGATTTCATATTATTGATTAAAAAAATAAGAAGCTGTAGTTTCAAAGCCTATCTTTGAAAGCCTAATAAAAACAATTCTTTTGTGCTTATTAAAATGAATACATTCCAGAAAGTGTCTTCCTTTTTTGCATATGTATAACATAAAGCAACAGAAAATCAACTTGCTCAAAGGTGAAAAGCATGATCACATCAATCATTGGAGTGGACAGTGCTTGAATATATTTATAAAACTCACCTTTTGATTCAGAGCATATAATTCAGTAAATCATTCTGCAACAGAAAGAAGTACTTAATAATCATTTTGGTCTCCTTCTCACATCTGATTTTATCTATTAAATCTGCTTAATAAAAATCTGCAGTCAATAAGGAAACAGCAAATGTTCTACGCAGAGTAGTGATCTCTGAAGTTCTAATTCCACCTTAGTTAGGACAGGGCTCAACTTCCATTCACTGATAAGTTTTTTGAATACCTACTGTGTGTCAGACTCTGTGTTAGAACTGGGAGTACAGCCATGGGTAAGAATTTTGTGGCCTCTGTCCTTTAAAAATATACAACGTTCCACAAAGACAGACATTAGACAATTATTACTATGGTGATAAATGCTACAAAGAAGTACAGATAACTGCAATAGTGTTACAACCAAGGCTAACCTAATCTGGAAGCTCCCGTCCAGGAACTGAAGTTTAACCAAGGCCTGAGGATACCCTGAGGTTAACAGACTCCTGTGAGCATAGAACACTAAAGGCAGCAGAAACAATCAAAAAGGAGAAAAAGCAATTCAGGCTAACTTCTTGGTTCCATTCTTGCTCATCTTCAGCTATCCTAAACAGTTTGATGATCTAAATTTATTGCATTCATCTTTTCATGGAATATCCCTGAATTGGATTTCTTTTTCATTTAAACTTGCTGCATCTACTAAATCAGTTCTATTCAAATCACAGTCCACTTACCTGAGCATCAGCTTGTAGGAAATGCAGGTTCTTGATGTACATCTGTTTTAGTAGCCTAGGGCTGCTTAAACAGTTTACAGTAAAGCAACAAAAATTTATTCTCTTATAGTTCTAAGGGCCAGAATTTGGAAACAGAGCTGTCAGCAAGCCTGTGAGTCCTTCCAAGTTCTAGGGAAGAATCACTTTGCCTCTTCCAGCTTCTAGTGGCTCCATGTACTCCTTGGCTTGTGGCTACAAAACTCTAACCTCTGCCTTCACATGGCTGTCTCCCCTCTGTGCCTTTTCCTCTTCTGCGTATCTCCTATAAAGACCCTTATCTTTACAGATTTAGGGCCCACCCTCATAATCCAGGATGACTAAATAAGGTCATATTCACAGATTCTGTGAATACATCATTTTGGAGACCACCATTCAGTCAACTACACTATCCAGTAAATCAAAATCTCTGGGTACAGGGCTTAGAGATTTGCAGTTTAACAAATTCTTCAGGTGTTTCTCATAACGCTAAAGTTCGAGAATCACTGGACCAAATCCTTCCCACTCAGTTGGATTCTATTAGCTTCCCCTAAATAACTCTTTCCTGCTACTAACCTCAGAAAAAGATCTTTACAGAAGCATGAAACATTTGTTCTACCTTATTCAATGATGACATATTCAAATAGTTATTTTCAAAGAAACACAAGAATTGGTGTTTTCTCATAAATAAAAGAGCACTTATTTATAGCTTGATGGAATCGTCATAGTATTAGGGCAGACCACTTGTACATAGGGCATTCCTTATGTGGCAAAGAATACGGAAATCAAATGAGGAGGATTTTCAAGAAAAACAGTGTTAAACAACATCACTATGCCAAGGATATTAAACCTCTTTAAATATTAGAAACATAAAATTTTATTCCTTTTGAAAACTATTACCCGTCATTTCTGGCAATTATGATAAAATAATAAATACTTTAGTTTGTAAGGGTTTTATATTTTTACAAAAGGAGAAGAAAGAACGAAGGAGGACTATGCCCTAATCCCATTATCCTTTACAATTTTGCTCTTATTCCAAGGTCAATTCCATTACCCATTTTATAAATGAACCAGGTCTAAGGGCTAATTATTTTCTAAAAATTTACAGTGGTCTTGAAGTGTCAAAAGAAAATCTTTTAAATTTTTTTCATCTTTACAAGCTCTTAAAGCTTCTTAAAGCAATAGAAGTTTTAAAAAAAAGATTCCTTAAAGTGTTAGTACTGATCTCGTGATATGGTTAAATTCTATTGTTTACATTTTTAACATAGAAAAACTCATTTTGCCTATGACAGATGGATAAATAAATAGATATAGAGATCTAAACAAGGAGGTCAGACTGAAAAATCTAGTCCAAGTATTTTATAGACACTCAGAAACACACAGTAGAAACAGACACACATGCACTTCCCCATAAACAGGCAAACACTGTTGGAAAATACAACCATGCATGTGTTCTCAGTCATGTCTGACTCTGCAACCCCAGGGACTGTGGACCTCCAGGCTCCTCTCTCCATGGAATTCTCCAGGAAAGGACATTGGAGTGGGTTGCCATTTCCTTCTCCAGGAGATCTTCCCAACTCGGAGATAGAACCCACGTCGCTTGCATCAGCAGGAGGATTCTTTACCACTGAACCACTGGGAAGTGATGAAAAATACAACAGTAGTCTATAAAGGTATCATTTAATAGCTCAGGAATTTTTTGTCCATGCACACCATGGATATATGTTCCCTTTCTATTGAATACATATGTGAGCATATGACCATGATTATTTTGTGCATCCCTCCCTTTGATTACAACCTGCTCTCCTGAGACTCATTCACAACCATCTGCTCTTTCATTTACCTCACTGAAGTCATTTGGGACTTACCCAAGGGCTTCCCTGATAGCTCAGTTGGTAAAGAATCTGCCTGCAATGCAGGATACCCTGGTTTGATTCCTGGTTTGGGAAGATCCACTAGAGAAGGGATAGGCTGCCCACTCCAGTATTCTTGGGTTTCCCTTGTGGCTCAGCTGGTAAAGAATCCACCTGCAATGCAGGAGACCTGGGTTCGATCCCTGGGTTGGGAAGATCCCCTGGAGAAAGGAAAGGCTACCCACTCCAGTATTCAGGCCAGGAGAATTCCCTGGACTGTATAGTCCATGGGGTTGCAAAGAGTCAGACACCACTGAGCAGCTTTCACTTTCAATAGGTAGAATCCACTTTAATACACTCAGCTATCTCTCCAGACTCCTTTCTAAATTATTCATTCAACAGCTATTTATTGGGCATCTACTTTGTGCCAGACACTGTGGATACAGATGTGAATAAGGAAGTTCTACCTGTGTGGCACCTTCATTTATGGTGAGGGGTGGGAGGACTTGGAGGTGGCATGAGGATGAAGGGGCAAACTGGAGGTCCAGAATATGATACTGTTTCTCTGTTGATGGACATTTACATTGCTTACATGTCCTGGCCATTGTAAATAGTGCGCAATGAACACTGGAGTGCCTGTATCTTTTCAAATTATGGTTTTTCTCTGGGTATATGCCCAGGAGTGGGATCTCTGGGTTATGTGCTAATTCTGTTTTTAGTTGTATAAGGAAACTCCATACTGTTCTCCACAGTGGCTGTACCAATTTACATTCCCACCAATAGTATAGGAGGATTCCCTTTTCTTCACACCCTCTCCAGCATTTGTTTGTAGATGTTTTGATGATGGCCATTCTGACCAGTGTGAGGTAGCACCTCATTGTCATTTTGATTTGCATTAGAAGCAGAAAATATTAAGAAGAGGTGGCAAGAATACACAGAAGAACTGTACAATAAAGATCTTCATGACCCAGATGATCACGATGATGTGATCACTCACCTAGAGACAGATATCCTGGAATGTGAAGTCAAGTGGGCCTTAGAAAGCATCACTACGAACAAAGCTAGTGGAGGTGATGGAATTCCAGTTGAGCTACTTCAAATCCTCAAAGATGATGCTGTGAAAGTGCTGCACTCTATATGCCAGCAAATCTGGAAAACTCAGCAGTTGCCACAGGACTGGAAAAGGTCAGGTTTCATTCCAGTCCCAAAGAAAGGCAATGCCAAAGAATGCTCAAACTACTGCACAATTCATTCATCTCACACGCTAGTAAAGTAATGGTCAAAATTCTCCAAGCCATCTTCAGCAATACGTGAACTGTGAACTTCCAGATGTTCAAGCTGGTTTTAGAAAAGGCAGAGGAACCAGAGATCAAATTGCCAACATCCTCTGGATCATCGAAAAAGCAAGAGAGTTCCAGAAAAACATCTATTTCTGCTTTATTGACTAAGCCAAAGCCTTTGATTGTGTGGATCACAATAAACTGTGGAAAGTTCTGAAAGAGATGGGAATACCAGACCACCTGATCTGTCTCTTGAGAAACCTGTATGCAGGTCAGGAAGCAACAGTTAGAACTGGACATGAAACAACAGACTGGTTCCAAATAGGAAAAGGAGTACATCAAGGCTGTATATTGTCACCCTGCTTATTTCACTTATATGCAGAGTACATCATGAGAAACGCTGGGCTGGAAGAAGCACAAGCTGGAATCAAGATTGCCGGGAGAAATATCAATAACCTCAGATATGCAGATGACACCACCCTTATGGCAGAAAGTGAAGAAGAACTAAAGAGCCTCTTGATGAAAGTGAAAGAGGAGAGTGAAAAAGTTGGCTTAAAGCTCAACATTCAGAAAACTAAGATCACGGCATCTGGTCCCATCACTTCATGGGAAATAGATAGGGAAACAGTGGAAACAGTGTCAGACTTTATATTTTTGGGCTCCAAAATCACTGCTGATGGTGATTGCAGCCATGAAATTAAAAGATGCTTACTCTTTGGAAGGAAGGTTATGACCAACCTAGATAGCATATTAAAAAGCAGAGACATTACTTTGTCAACAAAGGTCTGTCTAGTCAAGGCTATGGTTTTTTCAGTGGTCACGTATGGATGTGAGAGTTGGACGGTAAAGAAAGCTGAGTGCTGCAGAATAGATGCTTTTGAACTGTGGTGTTAGAGAAGACTCTTGAGAGTCCCTTGGACTGCAAGGAGATCCAACCAGTCCATCCTAAAGGAGATCAGTCCTGGGTGTTGATTGGAAGGACTGATGTTGAAGCTGAAACTCCAATACTTTGGCCACCTCATGCGAAGAGTTGACTCATTGGAAAAGACCCTAATGCTGGGAAGGATTGGGGGCAGGAGGAGAAGAGGATGACAGAGGATGAGATGGTTGGATGGCATCACTGACTCGATAGACATGGGTTTGGGTAAACTCCAGGAGTTGGTGATGGACAGGGAGGCCTCGCATGCTGCAATTCATGGGATCACAAAAAGTCAGACATGACTGAGTGACTGCACTGAACTGAACTGAATAATTAGTGATGTTGAGCATCTTTTCATGTGCTTTTTGGTCATCTGTATGTCTTCTTTGGAGAGATATCTATTTAGATCTTACACGCATTTTTCGAGTGGCTTATTTGTTTTATGATATTTAGCAGCATGAGCTGTTTGTATATTTTAGAGATTAATCCCTTGTCAGATAAAGAAGATGTGATACATATGTACAATGGAATATTACTCATCCATAAAAAGAACAAAATAGTACCATTTGTAGCAACATGAATGGACCTAGATACTGTCATACTTATTTACTTGAGTGAAGTAAGTCAGACATAGAAAGGCAAATATGATATTGCCTATATGTGGAATCTAAAAAAATGGAGGGGTACAAATGAACTTATTTACAAAACAGAAGTAGAATCACAGATGTAGAAGTATGGTTACCAGGGGATGTGGGGGGGGGAGGTAAACTGGAAGACTGAGATTGACATATACACACTACTATATATATATAAAACAGATAACTAATAAGAACCTGCTGTATAGCACAGGGAACTCTACTCAATATTGTGCAATGGCCTATTTTGGAAAAGAATTCTTTAAAAAAAAGCAGATGTATATTTATAACAAATTCACTTTGCTGTACACTTGAAACTAATACAACATTGTAAATCAACTTTAATAAAAATTTTAAAAGAGAATATGTTACTGTGATTTTATTCTAGACACTATGTGACAAAAGTGTGGTACATTTCATCTCATACCCTCACAACAGTCCTATTAAGTTGAACACTTCATATTTCTGCAAATGAGAAAAATCAAACTGAGTAGAATCAAATAATCTGCCCCAAACAGAAAACTAGTTGCCTGTTTCAAACTGTTAATGCTTAATCATAGCACCAAACTATTCCGTATAGGATAGAAACTTCAATGCACTGCCCCTTCACCGTCACTCCCTCAACCTCTGCCATCCTGACACAATAGCAGGCTGAGCACACAGGTACAGACTAACAGGGTACAAACATGTTTGCTTTATTTGTATAACAATTAAATCTGTTTCCCCTGTCTGTACAATGGGAGGGAACTTAAAACAAGAAGTTCCTGGATTTTCTTGGTCCAGCAGTGATTTTGCACTCGATCAATTCCAACTTGTAATCAAATCATTTACCGTGTTAAACCTTGATGAATTGAATGTTCAGCCTTCCTCCATCCTTGTCTCTGGGGTACTATCCAAGTCCATGCAGAAGCATTACAACATCGGTAGGCTATATGTCACCTCTCTGAGACTGCGTCTCTGCTGATGTCCCCTGGGGGTGTAACTTGTCTGTCCTCTCTTGGTGTGAGCTGTTCAGTGCTTCCTCAGACAGAGCTCAGGTTCAGTTCTGCAATCTGCCTTGTTCTTGGCTGAAACTGCAAACAGCATTCTTATGGTGAAGACCTTCTCGACCCTGTGGGCTTCCCTGCTAGCTCAGGCAGTAAAGAATCTGCCTGCAATGAAAGAGACTTCAGTTCAATATCTAGATCAGGAAGATTCCCTGGAGAAGGGAAAGACAGTCCACTCCAGTATTCTTGCCTGGAGAGATACATGGACAGAGGAGCCTGGCAGGCTACAGTCCAAGGGGTCGCAAAGAATCGGACACGACTGAGTGACTAACACTTTCTTCCTTACTTACTATTTCTCAGTCCTGTAAAGTGATCTTCTGGCAGATGGTTTATCAGCTCTCACTCAGCACTAACTTCTGTGTCCTCATGCTGGGGCCCCAGGAATAACTGGATCCAGGACCCATGGGAAATGTGAGTGTTCTGCCATTTTGTCAAGACAGCATGGACCAAGGGATTTCTCTAGGAGGCTTGCAGTGGTTTCAAACTTTTCCTGAGATTCTCCTCTTTGTGATCTTGAAATGTAAGGAAGATTTGAGAGGGTGGGGACGTATACTTGGGTGTGAAGTCACTACGCTGATTCTAATTTCCTTTGTCCCCTCTCTAACTCTCTCCTCACCTCGAGCTTGGATGTCAGTTATTGAGTTTGGGGATTAACAGGCAGAAATATAAACACGTTCTTTCAGTTCCTCAAATCCATTTCTAGTCTCTTCTATCTCACAGTTACCTCAAACTCAGAATCAAAGGATAAGTCGGCTTTGACCTCAGCTGTGAATTATTCCTACATCAATAGGAGTTCTTCCTGCCACATGATAAAAAGTGGACAACTATACAAGGTGGACTTGAAATAGTGCAGCAATTAATTATTTGTAATATTATCCTGAAACACTAACAATAAATGTTTAACAGATCTCTAGCTTTGGAGCGTTTCTTCCTTCAAGTCAGTGTGCATATGCAGACACAACTATAAAAACTGAAGTTACGTGCCAGGTGTCCGCTTAGACTCCACATTTTCTTAAATAGCAATATAGACGTTCGATTAACCACAAGAGGTGTGACGAGGGACAGAAGCAAAGAGAACATTCATATGGTGCACATTTTGATACATGGTTAAAGACTGGTGGTGTGTGGAAGCATTTAGAATTATTCAGAATGGAACTGAAGATTTTCATGATTCCTCACAAGTTTCTACCCTCAGCTGTTTAAAAAAGGCAATATGAAAAGATACACAGAAAGACAATGAAGGAAATGATAATGTACAATCATTTGGAAGTCTCACTTTGTTCAAAGGCAAATAGTGGTCACAATAAAAGTGGCTTACCCTAACAGAATTTAAAAAGGCAAATAATTTGAAATTAAAAACACGAGAGTGTTTAACATGTTG
Organism: Giraffa tippelskirchi; assembly: GCF_054371585.1. Lineage (NCBI taxonomy): Eukaryota > Metazoa > Chordata > Mammalia > Artiodactyla > Giraffidae > Giraffa > Giraffa tippelskirchi. Next base: position 74,009,928 of record NC_137281.1, on the reverse strand, counting down.
AGTTGCTTAGAGAGTGGTTCAATGCAGATTAGCTGGATCAATGTTTCCCTGGCAGAGAGGCAATTACACTTAAGAAACTTTTAAAAGGTGGTTACTAAGCAACTACATTCAGCCTACCCACATTGTTCATCATCTCTGGTAAATTACAGAAAATGACAGCCTGTCATTATAGAACAGAGACATACAAAATTAGAGCACTGTTACTCTATGTTCCCCTACAGGAGAAAGATCAGTTATATCTTTGGCACAATGATTAGGTTAAATAGCTACAATAAGTATTAAATGTTGGTGTGTCATGGTGAAAATGTGTAAAATGCGCAGGAGTTTTTCAAAGAATGACCCTTGTTAGCAGGTACAACCCTCCCATAATCTGACTTCATATCGTACAACATCTATTAGCATTATTCACAACTCAGAATTCTTTACTCTTTCTAATAAGAAGATGATACTCTTGGAGTCAATGCTGTTTCAGTAGTGGTACCTTAATGACTGCTTAACTATTCAAGGGAGAAATACTAATACATGTCTTTTTCTTACAGATCTCTTTGACCAAAGACTCAGAATTCTGCCAATAATGTTGTATGTTTTGAGCTGGTCTTGCTGTGAGAGTAAAGAAACAATCTGAAATCAGGTCAGCGGAAGGTTGTACCAGCTAGCAAAGATCATTCTATGAAAAACTCCTGGGCTTTTTACATACTTTCACACGACTCACTAACATTTAATACTTATTTTAATTACTTAACATAATCATTGTGCCTAACTATCCCTTTAGATAAGAGGGTCAATATATAGCAGTAGATGAAATCCAAACACCCCATTTAAGAGTACTCTGAGAACATCTAGTTTCTTGGGTAGCAAAATATTTCTTTGAAAAGTGTATATCACCCACACATCCAGACAAAACCTATAGTTCAGAAAGATACATGCACGCTATGTTCACAGAAGCACTGTTCACAATAATCAAGACATGGAGACCTAAATGTCCATCAACAGATAAACGGATAAAGAAGATGTGGGATATACATGTAACGGAATACTGCTGCTACTGCTGCTAAGTCGCTTCAGTCGTGTCCAACTCTGTGCGACCCTATAGACGGCAGCCCACCAGGCTCCGCCGTCCCTAGGATTCCCCAGGCAAGAATACTGGAGTGGGTTGCCATTTCCTGCTCTAGTGCATGAAAGGGAAAAGTTAAAGTGAAGTCGCTCAGTCGTGTCCAACTCTTAGCGACCCCATGGACTATAGCCTACCAGGCTCCTCCGTCCATGGGATTTTCCAGGCAAGAGTACTGGAGTGGGGTGCCATTGCCTTCTCTGAACGGAATACTACTCAGCCATAAAAAAATGAAATCATGCCTTTGCAGCAACATGGACGGACCTAGAGCTGCTCCTGCTGCTAAATTGCTTCAGTCGTGTCCGACTCTGTGCAACCCCATGGACGGCAGCCCATCAGGCTCTGCCGTCCCTGGGATTCTCCAGGCAAGAACACTGGAGTGGGTTGCCATTTCCTTCTCCAAGGCATGAAAGTGAAAAGTGAAGTGAAGTCGCTCAGTAGTGTCCGACTCCTAGCGACCCCATGGACTGCAGCCTACCAGGCTCCTCTGTCCATGGGATTTTCCAGGCAAGAGCACTGGAGTGGGTTGCCACTGCCTTCTCCGTGGACCTAGAGATTCTCATACTAAGTAAAGCAAGTCAGAAAGAGAAAAACAAACATCATATGATATCACTTATATATGGAATCTAAAATATGACACAAATGACCTTATCTATGAAGAGACTCACAGACATAGAGAATAGACTTGTTGCTGCCAAGGGGGAGGCAGGTAGGTAGGGATGGATTGGGAGTTTGGAGCTAGCAGGTACAAATGATTATACGTAGAATGGATAAACAACAAGGTCCTACTCTATATATCACAGGGAGCTATACTCAGTATCCTGGGATAAACCATTATGAAAAAGAATGTATATATGTGTATAACTGAATCACTTTACTGTACAGCAGGAATTAATGTAACATTGTAAATCAACTATATTTGAATAAAATAAAATTTTTTAAAGCGTATGTCACTGAATTAAGCAGTCATGAGACCATACATACCAGATAATGCAAATGTTCTCAAATTTCAGGAAAAGCCTATTGAACAAATATATTTTGAAGTTTTTTTCATTCCTTATTTACAAATATAATCCCTGTGGTTAGATAAAACCAGATCTCTACTGGTTATTCATTCCCATTTCAAAATGCATTTGAAAACAATCCATCTTTAGAAATAACACATTATTTTCTTGTGCCCACTTCCCACTCCTCTTGCTAGCCTGTAATGATCAACTTCAGGTGGACATAATGAGCAGAGTGGCTCTTTCTCACTACTCAGCAGTACCACTTCACGCAGTAATTTCTCTCTAATGGTGCTTCTCAATCATTATGTCAGTAACAACTCTGAGAAAAGAGGAAACTTGTTTCCCAACCTCATTCATTTCAGCACATCTTCTTGCCATGTAGGACACTGTTATTAACTGTGACCTAGAAAACTGGGTAAGAAAGATAATCCCATTGTTAAAAGCAGTGCATGAACTGGAACTGAACAGGAACTGCCAGACAGGAGGCCATTCTAGACAACCTCTGTCTTATCGTGGCCCCTCCCCAGGGCACATGAATTTTACTTCATTTCTCCTTCTCTCTTCATTGTATCTCTACTCAACAGACATTCTGCTTTCTCATGGTTTCTGCTTCTTCATAACCTTGGTTTACCCTTGGCCTTGTCTCTTTGTCAAGTTATTGTTTTCATCTCTACCTCCCAATTCTAACTATATAATTTCCTTACATTACTCAGTTTAAATTTTTGAAAAAGAGAAAATAATTAATCCAGTTCATCTTTTTGAACCAGGCCATGTTATATATCATTACCTAGACTATGGATTGTGTGACAGATGGTAATTTAAGTGTATCCAAAACTCCTGAACACCCCTCCCATCCAAAGATGAAACTGTATGTCTTTTCCCCTTGAATTTAGGATGTGTGACACAATGGAAGTAACACTGTGCAGTTTTCCAGGACCAGGCCTTAAGAAACTATTAGCCTGCTCTTGGAATCCAGCCACCATGCTACGAGGAAGCCCCAGGCCACGCAGAGGAGCCAGATAGGTGCTCCAGCTGAGGTCCCAGCACCAATCACCACACATGTGTGAGGGAGCTGCTTCCACATGATGCAAGATGCCAGCCATTCAATCATCCCCAGCCTCTGAGTGTTTCCAGCTTATGCATCAGATATCATGGAGCAGCGACAAACCATCCTTATTGCACCCTGTCTGAATTCTTGATTGACAGTATCTATGGCTTCCTGGGTAGCTCAGGTAGTAAATAATCCACCTGCAATGCAGGAGACCCTGGTTCAATTCCTGGGTTGGGAAGATCCCCTGGAGGAGGGCATGGCAACTCACTCCAGTATTCTTGCCTGGAGAATCCCCATGGACAGAGGATCTGTCTGTCCTCAAGGGTCTCAAAGAGTCAGGACATGACTGAGCGACTAAGCAAAGCACAGCATATTAGCATAAAAGAGTGCTTTATACCATTAAGCTTTGGAGTAGTTTGTTATCTACCAGTAAATTTTTGGAAAATATTTTGGTGCTGTAAGTAAACTCTCTATAAGTATGTCAGTTAACAATATACTTCAGTGGCTTAAAACACCGACCATCATTTTCTTTTCTTTCCTGTTTCTAGAGGTCAAGAATTTAAGAAGCACTCAGCTGGAGAGTTGTAGCCCAGGGTGTCCAGGCAGTTATAATAAGATGAAGGCTGGAACTAGAAGACTATCAGGAGTGAAGCAGCTGGTAGCTGGCCAGGCACCTCTCTTTGTTCTGAGGTTTCAGGGGCTCTCTGTGTGGTCTCTCTATATGCATAGTTTGGGGTTCATTGCAGAATGGTAGCCTCAGGATGACAAAATTTTTACATGGTATGTAATAGTCTAGTGTGACCATTCCAGTGAACCAGGTGAAAGATACATGACCTTTTTTGACCTAGCTTCCTAATCATATAATATCATTTCTACCATACTCTATAGGTTAACTGATCACTAAGGTCAGCTTGGACTCAAAAAGAGGGGACACAGACCCCATCTTTCAAAAAAAGAAGTTTCAAAGAATTTGCTAATGTCTATTAAACCACCACAGTTTAGTTCTAGGTCAAAGTGAATTCCTCTTCTAATGAGCTATGCCCAGGGTGGGATCATAGCATACCTACCAGTGCTCTTGTTGTGGGCTAGGGGCAAGGAGGTCTCCTTTAGAAGGAGCTACGTTGGCCTGTTCAGAGCATGACACCCCTTTCCCACCTGGCACCTAGGATCCTTCTTCCTCTTCTGTATGCCCTCTGCCCTCTGCATCCTGGTGATGCCATCTATTGGAATTCTCTTGAACTTCTTTTCACTGGCATTTATAAGACAGTCTTTATACAAAATTTGGAGAACACAGAAAACTGAGAGGAAATACCTCATTGCACATCCCAGCATGGTCTGACTGACATGTTTACAACCACACATAGGCTGATCTTTCGATAAAAGAGGAAGGCAATCCAATGTCATAGCCAGTTATAGCAGCCAGAAAAAAAATATCAAGGACTGCTTTAAAAGCTGCTTTCCTGTCAGAGTTCAGCGTCTTCAAAGGTATGTAGCCTTTTCCTCTAGTCTATTCTCCTTTGGCTCTGCTCCCATCCCGATGTTATTTCTTACCCCTTTATAGACTCAAACTGACTAATGGTAAACATCAAAACATTGTGAATACAACAAAGAAAAATTAAATAATATTTATAATAACAATTTTTACTTTAGTACAGAGGGAAAATAAAGAACCATCTTTCAATCTTGACATTCTAGACTTACATATCTAGGATTGAGCAATATCTACAAATTTGTATTCTGCATTTTCTTAGTATTTTAAGTTTTTTATTATTATAATCTCCTGCCATCTTTTCCTTCTTTATTTTCTTGAAATAAATTAGTCAAATGAATATAAAATTAAAGTAAATATCTAATAATGTAAGCAACTTTTTCCATTTTTCCTCATCATCTATTAATAGCAAAGCATTTCATTTTTAAGTTGAATTAGCCAGCAAACTAATTTGCCTAACTATAACTATCAATAAAATCATTTCTTCTTATAAGTTCTTTTCATTATTTAAAATGTAATAATGTGACATTGTGATAATGCATAAATATGTGAGTAAACTTGGTGGATTGAATATAATTTTTTTTTCCTTGTTTCCTCTGAAATCCTACTAAAATGAGAGGGAAGGGAATTTAAAACTATACATCCATAGGGAAGAAAATAAAGGATAATTACAGCATATGAGAGATGTCAACAAAATCTGAATACTGAAAAACCATAAGTGAAAGATAGCCTAATAGACCAGAGAAAAAGTACACTGGAATCTGTAATGGAAACTCCAATAAGTAAGCTAATTATGTGTCAAAAACTTGATAAATTACTGAACCTTGGGAATTTTCAAAAATTGGATAAGCCAGGTATCACTGAGTCCAACAGTTTAGGTTGGGCTAACAACAAGAGGATTGATCGAAAGTCTTTGTAAGTAGGTAGGACCCCAATATCCAGAGTACTCCACCAGCCCATTCAGACATGGTGTGAAGAAGAGCAAAAAGACCAGAGATCAGAAGATCTCTCTAGCCTGGGCAAGATCAATCACAATTGAGTGCACGGATGGAGTGAGTTAGTAAAAAAGTAACACTGTTAAAATGTCAGTACTACACAAACAATCTACAGATTTAATGCAATCTGAATCAAAATCCCAAAGGTGGTTTTTTAGAAATTAAAAAAAAAAAGAAATCTGTCCTAAAATTTATATGAAATGTCAAGTGATCCTGAATAGCCAAAACTATCTTGAAAAAGAAGAATAAAGTTGAAAGTCTCACACTTGTAGACTTCAAAACTTATTACAAAGCCACAGTAATCAAAACACTATGGTATAGGCATAAAGATAGACATATAGATTAGTGAAATAGAATAGAGATCCAAGAAATAAACCCTCAGATATATGAGAAAACAATTTTTGACAAGGGTACCAAGACCATTCAATGGAGAAAGAACAGTCTTTTCAACAAATGGTACTGGGAAAACTGGATACCAACATGCACAAAGAATGGTTTTGGACTCTTAAACCATATGCAAAAGTAAACTGAAAATGGATCAAAGACCTAAATGTAAGACTTAAATTTGCAAAATTCTTAGAAGGAAATATAGAGTGAAAAGTTTCATGACATTGGACTTGGTAAGGATTTTGGGGGAATCATACCGAAAGCATAAACAATAAAAGTAAAAATAAATCACTAGCCTACGTCAAAACAGAAAACTTCTTTATGTCAATCAGTGAAATGAAAAAGCAACCTATGAAAGAGGAGAAAATATTTGCAAATCACATATCTGATATAAGGGATTAATATGGAGAATATGTAAAGAATACTTACCATCCAACAACAAAAAACAAAAAAAACCTAATCTAAAAATGGGCAAAGAACTTGAATAGACAGTTCTCAAAGAGGTTGTAAAAATATCCAACAAGCTTATAAAAAGATGCTCAACATTACTAATCATTAGGGAAATGCAAACCAAAACCAGAATGAGATATCACCTCACATCCATTAGGATGGCTGCTATAGTTGCCTATAGCCTGAAGTATTGTGATAGCCCATTCTCAAGGCTCTGATCTTTAAAGATGTAACACTTTTCCATTCAGTTGCAGATCAGAGAGTAACATTTGTCTTGTTGGAGGTTTACAAGAATATCATGACCTGACCTATGTGAACAGCTGCGAGAACAAAGGATCCTGACCCCAAGAAGTTTGTAATAACCACCCACATTCTCTCCCCTTTTAGTATAAAAGCTTGAATTCTAAGCCAGGAAAGATGGTTCTTTGGGACACCAGTTCATCATCTTCTCAGTCTGCTTGCTTTCCAAATAAAGTTGCTATTTTTTGCCCCAACAACAACAACAAAAAAGACAACAGAAAGTAACAAGTGCTGGGAATTCCCTAGAGATTAGGACTTGGTGCTTTCACTGCCATGGCCAAGGTTTGATCCCTGGTTGAGGAACAAAGATCCCTCAAGCCACACGGCACAGCCAAAAGAAACAGAAAGTAACAAGTGTTGACAAGGTGGTGGAGAAATTAGAACCCTTGTGCACTGTTGATGAGAATGTAAAATAGTGCAACCACTATAGAAAACAGTATTGTTCCTCAATAAAAAACTAAAGATAGAAATACCATATGAACCCACAATTTCACTTCTGGATACTATATCCAAAATAACTGAAAGCAGGGTCTCAAAGAGACATTTGTACATGCATGCTCATAGTGGCATTATTCACTATAGTCAAAAGTGGAAGCAACCCAAATAAACAATGATGAATGGATGGACAAACAAATACGGTACATACATGTGATCCAATATTACCCAGTCTTTAAAAGGAAGGAAATTTTGACACAACATGGGTAAACCTTGAGGACATTATACTGAAACAAATACTGTATAATTCCATTCACATAAGGTATCTAGAGTAGTCAGACTCATAGAAACAGAAAGCAGAATGGTGGATATCAGGGGCTGTGGGGAGGGAAAAAGGGGGAGTTTCTGAGTATGAAAAAGTTCTGAAGATTGGTTACACAACAATTTGATACACTTAACACTACTGAGGGCTTCCCTGGTAGCTCAGCCAGTAAAGAATCTGCCTGCAATGCAGGAGACCCTGGTTCAATTCCTGGGTTGGGACGATCCACTGGAGAAGGGATAGGCTACCCACTCCAGTATTCTTGGGCTTCCCTGGTGGCTCAGATGGTAAAGAATCCACCTGCATTGGGGGAGACCTGGGTTCGATCCCTGGGTTGGGAAGATGTCCTGGAGGAGGGCATGGCAACCCACTCCAGTGTTCTTGCCTGGAGAATCCCCATGGACAGAGGAGCCTGGCGGGCTGCAGTGCATGGTGTCACAGATTCAGACACGACAGAGTGACTAAGTACAGCACAGCACACAACACTACTTAAGTGTACACTTTAAAGTAGTCAAGATGGTAAATTTTATGCTATGTGTATTTAACCATGCCAATGCAGGAGACATAAGAGACATGGGTTCAGTCCTTGGGTTGGGAAGATTCCCTGGAGGAGGGCACGGCAACCCACTCCAGTTTCCTTGCCTGGAGAATCCCATGGACAGAGGAGCCTGGCAGGCTACAGTCCATGGGGTTGCAAAGAGTCAGACATGACTGAAGTGACTCAGCATGCACACACGTATTTAACCACTGGGCTTCCCTGATGGCTCAGCTACGGACATGTATATACATATTCATAATATTGTAGCACTCATTTATTTAGACAAAAATTGTGATATAACTACATTTGCAAGATAGAGGAAGCTTAGTATGGAGAAGGAAATATTTCATCATTCTATATTTCATCCTTCACCTACTATGTTCTATCTAATAAGGGAAGTAATTTGATCTCAGCAGGTTACATTCTCCATGCTGTCAGGTCAGTTGAAAACAGCTGGTTTGACTCTCCGACATAAATCACAGCAGGATCCTCCATGACCCACCTCCCAGAATATTGGAAATAAAAGCAAAAATAAACAAATGGGACCTAATTAAAATTAAAAGCTTTTGCACAACAAAGGAAACTATAACGAAGGTGAAAAGACAGCCTTCAGAATGGGAGAAAATAATAGCAAATGAAGCAACAGACAAACAATTAATCTCAAAAATATACAAGCAACTTCTGCAGCTGAATTCCCGAAAAATAAACGACCCAATCAAAAAATGGGCCAAAGAACTAAACAGACATTTCTCCAAAGAAGACATACAGATGGCTAACAAACACATGAAAAGATGCTCAACATCACTCATTATTAGAGAAATGCAAATCAAAACCACAGTGAGGTACCATTTCACACCAGTCAGAATGGCTGCTATCCAAAAGTCTACAAGCAATAAATGCTGGAGAGGGTGTGGAGAAAAGGGAACCCTCTTACACTGTTGGTGGGAATGCAAACTAGTACAGCCACTATGGAGAACAGTGTGGAGATTCCTTAAAAAACTGGGAATAGAACTGCCATATGACCCAGCAATCCCACTGCTGGGCATACACACTGAGGAAACCAGAATTGAAAGAGACGCATGTACCCCAATGTTCATCGCAGCACTGTTTACAATAGCCAGGACATGGGAGCAACCTAGATGTCCATCAACAGACGAATGGATAAGGAAGCTGTGGTACATATACACAATGGAATATTACTCAGCTATTAAAAAAAATACATTTGAATCGGTTCTACTGAGATGGATGAAACTGGAGCCCATTATACAGAGTGAAGTAAGCCAGAAAGAAAAACACCAATACAGTATACTAATGCATAGATATGGAATTTGAAAGATGGTAACAATAACCCTATATGCGAGACAGAATAAGAGACACAGATGCATAGAACAGTCTTATGGACTCTGAGGGAGAAGGTGAGGGTGGGACGTTCTGGGAGAATAGCATTGAAACATGTATATTATCATATGTGAAACAGAACACCATTCTGTGTTCGATGCATGAGACAAATGCTCAGGGCTGGGATGGGGATGGAGGTGGGAGGGGGGTCCAGGAAGGGGAACACATGTAAACCCATCGCTGATTCATGTCAATGTATGCCAAAAACTACTACAATATTGTAAAGTAATTAGCCCCCAACTAAAATAAATAAATTTATTAAAAAAAAAAAAAAGAAAACAGCTGGTTTGGCCAATGGGTGGCATTGTCAGAAAACTGAATGGCAAGAGGAAAAGAGAAGATAGTATTTTTTCTCTTCTCTTATGTCATAAATACCATTTCAAGCAGTGTTTGTGTTACCCCTATGGCTCCAGCTCCCACCAGACAAGCCCCCCCCCCCATGGTTTCAGATTCTGCTTGGTTACCCTAGCTACTGGAACAGCACCTCCTCCCTTCATGTTCCAGACTAGGCTTCCTGACGTTGCAAATCTTTGATTTGCTCACCAACCCCTATTATTTGGCTTCTCAGCTTTCCCATTATAGATTCCTGCATTAAAATTCCTCTATTGTGAGAATTTTGTTTCTGCCTAGAAAGTAGCTGGAAAGGTATCATTCTCATCCTAAGAACAACAACAAAATAAAAGGATGAATTGCTAGTTCACAACCTTTTTAAAACTCATCAGAGAGCTGAGATCAAAGGCCAGTGAAGCAGTTTGAAAGCCAAGGAAAGACAGGAGCCTCCAAGGAGGTAGAAAACATTGGCTTACTTGTGGCGGAGTATGGAAGAAAGAGACACTGGACACAATACAAGTGGGCAAGAAGAATTCAACTAAAACTCTTAACAACTTGCTAAAGGCCCAGTATGGACTAGTGTGATATCACAGAATTCATGGGAGCTTCAGACACAGGTGAAGTTCATATTCAGTTGCGATTCTTCCACGCAGACCTCCAAAGGGTGCTCATGAGAAAGATTAAGCAGGGGGAGAGACAGGAGAGGGCTTCCCTCAGTCGAGTGGGAAAGGCAGAAAGCCCATCTGAACCACATTTTTCTGTTGAAGTCACTGGGGAAAGAGCAGCAAACTGTGTGCCTGTGTTTCCACTGTTTCCCCATCTATTTGCCATGAAGTGATGGGACCAGGTGCCATGATCTTAGTTTTCTGAACGTTGAGCTTGAAGCCAACTTTTTCACTTTCCTCTTTCACTTTCATCAAGAGGCTCTTTAGTTCTTCTTCACTTTCTGCCATAAGGGTGGTGTCATCTGCATATCTGAGGTTATTGATATTTCTCCCGGAAATCTTGATTCCAGCTTGTGTTTCTTCCAGCCCAGCGTTTCTCATGATGTACTCTGCATATAAGTTAAATAAGCAGGGTGACAATATACAGCCTTGACGTACTCCTTTTCCTATTTGGAACCAGTCTGTTGTTTCATGTCCAGTTGTAACTGTTGTTTCCTGACCTGCATACAGGTTTCTCAAGAGACAGGTCAGATGGTCTGGTATTCCCATTTCTTTCAGAATTTTCCACAGTTTATTGTGATCCACACAGCCAAAGGCTTTGGCATAGTCAATAAAGCAGAAATAGATAATTTTCTGGAACTCCCTTGCTTTTTCGATGATCCAATGTCAGACTATTCTTTGGGGCTCCAAAATCACTGCTGATGGTGATTGCAGCCATGAAATTAAAAGACGCTTACTCCTTGGAAGGAAGCTTATGGCCAACCTAGATAGCATATTGAAAAGCAGAGACATTACTTTGCCAACAAAAGTCCGTCTAGTCAAGGCTATGGTTTTTCCAGTGGTCATGTATGGATGTGAGAGTTGGACGGTGAAGAAGGCTGAGCACCGCAGAATTGATGCTTTTGAACTGTGGTGTTGGAGAAGACTCTTGAGAGTCCCTTGGACTGCAAGGAGATCCAATCAATCCATCCCAAAGGAGATCAATCCTGGGTGTTCATTGGAAGGACTGATGTTGAAGCTGAAACTCCAATACTTTGGCCACCTCATGCGAAGAGTTGACTCATTGGAAAAGACCCTGATGCTGGGTAGGATTGGGGGCAGGAGGAGAAGGGGACGACAGAGGATGAGATGGTTGGATGGCATCACTGACTCGATGGGCATGGGTTTGGGTAGACTCCGGGAGTTGGTGATGGACAGGGAGGCCTGGCGTGCTGCGATTCATGGGGTCACAAAGAGTCGGACACGACTGAGCCACTGAACTGTGTGCCTGTGTGCTCTGTCGCTTCAATCATGTCTGACTCTTGGCAACCCTATGGACTGTAGACCACCAGGCTCCTCTATCCACGGGATTCTCCAAGCAAGAATACTGGAGTGGGTTTCCATGCCCTCCTCCAGGGGATCTTCCTGACCCAGGAATCAAACCAGTGTCTCCTGTAATTCCTGCATTGCAGGTGGATCCTTTACCACTGAGCCACCTGGGAAGCCCCTAACACATTCTTCCACCCCTCAATGGAGGGTTACAAGTAAAGGTGTGCATTCTAAACTAGAAAATAACCTCTGAAAACAAACAAATCAAGGATAGCTGATAAGTCAAAAGTGGAAATAAATGAAATATTATAAAATACTCTGTCCATGGAATTCTCCAGGCAAGAGTACTAGAATGGGTTGCCAGTTCCTTCTCCAGGGGATCTTCCTGACCCAGGAATCGAACTCAGGTCTCCTGTATTGCAGGCAGGCTCTTTACCGACTGAGCCACCAGGGAAGCCATATAAACCCCAAAAAAGAGAGAAACAAAGAACACAGTAGATTAAAAAAAAGGTGACAAAATAGTAGTTTTAAATCAATCATATCAATAATCACACTAAATATAAATAATCTGTACATTCTAATTAAAAGATAGAGATTATCAGAGTGAATTAAAAGAACTGTAGAAGAATGTTGTTAGAAGTTCCATTCATAATAGCAAAAATCGGGAGAAATCCAAATGTCCATCAACAGGTGAACAGATAAACAAGTTGATCTGTTCCTGCCCTAGTGCCATTGTGTTTTAATAACTATAGACTGTGGGACTTTCCTAGTGGTACAGTGGTTAAGAGTTCCCCTGCCGATGCAGGGGACATGGGTTCTATCCCTGGTGCAGGAAGATTTCCACATGTCCAGGAGCAACTGAGCCCCTGCACTGCAATTACTGAATGTGTCCAGAGCCTGTGATCCACAAGAGAAGCCACCACCACGAGAAGCCCGAGCACCCCAGCAAAGTGTAGCCCCACTCACTGCAATTAGAGAAAGCCCGCACACAACCACGAAGATCCAGGGCAACCAGAGATAAATAAGGAAATTATTTAAAAAATAACTATAGATTGTAACATATTTTAATACCTTGTCTGAAAACTCTCCACTCCTTACTACTCTTTCAACTATGTGTGTGTGAATTCCTATATGTTTTCCTTTCAAATTAGCTTTAAGATATTCTTTTCAACTCACCCTTCACACCTACCGAAACTCAAGTCTTGATTTAAGGGGAAAAAGTTTCATACGAGGTTAAATCTACTTACCCAAGGTATAGATTATTTTATCAGGTGCATCTCAAGAAACAGAATTGCCTTTATTGGTTACCTGCTATAACACACCTCACTCCTAATATCCTACCTAGGATACTTAAATTTTTTTGGTAACAGAGTTGTTTTCCAGAGTTTGGGGCTATGCAGATGAAGAGATTTGCTGTCATCTTAACAGTTCATCATGCGCTCTGAGCCAGTTCTTCACAGACATGATCAGAATTAGAAAGCTGGATGTTTACTATTTTATTAAATTCAGTTTAACATAATTCAGTGATCATATATTGTGCACCTATTTGTGCCAGACAAGGTGCTAATATCTGTGAGTGTCACAGATGAACTAGCCATGGGCTCTGCTGTCAAGGATTTTCTGCAATATGATGGTAGCAACCACATGAACCAAAAAGCTTCATGGAAGGCAAAAACCTCCTAAAGATGCAGAGAGGCTATGTGGGCACAGAGGAGAGACTTCCTCTTTATGTAAAAAAAAAGCAACACGATGAACTATAACATTGTGTGTGAAAATACTGATTCAGCTTCTTGTATCTTCTTCCTAACAAACTCTAAGTCCAGAATTTTGCTGAACCTGGTGCTTTGGTGACTGAGTCCAATTTACTTCACTGCTCTTCCAACTGCAAGGTTTACAACATCCTAAGCTTGTATTTTGTTTTGCAATCATATTCCTCACATTCCTCATATTCCTCACCTGTTTAGGCGATAATTTTTTTTAGCTAAGAAAAGAACTTGCCAAAGAAATTAAAGAGGGAAATTAAGGTAGGAGGGAATGAAGGGACAACTCTCCATTCAAAATTTTATTGTTAATTATAAATTTGCAGCATAATTTCAGTTCCTAAGGAAGCTTAAATTCTGTTCTAATTACAAGAGACAAGTGGTGTGTATCAGAAGCAGCTGCTCCAGAGAGAGTTTTTGCTAATAGTCATTTTCAAATTGCACACATGCCAATGATTCAGCTTTGCTTCTTTCCATTTCAATCTTGATTGAAATGTGTGAATTTGTCATTTCATCACAAACAATGTAAGAAAATTGGTTAATCTCTCAAGATTTTATCATATATATTCACTTTATTTTCTCAAATCTATGAATAACTGTGTAGGATAACCCATCTAAAATCACTTTTTAAAATATAGGGATAGAGAGAAGAAGAAAGGGAGGGAGAAAGGGACTAAGGGAGAGAAGGAAGAGAAAAGATGAAGAAAGGCAACAAAGGATAAATAGAATAAGTGGAAAGAAGTTTGAAGAGAGGCAGACTATGGGAGGAGTACAGAATGAAGGGGAAAATCCAACTTCTTGCATTGCTTGTGCATTTTAATAACAAATTCGGGCCTGAGTCAAGTGTTAGCTACAATGTTATAGCTTGGAATTGTGATTCTCCAGGATCATTCCTGACTTCTTGTCCCCTACTAAGTGTGAGGCCTTCGACAAATTATTTTCTAAGTCTTACATTCTCCATCTATAAAATGGAGTTAATAATAATACCTGCCACCTAAGTTTGACATCGTGTGAGGAATATATGAACTATAATCAGTCATACGCATCAGATAAGCAAATTGTTAATATCCGATAATAAGTGTTACTGAGGAGACCAGGAAATACGATTCTCATACAGTTGATGGGAACGTGAAATGGAAAGCAATTTAACAATAGAAAATATTAGAAATGCACCATACTCTGACTCAGCTATTCCTCTCCTAGGATGTAGCCTAGAAAAACTCCTGTAAAAGTGAACAAAGAGACACACACACACAAGAATATTTACCACTGTATTATTTACAGTTGCCAAAAAATAAAACAATTCAAATGTCCCTCAACAAAATGGGCAAATCATAGTATATTCACATAGTAAAAAAGAATGATGTAGAGCCACATGTCAATATTGAAGATTCTTCCATACAAATTAAGTAAGAAAAAAGTAATCAAGGTTGAGGTTTTAGAATGTCAAGGCAGAATCACAGTGGAACGAGAAGAGGGATGATCTCTACCCAGAGAGCCCAAACTTGAAGCTTAGGTTATTAGGTTACAGTAACTAATGTGTTCTTGGTCTTTCATAAGATATTTTTAATATTAGGATAAGGCATTTAAAATTCTTTCTGAAAATCCATGTGAGATGTGGAGGGAAGGGAAATGAGCCTCGAAGTGGTAGAAAGTGGTATTGTTCTTATCTGCCCAGGATTCCTAGCCTATTACTTGTTAAACATACTTTTTGTTCCTGTCAGTCATAATTCCCCTAAAACCTTCACCCCAGCCAGTGATTGATGAATTATTAACTAACATCCATAGTGGCTCAGATGGTTAAAAAAAAAAATCTGCCTGCAATGCAGGAGACCCAGGTTTGATCCCTGAGTTGTGAAGATCCCTTGGAGCAGGGAATGGCAGCCCACTCTCGTATTCTTGCCTGTGCAATTCCATGGACAGAGGAGCCTGGTGGGCTACAGTCCACGGGGATGGCAAAGAGTCAGACGTGACTGAGGGACTAACACTTCCACTTTCATAGTTAATTCAGATTTCCTTACTTTTTACTTAATGTCTTTTTTCTGGTCTAGAAGCCCATCCAGGATACCACATGACTCTAGCCGGAATGTCTCTTTAGGCCCTCTTGGCTGAGACAGTTTCTCAGACTTTCCTTGTTTTTGATGATCTTGACAGGATTGAGGTGTACTGATCAGATATGTTGTAGGAAGTCACTTCGTTTTTCTGATATGCTTCTCACAGATAGACTTCTGGGGAGAAAGATCATAGAGGTGAAGTATCATTCTCATCATATCGTATTAAGGGGTACATTCTGTCAGTATGATTCATGGCCATTGACGTTGACCTCGATCACCTGGCTGAAGTAGTGTTTGACAGCTTTCTCCACTGAAGTCACTCTTTTCTCCCATCACTTTCCATACTGTACTCTTTGGAAGGAAGTCACCATGTGCAGCCCACACTTAAGGAATGGGGTGTTATGCTCTCCCATTTTTAGGGCAAGGTACTTACATAAATTATTTGGGACTTTTCTGCATGGATGATCCTTAATTATTCAATTCCAGTATACATGCAGAGTAGTATTAGAATTGTTAACCTGCACCCCCATGAAAAACAACTTCACCCACTAGAGTAAGCACTCATAGACCATTCTTTTTGCCATTCATCTGACAAACTCCTCTCATTTCCAACGTGGCTGAGGTCTATTCATCTCCCTTTACTCACTTGGGTGAGATTGTATAAAATATTTGTAATACATTCAGATTCTCTTGTCCCAGTCTGCATTCTATGTTGAGATCCCCTGACTTCCTATTATAAATGATTCTTTCTTAATTTTTATACATTAAGAATTTGTGCCTCTTTCCGCCATCTTTCTGTGCCACCAGAATGGTGCGCATGAATGTCCTGGCTGATGCTCTCAAGAGTATCAACAATGCCGAAAAGAGAGGCAAACGCCAGGTCCTTATTAGGCCGTGCTCCAAAGTCATCGTCAGGTTTCTCACAGTGATGATGAAGCATGGTTACATTGGCGAATTTGAAATCATTGATGATCACAGGGCTGGGAAAATTGTTGTGAACCTCACAGGCAGGCTAAATAAGTGTGGAGTGATCAGCCCCAGATTTGATGTGCAACTCAAAGATCTAGAAAAATGGCAGAATAACCTGCTCCCATCCCGTCAGTTTGGTTTCATTGTACTGACAACCTCAGCTGGCATCATGGACCACGAAGAAGCAAGACGAAAACATACAGGAGGGAAAATCCTTGGATTCTTTTTCTAGGGATGTAATACATACAAATAAAATGCCTCAGAGGAAAAAAAAAAAAAAAAGAATTTGTGCTGCAAAATTTTATGGGTTTTGACAAATGCCTAATATCATGAATTCACTACTATACTATCATACAAAATAGCTTTACCATCCACCCTAAAATCTGCATTTCCCCTACTAATCCCTCACTAACCACTAATATTTTCACTATCTGTATAGTTTTGCCTTTCCAAAATGTCATATAATTGCAATAATACAGGATGTAGCCTTTTCAGACTGGCTTCTTTCACTTGGCAATATGCATTTCAGTTTCCTCCATGTCATTTTGTGGCTTAATCGCTCATTTCTTTTCATCACTGAACAATATTCCATTGTATGAATGTACCACAGTTTGTTTATCCATTTATCTACTGAAGGACATCTTAGTTGCACACAACTCTTAGAGATTATGAATACAGTGCTACAAACACTCATGTACAGGTTTTTGTGTGGAAATTCTCAATTCATTTGGGTAAATACCTAAGAATGTGATTTCTGGGTCATATAGTAAGACTACATTTAGGTTTGTATGAAACTGCCGAACTGTCTTCCAAGTGGTTGTACCAACCATTTTACATTCCTACCAGTAATAAGTGAGAGTTGCAATAACAGTTCTTAAAAAAACTGCAAGTACAAGCAAACCTTCAATTACATAGGATCTCATTGCCATAAAACAAGTCTGTCATGGGAATTAGGTAGACATTCAATTTCCATAGTCATGCTTTCTTAGGGGTAAACCTGAACTTCTTTCTATCATTGCATGTAAACAAGATTTATATTTGAGGGAACGCAAAGGTATAATTCCTTTCCTCTCCTGCATAGCAAACACATTCTACACACATTCACATTCAGTTTCCCCAGAACTGCCAAGCAGCATACACAGGCTAACTTCTTACTGTGAGAGGCTACTGGGAGAACTGAGCAAATAAATCTATACCTGATCCCAAGTATATTGATATTTTATCAAGAAGGGAAATGATGAACTGTTAACATCACCATTTTAAGTTTAAGAAATTCCAACAATTAAAAGACTGATTGTCACCAGGAAACTAAAAGCAAGACAAGCAGAAAAGGGTATTCCCTGGGTTTAAACTCTGCTTTTCCTATATACTAACCATGTGCCCATAGGCAAGCTTCTTAATCTCACTAGGACATGATTTCTTAACTGTTAAATAGGAATAACGATAGTAATACCCTTCTCATTGGGTAATAATAATCAACCAATATATAATGACTATCACTTCCCCGCTTTCTTGCTCAATTCAGGACACCTCTGAAGGGTCATCCCAGCTCCTGAGGTCCAGGTAAAATCAGCAGACTCTTCTGTTGCAATTGTATCTTATTTTCACGTTTCCCTCTGCCCAATCTTGCCTTCTTCAATCCCTTACAAGTGTTAATCCTGGGAGCTCTTCCTAATGAACTTCCTGCATACAAATCTCCAGCTAAGAAAATCTGGCCTAAGGAGCTAGCATGATAACCACTATTGTTGTTGTTTATTCCAAGGCCCTGGATCCACGGGGGCAAATGTATTGCAGCAACAGAGCAATGCAAGCTTCGGTTCTTCATGTGAAGACCCACCTCTTCCCTGAGGACAGAGTGGTCCTCATATACCCCAAAGTGATGTTGCACCTGAACTGTTCAACCTAGTCTTGAGTATCAGTCATCTCCCTACCATAGCCAGTAATGGTGAAGGATGATGGGCAAGGATGAGCAAAGAGAGCAGGAAAGAGACTAAATCAATAGAAGAGAATAAAATATGAGATTTCAAGGAAGTTTAATGGCAATAGGCAATTTATCAGAAACAAGTCCCTTACCAGGAAAGCTGAGCTGTCCGGAAGTGAGTTATACAAAGAGAGATTAATAATAAACTCCAGGGGGGTATCATTTTCAGAGCTCTGTGAATGTGCACATGGCCAAAGGCCCAGAGAAAAGTCCCAGAGAACTGAACCCATACCTTGGAATGGCAGCAACCTTAAGTGGGAAATAAAATGATCCCTAATGGTACTGGGGTCCAACTGGACCATACAGAGAGAAAATTGTATTATTAAATGTCAGAGTTCAGTGATTCCCTTTCCTTCCATCTAGCAATTTATAGAATATACATATATTTGTATATATGAACATGCAGATATGTTTCCTTTAAAAAAAATTCAGAGATATTTATAGCAAACTTACCTTTGGTCATCCTGTTTAGTGCATTTCCCTAAAAAGTATATATTCACTCTTAAAACTAGGGTCTTTAAGACAGTCAGGCTTCCCTCGTGGTTCAGCTGGTAAAGAATCTGCCTACAATGCGGGAGACCTGGGTTCAATCCCTGGGTTGGGAAGATCCTCTGGAGAAGGGAAAGGCTACCCATTCCAGTATTCTGGGCTGGAGAATTCCATGGACTGTATAGGCCATGGCGTCGCAAAGAGTTGGACACGACTGAGTGACCTTCACTTTTAAGACAGTAATAAAAGGGGCCTCAACACTAGCAGTCAAACTGTCAAGAAATCTTTCTTATTAAATTTAGGATGTTGGCTTCTCCTTTCTGCAGAAAGCTTTAATTATCTGATGGCTACAGTTTGCAGGTTTACTCTAAATGGCTTTCTGGAATTGTGGCTCTGAGGACACAAACAGTGGGCCCTGGGAAAAGCTGTCCAACAAAATGAACATATTTGGAGACCTTGAGGAGTATACCACTTGCAGTGAACCAATTCCAAATGTATAAAACATGCTGTCCCTTGTTTCAAATTTTCATCTCATATCTCATTGCAAAAGATACTTATGCTTAAACTACTTATGAAAAAAAGAATTGCAAGAAAATGTAGGGACAGATAAGAGATTCAATTAGGGCAGCTCCGCTACCCTTGAATTCACCCAGACATGAAAATTACCCTTTCTCAGTTAGCCAGTGTGCTAAAGGCCCAGCTCATCAATCAGGTTGTGTCTACTTATGAACCAAATGCACATTTGCCAAGTGTAACTCTCTCTACAGAGACCAACAGGAGGACCATGACTAAGGGCAATCAGAGATCTGAAGGGTTTGTGCTCTGGGCTCCTGGGGACCTAGCAGAGGTAATGAATGCCCCATCACCTTGAACACCACTGGGGACACTGAAACGACTGGATGAGGAGACACAATGCTGAGATTGAGACCACGCTCAGACAGATCACTGGGTACCCTAGGTGAAAACCAGACTAGAATCTGATGCAACTCAAAGTTGAAAGGAAAGGTGCTGAAGACAGAGTGACACACAAGAATATTTGGTATACACCATGCAAAAACCAGCCAATAGAGAGAATAAATATTAAAGAACTTGTTTGTAACTTTAAAAGATAAATAGCTGGAAATCTTTTTTTTCCTATGATACATCTTCCTCTGATGAAGTCAGAACAATTAACACACCTAATAAGTCCTCACAGTTTGAGTTTTTTCATAATTAAGAAGATTTTCCAGGGATGCTACCCAAGATTCCTAGAAGAGATTCTGAAGGAATGCTTTTTAAAAGCAGAGACACGTTTATAAATCTAAAATGACAGGTCACTTCTGTCCTCTGCCTGGTGGCAGAAATATGGTCAGTCTGGAGTTGTCCTGAGTGTTGTTAGGCCCAGCACACCCTTAATACTGGGTTTGAAAACCTCTTGTGCAGTGTCCCTCATTTGGCAGTATTGGGAGCTCTTAATAGAGGGGCACCAAGAGATCCAATTACAGCTTAGTGGGGAAGGATGCTATGACAGGTTTCTGTCTCACGTGAGCAGAGGAGCACAAAAAGTATTTGACAGCAAACTTGACTGGAAAAGGTCAGTTTTTAATCCAGTCCCAAAGAAAGGCAATGCCAAAGAATATTCAAACTACCACACAATTGCACTCATCTCACACACTAGCTAAGTAATGCTCAAAACTCTCAAGACAGGCGTCAACAGTACATGAACCATGAACTTCCAGATGTTCAAGCTAGATTTAGAAAAGTCAGAGGAACCAGAGGTCAAATTGCCAACATCCACTGGATCATTGAAAAAGCAAAAGAGTTCCAGAAAACCATCTACTTCTGTTTTATTGACTATGCCAAAGCCTTTGACTGTCTGGATCACAATAAAATATGGAAAATTCTTCAAGAGATGGGAATACCAGACTGCCTTAGCTGCCTCCTGAGAAATTTGTATGCAGGTCAACAAGCAACAGTTAGAACCAGACATGGAACAACAGACTGGTTCCAAATCGGGAAAGGAGTACGTCAAGGCTGTATATTGTCACCCTGCTTATTTAACTTATATGCAGAGTACATCATACGAAATGCTGGGCTGGAAAAAGTGCAAGCTGGAATCAAGACTGTCAGGAGAAATATCAATAACCTTAGACATGTAGATGACACCACCCTTATGGCAGAAAGTGAAGAAGAACTAAAGAGCCTCTTGATGAAAGTGAAAGAGGAGAGTGAAAAAGTTAGCTGAAAACTCAACATTTAGAAAACTAAGATAATGGCATCCGGTCCCATCACTTCATGGCAAATAGATGGGGAAACAATGGAAACAGTAACATACTTTATTTTCTGGGGCTCCAAAATCACTGCAGATGGTGACTGCAGCCATGAAATTAAAAGGCGTTTGTTCCTTGGAAGAAAAGCTATGAGCAACCTAGACAGCATATTAAAAAGCAGAGACTATACTTTGTCAACAAAGGTCCATCTAGTCAAAGCTATGGTTTTTCCAGCAGTCATGTATAGATGTGAGAGTTGGACTATAAAGAAAGCTGAGTGCCGAAGAATTGATGCTTTTGAACTCTGGTGTTGGAGAAGACTTTTGAGAGTCCCTTGGACTTTAAGGAGATCCAACTAGTCCACCCTAAAGGAAATCAGTCCTGAATATTCATTGGAAGGACTGATGCTGAAGCTGAAACTCCAATACTTTGGCCACCTGATGCAAAGAACTGACTCATTTGAAAAGATCCTAATGCTGGGAAAGATTGAAGGCAGGAGGAGAAGGGGACGACAGAGAATGAGATGGTTGGATGGCATCACTGACGCGATGGACTTGAGTTTGAGTAAGCTCTGGGAGTTGATGATGGACAGGGAAGCCTGGTGTACTGCAGTCCATGAGGTTGCAAAGAGTCAGGCATCACTGAGCTACTGAACTGACTGAACTTGCCCTAAGATCTTCCCTAGTAGCTCAGCTGGCAAAAGAATCCACCTACAATGCAGGAGTCCTGGGTTCGACCCCTGGCTTGGGAAGATCCCCTGGAGAAGGAAATGGCTACCCACTCCAGTATTCTGGCCTGGAGAATTCCATGGACTGTATAGGTCATAGGGTTGCAAAGAGTCAGACACGACTGAGCAACTTTCACTTGCCTGAACAGGCTCTGCTAGAGAAGACGAGCTCCGGAATTGACAACTTCTCCATGTTACCATGCTGCCAATGAGAACAACTAGATGGTAAGGGCACATTACCCTTACCTGGCTTCACAGAAACTGGGCCAGGACCAACACTACTGTATAGAAGAGGTATGGAATGATGGGTGTCCAGCTCACCATGGGGCAGGGTGGAGTTTTAAGATCCCTCCATTACACCTTCCCAGGAAGTTGGAAAGCTTTCAGTAAAGCTGTTACACCATGAAAATCAATCCTTATTAGCAAGAGAAGCATTTGCTTATGTTTTGGATGCTCCTGTTGTGATGAAGGACTTGAGAAAGCTGCTGACTCCAAAGTGAAAGTGGCTCAGTCATGTCCGACTCTTTGCAACCAACCCCATGGTATAGTTCAGGGAATTCTCTAGGCCAGAATACTGGAGTGGGAAGCCTTTCCCTTCTCTAGACTCCAAAAGCCCACTGCTATCTGTTCAGGATATGACCAGTGGATTCACTCTCGGTGGCTGTAATGTGTCAGCACAAATTGGTACTCAAAGTAGCACTTTGAGTGGATTCTCAGTGCTTACAGTTCTGGAGGCCAGAAGTCTTAACTCAGTTTCATTCGACTGATATTAAGGTGTCTCAGGACTGCTCTCTCTCTAGAGTCTCCAAGGAAGAACTCATCTCCTTTCTTTTCTAGCCTCTAGAGTCTTTGCATTCCTTGGCTCATGGCCCCTTCCTTCATCTCCAAAGCCAACAGAGTGTTGTCTTGCTTGTCTTCACATTGCCTTCTTCTGGACTCAAATCTCCCTGCCTCCCTCTCATAAGAATACTGATGATTACATTTAAGGCCCAGCAGATAATCCAGGATGATCTCAAAACATCCTTAACTTAGTCACATCTGCAAAATCTTTCTGCCTTGTAAGGTTCCAGGGATTAAGCTGTACATACCTTTAGGGGTCATCATTCAGCCTACCACAGCCAGGAATCACAACTCCCCCAGCGTTCACTGCACCAATAAATTAAAGCTGGACATGTGGGGAAAGGAAGAGGATAGGAAAAGGAATGGAAGGGTCCCAGCACAGGGGGATCGTCATCTGAGATGGCAATTTTAGGGCCTAGTAAAAGTAAAGACTGTCAAATACCCACCTCTGGGCTCCACATTGTTCTCTTTCTGTTATGTAGTGAATCCACTTCCTCTTGTGTATAGATAGCAGGCTGCCATTTATATAAAAGGGAGAAAAAGAAATAGAAATATGAATGTGATTTTATACAGTTAAAATACCTCTGGAAGTATATAAACAACACTCTTAACACAGATTATGCTGTGAAAGTGCTGCACTCAATATGCCAGCAAATTTGGAAAACTCAGCAGTGGCCACAGGACTGGAAAAGGTCAGTTTTCATCCCAATCTCAAAGAAAGGCAATGCCAAGGAATGCTCAAACTACAGCACAATTGCACTCATCTCACACGCTACTAAAGTAATGCTCAAAATTCTCCAAGCCAGGCTTCAGCAATACATGAACCGTGAAATTCCAGATGTTCAAGCTGGTTTTAGAAAAGGCAGAGGAATCAGAGATCAAATTGGCAACATCCGCTGCATCATCGAAAAAGCAAGAGAGTTCCAGAAAAACATCTATTTCTGCTTTATTGACTATGCCAAAGCCTTTGACTGTGTGGATCACAATAAACTGTGGAAAATTCTGAAAGAGATGGGAATACCAGACCACCTGATTTGCCTCTTGAGAAACTTGTATGCAGGTCAGGAAGCAACAGTTAGAAGTGGACATGGAACAACAGACTGGTTCCAAATAGGAAAAGGAGTACGTCAAGGCTGCATATTGTCACCCTGCTCATTTAACTTATATGCAGAGTACATCATGAGAAACGCTGGGCTGGAAGAAGCACAAGCTGGAATCAAGATTGCCAGGAGAAATATCAATAACCTCAGATATGCAGATGACACCATCCTTATGGTAGAAAGTGAAGAGGAACTAAGAAGCCTTTTGATGAAAGTGAAAGAGGAAAGTGAAAAAGTTGGCTTAAAGCTCAACATTCAGAAAACTAAGATCATGGCATCTGGTCCCATCACTTCATGGCAAATAGATGGGGAAACAAAGGAAACAGTGCCAGACTTTATTTTGGGGGGCTCCAAAATCACTGCAGATGGTGACTGCAGCCATGAAATTAAAAGACGCTTACTCCTTAGAAGGAAAGTTATGACCAACCTAGATAGCATATTAAAAAGCAGAGACATTACTTTGCCAACAAAGGTCCATCTAGTCAAGGCTATGGTTTTTCCAATAGTCATGTATGGGTGTGAGAGTTGGACTGTGAAGAAAGCTGAGAGCCAAAGAATTGATGCTTTTGAACTGTGGTGTTGGAGAAGACTCTTGAGAGTCCCTTGGACTGCAAGGAGATCCAACCAGTCCATCCTAAAGGAGATCAGTCCTGGGTGTTGATTGGAAGGACTGATGTTGAAGCTGAAACTCCAATACTTTGGCCACCTCATGCGAAGAGTTGACTCGTTGGAAAAGACCCTGATGCTGGGAAGGATTGGGGGCGGGAGGAGAAGGGGAACGACAGAGGATGAGATGGCTGGATGGCATCACCGACTTGATGGACATGAGTTTGGGTAAACTCTGGGTTTGGTGATGGACATGGAGGCCTGGCATGCTGTGATTCATGGGTTCGCAAGTAGTCAGACACAACTGAGCGACTCAACTGAACACAGATTAATTCTGGAGAAGGTACCAGGGAGCTGAGGGTCAAGGTTAGGAGAATGAATTTCCTCAGGATACTCTTTTTGAGTATTTTTAATTTTCTACCATATGATTGCTTTATCTGTTTAAAAAATTAACAAAAATGAAAAATTGGACATCCCGGAAAGGCCATTCTAGTTCGAGTTCTTTGTAAAGCCAGTGAAACAACTCAACTTCTCTTTCTGCCCAATCTTGCCGTCTTCCATTTCATCCACAGGTACTGACCCCAACGGCACTCAGTAACAAACACAATGCATGCTAAATTCCTTCTCCGAGTGTGTCCAGGGAAGGAATCTTATATTCATTTTTTCAGCAAATTTGTAAAATTTTCAAAAGTCAGATATCTTAGCTGTAACTGGTTAAGGTTGCTGACTCTCCATCTCAGCTTCTGCTCCTTCATGTTTCCCATCATGCTGTGAAGTGCTGGAGGGGCTGTGGCTCTGAAGGACTCCATTAAGTTTAGCTGGGAATACAACCAGTGAGGTTTAAGACCATTTTTCTTGGTTAAATTACATTTAATAATTTTTCCTAATGATAATATCATTTTGGGAACTACAGAAAATAAAAATCACCTATGACACCATTAATCATTCTGTATATTTAAAGCCATCTGCACCCACCATTCATGAACTAAGTAAGTCCTTGGATCATTTCAAGTTCAGTCCTGTCAAGAAATTCTTACTCAGAAAGTCAGAGACAATCTTTAAATATGTTGTTTTTGGATGGAAACACCAAGATAACAAAAAAGTGAAGTGCTTCATCTAGAATCATTCAGTGTAATCAATTCTAAACAGTGAGACTTCAGGCTCTTCCTTCTCATTGTTGTCTTCTAGTTGTCATCAAAAACTTTCTGTGTTCCACATGCAACTAAACATGCATCAACTCCTAGTCAGGATCTCAATGGTTCATTTGTTTATACATGTTGGTAGCCCATCAACATTTTGACCATTTTTTCCCAGGTCATAAATCAATATCCTCATTTCCCCAGTCAGAAGCTCCATTGCTATTCTAAATCATAAATTGGGACATAAATTGATAGATTATTTAGCCTGTCAAATCTCTAAGAGAAGAGCAAGAATAAGCCTAAAGCAATCATTTTACTGTTGTCGAGCATGCCTTTAATGGTGAGAAAACTAACAGGTGTTTTTCTTCACTGCTAGTCAATTTGAATCTCACCCACAAATAAGTAGAATCAGCCTTAGTTATCAGACAACAAATCAATCACCACAGTGCTGTTATTCTTCAGGGTGAGTTTTTTCCTTTGACGAAAGGAGACTCACGACAGTGGGGAAGAGTGCTTAATGAGCTTGAAAATGAAGCCATTCATTTGAACTGAACAGATCAACACATTATCCTTCACCTCATATTAACTTGCTGCTCCTATTATGGAGAAAATTGGAGGCACCAAAAATGTGGAGGGCCCACATTTGCACACAGAGTGCAGTACCTTCCAAATCTTCAGCACTGCTGGATAACCACTAAGCAAATTTTCCTTCAGTGACTCCTCACTTTCTGAAATCTTCTGTCTTATTCTATCCTATTTTGATGAGTATAATTCTGATCAGACTGCTAGGATTTAGATATTCCCAGAAATGGATTCAGACATGGGCTATCAAGCATCAGCCAGCTATAATGGGCATTAAAACAGATCTGGAGTAAAGCAGAAATACAGTGCCACTAACTCAGGCTTCCAGAATCAATTCTTTACATAAGTGGCAAAATGTAATTTGGCCCCACTTCCTCTGAAGGAGAAAGTAACCGTGAGTGATGGAAAAAATGCTCTTTGCCAGAGCCAACCTATGTTCCTTGAGTATTTTTGTGACGTACAAGTTGTGTGGCTCAACAGTTAATGGCAGCAACACTGAAACGAGTCATCTCACAGAAGCTTAGAAGCTAATGAAACAACTGAGCTAAAGTGATGTACACCACAGTTTATTTATTAAGAAGAAGAAAGAAATTTTAAGTTCTGTAATATACCTTTCAAAAACTTGTTTCGTTTCTTACTTTCCTAAGAGAACAGAAGGGAAGACAAGATGCACAGACAAGTGGGAAAAATAGCTTTAAAACATGAGTAAGACTCCCACCAAATCCTGTTACCGCTATCATTAGAGAACTGGTTATAAGGCACAGTAGGAAAAACTGGTAAATGAAAAATAACCTAAAACAAGTATGAATTTTTCTGAACAGTCAATATATATTTAACATGAAAAAGTATAACATTATTATTAATAGAAAATCAGCTTCTTCATAACCCCATAAAAGTTTGTTTTGTTTTGTTTTTTAAGAAATATCAGCTTTAAGGGGGCCAAAGGTATCAGGTTGCCTAGGATACTGACATGTCTCACTCTAGGCTATCCCCATGTCTGAATCTTTCCTCTGCCCCATAGTTACATGGTCTCTCTCAGCTTTCATTTATAATGACTAATTCTACAAGCACAATTTCTACTGCCAAATCACTAGACCCAGATCCCAACTCAGCCACTTTTTACTTCTATGACCTTGGTTAAATTTCTTAATCTCTAGATGCTTCAGTCTCCTTATCTGTAAAACGTGATAATCATAGTACTGCTTCATATGGTTATCGCGATAACTGAATGTCCATAAACACACAAAGTGCTTAGAATTCCTGGGAGGGTAGTAAACACTCAATAAATTATAACATTGAGCATTATCATGACTATGGTGATGATACATGGATTTAATTCTACATTAATTTACTATTTATTTAGGTGTTACTGTTTTAACAAAATAGCTTTATTGGAGTATAATTGACACATAACAATTACATATATAGAAAGTGTACAATTTGAGAAGTTTTGACATATATATGCCCTAAACCATCAGCACAATCAAGATAGTGAACATACTCAGCACCCCAAAGTTTTCATGTGTCTCTCTGTGATCTCTCTTCTGCACCCAAATTCCCTGGTGGCTCAGACAGTAAAGAATCCACATGCAATGCAGGACACCTGGATTCGATCCCTGGGCCAGGAAGATTCCCTGGAGAAGGGAATGGCTACCCACTCCAGTATTCTTGCCTGGAGAATTCCATGCATGGAGGAGCCTGGAGGGCTACAGTTCATGAAGTTGCAAAGAATGGGACATGACTGAGCTACTAACACTTTCACTTTTATGCCCCCAACACAAGACAATCACTGTTCTGTTCTCTGTCACTATGTCTGCATTTTTCTATATACTATTGGCCCTACAGAAATGTTTGTCAACCCATGACAAAGGCTATCAAATAATCTGACTCAATGTAAAACATCAGCATATCCAAACTCCAATTTGTGTTGCTAGTATACTGGCCAGTTGGAGAAAACTCAATCTTGATGACTGGTTTCTGCCATATTTTCTATAAGAGAACATGTATTCTCTTACTCATGTCCCTCAATTGCTACATAATATCCTGAGTTAAGAATGTGATAACAAAATATAGTTTATTATTTGCAATATATGATATGGCTTTCACACATAAAGCATAAGATAAGTGTGAAATATCATTTGTGGACTTGCTAGAGTATTTTTTCTCAATTGCTTTTATTTTTAGAGGCATTTTTTGTTTTGACAGGAGGAATCCTCCTAAATTATTTATATAAAATGTATTCTCACCCTTTTGTTGGGTCAGTGAACTAGATGACAGCTCAATTTGAGGCATTAAAACAACCTTTAGGGGAACTATTTGTGGTCTTGGCAGAAAAAAAAATGCCTTTCAGAATAGATACCATGTGATATTGAATAAGAAAACTGTAAAAGAATAAATACTTGTGTGACAGCAACATGCCTACTCACTGAAATGATATTTTTTTAGGAAGCAGCAACAGAGTAAAATAAAAAAGGAATGCAAATACATTTTCAATCAATTTTCTACAGTTCATGAGGTCGCAAAGAGTCAGACACAACTGAGCAACTAAACAACAACAATAATGTATTTAGAGTCTTGAAAATATTCATATCTTTTAAACTCAGTTAGTTTCCTGTGGAAATAACCTAAAATGTAGATGGAGATATTGCACAGTGATGTTAATTGCAGCATTACTCATCAGCAAAAATAGGAATAATATAAATTAATTAAATGTCTACTATAGCTCAGGCATTGTGCTAGATATTGGTGATTGAATACAACAGGCTTTGGTGAGGCAGTAACATTTCATCTGAGACCCAAAAGAACTAGAAACTAACCACCCACGATAGTTAAGAGAGAAAATGTGTGTCTTTTGATGACTGTTCTGTTATATAAGATGTTAACACAAAGGGAAGCTGAATAAAGGTATATGGAAACTCTGTACTGTTTTTGCAACTCTTCTGTAAGCCTAAAATTAACTCAAAACAAGTTTAAAAAAAAATTAAGAACCTAGTGTATAGTATGCTGCCATTTGTATACAAGAGAGAAAAAAAGAAATAGAAAAATGAAATGTGATTTTACATGCTTCAAATATCTCTGAAAGTACATATACAGAAGTGGTAACACAGGTTAACTCTGGAGAAGGTACCTGGGAACTGAAGGTCAAGGGTAGGAGAATGAATTTCCTCTGGGTGCTCTTTTTTAATATTTTGAACTTTCTACCATATGATTGTCTTACCTCTTTAAATAAATAATGAAAATGAAAAACTGGACAACTTGGAAAGGCCAAAGACTCGTGGAAGGCTCCAGAGTTCTTCATGAAGTCAGCAGAGGCAACTCAACTTCTCTTTCTGCCCAATCCTGCCTTCTTCCATTTCACCCCACAGGTGCTGACCCTAAGGGCACTGTACTGACCCTAAGGGCACTCACTAATAAACACACTGCATGCAAAACTCTTCCACAGAGTGTATTTCCAGGGAAGGAATCTCACATTCACTCTTTCAGAAAATTTGTAAAATTTGCAAAAGTAAGATGTCTTGGGTGTAACTGGTTAAGATTATGACTTGCCATCTCAATTTCTGCTCTTTCGTGTTTCCCATCATGCTGTATAGTGCTGCAGGGGCTGTGGCTGGTGGGGACTCACCTAAGTATAAGTTCAGCTGGTGATAAATTTCATCTGAGTTGATGGGATATATTTATGTAGTTCACAGACAACTCCTGTACAAGCAAGTTATGGATAGCTATCCTCTTGTGGGAATGGTTTCCAGGAATACTACCACCACCCACTCAAGTGCCAATTCAGCATCAGGACACAGTGGTGCAAGTATAGTCATTATATGGAGATGTGACTGTGTCCTATGGCATATGACACTAATTCTGTAGGCAGTGGTAAGAAAACAGTATGATAGGTAAGGATCCAGATGCTAGTCTCTGGAAATCCTTTCAACATCAGACATATAAAATAACAAGTAAAAGATATTCTCATCAATGACTAGTCAAAAGGGAAGTTCTCTCCTGTCAGATAATGTAAAACTCGTAATATGTTAGGAAAATTAGGACGACACTTGATGACCTGGTAAATGAGTGTCAGTAAGTACTTTCTGTCAGTTCAAAAAGTACTTAAGATTCATCAATGCACAAGAAAACTTAAAATGAGATCTTATAGCTCATACGTAAAAGCTTAACAAAGAGTTTCCAAAATTTAACAAGATCCCTAAATACTATTACAAGGATGAGTAGTCAAAGTAAAAGACACATTTTTTAACTACTATAAAATAAATTATAATCAACTATAAGTGAAGAAGAACTAAAGAGCCTCTTGATGAAAGTGATTGAGGAGAGTGAAAAAGTTGGCTTAAAGCTCAACATTCAGAAAACTAAGATCATGGCATGCAGTCCCACAACTTCATGGCAAATAGACGGGGAAACAGTGGAAACAGTGGCAGACTCTCTTTTGGGGGGCTCCAAAATCACTGCAGATGAAATTAAAAGACACTTGCTTCTTGGAAGAAAAGCTATGACCAACCTAGACAGCAAGTTAAAAAGCAGAGACATTACTTTGCCAACAAAGGGCCATCTAGTCAAGGCTATGGTTTTTCCAGTGGTCATGTACGGATGTGAGAGTTGGACTGTAAAGAAAGCTGAGCGTTGAAGAACTGATGCTTTTGAACTGTGGTGTTGGAGAAGACTCTTGAGAGTCCCTTGGACTATAAGGAGATCCAACCAGTCCATCCTAAAGGAAATCAGTCCTGAAAAATCACTGGAAGGACTGATATTGAAGCTGAAACTCCAGTACTTTGACCACCTGACGTGAAGAACTGACCCATTTGAAAAGACCCTGATGCTGGGAAAGACTGAAGGATCAAGGAGAAGGGGACGACAGAGGATGAGATGGTTGGACGGCATCACTGACTCAACGGACATGAGTTTGAGTAAACTCTGGGAGTTGGTGATGGATAGGCAGGCCTGGCGTGCTGCAGTCCATGGTGTCACAAAGAGTCAGATACAACTGAGCAACTGAACTAACAACAGGGGAAAGATTAAATTCTCTTTCTATTCTTTCTAGAGAAAACATTACAAAATCATTGCCATATGAAGAGTATTGTCAAATACTGTGTAGCCCCCCCCTAAAAAAAATGTAGGGGTAAAAAGTACTAGAGAGGTTATGTTAAACATAATGTTATATTACTTTTCTGGATTTTTGTGATGTTTGTGTATTTGCCAATTTTTTAAATTTATCAATTGTCTTTATTATCTTCTCTCATTCTAAGTAAGTTTTCACATTTACATCTATTTTATATTCTCTTCTTAAAGAAGGCCTAAGTTTTTCTCATTAAGTTTCAGGTCCTGCAAAACCTAGATTCACCCATGAGAGCCATACTTTGAAAATGTCTTTTTAAAATATATAAAATAGCATTATTACTATGTGAGAATTCTATAATGGCTCTCAGAGTGTCTTTCAAAACAGAAATTCTGGTAGTGAGAAATCATATGCTCCCAGGGGATGGTTGTGGAGGAAACTAACAGAGCACTTTCCTTAATGTTAGTGTACACTTCCACAGTTCATGTTGACAACATAATGCTCACTGAAGAGATTATCAACATTTCTATTGAGCATCATTTATATGCTCATTTTATTTTTCAACCATATCTTATAGTCAAAGCGTTGGGCAGCAAAGTACTAACCAGTGCTATTTAACAGCTAAATGTTGCTGTGCATACTTGATAAACTTGCCTTATTATCCCGATTTCCTTTGCCCCATTTCTATCAAATTGACAATCTCTAACTCCTGTGCATTAAATAAAATAACAGACATATGCCACAAATATCACTGGGTAAAATGTGAAAACAAAAGAAAAGTTTAGGGTTCCCCAATGACTGTACACACCAAAAGACAACAGATATCATCATTCTTATTGGGAGCAGTCATATGCTTCAGCTCACATATTTGCATATAAATTGGTCCCTACCAAAATGGTGATATGAATTGAAGAGTGTGAATGTACAATGATATTACACTGAACAAAAAGAAAACAAGACGTTTCTGGTTCCATCATTGTAAAAATGTGCAAGAACAGGAAAGTGGCATACACTGTTGGTTATCTACTGATATCTAATCTCCTTCCTTATGAACAGTATTCTGACTTTTAATGGGCTGGCAACTGTGCAGCTGATAAATTACATCTCCCAGCTTTCTTGAAACCAGAAATATCTATAGGACAGAGTTTGGGTCAACTAAATGAAAGCACAGGCCACTGGGCAAGGCTCCCAGAATGCTCCGTAGAAGAAGACCAATCAGCTAACATCTTTTGCCCTTGCCTTACCTGGAATTCAGAGGTGATACTGTAGTAGAGGGCTTCCCAGGTGGCACAGTGGTAAAGAGCCTGCCTGCCAATGCAGGAGACATGAGAGACACGGGTTCTATCCCTAGGTTGGGAAGATCCCCTGGAGGAGGAAATGGCAATCCACTCCAGTATTCTTACCTGGAAAATCCCATGGACAGAGGAGCCTGGAAGGCTACAGTCCATGGGGTTGCAAAGAGTCGGACATGACTGAGCACGCACACACATACACATATATACTGTAGTAGAGGCAGTCATCTTACAACAAGAGGCATCAAAAATGAAGCTTAAAAGCTGCATGACCTGCAGCTATGAAGGCATGGAGGAAACATTTGACCAAATGATCTAAAACTAGACATATGAGGTATTGGGGGAAATCTGAAAAACGAGGGACTAACTGACATCTAGCACCTCCACAATTAAAACATCATATGGTGGTGGTGGTTTAGTTGCTCAGTCGTGTCCAACTCTTGTGACCCAAGGGACTGTAGCCCGCCAGGCTCCTCTGTCCATGGGATTCTCCAGGCAAGAATACTGGAGTGGGTTGCCATTTCCTTCTCCATTAAAACATCATAATTTTCCATTAACTTGGCCCAGACAGTAAAGAATCTGCCTCTGAGGCAGGAGACTTGAGTTAGATCCTGGGGTCGGGAAGATCCCCTGGAGAAGGAAATGGCAGCCCACTCCAGTATTCTTGCCTAGGAAATCCCCTGGCCAGAAGAGCCTGGTGGGCTACAGTCCTTGGAGTCACAGAGTTGGACATGACTGAGCTACTTTCACTTATAAAAATATGACCATCCAAGATTAATAAATATCAACTAATGGAACAGATTAGAATACTGACCTAAACACAAGTATAGATAAAAATTTAGCTAATGATAAAAGGCAGTATTTCGATTCTGTGAGGCAGAAATGTTGGAGCAACAGGCTAGCCATTTGGAAAAAACAGCTGGATTCCTAACCTACTCCTTCCACCCAAATAAATGTCAAAGAGATCAAAAATTATAATAATTGCAAATGGCACAAGGATTGTTTTGGGGGTGATGCAAATATTCTGAAATCAGATCACAGTAGATTATAACTGCATAACTCTGAATTCACTAAATGTTATTGAATTGTACACTTTGGGCTTCCCTAGTGGCTCAGCTGGTAAAGAATCTGCCTGCAATGTGGGAGACTTGGGTTCGATCCCTGGGTTGGGAAGATCCCCTGGAGAAGGAAATGGCTACCTACTCCAGTATTCTGGCCTGGAGAATTTCATGGACTATATAGTCTATGGGGTTGCAAAGAGTTGGACACAACTGAGCGATTTTCGCTTCGCTTCACTTCAGTGGGTGAACTTGGCAGTATGAAGGCAACACAAATTTCAAAACGTATGTGTGGACAAAGGCACTAAACAAAATCAAAAGAAAAAGGCAAACTGTGAAAAAAATGTGGATATGTATGACACAGGACTAATTTCTTTTGTACAGTCAATAACAAAACCAACTCAGTAAAATAACAATACAAATAATTCTTGCATCCACCCTGCCTCCACACATGACAAATTATCGCTATATCATCACCAATTCATACCAAGTCTTACCAACCTGATAGCCCTCAGAATCTTTTTTTCTCCTAATACAGCATTGAACAAAAACAGCAAAATTACTATTCTAGGTTCAATTCCATGGTGTTTTTAGTCATCTCTGCAGTCAGTTTACAGCTGGGATGAACATGATTGACTTTCAGACTATTACATGTCCTGTGTGTGGGCAAAATGTACTGGACAGTGAGTCACAGAAAAAGAGGTCATATGACCAGAAAAACACAAAAAAGATTGACTGGTGAGATGCTTGTCCAAACATAGTGGACTTCTTTTGTGGATTCCTGTTTTGTCTCCATAATCTATCCCCAAGGGGCCGTTTCACGTGTAACAGGTTGTGTCACCACAGTTCTCCAGCAAAACCTTGTATCAGATGACTGTGACTGTGCAAAGACAGCATGATCCCATGTGGCTTCCTTCCTCGAAGATTTTCATTTTCTGTACAATATCCTCTCAAGTTTACAGACAGTGGCAAAGCATCATTAAGTAATTCCAGAAGCACCTACTGAGGACTTCCCACATATAAATCAGTCACTTAAAAGGATCTGCAATGTTCTATTTCCATTGCCAAGAAATGGATTCCAAAAGTATTTCCAAATTATTTATAAGAAACCTTTGTTTCAGTAGATCTTGTTTTCATCATTGTCCGCTGGCAGTCACTCACACTGCACTAGCCTTGTTCAACTGGCAGCCACAAGTGTTGCAAAGGTGAAAAATACAGAGGAAACATCTTTTAATTCTGTGTAACTGTCCAGCTGCACTTCCACACAGTTTGTTCAGAATGCTTCTTGGTGAAGGATAATAAATACACTGTTCTCTTGTGTTTCCAGATATGCTCCCAAAGAGGATAGCTTTCCAAATACCTTAGAACATCAGTGTGGTTCATGACACGTCAGCATTTACCCAGGAGCATGCAAGAAATGCAGAATCTCAGGCCCTACCCCTGCTCTGCTCAGCCAGAATCTGCATTTTAACAAGATCCCAGGTGATTCATATGTCCGTTCGCATTTCAGAAGCACTGCCTCCAAATATCGCATTCCTTTTCTGCTGGACAATTTCTGCTTCAAAGGCAAACTTCTCACCTAACAGTGTTTGGGGTCTTCTAATTTAGGTATACTGCCTTGGAATTAATCATTATATGTAGAAGGCCACCAGTAAAACATCACCTGGAAGGTTTCTTTGAATAGACCAGCAAATGTGTGTTCCTCTCCATTGAGCTAAACCAAGAAATCCTGATGATAAAATAAATCTATTTCACAGGAACAATCTAGACTTTTGGAGTTTTTCTTAAAGTTCCAATCCTACCTACTTTGCTGTAACCATCAGTACTCTGAACAAACACTGGCAACATCAAATCATTACTAGACACAGTTGTTTCTGACCATGGAATCATAATTTCTTAGCTAAGTTTAAAGAATCTATGGACAGCACCAAAAAATTGATGCTTTGGAATTGTGGTGTTGGAGAAGACTCTTGAGAGTCCCTTGGACAGCAAGGAGATCAAATCAATCAATCCTAAAGGAAATTAACCCTGAATATTCATTGGAAGGACTGATGCTAAAGCTGAAGCTGCAATACTTTGGCCACCTGATGCAAAGAGCCAACTCATTGGAAAAGATCGTGATGCTGGGAAAGATTGAGGGCCAGAGAAGAAGGGGACAACAGGATGAGACGGTTGGATGGCATCACCGATTCAATGGACATGAGTCTGAGCAAACCTTGGGAGATAGTGAAGGACAGGGAAGCCTGGCATGCTGCAGTCCATGGGGTCACAAAGAGTTGGACATGACTCAGTGACTGAACAACAACCACAACCTTATCAGAACCATCACCATTCACGCTTCATCACCTTCAAGTAAACAGTCAAGCTAATGCCTAAGGATGGTGCAGACGTCTACGGAAAATCCTCAGGAGCAGACTGTTGGAGTAGATTCTCCAAGAAAGGTGGCCAGGTTTCTCTACACTCAACTGTCACTCCATGTACAATCAGTGTCATTTCTACCAAAATACTAAAAGGGCAGTTTAGTCTGTATTTCCCTAGATTAAATCCTTCTATACTTGAATTGCGGATTCATAAAATTATTCTGTATGCTATCCTGTCATCTATCCTTCATTCAATTCTTTAAATAGTATTGTTTTTATTTAAAAATAAAAGGTAACACATTAAGAAAAACTAACTTTGTTAAAGTAGAAATCTGAAAGAAGAAAAATTACTGGGTTTTGCTTGCTTTGGGCACCAGAATTGGGGCTCTGAAGTACAGGTAGGCTATATTTAGTTCAGTGACTGAACAACAACAGGATATATAACACTGCCTACGTGGATTATCTGACTTGATCTTCACAGAGCCAACAAAAGCTTAACTGGAACACCCTGAGCCCACGGTTTCTAAAGGCTGATCCGTAGAATGGTTCTGGGCTGGTTCATAAGAATCACCAGGGAAACATTTTCAAAGTATATATCATAAGACCTGATCATCTGGATTCAGACTTCTTAGATTAAGGATGACATCTGAAATGGGCATTTATACAAACTTCCAGATGACCCTGATGCACTAGAGTTGAGTACATTTGTAAGAATTCTGTATTCTGATATCCAATTCTCACCGCTCTATGTTTATTATATGGTAATAACCACTACCATGGCATTTCCATAATGTATTCAACAGGACACGCTTTCTGTCAGATATAAACAATCAATATCTAAATAAGGTTTTATATTCAAAAAGTTTGAGAAACACTGGGTTTAAATAAAGTTAGACTGCTTTTTTACTTCACACAACTCTACAGTGTATTATACATCTCCACCTGGGTGGATATGATAGGAAGTATCTCCTAATTTATTCGATCATGGAATCCTCTTTTTGGTGTGTCCGATCTAAACAGAACTGGCATTCTGCAGAACACAGGAAACTACCTTAACCAGAGTGATCAGGAAATAGTATCTGGGATGCAGCTGTCTAGATCCTCTACCATGAGCCCAGTGGTTCCTGTCCCTTCTCCCCTCTTTCTCTACAGTGCTGTGCTGTCTCCTTTCCCCAGAGCCCCTTGTGTCTGATCAGAGATAGCCTTCATTCTTGTTCCATGGACTTGTTCATGTTGAGGATTAAATCCACACCACCGATTAGCATGAAAGTCTCTCTTCCTTCTAGTCAGCCCTGCAGTACTGTTGTGGCTGTGATGGTTAGAGCTCACTGCATGTGTGTGTGTGTCTATCTGTCCGTCTCTGTCTCTCTTTCTGTATGTGTCTGTGGGGGGGTGGGGGGGTGGGGGGTGTATGTGTGTGTGTTTCTGTTTCTCTGTGTGTGTCTCTCTCTCACTGGAGGGCACATTCTTTCTTCAGGTATCAGCATTCTTGCTGAAAGAGTAGTTGGAAAGGGGTCCTCCATTTGAGCTTCTCCATTACAATTCTTGCTTGACACCATTAACACCCTCAAACAACCACAGGATATTACAGTTTTCCTTCTTCGTGGGAAATGTTGTATGGGTAAAACTAAAACAGCATTACAAATGCAAGAACATATTCCCCATCAGCCACAATCTCTAAAGTCCTGGGAGGATGCAAGGAGACTTTTTTAGAAGATGGTATTCTTCACTATTGCAATAGGAATCACCCAATGTCCAAGTCAGAAATAAATTTCACATGGATTTTATAAGTTCTAGTCCTTTCCCAACTCTATTCCCTTCCTATCACCATGGCAATTCATGAGACAAAGAGAGATTAGAGAGGTTTCTGATCCTATCTTGACCAGAGGTCCTTATATTACTCTGATGATGAAAACAGGTGGTCTCGATACACGAAAAATGTATATTCCTTGCATTTCCTAATCCTAATACTCCACAAGTATCTAATGTAAAGAATCAGAAGAGAAGAAAAAAAATAAAGGAACACCAGCAAAACCATCATGCAAGTATACAGCCACGCAAAACCAAGTTGCCCTGGGGAGAGAAGGTGAGATAATGAGAGAGAGAGAGGAAATTTGAAAGGTTTTTACCCCTCAATGCTATTTTAATATCAGGCCTCTGTATGATGATTATTAGTGCTCTATGTGATTGATTCATAACTACATATAAAGAGAGTACAAGCCTGGCCTAAAATCA
Source organism: Giraffa tippelskirchi (assembly GCF_054371585.1). Taxonomy (NCBI): domain Eukaryota; kingdom Metazoa; phylum Chordata; class Mammalia; order Artiodactyla; family Giraffidae; genus Giraffa; species Giraffa tippelskirchi. Next base: position 73,971,642 of record NC_137281.1, on the reverse strand, counting down.
AGGTCTGTGAAGTTTGGGTCATCTCAGGGTGAGACTGAATATTGACCCATATGGCATCACCACGGTGACCACACTTGAAACTGTTCCTCCAAGGGTGACTTGACAAGGATAGTAACAGTGCCATTAACAAAACTCCTCTAGGGGCAAATGGAATTGATGATTTAGTTGTAACCGCTAAGGACAGATGAAACCCCAAGGAGAAGACAGGAATTGATCTTCTCCAGCCTTTACAAGTGTTTATCATCCCTAAGTCTTTACATTTCTCCAAAGTAGAACTCACTGCCAAGTAATACTTATTAGCCACTGGAACTGGAGGTGTTTTTATGACTAAATATTTCTGAATTTCTGTTCCTTTCAATTCCTGTATGTTACAATATTTTGGAAGTGGTTGTGCCAGAGAACTTGAACAACAGTGAGGACTGTTCGCTAAAGTCCTATCTCTATTCCTCATTTTTTAAAATCGTTCTTTAATCTAACATTGCAATAATCAAAGACCAACTTGTCAGTTCCAAGCAGTAAATGGTCATGAAGAAGTGAGATCCATATTGTCTGGAATATTCAGTAAGCTGATGGCAAACACAAGTTAGGCCAAGAAGTCTGGTAGCATTATTGAATGAACTGAGTCAAATTCATGGAGGAACATATATGTCATTAATTACAAACTATTCAATAAAAATAAAAAAATATAGGCCCTGCCCCAGCACTGTGCACAGATAAACTACAGTATGTTGGACAGATGATACACTTCTAGATTTCTGGGTGTGAATGCCATGTGAATGCACCACTCAGCTCTCCTGTTGGCATGAGCACAATGGATCAACAGCCCCAGCTGCATCCCTTGGAATCCACCACCATGTTTGCACCAAGGTCACGCTTTCTTTCCCCTTGGTGTTCCCAAGTCTTGGTTCTACATGGCAGTGGTACTAGTGTCGGTCCATCTTGTAGGATACGAAACTCCTCTAATGGGTGACAGTCTGGAGAACTCTTCATTGATTTGGTTGGCACATTCTTAGACACATAATGAAGTCAGAGACTTTTCTGTCAAATTCTCCTTCCTTTCCCCTGTCCTTCAAAAGTGTCTTAACTGCCTCACAGTCTGAAGAATTCCCCACCTACTCCAGCTTTCTCCCCTTTACCTTTAGCATACATTCTCCTCAAAAAAATCTCCTGCAAATCTGAACCCATTCTGGTGACTGCTTCTCAGAGAATCAAAGTGTTGCAGAGAATTTACATGAACTTGCCAACATCTGAATAACTATTTTAATGCCTAGAAATTCTCTTTTTGTATATAATCTTTATTGGATCCATGGAACTATTTGTGAAGTTTTCTTGAGATCTTTCACAAATATAGAATTTCTTCTTCCTTAAATGAGTAATAATACTCTACAAGTATCTGTGGCCTCACGCAGATATTAAGAATAAGCTGTTGTTATTCAACAAATATTCATTTCAGTAAACACTGAGTCACTTCTATGCACCCACTGACACAGAGTCTTTGCTTGACTAAACTTTAGTCAGGCTTCCAAACACTTCTCGAAGGCTCATCTGTGTACTCCTTATAAAATTCAGTTTTAACAAGAACTCTGCTAAGTCATTTTAATAAGAACACCCCACCCACTCAATATTTGATAAAGTTCCTCATCGTCTACCAACCACCAGTTGGTATCTGATCACCCTGGCCTATCTTCCATAAGACTTCTGTTATACAGGTGTAGCCAGAATTCTACCTTGCTCTTGATATTTTCCTTAGGGATTTTTTCATCCACTGACCCCCATCCTAAATTCCCACTTGCCCATGCTCTATTCAGAGCTGAACCCAATCTCTCTTCCCACTGCAAAATCCTATCAATGTGGTCTCTATATTTGTTAAACAAAACTAAATAAAATCTGCCTTACCATCTTTAACAAAAGCCATGAATAATTTCTTTTCACTGTCTTTAACACCATCTCTGTGCTGGACTCTCTTGGCAATACAGCAGTGAGCAAGACGGAATTGGTACTTGCCCTAAAGGAATCACAATAAATAAATAAATAAATAAATAAATAAATATATATATATATATTCAAATTTTAAAGTCCTAACTGAGATAAGAGATACTCAGGAAAAGATTACGGTGTTATGGTATTAAAGAGGAGTCTCAGGAACCTACCTTGAGAAATGACTTAGAGAAGGCTTCTGTAAGACCTTACACTGAAGTTTGGTTCAGAAGGATGAGTGGACATCATCTGACCAAGGGTAGTTGAGTTAGCATTGGGGGCAGAGTGGTGCCATTAAGTAGATAAGGAAGGAGCAAAAATCCTTAGGCAGGAAGCAACTGGAAGCACCCAGAGAACTAAAAAAGGATCAGTGAGCTTCGGAAGAAGAAAGTAAACATGAGGAAAGCACCTGATAAGGCTGGAGACAGGCAGATGCTGTGACAGTCAGCGCTTCTTAGCCAGAGGAGTTTCCAAGATTTACTTATATTTCCCTTCAAAATAATTATGAAAAACTACATACCATTCACCAGGTGTTAATTCACACCTATTTCATTTTAAGTTTGCATGGTTGCTGTAATAGGGTAGTCTGGTATATATATTTATATTATTTTTGCAAGAAATTGAGGTCAGAATACCTCAAATACTGGAGAATGAAATGGCTACCCACTCCAGTATTCTTGCCTGAGGAATCCCATGGACAGAGGTCTGGCAGGCTACAGTCCATGCTGCTACTGCTGCTAAGTCGCTTCAGTCGTGTCCGACTCTGTGCGACCCCATAGACGGCAGCCCACCAGGCTCCCCCGTCCCTGGGATTCTCCAGGCAAGAACACTGCAGTGGGTTGCCATTTCCTCCTCCAATGCATGAGTGAAAAGTGAAAGTGAAGTCGCTCAGTCGTGTTCAACTCTTAGCGACCCCCTGGACTGCAGCCCACCAGGCCCCTCCGTCCACGGGATTTTCCAGGCAAGAGTACTGGAGTGGGGTGCCACTGCCTTCTTCAACAGTCCATCAGGAGGTCACAAGAGTCAAGCACTACTTAGCAACTAAACCTCCACCATCACACATCAAATACAGACTTCTTCATCTTCTATTTCTCCATACAATGTATGTAATGAACTTTATCATTTAGAATAATGATGCATAATTTCTACAAGGTCTTAAATTATCAAACATTTCATCATGTTCACTTAAAGTGAATATAAACTTCAATTGAGAGTAAAGATTGTAATAAAACAGAGTTTCTGGATAAAAAAAATTTACATAGTTGCAAAGGATTTGATTTTTGGTGTGTTGTAAAGTTGATATTTTAAAATAATGGAATAATTAATATATCAAAAATATATAAATACCAAAGCTATTAATAGCCAAATACCATGCATCGAAATATATATATTTATATGAACAAGCTGATTGTCAACACTTGTTGATATTGTAGAAATGTTGTATCATTCTTTATTCTCTTCGAACTTGTGTTTCCATTCCAGCTTTCCCACAGAATATCTTCATGTAAAATATTTTCATTCTTGAAAATCTTTTCCTGATGCTGTTTCATCTTTCCAGAATTTTTCCTCCTAGACCGAATCATGATTATAATTATTACTAATATAGAGTTTAACAAAAGCAATATAATATAGATTTTAAACATATAAGAAAGAATTTAGAAATTCTTTCATTCATGGAGTAGATGAGGATTTTTTTATCTCAATACATGTTTTGGTGGATGAATATTACTTATTGCTACAATGAGACTGGGTTCAGTAACAATTATAAAGTGTTTTTTGTGAGCTCAGAGAATCTTTGTTCACATGTATAAATAGATGGAATTGGAGCAAAATTTGTTATAGAAATGTCATTCACCTCTGAACATCTTTTACTTTAAATTCCAAAACCACACAATGGCACATCTTCAAATATTACTTTTGTGATCCACCAGTTAACAACTCAATTAGACATTCTTCAATCTTGTTGAAAGCAAAGAAACAGAAATTATCCTGAACTGTGAACTGTCTCTATAGTTAGAGACATCAAAAAGTTTTTTCTAAGACTGATCAAATAACTATTAACTGCATCTCTTAAGCTTTCATTTAGCATCATTTCTTATAGCCTAAGAACAAGTTGGGAAAACTAAGACATTGTTAATTATATTCAATATTGTTAATAAGCTTTCAATAAATTGACTTAAGTCTTCAGCTTGCATATTTTTAAGAAAGGTATTAACAAAAATATATCAAGAATACTCACCACTTAACCTAATTATCAAAACTATTTCTCATTGTCAAACCAATAACCAATAAGCATCTGACTCTATTTTTCATTTCATATAACTCTGCCTTCTGAATTTTAACTGTAGGTATATAGGTAAACAAGTCCTGGAGTCCTGACTGAGTTTGTCATCTGGATATGAGAGAGGCGTGGACAGCCTCTGCTCTAGGAGCAAATACGGCTTTTGATGTGAATCTTAATTTCTGAACAGGTATCATATTTATTGTACTATGTAAGTACAAAGACATTTACTGAAAACTTACAGAAATAGGTATTTGCAATAAAATACTTACATTATTATTATTGACATGTTATATTCAACTAGGAATGCTTAATGATTAGATTGATGGCATAGTTACAGAGTATGATCAAATAGAAAATCTTTTTAGATTCAATTTTTTAAAGTGGGAAAGAGCAAAGGATGAAATGGATGAAATACTTGTCATCTGCTACATGAAGAAGGCTGCAGTAGATTCCTGTGTGGTGATCAGGAGCAGGGAGAATTTTTCACTACCTCAGTTCAATTTAATTCGCTCATAAAATATCGTTGGTTCACACCCAGCACTGCATCAGTATTGCATACAGAATAAGCTATGGTCCATGTCCTAGAAGAACTTACATTTTTACTGACTGGACAACACATACCCTTACCAATTTGAAATTTAAAAGCCAAAATGATGGTACAGAATACATGCTATCCTCCAAAAGACAAAAGGAGTAATTATGAACCTGTATAGTTAGGACAGGCTTCAGGGATCTTGATCTGTGCCTTGAATGCTCAATGGAAAGTCAGCATTCCAGGCAGAGGGGAATATATTAAATAAAAAGACCTGGAGATAGTTCAATGATCAGTGAGGAAAGCAAACAGGCTGGCATGGTGGCTTTTGATTGGGAAACAATGTAAGCGGCTTATGAGGAGCCTGAAGTGAACCCATCAAGACTGAGACTTGATTGTATAGGCAGTGGAGAACCAAAGCAGCTTGCTGTACAGAGGAACACAAAATTCTGTTCTGTAGATGGGGCTGTACAAGGGGAGAAATCAAAGACAGCTAAGAATGTATTGCAATTAGCCAGGTCTCTGGTGGTGATAGCAATAGTTATGGGTGATGGATCCAAAGGGCACTAAATTGTAACAATTTCTAGTCCCAGCTCTGCACTAGCTGGCTTAACGATCTTGGACAAGACACTTAATCTCTGGACCTTTGTTTAATAAAGTATCTTTGAAGGTGATAGCAAGCCAAGAAAAATGGACCAGATAGAGGTCTATGACCTTCCTGTCTAACCCTTGCTTCAACCAAATCAGACTCAGCAGTAGTAACAGAGATAGTAGTAATTTGGGGGCTTCTAGGTATCATTCAGAGAGAAGGTTCTGTTATTTAAATAAGTCTTGAAAAGACTGGACTACAGAAACTTTCTACTAAGACATAAAAATCTGTGATTCTTTGAAGGATTTTCTTTTTAAAAGAAAAAACTTAGAACTATATTCAATATCTTGTAATAAACTATAATGGAAAAGAACCTGAAAAGAGCATATATATATATTCATATACATATAAATATATGAATCACTTTGCTGTACACCTGAAACTAACACAACACTGTAAACCAACTATACTTAAAAAAAAATAAAAAGAAGATGACTTGGTAGGACATGGTAACTGATTACATAGAGAAGGAAAGTATAAAAGATCTTAAAGAAGATCTAATAACCGGAAGATATTAAGTAATAATGATCAAAAGGAGCAGGAGTAGGTTCCTGGGAGAAAACATTCAGTTTTTCCCAGAGCTTGAAGGAATAAACTAATATAAAAATATGTGCTTTCCCTTCAAATATGTTACATCTCAAAGTAGATCTTTCTCTATAATATTCAATATCCAAAAAGAGAAAACTTATATTCTAAACATACTTTAATATACTAGATATGATGCATTTTATTATTAATTCAAAATCAATACAATCTCCAATTAAAGATAAATTTTCTTTAATGTGTATCGAGACAAAATGCTTTTGCTTCAGTAATATAGGTATTTGCAGTAAACCCTTCAGGCTTAAATTATTGGCTTCTGTTTCCCACATTTAAACAAACTCACAATCTCACAAAGTATTTTTCTCTTAAGATAATTCTGTTAACAAAAAAGGAATATTAATTTGACATATCCTTTTTTGAAATGTTACCTTTGCCCTGGGTTTTCATACTATATTCTAGAAGGTATAATATAGTCAAGAATGCTTTGAACAAGTGAAACTATAATCCTTCCAGATGTAAAGTCAGCATATATTTTAAATTTTCTTTCATAATCAACAGGATCACACGCAACTAGGAACAAAAGCTGCAGGGAACAGTGTAATGGATCGTGATGACTGTTTTAGAACAGCTTGAACCTCCTTACAGCCTACAAGAAGGCTATGTGAGCTGAATTCAGAAGTGCTGAAAATGGATTTTACTGCAAGCTACACAGTTTGAGGGGCAAATATGCTTTTTTTCAAATATGCTTTTTTATAACATAACTATAGAAAGATTCTCAAGCAAAAGGATCATATCATGCCAATGAAAAGATGTTTTATTCCCTCACATCCTTCCATTTTATGTATTTTTTTCCTTGACACAAAGCACACACATAATTACACATAGAATGATTTCTAAACCAATATGTTTTGTTCCAATTGCTCACCATTAATGCAATAAATTGCATTTTCTGTCATTTTACTATGTGCTATTGTTCTTGAGTCTTGTGAATTACTGTTATAGCAAATAAATTAGATTTCAATGCTTTGAGGCAAAAGAGAAGTCAAAGAGTGATTTTTGATTCATTGTCTCCATCTTCTAAATGTATCATACTTGCATCTGAAATAACTGTATTAGGCACAGCAAGGAGGAAAGAAGAGAAATGTACCACACATCCATCCTATTCCAGCTTTCAATATCCTCAAGGTATACTGCCCTTGTCCTATATCCTGGGAAGTAACTCCCACTGAGTTCAGGGCCATTATGTTCAGGTTAAACTCTTCAAGCTACACTCAGCTTCAGCTTAATGAACAGAAGCCTCCCACATCCTGGAAAATCATGTCTTTTCTGTGAGACTGGATGACAGCCTTCAACTCCCCACTGAGGGATTACACATATATGTATATGGGGAAGACTAATGACCAAGGAGACGTGACATTTGGTAATGCTGTCCTGCCACTAAGGAGATCCCTCGCCCAGCCTCCATCGCCTGCCTAGAAACCTGGCATGCTCGAACGGAATCTTTCATCAGGAGAGAATGCCACTGTTAAAAGCTATTTGGTTGTTTGAGAATCATGACACACAGAGATTTTGCAAACATTAGTTCATTATTTTTTTTCCTAGGAAAACAACAGAAAACTCTCTTAGTTAATCTCATATCTACTAATCCTGCCTTTCCAGGCAGAATCCTCATACTCCCATTTTTTTCCCCTGTGTCGTGACTTTCCAAACTATTTCTTATAGGAAGACTCAAGGAAACATTTAATGGTGCAGAACAAGCAAGGCAGCTCTCTCTGCAGTGTACCCCATCACAATAAGAGCATGCTCCCCATGACTCAGAATGAATCAGATGAAGAGGGAAAAATAACACCACAAAACTGCAGCTTAAGAAATAAAAGGCAACTTGTGCTCTTAAGAAAGAAGACTGCACTGCTGATCACAATTACCCAAGAACTAGTTGCCCAGGCTTCGACATGCTTCAAAGAACAGGGAGAACACACAGCAGGTTTCTCTTCCAGAGGAAATCAAAACTTCCTGTTGTTGAAATACACTCTGGAAAAATCAATCATTTATCTCTCTTCTCCCCAACTATGTTGTATCAAGAGCAGAGGTACATGTCAAAAACCTGTTTTTCACATTTGTATTTTTTATTGCCTCAATGTTCTGCCCTTTGTACTGAAGTTTATTATGTATACACAGACATATACACACACTCACATACAAAATGCATATGTGTGTTGTGTATATGTGTGTGTGTATTTGCATTTCAAAATTTGGAAAGGGTAAGTTCTTCAGGTTTTACACCTACTTTCCTTTTCATTATTTCTAATCGAAACACAGGAAGTTCTTCACCAGGAACAGCCAGCAAATTTGCTTATGTGTAATATCACCTAGTCTGCACTCATCCATACCTACTCTCTTTCTACTAGTTACTGGAATCTTCCTTCCTTCCATCCTCTCTTAGGGGCTTTAATTTACACTTCTTTAATGACTAAAGATGTGAAGCGTCTTTACATGTGCTTTCCTGCCATCCTTGTTGAAGTAACTGTTCAAATCCCTTTCTCATTTTCAAAAGTGAATTGTTTGTTTTCTTCCTGTTGAGTTTAAACATTTTTCAATATATTCTGGATAGAAATATCCAAGCAATTGAATAATTTTCAAGTAATTTTTCTATGCTATGACATAATTTTCATTCTCTTTATGGTGTCTTTTCAAAGAGCAAATATTTTTAATTTTGATGAAGTCCAATACACTGATTTTTTTTCTTTTATGGGCCATACTTTTTGTGTTATGTTTAAGAACTCTTTGCCTATGCTTAGATCATCAAGACTTTCTTCTGTATTTTCCTCCAAAAGTTTTATAACTTGACAGTGAAATCTACAGTAAGTTTTGAGTTAATTTTTGTATGAGGTACACTACACTCTCTTTTTAGTTGCTCAGGCCAAAAATTTTGAAGCTACCTCTAACTTCTCTTTATCTCTTACACCCACTTCAAAACCATTAGCAAGTTCTACCATTCTCCCTCCTCACCAGTTCCACATCTACAACTCTGTCCCCACCTACTTTTATCTCATCTGGATTACTACATATGCCTCTTAATTAATCTCTATTTTCTGACCTTGTCTTGTACAGTTTATCCTCAACACAGCAGAAAAGTAACCTTTTAAAGCCTCCAGTACCTCCCATTTCTACACAATCTGTTCTTCCCTTTCCTTTTCTGACCACATATCTTAGGCCTTTACACTCCCCCTTCACAGGCTTCCTTGTGCTTTTTTGACCATGCCAAGCATACTCTGGTCCCTTGACTGAAACATTCCTCCACCAGGTAGCTACATGGCTACTAATTCCCTCACCTCTTGTAAGACTCATATATCACCTTTCCCATAAGACCTAAAATTTCAACCTGCTCCTTGTCACCTACCAGCACTCTCAATCACCCTTACCTTGCTCTATTTTTCATTTTTCCATAGCACTTAACATCTCCTGATGCATCTCCTAAGACACCTAACTGATTATATCTACTGTCTTACTGTTTGCCACCACCCCTGCAAGAAAATAACCTCCATGAAGGCAGAGCTCCTTGTTTTGTCTACCAACACATCCCATGCACACAAAAGTGCCTGGCAATAACAAGAATTCAGTAAACCTTTTTTTGAATGATAGCATCTCAAATTAAATTAGTGATTCTCAAAGTATGATCTACCAGTTCTTGGAGATTCCCAGATCCTTTCAAAGGAACTACAAGGTCAAAACTATTTACATAATAATCATAAGTGGATATTTGCTGTTTTCATTGCATTGATGTTTGTATTAATGATGCAAAAGCCATGTGGGTGAAGCTGCTGTTGCCTTAGCACCAATCAAGGCAGTGCACCAAACTATTCTACCAGTTGCTGTATAATTCATTGCCATGTAGTCAGAGTTTTAAAAAGCCACTTTTACTTAAAAAGGCCCTGGAAAAAGCACTGAAAGTTGTTAGTTCTCAAGCCTACAGTACATTTCTTTTTAATATTCTATGTTACAAAATGGAAAGTACTCATAAAGCACTTCTGTTGTATACCAAATTACAACAGTTGGCTAGAGGGAAACAACTTGTGTGAATATTTAAGCTCCAAGTTGAACTACATACCTTTTTTTCAAGGAATTTCATATCGTCTTGAAAAAACACTGACAAAGTATGGTTATTCAGATTTGGGCATTGGTGGACATTATCACTTTGCTTTCTAGTCACTTTAAAGAAAAGAACACAACATCTGTTGCCAATCACAAACTCAGATCATAGGAAAAGCTAAATAATTCTAGATAGACATCTACTTCTGCTTCATTGACTATGCTAAAGCCTTTGACTGTGTGGATCAAAACAAACTATGAAAAATTCTTAAAGAGATGGGAATAGCAGACCACCTGACCTTCTATAAAACCCATATTCATGTCAAGAAGCAACAGAACCAGACATGGAACAACAGACTGGCTCCAAATTGGGAAAGGAGTACGTCAAGGCTGTATATTGTCACCTTGCTTATTTAACATATATGCAGAGTACATCATGCAAAATGCTGGGCTCAATGAAGCAATAAGCTGGAATCAAGATTGTGGGGAGAAATATCAACAACCTCAGATATGCAGATGACACCACCCTTATGGCAGAAATGGAAGAGGAATTAAAGAACCTCTTGATAAAGGTGAAACAGAGAGTGAAAAAACTGGCTTAAAATTCAGCATTCAGAAAACAAGGATCATGGCATCTGGTCCCATCACTTCATGGCAAATAGGGGGAAAAAATGGAAACAGTGACAGATTTTACTTTCTTGGGCTCCCCAATCACTGCAGATAGTGACTGGAGCCATGAAATTAAAAGATGCTTGCTCACTGAAAGAAAAGCTATGACAATCCTAGACAGCATACTAAAAAGTAGAGACATCACTTTGCTGACAAAGGTCCATATAGTCAAAGCTATGGTTTTTCCAGTTGTCATGTATGGATGTGAGAGCCGAACAATAAAAAAGGCTGAGTGCTGAAGAACTGATGCCTTCAAAATGTGGTGTTGGAGATGACACTTGAGAGTCCCTTGGACTGCAAGGAGATCAAACCAGTCAATTCTAAAGGAAATCAGTCCTGAATATTCATTGGAAGGACTGATGCTGAAGCTGAAACTCCAATACTCTGGCCACCTGATGCAAAGAACTGACTCATTGGAGAAGACCCTGATGCTGGGAAAGATTGAAGGCAGGAGGAGAAGTGGATGACAGAGGATGAGATAGTTGGATGGCATCACTGACTCAATGGACATGAGTTTGAGCAAGCTAAGGGAGACGGTGAAGGACAGGGAAGCCTGGCGTGCTGCAGTCCATGGGTTTGCAAAGAATAGGACATGACTGAGCAACTGAACAACAACAATCTTTGAAAATAAATTAGAATAGTGTAAAATCATATTCTCCACCATGAGCTTGTCAGCTTCTCAATACTTAGATTTTTTCTTATTTTACTTCTCAAATGGTAAATATAAATAGATGTAACACACATAAGCAAAAGCTCTTTGGTTTCTTCGATAATTTTTAAGAGGGTAAGGGGTCCTAAAAACAAAAAGTTTGAGAGTGGATGATTTGTCCCAATTATTGTGTTACCCTCCTTGTGCTGTACAACCCTAACTACTCCCAAGAGTATGTGACACAACAGAACACACCCAACCCTTGCACTTTCACACTAGGACCCGCTGGCACTCTAAATCATTCATTTTTGTTGTACAACTAAGGACTGCTTTTAAGGTAGGGCCACTATAACTGAGATCATTGTTCAGTGGGAGGGGGAGGGGCTGGTGATCAGGAGAGACCAGGGATTTGTTGTAAGACTCACCAACCCCAAATGAACTTTTGAGGTTTCTAAGGCCAGACATTATCTGATACCTCATGATTTTCAGACAAATTCCCAGGAGAATAGCAAGCACCATTTGATTTACTGTATAGAGTAAATATTGCAGACCAACAAGTGCTTTTCATGCTTGAAATTCACCTCAGGCCCTAATTCTCTAGCCTTGGAAGTAAAGTTGCACATACAAAATAAAATAATAAAAGAATACATATACATGTATGTATACACACACACACACACACACACACACATATTCACTCTCCAACATTCGCAAACTAATTTGGAATTGGAGGCTAGGAGACAAAAATATCTGAATATCTGTCACCACTAAGCCCACTGAGTTCCCCTGGAAAAACAAGATGGAATCTAGATGATAAAGTTTAACTTCTGCTTTTGAACTGTGGTATTGAAGAAGACTCTTGAGAGTCCCTTGGACTGCAAGGAGATCCAACCAGTCCATCCTAAAGGAGATCAATCCTGGGTGTTCATTGGAAGGACTGATGCTGAAGCTGAAACTCCAATACTTTGGCCACCTGATGTGAAGAGCAGACTCATTGGGAAAGACCCTGATGCTGGGAAAGATTGAAGGCGGGAGAAGGGGCCAACAGAGGATGAGATGGTTGGATGGCATCACCGACTCAATGGACACGGGTTTGGGTGGACTCAGGGAGTTGGTGATGGGCAGGGAGGCCTGGCGTGCTGCGGTTCACGGGGTCGCAGGGAGTCGGACACGACTGAGCGACTGAACTGAACTGAACTGAACCTCTTCTTTTGTGCTTAGACTAGCTCCACATACCTCTAGGGAGTCATATGCAGAGGCCTTAAGAGTTTCTGGTGCAGAACTGCCACACCAACAGCCCAAGTCCACGCACACTGTGCTGAAGAGTTGCTTCCCGCACCTCAATACAACATGGCTGCGACCGGCACCTCAGTCTACGTGCTGAGAGCAAAGCGCCTGCGCCGCACAGGCAAGCCCACTCCCCTCCCCCCACCAAAGGAACCACAGAGCAGCCCTACGGAGGGCTTGTGTGGAGCGTGTGTGCTCAAGGGCCAAGCTCCTGCCTCTCCAGTACTAAAACTTTGCTTCTGAACCGGACTCGATCTTGTCCTACTGGAATGAGTGACACTGGGCAGGAGGATTCTTGCTGGACTTCGACTCAAAACAGTCAGTGACAAATCCAGGAGTAATTTTCTTTTCTGAGTGCTTAGTCGCTCAGTCGTGTCTGACTCTTTGTGACCCCATGGACTGTAGCCCGCCAGACTCCTCTGACCATGGGGTTTTTCAGGCAAGAATACTGGTGTGGGTTGCCATTTCATTTTCCACGGGATTCTTCCGTCCCGGGGATCGAACCCGCATCTCCTGTGTCTCCTACATTGCAGGTAGATTCTTTACCTGCTGAGCCATCCAGTGAGTTAGCATTAATATTAACCATCCTTTCCTCTCAGGGGTGTTGTAATGCAAGAGCCATTGAAAACATCTGTTATAAAAAGATGCTCCGACAAAAAGTTTCCCACTACAACATGAGACAGAATTCCTGCTTATCTGTACTCACTGATCCCACAGTTGAACATCATCTTATAAAGACAATATGAAGTTTTTTTAAATCTGATGCGAAGAACTGACTCACTGGAAAAGATCCTGATGCTGGGAAAAATTAAAGGCAGGAGGAGAAGGGGACGACAGAGGATGAGATGGTTGGATGGCATCACCGACTCAATGGACATGAGTTTGAGCAAGGTCTGGGGAGTTGGTGATGGACAGGGAAGCCTGGCGTGCTGCTCCCCATGGGGTCACCAAGAGTCGGACATGACTAAGCGACTGAACTGAACTGAACTGTTTGACTTATAATATTTTTCAGAATTATTACTCTATAATTTTAAAAGTTGTCTGAGTTGAAGGAGTGGAGTAAACTCACACTAGAAAATCAATTTCCTCTTGCTTATCCTATCCTATCTGACTATTCAAGAAGAAATTCAAACTGGCAGTAAACTATTACAAAAATGGAGACAAGGTTGACTTAGACAATTCACTGGATAACTTATGTGAGAAATAAACTATAGGTAAGTAGAATGTAAGGGTTTCCCAGGTAGTAAAGAACCGCCTGCCAATGCAGGAAATGTAAGAGATGAGGGTTCGATCCCTGGTTAGGAAAATCCCCTGGAGGAGGGCGTGGAAACCTACTCCAGTATTCTTACCTGGAGAATCCCACGGACAGAGGAGCCTGGTGGGCTATAGTCCATGTGGTCACAAAGAGTGGGACACAACTGAAACGACTTAGCATGCACGCACACAAGTAGAATGTGAACCCATTGAATAGCAATTAAGTTTTTTCCTCCAGAAACATTGTAGACTAAGGTTTCCAGATGTTAGTGTAGTTAAAGTCATAATTGACTCTTAATTTTGTGAAAGGGTTTCAATCCAAACTGGAACCAGAGTATGTGAAATGGAAAATCTCACGCATGGACCCTCAGGAAAATGAAACTTAATAACAGGAATAATGATTTCCCCTAGAAGCCTGATTTATATAAGAATGGAAACTTATTTTCTGACCAATAAACATCCACCAAGAGTCTCTCATCATACTCAAGCCAATGGACTTACTGCTTAGACTTTGGCTGGATGATCTGCTCTTTATATACCTTTTCCATAAATACAGTCCGCCCCAAATCCTCAACAGACATGCTTAAAGCTAGCTACAATTTGCATTTCCTGAATTACAATTCCTCTTTTATTCCAGAATAAACTCTATGTCTGGCCATTTAAACTTGCCTTGGTTTACTTCTTTATTTAGGTTGACAATTTGTTCTCAAATGCAAGTCTACAGATCATAGCATTCTCGTGTGACCGTCTACAGCTGCAGTGGTCACTGTCAGTGGCCCACCTACACCTCCTTGCCAGCATCACTTCAGCGCATACAGCCTGTTAAATTGATTAAGCAAGGAGGCCATTAGACTAAGGCTTTAATGCCATTGCGGCCGGCATAGGCAAGCCAAAATCTAAGCCTATAACCATCTCAAGGTTACGAAATGGAAACCTACAGACAACAGATCACAAACAGCCGAAAATGCTTTAAGCCATAGCCAATCAATAATGTCCTTAGTTTGCTTCTGCCTTTCTCCTTAAGTCTCTCCTCCAACTCCAGCTGGAGTGATTAGAAAACCACTTGCAGTGTCATTGCCATATCAATTTTTTGCTCAAACTCTTAATTTTAACAGGGCTCAGTTTATCTTTTAACATGACTTACTTCCACCTTACCAGGACCCCCATTTCTGTACCTAAGGGCCTTCTCCCACCACTTATGCACACAGTGCCCCACATGGGCAAGTAGAAAGTACAGAGATGCTAGCATTCCATCAACTTCATCAGTAACGCTCGAGATTGCGGGGACTCTGCTGGCACGGGCTCAGCCATGGACTGAAATTCAGCTGCCCAGAACAGGGATGGGGAGGCTAAACAACTCAATAAACACACACTCTTTTGACTACCTTCAGTTCCTTCTCTCAAGCCCACATGGCCCTGCCTTCACCTGTCAATTAAACTGCAGTCAGTCCTCCTTCAATATGAGGGGATTGGTTTTAGGCCCCTGCAGTTTCCAAAATCCGCAGACGCTCAAGTCCTTATATAAAGTGACATAGTATTTGCATATAACCTATGCACACCCTCATGAGTACTTTAATTCATCTTTAGACTACTTATAGTATCTAATACAATGTAGGTGCTTCCCTTGTGGCTCAGCTGGTAAAGAATCTGCCTGCAATGCGGGAGACCTGGGTTCGATGCCTGGGTCGGGAAGATCCCCTCCAGGGATCTTCTCCAGAAGGGAAAGGCTACCCACTCCAGTATTCTGGCCTGGAGAATTCCATGGGCTGTATAGTCCGTGGGGTCGCAAAGAGTTGGACACGACTGAGCAACTTTCATACAAAAACTAAACTAAACAAACTTTGGGGGCTTCCCTAGTAGCTCAGATGGCAAAGCATCTGCCTGCAATTCAGGAGACCCAGGTTCGATCCCTAGGTGGGAAAGATCCCCTGGAGAAGGAAATGGCAACCCACTCCAGTATCCTTGCCTGGAAAATCCCAAGGATAGAGGAACCTGGTGGGCTACAGTCCACGGGGTCACAAAGAGTCAGACATAACTGAGTGACTAACACACAATACAATGTAAATGGTATGTAAGTCATTGTTGACCTGCAGCAGATTCAAGTTTTGCTCTTGGAAAGTATCTGAAATTTTTTTCAAATATTTTCCATCTGAATCCATGGATACAGAGGACCGACTGTACTTTCACTGAGTCCTTAAATCTCAGGATCTGCTTCGAATACAGGAGGCAAACAGAAAAAAATTAAGTGCCAAACTTTGAGTGGGCCAACCAGGTTTTTCCTACACTTTTAAGTACACAGAACATCCCCCACATCTTTATGAGATATACTTGAGAAACAAGTATATAAGGTGTGCAACATGATGATTTAATATTTGTACACACTGTGAGTTGATTACCACAATCAAGTTATTTAACACATCCATCACCTCACACAGTTACCATTTGTGTGTGTGTGTGGTGAGAACATGTAAGATCTACAGGTTTATCAAATTTCAAGTTTATAATACAGTATTATTAACTATTAGGGGCTTCGCAGGTGGCATGATGGAAAAGAATCTACCTGCCAATGCAGGAGACGCAAGAGATGCAGGTTTGATCCCTGAGTTGGGAAGATTCCCTGGAGTCTGGAAATGGCAACCCACTCCACTATTCTTGCCTGAAAAATTTCATGGACAGAAGAGCCTGGCGGGCTACAATCCATGGGGGTGCAAAGAGTCGGACACAACTGAGCAACTGAGTACACACACATTATTAACTATAGTCACCATGTCACCATACTGTACATTAGGTTCCCAGAATTTATTCATCTTGTAACTGCAAAATTTTAAAGTACACAGACCTAGTACAGTAATGTACTCTGTCTCCAGCAGCCATGCTTTTGCTATGTTTAATTAACTGGGAGACCTATAGGAACAAAATTGAGAAGACCTGTGATTATTAGCACTTGACTCTTTCATGAAAGCATTTAGAGTCTCCCTTGGGCCCCTCTTCAAAACCAAAATGTCAAAGAATGTAAAGTGAAGCTAGTGAAGGGGTCACCAAGTCTATCAGGTTCCCTGAATCAACCCTCAATCTTCCTGAGTTGAAATGGATAGGTTAGAAGCAAACAGGTGTGGGAGGGTGGAGGACAGGAGGAAAGAGGAGGAAGACTCGCCATTGAGAGTAGGGCCCTAAGTTTCTATGTTGCTCCCTCCTCTGATCTCCTTGGTCTCTATGAATTTTAACAAATTTCAAGGACAACATCCCTGGGTGAACTGATGTGCATGGATATCACCTGTAGGACATGTAGATTATATTCTATATGTTCTACTAAGATGCTGCTGCTGCTGCTGCTAAGTCACTTCAGTCGTGTCTGACTCTGTGCGACCCCATAGACAGCAGCCCACCAGGCTCCCCCGTCCCTGGGATTCTCCAGGCAATAACACTGGAGTGGGTTGCCATTTCCTTCTCCAATGCATGAAAGTGAAATGTGAAAGTGAAGTCGCTCAGTCGTCTGACTCTTAGCGACCCCATGAACTGC
This sequence comes from Giraffa tippelskirchi, assembly GCF_054371585.1. NCBI lineage: Eukaryota > Metazoa > Chordata > Mammalia > Artiodactyla > Giraffidae > Giraffa > Giraffa tippelskirchi. The sequence goes on along the minus strand of NC_137281.1, from coordinate 73,954,189 downwards.
AGCCCACAGGCTCCTCCATCCATGGGATTTTCCAGGCAAGAGTACTGGAGTGGGGTGCCATTGCCTTCTCGGATGGCAGGCGATGACTACTAAGATGGCAGGAAATCTAATATTACATTTTTGATTGAAGTATAGTTGATTTATAATATTATATTAGTTTCAAGTGTACTGGGCTCCCCTGGTAGCTCAGATGATAAAGAATCTGCCTGCAATGCAGGAGACCTAGGTTTGATCCCTGGGTTGGGAAGATCCCCTGGAAGAGGGCATGGCAACCCACTCCAGTATTCTTGCCTGGAGAATCCCTATAGACTGAGGTATCTGACGGGCTACAGTTCATGGGGTCGCAAAGCGTCAGACATGACCAAGCAACTAAGCACATCAAGTGTACTACATGGTGATTCAATATTTTCATAGATTATACTCCATTTAAAGTTAATATAAAATATTGGCTCTATCCTTTGTGCTGTGAAGTATATCCCTCTAGCTTTTTAAATTTTATACATAGTAATTTGTACCTCTTAATCCCCTCCCTGATCTGATCCCTCTCCCCAAGTTTCAAGTTTAAAAAGAGTATTATATCACTTGTTAAAAGAAAAAAGGCAGCTCTTGAAGACATAAGCTTGAGGTGTTCAGAAAACTTACTCTAACAGATTCTTCCCCCTAAAGTCATAGAAGATATTTATATTGAGCTCTAAGATCATATTCCCTCCATTATTTTAATTTCCTCCTCTCAGTTAAATATTTTAAAGCAAGTCATTAAAGCCCTTGTGTTTCACATATCATTTTACATCTAAGTGATGTTTGGCAAGTACTATTCTAAATGAGCAGTTAAAACAGAAGGTATTTTACTCACGGTTGCTTATAGATAATCAGCATAAATATACAAACAAAGGCCTACAAATATTGTACCCCTGTCACAAATAATCACAGACTTTAAAATACCAATTTACTTTAATTGTCCAAGCAACTCATGAAAATTCATTGTTGGGGAGAAATGAAATGAGCCAAGAGAACAATGTGTTCTTTGTCTTTCACTTCAATTATCTTTGCATAATTCCTAATTTTGTGATGAGACATTTTGGAATCTTGATTGCTTTCTTAAAAATTTGCTGATTGACTCAGTACATGCCAGAGGTTCAGCTGAGTATTTCAGTACGCAGGAAAGAGAGGTTCCAGTAAATTAATTATAAATCTTAACTTGGAAAGATGGCAATCTTCTATATCTTAATTTTGATTGTAATTACGTATGCATTGTGTGTTCAGTCACTCTGTCATGTCCAATTTTTTGCAACGCCATGGACCATGGCCCATCCTCTGTCCATGGGATTCTCCAGGCAAGAACACTGGAGTGGGCTGCCATTTCCTTCTCCAGGGGATCTTCCCAACCCAGGGATAGAACCCACATCTCCTGCATCTCCTGCATTGGCAGGTGGATTCTTTACCACTGAGCCACCTGGCAATTACATAGGTGTATATATTGGTCAAGTCATCGACCCACATACTTAAGATAGGTGAATTTTATTATAAATTACATATTAATTTGTTATTTAAAGAAAGAGTATTATTGAAAACGGATGAACAATATCTTTTTTACCAAAAAACCTTTTTTTAATCTTAATGTCAGTGATTTCATTCTCTGACGACCACTTTCTCCCATTCACTCTGTATATTACCTATGCATTGATGCCAGTGGGCCTTCCAACTTTTCATTCTCCCTCACCTACCTTGTGTCCTCCTTTTCTCCCTTATCGCACTAAGAGTCCATTGTCTATCTTTAGAATCACTCTCTTGCATCCCTCACCATTTTTGCCCTGCACTTCAACTGGCTAAATGGTATCCCACACTAAATTATTCTACCTGCTCCACACCCACACCTAATCAGCTGAACATGGCTGGAAAGAAACCACACAACTAGGATGACTGAATTCATTTTAAATTCATGACACTATGGTGGCCATGGTACTACCAAATGGCCTTGGTTAATCCTTTGCCTCACTTTCTTCAACAGTTATTTCTTATCTTCTCATAAATAATCCCATGCCAAGGCTTTCCCATGATAAAGAGGGATTCTGTAACTAGAAGAGAAACAGGGTACTGGTCAAACAAAAGCAAATCTTCTATTTTGCTTTACTAAAAGACTGGTGCTTTGCTAAATTACTTTTTGATATCAAGTTTCAGTGTTTCCTAGTATGAACATTAAAATTCCTAGTTCTGAACATTAAAATTATTTCCAAGTTATTTTCTTTTCTTCAGATAAATTTCTATTTATTCAACTCCTCCCAAATCTACACTAAAACATCAGAAAAGAACATTTATAAGGGACTCAAAACCACAAGGACAAAGGAATAAAGGGACAATTGCAGCATAATTTTGAAAGCTAGATAAATGGGAAAGAATCTAAAGAAAGCTCAATCCTAACCAGTAGTGGAAGAAGCCAAGAAGAAACTGAATAGGTTTGCAGAATCTACAAAGATGATGGAATTGGCAACATTAGGTCCTCTATTTCCTTCTCGTTTATAAAAAGCATTTTACTTATAAATATAAATATCAAAATGACTTCTTGTTAACTCAGTTTTGGTTGCTTTATCTCATTCGTTGGATCTTTATCAATTCCAGATTATAATATTATATTGTATTATATTATGATATTGTAGTCTTTATTTTTTCCTTTCTTGGTTTCATATAAAACTTTCCCTGGACTTATAAAACAATAAAGCTTTTACAACTTTTCCCAAAGTTTATCTCTAGGAAAAAAATGAAAGTGTTAGTCATTCAGTCATGTCCAACTTTTTGCAACCCCATGAACTGTAGCCCACCAGGCTCCTCTGTCCCTGGGATTTCCCAGGCAAGAATATAGGCGAGGGTTGCCGGGTCCTCCTCCAGGGGATCTTCCTAACTCAGGGATTAAACCCATGTCTCTTACATCTCCTGCATTAGCAGACAGGTTCTTTTCCACTAGCAGCACCTGGAAACCCCAAGAAAAAAAGAGGATGTTCTATCATTCCTTGTTTCTATCAGGATTTTTTAAATGACAAACAACAGGGTCCACCTTGGAAGGTTTAAGTGGAAAAAAATTAATTAAAGACTGTATGTATTTCACGGGCTTTCTAGGTGGCGCTAGTGGTAAAGAACCCGCCTGCAATGCAGGAGACATAATGAGACATGGGTTCAATCCTTGGATTGGGAAGACCTCCTGGAAGAAGACATGGCAACCCACTCCAGTATTCTTGCCTGGAGAATCCAAAGGACAGAGGAGCCTGGCAGGCTACAGTCCATAGGGCTGCAAAGAGTCGGACATGGCTGAAACAACTTAGCACTCATGCATGTGAGCACAGGTAGCTCACAGAATCATCAAGAGGGTTTGAGAACCAAGTTTGGATGCTGAGCTGACAGGAACGATGTCTGGTTACTCTGCAGTAGCCACTGCAGCTCAGACACCTCTGGTACCACTGGTTGGTGCCTCTACCTTGACTTGCACAGATGGGCAACTCATGTTGGTGATGCTCAGTAGATGCCAGAAACTCTGCAGCGATGCCCTTATGGAACCCAATACTACTGTTGTCATACTTGCCAGATGACAAGTTCTACAAGCCTCCTTTCTCCATTGTTCACTGCTGATCAAAGTCATGTGCAAGAGCATCTCATTGTTGGAATCCAGGCCATACACACCAGTGCCCTTACAGCAAAGGAATCCAGCAAAGTTAACACAGGATGTTTTCCAAACATTAGAAGAATGCTCATAAGATGATAGGTAATCAGAAATGCCCTAAATAACAAATGTCCACAATAACACCTAAAGGAGAGATTTCTCTCTGTTGGTGTGGCTTCCTATATCTTACAGTTGCAACAAGTACTCAGAAAACCAACCGAAACGTAGACATGATAATCACTTGCCAAGCGTTGCAGATTGTGCTACTTCATGGAGGAATATTGTAGATACCAGAATAATCCAATTATCCCTTATCCCACTATATCCCAAATTCAGAGGGACTTCAGTTATAATCCCAACTTTAAAACAATAATACATGCGTGGAAAACATTTTGCAGATATAATTCACCTGCACCAGAACTCAACCATTTTATAACTTAAAAAAAAAAGCTACTTCTTGACAATCAGATTAATCTGTTAATTTTTGATAGATAGCATAGTCCTGACAACTTGAATCTCAAAGAATAATTGGGCCTTTAACAGCTATTCTCATATTTAAAAAATCATATAATAGCAATAAATTTCAATATGATCACTTCTATTCCCTTGTGTAATACAAGTATTTACTCTTGTTTGCTAGGATACATATTTATTAATTCTCTGTGTACCAGTTGGCAGCGCAAATAACAAACTTCATTTTTTCACTTTTCCTTGTCAGTAGCTATTATATAAATCACACAGATCTTGGAAGCTCTGATTAAAATATAGAAAGTTGAGTTCATTTATCCCTTTTGTGTTATATTATTTTCAAATGTTTTCTTTGTAAAATCACTGCATTGTTTTTCCTCATACATTAACCCTGGTGGCCATGTAGCCGCGGGTCACAGTGCCACCTGGCGTGGCTGGGACAAACTTCCCTCCGTTCTGTAGAAGCTACCAAGCCGGGAGTTCTGTAGAAGCTACCAAGCCGGGACAGCTTTGCTGAGTCATGTCGCAGGCTGAACTTCGTTCTGGAGTTTGTGGGTCTATGCGAAATGAGGAGAGAGGTTTACATCTATAGAAAACACAAATCCTTTTAGAGAGGAGGGGAAAACCATACATAGTCAGTATTTTTAATTCAGCAAATGTTTATTTAGGTAACGTAAGGTATTTATGCAGGTAAGGTCTATGCTTAATCCCACAGGTGACACAAAATCGAGGAAGGCACAAACACTCTTGCAGAGGATTTAGCAATATATGACCGAATACAATATGAGTTAACCATACAAAGTGCACAAGTGGGGACGAGACCACAAGAAATAATACAAAAACAGAAATGGACTTCTTAGAGAAGTGGTGTTTGGAACAGGCATTGAAGGAAATTTGGGTGTTTATGGGCTGCGACAGGAAACTGAGGCGAAAGAGGAAAAATACAAACTCAGAGTAACAAAATGATCAATTAAAAGCCCTTTTTCTGTATTCACTTTTTAAAAAAGACTCGCTTTACTTTTATTTTGACATTCTATCATAGGCAAAGTATAGAAGAGAAAATTTATAGTTTTCACAGTGATTAGAATTGTATTATTAGAAGAGTGAGTTATTTAAATAGAAATACTGAAAGATTTTGCTTTCCCTGAAAAGTAATTATTAAATGATAGTGTTGGATAACAATACTTCCATTAAGTTTTCTTCAAATCTCTTCTACATCAAAAAAACAAACCACAAAAACCTTCCCATACAAATGTTCCATAATTTTAAGACAACATGATTTAAAATTTTTAAAAATTTAAATTATATACTTATCATATTCATAATATTATATATTCACTGACCATAAATGAATTAATAATTATTTACTTTTAAAGTTTTTTAAAAAAACAGTGCTTGGGGGAATGACTTCCCTGGAGGTCCAGTGGTTAGGATTCAGTGTTTTCACTGGTGGGGTCCAGGTTCAATGTCTGGTCAGGGAGTTAAGATCCCACAAATTCAGCAGCTGTTGGGGGTTGTATTGGGTAGGGGTGGGGAGGCCTAGAAGATACTTGAGTAGTCAATGTTACTTGACTTAGAAATTCAGCATAACCATTTCATTCCCTCATTTACTTACATGGTAAAATTAATACTTACATGGTAAAATTAATACTTCACACATTTCTTTCCACAGTTTCAACTGAATTTCAATTATTTGAATTATAGACTAGGCAGATCTATCATGATATTTAGCAATCTCGAATTTAAAATATGATTTTATAGAACAGCATGTTCTCAACATTTTCCTTTTAGAATTCTGAGGTGTTTACATAAATTTTATAACTGTTCAGTGTCATAAAAATAAAAAATGACATGAATTTTTACTAGAATAGTCTCTAAATACATGTCCACTAATCTTGAAAAAAATAATGATTTATGTAAGTTGAATAATAGCTAAAGCAAAATGATTTTAAATATAAAATTCTATCAACCATAACTTTTAATAATTTATTTTATTATTTATTTTATGTATTTATTATTTATTTGGCTGCACTGGGTCTTCATTGCTGCCGACGGGCTTTCTCTAGTTGCAGCCCCAAGCAGGGGCAACTCTTCTTTTCCACGCACAGGCTTCTCATCGCAGTGGCTTTTCTCATTGCAGAGCACGGGCTCCAGGCACAGGGGCTTCAGTAGTTGCAGTGCATGAGCTTCAGTAGTTGTGGTTCATGAGCTTAGCTGCTCAGCAGCATGTAGAATCTTCCCAGACCAGGGATCAAACCTCTTTCCCCTGTCCTGGCACACAGATTCTTATCCACTGTACCATCAGGGAAGTTCCTCAACTCATAACTTTTAAAATGAACTTTCCATTTTTATATTAACAGAATTATATATATATATATGCATATATATATATATTCACACACATATTTTAATGTATATGATAGAGCATGGTTTATATAATATTAGGATTACATATCTTACGTATCTTAAATGGATAAAAATGACACTTGAAGAATATTATAAAATCTCACTTTTTAATATCATTTCTCTTCTAGGAAATAAACAATCTTTAATTGACCTGGTTTTATTCGTTTGCTTTTTTTCTTACTAATAAAAATTCTAAAATGCAAATAGCATTCTAAAAAATAATTCTATACTTTAAAGATAAATATACAATACAATATTGTAATATGTAATAGTGGTTAGTATTGCATCACGTTTCCCCATATATAATCAAACTAAATTTTTAGTTCTTCTCCTATGGCTTAATTATGCAGAATTTTGTAACAACTAATAGCAAAATATACATTAAATGGTCCAGCAAATTGCTTGATACATAACAATCACTGAAGAACTTTTGGGGTTGAGTACTCCGAAATGTAAGAATCTGTTCTTACTGTTTGAGTGGAAATTAAATCTGCCATTAATGTAATATTTTACTATTTTGTAGTAAGTAAGAAGCTCATCTCAAACTTAAATTATCTAGCCAAGAGTCATCTATACGTGGATAGGACTGGAGGTGCTATGAGGTACACTATCAGTAGTAGCAGAGTTAAAACTTAGGTAGCAGAGATGTGTGCTCTAGCCAGGTATGTGTACTCTGTCTCTTTTGGTCCATAGAACCCTCACAAGAATCTTTGAAAGTTAGTAATGTTATTGCCCCATTTTGTGGTTAAGACAACCAAGACACACAAAGGTTGAGTAACTTGTCCAAGGTCACATAGCTAGTAAGGGGAAGAGCTGGGTTCAAATCAAGGCACCTTGTTTTAGAGTCTTTGAGCCAAACCACTATTCTAGAATAACAGGAGTGTTTCTAGAAAGGTCTTTGAAGAAGTGCTAAGGGAGTCCAGGCACAGAAAGACTTGCCAAGGACAAAAGGCCAATGTGAAAAGAGAAGTGAAACTTGCACTGTTGCCCCTGATGCATTCTGTGTGAGAGTTATACCATGGTTCTAGGAAATGAAGTCTTAAATAGAACAACTTTAGGGAGTTGAGAATCAATTTGGGTAATGGTAGCTGCTGTACAAGTAAACATCAAATTTTCAGTAACTTATCACAGTAGTAATGTATTTTTTAAATTGTGGTAAACTATACATAACATGAAATTTACCATTTTAAATGTTTTTAAGTGTACAGAAAATATTGGGTTGGCCAAAAGTTTGTTTGGATTTTTCCGTAACATGTCATGGAAAACTATTTTTCTTGCTTATAGAAGAGTCCGAGGCAGATGTCCTGTTTCCTTCCATCCTATACTGTGACATTCCCTGAGGTCTAAACAGCCAGCCAGAGGGAAAAGAAAGAAGAGAAAGGAGGCACGCCTACTTGTTAAACTCCTTGGCCTGAAAATAACGAACGTCACGTTCTGTTCACACTGTGGGCAACCAGTTCCATAACTCCACTGAATACAAAGGTGGAGCAGGGAGTTGAGAAAAATTTTAAATGCCTATGCAGAGACTTCTTGGCGCTAATTCTACACTGTAGAATTCTGGGAGGCGGATAGCCATCTCTTCCAAAGGCTCCTTCAGTCACAGGGCAACATCAGGAAGCACTACCTGGGAACCCAGGTAAAAACCATTGGGTAATAGATACAAAAGGACCCTTCTCACTTTATGCGGACTTCCGTGGTGGTCCAGTGGCTAAGACCCTGAGCTCCCAATGCATGGGGACCGAGTTTGATCCTTTGTCAGGAAACTAGATCCTACATGCCTGCCGCAACTCAGAGTTCGCATGCCGCAACTAAAAAAGATCCGAAAGGACTCAATGAAGATGGAAAATCCTGAGTGCTGCAGCTAAGACTCGGTGCAGCTGAAGAAGCTAATTAATAAATAATATTAAGGCTCCTTTTCACTTTAGCAGAGAACCTATCGTCTTTATCACATGAAAGCCACCATCTTTTTCCGCATCAACAGGCGGGCCCCTAGCAGCTCTGCCTGCAACAGGGGCCAGTGCATTCAGCAGAGACATTGGCAATTTTGATTGGCACTGTTTTGCGCCTGCTGTAGCAGAACAGCCAGCAGAGCCTCGGCAGGGGTCTGAGAGAGCAGAGCCACAGTGGGGACAGGTGGGTGTGGGGGTGATGGCAGTTGGGCTGCAGCAGTGTCTCTGGGAAATGTGAGGTCTCAGCTGCAGGTCATTTGAGGATGAGGATGGTGGAGGCGGGGGTAGAAATCCCGAGTGACAAAGGAAGAAAATGGCAAAACCCTTCACAGTACCTGACGGGAGGCTCTTTGTGACTCACAGAAACCAGCTAAGAGGAAGGCTTTGTCATCAGGTTGGTGGGGACCAAACAAAAGAAATATTATTGAGATCTTGGCTTTACTCCAAGGCTGCTGTGGGCTTGAAACTACAGCTCTGAAAAACCATTTCTCTGAGAGAAAGGTCAACGTGTGAGTGATGAGACGTGGGAAGTATTTGAACTTATCTGGGAGCCAAAGCTGTAGAACTAGTCTCCCCAGAAGCCAGTTCACAGCTTCTGTTATGGCAGCTCTGAGGCAAGGGACAGAAGTCTAGCTAAAAGCTATTGGAGGGAAAAGGGGTGACACAAGCTGGCTTTCAGGATCACATATCTGCCACAAACAGGATGAATTAAGACCTGGTGCTACTTAGAAGAGGTGGCGAAAAGCTGCACTTCAGCAGACCACTGCTGGGGGTTGGACGTGCCACAGGCAACTGAAAAGAACAGAGGAAACTAGGGTGAAGAGAGAATGGAACTTCCAAGATTCAGAGCACCAGAGATCTCCTAGGTGAACAGCTATCAGAACTGGGGCTCCACAGTCTTTAGTCTGGAAAAGTATCTTTGGGACTTGGGAGGAAAATGAACTTCAACTGCAGAGGATCAGACACGAAGCTTGGAGTGTCCAGGGCAGAGCCATAGAAATGTCGGACTGTGGCAGGCTGGGGAAGGCTGAAATTTGTACCCAGAGAGCATGCGGCTCACAGAGAGGAGCAGGACAGGACTGACCCAGGGCAAAGTGTGGCCCCCAGAGCCGCAGCATCATGTCACCTGCAAACTTGTTTGAAATGTGAATTCTTGCCTCCCCGCCTCTGGCCCCTTAGCCCAATTAATCAGAAAATCTGAGAGTTAAAGCCCAGCAAACTGTGTTTTAGGAAACCATTCAAGTGATTTTGTTGCAGGCTAGGGGATCTGAAAGTAGGTGGAAGGGAAGGGGGATATATAATGAAAATTAACATCAGACTTAAGATAGACCCCCAATAATAAGCAATATGATAGAGCCTGCAATCTAGGGATCCCTAGATTTTACCCATCCTCCCACAGATTCTGAAATAGGAGACACATTAAGACACATACACAGTCTGTACACAGTGAGACTAGTATTTCAACTCACGAAGTATTTTGTATGAGACTGGCACTTACAGATGCTCACAAAGGCTGGGAGCAGGGAAGCTCCAGGTATTATCTTAGAGCAGAAAACATAGATTTGTTTCATGCTAATTTCACCATGTCTTCTCCTCTCCTGCCATCCCCCCATCAATTCCCCAGGCCTTCAGTAACATCTTCATGTGGACTTCTTCAAAAAAAGTGGATCCTCATACCCACCATATCACCCTTTTCCTTTCTCATCAGCATTCAAGATAAGAACACAATAAAATTTTTGTCATTCAGTATTATTTCTCCTCTTTATTACATCTACTAGTATTGTAAAAATGTTGTTTTCTACTTTTTTTTTCCTTTGGCTTCTGAATATTTCAGCCCTATTATGGACTCAAAGTGGAGCTGACCTTGAAGTTAAGAAACAGTTTCATTTTTTTGGTAGAAAAATGCATTTCAACTACAAACAGTAAATTTGCAGTTGAACTTTAGAACATGTGCATAGATAGAGGTGGACTGATTGGCATGACCCATCACATACAAACTGGAACAACAGCAAAAATCTATTCAAATGGTACTATCAAGGAGATGAAACAAAGTCTATGACAACAGTGTTCAAATCTCCTTTGAAATGCTGGCTCTAACTTCTCTCCCCTTCCTTTCATTAAAAAAAAAGGGAGGAGGGGACAGGAAAGAAGGAAGGCAGGAGAGAGGGACAGAAGGAGAGATTCATAATTTAGAATTGCATAGATTTTCAGAAGATCTAAATAGACATTTCTCCAAAGAAGACATACAGATAGCCAAGAGGAACATGAAAGATGCTCAACATCACTGATTATTACAGAAATGCAAATCAAAACTGCGAGGTATCACCTCACACCAGTCAAAATGGCCATTATCAAAAAGTCTACAGATAATAAATTCTAGAGAGGGTGTGGAGAAAAGGGAACCCTTCTACACTGTTAGTGTGAATGTAAATTGGTGCAGTCACTATGGAAAATAACATTGAGGTTACTTAACTACCAAAATAGTACTACCATATAATGTAGCAATCCCACTCCTGGGCATATATCAGCAAAAGATGACAACTTTAATTTGAAAAGATACAGCGGCACTATTTACAATAGCCAAGACGTGGAAACAATCTAAGTGTCCATTGACAGATGAATGGATCAAAAAGGTGTGGTAGATACAGATTAAAACGGAATATTACTTACCATAAAAAAGAATGAAATAATTCCATTTGTAGCAATGTGGATAAACCTAAAGATTATCACATTAAGTGAAGTAGTCAGAGAAACACAAATGCTATATATCCCTTATATATGGAATCTAAAAAATAGTATCAGTGAACTTATTTACAAAACAGAAACAGACTCACAGACGCAGAAAACAAACATGGTTACCAAAGGTGTTGGGGGGTGGAAATTAGGAATATTGGATTAACAGGTACACACTACTATATATAAAACAGGTAAACAATAAGAACCTACTGTATAGCACAGGGAGCTACATTCTATATCTTATAATAACCTATAATGGAAAAGAATTTTAAAAAAGAATATGTATGTAAAACCCTATCACTTTGCTGTATACCTAAAACTAACAGAATACTGTAAATCACCTGAAGGTGAAAATGAAAGTCGCTCGGTTGCGTCTGACCCTTTGCGACCCCATGGACTATACAATCCATGGAATTCTCCAGGCCAGAATACTGGAGTGGGTAGTCGTTCCCATCTCCATGGGATCTTCCCAACCCAGGGATCGAACCCAGGTCTCCTGTATTATGCTCTAATAAGAAAATTATGAATGAAAAAAAATAATGATTGCACAGATTCCTATCACTGAGCTGAATTACTCTCATCTGCAAACCTACCCTCAGAAGCCCTAATGACTCAAGAATACAGCATCTGTATAGTACTCAAAATACCAGTGGGACTCAGTAATACTGTGCTCTGAAAAACTAATTAATCTACCTCTCGCAGCTAGTCCTAGATTGTTTTATCAGGAGAAAGAAATGCTAAGGATAAAGAAGTTTTTATTTGACTAGAGGATGCTAACAGAGAGGTTCAAGGGCATGTCTTCATAATTAGGAAGAACAGAAGGCAGATAATGAGGGCTAAGAAACAAATTCCCCTCTGCCATTAAAAGGCCAGGGAATGCTGTGTTGCAAAATGCAACTATGGATTCCAGGAAATAAAGATATTCTGAATAAGCTCTTATTGCACTACAAATACCCACCTTGCACAGCGCTGCCACAATGCCTCATCGGCACCCATGATGCCCACCACCTCCCTTCATCTTCGCTTATTGACAGTCTTTCTCCCTCTTCTCTCCCTCAGTTAAATGTGTTCAATAAGTCCATCTTTTTGGCTCTCAGTGTGGGCAGGCATTCTAAACAGATTGTGTAGTCCAACTACAGAACTTCTATGTGGGGACATGCATTGTGATCCAACTGCCCAAAAATAATCTACCATGTTCTTTGCAAACCTCCCTGCTGAAACTCAGATTTCACCAAGTCAGTGTTTTAGAACATTGTTTCCAGAAGGCCAGTACTCATAGTTCATCAGGAATGGACCTCTGTGGAGACACGTGCCTCTCTCATCTATGGAAGTTAATTTACTATGTCAGCCACTTATAACCTGGGGAAACAAAGCCCAGCCTGAGAGGCTGTGACAAAGGCAGGTTCATTTGAATGGAGGAGTAGATGATGAAAAAGAAGGGAGGGAAAATCTGTGAGCCAGCAGTCTTGTTGAAAAAAACATCCATTGGGCTAGCTGTGATACGTCAAGATCTCAGAGCACACCACGGCAGTCTCACCCAGTATATCCCTAGCAAGGGTTCTAATCCTGAAATCTCTCCCATCTCCACCCCCTCTTCCTTTTCCCTGGACTTCTCTTCATTTGCCACTTTCTCCCTTGGGAGAAGGCAATGGCACCCCACTCCAGTACTCTTGTCTGGAAAATTCCATGGACAGAAGAGCCTGGTAGGCTGCAGTCCGTGGGGTCACGAAGAGTCGGACACGACTGAGCGACTTCACTTTCACTTTTCACTTTCATGCATTGGAGAAGGAAATGGCAACCCACTCCAGTGTTCTTGCCTGGAGAATCCCAGGGACAGTGGAGCCTGGTGGGCTTCCGTCTATGGGGTTGCACAGAGTCGGACACGACTGAAGCGACGCAGCAGCAGCAGCCCTCTCTCCAGATTTGCAACTCAAAGAAAGCAATTCTTTATATACTCATCCTTCAGGTCTCAGCTAAAATGCACTTTAGCACACAGGCATTTCCTGATTTCTCCTCACTTCAAACATAATTCATAATTATTTATGCATTTGTGAGAGGGTCTGTTGTTGTTAACTTTGTTTTTTCCAGTTAGGCTAAGTTCCATGACAGCAGTATGTCTATTTTGCTTACCATTCTATTCCTAGTACCAACAGAATGCTTTCTACATGATGACTGTTAGATAAATATTTGTTGAATGAATAAATACACAGGGTTCAAGCTGGCAATTCAATTTTCACGGATTTGCGGGAGTGCTAGTCTCCTCTCTTTGGCTCCCCCTGTAGGAACCTTGGGAAAGAGTCTGTTCTAAATTAATAACTAAGACAGGTTTGTTCTCTCTTTTAAATGTAGCTTCATGGAAGAGTGGTGATGGCTTACCCAACAATTTTCTATGAAAATCTGCCCCCCAAACAGATAAGAGAAGAAAAACATGGAGCCGAGTGCAGGAAGGCACAGGGATAATGAATCAGAAACAATTACATTGTAAGGGGTCACCACATGGCAATTCAATTTAAAAACAGATTTTTGAACCAGTTGTGAATTTGTATCTATCAATAGGAATTTGTCCTTTATAATAAGCATAGAAAAGATGGAGGGCGAGGAACAAATATAGCTTGTGGCAAAGAAACTGCTGGTGCTCTTCTTACTTCATTGCTTGAAGTAAGAAGCAATAGAAGTCTGGCTCTACCCACAGGTAAGTAGGTGAGATCCAGGTTATGCCACTTCTATCTACAGAAAAGGAAACGGATACCTCATCCTTTAGGTACCACAGGGAGTCTGAAAATTTACCAGGATCTCGTTTCTTGCTCTTCACATTGGAACATTCCCTTTGCCATGTGGATCCTAACGTACCTCTAGCCGTTATGCCAATATAAGCTGAAAGGCTAGTTTTTTGATGTTTGCGTGATAGGTATTTTAAATATAGTAAATCACTTAATCCCCCTACAACTCTCTATGTGGATAGCATTATCCAAGGTGACAGTGAGTAAGTGATACAACCAGGATGTACTTCACAGTGAATCTAAGGGCAACACTCGCTTCGCCAGAAGGGCTTGCCTTGCAATCTGACACGTTTGAAGTCATTAATATAACCTAGTCTAGCAGTTTCGTAAAGTGTGGTCCGCAGACCCCTGCGATCATAATCACTGTTGGTCTTTGTTAAAAATTCAGCCTTGCCCAAGACTGAAGGAATCAGCAGGTGGTGGGGGTAGTGATTCTGTCATGGGGCACCCGAGGAAGGAGACGATTCATATGCCTGAGGACCACACGCATAGACTATGGGCATTGTTGAAACGACAACAGTATTCCGCCCTAGCTCACTTCAGTCCTGCTTGGCAGTCTAACCAAATCGGTTCTCAAGGTTGCCCGGTAACCCGCGGGCCAGAACTGCATGGATCTCGGGCTTCTGAACGCGGGGCGGAGCTCCCTAAGACTCCGCCCCCTCCGCAGCAGCAAGAGCCCCGAGCTGCTGCTCTCCCGAGGTAACTTCGTTCCGGCTGCGCCCTTACCCGGCCCGGAGCCCCGCCCTCGACGCGCGGACCAATCAGACGGCAGGTTGCTGAAGCTCGCGGCCAATGCCCGGGGCCGTCTTTTCTTCCTCCTTGCAGTTTGAAACTGTCAGGTTGCTGCTGGGGAAGCCGCTGGACTCGCTGTTGTTGCAGCGGCGACGAGGGTAGAAGACTCGGAGGGAGGAGTTGGGGTTTGCAGAGAGCCTCGGCGGTGGGTAAGCGGCGCCCCTGGCGGAGGCTCTGGAGTGGGATTTAAATAGCCTCGGCCGGGGTTGCAGCCCCTCGCGATCGGACACGACAGGGTTGGGGGCGTCTTCCGGAAACTAGGGCCCTTGAGCTGCTCTGCGTGACGGCAAGATCGAGAAGTTTCCCCTCCTCGGCGTCGGGGAAGAGAGGGCAGGAAGGAAAGTTGCCTGAAGTGTAATAACGGTATTGCAGCTGTAGGTTCGGGTCATTTAAGACGTATGGGGTAAAATGACAGTGTGTGACCCTTTGTTGTTTTTAAGTAACAATTTGATGTGACACAGGGGTAAGAGAACTTGTAGCCCTGTGCTTGCTCGCAGCTGCTTTTTCCTCTGCCTCTAGTCCGTGGCGTGGGGAGGGGCTGGCGCACCCCCTCTCCATGCCTGCAGTTAGGGCAGGTCAAGGGCGCAGGAACGTCATTCAGCTGCCAGCTCGCACGTTAATTCACTCTTCCAGTGCCTCTTGGGGGTTAATTTGAATTCCTGGACCCCGCTTCCCATAACAGCCAGGTAATTACCAAGATCTAATTTGACTTGTTTGGCAGTAGACAAGCGCTCAGAAATCTCGTGATTTCTGAGATCTTAGGTTAGAGAATTCTGAAAATTTGATTATCTGATGTGCATCTGCTTTCCCTAAAAGCAAGTTTCATTTTTCTCCTTTGTCTCAGAACTAGAGACAATAAGGAAAATGCTACTGTTGTAGGGTTTTAGATAAATTGTCATACTTTGGTGTCATCAAAGCAGGGCAGATGGAAGATTTATAGCATATTTTCTAAAAGTACAATATTTGTTTTGTGTCTGCAGTATATATATTAAGAAACTCTTTCTGACATGTGACCATGTTTTTCAGCTTATTTGTGTACCCCCAATCCCAGCCACCTTATTACCAGTACCCCCAATCCCAGCCCCCCTTATTACCAGTCTTCAAACACATCCTAAAGGAAGAAGTGAATGGAAGTAGAAAGGACAAAGTTACCACAATGGTGGATTTGAGTCCCAAAGCAGCCTTCCTTGCTGCAGATGCATGTGCTTATTTTATCCTCCTTAATTGGCTTAACTAAAGTCACTCATGCTGAGATTTAGTTTACTTATCTTGTGTGTACACAGTAATGCTCATTGAATACAGTTAAAATTTCCTTTCCATAGTCTAGCCTCAATCTGTGTTTCCATTCTAATACTGCACTTCTACCTGGATCTGCCCTTTTTCCTTCAATTTCTTCATCTGGTAATATTCAGCCTACTTGATTAAGACTTGTTCTACTTTCCACTGAAATTGTTCAGGCAAATGCCCCAGCAACTTCTGATTGCCAAACTCAAGGGATTCTGTCAGATTCTCATCTTCCTTTGGCATCTGTCTCTGACCCCCTTCCTCCTGGAAGTTTTTGTGATGCTGTTCTCAGTGTTCTACTGTTCTGACTTCCTTTTCCATCGTTTTTGGTTCCTCTTCACTTACCCTTTAAATATTAGCAGTTCTGATTTTAACTTGCCTCTTGTTACAGTGGTGGTGGTGTAATCACTAAGTCATGTCCCACTCTTGCAACCCCATTCATTGACTGAAGCCTGCCAGGCTCATTTGTCCATGGAATTTTCCAGACAAGAATACTGGAGTGGGTTGCCATTTCCTTCTCCAGGCATCTTCCCGACCCAGGTAATGAACCTGGGTCTTCTGCATTTCAGGTGGATTCTTTACCGAGTGAACCAGAAGGGAAGCCCATCCCAGCTCAGTCGCAGTCCTTAACTTTACTAAGGCTTTATTAGTACCCTCTGGACACATATTGGAAGATGAAGAGCCTCTTCGTAGAAAAATATGCATACACTAAAAATACTGCACATGATTTGGGTCTCCTGCTGCTAAGTCACCTCAGTCGTGTCTGACTCTGTGCGACCCCATAGACGGCAGCCCACCAGGCTCTGCTGTCCCTGGGATTCTCCAGGCAAGAACACTGGAGTGGGTTGCCATTTCCTTCTCCGATGCATGGAAGTGAAAAGTGAAAGTGAAGTCACTCAGTCATGTCTGACTCTTAGTGACCCCATGGACTGCAGCCTACCAGGCTCCTCCATCCATGGGGTTTTCCAGGCAAGAGTACTGGAGTGGGATGCCATTGCCTTCTCCGGGTTTGGGTCTAGGGACCTCAGAATAAGAACTCACACTTCTTTGCCTAGGTGATCTTAACCTCTCCCTTTTATCAGCAGTTCCCATTATGCTGATTCCTCAAAATGAATTTCCAAACCTTTACCTCCAGTGCAGGGCTCCCACTTTGCTTAACTCCAAGAAGCACCTTTCACCTTGTAGCCATTGTGAATGGCAGTACTTGGAGTTGTGCATCGAATAAACTGGCGTGGGCAGATCCTGCATGTCTGCAGCCTCAATTTCAGTGCCTTAGAGTCACCTCACCCCAGGAAGTCTGATAAAGAGACCATATTACCCTTCCCCCAGCCTACTCATCTTCCTGTATTCCTTGCCTTGGGGAGTATCACTACCTTCCATCGTTGCCAGCCAGAAATCTGGGCCAGACCAGCAATTCTTCCCTTTAACCCCTTAACCGATCGTTGATCACAGTCTCGAATTTCCACTGCCACGACCCAACTTACAGTCATGCCTCTGACCCCATTTATCTCCTCGATTACTACCGGAAGGAACATATATATCTCTTGGGCTACTGCAGTTGGCTCTCAATTGCTCTCTCTTTAGTATCCCACCTCTCAAATCCATCCTGAAAGCTGCCAGAGTGATCTTCCTAAAAGACAAGCCTGATCATGTTATCACTTGTTTAATTAAGACTTCAATAACTTCTCTTAGAAAAAAGACGAAACTTTTTAACATGGTGTAATTGTGATCTTCCATGATCTGGCTGCTCCTTGCCTTGCCTGTTTCATCCTTAGCCAAACCCTGATCTGTGCCCTTTGCTCCAACCTCACAAAATACTTGTAGTTCCTGGCATATGTGTCTACATCTCTTTGTCTTTGCTTATGCTGCACTGTTGCCTCACATATCCTTTAATCTTTTATCTGTCTCTCAGGTCTCAACACCCCAATCGGCTGTTCCCATTTCTTCACACCCTCCCGATCTTACCCCATGAAAAAGGCTACTCTAACTTTTCTACTTTGTGTTTTAGGATCTAACAGCACTTTTTTCTAAAGTAATTACTAGTATATGCATGTCTAGCCCTTCTTGTAGATTGCAAAGTCCTTGCGGACAAGGACTTCTTCATCTTACCTTTCTCCCCAAGTCTTACATATAACTGGTATTCAGATCATTTTGAACAGTCACTATTTGCCTTTTACATAAACTTGTCACTAAAAGTATTTTTATTGTTACTTATTTTTTGGTTAAGATCTTAAACAGTGTTTCTTTGCATGATATTAGAATTTGTTGTTCTGTATGATCTTGCTTTTCTGAAAAGAGTATTCCCAAAAGGTCAGTTCCTCAAGCAGAGAATTTACACAAATTGTTCGTTCTCTCTCGGTTCAGTGTCTCGTAGGAGAAGACGCAGCATCCAGGTGCTCAGACGTTGTGGAGCAGCAGTCACACTCTCTTATGCCCCACAGTCCCCACAGTGGCTGTTTCTGAGGAGCTTCCATTTTCCTTTAGTCTTCCATGATATACCTCATCTCCTTGACCACATCATAAGCTCACTACTTTCCTTACCCAGTGATTTTTGTCTGTGGATGTTCAATATGTTGAATGATTTTAACATTTTGAATGATTATTGTTTCCAGGATAGGATGTTATTACACACACACACACACACACACACACACACACTCATATTTAGAAAGCATTTTATTTTAGTTGAAATATTGCAAAAAAAATAAACTAAAGTTAGCTTTTACTGTTTTATAGTATTTATACAGAATGTCATCAGACGGGGAGAAATGCTCATCTCCGGTTTTGCAAAAAGACTCCGAACGAGGCAGTTCTGTCTCCTCAGATCTTCAGGTAGGAAGACATGTCTAAATTGACTATGACTTACTTATTTCAAATACATGACAGTATGAGGAAAAACTAGGAATACATTTCTCATTCATTCATGCCATTTACATTTACATTTATAATATGTTTATAATGTGTGTAAAATTATAACAATATCAAACGTTGGGAATTATTTTACACACTTGGAAAAATAGCTTGCATTGTTTTAATTAACCTTTCAGAAAATAATCATGAACTCTTCTAGCATTCTCTGTACCAAAGCTCCAAACAATACAATGAGAGGAGAAGCTGAAAATCTGAAGAAACACTTTTTTGTTGAAATTTTCTCTTTGTAGCTCTCTCTCTCATGAATGTTGCTTTCACTTTAATGCAAATCAGTCTGGTAGGGAAACTATCCAGCGTTCTGGGGCCCTAGACTCCCCAGTGTTCCACTCTTGGTTCTGGCCCCTGTTGCCGCACCACTGAGCACCCGCTGCTGCCCAGGACCTGGGCAGACACAGGTACACCGACTGTGCAAGGTGTGGCTTTTATATGAAATGTTTTAAATTTCTTTTAATTATAAACGTTTTATCATCAAAAATATGGATTAAAGATTTCTAGAGTAGATTTTTAAATGAGAGAATACTGACGTGCTGTATCTCAGGTTTTCTCCCTCTTAAGAGGGAAAAAGTTGGAGGGTATGTTTATGCCTAAGTAGAGTAAGTTGCTATTGACACTGTAGAAGATGACAGAAGCTTTAGGGAAATATTTTATGAAACAAATATGTTCCTTTAATTGAAATTACAGGTTAAGGAATTGGGAAGCTATTGGAAAAGTATCCGTGAGTTTGTACTAGGGTAAAGTGGTCTGGAATTGTGACATAGATGTTTCATCCTTGCCTTCCCTTTGAATGGCAGCTCTCCCATTTCGTGCATTCTTTTTAGGTGACAGTGCTTTACTGCATCCTTCATCTTTTCTGTATTCCAACTTCTCCAAAAGAATGGTTTAACTTAGGTATACCAGTGATACTGTGATTTACAATTAAAATATTTGGTCTTCATCCCATTTCTGGCACAGAGCTCCTAAAAATATTGGAATTTCCTAACTAATGAGGAAATGAAGGTATCTTTTGTTACGTTGATGATGTGACTTTTGGACTTCACCCCAGGATGAAGACTGGTTGCTAGGAGTAAGCCAACCACGTGATTAGCTGGTTGGAACTTTCAGTCACACACACTCCCCTACCTTGAGGGAGGGGAGAGGGCCTGTAAGTTGAATCAGTCGCCAGTGGTCATTGATTTAATCAGTGAAGTGAAGTGAAGTCGCTCAGTCGTGTCCGACTCTTTGCGACCCCACGGACTGTAGCCCACCAGGTTCCTCCGTCCATGGGATTTTCCAGGCAAGAATACTGGAGTGGCTTGCCATTTCCTTCTCCAGAAGATCTTCCCGACCCAGGGATCGAACCCAGGTCTCCCGCATTGTAGGCAGACGCTTTTACTGTCTGAGCCACCAGGGAAGTCTGATTTAATCAGTTGTGCCCCATAAAAATCCAAAAGGACTGGGTTTGGGGAACTTCCTGTTGGAGAACACGTGGAAGTGCTGGGTGACTGGCCTGTCAGGAGAGGGCACGGAAGCGGCATGCCCCTTCCCCATACCTTGCCCTGTATATCCCTGCCCTCTGGCTTTTCCTGGAGTACAGCCTTTTATAATAAACTGGTGATCTAGTAAGTATTATGTTTCTCTGAGTTCTGCGAGCCCTCTAGCAAATTAGAGGGGGTCTTTGGAACCTCTGGTCCATAGCTGGTTGGTCTGAAGCACAGGTGATAACCTGGACTTGTGACTGGCCTCTGAAGTGTGGGGCGGGGAGGGCGGTCACGGGGACTAACCCTTAACCTGTGGAATCTGACGCCGGCTCTGCTGGGAAGTGTCAGAATTGAGACACCCAAGTGGTGTCGGAGAATTGCTTACAAATCACACTTGGTAATTGTTGGATCCAGAACCCTTATAAGACCTTACAATATAAACACTTTGTAAGATCTCGTGTTGTCATTTTTGTCAAGAAACAAAGCTTTATGTCAAAAGAAATCTCTATAGAGTAGAATTTTAAGAGATGGAGGGGGAAGAATCTTCTAGACATGCCAGAAATCATTTTGTGTCATTGGTTACCTGTGCTTAGAATGCCACCCTAACAGATTCTGCTTTTAGTAACCCTCAACTTATGACCCTACTGGTCCTTGACTACAGTTGAAAGCCTGTCCATATTCCATTACTGGAAACATTTAAAAATACAAATGCCAAAAATAATGTTTAAAATAACATAAAGTAACTATATGCTTTGACATATATAGTAAATATTTAACACCAAACACTTAGTACAAAAGCCCCTCATAAATCAGTATTCCCCTTAAGGGTATTTTTATTACTGTTTCCAACATGTGAATGCTTCATAAAACGGTTGATGATAAATGCTGAAGGATGGGCAGCATCCGTAGTACTTATTCACTTATAATTTCCTCTAATCATAACTCCAAAATATCAGCCAGTTTCCCTGACAACACTTGGTATTCATGGGTTCAGCTATATTTTAGGGTCACATTAGTTCCAATATTGAGGGGGGAGGCAGAATTACAAGTTTCAGTCATTACTTTAGGATTCTTTTTTACCTTAAGGCAGGTTATCTTTGACAATTAGGAAGATATTATTAAGCTCAGCTCAGTGCTCTGTGATGACCTAGAGGTGTAGAATAGAGGGGTGGGGTGAGAGGGAGGCTCAAGATGGGGGGATATATGTATACCTATGGCTGATCCATGTTTCTGTACAGCAGAAAGGAACACAACATCGTAAAGCAATTGTACTCCAATTTTAGACACAGAGAGCAGACTTATGGACATGGGATTGGCGGAGGGAAGGAAGGAGAGGGTGGGTTGTATGAAAGAGTAACATGGGAATCTATGTTACCATATGTAAAACAGATAGCCAAATGGGAGTTTGCTGTATGACTCAGGAACTCAAATTGGGGCTCTGTAGCAATTCATGGGGTCGAAAAGAGTCGGACACGACTGAGCGACTGAACTGAACTGAACTGAACTGAACAACCTTGAGAGGTGGGATGGGGAGGGAGGTGGGAAGAAGGTTTAAGAGGGAGGGGACATGGGTATACCTGGGGCTGAGTCTTGTTGATGTTTGGCAGAAACCAACACAATACTGTAAAGCAATTAACCTTCAATTAAAAATAAATTCATAAAAATAAAAAAATTATACTCTAATTTTTAAAAAAGGTACGAAAAAGAAAGATGATATTATTTATTTTTATCCTAAACTAAAAAATAACCCATTTGATCTGTGTCTGCATACATGAAATGTAAATAATTGTTTAAATGACTACTTTTTCCATTTTTTTCCCTAAAGTAAGTTAAAATATATACGTATATTGAACACTATTAATGTATACATATTTGCTGCTGCTAAGTCGCTTCAGTCGTGTCCGACTCTGTGCGACCCCATAGACGACAGCCCACCAGGCTCCCCCGTCCATGGGATTTTCCAGGCAAGAGTACTGGAGTAGGGTGCCATTGCCTTCTCCGTATACATATTTACATCCCCTTTAACTCATACTGATTGTTGTGGGAACTTAGAAATATGTGTTTGGATCTTTCTCCCTTTTCTGAGGTCAAACTAGGGAAGCCACAAGTTAAAGTCATTGACTGTCCCTTCCCCTCCATTCCTTGAGGCACAGTTTAATCCTGTGGTAATAACCTAACTGAGCAGAGCTGATGTGGCTACATCTAGTTGTTACTGCCTCCAGAGGAAGTAGATTCTAAAAAGTTAATTGATAGCAAAATACTTGGGTGTGTTTAGTTAAATATTCTTACTCACAGAAACCCATAGGGAGACAATACGGGTTGCTAATTTTCAAACACCTATACTGTATCATAATGTTCTTATTAAAGGTAGGGCTCTTTCTTTGATTTAGACAATTGCTGTTAATTCAATTCAGCATGTATTTATTGTGACATCAAGGAGGTAATTTGGAGCATCACTTAGCTCATCATCCTGATGGTGAATGAAGTAATAAGACACTTATGACTAATGAAATGATGATAATGGAATTTTCTGTATCTGAACTTTTTATGGAGAAAAATTAATATTAAATAATAGTTTAGAGTAAGACACTTCATATGCTTTTAAACCTTCCCTCAGTTCTTAATGCAAAGATGTTCTCAAGGTCCCTGCCGTAAGACTCTTAGAGGGACTTTAGCTAACTGCATGTGCAACTAAAAATCCTGCGTGCCACAGCTAAGACCCAACGCAGCCAAAATAAATAAATTAATTTAAAAAAAAAGACTCTTAGAAGTCTTAAATAGAATATATGTTGCCTCAGTGACCAGCCCCTTTTGAACAGAGACTAAGTTCCAGTACTGATAGAATTTTCTTGATTTGGCTAAACAAATACCTATCTATCTATATCAGGAAATGCCTTTTTTTAATTTTTTTTTTAACCTTGAGGAATATTCCTGTAAGGCCTACCCTTGGTGACCTGCCATTTTTTAGTCCTCTTTTCTCACGTGCCATGATGTTGCCGGCAGGTAGAGTTGAACAGGTTGACATTTGTGGTCTCTTTTTCACTTTTTTATTCTTCCTTTTCGAGTATTTCTCTTACACTCTTTCCATGGTTATATATGAAGAGAGACTCAGGGTGGTTGTAGAATTGGGTGGGGCAGGGGGGCGACAAGAGCCAAAACTACTTTTCATCCCTAGACCTTCCCACTGTAGAGTCTTTGGGAGCAGCATCATGGAACTAAATTCCAAACAGGCAGCAGCATGACTGGGTCTTTTTCTCACCTACAAGCAGTTGCCAGTTGAGAGAAGGTTCTTCTGTCTTGTAGATGCTGATAGGCTTCAGGAAACTGCCTCAGGTAATCTTTGTGTCACTGCTTTAAACTGACATGCTGAAGGAATATGGGTACTAAAGCATTATCACCAGAAGAAATTCGGGTAGGTCTATTTGTTGAATTTCTTGCTTGTTTTTAAGAAATTTCACTTACTACAAGAGAGTAAGTAAATGATGAATGAAAAACATAAATCCCAAGTACACATTTCTTTCTATTGTTTGGGCATGCTGTTTTGGAAACTGAAGTAGAGAACATCTTTGTGCCTTTACCATTCCTTTACCAGAATGTCCATTGTGACAGGGATATAATGCATTATTTTTTATTGGCTTTTCATAGGAAGAGTATGAAGAACTGCTTCGTTACGCTATAGTGACTCCAAATATTGAAGCAGGTGCTTCACAACCATCTCATTCAAAGGGAGAAGCAGTGCCAGATATTAAAATTACTACTATAATTGATGATATTCTTCAAAATCCAGGTTATGTATATTTTTCAAGATGTCCCTTAATTTAAGATGTTACTGAGCTTTTTAATTCTGTTGACTTATGATAGTGAAAATACTTCTCTAGTGCTTCTTCTCAATCAATAGTGTATAATCTGTCATCTGGGGGAGAGTTTACATTTTAATATGTTTTTCTTGGCTCTTATATGACAGTTGAATTTTTATTTGAACTTCATTTAACTATTTTATGAAAAATCATAAAATTAAAGCAAACACTGTAGCAGTTACATATCTCTTGGTGAAGTGTGTTGCATCTCTTTCAATACAATGGTTTTATGCCAAGAAACATTGGAAATGAAATGCCCAAGCCCCCAAATTAGAGATTGTCCATAGATAACCCTCAGAACCCCTTAAGTTCATGACTGCATGCTCGGACTTTGTCAGCAGTATTTATCTGGGCCTGGAGGACTGTCTGGATTATCACCATGAAGATGAACCCACCTGGGAACTGTGTTACTGACAGAACCGAGAACTAATACGAACCAGGATGTGTATTGATAGATGAGTGAGTGAAAGGTGGAGAAAGGAGGATGAAGCTCCTTTTACTATCTGTTCCTTATTCAATACAAGATCCCAAACAGCTCGCTCAAAATCAGTGTTCTTTCAAGGGGCACAGACCACCCTCCTGAATCGGCCCTGTTAATGGACAGTTATTAGCAGTAGGTAAACCCCAAAGACCCCTTCTCCGAGCACACAATGCAGCCAGCTCAGCCGCAGGCTCTCGGGCTCCTTGGGGGTCACAGCCCTGCTGTCTGTCGTTCCTCTCCCTCCATAGATGTGGAGTTTCATTGCTTCTCAGCCTACAGCACCGGATCAACAAACAGAACCAGAAGCTCAGAACATATGTATTTCTTCTCACACTGAAACATACTAGCACTGAACAGTTTCTGCCCAAATTTTGTTGATCTTCAAGAGCTATGACCCTTGGATTTATTCATTCTCTATGAGTGATCTTGACCATGTTTTAATTACATGCACTTTCTACTGAGCAAACCCAAACCCAAATGCTCCCCTACAGCAATCACTTGGGGCTTTCTAGGCGGCTCAGTGGTAGAAGGATTCGCTTGCCGATACAGGAGACATGAGTTTGATCCCTGGGTCGGGAAATCCCCTGGAGGAGGTAATGACAACCCACTCCTGTATTCTTGCTTGAAAAATCCCATGGACAGAGGAGCTTGGCAGGCTGCAGTCCCTGGGGTTGCAAAGAGTCGGACATGACTGAGTCCACATGCACACACGCAGGCAGTCATTGGGACCTAAGAATGCTGGTCTTTTCTAGCATGTACAATAGAGTCAAAGCTATGGTTTTTCCAGTAGTCATGGTGGATGTAAGAGTTGGACCATAAAGAAAGCTGAATGCCAAAGAATTGATGCTTTTAAACTGTGGTGTTGGAGAAGACTCTTGAGAGTCCCTTGGACTTCCAAGGAGACCAAACCAGTCAATCCTAAAAGAAATCAATCCTGAATATTCATTAGAAGGACATGCTGAAACTGAAGCTCCAGTACTTTGGCCACCTGATGTGAAGAGCCGACTCATTAGAAAAGACCCTGATGCTGACAGATTGAAGGCAGGAGGAAAGGGGATGACAGAGGAGGAGATGGTTGGATGGCGTCACTGACTCAATGAACATGAGTTTGAGCAAGCTCTGGGAGATGGTAAAGGACAGGGAAGCCTGGTGTGCTGCAGTCCATGAGGTCGCAGGACTGAGTGAACAACAACAATGATAGTATTTGTTTATGCTCTGCCCTTTCCAAAAAGTATTTGAGATCGAAATGCATAACATTCAGTGAATTTAGACATTCTTTTTCATACATAGACTTAGTTAGAGTGAACTTCGTAAATTTATCACCCCATTCTCTTTGCTCTTGGTATTGCCATTGCTTGGTGTAAAGAAGGTTGTGTTGAAGCTGGCAAAGTATCTAAGCCTCTCACAAAGCCATCCTTGTGAGGTTCTTTTCCAGTTTCCTTTTTGCCATGTATTGACTAAAGGTTTCTGAGGTAGAAGAAAAGAAGTTCCTATTTGGAGGGAACCAGCGTCACTTAAGTTTTAGTAGAGCTAGTGAAAAGCAGAAGACCCCAAAAATGTCCAGTGTTGTAGGACATGACACTTATACTATATTAGTATGAACTGAATGCCACTAGTGAACTGAATTCTTTTTCGCCCATATTTGTTGGGTGAATTAAACTTACTAATGATGCAGTAAGACTTTTTCAAGTCTCACAGTTTTTCCTTCCTTCTTATTCTTTGTCTTAGTGTTCCTGTCCCTAGCCTACTGTATTTTCCTTGTTCTAAAATCTTACTTATGCACAGCTACCTTCTTCAATTAGGTATGTGTGATTAGGTATTTTATATAAGACTGATTCAGTTCAGTTCAGTCACTCAGTCGTGTCCAACTCTTTGCGACCCCATGAATCGCAGCATGCCAGGCCTCCCTGTCCATCACCAACTCCCAGAGTTTACCCTAACTCATGTCCATCAAGTCGGTGATGCCATCCAGCCATCTCATCCTCTGTCGTCCCCTTCTCCTCCTGCCCTCAATCTTTCCCAGCATCAGGGTCTTTTCCAGTGAGTCAGCTCTTCACATCAGGTGGCCAAAATATTGGAGTTTCAGCTTCAACATCAGTCCTTCCCATGAATAACCAGGACTAATCTCCTTTAGGATGGACTGGTTGGATCTCCTTGCAGTCCAGGGGACTCTCAAGAGTCTTCTCCAACACCACAGTTCAAAAGTATCAATTCTTCGGTGTTCAGCTTTCTTCACAGTCCACCTCTCACATCCATATAGGACTGATTAGGTTTAATTAAAAGAAAAACCTCTTTCTTTTCATCAGGAAATAGCCCTGCAGTGAGAGAAACAAGGATGGAAGTTGGAAAAGGATGTGATTTAAATACTTCAGGTCGTTCAAAGACAGATGGTATGACTTTTCTTTAGCTTGTTTTTGTTAATATACAACATTTTGTGCTTTGGTGAATATTATCCAGGTGGTAAGGGGAATAATTTCAGCATATTACTTACTGCAAGGATTTTTAAATGCTACTATGGATAATTTGTTAAGCAATACTTTTAAAAATAATTGTATAAGATGCACAGTACACTTAAGACAGATTTAATGCATTATAATGTGTGGCATTTTTTCTTAAAACTACTAGATTAGAGCGCAGATTAGATTACTCCAATTTTTCTTTTCTTCTAGGGTCATCACCAACATCATCCCCAAGGAAGCCGCCTCACCCAGTCATGGATTTTTTCAGTTCAAATCTTTTAGTTGACTCTTCCTCGCCAGGGTCTAATTCCAGTCCTGTCGATGCCCATGAAATAATTGTGACTGATTTTCTTATTTCTGATGAAAACCTTCAAAAGATGGAAAATGTGCTTGATATCTGGAGTTCAGGTCTTAAGGTATTACAGTTGTTTAACAGTTGTTTCATATGTAATGTAGCAGTTTTGCTCGAGTCCACTGTATTCTTCATTTCTTTGAATTAAAAAGTTAAAAACAAAACAAACTGTAGTTGCCAAAGATCAGTCCAGTGTTGTAAATCTGTGCTTCTCAGTTGTTACTGTCCATATGAATCACCTGGGGATTCTGATAAACAACAACTTCTTAGTCACCCCTGGTTCAAGATGGAGCACTGCTAACAAGCTCCCAGGTGATGGTTCAGAAGCCATACAAGGAATAGCACAGTTTTAAATAGTTGCTGGAACAGCTCTGCATATTACACTGAACTTCTCCAATATTTTGAATGGCTCAGCCTATGTATGACTGAGAGAGACACTTGTTGAACCTTTCCCACATCATACCTATGACTAGTGGAATTGTCTCATTTTATATGAAGCATAAGACCCAATCTTAGCAACATATATTCATTTTATAGCTGCTTATAGCAACCACAGAGTATAACTGTTAGATTGATAAGAATTTATTTATTTTTTGGTGGTGTTAGTGATCCCTAAGTAAAACAAAGTATTCCAGAAATGGCAGTTTTTCTGCAGCTTAAAATATAGTGGAGAAAATGACAGTTTTTCTGAAACATAGTTTGAGAAAACTAAACTGAGTATTCACGTACATGGAGAAATTATGGTCATCAGAGTTTTGTGGCATCTATATTTTCTCCAGTATTTGAAACCTTAAGTTCTAGAAGTAATCTTTTAGTATAATTTTTCTCCATGGAACAGGTTTCATGCTTCTAACCATGGTGTAAGTCCATTGAGGTAGTACACCACCAACCATTTAAAGACTGTCATATGTTCAGTTAACCCTACTGTTATCCCTACTGTTTTTTGATAACATGATTATTTGGTCTTTTTACTTATGCCAGTCAGTAGGGTAAAAAGTGATCAGTCTTAGCAATTCATTGTAAGGTGCCCATTGTGGTGAATGATTTGGAGGAAGAAAGCATCAACTCTGATGGTTTCCACTATTCATCTCTGTCTAAATACCATCCCAGTCCAGTGGCTTGACTTCAGCCATGGTCCTGCATTTCCTTTTTGTCTCATCCACCTTAATATGGATATTTAAGTCCTTGACTTTTATTTGTCCTATTTATTAATGAATGAGACCTAAAAAATTTTAATGACACTTCAGTTCAGTCGCTCATTTGTGTCTGACTCTTTGCGACCGCATGGACTGCAGCACGCCAGGCCTCCTTGTCCATCACCAACTCCCGGAGTTTACCCAGACTCATATCCATTGAGTCAGTGATGCCATCCAAGGTTTCATAAAAGTAACTTAAAATGGGAGAAAAAAGTACGTCCTTAGTATGGTGTGTGAACTAAGAAGAGCTGTGGCTTGCTGAACATACAAACGTTTTCATTAGTGGATTTGTTTTTTAATAGCTCTTATGTTGAATGCTTCTTTTGAGTTTTTAGATTTTTTTTCTTAATTTCAGTGTCATTTTATGAAGCAGCATTAAGGAGCAAACTACTTAATTGTTAGTATATTTATTTTTCAGACAAACATCATATCTGAACTAAGTAAATGGAGACTGAATTTTATTGACTGGCACCGAATGGAAATGAAAAAAGAGAGAGAGAAACATGCAGCAGATTTAAAACAGCTGTGCAACCAGATCAACAGCTTGAAGGAGCTGCAGAAAACCTATGAAGTCTCCATTGGGAGAAAAGATGAGGTCTTCTTTTTCGTACTGCTTTTTTTTTTTTTTTTTTTATAAATTTATTTATTTTAGTTGGGGGCTACGTACTGCTTTTTAAGTGAGAGTCAGTAAATGTCTTCTTAGGTAGTAAATGCCAGGAACTGAGTGTTGAGATTGTACAAGATACAAAGGGAAGATCACTTCAGGAACTAGTAGAAAAGTAGATGCATAGAAATAAGATTTATTCTTCATATTAAATATGCTAGGATCATGTCATTTTATCTTGGCCACCACATTCAGTGTCCTCTAAGAGTGCTATATTGAGTGTGGGAACGCTATTTTTTTCTTCCCAATCTTTTCTTCCCACCTGCCCTAAAGAGAATGTCAGGGATCCAGCATTACCTACATTTTAAACCATCCTTTTGGAGGGGTGTAGATATCCCACATTCTATCTGTGATATGTCTTTATTCATTCATGAAGTCCTTTCTTCATTATGTTGATAAGCACGAGAGCACTGTTAGTTTTGCTTTCTGTTAGCCTCTTAAGAACTTGAGAGTAGGGTTCAAGTCTGTGCTAATCTGGGGCTTCCCAACAGCACCTTGAACAAAGCAGATGGGCAGCAAACCTATAGCTCCCCCAGGAGGATGGTGGCTTTCAGAGAAGAGGGATCCACAGCAGACACCTCAGCTACTTGTCTGCAGATGCAGCCCTCACTGTTTTAGTGAACTAGATAAGATCATGGTTATTTTTTAATACATTTTTTGAGAGTGTCATAGGATGCAATGTAAAATCAGTCATTTTACATAACTTGCTTTTTTGAAACAATGATACTAATGTCAGTCATTTTCTATATTACCCTCAAAACTGTCCTACAGTTTTAAAATATTTTATTAAATTTTTTTTCAAGGTGTATCACACAAAAAGAGTATACATGCATATCTAGTTTTTGAAAACAAAGTGAACAGCCATGTGCCACTATACAGCTTAATAGAATATTACTAGTATCTTAGAATTCCTACCCTTTTCCACTTTTGGAAATTATTTAAAGAACCATAATAAATATCTCTCAGCAAATATGCCTAATTTACTAAATCTCTTTTAATGGGCCCATTTTAGATATATATTTCAGTTATTCATTTCTTTATAAGAGAGAATATTATCTCAGGATTTAAAAGCCTTCATAGATTTTTTTTTTAAGAACAGGAATAATATCACTGAAAAAGTACATCAAAATGTAACTATTATGAGTTTGTTGAATCCGGAAAATCATTAAACATTTATTGAGGAACTTCTAATCCAAGCTATTAAAGGTACTTAGGGACTGGAAAGATATTTTAAAACTGGTCTCTGCCCTCAAGTCTAGTGAATAAAAACATTTTGTATACGTAGCAAAACTCTCAAATGTATGATGGTTTTTCTTGAATTAAATGCCAGTGATCATATTAATTTTCACACATACAAACATTTTATTGATTATTACCAGGATACACATAATGATTTCTTTCCTCTTTTGTTTCCCTTCGTTCATTGATAAGTAGTGTATTCACATGGGGAAGTTTTTTGGTCTTTTTAAAGATAATGAGGTTACCTGGATGAATACAGTAATGATCCATAAGTATTCTTTCTAACATTTTTTGATATATGAAAAAAAACATTTTACTCATTGCTGTTTACAGGTAATTTCTAGCTTGTCTCATGCCATAGGCAAGCAAAAGGAAAGGATAGAGTTGATGAGAACATTCTTCCACTGGCGAATCAACCATGTCAAATCAAGGCAGGATGTAAGTGTGAAAAACAAAAGCTGATTGATACTTATTAGACTTCTGAACTCAGAAGCATTTAGAATCATATATTAGAACTCTTGTTCAAGTCAGAGAAGGACTTATTTTTTAATAAGTCAAAAGGAATTAATTTAATGTCACTCTTATTTTAAACTTGATGTTGGTACGGTTTGGGAAAAAAATACTTGCTTTTATTTTGTAGACTTGTTGATATACATTTTCTATGTCATGGTAGGTTAAATATGGAATGTACCTGAATTACAGATGTCCTGGTGATGGAACCCCTTTAACAAGTTTGACCTCAGATTTAATTACATGAATTTATCATCTTTAGCATATCATATGCTTCCTATATTGCTTCTGCTTCTAAAATGCCTGAATATATCATCTTTAAAGAGGCAGTACTATATTTACACATTATAAAGTTACATAAATGTTTGTTGTGTAATTTGTCTCAATAAGAATTTTAAAAATCCGTGTCCATAAAGCTTTTTAAAAATTGTTCTTAGTTTATATATAGTTTAAACTTGAATATCTTTTATTTTAATTAAGTGAGCTGACTCAGTATATCAGTGTAAATATAAATTGAGAATAGTAGATTATTGTATCAGAAGTAGAAAAGTATCGAAATATATATGTATCCCACAAGAACACCAAGACTCAAGAATGTAGGGGATGGAATACATACGTGTATATATATATTTTATTTATGATAATCATGTGAGTCATGCAGTAATCTTTATGCATTTAGTTCCAAGAGAGTAATGTTTAAGGGAAAGGCTGTTACTGTCATGGAGTACGATTTCTCCTTTAAGAGTACTTCTTAGTCCTTTCCTTGTTTTTATTAATCCCAGTAGATTAAATCTACATTAAGCATATTTAAAAGAGCTATTTAAAATTGAGTCATATTTTGAAGGTTATTTATTGAGTGACATAATGCTAATATATTATGTTCAAATGTTAGTTGAAAGAGTTTAAGTTGCCATCACTTTTTGAATAAAAAAATTTTTTAAGAAAATTGGAAATGCTTCTTTAGGAGACTTTCAATTCATTGATAGAAGAATAGCATGTGTTCCTACTAGGATCAATTTGCTATAAAATATGATGGCAGAGTGTGTAAACTCATCTGCTTATGGTGGTGGCCGCCAAGCTGGCGAGAAAGGGCCATCTAGAGCCACACCACCACCCTTTCTGCCATCCAGCTCCTAGTCCTGTTCTCAGCCAGAAAGTCATCAGATTCATAACCAAGATAGCATAGGCAAGTCACTCATTTTCTTCATCTGGTTTTCTGTCTCTCCCTTCCCTTGGTGAGCTGCATAAAGCAGTGAGGTAATGGATAAGAGCTTAGGCTCTGGAGTGAGGCAAGGCTAGCTTTTCGCTCTCTGCCTGTGTGACCTGGGCATGTCGCTTAGCCTCTCTAAGCGTGTCCTCCCATCTGCACGTGAGAAGAACGTGAGTACACGGTATGAAATGATAACGCATGTACCCTGCTTACCCCACAGGGTTATGTTTTGTATTACTACTGCCAGTGTATTTACCAGTCCACTGTGTTTTAAGTTTGTGTATTACTTTCATTCAGATTTATGAAAGTAAACTAGCTGACCAGTATTTTCGGCGAACTTTGCTGAAGAAAGCCTGGAGAGGCTGGCGGGCTGTAGTACAGAAGCAGTGGAAAGAGGTGGTGGAACGAGCTTGTCAAGCCAGAGCTGAAGAAGTCTGTGTCCAGATTTCCAATGACTATGAAGCCAGAGTTGCTCTGGTAAACATTCTTTGCTTTATTTTCTCTTTGTTAAATGAAAGTAAGTTGGGTAGCCATCACTCACTGGCGAAGGAACCTGGGTCTCCAGTTTCATTCTCACTGTGGTGTGGGTTCAGATGAGACTATTGGGAAGGAGCAGTACTAAGTCAGACTTACAGACTTATTTATTCTTTTAACTAGTTATAACTTTGACCTCTGGACCTGTATAAATCTCTTGTATGTACATTTCCCTTGGAAGTGTAAATCACCCACAGATCATTACCTCTCTAAGAAAGTGTACTTTCTTAGGCTTCTTCTGGCCTTTATTTAGCTAAAAATGAAGACTAAAAAATGTTTACACCCTTGGCAGATTCACATCAATGTATGGCAGGAACCACCACCATATTGTAAAGTAGAAAGTGAAGTTGCTTAGTCGTGTCCGACGCTTTGCGACCCCATGGACTGTAGCCCGCTAGGCTCCTCCATCCATGGGATTCTCCAGGCAAGAATACTGGAGTGGGTTGCCATTTACTTCTCCAATTGTAAAGTAATTAATCTCCAATTAAAATAAATAAGTTAATTTAAAAAAAAGTTTATCCTTATGTTATTTTAAATAAACTTTTTATAAGGTTGATATAAAGCAGTTGTATATAAATTGAAGTTATTTAGACTTCTAACAATAATATAACATTGTTTCCATGGGAAAAACATTTGAGACCCAAAAAAAATGAAAAACACCATATTGAAGAATGCAGTAGGCCTCTTGAAATCAAATATTAAAAGGAAAAATTTTTTCATCATTATAATACTAAATGCTTTAAGTTTTATTATGCAAATAACTTTCTGTGATTGACAGTGACATGCAAAAAAACATCATCCCTTTAGATTTGGTCTATGGGAAAGTGTTGTGCCTAATGCCACTTTGCACTTTAAATTCTATAGATAACACTTAGCAAAAAAAAAAGAAAAGAAACCAGTTACTGTTGCTAGCAGGAAATTTTACTATCCTACATAAAATTTTATGGTAAGAAATAACACCCTTTTGTATAATTAGAATACACCAGTCCTGATTGAAGCCAGTATGAAATTCCCTTTGTTTAAACCTTGACCTCATAGTTAGGAATGAAAATGTTGTGTTGATGGAGACACTGGAGGTAAAATGCATCTTTTAAAATAATTTGAGACTCAGCAGAAGAGGTATATGCTAAAGTGATTTTAGTATTTCATACAAAAATAACTTCACAGTATAATAAGTCTGTTTTTTAAAACAATAAATGATATTCTTCCTTGTATCTCAGGTTGTTTTTCTTCTTTTTAAAAATTCTCCTGATTTTAGTTATCTGGAGCTTTGGAAAATGCAAAAGCTGATATCCAAAGAATGCAGCATGAAAAAGAGCACTTTGAAGATTCCATGAAGAAAGCTTTCATGAGGGGGGTGTGTGCGTTAAATCTTGAGGCCATGACTATATTTCAGAACAGAGGTGATACAGGTTAGTGTTTTATTTAAGATTCTCTGCCTACTTTCAAAAAGGATTTGAGGAGATTTCAGTGATTGGTGTGGTCTGCAGTACTAATTTTCTTATCCAGTATCTTATCCAAACACTGTTTTCAATATCATAATGTTATATCCAGTTTTAAATCTGCCATGGAAATTCTCTCAGTCGTGGTTACTTACAGTATCTTATATCTGATCCAGTAAACAGTTAACTATTTTAGGCTCAATGTTATAATAATGCTTTGAATATATAACATTATTTTAAAGCTCTTTTAACTATAAGTGTAAAATTTCTGTTTTTTTCTAAGTAGCCAAATGCCTTGGACTGTTTTGTTGATTAAATATTTCTTTTCTATTCATGGTTTCCCGTTTTTATTTTTAAAAAAATGCTTGTCTTCCAGTATAAGAGAGGCCTCAACTAAAACTCATTTCAACAAATATAAATATAGGCCTATCTATAGAAGTCAACTAAAATAATTCTGTGTGAAGAAAAGTCCATGTATTGGCTTGGATCTGAATGGTTCTTATCATCTGCATGACATAGAACAACTTTGCCACCAATTTACAATGAGGCCTATTTTGCTCACTGGGTTTTAGAAAACTAAAATTTCTTCTGTGAACAAAGAAGATAATATAAATCTTCATTACCTGCTTTATAGCGGGTTCTTGTGAAAATGCAATGAAATACAATTGCAAGCACTTTAAAAGATAAAAAACACTAATGTGTAAGAGGATAGTAATGATGTAATTGTTGCAGTCTTAAGTCAGCCTCATAAACTTAATGTATATAAATATGTGAACATTTTTGCAGTATTTTTAAATCCTGCTTGAAAATCAGATTATTCATCAGTGACACAATTTTATTTTGTAACATCATTAATACGATTTCAGTCCTGTGAACAACTTGTCTGTGCTTGTTATGCCCTCATTTTCAAAGCATCAACAAATATTTTTTATTTCAAATGTGTGTGCTGTGGATGGTGGTGAGTTCAGGCAAGTTGTTTTCTTTCTGAAGCAGTCGTGGTGTGTGGCTCCCAGACAAGTTAGAGGGTCTCATAGATAGACCCTCCAGGCTGAATGCTTTATCTTGCTGATACCCAAATGAGTACTTGATTTCTCCAACAAGTGGTCTTTTAATTGAGTAGTAATGCTGAAAACAAATGTACCATCTCCAGCGATTGAAGAGTATGCTTTCAGTTGTTAATTGTTAGCAAGTTGAATATATTAAGTTGAAGAATTTAATTATCTACTTATAACAACAGGTACTGGGTTTCACAAGTGCAGTGAGAACTTCTAATCATTAGAACTTGCTACCTTCGATTACAAGAAGTCTATTTAACATAACCTACTTAAGGTTGTGAATTGACTTAGGATACAATGTTTTACCATCTTAATATATTTACCATCTTAAATTTTTAAATTCAAATACAGCAATGTCTCCTACCAGCAAATATCCATAGCAAGATTTGGAGCAAATGTATTCTGATCATTATACAGTGTGACTTATTTTGTTCCTGTTGCTTTTAAGTCTATTGTCACCTGTAGCTAATGCCAGGTTCTGGAATCTAAGAGGTTTTGAGTGGCCTTGTGCTTTATTATAAAAATGGAAGAAGAAGATGACAGGAATAGTAAGACCCACATCAGCAGTACATGCTAGTATTGATGAAGCTACCAAAGGCAAAATTGCATTGTAATCTAAAGCTGGACTTGCTCTGTGATACTTAAGTCTTGTGGCATTTTAATAACAGCTATTAAAATAGAATTTTATAATTCACCAGAGAAAAAATTATTCCTGGTCCCCTGAAGATAATTGTTTTTTTATAATTTTTAAAATTTCTTCCAGTTATTTGCAACCATAATCCTCAGTTCAGTTCAGTCGCTCAGTCGTGTCCGACTCTTTGCGACCCCATGAATTGCAGCACGCCAGGCCTCCCTGTCCATCACCAACTCCCAGAGTTTACCCAAACCCATGTCCATTGAGTCAGTGATGCCATCCAACCATCTCATCCTCTGTCGTCCCCTTCTCCTCCTGCCCCCAATCCTTCCCAGCATTAGGGTCTTTTCCAGTGAGTCAGCTCTTCGCATGAGGTGGCCAAAGTGTTGGAGTTTCAGCTTCAACATCAGTCCTTCCAGTGAACACCCAGGACTGATCTCCTTTAGGATGGATTGATTGGATCGCTTGCAGTCCAAGGGACTCTCAAGAGTCTTCTCCAACACCACAGTTCAAAAGCATCAATTCTGCGGTGCTCAGCTTTCTTCACTGTCCAACTCTCACATCCATACATGACCACTGGAAAAACCATAGCCTTGACTAGACGGACTTTTGTTGGCAAAGTAATGTCTCTGCTTTTAAATATGCTGTCTAGGTTGGCCATAACCTTCTTCCAAGGAGTAAGCATCTTTTAATTTCATGGCTGCAATCACCATCAGCAGTGATTTTGGAGCCCAAAAAAATAAAGTCTGACACTGTTTCCCCATCTATTTGCCATGAAGCAACGGGACCAGATGCCGTGATCTTAGTTTTCTGAACGTTGAACTTTAAGCCAACTTTTTCACTCTCCTCTTTCACTTTCATCTAGAAGCTCTTTAGTTCTTCTTCACTTTCTGCCATAAGGGTGGTATCATCTGCATATCTGAGGTTCTTGATATTTCTCCCGGCAATCTTGATTCCAGCTTGTGTTTCTTCCAGCCCAGCGTTTCTCATGATGTACTCTGCATAGAAGTTAAATAAGCAGGGTGACAATATACAGCCTTGACGTACTCCTTTTCCTATTTGGAACCAGTCTATTGTTCCATGTCCACTTCTAACTGTTGCTTCCTGACCTGCATACAGGTTTCTCAAGAGATAGGTCAGATGGTCTGGTATTCCCATCTCTTTCAGAATTTTCCACAGTTTATTGTGATCCACACAGTCAAAGGCTTTGGCATAGTCAATAAAGCAGAAATAGATGTTTTTCTGGAACTCTCTTGCTTTTTCGATGATCCAGCGGATATTGGCAATTTGATCTCTGGTTCCTCTGCCTTTTCTAAAACCAGCTTGAACATCTGGAAGTTCACGGTTCACGTATTGCTGAAGCCTGGCTTGGAGAATTTTGAGCATTACTTTACTAGCATGTGAGATGAGTGCAATTGTGCGGTAGTTTGAGTATTCTTTGGCATTGCCTTTCTTTGGGATTGGAATGAAAACTGACCTTTTCCAGTCCTGTGGCCACTGCTGAGTTTTCCAAATTTGCTGGCATATTGAGTGCAGCACTTTCACAGCATCACACCGTAATCCTCAATGCATCTTATATTGTACAGTGTCCTAATAAATCTTATAGTTCAGACAGAAGTTTCTGTGAGGTAGACAAAATGTGACAATACAAATGGCCTTTAAAAGGATACCTGCCAATTTTTAAAGTAGTTTTAGGAACAGTAGAAAAATACTTTCCAGCTGAAAAATGTGTCCAGTTAAAGTTAGAATAATTGCAATACTGGTTCCGTACCTGATAAGTCTGCCACCCACCTAAAAGTAGACAATCAGAATCACTTTCTATGAAAAACATGTTAAAATTCAGTGTGTATGTGTGTTTTCAAAGCAAAAGCAGTATTTTTATATTGAATTAGTCTCTTCAAATTATTTCAAAGGACCTAGGCATTATAATCCTCATTAAACTTCGTTAATGAAGTAACTATTGCTCAATTTTATATAAAGATATTCTTAAGACAGGAACTTACATAGTAGCCCAAATTTCTAGATGGAAAGAGGACAACATAGAAAACCATTTAAACATAGGGTAACATAATGCCCTCTATTCAAATATTCTGAAACATCTCAGTGACTGAATATTGAAATCCTCACCCTGATGGTTGATATCAGGTATATATGGGCTTCCCTGGTGTCTCAGATGGTAAAGAATCCGCCTGTGATGCAGGAGATCTGGGTTCATTTCCTGAGTCGGGAAGATCCCCTGGAGAAGAGAATGGCTACCTACTCCAGTATCCTTTCCTGGAGAATCCATGCACTGAGGAGCCTGGCAGCCTACAGTTCATGGGGTCACAAAGAGTCGGACATGACTGAGTGACTGAGCACGCACCCATCAGTTCAGTTCAGTTCAGTCACTCAGTTGTGTCCAACTCTTTGCGACCCCATGAACCGCAGCACGCCAGGCCTCCCTGTCCATCACTAACTCCCTAAGTCCACCTAAACCCGTATCAGTGATACCATCCAGCCATCTCATCCTCTGTCGTCCCCTTCTCCTCCTGCCCTCAGTCTTTCCCAGCATCAGGGTCTTTTCCAATGAGTCAGCTCTTTGCATCAGATGGCCAAAATATTGGAGTTTCAGCTTCAACATCAGTCCTTCCAATGAACACACCCAGGACTGATCTCCTTTAGGATGGACTGGTTGGATCTCCTTGCAGTCCAAGGGACTCTCAAGAGTCTTCTCCAACACCACAGTTCAAAAGCATCAGTTCTTCGGCACTCAGCTTTCTTTATAGTCCAACTCTCACATCCATACATGACCACTGGAAAAACCATAGCCTTGACTAGATGGACCTTTGTTGGCAAAGTAATGTCTCTGCTTGTTAATATGCTGTCTAGGTTGGTCATAACTTTCCTTACAAGGAGCAAGCGTCTTTTAATTTCATGGCTGCAGTCACCATCTGCGGTGATTTTGGAGCCCAGAAGAATAAAGTCAACCACTGTTTCCACTGTTTCCCCATCTATCTGCCATGAAGTGATGGGACCGGATGCCATGATCTTAGTTTTCTGAATGTTGAGCTTTAAGCCAACTTTTTCACTCTCCACTTTCACCCTTATCAAAAGGCTCTTTAGTTCTTCTTCGCTTTCTGCCATAAGGGTGGTGTCATCTGCATATCTGAGGTTATTGATATTTCTCCCGGCAATCTTGATTCCAGCACGCATGCATATACAGTCTCAAATGGAAATTTTAACCGAATCCTCATACTGAGAGGGAAAAATCTAGAATAGGGCCCTTCATCGTAGCTTCTGGAAGCTGACATTTTATATTTCTTTGATCTAAGATTAAGTTTCAGTTTTGAGAAAAGGTTACTAGATATGTGTCACTAAAATCAGTTAAGTGTACAAATATGCTCTTAATTCATGACATATAATCTGCCTGCAAGAATTCATTTCTTCTGCAGTATCAAAAGTAAAGATTTTAGTGTTACAGACTGATTTATTACTGTTTGCTGAAAAAATCAAGAATTAAAAATACATTGGTTTTTAAACCCCAAGTTGTGAGTGACAGTGATGTATCAGTGTTGGTTAATCGATTGTAACAAATGTATCACTGCTGCTGCTGCTGCTGGTAAGTCGCTCCAGTCATGTCAGACTCTGTGCGACCCCATAGACGGCAGCCCAGCAGGCTCTTCCGTCCCTCGGATTCTCCAGGCAAGAACACTGGAGTGGGTTGCCATTTCCTTCTCCAGTGCATGAAAGGGAAAAGTGAAAGTGAAGTCACTCAGTCGTGTCCGACTCCTAGTGACCCCATGGACTGTAGCCTACCAGGCTCCTCCGTCCATGGGATTTTCCAGCCAAGAGTACTGGAGTGGGGTGCCATTGCCTTCTCCAAATGTGTCACTATGGTGCATAATACCCATTGTAGGGGAGGTTGTGGGTATGTGGCAACAGGGAGTATATGGGAACTCTCTGTACTTTTCACTCAGAACCTAAAATGTCTCTAAACATTGTTTATTAAAAAAAAAATTCATTGGTCTGTTAGAATAGGAGCAATAGATGGTAAATGAAGAGGGTATGGTGATTATCAGAAAATTATTCTAAAGATCTAATACCACACCATTTATCAGGATAGTTGTATGAAATAATGGAAAGAACATAAATCCTTAGGCACAGTGTGACCGTATTATTGTAGTAGTTGTAAGGTCCCAGGTGAGTACCTTTTTTTTTCCACATAAAAGCAAATCACTCATTAACTCTCATGTGTTAAAGGAAGTGGTCTGAAGTCTGTAACGGTTAATGCTGACATTAACCAGTTAACACTGACATACTGTATTCACTGAACCCTATTAACATATCCAGTGATGACACATTTCTGTATTTCTGTGGGACCAAATTTTAGCTATGACGGATTTTCCTTGTTGGGAAGGTAAAAGTAATCTTAACTTGAAAACGTGTTAATGGAATTAATGTGTGGTTTCTGGGAACAGATTTCACGACCAATAAAAGGGAAGAGTATGGTCCTGGTGTTCAAGGAAAAGAGCCTCCTTCTGCTCCTTTGGATGCTTCCGGCCCTCCGGTGCCCTCGGCGGGCGCAGTGCCGCCATCCCCACCAGCAGCGGCCCTCGGAGCACCCTGCGCGGCTGCCTTTGCCTCAGCGGCTTCCGTCACCTCTGCCGGTGCCACTTCCGCTTCCTCAGCCCACCTCCCCGTTTCTGCTCCCCATGGCGCTGGACTGATCGCTACAGCTTCTGCTGCACAGGAAGAAATGGTCAGTACAGTTAATGCAGGTGCCTGTGCTGGGAAAAGGGTTCCAAACTTGTTTGTAAGGTGGATATTTTGAACTCAGAACATATTTTCCCATGGAGGAAAAAAGGTCTAAATGGTCTTTAGGCCAATCCACAGAAAATAGTTAATATACAAATAACTAAAACATTAATTTATAGTGAAAATAATACCTGACAATTCTATTACAGTAGTGATAATTAAACAAAAATGAAGAACGTTTTAATTTTAAAGGAAAGAAAGTTTCAAGGGTTTAGGAGGCTAATGGCTCTTCTGTATATTTTCTGTTCATCTCTTTTGTGTTAGTCACTCGGTTGTGTTCGACTCTTTGCAATTCCCATGGACTGTAGCCCGCCAGACTCCTATGTCCATGGGATTCTCCAGGCAAGAATACTGGAGTGGGTAGCCATGCCTTCTCCAGGGAATCTTCTGGACCCAGGGATCAAACCTGGGTCTCCCACATTGCAGGCAGATTCTTTACTGTCTGAGCCACCAGGGAGGCCTTCGCTCTTCATGGAAGCAGATACTAATGCTACTCTGTATTGACTCCATCTTAATTTGATTAGGTTTTAAGTTTTCATTTATAATTGGAGTGAAGATAGCAATTGTTTTTCCTAAAGTCACTAGCTGCTAATAGAGGGGTCCATAGAGGGGGAAGAGTACTGAAGGAGGATGGAGTATTTGTGGAAGAATTTACCTGAAGTCCAAGTAATCAAGCTGTTTATCTGCACATCATGGTTCTGACTTCCTGGCCTACTGTTGTTAAACCTGTATTCTTCAGTGTCTCAAAGGGCACAAGGATACTGGCCAAGTTTATCAGACTCAACTCTGCAGGGCTTTTTTAAAAAAACCATGTGCCCTTCTTCCCTACTCTGGCTTGGATCTGGCACAAAGGCTTCTATAAAGGCTCTATAAAGCTTCTATAAAGGTACTGGGATTATTCTGATTTGCTTGTCTCCCTCTCTTCCCTGACCCTAACCACTTACATGAAAGGAAGAAAGATGGCCGAGTAGGTTTTAGATCTTAAAAGAGTTACATTGGAGGTGCCGTAGTGCTAGGCAGCTCTCTGTAGCTAAGGGAACATATTCAGTCAACTGGATAATTAGTCATCTGAAGTATTGCTGCTGACTTGAATTTCTGCCTTTTGGAAGCTACTAACTTTAGGGGGAAATTTTTAAAATCTGCTATTTTTGCAAATCTCAACATATTTTTGC
Source organism: Giraffa tippelskirchi (assembly GCF_054371585.1). NCBI lineage: Eukaryota > Metazoa > Chordata > Mammalia > Artiodactyla > Giraffidae > Giraffa > Giraffa tippelskirchi. The sequence goes on along the minus strand of NC_137281.1, from coordinate 73,912,138 downwards.
TCCTCATTCAAAGAGGCTTAAAAAAATATATGACTTAAGAGAAATTTGAATGTGTCGGGGAGTTTTGATATAGAAAGACACTAAAATTCTACTGGCATGTGTTCAGCTGTGTTTGTTTTTCATGATTACACATTTTGAAGTGAGATCCTATACTAATGATCTCATTTAAATAAACATGGTGGTTTGTCATTCATATGCATATCCAGATAACACACAGAGCTAGATTTTTCAAAATTCCCATCTAAAATAGGACTACACGTACATTTGTACATCTGGGTTTGTATCTGAATCTGAATGTGTGTAGGAAGAACCCAATGAATGAGTCTATTTACCACCCTTTTTTGTTACTTTCTGAAACAGTTTGGTCACCTGAGATAATTTTGAAGTCTCTGAAACCTAAAAAACAATATTAGGTAGGCCTTTTTCTTCCCCCATCCCTCCAACGACATTCTGCTCCTTCAGAACAGCCACGCATTCCATTTCAGTGGTGTAAGTACAGCCTTTAGAGAGAAAGGAGAATGACAAGTTAACTAATCTGTAAGTATCATGCTAGTTTTCTTCCTTTTCTATTTAATTAAATACTCAGTTCAGTCGCTCAGTCGTGTCTGACTCTCTGCCACCCAATGGACTGCAGCAGGCCAGGCTTCCCTGTCCATCACCAACTCCTGGAGCTTATTCAAACTCATGTCCATCAAGTCAGTGATGCCATCCAACCATCTCATCCTCTAAATTAAAGACTCAGATTTACCTCAAATACGTCTTCTTGCTTTTGGAAAGAACCATAATGACAAAAGCAGAAACAAATACATTACTTGGATTACTTACCTTATGTGAAACCATTGTTGCTGGACATAGGAAAAGAAGAGAGATTTGTGATCCAGGACTGGCTGTCTTTCTCTTCATTTGAATCACAGAAATTTCCTTTCCTTCCAAAACTTTTGTCTAGTCTTCCTCAATATTTCCAGGAGCTAAAAGCAGGTGTGTGTAGAAAGTAAACTGCAGAGTATCAGGAGACAAATAACTGAAGAAGGGAGGAATATCATTCTAGTGAAAGAATGTCTTCATCTGTAAAATTATTTCATTTCTGTAGACATCATCAGTGTGTTAAAATATCAGAATTTCATGATGAAAATAATTTTCAAAAAATATATGTGCTGCCTTTGACAGCACATATTACTGAACATGTGCTGTTTAGCAAATGTACTATTGTAGTTCACAAAGTTGAACAATAGATGGCACTTTACTTTTTATAACTCCAGTTGAAATAATTGAAGATTTTTAATTGGATTTTTAAGCTGTTTAGTAAGGTTTTTCTTCACTCTTCATCTGAACAGAAAATGAAAGGCTAGCATTAGTCAGCTGGGGCTGCTCTCCCTGTTTCATAAATGAGGAAATTGAGGGCTAGGGAGAATAACTTGCCAGTGGACACAGTTACTAATGCAGTTTGAATTCAGAGTTTGAAAATCTGGCTTCAGAGCCCTGTACTCTTGAGCAATAATCTGCATTGTTTCCATGTCAGATATTGAAATACAAATATTGGAGTTTTCCAAATATGCCATTTCCCTTTTTTCTTACTCCTTTTGATTTTTGCCCAGCTGATGGGATTAGTTGATCATGAAAAAAGAACGAGTACATGTATGTGTTACTCCTGGTGTAAATGTAACCTTTCTGGAGTATTGTCCAACTGTAGGAAACAAAAGCTGTAAAACCTGGCATTACCTTTTGATATGATCATCCCATTTTTTGCAGTACGCTGCAAATAACTCTCAAAGGAAAAGGAAACTCCAGGAATTCCCTGGTCCAGTGGTTGGGATTCCGTGCTTTCACTGCTGAGGGACCGGGTTCCATCCTTGGTCGGGTAACTAAGATCCCACAAGCCACATAGTGCGACACCTCCCCCCTCCCCCAAAAAAAACCTATTCGTGAAGAAAAATTATATTAACAATGCCATAAGGAAAAGGGGAAGACACAAAAGCATATGTGTAATGGCGGGTAATTTATCCGTAAGGGTCAGTTCATTAAACAGATTAGTGGTTCTGAAGAATAGGGATTGTTTGGGAAGGGAGATGGATATGACTCTAAAGAGAGGACAGTGTGAGGGAGAGCCTTGTGATGATGGAACAGTTGTGTGTCTTGATTGCAGTGATAGTTATAGAAATCCACACATAATAAAGTGACATAGAACTATACCCAGGCATCCATGCCAGTACCAACTTCCTGGTTTTTTAAAAAAATTAAGTGCCTGTGTATTTTCTTTTTAAGTTGCAGAAGCAAAAGTACCATAAACTTTGCCATAGATTTTCTACCAACCGGACATTTCTTTTACAGTATGGGCCCAGGGTTGTGACATCAGCGCAACAGAAAGCTGGAAGAACGATCACGGCCCGGGTCACAGGGAGATGTGATTTTGCTTCAAAAAACAGAATCAGTAGCAGTTTAGCCATAATGGGAGTTTCTCCTCCCATGAGCTCCGTTGTTGTGGAAAAACATCATCCGGTCACAGTGGTGAGTCTGCCTTTGGTAACTTTTTGTCAAGAAAACCTTTTTCCTGAGAGTTGATAGACTAATGAGCACTTAAATGCCATGTTGAGGAGAAGATAAAAATCTATGATGACTGCTACTTGTTCTGCCTTTACTATTATTACAGTCTTTATATCAGTTATTATTACATCTGCTTTATATATATACCTTTCTTGTTTTAAGAGATTAATTTCAGAACCTTTGATTCTTCTCAGTTGTATGCTGTGTGCATGTTAGTCGCTCAGTCGTGTCCGACTCTTTGCAGTCCCATTGACTGTAGCCCACCAGGCTCCTCTGTCCATGCAATTTTCCAGGCAAGAATACTGGAGTGGGTTGCCATTCCTTCTCCAGGTTATCTTCCTGACCCAGGAATCGAACCCAGGTCTCCTGCGTTGTGGGCAGATGGTTTACCATCTGAGCCACTAGGGAATGAGGGTAGGGGCTCATCCGGGATAATATAAAAATTATCAGATACAAAAAGTAATCCAGTGTGTTGATGGCCAAAAGGGTAAAATATATAAATGATTTCTCAATAATTTTTTAAAAAAGACAAAAACTGTTTACTCATTAACTGCTATCCATATAGCATATTTTTTACCCTAAGAAAAACTTACCTACTTTTATGGTATTTAATTTTTGCTCCTTTTTTTTTTGGAAGTCTTCTTCCTACTTTTTCAAATATAATTGTCAACATATTTCTAACTTGGGAAAAAAATCAGGTTGCAATAAATTCATGTGATATAAAGAAAAGTACATGGAATTTAAGCAAAAATAAACAAGAAAACCTGAGTTAATGCCTTAGTTTTGCTACTTACTACCTTTGTGATCATATACAAACCAAAAAATATTTGAGCCTCCATTTTTTTTCATGTGTAAAACAGGAGCAGTAAGAGCACTTAGCTCTTAGAGTTAACTGTCAGGATTCAGGATTAAATGAGGTAATATGAAAATTAAATGAGATGTATAAAGGCACTTTGTAAACTGTAAAGCCATAAGCGAGTTTAATAAAAAATTACTAGAGAAGGACACATGGGATATCTTATGTTATTTCTTACAATCATACATGAATCAACAATTATCTCAAAAAGTTTAATTTCTAAAAGTTATGAGAACACATCCCTAAAGAGAAACAAGGATTGATTTTATTATAAAAGAAAATGCCCTCTGTATAAACTTTCAGTTTTAAACAACATTCCCATCTACTTAATATGTCAAAAAGATGTAGGGAATGATTGTAAATCCTTTTCTTTGTGAATACTAGATTGTTGCTAGATGATTAAGTCAAAAGAAGCTGGATTGATTGTTTAAATTTAGCCTCAGGTAAAGTGCAACAGTGAAGCTGCAGACTGAGATGGAAGTACCAAGTCCAGACTGAAAACGTGGAGGGTGGAGAATCATCTTAGCCTCTGTAGGTTGGACAGACTTTGAAAGGCCTTAGATGACTTCTCTACATATTTTTGAAAATGTGAGCTTAGTTATCAAAGATGAGAGGAAATGAACTCATTTCTGTTTTTATCAGCACATAGGATGTTTATAAAGAAATGGAGGAGAGAGACTGTCCATTTGTAAGATAAGATGTAAAGAGAGCACATGTGTTTATTTTTAATTCTGACATACTGTGGTTTTATACTGATTGGAGTGATACTTTACAGAAAAAGAACCAAGAAACTAAAGACTTAAAACCCCTGTTTGATATTTATCTCTCTAACTGCCTTTTGTTTATTGAGTATGTCCAAAGACTCTTCAGTAATTGGCCATGAATTAAATAGCCATAAACTGCTTCCGTTATTACCTGCTTTGGATTGTGTAACAGGCACAGTGGCAGTCCTCTGTACTATTTTTCATTTTATTCCAGGATCCCAGGAACTAGAACTATCAGAAACACTTACTAATAAACCATTCTCCAGATTTCTGACACTGGAGCTCCATCTGCTGGATAATTGCTTGCCCCTAAGGCTACTTGGTTCTATGCTATGTTTTGTAGACACGATGCCAGTGGTGCCATGGTCTGTTTCTGCAGTTATCTTGCCCATCATCCCTAAGGAGAAATAGCGCTTTTGTTATGGTCAGATCAAGTGGTTAGCAACTAAAATTTCATGCCATTTGCACGAATCTCTTCCATTTGTAGCGGTTATCCAGTTATTTATGTACAAAGAAACATTTATATAAAATACTTTAAGAAAGGAGGTTATTTTTTATTTCTTTAAAGAGGAACTCTAATTAAATGGAATCTGACATGAGTATCTTTGTTTCAAGAGGTTTTGTCCATTTCCTAAGCAAAAGCTGTATCATAGAGCTTTTGAGATGCACAGTGAATGTTTTGATTTGATATGTATAATTTTACATCAAGTATTTTAAAGATGGCTTTCCTAAATGGAAGACTCTAATAGGAATCTACATGTACTAATGTTTGTTGGGTTAAACTGTAGATAATGAAATAATATTTAGTATGTATAATTTTATGGAATTGTTTAAAGTATATTTTTGCTTTTTCAGCAAACCATTCCTCAAGCTACTGCAGCAAAATATCCGCGGACCATTCACCCTGAAGGTAGCACCTCAGCTTCCAGGTCTCTTGGAACCAGATCAACTCACACTCAGTCTCTCACAAGCATTCAGTCCATAAAAGTGGTTGAGTAAAATGAATATGTTCATATAGAGGTCTTTTAATTCTTCTGGCTTTACCAAGAATTAGATAGAAGTCTTTAGTTTTTAAAATTTCATATTCTTAGAACATCATGGATATATCACATTCATTTTTTCAAAGTTACAAGAGACTTTTGCAAGCTCTACCATCCTTTGTAACTATATGTAGAATTATTTTAATGTTATTTTTTATTTAAGCAATTAAGTAAAACTTTTTTTAAATTAAAAAAGAAACTGGACTTAATATTTTTAATAGGTTCAATGTAGCACTGATTATATCAAAGTATATAAATCCTGTTTTTGTAAAAGGCTTAATCATTTCCAGTGTTACCAAGTAAACTTTGAGAGAGAACTTGATTTTAAAAAATTATTTATACTAATAGAGACTAAAGTATTATTTGAAAATTTAATACCACAAAGTTTGTGACTTTAGTATATTAGTCCTCATTTTTCTAGGATTCTGACAATTAGAAATAGGGGGAAATAGCAATACCTTTGAATAAAACTTTTAATGTTAAAAGAGGAAAAACATTTTACTAGCACAAAAGCAGAGTCACAGAAACATCAAAAAGAAGTTTCCTAGTAGAATGATCCTATTTCTAATGTTCTTTCTCACCTTGTTGAAACTCTATACCTTTGAACCCTTTCTCTGAACATACAAACATTGTCCTGTGATGGGATAGCCCTGGACAATTCAGCAGACCTTCCAGGCCTGGCAGAGACTTGTCTGTGGCTGGCCGAAAGGAAGAAACCATCTGGACAAACAGATTTAGGAGAACAAAGACCAGGCTTCTAATGGGTTTATTGCTGGCTGACTGGGTTATCTTGAGCCAGACACTTAATGGCCGGATCTTCATATGTGAAATAATGAGATCTACCTACCCCACCTCTTTCCCAGAGTACTTAGGCTTACATAAAAATGAGTGGATTCCGAAGAACTTGTGTAGAGCCGAGGTTTCTGTATCTTTCACAGAAGTGGGTGGTTTCAGCCTCTTTCAGTCTAAACATGACCTAGCCCTGTGCTCTAACTTTACCACTGGAAATACAGTTTTTCTTACTGCCTCGTGTTGTAATAGGACTAGAGAATAAATGTGAGGTCAGTAAATATCCCATTTTCTTAAGGACACACCAAGGCTTTTTTGAACTATAAAATCATCTGGCTGTGTCTTAAAGAGTATTCACCAGGGAAACCCAAAAGAGTATTAGATTCTTCTTATGCAATAGTATATGATCCTCCTTATACTTATTGTGGGTTCTGGCCAACTACAACCAGCTTCTGCTGTGGCAAGCGGCTCTTGGTTTTCAGTTAGCACAAACCCACAGCACCTCATCTCCTGCCGCCTGTACCACAGTCCTATTCCTCCCAGGGCTTCCCTGCCCACCCAAAGAGTCTAGACACCTGAAGTCTCCGCTCACGTGCAGCATGGACTCAACACCCGACTGGGGTAAACATCAGTTCTTAATTTTCCAAACTGTGTATAAACTGTCCATCCTTGAGGTCAAACAGTCAGTTGTACTTGATACCAGATGTTGGCCAATTAGATAAATGATGCTGGTCTCAGCTCTCTCTCCTTCCCCATCTCACTTCCTTTTTCCTTCACTCCTGCTTCCCTGGATTTGCACTTCTGAGAAAAGCAGTTGCTCATTACTTTGGTCTTGGGCTCTGCTTTTTAAGGAACTTACATGACATCTAGGGATGGTCTTCAGTATCAGAGCCACAACCACACAGACAGACTAACATCAGTATTATGAATATTGTAATTAAGAATATTGTAAGCATCTTTTAAAGCTTTAAACTCTAGAAATTGTATATTGTCTGCAGCACCAAGTAATTAGTATTAGCCCAATTCAACTTAAATTCAACAGTTAAAACACTTAAACAGTAAAGTATGTATTCATCTTTGTTTATTATTGCATAAAGAGGTTACCCAGATTTTGAAGCACAGTCCATGGAAACCACGGTCTCAGGTGGCAACAATGCTTTAAACTTTTTAGCATCATGTGAACATATTACCTGTTTAAAACCTGTTTTAAAATTTAAATGTACCATTTACAGTCAGCATGAGATGAAATATAGAACTATAAATTCAAATTGCTGGCCTTACAGACTTAGAGTCAGAATTTGATAATGGAGAACCTTAAGTTATAATGAATAGGTACACATAAGCTGATAGAAATCGACACTTGATTTCATATTTCAGAACTTTCTCAGATTACAAAAATAATGTATGGTCAATATGAAAAAAAATGGAAGTACCAAATCACCTGTAACTACATCACCAAGAGATTAAAAAACATTGGTGCATATACCTCTGCTTTTAAGTAAAATGTTATATTACATATAGGTGTTATTTAAAGGCAACAGATACTATATTTCCAAAGCAAGTTTCTCTTGTGGACTAGAAATAACAGTTCATTTCAGTACTATAGATACCAGGTTAGGCATTTCACAGGTATTCTCCATCATCACTCAACTTTACAGAAGAGATAGCCCTTTCCCACAACCTATGGAGAAGGATATTAAAGATCTGAGAACTTGAATATTAGTCCAAAGGCTCACAGCTAATAAATTGCAAAACCATGTCTGTCTATTCTAAAACCCTTGTTTTTTTTCATATACTGTAATGTTCCCACCATCATAATTTTTAAAACATGATATATAAAATCTTAGATTATTCTATCACTAGATAAGCTATCACGTGTTGCATCAAATGACAGAAATGGGAAAATCATATACCACTTGCCTTAAGCAAAAGCAAAATTTTTTTTACTTCAGTGGTTGGAAAGTATAATACCATTTCTTCATCTGTTGGAGAGTCCTGTCACTGCCATCTTCATAGTTGAAAGGAAAATCAATACTGCTGCTGGAAGAACTTGATGACATTTAAAGAACTGAATTTAAGAGGATTGAACACTGAATGGAAAATCATTTTAGTTTAATTTCTTTAGGCATTTATGAAACTACACATTTCTTGGGCCTTGAGTCAGCTTCACTTTGACGAATCTTTTCTGGAAAAAATCAGATAACATGATTAATAGCTGACCTTTATTAAGCACTCGCTACAAGTCAGGCACTATCACTCAAGCCCACAACAGCCCTTTGACACAGACGCTTTTCTACTGAACAGTTGAGAACACTGGTGGAGTGAGTTCTCTAGAGAACTTGCTTAAAATCACACAGCCCTTTATCTGTCGGAGTTGAGCTATAAGCTCACATAGTCTCACCTGGAGTGCGTGCCCTCACCCACTGCAGTGGGCTGCCTCTGAGAGTTCTTGCAGACACTCTTTGACAGAAACAAAATTCAAAGCGTAGGGAACAACCCAGAGCTAGGAGGATAAGACCATGGAAGGCAGACATGAGCCATGCACTATTCCTTTGTACCTACCACTGCTGGAAACAATACTGGATGCGTAATCTGATGTGCTTTTATGGTCTCAGCTTCAGGTAAAACTGCACCAGCGAAACTAATGGCAGATGTCCCTATATTTTGCTTGAATGGTTATTACATGAATGGTAAATGACACCCCTAATACGCTGATGAGGTTTCAAACCGTCTTCCCTGACAGTACGGTCCCTGGTAGAGTGCTTTTTAGCAGTAATCCCAGCTGGCAAAATAATAGCCCATTGGCTCCCTTCTCTCAACGCAGAGAGAACTTTTTCAAGCCCACCAACCTGCAGAGTTCCCAAGAGGAAGAGGCATTCTGAGCAAGACCATTCTTAGCTATGGGGCACTGTCCTGTAACCTTATGAGATGATTAGCTCTCTTGCCCACCTCCCATCCCACACCCACCACGCCCCCCCCACAAAAGTTCTCCTACACTTTTCAAATGACACTGAACCACCAGGCTGACAATGGGACCAGAATGACGAAGTCACCAAAGGGGAAGCTGCACATTCGGACACCTAGCTGTGACTGCTGCGGCTCAGGGGAGCACTTCTGCCAACTGTCCTTGACCATTTTAAGGGAGCAGGAGTTTCCACCTGTTTGTTGAAAAGTCTAAGTCACCAGCTAGTTCTGGAAAGTCCGTGCGTGCCAGCTCCTTGTACAGGTGCTTGACCGGTGTGGCCTGTGTCACCAGGGCCCCGTGCAACCAAAGAAGCAGAGCCCTGTGGCCGTATTCGCAGAAGCTCTCCTTTCCTGAGCCAAGCACGAAGGGCAGATGCTGACGCCTCCTTCCTGGGAACTCAATTCCAACTCGATTTCCACATGGCTGTGGTTGCAGGTTCATTCCCCCTCTGGCAGCTGTGAGATCAGAAGCCCAGTGCATGAAAGCCCTTCCTTCGCTGGTTCTTCTAGGGGACACCAGAGTTTGGAGTTCTTGTCATGCACCTACTGTGCTTAACACGGATCAAAGCTGAGGAGGAGAAGGAAGGGAAAATCTTAAAGCAATGTGGAGCTTTTTCCTCAACGTTCGAGTGGCACTGGGATAGGCCAGCGCTTCTGGTTCAGCCAGTCTGGAGTGAGGGTCTGCAGGTCAGTAAGCTCCCAGGGCCTGCTGCTGCTGCCTGTTAGCCACACCCTGAGCAGCCAGCATGCACCCACCCGCCAGTCCAGCTTCCAGAAAGCTCCTCGGGTGGAAGTCTGCAGCTCCTGGCCAGGCAGGACTCCACTGGGCACATCTCAGTAGACATTCTACCCCTAAGAAGTGTTGGGGGAAGTGCTGGGTGTGGAGATGAGAAGCCATGGCACATCTGCCTATAGGTCACAGTTACAAACCCCTGCTAGATGCTGAGGAATGGGAGGCCAAGCTCTGGGGAGGAAGTCTGCCGCATTGACTGTTAGACGACAGGCATTTCAGGGGGAGCAAACTCTACTCATACGGAATGTACTCCTAGGTGAATCCAGTGCCCCTCCTTGTCCTGCTGCCACCAGACTAATTTTTCTTAAATACCACCAATTCCTGGGCTTCCCTAGCAGCTCAGTAAAGAATCCACCTGCAATGCAGGGGACCCGGGTTCAATTCCTGGGTCGGGAAGATCTCCTGGAGGAGGTAATGGCAACCCACTCCAGTACTCTTGCCTGGGGAGTCCCATGGACAGAGGAGCCTTGCTGGCTACAGTCCATGGGGTCACAAGAGTCAGACATGAGTGAACGACTAAGCCACCACCACCACCAATTCCTTCATGCCAGTTACAACGTAACTGAATTGTGACTGTTACTATTGATACTATCATGCCAACCTGATTATCAACTCCATCAAACATACACCACAACTTACAGAGCTGACGTATCGATCTTCTCACACCACTAAACACATTCTAGGCACCCTGTAATGTGTGAATGCAATACATCAAAACCCTTATCCTGACAGCAAGTACTCTGAAGGCATAATGTATTTCCAAATCAATTTTTTAGGTCAAGAGAAATTTCCAGAAGGCAACTCCATTTTTCTGAAGGCTTTGCAGAACACTATATGCCTAATTAGCAACAAGGAGAAATCTTAACAATATGAAAGAAATCTTTTTGGAAACCGTAGTCAGTATTCAACATTTTCAATGCATTATCTTCCTTTCTTTTTCCACATGAAAATGTATCCTTAGAATTGGCAATAAAAGTGCCATAATGTACTTGTGTGTGATGTAAGTGAACTGAATGCCTCTTGCCCACTTCGCCTGGTCCATGCTGACCTGACCACTGCTCCTCGATGGCTCGAATCTGGGTGTCCGTAAAGTTCCGCGAACCGGCCGGCCTCTGCCCCTCGGCCTTCAACTGACAGTAAGCCAGGCGCCAGAGCAGACTGCGAATGTGCCTGGTCTCCGGGCTGTGATCCTGCCTGAACGTCAGCGTAGAGCTGGTTGCTGTGTCCCTTCATGTTCTCGCTCTGCTCCTAGATTGAAATGAACCCTATCAGATGATTTCAGACGTTTTCTGCTGATTGCCTCATTTCAGAGTATATATGAATATATTTTTTTCAGATGGAATCCGTAAGGTGGTAACCAAGACTATGCTTTCAACATTAACTATAACTGGATTAATTTTTTTTGTCATCCAAGATAGAGACAAATGTCTGAAACAAGCTGGAGTCTGTCTGACTCAGGAAGCGTGAGGGATTTTGCCACGCTGTGTCCCATGCCTCTGCCCCAGCCTGCTTACCACTTCAGATGGGGGTGCCTTGGCTATGGGAATGTCACAACAAATGCATCTTTAAACGTCTTACTTCCAACCAATATCACTTTTTCTTCTTTGGGATGTTTAATTTTCTCCTGTCCACATTTCCGTGGGGCCCAGATTGGATGTGTTCTTTATGAGACCCCATAGTCGATGCCTCTGTCCCTCCTGCTCTCTGATGACTGTGAGGATGAACGGGCACCCTGATTCTCAGGGTTGGAGAAGACAGGGCTCCCCCCTGTTGTATGTAATACAGCTGCACTGTAGGTAATATAATCACATTGTATGTAATACAACATGTATTACAGCACTGCAGCCAGGCTCAGTCCAACAGCACCCTGCCTGGATTGATTCTTGTTTTCTGGTTTATCAAAGTTCCTTTTGTCCCTTTTAAGAATACACACAAACACATACACACACACACACACACAAAGAAGACGACTCCACCAGAGTCCTACAGAATCCAACCAAAACAACTGGAGGAAATCAGAAAATGAAAGAGAGGTCATGGTTCCCTAGGACTGCACCTGTCATGCACGTGCCTTCAGGGCTCCAGACAAGCCTCCCTCCGGAGGGACGGAATAAGGGACACCCAGGACTCACAGCCCACCAAGAGGTCTCCTTCCCTCTTTTACGTATAGGGACATCTACTTTTGTCTTTCTTTTTAATAAAAGTGAATCTTAGTGAAAGATACCCTGCACAGCAATCTGGAAGTCAATGCTGGGGCAGGAAGTGGACTAAAAGGGTATGGGAACCTGGTTTTCAAAACCTATGAGAAGAAAGTGGGGGGGCTTGTGCCCAAGCCTCCAGCATGGACCACCCTGCACCCTCCCAGCATCAGGAACCTCCTCCGGAAGGTCCACAAAAACTCCTGGGAAACTTGGCCGAGGGGCACTGCAAGACGTTTCTCTAGCATCTGGACTTTGTGAACAGAAGCTGGGATAGGAATGGGAGGAGTGACTGTCCCATAACTGTTTAAGGTTTTAGAATGCAGAGTCTTTTTCACTCCAGCCTTTCTCTACTCCCACAGTGCCCGGCTCCCAGGAAACCCTAAAAGAGGTAAGGGTGGGGATGGCAGACTCCAACGAACAGGAGGAGTGGCGGCTGCCCTGTTCCTTTTCTCATCCCATCTCCTGAAAATGGGAAATCGAAGAAGATGAAAACCCCAAACACCACTAATTAAAGGGAAGGCTACAAAATACCTCTGCTCTCAACTCTGCACTATAGCACTTTCATTTCTCTGGAAGCATGCCTGCTGTGTGCATTCCAGGATTGGGCTGGGCCGTCCTTTAGGCTTCCACAGAAAGGGCCAGGGATTTGGAAAGCCCAGGTCTTTTTCAACAGGCAGCGGAAGCATTAATAGCTCATCCGCAAAGTACTGAACTATTTGCAGGAATAACATAAGCCAGAACTGGTGGAAATTAAAAATAGCATAAGCCAGATGTTAGGAAGCTCCTATCTGAACCACTGAATTTAATGATGGATGATTAGGTGGTTAGGTAGATGAGTAAATGGATATGAGAGAGAGAGGAAATTTCAATGGCTTCTCTAATCTTCTCATTAGGAACCATTTTATATTAGGCCAGGATATAAACTCTAATAACAAAGAGAGTTTTAAATAATAAAATAACAATAAATAAATTTGGTTAAAAAAATGTTCAGTTCAGTTCAGTCGCTCAGTCGTGTCCGACTCTCTGCGACCCCATGAACTGCAGCACGCCAGGCCTCTCTGTCCATCACCAACTCCCGGAGTCTACCCAAACCCATGTTCATCGAGTCGGTGATGCCATCCAACCATCTCATCCTCTGTCGTCCCCTTCTCCTCCCGCCCCCAATCCTTCCCAGCATTAGGGTCTTTTCCAATGAGTCAACCCTTCGCATGAGGTGGCCAAAGTATTGGAGCTTCAGCTTCAACATCAAACCTTCCAATGAACGCCCAGGATTGATCTCTTTTAGGATGGATTGATTGGATCTCCTTGCAGTCCAAGGGACTCTCAAGAGTCTTCTCCAACACCACAGTTCAAAAGCATCAATTTTGCGGCGCTCAGCTTTCTTCACCGTCCAACTCTCACATCCATACATGACCACTGGAAAAACCATAGCTTTGACTAGACGGACTTTTGTTGGCAAAGTAATGTCTCTGCTTTTAAACATGCTATCTAGGTTGGCCATAACCTTCCTTCCAAGGAGTAAACGTCTTTTAATTTCATGGCTGCAGTCACCATCAGCAGTGATTCTGGAGCCCAAAAAAGTAAAGTCTGACACTGTTTCCACTGTTTCCCCATCTATTTCCCATGGAGTGATGGGACCAGATGCCATGATCTTAGTTTTCTGAACGTTGAACTTTAAGCCAACTTTTTCACTCTCCTCCTTCACCTTCATCAAGAGGCTCTTTAGTTCTTCTTCACTTTCTGCCATAAGGGTGGTGTCATCCGCATATCTGAGGTTATTGATACTTCTCCCGGCAATCTTGATTCCAGCTTGTGTTTCTTCCAGACCAGCGTTTCTCATGATGTACTCTGCATATAAGTTAAATAAGCAGGGTGACAATATACAGCCTTGACGGACTCCTTTTCCTATTTGGAACCAGTCTGTTGTTCCATGTCCAGTTCTAACTGTTGCTTCCTGACCTGCATACAGCTTTCTCAAGAGACAGGTCAGATGGTCTGGTATTCCCATCTCTTTCAGAATTTTCCACAGTTTATTGTGATCCACACAGTCAAAGGCTTTGGCATAGTCAATAAAGCAGAAATAGATATTTTTCTGAAACTCTCTTGCTTTTTCGATGATCCAGCGGATATTGGCAATTTGATCTCTGGTTCCTCTGCCTTTTCTAAAACCAGCTTGAACATCTGGAAGTTCACGGTTCACGTATTGCTGAAGCCTGGCTTGGAGAATTTTGAGCATTACTTTGCTATAAAAATGTTAAGGATATATATTAAAAAAACAAGTCTTCCTCCCACTCCAGACTTCAGGATCCCAGTTGTCACCAGGGTTAACAACTCTTAGCATTTTCTGTGGGTCTACATCACCAGCTATAGGTGTGCATTATTTATGATTTTCAAAGTTCATCTAACTCTCCCATCTTAAAGATTGGCAAGGAAAGAGGCCTTATTCATCTGGTAGAAAAGTGATTTATTCTCATTTAGGAAAAAGAATCTAAAAATGCTAACAGGAATTAAAAATAGAACCAGTGAATATTCCTATTTTTAACGAAAATGTGAAAACAACCATTTAAAAAACAAGCAAAAAGATGGAACTTGGGAAAGTCATCCTCAATAAAACATAGTGATGATCTAAGAAAGTGAGAGTGAGGCTAGACAAAGAGGAAGAAGAAAAAGAAGAGGGAATAGAAATCAGAGGGAAAAGGAAAGCGATTAAACAGAATTCTTATTGTCAAGTGTTGTCAAGTTTGTTTTGTCTTAGAGGCAAATGAGAAAAGTCTGGGGAGGACAGAGTGGACTCTGAAATAATCCCCATGTACCAGGATTATTGAGCTAATTAAACAGTATTGTGAGCAAAGAGGCAAATCCCTGCATTTGCCTTAAAAGGCCTTAAGGGGACATTTCTCAGCATTGGCAAATTAGACATCAATCCGGGCATGAGGTTCTTCAGGGGAAGAGGGACTAGGACCTAAATTCTGGCTCCAGCCCTATTGGACCAAGGACTCAGTCTAGGACAGTGGAAGGTGGTTGTCTAGTAATGCCCAAAGGAATTGAATCTTGGTGGGGCGGGGGGTGGGCATTCTGTTGAGAAGCTGCATGATTGGCAGCTTTCAGAGGGAATACTGATGAAAGAAGGCAGAGGAATGTCCTGGAGACCAGTTTTTGTATCCTCAAGATGAATAAGGTTTGCATGACCACTGCAGAATACTTGAGTACTGAGCAGCCAGCACAGTGGTATGTTGCAAATTGCAAAACTCTAAATAGGAATACTATCTAATAAAAATATAAAGCAAAAGATTTTAACATCTTTGAACTTGGGATTCCTAAGGTATCTGAATAATCACTGGCTGCTATTTCAGCTCTTCTATCCCCACCTCGGAGAAGGCAATGGCATCCCACTCCAATACTCTTGCCTGGAAAATCCAATGGGTGGAGGAGCCTGGTAGGCTGCAGTCCATGGGGTCGCTAAGAGTCGGATACGACTGAGCGACTTCACTTTCACTTTTCCCTTTCATGCACTGGAGAAGGAAATGGCAACCCACTCCAGTATTCTTGCCTGGAGAATCCCAGGGATGGTGGAGCCTGGTGGGCTGCCATCTATGGGGTCGCACAGAGTCGGACACGACTGAAGCGACTTAGCAGCATCCCCACCTAGCAAAAGCTTCACCTATTTCTGTGAAGTGCATAAAAATGTCAAACATTTGAGACATGGATAGGACTGACCTTTACTAATGGTCATAATCATTTTCATTATTGGTTTCTTACTAGAATACATATATCCTCAATATATCCATCAATGCTAGAGTAAATACTTGTTTGAAAGTTTTTTAACTGTTTTCTAAAAAGTAACTTACACAAACCTACCTGGTTTGTCATCTTTGGGTATTTATACTTTGTGGGCTTGTAGTTAAAAAGAGGAAGAAAAATTGTGTCCAAATAACGTGGTACTTAAACTTTATATCATAAAGCCACATTTAGAATTGCTGTTGCTTTAATGCTTTCTGAAATTTAAACAATGCAGCCAAATAAAAGACAAAGATACAAAAAATAAATATGAACTTCCCTACCAGGGCTGATGGCTCATTCCCTGATGGCTCAGATGGTAAAGAGTCCACTTGCATGGAGGAGACGTGAGTTCCGTCCCTGGGTCAGGAAGACCCCCTGGAGAAGGGAATGGCAACTCACACCAATATTCTTGCCTGGAGAATCCCATGGACAGAGGAGCCTGGAGGGCCACAGTCCATGGGTTCACAAAGAGTTAGACATGACTGAGCGACTAACCCATCCGAATGACATCTGACCCCTTAGTAGAACGGGAGTCTGGGAACTTCCAGAAGGAACCATATGTAGCCAGAGGCTTTGTGACAGCAGGCACGGCCAGCAGTCACGCTCCCGGGCGCTCATGCCCAGCTCCCTAGACCCAAAGTAGATTGGCCTGCCTGGACCCATTGAGCTCTACACTCTTCTGTTCCCACCACTGGTACTAACAAAGGATGACGAGGAAGAGACACAGGTGTTCACACCATGGATGGAACAGCACAGGACGAGAGACAGTGAAACCACACTCACCGGGGCCCTGGCCACTAGAGCAGAAAAAAAGAATCACACACACCCCACCCTGCCCCATCAGAAGAGGGGATTGTAGAAGAGGCCTCCACTGAGCTGAACTCAGCCTTCCTTACCTCTCTCTAGGCATAGTACCTCTCAGCTTTGATGAGCATGTCCATGAAGAGGCTGCGGCTGCTCCTTGTGGCCACAGCCAGGGCAGTCTTCCCTTACTAAAGGCCTTCAAAGTGTCAGGCAATGAGGAATACTGGTGAGGAGCTCTAGCTTTGGAACAAGGGGCCCTGGATTCAAATCCTGACCCTACTGTGGAAATTAAAAGACGCTTGCTCCTTGGAAAAAAGCTATGACCAACCTAGACAGCATATTAAAAAGCAGAGATATTACTTTGCCAACAAAGGTCCGTCTAGTCAAAGTTATGGTTTTTCCATGGATGTGAGAGTTGGACTATAAAGAAAGCTGAGTGCCAAAGAATTGATGCTTTTGAACTGTGGTGTTGGAGAAGACTCTTGAGAGTCCCTCGGACTGCAAGGAGATCCAACCAGTCCATCCTAAAGGAAATCAGTCCTGAATATTCATTGGAAGGACTGATGTTGAAGCTTAAACTCCAATATTTTGGCCACATAATGCGAAGAGCTGACTCATTTGAAAAGACCCTGATGCTGGGAAAGATTGAGGGCGGGAGGAAAAGGGGATGACAGAGGATGAGATGGTTGGATGCATCACCAACTCAATGGACATGAATTTAAGTAGGCTCCGGAAGTTGGTGATGGACAGGGAGGCCTGTCGTGCTGCACTCCATGGGGTCACAAAGAGTCGGACATGACTGAGCAACTGAACTGAACTGAACTGCAACAATCCACTCCAATATTCTTGCCTGGAAAATCCTGTGGACAAATAGCCTGGCGGGCTACAGTCCATGGGGTCGCAAGAGTCGGACATGACTTAGCAACTACACCACCACCATTGCTTCCTTGCGGGGAAAATGTGGGCCAGTCCTCAGCTTCCCTGGGTCTCAATAACTTCCCCTCTGTGTAGTGGTGAGGGGCAAGTGTGGTAACACATATTGTGCTCTTAGAACTGCTTGTGACACATGGTAATGGTCTAAGAGATGCTAGATGTTGATAGTGTCAGGAGCTGTGTCAGTGGGGCAAGAGGAACAATTGGGGCTTAGGGACCCACCATCAACAGGTGATGTTTTACACACACTCTATCAATGAGAACCCAAGCATTGCTCTAAGACTGGCAGGGGTCACTCTGGCTCACTGCACTGGGAAGTCCTCAGCAAATAAATAATGCGATCACACACATTTCTCCTCCAAAAGCTAACTCCATCTGTAGCACAGACTTTAGCTAATATCCCATGCCCACTTCCCCCACCAAATTGCCTTTCCTCCTTTCTTCTAAAAGAGATCTCCTGATTTTAGCTGGGCCCTTAGCCACCCAAGTATTTCCCTAGCCTCCCTTACCCTTGAGTATGTGAACTAAGTACTGGCCAATGGCATGTGAATGAAGCAGCACACGCAACTTCTGGGAAGTATCCCTAAAGAGAAGAGGGAAGTCATTCCCCTTCCTTCCCTCCTCCTACCCAAGTGGAATGCTGACATGATGGCAGGAGCCCAAAGAGCCACGTTAGATCAGCAAGTGAAGGCCACCTATTGAGGAGGGTGAAGTAATAAAACAGAAAAGGGAAGAATTTTATTCAGAATAAATATCAGTAATGGTAACACTAATACAATATAGAATTCAACTTCCTGGACTCCTGTCCAGAGATTTTTCTATTATATCATACCACCTCTAAACAAAGATGAGGGGATGGAATCTTAACCAAATCATTCATGCATGCTCAGTTGCTCAGTCATGTTGGATTCTTTGAGACCCTATGGACTGTAGCCTGCCAGTCTCCTTTGTCCATGGAATTTTCCAGGCAAGAATACTGGAGTGGGTTGCCATGCCCTCCAGGGGATCTTCTTGACCTAGGTATCAAACCCGCATCTCCTGCATTGGCATGTGGATTCTTTACTGCAGCGCCACCTGGGAAGCCCTTGGAATGACTAATAAAGGCTGCTCTAGGCATAATTTGGGGGCATAAATGTCCTTGGAGCCCATATGGCACCTCATACAAATTATAAATGGCACACCTTTGTCAAGGGGGGTATAGTTCAAAGTTCCCCTAGATTTTGTGCAGTGCAGAAGCCACACATCTATACTGTTTCCCCAAGCAAAAGATGCTGGTTCTCACTTGCTTTCCAAAGGACCCATGGAAAATCTGCTCAGGGATCCTGAAGACAATTAAAATGAATGGTCATAAAGAACCTCAGAAGGGACTTCCCTGGATGTCCTGAGGCTAAGACTCCCCGTCCCCAATGCAGAAGGCCTAGGTTTGATCCCTAGTCAGGGAACTAGATCCCACATGCCACAACAAAGATCCAGAAGAGCATTTTTTCTTAAAGAAAGGAAGAAAGAAAGAAAGAAAATAAATAACCTCGGAAGAAGTTCCAACCTCAGAAACCCATGTTTTTATGCTTAGAGATCCAGAAACTTATCCTGGTAAGTCTCTCACACGGCTGAGTATTTGTGAAATGCAACTCCCACCAATTCAAATGATTTGTCTGCTAGTCCAGACACTGAGACCCAGGTGAACCTGAAAATTAGAGCTGAAAGTAATCAGCTTCTAATCAAAAGAGACAGTAATGAAATTAAGAAGAACTTCATTCTGCAGGCATTTAGCAAGCGTCTAATTGTATGCTATCTAAATTCTGGCTTGTAAAGCCGTCTGAATCACCATAATTAGCCTATTTTGGGAAGGCAGCATTCTGAGAGCCAGAGGTTTCAAGCTCATAGAAAAACCTTTGCAGGGAGCATGGCTGGAGCAGAAATGCAGATACTTGTGCTGTTGAAGGTGCGTGGCCCTCTGGGAGCTTTGTGACACCGAAGCCTGAGAGGACAGGGAAAGTCAACTTTATCCCAGAACTTGGCTCCTTCTTTCCCATCCAGTGTGTTTGTGTGTCAGCCACTCAGTCGTGTCCGACTCGTTGTGACCCCATGGACTGTAGCCTACCAGGCTCCTCTGTCCACAGGATAGACCAGACAAGAATACTGGAGTGGGTTGCCATTTCCTTCTCCAGGGGATCTTCCCGACCCAGGGATCGAACCCAGGTCTCCTGCATTGCAGGTAGATTCTTTACCATCTGAGCTACTAGGGAAGCCAAACCAGACTTTCATTCAGTCTTAGAAACAGTCACTTACCTTTGGTAAAAATCATGGGAACAGGGAGAAAAGAGAATTTTTATTCATTAATTACATACGTCCTGGATGCCAAGTAGGCACCAGACCCGATGAGAAAAGAGAGGAGGAGAAAGGAAATTTGGAAAACAGATCATGAGGCCAGGAAACCGTGGCTTTTGTTTTGAAAAGAGGATCGAGCTGTAGCAGAGACACGTTCACTGGAATATTCAATCCACTTACATTAGGGGCCCAAGGTAAGTTCCCCACCCAATGCTATGGATTCTCTACTCACCAGACTGCCCTGCAGGTGCTGTTAACGAAAAAATAGACTAAAGTACAAAAAGAAAGCTTAAGAAGCTACTAACGCTAAATGTTAATATTGGGCTGGAAGAAAGTTCCTTTGGGTTTTTCTGTAAGATATCGTGACAGAAAAACCTAATTTAACTTTTTGGCCAAACCAATACTAACACTAAATGTTAATGGAAGTTAATGAGCCACCACTGGTGGAATTTCACCTAAGTCATGGAAATATGGCTGGTTTTGTTTTCCTCCCCTATGCTTTTCTATGTTTTCCAAACTGTATTACTTTTATGTTCGGAAAAAGAAAACTGACAGAGACAAGTAAAACAACATTTCACCACTTCAGAATCCACAAACATGAAATGTGTGGTCCTGAAATGGACTAGGGAGGATGCAGGCTTGCCATGGGAATCAGGGATACCCTGAGCTCATGACCAGTGAGGGTAAAGACCTGGAAGGAAAAATGCAACTTCTAGAAGCGCTGGGGAGCCAAGCAGCCAGTAGCTTTGGCTTTGATGCTCAGCCGTGTCTCTCACAATGGCCCTGATGTCATCAAAAACCTCTCAAGTCTTCCTTTAAAAACTGGGCTAATTTCATCCACCTCGCAGAAGAGATGCAAGAATTGAACTAAGATGTGATTGTGAGTGAGCGTGAGTACCTAGCAGAGCTGCCACACAATTTCTTCTTTTTTATCTTTTCAGGAAAGCTGGGCCCTAAGAGATGGTCACCCAAACCCCTCCGTGGCTGAGCCTGCAGAACTGCATCACATGCAAGAAATAAAGCTCTCCATCTTTAAAAAAAATATATACAATATGGCTTAATAGTGCAAGCAACCCAAATGTCCACTCAACGGATGAGCAAAATGTGGCATATACTTACAAAGGAATATCATTCAACCTTAAAAAGGAAAGAAATTCTGATACATGTTGCAACTTGGTTGAGCCTTGAGTACACAGTCACAAAACGGAAAATATACCTAGATGAGGTACCCAGAGCAGTCAAATTCAGAGACAGGAGGTAGAATGGGGCTAGGAGAGGAAAAAATGAATGTTATCGTTTATAGAGTTTCAGTTTTGTAAGATGAAAACGTTCTGGAGATTGGCTATATAACACAGTGAATGTTCTTAACACTACAGAACTGGACATTTAAAAATGGTTAATTGGGACTTCCCTGGTGGTCTGGTGGTTAAGATTCCACGCTACCAATGCAAGGAGCATGGGTTCAATCCTGTATAGAGAACTAAGGTCCGATATGCTGCACAGTGAGGCCAATAAACAGCTAAATAAAATTTTTAAAAAATAAAATAAGAAAATTAAAATGGTTAAGATGTACATTTTATATTGGATATATTTTACAATTAAAATATTTAAATAAATTTAAAAAGCAAGTTTAGACACATATAAATTTATTCATTGTAGTTCTGTTTATAATAACAAAGGGTTAAGAACAATTTGGGCTTCACAGGTAATGCCAGTGGTAAAGAACCCACCTGCCAATGCAGGAGACATAGGAGATATGGGTTCAGTCCCTGGGTGGGTCAGGAAGATGCCCTGAGGAGGGCATGGCAACCCATTCCATTATTCTTGCCTCGAGGATTCTATGGACAGAGGAGCCTGGTGGGATATAGTCCATAGGGTTGCATAGAGTTGGACGCAACTGAAGTGACTTGCCATAAGCATACAAGGATAATTTAAATGCCCATTAGTTGGAAACTAAACAAATTATGTTATGGTCTCACTACAGTCCATTATGTAACTGTAACAAAAGAAGAAACTCACTCCATGTGCTTATATGGAATAACCTCTGCTTTATACTGGTAAGGGAAAAACACTAAATGTAGGACAAAGTGGTGTCGTTCAGTCGCTCAGTCATGTCCGACTCCTTGCAACCCATGGACTGCAGCATGCCAGGCTTCCCTGTCCTTAACTATCTTCCGGAGCTTGCACAAACTCATGCCCATTGTGTCAGTGATGCCATCCAAACATCTCATCCTCTGCCACCCCCTTCTCCTCCTGCCTTCAATCTTTCCCAAAACCAGGGTCTTTTCCAACGAGTCGGCTCCTTGCATCAGGTGGCCAAAGTATTAGAGCTTCAGCTTCAGCATCAGTCTTTCCAATTAATATTCAGGATTGATTTCCTTTAGGATTGACTGGTTGGATCTGCTCACAGTCCAAGGGACTCTCAAGAGTCTTCTCCAACACCACAGTTCAAAAGCATCAATTCTTTGGTGCTCAGCCTTTTTTATAGTCCAACTCTCACATCCATACATGACTACTGGAAAAACCATAGCTTTGACTAGACAGAACTTTGTAGGCAAAGTAATGTCTCTGCTTTTTAATATGCTGTCTAGGTTGCTCATAGCTTTTCCTCCAAGGAGCAAGCATCTTTTAATTTCATGGCTGCAGTCACCATCTGCAATGATTATGGAGCCCAAGAAAATAAACTCTGTCACTGTTTCCACTGTTTCCCCATTTATTTGCCATGAAGTGATGGGACCAGATGCTATGATCTTCGTTTTTTGAACGTTGAGTTTTAAGCCAACTTTTTCACTCTCCTCTTTCACTTTCATCAAGAGGCTCTCTAGTTCCTCTTTGCTGACGGCCATAATGGTGGTGTCATCTGCATATCTGAGGTTATTGATATTCTCCCGGCAATCTTGATTCCAGTTTGTGCTTCATCCAGCCCAACATTTCACATGATGTACTCTGCATATAAGTTAAATAAATAAGGTGACAATATACAGCCTTGACGTATTCCTTTCCCAATTTTGAACCATTCCATTGTTCTATGTCTGGTTCTAACTGTTGCTTCCTGACCTGCATACAGATTTCTCAGCTGGCAGGTCAGGTGGTCTGGTATTCCCATCTCTTAAAGAATTTTCCACAGTTTGTTGTGATCCACACAGTCAAAGACGTTGGCATAATCAATAAAGCAGAAGTAGATGCTCTACTGGAATTCTCTTGCATTTTCTATGATCCAACGGATGTTGGGAATTTGATCTCTGGTTCCTCTGCTTTTTCTAAATCCAGCTTGAACATCTGGAAGTTCTCAGTTCACATGCTGTTAAAGCCTAGCTTGGAGAATTTTGAGCATTACTTTCCTAGCATGTGAGATGAGTGCAATTGTGTGGTAGTTTGAACATTCTTTGGCATTGTTCTTCTTTGGGATTGAAATGAAAACTGACTTTTTCCAGTCCTGTGGCCACTGCTGAGTTTTCCAAATTTGCTGGCATATTGAGTGCAGCACTCAATATAGGAAAATATAGGTATATACTATACAATATAGGTGTATATATATATACATATATATATATATACACACACACACAATATAGGTATTTCTATTATATATTGTATATATATATATATATATAGAGAGAGAGAGAGAGATAATATAGTTATATAGGACAATATAGGTATATACTATTGTATAAAAAGGATGGAGGAATGGACTAAGGGTATAATATATTTATGTTTGCTGTTTATACATAAAGAAACTCTGGAAAGAAGAGGAGAAATTTATAATAATGAGTATGTATGGCAAGGATAGCATGAGAGCCAGACAATAGAGGGTAGGGGTAGATGGGAAATGTTTACTGTAAAATATTTATTAATTTGTAGATCTTGGACCATGTGAATTTATCATCTTTTCAAAAAAATAAATAATTTGAATTTTAAAATATGTATTTTATTGTTGAGAATAAAAATTATTAACAACTTATCTCAATTAAAATTGGGATGTTAATATCAAGATACAAGGTTTCTCCAATTTAGGTACATTTCACAAAGGATAGAATACACACAAGAACAATACAAAAAAGATCTTCACGACCCAGATAATCAAGATGGTGTGATCACTCACCTAGAGCCAGACATCCTGGAATGCAAAGTCAAGTGGGCCTTAGGAAGCATCACTCCAAACAAAACTAGTGGAACTGATGGAATTCCAGTTGAGCTATTTCAAATCCTAAAAGATGATACTGTGAAAGTGCTGCACTCAATATACCAACAAATTTGGAAAACTCAGCAGTGGCCACAGGACTGGAAAACGTCAGTTTTCATTCCAACCCCAAAGAAAGGCAATGCCAAAGAATGCTGAAACTACCATACAATTGCACTCATCTCAGTTCAGTTCAGTTCAGTTGCTCAGTTGTGTCCGGCTCTTTGCGACCCCATGAATTGCAGCACGCCAGGGCTCCCTGTCCATCACCAACTCCCAGAGTTTACCCAAACCCATGTCCATCGAGTCAGTGATGCCGTCCAATCATCTCATCCTCTGTCGTCCCCTTCTCCTCCTGCCCCCAATCCTTCCCAGCATTAGGGTCTTTTCCAATGAGTCAGCTCTTCGCATGAGGTGGCCAAAGTATTGGAGTTTCAGCTTCAGCACCAGTCCTTCCAGTGAACACCCAGGGCTGATCTCCTTTAGGATGGACTGGTTGGATCTCCTTGCAGTCCAAGGGACTCTCAAGAGTCTTCTCCAACACCACAGTTCAAAAGCATCAATTCTGTGGCTCTCAGCTTTCTTCACCTTCCAGCTCTCACATCCATACATGACCTAGTAAAGTAATGCTCAGAATTCTCCAAGGCATGCTTCAACAATAAGTGAACCGTGAACTTCTGGATGTTCAAGCTGGTTTTAGAAAAGGCAGATTAAATTGCCAACATTCTCTGGATCATCGAAAAAGGAAGAGAGTTCTAGAAAAACATCTATTTCTGCTTTATTGACTATGCCAAAGCCTTTGACTGTGTGGATCACAATAAACTGTGGAAAATTCTGAAAGAGATGGGAATACCAGACCACCTGACCTGCCTCCTGAGAAACCTGTATGCAGGTCAGGAAGCAACAGTTAGAACTGGACATGGAACAACAGACTGGTTCCAAATAGGGAAAGGAGTATGTCAAGGCTGTATATTGTCACCCTGCTTATTTAACTTATATACAGAGTACAGCATGAGAAACACCAGGCTGGAAGAAACACAAGCTGGAATCAAGATTGCTGGGAGAAATATCAATAACCTCACATATGCAGATGACACCACCTTTATGGCAGAAAGTGAAGAGGAACTAAAGAGCCTCTAGATGAAAGTGAAAGAGGAGAGTGAAAAAATTGACTTAAAACTCAACATTCAGAAAACTAAGATCATGGCATCTGGTCCCATCACTTCATGGCAGATAAATGGGAAAACAGTGGAAACAGTGGCTGACTTTATTTTTTTCAGCTCCAAAATCACTGCAGATAGTGACTGCAGCCATGAAATTAAAAGACGCTTACTCCTTGGAAGAAAAGCTGTGACCAACCTAGACAGCATATTAAAAAGCAGAGACATTATTTTGCCAGCAAAG
Organism: Giraffa tippelskirchi; assembly: GCF_054371585.1. Lineage (NCBI taxonomy): Eukaryota > Metazoa > Chordata > Mammalia > Artiodactyla > Giraffidae > Giraffa > Giraffa tippelskirchi. The sequence continues at coordinate 73,886,761 of NC_137281.1, read as the reverse complement.
GTCCATATAGTCAAAACTATGGTTTTTCCAGTAGTCATGTATGGATGTGAGAGTTGGACTATAAAGAAAGCTGAGCACTGAAGAACTGATGCTTTTGAACTGTGGTGTTGGAGAAGACTCTTGAGAGTCCCTTGGACTGCAAGGAGATCCAACCAGTCCATCCTAAAGGAGATCAGTCCTGACTATTCATTGAAAGCACAGCACTGATGTTGAAGCTGAAACTTCAGTGCTTTGGCCACCTAATGTGAAGAAATGACTCACTGGAAAAGACCCCGATGCTGGAAAAGATTGAGGTCAGGAGGAGAAGGGGACGACAGAGGATGAGATGGTTGTATGGCATCACCGACTCAATGGACATGAGTTTGAGTAAACTCCAGTAGTTGGTGATGGGCAGGGAGGCCTGGCATGGTACAGTCCATGGGGTCGCAAAGAGTCAGACACGACTGAGTGACTGAACTGAACTGATTCTAATAGTGCCTCTCAAGGCCTACAGCCAACAGGGAGGACTCAACAACCAGCTCAGTTAAACAGAGTGAAGTCCATGGACTGACCTTGTCAACAATCTTCAAGTTACAGCCAGCCTTCAGCAGGGTTTCCACAAGCTCCATATTTCCAACATCAGCAGCTACATGCAAAGGAGTCTGCCGTCTCTGCCGTGAGAAATTTCAAAAATATAATTCAAGCATGTTAAGAGAGAAGAAAGTTGCATGATAAAAATACAAAGGGAAAGCAAAGGTGTCCTCCACAGGCATAAGGGAAAACAGATAAGCTAACTTATTTTCAAACAGGAGCTGGAGATATTCATTGCTGCATTATTTATAACAGTGAAAGATTGAAAGGAAGTTACATGCTTAATAAGAAGACTCATGAGATAAATTATGGTATATGCACATATTGGAAAAGCAGGCAACCGTCACAAATGACTTTTTAAAATAATTTCAATAAGGGACACCTACAGTAGTAAGTTCATAGAGATACAGTGAAATGTGGTGTCAAGGAGGAGGGAATAAGGAATTACTGTTTAATGAGCATGGAGCTTCTGTTTGGAGAGATAAAGCTCTGGAGACAGAGTGAGTTATGCACATGGTCAATATGCTTAATGCCAGTGAACTGTACACTTAGAAATGGTTACAATAGTTGTTTTATGTTACATCTATTATTCCACAATAAAAAATAATTTCAGAGATTTGTAAAAATGAAAAAGTGCTTGTCACATTAAAAACCTTAGGAAAAAACACTATCTAGCTGAGCTCAATTTATATATAAAAATAGAAAAAGAGAAGAAAATGCATTGGTGATGTTAAGAATGATAACATCTAGATGGAGGGATTAGAGGTTATTTTTATTGCTTTCTTGATGCTTTTCTCTATTTTGCAAATTCCCTACGTTATAGTGTATAAAGGGAGTGTCAGCTTTTAATTCCTTTCTGAAATAACCATTTTCCTACAAAAAGGACAAGAGTGTCTCAGAGAAATAGATGAAATCATAAGAGAATCACTCATCTTAAATCTCCCACCAAAAGAAATTCTGATGTGAAGACATTTCTAAAATATTAACACAGAAAGGAACACTGGTATGATCTAGCCCAGCTCCTAAACCAGAGGGAGGAAGCAACTCCTCCAGTGTCACACAGCTGGGCAGTAGCATCTAGTCCAGGACTATTCCTCCTAGAGCACAGGGCCAACCTGCTTGGGATGTTAACAGAATTAATATCAAAGAGCATTTACTAAAGACCCACCTTTAGGTGGCAACGTGCCCCTCTGGAGGCTCATTATCTAAGATATGGAACTTACACTGACAGACTGATCAAAAGTCTATACCAACATGGAACAGAGACAAGTGTCACACACCAAGTACTCATAAAACCTCCCTATGGCAAAACTGCTAGAAGTCTAGAGGGCAGAAAATGCACCAAAATATTAAGAGAGCTCTCTTTCTTTGGGGGGATTAGAAACAAATTGTAAGTTTTTAGCTTATTTATGTTTTCTTACTTTTATACACTGTGTGTATTCCTAGTCTAACAGAAACCATCAATGATGAAGAGTTTGATACCCTGGGTGGCAGTCTGGCAAGCTTTGTTTGCTGGAGTGGAGCTAGCCAATTCTGAGAACCACTTGTGAGTTCTGTGCACGTGGAGAGAAAGATGCTGCCCATAAGAAAAGATCTGGGGCATTAACATAGTTGAACACACATGTGTGTTTAGTAACACGGGGGGATTTTTCTTCCCCCACACTTTTGGGATAGTAAAAGACCAGAGAGGAGAATGGTCCCTGGGGAAGGAAGGGACTGACAGGGAGTTAAGTACCCATTCAGCTCAGAGCACCAGTGACCTCACAGGTTGGAGCTGGAGCAGAGATGGGAATCAGTGCTCTGGCTTCACACATGAGGAAACTGAGCACTGCCCAGTGGGTAAGTTCAGGCATCCTCCCCAGTCAGGGCCGCTCCTTGCCTTGGAGGGGGCAGCCAGGAGGGAGGGAGAGGTTGCGAGGCTCATGGGTTAAGACCTCTCTCTCAGAGTTTTCCTTCCCACTCCTGGCCTCTGGAAGAGGGCAGCCCATCCCACAGCAGGCCCCAGTGCAGACAGCACGCACCCCCATCCTCTTAATTCTTCCACCTCAACATTTCCATTTCTAGCCAGTGATGGATGCTTTTTATGGAGCATTTGATTCTGCTCCAATGGACTGAATTCATGGTGATTAAAAAAAAAAAAATTCAAGAGGTCTCTTTTGCCTTTTGGGCAAAAAGAAGATACATTTACTGTCTGTCATGCAGAAACAAAGCTTCCTTCTGGGGCAAAAGGGTTCTCTGCCAACTACAACATTTCACACTGCGGGAGGAGCTTTTGATTTAAAGAGGCTCTGGGAATTTACCTCCGAGCTACTGTTTATCTATCCGAAGCACTGGGCCTGTTAAATGTGAACAGTTTAATAATGCACTGGCTGAATCCCAGTTGTGCGTTTGAAAAAGACAAAATATGTGTGCAAGTAGGAGTGAGGATGAGAGGAGGAAAAGGATAAAAAATGAATGTGCCTATTCCTCCCAGGAACCTTGAACTTGATCAAAACTACCCCTAAACACACACTGAGTTGAAACAAGAAAATTGACTCTCCAGGTTCTAACTTGCTGGCTTACCTGATTTAAGATATCAGTGTCATGCTGTGGACTTAATAAGCTGTTCACCACTGTGACATGGTTGTTGAGAACAGCTAAATGAAGAGGGGGCTCCTTAGGCTGCAGAAACAAATGACAATTTCAAATTCAAAAATTCTGGCTTCAACGTTCAGATCAAAAAGTGACTCATTTCAGCAGATAATCCCAACACTGACACTGCCCAGCATGGTGGTGAATCCTTCAGTAAGTCTTTAGCGATCATTTGCCTGCCAAGGCCGTACAGACAACCTGCTCACCAGCAACCCACCCTCTCACATCATTGATTCTAGAACTTGATTCTGAGCACCTACTATAAGCCAGGCTCTTTTCATGATGCTAGGGTTTCAATCAGCATCTTGAAAAAGAGCCTGGCCTATGAATGAATGAAAACTATGATTTTTCCAGTAGTCATGTATGGATGTGACAGCTGGACCATAAAGAAGGCTGAGCACTGAAGAACTGATGCTTTCTAACTGGGGTGCTGCAGAAGGCTCTTGAGAGTCCCTTAGACAGTAAGATCAAACCTGTCAATCCTAAAGGAAATTGGACCTGAATTCATTGGAGGGACTGATGCTGAAGCTGAAGCTCCAATACTTTGGTCACCTGATATGAAGAACTGACTCACAGGAAAAGACCTGATGCTGGGAAAGATTGAAGGCAGGAGGAGAAGGGGATGACAGAGGACAAGGCAGTTGGATGGCGTCACTGACTCAATAGACATGAGTTTGAGCAAACTTTGGGAGATAGTGAAGGACAGGGAAGCCTGGTGTGCTGCAGGCAATGGGATCACAAAGAGTCGGACACGACTGAGCAACTGAACAAGAGCAAGGGGTTCAGTGGTGAACATGGCCCATCCTCAGGACTCTTTCATCGAGTAGGGAAAGTAGATATTGATTTTTTTTTAAGTCACAAAATAAATATACGGTTACTAATTGTGTTAAGTACCTTGGAGGAAAACTGCAGATTGGTTAGATAGCATATGTGGGGGTGGGCTGAGGGCCTAACTTTCCGAGGTCAGAAACGACTTTCCTGAAGAATTGACATCTGAGCTCAAATATGAAGACTAAGAAAATACTGAATAGCTTAACTGCAGGACTTCTCAGAGCCTTCAAAGAGCTAAAGTGCAGTGGGAATAACCACAAGGGAGAAATAGCAGTCATATTCCATATTTCCTAACTTGTCTTGAACTAAGGCTTTTTCTCCCTAGAGCGGGTTGTAGGAGTAACACCCCCTCACCTAGGGTACGGTCCATGCTCAGCCCTTCCACCTATATAGTCCGACCGCCGTGTATTCACCAAGCCTCGACAGTCTGCTTGCCTCCCACTCTGTGGCTAAAATGCCTGTTTTCCAGCCACGCACTCAGTCACCTCCACCGCAGGCTTCTTACCAGCTCTGCCAGGCTCAGGGCCCACCTCCACACTCACTCACACAGCCTCTTGCTGCCTCACTCCCACCCAGCTGCCCCTGGTCTGGGAGGCTCAAGAGAAAACACCTCCCTGGGGGTAGACAAGGCAGCCGCAAGAAGGAAAAAAGGCGAGGAGAACACAGTTATGGTGTGAGAGTGAGGTGAGGGGCGTCTAGTGGGGAGGGCAGGGCTTGGGGCACCGGGATGACAGAGCAGGGAAGGGCATGCAGTGAGACCGTGTGGACCACAGAAGCTGAGCTGAGCGGCAGAGAGAGTGGAGAGAAGGGGTGCAGATGCCTTGAGTGTGGGTACAGAGGACAGGGCGCAGTGCTGCTCAACCAGAGACGATGACATTAGTCAGTATCAGTTACGCACAGACAACACATCCTCCTAATGGTACTACTACACACTCACATCCCCAATAGTTCAGTCGCTCAGCCGTGTCCGACTCTGTGCGACCCCATGGACTGCAGCACACCAGGCTTCTCTCCATCACCAACGCCTAGAGTTTGCTCAAACTCATGTCCATTGAGTCAGTGATGCCATCCAACCATTTCATCCTCTGTCATCCCCTTCTCCTCCCACCTTCTATCTTTCCCAGCATCAGGGTCTTTTCCTAATGACAGTTCAGGAACTGTCAGAGTCAGTTCTTCACATCAGGTGGCCAAAGTATTAGAGTTTCAACTTCAGCATCAGTCCTTCCAATGAATATTCAGGACTGATTTCCTTTAGGATGGACTGGTTGGATCTCCTTGCAGTCCAAGGGACTCTCAAGAGTCTTCTCCAACACCACAGTTCAAAAGCATCAATTCTTCGGTGCTCAGCTTTCTTTATAGTCCAACTCTCACATCCATACAGTTAATACTCTCATATCCCCAACGGATAATACTGTTTAAAACACTAGGCTGACAGCTTTTCATTAACCACCCCAGCAGTTAGGTCTTCTATTCCACACTTTACATACTGAGAGTGTTAATTCCTAGGCAGGTTGATAAGAAGTCCGGGCCACTGAGGAGGAGAGAAGGGTCTGGGGCTCTAGAAGAGGAGATAGGGTCTGGAATTCTCAAGGAGGAGGAAAAGACAAAGTCTTTTTTTTTTCTCTACATTCCTTAGACTTAGTCACATAAAACTTTTTCTTTAAGCCCAGAACTGATGATTACACAACAAACAACTCAGTTTAAACTCTGTACTAAGGATTATATAACAACAATGTATCTTGCTTGAGGACAGTTTCTCCTTCTTGAAAACCTTCTGACTAATCCTGTTATCTTAAAATGTATATTACTGGAGTGGGTCTGGTAAGATCTTTCTATTGTTAGTTCTAATCCTGTCATCTTAAAATGTAAATTGTGGGAGTGGGTCTAGTATGATCTTTACAACCTTGAGACATTCTTTTGATTCATTGTAATAACCAATTTAAAAAGTATATAACTCCCTTGCTAACACTAGCAAGGGGGCACTCTCAGTTCCCCTTCTGATGTCTGTCAGAAGCTCTCTCTGTCCCTTTTTATACTTTAATAAAACTCTGCTACACAAAAGCTCTTGAGTGATCAAGCCTGGTGCCTGGTCCGGAAGCTAAATCTTCTTCTTTGGAGATCCTGAGCTATCAATTGGAGACACAGAGGTTAAATCACCTCTTGAGGCATCTGAGCTAGAAAGTGGCAGAGACAGGATTCGAACCCAGATCTTCCTGACTCCAACATCAACACCAGCCTCCTTCCCACAGGGGTAGATGGATGGAAGAAAGACGTAGTGATTGAGCAAATAACCCACCAGTACTCAGAGGAGGAGGAAAGGAGGGGCAGATGGGACCTAAAGCTGTGTACATCAGACTGTCCAAGGGTGAGCATGGGCAGTCAGAGATAGATGGGGTGGAGCGGCAGGCTTTCCATACAGACCTCTTTCGCTCTGGGAGGACCTGGTCTCTATGACACCAAGCATGAAAAAAGAGAACAGATCCCTAATCCCAGGGACATAGGGAGTGCCCTTCCTGCTGGGACTACCAGCCTTGCTGTGGCCCCAAACCCTCCTGAGAAATGGGAGGCATCCTTGGATAGACCAGGCAAATTCAGAGCCTCTCATGCCATGCTCCAAAAACTACCAATCCTGGTTTAAGTCACATCCCTTCTCTCCAGTTAATACAATAAATAGTAATGGCTTAAGCAAGATCAGAGGAAAGAATATTATCCCAGGAGAAATGAAAGTAGAGTAAAAAAATAGCATCTAATTCCAGCACAGATGGCCTTTGTTAATTCTGCCAGGGCCAACTTCAGAAAACCTAAATCAGTACAAATGACTGACTTTCAAAAGAAAAACAAAATCAGTCAGCGAAGGGAGAAAAATAATCCTTCTCCTTCCTATTAACAGGAGCTTCATCATTTTCCCAGACTGATAAATTTAATACAAGAATGGCATCTCCAGACACACGAGAAAGTTTACCTGCGGCAAATATAAATATTTAAAACACAAAGATTTCATTTTGTTCAGGAACTGCAGCAACTTTCTAAAATTCAGCCCTCGGATTCTATTTCTCACGATTAAAACTCAGTCTGCAAAAGGAGTTGGTCAGCCCTCCAAGAAAGAATTCCTCCTTTATGATCACCTGTTCTTCCCCTCTCTCTCCCCAGTGTATCTGCACGTTGAATCTTACAGCACAGCCTCACAGAGCTGGGATCAAAGTCCATGTTATCACAATAGACTCACTTCCATCTTCTGGTGCAGATCAACGTTCTCACTGAGAAGAAAGCTGACAAGTGATGAACGGCCATTCCAGGTTGCTGTCTGCCAAGCACTGATATTGATCTGTAAGAGATAGATAGATGGAGAGAGAAGGCAGGGAGGGATTCCCATTAGAATCCAGCATGCTTTCTGGTGTTCTTCACATGGTTATCAATGAATACAATGAAACAGTATGACTCTTTTAAAGAGAAAATCCAATGTGCTTCTGATTATTGGGGGGGGCGGGGGGGGCGGGGTGCTCTTTGTTGCTTCTAGGTGAAGAGTCAGGTCCTAGGCATGCCTCAGGCACATATGAGCTAAAGCTAGGAAGTACGAAGTGAACTGGGGCCAAGTCTTCTCTCTATATACCCTGCTAACCCTCTCCTTGAACCAAAAGAGATGAACTTCGTACTGACCCCAGAAATGTCTCAACCCTCTTTCATTCTGTTTACTAGCAACTGTCCCCTTGCAGGTACCACCTCAAAACAGCGTGAAAGTGTTATTAGCTCAATTGTGTCCAACTCTTTGCGACCCCATGGACTGTGGTCTGCCAGGCTCTTCTGTCCATGGAATTCTCCAGGCAAGAATACTGGAGTGGGTTGCCATTTCCTCCTCCAGGAGATCTTCCCCACCCAGGGATCAAGCCCACGTCTCCTGCGTCTCCTGCATTGCAGGGGGATTCTTTACCACTGGGCCACCTGGGAAGCACCTGATTATCCCATCCTCCTGCAAAAGCCCTTGCAAGAAGAAAAGCTTAAAGATAACAGTGTATGGTTCTAAGCCGCTGTGCTTTGGGTTGGTTGGTTATAAAGTGATAGGCAAGTGAAACAAATACTCACAGGATTGATACACACTCTAACCAATGGGAATCTAGCTTGAGCCGATACTAAATGCCTAAATGACTTTGAATAAATGGCCTCTCAAGGATGGGCCTCTATGTCTTCCTCTGTGACAATAACAGAACCATCTATATTATTAGTTTTCTATTGCTGCGAATAACAAATTACCACAAATGTTAAGTGCCTTAAACAATACAGATGTATTATCTTACAGTTCTAGAGGTCAGAAGTCTGAAATGAGTCTCACTAAGTGAAAAGAAAGGCCTATAGGGAGGCTTTCAGGAGAATCCATTTCTTTGCCTTTTTCAGTCTGTAGAAGCCACACACACCCCTTGGCTCTCAGCCCCACTCCTTTACCTTCAAACTCCAGGAATGGGGTGCTCAGTCCTTTTCATGTTACATCCCTCTGACCTCCCTGCTGGCCTTATTTTTCTGCTTGAAAAGACCCTTGTGATTATATTAGGCTCACCTGGATAATCTCCTTGTAGGGTCAGATGATGATCAACCTTAATTCCCCTTTGCCCTGTAACTTCACAAACTCACAGGTTCCCAGGATCCTAATGTGGACCTCTTTGGGGGCTGTTATTCTGCCAACCACACCATCCTACCTCTTTTTCTCAAACCATTACCTTACTTGGGAAATACATGAGCTAGTAAAGGTGTACTTAACTATCATCTCAATAAAGCCACAAAAAATTTATTGAGCACTTATTATGTGCCATACCCTATGTTAGATAGTGGGGGTGTGGATATGATTCGACTGACAATATCTCTGATGTTACATTCCAGTAGGGGTGGACAATCAATTGATATATAGATCAGTAGACTGGTAGATCAGTAAATCGACAGATTTGGAATAAATCCATCTATTAGATTCTAGATGTTATTAGAAGAATAACATTAGCTAGTGGTAATGATCATGCTACAGTGAGAAGTAAAATAGTGTGACTGGATGATTATTTTCCAGTGAGTGATCTAGAAAACCTTCTTGGATAGGGTGACATCTAGACTGAGATCAGAATAGTAGGAAATGCCCCCAATGGAAGGGTCTGATGCAGAAAAAGGTTTGTAAAGAGCCCAAAGCCAGGAACCCAAAGAGCTGTAGGGGCCTGTGGCATTTCATCCACGAGACACAACGGGCACAGAGTGTATGACCTTCAGACTTTTTAAGCACCAAAGAAATATTTGAAATCTTAAAAAAAAAAAGTTGCTTCCAAAATATCAAAAGAAAACCACAAAATTGAAGTGAATAAATATTTAATCAACATAGTCATACTTCATTGATTGTTAAATGCAATATTCATCAAGTATTCATTATACTGTAAACAATTTGTAGGTTAAATTTTTTCACTTCCCTCAAATTTTCAAGTATGAGCAGAATTCTAAGAAATCAATCATAAGTTAGTGTGGTCTTAAAGTGCTACATTCAGTATGTCAACAAACTTGAAAAACTCAGCAGCAGCCAGAGCACTGGAAAAAGTCAGTTTTCATTCCAATCCCAAAGTAGGGCAATGCCAAAGAATATTCAAATTGCCGTATAATTGTGCTCATTTCACGTGCTAGCAAGGTTATGCTCAAAATCCTTCAAGCTAGGCTTCAACGGTACATGAACTGAGAACTTCCAGATGTACAAGCTGGATTTAGAAAAGGCAGAGGAACCAGAGATCAAATTGCCAACATCCACTGGATCATGGAGAAAGCAAGGAAATTCCAGAAAAATAGCTACTTCTGCTTCATTGACTATGCTAAAGTCTTTGACTGTGTGCATCACAACAAACTGTGGGAAATTTTTTAAGAGATGGGACTATCAGACTACCTTACCTGTCTTCTGAGAAACTTGTTGAAGAGGGAATTCATAGGGCCTGGACTCCATCTTAGGCCTGTTCATGCTAATCAAGCTCAGCCACCTCTCCAAAGGACTCTAAACTCTGTGCTTAGTGCCTATGGAAACGACAATAGAAGGATAAGACCCCCTCCGGACAGGGGAACTTTGAAGATCGCATCCAGGTTACTCATTGCCTAAGAGAAAACATATACTAATCACCCCTGTCTCCGGACAGGCCATAAATTTTTCTGTACCTATAGGAGTGTAACCTTGAGCTTATTGATTATTACCCAATTGTTTAACCGTTTGAACACATAACACATGAATAATGGGATTATTGTGATTGTATTTACCCTTCCTTTGTTTATGTAAGTCTCAAGGAATTTGGGGTGGTGAGTTCGGACACGTACACATAGGGTATAAAAGATTTTCATAAATGCTGGTCAGGGTCCTTGGCTAAGAGAAGACTCTGCCTTGGGCCCGCCGGTGTAATAAACTGCACTCCACTACCTGCACTGTCCTTCTGAGTGAGTTTGTTTCCCAGAATGCATGGCTACAACATTGTATGCAGGTCAAGAAACAGGAGTTAGAACCAGACATGAAACAATGAACTTGTTCCAAACTGGGAAAGGAGTATGTCAAAGCTGTATATTGTTACCCTGCTTATTTAACTTATGTGTAGAGTACATCATGCAAAATACTGGGCTGCAGGAAGAACCAGCTGGAATCAAGATTCCAATCAAGATTGGAGAAATATCAACAGCCTCAGATATGCAGATGATACCACTCTAATGGTATAAAGTGAAGAGGAACTAAAGAGCCTTTTGATAAAAGTGAAAGAAGAGAGCGAAAAAGCTGGGTTAAAACTCATGATTCAAAAGACTAAGATCATAGCATCTGGTTCCATCACTTCAAGGCAAATAGAAGGGGGAAAAGTGGAAGCAGTAACATTTTATTTTCTTGGGCTCCAAAATCACTGTGGATGGTGACTATAGCCATAAAATTAAAAGATGGTTGCTCCTTGGAAGGAAAGGTTTGACAAACCTAGACAGCATATTAAAAAGTAACCTCTGGAAAAAAAAAGTATCCTCTGGCAGTGGCACCCCACTCCAGTACTCTTGCCTGGAAAATCCCATGGATAGAGGAGCCTGATAGGCTGCAGTCCATGGGGTCGCTAAGAGTCGGACACAACTGAGCGACTTCACTTTCACTTTCATGCATTGGAGAAGGAAATGGCAACCCACTCCAGTGTTTTTGCCTGGAGAATCCCAGGGACGGCAGAGCCTGGTGGGCTGCCGTCAATGGGGTCGCACAGAGTTGGACACAACTGAGGTGACTTAGCAGTAGCAGCAGCAGCCACTCTGCCAACAAATGTCCGTATAGCCAAAGCTATGTTTTTTCCAGCAGTCATGTACAGATGTGAGAGTTGGACCATAAAGAAGGCTGAGTGCCAAAGAATTGATGCTTTTGAACTGTGGTGTTGGAGGAGACTCTTGAGCGTCCCTTGGACTGCAAGGAGATCAAACCAGTCCATCCTAAAGGAAATTAGTCCTGAATATTCATTGGAAGGACTGATGTTGAAGCTGAAACTCCAATACTTTGGCCTCCTGATGCAAAGAACTGACTCATTAGAGAAGACCCTGATGCTGGCAACCGGAGAAGGCAATGGCACCCCACTCAAGTGCTTTCGCCTGGAAAATCCCATGGATGGAGGAGCCTGGTGGGCTGCAGTCCATGGGGTCGCTGAGCGCCGGAACGACTGAGCAGCTTCATTTCACTTTTCACTTTCATGCATTGAAGAGGGAAATGGCAACCCACTCCAGTGTTCTTGCCTGGAGAATCCCAGGGATGGGGGAGCCTGGTGGGCTGCCGTCTATGGGGTCACACAGAGTTGGACACAACTGAAGGTACTTAGCAGCAGCAGCAGCTGATGGTGGGAAAGACTGAAGGCAAAAGGAGAAGGGGACAGGAGAGGACGAGATGGTTAGGTAGCATCACTGATTCAATGGACCTGAATCTGAGCAACCCTAGGAGCTAGCAGACGACAGAGAATCCTGGCATGCTGTAGTCCATGTGGTGGCAAAGAGGCGGACATGACTTAGCGACGGAACAAAACAATCATATCCAAAGGATTGTAAACAAAAAAATCTTTAAAAATAAGTTACAACAAAAGAAAAGGTGTATTTAATGCAGAATGTGGGAGCCTTTAAAGTTACTTGATAAGATGTGAAGATAAGACAGTCCTCAGTCTTGTCTGACTCTTTGCGACCCCATGGACTATGGCCTGCCACGCTCCTCTGTCCATGGGATTCTCCAGGCAAGAATACTGGAGTGGGTGGCCATTCCCTTCTCTTGGGGGATCTTTCCCAACCCAGGGATCAAACCCAGGTCTCCTGCATTGCAGGCAGCTTCTTTACCATCTGAGCCAGCCGCCAGGGAAGCCCTCCGGAAATGTGTTGTTCTTAGGGTCTACAAAAGTCTTCACTGGATCCTGGGGGATCAGCAGCCTCTCCACGCAGCACAAGTGGAGACAGCCTCCATGGGCAGCTAAATCCACAATCTTTCTCCAATTACCTCCTCAGAAATGACTCAACTTTTACCCCCGCCCCTTAGTCGGGGTCGGGGCACAAAGCAAACTCCTGGAGACCAAAACTAACCAATGTCAGCGGGCGAAGCTTCTCCGAGATCAAACACAGTAATCACCTACAGATGCGAAAGCCAAATGAGTCTAAGAGGACCCCGGGGTATGTCCATGCTGCTGGCTTCCTGCTTCATGCTGCTTGCTTTCCCGGGGTCTTTACTGGGCTGGGCAGACGCAGGTGTGGACAGCAGTGGAGGCTGAGGCTGTTGATCCAGGAAGTGTGCGCATGAACTCGGGGGAAACTCAAGATAATGTAAAAGGCGAAAAAATGGACTTAGGACAAGTTCCAGGCTGTCTGGATGAGGTATAACGATATGGACTCCGTGGAGCCTGCAGTCCTGGCAAGGCAGGGAGAATGCAGAGCATCTGAAAGGCATTACCGAGCAAAACCCTTCGAGGGGCCAAATGACGAAGCACAGGAGGGAGGCACAGAGCAGCGGAACAAGCCAAAGGGAGAGAGCCCGGGAGGGCCTTGCTAATGAGGGAGCCCTTTCCAGGGCTCTTTCCAACCGGCTGCAGACTGGGGACAGAGGGGCACCTGGGCATGACAGGAGAATATGCTGAAAATATTCTGAATTCAAAGTAGTCTGAATATTTCCCGGGCCCCTTGAATTCTTAACTTTATGCTCATTTATTGCATAAATAACCTTGTGACATGAGTGGGAATTACCTCACTCTACACTTCCCACTCTCGCACTCTTGTCTATGTATATATAAATTATGTACAACAATGGACTTCCCTGGTGGTCCAGGGTTAGTGTTTTCACCGCCGTGGGCCAAGGTTTGATCCCCAGTCAGGGAACTAAGATCCTGCAAGCTGAGTGGAGTGACAGGGAAAAAAAATTATACCATTAAAATCATAGGTAAAACATATTGTTTTTTCTATTAGTGTTCTATCATGAATATTTTTCTGTATTGTAATGGGCTTAGTATTTATCATTAATATTTCTTAATGGTTATATAATTTTCCAAGAAATAGGTGACCAAAATTTTATTCAGCCTTCCCCTACCATTTGTTGCCCTTACAGGTTGTATCAAATTCTTGGTTACTGGAGGCAATTTTAACATCTTTTTAAATCTTTTAAAATGTTTATACAATTCTTAAAGGTTACTTTCCATTTACAGTTATTACAAAATATTGGCTAAACTCTCTGTGTTGTATATAAGACATTCTTGAGCTTAGCCTACATCCAATAGTTTGAACCTCCTACTCCCCTACCCCTATATTGCCCCCATGCCACAAATGGTAACCACTAGTTACTTTAACATCTATCTTAATGCATGTGGCTTTCCCCTCCTCTTAGACTTTTCTTTTAACATAATTTTCCAAACATGGGTGAATGGAAAACGACAAACTGCTTTTCAAAAGAATTAAACAAAAGTATATGCTCCTGCCAGCAGAAAACAAGAATATATAAAACATTACCAGTTTGGGACTTTATTCTTAATTCTGGTGTTCAACACCAGAAAAACTTAGTACCAGTTAAAGTTAACATTTAAGCTTTTGAAAATGAATTGCTTATACACTGTGATATGGAGACCTCCAAGATATGTATACACTGACAATTTAAAAAAGCGAGGTACAGAGCAGTATATACATGCACACAAGTAGGTACACATATATATGTATATATGTATACATAGGTACATATATGTTTATATACATACATCCACACATACAGAGAGAGAGCACTGATCACTGAGGAAGGCTTTCTTATCTCTCCTTGCTATTCTTTGGAACTCTGTATTCAAATGGGTATATTTTCCCTTATCTCCTTTGCTCTTTGCTTCTCTTCTTTTCACAGGTATTTGTAAGGCCTCCTCAGACAACCATTTTGCTTTTTTGCATTTCTTTTTCTTGGGGATGGTCTTGATCCCTGTCTCCTGTACAATGTCATGAACCTCCATCCATAGTTCATCAGGCACTCTGTCTACTGGATCTAATCCCTTGAATCTATTTCTCACTTCTGCTGTATAATCGTAAGGGATTTGATTTAGGTCATAACTGAATGGTCTAGTGGTTTTTCCTACTCTCTTCAATTTAATTCTGAATTTGGCAATAAGGAGTTCATGATCTGAGCCACAGTCTGCTCCCGGTCTTGTTTTTGCTGACTGTAGAGAGCTTCTCCATCTTTGGCTGCAAAGAATACAATCAATCTGATTTTGGTGTTGACCATCTAGTGATGTCCATGCGTAGAGTCTTCTCTTGTGTTGTTGGAAGAGGGTGTTTGCTATAACCAGTGCATTCTCTTGGCAAAACTCTATTAGCCTTTGCCCTGCTTCATTCTGTACTCCAAGGCCAAATTTGCCTGTTACTCCAGGTATCTCTTGACTTCCTACTTTTGCATTCCAATCCCCTATAATGAAAAGGACATCATTTTTGAGTGTTAGTTCTAGAAGGTCTTGTAGGTCTTCATAGAACCATTCAACTTCAGCTTCTTCAGCATTACTGGTAGGGGTATAGACTTGGATTACCATGATATTGAATGGTTTGCCTTGGAAATGAACAGAGATCATTCTGTCATTTTTGAGGTTGCATTTAATTACTGCATTTTGAACTCTTTCGTTGACTATGATGGCTACTCCATTTCTTCTAAGGAAAGAAGTATACATACTACCACCCAGTAGTAGATATACCAGTCATCCGAGTTAAATTCACCCATTCCAGTGCATTTTAGTTCACATTCCTAAAATGTTGATGTTCACTCTTGCCATCTCCTGTTTGACCACTTTCAATTTGCCTTGATTCATGGACTTAACATTCCAGGTTTCTATGCAATAGTGCTCTTTACAGCATTGGATTTTGCTTCCATCACCAGTCACATCCACAACTGGCTGTTGTATTTGCTTCGGCTCCATCTCTTCATTCTTTCTGGATTTATTTCTCCACTGATCTCTAGTAGCATATTGGGCACCTACCGACCTGGGGAGTTCATCTTTCAATGTCTATGTTTTTGCCTTTTCATACTGTTGATGGGGTTCTCAAGGCAAGAATACTGAAGTGGTTTGCCATTCCCTTCTCCAGTGGACCACATTTTGTCAGAACTCTCCACCATGACCTGTCCATCTTGGGTGGCCCTACACAGCACGGCTCATAGTTTCATTGAGTTAGACAAGGCTGTGGTCCACGTGATCAGATTGGTTAGTTTTCTGTGATTGTGGTTTTCAGTCTGTTTCAGTCTGTCTGCCCCCTGATGGAGAAGGATAAAAGGTTTATGGAAGCTTCCTGATGGGAGAGACTGACTGAGGGGGAAACGAGGTCTTGTTCTGATGGGCCGGGCCATGCTCAGTAAATCTTTAATCCAATTTTCTATAGATGGGTGGAGCTGTGTTCCCTCCCTGTTATTTACCTGGGGCCAAACTATGGTGGAGGTAATGAAGATAATGGTGACCTCCTTCAAAAGATCCCGTGCATGTACTGCTACACTCAGTGCCCCCAACCCTGCAACAGGCCACCACCAACCCACTCCTCCACTAGAGACTCCTGGACACTCCCAGGCAAGTCTGGGTCAGTCTTGACAGCCTTACTTTCATAATAAAGAAAAACTGAACAAAACCTAAATGGCCAGGAGCTAAAGAAGGGTTAAAGGCATTTTGGGCAGACACTAAAAATATGCATGCATAGGAACACAAGGGAAACTGGAAGGGAAACATATCAGATGTTTATAAGATAATCCCTTCAGTGTAGAGAAAATATGAAAATTGCTATTTATGTTTATTTTTATCTCAATCTTTAAAATTTATATTTCTAGCATATGTTTTATAATATATTGATTTAATGATAAATGCACCTGGGATAAGGTGCATGCTCACATTTTCTTTACTGATATGAGTTTGCTACCCAGAATGTTTGGAGAGCAACACACTCAAGCCTAGTCTCCCCCAAAAAACAAACAAAAAAACAACCAAACAAACAAAAAAGCCTAGTCCCATGAGTCACTCCATGGTCTGCAAGAGCCTATGTCAGAAAACAGAGGCAGCCCAAGATGGTATGTACATTATGGTCTTCATCCAAAGGATTAATAGTATCACTCACTAGATACTTTGTGCAAATAAAATCTATCACAGTCTACAATTACAGTTTGTTAGACTTAAAGACTTTTCCGCAATGTGCCCTGACTCAAAAATAGCTAAAAGGTGGATTACATCCAGGTGCACACATTCTAGTGGTAAAGTATTAGAACAGAAAAGGGCCAGCATGACTAAGACTTTAAATCCTATGACTATAGGACCGGATCTCTATATTTGTGAAGGCCAATGAGGGCTGTTTTGTGCTAGGTGACTGAAGTTCTCCTTGAGTTTCTCACACATCATTCATAACTTTTACTCAGGAAGATCGAATTCCTAGGATCTTCATAAAGTTAAACCAGTTCAATCTGATCATCACTACTATGAAGTCCAAGAGGACTCCACTCACTTGGGTCTCCAAACAGCCAGCTCCAAAGGCAGGGACCCAGAGGTTAAAAAGTGACCTCCCAGAGCAGATGACTCAGGAGTCTGCCTCCACAGCCACAGCCTCTCCACTGAGCTCCAGGCCTGGTTTCTATCTCCTCACAGCCCCTCACCTGAATAAACCCCTCCCACAGGTGTCTCAGGGAGAACCCACCCACTCCCTATGCCTGAGGCGCTCACCCTCCTCTCCTCCTCTTACCCTCCACACGCCACAGCTCAGGGATGGGTACCCCACCGTGCTGGGAGTCCAAGCCAGAGAGCTGGGGGGCAGAAAGTCTCCCCTCTCCCTAGCCCCTGCTCACAAATCCTGTGACCTCTACCTCCTCCTCCCACCTCATCCTGTTTGCTGCCCCCGAGAGCCTGGGTGAGAGGTTCCCAACGTCTTGCTCCAGGCATTTCCTGTCACCTGAAGGGACTCCGCACCTCCAGCTTTCCAGGTCCCAATCCCCCCTTCATAGCACATGTCAGTGTCCTGCCTCTACCCAGGATGGACCCCACTGCTGTGTGCTGCCTGAAACCCTCCCAGGTCTCTGCTGCCAACAGGTCAGAGCCAACTCTGCTCCTGGTAAGCGCGGCCTTTGATTGCTCCACCCCATACCATCCTCAGTTTCGGAACTGTCATTCCCAGTACTCACCATGCTTTTTCATGCCTCAGTTCCCTCACACGGGCTCTGTCTGAAAGTCTACCCTCGTGTCCTCTTCCAGTCTCCTGGTACCACTGTTCATTAGAATGCCCAGACCCACATAATATATTACCTCGTCTGTGAGGTCTGTGGTATTTCTGAAACAGATTTTCCTTTGTGTTCCCACAGCACACTGCATATACATCTATTAGTATATTTAGCCCAATATAATATTTATTGTATGCCCTTCTTGCCCTGTAGGCTTCCAGAATAAGAAAACACTCTACCTAGCAGGGTTCAATCACTAAGTCATGTGTGACTCTTTGGGACCCCAAGCACTGCAGTCCGCCAGGCTCCTCTGTCCTCCGCCATCTCCCAGAGGTTACTCCAATTCAGGTCCATTGAGTCAGTGATGCTCTGTGTCTCATACTCTAACCATCATCCAGAGTACACATTAAATATTTTTTGGTGAATAAGTGAATGGATTAACAAATGAACTGCTGTGAGTTACTTTAAAGAAAAAGGTAGGAATCTTTTTTGCATCACCTTTTACCCCTTGTGGGGCTTCCCTTGTGGCTCAGCTGAACAGTATGAAAAGGCAAAAGGATAGGACACTGAAAGATGAGCTCCCCAGGTCGGTAGGTGCCCAGTATGCTACTGGAAATCAGTGGAGAAATAACTCCAGAAAGAATGAAGGGATGGAGCCAAAACAAAAACACCACCCAGTTGTGGATGTGACTGGTGATAGAAGCAAGGTCCGATGCTGTAAAGAGCACTATTGCATAGGAACCTGGAATGTTAGGTCCATGAATCAAGGCAAATTGGAAGTGGTCAAATAGGAGATGGCAAGAGTGAATGTCGACATTCTAGGAATCAGCGAACTAACATGGACTGCAATGGGTGAATTTAACTCAGATGACCATTATATCTACTATTGTGGGCAGGAATCCCTTAGAAGAAATGGAGTAGCCATCATGGTCAACAAAAGAGTCCGAAATGCAGTACTTGGATGCAATCTCAAAAATGACAGAATGATCTCTGTTCGTTTCCAAGGCAAACCATACAACATCACAGTAATCCAAGTCTGTGCTCTGACCAGTAACACTGAAGAAGCTGAAGTTGAACGGTTCTATGAAGACCTACAAGACCTTCTAGAACTAACACCCCAAAATGATGTGCTTTTCATTATAGGGGACTGGAATGCAAAAGTAGGAGGTCAAGAAACACCTGGAGTAACAGGCAAATTTGGCCTTGCAGTACAGAATGAAGCAGGGCAAAGGCTAACAAAATTTTGCCAAGAGAATGCACTGGTCATAGCAAACACCCTCTTCCAACAACACAAGAGAAGACTCTACACATGGTCATCACCAGATAGTCAACACAGAAATCAGATTGATTATATTCTTTGCAGCCAAAGATGGAGAAGCTCTCTACAGTCAGCAAAAACAAGACTAGGAGCTGACTGTGGCTCAGATCATGAACTGCTTATTGCCAAATTCAGACTTAAATTGAAGAAAGTAGGGAAAACCACTAGACCATTCAGTTATGACCTAAATCAAATCCCTTATGATTATACAGTGGAAGTGAGAAATAGATTTAAGGGACTAGATCTGATAGACAGTGCTTGATGAACTATGGATGGAGGTTCATGACATTGTACAGGAGACAGGGATCAAGAAAATCCCCATGGAAAAGAAATGCAAAAAAGCAAAATGGCTGTCTGAGGAGGCCTTACAAATAGCTGTGAAAAGAGAAGCGAAAAGCAAAGGAGAAAAGGAACGATATTCCCATCTGAATTCAGAGTTCCAAAGAACAGCAAGGAGGGATAAGAAAGCCTTCCTCAGCAATCAATGCAAAGAAATAGACGAAAACAACAGAATGGGAAAGACTAGAGATCTCTTCAAGAAAATTAGAGATACCAAGGGAGTATTTCATGCAAAGATGGGCTCAATAAAGGACAGAAATGGTATGAACCTAACATAAGCAGAAGATATTAAGCAGAGGTGGCAAGAATACACAGAAGAACTGTACAAAAAAGATCTTCAAGACACAGATAATCACAATGGTGTGATCACTCACCTAGAGCCAGACATCCTGGAATGTGAAGTCAAATGGGCCTTAGAAAGCATCACTACGAACAAAGCTAGCGGAGGTGATGGAATTCCAGTTGAGCTATTTGAAATCCTCAAAGGTGATGCTGTGAAAGTGCTGCACTCGATATGCCAGCAAATTTGGAAAACTCAGCAGTGGCCACAGGACTGGAAAAGGTCAGTTTTCATTCCAATCCCAAAGAAAGGCAATGCCAAAGAATGCTCAAACTACCGCACAATTGCACTCATCTCACACGCTAGTAAAGTTATGCTCAAAATTCTCCAAGCCAGGCTTCAGCAATATGTTAAATGTGGACTTCCAGATGTTCAAGCTGGTTTTAGAAAAGGCAGAGGAACCAGAGATCAAATTGCCAACATCTGTTGGATCATCGAAAAAGCAAGAGAGTTCCAGAAAAACATCTATTTCTGCTTTATTGACTCTGCCAAAGCCTTTGACTGTGTGGATCACAATAAACTGTGGAAAATTCTTCAAGAGATGGGAGTACCAGACCACCTGACCTGCCTCTTGAGAAACCTGTATGCAGGTCAGGAAGCAACAGTTAGAACTGGACATGGAACAACAGACTGGTTCCAAATAGGAAAAGGAGTACGTCAAGGCTGTATATTGTCATCCTGCTTATTTAACTTATATGCAGAGTGCATCATGAGAAATGCTGGGCTGAATGAAGCACAAGCTGGAATCAAGATTGCTGGAGAAATATCAATAACCTCAGATATGCAGATGACACCACCTTTATGGCAGAAAGTGAAGAAGAACTAAAAAGCCTCTTGATGAAAGTGAAAGAGGAAAATGAAAAAGCTGGCTTAAAGCTCAACATTCAGAAAACGAAGATCACGGCATCTGGTCCTATCACTTCATGGCAAACAGAAGGGGAAACAGTGGAAACAGTGTCAGACTTTATTTTTTGGGGGTTCCAAAATCACTGCTGATGGTGACTGCAGCCATGAAATTAAAAGACGTTTACTCCTTGGAAGGAAATTTATGACCAACCTAGATAACATATTAAAAAGCAGAGACATTACTTTGCCAACAAAGGTCTGTAGTTTTTTTCCCAGCAGCCATGTATGGATGTGATAGTTGGATGGTGAAGAAAGCTGAGTGCCGAAGAATTGATGCTTTTGAACTGTGGTGTTGGAGAAGACCCTGAGAGTCCCTTGGACTGCAAGGAGATCCAACCAGTCCATCCTAAAGGAGATCAGCCCTGGGTGTTCATTGGAAGGACTGATGTTGAAGCTGAAACTCCAATACTTTGGCCACCTCATGCGAAGAGTTGAGTCTTTGGAAAAGTCCCTGATGCTGGGTAGGATTGGGGGCGGGAGGAGAAGGGGACAACAGAGGATGAGATGGCTGGATGGTGTCACCAACTCGATGGACATGAGTTTGGGTAAACTCCGGGAGTTGGTGATGGACAGGGAGGCCTGGAGTGCTGCGATTCATGGGGTCGCAAAGAGTCGGACACGACTGAGGGACTGAACTGAACTGAACTTACACCCTGTGGGCTTCCCTTATGGCTCGGCTGGTAAAGAATCTGCCTTCAATGCGGGGGACCTAGGTTCAATCCCTGGGTTGGGAAGATCGCCTGGAGAAGGCAGAGGCTACCCACTCCAGTATTCTGGCCTAGAGAATTCCATGGACTGTATAGTCCATGCGGAGAAGGCAATGGCACCCCACTCCAGTACTCTTGCTTGGAAAATCCCATGGACGGAGGAGCCTGGTAGGCTACAGTCCATGGGGTCGCTAAGAGTCGGACACGACTGAGCAACTTCACTTTCACTTTTCCCTTTCATGCACTGGAGAAGGAAATGGCAACCCACTCCAGTATTCTTGCCTGGAGAATCCCAGGGATGGCAGAGCCTGGTGGGCTGCCGTCTATGGGGTCGCACAGAGTCGGACACGACTGAAGCGACTTAGCAGTAGCAGCAGTAGTAGTATAGTCCATGAGGTCACAAAGAGTCACACAGGACTCTCACTTCAGAAGTGAGTGACTTTCACTTCACTTCGCACCCTGTGGCACACTTTTGTTTGCCTCCTATTCCTTTCTCGAAACCTGTTCTTCTCACTCTTCCAGCTTTGCACCCCAGGCTCACCTGTAATGAGCCCCTGCTCATACCTCACTGATCTCATCTATTTCTTGTGACTGGATGAGCAGCACCTGGACCACAGGGCTGTGACCACACTTTGGTATGAGGTGCAGGGCAGCGCTCCCCTCCTGCAATAGAGACCCACCTCAGGAGAGCATCCCAGGGACATGACCCGCCCATGGGCAGGGCTGCAGAGTGGCTTCCAGGGGCAGGGGTCACATTGGATAAAGCTGTGGCTCGAGTACTGGCCACATTTTCTGTAGTTTTAAGTGAAATTCATACTTCTAAAGTTTTAAATGAAAACACATAGCTGTTTGAATGAGAAGGGAACAAACCATCCATGTTTCTTTTTTTACCTTTGCTGCTAATTTGCTAGTAAAAAGTGGAATAATACAAGTAATTGTATAGAACTTTTGGGAAGGCAAACTGTTGCAAGATCTCTGGGAGGTAGTTTTAGCAATATTATACCGAAAGATTTTACAATGTGTAGCACTCTTTGACCCACACTTTCACATCTAGAAATTTCTACTGAAAAAAAAGCATCAAAGACGTCCACAAGGACATGGATGTCCATTCAGTGTTTCCTTCCCTGGTCAGGTGGGGCTGGAGTCCCCAGCAGATCTCAGGGGAAGAAAAGAGCAACCGGAGCTGACAGTAGAAAATTCCATGTACTCCTTTGATTTCAGATATTTATGAAGCAAACTTGGTTATTTGTACAGTCCACTGAAAAAGTGGGTTGATTTCATTGGGATATCCCATGATCTTTCCGACTGTGGTAACAAGTGAAGAACTCAACTGCTCACCAAAATGCCATTGCCAAATCTAAACCTCAACTGTCACTTCCCTTTCTCTAGTCCTTGGGGAAAAAGTAAAATTCCATCTCACCTTGCCCTTTTCTGTAGTATGCAGATTAAGGAAGATAAGTTTTTCTATCATTTCGATGTGGCCCCTCTCTGCCGCCAAAAGAAATGGTTTTCTTCCTTTCTGAAAATCAATCACAAACTCCAGTATTATTACACACTTATTGAACACACAAGACAACTGGCCAAATTGGGAGCATTTTGAGGAGGGCAAGGAGGCCAAGGCGATGATTCTGGTCATGGCATTCTGGGCTCTTCTTAGGGGAAGGTCATAACAACCTCTCTCACTTCAGACCAGATCCAGTTCTGAGTTTTCGCCCCAAACTCCATCAGCACGGAATCATTTTCATGGGGGCAGAGAGGTACGTTTAGACATGGTCTTTCCAAAGCATCTGGGGAGGCCCCACCTCACAGCCAGATAAGATTCCCTTTCAAATGGAACATTTTTACCAACTTTCTGCATTTACAGAACAGGTCTTTCACTCAACTATTTATTGAGAAGCTGATTTTGTGCCAGACCTCATCTGAGTCACTTGCATATCACCCAGTAAGCCTTGCCTTACTGATAAAAATGCTTGAAGCAGAAATTCTCCAGGGTTTAATATTTACATGACTCATTGAGACATGACATTGTATCAACTGCTTCTTTTCAGGCCCTCCCTGCTTGTTAATGGGGCTCATATACTTATCTCTGACATTCACTAAGGATCAACAGGAAAACTCTTGAGAACAGGTCTGTATGACGTGGGATGGAGAAATCAGGAATTATCCAGAGAATACAGCTTAAGAGAGATGTTTAGGTGCAATTTGTTAGGGAAGAAAGTTCAAGGGTAGAATCTTCTGATTGTGGTAATTTCTCCAACTTTTCACATTGCAAAGGGAGACTGCATTTTTGATAGCCAAAGTGTCATTTGGCTATCGAAAGAACAGTGAAACACCTATAAAAAAACCTCAATTTTCTAACCTGAGATATTTAAAAGCAGGAAAAGAAGTTGGGGTGGCCAACTTGGTGGGCAGCAGAAGTATTTTCATCAACTAAAGAAAACATTCACAAATTGGCTTGGTATGTTGTTAACCAAAAGCTTAGCAAGATATTTGAAATGTTAAAAGCAAGACTCAAGACTCTTTATAAGAAGTTCCCTGAATCTGAGATTTGTTATCTGATCTCCTGCTAATGTAAGATAATAAAAAGATAATGGTCACTGTTTGCTTGAGACAATAGCTCATGATTCTCCAACAACTTAAAGAAAAAGGAAGGAAACGTGCTAAAATAATAAATGGCTTCCAAAAAAGTATGTATGGATCAGCCCTATGGGACTCTATACATGCCGGAGAAACAAACAGCACCAAAAATTCACCTTATTTATATTTTTGAGCCAGATATGTTGCCAATTAGACTTATATCTCTAGCCCTTCAAAGTCTGAAATCCTGTCCTCATTGAATCACCAAGAAAGGACAAAGCTAAAAGACAGAGACTGCTTGGGGCCCTCTTTTGCTGCTTGTGAGATTAGATCCCTAACTGGAGATAAAGGTCTAATCTTGAGCCACAAACTGCTGTTTAGTCACTAAGTCATGGCCAACTCTTTTTGAGCCCATGGACTGTAGCCCACCAGGCTCCTCTATCCTTGGGATTTCCCAGGCAATTATTGGAATATGCTGCATTTCCTTCTTCAGGGGTCTTCCCCACCCAGGGATCATCTCCTTCATCTCCTATTTGGCAGGTGGATTCTTTACCACTGAGCCATCTGGGAAGCCCCATGAGCCATGAACAGCTTTTGGGAAATGACAGAATGATTGTGTACAGCTTATACAAATATCTGCAAACAGTGCCAACAGACAATGGTCCATATAAGCCAATCACAAAAAGAAGGATGGGAAACGTGATTATATGCTAGATGAAAACATTTAGTCATATGTTCTTACAAATCAGTCACTCATTTATTCAACAACTATTAACAATTATTAAATATATATATATATATATATGTCAGATATTGTGCTAAGCAAAAGTGGCCAAGATAAAAAATACAACACCCTATCCTCAGGAATCTCAGAGTCCATTAAGGAAGATGAGCAAGTGATTATAATGAAATGCAATAACCAAACTGGTGATATGTGGGGGTACGTAACTCAGTTTGAGTCTCTGTCTGTGTTGGGGAGGCAGGTGATAAGAAATGGTGGCTAATGCCCTGAAACAGAAGAAAAGAAGTCACTGCACTCAGAGATGCTCAAAGTATGGCTTCTCCTCTGGCATTCACAATTTATCTGTAGTTCCTCCAAGTCCAGATGAAGCTTACCAACCAGGAGTCATTTTTATCATAAGCAATGCTGCTTAGTAATAGTTAATATTGTATTTTGTCTTGTTTGTAGTGACACAGAGCCAAAAAGTTAACTAAGGTTTAAATTCTCACGCAGAAAGGAAAGGCATTTTGTTAGCCCTTTACGCACAAAGGGCATGAAAACACATGATGGTGTTCTGTCCGCGAGTGGACATTTGCTGCTTGTGTCTTTGCTTTTCCTTGGAAGAACCGCTCCCCTGCCCCTCTCCCTGCCAACACACACACAACCATTAATTTAGTCCATTTAATGCAATCAATGGCCAGGCTTTACCTGCCACGACCATATAACCCATGGTCATAGGAATTGGTTCAGGATTGGGCACATGTTTCAGGCAGGGCCAAACAGAATTGTTCCTGTGATTTATATATGAATATTTGATGAGGGAGAAATTTTCTTTCTTAGGAATCAAAATCCATAACAATATTCATAAGAATTTAAACTTGAGGCTGCTAGTAGCCCTCATTCCCACTATGTGGAGAGTGTACTTATCAGTAATGCCAACAGAGGGACTTCCCTGCTGGCCCAGTGGCTAAGACTCCATGCTCCCAGTGCAGGGGGCCCGGGTTCCATCCCTAGTCAGGGAACTAGACCCCACAAACTGCAACTCAGAGTTCACATGCTTCAAGTAAAGATCTCACATGCTGCAAATAAGACCCGGCACAGCCAAATAAATACTTTTTTAAAAATGCCAACAGAGACAGCCAAGAGTTGGGGGGGGGGGGGGCTGGATCTAGCCATGCCTGCACCCAGAGAGATATACCCTCAAACCCTTTAGTTAGGACTTCATAAACTACCTTTAATGTTTATTCCAGATTAAACTGGATTTTTATCACTCATAACAGAAAGAATTCTCACTAATACATATTTAGCAATCTGGGGACAAACACTGCTGGAAATATTAGGAGTCTGTTCAACCTTAAAATGGCCTTACTCTTTTATCCTTGGTTGCTACCAAGTCTTGCATTTCTGCATGGTTAAACAAAGTGACGGAGGACCCACCCACAGAGAAAGTCTAGTCTGATAAGAAGTGGGAGGTTATCAAAGATAAAACATTTTTCCTCCCTAACAAAACAGCCATTGCTTTGAACTTTGGATGCTCTTTAAAAAATGTTATCATCAAGGAAAAAAAAAAAGTGAAAGCCAAATTACACAAAATAAGGACATTTAAAGTAGTCTGTATCTTATAAACATTCAAAAGGTAGAATAAAGAAAGACCAGGTGACAGTAAAATGAGATACAAATCTTTTCTTCCATCTCTAGTATATATTATAAGCAAAATAACAAGAAGTTTAAAAACGTGAGTTTTTTTTTAAATATAGTTTATTATGTCTACTTTCATTTTTTAACCACCCATCCCTTTTAAATTATGTTCAAGTGGGCCTCTATCCAGTGCAGCAGTCTCCATGAACGGAGCCTGTCCTCACTGTAAGTCAGGGGGATTTTCCAGCCTGGAGGACTGTGGAGCCTGGTGTCAGCGCCTCAGGCTTCAGACCCCAGACAACCACAACTCAGAATCCTGAATCCCTTTCTTAATTAGCAAAAATAAGAAGGGTTCAGAATTTCTGTTCCTTTTTTTTCATGTATTAGCTTAATGTGTACTTAACCTAATATGTCTTAATTCAGTGCATTTAAATTGTTTGCCCATGAATAAGTCTGAGGAGTTGCAATTATTCATTAAAATTATTTTTCATTTTTAAGTTTACTGCAGG
Organism: Giraffa tippelskirchi; assembly: GCF_054371585.1. Taxonomy (NCBI): domain Eukaryota; kingdom Metazoa; phylum Chordata; class Mammalia; order Artiodactyla; family Giraffidae; genus Giraffa; species Giraffa tippelskirchi. Next base: position 73,860,005 of record NC_137281.1, on the reverse strand, counting down.
GTTATTTGACAAGTTACCAAGTGGAGTGAAAGTTTCACAAACAGCCATTAAGTGGGCACCCAAAGACCAACCTGACCACACGGATCCCACACGGATCCCAGAGAGGGCGTCCTGGAGGGCCTCCTGGGAGAGGAGGTGGTGGAGACCAGCACGAAGTGCCCCAGTGCCTCCTGGGCGTATCTTCAGTATGAAATTTCCCCTCACTCTGCTATGAGGAAGTCACAGCTGAATTCAGCAAAAGGGGAAAGCAGTGGGTCCCTACATAACTGGATATTTGAGAGAGAAAAAGAACATTCAGCAAAAAGTGCTGGAAGAGCAGTGCGTTGCTTCTGAAGTCATTGAACTGCTGTGAATGGGAGCCGCTGGGTCAGCTCTCTCCAGACAAGAGGCAACATGTTCGATGTAATCTAAGGCTGTGAGGTGTGGACCACAGGTCCACAGAAGAAACTGTCTTCTCAAATCCTCACGCTCATTATCTCCAGCCTTCTGAACAAGGATGCTTTCTTTTGCATTTGGACCTCTAGAGATTTCCTGTAAAGATTCCTTTAAACCAGTGGAAGTTCCTCTATTTACACAGCTGAAACCAACCTAATGTTGCACCACCAGACTTTGTAAATATCCAAAGATACATGAGTGGCCTCTGAGGCCGTTCCCTTTAGTGTCCCTCCCTCTCCAGACTTTTTGGTCTGAGTACTTATTTTTGATCACTAGGTGGAAGTTACACATAGAGGCAAAATATCTAGGCTACTTAACTCATAACTTCTCCCGGCTGCTCTAATCTGTCTCCTCTGGAGGGGCCACGTGTTTTTTAAAGCTACAGAGTTGGGAGAAACCTCAAAATAGTTCCCAGTGTCCTCCATCTCTGCCATCCTACCCAATCTCTTCTGGGCCTACTTAAATCCATTTGATTAATAAAAACCTCCTCCCTGTTCCGCTTTCCTTGTGAGCTTTTGGAGTTCCCTCCAAGGCTAATGAGAAGGATTACTAACTATGAGCAAGTATACAGGCTCTCAGTCACCTTCTGTGGATAAGAAACTGGGCAAGAAGGCCAGCTGTGAAGGTGGAGCAGTCTTTTCCATTCAATGCATTTCATGAGTTCCACAATACCTTTAAGCAAATATAGATGCGATACCCAATAATGAATTAATGGACCCTGAGCTCTGGATCCCAGTTCCTACTGGCTTTGGCTAATATCCATGACCCCGTTCACAGATCTCAGAAAAAGGACAGACTGTCTCTCCCATGGATGAATCCAGGTTTCTTTAGGAATGGGACTCAGAGGCTCTTCTTTCCCTAGATGACCCAGGGGATTCATGATTTGCTCATTCTGCATATGGTTCTCAATGCAGCTTCATTTTAGGATCTCTCAGCTGAACACCTGGTTCTGCATAGTCAGGGTTCCTTAGTCTTTTCCCCAACAAATAGTCAGAGTTGGAGGGAGAGGAGTGGGACAGGGCAAATTCAGAGCCAGCTGAAGAGATACCAGACAGGAAGGCCAGCAGAAGCTGCAGAAGTGGGGAACGCTCCCCGTAAACCTGCTTTGGTCATTGAGGCCCCTCAGCCTGTCTGATCCTCCCCACACACAGCTGTCTCCCATGAAAGCATCCAGAGCCCACTGAAAAGGAAGACAGTCCTGTGTCTCATACAAAACTGGCTGTGAACACACATTTGCTGACTTGAACTGAATGGAATTCAATCATAGGCCACACTCCTAGTTAGCATGGATCAAACTGGAATGTCTGACTTCTTCATCCTGACATTAAATGCTGTTTGATGATGGTTATCAGCTTGAGGAAACCAGACAGCGTTTTACCCTATAATAATTGTTATAATAACTACCATTTAGTGAGCGCTCACCATGTGCCAGGCTCTTTGCTAGGTGCTCTATAGTCATTAACTCATTTAAGCATCCCGGCAATGGCTGCTTTGACTCTGCTACATGGGAATGGCTTAGGGTTGTTGTCTGATTGGAAAGGAATGGTAGAATGGCTTGCCATTTTGCTCACAGGCAGAGGTATCTGTACATAAGATTGAGGAAGTATGAAAATCATTAACATCAAAAAATGGAGATATTGCTGATAAAAAGAGACATGGAGGTCAAGACATCCCTCAAAATCATGCCTTGGTGCTACCATGAAATAGGTTTTATCATTCCCATTGCACAGAGGCAAACACTGAGGACTTCAGCAGTTGGAGGACTTGCTAAACCCACATATTTAATATATGCCCAGACCTCAGCCCAAGTCTGTCTGCCTCCAAGCTGTAAAATGTATAGTTGCTCAGTCGTATTTAGAAGAAGTAAAAGAAATTTATAGACTTCATTTGACAAAAGTTTTTGCTATTATTTTTAAGATTGAGGTCAAAAAAATGTGCAAGTTTCCTAAAAGAGATGAAATAAAGTGAATATTAAGGATTAACTTTGAGAGTCTTCGATGGAGAATGAAGTTCGACAGGCACAGTGAAGAGGAAGTCCCATTTGAAATCCAAATGTCAACCCCACAGAGGATACTGCTTTATGAAAAAAGCCTAGAAAGGGCTATTCCCTAGCACATGGGCAACGCCCACTGTTCTCTGAGCAGGGAGGCAGCACAGCATGGTGGCTGGAGTCAGCCAGATCTGAGTTCAAACCCTGGCTCTGTCACCTTCCAGTCTGGGGAGCTCAGACCAGGTACTTAGTCTCTCTGAGCCTCGACTTCCTCAAATATAAATAAAAATATTTCTTCATTATAGGATTACTATGGGGATTAACAGTATAAAGTATTCATTTAGCAATGATTTGTTAAGTATCCATATGTGCCAAGCTCTAGACCGCTCACTGAAATAATGTGTGGACACAGCTTTCCTTTGGGCCAAGCGCACCAATAAATATTCAGTAAGTGGTGCATAGTTGCTTCAGTCATGCCCAACTCTGCAACCCCATGGACTGTATGTAGCCCACCAGGCTCCTCTGTCCATGGGGATTCTCCAGGCAAGAATACTGGAGTGGGTTGCCATGCCCTCCTCTAGGGGATCTTCCCGACCCAGGGATCAAACCCCCGCATCTCTTATGTCTCCTGCATTGTAGGCAGGTTCTTTACCACTAGAGCCACTGTAGCTGTTATTATTATTACCATGCTTCTTATGAGAAGAAAAAAATAGAGACAAATATGGTGCGATTGCACTATACTCCAGGGCTCATTGCAGCCCAGGCTTGGGTCAAGTACATTCCCAAAAGGCCAGGCATAACAGAGTAAGATACAGACACCCACACAGACATCCACCCCGTGGCCAGGATGAGGGAGTAGAGACTGCTTCTTCATTACTTTCTGCCTCCCCCACATGCAGGGGCCAAGGCCACCCTCAGCTCTGATAACCGCCTTCGGCTCTGCAGTCTGCCAGAGCAAGGGAGGAGTCAGCTACAGGGCCGGATCCGTCTGTGCCGGCTGCTCTGGTACTTCCAGCAGAGACAGGAAGACGGTAGAATTTAGTGGGGTTTATCTGAGACCCACAGCTAGCACACCTCATCAGGCTGGTCCAGGTCTTCCAGGTACAGATCTTGAATGAGGTGGTTCACGATGTGCATGTTATTGCTCTGAGCTGCAAAGTGGAGGGCATTCATTCCATCCTAAAGAGAGCCAGGGGAGAGGAGGTAATTACTCTGTAATCTTCCCTCTCCTGCATTGTGAGAGAGGGCTTCTGTCCGGCTGTGATCCACATACCTACCTGACTCGTGGCTCTCTGGCCTGCTCCAGCTCTAATCAACATGAGCATGCTCTCCAGGCTTCCAGACCAGGCTGCAAGGTGAAGTACTGTCAAGCCATGCTTCCTCAAGAAAAGAGAAGAAAGGAATCCATCACTTGAGTGAGCCACCACACTATCTCAGCCAACGAAAGCCGGGTTAATACCTAACTGCTGAAGATCAAGAAATGAGAGAGTTCAGTATTCAGCAAAAGTGATATTTCAATTCTATGGGGAAAATGAATACATTTAAAAGTAATACAAGTGCAAGTGATTCATCATCTGAAAAAAAAAATTAAATCCTGTATCATATCATACATACAAAAAAAGCACACAAACAATAAACATATTAGAAGAAAATTTAGATTATAATGTATGGTGTTTTGATTCAAAAGTTATAAAAGAAACAAGTTGATAAACAAAGTCAGTAAACAAATGATAGATTTTTAAAATGTAACTTAATACAGATAAATGGTTACTTTCTATAATATATGAAGTATTCTTACAAATCAATAAGGATCAAAAAAGGTACTCTCTTAAGGTATTAGTGGAAATGAAACCATTTCAGTTTAAACAATCTGGCAATATCTATTAAAATTTTAAATACAACCAGCAATCCCACTCCTGGTACTCTATCCCATGAAAATAAATTTCTGGACCTAATGTTATATAAACAAGTTTATTAAATGCAACCATTAAAATTGACAGCAAGGTAAATGTCCATCAATATGGGAACACTGAACAAATCAGGGAACAATCACACCACATCAGTTCAGTTCAGTCGCTCAGTCGTGTCCGACTCTCTGCGACCCCATGAATTGCAGCACGCCAGGCCTCTCTGTCCATCACCAACTCCCGGAGTCTACCCAAACCCGTGTTCATCGAGTCGGTGATGCCATCCAACCATCTCATCCTCTGTCGTCCCCTTCTCCTCCCGCCCCCAATCCTACCCAGCATTAGGGTCTTTTCCAATGAGTCAAACCTTCGCATGAGGTGGCCAAAGTATTGGAGCTTCAGCTTCAACATCAGACCTTCCAATGAACACCCAGGATTGATCTCTTTTAGGATGGATTGATTGGATCTCCTTGCAGTCCAAGGGACTCTCAAGAGTCTTCTCCAACACCACAGTTCAAAAGCATCAATTCTGCGGCGCTCAGCTTTCTTCACCGTCCAACTCTCACATCCATACATGGCCACTGGAAAAACCATAGCTTTGACTAGACGGACTTTTGTTGGCAAAGTAATGTCTCTGCTTTTAAACATGCTATCTAGGTTGGCCATAACCTTCCTTCCAAGGAGTAAACGTCTTTTAATTTCATGGCTGCAGTCACCATCAGCAGTGATTCTGGAGCCCAAAAAAGTAAAGTCTGACACTGTTTCCACTGTTTCCCCATCTATTTCCCATGGAGTGATGGGACCAGATGCCATGATCTTAGTTTTCTGAATGTTGAGCTTTAAGCCAACTTTTTCACTCTCCTCCTTCACCTTCATCAAGAGGCTCTTTAGTTCCTCTTCACTTTCTGCCATAAGGGTGGTGTCATCCGCATATCTGAGGTTATTGATATTTCTCCCGGCAATCTTGATTCCAGCTTGTGTTTCTTCCAGCCCAGCGTTTCTCATGATGTACTCTGCATATAAGTTAAATAAGCAGGGTGACAATATACAGCCTTGATGTACTCCTTTTCCTATTCGGAACCAGTCTGTTGTTGCATGTCCAGTTCTAACTGTTGCTTCCTGACCTGCATACAGGTTTCTCAAGAGACAGGTCAGATGGTCTGGTATTCCCATCTCTTTCAGAATTTTCCACCGTTTATTGTGATCCACACAGTCAAAGGCTTTGGCATAGTCAATAAAGCAGAAATAGATGTTTTTCTGGAACTCTCTTGCTTTTTCGATGATCCAGCGGATATTGGCAATTTGATCTCTGGTTCCTCTGCCTTTTCTAAAACCAGCTTGAACATCTGGAAGTTCACGGTTCACGTATTGCTGAAGCCTGGCTTGGAGAATTTTGAGCATTACTTTACTAGCATGTGAGATGAGTGCAATTGTGCGGTAGTTTGAGCGTTCTTTGGCATTGCCTTTCTTTGGGATTGGAATGAAAACTGACCTTTTCCAGTCCTGTGGCCACTGCTGAGTTTTCCAAATTTGCTGGCATATTGAGTGCAGCACTTTCACAGCATCACCTTTGAGGATTTGAAATAGCTCAACTGGAATTCCATCACTTCCACTAGCTTTGTTCGTAGTGATGCTTTCTAAGGCCCACTTGACTTCACATTCCAGGATGTCTGGCTCTAGGTGAGTGATCACACCATCGTGATTATCTGGGTCGTGAAGATCTTTTTTGTACAGTTCTTCTGTGTATTCTCGCCACCTCTTCTTAATATCTTCTGCTTCTGTTAGGTCCATACCATTTCTGTCCTTTATCGAGCCTATCTTTGCATGAAATGTTCCTTTGGTATCTCTAATTTTCTTGAAGAGGTCTCTAGTTTTTCCCAATCTGTTGTTTTCCTCTATTTGTTTGCACTGATCGCTGAGGAAGGCTTTCTTATCTCTCCTTGCTATTCTTTGGAACTCTGCATTCAGATGAAAATATCTTTCCTTTTCTCCTTTGCTTTTCGCTTCTCTTCTCTTCCCAGCTATCTGTAAGGCCTCCTCAGACAGCCATTTTGCTTTTTTGCATTTCTTTTCCATGGGGATTTTCTTGATCCCTGTCTCCTGTACAATGTCACGAACCTCTGTCCATAGTTCATCAGGCACTCTGTCTATGAGGTCTAGTCCCTTAAATCTATTTGCCACTTCCACTGTATACTCATAAGGGATTTGATCTAGGTCATACCTGAATGGTCTAGTGGTTTTCCCTACTTTCTTCAATTTAAGTCTGAATTTGGCAATAAGCAGTTCATGATCTGAGCCACAGTCTGCTCCTGGTCTTGTTTTTGCTGACTGTATAGAGCTTCTCCATCTTTGGCTGCAAAGAATATAATCAATCTGATTTCGGTGTTGACCATCTGGTGATGTCCACGTGTAGAGTCTTCTCTTGTGTTGTTGGAATAGGGTGTTTGCTATTACCAGTGCGTTCTTGTGGCAAAACTCTATTAGCCTTTGCCCTGCTTCATTCTGTACTCCAAGGCCAAACTTGCCTGTTACGCCAGGTGTTTCTTGACTTCCTACTTTTGCATTCCAGTCCCCTATAATGAAAAGGACATCTTTTTTGGGTGTTAGTTCTAGAAGGTCTTGTAGGTCTTCATCATGTAGGCATTAAAAATAATTAATTAGGGCTATAACAATTGGAGAGATTTCCATTAGGTAGCTATTAAATGTGGAAAATAAGATGCAGATAAAATTTATTACAATCCCATTTTTTATAAAACAAGCAATGACCTCACAGGTGTTTATGAATGTATCTATATCTATTGTAAGTGGGTAAGTAGGTGGATAGACAGCAATGTGGATATGATCATATGAGCAAGAGGAAAAGTATAGAAATAAACACACAGATCCTACCTACATTCCTAAATGTAGTTACTGGAGAAGAGGAAGCTACGCAAAAAAAGAAAAACCAGAGAAGACTGAAGTTATAAAAAGAATTCTACTTATATATAAATTATTTAAAATAAACTCTCTATATAAAATCATGTAAGCGTGTGTATACACATACATGTGCATAAGAGAGGCTGAGATTCTGCTCAAGACCTACTGACCTGTAGTGATGCTGGGGGGACTCAGACTTGTACACCAAATGAACAGGCAGAAAAATGTGAAAGAAAATAGCTAGCAGTTAATATTGGTTATCTCAGAGAGGAGGGAATGAAGGGCTGTGACTTGGGGAAAATTGAGACCTGAGCCCTAGGTCCCAAGTTTTAGAAGTCTACAGAGCAGACATTATGAGCATGATCTGTAGACTCAAACAAACTGACCTCAAACTCTGTCTCTATACCACTTCCAAATGTTGCAGTGTTGCTCAGCTTAGTTAACCCTAAGCCTCAGGATCCTTATCTGTAAGTTCATGTGTCTGCTTTTCTATTTCCTTTTATCTTTGTCAAAAAAAATCTATGAATAAGGTCTAAGGATCTAATGTATAATGTGGTGACTCTAGTTGATAAGACTTTTATGCAAGTGAAATTTGCTAAGTGCATAGAATTTACATGTTCTCACCAAAAAAAGAGATGATGAGTGTGTTAATTAACTAGATAGGAGAAATCTTTTCACAATGTATACACACACTGAATCGTCACTATGTACATTTTAAATGTATCATAATTTCATTTGTCAGCTATAACTCAACAAAGCTGAAAAAAATTCTTAAATAAATCTCTTTTAAAATGAAGGCAAACAACAATAAAAACAAGAAAACCAACAAGGTTTATAGGGGAAATGAGACAGGTACCCAACACTAAAAAACTCTGTCATTGATACATTTTCATTTTTTAAAAATATAGGACCCTGCTCTGGACTGAATGTTTGTGTCTCTCAATAACTCATATGTTAAGTCTAATCCCCAATGTGATGGATTTGAAAGTCATGCTTTTGGGAGCTAATTAGGTCAGGAGAGTAAGAACTCCTGATGAATGGGATTAGTGCCCTTATAAACAGACACAGAGCTTGACTCCTCACTCTGCTCTCCACGGAGAGTGAATAAAACCAGAAATGGCTCTCGCAAGACACTGGAAGTGCTACCATCTTGATCTTGGAGTCTCCAGTTTCCAGGTGTGTGAGAAATAAATGTTTGTTGTGGAAGCCACCCAGCCTATGGTATATTTCTTACATCAGCCCAAACTAAAACAGACCCTAATAAAAAACAGTAGTACAATTATACATTAAATGGTTAAGTATTTAATCCAATAACAAGGTACTACATACAAAAAAAATCATCTATAACTTCTGTAAATGTGCCTTCCAAAAAGTAAGCCTTCTCAGAACATCTTACTTGTCTCTTGTAATCAATTGTATTTGTAAACCTAGAGGACAGTTAGATAAATGTATAGCATACAAATCAATAAACAAGGAATGAGGTTCTGTGGGGGCGGTCCATTTTGAAGTGTATAAGCCTTTTAGCAGTGATTTTGGGTGCCACTGAAACTGCATTAATGTTTTCCCTTATTCTCAGTAAAGTTCAGGTATGGAGAAGCAAAAAAAAAAAAACACACCCCAGATTACTGAGATGTATGCTGGGAAATAAGCAGGGTGACAATATACAACCTTGACAGACTCCTTTTCCTACTTGGAACCAGTATGTTGTTCTATGTCCAGTTATAACTGTTGCTTCCTGACCTGCATACAGATTTCTCAAAAGGCAGGTAAGGTGGTCTGGTATTCCCATCTCTTTCAGAATTTTCCACAGTTTGTGGTGATCCACACAGTCAAAGGCTTAGGCATAGTCAATAAAGCAGAAATAGATATTTTTCTGGAACTCTCTTGCTTTTTCGATGATCCAACGGATGTTGGCACTTTGATTTCTGGTTCCTCTGCCTTTTCTAAATCCAGCTTGCACATCTGGACGTTCACGGTTCATGTATTATTGAAGCCTGGTTTGAAGAATTTTGAGCATTACTTTACTAGTGTGTGAGATGAGTGCAATTGTGCGGTGGTTTAAGCACAAGCTGGAATCAAGATTGCTGGGAGAAATATCAATAACCTCAGATATGCAGATGACACCACCCTTATGGCAGAAAGTGAAGAAGAACTAAAGAGACTCTTGATGAAACTGAAAGAGGAGAGTGAAAAAGTTGGGTTAAAGCTCAACATTTCGAAAACTAAGATCGTGGCATCTGGTCCCATCACTTCATGGCACATAGATGGAGAAACAATGGAAACAGTAACAGACTTTATTTTGGGAGGGCTCCAAAATCACTGCAGATGGTGACTGCAGCAATGAAATTAAAGACACTTGCTCTTTGGAAGAAAAGGTATGACCAACCCAGCATATTAAAAAGACATTAAAAGACATTAGAGAGAAATTACTTTGCCAACAAAGGTCCATCTAGTTAAGGTTATGGTTTTTCCAGTAGTCACGTATGGATGTGAGAGTTGGACTATAAAGAAAGCTGAACGCTGAAGAATTGATGCTTTTGAACTGTGGTGTTGGAGAAGACTCTTGAGAGTCCCTTGGACTGCAAGGAGATCCAACCAGTCCATCCTAAAGGAAGTCAGTCCTGAATATTCATTGGAAGGACTGATGTTGAGGCTGAAGCTCCAATACTTTGGCCACCTGATGTGAAGAACTGACTCACTGAAAAAGATCCTCATGTTGGGAAAGATTAACGGCAGGAGGAGAAGGGGATGACAGGGGATTAGATGGCTGGATGGCATCACTGACTCGATGGACATGAGTTTGAGCAAGCTCCAGGGTTGGTGATAGACAGGGAAGCCTGGCGCGCTGCAGTCTATGGGGTCACAGAGAATCATACACAACTGAGTGACTGAACTGAACTGAAAGGAGCTTTGAGAGTAGATGTTTGTATTATCCTCTGATCACCACCTGCCCTCCACCTGGGAGCCTTTGTCCACATCTGGAGTAAGAACTTCCATTTACCTCATCGGCCTCTTCCCCAGACTTGGAGGTGCTGCCCACTTTGAACCAGAGTACTCACCTCTGGGTTATGCAACTGATCCTCTGAGAAACCATTTATCCTTACAAATGCATGCTATGGACATAAGGTCAATATGGGAAATAAGCAAAAGCCTAAGTCCTATTGGTAGTGAAGAAACAGTTTTGCCACCAAATACAAAGAGTACATGACATGCATATTCTTTAAAGAGATCTTGCCAAAATGAATACTGTCAATGGAAACAGTTTGTGTGTATGTGGAGAAAAGATAACCCAAGTGACCAGATTTCCCCCTTACAATAGTTATGCTCTAATCTGAGTGCCAAAGAATAATGCTTTTGAACTGTGGTGTTGGAGAAGACTCTTGAGAGTCCCTTGGACTGCAAGGAAATCCAACCAGTCCATCCTAAAGGAAATCAGTCCAGAATGTTCATTGGAAGGACTGATGTTGAAGCTGAAACTCCAATACTTCGGTCACCTGATGTGAAGAACTGACTCATTTGAAAAGACCCTCATGCTGGGAAAGATTGAAGGCGAAAGGAGAAGGGAATGACAGAGGATGAGATGGTTGGATGGCATCACTGACTCAATGGACATGAGTTTGCGTAAACTCTGGGAGTTGGTGAAGGTCAGGGAGGCCTGGAGTGCTGCAGACCATGGGGTCGCAAAGAGACACGACTGAGCGACTGATCTGAACTGAACTGAATCTATTCTACCAAATGATGGTATCCACCCTGGCCTTGTGATTAAGCAAGAAATCCACAGCAGATAAACGATTTGTCCCCACTGCAAAATGCAAGGCTGTGCGGTTCATCTGAGGAAACATAATTTGTGTCTTCAGTCATCTGATTGCTATTTCGCCTTCTTAAGATTCCTGGCTCTTGAAATGTCCATAATTTTTTTTTTTTACCAGGTGTTTGTGTTTTGATCATCTACTCTTTGCCTTGTCTTTAAAAGCAGTGAGAACTGTATCCAGCATAACCTTACATTTCTCTACTGTTAGATAACATCAGAGAATTTAGTAACCAACTGGAGTGTATACATCAAGCTGAAATCCACTGCATAACCTATGACTGATTGTAACAATATAATAGATTTCAACTAGAGTGTAAAAGCTGTATTTTTCCTGTATGCAATCATTAGTAATGGTAGGATATATTGATAATGCATAACAAAAAATTTTCCTAGAAGTTCAGTCCATATGTGGCTCTTTCCCCTGTGGTTTTTTGGATTGTACGTTGTATTGAATCAAACAAATCAAGAAAGAGAAAGAAAGAAACATAAAGAAAGAAGGGAGGGAGAGAAGGAAGGAAAAAAGGAAAGACACACACAGAAAAAAAAGCATGACTATCTTTCAAAGAAAAGCCAACTTGGTGCTCCCAGGATGTCCGGAGACAGTCTGATGTGCTTCAGACAAAGGATGTTTTGCTTGTAAGTAAAACACATGTCATATTTCCCACATTCTGGACATTGATTTTGCTTCCAAAGAATTTACTATCCTTTGCTTCTCATTTATAAATTATTGCAAAAATATGAGAACTGTTTAAACATCTGATTTCCTTAGTAGCTAAATCGGTGATAAACTAAGTTTGACAAAACATGAGTTACCTTTGCTATTGTTTGCAGTCTAGAGCTATATTCTAGTATGTCCAATTTGGGCTTATAAACTCCCCTTTAACTTTATTTGAGAATAAGGATGCAAACCAAAATAGCATCCGAGATAAGTCAATAAAACCACTTCCATTTTTTTTCATCTTTGTCATCACCAATTTTAAAGAACCCTACAAGCAACCATGTCAGCAATTTGCTGTAAACAGGGCTAAAAAAGATGTCATTAGAAACTATAATATAATTCACCAGGAGTTTATAATAACTTGCTACATTGGCTGTTAGTGTATTAAGTACTTTTATATAAAAGTATGGTTTAAAATATTAGAAAGTTATATGGAAAAATTTTCAAACGGTTATTGAAAGGTACATTGAAAGGTACATTGGAGGATCTATTTCCTGCTGTTTAAAAAATGATTATTGCTTTACTTATTCAACAGTTAATCCAGGTATTACCTTCAAAGATCCTTGCTTATTTCTTTTGCTCCCTTCTTTTCTTGTTTCCTTTCGTCTTTTTTGTTTCTAAAATTGTTCTGCTGCAAAAATTTGCCATTTTTCTACTCTTTCTAGGATGTCTATGTATAATGAATAGTATATCCACACATAACATATTAGACATGCTCACAATATACACAGACACATAAATCCCCTCACATACACGCATGCACAACTGCTAGACATCCTTCCACTGCACACCTCAGTTTCTATGACTCACTGCGTGGAACAGATTCAGGTTTTGTGGAAGGTGAAGTTTACACTTCTTAGGAGCCCTCTTTAAAGCCAGAGTCAGAAAGCTTAACTGATGGCAGTTTAAATTTCTTCCTTTTTCAGATGTTACAACATCATTTAACAATGGAACACACTGCTAGAGCCCTCCACGTCCCTTGGAAGGAGTCTGTACAAGCAGGTCTCTTAAAGTTTACTCATTTAGCATCAAACCCACCTCTGCCATCCCCACCTTGAACGACTCCACAAATCGCCCTGAACAACAGACACAGCCCCCGATCTGTTCACTTTGATGAACCTGCTTTGTGGGGCTGTCAGGAAATCTCCACAAAACCAAGGAGAAGGCAATCCATTTTTCTGGCAGTGGGACTTCTCCCCTAAACCCAGGCACTGAAGAACAAGTGTGAGCCGGGTCTCAGTCGAGGCCTCACTGCCCAACAGGCAGATGTACTATAGTTCGCAGGCAGTAAAAAGCAAACCCGTACTTTCCTTTGGATTTTAATTTGGAAGGCTCCAACCACAAAGCACATCACTGATGAGAAAACAATGATGAACTGTGTAGCAAAAGACATTCTGCCTTTCCAGAATGTGTGAGGCCAAAGTGATCCACAGGCTATGATCCAGGACCAAGTCCAAGCCCATAACCTTGACACCTGGCTACACTGCCCACCCAAGGACTTAGCACAGCTGCACATAAAGACCCTGGGCACGTCCCCTCAGATTAGAACAATTAAAACACCAAGAGCCTCTTCTACAGCTTGATTGCACTATTAAACATTCTGGAACTGCCAACAAAAGAGGTCCCCCTCATCTCATTTAGCAGAATCGTTTTTATTTTTGTTTCAGTTGTACTGTGTAAACCCACACTGCTGTCACTTGTCACATCTGTGATTTCTATTCACATTGTTCACAGCATTAATATTAACCTTCTTTTCAAACAGCTTCTCCATAAGATACAAATTATTGCTTTTAGCAGCATTCTGGAAGCTTCTCTCATTTGGCAGCTCTGAAAGCAAGCAAGCAGGCATGACTGTGGGAATTGAAGAGGGTTGAAGAGAAAGCAAACCTCATGTGGCAAACCTTGGGACTAAAAGCCTGAAACAACAGCCTTGAGCCTTTCACAGTCTGCTATTTTGGATGTGGGAACTTTGCTTCAATATTTTATAAAGCTGTATTATCAAGATTCCACGTTCTCCTCACACTGCAAGTGTTTTCACAGCCTTAAACATCTTCCTATCCCAAACAAAACATTATTCTCAAGGACCACCCTGAAGTCAGCAACGCAGTATATAGCTCTAGGAGGTTGGAGGGTGGCCACTGACTTCTCAAGGGGCGTTGTTTATAAAATGTTTGTACAAGATTAGACAGGGAGGAGCCCAAATACTCTGTACAAGCTTACAGAGATAAAATTGTTGTCTGCAGAGCCCTGTGGGATGACAGACCTGCAGAAACAAAACCATGAAATGCAGCGCATCATATAAATAGTCACGAATGAAGGTTAAAAGGAATGAACATGTTTTATTTTCATTTACATGAAAGGAGATAAAAGTGGATTTTTACTTTTACTAGAAACATTAATATTACTATCACTACGAACATTACAGGTCACATACATAGTACATAGTCAGATGGCAGGTTTTATTAAATAGCTTAGAAAGATTCCAGGATTTACTGAGTTTTTTTGTTTGTTTGTTTGCTTCTTTGTTGGTGTTAGTTTGGAATATAAAGGAGCTGAAAAGGGACTTCCCTGGCAGTCCAGCAGCTAAGACTTCCTGTTCCCAGGGGCCCCTCCCTAGTCAGGGAACTAGATCCCACATGCCACAGTAAAGATCGAAGATTCTGCTTGCTACAACAAAGAGCTGGCGAAGCCAAAGAAATAAGTTTTTTTTTTTTAATCATAAAACTTTTAGAAGAAAACATAGGAGAAAAGCTTCATAAACTGGGATTAGGCAAAGAGTTCTGTCTTACACATGACTCCAACTGCATGACCATAAATGAAAACAATAGTAAATTGGACCTTAAAAAAATTTCAAACTTTGCTCTGTGAAAAATACTGTTAAGAGAACAAAAAAGACAACCTATAGATTGGGGAAACATATATGCAAATCACACATCTGACAAATGACTCAACAGTAAGAAAACAAAATCCAATTTAAAAATAGGGAAAAGACTTCAATGGAACAAAAGGAACCAAAGAGGATATACAGATGGCAATAAACACATGAGAAGATGTTCAGCATCATTACCTATTAGGGAAATATAACTTAAAACCACAAGGAGATACCAATACACACCTGTTAGAATGGCTAAAATTGAAAAAATACCAACAATACCAAATTTAAGTTCCTCTCTCAGGGCATCAAGGCCTTGCCTGAACTGGTTCTGTGTACCACCCCAATCTCATTCGCTCTCCCCTTCACTCCCTAATATTCAAATAGTCTGGTCTTACTCCTCTTTCTTTTTCTTAAAACATTTATTTAACTGCACCTGGTCTTAGTTGCTGCATGCAGGATCTTCCCTTGCGGGGCACAAAATCTCAGCAGTAGTTGCAGAATGCCAACATGCTGGATCTTAGCTTCCCCACCAGGGATCGAACCCAGAGTCTCCCACATTGTCAGATGGATTCTTAACCACTGGCCCAACAGAGGAGTCCGCTTCCTCCTTTTTCAACAATAGATCAGTTTCATTCCTGCCTTGCATTTGCTATTCCTCTTGCTTTTAATGCTCTTCCCCCCCCCCAAACTTCCCATGGTTCATTTCAGTTCAGTTGAGTCGCTCAGTCGTGTCCACCCCATGGACTGCAGCACGCCAGGCCTTCCTGTCCATCGCCAACTCCCGGAGTTTACTCAAACTCATGTCCATCGAGTCAGTGATGCTATCCAACCATCTCATCCTCTGTTGTCCCCTTCTCCTCCTGCCTTCAACCTTTCCCAGCATCAGGGGCTTTTCAAATGAGTCAGTTCTTAGCATCAGGTGGCCAAAGTATCGGAGTTTCAGCTTCAACAGCAGTCCTTCCAATAAATATTTAGGACTGATTTCCTTTAGGATGGACTGGTGGATCTCCTTGTAGTACAAGGGACTCTCAAGAGTCTCCTCCAACTCTACAGTTCAAAAACATCAATTTTTGATGTTTTTCTTTATAGTCCAAATCTCATATCCATACGTGACTACTGGAAAAACCATAGCTTTGACTAGACAGATCTTTGTTGGCAAAGTAATGTCTCTGCTTGTTAATATGCTGTCTAGGTTGGTCATAACTTTTCTTCCAAGGAGCAAGCATCTTTTAATTTCATGGCTGCAGTCACCATCTGCAGTGATTTTGGAGCCCCCAAAAAATACTTCATCCCCATCTATTTGCCATGAAGTGATGGGATCAGATGCCATGATCTTAGTTTTCTGAATGTTGAGTTTTAAGCCAGCTTTTTCACTCTCATCTTTCAGTTTCATCAAGAGGCTCTTTAGTTCTTCTTCACTTTCTGCCATAAGGGTGGTGTCATCTGCATATCTCAGGTTATTGATATTTCTCCTGGCAATCTTGATTCCAGCTTGTGCTTCCTCCAGCCCAGCGTTTCTCATGATGTACTCTGCATATAAGTTAAATAAGCAGGGTGACAATATACAGCCTTGACGTACTCCTTTTCCTATTTGGAACCAGTCTGTTGTTCCATGTCCACTTCTAACTGTTGCTTCCTGACCTGCATACAGATTTCTCAGGAGGCAGGTCAGGTGGTCTGGTATTCCCATCTCTTTCAGAATTTTCCACAGTTTGTTGTGATCCACACAGTCAAAGGCTTTGGCATAGTCAATAAAGCAGAAATAGATGTTTTTCTGGAACTCTCTTGCTTTTTTGATGATCCAGCGGATGTTGGCAATTTGATCTCTGGTTCCTCTGCCTTTTCTAAAACCAGCTTGAACATCTGGAAGTTCACGGGTCATGTACTGTTGAAGCCTGGCTTGGAGAATTTTGACCATTACTTTGCTAGCGTGTGAGATGAGTGCAATTGTGTGGTAGTTTGAGCATTCTTTGGCATTACCTTTCTTTGGGATTGGAATGAAAACTGACCTTTTCCAGTCCTGTGGCCACTGCTGAGTTTTCCAGACTTGCTGGCATATTGAGTGCAGCACTTTCACAGCATCATCTTTCAAGATTTGAAATAGCTCAACTGGAATTCCATCACCTCCACTAGCTTTGTTCATAGTGATGCTTCCTAAGGTCCACTTGACTTTGTACTCCAGGATGTCTGGCTCTAGGTTGGTGATCACACCATAGTGATTATTTGGGTCATGAAGATCTTTTTTGTATAGTTCTTCTGTGTATTTTTGCCACCTCTTCTTAATATCTTCTGCTTCTGTTAGGTCCATACCATTTCTGTCCTTTATTGTGTCCATATTGGCATGAAATGTTCCCTTGGTATCTCTAATTTTCTTGAGGAGATCTTTAGACTTTCCCATTCTATTGTTTTCCTCTATTTCTTTGCCTTGATTGCTGAGGAAGTTCCCATTGTTGATTCCTTCTTATCATTGAGAAATTTGGCTCAAATGTCCTGTCTGCCCTGATCACCAAATCTCCTGTTCCCCTGTCACAATCACATCACTCTATTCCATAGTCTCCATAGCATTCACTGCTACCTTAAAATATCTCATTCATTTATTGGCTTATTTATCTCATCATCTATCAACCCCCCACAGCCAGAAATTGAGCTTGGGGCAGAATATGCTCTGTCTGCATCTCTACATCTAGAATGTTCATTTACATAGTACTTTCTTGAAAATATTTCTAGAAAGAAAGGCTGGCTAGCCAGATGGATGGATGGATGGATGAACT
Source organism: Giraffa tippelskirchi (assembly GCF_054371585.1). Taxonomy (NCBI): domain Eukaryota; kingdom Metazoa; phylum Chordata; class Mammalia; order Artiodactyla; family Giraffidae; genus Giraffa; species Giraffa tippelskirchi. Next base: position 73,842,582 of record NC_137281.1, on the reverse strand, counting down.
AACTTAACCCTATCTTAAGAAACTGATGTTCTGCACCCAAGGCTAGTCTTCAGGAAATGAGGCCATCCCAGCGAGCTGACATGGATGGTGTGCCTGTTAAGAGACTCGATGTCATACTTACCTTTGAAGACTCTTAAACAGCATCCCTCAGTTTATGCTGGAAATTTATTCCCAAGGCACAGAGGAACCCCTTCATGCTTTAAAAACTAAAGTACAGAAAAGTTAGGTGACTTATTTGAGGTCACACAGTAAATTAGTGGAGGCTCAGGCTGTAGGAGATACCAGCACATTAAACTCTTTCCTTATTTGTAAAAGGGCTGAATCATTTCTTGGAAAATCCTCTTCCTTAATTTGAAAGAGGCTCACTTTCCTTCAACCTACAGTGCAGGGTTAACCTGAAATAAAACGTCCTGAGAAACGTGAGCCAACCCTTGGGAGGGTGTGGATCCTAAAGCTGAAACCCAGCCCACCGAGGGCGCAGGGGTGAGGATGGGCTCGGGTCCCTGCGGCATCCGCAGCTGCTCAACCAGTTCTCCCGGCCCGCCCCGCGCCGCCCCCGCGGGAGTTTCCAGACCTGTACCCGGACTCGTGGAACTCGTGTCCGGCCGCCGCCGCCTCCTCCTACGGCCGCTCTTGCTTGGGGACCCGGGACAGGCCCCTCTAGGGCCGGGCCGCGGCGCCCCTCAGGTCCTCCCGCAGCCCCCTCGCCGCCGCCCTGCGCCCTGGGGCGAGCAGACCGGGCTCCATGTCAGACCCCGAGGCCCGGCGCCGCGCACACCAGGGGCCGCTCTCCGCTGCGGACGCTTCTGCGGGCGCCTGGCCCGGGGCTGCCGTCCTGCCCGGGCGGGGCCGCCTTCAGGCGTGGCGCGCACTGTGCTGGAAGCACCTGCGGTAGAAATTAAGAGGAAAGTCCCGGCCACATTTAGGTGGTTCTGAGTACAATTTGGAGAAGACTCTTGAGAGTCCCTTGGACTGCAAGGAGACCCAACCAGTCCATCCTAAAGGAAATCAGTCCTGAATACTCATTGAAAGGACTGATGCTGAAGCTGAAACTCCAATGCTTTGGCCACCTGATGCGAAGAACTGACTCCTTGGAAAAGACCCTGATGCTGGGAAAGATTGAAGGCAGGAGGAGGACAGAGGATGAGATGGTTGGATGGCAACACCGAGTCAATGGACGTGAGTGTGAGCAAGCTCCGGGAGTTGGTGATGGACAGGGAAGCCTGGAGTGCTGCAGTCCATGGGGTCTCAAAGAGTCGGACACGACTGAGCGACTTAACTGAACTGAATAGAATACAATTCGGAGTTGTCGAGGTTAGCTTTATAAAACCAACACTATTGGATCTTCAGTACTGAATAAATTCTAAATGGGCTTCCAGAATTTTCTTTTGCATAAAGTACGACTCAGTTCCCTCTCTGAAAATGGAAAACCTTGGTATCCCGTTTTAATGCAGTGGTAACCTACTGGCCTCCCCATCTTGGGTAGTCTTTCTTTCTTGAAAGTGAAAGTGTTAGCGGCTAACACTGTGTCCAACTCCTCACGACCCCATGGACTGTAGTGGTTTCTAAAGTAAAGAATTAATGAAATATAGTAAACTATGCTGGGCAATCGAATGCCTAGCTAAAATTCGAATAATAAGGAAGAAATGTAGAATAGTGAACAGCTAGGATATCTCCACTGAATCCCTACTATACATAAACACAGTGTGCTTGAATTAGGAGTTAAATTAGAAATTTAGCATATTCTGAGAGTGAAAAAAAAGCCTCATAAAACAGAACTAGATTTGACCTCAGAACTGACCCAGCTCTTTGGTACACACACACACACACACACACACACACACACACACACGCACACACACAGATGAGTGATATTAGGAAAGCATTGTCTATGGTTTAGTGAATGGAAAGAAACTGATGAAAGCTGACAAGTAAATTGGAAGGCCAAAGATTAGGCAACTGTTGAAGACTTGACAAAAGGAATAAAAAGAAGTGGTGTTATAAGGGCTGACAGAATTAGTAACAGATATAGGTTTGGCAGAGATCGTGTGTGTGTGTGTGTGTGTGTGTGTGTGTGTGTGTGTTTAGTACGTATCAGTTCAGTCACTCAGTCATTGCTGACTCTTTGCGACCCCATGGACTGCAGCATGCCAGGCTTCCCTGTCCATCACCAACTCCCGGAGTTTACTCAAACTCATGTCCATTGAGTTGGTAATGCCATCCAACCGTCTCATCCTCTGTCGTCCCCTTATCCTCCCGCCTTCAATCTTTCCCAGCATCAGGGTCTTTTCCAAGGAGTCAGTTCTTCGCATCAGGTGGCCAAAGTATTGGAGTTTCAGCTTCAGCATCAATCCTTCCAATGAATATTCAGGACTGATTTCCTTTAGGATGGACTGGTTGGATCTCCTCGCAGTCCGAGGGACTCTCAAGAGTCTTCTCCCACACCACAGTTCAGAAGCATCAATTCTTTGGCACTCAGCTTTCTTTATAGTCCAACTCTCACATCAATGCATAACTACTGGAAAAACCATAGCTTTAACTAGACGGACCTTTGTTGGCAAAGTAATATCTCTGCTTTTTAATATGCTAAGTTGGTTATAACTTTTCTTCCAAGGAGCAAGCGTTTTCATGGCTGCAGTCACCATCTGCAGTGATTTTGGAGCCACTCAAAATAAAGTAGGTGTATACACATGTATTTATGTGGTGTATGTACATCTATGCATATGTATACGTAGGTATATGTGAGTTTGAAATAATAACCAACTTAAGAGACTGCGATTAGACGGAAAGGGTGAAAGCTATTTGCCTCTGAATTATCTTCTGTCTCCCTGAGCCTTCTGTAGATAGCAACAATTTTAGAAAATAAATTACCTCACACTTGTAAGGAAAACAGTCCAATATTATGATTTACTTAAGAAATGGGGTCATGTTTTCAATACTCCCTATGATATCATTTGAGCTTTTCTTGAACGACTGGTAATTCAACTGTGTATTACAAAGCAAAGGTGATTATCCCTTAATGATCCAACAAAAAAACAGTTTTTGCTCCAGGGGTATAAACGCCACCTCTCTGTGAAGTTCACTGACATCCTACCAGCACCAGGGATGCTCTAACGTATTATTGCTTTTCAAAATGGGAAAAAAAAATCAGCACCAGGTATGCTTTTCAAAATGAGATATTTCCTCAAAAAGCATTTTTTTAAACCCTAGGTTAATGGTCATATTTTGAGCCTTTTTCCAAATACTTCCAAGCTACCTCGAAAGAACAGAGTAATAAATCATTTCTAAAACAAGCCACTACCCAATAAAGGGAAAGAAGTGCAATTCCCTGTTCCTGGAATGCCCATCCCTATGGCCCAGCCTGAGTGCAGCCGTCTACGTCAGCCATCACCCTGTCTTTCCAAAGAACATATGGTAAGATAGTAACATGCATCAGTCTTTGGACAAATACTATTTATTCATTTATAGGTCAACAAATAATAGTTAACGTCTGCTAAGTGCCAGGCTTTGTACTTCGTGCTTAGAATTCAGAGATCAGGGAAAGACAGTCCAGTATCTCTAGCAGCCTACAACCTAGTAGAGAAGAGACCACAGCAAAGTCACAGCAAAGAATGTTTCAGAAACAGGGGCACAGAGGAGTGACTGATGAGTTTTTGTAGAGCGCAGGGACCATTTCCTGAAAGTGGTCCCTGGGCTGAATGGGGATCCTTGGGCTAATAATCTTTTGATGAATAGACATGTATGTTTATTGTGTACGCAGAGGGCAAAGGGGCGTCCAGGAAGCACAGTCTGGACAGAGGGAGCAACGGAGCTCGACACTGGAAGGGAGGAGCAGCTTGGTTTATTGAAGAAACTGCAGGCTATGCTGTGTGACTTCAGTGTCCTTGAATGTCAAACCTTAGTTTAGTGTGCTCCAAGGACAGTGATCTGTAGGAGCTCATTTGTAGTGGCAACCAAGAGCCAACTGTTAAATTTTTAGGAATTTTGTGAATGGTTGACATCAGGTCAATAGCTTGAAATCTGTCATGGTATTTGCACATGCATGCATGCTCAGTCACTTCAGCCGTGTGTGACTCTATGCCACCCTATGGACTGTGCAGCCCGCCAGGCTCCTCTGTTCATGAGATACTCCAGGCAAGAATACTGGAGTAGGTTGCCATGCTCTCCTCCCCAGGGGATCTTCCTGACCCAGGGACCAAACCAGTCAGCATCGCTTGCTTTGCAGGTGATTTCTTTATCTCTGAGCCACCAGGGAAGCCCATTCGCACCACAGAAATCATCATATGCTGAAAATCCTACCCTTCTTCTCAACCCCCACTGATCCTGGACAGAGTTGAGAGCTTTTGATATCTTTTGTTTCTAACATAATGGTGACATTATGAAAACGTCATTTGTGGCTAATGTGCAATAAATGCACAAAATGGTTTAGAGCAAGAAAAACTGAGAAATCAGTTGGAAGGTCAGAGTTTAGGCACAGTTTGTTCAGTCGCTAAGCTCTGTCTGCCTCTTTGCAACCTCATGGACAGTAGCACGTCAGGCATTGTTTACTAAATAGCAGATACTTTTTGTACTGAGTTGTCTAAAATGTATATATCCATGCCAATACTACTCTATTGTTGTTGTTGTTAAGTCACTAAGTTGTGTCCAACTCTTTGCAACTCCAGGCTTTCCTGTCCTTCACTATCCCCTGGAGTTTGCTCAGGCTCGTGTCCATGGAGTCAATGATGCTATCCAACCATCTCATCCTCTGCCACCCCCTTCTCCTCCTGCCCTCAATCTTTCCCAACATCAGGGTCTTTTCCAAAGAATCAGCTCTTCGCATCAATTGGCCAAAATATTGGAGCTTTAGCTTCAGCATCAGTCTTTCCAATTCAGTAGTAGTAATACTACTCTATTAGTATATGGTATTAATTACTACAGCTTTTTAATAAATGTTGATATGTACTAGGGCCTGTCCTTCTACATTGTTATTCTTGGGCCTTTGCTCTTCCATATAAAATTTAGGATCTACTTACTTAACAACTTTCAAGAAAAACCATGAGTTTTGTTTTGAGTTTTATTGAACTTACAGAATTAGGGGGAGAATAGTTATCTTTAAAATAGCTATTCTTCCTGACTAGGATCACTCTTTAATTTACTTAGACATATGTTTGTCTTTCAGTAATATTTGGTAGTTCTAAAGTACTCAACAAATTCTGATAGATGACACCAACTCCCTATCTCCCCAGACCCTATAGGGCCCTTATAGATTATTATCATGAAAGAGATTATGTTTATTACATTTCCTAATTTGCTATTATCGTTGTACAGGAATGCTACTGATTTTGTACATTGATCTTGTAGCCATAACCTTGAACTCCTTTATTAAATGTAGATTTTAAAAAATACAAACACATCTGACAATAAAGTTTTGTTTTCAGTTTTTAATTCATCTTATTTATTGAATTGACTCCAGCAAGATAATAGAGGATACCCTTGTGTTATTCTTAAGGAGTGCTTCTAAAATTTCACCATTAAATGTTATGATTTATATAGTTTTTTATAGGTGAGACACAATTTACTAACAGAACCTGCTTTTGTTTGGGTGTAGCAATGTGCCTTGCTAAAAATTACATTTCCAGGTTCCCTTTAATATGAGGAAACCATATGACGGTGTGGCCAATGAGATGGAAGTGGAAATTGTTACGTAGGGCTTCCAGGGAAGCTTCTTAAAGTGGGACAGACTCATTGCCCTTTTATCCTTTTCACTTCCTTGTCTTCCTATCTGGAACTCATGTGTAAGTCTGGATATGGAAAAGCCCATCCATCTTGTGACCAGAAGCTGGCCATGTGAGGCCAAGAAAATTAGACTGTGAACCCATCTTTGAACCACTGAGCTAACGCTAACCAGTGAAATTCACGTTTCATGGGAAAACTAGAACTGATTTTTTTTAAGAGACAGATTGGGTTTCTATAACTCACAGTTGGAATGAAATTCTGAAGTGATGCTAAAAAGTAGGGTGCTGAAATAAAACCCAATATACAGAATTGACTTAGTGTTTAAGGGAGGAACTTTGAGGAGTGGGGACATGTATCATAGGCTGGAAAGATGGTGACTTGTTTGGAGATGATAAAATATTTGGTCAACTTTGACAATTTGATACTGGAGAGTAGACCAAATGCTGCTGTGGCTGTAGCATTAGGGGAAATGTTAGGAGAAAAACTGAAAATGTTGACAAGGAATGGCTCTTTCTTGCTGTGTTCAGCAAAGTCCTAGCAGAGAGAAATGTACTTTTTCTCTATTGAGGCAAATACCCGCAGAGATGGAGGGAAATATCACCTCAATAAAGAAAAAAGTTTGACATTTTAAAAAAAATTGTGATATAGGTCATTTATGAACAAGAGTGTATAAAACATATACGTACAATTTAAATTATATTTTATTATATATTTTAAAAGTAAACATTCCACAGTCACCACCCAAGACAACAAAACACTGACAGCATTCCAGCAGCTCCGTGTGGATTCCTCAATCACATTCCCTCTTCTCCTCACAGAAGGTCATTAGGCTGTCTTGGGGACAATAATGTACATAGTTCTCTTTATAATTTGATTTATATGAATACATTCTTGAAGTGATATACACTGTTTTGAACTACATGCATGGAATCTTGCTGATGGCATCCTTCTATGATTTGCTTCTGTTGCTCCACATTATGTTTGTGATATTCATCAGCCTTCTGATTACCTATTCCTTCATTTTCACTAATGTGTAGAATTCTATTGTTTGAATATACATGAAAATACAATGGTAGGATTTAGCCTTTCTACCAACGCTATTTGGTTTATTCCCATATTTTTTGGTTATTACAGTGCTGCTATGTGTAACCTTGCAAATGCTTCCTAAAAACATGTTCAATAGTTATCCCAAGACACTGTATCAGTTATGGTCCTGGCAGGAAAAACAAAACCTTGTATTTTGAGATGAATTTTAAGAAGGGAACCATTTACAAAAGTGTGGGCAGGTTGTGTGTGCTAAGTCGCTTCAGTCGTGTCCGACTCTTTGTGACCCAAGGGACTAGAGCCATCCAGGCTCCTCTGTCCATGGGAATTCTCCAGGCAAGAATCCTGGAGTGGGTTGCCATGCCCTCCTCCAGGGGGTCTTCCCAACCCAAAGATCCAACTGCATCTCTGATTTCTCTGCATTGGCAGGCGGGTTCTTTACCACTAGCACCACCTGGGCAGGGTGTAAGGAAAGCACAAAAGACAGGGCAGCACTTGAGGGCTAATATGGGCAGGACTCCGTTGCCACCTTGTAGGGTGAAAGGGTGAGGGTAAGGAAAGGATTGTCAGAGCTTGGAGAGAGAGAGAGCAGAGAATGACATATGAAGAAGTTGTGACCTTTGTTCAAGGGACTTAACCAGCTCTAGAAAGGTATATGAGAGAATAAATACCCAACTTCATCTTTTTCCCTTGAAACCTTCTGCAGTGGCTTCTTGCTGTCATGATGCCTCATTGGACATAACGCAGAATGAAGGGCACAGAATAAATCAGGAGGGCAAATGGAAGATAACCAGCATATATAGAAGAATGCAGTTACACATCCAGTATACACATCTTCAGAGTTACTAAAGAAGGGCTGACTGTTTTCCAAAGAGGTTGTTTTCAAAATAAGAGTTCATAGGGACTTCCCTGGTGGTCCAGTGGCTAAGACTGTGAGCTCCTAACACAGCGGGCCTGGGCTTCCCTTCTGGTCAGGGAACTAGATCCTACACACCGCTTGCAGCAAATAAAGATTCCACACGCTGCAACGAAGATTGAGGATCCTGAGCGCTGCAACTAAGACCCGGCACAGCCATATAAATAATTAAATAATTTTTTTTAAGTAGTTCGTATTGCTCTACATCATCACCAAAACAATATCATTAGATCTTTTCATTCCTATGAATCTGGGAGAAATGTTACAATATCTCTTTGAGGTTTTTTTTTCCTATTTTTTTCCTATTTATTACTAAAATGGCTGAGGGTGTTTTCATGTTTCTTGGATATCTGGATTTCTATGTAAAGTGCCATTTAAAGACTTTTGACCAAATTTCTATTGTTGTCTTTTTCTTACTGATTCATAGGAATCATTTGTGGATTCTGGATTATATACATTCTGGCTGGATACTAGTATTCTGTCAATTATATGTGTTCTCCCAAGTAGCTCCCTCTATTGTCACCCTCTACATAGGTAAGATTATAGGTGCTTATTCTTTGTGGTTTTGCTGTTTTTTTAATGTCCCCCAAACAAAATTATAATAAAATGAGTTGGAGTATTAGATCAAACAGAAAAGGATGTGGAGAAAATTCTGGGCAAAGAAAATAAGACTGAAAGTAACAGAGGTAGGAAAAGAGTGGAAAAGTAAGGAAACCATTTCTATTGGCTAAAAAATTAAACATTTAAAATTTCATTTTAAATTTTTATTAAATATTACTAAATGATAACATTTCATTAAATGAATAATATAAATGAAAATAATTTAGTATTTACTCTAATGTTGAAAAATCAATAAAAATAAACTTAAAACAAAATAGAAAAGAATATGGTGTTATTTACTTTTTAATACATTAAATCAGTGCTTCAATGAACTTAATTTTGTAGAGAATTAATGTAAATAAATCACATGATCAAGAATCACAGTTCTATAACTAGATATTCATTATAGCATATAATAATATTAGGCATGAAAGTGGTAATCTAATAAACACTAAATCTAATTTTAAACTATCTAGTTATTTCAAGTCAAATTACCACTTTGGCCAAAGGTTGAGTGAGATCCTAATTTACATTATTCCTAAAACATTATGTCTTTATACAATTAGGTAATGAGCTATAAAATATGAACAGAAGAAACAAAAATATGAGAATAAAAGATTCAGTTCCTTAAAGCAGTAATAGACAATGGGTCCCATTTTTATGTTTCAATTAAATAACTGTTTTGTTTTGTTTTTCATAAAACTCTTGATACCATGAAAGCATTTGGAGCAACTACTTAAGCTAACAATTGTTAAACTGTCTTCTTTCACGAATATTAATAAAAACATGATAGAAATAGAACTAAGATAAAAGAGGTGTTTTAAAACACATTAATCTTTTGAAATGCACATTCTTCTCTAAAAGATCATGATAAAAATAGAGTGTACAATTTATTCTTTTTTTTACAGTTCTGTGTAAAGTACAAATACAACTGCCAAGAAATGAAATATTGCCATCTAAAAGTCCTAGATAAGAAAATAATGACCCTGAATCTTAAATATTTTTTAAAGTGAATAAGTGCTTATTCATTGGATAAAGAAATTTTAAATTAAAAAAATTAAATGAATAATATTTTAAACAAAAGTTCTTTTAACACAGAAAATAATACTGTGATATTATTTTCCTGAAGGTAACAAAAGCACGCAGGCTAATTCTGCTAAGCTAATACTCTTCATAGAACTTATGATAAATATTAGTAACGAATTCTCATGAGGTATCTTAAGATACTAGGAGCTAAAATATAATTATTCAAGGTTGTAGAAGATACTAAGATCAAGCAGAGCATCCAGTGCCAACAAAGTGGTTAAGTGCTAAAAAATTCTTACGCTATGATAGTTTTATCTGAACCTCTGAAAGCCCTTATAAATGTATGTTTTTATATTCACTATAAAACATAATAAATCACTTCCTGGCCTCATTCCCAACTTTTCATTTTAAAATTATCTCTAACAGAATTATCTAACTGAAGTATAACTGAAAGTGCAATTCTCATTGTTATCAAAAGAAGTATACAGAAGTAAACTAGTATATATTCCAAGTTTATAAAAAGGGATTATTGTACTGGCCTTTCACTAGATGAATCTGTAAGCTTGAAACAGGGAAGAATACATTCAGTTATTACAAAATAACAAGTTTCCATCAAAAATTGATAAAATGTTCAACATTCATTTAAAAAATATATCAAGAGTGTGTCTGGGATTGTTTGGTTTTGTTTTCTTTGATGCTGAGTACTTTGTCACCAATCCTGGCCTGGAATAAAACAGAACATGTAATTACAGTGCACAAAGAAGAACAATAACAATAATAGAAAAGCCCCAAATTAAATGCATGAAGAGATTTTAAAAATTGTTTATGCAAATAATTGATTTTAAAACTTTTACTTAATGATTTATAAAAGCAAAGTTTAACATTTCCTAAAAATCAGACCTCAAAATATAACAACTTCATAGCCAGCTTTATTAAAACTCAAATTAGCCGTACCTTTTTGCTTTGTTTCCAGTCTTCTGCACTTTGCTTGAGTTATCTTTAGAGGGAAGATAATGCATAATGAATAACATGAAACAGTAAAAATGGTTTCTAAAGATTTAAAGAGTTAAAGTTAACTGATTAAAGATAATAAAAATCTCTTTAGGACTACATAGTTTGAATTTATAAATAATTTCTTTGTAATTTACTTAGTTCATTAGTATTGCAGCTAATTGGGAAGCTGGGTTAGAGTCAGAACTACCAAAAACAAGTTAAAGAGGCTTTCTGGCTATATAATTATAGTTAATTTACCACTGTGCCTTGGCAAATGTTCTCTGAAGGAATTTCTTTTTGGATTAGATCACTCAGTTCCCTAAACCTTTAAGTCCACTCTGTGCTAAGTCAAGCCTAAACCAAAGATTTCCCAAAATTTCACATCTAATGGCTTCAGCTAATTCTAACCCACGGTAAGGTAACTAACATTTTCCTAAGTGGCAGCATACACAAACTATCCCTTTAAAGGTATATGTTTTAGATTTAATAGCAATCTGAATTTTAATAAAACATTCCTAGAAAATCAAGCTCTTTAAAAAAACCATAAACTCACCAGTACTTTTGGTGCTTTCTTTGGGTTGGTTACATGGATTAATCTTATCCTTTCTCAGTTCCTGGATAATGCCTTTATTTAAGCAAACATCTACATGTACATTGAATAGGGTAAGATCTGAAGTCTTTTGTTCTAGGTTACAAACAGGACAAACTAGAACTTGGTCACTGATTACTCCATATAAATTAGGTTGGGGGGATTCTTGCCTTCTTAATGACCCAACATCTTCATTTTCCAATGAAACAGTACAAGAATTCTGAGGACAGTGTTCCATATTAAATGATTTGCTTGAAAGACCAGAACATTCCTCTTCACTGGGCTTATTACTTAAAGCACCTACAGCTTCTGTATTTGATGGTTTACCAGTAGTCTCTACCAGCTCTACAAGATCTGCTGACATAATCTCTGTATTCTTCTGGTGGGTTTCATAACCCTGCTTCTCACAGAGAGAAACAGAATCATATATATTTTCTTTCTTGTTCACTTCTGTAGAGGAAGCATGTAAAGATGAGGACAATTTGGAGTTTCCACTGATGGAAGGTCCATCAAGACATGCATCTACATGTTTATTAAAGGCTTCCAGACTGATGCTTCCTTGCTCCCTAAAGCAAACAGGACAAGTAAATGCCTGACAGGTATGTGATTTCTCCACTGTTTCTAAATTCTCACTCATCTTCTTGTTTAAAACTTGGAATGACTGTGATGTTTGCAAACTTTGTTTATTTACGGTTTCACATGTAAATGTGTGTTGGGGGCTCGCTTTCCTTTCAGATCGTTTTTTATCAAAGAAACTCTTCTTATGAGACATTTGTGCAGGTTTTAGAAACTGATCTTTGTCAGTTTTCTCTACTATACACCCGGTGGCTGAAAGGGCTTGGTTTCCAGGCTGTAAGAAGCCAATAATGCTCCTTTGTTGGTGTTTCTTCTCCTCTTCATTGGGGAAACCAGAGAGCCGCACCCCTAAATTAAATCAACCATAATTAATCCATTTCCAACTCAACAAAACCAACTCAACTGTAAAGCATAAAGACATTTTGCATAATAGTATTGTGACACTTATAAAGTAGCCTGTTTAGCTAAAAATAATAAGCAACACTGCATATTCTCTAAATTAAAGGATACTTTTCCAAAGGTGGTATTATGAATAGAAATTTACTTTCTTTATAATGCTGAGTATACTAAATAGTAAGTATCTATTGGAGTTAGCATGATTATATAGGTCTTTCAATTAATATCTGACTCATGATGCCATTAAATATCGAGTAACTAATTGGAGTCAGCTGCATTGATGCTTTAGCTCCTGTTTTGCAATAGTCTCTATTTTTTAGGATAATTTTAGGTTCTCAGCAAAGTTGAGTAGAAAGTACAGAGAGTTCTCATATATACCCTGCGTCCACACATGCACAGCCTCCTCCATGATCAACATTCTCCACCAGAGTGGAACAGCTGTTACAACCAATGAACCTACACTGACATGACATTATTGTTCATAGTCCGTAGTTTACATCACGGTTCACTCTTGGTGTTGTACAGTCTATGGATTTTAACAAAGGTATAATGACATGTATCCACCATTATAGCATCATACAGAATAGTTTCACTGCCCTAGAAATCCTTTGTGTTCTGCCTATTCCTCCCTCCCCCACCCTTGACAACCACTGATCTTTTCAGATCTCTACCATTTTGCCTTATCCAGAATGTCCTATATTGGAATCATACAGTAGCCTTTTCACATCGGTTCTTTAAGTTAAAAATATACATTTAAGTTTCCTCCATGTCTCTTCATCATTTGACAGCTCATCACCTTTCTTTTCTTCTCCGCCATCCTCTATCCCAATAGATCATTTCTTTTATGTGCTGAATAATAGTTTGTTGTCTGGATGTACCACAATTTCCATTCACCTACTATTGGAAGACATCTTGGTTGCTTCCAAGTTTTGGTAATTATAAATAAAGCTGCTATTAACATTTGCTCTTTAGTTCTTTTAGTAACATACTATATTCAAATTGACTTCCACGTGAGCTATCTTTCATATGTGAAAGTATGGCCGATGACCCCCATTCTCAGCAGTAAAGTTGACATCTGGAGTGCTTATCCCTAAACATTCTCTCACTTGTTCACTTTGGAAACATGGTTTGTCTGTCTTTTTTTTCACCTCATGACGCCTAGAAATGTGGTTTTATAGTGCCACAATCCTTTATCTGTAATTCTGAAATCTAAAAGCTCTGAAAATTGTGAGCAACAAATGGTAATTGGCGACAAGATTGATGTGAAGCTATTTAGAGTCTTTACGACTCAGTGTGAATATTTTTTGTTTTGCTACAGAAATAATAAAATGTTCGACGATAAAGTGCTGCCTCAGATCCCAAAAGAGTACATTACACAATATATTCACCATGTACTGAATTTGCTTCCTAAAATTTGAAGTCTAAAATTTTGAAAAATACCTAACCCCAAGATTTCAGTAAGTATTGAAGGAAAAGAATGACTTTAACTGATTCTTACTGGAATCAAACTAGTGATTATGGCTTCACATGCATCAGGTTCTAAGCATCAAGAAAAATGAAGTAGAAGAAATACAACTCCCTGAAGGGGTCTAAGAAATAAAATGGAGGTGAGACTATTTCTCAAATTGACTCTTTGGAGATGTCTTGCAGATTTTAAGGAAAAACAGTAAAAGTTATACCCATAAGTCTTAATCTCAAGGGATGTGGAAAATCAGCATCAATTTCTGTTCTTAGCAGTTCTTTCGCAATGACAAATATTTCTTCTGCAGTGGAAACAACAGCTGAAACTGTAGAGGCACGAGTTTTTACTTCAAAATTCACATTCTTTAGCTTAATGGTAACAGTTCTACCCTGTAACAAACAGAATATATTATTTTATATAGCTTTTTAACTTCCAGAAAAAAAGTTTTTTACATGTTAGAAAAATTCAGAAAGGTCTCTTATGTACAGAGAGTATGGAAGTATAATCAATTATTTACAAAAAATGGTAATGAATATTGTCATAAAGAATAAGTAAAGTCCATAAGTAATCTAAAAATCCCATTTTAGTCAGTAATTATTACTTTCCTCCCCAACTGACTTTTTATGAAAGACTTTTATATAAAGGGCAAAGTTAACTGGTCATTTGTTACCTTTATTCTGTACTGTAGAAATGTACAGTATGATAATATAAGGTGTTAATAATGAGGGAAACTGGGTATACTGGAAGTCTCTATATTTTCTTTGTAACTATTTTATAAATCTGAAATGATTCTAAAATTAAAAGTTTATTTAAAGTTTTTTTTAAAAAGAACTCTCTTTATATTTAAGGTATAACAGAGAAGGATTATAAGAAAATATTCATCAGATGGCCCTTTCTTTGTAATAACTTTTTAATGCTTTTGGATTACACTTTGTAATAACTGTACCTCTGTTTTGAGAGTGTTGGAAAAATACTAAACATAGGTTGTTGTGAGTGAAGATTATAAAACACAAAGTTCAAAGACTTCCAGGTTTTGTTCTCAATGTATTAAGCAACCTGGATTAAGGCCTGAAAACAAAATGCCTATTCCACAAGGTCACAGGTCACTGTCTACCTGACAATGACATTAAAGGATAATTGGAAAGGCATTTAAAAAAGAACATTTCTAGAGAAATCCTTCTCTTTGCCTTATTGTTTACTGCAAATATAACTCTGATTTTGAACTTATTCAAATGTACTCCCAACGTAATATAAACTCCTCTGGAAATATATTGGAGTCACTCCAGCCTCGTAAGTTGCTCCTCATAAAATGACCTCATCACAGGCTTCAGATAAGGGTCAGAATTCAATTTGTCTCTACTGAGTATCATAAGAACTCTTTTGATATATCCCAATTTGTATTTAAATGCAAAATCTAACTCTCAGTTTAAGGTTGCTTTTTATTATTAAAATTTAGAAAACTAAGAATACCACATAAAAATAAGGTACCTTCAGTCCTTCTTTCTGCAGATCTTGAGCAAGTTCACTGCAAAGTTCTTGGCACAAGCTGAACTGTTCTTCCGCTTTACTTATCTCACTGAATGTCCTACAAAGACAAGAATGATTTGGGTGCACAAAGTAAACTACAACTCAGGATAATTTAGAAATGATACAGTACATGCAAATGACCTAGCATTAAGATATATTTTCTATAGTACTGAATAAAGTTTTCAGATGTACTAAGATATAATTAAGTAAAAACATTCAAGATTTTCCTAAGTAATGGGAGATTATTTATAGCTAAACTGATTAGCAAAGGTACATTTGTTCTCTATAATATTTTTTAAAAGATGATTAAACTCACCAACATATAAGGATAATGCCCCAAGAACTTACAAGACATTAGGATATATAGGTATACAGACTCTGTTACAGAGGACTGTGTTAAGAAAGTACAAATGAGAACATCATTTCAATTATTGCATGAATATTGTCTGAAAGAGAATTATCTTCAAGTAGATTTACAGTGTTTGTTCATGGCCCCTATATAAAGTTGTTTAATAGACAATTGGAAATGGGCTGGTAAGATTAAATGTAGAACTTGTGAGTTCATTTGCACAAGGGTGTTGAAGGTCATATTAACAAAAAAGAGGAAGACACTAAAGAGAGAGCAGGGTAACCAGTGAAAAAACCCTGAGCAAACCCTGAAGAGTCATTCAGTGAAAAGTTCCCCTTCTAACACAGTTGCTCCCAGCAACCCAGTTCTCCTTAGCTGCAACCAACATTGCTAGCTTCCTCTTTATTGTTTATTCCTCTAAAACTCTGCATGCATATAAAAAGTATGTTATACTTTTATAAATGAGCAAACTCCTCCCCTATATAAACAGTAAAATATCTGACACTGTTTACCACTTTACTTTTCTCATTCATCCTGGTGAATTGCCTATAAGTAAATAATTTCCTCGTTTTTATATGACAGCTGTGCTGTACTGTGCTTAGTCGCTCAGTCGTGTCTGACTCTTTGTGACCGCATGGACTGCAGCCTACCAGGGTCCTCTGTCCTTGGGGATTCTCCAGGCAAGAATACTAGAGTGGGTTGCCATGCCCTCCTCCAGGGAATCTTCCTGACCCTGGGATCGAACCCAGGTTTCCTGCATTGCAGGCGGATTCTTTACCAGCTGAGCCACCAGGGAAGCCCAAGAATACTGGAGTGGGTAGCCTATCCCTTCTCCAGGGGATCTTCCTGACCCAGGAATTGAATCGGGGTCTCCTGCATTGCAGGTAGATTCTTACTAGCTGAGCTACCAGGGAAGTCCTTTATATGGCAGCATGATATCCTAATTTAAATATGTAAGATCATTTAACCAATCCTCTATTTGTAGATACTTAGGTTATTTCCAACCTTTTGCTATTATTAAAAAAATGCAATTCACAACTTTGTATACGTGTAAAATGACACGTGGATGTCTAAATCCTAATCTCTCAGAATCTAGTACTTTACATGGTGAAAGGAATTTTACACATGTGGCTAAATTAAAATGGGGGTGATGATCCTGGATTATCTAGGTAGGTTCAGTGTAATTCCTAGGTTCCTTATGAGGCAGGAGGGTAAGAGTCAAAGACAAAATGTGGGATCTGAAGATGGAGAACGGCGCTGTGAGCCAAAGAATGCAAGTGGCCTCTAGAAGCTTTTAGTAAGGAAATGGATTCTGCTCTGGAGCCTCTAGAGGGAATGCAACCCTGCTGACACTTTAATTTTAGGACTTCTGACCTTCAGAACTATAATAGAATAAACTTGTGGTAATTAGTTATACCACTAATTAGAAACTAGCACACTCTCCTTTAGAGTTTAATACCTTTTTCACTCACATAGTTTTGCCAGTGGAGTATCTTTGCCAACTTGATTAATGAAAAATGCTATCTCAGAGAATTTTTAATCTGTACTTCTTAAATAAGAGACTGGGATTATTTTCATATGTTTATAAAGCCATTTGTACCTTCTGTTCTGTTAACTAATTAGATCTCTGTTCATTTTTTCCTATTGGTTTGCTGGTTCTTTCTTAAGAAATATTAATATTAGTTAATATTCTTGTACAGCAGGCAATGTTCTCAATAACAAAATAGAAGACAAAATAGGAGGAAAAAAATCATTAAATAGGAAATAGGACAATACTATCTCACATTTGAATGCTTTTGACCCTCTTTTCCTTTGGTTGCATTTGTGCGTGCGTGCGTGCATGCTGAGTAGCTTCAGTCATGTCTGTCTCTTAGTGACCCCACGGACTGGAGCCTGCCAGCTCCTTTGTCCATAGGATTCTCCAGGCAAGAATACTGGAGGGGGTTGCCATGTCTTCTTCCAGGGAATCTTCCCAACTCAGGGATTGAACTTGTATCTCTTATGTCCTGAATTGCAGGATGATTCTTTACCGCTGAGCCACCAGGGGAGCCCTTTCCTTTGATTGCTCTTATGTAAATCACAGCCTAAAACAGCAATTTTTATCAAGTCATTTGCTGAGTGTGCTGTTTTAGAAATGTTATTCAGTTTTCCTGATCACCAATAATATATGTGCAAAATGAACACAACCTTATAGTAGGTCCAAGGTTCTTTTTTTTTTTTTTGCGGTGCTGTTGCTGTTGCAGGCTCTATCTAGTTGCAGCAAGTGGGGGCTATTCTCTAGTTGTGGTGTGTGGGCTTCTCCCTGCGGTGGCTTCTCTTGCTGGAGAGCACAGGCTCTAGGCGCTCAGGCTTCAGTAGCTGCAGTGCAAGTTCCACAGTTGCAGTGCATGGGCTTAGTTGCTCTGTGGCGTGGGGGATATTAGCTTCCCCGACGAGGGGTTGAACCCATGTCCCCTGCACTAGCAGGCAGGCCTGTAACCACTGGACCACCAGAGAAGCCTCCGTCCAAGGTTCTTAAATGTCTTAGTGGAACTGTGGCTCCTTGAGGAGGTACGTGAGAAACTTCTCAGACAATGACACATGTCCCGAGAAAATAACATTCCATCAAGATTTCATCTGACTTCCAAACAAGATTGTAAACCACTGAATGAGATCACCTCTAAGCTCTCGCTCATCAGGATCTTACTATTTGGTGCCTTCAGTCATTTACCAGTATTTGAAGAACTTCAGGAAGAACTTCCATTATCATATCTTAAATTAACTACTCAGTATTATTTTTCTTACAAACAAACCTAGAAATTAAGATTTGGAATCTTGGTTTTCATTGAATACGAACAAAACTAACATTAAAAAAAAATAACTGCCGTTAAAATTTTTTTCCCATTGAGAGCACAGCAAGCAAAGATAATAAAGCATTGTACTAGAATATTTACTTTAGGGGTGTCAACTGCTGAAAATTGTTATCTGGTTTACAAATAGATTTTTTTTATCTCAGTGATATTTTATTAAAAATTAGTTAAAAATTATACAAATTATGAATAATTAGTAATAAAACATTACCTCTCAACACTCCTGCTTTTCCTCTCTCCATCCCTTGAAATGAAAAAAATAAAAAGACTTTTACTTGCTTTCCAAACAACACTGAGTTCCTTTTAGTCAACCAAAATGATTTAAGATCAGCAACCCTTTAGAGATGTCAATAATATTTTGGATTAAAAGTTATATATCATTAAATACAGTGAGTTTTTTAATCTAAAAGCTATCACCAAAGAATGTAGATAGATAACCTAATATAATTGCACCCATGATGGATCAAGTCTATATCTATCAAAGAACACATCTGAAAACAGGATATTATGAATTGTTTCTATTAAAAGCCTGAACATCAAAACTCACAACTGATAAAATCAACAGAATGTGGTAGCATAATGGCTTTCAGTTATAAGATATAATTGAATTTTGAACAGTTTGATTATCTAGTTTTTGGCCTAGGACACATCAATACTAGCCTATTTATTACATATACGACTCTATAGAAGCTCAGTCAAAATGTGGTCTATGGCAATAGGATGATGATTGGGGATCTGAACCATCTAGTTAGGTTGGATTCTAGCTGTTCTGACAGGAGTAGTTAAAAGCAAAAAGCTGAAATGACACATAGATTATTCATTTTCTAAATATTTCATGAACCAATTATGAATTGAGTACTGTTCTAGGCCTTGGAGATACAATAATGAACAAAACAGACCAAGCACCTGCCTTTAAGAAACTTCTATCTCCTTGCAGGCAGGCAAACACAGAAATAAATAGAGAACAGATTAGAAAGTAAGAAGCACAAGAGATTAAAAAAATAAAGCAAATTAGGGAAACAGAGAATGTGGATAGAAAGGAAAGTAGGTCTGCTATTTTATATTATTAAAAATTACCTATGAGTTTCACTTAAAAGCATTGCCTGCATCTCTACCACTGGTTAATATCTGCTATGTTATATTAAAAACTATATTGTTTTCAAGCACTATGGAAATAAAAAGAGGGTAATTTTTGGAATAAAGAAGATAGTTTTATTTTCCAAAATCTTCAAATACTGGATTATTTATAGTACTGTGATGTCCTTCTCTTATCTTTCATTACATCCACTCAGGATCAAAGTCAGCTACCTGGATTCGAAAGAATGAGGAGCACAGAAAGATGAGAAAAGCAACAGCATAGGCCTTGCAATCTCTGTAAGATTTAACAGATTTAACTGGTTAATCAAACATTTTATACGCCTCCTCAGTAATCTTTTAGTTTCAGTTAGTCGCTCAGTCGTGTCCCACTCTTTGTGACCCCATGGAGTGCCTCATGCCAGCCTCCCTGTCCATCCCAACTCCCGGAGTCTACTCAAACTCATGTCCATTGAGTCGGTGATGCCATCCAACCATCTCACCCTCTGTCGTCCCCTTCTCCTCCTGCCTTCAGGGTTAGTGTTAATTCTCATTCTTGTTTAGTGCCTTCTTTCCACCCACCCTAAACAGTGTACCCTTTCAGCTCCGGGATTCTTCTTTTTAAGACCAGGATGAAAGAGCAGCAGGGAGAAAACACAGGGCTTCTCCTCTAGTTGTTTCCTCTTCTAGATCTTTGCCTGGCTGGCTCCTTCAGGTCTCCGCCACTGGAGGACTACAGCCAGCACCACCTCTTACCCTCTCAAGTCAATTTCTATGCCCCTACTCTGCCTTACTTTCTTCAGTTGGTGACTTTCTTTTCTCCACACTACTCTGCAAACTTATGAAGGCAGCATTTCATCTTGTTTACTGCTATTATCCGCAGTGCCTAGAACGGTGCCTAACACAATGTACTCAGTAGAAGAGGAGAAATGCAGGTAGTTCATGAAGGTTTTCAAAGAATCATTACATCTGTTTGTTTAAAGAGTGAGTTCTGGAGCATAAGCCATCTTTCTTTCCACAACAATCCGAACAAGGCAGGTTCAGAAAAGAAAACACCCATCGTTCCTCTTACCCATCCATCCAGCTGCTGGAGCCAACAACCTAGGAGGGATTCTTTATTCCTCACTTTCTTTTCTCTCATATCCAATCTTTTGACTCTGATTCAAAAATTATATTCTGAGCTGAGCTAGCCTAAAAGAATTTAAAACATGTTATCCTTCTAGCCTCTATCTCAATGGTGAAAACTGTTATTTCAGCAGACGATAAAGAAAAAGCAGAATGATTATAGATACAGATACCTTGCCAGGTGTGTTGAACCTAGACCCAGGGAAATATGAAGGAAATGATGCCAAGATGTTTCAGAGAAAAGAAGAGAAAGTAATGCCCTCTGTTGGTACAGTTCTGTACAAGTAATAATTCCAAGGGCCTTTAACATTTTCTCTGTAACTTTTCCTATTCCAGAAACCTAGAAAAGAATCAACATTTCTCATTAACAAATTTTAAAATTCAGGTAAGAACTGATATTATAATCTCATCGTACCTTTTGTAACTCATAAAAGGTATAAATAATGTCTTAGTTTCAAAAGTCATGCAAGAAAATGGCTTTAAATAATTTTTTAAATAATTTTTGGCCGTATTTCCTAAACTAGTGTTGCATGGGAATTTAAAACTTTAAATTCCATGGAGTTTTAAAAAAACATTTATAGAAGAGTTCTGTGGTCATATAAACTCAGGGAATGGTAGGATAAATGACTTTTTATTCTCTTTTCATTTTTTTAAATCAAAGTTATAGTTGACATACACCATTAGTTTCAGGTGTACAACACAGTGATTCAACATTTATATACATTACAAATCAATCACCACAGTAAGTCTAGTAACCATCTGTCCCCATAGAAACTTGTAATATTATTGACTAAAGACTCTAGGCTGTTCATTGCATGACTTTTTTTTAATAACTCCAAGTTTGTACTTCTTAATCCTCAACTATTTTTTCAGAAATCAAAGGATATATATAGAAGATAAATTTCATATAAAATCTCACCTTTCTAATGGGTAAGTCCTTGATGAAGTCCATTACAGCTTGCCTGTCAGGTAGAATTTGGTATTGTCCATTTGGTTTATTCTTATCACTGCATACTTTTGCTAACATCATATTTGGTGCAATGCCTTTAAAGAAGAACACTCTGATGACTCAAAGAACATGATGTGTATAATTTTAAAACATGTGATAACAATATGTAAAAAAATTAAATACAAAAATCTGAAATTATGCGGGATGCTACTTTAAAAATAGCATTTGATTACTCTCTATCTCCCCAAGGCTTGCTATGGTTTCAGGAAAAGAAACTGTATTAGTTACTGTGGCAGCAGAAATAAGGACTATTTAAATCTCCATGGTATTTTAAAGTTTAATTTTTGAGTTTAAGTGATAATATTAGTTTCCTACTATATTTAGTAGGAATATAGTCTGTCTTATAGAAAAGATTGAGAATATAATCTAGGATGAAAGCTTTCTCTTTGAAAAGATCTTTCATATAGATTAGCCACATAAAGGAAAAAAAAAATCAAAGATTCTGGTTTCTAGTATATTTAAAACAATAATGAAATGTGAGCATACTTTATATGCACACAAAGCAAATCACCACCCCTTTTCAGAGGTGTTTTATAATTTCTAGGTGTCTTAATGATTAAGATAATTGGAAATAGGTATATTCAAATATAATAAAGTTTATTTCGATTTTTATACACATCATTCTAAAATTTATTACTTATTCTCATGCTTTGCCATAGGAAGAAAAGACTAACCCGATTATAATATGGCTTTGTTAAAATAATCTAGGGTCCTCATGAATATAGTTTCTACACTAAGACACAGAGATAGCCTCATGAGTGACTGACATACAGAAAACTCTTTTTCCCTTTGCCAGATGATCCTAGATTGCTATGCAGCTTGCTGGTGTTTTTTTTCTGTCTTGTCCATACCTTATATGGTCACCTGGGCCCTTTTTTTGTACTGTAAGTCTTCAAAGGGAAAACTGATAAAGTATCATGTGCAAAACCGATTAAAATATATTTTGTGTTTCGAAAAAGATAGCTACATGGTAAGTTTTTGCTTTGGACACATGGACGTTTCTGCTTAATTCCCATTTATCTATAGGTTCACAGCATTCTGAACAGGTAAACTGTCAGAAGTTAATAAAAAAAAAGGCCAAGTAACATTTGTTAACTGTACACTTTATAATGAGAAACTACTGACACTACATTTGCATTAGCCGTCTGAAAGCTATAACTGTTAGAACTGCCAGCGTCCGTTTACGTACCTGCACTGGCCGTGAGAGTTGTTTTCTGCTCGACTCTGAAGCGAATTTCCTTCACCACTTCCTCAGCTGATGTTCCAAAAACAACTGAGTTTTGGTGTTTTTGAGGCTTCTTTGGTTCTTCAAAGTTCACTTGGAAAGGATTTCCTGGGGACTGCAAATCAGGAGGACTATCTTCAAAAAGGAGTGGAGAGATGGATCTTTCACGCTCACTCAGTTCATTAGCTTCCTTTCCTGGTTTATCTAAATTGTAAACAGGAACAGTAATTCATCTTCATTCTAAGAAGTCCATACTTCATAAATTATGTTTCCGTCAATCTTTTTAAAGACAAAACAAATCTCATTTAGTTTTGTTTCTAAGAACCAAGGTCAGAAACATTCTCATTTATATTTTTAACTGTTTAACAAAGAAAACACTGATTCTAAGCTTTTCTTAAAAAGAATATCACCCATTTCCATTGTATACAGTTTTAAAAAAAATACCTTAGGTAAAATTCACTAACTTTTGAACAAAATTAGTTGAAAACTAGAGTTGGAATTAGATTCACAGTACTTTTTTCTTAAAAAAAAAAAAAAAGTTTTTTTCCCTTTACTCATCTCTAGGAGAAAAAAGAACGTTCTTAAGTTAGAATTTAAGAATAAGGAAAAGGCATTAAGCAATCTAGAGTAATTATGCCTGAAAGATAGATTTTATTTTTAGAGGGGAAAGAAACCTTAACGTTTTCTTCATTCATGGAAGAACTTTCCAAGTGTTAAAATAATTTGAATTTTATTCTTTCAAATGATGATTTTAATTTTGACTTCTTTTTTTTTTTTTTTTTTATAAAGTATCACTCTTACTAACAGCACATTTGAAATAAAATAGAAATTATTTTTGGAAGTTATACTTCATTAAATATATAAATTCTTAAGGTCTAATCAGATTAACAATGGTCCAACTTTAAGGGTGAGAAGCCTTTATTATCAAAGGGCTGTAAACTAATATTATTAAAAAGTAAAGCAAAGATAGTAATCTGGTTATTACTTCTTTTTTGTGTGTGTGTTTTTCATGAATTTAAACTGTGAAATACATTTAAATCTACATCAATACTAAAAATGTCCTCATGAACAAATCCATGAACTTTACTTTCTAGGCTTGGTGGAGAAGAAATCGGTTTAAGTGTAAAGTTTATAAAAATAAGATTAACAATAGAGCTTTCTGATTCATTCCATAATTCTTTTTTATTTTTGGCAGCCCCACGTGGCTTGTGGGATCTCAGTTCCCAGATCAGGGATTGAACCTGGGTCACAGTGGCCAAAGCACTGAATCCTAACCGTGAGATCACCCGGGAACTCCCTCCAGCTCATAATTTCATTACACATAAACAGTTTCCAAATTAAGGTACGTACAGAAGCAAAGATTAAATTCTTAGTTTCAAGACACATACCAATACATTATACTTAAAAAATGAAGTTGGCTTTTTAGAAAGAGTTTACAGATGACACAAATAATATGACAGATCCCTGATTATTATAAAATTTTTAAATATGTAATATGAATTAAGTCACAGATATTTTCCAAATCTGAATTCTTAGGCTACTACAAAATAAGCCTTATTTTCAAATTATATATTAGCTGTTATTTATGTACTTCAGTTCATTTTCCATTATCTGGTTTTAAAACACAGAGCAATTCAGAGGGGATTAAGACTGTGGCACAGTTGAAATGGCGTCCACCTGGACCCTTTTCCCCACCTAGATATGTGGAAGTCAAGGTAAAGAGCTATGGATAACCTGCAGGTCTAGTAAGAAACGTGCACAGCCCCCTTCTGCAGTTCCTTACGCCATGTTTTATACCTCAAGCTTTTGTTGCAGCATCCTCAGGTGAGGCACTGACTATGGAACACTATGACAGAAAGCAAAGCCTGCCGTTTTCAGGCTCTTTGTTCAGAGTCACTGCTGAATGGTGTGGTTACCTTTTCAATCTGTCTACTTCTCTGTGAGGCCTGGCTATGCAACCAACCACTGAAGTGGTTTCTCATTTGCTTTCTGAAAGAAATATCTTTATAAGCCCCATAACTGACGTGATCAAAGTGCAAAATTAAGGTTTCTGATAATCTGAAATACTAGATTAAAGATCCCATCTGGATGGCAAGTGCTAAAAAGTACAGTATTTTAGTTTTTTATATTGGCTAGCACCATCCAGATTTATAAGAGAGAACAAACATAAAATTATTATTATTTTATCTCTATATAGACATGGTAGTTACAATACTTTTCCAAAACTGCACCTTTTAGAAAAGGGGCAAACAACAGAAAAATGCCTTGGACTTTAGAGGAAGATATGTCAACCACCTGCCATGACTTCAATTCACTGTTGAAAGCTTCTCTTGGCATAATGTGAAATCAGACATGCCTGAAAGGCCAGTCCACAGGGACTTAAATATGAAAAAAAAGCTAAACTATTCAAATTACTTAAGAATATGAGATACATGAAGAGGAAAGTACACAGATAAATATTAAGAACGACATCTGTCGTTAAAAATTCACATCCTCATAATGAGTTTGGATGTACAGTAAATGAAAAGAACATTAGTAGGGAATGAAAACATTTATCTTAGCCCCAGTAAAATTTTTATAACTTATTGTGAAAGTAATTGTTATAGGGGCTTCTCAGGTGGCACAGTGGTAAAGAATCAGCCTGTCAATGCAGGAGACGCAAGAGACGCAGGTTTGATCCTTGGTTCAGAGAGGTCCCCTGGAGTAGGAAATAGCAACTCAGCCCAGTATTCCTGCCTGGAAAATTCCATGGACAGAGAAGTCTGGCAGGCTACAGCCCATGGGGTTGCAAAGAGTCGGACACGACTGAGCCTGCCACGCCAAGAATATAGGAGACCCTCAGGGGGTGATGCAATGTAACTATTGATATTTAATGGTTCCCCTCCTTTCTCTTGTGAAAAGTTAAGGAAGAGAGTAAGATTTTAAGCAATCTCAGGCTTCGTGTGTCACTTCCCCAAACAAGTTCTACTAAGAGCAAAACACCTTTTGCTTCAAGACTCTACGTCCAGAAACTGTTTATTGCTTATATTGTTTAATGTTTCCCTTAAAGAGAGAGACCTTAGAGCTCTAAGCAAGGTAATAAAATTATGATTTGATGTCCATACTAAATTTGCTCCTAAGATGTGAGCCCCAAACCATGGTAGCCTGTCCCCTCTGAAGCAGTTAATGACTTGTGCACATGAAATGTGCCTGTGGGTTTCAAGCAAACCCTCTATTTCTACCTTTTCATCCAGGTGAACTTTGCTCAGGGGTCCAGGGCAGCACTGGCATTTGAAGCAATCACACCTCACACAGAGAGCTGACAGAGTACATGTATTATCTGCATGTTTTTTGGCACTGTTTTGGATAGATAATAAGGGTCCCATTTGAAAAAACCCTTAGGGTCATAAAACTTCTGTTTCATTATATAGAAAAAGAATAAAAATAAGGTCTAAGGCAAAGAAGGGAATCGGAGAATCGTTAATTTTGGCAAGGTTAAAAACAGTAATCACAGTAACCAGATTATGGAAAATCTGTGAAATGAAGGGAAAAAAAATCCCATCCAATGTTTTAGTATGTTTGAGACTAATTTTTTTTTAAACAGTCTATTTTCTATTATTAACAGCTACAACCAAAGGCTACCTTAAACAGAGAACCTCCTCAGATTCAATGAAATCCAACCCTCAGTTAGGTTCAGTCAGTTCTGTGGCTCAGTCGTGTCCAACTCTTTGTGACCCTATGAACCGCAGCACGCCAGGCCTCCCTGTCCATCACCAACTCCAGGAGTCCACCCAAACCCATGTCCATTGAGTCGATGATGCTATCCAACCATCTCATCCTCTGTCGTCCCCTTCTCCTCCTGCCCTAAATCTTTCCCAGCATCAGGGTCTTTTCCAATGTGATGGTTCTTCGCATCAGGTGGCCAAAGTGTTGGAGTTTCAGCTTCAACATCAGTCCTTCCAATGAACACCCAGGACTGATCTCCTTTAGGATGGACTGGTTGGATCTTCTTGCAGTCCAAGGGACTCTCAAGAGTCTTCTCCAACACCACAGTTCAAAAGCATCAATTCTTTGGCACTCAGCTTTCTTCACCGTCCACCTCTCACATCCATACATGACCACTGGAAAATCCATAGCCTTGACTAGACGGACCTTTGTTGCCCTCTAGGTTGGTCATAACTTTCCTTCCAAGGAGTAAGTGTCTTTTAATTTCATGGCTGCAATCACCATCAGCAGTGATTTTGGAGCCCAAAAATATAAAGTCAGCCACCGTTTCCCCATCTATTTCCCATGAAGTGATGGGACCGGATGCCATGATCTTCGTTTTCTGAATGTTGAGTTTTAAGCCAACTTTACACTCTCCTCTTTCACTTTCATCAAGAGGCTCTTTAGTTCTTCTTCACTTTCTGCCATAAGGGTGGTGTCATCTGCATATCTCAGGTTAATGAAATTTCTCCCAGCAGTCTTCATTCCAGCTTGTGCTTCATCCAGCCCAGTGTCTCTCATGATGTACTCTGCACATAAGTTAAATAAGCAGGGTGACAATATACAGCCTCGACAGACTCCTTTTCCTATTTGGAACCAGTCTGTTGCTCCATGTCCACTTCTAACTGTTGCTTCCTGACCTGCATACAGGTTTCTCAAGAAGCAGGTCAGGTGGTCTGGTATTCCCATCTCATTCAGAATTTTCCACAGTTTATTGTGATCCACAAAGTCAAAGGCTTTGGCATAGTCAATAAAGCAGAAATAGATGTTTTTCTGAAACTCTCTTCCTTTTTCGATGATCCAGAGAATGCTGGCAATTGATCTCTGGTTCCTCTGCCTTTTCTAAAACCAGCTTGAACATCTGGAAGTTCACGGTTCACATATTGCTGAAGCCTGGCTTGGAGAATTTTGAGCATTACTTTACTAGCGTGTGAGATGAGTGCAATTGTGTGGTAGTTTGAGCATTCTTTGGCATTGCCTTTCTTTGGGATTGGAATGAAAACTGACCTTTTCCAGTCCTGTGGCCACTGCTGAGTTTTCCAAATTTGCTGGCATATTGAGTTCAGCACTTTCACAGCATCATCTTTTAGGATTTGAAATAGCTCAACTGGAATTCCATCATCTCCATTAGCTTTGTTCATAGTGATACTTCCTAAGGCCCACTTGACTTCACATTCCAGGATGTCTGGCTCTAGGTGAGTGATCACACCATCGTGGTTATCTGGGTCATGAAGATCTTTTTTGTATAGTTTTTCTGTGTATTCTTGCCACCTCTTCTTAATATCTTCTGCTTCTGTTAGGTCCATACCATTTCTGTCCTTTACTGAGCCTATCTTTGCATGAAATGTTCCCTTGGTATCTCTAATTTTCTTGAAGAGATCTCTGGTCTTTCCTATTCTATTGTTTTCCTCTACTTCTTTGCATTGATCACTGAGGAAGGCTTTCTTATCTCTCCTTGCTATTCTTTGGAACTCTGCATTCAAATGGGTATATCTTTCCTTTTCTCCTTTGTTTTTCACTTCTCTTCTTTTCACAGCTTTTTTTAAGGCCTCCTCAGACAGCCATTTTGCTTTTTTGAATTTCTTTTTCTTGGGAATGGTCTTGATCCCTGTCTTCTGTACAATGTCACGAACCTCTGTCCATAGTTCATCAGGCACTCTGTCTATCCAATCTAGTCCCTTAAATCTATTTGTCACTTCCACTGTATAATCATAAGGGATTTGATTTAGGTCATACCTGAATGGTCTAGTGTTTTTCCCCACTTTCTTCCATTTAAGTCTGAATTTGGCAATACGAGGTTCACGATCTCAGCCACAGTCAACTCCCAGTCTTGTTTTTGCTGACTGTATAGAGAGCTTCTCTATCTTTGGCTGCAAAGAATATAATCAATCTGATTTCGGTGTCGACCATCTGGTGATGTCCATGTGTAGAGTCTTCTCTTGTGTTGTTGGAAGAGGGTGTTTGCTATGACCAGTGAGGTTAGGTTAGATCTTAGGAAAAACACTGCTATGAAATTACTTTGGGCAGGGACTCTGCACACTCAAAGTCTAGAGACTTAAGAATTTCATTTGGTTTAAAAGTGATATTCCACTCATTTATCTCAGAAATCCCACTGGTATATTTAAGTTTCTGATTTTCATTTTTAATACTTTTTCATAATAAAGCTATATCTAGTCCTACATCTATGCCTGCTAACTGGTTAATCCAAAGGACTTTTTTAAAAGTCTGATCATTCTAATAAATTGCTTACCGTTTTCTAGAGAGTTCCTTGCTGTGATGAAATACTTCCTTTTGTCCTCAGGCCAATTTTTTCTTTCCTCTAAATGCTTTGTTATATCCAGGTAGGCTTCATCAAGACTCATGGCCATAAAATTGGGATCATAATCAGTAAGGATTTCCCTAACCTTCAAAAGGAACATGTTTAATATCATTCTGATACGCAGAGAAAAAGTTAAGAAACATAATTTTAGGTAGCAGGTCAAAAGCAGAAGTGGGAACAATAGGATCTTGCTCTTCTTTTATGACCTTTTTGTTCATTTTAAAAAGGAATAATCTTACATGAAGGTACTATGTTGCTTAAGAAAGTAGTTCTACTTCAATTAATTATGTCTATACAACTCCACTCAATAATGCATGTATCCATTCAGAAAACAAAACAGCTACCAGGATTTAGAATGGAAAAGATGACAAAAACTGTAGTGTTAAGTCTATGACTATATTAAATGATGGGGAAAAGTCTGGAGTTGCATCTTGGAATAAAAGAAATATGTAATGACATCAGAATCTCTGTATGATTCCAGAAATGTCTTTTATAGAAGATAATTTTATTATATGAAACTATGAAGTTTTTTAACTACTAAAGTATTAGCTGAAATTAAAGGAAATGGTTGCCAAAATAATATATATATCAGAAAAACATATTTGCTGAAATATGTAATGTTTCATCTGGTGTTTTAAAGCTGTCCATGGTATCATGAGAAAATCTTTTTGGACGTTTTATAAAAAGAAAGCTTTTTAGAATAATATAACTACGAACAGCTGAATCAAAGGTAATTTTAGAAAATGTGACTAGAAACTTGGCCAAGCTTTACTCAGAAAGTACCTTAATTAGCTTTGTTCTTATAGAAGAAATCATTTTTACAGTGTGCTCAAATGGAATCTTTCTCGTGAAAATGAAACTGGAAAAGTCAGCCGTTGGCAGCCAACTAAGATGACTGTGAATGAGAAGTGCTCTCTGGAGACAGTGAGTACTCGCTGACTTCCTTCACATAAGACACTTCTTCAAAGCGAAAACAGACAGGCTCCAGCAAAAACGAAGTACTGAGGCTTGGAGAACAGTTATAGCAACTCCATGCTTTTGGATAAAACAAAAATGGCTTTTTCTTAAACTTTTAAACAAGCCCTAAATATTAATAATGCATTTGTTGTCAGTGAATCTGCACTATAGTTCATTTACAGGTAAGAACCCACTTGTCATCTGCAAATAAACTAGCTAGATCCTGATCAAATTTGAAGACAGATTTCTCTAACTTATGTAAATGACTAAAGGGAACTAAAACAATTTAGTTCTCATTGTTATGCTGTCGGAAGCTTTACTGACTTAAAGCAGAACTTAAAAAAATTCTTACAAAGTCTTTGAAGGATTTTCAAACTTATTAGTATTAAAAGCCTAGGTGGCTCAGTGGTAAAGAATTCTCCTGCCAATGCAGGAGATGTAGGTTCAATCCCTGGGTCAGGAAGATTTCCTGGAGAAAGAAATGGTAACCCACTCCAGTGTTCTTGCCTGGGACATCCTATGGGCAGATAAGCCTGGTGGGCTACAGTCTATGGGTTGCAAAAGTGTCAGACAGGACTCAACAATAACAGATCCACGGTAACCCGCGTGAATGTGCCTCCCCTTCCCTACCGCCTTTGCAGATGCAGGCACCAAAGCACTTGCTTCCACAGACTGGTTTTTCAAAGAATTGCTAAAAACTTTTAAAAAATTTGGGGTGGAATATCACTTTAATTTGGGGGAGCTTTCATTTCCAGGGGAAATGAGGTGGCTTACAAATAAGAAGAGTGAATATAAAGACAGTTTATATGACTAAATGGTAGTAAGTGTGAGACTGGAGTTTTTAAGTGTTTCGATTCAGACAGCAGTCTTTAACACAGTGCGTTTTGCCACAGTAGTCTAAACATATTTTGACATCGTACACTAAAATTTCAATTTCTGACTTAAGTTTTAGCACTGGCATGATGGTCCAGTTATTACCAAAACTAGAGAAAAGGACAGTTTTTCATATATCACACTTTAGGCAATTTTTGTGAATAATCAAATCTCTATTTTTCAGAGATCCTTTTCAAAGCAATAGGTTATCCCCCTTTTCTTTGCTTATGGTTTTCGGGATATTAAATGCTCATAAGCACCTTCACTAGATTATGGGGCCAGGAGAGCAGCTAATCAAAATAAGTTAATTTTGTTACTGTTAAAAAACATTGATAAAAAATTTACTCAGGAAAGAGCTTGCAATTAAGGACATAGAATTAAGTCTGTAGATTATAAATATAAGGTGATTCTAGAAGAAAATGTACATTGCACATTAACAGAAAAATAGCTAAAGTTAATTTAGGTTATAATTAAGGTAATGCAGGGTTTTCTAGGGAGATAAGAATTTTCTATGCAGATGAGAAAACACATGGAAAACCAAAAAAAAAAAACCAACAAAAACTGGGAAATAGAAGGGTATAGTCTGGACATATATGCAGCTCAATATTCGATACATAAGGTGAGGAAGTGGTAGAAGGGAGACTTACAGGGATAAGCTAAGGATAGATTCTGATGTGCCACGGTATTTGGACCTGTCTCTCTATATGACACAAAATCAGCAAGAGGCTATAAGTAGGAGTGAGACAGCAGACTTACCTCTCTACTCACAGCTTGGTATTTGTCAAAGTTTGGGGGCACTATAATAAGCTGTGGGCAGAGTCTTTTAGCAATAAATCCTGGCATGGCTGCACGAACACCAAATCTCCTTGCGTGGTAATTTGAAGTAGACTGAAAGAAAGTAGACCACACGGGGAAAAACATTCAAACCAAAATTGACATATTGATTGATGCTTTCAAAAGAAACACATTACCGATGTGCATTTTCAAGTCAAAGACATTTCTTTTATAGGCCACTGTCTCAAATCAAGCTTTTGACTTCATCGTATCATGGTATATAGTACCACGACCCTCTCCCACCGCTGTCTCTTATTTATAATGTGACACGAGGTAAAAAGCAAGACTGTGCTGTTAAAAAGGTTCTCTTACATTTCAAGTAACTAAACTTCATTGGCTTTAATGAATATCTGTATTATAGTATATATAAAAGTTTAGATGATAGAGGGAGATGTTACATGAAAGTTATAATACAGTAGTATAAAGCTATATAGTACAAACAGTATAGAAGTTACAGAAAGTAAAAGAATATAAAGTAACAGTATAGTACAATAGTATGGATTTGGAATTTGCTCTATTTGGGATTTGGGAAATTTTTCATCTAGAAACAAAAAAATATATGGTCTTAATATACGGTCAGTTAAATTAAGTCTCAAACATGAAATGATTAAAGCACAAAAGAACTTTTAAAATTAAGCTTTATTTCTTAGGGCTGGAATATCTTTTTTGGTGAAAACATTTTAACTAGGAGATGGCACTTAACAATTATGAGAGTAAACAGGAAAACATTACTTATTAAATCCTGTTGATGAAAATACCTGGCAACAATGTAGGCTAATGTGGCAGGCCACAGTACCATTTAGAAAAAATTAATCACAAATGGAATCCTTGGAATCTAAAGTGAAAATTCAAAGAATGTAAAACAAAATCTACCAAATGAAAGAGTCTTTCAGAAATGATAATATAAATTTGCCATTTATCGTTTTCAAGAGGCATTTAAAAAATCTTGATTGTAATCAAAACTATGCTAATCCTTGGTCAACATTCTGGCATAGAAAATACAGACAACACTTGGAAGACAAACCAATGCTTTAAATATTAATATGAAGAAATCTATTGGGGTTGATATTAAAAAAGCTAGATCTACAGTAGAGTAGAAAAACAATTTTACATATGACGTCCTTTAACCTTTAGGTTTGTGAGGGATTGTAAATCACAGACACAATCTTTCACAGTTCCTCCTGTCAAAAGGTGGGTTCTAGTTCCTCCTACCAAGAGCCTAGTGTTGTGACTTGCTTTGATCAAAAGAATGTGAGAGAGTGACATTATATGAGTCCTGAAACCTAGGCATGAAGAAGTCTGCAGCTTCTGCCTTTGCTTTTGTGGGGTCCAGCAACTATGTGAAGATCTCGTGTTAGATTACAGAGATCTTATTAACAGGATTTAATAAGACCATGGGAGGAGAAAGCACCACGTGGAGGGGAAAGCTCATAGCTGGAGGGACGTTAGTGAAGCCATTTGGGATCCTTCAGCTCCAGTTAAAGTCCTAGCCAACCCCAAGTGGGATAAACAAACCCTCCCCATTGTACTCTGCTCAAATTACAGAATCACGAGCCCAAATGAACGTTCACTAAGTACCTAAGGAGTTCATGTACATAATTTCACATAAATATATGGTGATATATATTCTTAATAACATTGAATACTTTTTTTCAAGTATTAGTTGATGATTTGTAGGAAAGGGGAGTATCCTTTCCTATAAAGATTATTTTAGAACGAGGACTGTCAGTTGCCTACATACTTGTGTGAGCAGAGATAATGAACAAACAGACTGTAGTTTCATAATAAAATAACAACTTAGGAATCATGTTAATAGCTATCGAAGGCATTGAAAAGAGTTAGAACAAGGAAGAACCTTCCTTATTTCTCTTGTATTTTTTTTTTTAACCAGACTCATCTATTTCAGTTGCTATTTCTAATTCCCAACACATTTTTGGCTACACACAGTTATCCTGGTCACTTTCACCTGCTATGGTGAGGGTGGCAATAAGGAAAAGCCACACAGTAAAAGAAATGCAAAGGTTTCAAGTCATGGAAAGAATTACTTAGTTACAGTACTTATATTAATAAAACATGTTACTCCAAAACTGATGCTGGTAAACTTTTTCTGTAAATGTTCAAACACCTTAGGCTTTGCAGATCATATGGTCTCTGTGGCAATTACTAACTCTACTCTTTTAATGAAACAATAATAAATGAGTGGGCGTGACACTGCGCCAATAAAATTTTTTAAATTTTTATTGGAGTAGATGCCACAGCGGTAAAGAATCCGCCTGCCAGTGCAGGAGGCAGAAGAGATGTGGGTTCAATCCCTGGATTGGGAAGATCCCCTGGAGTAGGAAATGGCAACCCAGTCCAGTACTCTAACTTGGAAAATTTCATTGACAGAGGAGCCTGGCTGGCTACACAGTCCATGGGGTTGCAAAGAGTCGGACACAACTGAGCCACTAAGCATACACATGTAGTTGATTTATGATGCTGTATTCAATAAAATTTTATTTATAAAATAAGGCAGCAGGCTGGATTTGGCCTGTAGCCCATTGTTTGCAAATTTCTGCTTTAGAATAACATTTCCTTTTCTTTCTTTTTCAATTCTCTTTAACTAGAACAGCTACTTAAGAAAAATATAATTTGCAACAGAAAGATAAAGTGCCACTCTATCATTTACCAGGTTTATAACATTTTCTTGAGAAATCTGTGTGCAGGTCATGAAGCAACAGTTAGAATTGGACATGAAACAACAGACTGGTTCCAAATAGAAAAAGGAGTACGTCCAGGCTGTGTATTGTCACCTTGCTTATTTAACTTATATGCAGAGTACATCATGAGAAACGCTGGGCTGGATGAAGCACAAGCTGGAATCAAGATTGCCAGGAGAAATATCAATAACCTCAGATATGCAGATGACACCACCCTTCTGGCAGAAAGTGAAGAAGAACTAAAGAGCCTCTTGATGAAAGTGAGAGAGGAGAGTGAAAAAGTTGGCTTAAAATTCAACATTAAGAAAATGAAGATCATGGCATCTGGTCTCATCACTTCATGGCAAATAGATGGGGAAACAGTGGAAACAGTGGCTGACTTTATTTTTCTGGGCTCCAAAATCATTGCAGATGGTGACTGTAGCCATGAAATTAAAAGATGCTTACTCCGTGGAAGAAAAGTTATGACCAACCTAGACAGCATATTAAAAAGCAGGGACATTACTTTGCCAACAAAGGTCTATCTAGTCAAGGCTGTGGTTTTTCCAGTAGTCATGTATGGATGTGAGAGTTGGACTATAAAGAAAGCTGAGCACCAAAAAATTGATGCTTTTGAACTGTGGTGTTGGAGAAGACTCTTGAGAATCCTTTGGACTGCAAGGAGATCCAGCCAGTCCATCCTAAAAGAGATCAGTCCTGAATATTCATTGGAAGGACTGATGCTGAAGCTGAAACTCCGATACTTTGGCCACCTTATGGGAAGAACTGACTCACTGGAAAAGCCCGATGCTAGGAAAGATTGAGAGCGGGAGGAGAAGGAGACGACAGAGGATGAGATGGTTGGATGGCATCACTGACTCAACAGACATGAGTTTGAGTAAACTCCAAGAGTTGGTGATGGACAGGGAGGCCTGGCGTGGTGCAGTCCATGGGGTTGCAAAGAGTCAGACACGACTGAGCAACTGAACTGAACTGATAACACTGGGGACATTATAAAACACTTCTTTGAATTTGTCTTCTTATCTGTCAAATGGAAATAAAAATTTGTACCTCAAGTGATGTTGAAACGATTCAGTAAGTGAATACCTATAAAACATCTAGAAAAATATTCTGATAGAACTGGTAGAACTTAATAAGGTCTCTTCCCTTCATGAACCAGTAAGGATTACTTGAATATGAATATGTCATGAAACTTCTTTTTTGTCTCCAATCTTACTTACTTACCAGCATACTCATTGATCCTACAGCAATGGGTTTATCCTTCAATTCTGGATTGTCCCTCATTTCTACAGCTGCATAGAAAGCATCCATGTCAATGTGCACTATGGTACTGTTCAGATCCCGGCTCTGTTCCAATTCCATTGCAAATCTGTCAACCTTAATTTTTAAAAAGTTAACATATTTTAGGAATATAATATTGAAATACAAGTAATCACAACACTAATCTTTTTTCCCCCACTCCACTTGTGGGATCTTAGTTCCCTGACCAGGGATTGAACCCAGGCCCACGGCAGTGAAAGCACCAAGTGCTAACTGCTAGACTGCCAGGGAAGTCCCAACACTAATCTTATTTTTAGTAGGTGTCTGTTTGTCTCTGTCCATCCATCTGGCCATCCACTCATCCACCCATTCCCATACCTATCTATGTATATATGATTACTGTTTATTAAGGCTGGTAATGGCTTTTATTTCCACGAACATAGGCAGTCTGTTCTCAAATATCATTCCCTACCAACTCTTTCATTTCTCAATACCCACAAGTACATAATAGGTACTTAATAAATATTTACTGAATGAAAAAGCATTCCAACTGCTTATATATCAAATGACTTTACTGCTTTATAAATTTGGAAAACTTACTGTAACTAAAAGCTTCTGTTTAGGTAAAATAAACAACTTCCATCTGACTCATAATATTAATGTCTTAAAATACTAAGAAAGGAAATGTACAATAAATGATTATACTTCTTTGGCATATGATGTTTATGTTGAATAGTACTGTACAACTGATTGTCTTAAGTCATGATGTAAACACTTCCTCTGTAGAATTGCTATTTTAAGGCTAAAATTTGATAATTGGTAGTCTATTAGAATCAAAATTGAAAATTTATTCTATAATTTATTTTTTCATGAAATTTCAACAATAACAGTGAGAAATCTTGATCTTTAAAGAATTTTGTTTCTTTAGAGAAAAACAGTTGGACTGGTAAGAAAGAAGAAAGAGAAATGAAAGAAATAACCAAAGTAGGGCAGTGAGAAAGGGCTTATGTAGCAAACACACCCATTCCCAAGTGTTCCGTTTTTGTGGCCTCTACTGTGCAGGCTGAAAAAGCTAAATATACAGTATTCTAGCTTCCTCTGCAGCTGAGGGTGGCTATGTGACCATTTTAATCTAGTAACATATAAGGAAGTCAGTAAAACCATTAAGTAAAATCATGAAGAGAAGAGAGAAGCTCCTGAATGAAACAGAATACATGAAGAGTGTGGAGATGCGTCTGGCACATGGTCCACATTTAACAAATGCAAGTTCAACTCATAAAAGGATCACTGGAAAACTTAACGAAGCAATAAAAAATTAAGAGAAAAGCAGCCAGAAATAAGCAAGTGGGGTGAGCTCTGAATGAAACGTGACAATCCCTAGGGTAGGTTTTCTAAAAGGTGGAGACTTTCAGGGGGTTATAATGGAGCCTTTTCCCCTTGTTTGACTTCAACCTTGTTTTCACTCTGCAGAAATTTTCTTTTCAAGGTCTTCTTTCTTAATGTTATAGTGACATTAGTTAACTCCTAGGTACAAGTTAAAACTGTAACTCCTTTATCCTCCAATTAAAAATCATTTTAGAAAAAGTAAAACCAAAAAACAAACAAACAAAAAAAACCCCTGAGAAAACAAACAAAAACCTGCAATTCCTCTTTTATAAACAATCACTCTGATTCATATTTGTCTCCAATAGCCACAGTGAGGCTTTCTAGAGGATCCAACCTTGTTTAGCCTGAAACTCACTGAATAACCTAGCTGCTCTGTGCCTTCTTCACGCTGTTCCTCTGCGCACAATGCCCTTTCTAGTTCTGACACCAACCCTTCAAGGTCGGCTCAGACATCCCTCAATCACAACTGGATCTCTGTCCTCCGTGCCACAGATTTCGATGTTGCCTTATTTGTTTTCTTGCTCTTATCATGGCACTTACCGTACTAGATTCTAAATTGTGAGTTCCATCAGGAGAAAGACCTTATCTGGTTTAAAATTTTTTCCTCATTGGGAGATTAAAAGGTACAAACTTCCAATTACAGAATAAATGAGTCATGAGAATGAAATGTACAACATGGGGAATAATATTATAAGGACTTTGTATGATGACAGATGGTAACTATAGACTTACCATGGTGATCATTTTGTAACATACAGAAATATCAAAACACTATGTTGTACACCTGAAACTAACACAGTGTTATAGGTCAACTGATCTACTTTAGTTAAAAGAAAAAAAGATGAATAAGATTTGGGGTCTAAGGTACAGTATGATGACTATAGCTAACAATACTCTACTGATACGTGAAAGTTATTTAGAATGTAAATCTTAAAGGTTAGCAACATGAAAATAAATAACGGCAACTATACATATAAATTCCTCATAAAAGAGAAAGGGAAGAGAGACTTATATACTCATTTATATTTATCAGTATAAATTTTATTCTTTTATATATGGACATGATTTAGCATTGAACAACATATATATATATATATATATACTTATTACACACATATAATTTATATATATCTCATTTAAAAAGAGAAAATAGTATTTGTAGAAAAAGTTTGGAGAAGGCAGATCTCATGCAGTGAGACGCTACATCTAATAAATAGAACTTTTTAACATTATTCCAATTTATCATCCAGATTTAAAATAACTATTTCTTCCAGTACTTCAATTTTAAAATAGAGAATAACATCCTGACATTAAAAAGATGTAAACAAATCATGGAGACTAGTAAAAACAAGGGTAGATTAACCCAGAAAATGTGCCTAAGAATTGAGTCGACTGAGTATAAGGGAGCAGCATCTGAAATATCTTAACCCGGAAACACTGAAAAGGAAGAAGACAAAAAATAGAAAGCAAGCCAGATGGGGGAAGAAAAAAAACCTCTCCTTAGACTCATAAGTTAATGCTCTGACAGTTTCTTCAACAATCTATTGTCTTTCTGTGCTTACAGCAAGTGTACAGTTGCCAAAAGGAAACCTCACCACTGAATGACTCACACATTCCACTTTCCTTTACTATCTCTCATTAGTCACCCTTGTCTGAACTCTTTTCTTCTACATCTACCAAATGCACACCACCACTGCTTTTTTCCAGTTTCATCTACTGAAATCCTCATTCATGGTTTCCTTCCCTCCATTTTTCCTTCCAAATGACTTCCAAGTCTGAGTATACAACATGTACCTAGTCCCTCTTGCTACAGTTCAGAGCCAGTGTGTCACAGTGGGTGAGGGCTTTGTTTGGGTCTCAGGCCTGCCTCTTACTAGTTAAATGATAGCGGGCAACTCAACCTCTCTCATTTTAACTTTATTTGTAAAAAGGGACTGGCGTGCTGCAGTCCATGGGGTCACAAAGAGTCGGACATGACTGAGTGACTGAATTGTACTAAACGAGAGACTAAATCAATTTCAAAAGATGGAAAGAATTAAAAGAGATACCCATGTAATGACTTATCTAGGGATATGGTAAGGGCTTAGTGACATTACCTATACTTTTTAAAGTAGAAATGACATTTGTTGATTATATTATACGTAATATGCAAAATGCTTATGTTAACTCACTTACTGGTCAAATCAATTGAGAGGAAACTTATTATCCCCATTTTATATATGAAGCTAAAGCTGAGGAAGATTATGTAATTTGCTCTAAGTCATAGAACTGGTAAATGTTAGAACTAAACTTAGAAATTAGGTTTCTCTAAAGCCTGTACTCTTTCCATTATATCATGATATTTCCCTAAAACAAGATTTTTTAAAAGTATTTAACACTGAAATAAGCTCAAACAGAGTTCTAGAGGCATATTTTATATCCATATTATATCTTATTTATATTTTTAAAATCATTTTTAAAAGATTATATTTAGGAGATTACTTCAGAAATATTGTTTTTCATTTTCTTAACTGACTATTTACCTAAAAATTGTGGAATAAATCTGAGTTCTCCAAATCAACCGTTAAAGTGGTCAAAATGCATTGATTTACTGAGTAGTTGCCATTTAATATAACATGGATGCTTATCTATTCAATTCATGAGCCCAAGTTACAATAAGATGATTTGACAGCTACAAAAATGATTATGCTTTTAAGAAGTTTAATGAGGATGGGATCGGGTAGGGATACTTAGGGAGGTTCTGAAGAAACATCAGGGGAGTTTATGCCTTCAGAGCTTACTTATTACATATAATAAAATCTACTATTTGGAAATTTCATTACTCTAAAACAGAAACACGTTTCCCATGAAAACCTCCCTGTTCTTTCAGACCTTCTAGCCTCCTTAGAGAAGGCAATGGCACCCCACTCCAGTACTCTTGCCTGGAAAATCCCATGGATGGAGGAGCCTGGTAGGCTACAGTCCATGGGGTCGCTAAGAGTAGGACACAACTGAGTGACTTCACTTTCACTTTTCCCTTTCATGCACTGGAGAAGGAAATGGCAACCCACTCCAGTGTTCTTGCCTGGAGAATCCCAGGGACGGTGGAGCCTGGTGGGCTGCCGTCTATGGGGTCGCAGAGTCGGACACGACTGAAGCGACTTAGCAGCAGCAGCCTCCTTAGGATTTCCTTAATCCCCTCCCACTTATATAACTTCTTTTAAAGGAAGCTCAAAAACTGAAACAATTTTACAATCAACAAAAAACACACTTCCTGCCATTTCCCTTGCAAAAGATGCCACAGAGCCTCCCATGGAATAGTCAACTAAAACCGTAACAAAACGTGAAGTTCTGCTACACAATGTAAGGGATTCTCTATTTCTTCAGATTATTAGCATATTTAAGGATATGAGCTTTAAAAGTAGTATAAACGGCAAGATGTTGCTATGCCACTCCCATGTATTACATCTTTAAAACTTTATTAAAGATATTTGTAGGCTATAAATCAAAAAGAGTTCCAGAAACTAAACTGCCTAAGGAGTAATATCAACTTAAAAACAATGTTACTTTGGACCAAATGGAATTTCTTTTTAACTTGATGAAATAATGCTTAATCTTGTATGAAAAAAACAATGGATGAAAAGATAATGTTTTCCTAAAGAAGAGTGGTGAAGGGGAATATGAAACTATATTATTATCATTCAATAAATAAAATTGCATGGTACATATTGGAAAAATCTTTACAAGTGACAGACAAACCAATATTTATTATATGATATGATCTATAAACAAGGAGAAATAAACTCTAGAAATGTGAGCAAAGAATATTGCTTTGGACTGCTAGTTGAACCCTGAAATCTACTCTTGTCCTTCCATAGTAATAGATTTTTAGCTGAGAATATGGCCACCCACTTAGAGAATATATTTTATAGCTTCTCTTGCACTTAGGTGTGGCCATGAAACTTAAATGTGAGCTAAGGTAACATGCATAACTTTTCTTTCACTTGCTTAATAGCAAATTACTTTCCTTCAATGAAGTTTTCTGCTTTTTCTTTCTTTCAATGTATAACAGAACCTGAGTCTCTAAATTACTATGGTGATCAGAACCACCAGAGCATATATAATGTGGGAAAACCTATAATGTGGGAAAGAAATAAACTTATTTGAACCATTATATTTTAGGGTCTCTTGTGCCAGTTACTTAGCCTATATCCTAACAGAATAAAGGACGCTATTCCCACAAGAGGGAAATACTGATGGCTGACTTATATGTGAAAAGACATTCTTTCTCTGTCGTAATCAAAGGAGGGCAAATTAAAACAACAATAATATTTTGGACATTGTATCAGCAAAAATTAAAAGACTGATAAAGTTGATAAAATTGAGTTTTACACAAGTATGTGAGGAAACCAGCATTTTTATGTTGAAAATGTAAAATGGTACAATCTTTGGTGAAAATCATAGTACAAGAGTGCAAAGATACATGAATATGAATGATCATCACGATGTTATGTACCTCCATAGACCGAGCTGGCACGAAACATTAAAAATGATGATTTGACAAATTATCTTTAGTCACGATAGCAGACTACTTAACATAGAAGATAAAAAAGTAGCTGTGCTCTACATGTCCAAAAAAAATGACATACTAGTTTGGTTAAGAAAACAAAATTTATAATATCTGAACTCCCATCATGAGAAGAATTTTATAGCATACTCAATTAATGTTATAATTTTATTGCTATGTTATAGCTTAAAGTACTTTGTAAAATTGAATCCAGTTTTGATAGAGGGTAAAACTCTCTAAATGTAAACTTTAGTTTTACTGCCTTGAGTTCTCAATCTACCACCTAATGCCTCATAGACTGGCTCTTCTCAAACTTTTCTACTGAAATAACTTGTAATACCACAGGAAATTGAGCATTTATTCCCCAAAGATGCCAAAGAAGCCAAACGACCCCAAATTTTTAGAAGTCTTGTGTTTTACCTTAAAAATTCATGTACATTTGGCATTCTACCATTTACATGACTTTTTGTTTTACTGTAACACAACTATGTTTCAAAGTACTTTAGAATTTAATTAGTTAACATGTTCCCCGAAATCTTTTTTGAAGAAGATGTCACATTTATCTTGGGGCCTTTTCCAGCTGCAGCATATGTATATAATAAAAAGAACAAAAGCTTTGGATTAAATCCTAGCTCTGGCAACTACCTGTCATATGAAGCTGGGCAAATCACTTAAGCTAACTAAGGATCCATTTACTCTCCTGTATGATGGAGGTGACAATGTTTAGGTGTGGGTCTTTATGTAAAAACACAGAGCAATTTTTTACAAAGTTGTATGCACATTTGTTAAATTTTTACGCTTTACAATGTAACAAACATTTACATTTCACCTTGTTTTCAGTTATAATTTGACCATGATGCATTTTAACTACCAATTATTATTCTACCAGCACCTACTATATTTAACAATTGAATTAATACCTGTAATTGTGCTTTCCTTAGCTGCTGGCTGGTAATTTGAGCTTTTTGTTGCATCATATTTTCAATTCGTTGGTTGACTTGCTTTTCTTTCTTGAGCTCATTTCCATAAAATCTGGACCCCTAAGTAGGAAAAGAATGCACAGCATAAGAGAAAGGCTGAAGGAAAGTATCACTGTGACCCTGATGGCTAAGAGTACAGACTCTAGAAAAAGAATGGCTTGAATTCAAAACTTACCTCCATTACTTACTAGCTCGGTGACCCTAAAGTTAATCTTATTATGCCTCAGGCTCCCTAATCTGTAAAATGAACTTATAGTTACCTGAATCACAAGATTGTTGTGAGGCGGTAAGCACAGAACAAACCCTCCAAGATGAGTACAGATCTGCATTTGGGAAATAAAAGCATATCCTAGGTGGGATCCTCCGGGCACATCCAAGGATTTAGTCAGCTGGGTCATCAATTATCTCCTTTACTTTCATTGAAAAATTATTGTAAAAAATTAACTAACAGAAACCTCAATTAAATACTCAGAGATCAGAAGAGGGAGCTCTGGCCCCCCTTCGATGATAGCAGAAAGCAACAAAAAGAACAAAGACTTTCCTGGCAACGACTCAGCCAATGAAAAGTCATGGCCTCTGTTTACTATATACCCTTGCCAACTTCCTTTTCTCCTCTTGGAAAGAGTTCTTCTCTTTATTTTTGCTGAGCACTTGCATATGGCTTACCATGGCTATAGTCCTTGAACTGCAATTTTCCTCTAATCGCAAACAAACCCATCATTTTTTTTAAATGGAGAAATAATTAGCAGTCTGTTTTAGGTAAACAGTACTTTTAATATTTAATATTAGCCATTAAGTAAAATGGAGAAAGTAACTTTTAGAAAATCATCTATCATTCCATCAGTGAACATACTATCTACCTATTTATAAGACTGATAGACATTGAGATCATTTTTACATTTTGGCTATCATGAAAAATGCTGCAATGAACAACTGTGTACACATTTTATGTGGTCACATGTTTTCATCCTCCTTGTATATGTACCCGGGAGTGGAATCTCTGTGTTACATGGCAACTCCCTACTTAACCTTTTGAGGAACTGCAAAACTGTTTTCCAAAATGGCAGAAGCATTTCACAAGTCTACCAGCAATGTATGAGGATACCAATTTCTCCATATCCTTGCAAAATCTGTTACTGTTTGTCTTTATTACAGCCATTCTAGGCTATAATACTATGAATGTATCTCAGTGTGGTTTGGGTTTTTGTTGTTGTTGTTGTTTTTTTTTAGCTACACCGGGTCTTCGTCGTGGCATGTGGGGGGCTTCTTTAGTTGTGGTACATGGGCTTCTATAGTTGGGTTTAGTTCCCCAACCAGGGATTGAAGTTGCATCCCCTGTATTAGAAGGTGGATTCTTTTTTTTAATTATTAATTTAATTGGAGGCTAATTACTTTACAATATTGTGGTGATTTTTGCCATACACTGACATCAATCAGCCACAGGTGTACATGTGTCCACCATCCTGAATTCCCTCCCACCTCCCTCCCCATCCCATCCCTCTGGGTTGTCCCAGTGCACTGGCTCTGAGTGCCCTGTTTCATGTATCAAACTTGGACTGGTCATCTATTTCACATATGGTCATATACATGTTTCAATGCCATTCTCTCAAATCATCCCACCCTCACCTTCTCCCAGAGTCCAAAAATCTGTTCTTTATATCTGTGTCTCTTTTGCTGTCTTGCA
Source organism: Giraffa tippelskirchi (assembly GCF_054371585.1). Classification (NCBI taxonomy): domain Eukaryota; kingdom Metazoa; phylum Chordata; class Mammalia; order Artiodactyla; family Giraffidae; genus Giraffa; species Giraffa tippelskirchi. Next base: position 73,798,602 of record NC_137281.1, on the reverse strand, counting down.
TATAGGGTCATAGTTACCATCTTTCTAAATTCCATATATATGCGCTAATCTACTGTATTGGTGTTTTTCTTTCTGACTTACTTCACTCTGTATAATAGGCTCCAGTTTAATCTACCTCATTAGAACTGACTCAAATGTGTTCTTTTTAATAGCTGAGTAATATTCCATTACCTAGAGCCAGACATCCTGGAATGTGAAGTCAACTGGGCCTTAGAAAGCATCACTATGAACAAAGCTAGTGGAGGTGATGGAATTCCAGTTGAGCTATTTCAAATCCTCAAAGGTGATGCAGTGAAAGTGCTGCACTCGATATGCCAGCAAATTTGGAAAACTCAGCAGTGGCCACAGGACTGGAAGAGGTCAGTCTTCATTCCAATCCCAAAGAAAGGCAATGCCAAAGAAGGCTCAAACTACTGCACAATTGCACTTATCTCACATGCTAGTAAAGTAATGCTCAAAATTCTCCAAGCCAGGCTTCAGAAATACGTGAACCATGAACTTCCAGATGTTCAAGCTGGTTTTAGAAAAGGCAGAGGAACCAGAGATCAAATTGCCAACATCCGCTGGATCATTGAAAAAGCAAGAGAGTTCCAGAAAAACATCTATTTCTGCTTTATTGACTATGCCAAAGCCTTTGACTGTGTGGATCACAATAAACTGTGGAAAATTCTGAAAGAGATGGGAATACCAGACCATTTGACCTGTCTGTTGAGAAACCTATATGCAGGTCAGGAAGCAACAGTTAGAACTGGACATGCAACAACAGACTGGTTCCAAATAGGAAAAGGAGTACGTCAAGGCTGTATATTGTCAGCCTGCTTATTTAACTTATATGCAGAGTACATCATGAGAAACGCTGGGCTGGAAGAAACACAAGTTGGAATCAAGATTGCTGGGAGAAATATCAATAACCTCAGATATGCGGATGACACCACCCTTATGGCAGAAAGTGAAGAAGAACTAAAGAGCCTCTTGATGAAGGTGAAAGAGGAGAGTGAAAAAGTTGGCTTAAAGCTCAACGTTCAGAAAACTAAGATCATGGCATCTGGTCCCATCACTTCATGGGAAATAGATGGAGAAACAGTGGAAACAGTGTCAGACTTTATTTTTTTTGGCTCCAGAATCACTGCTGATGGTGACTGCAGCCATGAAATTAAAAGACGCTTACTCCTTGGAAGGAAGGTTATGGCCAACCTAGATAGCATATTGAAAAGCAGAGACATTACTTTGCCAACAAAAGTCCGTCTAGTCAAGGCTGTGGTTTTTCCAGTGGTCATGTATGGATGTGAGAGTTGGATGGTGAAGAAAGCTGAGCACCACAGAATTGATGCTTTTGAACTGTGGTGTTGGAGAAGACTCTTGAGAGTCCCTTGGACTGCAAGGAGATCCAATCAATTCATCCTAAAAGAGATCAATCCTGGGTGTTCATTGGAAGTTCTGATGTTGAAGCTGAAACTCCAGTACTTTGGCCACCTCATGCGAAGGGTTAACTCATTGGAAAAGACCCTACTGCTGGGTAGGATTGGGGGCGGGAGGAGAAGGGGATGACAGAGGATGAGATGGTTGGATGGCATCACCGACTCGATGGACATGGGTTTGGGTAGACTCCGGGAGTTGGTGATGGACAGAGAGGCCTGGCGTGCTGTAATTCATGGGGTCGCCAAGAGTCGGACACGACTGAGCGACTGAACTGAACTGAACTGAATATTCCATTATGTATACGTACTACAACCTTCTTATCCATTCATCTGCCAATGAACATCTAGGATGCTTCCATGTCCTGGCTATTGTAAACAGTGCTGCGATGAACATTGGGGTACACGTGTCTCTTTCAATTCTGGTTTCCTTGGTGTGTATGCCCAGCAGTGGGATTGCTGGATCATATGGCAGTTCTATTTCTAGTTTTTTAAGGAATCTCTACCCTGTTCTCCATAGTGGCTGTACTAGTTTGCATCCCCACCAACAGTGTAAGAGGATTCCTTTTTCTCCACACCCTCTCCAGCATTTATTGTTTGTAGACTTTTTGACAGTAGCCATTCTGACCAGTGTGAGATGGTACCTCATCGTGGTTTTGATTTGCATTTCTCTGACAATGAGTGATGTTGAACATCTTCTCATGTGTTTGTTAGCCATCTGCATGTCTTCTCTGGAGAAATGTCTGTTTAGTTCTTTGGCCCATTTTTTTGATTGGGTCTTTATCTTTCTGGTATTGAGCTGTATGAGCTGCTTGTATATTTTTGAGATTAATTCTTTGTCTGTTGCTTTGTTTGCTATTATTTTCTCCCATTCTGAAGGTTGTCTTTTCACCTTGCTTATAGTTCCCTTCATTGTGCAAAAGCTTTTAAGTTTAGTTAGCTCCCATTTGTCTATTTTTGTTTTTATTTCCATTACTCTGAGAGGTGGGTCATAGAGGATCTTGCTGTGATTTATGTCAGAGAGTGTTTTGCCTATGTCTTCCCCTAGGAGTTTTATAGTTTCTGGCCTTATGTTATATCTATATCTTATATCTTTAATCCATTTTGAGTTTATTTTTGTGTAGGTGTTAGAAAGTGTTCTAGTTTCATTCTTTCATTCTTTTACAGGTGGTTGACCAGTTTTCCCAGCACCACTTGTTCAAGAGATTGTCTTTTCTCCATTGTATATTTTTTCCTCCTTTATCAAAGATAAGGTGTCCATAGGTGCATGGGTTTATCTCTGGGCTTTCTATTTTGTTCCATTGATCTATATTTCTGTCTTTGTGCCAGTACCATAATGTCTTGATGACTGTAACTTTGTAGTGTAGTCTGAAGTCAGGCAGGTTGATTCCTCCAGTTCTATTCTTCTTTCTCAGGACTGCTTTGTCTATTTGAGGTTTTTTGTATTTCCATACAATTTGTGCAATTATTTGTTCTAGTTCTGTGAAAAATACCGTTGGTAGCTTGATAGGGATTGCATTGAATCTGTAGACTACTTTAGGTAGTATACTCATTTTCACTATATTGATTCTTCCAAGCCATGAACATGGTAATATTTCTCCATTTATTTCTGTCATCTTTGATTTCTTTCATCAGTGTTTTATAGTTTTCTATATATAGGTCTTTTGTTTCTTTAGGTAGATTTACTCCTAAGCATTTTATTCTTTTCATTGCAATGGTGAGTGAGATTGTTTTCTTCATTTCTCTTTCTGTTTTCTGATTGTTAGTGTACAGGAATGCAAGGGATTTCTGTGTGTTAATTTTATATCCTGAAACTTTACTATATTCACTGATTAGCCTAGTAATTTTCTGGTGGTGTCTTTAGGGTATTCTATGTAGAGGATCATGTCATCTGCAAACAGAGTTTTTCTTCTTCTTTTCCAATCTGGATTTCTTTTATTTCTTTTTCTTCACTGATTGCTGTGGCTAAAACTTCCAAAACAATGTTGAATGGTAGTGGTAAGAGTGGGCACTCTTGTCTTGTTTCTGACTTTAGGTGAAATGCTTTCAATTTTTCACCTTTGAGGATAGTGCTTGCTGTGGGTTTATCATATATGGCTTTTATTATGTTGAGGTGTTCATTGCTCAGCTGGTGAAGAGTCTGCCTGCAATGCAGGAGATCTGGGTTTGATTCCTGGGTCAGGAAGATCCCCTGGAGAAGGAAATGGCAACCCACTCCAGTATTCTTGCCCAGAGAATCCCATGGAGCCTGGCAGGCTAAAGTCTATGGAGTTGCAAGAGTCAGACATGACTGAGCGACTAAGCACACTGCACACATGTTCCTTCTATGCCTGCTTTCTGAAGAGTTTTTATCATAAATGGATGTTGAATTTTGCCAAAGGCTTTCTCTGCATCTATTGAGATAGTCATATGGTTTTCATCTTTCAATTTGTTAATGTGGTGTATCACAATGATTGATTTGTGAATATCGAAGAATCCTTGCACCTCTGGGATAAAGCCCACTAGGTCATGATGTATGATTTTTTTAATATGTTGTTGGATTCTGTTTGCTAGAATTTTGTTAAGGATTTTTGCATCTATGTTCATCAGTGATATTGGCCTGTAGTTTTCTTTTTTTGTGGCATCTTTGTCTGGTTTTGGTATTAGGGTGATGGTGGCCTCACAGAATGAGTTTGGCAGTTTACCTTCCTCTGCAATTTTCTGGAAGAGTTTGAGTAGGATAGGTGTTAGCTCTTCTCTAAATTTTTGGTAGAATTCAGCTGTGAAGCCATCTGGTCCTGGGCTTTTGTTTGCTGGAAGATTTCTGATTACAGTTTCGACTGTGCTTGTGATGGGTCTGTTAAGATTTTCTATTTCTTCCTGGTTCAGTTTTGGAAAGTTATACTTTTCTAAGAATTTGTCCATTTCTTCCAAGTTGTCCATTTTATTGGCATATAGTTGCTGATAGTAGTCTCTTACGATCCTTTGTATTTCTGTGTTGTATGTTGTGATCTCTCCATTTTAATTTCTAATTTTGTTGATTTGATTCTTCTCCCTTTTTTTCCTGATGAGTCTGGCTAATGATTTGTCTATTTTATTTATCTTCTCAAAGAACCAGCTTTTAGTTTTGTTGATTTTTGCTATAGTCTCCTTTGCTTCTTTTTCATTTATTTCTGCTCTAATTTTTATGATTTCTTTCCTTCTACGAACCCTGGGGTTCTTCATTTCTTCTTTTTCTCGTTGCTTTAGGTATAAAGTTAGATTATTTATTTGATTTTTTCTCTTGTTTCTTGAGGTATGCTTGTATTGCTATGAACCTTCCTCTTAGCACTGCTTTTACTACATCGAATAGGTTTGGGTTGCTGTGTTTTCATTTTCATTTGTTTCTACGCATATTTTTATTTCTTTTTTGATTTTTTCAGTGATTTGTTGGTTATTCAGAAGCGTGTTGTTTAGCCTCCATATGTTTGTATTTTTAATAGTTTTTTTCCTGTAGTTGACATCTAATCCTACTGCACTGTGATCAGAAAAGATGCCTGAAATGCTTTCAGTTTTTTTGAATTTACCAAGGCTAGATTTACGGCCCAGGATATGATCTAACCTGGAGAATTTTCTGTGTGCACTTGAGAAAAAGGTGAAATTCATTGTTTTGGGGTGAAATGTCCTATAGATATCAATTAGGTCTAACTGATCCATTGTATCATTTAAAGTTTGTATTTCCTTGCTAATTTTCCGTTTGGTTGATCTATCCATAGGTGTGAGTGGGGTATTAAAGTCTCCCACTATTATTGTGTTACTGTTAATTTCCCCTTCCATACTTGTTAGCATTTGTGGAAGGAGGATTCTTAACCACTGAACCACAAGGGAAGTCCCTCATTGTGGTTTTAATTTGCTTTTTCCTAATGACTAATGTTGAACATCTTCTCATGAGCCATTCTTATATCTTCCTTAGTAAAGTGTCTATTTATATGTTTTACACATTTTTTTATTGGGCTGTCTTCTCATTAACGAGCTGTAAGAATAATTCATATTTTCAGGATGTAAGTCCTTTAACAGATGTGTGTTTTGCAAATAGATATTTTACCCTACTATGTTGCTTATCTTTGTATTTCTAATGGTATCTTACAAACATTTTGAAATTTGATGAGAAATATAAGTTAATGCTACACTGCATTACCGTAGACTGGCAAATCCAAAAGTACAGTAACACACTGTGTTGGTACGGTTTCAATACACTCTTGTATATTGGCAGTGGACGTGTAAATTGATACAATTACTATGGAGGGCAATTGAGCAACTCATTGAAAACGACACACGTATATATCCTTTCAAGCTATCTGTATTTGGTTCAGTGAATCTCTCCTTTAGTTATATTTGCACATATGTAAAGTTATGAAATACAAGGTTATTCACTGTAGTATTATGTGTAAAGATGAAAGACCAGAAATGACTTATACGTTCATTAACAAAGATTCTGGCTAGTTCAACAGATTATAGTATATCCACCTATGCAGGCATAAAAAAGAGGGAAGATCTTTACTTATACAGAAAGACTTCCAAGATACAACTGAAACAAAAACAAAAAAACCCACAATTGTGGTATTCTCCTCTTGGGGTGGGAAAGAAGGGCTGAAAAAGAAGATATACATTATTTTGCTTTAAGAAGCGTACTATGTGCATGTTAAGTGCCAAGCAGAATGCAAAAGCATTAGCAGAGAAGGGAGATTATTCTACATGCATTGGAGCTTAACAATTTTACATATTAAAATACTTAAAATGTTATTTAAAACTAATTAATTTTCTTTTAAAAAAAAGTAAAAAGGTTACTAAGTTAAAGATATTCAAAGAAAAAAGAAACATACCTTTGTGGCCTCCATTATAATTTTGTTAATTTTCTCTTTATCTAATCCTTCCATTCCAGCTTTATTATCATTAAGTCCCATCCTAAGCAGAAGATCGTCTTTGTAATTGTCACTCTTCTCCTTTGTGCTGTCACTCTTCTCCTTTGTGCTATCCATGGTGTAAACTTGAAGAAAAGAAAAAAAGTGAATGGTAAAATGGCTCTTTTTATTATCTGAAAAAGCCTACAAAATAAACATGTTTCTCAAAGCATTCATGGAGGGCAAGGGTTTAGAAGAGGGGTGTCATTTTAAAATGACATAGAAATCAGCAAAACAAAAATGACAGTTAAGATTTTTTTGGGTACTGAGAAATAATTAGTACTCAGATTTTAAAATTATTATCCCAAAATTTATTGTCTTGGAGGGAAGAAAGGGATTAACATTTCCTACCAACTCTGTGCCAGCCGGTTACTAAGCATGGTGCTTTATACTTGAATTTCACACATCAGCCCTGGAAGGTAGATATTATTACCCCAATATAAAGAAAAAAGAATCCTGAGTTATGGAACATGCCTACTGACAGAGATTTGATAAGTGACAACACTTATGTCCAAAGTTCATGTTTTTTCCCTATTTAATGCACTGTATGGTCTTCCCTGGTGGCTCAGACAGTAAAGAATCCACCTGCAGTGTGAGAGAACTGGGTTCAATCCCAGGGTTGGGGAGATCCCCTGGAGGAGAGCATTACTGGAGCAATACCCACTCCAGTATTCCCGCCTGGAGAATCCCCAGGGACAGAGGAGCCTGGTGGGCTACAGTCCACGGGGTCGCAAAGAGTCAGACACAACTGAGCGACTATAATCACTGCACAGCACAATGCACCGTATAAGAAATAAATACAAAATAACACTTTTCGTGCCAAATGTAAGTTCAATAGCACTTATTACCTACTGTCTGCAGAGTTCCATTCTTAAATCAGTGAAAAAATACAGGAAAAAAAAAATCTCTGCCCTTGCAGGAAATCATTACACTTTGCAATGTCATGTCACTTCTGAGGTTAATTTCAAATAATAATTCTTTAGGATCTTAATATAACTCTTTATAATTTACCTTCACATACATTAGCTTTTAAAAACAATTAAAACAACCACAGAAAATAGATTTGCTCATTCTCATGTTAGGGAGAAAGAAATTTGAATTTCAGGAAGGTTAAATGAATTGCCCACCATGACTCTGATAAAAAGCAAAAGATCTAGGATTTCACTCCAAGTCTTCTTACTCCAGATCTAAAGCAGCTACCATGACATCACAGCTGCCTCCAGTTTGGGGCTCTTCTACCCTGGAGGCTCAGACTGTAAAGAATCTGCCTGCAATGCAGGAGACTCAGGTTTGATCCCTGGGTTGGGACTACAGTCCATGGGGTCGCAAAGAGTTGGACATGACTGAGCAACTAACACTTTCACTTTTTCACATACTACAAATAAATGGCTAGGTGAATAGCTGCCATGAATCTACAACAAATCATGACCATAATTTCTCATTTGGATGATTTACAGCAGGCTCATTTATTCTACTCTGCCTTGAGGACCTTCTCTCCCCATTAACCCCCTCCTCTCCCCTTCCCTTTTTTTCTATTTTAACATCACCATACATAGTTACAAATGTTTTCCTTGTGATGAGAACTTTTAAGATCCATTCTCTTAGCAATTCTCAACAATACAATATCGTATTAACTATAGTCACCATGTTGTGCATTACATTTGCATGATTTATTTTATAATTGAAAGTTTATACATTTTGACTCCCTTTACTTATTTCCCCCACCCCCTACCTCTCACCCCTTCACTCCACTCCCCATCACTGCCACTGGCAACCATCAATCTGTTCTCTGTGAGTTTTCTGTTTTCAGTTTTAGATCCCACATGTAAATGAGATTATACAGTATTTTTCTCTGATTTATTTCCCTTAGCATAATGCCCTTAAGAGGACCTTTTCTTGAGAGCTGCTTTCATTTTTAGTACGACCAAAGAAAAAAGTAAATTATAAAATGAAATTTGAATACTGTGATTATTAGCGACGGTTCCATTAGGAAAAAAATAAATTAAACCTGTATATTACAATAGTTATCAAACTTTGCTACACCTTACATCCACCGTAGAGATCTTAAAACCCTTGATGCCCAGCTTGTATGCCATACCAAGTAGGTCAGAAAGTCTAGGAGCAGAAGTCAGATATAAATATTTTTAAGAGATGCCCAGATAATTCCAGTGTGCCGTGAAGTATAGGAACCATTGGTAACTAGGGGAATACAGGTTGATTTTGTTACCCTTTGAATATTCTTCTCTTCAGCTTTCACATTCAGCCTAATATTATCCTATATTTTGCCTTATGATTTAGTAATCCAATAGTCTCATTTTCTAGTAAAACAGGTGAATGTAATTCATTCATAATTTTCCCAAACCAACACTACTGAAGAATGAAGAGGCTAAATGCAGACAGCCTACTTTTAAGCTGCCTTTTCCTTTAAATGGTGAAATGTATGAAAGGAAAAGAAACAATTATTGAATGCCTACTACTTCCCATATAGTATATTACTTAGTCCCCAAACTCTTGAGAATTGATTTTAGTCCTTAATTGGTGAGAAGAACTGGCCTACAAGCAATATTGGTGCCAGGCAAAGTCGTGAGACACATAGTTTTCAGTTACCTTGCTGCCTTGTTGATGCCCCATTGCCAGGCAACACATATCCAGTTTCATGGGCACAGATTTACTTTCATCTGCATGCTAATGACTTCTAAGTTTACAGCTCTAGTCCAAATGCCTGCCTGACATCTCAAATTTAACAAGTCCAAAATGGACCTTCTCATCTGCCTCCATCCCCCAAACCAGCTCAATTTTCAGCCTTCCTCATCTCAGCTGCTGCTGCTGCTGCTGCTAAGTCGCTTCAGTCGTGTCCAACTCTGTGCGACCCCATAGATGGCAGCCTACCAGGCTCTTGCGTCCTTGGGATTCTCCAGGCAAGAACACTGGAGTGGGTTGCCATTTCCTTCTCCATCTCAGCTGAGGGCAACTCTAATCCCTTCCAATCGATCATGCAAAACACCTTGCAGTCATTCTTGACTCTCCTCTCTCTCATACACCTCGCATCCAAATGGTTAGGAAATCTTGTTGGCTCTACTTTCAAAGTGTACTAGGAACGTAACATTCTCTTACTATTTTCACACTAGTCTGAACCACTATTATTTTTTTCCTGGATTATTGCAATAGCCTCTTAAATCATCTCTGTTCCTGCCCTTGCCCTCCTATGCTGCTGCTGTTGCTGCTAAGTCGCTTTAGTCATGTCCGACTCTGTGCGACCCCACAGACGGCAGCCCACCAGGCTCCCCCATCCCTGGGATTCTCCAGGCAAGAACACTGGAGTGGGTTGCCATTTCCTTCTCCAATGCATGAAAGGGAAAAGTGAAAGTGAAGTCCTATAGTCAATTATCAACACAGTAGCCAAACTGATTCTTCTAACCATGAGTTAGGTCACATCACTCCTCTGCTAAAAACTGTATAACTGTCCCACTCTAGAATAAAACCCCAAATCTTTACAGAATCTGTATCACTCTTACCTGTTACCTGTCTACCTTCATACCTAATGTTCTCCCCTGCTTGCTCACTGCTGTCCAACTTTGCTGTTCTCAAATCTGCGAGGCACTCTGACCTTGAGGCCTTTTGCACCGACCGTTCCTTTCTCCTGGAGAGTTCTTTGGCCAGTTCTTTGACTAAACTCCCTTATCTCCTTCAAGTCTTGGCTTAAATATCACCTTCTCAATGAGGGCATACCCTGACTCCCTATTTAAAATTGTAGCCTGGTTATCCCTCCCATACCCTCTTTCTAATGCCCTACTGCTTTGCATAGTTTACATACTATGTTTATCACTCCCTAACATACTTATTTTGGAGAGGGCACTAGCGACCCACTCCAGTACTCTTGCCTGGAGAATCCCATGGACGGAGGGGCCTGGTGGGCTGCAGTCCATGGGGTTGCTAAGAGTCGGACATGACTGAGCAACTTCACTTTCACTTTTCACTTTCATGCATTGGAGAAGGAAATGGCAACCCACTCCAGCGTTCTTGCCTGGAGAATCCCAGGGACGGAGGAGCCTGGTGGGCTGCCGTCTATGGGGTCGCACAGAGTCAGACACGAGTGAAGCGACTCAGCAGCAGCAGCAGCAGCAGCAACATACTTACTTATTATGTTTGTTGTCTACCTCCCCTACGAAAATGTTAAGTTCCATGAGGGCAGTGAACGTCGTTCTCCCACTGATGTATACCAAATGCCTCAAACAGTGCTTGGCACAGAGTTGGTGGTCAATAAATATTTATTATATGGTTGAACTCAGTTTATACAATTTTCTTATTCTTTTATTCACATAGCAAGGTCACTTAATCACATTAAGATTGTGAGAAAAACTGCTTTTCTGAAGTTAATCATTTAAAAATACTATCAATTTTCCCTTATTTTAATATTATATACATAAGGACAAGTCTATGAGCTTAACAACTTTTGATTTTATAAGCCTTATTTTCCCATGATATTTAATGGTTAAACTGGTTTATTAAAGCTTTTGAGACTTATAATGTAAGAATATTTCCAATTTACATATTAGAATGCTTGCCAGGCTCCATTCATATTAAAAAATTCTAGCTTGTATTTCTACCTTGGGAAATTAAGTCACTTTGTTAAATCTAATTTCTTTGATTAAATATTCTTCAATTCTATCTAAATCTAAGAAAAATCATTGAAGAAAGATAAACAACATACTAAATTTTAGTATACTTGGATTTCTATGTGTTACTTTTGGTACTATCATTTATGTTTTTATGGTGATTCTTCTTTTGTTTTTAGTATTTCTCTTATTTTCAAATTTCTAAAATTTCTTATTAGTACTGGTTATCTGTATTCTTCCCATTAGTTCTCATTGAGTTATTTTACCTAAAAATCCAAAATTGAAAGGGGGAGCTCCTAACAGAGGTGATCACATACTATAACAAAGTATGATAATTTTCCATATTTTTCTGGGAAGTGAGATTTAGTATTATTTCAAACAGCTTTGTGAGGACAGCATATAATGGAAGTGCCTACGTATGGTGTCTGGTACATGATAAAATCTCAATCAATACTTATTATTACTAAAGTTAAGCCAAATATCCAAAGCTGTGAAAATCACCTGTCCTACTTTTCTCTCTTTAAGATAAAGAGACCCTAAAAGGGAAGAGGGTACACTGTGAGCATCCTTGAAAAAAGCTGATGTTCACAGATCATGCAGAATTTTGTTTGTTCTGCTTCCAAATAAGTATTTGTCCTACTGATACTATGCATTCACATATAGTTACATATATAGTCCCAAGGCCTATGAATGGATATAACTGTGCCTTATAAACAAAAAGTTTCTTTGAGAAAGAAAACAAACATTTTTATTGTTTGATATTATAGAATACAGTCTGTTTCACTTCAACTCAGAAGCACAAACAGTAAATGCACAGCTCAAAGGAAAGAACTCCGGGTTCTTGTGGTTTAGCATATTGGTTTAAAAGTACATTTTCTCTGAAAATATCAAATATTTCCAGTCTAATTCTACCACTGACTATTCAGGTTACCACTTAAAAAATGCAAGGCCAACCTCTATTTTTGGTGATAGTAAGACTGGAAAATTAGAAGTTTTCAGAAGGAATTCTACAGAAGTTTTATGTGGTAAAGTTCCTACTCCTTATAAGAAAGCACACAAAACTAAATAAACAATATCACAAGTGCTTAGCATATTGACCAAAGTCACTTGGAATTAATCTATCAGGAAACAGGCAAAATATACAAAGGGTAATAAGAGAGAGAAAGAGAGGATTGAACAGGAAAAAAAGGAAGAAGGGAAAGAGGAGAAAGAAGGAAAACTAAACTATAGTAGGTTCCAAGGCAGAACTTGCTTCTTATTTCTAACACATGATAATCAAACTCAATAACCCCCTCACCCCTCCAAAAAAACATTATGTATCTTAAGAACAAATATTTTTAAATTCCTCAAATATTCAAATATTTAATGTTTGCTTGAACAGATTAAGTACCCAATAAAAATTCTGGACTGCGATTAAATGTTCTTTTCACAATCTACAAGAGTGAATTAAATGTGATAAATTAAGAATACTACTCAAATTTTAATGTAGTAATTTTCAAATTAATGTCTGACTTACTTTTCCTTTTTCATTTTTATTTATTGTAAAAAAAATGCCTTTTAAAATTTCAAGAAAGTGAAAAAGTCAAATCCCAAGACTTTAACAGACTGTGTTAATTTGTTAACATGTTCCTCTCCAATTATTTTACATACACATATATGAACACATACACACAAACCACGTGACTACAATTTTTATATGCTGGGAATGAAAGCACAGAGGAACCTTTGTATTTTCAGCTTTAGCTTTTTTATTTCCTGGCAAAATAAGATGGACAAAAATTTCAAAATTATTTGAGATAGGATTATTTGGAGATTATTTGCAGATAGATCTAAAAATTTATATGCATCACTAAGAGAAATAACAGAACTAATGTAACCTCACAGATCGTAAATGAAGGGGATGTATGCTAAAAGAAAACTCAAGTTGAAAGTTCCCTGGTGGTCCAGTGGTTAGAACTCAAGTGCTTTCAACTGCTGTGGTCAGGGATCAACCCCTGTTCTGGGAACTAAGATGCCGCAAGCCACACAGTGTGGCCAAAAAAAAAAAACAACCAAACTCAAGTTCTCACTAAGGACTTAAGGTCTGCTCTTTAAGAGAGAACCATGCATGTATTTTCTTCCATTGCCTTTTTACTTCCTGAGTTGCTTATTTAATTTATTCCAAAGAGAGTTGGCTATAACTATGAGCCATGCTGGGCAGGGCCACCCAAGACAGACAGGTCACAGTGGAGAGTTCTGACAAAAAGTGGTCCACTGGAGAAAGGAATGGCAAACAACTTCAGTATTCTTGCCTTGAGAACCCCATGAACAGTATGAAAAGGCAAAAAGGTAGGACACTGAAAGATGAACTCCCCAGGTCGGTAGGTGCCCAATATGCTACTGGAGATTAGTGGAGAAATAACTCCAGAAAGAATGAAGAGATGGAGCCGAAGCAAAAACAATACCCAGTTGTGGATGTGACTGGTGATGGAAGCAAAATCCGATGCTGTAAAGAGCAATATTGCATAGAAACCTGGAATGTTAGGTCCATGAATCAAGGCAAATTGGAAGTGGTTAAACAGGAGATGGAAAAAGTGAACATTGACATTTTAGGAATCAGTGAACTAAAATGGACTGGAATGGGTGAATTTAACTCAGCTGACCATTATATCTACTACCGTGGGCAACAATCCCTTAGAAGAAATGAAGTAGCCATCATAGTCAACAAAGAGTCCAAAATGCAGTACTTGGATGTAATCTCAAAAACGACAGAATGATCACTGTTCATTTCCAAGGCAAACCATTCAATATCACGGTAATCCAAGTCTATGCCCCAACCAGTAATGCTGAAGAAGCTGAACAGTTCTATGAAGACCTACAGGACCTTCTAGAACTAACATCCAAAAAAGATATCCTCTTCATTACAGGGGACTGGAATGCACAAGTAGGCAATCAAGAAATGCCTGAAGTGACAGGCAAATTTGGCCTTGGAGTACAGAATGAAGCAGGGCAAAGGCTAACAGAGAATGCACTGGTCATAGCAAACACCCTGTTCCAACAACACAAGAGAAGACTCTACACATGGACATCACCAGATGGTGATGGATGGATGGATAAGACTGCTTATATTCTTTGCAGCCAAAGATGGAGAAGCTCTCTACAGTCAGCAAAAACAAGACCGGGAGCTGACTGTGGCTCAGATCATGAAATCCTTATTGCCAAAATCAGACTTATATTGAAGAAAGTAGGGAAAGCCACTAGACCATTCAGGTATGACCTAAACCAAACCCCTTACGATTATACGGTGGAAGTGAAAAATAGATTCAAGGGATAAGATCTGATAGACAGAGTGCCTGAAGAACTATGGACGGAGGTTTGTGACACTGTACAGGAGGCAGTAATCAAGACCATCCCTAAGATAAAGAAAGGCAAAAAGGCAAAATGGTTGTCTGAGGAGGCCTTACAAATAGCTGTGAAAAGAAGAGAAGTGAAAGGCAAAGGAGATAAGGAAAGATATACCCATTTGAATGCAGAGTGCCAAAGAATAGCAAGGAGAGAAGGATAGCCTTTCTCAGTGATCAATGCAAAGAAATAGAGGAAAACAATAGAATGGGAAAGACTAGAGATCTCTTCAAGAAAATTAGAGATACCAAGGGGACATTTCATGCAAAGATGGGCACAATAAAGGACAGAAATGGTATGGACCTAACTGAAGCAGAAGATATTAAGAAGAGGTGGCAAGAATACACAGAAGAACTATACAAAAAAAAGCTTCACGACCCAGATATCCACGATGGTGTGATCAGACATCCTAGAATGCAAAGTCAAGTGTGCCTTAGGAAGCATCACTACGAGCAAAGCTAGTGGAGGTGATGGAATTCCAGTTGAGCTATTTCAAATCCTGGTGGATGATGCTGTGAAAATGCTGCACTGAATATGCCAGCAAATTTGGGAACCTCAGCAGTGGCCACAGGACTGGAAAAGGGCAATTTTCATTCCAATCCCAAAGAAAGGCAATGCCAAAGAATGCTCAAACTACCACACAACTGCACTCATCTCACAAGCTACCAAAGTAATGGTCAAAATTCTTCAAGCCAGGCTTCAACAGTATGTGAACAGTGAACTTCTAGATGTTCAAGCTGATGTAGAAAAGGCAGAGGAACCAGAGATCAAATTGCTAACATCTGCTGCATCATCAAAAAAGCAAGAGAGTTCTACTTTATTGACTACGCCAAAGCCTTTGACTGTATGGATTACAACAAACTGTGGAAAATTCTGAAAGAGATGGGAATACCAGACCACCTGACCTGCCTCCTGAGAAGTCTGTATGTAGGTCAGGAAGCAACAGTTAGAACTGGACATGGAACAACAGACTGGTTCCAAATTGGGAAAAGAGTACGTCAAGACTGTATATTGTCACCCTGCTTATTTAACTTATATGCAGAGTACATCATGTGAAATGCTGGGCTGGATGAAGCACAAGCTGGAATCAAGACTGCCAGGAGAAATATCAATAACCTGAGATATGCAGATGACACCACCCTTATGGCAGAAAGTGAAGACGAACTAAAGAGCCTCTTGATGAAAGTGAAAGAGGAGAGTGAAAAAGCTGGTTGAAAACAACATTCAAAAAACAAAGTTCAAGTCCCATCACTTCATGGCAAATAGATGGGGAAACAATGGAAACAGTGACAGACTTTATTTCTTGGGCTCCAAAATCACTGCAGATGGTGATTGCAGCCATGAAATTAAAAGACACTTGCTCCTTGGAAGAAAAGCTATGACCAACATAGACAGCATATTAAAAAGCAGAGACGTTACTTTGCTAACAAAGGTCCATATAGTCAAAGTTATGGTTTTTCCAGTAGTCATGTATGGCTGTAAGAGTTGGACTATAAAGAAAGCTAAGCGCCGAAGAATTGATGCTTTTGAACTGTGGTGTTGGAGAAGACTCTTGAGAGTCCCTTGGACTACAAGGAGATCCAACTAGTCCATCCTAAGGGAGATCAGTCCTGGGCGTTCATTGGAAGGACTGATGCTGAAGCTGAAATTCCAGTACTTTGGCCACCTGATGTGAAGAGCTGACTCACTGGAGAAGACCCTGATGCTGGGAAAGATTGAAGGCAGAAGGGGATGATAGAGGATGAGATGGTTGGATGGCATCACTGATTCGATGGACATGAGTTTGAGCAAGCTCAGGGAGTTGGTGATGGACAGGAAAACCTGGCGTGCTGCAGTCCATGGGGTTGCAAATAGTTGGACACAACTGAGCAACTGAACTGAACTGATGCAGCTTGTGGGATATTAGGTCTCCAAGTCCTAACAGCCTGGGAATTCCCCAACCTTTTTCATCTGAATAAAGGTGAAAATTGTAAACATACTAATAACCTGATCAACTAAATAACCAAAATAAAATTCAAGAGGGCAAAATCTGGGTACAGTGATAGGTCATTGAGCCTGTTATTTAATAAGTGCATGTTGAATGAATGAATGATGGGCAGATTAATAAACAGAATGGAATAAAATTAATGGTAACAGCTTGTTAAATCTTTTAAAATGCAATAACTGTAAAAGTGTTTTGATCTTACACTGTTTAACATGCATTACCCTATTTAATTTTAATAAGAGATGAGGAAACCAAGGCACCTATTTAGTAAATACCTTAAAGTTATAGAGATTTGATACTTTTTCAGATTTGGCTTCAAAGGTGTCACACTTAACACTATAAACACAAAAAAGGTGAAATAGAAAATTGGTGAAATTTTTTAAAAATAAGAGTAGCTGTTTTGTAGACTAATATGGAAGTAACATCAAAGTGGTATGATTGATAATGATAATTGTTATGAGATAAAATATCATACATTTGTTGTAATATTTTAAATGATATTGCAGTCTTGAAAACTCTGTAAAAGCCTGGGAATTCTTCAAATGAAGAATACGAAATAATGACAAAGAAACTAAAATAAAACTATGAAAACATCATGTTCATTCAGACTTTTCTAAAAACTAGGAAATTTTAAAGAGTATCATGAAATGTTAGAAACACTATACAAATAAAAATACATTTGGGGATCAATTGTACATCTTCCTAGTGATCTGAAGGGCAATTTCTTCAATAATCATAGTAAAATGAATTATCAAATAAAATGCCCCATATTTCTCCCTAAAGCAATGCAGAAAATAAAGGGAAAGCATTATTCATAAAAAGATTTTTTTTATGAAAATGAGAGTTTCCTAAGTATGGTCTTTGTACAGGTCAAAGTAGCAGCAAAAATGACTTCTCTTTCACAACACTGTCAGTAGTTTCTTCCATTTTCAAGGATAGCCAAATTCAGTACAGTTGAGGGAAAAAATAGAACAGATGAAAATAGAAAATATGAAATTCCATAAGGTTAGCTACATTTTCTAAAAACATGTATGAATAAATGATAACATGCTCTAACAACTTACCATATGCTAGGCACCTGCTTAAGAAGCATTCTCTAATTTATTCTTCACGTTTATTCACTAATTTATATATTATCCCAACAGAGTATATGACAGTAAGATATAGAAGGAGAAGGTGTCCAAGCCTGAATTCAATTCCAGATTCTGTCTCCAGAGCCTACATTTTAAATCTGTATGCTAAATATATAAATACTGCCTAAGATGCCAGTAGGTTTATTTTACCTCTATTTTTGAAAGATATTTTCATCAAATATAGAACTGAGTTTATTTTCTTTCAGTGAATTTCAGATGTTGCTTCACTGTTTTCTAGTCTCTGTTATATCTGTTAAGACCATAATCATTCAAGTTGTTGTCTGTTATATATGATATGTTATTTCTTTCTGACTTTCAAGTTTTTCCTCCTATTCTTGGTTTCAACAGTTTGGTCATGATGTGCCTAGACACATATCTTCCTTTAAAGGACAGATCTAGACCAGGTTCCTATATTCTCCGTGAACACTTCCCTCTCTGCTCCTCCTTCCTCTTCATCTGCTCTTTTAAAGAACTAACTGAAGGTTTCCTCTGTTTCTGATGTGCAGCACAGCTGTCTTCCTTATCCCCTCCACCCTTCCACTGCATTTACTTTTTTCTGTTTTTCCAAAATATCCCCTTTGGAGAAAGTGAAAAAATGCTTCCAAGGCTTCAAAAATTCCCAACTTTCCCCCCACAAGAATATGACTTACAAATTGATTTGAATTATGTACCTGTTTAACTGGGTTTCCCAGGTGGTGCAGTGGTAAAGAATCTACCTGTCAATGCAGGAGACATGAGATGCGGGTTCGATCCCTAGGTCAGGAAGATCCCCTGGGGAAGAAAATGGCAACCGACTCCACTATTCTTGCCTGGAAAATTTCATGGACAGTGGAGTCTGGCGGGCCACAGTCCATGGGGTCACCTAGTTGGATACGACTGGGTGACTGAGCACACACACATACATTTGTTTACTATCTGAAATATCAAGTGTTATACTCATCTTACTCACAAAATAGTCTGGGTTCCCATTTCATTAAACTACCAAAAAAACCCACAAAAAACAAAACTACCAATAATCCCTAGAAAGAAGCAAAGAGAAGGGCTTTGCCTCTGAAATTCACCAGTATTTACTTCATACATCTTTTAACATGTCTGACTGAGGCAAAAGTAAGTATTATCCCATGTAGTTTATTGATTCCCTTGAATTCTTATTGGTTTTTGATAATTTTCTCAGATCATGATACATAAAGAATGGTTCCAATGTGAAATGCTTGCTACAACGGTATATACATGACAGCCATGCTTTTCTTATGTGGAAATCTGAGAAATTGTTAGTATTTTAGTTATTTCTAACAAAAATGAACTATTGTGATGTCCCTAAGGTCAAATCTTTATCATATATTTTATACTTGATTCCTAAAATTTACTATAACCTTATTTTTTTATTTCTTTAGTTCATGCTGCGTGGCTTATAGGATCTTAGTTCACCCACCAGGGATCAAACCCGCATTCCCTGCAGTGAAACTGCAGTCTTAACTACTAGACTGCTCGGGAAGCCCCTACACGATTTTTTTTTTTACTACATCTATTCTTACGCTTTCTCCATCTAGTTTTTAAAAGTGCAAAAATTTCACTGGATTGGGCAAAGAGAAATGAACCTGTAAAATATTAAGATATGTTTTTGATATTTAAGGTGTGTCTGTCATTTGGCCAAGATATTATCTTGGAATGAATTACAATGGCTAACCTTCTGCCTGAAATTGGAGAAGGAAATACAAACAAGTTTTAACTTTTTCACCTGAGACAGGAAAGGAAATAGAAACTAGCTCAGGTTTGGTTATGAAATAAAACTAAAGAATGTGGTTATATTAACCCTTGGTATACCACAAAGACTATTAGACTCAGTTTCAGTTTTTGACTTTTTTTCTTTGAGCAACTTTATTATAGAAATTGACATTTCAAATCTTATTCCTTCTTAGGAATCTTCCAAGGAACAAAAACAGATTCACATTTTTAAAAATAATTTATTTGTCTGCACAGGGTCTAGTAGCAGCATGCAGGCTCCAGTTCCCTGACCGGTGATCAAACCCAGGCCCCCTGCATTGGGAGCGCAGAGTCTTAGCCACTGGACCACCAGGGAAGTCTCAAACTTACTTTTTTTAATCAGAATAAAATTCACTCTATTTTGCAATTTCTATATGGATCTATTTGAATCTTTCACAAATTAAAGATACATTATGGTGATCTCTATAAATTGAAGATATTTTATGGTATCTTAGGGATCTTATTTTTCCTATATTTTGTTATTTTATCATCCTGTGAATTATTTAATCATTACTAATCAATTATTTTTAAAATTATATGGAAATGGAGTGGAATCATCTAGAAAAATGATCTAGTAGTGAAATAAGTTATCACTATTACATCATTCTTCAGTTTTCTTACTTATTGCCCATAGTATTATGTCTTTGAAAGTAAATATATGAGAAACATAGAGACATTATTTTTGAGGGTTTGTTGTTGTTTTTGGTAGTTTTCATTTAACATAGTTGAGAGTTCTGAATTTTTCATTTTCTACCCATACAGGCAAAAAGAGGAAATTTGACAGAAGAGTTTCACAATTATCAGACAACTCAGGAAATAAACGTAAAGAGACTAATAGTATTATAGACCATAGTAATGGTGAAATTCATTTTATAAGCAAAATCTCAGGCTATGAAATTTCAGATGATTCACATAGATATATTTTATCAAACTCAAAAATCAATGAGTGAACAATGTACTTTTAAGAATAAAAAGCAAATGTGGCATTCCCACCCAGTTTGTCATTCAACATGGAGGACTTCATTACAAGGTATTTTGCAAGAAGAATTTGGAACACCCCATTTTGCTAACAGGATGTATGACAGTGTTCTTTCATCCTTTATGATGTTTGTGCACTGAAAGTTACTTAATATAATTTGTAAGTGTACAAATGCTTAATGCAGATATATACACAAAGGAAACAGGAAATGATGATGAAGAAATTTTTTTACTGGCCTTCATTCTAACTGGTGTTTATAAACATAAAATTGAAAATGTTTGACAACTATGAAGGAAAGAGAATGGTTGCTTTTTTTAAAACTATGTTATGGATGTCAATGTTTGTAATGTCATTGCATTTGGATGATACAAGTGCAAGATAAAAGCCAGAAGTAATGATATGCTGGAAGCTACTATTAAAGATGCATATTAAATCTGGGATCTTTATTTTAAAAATGGATAGTTCCAGGATCACACATAAAAGTCAACAAGCAACTAGTTACTTTCAAAGGACATGACCTATTTCAGGAAAATATGAAATAAAAACTTGAGTTTACTATGTGTTATTATAATTTCTAGTAAGGTTGTTGTTCCCTATCCCTTTATTGTTACTTCTCAAGATTACTCCTAAATTACTCCTATATATATATATATATATAATAACATGTTGATAAATACTAATGACTACTTTTCATGACATAAAATTTAGATCAATATAACTCCTTTATCAACATTAGACAAAAGGATGATTGCAACAGGTTCTAGAGATCACTTAAATTATTTATGGGTAATTAGAACACAGCCTGGCTAGCAAATACACTCCTTTAGTTATCAGTCAGAAAAAAAAATTGTAAACTGGCTTTATTATATGTTGTTGCACCCTAAAAACATATGTGGATGAATTTTCTTTTAAGAAAATCGTCAAACTAAAGAAAAACCATGCAACATACCTAGAAAGTAATCTGGCTCTAACAGATGCTTAAATGTTTAATAATATTGATCACAGCTGTTGTTTGTCCAAATAAAGTTGGCCCTCTGTATCTTAAGTTTCCACATCTGGGGATTCAACCAACCAATGGATCTAGGTTGGCTGACTATGCAGATGCGGAATGCAGATAGGGCAGGCCAACTCTGTTGTTGTTCAGTTGCTCGGTTATGTTTGACTCTTCGCAACCGCATGGACTGCAGCGTGCCAGGTTTCCCTGTCATTCACCATCTCCTGGAGCTTGCTCAAACTCATGTCCATCAAGTTGGGGATGCCATCCAATCATCTCATCCTCTGTCATCCCCTTTTCCTCCCGCTTTCAATCTTTCCCAGCATCAGGGTCTTTTCCAATGAGTCAGCTCTTCGCATCAAGTGGCCAAAGTATTGGAGTTTCAGCTTCAACATCAGTCCTTCCAATGAATATTCAGGACCGATTTCCTTTAGGACTGAGTGGTTTGATCTCCTTGCAGTCCAAGGGACTCTTAAGAGTCTCCCCAAACACCACAGTTCAAAAGCATCAATTCTTCGGTGCTCAGCCTTCCTTATGGTCCAACTCTCACATCCATACATGACAACTGGAAAAACATAGCGTTGACTAGGTGGACCTTTGTTGGCAAAATAATGTCTCTGCTTTTTAGTATGTTGTCTAGGTTGGTCATAGCTTTTCTTCCAAGGAGCAAGCGTCTTTTAATTTCATGGCTGCAGTCACCATCTGCAGTGATTTTGGAGCCCAAGAAATAAAGTCTGTCACTGTTTCCATTGTTTCCCCATCTATTTGCCATGAAGTGATGGGGCTGGATGCCATGAACTTCATTTTTTGAATGTTGTTTTAAGCCAGTTTTTTCACTCTCCTCTTTCACTTTCACCTAGAGGCTGTTTAGTTCCTCTTTTTGTTTTCTGTCATAAGGGTGGTGTCATCTGCATATCTCAGATTATTGATATTTCTCCTTTCAATTCCAGCTTGTGCTTCATCCAGCCTGGCATTTCGCATGATGTACTCTGCCAACTATGCCATGCCATTATTATACAAGGCATTTTAGCATCCATAGATTTTGGTATCTTCAGGATCCTGGAAACAAATCCAACACCCAAAGGATATAGAGAGACAACTGTATATGTATAAAAAGTACATAGTATAAGCCTATGAGGTTCAAAAATCTGGGCTAGACTATCCATTAGCTAGGACCTTGGGCAATTTATTTATTTGAACTTTCATTTCTTTATATGTAAAATAAGGATAATGTGTATGTTGCAGGGTTTTTGTGAAAAATGAATACTAAATGTGATAAACCTAAAACAATGTCTACACTGAGTAGGTCTTTAACAAATGATACTTCTTCCTTACAAAAAACTATGATGGAATTTGGTTCTCTAGTCCCTCATTAATTTTAACTGTGCTTAGTGATTTTTCTTCTGAGCTTTGTTAATTGCAATCCCTACAATTTCCCTTCACTCATCAACCAACTAAACTTATTCCATTCATCCATATACACTGATCACTTACTATGTGACAGGCAATTTTAAAGCTCTACTTGCTCTTTAATAATAATGTAACTGCTAAAACCATAGCAAGAGTTTTATTACTTATTTTTGTCTATATTTCTAAATAGTCTTAGTATTATTGTCTGTATTTTTAGACACACATTTCTGTATGCTAGAATAACAGGTCTATGAAAGATGTGGTATGTATCTCATTTTTACAGCACCCTAATTAGGGTCATCATATAGCAAGTTCTTAATAAATACTTTAAATGAAGATGAAGGTAAACTGTATCATAACAACGTGTGTATTTCATAACAATAATTTTCAATTTATGTGACTAAGGAAAAGAGGATCTGAAATTACAGTAAAAGTGAAACAATGAAAGTGCTGGGAAGAAAAACAGAAAGCAAACACATTGACAAAATACCTATCATGCGGATTCTACCAGTACTTAAGAATATCATAATGCTTTATGTAGTATGGCTTTAATATATTACCAAAAGAATTTCTTGATGTAATGAAAAGAGGCTAAAAGTCAGAGACTCATAAGCTTGGGGAGAAAAACAGAAGGAAAATGTATACACGCAGAGACTAGACAGTAATATTCCTGTTTATCTATTATAGATGTACACTACATACTTTTTTTCACTTTCTAAAATTTTTTTAATTGAAGGATAATTGCTTTACAATGTTGTGCTGGTTTCTAACATACATCAGTATGAATCAGCCACAGGTATACATATGTCCCCCTGCTATTAAGCCTCCAACCCCACCCTACTCCTCTAGGTCATCACAGAGCACCAGGTTGAACTCCCTGCGCTATAGAGAAAATTCCAACTGGCTATCTATTTTACACAAGGTAATATGTATGTTTCAATGCTACTCTCTCAATTCATCTCACCCTCTCCTTCCCCCACTGTGTCCACAAGTCTATATACTCTATATCTGTATACTCTATACTCTATATACTCTATATCTGTGTCTTCACTGCTGCCCTGCAAACAGGTTCATCGGTACCATTTTTCTAAATTCCATATAATATGTCTTAATATATGATATTTGTTTTTCTCTTTCTGACTTATTCACTCTGTATAATAGGCTCTAGGATAATCTACTTACACTAGAACTGACTCAAATTCATTCCTTCATTCCTTTTTATGGCTAAGTAATTTTCATTGTATATATGTAACACAACTTCTTTATCCATTTATCTGTGGTTAGGCATCTAGGTTGCTTCCATCTCCTAGCTAGTATAAATAGAGCTGCAGTGAACACTGGAGTATATGTATATTTTAGAATTGTGGTTTTCTCAGGGCATATGCTACAAACACTACGTACTTTTAAGACTAAAGGATTTTTTAGTGTTATAGTGAGACCTATTAAATACCAACTACCTCTGATACATTTTTAATCCTACAAAACCAAACATATAAACAAAAGATAATGAAATACAATTTTAATTTTATTCAACAGGAAGGAAGAATATTTCTGCTTGGAACATGCCTGGCTTGGCTCTCCTCTATACAATATGAAACAGGATAAAAGGGTGGCCTACATGTTCTTTGAAATTCTGTTTCTGAAATCAGTCTTACTGATGAACGTTAGAACTTTCCATGGGATATGACATATTCCTAAGTAGCTGTATGCAAAGTATTACCAACAGGTACCTTTCCCTTACTCAAATAAAGTTGTCCTTGGAGAGTTAAATGGTAAAATATCAACACATAATTGAGTCTAAGATATATATGCAAGTCACCTTAAGAATCAGAGTAACAGCTGAATCCTAGCAGTATGAGCATAATTATAATAATTGATGTCAATAAAACAAAAGTCTTTCAATCCAAATGGAGTATGGGTAGTTAGAAAGAGAACAAAGAAAAAGAAAGTAATAAGGTAAATATTGACAATGCCTAGTTAAATATCCATCATATCAACATAACAGAGAAAACCCAAATAAGTGCTCCTAATCATTTAGAATCATAATTGAGGAAAATAAAAATATGAGACTGGGATATAGTAAAAGGACATCAACCCTATATTTGAAACCAAGAAATGAAGAGCAGTTGCAGGGCCTGGAAAAATGGTGAGACTATTAGGGACTCCTGAGAAAAAGAATCAAAGTAAGTGGGAAAAAGAATCAAACTAAGTAAGTAATTAAGAATAGGTAGAGCATAACCCCTATGCCCATGAATCAATTAAAATAGGATGGAAGGCATGTTATGAAGGTTCTATTATAGCTTATTTTTCTCCTAGCTTTTCACTATTTCTCACTTACTCCCTCCTCTGCTTTTCCCATAACTTCTGCCAATGACTGTTACAGTAGAGGAGGAACAGAAGAGGAAAAATAATAGCAGACAATAGCAATCCACAACACATATAAACAACAGTAATACAAAGGAAGGGGAGGGATGAAGAGAAAGAAAATAGTACCAGCATATGCAGGAAGGAGAGAAATTCTGCAGCTGTCTAGCTGTGAGGACCATTCACATATACAGAATGCACATAAATTCATCAGATTAATTACAAGGCTCTTTTCCCAGGTTGTTTTCAATTTACTATTTTTAAATTAATTTCTATTGGAGTATAGTTGCTTTACAGTGTTATGTTAGTTTCTACCGTACAGCAAAATAAATCAGTCATACATATACATATATCCCCTTCCTTTTGAACTTCCTTCCCATTCAGTTCACCACAGTGCATTAGGTAGAGTTCCCTGGGCTATACAGTAGGTTCTCATTAATTACCTATTTTATACATAGTATCAGTACTGTATACGTGTCAATCCCAATCTCCCAGTTTCTCCGACCCCCCTACAAGGCTCCTTTTATTCAACTAGATTTTATGATCAGCTTTTGGTATTTTTCTCAGTAACTGGAAAATTTGTTTTACTATTTAAGCTAATCTGTAGACTAGTACACTTGGGTTACTTACACTGGATATGACTATATCTGTAAAGATCTAAGTCTAACAGAAAATTACTAATGTGGGCGATATGCATGCCAGATGCTGACTACAGACAGGTAGGTAAAATAAAACCATTTTTTGGTACCAACTCAAAAGCTTAAGATACATAGGGGAGCAATGCCATCAATAGTCTCACATTCACTTTACACACATTTGTTTACTACTCCCTGTTTTGAATACAGTCACAAAGATATTACAAAAGAATTCTGTACAAGGTCACGAAAGATGAACACACGCAAGTTTCTTGCAGCCCCTAATATTTCTGAAACTAGTCTTTACATTGTCAGGAATGGATATAGATGCATTCACCACATTTCACATAAATGAATATCTACTTTGATATACTTATGAAAATAGCATTTTACAAATGCATATAACACCACAACAACTGGGATATACATAGCAGTAAAAAGAGACTGGTTATACTGATGCCATTTACTAAGTTAGCATTTATTTAATACACACCAAAGTCAAAATGGTTATTAAGGATGAAGTCCTAGCACTCACACTCAGGGATTGTCTGCTTGTTCACTCCGAACACAGGAAGAACCACCCTAGTGGCAGAAATTATATGATTCTTTAACAGGCTTGAGAGGAACACTAAGCCTAACAGGCTAATATAATTTATTAGTAGTCAAAACAGGAAAAGGGGGAAACAAAAGTATTCAAAAGGGCAAGTAGTAAAGGTTAAACTGGAAAAGGTTTGCAGAAGAGCTGTTAAATCTTCTAAATTTCTGAACTTCATTTAGGGCACATGCTGAATGTCACACACACAGTTATAAGTTAAAAGAAAAGGAGATCTATCAGTTTATAATATTTCTAATGTGACAAGACTCATTAAACAATTAACATGATAACTTGATGGAAAGAGATCAGCAAACAAAGACAATCCTTTTTTCTTTAAAATTCCAAACAACCATTGTTTTAACTAAAAAGACCTGGGGCAAGTGGCCTAAGGATTAGAAAATGCATTAGAGAACAGGATTTATCACTGTCAGATCCTAGGAGTAAAAGGTATCTTCTTTTAACTCACGAAATACTAGCTCAACTCATATGTATATCTTTCTTACCTTGTTTTCTGTTATCAACTCCTTGAATGCAGACCTACACAATCCCCTTCCTTTTTTTTAAAATCTACAACTATTTTAAAATTACTCATAGTAGTCAGCATAATAGCTTACATATGGATGCTTGCTGAATTAAACTATTAACTGAAAAGATAAGGTAAAATACATTAATTAATTATATTGACTGCCTTCTAAGCACTATTTTGGGGACTAATATTTGAAAAAAGTAGATAAAAAAATTTTAAACTCATGTTTTTAGTAGAAGAAAAAATAATATATACAGTCTAACACAGTCATTTAACCATTGATCATGTTATTCCTTTTAAAAGAATACTTGTGATTTGACAATTAGATGTTCATATAAGTTACATAATTCTTTCCCCTCAGAATGCCCCCTTTCCCACCCCTACAGTTACAAACAGATTATAATGCAAATTATATACACTAGACATGCCTATTGTTTCTAGTTGGCCTCCAACTCCCAACAAACCACAGAAAGGGCAGACATATTGCATACTTTTGGGAAGAGCTAACTACAGCGCTGGCTGGCTAACTACCTGTCTAAGGATTTAAACTTACAGACATCGAGTGAAAGTGAAAGTCGCTTAATCTTGTCCGACTCTTTGGGACCCCATGCACTATACAGTCCATGGAATTCTCCAGGCCAGAATACTGGAATGGGTAGCCTTTCCCTTCTCCAGGGTATCTTTCTAAACCAGGGATCGAACCCAGGTCTTCCGCATTGGTGCTGCTGCTGCTGCCGCTAAGTCACTTCAGTCGTGTCCGACTCTGTGCGACCCCATAGACGGCAGCCAGGATTCTCCAGGCAAGAACACTGGAGTGGGTTGCTGTTTCCTTCTCCAATGCATGAAAGTGAAAAGTGAAAGTGAAGACGCTCAGTGTCCGACTCTTAGCGATCGCAGCCTACCAGGCTCCTCCGTCCATGGGATTGTCCAGGCAAGAGTACTGGAGTGGGGTTCCCGCATTGTAGGCGGATTCTTTACCAGCTGAGCCACAAGGGAAGCCCAAGAATACTGGAGTGGGTAGCCTATCCCTTCTCCAGGGGATCCTCCCGACCCAGGAATCGAACCAGGGTCTCCTGCATTGCAGGTGGATTCTTCCCTGACATCAAGAGGGCACAGAAACTGACAGGTAGTTAAAACAAGTTGGACAACATGCAAGATGAGATATGAAGACACAAATAAACTGAGATTGAGAAGACAAGAACACAGAGATGAAAGATACCATGAGGCCCCACAGATGAACAGAAAAACACCAAGACCTCATTTTCCAAGGACTGAAATATGTATACAAGGCCCAGCTGAGGATTCAGAGATCTCTACAATAACATCTCTTATTTGAGCTACCCAAATACATTTCTGATCCTTTCAGTCGAAGAGCCTTGATAAAATCATGTAATTTACTCAGTATAGTACTGAAAGTGAAAAGCAGAACAGGTTTATGGGTACAGAATTGTGTTCTTTACCCTCATGATCACATGGCTGACTAGGACCTGTGACTCACTGACACTGACCAACATCACAAGAGAGTATCATATTGCATCCTGCTAGCCTGGGAAAAGATAAAAAAATAAAGTCGAAAAATCCTAAGTTGAATCATTCTAAGTAGGGGACTGTATGTATGTTTTTATATTCTAAAATTATAAATAGTGCTCATAGGGAGGAAAAAAGAAGGGGAAATGCTTAAAAAAGCAAGTACAGACCTCCTTCAGTATCCAAGGGGATTGGTTACAGCACTCCTTGCGGATACCAAAATCCGTGAGTATTCAGGCCCTTTATTGTAAATTGTGCAGTATCTGCATATAACTTGTGCATAGCCTCCCATATACTTTAAATAATCTCTAGGCTACTTATAACACCTAATATGATATATAAATAGCTCCCATAAAAGATATATAAATATCATGTAAATGATATATAAATAGCTGCTGGTGGGCAGCAAATTCATTCAACCTTTGCTTTTCAGAACTTTCTGGAATTTTTTTCCTGAATATTTGTGACCTAAGGTTGGTTGAACCCAAGGATGTGGAATCCATAGACAGGGAAGGCCGACCACACCATATCTCACTGCTTCAAGAACACAACTTTTTTTCATATTTTAACTTTTCAAAACTTGGGATGTTTCATATAATCCTTGTCAGTGAGACAGCAGTTATGATATAACTGTCATTACCTGTGCATCAAAATGTGAATAGGGGTCAGCAGCTTGGGGAAAATAACTCTGAAGACATTGTTGGGGCATTCTTAAGAAATGCTGTAATCATCAATTCTCTTTATGTTAAAGAGGGAAATGTATGGAAAAACAGGGACATTAACAACTCTAAGTTGAAAATTAACTTGGAACACTGTATGTAGAGGTTAACCTTTAATTTATATCGTTTATAATTACCATTTCTTCTATCCAAAAGTGATACATATGCACATACATACTCACATGACATACTTTTTTTCATACCAAAGGGTATAAAGAGGAAATTCAAGTGGTCTATAATTTCATTACCCAGATTATTATTCAACACACTAAAAAGTGGGAAAAAATATCAGTTGTATTGCTTACATGCTGTATTTTGTTCATTTGTACTTTAGTTTTTAGACTGTTGCTATTCATAGATCATTACCTCTACTTCACAGATTAGTAACTCTTTAAGTTTTAAAAATCAGGTTTTGTATGTAAATCCTCAGTTTTTAACTGATTATGTTTCAGTTGGGAACAGTATTATAAAGATTACAATGAACAGTTAAATTCCCATGTTAGCTAAAAAGGACTATTTAACTCAAAATGTATCTTTACCATAATAAACACTGTGGGAATACAGACCTGTAAGCACTGCTATGGACTAAACTGTGTTCCCCTCAAATTCATATTTTGAGGACCTACCTCCCAATGTGACTGTATTTGGAGACAGGGCCTATTAGAACATAATTTTGTTTGTTGTTGTTTCATCACTAAGGCATGCCTGACTCTTCTGCGACCCCATGGACTGTAGCCAACCAGGGTCCTCTGTCCATGGGATCTTCCAGGCAAGAATACTGGAGTGGGTTGCCATTTCCTTCTCCAGGGGATCCTCCTGAATCAGGGATGGAACTTGAGTCTCCTGCATTGGCAGGCAGATTCTTTACTGCTAAGCCATGAGGGAAGCCCTACAATTAAGGTAAAGTGAGGCCATAAGGATGGGGCCCTAATCCAATAGGACTGGTATTCTTAATTAGAGGAGCTAACAAGACCAGAGCCACCTGGCGTGTTGTGTTTTGTTATAGCAGGCTAAGTGCTATGAGGGCTCTTTATAACATCATTTTTAAATATTAGACAATGACCTCAGTTGCAACTTCAGACATCCTCTCCTACTATAATTCCAGCATCAAGAAGAAATATTCACTTCCAGACCCCTCCTACCTGGTGATTAGTAAAACTGCAAAATTCTCAGTTCCAAAACTGCTGGGTTTTTGGTTTCTGTGTCATTGCAATGGGAGAGGAGGCAGGGATGAAGGCTTTGGGATTGTGGTTTTGTAGAGAAAAACGGAGAAGGCAATGGCACCCCACTCCAGTACTCTTGCCTGGAAAACCCCATGGACGGAGGAGCCTGGTAGGCTACAGTCCATGGGGTCGCTAAGAGTCGGACACGACTGAGCGACTTCACTTTCACTTTTCCCTTTCATGCACTGGAGAAAGAAATGGCAACCCACTCCAGTATTCTTGCATGGAGAATCCTAGGGACGGCGGAGCCTGGTGAGCTGCCGTCTATGGGGTCGCACAGAGTTGGACACGACTGAAGTGACTTAGCATAGCATAGCATAGAGAGAAAAAGGTGGGAGAATGAAGCGAGGTGAAGATGGGGAGAAAGAAGAGGAATTGAAGAATTCTAGTGGGATGAGAGGGCTTCCCAGGTGGGTCAGTGCTAAAGAGTCACCTGCCAATGCAGGAGACGCAAGAGATGCTGGTTTGAACAACAACTATTCTTTTTAATGCTGTATGACCTGTGGAAAGTTATTTAACATCTCTGGGTTCAGTGTCTTCATGTGAAGACATACTCGAAATAGAAAATAATTATATTAGAAATAGAAATACTTATATTAGAAATAGAAATAATATATTATTTCTATGTTAGAAAAAGAAATAATATAGTGTTTCTATGTTAGAAATAGAAATAATATATTATTTCTATGTTAGAAATAGAAATAATATAGTGTTTCTATATTAGAAAAAGAAATAATATAGTGTTTCTATGTTAGAAATAATAATGGAAATAGAATAGCAATAATAAATTATACATTAGGGTTAAGTAAGACAGCATAGATGTAAGGGCTGGGTAAGTGAAAAGATATTCAAAACTATTAACTGAATTAAGAGCACAGTTGCTCTGATACACTCATCTACAGAATATATTATTTACACAATTCTTCCCACTTTTAGGGGTCTCCTGAATCAAAGAAAACGGTATGACCTTTAAAATCAGATCTGTTTTCAAATCCTGACTCCAATACTTAGTAGCTATTTGGCACTGGCTAAGTTACTTGGCAGCACTGAGCTTCAGTTTCATTATCATTAAGATGAAGCCAACAGTGCTCACATTATGTGGCTTGTAAGAAGTAAGTTGGATCAGGTATATAAAGTACCTGACCAAGGCTAAGAACTAATATTGTAAAGACGTCACTTCCTTCACAAATTAAGTGCATTCTTAACCCAAATTCCAATAGAGTGTTTCATGTAATCTGACAGAACGTTCTAAAATTCACCT
This sequence comes from Giraffa tippelskirchi, assembly GCF_054371585.1. NCBI lineage: Eukaryota > Metazoa > Chordata > Mammalia > Artiodactyla > Giraffidae > Giraffa > Giraffa tippelskirchi. The sequence goes on along the minus strand of NC_137281.1, from coordinate 73,767,157 downwards.
GGAAGAGAAGATATACAAAAATATCCAAATGAGAAAGAACATTAGGAGTTTTGTTATTATATATATGAAAATAGGATAAAGTTAAATAATTAAAACAGTATGGTATTAGCACAGCTATAGACAAATAGATCAATAAAAATGAATGAAGTCCAGAAACAGACCTAGATACAATATATGGAGATTTTGCATATCACATAAATATAAGGGTAAGAAAAACTATTAAATAAAACAGTAGACCAAGTGGTTGTCCTTAAAACAGGCGAATTCAAGTTTAAAAGTTAAAAAACAAAACAAAACTAAGAGACAATATAGAATATTGATAAGGTTGAGGACGGTTCTAAGAGAGAAAACTCAGAAGCTATAATTCTCACAACAGAATAAAGAGAAAGCTTGTGTATTTTATTCTTGTATTGCAGTTTCTTACCATTAACAGAAGAGAATCCCAACCTCTAAAATGGTATTCTGATCAGTGTATAAAAATCCTTCTGTACTTAAAAACATTTAAAAAATGGTCTTGTAAGTACAGAGACACACACAAAAAAGCTTTTTTAAAAAGGCAATTTCTCTCATTAATTCTAAATACAATTAAACAATTCCCTCCTGATTAAGTGGGCAACTTAGTGATGTAAGCGTTGGTGTTTACAACCACACAACTTAGAAATTCATAAACTACAACAGAAAGTTCAATTTAAAAATATATATGATGCTCTCATGATTCTATTGATAAATTGCATTATGAAGTGGATTTTTCCACATTTCATAATCATTTCCTTGAGACCTATGACATTTTAAAACCTAGAGTTAAAAGAATCAGAGACAGGAAGTCAACTATATCAGGTAACTGAAAGGCAAAGCAAAATTTGCTACATTTGACACTCTAAAGGTGAAGTGAAAGTTGCTCAGTGGTGTACAACTCTTTGTAACCCAGGAATTCTCCAGGCCAGAGTACCGGAGTGGGTAGCCTTTCCCTTGTCCAGGGGATATTCCCAACCCAGGGATAGAAGCTAGGTCTTCCGCACTGCAGACAGATTCTTCACCAGCCGAGCCATCAGGGAAGCCCAAGAATACTGGAGTGGGTAGCCTATCCTTTCTCGAGGGAATCTTCCCTACCCAGGAATGGAACCGGGGTCTCCTGCATTGCAGGTGGATTCTTTACCAGCTGAGCTACCGGGGATATAATTTAGTAATTCAATAAAGAGGAAAAATGTGCTAAGTGAATTTTTTCTATTTTTCTCTTTTGAATGACAAAATTGGGATTACCTCTTAACATGTTGAAAAAGTATTTTCAAAAGCTTATCTCAAGGGTTTATTCATCTGAATAGCTTTCAATTATGCATTTTCACTTGATTTCACAACAGAAAAATAATTTGTAACTGATTTACAACAGATTCAGCATTTCGTGTCAATCTAGGAAAACAAAACCCTTTCTATCATTCCGTTTTTTCCTGAAGATTCCAGTTAAGTTGATCTCTATGGTGACTGCCTTCTGGTCACTGTGCCTTTTCCTACAGATTCAAAATTTCACTTCTATCCTCCTGTCTGTCACCTGCAGTAAGCAGGTATTCTTTCTAAGGTTTAATAAGGAATTGTACTTTTGGCAATTATTAGGAAATTGACAAGATGGAAAAGAAGCAAACAAGATGAAAGAATTGATGCTACAAAGTTAACGATCTCCCCATAAAAATTATCTTAATAATATATGCAAAAAAGCAAAACGAAATCTGTTAGATCTTCTCTCCGTCTTTCCACCAATTCTAGTCTTCAGGCAAAGTCAGCCTCCTACTGCCTAACCAGTTATTGCTCAATAAGATTATTGCACTTTGATCTCTGTTATGCAAGGAAGTGGCCACGAAGCATGTGGACCATGCTTCGAGGACCTAGCTCCTCGACCAAGGATCGAAACTGCACCTCAGCATTGGAAAGCGAAGTCCCATTCACTGGACGATTAGGGAAGTCTCATCTCATCTCTCTCACCTCACATTCTTATTTTCCTTTAAAAACTCTTCAATGTCATTTATTCTCCGACATCTCCAAAATTACTTTCCACAATTAAAAACTCTGTAAATCTAACAAAGAAAATTTCTTGCTTTGGTGAGAAGATACTAAAAATTCTCCCTTCTCAACTGGGAAACCTCATGTGAAGTCTAACTTCTAAAGAGCGAGACGGAAGATCTTCGAAATTTGCAGAGGTGGTTTGACGGAAAGAAATGCCCTTGTCATTAGAGAGGTCGCAACCCCCTGGCCCGTGGTTGAGGCAGAAAAGCCCGGTATGTTTCTGCCCAGGCAAGCGGCAAGATGCTATCCGGCTTTTGGAAACGGCCACGGAGGGCAGGCCCGGGCATCCCCCGCAGCTGTCTCACGTCCCGGTCCACAAGCCCGGCGGGTTCGTCATAAACACGCTAGGCACAGATAGGAGCGTGGCACAGGGGACGGGTCACGCAACTATCAAACGAAGCCCACCCTCCCTCTGACGGTCCCCAAGGCGACCAGCCTTCCCGGCGCGGATCACTCACCAGTTGCCTCGGGACCGCGACTACAACTCCCAGGAGGCTGCGCGGCGCACTGAGCAGCGTCCTTCCCAGAATGCAGCACAGCGGGGTCCCCATCCCGCCTTCTCCTTTCTCCGCTCCTCCCACTTTTCTACCCGGCGTCACCCGGGAGGGCCGGAGGTAGGTTGCGGGAGGGAACTCCGAGCCTCGGCGTGACGCGTCAGACGTTGGGAGGGGGACGGGGCGGGGAGCAGGGGGAGAATGGGAGGACGAAAGGGAGGGAAGAGGGGAGGGGAGGGTAAATAGTGGGCTAGGCAGGAAGATGGCGGCCTAGCGGAGGTGTGAGGGGACCTGGGTCTCTGTAGCTGGGTTTTTCTCTCTTCCCGTCTTCCTCCTCTTTTCCTTTCCCCCGAGGTTGGCATCGAGGGGGCCAAATTCGGGCGGCGGCGCCGGGCGCAGCGCAGGGGTCACGGCGACGGCGACGGCTGACGGCTGGAAGGGCAGGCTTCCTTCGCCCCTCGACCTCCTTCCCCAGTCCGCTTGGTGTCAGGCGCGGCGGCGGCGGCGGCGGCGCGGCGGGCGGACTCCATCCCTCCCACTCCCTCCTGCACCGGAGCGGGCACTCCTTCCTTCGCCATCCCCCGACCCTTCACCCCGGGGACTGGGCGCCTCCACCGGCGCAGCTCAGGGAGCGGGGGCCGGTCTCCTGCTCGGCTGTCGCGCCTCCATGTCGGATAACCAGAGCTGGAACTCGTCGGGCTCGGAGGAGGATCCGGAGACGGAGTCCGGGCCGCCAGTGGAGCGCTGCGGAGTCCTCAGCAAGGTGAGCAGCCCGCGAGGCTGTGGGGCCCCCTGCCCGGACTCACCTGCCGCGAGGCGAGCGGCTGAGGGCACGGGGTGGGGCTGGCAGCGAGAACACGGACTGTCCCGGGGCGGGGGCTGCGGAATGTGCCCGGGGTGTGGGGCCGAGTCCTGCCGCAGAAGTGCCCGGGCCGGGGCCGCGGTGGGGGTGGGATCAGAAGGGGTCGGTCTTCTTCGCCTGTCCTGGGGCTCGGCGGCCTAGGACCGGGGAAAGCGCGCTCCAACCCGGGTATCCATCCAGTTTGGAAACGGGATGCGCACCGCGATTCGGGACCCCCGGTGGTAGCCGTCCTGGGTATAGGAATTCGGGATGAGCAACAGCAGTATCCGAAGGAACGAGTACGGTAAAACTGCAGATCAGATCTCTCCAAAGAGGTTCGTCCAGAGATTCTGAGCAGAGTAGGGGTGGGGGATTTTTGTAGACGCAGCTTTTGAGAAAGAAGCCGGAGCAACTTGGCTTGGTGCTGAAATGGGTGGGAAACTATGCCAGGCTAGATGTAGTGAGACATCTAAATGAGGAGGACTTTTTGTACTTTGCTTTCACCCTTTACCCCAATTCAGAGAAGAGCTATTGAAACGGCAGGTGATAGGTACAAGAAATATTCATAGTAACTTGGAACATGTCAGAATGGAAACCGACATTTATTTAGTCCAAGAAGAGTGTTATTTAGTAAAGTATTCTTGCGGACGGGGCAGAGTTAGGAAAAGACATTTTACTTTTCCTGTATTATTTAAAAAACATTTTTCCAAAATTTTTACGAAGCAGATAGTCATTTGTAGAATTTGAAAGCTAGTTAACGAAAATGGATGAGGCCCCTTTTAAGAGGGAAGGTGGGTAATCTTTTCCGTTGGTAGTATGTGGTTTGGGGTTTGTTGTTAAGGTTTTGTTTTCTTTCCTCCTTTTCTTTCTTTTTCTTTTAGGTTTTTGCTGTGATAAGATCCACATTGCCTTTTTTACTTCGTTTTCTCTTCCTGTTAAACTTTTAGAAATGGCTGGAGCTGGCAGTTAACTTGGAGAAGGGGAGCAGGGTCCAGTCTTTCAACAGGCTGGTCATAAGATACTAGATCATGTGCAGCCACTGCCTATTAAGAAATCACCATGCTTCCAGTATACCTACTTTGGCTAAGCATTTGGATGTCGTTTGTGTAATCGTTTCATATTAGGCTTTTATATTGTCTTTAGAAGGCTGACAAAGGACTTACGAAAGGCATGAGTATGTCAAAACTAAGGCTTGCATGTGTTAACTTTTATTTGTCTATGGAAAAATTACAGTGTGTGTTGATACTGTAATCATTATTGGAATTTCAGTGAAAAGTTTTCAGTAAGGTGAAACTCCCCAGGGTCTCTTTAGAGTAAATGTATCTTGTAATTTAGGAATCTGGATTGAACACGTGTAGTGGGTGTACATTTTCCTTTGGAACTGGTATGAATCGTTTTTGCTTCTCAGTGCTTCTGATAATTTCATCAAATTAGTATTGTGGTGTGTTAAGTATTTTACATCAAATTAGTATTGTGGTGTGTTAAGTATTTTATCCCTTTTTGTGGGGTAGGAGGATTGTAGTGAGGGGTGGAGTCACCAGTACTCTGGGTATGTGCTGTGTACGAGTATCTGAGTGTCTTATGCAGAGTGGTGTAGTAAGTATATACTTTATGACAAAAAAAAAGGAAGACTTATCTCCGTTATATTTAAGTGCATAGAGATGTAGTGTTTGACCACTTCTTTGGTAGGCAAATAACTTCCGTGTTGCTGTGTACCTAGAATCAACAGGGATGTAGGTTTTGGTATTTTTGTTAACAGCTAAGAAGGAAATTTCCCTGAAATTTAGCAATTTATGGATACATATGTTTTCTTGGAAGCTTTTTCATCAAGAATATTTTTTATTGAATGTATGTTTTTAAGTTTCAAGTACATATATATTTTGAATCTTTGTATTCACTTGGTAATTTTAAACAAGGGTTAGAACTCAGTGTCTGTTCTTTTCCTTCTGTTTAGTAATGTAGTTAAATCCTAAAGCTAACTTGTTTTGTTCCCCAGCAAATGGAGTGAATTTGGAATGGTGGTGGTAGAGTAACCTTGTATTAGAAATACAGCAGCCCAGAGTTTTTTTAATATGAACATATTTTCTACAGGCTTGTTTCTTAGACACATAAGTTCCAAAAATACTGGGTTGACAATAATTCTAGGTGGTTATAACAAATGTCAAGATGGGTTATGGATGGGAAAAGATTCAGGCCTTAGATGGACTTGAGAGCAACTAAGCCTGGATAAGTCTCCCCCAATTTCTTCTGAATTCTCTCCAGCTTTATTACCTTATCTTTACCTAATGTTTTTTCACACACCTAACTATTGGCTGAAATTCTGTCCGTCTCTGGAGTCCATCTCAACTGTTCTTTCTATGAAGACTTTTATTTTGCCAACCATCCCAGTGCTCCTTTCCTCAAGGGTATTATCTCCTATGAATATAGTAGGATATTCATTCCTATAACATTTTATTTGTGACTTGCTTCTGATCCTTATTATAAATGTGTTTTTTATTTCTCCTGAATTGATGCTTGCTGGACTATTGGAAGCAGGATTATTTAATTCTCCTGCAGTGCCTACATATCGCCTTGTTTCTGTTGAATGGGGAAGAGTGAGGAAATGTTATGAGGGTAGGAGAAAAGGCAAAAGTCTGCCTTCTAGTTGTGAATAGAAGTTAACACTTTCTGGGTAAAGGGCCTGAAGTTTATGTAATTATTGGGTCTTCTGTAAGAAAATAATATAAAAATATGGGCACAAAATTGTTAGCGTCTTGTCTGTCACTTTGAAAGGGATCTGTTCTTGTGCGGTTCCTTGAAGGTTTCTAAGGTTCACTTTTGGGGAACCCTGATGGCTCAGCCAGTAAAAAATCTGCCTGCAATGCAGGATACCTGAGTTCAATTCCTGGGTTGGGAAGATCCCCTGGAGCAGGAGATGGCAACCCACTTCAGTATTCTTGCTTGGGAAATCCCTTGTATAGAGCTTCATTAGCTACGCATAATTCTGCTTCCAACTGAGAAAATACTATGTGCTTGGCAGTGTTCTAAGTCTGTTCTTACTTAATCTTAAAAAACTTTAAGAGGTAAAGTGACAAACAGAGGATGAGTAACTTGACCACAGTCACACAGTTACTAGCTTTCTGAGAGGCAGTAATGGAACACAAGGTAGGATTAAAGTATACCAGTCCAAACAACTTCTATTATAGGCAATCAATTGTTCATGTAAGTTTTGTAACTGGAGACTAAATGAGGTTAATATGTAAGATAAGTAAGCAAACTATTCCTAATAAATAAGATTATGTAAGTTATGAAATCAAAAGCAGAAGATATCAGAGGTAACATTATTAACCCTTCTCAGGAACCCAGAAAGTATTATTTGGTCAGTCGTGTCTGACTCTTTGTGACCCCATGGCCTGTAGCCCGCCAGGCTCCTCTGACCATGGAACTCTCCAGGCAAGAATACTGGAGTGGGTTGCCATTTCCTTCTCCAGGGGATCTTCCTGACCCAGGAATTGAACCCAGGTCTCCTGCATTGCAGGCAGATTCTTTACCATCTGTGCCACCAGGGAAGCCCCTGATAATTTGATTGGATTGCTTGAAAAAGATAAGAGTCAGATTTAAGTGTTTAATAGAAAGGAAAGATGAAATTAAATAATTTGTCAGAACTTTTCACACAGCTAGTTAAGTATTTGAGCCTCTCTAATGTTGTATCCACTGCTCTGTCCATGCAGTACTAGAATCCTGAGCCAGGTTTGAGTCTGAATGACTGGAAGTAGCAGTATAGCCAAAGAAATAGGAGCGTAGTGGGGTAGTGCACTCTATGGTGGAGGTAAATTTCGTTATGTGTCTGATCGTCATTATTTTAAGTTGCTGTCTTAAGTGGTGGTAAATCTTAGGGAGCTTATCCTGTGTGGATAAGTTCTCAGGGAGGGTTTGTAATGGTGGAGTTTAGAAGATGTTAATAGCCAAACAATCTCAAAGCTGTTCAATTAGGAAATAGTAAAGAAAAGATTTCTCTGAGCCAATGCAGTATATTTTTAACAATCCACTTAGAGTTAGGTTTTGGCAGATAGTTTTTGAATTAACAGATAGTTTTTTGAATTGTCTACTTAAAACCCCATATCAACAATTCCCATAGAGGTTACATTTCTGCCTTTGCAGGTTTATTGATTTTGATCTTCACTGTGCAGCAACAAAACTTTAGCAGCACAAACCATTTGTAGGTACTAGAAACAGATAATCCAAGTATGTTTTTGAAAACCAATTTTATGTTTGTATTTTACCCTTGAGTTTGAAAAATAGAACTTCAAAGAGTACTATGGAGGTAAAAGTAAAGTTGATACAGACTTACTAAAGAGATGATCTGTGTTTTTACTTTAATGTCGTCATAAACATCATACATTTTCATATAGGAATAACTTAACAACAAAAATAGAGTTTTGGCCATGATTGGCTTCTATTTTAGAATACTTCATGCAGGAGGAGAGACTGTGTACCCAAACTTACTTTGCTATTGAATATGTCAAATATGACAGGGACAGAAACTAAGTCTTGAAGGTGGTGCTGCTAAGTCGCTTCAGTCGTGTCCAACTCTGTGCGGACCCACAGACGGCAGCCCACCAGGCTCCGCTGTCTCTGGGATTCTCCAGGGAAGAACACGGGAGTGGGTTGCCATTTCCTTCTCCAGTGCATGAAAGGGAAAAGTGAAAGTGAAGTTGCTCAGTCGTGTCCGACTCTTAGCGACCCCATGGACTGCAGCCTACCAGACTCCTCCGTCCATGGGATTTTCCAGGAGGGGAGAATTAAAGCAGAATTTTTAACTGAAATGTGCTTCAGTTTTTATTCTTCAAATGTTATGTTTTGTTTATTGTCTATTTTATCTATAATTTTGAAGAAATTATGGAAAATCATATAATCTGGAAAATCTTAGCTTTTTTTTTTTTTTAAACTGTTTATAGTTAGAACTTTTCCCATTTAGTCTTAAACTTAGATTGACTGCTGTTTAAGATTGTTTGGATTTCTAAAATACTGACTTAATTTTTTGTTTTCTTTTCCTCCAGTGGACAAACTATATTCATGGGTGGCAGGATCGTTGGGTAGTTTTGAAAAATAATACTCTCAGTTACTACAAATCTGAAGATGAGACAGAGTATGGCTGCAGAGGATCCATCTGTCTTAGCAAGGCTGTCATCACGGTGAGTTCCTGTTCTCCTTCATTCAACAAATGTTGATTGAGCATCAGCTGTACACTAGGAACTATATTCTTGGGGCTTATGTCTAGGAAAAGAATAGATTAAGATCCTTGCCCTTGTGAAGCATAGTGTAATACTTTTTTCCATAGAATTATTTTAGAGTATGTCACTACATACTGTTATTTTATGTGTGTGTGTGCATGCTCAGTTGTGTCTGACTCTGGAACCGTATGGACTGTATCCTGCCAGTGCCCTCTGTCCATGGGATTCTGTGGGTTGCTATTTCCTCATCCAATTATTTTATTTAGACATGTAGGATTTATCTAGTTGGTTACAACAAGCCCTTAAACAAGGGCTTCAGAAAAACATGTTAGATGGCTTCATATCTTACAGGTTGGGACAGTTACTTGGTGAGTTATTGAGAAAGTTAAAGGAGGAAAGTAAAAAGATACATATTGTTACGTTTTGAAATTTTGACTTAAAATATAATAGACTATAAATCTAAATTCACTTAATCAACTTTCTCATGTAGAGCTAACAATATCTCTTTGAAAATTGTGGTTGAGAGAAGTTGTTTTTGTGTAAAGTAGTACATCCATAATGTGTGATTTGCAATTTCCAGTTTTGATTCTCTAAAATGGAATAAAACCTTAAAGATACTTTTGAAAAACCCTACATATAGGTTCCTCTTTTTGACTTTTAATGTTTTTCCCTAATATTTTACAGATGTCTCACCTTTATCTAATTTAATACCTTTTAAAAGAATGACTCACCTTTATTGAGTCATTCTACTCAGCTTGCATTCAACTTCATTTATGCAGAAATAACTCTTTGCTTTTGTGTTCCATAGACTTACATGATGTTTAAGTTATGTAAGGGCTACAGCAAGTAAACTGATATAAACAGGTTTAGGAACAACCAACTGAATTGTTAAACATGTAACTCAACTAGTAGGTCAGAAGTACCTGAATGTACTAAAAGTAGCACACTAGTTGAGAGTGGTCAGCATTCATGGCATGTTTAATAAAGGTCAAAAACGTGTTATCTAAGGCAGGTTGGGAAAATTTCCCTAGTAGCTCAGAGTAAAGAATCTACCTGCAGTGCTGGAGATGTGGGTTTGATCCCTGGGTCGGGAAGATCCCCTGGAGAAGGAAAAGGCAACCCACTTCAGTATTCTTGCCTGGGAAATCCCTTGGGTAGAGGAGCCTGGTGGGCTACACTCCACAGGGTCGCAAAAGAGTCGGACACAGACTTAACTAAAACAGTAACAACAAGGCAGATTAGTGAAGTTGAAGTCGGTTAAGGAAGCTGTTGTAGTTAAAATCTAAAAATGAGTATCTTAAAACAGTCTTAGATTTCACTGTTACAGTCAAAGAGAATTCAGTTTATGAGAGAATATATTGTTTATAAAAAGCAAATGGTATGCTTTGGATATGTGTTCATATCTAAATGACTTAACATGTTTATGTTACACATTTAAGGAAAATCATATAGTATTTTTCCATCATTTTTCATACATTCTGCCCTTATGTGTTCACAATTTGAAAACAAATACTTAGTTGAATATTGAGTTGGAAAAATTTATGGAGGAGTTATTTGGAAATGTTCAGAAGGAAACTACTACTCTCCATTCTTTAAAGACAATTTTAAAGAAATAGGTTGAACGTAAAAACTCAGTGTTTGTTTTGACTGGTATGTGGTTCATTATCATGAACTTTTGAAACTGTATTTAGTTTAGCATTTTAGAGTTTTCTGTCTTTTGAGATGGATCACTACTCATGCTGGAGGAAAGAATGAATCAGGGATAGAAATATACTTCATAATCTTGAAATGTCTTCCCTTGGTTCTTCCCTTCTTCCTTCTTTGCATATTGTTAGATGCCTGTTAGTTACAGTGCTTGTTTGACTCTTTGAAAATAGTTTATTGATTGGTGATGTGGAAACTGATGAATGAGATTTTATATCTTCCTAAGAAGTACTATTCCTAGAGTACCATGCTAATTTCTGTGTAGTTAAATTTAGTTATGTTGTCTTGAATTATGGATTGTGGTAAAGTTTTAATATTTACATTGCATCTACTCAGAAAAAAGCAATGTGTTAGTTCTTTGTAGATTTCTGTTGTTGTTGTTAGATCTGTAGTTGCTTACAGAACTTTCATTGCAGTGCATAATCAAAGAAATGAGTAGGAAACCAAAATGATTTGAAAACTGAAAGAACCTAGTGGAAGTATTCACTGGGCTAGGTGATAGTACAGAAGGTTAAAAAAAAAATCAATAAAGCAGCAGAATCTGAGTGGTAGTTAATCTTCACTATAGTTAAGCAGGGCTTCCTAGGTGGCACTAGTGGTAAAGAACCCTCCTGCCAATGCAGGAGACATAAGAGACGCCTGTTAGATCCCTGGGTGGGGAAGATCCCCTGAAGGAGGCATGGCGGCAACCCACTCCAGTATTCTTGCCTGGAGAATCCCCACGGACGGAGGAGCCTGGCAGGCTGCAGTCTTTGGGGTTGCTAAGAGTTGGACACGACTGAAGTGACTGAGCACCCACGCATAGCTAAACAGGTGGCAGGGAGAAACAGAAGTATTTATATTCCTGAACTCCTTCGACTTTGTTCCTACTCTGTGGGTTCCCAGGTTCACTGTTACATAATATTTCAAGGAAATTCCAAAATATAACTGATTTCAGTGAGCTTCTCAGAATGAAGTTGACAAATAGAGTATGTATTTGAGTTAAATTTGTAAAATACAATACTAACCTCTGTTAAATAGATATCTTTGCTTTCCTTAAATGTGGGCTATTACCTGTACCAATTCATCTTTGAAGGCAAATAATAAATGTTTGAATTTACACACATGACATCCTTAGGAAATCATCATGTTCATATATGAGGAAGTTTGGACTTGAAGAGTTGTGACTCTAGTGTAATTCATTAACGTATTTATTATTTGTTAGTGAACATAACATTTGAGTCCACCTTTTCCCATAGAACCTAATTCATTTTTTTCTTATTTTAGCTTAACAGTGAAGTCATTCTTTATTTGAATCATGTTCTTTAACTCTGTGATAATAAATTGAGTGAAATACTTTCAAGGAACTATGTGTTTCTTGGGAGAATTTGTTACCTGGAAATAATTCTTAATGTGAGAGATTGGCACTAAGTCAATAAGAAGGAAAACAGTACTATGTCACTTTGTGGGAAGTGATGTATGTGTATCTTGAATAAATGTGTGTGGTAAGTTGAATTTTTCAATTATTGTAGTTTAGTAGTTATTTACTTAAGACTCAGTCCCTGCTACAAAACTTGCCATATAGTAGATGTTCAGTGAATGTTAGCTGTATCATTAATTGTATTTCATCAATCAAAAGCAATGTTTGTGGAATATTTAAACTTATTAATTTTTAAGTTCTGTTTTTAAATAAAATACCTATGGTGTAAATAAATACAAACCATACCATGAAAAGGTTTGAAAAGTAAATGCTTCTCTTTACTCTTAGTCCTGTACTCAAGAAATAACCAAAGTTAAAATTTTTGGTCTGTTCTTCCAGATAATATCATGTCTATATAAGCATTTATTTGTTTCTATCCTTCATTTTTCGTTTACATAGATAGCATCATACTAAACCTATTGTTCTATACCTTGTTTTCTTTTACTATGTCTTGGATATTTACTACACTTTGTTGAATTATGTGGATGTAACATATTTATTTGCCGTTTCCCTGTTCTTAGTCATTTAGGTCATGTTTAAGTTTGTTTTACTGTAAGCACTCTTGAAACAAACGTGTAGTATTTTTAAATTTGTTTAGAGTTACTGTCAAATGCCCTTTCAAAAATACTGCTTTTCATTCCTACTGATAGTGTATGAGTGTCTGTATTTCCCCATACCTTCAAGTATTGGGAAAGTCGGGTTTTGGCAAATGTTGAAATATTTGTCAAACTGCTAGATAAAAATAGTGTCTCATATTAGGTTGCACTTCTTTATTCAAGAGGGTGAGTAACTTCTTATGTTTAGAACTCTTAGTTTTTTCCCCTTCTCATCCTTTGTTCATATCTTTTTCGGTTATTGATTTGTAAAAGCTCTTTATATCATATTTGGCAGTTTGTCATATTTATTGTAGATGTTTCCCCCTCGGGTTGTCATTTGTCGCTTTTTTCTTGTTTTATAATCTTTTTTTAAGCCTAACAAATTAAAACATTCTGTGTCCTTTTTTTGACTTTTTCCTTTATGGCTACTGTATTGTGTTTAGATAAGTGTTTCCCCCTCAAAAACTATTTGTTGTTATTGTTGTTGAGCTGGTCAGTCATGTCTGACTGTTTGCGACCCTGTGGACTGCAGCCCACCAGGTTCTTATGTCTGTGGGATTTCCCAGGCAAGAATACTGGAGTGGGTTGTTATTTTTTTCTTGAGGGAATCTTCCCTACTCAGGGATCGAACCTGCGTCTCCCGCATTGGTAGGTGGATTCTTTACCACTGAGCCACCTGGAAAGCCCTCAAAGACTATTAACTCATGTAGTTACATTTTCAACTACAATTTCATATTTGAATTTGACTTCTGTGAGAGTTAGTTTAGTAAAAGGAGTGATGTGGGGACTTTTAACTTTTTTTTCAAATGGCTAACATACAGTCAAATACCATTAATTGAAAAATTCACCTTTTCCCCACTGACTTGAAATGTCATCTTTATTATATATTACATTACCATGTGTATTTGAGGTTGTTTCTGGACTCTTTTTTGTTCAGTTGGTTTGCCTATTCCTTCTTTTTGTGTCATATTTAAAAATAACATTGCTAGCATTTCTTTAATCAGTTCTTTAAACTGCTAATGGTCCTTTTGTGAAAATAAGAGAAATGGTTTCTTTGTAGTTATTGAGATCAGACGATGTTTCAGGAATTAGGTGGTACAGATTTTTGGTATAATGGAAATAGTAATGTCTTCAGAATTGGTTTGGGTACTTCCCTGGTGGTCCATTCCCTAAGACTTTGCATTCCTAATGCAGGGGGCTCAGGTTCCATCCCTGATCAGGTAATTGGATCCCACATGCCCCAACTAAGAGTTTGCACATCACAACTAAAGATCCGGCAGGCTGCAGCTGAGACCTGGCACAGCCAAATAAATTTAAAAAAAAAAGAATTGGTTTGTCTAAGTTCTGTCTATAGCCCCAATCTCATCTTAGGTATCTGACTTTGTATACCTACTATCTAAAACTTTGTTAAGTGAATGGGTTTTCTATTATTATTATAGGTTGGATATAGTGAAATTCGGGGCTTCCCAAATGAGTGGTAAAGGATCCGTCTGCCATTGTAGGAGATGAAGGAAACAGGTTCAACCCCTGGGTCGGGAAGATCTCCTGGAGTAGGAAATGGCAACCGACTCCAGTATTCTTGCCTGGAAAACCTCATGGACAGAGGAGCCTGATGGACTACAGTCCATGGGGTCACCAAGAATGGGACACGACCGAGCACACACACATAACAGTGAAATTTATACACCAATTCAGTGTTCTAATATTTTCAGACAGAAGACAAAGGTAATGAAAATGTTTGTTGCTACATTGGGGGGAAAAAAAAGTAAGCCAAATAGCTCTTAGGTAAGTAAAGGTTTTAAGGGAGGAAATGAAAGATCCTGGCAAAATCAAAGAAGCCAACAGGAAGGGGAGGAAGTATTCAAAATTGAAGATGATCATTAAACAAAAAATTTTTTAAGTGCCAAATAAAGAGTAGTTGGATCTAAACAGTTTTTGAATTAACTATTTCTCAGTAAAACTGGAAGAAAAAAAAATTTTTTTTTAATTTTTAAAAATTTTATGTGCGATTTTAAAGTAAAAAATAATAATTTAAGTTGATATTCAGCAAATTGGATATCACCAGCCATGAAGAGGGCCATAACTGATCATCACACGAGGAACTACAGATTAGTAAGAAATCCAAGAAGTTGGCCTTTTATCAAACGTGCAGTTTTGCTCTATTGAACTGTGTTAATAAGAACTCAAGGGAAGAGGGGAAGGTGTATCAACCAGAAAAACCACTAGATAGATACTAGTTGATAATTCTCCTCATTTGAGGAGCATTTGCCAGTGAATATCGAAACAAATTAGAACCTTATACTGCTAAGATTTTTGTCTTTAGAAACTAATCGTATCTGTTCAGCTGTTCATTTGGAAATACTATCTTCATCTTAATTTGAGTATAACTCTAATGTAACTAATATTTAGATATAGTGAGAAATATTTAAAATATTTGATGAGAGGTTTTGGAAGAAAACAAATATTTAAAAAGATACCATTTGAAATGTAGAGCCCAGAATTTTGAAATAACATATCCAAAATTATATAATTACAAAATGCATTAGTTTGTTAGGGTTGCCATAACAAAGAAGCACAAACTGGGTATCTTTTAAAAAAATTTTTTTTTAATTAAAAATTTTAAATATATATGTTTAGATTATTTTCCATTATAGGTTATTACAGGATATCTAGTTCCCTAGGTCCTTGTTGTTTATCTATTTTATATATAGTAGTTTGTATCTGCTATTCCCAACTCCTAATTTTTTTTTTTAATTTGCTTATTTTTAGTTGAAGGATAATTGCTTTACAATACTGTGCTGGTTTCTGCCATACATCAACATGAATCAGCCATAGGTATACATATGTCTCCTTCCTCTTGCAGCTCCTAATTTATCCCTCCCCCATGCCCTTTCCCTTTTGGTTAATAAGTTTGTTTTCTATAGCTGTGAGTCTATGTCTGTTTTGTAAATTCATTTGTATCATTTTTTAAGATTCCACATATAAGTGATATGATATATATATATTTGTGTTTCCCTGTCTGATTTACTTCAGTTAATAGATAGTCTCTAGTTCCATCCATGTTGCTGTAAATGGCAATATTTCATTCCTCTCTATAATGGCTGAGTAATATTCCATTTGTGTGTGTGTATGTGCATGTGTATACATCCACATCTTCCTTAATCAGTTCATCTGTTGGCAGATATTTAGGTTGCTTCCATGTCTCGGTTATTGTAAATAGTGTTGCTGTGAACATTGGAGTGCATGTCTTTTTTCAAATTATCATTTTCTCTGGATATGTATACACCCAGTAATGAAATTGTTGGATCATATGGCAACTCTATTTTTAATTTTTTAAGGAACCTCTGTACTGTTTTCCATAGTGGTTGCAACAATTTTCTTATCAACAGTGTGGGAGGTTTCCCTTTTTTCCATACCATCTCTGCCATTTGTTATTTGTAGACTTTTTAATGATGGCCATTCTGACTGGTGTGAGGAGATATCTTATTGTAGTTTTGATTTGCATTTCTCTAATAATTAGCGATGTTGACCATCTTTTCATATGCCTCTTGCCATCCTGTATGTCTTCTTTGGAAAAATGTCTGTTCAGGTCTTCTGCCTGTTTTTTTTATTGTTTTGGCTTCTGTTTTTTTTTTTGACGTTGACCTGTATAAGCTGTTTGTATATTTTGGAAATTAAACTCTTATTGGTCACCTCATTTGCAGATATTTTTCTCTCATTCCATAGATTATCTTTTTGTTTTATTTATGATTTCCTTTGCTGTGAAAAAGCTTTTAAGTTTACTTAGGGCCCATTTGTTTATTTTTGCTTTTGTTTCCATTATTCTTGAAGATAGATCCAAGAAGATGTTGCTGTGATTTATGTCAAAGAGTGTTCTGCCTATGTTTTCCTCTAGGAGTTTTATAGTATTCAGTCTTACGTTTAGGTATTTGATCCATTTTGAGTTTATTTTTGTACATACTGTAGAAAGTGTTCCAATTTCATTGTTTTATATGTAGCTGTCCAATTTTCCCAGAACCGCTTATTGAAGAGATTTTTCTTTTCGCTAGTGTGTAACCCTGGCTGCTTTGTTGTAGATTAATTGACCATAAGTGCATGGGTTTGCTTCTGGACTCTATCCTATTCCATTGATCTATTTGTCTGGTTCTGTGTCCATGCCATACTGTTTTTATGACTGTAGCTTTGTAGAATAATGTGAAGTCAGGGAGTGTCATTCCTCCACATCTGTTCTTCTTTTTCAAAATTGTTTTGGCTATTCAGGGTCTTTTCTAGCTTCATACAAATTTTAAGAATTTTTTTGTTCCAGTTCTGTGGAAAATGCCATTGGTAATATGATAAGAATTGCATTGAATCTGTAGACTGCCTTGGGTAGTATGGCCACTTCAACAATATTGATTCTTCTGATCCAAGAACTTGGTATAACTTTCCATCAGTTTGTGTCATCTTTGATTTCTTTCATCAGCACCTTATACTTTTCTGAGTGCAGGTCTTTTGCCTCCTTTTTCAGTTCAGTTCAGTCACTCAGTTGTTTGCCTCCTTACGTAGGTTTATTCGTATGTATTTTATTCTTTTTCATATGACAGTAGATTGGATTATTTCCTTGATTTCTCTTTCTGATATTTTGTTAGTATCTAGAAATGCATCTGATTTCTGTATGTTAATTTTGTATCCTCCAACTTTAGCGAATTAAATAACATTTATTGTCTCATAGTTCTGGAGGTTAGACGTCCAGATCAAGATGTTGTCAGCGTTGGTTCCTTGTGTTGCTTTTGATGGTGTGCTGACAGTCTTTGGTATTTTTTGGCTGATAATGCATCATCCCCATCTCTGCATTCATGTTTACATGACATTCTCCCTATGCATGTAGCTGTGTCCAGACTTCCCCCTTTTATGAAGACACCAGTTAAATTAGAGGCCTGTTTTACTCCACTGTGACCTCATCTTAACTAATTACATCTCCAGTTACCCTATTTTCAAATAAATTCACGTTCTGACATGTTTCAGGCTAAGGCTTTAGCATATATATGTGGGGGTACGCAATGTAACCCATAACACAAACTATCAAGAGTTAAAATTAGAACTCAAGTCTCCTGATTCCCACCTGGTGTTATTTTATCACTTACTGAGCTTAGGAAAAATGCATATACAATGCACTGTATTTTATAAAACTTACAGGAACATGACTGTTAAATGTTTATAAAACAACTGTTTAAAGCATCTTATTAAGATGAAAAGGGTTTTTTTTTTTTTTTTTTCTGTTTTAATCCTAAGAAGGTCTATTTGAGATATAGGCTTCTTATATGTAAATTTTACTAATTTTTTTTCTAAATAAAATGAAAGGGACAAAAATGTGTTATTTGCTATTACTGTCTTCTGTTAAATCTCTAATAAATATAGTTTGTATTTTAGCATTCAAGTTTCCTTAAAACAAGGAATACAGAAAATTTCCTAGATTTGCCTACTTGAAATAATTAGCAACAAGCTTCTTTTTTAGTTTCTCTCAAGATCTTATAAAAGTTTTTGCTTAGTATTTTTTCTTTTTTTAATTACAAAGTGCAGTTGATTTATAATATATTGCTTGCAGGCATACAGCATATTGATTCTGTAGTTTTACAGTTTATACTCCATTAAAAGTTATAATGGCTTTAATTTTCAATGCTATACATACATAGTGTTTTTTGTTTAGCATTTTATCCTAATTTCTAAAATGCTTAAAGTATCATGCATGCTATAGCTTTGTAGTAGAGTCTGAAGTCAGGGAGCCTGATTCCTCTAGCTCCGTTTTTCTTTCTTAAGATTGCTTTGGCTCTTCGGGATCGTTTGTGTTTTCATACAAATTTTGAGGTGTTTTTTTTTTTGTTCTAGTTCTGTGAAAAATACTATTTGTAATTTGATAGAGATTACATTGAATCTATTGATTGCCTTGGGTAGTATAGTCATTTTGACAATATCGATTCTTCCAGTCCACAAACATGGTATATCTTTCCATCTGTTTATGTCATCTTCAATTTCTCTCATCAGCATCTTACAGTTTTTGGAGTACAGGTGTTTTGTCTCTTTAGGTAGGTTTATTCCTAAGTATTTTATTCTTTTTGAAGCTCAAAATGGATTAAAGACCTAAATGTGAGACCAGACACTACTAAACTCCTAGAAGAAAACATAGGCAAAAGCTCTCTGACATAAATCTCAGCAATATCTTTTTCCATCCATTTCCCAGAATAATGGAAATAAAAATAAACAAATGGGACCTACTTAAACTCAAAAGCTTTTGCACAACAAAGGCAACAGTAAACGAAATGAAAGGACAGTACACAGATTGGGAGAAAATATTTGCAAATGATGTGACTGATAAGGGATTAATCTCCAAAATTTACAAACAGCTCATGATGCTTAACAGAAACAACACATTCAAAAAATGGACAGAAGACTAATTAGATATTGCTCCAAAGAAGATGTATAGATGGCCAATAGGCACATGAAAAGATGTTCAACATAACTAATTATTAGAGAAATGCAAATCAAAGCTACAATGAGATACCACCTCACACCAGCCAGAAAAAAAATCCACAAACAATAAATGCTGGAGACTGAGTGGAGAGAAGCGAACCCTCCTACACTTTTGGTAGGAATGTCAATTGGTACAGCCACTATGGAGAACAGTATGAGTGTTCTTTAAAAACTAAAAATAGAGCTGCCATATGACCCTGTAGTCCCACTCCTGGACATATATCTGGAGAAGAACATGATCCAAAAGGATACGGTGTTCATTGCAGCACTGTTTACAATACTCAAGACATGGAAGCAGCCTAAATGTCCATCAAAAGAGGAATAGATGAAGATGTGGTACATATAGATATGGTGGAATATTACTCAGCCATTAAAAAAAGAATGAAATAGTGCTATTTGCAGCAATATGAATGGATCTACAGGCCTCCCTGGTGGCTCAGATGGTAAAGTGTCTGCCTGCAATGCAGGAGAGCCAGGTTCAATCCCTGGGTTGGGAGAAGGAAATAGCAGCCCACTCCAGTACTTTTGCCTGGAAAATCTCATGGATGGAGGAGCCTGGTAGTCCACAGTCCATGTGCTCCCAAAGAGTCAGACATGACTGAGTGACTTCACTTTCAGAGAGTGTTATACTGAGTGAAGTAAGTCAGAGAATGAGAAATGGATGGCATTCCTTATATGCAGAATCTAAAAAGGAATGAAATGAATGAGCTTACTTAAAAACAGAAGCAAACTCACAGATTTCACAGATTTAAAGAAGGAGCTTATGGAGTTTATGATTGCCAAGGGCAGGGTTGGGGGAGGATAGAGGAAAGAGATAGTTAGGGAGTTTGGGATGGACACGTATACACTGCTTTATTTAAAATGGATAACCAACAAGGACCTATTGTAGAGCACAAGGAACTCTCCTCAATGTTATGTGGCAGCCTGGATGGGAAGGGAGTTTGGGGGAGAATGGATACACATATATGTATGCTGAGTCCCTTTGCTCTTCACCTCAAACTATCACAGCATTGTTAATCAGCTATATCCCAATACAAAATAAAAACTTAAAAAAATATATCATTCATGGGCTTTCAGGTCAAACCCAGGTTTAGATCTTGGCTCTGTTTCTTATGGCTAAAGTTGAAGCTCAGAGGAATTTAGTAATCATTTGAAGGTACCTTTAGCCATAAGAAGCTCAGAGAAATTTAGTAATCATTTGAAGGTACCTCTTAAGTGGTTAAGGATGAAATGATTATGTGTATTAAACAAAATAATATAAAATACATGTACTTTTGTTCTTGGCAACATAAGAGGCAGTCACATTTCTTTAAGTTTATTTTGTGATATGCTTGTATTAGAAATAAAGCCTGCAGTTTTGAAATAAGAAAGAAGAAGCTGGCAAAGCCTTTTGTTAAAGGGAGACAAAGACAAAGATGCAAATGACTTATTAAAGCTGAAATACGTGACATGCCATATTAAAGCTGAAATATGTGATATTCCATATTTGAACAGTTCTCATGCTTTTCCTGTAAGCAGTTTCCTTGCACCAAGTGGTTCTATTTCACAACTTAAAAGAAATTATATGTGTGCATAAAATGTGTAATATATTAAACAGCTAGCTCTTTTTATGCTTTCTGCATGTTCTGACTCCTTTTTTTCTTTGTTCTATTGCTTATTGTCTGTGTGTATGTGTGTTAAGGCATATTTTATGTTTTGAAAACCATATTTATTTAGGTATAATTTATGCTCGGTAAAAATCACCCTTTTATGTGTACAGTTATAGTTTTCACAAATGTAAGTAGTCATGTGATCATTATGACAGAGTATAGATAATTTTCACCACCCCCAAAAGTTCTCGCCTGCCCTCTTTATAATTAGTTATCTCCCCATCCCCAGTCTCTGGCAATCACTGTTCTTACAGTTTTACCTTTTCCAGATTGTTATATAAAATGAAATCATACAATATGCAACTCTTTGTGTCTGACTTTTCATTTAGTGTACTGCTATTGGAGAGTCATCCATGTTGTTCAGTGCATCCCTAATTTACTCCTTTTTATTACTGAGTACTATTCCACAGTGTACATATACCACTGTTTATTTGTCCATTCCCCACTTGATAGATCTATGCTTCCAGTTTGAGACTACCATAAGTAAGCTGCTAATAATTCAAGTACAGGTCTTTGTGTAAATGTAATGCTTTAATTATTTTCGGTTTGGAATGAGAATTGCTGGGTCTTAGGAATGAGATTGCTGGGTCCTGCGGTAAGAGTATGTTTAACTTTCTAAGAAACTGCCAAGCTGTGTTCCAAAGTGGCAGTACCATTTTATATTTCTACCAACAATGTATAAGAATTCCAGTTGCTCAACATTTTTTTCATTTCTTGTTTTTTTTGGATTTTTTATTTGGTTTTTTATCTTAACTATTCTAGTAGTTGTATAGTGATATCTCCTTGTGGCTTCAGTTTGCATTTTCCTAATGACTAATCATGTTGTACATCTTTTCATCTGCTTGTTATTTGTATCTCTTTGGTAATACATCTTTTCAAATCTTATTTCTGTTTGCCTTCTTGCTGTTGAGTTATGAAAGTTCTTTATATATTCCATATATCATAATTTCAGGTATGTATTTGGTTAATATTTTCTGCCAAACTGACAGACTGATTTTGTTGCTGTCATTAGAAAATAACTTATATTTAGAACATATTTGCATGTATATTTTGCTTACTTTTTGCTGTGAATTCTTGGGAACATTTGAAGCTTATTTATTTCCCAAAGTACTTTGGAAAGATACCAGCACTGTTATTAGGGTTTTTTCATAGATTTTTGTTACAGAGGTAACATTTCTCACCGTTTTTTAATTTCAAGATTTTTAGTTTGGTCTTCAGTGGCACACATCCATTTAATTAAAATTACGAAGCTTTAGATTGAAAATTACAAGCTAACGACTCATCATATAGTGATTTCAGTAGGGAAATTGGTATTACCCTTGAGCTTCTTCCTTGGAGTGATTGCTGTGTAGACTTAATCTCTGTCCTTTCTTCATTTAAGAAAGGAAACATACCTGATAAAAGAATGAGATACGTTCTTAGTCCCTAAGTTAGAGAATATGTATTACCCAAAAATTACCTCTAATAATATGCTTTCCTGTATTTTCATCTTTTAAAAAACTAGGATTTATCACTTAAGAAAGAAAAAGATTATTATAAATTGATTATGAAACTAAGATGTCATGACCAGTTGACGCTCATCCAGAAATTCAGGTGATCTCTACAAGGATAATGTCTTGAGGAAAGGAGACTGGATTGGGTAATAATTCTTGAAAACTTATATACAAACCCAGTTTCATAAAGTGAGATTTTCTCCTGTTATGAAAGAGGTTTCATTTGGCTTTTAAAAAATTAGGAAGTTCTTCCAGGTAAAGATTCATCTACTCTGTCGCTTTGCCCATAAAAAGAATAGTAGTTGTTGTTCAGCTCTCAGCCATGTCTGACTCTACAACTCCATGGAGTGGAGCACACCAGGCTTGCCTGTCCTTCACCATCTCCCAGAGCTTGCTCAAACTATGTCCATTGAGTTGGTGATGAAATCCAATCATCTTGTCCTCTGTCGTCATCTTCTCCTCCTGCCTTCAGTCTTTCTCAGCATCAGGGTCTTTTCTAATGAGTCAGCTCTTCGCATCAGTTTGCCAAAGTATTGGAGTTTCAGCTTCAGTATCAGTCCTTCCAATGAACATTCAGGGTTGATTTCCTTTAGGATTGACTGGTTTGATCTCCTTGCAGTCCAAGGGACTCTCAGGAGTCTTATCTAACACCTCAGTTCAAAAGCATCAATTCTTGGCACTCAGCTTTCTTTATAGACCAACTCTCACATCCAAAAATGACTACTGGAAAAACTGTGGCTTTGACTAGATGGACCTTTGTCAGCAAAGTAATGTCTTTGCTTTTTAATATGCTATCTAGGTTTGTCATAGCTTTTCTTCCAAGGAGCAAGCATCTTTTAATTTCATAGCTGCAGTCACCATCTGCAGTGATTTTGGAGCCTCCCCAAAATAAAGTCTGTCACTGTTTCCATTGTTTCCCCATATATTTGCCATGAAGTGATGGGACTGGATGCCATGATCTTCGTTTTCTGAATATTGAGTGTTAAGCCAGCTTTTTTACTTTCCTCTTTCACCTTCATCAAGAGGCTCTTTAGTAACAGAGTTAAAAAAAAAAGATTTTTAATCCCCAAAGAGAGAAAGGTAAGGAGATAATGTATGTGTTAGTCACTCAGTCATGTCTGACCTTTTGCAATCCCATGGACTGTAGCCTCTGTCCATGGAATTCTCCAGGCAAGAATACTAGAGTGGGTCGCCATTCCCTTCTCCAGGGCATCTTTCCGACTCAGGGATCAAACCCAGGTCTCCCGCTTTGTAAGCAGATTCTTTACCATCTGAGCCATTAGGGAAGCCCCAAGGAGACAATAGAAGACAGAGTTTTAGAAGTTGGAAAAACATGGACAAATGCTAAGTGATTTTGTAGATCTGAGAAATCCAACTCCTAAGCTATGAGTTGGGAATGCTGTGGACTCGATTTACATCATGATTATGTAATACTTTAGTAGTACCAGATACCTCTTGAAGTGAGAATTGAGAGTGGAAGTTGTAAATAAGCAAGATGAGTCAAATATGAGCTTAAGAAACAATCACATCCTCAGATTTTTCTGACACAACTTTGGGCAGTTGGATAATTGACCCACCCCTCACCTGGCAAAAGATGGTGAATTGTTCTTTTAGTGGATAAAATAGAGTTTTCTGGGCTGGAAATTGGGGGAATGTGCACTGGAAAAAAATGAAAGCAAGGAATCACTGAATAAAGGGAGATTAAAGGAAGTATGCTGAGAAAATATTGACACCTCCCTCTAACCCATCCTACTCCTTTTCCCAACTTGATTCCCAAAACACTAGCTAGTAAACTTTCATTCTCAGAAGTGGAGGTTGCTAGAGTCTTCTCTGGAGAATCTGACCAACCTTAAGAGGAAATACCTAACAGTAGCACTGGAACTTCCCCAACAAAGTCACCCAACTGCCTAGATTATCCCACAGTGAATCCATCTTTGATTAAACTACCCATAGCCTTGCAGCTTCCAGGCAGCTTTTAGATCCCTCACTTTTAGAAATGAACAGTCAACACTATCACGCCTGTGAGGAAAGTTTTCAGTGTAAATGAAATCAAGAGAGTAAATGTAATACTAGGCAACAGATTACTCAAATATTCCACAAAATAAGAAAATGTGTTAGTTTTCTCAAAGAGCTAAGATGAGTATTTAGAATCATTAATCCAAAAAAGTATACTATAAGAAAGAAAGAAGGTAAAAAAGAGCTCTTAGAAATTATTAATATGGTCACAGTGATTTAAAAAATCAAACAAATTGGAAGGTAGAATTATACACATTTCCCAAAAAGTAGCAAAAAGCAAAAGGATAGGAAATAGGAGAAAAGGTAAACTAAAGAAAGAGATTTGATATGTGAACTGTGGGAGCTTCAGGAAGAGAGAAAAGAAAATAATTTTCAGTGCAAGAATATGAGAAACATTTACAGAGGTTGAGAGCATAAATTCTCACACTTAAAGGGCCAATGAAGATCCAACATAATAGGTGAAAAACAAACAAAAAATCGTGAAAGACGTATTTTGAGGTGAGTCAGACCACTTTGGAGAAAAAATATCCTGAATGGTTCAGAAGGGGAAAAAAGATCACAACAAAGGACAAGGATTCAAAGTAACTGTGGGCTTTTTGAGAACAACCCTGGTAGGTAAAATGGAAAAGGTCATGCTTACATTCTGAAGAAATATTTTCAACATTGAGTTCTGTATCTAGCTGAACCACTAAGGAAGTATAAGGGCAGATAAAAGCATTTTAAAATATGAAGGTATTAAAAAATTTACTTCTTGTGGTTTTTGAAAAATGTTTTATTTTAGAGATACATAATTAAATATCTACGGATGAAATGATATGTTTTGAATTTGCTTCAGAATAATCCATTTATTCAGGCATGAATTGGTGGAGGGTGTTAAAATGAAAATGACTATGAGTTAATTGTTGAAGCTGAATAGTGGCATGGAGGTTCATTATTTTTGCATATGTTTGAGAATTCTCATAATAATAAGTAAAAAACACACAAACATTCCACAGACCTTTCTTCTGAAAGATGTTCCACTTCAAAATAAGGAAATATTAAAATAAAAGGAACATAAGCAGAGGACACTGACATTATACCTAAAATATGATATCCAGGCCAGTAGTAATCAGTTTCAGCTGTGGACTTGTTGGAAATCCAAATTCTCAAGTCCTACCTCAGACCTAATGAGTAATAAGCTCTGTTTATGAAGTCCAGCATTATGCTTTATTGACTATGTTAAAGCCTTAGACTGTGTGGATACCGCAGTCACTGTGGAATATTCTTCAAGTGATAGGAATACCAGACCAGCTTACCTGCCTCCTGAGAAATCTGTATGTAAGTCAAGAAGCAACAGTTAGAACCGGACATGAAACAATGGATTGGTTCCAAATTGATAAAGGAGTATTGTCAAGGCTGTATATTGTCACCCTGCTTATTTAACTTATATGCAGAGTACATCATGAGAAATGCTGGGCTGGATGAAGCTCAAGCTGGAATCAAGATGACCTGGAGAAATACTGATAACCTTAGATATACAGATGGAGGAAAGTGAAGAGGAACTAAAGAGCCTCTTGATGAAAGTGAAAGAGGAGAGTGAAAAAGCTGGCTTAAAACTCAACATGCAAAAAACTAAGATCATGGCACCCTGTCCCACCACTTCACGGTAAATAGATGGGGAAAAAAATGACAGATTTTATTTTCTTGGGCTCCAAAATCACTTCAGACGGTCACTGCAGCCGTGAAATTAAAAAGATGCTTGCTCCTTGGAAGAAAAGCTGTGACAAACCTAGACAGTGTATTAAAAAGCAGAGACCTCACTTTGCTGACAAAGGTCCATCTAGTCAAAGCTATGGTTTTTCCAGTAGTCATGTATGGATGTGAGAGTTGGACTGTAAAGAAGGCTGAGTGCCAAAGAATTGATGCTTTTGAACTGTGGTGTTGGAGAAGACTCTTGAGATTCCCTTGGACTGCAAGGAGATCAAATCGGTCAATCCTAAAGGAAATCAACCTGAATATTCATTTAAAAGACTGATACTGAAGCTCCAATACTTCGGCCACCTGATGTGAAGAGTTGATGCTGTGAAAGATTGAGGGCAAGAGAGGAAGGGGATGGCAGAGGATGAGATGGTTGAATAGCATCGCTGACTAGCCAGACATGAGTTTGAGCAAACTCCAGGGAATAGTGAAGGACAGGGAAGCCTGGCATGTTGCAGTTCATGGGGTCGCAAAGAGTCAGACATGACTTAGTGACTTAACAACATCAATTCTGTCTTAGCAAACCCTTTAAATAATTCTGATGTGGCTAGTTTTAGAACCGCTTTCCTAAAGCAAGAAGAGTAGCTGTGCTCAAGTAAGAGAATAGACATGAACTGGTGGTTTATTCCATCTAATTTTCTTAACTGCTTCCTCTCTAGACTTTGATAGTTGATCTGGCATTGAGATCAAGTGATGATATATTAATATAAAAGAAGAGAAATTAATATTAGTTGTGCTGTTATTGCTGGCAATTTAAATGGATAATGTGTGTGAAGGTTTCAGGCTTTGGGAAACGGTTGAGGCTAGCGATTTTCTCAGAAATGAAATAGTAATAGTTATCAGGAGAAGAAGTGAACATCCTCTACACCAACCTGACTGTTGTCTAACTTATATCTTGGCATTCTCTGCTAAAATTGCCCATTGAATTCTCCATTACCTATAATAGAATGTCTTTTTCCTCATCCATTATCAGACACCTATCTTTCCTCTGGGCTCAACCTAAACCACAGGTTTTCAAAGAACC
Organism: Giraffa tippelskirchi; assembly: GCF_054371585.1. Lineage (NCBI taxonomy): Eukaryota > Metazoa > Chordata > Mammalia > Artiodactyla > Giraffidae > Giraffa > Giraffa tippelskirchi. The sequence continues at coordinate 73,740,369 of NC_137281.1, read as the reverse complement.
ACTCCTTGTCCTTATATCTGAACTGTAAGATTTTTAGAAAAGGAAAATGGACAAGACTGACAATTATGTAGTAAGAATTGTGCTAGGTATTCTGCGTGCCAACTCCTTTAGTCATCATAATAATCTCCTTATATATAAGCAAATAAAAGATTACCTTATATTGTATATTTACCATTTTTATATATGTGCTTTTATCTTATTTTGTGCCTTTGCTTCTTATTATGGGAGAAATAGTAATTGTCCACTCCTATTGCAAGGTGGAAGGGTTTCCTTTAGCCCAGTTATTCCCAAACATGTGTTCATCTAGAATCATCTAGAAGACTTGTTAAAAACAGATTCCTGTTGTATTTGCAGGTTCAATGTGAAAGTAAATCTGTTTTGGCAAAAACATGAATATTTTCAAGTTATTAAGTTGTTTTTACTATTTAGAAGACGTGGACGTAATCAGTTTTTTCAGAGCTAAGGTCATTAAAATTTACTTTGATCTTAAAGCAGTTACAGTCAAATAAATTGTGGTAAAATTTGGGAACCTACTAGTAGTGTTTTTATTACGAACATAGTGTATTTGGGACTCTACAATCAATTATTTTGAATTAAAGTTCCTTTACTGAATTTTGATTTCTAGTGCCTAGCATAATGCCTTTATAAAAGGCTGTCAGTTGAATAATAGCAAAATTTTTTATTTCTGCTGTGGATTTGACTTTCATAAGTTGTTAGATGTTTTTCAGAATTATTGAAGAAGATGCGTGCGTGCTAAGTTGCTTCAGTTGTGTCCAACTCTCTGCAACCCTATGGACTGCAGCCCACCAGGCTCCTCTGTCCATGGCATTCTCTAGGCAAGAATACTGGAGTGGGTTGCCATGTCCTTCTCCAGGGGATCTTCCCGACCCAGGGACTGAACCTGGGTGTCTTAAGTCTCCTGCATTGGCAGGAGAGTTCTTTACCGTTAGTGCCACCTGGGAAGCCTCCCTGGGAAGAAGATGACTGGAGCTAAATAGTTATGTCTGGCCAAGATACATTTTAGGTAGAGTGCAGCATATTAAAAGATGTTGACTTATAATAATTTACTATGAAATAGTATATCATAATAGGAAATGTTCATGGATGCAGAAGTTTGCTTTTCATGATTCTTGTGACAGGTAGGTTATCCTCTATTCAGTTGTAGACCATTACCAATAAAATTCCATTACAAGTCCACAAAGGATTTGCAAAAATGGTGAGAAAAGATTAGAACTTTATGTTCACTAACTTTTAACTGATATTTGTCATTTTCTTTAACTATTAGTGCAGACAGAAATCACAGTAGTATTGTATCTGTGACTTTTTCACCAACAGAAATAGATAGCATCACATGGCATGACATATACTGCAGATATCTCAAAATATCACTACCTGCCTCTTGCTGTTAATTTGTTAGTATAAGCTAGTAGGACTTCTGTATAGCTCAGATGGTAAAGAATCTGCCTGTAGTGTGGGAGATCCAGGTTCAATCCCTGGGTCAGGAAGATTCCCTGGAGAAGGAAATGGCAACCCACTCCAGTATTCTTGCCTGGAGAATCCCATGGGCAGAGGAGCCTAGCGGGCTACAGTCCATGAGGTCGCAAAGAGTTGGACACGACTAAGGGACTAATACACATAAGCTAATACATATATTATTATATATTAATTTAAAACTTTCATTATGAATTTTGTATAATTTATTTCCTTCATAATCTAGGTATTTCATTGTATACTTTTGAAATATTGATCTGAGGAGTTTGAAAGTTTCATCAGATTTGCCCAGGGGTACATGAACTCCTGCATTACACAGGACTTCACAGAATACTTCTGTAGCATTGGAATTTTGTTTTGAGTCTATTATTAATGTTTCCTCAAGTAATTTAAGGTGAAAGAATATATCTAAATTTCTAAGTGAAATGAGGTATTCAGGCCCAGTGAGGAAAGAAAGTACCAAGTACCTTATACTATCCTTTCTCTTCCAGCCTCAGCCTTTCCGTCGTTATAAGGTTTTGTATTGTCTGTCTCCATAAACCTCATCTCTCACCAGATTCCCCCTTATGGTATCACCTCCAGTCATGCTGCCCTTCTTTCAGTGCCTTATCTAGGCTTGTTATCTTCTGCCACAGATCTTTACATGTTCTTTTCTTGCTCTCTGGAATGTTCTTACTTTATTCCATTTTATCCTTCCTCTGTTGGAGTACTTCCTCTAAGTAGTACCAGTAGAGGTACTACTACTTCGGAAGGCTTCTTTGGTTTCCTTGACTAGGTTACTTCTTTATTATAGGCTTTCTTGACACAGTACCCCTTTCTGATCTGTAATTGCGGTTGAAGTTTTGCAGTTCTTATGATTTGGTTAATGTGAGCTCTGCAGTTAGGGACTCTGCCTGTTCTTCCTCATCACTGTATCCTGAGTGCCTTGACTGGTACTTGGTAAATCAGAGGTACTCATAACCATTTTATCTGTTAGTTGGTTACATGGATAGATAATGCTTCAGGTCATGTTTGTCTAATAGAAATATAATGTGAGTCCCAAGTGCAAGCCACACGTGGTATGTGCTAAGTTGCTTCAGTCGTGTCGGACTCTTTGAGTCCCTGTGGCCTGTAGCCCACCAGGCTCCTCCGTCCATGGGGATTTTCCAGGCGAGAATACTGGAGTGGGTTGCCATGCTCTCCTCCAGGGGATCTTCCTGACGCAAGGATCGAACTCACATCTCTTACGTCTCCTGCATTGGCAGGCAGGTCCTTTACCACTAGTGCCACCTGGCAAGTCACATATATGTAATTAAAAGTTTTCTAGTTACAAAGGATTAATTTGTTATATTTTATTTAACTTTATATATCTACAATATTATCTTGATTTATAGTCACAAAAAATTATTACTAAGCTGTTTTGTGCCATGTCTTCAAAATGCAGAGTGTATTGATATTTTACACTTCTAGCACATCTCAGTTCAAATCAGTCACACCTGGCTAGTGACTACTGTATTGGACAGCACTCATGTCAAAGCATATTAAAAATTAAAAAATTGGGGCTGCCATGATCCAGGCAATTTGAGAATTTCTATCCTCAAATAAATAGAAATTGAAACATTTTGTTTATTCAGAAATTCTCAAAGTTGAGGTAAAAATAAGAGACAAACTACCCAGAGGGTATATCAAGTCAATATGTTAAAAGAAAAAAGTTGAATAATGAATACTTATAATTTTCTTTTCCTGTATATTTTTCTGAAGATTTGCAAATTAGGTTTACAAATAAAACAAAAAATTGGGGAGAAGATAATTTTCAGCTAGAGGCCTTGAAGTTAATCAGAGTGACCTTGTCTGGGAATCTGTTCTGGAATCTGCTCTCTTAAACTAACACATATTTGTTAAGAAAGTTCTGTTTTTTTAAGCATCGTTTAGTATAGGGTGATCTGGGAAGGTTTCCCTGGCAAAGTATTACTGGTATTTTAATGAGTTTGATGCCATTAAATTTACAATAAGCCATTATTTTATATGCCACATTGCCAGTTTTAGTTGATATCAAATTGTATGATTTGTCCTTATTTTAGAGATAAAAGGGGGTAGTTTTTATAATAAGTGAAATGGGGTATTTGAAAAGAAGTTTCAAGGAGGATAAGGAGTAAGAGGAGAGGTGACCGGGAAAGGAGCAGCAGTTGTAAAGACCCTCCTGGACCACTTGAAGACATTGTAAGGAGCCCTGTATGGCTGGAGTGGAGTAGACAAAGAAGGCAGGAGGCTGTGGGACCTGACCATGTGGAGCCTGACTGGGAGTCATTATAAGTACTTTGGCTTTCATGCTGAGTGAGCTGAGAAGTTATTGGAGGCTTAAGCAGAGAAGTGATTTGATCCTTGTAACAGAATCACTTTTGGCTGCTGTGTTAAGAATAAATTGTCGGAGGCAGGAATGGAAGCAGGAAAATAAAATCAGGCAGCCATAGGAGGCTCTTGCAAGTAATGCAGACGAGAAACAATGGTGGCTTGGACCAGAGTTGTGTTGGTGAAGATTATGAGAAATGGTTGGATTCCACATTTATTTTGAAGGTAGAGCTGATAAAATTTGCAGATTTGTTGATGGATTCCTTGTGAGGTATGAGGATCATGAGGAGTCAGATGATTTCAGGTCTAAGCAACTCATAGTTACCATTTACAGAAATGTGGAAGGAAGCCTGCAAGAGGAGAAGTTTGGGAGGCAAACCAGCTAATCAGTTTTGGATATATTGAGATGCCTGCTAGGCGTTCAAGAGAAGATGGAGGAGGCAGTTAACTCAAAATCAGCATGTCAAGGAAAAGGGCCCGTTTGGAGTTACAAATTGTGCATGTTTGTGTGTGCATGAATCACATTGTGTGTATGTGTGTATAAATTTATCTTTTGGTCTTCACATCATTCTGTTCTTCAGAATTCTTCCCTCCTGCTGCCCCCCCCCCTGGTGTGTTTAGTCTTTGATTTTAATGTTAGAAGTTTTCTCACATGTTTGATGACATTGGCTCCCCTTGACAATGAGATACAAGGAGAGATTGAGCAACTGACTCTCGCAGGGAACTATTGACAGTAGGAAAAGCATTGAGTTGATTACTGGTATCTTTTAATCTATCATTTTTAACTTTTTATTTTAAAATAACTTCATACAGAAAAGTTGTCAGAGTAATGTAGATAACTCCCAAGAACACCTAGATTCACCAGCATTTTACTCTTGGTCTTAGCCAAGAGGCCAATAAGCAATCAATAGTATTTTAACATTATTTCTTTTCACCATTCTTTCCCTCTACACACAACACACATGCTTTTTTTTTTTCTTGGTCATTTGAGACTATATAGCATACATCATGCATACTTTAGTGTACAATTTCTAAAAGATAGTCTCTTACTAAGTATGTAATTTGGCTATCAAAAATACAAGAAGTTTCATGTAATACCTTTTCCTAATGTACAGTGTACATTTATCACTTATTCCAACAGTTTCCTTTATAGCATACTTTTTCCTTCCAGTCAGAATCCAGTTCAGAGTATATATTGCATTTAATTTTCATGTCTCTTGGTTTCTTTTAATCTGGAGCAGTTCCTTAGCCGTTCTTTGCCTGGCATAACATTCATGTTTTTAAAAAGTATAGACTACTTATTTCATAGAATGTTATTCATTCAGAGTTTGTCTTACAGTTTTTCATGATTAGATTCAGGTTGTTCATCCTTGGTAAAATAACTACTAAAATGATATGATATCCTTCTCAGGATACCACATCAGAGGCACATGTTTCTATCTGCATCTCATATGATGTTAATTTCAGTCATCCAGTTAAGGGATTGTCCAATTTCCTGCTTGTAGTGACTGTTCTTCTCCTTGAAATTAAAATGTTAGCTCTCTGGGAAGACATTTTAAGACCATGTGTAAAAGTCCTATTCTTCATCAGACTTTTTCCCCTTTTTGATTTAGTAACCTTTTATGATGCCTGCCTCACCCAGTGATTTCTGTAATGATTGCAAAATGGAGATTTTCCAGTTCTGTAAACCCTTTCCACTTTTATGTCAGCATTCTTCTTTTTTGTTCTTTAAAAGCCCTCTATTTTTGTTCCATTTGTTAACAGAATGGAGTCATATATTCCTGAATTATTCATTGAACTATAATCCACAACTGTACTTATGTATTTTGATGATCTAATTGCCCTTGATTTGGTTAACTGAAGTCCTTTAGAGCTGTTTCTTTGGTCCTTTTGACATTCTCCCTCAGGATCACGTCCCCACCTCCAAAAAGTACCCCTAAGGGGGTAAGCTTTTAGGCGTTTAGGCTCAAGATTTTCCAAGTTCGTTGTGTACCTTACCTATTCTAGCCCGGGAATCACCCATATCTCTAGGAGCCTTGATTGCTTTCAGTTCAGTTCAGTCGCTCAGTCGTGTCTGACTCTTTGCGACCCCATGGACTGTAGCACTTCAGGCCTCCCTGTCCATCACCAACTCCAGGAGTTTACTCACACTCATGTCCATTGAGTCAGTGATGCCATCCAACCATCTCATCTTCTGTTGTCCCCTTCTCCCACCTTCAATCTTTGCCAACATCAGGGTCTTTTCAGATGAGTCAGTTCTTCACATCAGGTGGCCAAAGTATTGGAGTTTTAGCATCAGTCCTTCCAATGAATATTCAGGACTGATTTCCTTTAGGATGGACTGGTTGGATCTCCTTGCAGTCCAAGGGACTCTCAAGAGTCTTCTCCAACACCACAGTTCAAAAGCATCAATTCTCTGGCACTCAGCCTTCTTTATAGTCTAACTCTCACATCCATACATGACTACTGGAAAAACCATAGCTTTGACTAGATGGACCTTTGTTGGCAAAGTAATGTCTCTGCTTTTTAATAAGCTGTGTAGATTGGTCATAACTTTTCTTCCAAGGAGTAAGCATCATTTAATTTCATGGCCGCAGTCACCATCTGCAGTGATTTTGAAGCCTCCAAAAATAAAGTCTGTCACTGTTTCTACTGTTTCCCCATCTATTTGCCATGAAGTGATGAGACCAGATGCCATGATGTTAGTTTTCTGAATGCTGAGTTTTAAGCCAACTTGTTCACTGTCCTGTTTCACTTTCATCAAGAGGCTCTTTAGTTCTTCTCTTTCTGCTATAAGGGTGGTGTCATCTGCATATCAGAGGTTATTGATATCTCTCCCGGCAGTCTTGATTCCAGCTTGTGCTTCATCCAGTCCAGCGTTTCTCATGACGTACTCTGCATAGAAGTTAAATAAGCAGGGTGGCAATATACAGCCTTGACATACTCCTTGATTGCTTTGGGTAGCTGGAATCTTGGGGTGGGAGTGGGATCTTATTACTCACTATAGACTCTGTCTTCCTCTTTTAAATATTGCACCCTTTCTTCATCCTTCCTTGATAGCCATTAGTTTAGGGGTTCCTTTAGTTCAACATACTCAAATAGAAAACCTCTAATCTGCTGCTGGAGCGGTAGTTTGGCTATTTTTAGAGATGTTGTCTAGGCAGACTAATTATTTCTTTTAATCTATCTGTTTGTAGCTTCAAATTACTGATTTTCACTCTTTTATTCTTTCTGTGGTTCTGTGGCACATGGCTAAGCATGCTGCTTAGCCTGTCCTCTCCCACCCCTTATACTTCAGTGAGTCTGTTTCAGGGAATTCTAAATGAATATGGAGACTGGAGCTGACTGCCATTGCCAGGGCTAACAATCTCTGCTGGATAGATACTAATGGCGAGCAGTAGACAAACGAAAGCACAAGTTTTTTCTACCTTCTTTCTTGCTATCTAGGGCTGCTAGAGAATGAGGGAATCCAGAAGCCAAAGAAGGGGAACTCAAAATTGTGTGTATAAACTCTCCCCAAGTCTCTGGCTGACTCCTGAGCCACGCATGCATGAGGCAGATGGAAAGCAGTCTGAGGTGTTACCTGAGTCACTGCTGCTGTGGTAGAGACTTGGGGATGCTAAAACTCCTTTAAATAAAACTGCCATCTTTTTAGCTATAAGAACCAGAAGGGGCCCAGTTAATGAATAATCCAAAAAAAAAAAGAGCCAGAAAAGAAGAACCCCAAGTTCTGAGTTTAACCCTTTGCTCAGATTTGTGCCTGATCCTCAGCAGTGTATGTGCAGGCTAGACCAAAACCTTCTGAACTAAGGTCCTAGATGCTACTCATTAAACGCACAAAAAAATTGGCATGCAAAATTTTTGCCCACTGAAACAAAAATAGTATTTTTCAGATTAATACAGTAGAATCCAGAGTTTACAACCTAACATTCGCAATGTCCAAGATAAACTCACTCAACATACAAAGAGCCAGGAAATTGAAACACATTCTCAAGGGCAAAGACAGGAACAAATATGAAGTTAAAAATATTGGAATTATCTGACAAAGGTTTTAAAGTAAAATATTTTTAAAATAATTTGAGGAAATTATAATTGTTTATTATTTTTTGAGGTAAAAGAAAATAGGCTTATATTGAATAAAAGGTAGTTTCAGAAGAGACAAAGAATACATATAAAAGAACCAATAGGACTGAAAAGAATAACATCAAATGAAAAACATTCACTGCATAGGGTTTGTAGCAGATGAAGATGACAGATAATCAAGATTTTGAATTTAGAGCAAAAGAAGTCATTCTTAATAACAGATTTTTAGGGTTTTGTGTTTGTATTTAAATGAACAGAATGTCAGGGATCTCTGAGGCAATTTCTAATTAAACGGCCTTTAGAAGTCTCAGAAAGGGGAAAAGGGTAAAAAAAAAAAATTGAAGAAATTATAGTAAAATCTTAGCAAATTTGGTGAAAAATATACATTTACAGATTCATGAAACTTAACAAACACATGACAGGATAATCATAGTAATCATAGTCAAACTGTAAAAACCAAAGGTAAAAAAGTGCTGCAAGTAGCCATAGAGAAGTACCATACATACTGGGGGACAGTGATTCAAATTACCGTGCACTTCTCATTAGAAACCATAGAGGCTCAAAGACATATTGTAGTGAAAGAAAAAACTTTCCATTCAGATTCTGTATTCAATGAAAATTATCCTTCAAAAATGAAATGAAATAAAGATGTTTTCAGATGAAGGAAAATTAAGAGAACTTGTTGTGGGTGGGCCTGCCTTAACAAGGAATGCTAAAGGAAGTTTTTCGTGCTGAAGGGAAATACACCAGAGGCAAAGTCAGATCTTTAGGAGCTAATGAAGAGCATAGAGAAAATGAACATATGGGTAAATAATAAGGTTATATTTCCTGGAGGAGGGCATGGCAACCCACTCCAGTATTCTTGCCTGGAGAGTCCCCATGGACAAGGGAGCCTGGTGGGCTACAGTCCATGGGATCGCAAAGTCAGACACAACTGAGAAACTAAGCACAGCACAGGGTTATGTTTTTCCCTCTTACTGCTTTTAAGATACTAAAAATGTAAATAAACCAATGTCTCAAACATTGAATTTTTTAATTCCTTCCTAACCAAGGAAACACACCCATATAATTTCACCACCATATTCTTTCATACAGTCAATGAAATAGTCCCAATCTTATACAGACTCTTTGTAACACACATTATGTGGGCAGTATAACCATGACAGCTAGGCCTGTCAGACAAATTGCAAGAATATAAAATTACAGCTTGGTATCTCTGGTAGACATAAACACTATTCCTTTGCAAAATATTAGCAAATCAAGTCCAATAGTATATAAAAAGAACTAAGTGTTGTTTATCCCAAAAATGCAAGGTTAATATAATTTTATTAAATCAGTCATTTTAATTCACTGTATTAACAAAAGAGAAAAATTTGTGACAAATTTCAGTAAAGGCAGACAAGTAAAAAAGAGAGAAATGTTTGACAAAATTCAATACTCCTTAGTATTGGAAATAAAAATTCTTAGAGAACTAGAAATAACATCAACCTAATGAAAGACATCCACAAAAACACACAGCTGACATCATGCTTAATGGTGAAATACTATGCCTTCCCCCTAAGATTAGGTATAGGGCAAAGATATCTGCCCTTACCACTTCTGTTTAACATTGTTCTGGACATCCTGGTCATTTCAGTAAGGCAAGAAAAAAATACATACAAAGACATAAATATCAGAGAGGCCAAAGTAAAGCTGTTTGCAGGTTACATTGTTCTCTGAAAGTGAAAGTGACCGTCGCTCAGTCGTGTCTGACTCTTTGCAACCCCATGAACTATACAGTCTGGAATTCTCCAGGTCAGAGTACTGAAGTGGATAGCCTTTCCCTTCTCCAGGGGATCTTCCCAACCCAGGGATCGAACCCAGGTCTCCTGCATTGCAGGTGGATTCTTTACCAGCTGAGCCACAAGAGAAGCCCAATAATAATGGAGTGAGTAGCTTATCCCTTCTCTAGGGGATCTTCCTGACCTGGGAATCGAACCGGAGTCTCCTGCATTGCAGGTGGATTCTTTACCAACTGAGCTATCAGGGAAGCCCGACATTGTTCTTTAAATTCCTTCAAATTTATTAGGTAAACAGTTTTGAGAACCACTAAGTGAATTTTGCAAGATTGTAGAATATAAGTGAACGTCGCTCAGTCGTGTCTGACGCTTTGTGACCCCATGGACTATACAGTCCATGGAATTCTCCAGGCCAGAATACTGGAGTGGGTAGCCTTTCCCTTCTCCAGGAGATCTTCCCAACCCAGGGGTTGAACCCAGGTCTCCCGCATTGCAGGTGGGTTCTTTACCAGCTGAGCCACAAGGGAACCCCATAGACTATAAGGTTAATATACAATTACAAAATGTACTATCATATACACTAAGCAGACTGACTTTTTAAAAATACTTAATTTATTTGGCTGTGCTGCAGCTTGATTGCAACCTGTAGGATCTTTGATTTTCATTGCAGCAGGCAGGATCTTTCATTTGTGGTGTGCGAACTCTTAGTAAGCACTAACTGAATTTTTAAAACAATTCCATACACAGTAGCATAAAAAAATACTTCAGGAATCAGTCTAACATTGTATACCGTACTTTGAACACTGTTACCTGCAAACTGTGTGAGATTGTCAAGATAAAGAAGACCTAAATGGAGAGAGATTCCGTCCATAGATTAGAAGGCTCAGCATTGTTAAAGTATCACATCTTATCATATTAATCTATAGAAAATCTAAGATATCAGTGCCCTTGGTACTACAATTTATCTAGAAGCATAAATTATGTAATGCATACTACCTAGACCAACCAAAGCAGGTTTTTAAAAGAAGAGTTTAATTTGAGGACGTAACACTCAGGATTTACTTTTAAGCAACAATAATTAAAATACTGTTATTGGAGTAAGAATAGACATTCAGATCAGTGGAACAGAATAGAGAGCCTATAAGCAAATCAAGCAAGGATGTGGAGTAACTAGATTTGATAGACTGCGGGTAAGAACGTAAATGACTGCAGCTACTTTTGTCAGTTCTTTAAAGTTAACTGTTTATTTATTTTATGAGTCAGTGAGCCCATTCCTAAGTCAAAAGAAGTAAAAATTTATAATCTTACAAGACAGGAACTTTTGTCCAACAGCAGATATGAATAAGTAAAATATGTTATATCCAGCATTATTAAACTCTTCTCAGCAATAAGAAGAATAAGTTATCAATAAGACACAGCAGCGTGAGTAAATCTCAAGATAGTTATACTAAGTAAAAAACAGTATTTACTATCTGATTACATTTATATAAATTTAGAAAAACTGAACACTAATATACAGTGAAAGGAAGAAGATCCTTGGTTTCTGGAAGCTGGTGAAAGGAATAGATGTTCTGCAGACAGGATAAGTCCTTTGGGGGTTACAGAAATGAAAACATTTCCATCTTGACATGGTATTGATTTCATGGCTTATATACAAGTGAAAATGACATTGAATTGTGTACACTTTAAATGGATAAATAGTTTATTATATATTAATTATATGTCAATAAACTTTATTAAAATTTGGTTGGCTTTCTTTGAATTTCTAGGGAAATCTTCCTATACACTCTCCACTGAGTTTAACTTTTTAAAAAAGTTAATCTTTTCATTCTACTTTTCCTCCCACTAGAGAAATTCCTTCTAAATCATCCTGTCATACTGTTCTAATCTAGACTTTTCCGTCTTCTGCATAACTCTGCTGTGGGCATTTTCCTTAATGTCTTCCTGGGAAGTCCCTTTGCTGCTTCTTTGCCTGGATCTCCATTGCTTCTTACTTCTCTTGGTTACTTCTTCATTTTGGTGAAGTATATCTTCCGGTTCTGAAAGGTAATTTTTCTATATCTTTGTGGTTTAGAACTTTCATACTGATTAAGTGCCCAGTTATAAAACCCTTAAGTATTATTTCTATATGCCTTTTCTCTCAGATTACTTAGTTTTCCTGTAGATGAATCTTCCTTATAGGCAGGAGATAGAAGGAACAAGTATGGGTACAAGCCTTTTGGGAATCAAGTAAGGGAAAGAATCCTTTAATATGAACACTTTCCCTTATCTGCTTTTCTCACCTTTCCTCCTTTATAGGAATGCCCCTTCTTCCTACACCTGTCTGGTACCAACTCTCTGAGAGGTGAGGCCTCTAATGTTATGCACAGTGCGATAGGCAAATGAGGTTCCAGGGGTCTAGTTCCACTTTTTCATGACCCTTGATTAGTTTTGTTTTCAGCTCTTCCCATGCCTTTACCTTTAGTGCTACTTGATGCTTCCAAAACAAATTGGCTTTTTCTGTCTTTTCCCTTGTATATGTCTACTTGTCAGCATATTCAGGCCTGTTAATGTCACTTACCACATTCCAGCTTTAAATTTTGTTGGCAACCGATTCCCTTCTTTTTGTGGGTTTATGCCTCTTTTTCCATAAGAGTATTTTGGTAGATAATGGGTGGTACTGTGGTGTGTGTTAAAGCCTTAATTCTCACTGTGATGGTAATTTGGAGGAATCTGGGTTTCCTCGAGGCCCTGGGAGCAGAACCCCACTGGTGACACCAGCACCTGTGAGGGGCTGAGGAAACCGAATGCTCTCTGTCCTCCATGTGAGGACACACCCGGACTGCGGCGTCTGCAGACCAGAACCAGGGCCTCACTGAGCGCCCTCCCCTGCTCACACCCTCATCTTGGACTTCCAGCCTCCGGAACCGTGAGAAATTTCTGTTGTTAAAGCTGCCTTGGAGACTCCCAGGGCTCAGAGGTCAAGAATCTGCCTGCCAGTGCAGGAGACCCAGGTTCCATCCCTGGTTTGGGAGGATCCCCTGGAGGAGGAAATGGCAGCCCTGTCCAGTATTCTTGCCTGACGAATCCCATGGACAGAGGAACTTGGCAGGCTGCAGTCGATCGGGTCGCCAAGAGTCAGACACGACTTAGCGACTTGAGCATGCAGCCCACACCACGTACGTAGATTGTAAAATTTCACTAATGAAACAGTCAAAAAAGCTACCCAGTGTATGGTATTTTTTTTTTGTTACAGCACCCCTAAGAACAAATAAGACAGACCAAGAGTAGATATAAATGCCATTTCACCTTTTGATACATATTTTGTTGTTGACAGTGAATGTCAACATGATCAAGGATGAGGCCCATCTCCGTTTTCCTTTATGTTGTTGGCTTTCTTCCCTGGCATGTGCATTCTCATTCTCAGTGGGCCCCTATACTTGGTTTTTGGGGAAGTGAAATAATCTTAGGTATTTACAATATCTAATGTGGCCTCCAAGAAAACTAAACTGGACAAAAGCTTAGTTCTTACTATTTGATTTCTCTCACTAAGGAGAATTTATTTTTTCTTGGAGTGGGGGTGATAATGGAAAAAGCTTGAGAAACATTGTTTCTTTTTTCTTTAATTAATTTCCCAGAATAAGCCTTCAGATTGAGTTTACTTCCTGTGACCATTTTTCCTGGGTACAATATGCTTTTCAGATCTGTAATTTGAATATTTTGTTCAAAGATAGTATCGGGACTTCCCTGGTGGTTCAGTGGTTAAGACTCTGTGCTGCCAATCCAGGGGACGCAGGTTCGATCTATGGTCAGAAAACTAAGATCCCTAGGGCCAGAGATCCCACATGCCTGCCTGCCATGGGGCCAAAAGATTAAAGAAAGAAGAAAACATAGTATCTTTTAATTTTTTATTACATTTGTTGCATTTTCCTCATTCAAAACACCAGTTAAATCATTTGCTTGACCTCCTTTGTTCACTTACATTTCTTTCACTTTGTGTTTTTCTCAAGTCTGTTTGTGAAAACAGACTGATTTGCTTTATATTGCTGTTTCTGATGTGGTTTCAACTCATTTCTTTTTTCTTAACTCTGTTAGCTTACTTTTCATTGCTTGCTGCTTTATCTCTTCTTTAGATTTTTTAGTCATTTTTTTCTGAGGCTAACTCATGTCATCTCTTAACATCTACCAGCTCTTGTAGTTTTTCATCTAATTTTGTTCTTTATCCCTGTTGGTTTTTTTCTAATCATCTGTCAGGGCTATGACTGGAATAAGACCAATGAGGGACTAACTTCCATCGTAAAATTTAACATAGCATCAAAAAACTCAGTAATCAAGATGAATAGTATTTTGATGCATTTTTTAGAGTAATCCATGATGAACAAAATATCCACAATGAAATTCTAAGTAAACACCCCATCAGCAGTTTTGATTTCTGCAATTTTAGTTACCTTTAAGATCTGAAACTATTAAGTGGAAAATTCCAGAAATAAACAGTTGATACATTTTAAATGGCACATTGTTTTGAGTAACATAATGAAATCTCACACACCTGCTCTGTCTCTAGTGGGTCATGGCTCCTTCCTTTGTCTATATCCATGCTGTATATACTACCTGCTCCTTAATACCTGTCTAGGAAAACACATAGGGCAGTTGACCCTTGAACAGCACAGGTTTGAACCACACACATACACTTATAATCAGAATTTTTCAGTAGTGTATAATACGGTACTACCCAATCCAGGAGTGGTTGAATTTTTCAGTAGTGTATAATACCTACGGTACTACCCAATCCAGGAGTGGTTGAATTCGAGGATGGTAAGCCCCAGATGCAGAGAAATGACTGTAAGACACTCAGGCTTTCTACAGCACCAGGCCCCTAATCCTGTACAGGGCAGTTCTCTGTGTAGGATTTGGTACTATCTCCAATTTCAGGCGTCCACTGGAGGTCTTGGGATGTATTTCTCTTAGATAAAGGGAGACTGTTGTATTATGTGTTTGAGTGTGAGTGAGTGTGTGTGTGTGTGTGTGTGTTGAGACATGGTGTAAACTTTTAGTCTAGACTGATTTACCCTCCTAAACTTAACAAATCTGTCATTTCTTTAGCCTTGTAGATTTAGCTTCCCGCACTTCTTGACTTTTTAGGGATTCAAGGCTTCTGTGTGGTTTACATACTACCACCTGAAAATTGGTAGATCTCCCTTCTATGCCACCTATCCCTCAGGTTGTTGATGGTAGAAATGGCTACTTTGTGTACACTTTCTGTCAGCTCCATCTGTTTGAGCAGATACTGAGATACTGCATCTCATATAAATGTGACATTCAAATGAAGTTTTCAAATTCTTTAATTCTAGATTTGTAAACTATCATTTTATTCCATTCCTGTGTATAACGTTTTTATCTATTAAAAGCTTAAAGTTCTCCATATAGTGAAACTTTGAAACATAGGGAGAAGAAAACATAATTGATATACTTCACAGATTTAGTAATTTGGCAAAGTTTACTTACGTTGATTTCAGGTTTTATTAAGTCACTCACACCCAGAGGAAGCTTAATGGCAAGTTTCTGTTTTTAGGAATATTTAAAATGTGGCATAGGACTCTTTGGAAGATTATAAGGAAATTTTGAAGATATGAAAGCTGGAAAAAGAATTTGCTGGGGAAACTAGTAAATTTTGAACAACAGGTGACCCTTCATATCCACTAGCTCAGCGTCTGCAGATAAGGAGAGCTGGTTGTACTGAGCTGTTTTATGTGTGGGACTTAGGCATCTGAAATTTTGGTGTCCCAAGGGAGTCCTTGAAACAATCCCCAGCAAAAAATAAGCAATGACTGTATATATATTACCTTTTTATTTTCTAAAGCTTTAATGAAAATATTGAACACAGTATAAAATATAAATCCTTTTTAAGAATAGTCACTAGAAATATAATGATTATATCTCAGAGTAAAAGTTTAAAAACCTCTGGGCTATTTAGAACAGTCGACTGATCAGATAAATTATTTACTTAATTCTTCGGATAGTACATATGCTTTCCTTCCTCCAGGAAGCTTTTCTTAATAACTGGACTTCATTCTTAAGATTTATGAATATTTAGCTTTCAGTTAAATTTATAGTCATATTTTTGAGTGTTAAATGTTGTCTTTTGTGTATTTCTATATTCATAATTACTGAAGCAGGGTATGCATTGTCTTGTTTTTTCCTGTTTCTTTTCTCCAGCATGGACTACTCCCACTATAGTCCTTACTATGTTGCCCAGCACATAGTGATTGAGAGTTTTAACTTTTATTTTTTAGCTAGTCAGAACCATGAATTAGTTGTCTTATATTAAAAGAAATTGTTTCATAGGGTAAAGAACATTGTGGAATTAGCTTATATTGTTTTTGTTGAATAAACTGATAAGGAGATAAAAGATTGATACTGTTAAAAGTGGGAGAGAATAAACACAATATGTAGATTGCATTCAGCTAGTAAGTTTATTACTATGTAGACCAGAGAGGATTCTCTTTCCTCTAAGGCTAAGCTAGTTCACAGAAGAGGACATTGTACTTTATCCAGTAGAAGAGGTTGTATTTCTGATGTGATCCTGTCATATTTGAACTCATTCATTGAGAGAGAAACAAGTATATAAAATATTTATTTTATATATTGTTTTGAAGAATGTGAAACACTGAGCCAGATATTTTACATTTTCACTAAAATTGCTTACATGTTGGTGAAGGTGGTTTCCTCTAACATAGGTCTGATGTAATGTTCATTTTACTTTTGCTTTTCATTAGAGACTCTCCTGGCTGTTAAAATAATAAATGTAAAAAAGCCTAGAAGTTAATTTGAGATATTTAGAAGGATGTTAATGTTATTTTTTGATAGAATATAAAAATATCTTATCAAATTTAATGAAATAAGACTATTGATGATGAGAATTTACTTTTGAATAATGAAAGCAGAAAAATATCAGTAAATGTCTTTTGTAAAACTTACTTTTGCCCTTTTTAAAGTTATGGTTTCAGCAATATTCCCACTAGTTTACACTGACTCAAAGCGTTTGCTGGAAAATATTTTACCTCTTTTTTAAAAACATGCCTGTAGTTCACATGTCAGTTCATTTGCAAACAGTGAATGAGCATACTTTTTGGTAACTATACCTTTCCTGTGCTCTTTATTTGAACTATCTTCAAAAGTTATTTTAGTACAAAACGAATAACAGAATGGGTATGTTCATGTTTTTGCTATAGGGTATAATATTTCTAAGAATATAATTAGCTTTGCTTTTCCTTTTCTCCCTTTCCCCCCCTCACAGCCTCATGATTTTGATGAATGCCGATTTGATATTAGTGTAAATGATAGCGTTTGGTATCTTCGTGCTCAAGATCCAGATCACAGACAACAGTGGATAGATGCCATTGAACAGCACAAGGTGGGTCTCTAGTGTTTACCTATCTAAAGAGACTTAGGCAAGAAACTCATGGTAAACTCCTTTAAAAGAATATTGATCTGTACGTGTATACTGAATAGTTGAACATAATCTTTTGGGTGGTAAAAATTAAAGCAGTACAGGTGTAAACTTTTGAAATGATTTTGTTTCTAAGATTTGAGTTACAGTAAGGGATTGCCATGATAAATAATTTTAATTGATGATTAAAGCAAAATATGTCCTTTTATATAATTTTGTTTTGTATTTAGGGTTTGCTTCATAATGAATGCCTTTTATATGATCTGGATAAAAGTATTCTTTTTTTTTTAATAAATTTATTTATTTTAGTTGGGGGCTAATTACTTTACAGTCTTGTAGTGGCTTTTGCCATACATTGACATGAATCAGCCATGGGTTTACATGTGTTCCCCATCCTGAACCCCCCTCCCACCTCCCTCCTCATCCCATCCCTCTGGGTCATCCCATTGCCCCAGCCCTGAGCATTTGTCTCATGCATCGAACATGGAATGGTGTTCTGTTTCACATATGATAATATACATGTTTCAATGCTATTGTCCCAGAACGTCCCACCCTCACCTTCTCCCTCAGAGTCCATAAGACTGTTCTATGCATCTGTGTCTCTTATTCTGTCTCACATATAGGGTTATCGTTACCATCTTTCAAATTCCATATATATGCATTAGTATACTGTATTGGTGTTTTTCTTTCTGGCTTACTTCACTCTGTATAATGGGCTCCAGTTTCATCCATCTCAATAGAACCAATTCAAATGTATTTTTTAATGGCTGAGTAATATTCCATTGTGTATATGTACCATAGCTTCCTTATCCATTTGTCTGCTGATGGACATCTAGGTTGCTTCCATGTCCTGGCTATTGTAAACAGTGCTGCGAAGAACCTTGGGGTACATGCGTCTCTTTCAATTCTGGTTTCCTCGATGTGTATGCCCAGTAGTGGGATTGCTGGGTCATATGGCAGTTCTATTCCCAGTTTTTTAAGGAATCTCCACACTGTTCTCCATAGTGGCTGTACTAGTTTGCATTCCCACCAACAGTGTAAGAGGGTTCCCTTTTCTCCACACCCTCTCCAGCATTTATTGCTTGTAGACTTTTGGATAGCAGCCATTCTGACTGGTGTGAAATGGTACCTCATTGTGGTTTTGATTTGCATTTCTCTGATAATGAGTGATGTTGAGCATCTTTTCATGTGTTTGTTAGCCACCTGTATGTCTTCTTTGGAGAAATGTCTGTTTAGTTCTTTGGCCCATTTTTTGATTGGGTCGTTTATTTTTCTGGAATTCAGCTGCAGGAGTTGCTTGTATATTTTTGAGATTAATTCTTTGTCTGTTGCTTCGTTTGCTATTATTTTCTCCCATTCTGAAGGCTGTCTTTTCACCTTAGTTATAGTTACCTTTGTTGTGCAAAAGCTTTTGATTTTAATTAGGTCCCATTTGTTTATTTTTGCTTTTATTTCCAATATTCTGGGAGGTGGGTCATGGAGGATCCTGCTGTGATTTATGTCGGAGAGTGTTTTGCCTATGTTTTCCTCTAGGAGTTTTATAGTTTCTGGTCTTACGTTTAGATCTTTAATCCATTTTGAGTTTATTTTGGTGTATGGTGTTAGAAAGTGTTCTCAGTTCAGTTCAGTCGCTCAGTCGTGTCCGACTCTTTGTGACCCCATGAATTGCAGCACGCCAGGCCTCTCTGTCCATCACCAACTCCCGGAGTCTACCCAAACCCATGTTCATCGAGTCGGTTATGCCATCCAACCATCTCATCCTCTGTCGTCCCCTTCTCCTCCTGCCCCCAATCCTACCCAGCAGTAGGGTCTTTTCCAATGAGTCAACCCTTCGCATGAGGTGGCCAAAGTATTGGAGTTTCAGCTTCCACATCAGACCTTCCAATGAACACCCAGGATTGATCTCTTTTAGGATGGATTGATTGGATCTCCTTGCAGTCCAAGGTACTCTCAAGAGTCTTCTCCAACACCACAGTTCAAAAGCATCAATTCTTCGGCGCTCAGCTTTCTTCACCGTCCAACTCTCACATCCATACATGACCACTGGAAAAACCATAGCCTTGACTAGACGTACTTTTGTTGGCAAAGTAATGTCTTTGCTTTTCAATATGCTATCTAGGTTGGCCATAACCTTCCTTCCAAGGAGTAAGCGTCTTTTAATTTCATGGCTGCAATCACCACCAAGTGTTCTAGTTTCATTCTTTTACAAGTGGTTGACCAGTTTTCCCAGCACCACTTGTTAAAGAGATTATCTTTTCTCCATTGTGTATTCTTGACTCCTTTGTCGAAGATAAGGTGTCCATAGGTGCGTGGGTTTATCTCTGGGCTTTCTGTTTTGTTCCATTGATCTATATTTCTATCTTTGTGCCAGTACCATACTGTCCTGATGACTGTGGCTTTGTAATAGAGCCTGAAGTCAGGCAGGTTGATTCCTCCAGTTCCATTCTTCTTTCTCAAGATTGCTTTGGCTACTCGAGGTTTCTTATATTTCCATACAAATTGTGAAATGATTTGTTCTAGTTCTGTGAAAAATACCATTGGTAGTTTGATAGGGATTGCATTGAATCTATAGATTGCTTTGGGTGTTATACTCATTTTCACTATATTAATTCTTCCAATCCATGAACACGGTATATTTCTCCATCTGTTTGTGTCCTCTTTGATTTCTTTTATCAGTGTTTTATAGTTTTCTATATGTAAGTCTTTTGTTTCTTTAGGTAGGTATATTCCTAGGTATTTTATTCTTTTTGTTGCAATGATGAATGGTATTGTTTCCTTAATTTCTCTTTCTGTTTTCTCATTATTGGAGTATAGGAATGCAAGGGATTTCTGTGTGTTGATTTTATATCCTGCAACTTTACTATATTCATTGATTAGCTCTAGTAGTTTTCTGGTAGAATCTTTACGGTTTTCTATGTAGAGGATCATGTCATATGCAAACAGTGAGAGTTTTACTTCTTCTTTTCCTATCTGTATTCCTTTTATTTCTTTTTCCGCTCTGATTGCTGTGGCCAAAACTTCCAAAACTATGTTGAATAGTAGTGGTGAAAGTGGGCATCCTTGCCTTGTTCCTGACTTTGGGGGAAATGCTTTCAATTTTTCACCATTGAGGATAATGTTTGCTGTGGGTTTGTCATATATAGCTTTTATTACGTTGAGGTATGTTCCTTCTATTCCTGCTTTCTGGAGGGTTTTTATCATAAATGGATGTTGAATTTTTTCAAAGGCTTTTTCTGCATCTATTGAGATAATCATATGGCTTTTATCTTTCAATTTGTTAATGTTGGATAAAAGGATTCTTGAAATAACATCAGAGTGTAAAATCCTAATGTTTGAAAGCTTCAGTGTTAATTTTTGTTGTCATTTGTAACCATTTGGGTAAATTCTTAGTATAAACATTTGTAAATTGTTAAATTCTTGTAAATATGAAGTTTTCTAATAAACTTTGAGAAAGTCTTTCTTAAATAAATGTATAAGCCATAGTCTTGAAATTTAAAGCTAGTTTTTTACTTCTGCTATGAATAATTGGTATAGAGACTAAAGAAATATATTAATAAAAAAAGTCTATTATTAGCTAATTCAGTATTTCATGGTAAAACAAGGAATAGGGAAATGACAAATTCACCATGCCATTCCTGATTGTGACTTAAGAAAACTGAATTTGTTCATATACTTGTCTGTACTTGTTTGTTTAGGTTTCACAGAGTTGTAGTTGAAACATCTGTTCTGGTTATTTAACAGACACAAAACATGTACACACATACACACACCAAGAAAAACTAGTCAGGCCTGGGATACTGCAGGCACTTTCTTCTTGATATTGATCATGCATTAGGTTTATTTCCTAATTGTGAATTTTCCCAGCCTGAGGAAATCTGGCTCTTGTGCTTTCCTTTTGTCCTTGTTTTAACTTTAGAATTATATTACTTTAAAGCATTTTGTGAATCTTAGTTACCTTGATATTATTACCTCAGGAAACAGTGTAAAAATAGTAAACAGTTTTCTATTATTTAAAGGAAAGATGAGCCAGTAGACATGGAAGCAACCTAAATGTCTATTAATAGATGAATAGATAAAGAAGATGTGGTACATATATACAGTGGAATATTACTCAGCCAAAAAGAATGAAATATTGCCATTTCCAGCAACATGGATAGACCTAGAGATTATCACACGAAGTGAAGAAAGTTAGATAGAGGAAGACAAGTATTATGTGATATCACTTATATGTGAAATCTAAAAAGAAGATACAAATGAACTTATTTAGTAATACAAAACACAGACTCAGATTCACAGATGCAGGAAAAACTTGTGGCTCCTAAAGGGGAAACAGAAGGGGGAAGGATAAATTAGGAGTATGGGATTAACAGATACACACCACTATATATATGATAAACAACAAGGATTTATTGTATAGTACAGGGAGCTATATTCAGTAATTTGTAATAGCCTATAATAGAGAGAGAAGGCAATGGCACCCCACTCCAGTACTCTTGCCTGGAAAATCCCATGGACGGAGGAGCCTGGTAGGCTGTAGTCCATGGGATCGCTAAGAGTCAGACATGATTGAGCGACTTCACTTTCACTTTTCCTGTTCATGCACTGGAGAAGGAAATGGCAACCCACTCCAGTATTCTTGCCTGGAGAATCCCAGGGATGGCGGAGCCTGGTGGGCTGCTGTCTATGTGGTCGCACAGAGTCGGACACGACTGAAGCGACTTAGCAGCAGCATAATAGACAAGAATGTGAAGCTGTATACCTGAACTGACACAGTATTATAAACCAACTATAGTTAAGTAAAAATTAAAGCAAATAAATAAAAGTGAGATGAGCTTGAATTCTAAAATCTCAGTACTTTGGAGCTGGGCTAACCTGAATTCTGACATTGCAGACTCTGCCATGTATGACGTATGTGACCTTGCCTTCATCTCTTCTTAGTGTGTTTAAGGAACACTTAAAATAATATATGTCAGATTACTTACCAGAGGGGCTGGGGTTTTCTCCCATTTATGACATAGTGGGAAAAGAAAGTTTTGAAGTCACAAATTCACTGAAATTATACCATGTTTTTTATGGCTAAAGAGTTCTGCATTCAATGAGAGTTGCTAAATATGCATTTAAAGAGAGTGGTCTGTTTTGTGTAGTTAATCAGAGCCAGCCCTCTTAATAATGATTAAAGGCATTGCTAAAACTAATTTCGGTATTTTTAACTGAGTTGACATTTGTTGGCTTAATTAGTTGATTTAGATTACAGCACTAGTTTTTTCTGTTTTAAATAAGCATATTTGATTTTGTTCATTCTTCATAGTGAAGCTGGTTCAGGAATCTTTGCAGGTTGTCATTTTGTTTCTTCTCTTTGTATGAAGAATTGATGCATAAAGCATATACTTTTTCTATATCATTGATTTCTTTGCACCTTTGAATAATGGATAGATAGGATCTTTGAGTCTCCATCAGAGCATTGTGACTGACTCTGGGTAACAGAGTTTTGGTAAATTTAAGTTCTTAGAAATAGATTCAGCAGCAAGGTTCTAAATACAGTGTATAAACTTTCCTTATTTCTAAATATAGTTTATTCATAAACAAGGAAGGAAAAATCATTAATTGTTATTCTTACTAATACTTGTTAAATTTTAATGTGAAATGTGATATGTACTAATTAAACAACATATCAGTGAAGATTTAAACTGAATTTGAATTCTAAAAATAAATTGAGTTATTAAACCGACATGAGAAGGAGAAAATTCAAATGCTGCCATCAAACATAACCAGAAAAGTTTTCTCTTGCTCTTTTTTTTTTTTCTTCCCATAGACCAGGAGCAGGAAGGTAGTGAGATGTTTTCAGATTCATTCTTGAAAATCACTAGAAAAATATTAATGTGGAACCTAAATTTGGTAATTTTACTACTTAAGCAAGCATTCTTAGATTGATATTGAGAATCAAATCAAATTGTTAAGGTATGATGATGATGATAGGAGGTATTGTTTATTTTGAGGGTCACCAAGTACTAATAATCATTGTATTATACTTCATGCATTTTATTTTCTATCTACTGCTCTGAGAGATGAGGGAAATATTATTTCACAGACACAGTAACTGAGGTTTAGATTAAACTTAAGTGATTTGTCAGAGACTATCCTGTGTTTTCATAAGTAGACTCTGAGGATTCAGTTTTATGTTGATTGTGCTTTCTGTCGGTTACCGTTGGCGGAATGTTTGAAGATAGTTCCTACAGGTTCACTTCCTTCAGGTGAGAGTCTGTTGTCTGAGTTCTGCTACCACATATATACAGGATAAATATGAACTCCTCTTTCTGCCCATGGATTGCCAGAACAGTGTTATACTGTAGTGTTTAAGCACTGGAGACTGAGGTCTGACATATATGGGATTAAATCCTAACACGATTATATAACAACTTGGTAAATTACCTGAAGAAGGAAAGATGACATAATACATTGTTTATCTCTCCAACTCCTCTCAAAAAAAAACCCACAAAAGACAAACAAGCAAGCAAAATAACTAAATCATGATAAACCAAGTACTTTAGAGATGACCTGAGTTCCTAGCATTCCAGTTCACTCAGTTCAATTCAGAGTTACTTCCATGGCACCACCTGTCCTTATGATGGCTGGACAGTACACTTGGAACAGTGGACCTGTCTTTTTCTCTTCTGATGTTGTCAGATGACCCTGCCGTTCCATTGCCTTTTCTTTCTCTTAGGCCTTTGTTAGTGCTTCCCTGATAGGTTCAGCTGGGGAAATTGGAAATTTCTGTTCTTTTCTTTCCAGGAAGCTCTTATGCTCATTATGATAACCTTTATATATCAATCAGTTTCACACATACAACGACACTTACATACATATCAGGAATTCTATTTTACAGAACCTCTTCAACAAGAATAATATGGTAGAGGTGATGCGGATGATAGCAAACATTTCTGAGGATTACAGTGTGCCAGATAGAGTAATAAACACTTCATATGCTTTTTCACATTTTGCTCTCACAGCCTTGTGAGATTAACATTATTGTCCTATTTTTACACATTAGGAAATTGAGACAGAGAGAGGTTAAGTAATTTGTCCAAGGTTAAACTGCCAATTAGTGAAGGAGCCAGCATTCAGACCCAGGTCTGTATGACCTGAGAACCAGAACTTTTGTCCAGCAAACACTTCTGCCATTCTCTAAGTATTCATGGCAAATGTATTTTGTTTACTGGAATCTTGAGCTTCTTGAATCACAGTGTTCTCATATTTTTTATATGTCCTTCATATCTCTGGTGTTTGTTTTGAACCGTAAACTCCTTAAAGGCTCAGGGACACAACTTTTTTGTAGAAATCAGCAAAGCATTAGACACATAAGTTTTCCAGTTGAAATAATTTACAGTATTGTAAAACATTTTATGGGGGAAATGTAATAAATTAGAAATTGCATAATTCAGTGTAACATTAAACAAGTAGTCCCTGTGGAAAGAAGTTATTTCTGAGGTCTTTCTTAAATTCATGGATTCTATTTTAATATAAAATATAGAAAAGAGCATATGTATACCAAACCAGTACTTTTATTTAAAATAGTATGCTGGCTTTATATATGTGGAATCCATTCATACTTTGCATTTCTCCTTAGGAATTGAAACAGCACTAAATAAATCTTTAAAAGACAGGGCTTGCTTGTTTTTTTAATCTCTCAGCCATCTGCCATGCTGTCTTTGAGGTCTAATGAGTTGTTTGTGAGAATTATTTTAAAACTAAAAACTACAAATGTGATGGTAAGGTGGTTATTTTTTATTTGGATAAGTTAATATTATTTTTAGTAAAGATGTGTCTAGTATTATCTAAAGGATTCTGTGAGCATTTTCTGTGTAATCAGTTAATAAAGGAATTATGATAAACCATCTGTTGATTCTATGATTTAAAAGAATTATAGGATTACTCCTAGAATCTTCTACACTTGCAGTGCATGTGATTTTGAATAAACAGGGTTTCTTCTTACCATGAAAGAAATAGAGTACCCTACATCACCACCCCATCAAAATAAAAAAAAACTAGCAGGAATGCTCTCCTTGCACTAGCAGATATAAGAATCACATTGATAAAGGTTTTTTTTGGCTCTGGTAAGAGTTTGTAGTAATCATGACATTGCTTTATTTCCATAAGGGAGCAACCTTAGGAGATCCTGAAATTTTGGATCCATATTCCCTATATTTTGTAAATTATCTAAGACCTAAGGAGTCATAGGAAAGTATACAATTTAGGGAGGAAGAATCTAGATAATTTTTACAGATGTTGATTTTCTGTGGTGAGAATCTACAGGCAGTTGTTTTACAATTTAATGTTTGTGCCTTTGTTCCTTTGTGAAGGCTCACTAATTTATATGTGAAGCTCCATTTGATTACTTTCAGAAGAAAGGTATATTCTTGGTCTGAGAAGTTAAAGGATTTCTGTCTAAGGGAATTAAGTGCAATTTTTTTTTTTTTTTTAAGGAATTGATATATTTTACTTGAAATGGGTTATGAAAAAAGTTTCCCACCAGAAGATTCTCATGGTTGACCAAAGCTAAATGATGCCCAAGACTCACTTTAAAGATCTTTTAAAAATGGTATAGCTCTTTGCCATGAGTTTTCTTTTTCCTATGGTATGTTAGGGTCAGTTTGATCTTAGTGCTTTTTCTCTACTTCTAAAAGAAGCAGTTTTTGCTTACTTGACATCTTAATTGCTTTTATCTTAAATTTGACATGAATTTATTAGAAAACTATTTTTAGCTAGGCAGAATATACCTGTTTCCTTTTAGCAATTTTTAAACATCAAAGTCATATAAAGTCATCCCATTTCTGTTTGCTGCGGGATCTTAGTTCCCCAACCAGGGATCGAACCTATGACCACGGCAGTGGAAGCTCGGAGTCTTTACCCCTGGACTGCCAGGGAAGTCCTCTGCCTTTTTTAACCAACTATACTATTGGAAAAATTTCTTAACAGATACTAGAGGCTCATTCTATACTTGCCTGCTTTATAAATGATTATCATGTGAACTTAGCATTTTGAATCTGACTAAATTGATGAGATTTAAGAATGCAAATAAAACTTTTCAGTTCAGTTCAGTACCTCAGTTGTGTCCGATTCTTTGCCACCCCATGAACTGCAGCACGCCAGGCCTCCCTGTCCATCACCAACTCCCGGAGTGCACCCAAACCCATGTCCATCGAGTCGATGATGCCATCCAACCATCTCATCCTTTGTCATCCCCTTCTCCTCCTGCCCTCAATCTTTCCCAGCATCAGGGTCTTTTCAAATGAGTCAGCTCTTTGCCTCAGGTGGCCAAAGTATGGGAGTTTCAGCTTCAACATCAGTCCTTCCAATGAACACCCAGGACTGATCTCCTTTAGGATGGACTGGTTGGATCTCCTTGCAATCCAAGGGACTCTCAAGAGTCTTCTCCAACACCACGGTTCAAAAGGATCAATTCTTCTGTGCTCAGCTTTCTTTGTAGTCCAACTCGCACATCCATACATGACCACTGGAAAAACCATAGCCTTGCTAGACGGACCTTTGTTTGCAAAGTAATGTCTCTGCTTTTAATATGCTATCTCGGTTGGTCATAACCTTCCTTCTAAGGAGTAAGTGTCTTTTAATTTCATTGCTGCAATCACCATCTGCAGTGATTTTGGAGCCCAGAAAAATAAAGTCAGCCACTGTTTCCAGTGTTTCCCCATCTATCTCCCATGAAGTGATGGGACTGGATGCCATGATCTTAGTTTTGTGAATGTTGAGTTTTAAGCCAACTTTTTCACTCTCCTCTTTCACTTTCATCAGGAGGCTCTTTAGGTCTTCTTGACTTTCTGCCATATCATCTGCATATCTGAGGTTATTGATATTTCTCCCTGCAATCTTGATTGCAGCTTGTGCTTCATCCAGCCCAATGTTTCTCATGATGTACTCTGCGTATAAGTTAAATCAGCAGGGTGACAATATACAGCCTTGACGTACTCCTTTTCCTATTTGGAACCAGTCTGTTATCCCATGTCCAGTTCTAACTGTTGCTTCCTGACCTGCATACAGGTTTCTCAAGAGGCAGGTTAGGTGGTCTGGTATTCCCATCTCTTTCAGACTTTTCCACAGTTTATTGTGATCCACACAGTCAAAGGCTTTGGCATAGTCAATAAAGCAGAAATAGATGTTTTTCTGGAACTCTATTGCTTTTTCGATGATCCAGCCGATGTTGGCAATGTGATCTCTGGTTCCTCTGCCTTTTCAAAAACCAGCTTGAACATCTGGAAGTTCACGGTTCATGTACTGCTGAAGCCTGGCTTGGAGAATTTTAAGCATTACTTTACTAACATGTGAGATGAGGGCAATTGTGCGGTAGTTTTAACATTCTTTGGGATTGCCTTTCTTTGGAACTGGAATGAAAACTGACCTTTTCCAGTCCTGTGGCCACTGCTGAGTTTTCCAAATTTGCTGGCATATCGAGTGCAGCACTTTCACAGCATCATCTTTCAGGATTTGAAATAGCTCAACTGGAATTCCATCACCTTCACCAGCTTTGTTCGTAGTGATGCTTTCTAAGGACCACTTGACTTCACATTCCAGGATGTCTGGCTCTAGGTGAGTGATCACACCATCGTGATTATCTGGGTCGTGAAGATCTTTTTTGTACAGTTCTTCTGTGTATTCTTGCCACCTCTGCTTAATATCTTCTGCTTTTGTTAGGTCCATACCATTTCTGTCCTTTATCGAGCCTATTTTGCATGAAATGTTCCTTTGATATCTCTAATTTTCTTGAAGAGATCTCTAGTCTTTCCCAATCTGTTGTTTTCCTCTATTTCCTTGCATTGATCGCTGAGGAAGGCTTTCTTATCTCTCCTTGCTATTCTTTGGAACTCTGCATTCAGATGGGAATATCTTTCCTTTTCTCTTTTGCTTTTCGCTTCTCTTCTCTTCCCAGCTATCTGTAAGGCCTCCTCAGACAGCCATTTTGCTTTTTTGCATTTCTTTTCCATGGGGATTTTCTTGATCCCTGTCTCCTGTACAATGTCACGAACCTCTGTCCATGGTTCATCAGGCACTCTATCAGATCTAGTCCCTTAAATCTATTTGTCACTTTGACTGTATACTCATATGGGATTTGATCTAGGTCATACCTGAATGGACTAGTGGTTTTCCCTACTTTCTTCAATTTAAGTCTGAATTTGGCAATAAGCAGTTCATGATCTGAGCCACAGTCTGCTCCTGGTCTTGTTTTTGCTGACTCTATAGAGCTTCTCCATCTTTGGCTGCAAAGAATATAATCAGTCTGATTTCGGTTTTGACCATCTGGTGATGTCCACATGTAGAGTCTTCTCTTTTGTTGTTGGAAGAGGGTGTTTGCTATGACCAGTGCGTTCTCTTGCCAAAATTCTATTAGCCTTTGCCTTGCTTCATTCTGTCCTCCAAGGCCAAATTTGCCTGTTACTCCAGGTGTTTCTTGACTTCCTACTTTTGCATTCCAGTCCCCTATAATGAAAAGGTCATATTTTTGGGGTGTTAGTTCTAGAAGGTCTTGTAGGTCTTCATAGAACCGTTCAACTTCAGCTTCTTCGGCGTTACTGGTCGGGGCATAGACTTGGATTACTGTGATATTGAATGGTTTGCCTTGGAAACGAACAGAGATCATTCTGTCGTTTTTGAGATTGCATCCAAGTACTGCATTTCGGACTCTTTTGTTGACCATGATGGCTACTCCATTTCTTCTAAGGGATTCTTGCCCACAGTAGTAGATATAATAGTCATCTGAGTTAAATTCACCCATTCCAGTCCATCTTAGTTCACTGATTCGTAGAATGTCGACGTTGACTCTTGACATCTCCTGTTTGACCACTTCCAATTTGCATTGATTCATGGACCTAACATTCCAGGTTCCTATGTAATATTGCTCTTTACAGCATCGGACTTTGCTTCTATCACCAGTCACATCCACAGCTGGGTATCGTTTTTGCTTTGGCTCCATCCCATCATTCTTTCTGGAGTTATTTCTCCACTGATCCCCATTAGCATACTGGGCACTTACTGACCAGGGGAGTTCATCTTTCAGTGTCCTATCTTTTTGCCTTTTCATACTGTTCATGGGGTTCTCAAGGCAAGAATACTGAAGTGGTTTACCATGTTTACCAAATTTGCACATTGTTGTAATGATTACCACATATTTGCTACTAACAATTTAGGTAAATATTACTAGATTTTTAGCTGAGTCCTCGTATCTTTTTTAGTCTGTAAATTGCTTGTAAAATATTTCTTTAGATAAGAAAGATGAGGGGGAAAAAAGACAGTTAATCTGGAGTTGAATAATGGTTCCATATTGCTAGTTTTAGAAAATATTAAAGAGAGATGAAGCTTTGTACTATTAAAGTCCTCGGTCTTTTTTTTTTTTTTTTTAAACAGTGTTCGGTATTGTATATGAATTTTTATTTAATCAGGAGGGATGATTTGTGACAGTCATCAGGACAGATGTGATTCTGCTTTTGCTATATCTGATATGGAAACGTAATGGTGGGTCAGAAGTGGAAACTGTTTTCTCATTTTACTTTCTGAGTATATTGAACATTCACTGGAAGAAAATGTTTCTTAAAAAATCAAGGTACATAAAACTATTCATTTTCATCAAACATGCCTTTTTACCAAATACCTTAAAAACAGTTTTGCTTCCATTGTCTTAATTGCATGATAGATATTCTGGGCTTGTGTGGTATTGAGGTATGAAAGACAGCATTGTGTTAAGAATCATAAGAATAGGTAGCAAAGTAGATGAATGTTCTTTAAGTTAAAATGATATCCTCAAAAAAAATTCTGTCATTTTTCAGTGATATAGCAAGTTCTTGACAGACAAGACGTGATCATTGGCAGGAATATGTATATAGCAGTGTTTATTTCCTAGCCCCTTGTTCTCTTCAGTAGCACCCCCTTGATCTGTAGAAGGATAGACTGTAACTAGCCAGTGTTATCATTTAATCCTATTTGGAAGTCTTTCAGTGTAGGTATTATTCCCATTTTGCATAAAAGTGAGATTGAATGAATTATGAGAACATTGATTAGTGAGTGGTAACATTATTCCAAGAACCACAACCTCAATTTTTTGTAATACACCCCCCCTTTGTAGTTAATTCCAGTTTTTTTCTCATGGGTGCATAGTTAAATACTAAGAAATAAATCATCAGTCAATCTCCTTAAAAAGAGAATCTTCTCCTTACAGTTAGATCTAAAAATTAAGTGTTTTAAAACCATTCCTGCAAATAGTTGCATTGATTAGATTTCATTGGCTCCCCTTACCCTGGGTTTTTAAAAGTAACTTTTGTTAATTATAAGGAAAAGGTTACAAAATTACCATCAGTCTTATAACCAAGACAGTTCTTCTTTTTAATGTATTTCCTTCTTATTCTCTATACATTTTGACCCTATAACTTTATGGAAATAACAAAGTTTATATCCTATTGTTGTTTTTTTAACTCTAACATCATTTTTTGCTTAAAACACAACTTCATTAATATGTCATTATATTTTAATTTTGGTACTCATTTGCTTCTTCTTAGACCTTTAGATTGTTTCAGTTATTTTTTGCATTTAGTATTTACTCCCTTCCTACATAAAGTATTTTTCTGTAGTTTGTGTCTTCATAAAGGATTCTCAGAAGAAGGATTACTCTGCTTAAGGATGTAAGCACTTTTGTTGTATGTTATCAGGTTATTTCCCAGAAAGGTTGTGCTGACATTCATTCCACATGCAAAATGTGTGGATCTTCCTTTCTTTGCTCTGCATCTCTACCAGCTTCATTAATTTTTAACCTTTTCTAAGTGAGATTAAACGTGTTCTATGACTGCATTTTTTGTTTTCATTTTTGTAGAGGTGATACATGATTACTGTAAATAATTATAACAATATAGCCAATACTGAAAACCATATAAAAGAAATTTGAAAATTCAGGCCACATAGAAATAACCACTCTTCATCTTTGGTAAAGATTTCTTCCGGATAATTTCTTTGCATGTACGCCTTAAGAGTTTTACATAAATGATTCCATACTACTTTGTAGTTTTTCCTTCACTCACAGTAAGTTACAAGGATCTTTTCATGTTTGAAATAGATTTCATTCCTCCCTTACTCCCTGAGAAAAGAATGCATGTCTTTTTTAGAAAAGCTAGGTTTGGGATCAAAGCCCCAGAATAATTAAGAATGTTCGTTTGCTGACCATTGTTTTATGTGCATGTATTTCTTTCAGGATCCTTGCAGGAAAAAATTAATAGCTCAGGTCCCCTGGCTGAACGTTTCAACAGTCCTGCAAATACTACTTAGACATATTAAACCTGTGTTTTCTCTTATTGGGACATTTAAAGGAGTCTCAAAAAGTAGCATTAATTATTTTGCCACTCTCATCTCTTTGCAGTTAGTTAAAAAGAATGTAATTATGACCTTTCTACTTTATGCCTATGAAACTTCCTTCTAAAAACAAATATACGTTGGCTCCCTTTTCTAGGGCAAATCATAAATTAAGAAAGTTAATGAGCAGTGCTGGTATTTTGTTACCTCTGCTGCTAGGTACTTTTTAAATTTATTTTCCTCTGTATAAGTGTTTCTGGAGTAGAGATATAAAGGAATATCCTGACTTTGTGGAAAGGTGAAGAAAGAAGGGTTCAGTTTCAGTTCAGTTCACTGCTCAGTCGTGTCCAACTGTTCGCAACCCCATGAACCACAGCACGCCAGGCCTCCCTGTCCATTACCAACTCCCGGAGTCCACCCAAACCCGTGTGCACCCAAACCTGTGAGTCGGTGATGCCATCCAACCATCTCATCCTCTGTTGTCCCCTTCTCCTCCTGCCCTCAATCTTTGCCAGCATCAGTGTCTTTTCCAGTGAGTCAGCTCTTCGCATGAGGTGGCCAAAGTATTGGAGTTTCAGCTTCAACATCGTTCCTTCCAGTGAACACCCAGGACTGATCTCCTTTAGGATGGACTGGTTGGATCTCCTTGCAGTCCAAGGGACTCTCAAGAGTCTTCTCCAACACCACAGTTCAAAAGCATCAATTCTGTGCTCAGCTTTCTTTATAGTCCAACTCTCACCTCCATACATCACCACTGGAAAAATACTTATTAAGCACTTACGATGTAATATAAATATTACAAAGGATTGTTAAAGATTTCTCCACTATAAAGCACACTTCCTATATCCTTGCCTCCTTCAAATTCTACTCTTTCAAAACAGGTATTTCCCTACAAAAAACAGGTGCTAGAACAACAGACTTTATTACAGCAGTACTGACTAAACACATTTTAAATAATAGATATTAAATGAATAGGGAGGCTGACAGTTTAATTGTACTTCTGCCTCTAACAGGGACTTATAAGCAGTGTGTGAACTTGATCCAAGGAGAAATATAAGCCAAATAGGACTTAAAACAGAAAGTGAAGTATCAGATGTCTGTTTTTAAAGTACCACCCTGGCTACACTAGGAAAGATTTCAAGAGGAACTAGACTAAAAGCAGTTTGAAATCTGGAGGATTTATCCAAATGAGATACTAGGTGACCACAGCTGGAAAACAGCAGTGGGAAATGGCAGTGGGAAAATGGTGAAATGGACAGATTTAAAAGAAGTAGAAGCAAAATCTGTGGATGTTGAGGCAGTACAGGAATGATTAACATCATGGGCTCTTGAATCTGGAATTAAATCCTGCTTCCCTTACTTACCAGTTGTACAACTCATCACATAAAATCACCTATAAAATGGGTTAATATTAGAAAGAGATGTCAATAGAGACATTTTTCAGGGTTAATAAAAATAAAATTAACTTTTCACAAAGTTTTTTTTTTTTTTTTTTACAAATGCAGCTATAAGGTTATATTTGAAAATAACCCTCTTAAAACCAGCCAACATCCTTACGACAAATTTTGCTGCCATATTCACTAGAATTACCAAAAAAAACCCCATAGTTTCATCTTTGTTCGTCTGCGGGGATGTGCCCTGAGACCAGATCCCCCTCCCCTCACCCCCATCGTCCCTTCAAAGAAATGTGTATTTTTATCTAGAATGATCTTTAAGTAGCATCTGCATATTTTCCAAAAGTGCTAGAGACATTATATGTATGCCATTACAGAAGTATTATGAGGCCTATGTATTCTGCTGTTTACTATTGCATTAATCTGCACAAAGTTTATGCATTTTTTTTAACGCGTTTGTCACTTCTTTCTAAGTCAGACTTTCTCGTGAGCTAACATTTCCCCAATGGTTTCTGTCTCCTCCCTCCCTCCCTCCTTTTCGTCTTTTTTTCTTCCTTTTTTCCTTCTCTTTCTCTTTCTTTTTCAGAAACCACCTTATCCATTTTTAAGCATTTTGAATTCCTAAAATGTGAACTGTTGAGTGGTCTGCCATTTGGCCCTAACACAACTCTGGGCTCTCATGGCCTGTTTTTATCTGTACCATATGATTTTATTTCATCAGAACTTCATGTATTTGGACAGTAATAAACAACACAGAATCTAAAAAAAAAAAAGGGGGGTTAATATTAGTACCCATTTTACTTAGGCTTTTAAAAGGATTAAATGAGATAATTCACTTAAAGCTCTAGCATCATGCCTGGCACAAAGTAAGTATCCTAAGTATTAACTTTTACTGTTGGTATTGGTGTTATAAGTTATCCAGCTTGGCTCTGTGGAATTTATATATAAAATATCCGTGTAAAATTGCTCAACTCTTTCATCAGCCCTCCTCTCAAGGCAAAACAAGTAAGATCTCTCTTATCCTTTAGTATTTGTTTTCTAAAACTAAAGTGGAAAAATTGTTAAACAACTTGCCTTTATATAGCCTCATTTGATTTATCTGTTATTTCTTATCTCCATTTTAATGTCATTAAGAAAAAACAGCTGGGCTTCTAGACTCCCTATAAGGGGAAGGATTTGAAAAAAAATTAACGACTGAATTTCAGAGTGTCAAAGTTAGTTTATTTGGAATCATCTTTCGTGACACAGATTGGGTTCTTAAAAAGCTTTTGGTGGACTTTACTGGTGGCGCAGTGGGTTGGAATCCACCTGCCCAACAACAAGGGACACATGCCACAGTGTAGCCAGTGTAGCCAGGAAGATTCCACATGCCACAAAGCAGCTAAGCCTCTACGCCATGACTACTGAGCCTTCCTGCTGC
Source organism: Giraffa tippelskirchi (assembly GCF_054371585.1). Classification (NCBI taxonomy): domain Eukaryota; kingdom Metazoa; phylum Chordata; class Mammalia; order Artiodactyla; family Giraffidae; genus Giraffa; species Giraffa tippelskirchi. The sequence continues at coordinate 73,706,106 of NC_137281.1, read as the reverse complement.
AACTGCTGAAGCCCGTGTGCCCCAGAGCCTGTTCTCCACAGCAAGAGATGCCCGTGCACTGCAATGAAGAGTGGCCCCCATGGTCTGTAACTTGAAAAGGCCTGCGCACAGCAACGAAGACCTAGTGCAACCAAAAATTAATTAATTAATAAATGTTTTAAAATTCCCATTAAAGAAAGCTTTTGGTGCAGAGGATATACTTGGTAGATTTCTGAGAAGTCTAATTTCCCCTACAGATTAAACAATATATGTATTATGGAATCCATAGTCTTAAATTATAAGTACAAGAGAGGAATGTCTGAAGTCAAGGAGCGTGGGCACTGCTGTTGCTACCCTCTACTTCTATAGTATCATATTGTATTTGGGCACTGTTGTAGTTCTTTGGATTGTGATAGGCAGTGTCTTATTTTCTTTTACCCCTCTAGCCTTCTTTTAATACTTAAATAGGATGTGCAGTGAGGCCGTAGTTAACCCTTCCAGCCTTATCTCACTACAACACTACTTACTTAGATACTTCTGTAAATGAAGGCCTACCTCATGCTTATTAGAAGAAAATGAAAAATGAATAACCAAGTTCCATAAATGACCTTCAAATGAGGTATTTTATTTGATATTTATTTATTTATTTATTTATTCTTTAATTGAAGGATAATTGCTTTACAGAATTGTGTTGTTTTCTGTCAGACCTCAACATGAATGAGCCATAGGTATACATACATCCCCTCCCTTTTGAACCTCCCTCCCATCTCCCTCCCCATTCCACCCCTCTAGGTTGATGCAGAGCCCCTGTTTTGAGTTTCCTGAGCCATACAGCAAATTCCTGTTGGCTGTCTATTTTACATATGGTAATGTAAGTTTCCATGTTACTCTTTCCATACACCTAACCCTCTTCCCATGTCCATAAGTCTGTTCTCTATGTCTCTTTCTCAGTTGCTGCCCTGCAAATAAATTCTTCAGTACCATTTTTCTGGATTCCGTATATTTGTGTTAGTATACGATATTTATCTTTCTCTTTCTGACTTACTTCATTCTCTATAATAGGCTCTAGGTTCATTCACCTCATTAGAACTGACTCAAATGTGTTCCTTTTTTTTTTAATTAGTTTATTTATCTATTTTTTAACTTTACAATATTGTATTTGTTTTGCCATACATTGACATGAATCCACCATGAGTATACATGTTTTCCCCTTCCAGAACCCCTCTTCCAGCTCCCTCCCCATCCCATCCCTCTGGGTCATCCTGGTGCACCAGCCCCGAGCACCCTGTATTATGCATCGAACCTGGACTGGCGATTCGTTTCACAGATGACAATTTACATGCTTCAGTGCCATTCTCCCATATCATCCCGCCCTCGCCCTCTCCCATAGAGTCCATAATACTGTTCTATTTATCTGTGTCTCTTTTGCTGTCTTGCATACAGGGTTGTCTTTACCGATTTACTAAATTCCATATATATGTGTTAGTATACTGTATTGGTGTTTTTCTTTCTGGCTTACTTCACTCTGTATAATAGGCTCCAGTTTCATCCACCTCATTAGAACTGATTCGAATGTATTCTTTTTAATGGCTGAGTAATATTCCATTGTGTATATGTACCACAGCTTCCTTATCCATTCGTCTGCTGATGACTGAGTAATATTCCATTGTATATATGTACCACAACTTCTTTATCCATTCATCGGTCGATAGTGGTTTTTAAATTATGATTGAAGAATGACTAGGAAGCATTCCACTGTGGTTTGAGAAAAGTATCTTGAGAGTAAGCAAATATTCTGTTCATTTAGCCATATTGCTGCTGGGTTCTAGGCAGTCAGAAATGGATGAAATCTTCTTTAATACAATTTTTTCAAATATATTTTAAATTTTCTTTGATTTATGAGATAATGCAATTTCTGGAAATCATTGTAGGTTCAACCCTTCCTCATCTGATACATTGTTAGTGTCAGTTTTCTGAATAAATTGTGTTATGTTTTATCTTTCCATCTGGTTCAACACCTTTGTTGAACATTTGGGCCTCCACTGGATATATAAATTTTTAGCCTAAGTTTTGGTGTTTCAGGTTTGATATAGAGAATTGTAGTTCTAGACTAGCCATATCATTTTAAAGATAAGAAAAATAAGCTCAAGAAAGTAATGACTGACTTGTCTAGCTGTCCAGTGGTGACAGTAACAGTCAAGCCTGTGTCCCCTCTGTTACTGTGGTCTTTGTACTTCAGAAGCTAGTGCTTCTGAAGGGGATCCATACATATTTGAAAGGCTGAACAGATTTTTAATGTAAGTGTGAAATTGTACCAAATTTTATTATAGCAAATATTAATAATTTGTTTACCTAGAATCAGAAACAAAATTATTGCCATTGCAACATATTATGATACTGTAAGCCATAATCCTGTTGATTACATTGTTCTCTTGGCTGTGGTGTCTTGCTTCTCATGTGGTTTGCTTTAAAATGATGTTGAAAGTAGATGTGTGGATGCTGGCAACACAGCAGGTGTATTTGGTTTTATTAAGAGTTTTAGAGTTTCACTTTCTGGAAAATGCTCCATTGTTCTTATGTTAACATTTAGTCATACCTCTCTTTTCTCTTTTCCCATAATTAAAATGGAAAGGGACAATGTCAGGGGTAGACCTATGCCACTAAACAGAGAATTCTTGACACCATGATGAAGTTAATTTCTTTCTTAGTTTCTTTGCTATACTTCTTCCTGGAGAGTATTATTAGGAAAAGGAATAAGCTTTTCAGAAGGCAAGTGCTATGAAAAAATAAACCAACTTTTTTCTTGTATTTTCTACCACTGTTTTCAGAGTGTAGATGGGCTGATGAACAGACTATACAAAATGAGAATAGATGTTTATCTCCTGTATGAATGAGCCAAACTAATGTGACATATGGTATGTGGCATGTGGTATGGCATGTGGGATATCTTAGTTCCCCAACCAGGGATCAAACTTGCGCTCCCTGCATATCTTAACCAGTGGATCTCCAGGGAAGTCCCTAGAGTTCTTTTCAAATTAGTTCTTAGGCATTTCGGGCCCTTTTTAAAACTTGTAACTTTGAACTATATGATTTAATTTATTGTGATCTTAAGTGTTCTCAAAAAATCAAGATACAGAAGGTAAAGGTACAAGGAAGAGATTTAGTATCAAGGTTACTGTCCTATTTTGACCAGTAGTAACCTTTGTATCAAGTTTCCAAGTATACTGCTTGGAAAGTGCTACTGACCCCCTCTGGTGGCCAAAAGATTATACTTTTTCCTCCCCCTAAAATGAGGAGGAGTATTATAATAAAGGTGTAGTCTCATTACTGTAATATTTAAAAGAACCCCACCTTGTACTATATAGGACATGTTCAGTAAGTATGTCATTGAACCAAAATGGCATTTTATGTTTAATACTGCTTACAAACACGGATATCCCATCATGTTTTTTTTGGTAAAGCAATTTGTGTGAGGGAATCTTAAAGCATATATGTTAAAAAGGGGAAATATTCCTACAGTGACTGCATTTGAATTCCACATTATTAATTTTAGCTGGAAATCGATGTTTTAAAAAATACTATTTTGGTGATTAGAGGTTGTAAATAAGTTCCACTTTTTTCCTGTGGAAAAGCAGGATTAAGAAAAAAGCTATATACCTTTAATGTATTATCCCTAAAATTGTACCAATGAGATTTTGAAAGCATGTTACAATTTTTAAGAACATTTAACAGTGTATATCCGTTGTGACCATAAAGAAAATTCTTCCCATTTTCCTCAACCCACCTTCAAAACACAGATTATAAATTCAGGATAAGTATTGTCACCTTTAAGGTGAACCATCTTAGAAAGCCCAAATAGATGTCAACAACATTGCAGCTTTTCAGAATAATTTTATATCTTTTAGAATCATTTTTAGCCCCTGTGACAAAATGTTTTTTAAAATATTGATATCCCTGGGGGACTTCCCTGGTGGTCCAGTGACTGAGACATGGTGCTCCCAGCGCAGGGGGCCCAGCGTCAGTCGGTCCCTGGTCAGGGAACTGGGTCTCACATGCAACCAAGAGTGTGCATGCTGCAACCAAAAAAGAAGAAGATCCTCCATGCCACAACTAAAACTCAGCATAGCCAACTAAATAAATAATAAAATTTTTAATAATTAAAAATAAAAATATTGATATCTTTGATAGATTTTTGAGAGAAATCCAATACCAAATCAAGCCATGTCATGTGAATAGGAAAGGCGGTCAAGCTTAATTATACAGTTTGTAGCTATTCCTTTAAAGTAGTAAGACAGTTTTAAAATTTTTATTCTGCAACTCCCCAAAATGACTTTAGATAGCTCCATTTTGTGGCTGTATCATAAAGTTACTCTCAATATTATAATAGTACCTAGGAATCTTTGATGCAGTGACAGCATTGTTGGCAGAATGATAGGCATTTCCAGAATGACTAGTTTGTAAACGGGGGATTCATTTGTATGTGCATGTATATATTTGTTAAGCACTTAGATTATTTTTAAAGTTGTCCCAGTGCAGTTGCTGACATAGAGTGACAAATGAAACCCCATTATTTAAACTGAATAAAATGAAATTGATATTCATGAGTATACTATATTTTCTTTTTCCTTAGAATGATATATATAATTTATAATACAATTTATTTAAGTGAAACTTTGTTAGAAATAGAAATACAGTTATTCTAAATGCTCAGACTCCACATTCATTTACTATCCATTACTTAAAATGTGCAGCAACATTATTGCTATAGTAGAGTCTTTTGTTCTATCATGCCTTTGTTGTGAGGAGATACTATTGTTTTGAAATAGTGGAACCTGAAGAAACAGACAAGAATATAAGAAATATCTTTTAGAGTCAAAAAATGTTTAGTAAAGCTTTGTAGTGTTTTTATTTTGTTTGAAGATCTTAAAGTTTTGACTTACTCTGTTTAGGACTCATTGATATAAAGCATGTAAATGGAGAGAGTAGATTCCTTTGGATTTGAATTTCAAATTGTTTGGTTCTAAATATTTTTAAATATCTAAAATTGTTTTTAAATAAAATTTTGATTGAAAATTATGAGTTTTATATTTAAATGGACAGTTTGAATTAATTACTGGTTAGAAATGAATGACATACAAGTATCTGAGATAAGTGACCTCTGAAGTGCTTTATATTTTTAGTCCATTACATTTAATAGTCCATTAAATCTATTTAGTCCAACAGATTTTTCTTATTTTTAATTCCAGTCTTGTATGTTTAAATCTACGAAAAACTTTACCAAAACAGTACAGCAGTTAAAATGTAGAAACACGGTACTCAGAAAGTTAGTATTACTGTCAGATGAAAAAAAGAAATGAGAGCCATAAGAAACCTAGGTCAGTACCTTTGTTCCAGGACATTATTTGATAAAAAAAAGTCTTATTTTTTAATGAATTATATGATTTCTGTAATTAGAATTCTCTTTTATTGGGATTCTGTTATACTGAAACAAGCTTACCTTTTTTTCTTTAGCTATTTTATTGAGGTATAATTTATAAAATGTATCATTTTAACTGGACACTTTGAGTTTTGACAACTGTAATGTATTCTCACCAAAATATGAATTTGTAGTTAGTGTCCCCACTGTACTCTGGCCTGGCCTGCTTTTCACATGAACTAACTTTGTCTTTTTTTAAAAATCAGTTTTCTTGAGGTACAGTTTGTATACAATGTATATACTTAACCCTTTCATTAATAGTTTACCTGGCACCAAAATACTTACTTTGTAATTTCTACCTCATTACTAAAATATTGCTTTGCTCTGAGACAAGGAGTGGTATAGGGTGAGAGAGTCTTAGAGAAGAGCTTTGATTCCATCTAGTCATAAGTTTATGGAGTGCAGGAGGAGAAGAGGATGACAGAGGATGAGATGGTTGAATGGCATCATCAACTCAGTGGACATGAATTTAAGCAAACTCTGGGAGATAGTGAAGGACAGGGTAGGCTGGTGTGCTGCAGTCCATGGGGTCGCAAAGAGTTGGACGCGACTGAGTAGCTGAACAACATAAGTGTATGTGTAATTTGTTAGTAAATTCACAGTTAAGAACATATTGCAGTACCTTTTATAGCTAGAATGTTTTATGAACAATGATTTTTAAAGTATGACAATTATATTTTGAATCTTTAACAACCAGTATGTGCTGGAAGCTTGGATTTTGGGGAGCATATACTAGGTATGATGCTAAAAATGATTAGGTATTATTTTACTTCTTAAGTTTATGACTAGGATTAAGATTATGCACAGTACTTCTAAAATGTACAGTTGAAAGTAATCAGAGACCCTAAATACTTGAACAGGTTTTAGGTACTTGGAACTTACTTTTTCCAAATGTTCCTTTGTCTATATTTTTGAAAAGTGAAAGTTAGTAGCTCAGCCGTGTCCGACTCTCTGCAATCCCATGGAATGTATGTAGCCCACCAGGCTCCTCTGTCCAGGGAATTCTGCAGGCAAAAGAGTACTGGAGTGTGTGGCCATTTCCTTCTCAAGGGGATCTTCCTGACCCAGGTCTCCCGCATTGCAGGCAGATTCTTTACCATTTGAGCCACGAGGGAAGTACTGCATTTTCTTAGGGAGGATGGGATACAAAATTGATACTCTGAAGCAGGGGTCCCCAACCTTTTTGGCACCAGAGGCCCGTTTGGTTGAAGGTAATTTTTCCACAGATGGAGTCAGGGGATGGTTTCAGGATGATTCAACTGCAGCAATGGGGAGTAGCTGTAAATACAGATGAGGTTTCACCCACTTACCTGCCACTCACCTTCTGCTCTGCAGCCTAGTTCCTAACAGGCCACAATGGTACCAGTCTATGGCCCTGGGGGTTGGGGACCCCTAAAGAGTAGCAGCTCTTCAAAATTAGATCACAGTGCTGAGTCTAAATAAAGTTGCCTTCTATCATGTGATGACAAAATAGGCTGGGAAAATTGGGGATTTTCTTTGTGTCATGAACTGTTAAGGTCACTCCAAAAATGGAAGAAATTGCAACTGTCTTACAGAAGGTCCAAGTCCAGTAGTCCAGGAGTAGTAGTGAAATATAACTATTAAAATTGAGTAGTAGATGCCATAATCATAATAGGTTAAGAATGGTTGAGAATACAGAGTCAAACTACCTGAAATAATAGGAAAGGCTTCATTGAGACAGAGATATTTGAGCATCTCAGGATAAGTAATTTGTCTATAAAGAAACAGTACTAGAAGTTTGCTTTTTTTTTTCCTTTTGGTCCTTGTTCTACCAAAATTTTTTACCATGGTAAAATATGAATGACAATCTATCATTTTAGCTTTTTAACTGTACAATTCTGTGACATTAAATTTATCCACATAGTTATTCAACCATCATCACATCTCTCTCCAAAACTTCTTCATCTTATCCAGCTCTGTACCTAGTAGATTCTAACACCTCATTCTCCTGTCTTCCTAGCTCCCTGATAACCATGACTCCACTTTCTGTCTCTATGAATTTGCCTACTATAGATAGCTTTCCTATTGTAAACGGTTAGCCCACTAGCCCAGCATGTAGTTGGTATTCAGTAAATTTCTAAATTAATGGCAGTTAGCAATTGAAACACATTGCTTATGCCAGTGGACTGACTGTCTATTTCTTGAGTGAACTCTTATTTCTAATTATTGTTCCAATAACCTTATTTTTTATTTTTTTACAATAACCTTATTAGTTTATACGGAAACTTTTGTTTTCTCAAGTATTTTTTCCAGTTTTATTGAGATATAATTGATCATATAACAGTGTATTAGTTTAAAGTTTACAGCATAAAGATTTGATATATGTATATATTGTGAAATGCTTACTATAGTAAGTTTATTTGACATCCATTTAACCTGACATGGTTAAAAAGTTTTTTCTTGTGATGATTAAGTATTTTTTAAGTAATTTTTTCATGTAGTTTACTTTCCTTTTTAGACTGAATCTGGATATGGGTCTGAATCCAGCTTGCGTCGACATGGCTCAATGGTGTCATTGGTATCCGGAGCAAGTGGCTATTCTGCAACATCCACCTCCTCATTCAAGGTTTGTAATTATGAATGCTTTAAGGCAGCATAAATTGAGTTTAGTACTGAATGCTGTGAGCAGAACTTATTTAATAGTTTTTTTAAAGAAAATCTTTCATAATTTTTCATCACAATGTTAATTTGAAAATATTAAATATTATAGTAGCAAGTTGTCAGGCTTATTTCTCTCATTTCCTTCAGGCTTATCACTGTCAAACAATGAATTAGTTTCAAGTCTTTCCCTGGAAATACTACATTGAACTTGACAACTCTTCCTACCCCAAGCCCTCAGTAGTAAGATATAGACCTTAAATTAAAAAATGATGAAATCCCATGGGACTAAGTAAATTCTAATTTTGTTAACTTGGATTCCATCCCCACATTTTCTGTTTTGCAGAAGGGCCACAGTTTACGTGAGAAACTGGCTGAAATGGAAACCTTTAGAGATATACTATGTAGACAAGTTGATACTCTACAGAAGTTCTTTGATGCCTGTGCTGATGCTGTCTCCAAGGATGAACTTCAAAGGGATAAAGGTTAATTAGGCTATTACCACTATTTTTACTTGGAGAATGAATGGATTTAAAGCCTCTTGATCTTAAAGGGTAATGTCTTTAAGTGATGAAGGTAATTATAGTCACTTTTGCTGCACATCACTTATGTCACAGATTTCAGTGTCCATGTAACTTGTGTACTTTAATAGCACCTTAATGAATCTGATCACCCATACCAGATGTCATTAAGATTTTAAAATGATTTTTGAACTCTTTATTTTATTAAAAAATATAATATCATCTTGATAATATGGAGCATTTCTCATAATTATGTCTAATAAATTGTACCCTATGACAAGTCTTAAGAGACAAGCATGTGTTTATGTTAAATCCTCCACATCGGGAATCAGTCTTTTTTCCCTCCCTCTTCCTCTTCTTCCTCTCCCTGTTTCCTCTCTCTCTTCCTCCCTGTGTCTTCCTTCCTTTCCTCTGCCCTTTTTCTCATAGAGGAAGAAGTCTGGGTAATGGAATAGAATAATAATGGAATGACATGTACATATAAAAGTAATTTATAGTGAGGTTTTTTCCTTTAAGAGAGAGAGAGATGATATTTAGTTAACCTGTAATATGAATTCTAAAGATACTTTCCATTTGTTATACTGCTGAATATTACTGGTGTAGTATCTGTTCAGTTTTTTTCTTACTCTGCTATATAGGCAAAAATGAACTGCTCATAACAGTATTACTAAATAGTGCTAAGTTCATTCCCAGTATGACTAGGTTGCCTGACATGGGTTTGTTTTTTGGTCTTATTAAATATGTTTAATGTGGGTTTATATTCTTTCTGTTAACTTGCCTGCAAGATGGCTGAGTAGAAGAACATGAGCTCATCCCTTCTTACATATTCTTTTTCTATTCTCTGTTCTTTCCCTTTCTTTACCTTCTTTTGGATTGAATGTTTTTTATAATTCTATTTTTTATCTCTTTTGTTGACTTTTTCTTAAATTTGTTATTACAGTGGCTACTTCAGGGTTTGTAGTATACACATTTAAGTTATTACAGTCTACCTTCAAGTAATATACCACTTCTTTTATTGTGTAAAAACCTAGAATAAAGTATTTCCATCTCTCCCCACTACTGAGGCAAAGCAGCTCAGCATTCTCTAGCCAATTCCCTATGTATTGTCCCAGGTCTGTGTTGTAGGGACAGACACTTTCCCTGCTCTACATAGACTTTGGGTCCTCTTCCCTGGAATCCTTTCGGATGGTTCTTTCTATGACCTCTGTAGTTCCTCAGCTTATATGTGCTATCAATACACAAGGCTCTCAGTGGGACCTTCTGCCCCTCTCCAGAGTTCTCTCTCTCGACAGCTCTCTTCTCCCAAGTACTCAGCCTTGTGAACTCTAGTGACTTTTGTCTATCTGGATTTTCAGCTCCATTTTCTCACCTCAGAGAGTACCAGACCTCTCTGAGTTCCTCCTTACTCCACAGCTTGGAAACCCTCACTGCAATAGGCTGGACCAGTCACAGGGCTCACATCATTTGTTCCCCGAACCTTAGGGATCACTGTCCTTTGTTGCCTGATAGCCAGTGTCTTGAAAACCATTGTTTCATATATTTTGTCTAATTTTTTAATTTCATGCCAGAGGGTAAATTCTCTCCCTGTTGTTCCATCTTTGTCTGAAGCAGAAGCCCATCTTCCTCTTAAAATACTTAATTTTATCTAAAATAGACTTGAAATTCTTTATATTTGATACCCTTTAAGTTTTTGGCTCTTTAATATTTAATATTTATTTCTCTAAAAAATAAAGACAGTTGAACTTCTGTTTCTCATTAATTAAAAAACTATCAAATTAGACCTTACATATCAGCTTTCATTTGCTTGCAGACAGCCCTTTAAACTAAAACAAGGTATATACAGATTTGAATTCTTTTTAATTTTTAAATGATCCACGTCTCCATGTCAATAATACATAGCATTTTAAGGATGAAAGTGATGGTGGAAGGAGTGGAAATTGGGATGCATTCACAACCAAGTTGTGTAGAGGATTTGAAAAATATCTTTAAACACTATTCATGTTTTACTATATAGCAACAGTGATGTGTGTGTGTGTGCTCCGTCGTGTCTGACTCTTAGTGATCCCATGGACTGTGGCCGCCAGGCTCCTCTGTCCATGGGATTTCCTAGGCAAGACTGCTGGAGTGAGTTGCCATTTCCTTCTCCAGGGGATCTTCCTAACCCAGGGATCAAACCCACATCTCTTGCATCTCCTGCATTGCCGGTGAATTCTGTACCACTAGCGCCACCTGGAAAGTGCAACAGTGACAGACTAATATATTAGTTTGCTAAGGCTGCCATCACCAAAGTACTCTATTGCCTGTGGCTTAAACAGCAGAAATTTATTTCTCCACAGTCTGGAAGCTAAAAATGTGAGATCACGGTTTTGGCAGGTTTGGTTTCTTCTGAAACCACGAGGGTCGTGACGGAAGGATCTGTTGTAGACTTCTTTCCTTGCCTTGTAGATGAGCATCTGCTCCACGTGTCTTCACATTATCTTCTTCATAAGTGTCCATGTCCAAACTTCCTTCTCCTGTAAGGATACTGGTCATTGTGACATATTGACTGGGCCCATCTTCATGACCTTATTTTAACTTGATTACCTCTGTGAAGACCGTGTCTCCAAATACAGTCATATTTTGGAGTATAGGAAGGTTAGGACGTCAACATATGAATTTAGTTGTGGCACGATTCAGCCATAACAACTAATTTCCCTATAAATGACTATTTTGCAAATTTTATTTGTAAGAGTACGTGCTGGGTAAAGGTGAAATAAGAACATGGAATAAGAACACTAAGGGCCATAGTTTCTTGCTTCGACTGTACATCAGAATTGCCAACCTAAGGATCTCTATAGGTGTATTAATACTTTCACTAAATTACCAAGAATAAATTATCTGTGATTTTAAGTGATTTTTAGAATCACACGCTTCTTTCATTGTGTGTCATTGAAATGATAATAACAAGCTCTCATTTTAAGTGTTCAGTGTTTTCATTTAAAACATTTTATTATAATTGCTAGTAAGACTGAACGCCCTGCCCTGCTGCCTCCCCACCACCACCACCACCACACACACACATTCTTCAGTAAGATTTAATTAACTATTTAGGTCCAGACGGACTTCCCTGGTGGCTCAGTCGGTAAAAGCATCTGCCTGCAATTCGGGAGACCCAGGTTCGATCCCTGGGTCAGGAAGATCCCCCTGGAGAAGGAAATGACAACCCACTCCAGTACTCTTGCCTAGAAAATCCCATGGATGGAGGATCCTGGTAGACTACAGTCCATGGGATCTCAAAGAGTCGGACACCACTGAGTGACTTCACTTTTCACTTAGGTCCAGATAGATGGCGCTAGTGGTTAAGAACCTGCCTGCTAATGCAGGAGTTCGATCCCTGGGGTCAAGAAGATCCCCTGGAGGAGGAAATGGCAACCTACTCCAGTGTTCTTGACTTGAGAACTCCGTAAAAGAGGAGTTTGGCGGGCTACAGTCCATAGGGTCACAGAGTCAGACAGGACTGAAGCAACTTAACACACACACAAAAACAAGACATATATACATATTGAAAGTAAAGGTTCTGCTCTAGTTTCTCTATTCATTATTAGTTTGATGACTTGAAATAAATTACTTAACAATTTCTGCACATCTCTTTCCTCTGTAACATGGATGTTGTTACACAAGCACATGATTGTGAGATTTAAATTAGAATATGTATGTTAGCACTGTGCTTAGTAGCAAAAAATCAATAATAGCTGCTGTTATTGATATGGTTAATTTGGATAACTGCAGGGATAATGAAAGTAGGAATGTATAAGATCCGAAGATGGAATTTAGCGTAATAGATTTGAGTGTTGGTGAGGGAGAGACTGGTCTTATTGGGATGGGAGATTTGTATTAGGACAATGTTTCAAACCATGTCAGACATCCCTTAAAGATGCTTCAGTATGGACAAGGAGTCCTTGGTTGGGAAGGGAAGGGGGAAGGCCACTTTTTTTTATCCAGAGGAGCTTTTGTTTTCATCAGTTTTATATGTTGATTATTTGCTTTAAAAAACAAAAAGAGGTCGAAAATTCCTACTAGATAGTACTATGCTACTGAATGGTTAGGGAGATGAAAGCAAATCTTTAGTAACCCAAAGTAGATGCTGAGGAGATGAAAGAAGTGCAAAAATTCCGGTATTTAAGACCAGTTAATCATAGTAGTATTGAGCCAAGGTCAGGATCTTGTCTGATGATGACTGATGACTTAAAAGAGCAGCTTTGTGGTAGTTAATTTCTTAGAATTGACCTCATTTGCAAATTATTGATGAGAAGACAGAGTTCCACAGAATCTGGAAATTTGATTAGTCTTGAAACTAAAGTATTTGCAGAAGCTACAATATGGATATTGAAGTCTGTAGGAATGATGGGCGTGGAAAATAAAAATGTCAGTTGGATACTGATAACAGTTAGCTGCTGATGAAATAGTAGGTGTTAGTATTAATAGATAATGGCAGCTTGTGGTTTGAAAATTATTATAAATAAGTACGAATTTTTCAGGTAATAAAAAAATGAAATAGCCCAGTAATTAGAAAATGGTAATACTGAATAAAGATATTTTCCATTTAGTCAGGGAAGGGATAAGAAATAGGAATAGGCTTTGCTTCCATTGGAGAGAGAGTTAAAATAGATGAAATGTTCCTTATAGAGCCAAATTGCTCCTGACGTAAGGAGATACAGACAAGAAGTAAGACATTAGTTTAATGTGAAGATTTCTCTTGTAGAAAGGGAGTTCGGCAAAAGATAATATTAGGTTGATACAAACATAATTATGATTTCAGACCATGAATTTTAAATCATTATTGTTGTTCAATTGCCAGGTCGTGTCTGACTCTTTGCAGCCCCATGGACTGCAGCACAACTAGGCTCAAACACATCTTTATTAATCAAAATAAGAATCATTACAATTAACACATTTTTGCCAATGAGAAATAAATTTGTTTATTCCTGCAGCATAAAAATCCATGCTTCGGGATTCAGTGAACTCTTGGAAAGCATTTTCTGCATCTTGTTAGTTGTGGAAGTATTTTCCCCGCAAAAAGTTGTCTAGATGCTTGAAGAAGTGATAGTCAGTTGGTGAGAGCTCAGCTAAATATGGTGGTTGAGGCAAAAGTTTGTAGCCCAATTTGTTCAACTTTGGAAGCATGGGCTGTGCAAGGTACAGTCGGGCATTGTCATGGACAAGAATTGGGCCCTTTCTATTGACCAGTGCCAGCTGCCAGCATTGCAATTTTCAGTGCATCTGATCAATTTGTTGAGCATACTTCTCAGATACCATGGTTTTGCCAGGATTCAGAAAGCTGTAGTGGATCAGACCGGCTACAGACCACTGAACAGTCACCATGGCCTTTTTTTGGTGCATGTTTGGCTTTGGGAAGTGCTTTGGAGCTCCTTCTTAGTCCAACACTGAGCTGGTCGTCATCGGTTGTCCTATACAGTGCACTATTCATCACATGTCACAATCTGATCAAGAAATAGTTTGTTGTTGCTGCGTAGATTAAGAGAAGACAACACTAAAATGACGATTTTTTTTTTTTATTTCCAGTCAGCTCATGAGGCACCGCTTATCAAGCTTTTTCACCTTTCTAATTTGCTTCAAATGTTGAATGACCATACAATGGTTGATGTTGAATTCTTCAGCAACTTCTCGTGTAGTTGTAAGAGGATCATTTTCGATGATGGCTGTAACTTGTCATTGTCAACTTCTGATGGCCAGCCACTAGGCTACTCATCCTCAAGGCTCTTGTTTCCTTTGCAAAACTTCTTGAACCACCATCGCACTGTATGTTTGCTAGCAGTTCCTGGGCCAAATTCATTGTTGATGTTGTGAGTTGTCGCCACTGCTTTACGAACCATTTTGAACTCAAGAAAATTGCTCAGATTTGCTTTTTGTCTAATATCATTTTTGTAGTTTAAAATAAATATAAAATAAACAAGTAATAAATCATTAGCAAGAAAAAAAGAAAGAAATGTACATTAAAATGATATATAACATAACCACATCATTTAGACTGTATTCCAGTATCTAAACGGCAGATTTCAACAATGCAAAAGCTGCAGTTACTTTTGCTCCAACCTAATAAACTGAAGAAGCCATTCAAAAATATAGAATAAGGTTGGTGGCTGAGGTTTAGAAATTGATGTTAAGAAGCAGAATACATAGTGCAGAGGATTCGTATGTTAGGCAGTAGAAAAGGAGAGTGTTGTATAGAAGAAAGAGGTATGTTGAAGAACACAGGGGATTCTGTATTTCCTGGAATTGGGTAAGTTAAAAGGAATATCCAGGCACAGACATATTGGGATGGATTAAAATCAGTATCACAACTGTAAGTCATTATATTTTCCCTGCATATCCTGGAGGCAAGATAAAGTATCTTTATGTATTGATACCATTACCATACTCTTCAGTCTTCTGCCTCTGGCAGAATTACAAAATCTCCCCAAGGTAAGGAGGAAGAGATGGGAAGACTTAAAGGACAGAATAATTTATATCTCAGTACTATCCCTTACAGAAACGTGACTGGATATGGTTTTTATAATAATGTATTTAAAGACATTTCACAGCATACTTACTGGACATCCATTGATGAGCACTGAAAATACAAAGATGAATAAGATCGTGTGTATTCATGGAATCCAGAGGATATTTAATCAGTTGAACATAAGAATAAATTGGTTGATTTCTGTGTGCTTTCATCCTGATATTCTTAAATATATTTTGTTTAGTGGTAGAAGATGATGAAGATGACTTTCCTACGACACGTTCTGATGGAGACTTCTTGCATAATACCAATGGCAATAAGGAAAAGGGTAAGTAGTCAAGTTTTCCCCCTCAGGGAATTTGGAAAAAATATACTTTCTAAAGTTACATAGTAACTAACTATTTAACAGGAATATTTATTTAATGGAGTAATTGGAAAAAGTCTTTTTTAAGCTGGAACATGAAAGTTTCTTCTAGGAAAAGACATGGAGGTAAAATACAGTCTGATGTTAAATAATACGACAGCTTATCTGACAAATATTTCATTCTAAATTTTAGACATTGGCCAGTTATTTCAGTATTGTTTGGTAGAATCAGTTTCTGGTACTGAAAAAGTATTTCTTAGGAAAGATTATAATGAAACTTGAATGTTTCTTTAATGTGTATTTCTGTCTTTAATGTTCTTTTCTCTTTCACTTGACAAACTGGTGTTGCAAAGTATTTAATCAGTGTTACTAAAGGAAAATTATTGAAATAGCTGATTTCATAGCACAGTTGTTCATAAACTTAGGAACAAGATGTTTTATTTCATATATCAGTTAATAATGAGTTACTCTTTGGATGGAAATCCTAATTGTTCATTAGAAATCTGTGTTTTTAACAACACAGATGAACATGGAGGGCATTATGCTAAGAAATAAGCCAAAGACAAATAACACATGGTATCACATATATGTGGTGTCTGCTCGGAGAAGTAAACAGGAACCTGTGACTCGTAGTCAGTGCTTTCATTTAGTATATTCTAAGAAAAAGCTGATATGGATTCTTAAAACTTTTTTTAAGTTGCAAATAAGCCTTTGTGAGAAAAATAAGTTAATCTAATTATGCTTATTTTTACTGAAGTTATGAAAGAATATGAAGTAAAATCTGAGGCTGTGGCATATTTTCAAATTGTTTTTCATTTGCTAAGTCCTGTGTGACTCTTTGCGACCCTATATACTGCAACATGTCAGGCCTCCCTGTCCTTCATTATCTTCTGGAGTTTGCTCAGATTCATGTCCATTGAGTCAGGGATCCTATCTAACCATTTCGTCCTCTGTTGCCCTTGTCTCCTTTTGCCTTTGATCTTTCCCAGCATCAGCTCTTTTCCAGTGAGTCAACTCTTTGTATCAGGTGGACAGAGTATTGGAGCTTCAGCTTCAGTATCAGTCCTTCCAGTGAATATTCAGGATTGACTTCCTCTAGGATTGACTAGTTTGATCTCCTTTCAGTCCAAAGGACTCTCAAGAGTTTTCTCTAGCACCATAGTTCAAAAGAATCAACTCTGCACTCAGCGTACTTTATGGTCTAACTCTGACATCCATACATGATAACTATTTGAAAAACCATAGCTTACTGACTATATGGACCTTTGTCAGTAAAATAACATCTCTGCTCTTTAATATGCTGTCTAGGTTTGTCATTGATTTTCTTCCAAGGGGCAAGCGTCTTTTAATTTCATGGCTACAGTTACCATCTGCAATGATTTTGGATCCCAAGAAAAAATGTCTGTCACTGTTTTCATTGTTTCCCCATCTATTTGCCATGAAGTGATAGGACCAGGTGCCATGATCTTAGTTTTCTGAATGTTGAGTTTTAAGCCAGCTTTTTCACTCTCCTCTTTCATCTTCATCAAGAGGCTCTTTAGTTCCTCTTTGCTTTCTGCCATAAGGGTGGTGTCATCTGCAATCTGAGGTTATTGATATTTCTCCCGGCAATCTTGATTCCAGCTTGTGCTTCATCCAGCCTGGCATTTTGCGTGGTGTACTCTGCATATAAGTTAAATAAGCAGAGTGACAATAAAACAGCCTTAATGTACTCTTTTCCCAATTTGAAACCAGTCTGTTGTTCCATGTCTGGTCCTAAGTGTTGCTTCTTGACCTGCATACAGATTTCTCAGGAGACAGGTAAGGTGGTCTGGTATTCCCATCTCTTGAAGAATTTTCCACACTTTGTTGTGATCCACACAGTCAAAGGCTTTAGAGTAGTCAATGAAGCAAAAGTAAATGTTCTTCTGGAATTCAAGGAACGATATATAGAACAGTGGAGTAGAATTGAGAGTCCAGAAGTAAACCTCATTTCATAGTAAAATAAATGTGATCTTTTATAAAAGTGAATACAAGAAAAAGAAAAAAAAAAAAGAAAATAGGTTTTTAAACAGCTTTATTAAGATATAATTAACATACCATACACTGTATATACTGTTCATGGGGTTCTCAGTATGAACAGTATGAAAAGGCAAAAGGATAGGACACTGAAAGATGAACTCCCCAGGTCAGTAGGTGCCCAATATCCTAAAGGAGATCAGTGGAGAAATAACTCCAGAAAGAATGATGGGATGGAGCCAAAGCAAAAACGATACCCAACTGTGGATGTGACTGGTGATAGACGCAGAGTCCAATGCTGTAAAGAGCAATATTGCATAGGAACCTGGAATGTTAGGTCCATGGATCAAGGCAAACTGGAAGTGGTCAAACAGGAGATGGCAAGAGTGAACGTTGACATTCTAGGAATCAGCGAACTAAGATGGACTGGAATGGGTGAATTTAACTCAGATGACCATTATATCTACTACTGTGGGCAAGAATCCCTTAGAAGAAATGGAGTAGCCATCATGGTCAACAAAAGAGTCCGAAATACAGTACTTGGATGCAA
Organism: Giraffa tippelskirchi; assembly: GCF_054371585.1. Classification (NCBI taxonomy): domain Eukaryota; kingdom Metazoa; phylum Chordata; class Mammalia; order Artiodactyla; family Giraffidae; genus Giraffa; species Giraffa tippelskirchi. Next base: position 73,688,100 of record NC_137281.1, on the reverse strand, counting down.
TCTCAAAAACGACAGAATGATCTCTGTTCACTTCCAAGGCAAACCATTCAGTATCACAGTAATCCAAGTCTATGCCCCGACCAGTAACGCCGAAGAAGCTGAAGTTGAACGATTCTATGAAGACCTACAAGACCTTCTAGAACTAACACCCAAAAAAGATGTCCTTTTCATTATAGGGGACTGGAATGCAAAAGTAGGAAGTCAAGAAACACCTGGCGTAACAGGCAGGTTTGGCCTTGGAGTACAGAATGAAGCAGGGCAAAGGCTAATAGAGTTTTGCCACAAGAACGCACTGGTAATAGCAAACACCCTATTCCAACAACACAAGAGAAGACTCTACACGTGGACATCACCAGATGGTCAACACCGAAGTCAGATTGATTATATTCTTTGCAGCCAAAGATGGAGAAGCTCTATACAGTCAGCAAAAACAAGACCAGGAGCAGACTGTGGCTCAGATCATGAACTGCTTATTGCCAAATTCAGACTTAAATTGAAGAAAGTAGGGAAAACCACTAGACCATTCAGGTATGACCTAGATCAAATCCCTTATGAGTATACAGTGGAAGTGAAAAATAGATTTAAGGGACTAGACCTGATAGACAGAATGCCTGATGAACTATGGACAGAGGTTCGTGACATTGTACAGGAGACAGGGATCAAGAAAATCCCCATGGAAAAGAAATGCAAAAAAGCAAAATGGCTGTCTGAGGAGGCCTTACAGATAGCTGGGAAGAGAAGAGAAGCGAAAAGCAAAGGAGAAAAGGAAAGATATTCCCATCTGAATGCAGAGTTCCAAAGAATAGCAAGGAGAGATAAGAAAGCCTTCCTCAGCGATCAGTGCAAACAAATAGAGGAAAACAACAGATTGGGAAAGACTAGAGACCTCTTCAAGAAAATTAGAGATACCAAGGGAACATTTCATGCAAAGATAGGCTCGATAAAGGACAGAAATGGTATGGACCTAACAGAAGCAGAAGATATTAAGAAGAGGTGGCAAGAATACACAGAAGAACTGTACAAAAAGGATCTTCACGACCCAGATAATCACGATGGTGTGATCACTCACCTAGAGCCAGACATCTTGGAATGTGAAGTCAAGTGGGCCTTAGAAAGCATCACTACGAACAAAGCTAGTGGAGGTGATGGAATTCCAGTTGAGCTATTTCAAATCCTCAAAGGTGATGCTGTGAAAGTGCTGCACTCGATATGCCAGCAAATTTGGAAAACTCAGCAGTGGCCACAGGACTGGAAGAGGTCAGTCTTCATTCCAATCCCAAAGAAAGGCAATGCCAAAGAATGCTCAAACTACCGCACAATTGCACTCATCTCACATGCTAGTAAAGTAATGCTCAAAATTCTCCAAGCCAGGCTTCATCAATACGTGAACCGTGAACTTCCAGATGTTCAAGCTGGTTTTAGAAAAGGCAGAGGAACCAGAGATCAAATTGCCAATATCCGCTGGATCATCGAAAAAGCAATAGAGTTCCAGAAAAACATCTATTTCTGCTTTATTGACTCTGCCAAAGCCTTTGACTGTGTGGATCACAATAAACTGTGGAAAATTCTGAAAGAGATGGGCATACCAGACCATCTGACCTGTCTCTTGAGAAACCTGTATGCAGGTCAGGAAGCAACAGTTAGAACTGGACATGGAACAACAGACTGGTTCCAAATAGGAAAAGGAGTACGTCAAGGCTGTATATTGTCAGCCTGCTTATTTAACTTATATGCAGAGTACATCATGAGAAACGCTGGGCTGGAAGAAACACAAGCTGGAATCAAGATTGCCGGGAGAAATATCAATAACCTCAGATATGCGGATGACACCACCCTTATGGCAGAAAGTGAAGAAGAACTAAAGAGCCTCTTGATGAAGGTGAAGGAGGAGAGTGAAAAAGTTGGCTTAAAGCTCAACGTTCAGAAAACTAAGATCATGGCTTCTGGTCCCATCACTCCATGGGAAATAGATGGGGAAACAGTGGAAACAGTGTCAGACTTTACTTTTTTGGGCTCCAGAATCACTGCTGATGGTGACTGCAGCCATGAAATTAAAAGACGCTTACTCCTTGGAAGGAAGGTTATGGCCAACCTAGATAGCATGTTTAAAAGCAGAGACATTACTTTGCCAACAAAAGTCCGTCTAGTCAAAGCTATGGTTTTTCCAGTGGTCATGTATGGATGTGAGAGTTGGACGGTGAAGAAAGCTGGGCGCCGCAGAGTTGATGCTTTTGAACTGTGGTGTTGGAGAAGACTCTTGAGAGTCCCTTGGACTGCAAGGAGATCCAATCAATCCATCCTAAAAGAGATCAATCCTGGGTGTTCATTGGAAGGTCTGATGTTGAAGCTGAAGCTCCAATACTTTGGCCACCTCATGCGAAGTGTTGACTCATTGGAAAAGACCCTAATGCTGGGTAGGATTGGGGGCGGGAGGAGAAGGGGACGACAGAGGATGAGATGGTTGGATGGCATCACCGACTCGATGAACATGGGTTTGGGTAGACTCCGGGAGTTGGTGATGGACAGAGAGGCCTGGCATGCTGCAATTCATGGGGTCGCAGAGAGTCGGACACGACTGACCGACTGAACTGAACTGAACTGACTGACACTGTATATATATATTTAAAGTGTACAGTTTGGTCAGTTTTAATATTATCATGATGCTATCACCACCATCAAGACTGTCCTTCAAAAGTTCCCTCCCTCCATCGCTTTTGTCTTCCCTTTTTCTCCACTTCTCAACCAACCACAACCCTCTGTCACTGTAGATTAGTCTGCATTTGTTAGAATCTAATGAATTCAATTTTTCTTGCCTGATCTCTTTCTTAGTTTGAAATTTCTCGTTATACGTATCATTATTCAGTGTCTTTTCATTGCTGAGTAGTATTCCCTTGTACAGATGACAGGTTTCTTCAGTCTGTTTGTCTGTTGTTGGAAATTTGGGTTGTTTACAGGTTGGAGCTATTATAAATAATGTTCCTGTGAACATTCAAACACAGTTTTTTTATGGACATATATTTTATTTCTTTGGAGAGATGGAATGGTTGAATCAAATGGTAGGTATATATTTAACTTTTTAAAAACCTTCCAAACTACATTTCACCAGTCGTATTTGAGAGCTCAAGTTCCTCCATATCCCCACTGACTCTTGATGTGGTCAGTCTTTTAAAATTTTAGTCTTCTAATAGGGTATAGTGGTATCTCACTGTAGTTTTAATTTGATTTTTCCTAGTAATTATAAATGTTGAGCATCTTTTTATCTGCTTATTTGCTGTTCATATTTCTTCTTTGGTGAAATGTGTATTCAGATCTTTTGTTCAATTTTCAGTTAGATTATATTTTCCTATTGAGATTACTGTGTATTGTATTGATATATTAATATACTGAGATATCTATATTAATATGTAATATATACATGTATAGATAGATAAAGGATATGTCCTTTATCATACTTATTCTGTGCAAAGATTTTTTTTCCAGTCTGTGGTTTGTTTCATCATTCTTTTAAAAAAATTTTTTATGGATATTATATATATTTGAGGTGAGACTTCCCAGGGGGCTCATTGGTAAAGAATCCACCTGCCAAGCAGGAGATGTGAGTTCAGTCCTTGGGTCAGGAAGATCCCCTGGAAAAGGAAATGGCAACCCACTTCAGTATTCTGGCTTAGGGAATCCCATGGACAGTGGAGCCTGGTGGGCTGTAGTCCTTGGGGTCGAAGCGAGTCGGACACAACTGAGCAGCTAAACAACAACGTCAATATATTTAAGGTGTTCAATATAGTGATTTGCTGTATATGATTATGGTGAAATGATAACTGCAGTCAAATTCATTAACATATTTTCTCAGTTACCATTATTTTATTATTAACTATGGATTAGCTCTCTAGACTTACTTATCCTACAACTGCAACTCTCATTCTTTTAACAGTGCCTTCAAGAGTAGAAATTTTCAGGTTTGATGAAGTTTAGTTTGTCAGTTTATTTTTTGGATTGTGGCTTTGCTGTCATATCTACATTATGAGTTTTTAAAGTTGGAAGTATTATTTCATTTATAAGAGTTCTGTTGAAATGGTTTCTTATAACCATAGTGCTCTGGGACTTCCCTGACCATCCAGAGATTAAGACTCCACGCTTCCAATGCAGGGGGTTGTGGGTTTGAACCCTAGTTAGGGAACTAAGATTGCACATACTGCACGTGGGGCCCAAAAATAAATGAATAAAGCTTAAAGATATTATGCTGTCTTATTTGCATCTTACGAGTTTTTTTTTAAGATTGTTCCTTTAATTCAAATACTAACTTTAAATTAAAATTATAATATATGAACATAACCATTTTTATGGATCCATTGGTCCCAGAATTATATTCAGACATTTACTTAAGTTTTTTATATTATTCATTTCGGCAGTTTCACCTCAGATATTTTTTTAAATTCAGGGTTTCTCAAAATATAAGATATTTCTTGCCATAATTAGGTCTCACTCTAGGCTGTCTCGGAGAAGGCAATGGCACCCCACTCCAGTACTCTTGCCTGGAAAATCCCATGGACGGAGGAGCCTGGTAGGCTACAGTCCATGGGGTCGCTGAGAGTCGGACACGACTGAGCGACTTCACTTTCACTTTTCCCTTTCATGCACTGGAGAAGGAAACGGCAACCCACTCCAGTATTCTTGCCTGGAGAATCCCAGGGATGGCGGAGCCTGGTGGGCTGTCATCTATGGGGTCTCACAAAGTCGGACACGACTGAAGTGACTTAGCAGTAGCTAGGCTATCTGTTATTATTAAATTATTATGTCTTACCACTTATTCACTGGGTACAGCATAGCAAATAGATTTCAGGAAACAGAATTCAGAGAAAAGGACTTGAGAGAACATATGTTGTCCCAAGCTTCTTTGCTTGTAGAGATGGATGGAAATTTTAAGTGTTGGCCAACAGGAAGGCAACTCCATTTTGAAAGTTCTGCTCTTATAGTTTTCTAAAAAATATCTAATTTTAAGTTATGAGGAATGATTTCTTTGTTATAAAGATTTATAGTGAATAATTTTTTTTTCAGTATTTCCACATGTAACACCAAAAGGAATTAATGGTATAGACTTTAAAGGTGAGGCGATAACTTTTAAAGCAACTACTGCTGGAATCCTTGCTACACTTTCTCATTGTATTGAGCTAATGGTAAAACGTGAGGACAGCTGGCAAAAGAGAATGGACAAGGTAAGATTCTCTTTTCTTCATTTTAGCCCATTATACAGAGTGAAGTAAGCCAGAAAGAAAAACACCAATACAGTATACTAATGCATATATATGGAATTTGAAAGATGGTAACAATAACCCTGTATGTGAGACAGAATAAGAGACACAGATGCATAGAACAGTCTTATGGACTCTGAGGGAGAAGGTGAGGGTGGGACGTTCTGGGACAATAGCTTTGAAACATGTATATTATCATATGTGAAACAGAACACCATTCCATGTTTGATGCATGAGACAAATGCTCAGGGCCGGGGCAATGGGATGACGCAGAGGGATGGGATGGGGAGGGAGGTGGGAATGGGGTTCAGGATGGGGAACACATGTAAACCCATGGCTGATTCATGTCAATGTATGGCAAAAACCACTACAATAGTGTAAAGTAATTAGCCCCCAACTAAAATAAATAAATTTATTAAAAAAAAGAAAAAAATAATCAGGTTTTGTTTATATACCAATAAAACATTTAAACTTAACTAACTTCTTAGGGAAAGATCTTTTGGATTGTTAGAAGTAGCAGGTGGTACTAATCCTCTAAAACTTTAGAACATCTTAAATTCATTTTTCTAATGAGATTCACTGGTTATGTATTTGGTTATTGTATGATATGCATTCTTCATTGGATTTTAACATAAAAGTTTTTCTTATGATAGTAGTAATGCTTTGGAATAGAAATATGAACCATTTAACATTTCCTAGCTTTATTGTCTTAACACATGAAAGTATACTTAAGTTATATGAACTACTTGGTATATATAAAAAATACCAATTTATAAAGTTAAATATTAACTTACTGCATTCATGAGCGTGTATGTTTTCTAACGTCACTGGTGTCACTTAACACACATTTTGTTGTTCATTAAACATTTGCTTTATGTTCACCTTTCCTACCTTTGTTTAAACTGCAACACTGATAATAATGTTATAATATGAATCTTTAGTTATAAGCGTGAAGTAGAATTTGGCTCAGTGAATTTGTTTAGTAGGAAAACTTTTGTTTATAATTTAACATCATAAAAATGTTAGAACCAAAGCATATTTTAGAGAATTTAGTTCTAGTGCAGTGCCATCATTTTATAGAAGCAGCAGCTGAGGCCCAACGGCTTGTCTAGAGGTATTAAGTAGCAGAATTAGAAGAATTTTACTCTTCTATATTTCACCTCTGGATATCAGGGCAGGTATCAGTCAGAATCTTACCACCCATTAGTGAGTCATATTGCTTGCAGTATTTGGAGGTCTTAGCAATGTGAGCAGAACACCAAGGAAAGCAGTGTCATCACTGATGTAATAGCAGAATGGCTATAGGTTTAATAGCACTTGATGTTTAAAAAAGGTTCCTGTGTTCTCCGGTGCAGGTGAAAGTAAGCCAGGTTGATTGACTATATGTTTTCTTTTAAAACCAAGCAGTAAAAATATCCATTTAAGGTACATACGGATACTTCATTATTATTCTGGAGTCAAACTGTTACACCATCAGCAATTTCAATTGTGGATCATAGTGAATTTTTAGAGGAGTCACACAAAAAAATAAAGTATGAGAGAACAGGACAACCCCTTAAATTCACTAGACTACTGGTTCAAGAGAATCTTTCAACTTGTCCAGATTAGCTTATCCAAAACTTTTGGTAGCTTTCTCTTAAGCCTCTCCCCCCCGCTCCTGTCTACCAATCCTTCCCTAGAGGGTCACCATCTCCAGTCAGTGTGCTCTAACCATACTGCCTAAAAAAATCCATTAAGAATAACACATGGCTTCCCCATCTTCTTGGCAATCAAATTTCTTACTTGAAAAGGGACATGGATTTGCAGTTGTCTTCAATATTGGTAATCTTATCCATTCTTTCTTTACTCGATAGCACCAGGTAGACTGTACCAAAGAATCTGTGAAAAAAAAACACTTTTTTTGTACCATATTTAACCAAATAACAGCACAAAACATGGTAGTAGTAATTGAAATCTGCAAACTGTATAGTGCTCTTACAAGTCTCATTCACCTTTTCCCCCATCATTTTTTTTCTCAAGGTTGATATAGGATCCCAGTTACATTTCACAGGAAATGTAAATGCATGTGTGCATATACAGTATATGCACATATATTTAGTGTGTGTATGTGTATATATATGTATACACATATATGTACATATATACTCATATATATACACACACACTCTGTAAAGATTAGGAAATTCTTGAATAGAGAGAGTTGTTTATCAACAAACATGTCCTTGGCTCAGCTGGTAAAGAATCTGCCTGCAATGCGGGAGACCTGGATTCGATCCTTGGGTTGGGAAGGTCCCCTGGAGAAGTGAAAGGCTACCCACTGCAGTATTCTGGCCTGGAGAATTCCATAGACTGTATAGTCCATGGGGTTGCAAAGAATCGGACACAACTGAGCTCCTTTCACTTCACTTAGGTAATTAATAGAATTGGGAAGGAAAGTACAATGATAACAATATGTTTTAATTGAAACTGTGTTTTTTTCAAGAAGAATTTGTATGCTTGTTGTGTTCTAAACTATAAGCTAGAAATGAGGAAACAGTAACGAACAGGAAGTCATTCTTCAAGGATCTTAAAATCTAATGAGAGCGATTAAATACGTGGTAGTTGATAAAATAATAGCTATTTAATAGCTGTATAACTTTTATGTAAATTTCTAATACATGTTTATCTAGTATATAATAGATATACATATATAGTAGATATGTATAATATATATGTAAATCCCTGTAGTCTCCAATTTTATGTTTAATAGCTCTTATATAGATTTCTAACATTATATCCATTGTTCTTATAGTTAAATAATTTAATATTCTTCAGTGGTGATGATTTTTCTCAGTTACCTGTATAAATAATTCCTTCTTTTATAGAAGTATACTTAATTTTTAGCCAATTATGTCCAAGAATTCTAAGATTAAGCAATTTTAGTTGTTAACTATTAATAAGAGAACCTATTCATCAAAGATGTTTGCATATATTAATAGATTCACAGGTGTATAATTTCACATGTTTATTCACTTTCCTCGAAGTCTTTTTAGTGTTATTGCTGTTCTGTGTGTTTTTGTTTTGTTCATTTTTTAAAATTAAGGTTTAATATATATACAGTGAAGTGTACCAGTCTTAAATGTACTGCTAGATGAGTTTTATACATATGTATACTCCCCTGTAGCCACTACTCAAATCAAAATGTAAAACTTTTATAACCCCCCAGGTTTTTCATGCCTCTTCCTACTCCGTACCATACTAGTGCCTCAAGAAGTAACCACAGTTTTAACTTATTAATATACCCTTATAGATTAGTTTTGTCTGTTCTTAGACAGCATATAAATGGAATCATACAAAATATACTCTTGTGTCTGGCTACCCGCTCTCCAACACTGATTGTGAAGTTCCTTCATCTTGTAACTTTTAGTGATAATTTGTTGTTTTTTATTGTTACATAGTATTATTGCTGTATACTGCTCATTGTATGATGCATTTCCATTCTGTGACTTTACTATGTTTTTTCCTTTTTCCTGCTGATGGACATTTAGCTTTTTTATTTTGGCTCTTGTGAATAAAGCTGCTGTAAGCTTTGTTATGTGTATTTTTGGTGAATATATGCACTGTTTTCATTTGGGCATATACCAAGCAGTAGAATTATCAGTTCATGAGGTATATACTTAGCTTTAGGTATATAGAGGTAGACAGTTTTCCAAAGTAGTTATATCAGTTTACAGTCCCACCAGCAAGTAAGTGAGAATTCTAATTGCTTTTCACCCTTGACAGCACTTGGTATTGTCATTTTTTTTGTGAGTGATTTTTTATATTTTAATTTTAGCCATTCTGATGGTTCTGTAGTCCTGTCTTCACTTCAGTACACAAAAATCAGTTTGTAGGCCTAGTATACTAATTCATTGATTTCCACTAGCTTAATTCAGATAGGGTTTTTAGAAGTGGTTAAGCTCTGTGTGAGTTCTGTTTGGACTTTAACCCTTAAATATTTGAGGTGAAGAAATAAAGGTATTAGGTTCTTTATATTAATAATAATTCTGTTGGGCTTTAATATCAGATTTGACCCATTGCAGTCCATTGTTCTAAAAAAAAAAGTTTGAGGTTGGTGCCAAGGCTAGCCTTTTAAAATTTTGTCCTTGGATCTTTTAGCAGACTCTGAGAGCCATAGACCTTATCTATAAAAGCAGAAGGCTAAAGTAGAAATCTCAGCTCTTTTTCAGCTCTAAAATAATTTAATCCAGCAGTTGGAAAGTATAAGAAACATCTCTTAGAATATCTTTTTTGCAGTTATTGGTTTTACCAATTATTGAGTTATTTTCTTCCTGGCATCTATTACTTGCTTTTTTTCTCTATAGCAAAATAAATTTAGCTCCTACTGGGGGAAACAGATACATGAATATGTATTGTAGATGTTTCTCTGATGCTAATTTATCTCTCTCTTCTCTTTTTTTTTTTTTTTTGACATGTATACACTTTGGTAGTCACTTAATCCATTTAAATATATAACCTAACTAGTGTGTGTGTGTTAGGTGCTCAGTCATGTCCAACTCTTTGCGACCCCATGGACTGTAGCCTGCCAGGTTCCTCTGTCCATGGAATTCTCCAGGCAAGTATACTGGAGTGGGTTGCCATTTCCTTCTCCAAACCTACCTAGTAGGTGATCTTAATGGTAGCTTGTATGTGATATATGGCCCAGAAAAAAAGTGTTTTCTTGAGCAGAAGAATATTCTCTTTTTTGAGCAGAAGAAAAATTCTTACAGGAGTAAGAGTTATTTTTTTGGCCAAATTATAAAATTTTGGTGAAATGTAAAAAAAATCCCATATCACATGATAAATTCTTCATCTGCTTTTATTTTTTAAAGGAAAGTGAGAAGAGAAGAAGAGTGGAGGAAGCATACAAAAATGCCATGACAGAACTCAAGAAAAAATCCCACTTTGGAGGACCAGATTATGAGGTATGAAATTATAGTTTTGGTCTTAGAAAAAGAAGCACATAGAAAAAACATAATATATATTTACATCACAAAAGTGATTTTTATATTATGCTTTTGTAACCTTTAAATATTTTGAATATTTTATAATATATATGCTAGGCTTACCCTGAAACAGGTTTTTTTTCCTACAAAACTTTAAATAAAGAACCTTAAAAGGCTCATTACTAGGCCTGTCTACTTTATCAGACAAGTTTTTGTCTCGCCTGTGAGGGTTATACTTATTGATATTACCTTGTAACTCTTTCTTTTTTTTAATTTTACTATTTGAAATCAATAGATGCATTATTTTTTTGCCTGCACTGTGCAGCATGTGGGATCTTAGTTCCCCGACCAGGGATTGAACCTTTGCTCTCTGCATTGGGACTGCAGAGTCTTAACCACTGGACCTTCAAGGAAGTCCCTAATTCTGTTTTTTTGTTTTTGTTTTTAAATAAAAGCAACCTACAGAGGAAAACTCTGAGAACTTGACTGGTGAAAGATTTTAGTCTGTGGTGTATACTGTGAGGTCTTATCCATAGCAGAGCATGAACTGTTCTAATTGCCTCACCTTTATGTTTGAAAAATGTCTGAAATCAGCTTCTTTCCCCATCTTGTTATTTGTTAAGCAGTTTAGAATCTGCCTCTCCATATACACACACATATAGGAGTGCAAGGAGTATCATTGACATGGAAGTAGAATGTTTAAAAAAAAGACAGTAGATTGTATTTAAGAAAGTAGAAGAAAAATTCCTTGCCGTTCTTATTCTAGAAAGGAAAAAAAGACCTGCCATTGACAATATTTTTTATGTTGGGATTGATTTCCAGCTGTGAAAATCCATAGTATGAAGACTTGGGCAATAATATTTTTAAATTAATAAGCTGTCATTTCATTCCTTCTAGAATGTATAAAAATTACATAATCAGCTATTGTCTTGGATTTTAAAGTCTAGATTACTGAAATATTAGCTGTTTAAGCAAAAATTTTAACTTTTATTCTGAAGCTGAGCAGGTTGATTTGCTATTAGGTTTGTTTGGGGGGGAACTATGAGCCTTTAAAATTTGCCCTATTTTTTCATATTGCAAACATGCATTCGCATATCCAGTCACATCAGTTGGTTCATGTGTGTGATGTACATTGCCATGTGTGTGTACATCCTCTACAAGTGGCTGTGCTTTTGTGTACTCTATAGTATTATATATTATTTGTGTGAAAAGTATTATAAACTTATTATAGTGCAGTCCTATATAGCCCATTGTGTTAGTTAGGTACCTGAGCTAACTATGTTGGACTTTCGAACAAATAAGACTTATGAATTCACTCTCCAGATGGAACTTGTTTGTACGTAGGGGACTTACTGAATGATTTCGTATTTGTCTCCCCTTTTGTTATTTCAGAGGAGAGAAAAGGAGGGTCCTTGTGATAGGTTTTTATGTTTATTAGTTTAAAGAAATTGCTTTATTGAAGTGATTTAGGCTTTCTTTTAAAAATGTTTATAGGTTATTGCATTTCGTCTTTAGTGGCTCTCTTGTACACATCCCTTGAAAGTTTTATTGTTAGAATTTGGGTGTTTTTCCTCTCTTGATTTAGAAGATGGACAGGATTGACTTCATTTCTCAATTATTTTCCTCTTTTTAATAGTTAAAAAAAATCATATTAGTTTTGCCATGTAAAATTTTATACTTTCTTGTATTTAACTCACAGTCTTGATACAATTATCTTAATGTTTTTTTCATGTTTTAAAAAGCATTCTTTTTTTTAGCCTAAAGATTTAAACTGAGGCAGTCTCAAATTACCAGAAATTGAGTTTATTTGGGAATAGCAGAGATTATGATTTGGGAAATGCATGCCAAGTAACAAGTTACAGGCAGTTTTGTAGAGGCTGTGGGGCAAGCTGTATTTTGTGGGCAAGGAGTGCAGACAAGGGAAGTCCAGCCAGAGTCCAAGCAGTAAGTTCATTTAGCTTGAAGATAGGGAGAGATACTTGGCAGATGGTCGTTGGTTTGGAGATCAGGCTCTGTCTTCTATTGATCTGGCATTTACGGGAAATCATTCTCTCAGTTAAGTTCCATTCTTCAGGTACAGGCATGAGATTCCCATTTCACATCCTCAGATTCCATTTTAGATTGAAATCCTTTCACACTGTACTTCAATAATTACCTGTATTTCCTGTTCTTTTTTTTTTTAATGATCTCTTCTAAATATATTAACACATCTGATTTTTTAAAAATTATGATGTAATGGAGAAATCTGTAATTTTATATTCCAGTTGGAATTGTTGACTAAACTATCTTTTTCCCACCTAGTTGAAATGCACCTCCCTCTTTCTCTTTTAATAGTTAAGGGGACTTCAGTTTTTTTCTCATCAATTCTCTGTTGATGAAAAATTAAGAAATGGAAATTTTTATTGGAGCTAAATTGAGGATTATATCCCAGGAACAGCATCTCAGAAAGCTCTGAGAACTGTTCCATCCATTAGAAGTGTTTTTGAGACAGAAGACTCTACATCAAATCAAATGATGTAATACTGACAGTTTACACAGTTCTCTTCTGCAAGTATAAACTGGTAGGTAGCATGACTCACTCCAAGATCAAGAGGGAAGATTATCTTTTAAGGAGTTGATGCTAGGAGAACGTTGTGCTTTAGGATTGGGCAGGTGTTTTTGTCAATGGGGAGGATTTGGTCATGATGCAAAATGCAGATAATACAGGATACAGTAGCAGGGAAAGGGGAGACCAAAGGGCAGAGAAAAAGGTTTTTTTTTTAAACATTTAAATTTTTCTTGTCTTGCCATAAAATATTAATTTTATTTCACAATTTCCCTCTTTTGATCTTTAACCTTTTGATAGAAAGCATTAGGCAATCAAATATTTGGTCCCTTGATGCCAGGGTTGTTGCTCACCTGCCCTTGATCAGTCCATCATGTCTCTCAATGCTGGGTCCCAATAGCTCAGTTCTCTTTTGGCGGGGGCGGGGGGGGGGTGTACGGAATTATACTAGCAGAATGTTCAACAAGTATTGAGAGCCGATTCCAGGTTGTCCAATATGATTTAACCCAAATTTCCTCACATGTGCATTATGTATGCCTGTTATTTTATAGAGCACTATATAGATGTGGTCTACAAATTCAAGTTGTTTAGACATCATTATTTTACTATTAGCAGGTGACACACAGTATGGAAGGCAAGAAACTATCACTTCATAATTCCACAAACTGTAATTTAAATTGTCAGGAGGACCAGCAACATCATTAGTAGAGATTTAAGCCAAGATCCTCCTAAACGGAACTCTTTTACTAGTGTTTCCCCTAAACTGGGAAGAAGATTGTTCGAAGTGGAAATTTAGCTCTTCTTGTGTCATAAGATGAGTTACCAAATATTGTGGCCAAATGGTCATACTATTGGAAATCTGATACAAACCAGTTGACAGAAGCTACCCATAAGGGACCTTAAGCCCAAGGCAAATGAATTATGTGTTTTCCTAACCAACCTGGGAAAAACCAAGGTCATAAATTTGTTCCATAAATCCATTGGGTCCTTGTAGGAGCTACCCAGTATTAACCATCCAATGAAATGGGCTGTTTATGGCCAGATTCAGAATAGGCATCTTTACTTGGCAAGGTAAGAGCATCTCACTTAGGGATATTGGCAGTGATATTAGCTTGCATGGTGCTAGAGTTTTCTTTAAAATAAAATGTCCAAGGACCACCCAGTTACAGCTTTGGAGAGGAGAAATCCAACAGGGCAACCTGGGACATAGGTAATTGGCCCCAAACCCAGTGATTAGATTAATTTTAAACTTGCAAATATTGACCCCAAGAAAGAAACTGAAACCAAAAAACTGACTCATTAGAAAAGACCCCGATGCTGGGAAAGATTTAAGGTGGGAGGAGAAGGGGACAACAGAGGATGAGATGGTTGGATGGCATCACCAACTCGATGGACATGAGTTTGAGCAAGCTCCCAGCGTTGGTGATGGAGAGGGAAGCCTGGAGTTTGCAGTCAGTGGGGTTGCAAAGAGTTGGACATGACTGAGCGACTGAACTAAAGAAATATATTTGATTCATAAGCAAAGGTATGAGTTCCATCCACCCCACCAAAAAAAGAGTATAAGCAGTTATCAAAGTTACCAGTAATCAGACCTGGTCCAGCATCTTGGATTAGCTGTCTCCTTCAGATATCTTCTTATGCTGGCCTGGTAATACTGTTTTTAGTTGAAATCAGGTGTCAGAAACAGGAGTTGCAGTTTATTCAGGAGAGGACGCCTAATATAGTCCCTCTAATGTGACTGAGTTCTTTTATCTGAGACCTTTTCCAGTAGGAATAATCTCCTGGTTGCAGGTCATGGCACATCTGATCTTCATCCAAAGTCAAATTACTGTGATAAGCTTCAGAAACATACTTCGAGTGCCCTTTTAATAACTAAACTTCACAATAATATGACAAGGAAACTATCTCAGAAAAGAATCTTAGGCAGTAGTGAAGACCTCATTTAATAAAACTAGAATTTAATGTCCACTTAAACACTATCTTTCTCTCTCTAAAATTACCCTAATTTCTACCAAATACAGCCACATTAAGACTAATTTGTTCACAAAATGTCTGATTAATTGACCACATAGACTCTTTAAATTGGCTGTGATGGAACTTTTCATAATGAATCTCAGATTGAACTTAAACTCTCAAGGCCAGGAAAGCCGCAGCAAAGGCATGTCATGGATTCTGCCTGTGATAAATGTAGATTTCGGTGCTGGTTTTACGTGAATTTCTCTTTTCTCTAGGTTCCCTGAGTACCTGTTAGTAGGTGGCCTTCCTTGTATACCGGAGTAAGTTGCTGGGAACCTAAGAGGTTACAGGTTCTGAGGGGATCAGGTAGAAAAGATAAATGTTTTGGTTCTGTATACAGAGGTGTAATTTAAGGGTTTCTTTATATCTGGAAAGCAGATTAAAAATGAATAGTATTTCAGACAAAAAACCAAAAATTATAACCATACTCATAAGTTCATTCAGTCCTGTGAGACTAATCCTAGATCTTAATCTTTGCTTAGCAGTTTTATGAAACCATCCAGTTTTCCATCAGAAGTCTTTATTTTCTTACCCAGTTCAGTGGTATGATCTGAAAGTTACCAGAAACCTGTACTTGTAAAAAAGTTCTTTTTATGAATCTTCTTGAAGATGAAGTATTTTTGCCCAGACAGTGGAATAA
Source organism: Giraffa tippelskirchi (assembly GCF_054371585.1). NCBI lineage: Eukaryota > Metazoa > Chordata > Mammalia > Artiodactyla > Giraffidae > Giraffa > Giraffa tippelskirchi. The sequence goes on along the minus strand of NC_137281.1, from coordinate 73,672,689 downwards.
AATAATAACTGTCCATAAATTACAAAAGATTTGAAAAGTTAAGGTAAAGACCTGATTCCAGTCCAATTGACAAACTTGATTACTGCTGTGACATAAAACAATTTAAGATAATTTCTAGAATTATAACTGATAACATGTTACCAGGACATTTTAAGAGTTGCATATAATTTCTAGAATTTCTGTAAAAGTAAAAGTGTTAGTTGCTCAGTTGTAAACAACTCTTTGCAACCCCATAGACTGTGTAGCCCACCAGGCTCCCCATTGACTATAGCCCACCAGGCTCCTCTGTCCATGGAACTTTCCAGGCAAGAATACTGGAATGAGTTGCCATTTCCTCCTCCAGGGGATCTTCCCAACCCAGGGATTGAACCTGCGTCTCCTGCATCACAGGCATATTCTTTACAGTTTGAGCCACCAGGGAAGCTAAACTTTCTAGTAATAACATTTACCCATTTAATACAACCTCAGAAGTCTTATCACCACTCAAATTTGACAATACTTCCCATGTAATTTAACATACCAAATAAGCCTAATAGTTAATTACTCTTCTCTCAGAAAACAAATAATTTGAGATATACCAGGGACCCTTTGAAAAACCTCAAAGTTAACTAGAGGTCCGGTGAACTTCATTTAGAAGTTGACCTTTGGAAAGTTTGTCAAAAATACCAAAAAGTTTTCAAAACCTGGTTAAATAGGATCATAGGTCAGTGTCATTTAACCAACATGACAGTAAAAGAGCTCAAAGGTTGTCGTAAATCACCAAAAGGCAAAGAAACTCACACTATCTCTTACTAAAAGCAGCTCAGTATTTTAAGAAAACTTTGTCTTCTTAGAAAACTAATTCAACTTTCGTATACTTTACCTTTAAAAATCATTTTCTTAATTCAGTCTTGTCTTAGCCATTCCCAGCCATGTACAAAACTCTTTTCTCAGTGTTCCTTTTCCTCAACCCTCTAACAACTTTCTGTATCCGTATTATTTTTTCTGTTATTTTCATTTCCATTCAGAAACAATCGGTTAGCTCTAAGACAAAACTATCCCATCTTCCCCTTTTAAAAAAAGTCTTTCCGTTCCTCATACTTGTTATTCATGTATTTAATTTTTTTATTTATGTATTTATTTGGCTGCACCAAGTCTTAGTTGGGGCACACAGAATCTTTAGTTGCAGCATGTGAACTCTTAGTTGCAGCATCTGGGATCCAATTGGATCCCAGGGAACTCCCTGACCAGGCATCACACCTGGGTCCCCTGCATTGGGAATGTGGATTCTTAGGCACTTGGACCACCCTGGAAGTCCCTCTCATACTCTTTTAGTGAAAACATGCTTCTCATCTTCCTTGCATACTAAAATGTTTCCCTTACTATTTAGTAGCTTTAGTTATACATATTATAATTCTTAACCTTAAAACCTAGTTTCTAGTAAAAAGTAAGCACTTATAAACTGTCTTTTACATTATTCTTTAGATTGGCAAGTTTATGAATACTATTTGTTTCTAGAAAACATTCACTTTCACAGAAAATGTCTTAATGTGACATCATATTAATAATCCTCTAAGTACCTTTTAGGAGTTTCTTTGCAAAATGAAACCTCTGTTCTGTAAATAATGTCCCAACATCTTACTTAGAAATTACTTGGGTATTCAGTGGATTCCCATTAATTAAGTTAATTAAGCACAACTCTAAAGTTCAAGTTACCAAAATCCAGAAGAAGTATTTTATATAGACATTCCCAAAGCATAAATTGTTCCTAAAGGGTTAAAGCTTTCATCATATTGTTATTTTTTCCTTGCTGAACAATTTTCTAACAGGAATAGTAAGATTTTATTTGATTTCTAGTAAATTTAAGTATAATAAAAGTATTATGCGCTAAAGACATGTCTGTATTAATTAAGCCAACAAGCTTAAGCTAACTGAATAACAGATATTAATTCAGTACTAAATATATCCTGGACCATATAAACCTGAAATTCATTCTTACCAGGTTCTTACATATTTCTGAGTACTTATATAAGAGCTTAATTGCCTTTTAACCAATTAAATAGGGCTATTTTACCAAATAATTCTGACAGTACCACACATCTACAGCACTCATATATAGATAGAGGAAACACACAGGCAGAGACCTCATAGTACCTATTACTGAATTTCAGCCAGGAATCAGGTGTAGTGATGTGAAATCCATCAGTTATAAAAGAGGTTGAATTCTAATTGGGTTTCTGCCAAATGGAACAAGTCAAGATCACCTATTTAAATTGCTAAACCCTTTTTACTAGTATTTATAAGAGACACTTAACATTTCTATTTGAGAAGTCAAGTAACAAGTTATCTACCTCACCTCAAGGCCAGAATAATTTTTTTTCCCTCTATTTACAAACCTCTTAAGATAAATAGGGGACATTTTGGGAGTGGTAAAAGAATTGGTGGGCTTTGGATTATTTCTGGAGTCACACTTCTGGTGCTGTAAAGACTAGATTTGTAAAATAAGGAGTTTTTTGGTTTGGCTCTTTTTTTTTCCCCCTTTTTCAAAGAATTGGGTGGCCATCTCAGTGACACCAAAGGACTGACATACCCATTCACTATGTTGGAATCTTTCTTTCCTTCATTTAGCTGACGGGGGGCAGGGCGGGAGGAGAGCCTCTTCCCACCCTAGCCCTCTCAAATTCCTGTGAGGCTCCACGTATCACCTATAGTCAGTTTAGTCATACCATTGGCCTCCTACCTCCCAACTTGGTAATCCATTTGTAAACAATTTTGATGATTCTCCTTGGGTTTAAGAAGGTCTAACTTGGCCCTTGTTTGGCCTTTGATCTGAAGAGGCTTGCCTACAAGCCTTATGTGTTCCCGTTCCTAAAAGTAACCTTTTGATAGTGTTTTCTGAGTAGAAAGGCAATTCAGATGGAAGATTATTAATAGAGGGGAACAGTAGTTAAAGGTTTAGGTAACTTTTATATCATTAATCTTTTTTTTAGCCTTCTACAACAAATCTTTCAATGAGACTTTTGAAATTTTGAAGTCTTTGGGGGCTTAGGTATACCAATTAAAATAGGTACGATATTTAAGGTGAGAACTCTGTAAAATTTTTAACAATTTAGTAGACTTTCCCACTCAAAGGGTCTAAGAAGCTAGCCTGATGAATATTTTTCCCTGCTAATACAATTTTAGAAAAGAAAAACTTACTGCTGTTGGAAAAAATCAGTTTGGAAGTGCTAAAAGAACCTGTTGCGACCATTTCAGGGCTGAAATCCTCTAGTTGTGTTTAAGAACTTGCAAGCATACATAAACCCAGCTGGTGTTCTCATTGGTGACTGTCCATCCAAAGGGTTTGGCTGTAAAGCACAATTTCTCATTATTTTGTAGCCTAATTCAGATGTGGGATATGAGATATGACCTGAACAACGTTCTGAGGAGAGTGTGATAGATCATATGTGTGCTGCTTCTGAGGCTAGGCCCAAGGAGTTTACCTTACATGGCTTGGTTCCCCCTGTGACAGTCTGTAACTACCCTGGGTGCTTGGAGCACTAGGTTATCAGCCTCTGTTGGACTTCCCCCTTAGTTCCCCCCATGAGTAGTATTTACTTAATGATTGTAGTGGATCTCCCTTATTCTCAGAGCTAAGTAATTCATTCTCTCATTTCACTAAAAAAAGCTTTGTTCAGACCATATATCAACCTCCTCCCCTTTTTTTTTCTTCAGTTTAAGCCAAATTTAACAAATACCCAGCCATCTGTGTTTCCCTGGGCCCCTTGTCCAGAATCCCTAGGTCCTGCCTAAGAAGTGCACAAGGGCCCCTTGAGACTCCAAATCTTAAGTGAAATAGCATGAATAGAATTTTCAGGATCATTCAATGAGATTTGGATACTAGGAGAACACCTGAGGACTCCTGATAAGCTGGTGGGGCTCTATGGGCCCATGGTTGGTACTGAGCATTGGTTCTGTGTGGACTCCAAGTGTCGTTTAGTGAGTATCTCTGATATCCTGTCAGCTAAACCATACATGTCGATGAAAATAAATCAGTCTGTCTGAGGAAGAAATGGAAAATTGTATTCAAACCAAATTGAGGAGAACTGTTATGCCCATTAGAAGTTAAAGCACAGTAGTATAAGTTTTTTGAGGCGGGGACAGTACATCAAATAATGTAATATTGACAATTTGCACAACCCAGTTCTGCAGGAACAAAGTGATGTCATGTGGTGCTTTACAGGATCAAGAAAGAAGTTTATCTTTTTAGGAGTTGTCTTATTGATATTAGGAAACTATTGCACTTTAGGATTGAAAAGTGAAAGTTGCTCAGTCGTGTCCTACTCTTTGCGACCCCATGGACTATCAAGGAAGCGCTTAGGCAAGTATTTTTCCTCATGGGGAAGATTCGGTCATGATGCATAATGCAGATATACAGTAAATAATGGGGAGGGGCAAAGGGCAGAGGAAAGTTTTTATCTACGTTTAAATTTTTATCTTATCATAAAATACGAATTTTCTTTCAAATCCCTGTAGTTTCAAGTTATGTAGTCCTTAAACTAGTGCCTGTTCTTACACCTTTTTCTCCTTTTCAAGTTTTAAACTGTTGGATTTTAGATACTAATTCAAAATATGACTTTGTTTTGTTCTTATCAAACATTCACAGTGTTCTAGTTATTGAACAAAGATTTAGCTGTTTCTGTCATCTATAGCCTCAGAAATTATAATCTTAAATCCATTCCTTAAGATTTAACTAATGCAAGACACTGCTAGGCATAAAAGTGAACAAGGAAACACTTTAAAATCATGAATGAAATTTTAAAAGCCCATTAGCGTCGTCATCATTTATCTTGGTTTTATAAACACTGAAAGTGAAAGTCGTTCAGTCGTGTCCGACTGTTTGCAACCCCATGGACTATACAGTCCATGGAATTCTCCAGGCCAGAATACTGGAGTGAGTAGCCTTTCCCTTCTCCAGGGGATCTTCCCATCCCAGGGATCAAACCCAGGTCTCCTGCATTACAGGTGGATTCTTTACCAGCTGAGTCATCAGGGAAGCCCTGCTGGACATGGGTGATATTTTAAGAATAAGACAAACAAGAATCCTGCCCGGGGACCTTGTTGTTGTTGTTGTTTAGTCAGTAAGTCATGTCTGCCAGGTTCCTCTGTCTATGGGATTTCCTAAGCAAGAGTACTGGAGTAGGTTGCCATTTCCTTCTCCAGGGGATCTTCCTGACCCAGGGATTGAACTTGTGTCTCCTGAATTGGCAGGTGGGTTCTTTACCACTGAGCTGGGAACCCAACTAAGTACATATATAACATAGAGTAGTTAATGGGTGATTAGAATAATGTTTGTTATGGAACACTTCAACACTGGGAGGATATTAAGTCAGGGATGGCTTCCAGGTGTAGTAACATCTGAGCTAAAACCTTGACTAAGAATGACTAAGCTTTGTATTTGTTAACTAAGTGGATAGCCTGGAAAGTGTTTGCTTATAGGTGCTGAAAAGAAAACATTTGGAGACCAGAAGGAAAAGAGAGCATTTTGCCACAGGGTAACACAAAGCACTTATATGTGGAGGGTGGGGCCTATCCGAAGTGGGGAGTGGCAAGACTGGCTGGAAAAATCTGCCTCAGGCAATGGGTTTGAGGTACAGGAACTTTCCAGATTTACAGTTTAGAAAAGTCATTCTTACTTCCTGCAGTGAGGAGAGTGGACTGAAGATGAGTTGTGACTAAGGGCTTGGAGACTTTTTTCAGTATTACAGGTGAGAATTGAAGATACCTTGAATTAGGATAAAACAGTAGGAATGTACATGGACAAATCAGATATTTGGAAAGTAGTATGTGGTGACTGAATGAGGGAAAAAAGGAGGAATTCAAGAACAGGCCCAGGTTTCTGCCTTAGATCGATGTGGAGAGGGAAGAACAGGTTTTAGACCTGGTGCATGTGAGTTGAAACATTCACATGAGGAGTCTATCTTATGTTATTATTAGATGTAAAGATCTACACTTAGGAGTGAGATGGACAGGCTGTGAACTTGGGAATCATCAGATGATGACGGAAGTCATAGAAATAGTAAGAATGCTGTGGGGAAAGCAAAGGTGGAACCCTGAGGAGAACTCACATTTAAGGAGTAGACAGAGGAGGAACCTGCTCGGGAACCCGAAAAAGTGCTTACTTTTCCCAGTGCATAGGTGCGTGCTTAGTTGTGTCCAACTCTTTGTGACCCCATGGACTATAGCCCACCAGGCTCCTCTGTCCATGGAATTTTCTAGGCAAAAAATACTAGAGAGGGTTGCCATTCACCTACTCCAAGGGATCTTCCTGACCCAAGGATGAACCCATGTCTTCTGCATTGGCTGGTGCATTCCCAGATGGCATCACCTGGGAAGCCCAAGTGCATGCTAAGTTGCTTCAGTCATGTCTGACCCTTTGTGACCCTACAGACCGTAACCCACCAGGCTCCTCTGTCCGTGGACCATAGCCCACCAGGCGTCTCTGTCCATGGGATTCTCCAAGTATGAATATTGGAATGAGTTGCTATGCCCTCCTCCTGGGGATCTGCCCGGCCCAGAAATTGAACCCTGTTCTCTTATGTCTCCTGCATTTGGCAGGCAAATTCTTAACCACTAGTGCCACCTTGGAAGCCCAAGAGGACTGGGAAATTACAAATCCCAAGGGGAAGCTATGACAAACCTAGACAGTGTATTAAAAAGCAGAGACATTACTTTGTCAACAAAGGTCCATCTAGTCAAGACTATGGTTTTCCCAGTAGTCATGTATGGATGTGAGAGTTGGACTATAAAGAAAGCTGAGCGTGGGAGAATTGATGCTTTTGAACTGTGGTGTTGGAGAAGACTCTTGAGAGTCCCTTGGACTGCAAGGAGATCCAACCAATCCATCCTGAAGGAGATCAGTCCTGAATTTTCATTGGTAGGACTGATGCTGAAGTTGAAGCTCCAATACTTTGGCCACCTGATGCAAAGAACTGACTCATTTGAAAAGACCCTGATGCTGGGAAAGGTTGAAGGCGGGAGGAGAAGGGGATGACAGAGGATGAGATGGTTGGATGGCATCACTGATTTGACGGACATGAGTTTGAGCAAGCTCCGGGAGTTGGTGATGAACAGGGAGGCCTGTTGTGCTACAGTCCATGGGGTCACAAAGTCGGACACAACTGTGCAACTGAACTGACTGAACTGAGGGGGATGACGGCACCAATGAAGATCATTAACATAAGAAACTCTGCTAATGGGGCAAATAAGGTAAAGACTCTGAAGTGTCCCATAGGCTTAGCAATAGATAGCTCTTTTCCTTGGTAAGCTTAATGAGAGAGAAAAGTTAAGTTTTTTGTTTTTATTTCAGAGGACATTTATTTATTTACAGCTTTGTTGAAGTATAATTAACATATAACATTGTGTAAGTTTAAGGTGTACAATGTAATGCTTTGGTATACATACTTATATACGGGCTTCCCTGATAGCTCAGTTGGTAAAGAATCCACCTGCAATGCAGGAGACCCCGGTTTGACTCCTGGCTCGGGAAGATCCGCTGGAGAAGGGATAGGCTACCCACTCCAGTATTCTTGGGCTTCCCTTGTGGCTCAGCTGGTAAAGAATCTGCCTGCAATGCAGGAGACCTAGGTTCGATACCTGGGTTGGGAAGATTGCCTGGAGAAGGGAAAGGCTGCCCACTCCAATATTCTGGCCTAGAGAATTCCATGGACTGTATAGTCCATAGGGTTGCAGACTGAGCAACTTTCACTATACATATATGCTGTAACATGATCACAACATCTATCACCTTACTTTTTTACAATGTTGTTTTTTGGGTTTTTTTTGCAGTGAAAAGGTTTTTAATAGAAGAAAATTTATTCCAGTTCTTCCTCAGATTTTTAACACTGTAGTTCCCAACTGGTAGACTCCTGAGACTCTGACTCTTAAATAGATTGAATGAGCATTACAACTTCTTAAAGTATATGTGTGGTTATGATCAGTAGAATTTAAAAATCATTAGAAAATGTTTGAGTTCAGAATAGATTTGGGGTATTTTATGGTTTTGTAACATCAACAGAGACCGAAGTGATTCTGCTGACAGTTGAGTGTCTGAAATGTTTGGGCTTTATAAAGGGAGTCCTGCAGGACTCTTTTTCACGATATATCTGGTCATTAGATAGTTATGTTGCTGCTGCTGCTGCTAAGTCACGTCAGTTGTGTCCGACTCTGTGCGACCCCATAGACGGCAGCCCACCAGGCTCCTCAGTCCCTGGGATTCTCCAGGCAAGAGTACTGGAGTGGGTTGCCATTTCCTCCTCCAGTGCATGAAAGTGAAAAGTGAAAGTGAAGTTGCTCAGTCGTGTCCGACTCTTTGCGACCCCATGGGCTGCAGCCTACCAGGCTCCTCCGTCCATGGGGTTTCCCAGGCAAGAGTACTGGAGTGGGGTGCCATTGCCTTCTCCGAGATAGTTATGTTAGGGAGGAATAAATCTTCCTCTACCTCTTTTTTTTTTTCTGGCTCATCTAAAAAATTAAATTGACAAATTAAATTGACACAGGACAGATTAACAGGAGAAAATCAAGGTTAAATGACATGTCTATGTGGGAGAAATCCAGGGAAACTGAGTAACTCCCCAAAATGGCGGAAACCCTCACCTCAAATACCATCTTCAGCTAAGGACAGAAGATGTGGACATAGTGGTTTGGAACTTAAAAGATGGGTAAGGTAATTCACATGAAGATGGAAAAGCAGATGTTTGGTAAACCAGTGTTTGCTGGGCCACACAGAGAGTGGCACAGAGCAGGGTCTGGTCTCTAGATCCTGCTGAGTTTCCCTCATAACATCTAGCCCATATTCCTTGCAGATCTCTCTAGTGATTGCTCTGTTCTGGGCACAGACACTCTATCTAAAACTTTTTTAGATCATTAGAGGGGAAGATCAAAGTTTCTTCCTGAATCTTTCAGGCCTTTGATTGTTTTTAGCTAGCTCAGAATAATCCACATGCCAAAGGGAAATTTTGGTAATTCACTGAGATGTGCACTTCTATGTGTGTTGTAGTTAAATTAAAAAGTTCACTGGGGTTTTGAAGTGACTTTTGAGGTGTCCTCTAGAACTGTTGCACTGAATCAAGATTTCTGATAGGTGTGTGCCAAATAACAGAAGCAGTACAGCACAGTTCCTCCCACTCTCCTTGTGGGGCCCCAGGTTGTGGCAGGGTAGGGATGAGTTACTACATACTTTTTAATGGAGTCTTGGTGACTTGGAATTTTCAGTCTTAATTGGGAAGATTCCAGACAGACCCACAATAGTTCATTTGTCTTATTTTGTATATTTAAAAATTTAGGAAACTTAAACCCAAGCCTGCCTTTTCAGCCTTCAGTTTAACCATAATATGAAGCTGCTGGGGAGAGGAATATTCCCCCCTCTACCCTCCTTGAGTTCTTGTGGCTGGACTAATAATAAAATTGACATGAGACAGGTTAACAAGAGAAAAACAAATTTTAATTCATCTGCATAGCGAGGTCTCACAGAAATGGGACCTAAGAAGAGGCCAAAGCAGTCAGCTTTTATGCTCATTCAACAAAGAAACAGTACATTTTTGAGGAATTGATAGGATGATGGGGCCTCCTACGGTGGCTCAGTAGTAAAGAATCCACCAGGGTTTGATCCCTGGGTCAGAAAGGTCCCCTGGAGGAGGAAATGGCAACCCACTCCAATATCCTTGCCTGGAAAATTCCATGGACAGAGGAGCCTGGCGGGGTATAATCCATGGGATCGAAAAGAGTCAGACACGACTTAGCAGCTAAACAGCAACAACAAAGCAACCTCTGGATGCAGGGAATACACATTTCACATGAGATTTGTTTCCTGTTTTCAGGGAGACTGGAGTGTCAGAGTGTTCCTCTTGCATTGGCCATTTCTTAAGTAACTTTAATTCAGAATACTCAATATGCCATTGAGAACCATGGGGTAGCCTACTCTGGACCCCAGCAGCGCTGCTGTTCTGCTTATAGTCTACTTGTTGTTCAGTCCACTTAAATGTGTTTTATCACCGCAAGGTATGGACATACCTTGCTTGTTGCCATTTTGCTGTTATTCTTTGTATTTTTATCTTGTGATGCAGCTGAGGTTCTACTTGCATTAGAACTACTTGGAGGACTTATTAACATGCATATTCCTGGCTCTACCCAAGACCTGCTAAAAAGTAATTTCTGTGAATTGGGGCCTGGGACTTTTCATTTTAATAACTTCCCCAGGCAGTTCCTCAAGTGATTGAGAGCCACTGCTCTACCGTTCTAAGCAGGCTTTCAAGCATCAGTTCAACTTTTCTTTCTCTATGATGTAATTGTCTTTGCTTAGGAAGGTCCCCCTCAGAAACCCTATTGGTACTTTTCATTGGCTGTAGATCTTCTGCAACTTTGTACTTAAAACCGTCCTGCAATTTTATATGGTTTCTGACAAGTACTCAAGTCATAGATACTCAACTCTGCCACTGTAGCATGAAAGCAGACATGGACAATACATAAATGAATGAGCGTGATTATGTCCCAGTAAAGCTCTAATTTCATATAATTCCCGTGTCATGATTTGGGGGTTGGGGGCACACTGCTCAACTTGTGGGATCTTAGTTCCCAACCACAGATTGAACTTGGACCCTCATCAGGGAGAGTGCAGAGTCCTAACCACTGGACCACCAGGGAATTCTTTGAAATGTTACTCTTCTCTTGTTTCTCAACCACTTAAAAATGAAGTGCTGAGCTTAAAGGCCATTCTGAAAGTAGACAGTGGACTAGAATTGGCCATCTAGTTCACCAACCCCCTGTTCAACTGTATCTGCCCTAACACAGTGTTGGTGAATATATAGTAAGTATTTGAGTACCGAGTGAGTGAATTAATTGTAACACTAGTGATTTTGCATAGAGCATGTGTTGTTCATCTTTGTGTATTATCTAGTGTACTAACTGGTTCCTAAATGTTTGACAGCTCACTTTTCAATTTTCTCGTAGAGTTAATGCCAAGACTATCAGTGTTCTCTATTTTCTTCAATCAGCCCCCTTTTTTTTTACCCCTGTGTGTCTAAATAGGAAGGCCCAAACAGTTTGATTAATGAAGAGGAGTTCTTTGATGCTGTTGAAGCTGCTCTTGACAGACAAGATAAAATAGAAGAACAGGTATGTAAATTTTTAAAATTTTTAAAAATCCTTGGTGTATATTTCATATAAATAGAATTTGAAAGCATGATCCTAATAATCTAAGAAATGAACTGTGTCTACATTGAGTCACAAATATAGAAGAACCTTTATAAGTCATTTTCTTCATTGATCAGTTTTCAAGCAATAGAAGACTAATAGTTGTTTAAAGGAAGCATGCATAAATAACGTGAAATTAAATGGAAATATTCTGCCTCTTCTCTTTGAAGTATCCAATTTTCAGTTCAGTCCAGTCATTTAGTCGTGTCAAACTCTGCGACCCCATGGACTGCAGCACACCAGGCTTCCCTGTCCATCACCATCTCCCAGAGCTTACTCAAACTCATGTCCATCAAGTCAGTGATGCCATCCAATCACCTTGTCCTCTGTCATCCGCTTCTCCTCCTGCCTTCAATCTTTCCCAGCATCAGGGTCTTTTCCAATGAGTCAGTTCTTCACATCAGGTGGCCAAAGTATTGGAGTCTCAGTTTCAGCATCAGTCCTTCCAGTGACTATTCAGGACTGATTTCCTTTAGGATGGACTGTTTGGGTCTCCTTGCAGTCCAAGAGACTCACAAGAGTCTTTTCCAACACCCCAGTTCTAAAGCATCAATTCTTTGGCACTCAGCCTTCTTTATAGTCTAACTCTCACATCTATACATGACTACTGGAAAAACCATAGCTTTGACTAGATGGACCTTTGTTGGCAAAGTAATGTCTCTGCATTTTTAATATCCTGTCTATGTTGGTCATAGCTTTTCTTCCAAGGAACAAGCTTCTTTAAATTTCATGGTTGTAGTCACCATCTGCAGTGATTTTGGAGCCCCCCCAAAAAATAAAGTCTGTCACTGTTTCCGTTTTTTCCCCATCTATTTGCCATGAAGTGATGGGACTGGATGCCATGATCTTAGTTTTCTGAATGTTGAGTTTTAAGCCAGCTTTTTCACTCTCTTTTCACTTTCATCAAGAGGCTCTTTAGTTCTTCACTTTCTGCCATAAGGGTGGTGTCATCTGCGTATCTGAGTTTATTGATATTTCTCTCAATTTTATTATCATTCTATTATTATTATCCAATTTTATTATCATTCTATTCATACAAAGCATATATTTGCCCTGAGTAAAACAGACTCTTTGAATTTCTCTTCACCACCAAATACTATATGAATTCAAAAGGAAGATGACCGAGAATTTATTTTTCTTCTATGTTAGTACCATTCAGTTTTTACTATTAACTCATTTATTGCTTTCACTACCTTCACCTTAATTACTTCCTCACTTTTAACTTTGCCTAGTGTTTTATCATCATTAAATTCACAGCAGTTATACCAACCCCCTTCTGTGGAAATTGAAGGGAAGTATTTCTTAAATCCTTCAACCCAGTTTCAAGGTTAATTTGGGTCTTCACCTTCTTTAGAGGCTTCTTTGTGATTCAGATGGTAAAGAATCTGCCTGCAGTGCAGGAGACCCAGGTTCAATCCCCGGGTTGGGAAGATCCCCTGGAGAAGGGAATGGCTACCCATTCCAATATTCTTGTCTGGAGAATTACGTGGATGGAGGAGCCTGGTGAGCTACAGTACATGGAGTCCCTAAGAGTCAGACACAATTGAGCAACTAGCACTTTCACTTTCTTTCACTTTTTCATTTTACCTTAATTCTGCATCAGTGCAGTTACCATGTGAACCACTAGATGGTACCATATATTACCACTAGGTTCCTAACATTGTACAGGAGGCTGTGATCGAAACCATACCCAAGAAAAAGAAATGCAAAAAGGAAAAATGGTTGTCTGAGACCTTACAAATAGCTGAGAAAGGAAGAGACACAAAAGGCAAAGGAGAAAAGGAAAGATATATCCATCTGAATGCAGAGTTCCGAAGAATAGCAAGGAGAGATGAGAAAGCCTTCCTCAGTGAACAGTGCAAACAAATAGAGGAAAACAGTGGAATGGGAAAGACTAGAGATCTCATCAAGAAAGTTAGAGATACCAAGGGAACATTTCATGCAAGGATGGGCACAATAAAGGACAGAAATGGTGTGGACCTAACAGAAGCAGAAGATATTAAGAGGTGGCAAGAATACACAGAAGAACTGTACAAAAAAGATCTTCATGACCCAGATAATCATGATGGTGTGATCACTCACCTAGAGCCAGACATCCTGGAATGCAAAGTCAAGTGGGTCTTAGGAAGCATCACTACGAACAAAGTTAGTGGAAGTGACAGAATTCCAGTTGAGCTCTTTCAAATCCTAAAAGATGAAGCTGTGAAAGTGTTACATTCAATGTGCCAGCAAATCTGGAAAACTCAGCAGTGGCCACAGGACTAGAAAAGGTCAGTTTTCATTCCAATCCCAAAGAAAGGCAATGCCGAAGAATGCTCAAACTACCACACAATTGCACTCATCTCACACACTAGTAAAGTAATGGTCAAAATTCTCCAAGCCAGGCTTCAAGAGTATGTGAATTGTGAACTTCCAGATGTTCAAACTGGATTTAGAAAAGGCAGAGGAACCAGAGATCAAATTGCCAACATCCATTTGATCATAGAAAAAGCAAGAAAATTCCAGAAAAACATCTACTTCTGCTTCATTGACTACGCTAAAACCTTTGACTGTGTGGATCACAATAAACTGCGGAAAATTCTGAAAGAGATGGAAATACCAGACCCCCTTACCTGCCTCCTGAGAAACCTGTATGCAGGTCAGGAAGCAACACTTAGGACCAGGCATGAAACAACAGACTGGTTCCATATCGGGAAAGGAGCACGTCAAGGCTGTATATTGTCACCCTGCTTATTTAACTTTTATGCAGAGTACATCATGTGAAATGCCAAGCTGGAAGATGCACAAGCTGGAATCAAGATTGCCGGGAGAAATATCAATAACCTCAGATATGCAGATGATGCCACCCTTGTGGCAGAAAGTGAAGAAGAACTAAAGAGCCTCTTGAGGAAAATGAACCAGGAGAGTGAAAAAGCTGGCTTAAAACTCAACATTCAGAAAACTAAGATCATGACATCTGGTCCCAATCACTTCATGGCAAATAGATGGGGAAAAAATGGAAACAGTGAGAGACTTTCTTTTCTTGGGCTCTAGAATCACTGCACATGGTGACTGCAGCCATGAAATTAAAAGATTCTTGCTCTTTGAAGGAAGAGCTATGACCAACATAGACAGGATATTAAAAAGCAGAGACATTACTTTGCCAACAAAGGTCTGTCTAGTCAAAGCTATGGTTTTTCCAGTAGTCATGTATGAGTTTGAGAATTGAACCATAAAGAAAGCTGAGTGCTGAGAAACTGATGCTTTTGAGCTGTGGTGTTGAAGACTCTTGTGAGTCCCTTGGACTGCAAGGAGATCGAACCAGTCCATCCTAAACGAAATCAGTCGTGAATGTTCATTGGAAGGACTGATGCTGAAGCTGAAACTCCAATACTTTGGCCACCTGATGTGAAGAACTGACTCTTTAGAAAGACCTTGATGCTCGGAACGATTGAAGGCAGGAGGAAAGGCGATGACAAAGGATGAGATGGTTGGATGGCATCACCGACTCACTGGATATGTGTTTGAGCCAGCTCTGGGAGTTAGTGATGGACTGGGAGGCCTGGTGTGCTGCAGTCCATGGAGTCGCAAAGAGGCGGATATGACTGAGTGACTGAACTGAACTGAACTTAACCACCAGATGGTACTTATGGATGAATTTTAGCTACTCTTCTCAAGACTGTAAGCACCTTAGAAATAAGTCATGTGTGTCAGTTGTACACCCTAAATTAACTTGCATAGAAAAATTGGCTTGTTTATTCCTTTTGATTTGAAAGGCAGTGAAGGCTGTTACGCTGTCAACTACAGATGGGCACTTGCCACCTGCCTCTACACAGATTAAATCACAGGTGCTGCTACAACTGCTGTCCTTCAGTACTCCCTAAACAGAGTACAAGGTGGAGAGGAGGAATGAGGCACTCCGTGCTCTGGGAAAATTGGCAGAATAGGCCTTCAGATAGATATCTTTAGGAGGTGATTTTATGAGCCCAGTTCTTGCATCTCATATCTAAGAAAAGGTACTTAATTCCTTCATGGTGATGTCTGCTACTGGTGACTAGCTGAAATATGCAAAAATGCATTTGATTGCATATACTCCCCCTTCACCAAAATCACAAATATGCTGACCTTCCCTCACTACCTCTTTGGAGCAGTTTCTCAGAGCTATCTAACATGCTGTCTCCTAGGCTGTGGTCCTCATTTTTCCCCAAGTGAAACTTAGCACACAACTCTCATGTTGTGCATTGTTTTTAAGTTGATAGTGCCCATTTACTGATTTATCTACCCAAGGTAAGTCGTCTGCAACAGTGGCTGTTTGCTTTTTCATGTTCATTTTATAGATCTCATTTCCCGTTTTTTTAACATGCAGAACTCTAAAACTTTCAGTTCCTAAGTGAGTTCTCATTTTGGGTTCCAGAAATATAGCATCTGAAATAGCATCCTTGTATTGGGTTTTTTAGTGTGTTTAGGGGTTTTTTTGATTATTTTTTTCCCCTTCACTGTGTTTTTCCTTTTGTTTTAATCTGGTTTATATGGGGAAGAGTTTTGAATTGTGAAATCAAGACAAGTTAGTCTTGCGTTTTGCCATTAACTATGTAGCTCTACACTTACAGCTTAAATCCTCTGGGCCTTGGTTTTCTAATCTTTGAAATAAGGGCTTGGACAGGATGATTCAGATCATCCCTTCTGGCTTAAAAATGCTCCTCTACTGAATATCGGTATGGTGGTTGAGTTGGAATTGAGAATCAATGAAAACTTCTTTAGACTTTGGAAAAAAGAAATATTCAAGGGGCTATAAATATCCTTGGTCTAAGGTTAGTATCTTTGAAATCTGAAAGAAGAAAATCAGGATACATGAGTGTCAAGATTTGGCAATTAAATGTTACGTTATCCACTCTTAAGTTGCAAAATACACTTTGTAACCTTCCCATTTAAAATTATGTGCTTTCTTAGTCGCAGAGTGAAAAGGTCAGGTTACATTGGTCTACTTCAATGCCATCTGGAGATGCCTTTTCTTCTGTGGGGACTCATAGATTTGTCCAAAAGGTAAGCTAATGTCAGAGTTTACTGAAAGTATATGCTATATTCTTCATTGTTGATGAAACTATCCTGTCATATAAGTTTTCTTCATTTTCCTGAATTTAAGTAATGAGATTTTTTTTGTTTGGTATTACATGTTTTCTTCCATAGACATCCTCCAAAAACTGTTAGAAATCTTCTTCTGAATATAATGTTCTTCCATTTTTATTTAAGGGAAAAGAAGGGTGGGGAATAGGGAATGGCTTGTCCAAAACAGTTAACCAGAAACATAGCCAGCGATATTAAATCTTTTTTCTCTGGGGTTAAGTGGTACCATTTTGTATTATTGGCAGCCTGCATTCTTTATAGAAAGATTTTGGAGCATTACACATAATAGGTGCATGAAGTCAGCACTCGCTGCTGAGCCTGTTTCATATAGTGCTTTGTTCTCTCTTTCTTTATCTTGTGTTTGGAAGTTGGTACTGAATGCTCTGTTGTGCCTTTGTTCTGATTACTTGGTTTTTTCTTTGTCTGTCTCTGGTAGCCCTATAGTCGCTCTTCCTCCATGTCTTCCATTGATCTAGTCAGTGCCTCTGACGATGTTCACAGATTCAGCTCCCAGGTACTGTATGAATGTATAGAGTGGACTTGAGTCTTTCTGTGCTGTATTTCAGCCTGCTTTCCCAGTTCCTAGAAGTCTTTTGATTAGGCCACTTGTTTTGGTTTGAATTTTAAATAGTAACATCAAGCATTAAACAAGCCTTCGTTATCTGCTAAATAGTTTCTCTGTCAGGCATGCATGTGCCCTTTGTGTCCTCTGTTGTGAACAGCTTGGAATTTCACCATATAGGAGGTACTCCTGAAAGATTTCAAATTGAACTGAAGCTAGTAGAAGGTATCTGGTTTTTAACTATCCTGTGATATCTGTTTTTTCAGACAGGATTGAGCAACTTTTGTGGACATGGTCTATAGGATATGTTATAGCATCAAAGGGGGTTTCAAGTCTCACTTTCAATATAAATTAAAATATCTCATGATATGTTCAACAGGGAAATAACTTTTTAAATAAATCTGTCTCATTACCATTATAAGTTTTGTTGAACTGGTTGTATTTTCCTTAGGTAGATTACCCTTTGAAATTAGTATTCCTGTCCATATGATAAATCGATGGAAATTGATTTTAAATTATTTAGTACCAGCATCGTTTAGGAATTTAGGACAAGGATTTCGATGCGTGCAGTCTCTGCCCTGATAATAAAATCAAAAGTACCAACAGAGGAGTATTTTTGCATCAGCATTAGGTTAAAAAAATTTTTTTTAATCTTTACATAACTTACCATTCAACCTTGTATTTTTATGGTGATTGCATTTTGTTTGTGATATGTCATCATATATTAAGAACCTGAACTCTCTAGTCAAAATGACTAAACCCGGTTTCCTGTGTGATATTTGACAACTTTTCTAACTCCTCTGTGCTTTGCTTCTCATCTAGCTAGGACTGTGTTAGAGCTAGAACCTAGCATGTAGTAAGTGCTCAATAAATAAGCTTTTATCATTGTAATATTATTTCTTTGAGCTAATCAAAATTATCTACGTTATTTTTTTCTCTCAGAGTTTTCCAGTAAATGATTTTTAAAAATCAGTTTAAACCAGGTGTATGAATAAAATTTACATTAGTTTTCAACTATGTAATAAAGAAGAAAATTGTTTAAGACTCAGATTTTTTTCTGACTTTTGTAGCTTTTTTCTCCTTGAACATTTTTGGGAAAGAGATATATCAGTTCCTCATCAGAAATTACCCTTAGCCAGATTTATTACAATATTTCTCACCTCCTGCTAATTCATTTATGCATGCTTTTAAAATAATGACTTTTATTTTACAATAAATCAGTGACCAGACTAGATAATACTGGGAGACTGGTTTATTTGCTAAGCTCCACCTTGCATTGAAATAATAAAATAACAGACTCTTTAAAAGACATCATTACTGGTCACTATTTTCTCTTCAAATGTAGAAATATACAGGCTATAAATTAAAGAAAATGTAATGAGAGCAAGAAAAGAGTTTGAACTGTTTATAGGTGCCTAAGAATTAGGGCTTCAGAATCCAGACCTGGACCTTAGTTATAGAGTATATAAAACAGCTGAAAGCCTTCAGATACAAGGGAAATGTCAAGGAGCAGGTGCCCAGATTTTTACAAGACTTCCAAATGTAGCTTATTTCTTCACCTGATTTCTTTGTGTAGCTCAGTTGAGAAGAATCTTTCTAGTATTTTTTTTCCCTAATGTACAATGCTCATGATTGATCTGGTTTTGTTTTTAAAAGCTTTTGATTATTTTGCTCTTATATGTGCCTGAAGGGGAAATTAAGAGCAATAACGTTGAGGTCTCCAAGTATTTATTGTCTTGCTAAAGTATTTGTTGTCATTAGCAGACTTGGGCTCTGGCAGTTAACTGTTGATTAGTTTGGCTATGCCATCTACATACAAATACTGACTCATGATCACTTTGTTCTTGTTGATATATAATGGTCATAGTCCTGCTTAAAAAGGATAATTAAAGGTAAAACTGAGATTGCCCCTGAAAATAACTTCAAATAAAATATGTGACTCTCAGGAAATTGGGCTTCCCTGGTAGCTCAGCTGGTAAAGAATCCGCCTAAAGGAGCGCATGGCAACCTACTCCAGTGTTCTTGCCTGGAGAATCCCCATGGACAGAGGAGCCTGGAGGGCTACAGTCTATGGGGTCACAAAGACTTGGACATGACTGAGCGACTAAGCACAACAGTAGGAAATTAGTAGTAACACATGAATCTTTTGGACAGGTGTTGGAAATGAAGTAGCCCTAAATGAAAGATTCATAAATGGATCTTTTTGGCCACATTATTTCCATAACACAGTTACCATGTAAAGGTGTCAACTCACAGACCAAAGGAAAATAAAAAGCAACTCACAGACCAAAGGAAAGTAAAAAGTTGGAAAAAAAGAAGAAAATCAAAGAGTGGATAGTACATCTACAGGTTAATGTATGATGAGAATCACCATTGCAAAAAAATTCTGTGTAAAGCTTTTGCCCACTTTTGTCCTTAGTAACTTTACTATTGTGGTAATTCTCTATTTCACCCCTCCCTTTTTTGTTATATAAAATAAAATCGGTAATTACTTTCATGCTGATAAATGCTAATTTAGCTGAACTAGAATGTAGACTAAAATAATAGATCACTATTAATATTCTTATACATATCCTTTTTTCATATATGTGTATATTAAGTAAAATTACATACCTCAGTAATAGTTTTTTCCTACCAAGGTAGATAATTCTATATATACTGTTTTGTAACTAGCGGTTTTTTTTGTGTGTTTTTTTTTTTTAAACACCTGTAATGGGACCCATCTTCCCATCAGTAAATATAGGTCTAGATCTCCTTGTCTGTTGTATGGATATGCATGCTAGATTTACCTATCTAATATTGAACATTTATTTTCAGTTAGTCTCTTTTATTTAATAAACAGTGCTACTTAGGCATTGCTGTATATACATCTTCTCTATATATACATCTTGGTACATTTATCCAATTATTTCCTTAGAATATATTTCTAGAAGTTTTAGGACAGAGGTCATGCATACACCTAAGTTTTTTTATTCTTATTGCCAGACAATAAGAGAAGTTTGAAGTTTGAACGAGCTACACTCCCGGGTCAGTTTTCTTTTGCTATCCTGACACTGAATATTATAATTCAGTTAATATTTGCCAGTGTGATAGACTAAAAGTGTTATTTTTGCTCCTTGACTGTTCGCGTTTTTCAGTGATTGAATTCATATCCTTGACCATTTTTCTTTTGGGTTAGCAGTATACTATTAATTTGTTATTAATAAATTATTGTGTCCAGCAGATCCCTTTATGACCCTGTAACAATAAACATAGTTGTATTCCTTTCACATGGATAAGAAAAAGAGGTTCAAACTCTGTTTGAGCCCTCGTGAGACTTTTGTTCATTACACTTTTGTTGTGCCATCAAAGGACAATTTTCTTTAGATCTAGCCTTCTAAAATGGCATACTGAGTGATTGAAATGTGAAGTGAAAGAAAAGGTAAGAATTGGAGTGCCATCACCTCCAGTGTGTTTTATCTCCAGTCTTTTCATAGTTCATTTGGTATGAAGATGCTGTTTATGTCAGCTTACCATTTTCAACTCAAGGTGCAAAAAACCAAGGACACGATTCCTGAACTTATGCTTAGGCTAAAATTCACCCTTCGTGTTTTTAAGTGGTAGATACTTCTAGTAACATTATTTTCTAGTATATCAGATTTTTAACCTGATGAGGTAGAAATTTGGGCAAATGTTTATTCATGTCATCCAATTAACGGTCCCTAGCGTTACACTTATTTTTGATATAGAGTCATAACTGGAAACAGTAAATGTAGCATCTTTATATCCGAAATATGAGTGTGGTCACAAACGCCCAAGCCATTGCCCCTGTAGTAACATTGCTACTGCATATTTTAAGATAAAATTCATTATAGTGAGATTTTACTGGTATCATCTTTCTTTGTAACCTTAATATTATTACTTCAAGGAATATACCATAATGGATCAAGATTCCTTGGTGAAGGCTTTGAAGATGTGTCTAATATAGTAATTGGTGAAAGCTTTGAAGACGTGTCTAATATAGTAATTGGGTACTTCATTAGTTTTGTTAATTTCCTAGGAGCACAGTAGTGAATACATCTTGTTTGTTTCTCTGTTGGATTTTCTCAAGCCCTCTTAAGGAAGTAAATGAGGACAGAAGACTGAAAACTTTTCCATAGATGCAGTGGTAGCTATAATAGGAATTCTGTTGCTTCTTCTGTCTAGCAAGACAATGTTAAATGCATTTACCGTACATTGTTTCAAACTTAAGTTACCTCCTATCAGTTTATATTTGTGGAATCTGGTTTCTTTTGCATCAAAATACAAATCAAAAACAGCTTCTCATTTTTCAGACATTTGAAATAACTAATTTAGGAATACTCTCCCAAATAGAAACACAACTACCTGCATATTTTTTCAACAAAAGAGCTAAATGGCACTAAAGTTCTATTAAACAGAACTCTCTTTGGTTTTTTAGCAGAATAAAATCCTTAACATTCTTCTTTCACAAATAATCCGTTTAAAGTAGGACCTCTTTGGGAGAAACATTTCTTTCTACCTCTAATCTCATAATAAATATAGGTGTTCTTAACTCCTAGTATCCTACCAAAAAAGTATGTACATATCCAGATCTAAAAATTTCAAAGATCTTGAAATCTAAAAGTGATTAAAAATAATCTCCCAGTGTGGTTCGACACAGACTAATGCCTTAGGCCGGTGCTGCTGTGGAGGCTCTATTTGTGCATGCTAACTAGGACTTGCTTTCTTCTTCCTCTAGTAAGACACCTTTGGTATGTAGTATTTGTAACTTGGAATTCTACATTAGTCATCCTGAACCTCTCAAAGCAGATTTCAGAATTTTAGAGACTCAAAGGTTTTATTCCCAGTCAGCCTTTGAAGTTATATTTTCTAATTAATGCTTTATAAAATTATAGATGTACTAGTAGTCATGTTTTAAAATTTCTTCCAGTTCTCTAACTCAACACCCTTCACATTAAAGATTATGGATAAAGAAATAAGTTACTATGTAACATTTATTTAGTACAAATGTAGATTGTAGAATTTCAGCCTAAACGCTATTATCAAAAACTTCTCTGATGATCATTGCCAATTAAAGAGACACTTTCAGTCATAACTACTTTCAGTAACCAAAAATGCCTCTGAAATCCAGGAAACTTGATGTACACATCATAATAACATATTGATAACATCCTTATATGCATAAAAGTGATATCTCCAAAGTGACTAATTTTAAGAGTTCTGCCCCCAAATCATTAATGTATTTAATTCAAAATACATGTAAACCTGGTTCTTATGTTTCCCTAATGAATGTAATAGACTTTATGTAAAATAAGTTGTTAACCTTAGGAATAAATCTTAAAATTGAAGTACAATATACATATTTTTCAATTCTTTTCTGCCTTCTTTTAATATTCTGTAAAACAAAATTATGAGTAAAAGTTAAGAAAATAGGACTTAGAAACTGTCTGTGTGTAGATGGAAAAAGGTGCCAGTTCCTTCAGAGACAATCTGTTTATCACTTCATTTCTGTTTATAAACATGTTTCATACTAGGAGGGTTTCCAAAGAACACTTAAATGAGATCTTACCAGTGAATCTGATTGAGGATTCTGGGAGTATGAACTATTTGACTCTATTTGTTTATAAAGATGTGTCAGGATAATTTGATAGTTAAAAGCAGAGGTTGCAATTTAAATTTAGTAAAAGAAATTTAGTTAGAAATTTAGAAAGAATGTAGAATAATGAAATGGAATCAGATATATGGAGAGGTTGATTATTTTTTAAGTTGGCTTATATTCATGATAAAAGAGGAATTGAGGAAAATGACAAAAATTTTCTTTTTGTAGAGAAATCTTGACACACAACAAGCTTTCTAATATCTCTGTGTAGTATTTAACTACAGAAACACTGGACTAGATGGTCTCTTTGTGCCCCTTTTACACCTAATGCTCCATGATTTTATGCTTTAAGACATTATCTCTGTAAGAATACATATTGTAGGCAAGGAAGGAGTAATTCTTTTTTCCAGAAAACATATTTTGGTCACTTGATGCACGTTAGGCCAGTGTTAAGTAGAGTGAAGCACCTTCTTTCCCCACATTTCTCTTTCCTGTCATTAACCTGGATATGATATCTGGAATGTGGACTAAAACTCTTCAACACTGTATAAAACCTACTAACCTTTGTGCATTTGATTGCTTAGCTTTCTAAAAACATCATTTCTGAACTGAAATAACTGAATACCATTCTGTTTTAGAGATTATTGGATGTGGATTCTTATGGTTCTGTTTTTCTTTTTAAGGTTGAAGAGATGGTGCAGAACCACATGACCTATTCATTACAGGATGTAGGTGGAGATGCCAATTGGCAGTTGGTTGTAGAAGAAGGAGAGATGAAGGTAATTCCCTTCATGCTAATTGCAGCCAGTTGCAGTCATACTGTATTATTATTGATTTAAGTAATACAGCACTTAAAATTTTCTTTTAAGTAAATTATTACATATGATTGAAGAAGCTCTAAATACTGAGAAATAAAATGTCTCTTTGCTTCCCTGGTTTAGCTTTTACATAATTTTTTTATGATCATAGTATAAATCTGTACACAGATTTTTCTGTTTTACCTTGGCCATGGAGAAAATGGGTTTTGATATGAACAGGTCACAATTAGCTAATGACTCTCTGGATATTTCTCTCTTTTTAAATATACTGAATGTTGTGCCCAGGTGTTAACTTTTTTCCTTCTTTGGTCTGTACCTCACTTCTTGTTCTTTCTCTCACTGCTCCTTTTTTTGGACATTGATTAGCTAATCTTGTTCATATCCCTAAATGCAAGAGAGTAAGAGCAAGGGACAAGAGATTGAGTGTTCAGTTGAAAACCAACAACAATATCATTGAATTTTGGATTACTTCATGCCCGAGGCACAATGCTAAAGATAAAGAGATATTTAATAAGACTCCCTCCAAGCTGAAACTTTGGTTGGAAGGAGGATATTGACATTTAAAAGATACAATTACTTAGCTCTATCAGATAATATTGAATGAAAAGTACAGGTGAATAGTGGAGAAAAATTGAAAGAGATCTCAGATTTGAGACAGATTGTTTTACATCAAAGACTATGACTAGAAATGGAAACAAGGTTATCAAAAAGGTGAGGCGAGGGCATTTATATTCAGGAGTTTTGTACAGATTTTTGACCAAAATTATTCTAGCAAGTGAGATACAGTATTAGATGTTGAAATTTACTCTCTTCCTGAATAGGGAACAGATTAAGAAATCAGATAGAGGAGATAAGCAAATGAGAGACCAGTATGTTAGTTATAATTCTGACAGTCTGATTAGAGAACATTAAGACCAGCTATCATGAGGTCTTACTAATATGTTACCCCAGAATGAAACATAACATTTCTGACATAACTAGATAATCACAGGCCTTTCCCCACAAGAGCACGCCCCAAAAGCAGACCAGCATACATCCTGCCCACAGGAGAAGGGGTTCAGCCAAGCCTGTTCCACCCTCCTTCTGTGTTCACCATTCAGATGTCCCTGTTTCCCCCCCAAGGAGGGGGAAGTGAAAGGGTGAAGAGAAGCCAGGAGTCATAGTCTAGGTGGAGGTCCTTCACCCAAAGTGAGTGGTAGAAAAAAAGTGCTCCCACAACTTTAGAGAGGGTCATTGGGGCTGGCTTATGGGGCATATAAAATAACCCACTAAACAGAATGTGCTATTGTCTGTAGCAGTGAGCTAGCCATTGTACACAGAGTAATATTTTAGAAGGACTAGGCTCATAGGGATATGAAACTAGAGACCAAGAAAACCACTTAGGAGATTCAGGTACGAGGTAATGAAAACATACCTAAAAAAGATATACAACAGTAGAAAAGTCAAGTTTTGGATGTCTTATAGAAGATTACTAATAAGCTTAAAAGCTATGTGAAATGTAGGGGAGGAAATCAAAAGTCTAGAGTTTCCAGTTTTAGTTACTGGAAAAATATCAGTCCCAATAACATAAATAAATATGTAAGGAAAGGTACTTTGGAGAGAGAGATTGTAAAAGAGAAATGAGGTGAAATGCCTAACAGTGTCCGGCCCCATAGGCACTCCATAAATTGAGAGCTGGTTTCCTCTGTGATAACCTGTTTGTTTTTCAAAAGAACTTATTACAGAGCTGTCTAAAGTACCAAATCCTCTATAATTTTGAAGTAATTAATTTTGTCCAGGAGTTTATCTATACAGTCTCAGTATTTAAAGCAAGATAGACCTTAAGGCATGCAACCTCAGTATTTAAAGGCAAGATATCATTGATCTTATGCGATTTTAGCATTCCATCATTGGTTCAACAAATAATTGAGTGCCTTCTGTGTTTCAGATACTGTTCTAGATGCTGGGGATACAGCAGTGAACAGAGCTGCCATATTATCCCTAAGGAGATAATGTTCTAACCAGCTGTATTTGGCCTTCTTAGCCATGATGAATGGTCTTTGAGAATGATCAGTAAATAATGTCTTATTTAAATTGATGTATTTGTAGCTCTCACTCATTACATATGTGTACTTTTCATAGTTGATGTTTACTTTGGAATTGTAGTTTTAAATATTATGTATTGTCTTTGTTAATAATTTGAAATTTTAATTTTTCTTTTGGCAGAATATTTATGTTCCATAAGTATTTTTCAAACATGTTTTAAAATATATCCTCTAGGTATATAGAAGAGAAGTAGAAGAAAATGGGATTGTTCTGGATCCTTTGAAAGCTACTCATGCAGTTAAAGGCGTTACAGGACACGAGGTCTGCAATTACTTCTGGAATGTTGATGTTCGCAATGATTGGGAAAGTAAGCTGTCATTAATATATTTTATTTTATTTTATTTTTTTTTTAAATAAATTTATTTATTTTAGTTGGGGGCTAATTACTTTACAATATTGTAATAGCTTTTGCCATACATTGACATGAATCAGCCATGGGTTTACATGTGTTCCCCTTCCTGGACCCCCCACCCACCTCCCTCCCCTCATTAATATATTTTAATACAGTTTTTAATTTTAAATCAAATACCAAATCTAACCTGGTTTTCTTCATCTGAGCTATAGTTTACAAAGTCATAAGAACTCCAGATAGTTATAGAAACTATCTGGAGAATCATACAGGGAACTGATAATACCTGAGCTTTTCATTGTACAAAATGCTTCTCAGCAAATTATAGCATTTAATCCACTACAATCCTGTGTGATAGGTAGGTAATAAAGTAAAATTCAGATAGCCTAAGTGACTTGTTAAAGACCACAGAACTAGGCTGCCATTTCCTTCTCCAGAGTTAGTGGAAAAGCCAAAGCTAAAATAAAAGGTTTCTATTGTTATCATCTTCTATACTGTTTTGTTTATGTGATAAATTGTAGGTTAAGAGGGGGCTGTAGTGGGGGCGTCAGGGGCGTGTGTGTGTGTTCTCCTCAGGCTTATAAACAGTCACCTAAACCTAGGTGAACAGCTTATTCAGCTTCAATAAATTAAGGGTGATAGCGAAGGAAGGGGTCATGGTGTTAGGGAATAATTTGTGCCCTAGTAATGAAGCCATGATTAGAATTGCTTTCTTGCAGTGGCAGCTGGATACTGGCCCAAAGAAAATGAGATTTCCTGGTGATTAGATCTCACTGCCACCATCTATAATCCCTAATACTAAATAAATACAAACTCCCTTCCTTGTGGATATAGCCTCGGTAGAGCAAGATCCTGTTCATTTTACTGTAATGTCCATTCATAATGGAAGTGAATTAGTCACATACTAGGAAACGGTAATACATTTTTTTGACTACTAACATTTTCTCTTCATTGCAGCAACTGTAGAAAACTTTCATGTGGTGGAAACATTAGCTGATAATGCAATCATCATTTATCAAACGCACAAGGTAAATATCGTTTAAGCCCAAAAGGATTCCAGCGTAGTTTGAACAGAGACATATAAAATATTCTCTAAAGTAAAATTTGTCAGGAAATTAAGTTGCACAAAAAGATTCAAAGACTTTATTAATTATGAATTTCATGTATTCGAAAGTTAAATCAGATCATTTAAACGTTTCTGCTTTAAAGCAGAAATGGGTACAAATACAAACCTGAAAAGTATCCAAAACATTATGTTTGATGAAGATGTATAGTAAGTCTGGAGAAGAAAGTACTGAAATCTATTTAAATGTTTTTCTAGTATCTAGTCTCTAGAGGAAATAAATGAGTTACCAAATATGAATCGGTTTCCTGGGACAGTAATAGGAGAATGGAAAGTAGTTATTAGTCTGTGTTAAGACTCAAAAGTGAACATGATCTAAATGGATTATCTGACATCGAGGAAAAATTGCTGAGCATCAGCTTTGGGAAGTTGTTGGTCATGCCCCAGAACACAAAGAAACATTGTCATTTAAATTGGCTTCCTTTCACTTTATTTCTTCCTGTGTTAATCCAAATATTTAAATTAGAGAATATTTCTGTTACCTATTCTGCTCTAATTCCATCCTTAACATTGCCAAATATTATGTTGAATAAACAATAATAAATTAAAATTTTGGAGAGATCCACCAAAAGCAGTTTTGAAAGAAAAGAAATATGAAATATTTCAGTTAAGAAATATGATGATTCAGTAAGTACTTCGTTTTTCTTTTTTAAAATAATTTTCAATTGAGTTGAATATTTGATAATATTTCCAGTTTTGTTGTGTATTTCTTGAGCTAGTCTTGTTATCTGAGGCATGTAATATTTAATCACTCTGACTTAGGCTTCATTTACATGACAGCTACTCAAGAAAGGCATAACAATGAAGATTCTGTTTTAATTTACTGATTTAGGGGGTTTAAAGTAGAGTCTGAAATTTAATAGACTTTAAAATATTAGTCGCTCTGTAATTTGCAGTGAAAATAAATGACCAGTCATTTAGAATCAGAAGGCTCTTATTTTCTAAAGATAATTGGTCCTGGAAAATGGCCTGCAGAAATTATTTTGCTTATTAAATAGTAGGTGGAAGGGAGGAATATATAGATCATATTAGGATTATTTCTGGATAACTAAAACTAAAGATTATTAAAGTAATGTATTTTATATATAACAGAATTTAAGTTACAATTGTAGTTAGTTGAATAAATGAATTGTCCTGGCATAATTTTTTCAACAAAATCCAGTAATAATAGGGCTTCCCTGGTAGCTTAGCTGGTAAAAAATCTGCCTGCCATGTAGGAGAGACCCTGGTTCGATTCCTGGGTTGGGAAGACCCACTGGAGAAGGGATAGGCTACCCACTCCAGTATTCTTGGGCTTCCCTGGTGGCTCAGCTGGTAAGGAATCTGCCTGCAATGCAGGAGACCTGGGTTTGATCCCTGGATTGGGAAGATCCCTTGGAGAAGGGAAAGGCCGCTCACTCCAGTATTCTGGTCTGTAGAATTCCATGGACTGTATAGTCCATGGGGTAGCAAAGAGTCGGACACAACTGAGCAACTTTCACTTATCCTTATCACTTACCCAGTAATAATAGAATTCTTTCTCTTTAAATTTGGCTTCTTTCATAATACAGTCTTAAAGAGTGCTGCTCATCTCTTGATACTTAAGTCATTCTCTTCAAATTTCTATCTTATCATCATCCTTATTTACATTCATTAGTTCTAATATGGCCACATTTTCATTTGTTTAATGGCATCACATACCTTTGCCCAGCACTACTGTCATAAACTTCATGAAATTTTGTGTCTTTAAAAGGTGAACCATTTCACTTTGCAAATGATTTGGGTTGTATTGACACCAAGTTGTTGACTGTTTATTAAATTCAGCAATCAGGAAAGACTGTGCATATTTTCTCTCATTTAAACGTATGTAGTCCAGTTTGCAGAGACCTAGATTCCATGTCATTTCAACAGTATGTTTTTCCTTGCATCCCATGAAGTTGGAAGATTCAATCAATTCTTCAGATATGATTTTGATATCAGTGGAGCATCTTCTTTGCTCTGAACAGTTAAAACAGAGGCATAGTACTATACTTAAAAATGGTCTCGTGGCTGTGGCAGGGGCTGATGGGGACCGATTGCTTAATGGGTACAGACTTCCTGTTGAGAGTGATGACACATTTAGAACAAGTGGTGGTGTTTACATAACATTGTAAAAATAATTAAGGCCAGTCAGTTGTACACTTAAAAATTACAGCATTTTATGTTAATTAGTCTTACATTTGTTTCTTTGTTAGTTCCATATTAAATGTAAATAAAAAGTAGTTCAAATTTTCAGGACTTCCCTTGACAGTCCAGTGGTTAAAACTCCACGCTTCCACTGAAGGGGGTTCAGGTTCAATCCCTCATTAAGTAACTAAGATGCTGCATGCTGTGTAAAAGTCAAAGTCGCTCAGTCATGGCCGACTCTTTGCAACCCCGTGGACTATACAGCCCATGGAATTCTCTAGGCCAGAATACTGGAGTGGGTGGCCTTTCCCTTCTTCAGGGGATCTTCCCAACCCAGGGATCAAACCCAGGTTTCCCGCGTTGCAGGCAGATTCTTTACCAACTGAGCCACCAGGGAAGCCCAAGAAAACTGGAGCGGGTGGCACAGCCAAAAAGAAAACCAAAAACGGAGTTCAGACTTTCAAAAGATTTGTACTTCTTCCACAGAGAGTGTGGCCAGCTTCTCAGCGGGATGTCTTATATCTTTCTGCCATTCGAAAGATACCAGCTTTGAATGAAAATGACCCGGAGACTTGGATAGTTTGTAATTTTTCTGTTGATCACAGCAGTGCTCCTGTAAGTACAGTGTTATAATTGTACAATATAAAGTTAAATACACAGCACAGGGCAAAAGTGATCAACACACACCACGCATAAAGATTTGATAATGCTTCTGAAATTTTTGTTATTAAAGTTGACTTCTTGGAAGAGTCCAGCCAGTAGTGTTATGTGAGAGCAGCAGTCATGCTGTGAGCATCCCAGCAGGACTGTTTGCCTCTCCTCTTGAGGTTCCATGACACTAGGTAGGCTGCTTTTCACAGTGGCCTCAAGCCATGATCAGCTGCAGGCAAAGCCTCTGTGGTTTCTACCTCGTTTTAGCTACTTTTACTACTTAGGAGGGGGGAAAACGTTCGTGAGGTCAAATCAGCTTGGCATCTATTATTCTTTTTTTTTTTTTCAAGAGACAAAGTTTAATGTATGCATACAGTTTTATGTGTGATACAGCATCACACCATGTAGGGCATTTACTCTTATGTTATACACCCAGAAATGTTTGAAATACTTCTTAAGGCTATAAAACAGAAATAGAAAAATGACCAGGAGTATATTCAATACTTAAAAAAAGTGATATGATAAAGAATGTAGAATACTATTTTCCTTTCCAATACTTCAAAAGATGTTTTAATATATATACTTTTTTTTCTTTAACAAGAAACATCACAAATGATCACATCTTCACATGCTTGGAGTATTATTTATATTCAATGCAAGACTATTATCATTTTTCATACACAGAATTTTTTTCTAGCTTTGTGACAGTGCAACCTTTAATCATTCAAGTAAATTCAACCCCATGCCCCACGGTTGCTGTCTCCCAGCATTCAGACATTGGCATGTGTTCTTTATTGGTGCATATAAGATTTTATTGGAGATGATGAGTTATAGTTTTGGTTGACTTAATGTAGAATTAGACCAGAAGAAATGACAAAATACTGGATATCTACTACACTGGTGTTGTTATTTTTTCTTTTGGCAGCTGAACAATCGATGTGTCCGTGCCAAAATAAATGTTGCTATGATTTGTCAGACCTTGGTGAGCCCCCCAGAGGGAAACCAGGAGATTAGCAGGGACAACATTCTATGCAAGATTACATACGTGGCCAATGGTATGTGTTTTGTTTTTGGTGTTTGGTCATATGGATGTTTTTATTATGATCTACATGATAACTGACAGTTTGGACAAATACCATTTACAAATGTCATTTTAGTTTTTATCCATTAGATTTAGTAATTTTTAATTTGGAGAGATATATATCAAAATTATTGGGACTCTTTCAAAATATACATGTCTGAATAACTACTGTATTAGAATTTCTGAAGCTGGGGCTGGAAAGGTAGATTTGTAAACTTCATCTTTAGATCACTATTACATGTACAGTTTTAAGAACCATTTTATTAGATATATGTCTTATAGAATATTTATATAATTAAGAATATAAGCAACAGTGAGAAAGGAAATAAACACTTCTTTTTTCCCCAAATTTTCAAAGACCATTTAGTGACTTAGAAAAATGTTTATAACTTAAGTGGGGTGAGAAAAAGCATATAAAATACCATTTCAGTAAATTTTAAAAGAAGAAAATATGTACATATGAAAAGTTAAAAAGAAATGCTAATACTGACTTGTTGCTTGGTTGTTGGATTATTGGAAATTGTTGTTTTCTTCTTTTCCCTTGTCCTTTAGTAGCTGCTAGTGATGTATTTATTTCACACTGGCCTAGTGCTGGACAACCCTGTTCATCACTTTCAGTGGTTCCTCACTCCACCCATTTCCTACCTGCAGTAAACTAGAGTCCCTCTAATCAAATGTTCAAACCTTCTTTATATAGAACTATCATTGCTGGTATGTTTACAGAGACAGTTATGCCTGAGCAAGTTACTATTTGATTATAATAGAGTTTTTTTTTTTTTAAATTATGTATTTATTGGGCTGTGCCAGGTCTTAGTTGCAGCATGTGGGATCTAGTTCCCTGACCAGGGATTGAACCCGGGCCCCCTGTATTGAGAGCTCAGAGTCCTAGCCACTGGACCAGCAGGGAAGTCCCTATAATATAGTTTAATGAATAAATCTGCTTTCAGTAAGCTCAAGTGTTGCTATACTAATATTAGCATATAGTTCAGGGAACCAGGAACATTTTAGAACAGTAATAAATGCTTTCTAATTTGTTACCTGTTCTCATCTGGTGGTTGGCACAGTACTAAGGACTGAGTGGTCAACATTTTTAAGAGGTGCTGTTTCAATGTGAGGAATTTTTTTTAAAGCAGAGGAACAAAATGAGTGCTTTACATGTGTTTGGGGAATTATTTTAACAGTTTTCATTTTCCTTTGTCTCACAGTAAACCCTGGAGGATGGGCACCAGCCTCAGTGTTAAGGGCAGTGGCAAAGCGAGAATATCCAAAGTTTCTAAAGCGTTTTACTTCTTACGTACAAGAAAAAACTGCAGGAAAACCTATTTTGTTCTAGTATTAACAGGTACTGGAAAATGTATTTTATCCTTTTTTTAAACTTTATTTGATTAACATGGCTCTTGCAGACATTGTAAGTAAGTATAAATTCCCTTATTTCTCCCTTCCCAGAAAATACTTTTAGGTTTTTCGTATATTCTTCCAGGCTTGTATGTATGTACTGACATACATCTTCGATTTTTTTTTTCCAAAGTATTGTCTTGCGGCTTGCTTTTTCTTTTTAATATATCTTGACTATTAGTACATAGAAAGATATGAGACATATAAAACTATATCATTCTTTTAACATCTATTATATAAATGTTGTAGAATTTATTAAGCACTGGCCCAGGTTAATGTCTGGCTGGTTCCGTATTTTTATTGTCAAATAATGCTGCACTGAATATCTTTGCGCTAGGCCCTGAAATCGTTTTTGTTTTTTTTAATAAGTGGTATGTTAACATGGTTCAGAAGTCAAAAGTTTGAAAAGATACACAGTAAAATTTATGCTGTCTCCTAATCACCCAGTTTTGCGCCATCACCGCATACCCCCCACATACCAAAGTGGATAGCTGCTACTAGTAGTTTCTTGTGTTTTTCCAGAAGTGTTTTATTTTCACCTGAATAAGCAAATACAAGTGTATTCCTGCCGCACATACACCTTTATGGTTATTGGTAAAAGGTTGCATACTGTACATGGGGTTCTGCATCTTGCTTTTCTTATGCTCTATCTTGAAGGTCTTTCCACATTGGTGCAGAGCTGCTTTATTCTTTGTTTTATGGCTGTGTAGAATCCCATTGTATGGATGCACATAAATTTATCTAACCAGTTCTCCGCTTGTAGATGTTAAAGTTGCTTCTAGTTTTTGCTGGAGCAAACAGTATTGCAGTCATATCCATATGTCATTTAGTTTGTGAGTAAATTACTAGCCATGACACTGCTGGCACTTGAGAGATCTTGTGCATTTGTAATTCAGATAGTGCCCTCTTTAGAAGTTGTATTAATTTACCATCTTACCAGCAGTAACACGTCGGGAGTACTATTTCTCTGACACTCACACAATGTTGGAAATAAACCTTTCTGATTTTTTCCAACTCAATAGGTGAGAAATACTCTCCCAGTGCAATTTAAATCATAGTCCTCCTGGGAGTGGCCTAGTGGTTAGGATTCTGGGCTCTCACTGCCCTGGCCCAGGTTCAGTCCCTGGTCAGGGAACTGAGATTCCACAAGCCACGTGGCATGGCCAAAAAAAAAAATTATAGTCCTCTTGTTACACATGAAGTCTAGCATCTTTTCATCTAGTTGAGAACTATTTGTATAATTAAGTCTGGTTTCTGATTCTGTTTATACTGTGTTACTTCTTAAAAAAGAAAAAAAGCTTAATTTACTTTCAGACACCAACACAGGGATTATTGCATTGCAGTCCCAGATAATGTAGCTTTTCCCAGGAAAATAGGTTACATGAAAATGTTAAACAGGTTCTGGTCTTACTTCTCTGAATGGTTAGTGTTTGGGACAAAGTCTGACCTTTGAAGGATTCTCTTAAAACATAAGTGTACTACCTAAATGCACTATTTTTAGAATATCTTATACTGTGTATGTGTGTGTGTAAAGACAGAACTGGACTCTTTGAGTCCAGATTGAGCTTCTTTCTGACAGAAAATCAGATTTTCATTTACCTACATTAGATCTTCATTTACCTAAAGTAACAGTTTGTTTCAAAATAATTTTGGGAGATGTATGTATGAGCTGGATCCTAGCATCGAAACCTTAGGAAAGCATTATAATAAAACATTAT
This sequence comes from Giraffa tippelskirchi, assembly GCF_054371585.1. Classification (NCBI taxonomy): domain Eukaryota; kingdom Metazoa; phylum Chordata; class Mammalia; order Artiodactyla; family Giraffidae; genus Giraffa; species Giraffa tippelskirchi. The sequence continues at coordinate 73,638,852 of NC_137281.1, read as the reverse complement.
TAGTTTGATGATGGAGAAGTGGTAACTTTCAATAATGTGTATCATCTGTAGAGAAATTCCATAAAGAGTTAGTAAGGCCCAAAGATATTTAAAACTTAGACCTCTTAAACTCATTTGACAAGATATTTCTTAAGATAAGGCAGACCTCTTTCCCATAGCCTAAGTAAATTGTTGATACTGTGTAACACAGTTTATATTGAACACTAAGACAAAGGAAGTTCCAGTTTGTGAGGGACAGATCCAGAGACCTCTGCTTGATTCCCTTTTCACTCCATGTAGCACGTTGTCTTTCTTAATTTTTTCTAACATTCACAAGATTTCTTATACCTTCTTTCTGATGCTACGTTTCAAATATGTAAAGTTAATAACTTTATATTCCTTAAGGTGAAAAATCCTTAAAATATAAAACTTCAGTAGAGATTCTGTGCATGCCATGGATTTAGAAGGAAGGAGAAGTCTGTTCTGGTAGTCCTGCAGCTGTTAGTAGTCATATAGTACTGAATGTTTTACTTGTTATTTTTTTTCCTACAGTGACTGAAGCAAGGCTGTGTGACATTCCATGTTGGAGGAAAAAAATTAAAAAACAAAATTGAATGCTCTAAGCTGGAACATAGGATCTATAGCCTTGTATGTGGCCCAACACCTTGGCCTTGTGTTCAAAAATGAAGAAATACCGCAATAGCAAAGCTGAACATCTTAACACTAGCTGTCTTCTGCTAGATCTCCTTGCTCAGCATATAACTATAAATACATGTAAAATTACATGTATATGGCTATATTTTTATTTGCTTGCTCCTAAAAGAGAAAAATCAATTTTGAATCACAACTAGGAATTGATGCTTTAATTTTTGAAAACTTTTTCAGAATTTTTAATTTACTCTGGTCGGCCTAAGATCCTCAGTTGTGTCAGGCTCCGTGCGCAGAAGTAAAGCACAGGAGTCGGACGCACATGGGGCCTGTGCCTTCCGTGCGCCAGATGCCTGGATGGGGTTCTTTTTGTAGGCCCACAGTCAAGTCTGTGTCTGGAATTTTTTGACTTTTTTGCTTTGTATAATCATAGAATTCGTTGCTGCTGATTTCTATAATAATTCATGTTGTTATGTACAGTGTCTCTTAATAACTGAGGGCTGTCAATAACGTGTGATTTCGCCTTTTCTATAGTCTTACTCCCATGAAGAACCTTGGTTCTGATGGAGAAAGAGTGAAAAGCTTTATTTTTTTCTCCAGATACCTTTATATTTCTATTGTATTTTTAGTTGTGTACTGTGTGCTACAGATTTTTTTCAGTTTGTTACAAACACAATTTGGTAATTCCTAAATTGGTTCTGCCTGCCTCCAAACAGAAACATCTGTACAACCTTACTAGGTATAAACTACTTTCTGGTAAAACGGTCAGAATAAAATGAACTCATGTTTTCCTGACACATGTTAGAGGACATACGGTATTACTTGTTCCAGCAAATCGCACTGTTTGACATTTGATTCAATATTTCTAGTATTCAGTAATGTATATTTGTTCATTCTTCTACTTTGGGTCAGTTTAAAAGCTATGTTACAAGATAGGCATAGAAAATGTGGGTATCACTCCTGTTTGCCTCTTGATCAGAAACTTTAGCAGGGCAGAAAAGAAGTCCATGTGATTCAAACTGAAATTCTTTCTTTAGCTGCTGTAAGAAGTTAAATGTAAAATACCTTTTTTAGTTTTAGGCCTCTTTGAAAACCTTGACACATGGAGTTGAGGCAGGGAATGGAACTCATTGAAGTAGAAATGACTGCCCACTTCAGAATCTTCATTTTGTTTATACACAAGTGTGCTTACATAAATCAGAGGCGTTTTGTAGATGCTTTGCTGACTTGTTCATCTCTATAGAAACACAGAAACCAGACCCATTTTGTAAAGCAGAAAGTCACGTCACGTGGAACATGTCCTGTATATATTTCATACATGGTAATGGAGTCTTAATGATAAATGCAAGGTGATAACTTAATGATGGGATTAGTCTGATCACTTAATATACACAATCCTGGAAGTTAATTACTTGCATCAGATATAGTGGTATTTATTATTCTGTACAGAGAGAAAAATACATATAAAGCATATGCTCACATTACATGCACGCAGATTTCATGCTCCATAAATCTTTTCTATTTTTTAATTTACCTTTCTCTAAATGATGTGCATGGAATATGCCTTATTACAGAAAAATGCCGTTCATAATTTGACTACGTGGAGAAGTGCCTATATGGTGGTAATGCTAGTTAAGGCAAATAAAACAAATTATCTTATCAATTTACTACATCACCGTTAACATTTTATATCGTGATGTTTAAGAAAGAAAAGTTTATACCTCAAATGTGTATTTTATTTTACAATCAGTTCTGCGATTGGGATGGGAGGGCTGGGGAGGGAAGGTTTATTCACCATAGCCACTGATGGGAATCTTCAAAAATATTCTGTATGCCCAAAATAAATGTTTCTCTGTTTGCCATTACTGGTAACTATCATGACTAAATTGGATAGTTTTATTTTACAAAGATATGGACAGTTTACAGAGCAGTGTCTAAATCTTCATTAGTTGCATTTGCACTAAATGTTAACGATGTACCTTTGCAATTTATTCTGTAAATAAAATGATTACACTAAAAATATTTGTATTAAAAAAAGAAAAGAAAAAGATACATTTTATCCTCAGATAATTGCACTGGAACTTCACTAGGGTTAATCCTGCCCAACCAGAAAATGAGTTAGGGAATAGGAAAGAAGTTTAAAAGAAATCAAAATTTGGAGCAGTACTAGCCCTTTAGACAACATTCAGACCCTCTAGAATTATTTCTGTATGGCTAATTCCAACATACTGAATATACATGATGTTTTCTTGAATCTACAGTTATTTCCTACTTCTCTTCCTCAAGCCAAAAAAAAAAAAAAGATTTTCCTCTTTTCTACTCAGTTGCTGTTTGTACTGTGATAGAAACATGAAAAGTACTGGCGATGAGGGGCTTTGTCCCCGAGTTCCCACTGTGCAGTTCAGGAGAGCACAGTGTTTCACTTGGAATTCAAGAGTCTTGATTTTGAGGTAGAGACTATATCATAGCAGCTCTTGATTTGGGTTTGCCACAGGGGTAGCCAGACCAAGGAGGGCGGTGACTGGGAGGGATGTAAGAATACAAAAGAAGAAACAGGAGGGTTGAGGTTCCATTTGTTCAGTTTCATCAACTAATTCATACTCTACAACATCAGTGTCCATTGCTATTGAGAAAATTTTAGTTGGGCTGAGCTGGTTCTCTTGTGAAATTGTGCTGGTTATCTTTAAACTTATTAGTTGTTGTCCAGTTAAACACTTTTCATCAGTATTTCATCCAAAAGTTGTACAGACAGTGTATTTGGATTATTGTCATTGTTCATCTACAAACTCAAAACATAATCATTTTACGTACCTTGGGAGTGTGTAGAGTGTAACTATTCTAAATAGCTTTATGATCCTGATGATGTTTTTAAAAAATAATAAAGTTGGATCTTCCATGTTACAATCACAAAATTAAAACCAGTATTTAAAAGATGAAAAGTATTAAAATATTATGGACAAATGTGCTTGCCTGGTTGTTTTTCTTAACCCCCAGGTACTGACCTACATAATTCTACATAATTCTCAGTTAAGAGCTTGAAATACTCCAGTTCAATTGTCTTCAAACTATAGGTTGTAACCCCAGTTGGGCATCAAGGAAACTACTGAGTTGTGACCTAAAAAAAAAATTTAACAGAGTGGAATAGACCCAAATACATAGGATGTAATAAAGGTAAATATTTTTTGAATCTTTTCACATATATATATATATATGTTTGTGTATGTATATGTATGTACTATATATACACATGTACATGTGTATATGTATATATGTTGGGTGACTCAGTCGTGTCCAACTCTTCACAACCCCATGGACTGCAGCACGTCAGACCTCCCTGTCCATCACCAACTCCTGGAGTTTACCCAAACTCATGTCCACTGAGTCTGTGATGCCATCTAGCCATCTTCACCCTCTGTCGTCCCCTTCTCCCCCGCCTTCAATCTTTCCCAGCATCAGGGTCTTTCAAATAAGTCAGTTCTTCGCATCAGGTGGCCAAAGTATTGGAGTTTCAGCTTCAGCATCAGTCCTTCCAATGAATATTCAGGACTGATCTCCTTTAGGATGGACTGGTTGGATCTCCTTGCAGTCCAAGGGACTCTCAAGAGTCTTCTCCAACACCACAGTTCAAAAGCATCAATTCTTCAGTGCTCAGCTTTCTTTATGGTCCAACTCTCACATCCATACATGACCACTGGAATAACCATAGCCTTGACTATATGGACCTTTGTTGGCAAAGTAATGTCTCTGCTTTTGAATATGCTGTCTAGGTTTGTCGTAGCTTTTCTTCCAAGGAGCAAGCGTCTTTTAATTTCACTGCAGTCACCATCTGCAATGATTTTGGAGCCCAAGAAAAGAAAGTCCCTCACTGTTTCCATTGTTTCCCCATCTATTTGCCATGAAGTGATGGGAACATATGCCATGATTTTTGTTTTGTGAATGTTGAGTTTTAAGCCAACTTTTCACTCTCTTTCATCAAGAGGCTATTTAGTTCTTCTTCGTTTTCTGCCATAAGGGTGGTGTCATCTACGTATCTGAGGTTATTGATATTTCATCCAGCAATCTTGATTCCAGCTTGTGCTTTATCCAGCCTGGCATTTCACATGATGTACTCTGCATATAAGTTAAATAAGCAGGGTGACAATATACAGACATGACGTACTCCTTTCCCAATTTGGAACCAGTCTATTGTTCCATGTCCAGTTCTAACTGTTGCTTCTTGACCTGCATACAGATACCTCGGGAGGCAGGTAAAGTAGTCTGGTATTCCCATCTCTTGAAGAATTTTCCACAGCTTGTTATGATCCATACAGTCAAAGGCTTTGGCATAGTCAATGAAGCAGAAGTAGATATTTTTCTGGAACTGTTTCTTTTTCTATGATCCAACAGATGTTGGCAATTTGATCTCTAGTTCCTCTGCCTTTTCTAATTCAGCTTGAACATCTGGAAGTTCACGATTCATGTACTGTTGAAGCCTGGCTTGGAGAATTTTCAGCATTACTTTACTAGCATGTGAGGTGAGTGCAATTGTGCGATAGTTTGAACATTTTTTGGCATTGCCCTTCTTTGGGATTGGAATGAAACCTGACCTTTTCCAGTCCTGTGGCCACTGCTGAGTTTTCCAAATTTGCTGGCATATTGAGTGCAGCACTTTCACAGCATCATCTTTCAGGATTTGAAATAGCTCAACTGGAATTCCATCACCTCCACTAGCTTTGTTCGTAGTGATGCTTCCTAAGGCCTACTTGACTTTGCATTCCAGGATGTTGGGCTCTAGGTGAGTGATCACACCATCATCATTATCTGGGTCATGATCTTTTTTGTATAGTTCTGTGTATTCTTGCCACCTCTTAATATCTTCTGCTTCTGTTAGGTCCATACCATTTCTGTCCTTTATTGTATCCATCTTTGCATGAAATGTTCCCTTGGTATCTCTAATTTTCTTGAAGAGATCTCTAGACTTTGCCATTCTATTGTTTTCCTCTGTTTCTTTGCACTGATCACTGAGGAAGGCTTTCTTATCTCTCCTTGCTATTCTTTGGAACTCTGCATTCAGATGGGTATATCCTTCCTTTTCTTCTTTGCCTTTAGCTTCTCTTCTTTTCTCAGCTATTTGTAAGGCCTCCTCAGAGAACCATTTTTCCTTTTTGCATTTCTTTTCTTGGGGATGGTCTTGATCCCTGCCTCCTGTACAATGTCACGAACCTCCATTCATAGTTCTTCAGGCACAGTATCAAATCTAATCCCTAGAATTTTATTTGTCACTTCCACTGTATAATTGTAAGGGATCTGATTTAGGTCATACCTGAATGGTCTAGTGGTTTTCCCTACTTTCTTCAACTTCAGCCGGAATTTGGCAATAAGGAGTTCATGATCTGAGCCACAGTCAGCTCCTGCTCTTGTTTTTGTTGACTGTATAGAGCTCCATCGTTGGCTGCAAAGAACGTAATCAATTTGATTTCGGTGTTGGCCATCTGATGATGTCCATGCGTAGAGTCTTTTCTTGTGTTGTTGGAACAGGGTGTTTGCTATGACCGGAGCATTCTCTTAGCAAAACTCTATTAACCTTTGCCCTGTTTCATTCTGTACTCCAAGGCCAAATTTGCCTGTTACTCCAGGTTATTTCTTGACTTCCTACTTTTGTATATATGTAGTAGGTTACAATTCTAAATGAGATTTTTCAGTTATGGACCCTGGTTCAGAAGTTTGGTGTGTTTGAGATTTTTTTTTCAGTTGCTAAAAAAGGGAGCCATATGCAGCTGGTTGTTTCTAAAATGAAAACACAGTGCCAGTCATAAACACATAAAATTTAGCTATATGCACTTAACCATAAATAAACAATTACTCATTTATTTAAATAATACAACCAGCTCTACTTGTTCTGCTCAAGAAATTTGCACCCTCAAACCACCATGAGATGAGAATTGTGCATTTGCAGTTCACCTGGTTATTGATTTCCTCCATACTGAAAGGCACTGAGCATATTTCACTCCTGGTGTTCTAAGAGACATACCATCCAAACAGTGTGACCACAGATGCAAGCCAACTACATAATCTCATGGGTTGCCAGAGAGAAAATCTGGCTGTTGTGTTGCGTTTATTGACAAATAGTATTGTCTCTGTGGCACGTTTTTCAAGAGCAATTCTAACTTTGTGCAGTTTTTGCCTTAGGCTTGACTTTGGAATATAACCTGGAAATGTGGTATATTTCTAACTAGCTATTTCCAATTGTTTTTATAGCATCGCCCAGATTTTCTTGTCATTGTTTTGATCTACACCAAAGGAGACTCACATTGTTGGCATTTGCATTGTCTTCCCATAAAAATTTTATGAACCTTCTATGTCTGTACACTTTGAATAGCTGTAAACAATATCATAAACTTATTTTGTGTGGCCTCCTTGTTCTCATCCAAAGAATTCTGTGAGTTTAGTGCTAGAGCAAATCTTAAAAGATGTTTGAAATTACTCAAGATTCCCAACCAAGATTTTATTGCCCAGACTTTAGGATCGTTGAGGTGCCAAATGAGGGTGTCTAGAACAAAGACATTTGAAATTACTCAAGATTCCCAACCAATATTTTATCGCCCAGACTGTATGATCCTTGAGGTGCCAAATGATGTCTCCATCACGTGTGCCACACACCTTGCCCACATTTTATCCAACTTCTCCCCTTACAACCCACTGGGTGGCAGCGGGTGGTGGTGATGGCAGGTGGTGGTACCACTCGTAAAGATAAAGGGCCAGGGTTCCAGGCCCACTGAGTAACTCTTAAGTCTTCTCTCCATTAGACTCTACTTTTTAGTGCTTTATATGTTAATATTTAATATCTATAATACAGTGTTTGACAGAACAGAAGAGCTGACAGGCTTGAAGACTAGAACTATGGGGTAAAGATCTTAACACCACACTTCAGTATCAGCTTCACAGAGCTATAATACTTGTGTTACAAAACCCCACTAGATATATAAATTTTGTCTTCAAGTTTAAAATTTGACCACCGTTTAGCACCTCAACTTCCTGTCTTCTAGTTTGGAAGGATGAAACATCACCACAAACAAGCCCAAGGAGAATATTTTAATCTTGGATTTTTCAACCCAAGGATGAGATCCAACCTGTCACTTTCATGGACAGCCTACAGCAAAATGACCACTGAGGTAGTGACTAAAGCATGCTTTGGATCCCACTTTCATGGACAGCCTACTGCAAAATGACCACTGAGGTAGTGACTAAAACATGCTTTGGATCCACACCTAGTCAGTTGACTGTGATTCTTTAATGTGTCTACTCCTTGTGATTGGGAGGCCTACGTGGTACTTGGGTGCCTGGCAGCAGGGAATCCTTGTATGGCAGCTAAATTAAGATGTCAGCATCCAACCGTTTCAGCAATGTGGATAGACAGCACTGGTCATACAGCACTGAAAACAAGTTGCAGAGTGAATATTTATTGAGCACCTACTACATACCATGCAGTGTTCTAGGATTGGGAATATAGCAACAAACCATATGTAGCCTTCATTGTTTTTGTCATAACCAAGCTTTTTAGAAATGCATCTACACTAAAAGGAAATAGTCTTTGTAATCAACAGCATTTTAATAAAGTGCATTAACGGTAGACTTAACCACATTTGAGGTGTGTGAAAGTCTCTGATTCTCAGTTTTCAGTTGTGTCCTCAGAAGGTGAATAGGGCCTGAATTGTTGCTGTGTTTTAACAAGTTCAACTTCCATGCGTGGCAGTAACAGGAAACTAGTAAGTCAGCTGTTCTACTCTGCCAGTTATTTGAATTTAAAACTATAATTTGTGGCTTGTGACTTTGTCTTTTTGTTCCTAACATCCAATAGATTTTTCTGTTCCTTCTAAATGAATTTCTCCCCATGTTTCTGGATACCATGTTTTCAACATACTGAAAGGGAATGAAATTTAGAGGCCAGAAGACCAGAGTTTTTCTTGGTCTCTCGCTCGGAATGACTTCATCTTGCCAAGTCATTTCAGTGTCTCTACATGTATTTTTCTCTTCTATAAAATAATATGAAATCACCTACACTGCAGAATTGTTTGGGGAAGAGTGAGATAATGTATTCAAAGTGCTTTGAACGCGACAGCACTGTGCAAATGTAAGGGACAATTTGGTCAACCACAAATATGTGCCTACATACTCGCGAGTGCTGAAGGCATGAAGCTGAGTAAGACACGACATGACAAAAAGGACACTAACATTTGGGGCTTCGAGTCAAACGGGAAGTCACTTGGTTTATCTGGGGTTTAGCCTACAGGATATGTCTGGTAAGGGGGAAAACTAGAGAGAGGCAGAGGCCGTTCATGGAATACTGCTCTGTGAAGCAGCTTGATCTCTCTACCAGCAGGGGGAGCACCGAGAGCTGCCTTGAGCATTATTGTTTTACATATCTAAGAAAAATCAGTGGGACTTGGTTCCTGATTTGGATATACAATAAGCCAACCATTACCGATGTTTTTACTTGTATATAATTCTCATGCTACTGTCAGAAATTGTGACAGTTATGTCAGTAATATGGAAGTGATAGCGCCTCGAGCTGCCCAGCAGTCACTGCCATGTTTGTGAAGGAATGGGGAAGCACTCAGAGCTGGAGAATCAGAGCAGTGCTGATCAAGTAATCCATTCATACCTAATGCTTTGAATGTGCATGCTCAGTCACTTCAGTCGTGTCCGACTCTGCACCCCATGGACTGTAGCCACCGGGCTCCTCTGTCCATGGGATTCTCCAGGCAAGAATACTGGAGTGGGTTGCCATGCCCTCCTCCAGGGGATCTTCCCAACACACGGTCGAACCCAGGTCTCCTGCATTGCAGGTGGGTTCTTTACCACTAGTGCCACCTAGGAAACCTAATGCCTTGAATATCTAAAGCTAAGTGTTTCAACAGTGCCATTATCTCCAGGACTGAGTCCACATTCCTGGACTTCAGTCTGGTAGATGGATTATGTAACAACTATGACATGTAACTACTATGACATTGCTGTTGTATTATTCTAGCAGCTCTACTAATAAGCTAGACTAGCTTATCAGCCCAACTGACTCGTACATATACATGAGGAGAGAGTAAATAAAAGCATTTTCTGGAATATAGGCCTTGAAAAGTGAAAAAGTGAAAGTGTTAGTCACTCAGTCATGTCCAACTCTTCGTGACCCATGGGCTATAGTCAGCCAAGCTCCTCTGTCCATGGAATTCTCTAGGCAGGAATACTGGAATGGGTTGCCATTCCCTTCTCCAGGGGATATTGCTGACCCGGGGACTGAATCAGGTCTTGTGCATTGCAGGCAGATTCTTTACCATCTGATCCACTAGGGAAGCCCAAATAAGGCCTTAGAAGCCAGCAAATCCAAGGTTTTTCCAGTAGTCATATATGGATGTGAAAGTTGGACTATAAAGAAGGCTGAGCGCCGAAGAATTGATGCTTTCAAACTGGTGCTGGAGAAGACTCTTGAAGTCCTTTGGACAACAAGGAGATCAAGCCAGTCAACCCTAAAGGTAATCAACCCTGAATATTCATTGGAAGGACTGATGCTGAAGCTGAAGCTCCAATACTTTGGCCACCTGATGCAAAGAGCCAACTCACTGGAAAAGATCTTAATGCAGGGAAAGATTGAGGGCAGGAGAAGGGGACAACAGAGGATGAGATGGTTGGCATCACCAACTCAATGGACATGAGTTTGGGCAAACTCCAGGAGATGAAGGACAGGGAAGGCTGGCATACAGAAGGGAAGGGAGTCTGTGGGGTCGCAGAGTCAGCAGTGTTGACTTAGTGACTGAACAACAAAACTGAGGGAAAAATGAAGCCAATGAACCAAGGTTTCAGAGCTAGTTAGTGGCAGAGCCACGAGTGGAATTCCCAGCTCCCTCAACACTGCTGTCCTCTTCCTATTGTAACTTATTTTTTCTCTTTGGAATACGTCCTAATTACAACAGTTTATTGTGTCAGTCATTCAACAACAATGGAGGACCTTTAAACTTAAGGTACTGTACTAAGTTACAAGAAAAAACATGATCCCTGTCTTCAAGAGACCTTGGTCTAGGGGGAAATGTGGGCAAGATTTACCACTGAAATATGGAAACAAAAAATTTCAACTTTTTTTTTTTTTAAGTTGTTATGAATTTTTTTTAATTGAGTCAGGTCCCTAAATACAAAATAAATCTATCCACAGAATCCTATATACAAGGATGGGGAACATATGTACACCCATGGCTGATCCATGTCAATATATGGCAAAAACCACCACAACACTGCAAAGCAATTAGCCTCCAACCAAAACAAACAAATTATATATATACAAAAATATGAAAAAAAAAGAATCCTATATACAGAACACAGATTTTAAAATAAAAATTTAAATTCATCTAAAATATCAGGTAATCACAAGACGAAACACTAGAAATAAACCTACAGAAATAATAACACTTAGCAGAGAATCTTTGTAAACAACCAAATGAATGATTAATAAGTAATATACCTAGATTGGAAGGCTCAGTATTGTAAAGATGCCAATTAGCTCCAAAACTATTTATGGATTTAATGCCCCCCTTTTTTATTCACAAACATTTATTTGAAACTACAAGTAAGGATAGAGACAAGCAAAAACAAAAATCTCTAAACATCAAGGGAAGGTAAAGATTTAAGGCAATGTTAATTAAATTCCCCATGAGGCTGGTGAAGGTCCTATAGCAAGTTCCCACGACTGTGAAACAGACGCTGTGAACAATAATTCCACCTCTGACTTAGAAATGCACAAAAAAACCCACGTGCGCCTCAAATACTAACGAGGACGGGGACATTCGGAGCTTCGACACCTGAGATGGCCTCATAGTAACACAAAAAAACGTCCCCTCCAAAGGCTGGATCAAGGGAGGTGCGGTCCCTTTGCGAACAGTAAAGCAGATGTGAAGACCAAGCCATCACACCTTCCCGCGTCCCCATGGGCACCACATGCAGACTCACAAGGTCCTCATCCCCTTTGGCACCTCGGGGTCTGCAGGACTTTGTGAGGACAGATGACCACGACCCTATAAATTCATGAACTGCCGGGGGCCTGTGTCATTCTCATCCGCAAAGCTATCTCCCATTTGGTACCCAGACGTCGGGGAGGAGAGCTCCTGGGATGACAACATCAGGGCACAGTCAGGAAGCGAAAGAGGCTCTGGGCCGTAGTTCGGGACGTAGGGGTCCTGAGGCCAGTCCGGGCCTGGGGCCGGGGCTGGAGCAGCCGGGCCGTACACGTGGACGCCCTGTGCCGGGACCCACGTGGCCCAGCCGCAGCTGGAGACACCAAGCTCCGGCGCTGGGAGCACCCGCGCGGGGCTGGGGGGAGGAGGGCGGCTGTAGAATCCAGGGCCGTCTGGAAAACGGGGGTTCGCAGCTGTGGCAGCATATTCCGGAGCGGGAGCCCGAGTCCGGGAGGCTCCGGGGTCCGTGGGCTCAAGGCCGGCCCACTGGTGTCCACCATCGGCCTGTCGTCACTCCAGACGGGAGCGTTGGGCCCTGCGGTTCTTGAACCACACCTGCACTCTGCGCTCGTCCACGTGGAGCCTGGCCGCCAGGCGCAGGCGGGCCTGGTAGCTCGGGTACTCGTTCTTCAGGAAGGCTTCTTTGAGCGCCTCCAGCTGCTCTTTGCTGTACACCGTGCGCTCCTGCCGCTGCCTGTTTGGGGGCGCTGATCTCCCCGTGAGGCTCATGATGGACTCGGGTTCTTGCATCCTCCTGCTGTTTTGCTGTCGGAGTTTGAGGCTCTGCTCCAAATTTCAACTTTTATTTGTACATATTTTTATCATTTTAGTTTTGTTTTCCCTAATGGAGTAGAGTGCTCAAGTTTGTTCAAGGTTTGGATTCTACTGGCCTGGGTAGGCACTGTCCTAAAAGCAAGTTAAAGATGGAGCTTTCCTCAATAGCTTTCCATTTAAAATTGTAATTATCCAGGCTGTACAAGCAAACCAGCTTCAAGCACTGGCTACTTACCAAGGATGTGCAGTATGGGTAAGGGCATCCAGATTCGCTGAAGGAGCCATGGCCAGAGGTGAGCAGGCTGCTCATACAGACCTGACTTTACTTTGCTATTAAGAGCAATCAAGGTTTCAGAATGAGGTAGGTTGTTCACAGGTCATACCCTAGATCAGAAGAGCCTGAGGCAGGAAGTGTGCCACAATGCAAGAGCCCTGAGGCTACAGCCCTTGTTCCTTGGTGAAATGGGCGGGGGAGGTGGGGGACATGTTGATCTCCTTTGTGACCCCCCAGGCTAGGAGACAGCGCACATCATTTAGGGCTAACAATACTCTGGATTTGCTTTACAGTGTGCAGTTTCTCACATACAGCTGAATCTGCAGTGGCGACTGAGACAGACTTGCTCCCTTCCCTGTCCCTCCCACCTTCCCACTAAACCCTGTTTTCCCTTTCAAGTGAAGTGAAGTGAAAGTCGCTCAGTCGTGTCCGACTCTTTGCGACCCCATGGACTATACAGTCCCTGGAGTTCTCCAGGCCAGAATACTGGAGTGAGTAGCCTTTCCATTCTCCAGGGGATCTTCCCAACCCAGGGGTGGAACCCAGGTCTCCTGCATTGCAGGTGGACTCTTTACCAACTGAGCTATCAGGGAAGCCCAATTTCAAGTGACAGGAAAGCAAGGAGTCAACACAGGCTAGATGACTGTAGCCTTCTTTTTTGGATTCCCATCCTGATGCTTTCTCGCCAAGTTTCCTTGACAATACACACAAGGTGCCTGTGTGCTTTGTTAGCGATTGGCACAGGGCCCTCCCACCTTTAGGCTCATGGCCATCTGGCTTCAGATTTAACCAGTCGAATGGTTGGTGGAATGATCAGCTCCTTGCCTCTGAGTAATCTTACTCCAGTGCCACCATCCTGGGAAGTTCAAGTGCAAGGCAGTCAAACTCGGGGGCTAGAGGGTGGGGGGTGGGGGGGGAGTGAGTGGCAAGTGTTATCCATGCAAACCTCTTGAGAGGTGGGCCATTTTCCCCCTATGGTCCTCTACTGTCTTATTTGGCCCTTTGGGAGAGAGAGCAGAGACCAAGGAGGAAGAAAGGGAGGGGAATGGGGGGCTAAAAATGCCTTTTTCTGGGACAGTCATACCATTCTTTGAAAATGTGGAGAACTCAGGTGATTTGGGGGGGCGGGGAGGGATCACAGGTGGGAGACACAAACTCAAATAACATACTAGTTTCTAGTTGGTTATATCTCCAAGATTCTTTTTTTTTAAATTAATTCTAATTGTCTTATATATTAAGCAGCACTTGGCCTCTCCATGGGAGTCTGCTAACTATGCACTTCTGGATAGACACAAGTTTCTCATACAACTTGTTCACAATAATACCATGACCCTCAGACTGAAATCCAGGACTATTAGAGCAGCAGCAGCAACAGTAGAAAGATCTGCCAGAGTCCTGGCCCCACGCCAGACCAAGGGTGTCAGGCTGAAGGCACCTACCATGAAACTCCACCTGATTCCACTCCAACCCCAGCTGGAGGCACCAGGCTTCCACTGGCCTTAGAGAACAACTGTTTGAAAGGGCCTCACAAGCCTGACCCAAGAGGGCCCACACCTCCCTCAGCAGCTTCCCAACTTGCTCAGGAGGAAAAGCACAAAAAGCATGTATGCGTGTGTGTGATGAGGCAGGGGTCCCATGCACATCATAGTGAGAAGGGAATCTGCTGAAATATAAACTAAATCATTTGCTGTCTTCTTTTGGCTTACAGTATAGAAGTATCTTCTATTATTTTTGCGAACTGGGCAAAGTTCTTTCTTAACAAATTCAAGTCATGTCTGAATAGAAAGAGGACAGCTTGAGAAAGTTTGGTCTTAAAAATTCCTGTAAGTGAATTTACTGCTTTTACTGAAGTCTTCTGTACCCAGCGGATTTATATTGAGTTTTGCTGTTCTGTGGCCTCTCGTTTGAGCTCAGACCCTTCAACGTGAGAGGTTCTCTTTGGATTTAATTCGCCAGCCTCCGAGATGAGGAAAACCTGTGCTGCGACACACATCTCACTGCTCATCCAATCAGCCAAGCAGTAAAGAGATGAAATTCCTTCCCTGTGTCCTGCCCAGCCTGCTGCTCTCCCGAGGGGGCCAACCGGACAAGTGATCACCTGTCACCTTGGGAGAAAAATTCAAAATGATTTTCAAATATCTGGGCTTGGTTCTTAGGGATTCATACACACCTGTTTACCTCTATGGTAGTAAAGTCAAAAATCACGAGTAAGTGGGAACCAGCTTTTGAAGAGGCCTACCTCAGCTATATTAAGCTGTACTCAGCTGGAACAGCTTATGTGCGCTCCTGCAATGGCCATTTGGTTTTGGCTGGCCAATTTTTATGGCTTCTTCCTCTCAACTAACCGTCACACCCCCAATATCCAAAAGTAGTCCAGTTGAGATGATAAATCTGAACAATGAAAAGTATAAGGAAGATAGTCTTAACGCACGTGTTAAACTGGCCTGCTGCTCCTGTAGAGTTGGAGAAGATTATGGAGAATGATAAATGGTCTTGGGACACCAATTCACATTAGAGGTACCACAATGACCAGACTTTAAAAGCTTCTAAATCTCAGACAGGCCTATAGTTAGTCCAAACAAAAAAATAGTTACTGCTTACACTTATCAGGATTAACTTCCTTTTCATAATTTACTGGAACTGGGGGGAAAAAGTATAACAAAATGTATACAATTTAGTAATTGTACAAAACATCAGTTTAGCAAGATGATATGGGTTACAGTCACCAAAATGAGGACCCAAAATATTTTTCACTGCCACTTCCATAAAAATTAAATAAGAAGTCACTGGCTGAAAAGTCACAACAGAAACAATTTAAACTTTTACATACAACAGAAAATGTCAGTCTTCCCCAACAATAAAGCAGACACAACCACTCAGGCTCTCCATGCTGCCATGGCATGACTGGAATGGTTCTCAAAGTCCATCTTCTTC
This sequence comes from Giraffa tippelskirchi, assembly GCF_054371585.1. Taxonomy (NCBI): domain Eukaryota; kingdom Metazoa; phylum Chordata; class Mammalia; order Artiodactyla; family Giraffidae; genus Giraffa; species Giraffa tippelskirchi. The sequence goes on along the minus strand of NC_137281.1, from coordinate 73,623,270 downwards.
ATGAGCCTCCAGCTTTCCAAGACCACCACTTGAAGCATTTGATGTAATACAAAATAAGGAATTCTTTATTATTTATACAAAAGTTATACATTAAAAAAAAAATTGACAACTCTGCTGAACCCCTGAGGAAGCTTTTCTGGGTCCATCAAAGAGCCCTGTGTGAACATTTCAGCCACCAACCTCCTGGCCACAGGACAAGGAACACTCCCTCCAAGGCCATTCACGCGGTGCCTTCACTGGCTCTGAAAGAGGACTCTGCCCTTCATTAGGCTCAACAAGTAAGCCAGGGTTTCCTGGACAATATTAAAGAATACTGTCTGCTCTGGCCCAAGCTTAGAGTATTTTACCAGAATACCAGTTGATTTTTATTTATTTCTTGAACACTTTCAATAAACTCCTAGCACAAGAAACTTTATTACAACATATACAGATTTGGTACAGTTCTTTACAAAAAACTACCTAGATTTTTCAGCTAAATAAATTTGTGTCTCTTAAGAAATTTAAGTTGGCTTCAAGAAATGGTAGATTTTCTTCCAAACCTGTCCTTTCCACCCTCTGAGTTCTGAGCGAGGTCACAGACTTGTATGTCATTGATAAACAGTCACCTTTATCTAAGCAATATTAAGAGCTCTTGTATCTTTAATAAAGAGCACAAAACTCTGCTTCTTAAAGCCTTATATACTGAAAGATGTGTTATAATCAATCTAGACAAACATTTATATTTAGACAAGAGTCCTCTCTGAACAAATAGCCTGCAGAAATAAATGCAGTGATTTGTTTTCTTGAAACAGAACTGTTTAGCACTGCTTAGCACATTATTCTGTAATCTGGGAATAAAAGTAATTCTTCCTTTGAAGAAAACAGGTCCCCTTCTGAATAATTATGTTGGCTATCCCCCAAATCAAAATAGACCAGCACCAAATGAAGTATTAGTTTACAAAAAATAAACTTAGCTCTTATTTCTTAAAGGTCTACAACCCAGACTTAATAAATTAACTATGAAATCAGGAGTTTTGTCAGCTACAATATAATTTAAAAATCCATTTTCAACCCAGGGTTGGGGCAGGGCGGGTGTGGACAAGAGGAGGGTTCAATCTCACACTGATCTCCATGAGTTCCATGAAAAGAAAACAGTTTTTTTTTCCAGCTGTATACTCCTTCAGAAGTGTGCGGTAGATTACCATCTGTGATGCTATAAAGGCATAATATCCATGTCGAGATCTTGCCAGAGGACACAGCATGTAAAGCATGTAAACTGTTTTCAGATCTGAGAACTCTGCATGGAAAGAAGAACCTCAATCATTCTTAAAGAGCCAAAAACCAAGCAGTCATCTATTCATTCTCAACATGACATTGCATTGAGTTTTTTAATTCACAGATTTTACGTTAGTCCTTTAGAACCCAACGCCCGTTTTTCAGTTCTGAATGGCCAGGCTGTTCAAGCTGCCTTCTTAGTGCAAGTTCCTTGGAGGTCTTGCAAATTTATCTTTGACCTACGGCAGAAAAGGAGATATGCAAAATATCAGGAATGCAAAATGTTAAGCTGGGACTTGTTATCTGACAGGTAGGTTTTTTATACTGCATATTTTAAGAACAAGGAAAATATATTAAACAAATCTGTAAGTCTTACCTGTTGTGAATCATGTGACTTCTGACCAGATGACCTGCTGCCAGTGCTGCCATCAGAGACAGTTCCCCAGCCATCACCGTGCCGCACACGATTCGGGCAAGCTGCCGGGCGTTTTCCCCGGGGTTGTCTCTGCACGCTCCTTGAACGCCTAGCATCTGCAGCCAGGGACAGACACAGCAGGACTCAATCTTCCAGTCATGGCAACAACTTCCTACTCCATCAGCTAAAACGAGGGCAACTGCGTCACCAACTCAATGGACGCTGAGTTTGAGCAAGCTCCGGGAGACAGAGAAGGACAGGGAAGCCTGGCGTGTGCAGTCCATGGGGCCGCAGAGTCAGACACGACTGAGCAACGCAGCAACTGCAACAGCCTTAGAACAGAACCAGGCTCCACAGGATGTGCTACGTTTTCAAAATCTGACAGCCAGTCCACGGTGGATACACTACGATGAACCTAACACCCGTGACCTGGCTAGTGGTGCACTTATTGACACTGGATTAGACTGGTGGGAAACGAATGAAAACACCGGCTAAAATGCGAGGGGGTGATACGTGGTATCAGGTAGCAACACAGAGGATCTCAATGAGTCAGAACCGGGCTTGAGGTGACTGCAGGCGGTGACCCCACGTGTCTCACCTGCAGGCAGGCCTGCTGCGGGAGCAGGTTGGTGCCCCCACCCACAGTTCCTATTTCTATCGATGGCATGGTGCAGCTGATATACAGGTCTTCATTCGTGGGACCGCTTGCTTCCATTAAAGTAATACAGTTCGAACTACCAACATTCTGTGCTGCATCCTGAAAAAAAAAAATAGAAAGTAAAAATATAAAACTTCTCTTTCTTTAGAACAACAAAAGGCAAGAAAGGTGGAGGCTGGAGCCCTCACCTGTCCACAGGCGATGTAGATGGCAGTTACAATGTTTGCGGCGTGGGCATTGTAGCCGCCGATGCTCCCAGCCATGGCAGAGCCCACCAGGTTTTTATTAATGTTGACCTCAATCATAGCCTCTGTTGTGGTCTTTAATACCTAGGACACAGAGTTGGGCACAGTTCACATCTTCCCCCGAAGATTAGGAATGGGTTACCAGATCTACTTTCAGTACCTCCAGAAAACAAGGGAGAGGAGATGTGGCCCCATGGAAGCCCTGACCTCAACAGAGAGCAGCAGTAAGGTTTGGTCTGTGAATGAAGCAGTCATCTTGAACATAATACACCTATATATTCAAGTTTACTTATAATGTGACTATTTCTCTTCCCAATTCTGTAATCCAGTGAAAGATTAACAAAATAAACTAGTCATCCACTCACTTCTCTGACAACCTTGGCTGGAATGACAGCTTCACAGACCACAGACTTTCCTCGTCCCTCTATCCAGTTGATAGCCGCAGGCTTCTTGTCCGTACAATAGTTACCACTCACTGCCAGAATCTGCATTTCGGGGAAATACTCCTGAAGTTTGGAAAGTGCTTTCTCTGTACCCTATTAGCCAAAGAAAGAAAACAACAAGAAAAACTAAATTAAAACACACAAAATTATTTATGAATCAGAAGCTTTTTTTGTATCTAATAATACTAACACTTTAAATACAATAACTATAATAATCTTTTCCTAATATGTTTTTTGATATGAAAATAAGTTCTTTGTAGTCATTGATATGATGATATAATGAGACTATTAAATAAATATTCAATGAGGATATAATACTATATTCATGTCACTGGGGAGTGAGGACCCCAATCCATGACCAATGTGTCATAATCCCCTCTTCTAGTTATTAAATTGTTACCTACAAGCCCAAGTTACCAAAGCCAGTAAAGAGAACTCAAACATTAAAATAAATCTTGTAAATGGAATGTCATTAGGATTTACATAGAATATAACAAGGCTTCCAAGGACTTCTAATCAAGTTAAATCAATTCAATTAACTCATACTTCAAAAACCCAATTAAAAAAAATTGGGAGTTAAAAAAAATTTTTTTAACTGTGGTAAAATACACATTACAGAATTTACCGTCTTGACTATTTTCAAGTTCAGTATTGTTAAGAACCTTCACATTGCTGTGTCACCAATCTGCAGAACGCTTCCTCTTGGAAAACTGAAACTATCCCCGTTAAACCCTCCTCATCCCCCACACCCCTGGCACCCACCCTTCTTTCTGCTCCTGTGAATGTAACTAACCGAGCTAACTCTTGAGGGGGAATCACGTAGTACTTCTCTTTATGTGACCAGACTCTTGCACTTAGTACGTGAACCTCAAGGCTCGTGCACGTTTAGCACGTGGCATGCTTTCTTTCTGGGGCTTCCGTGGTGGCTTAAGATGGTAAAGCGTCTGCCTGCAATGCGGGAGACCCGGGTTGATCCCTGGGTCGGGATGATCCACCGGAGAAGGAAATGGCAACCTCTCCAGTATTCTCACCTGGAGAATCCCATGGATGGAGGAGCCGGGCAGGCTACAGTCCACGGGGTCGCAAAGAGTCGGGACACGACTGAGAGACTTCTCTCTTTTCTTTCTTTTTAGGACTGAATAACATTCCACTGTATGTACTTCCCACACTTTATCTGTGGGTGGACATGTGGGCTTCTTTCAGCAACTGTGAACGCTGCTATGAACGTGGCTATACCAACGTCTTTTTGAGACTCTGCTTTCAATTCTTTTGGGTGTCTACCCAAAAGTGGAATTGCTGGGTCAAAGTAATTGTTTGTAATTTTTTCTTCAGGAACTGCTATTTACTGGAAATTTTTAAAGCATATGTATTTAGTCACTATACTCTCTTTCTGAATAGTCCTTATAACTGGGAAAGCACAATTAGCCTGACTAATTGACTTTAAAATTTTACATTTCTATCTGATAAATAACAAAGATTAGTAGAAAAAAGATGATCTATACACAATCTTCTTACAAGGAGATAATTAAAATAAAGGAACTATACACACATGAACTTGGCTTCTTAAACGTATGTTTTGAAGTATCGGGAAGAAGTCAGCTTTCAGGTTTACAGGACAAAGTTTTGAGGCACTAATCCCCAGATTCCTCCCAGCTCGAGTGCAGACCCAGAGCATGTACAATGCTAAGTCTGGACTAAATATTTCAAATATGAACAATACCAACCAACAAATACCAATTTATATAACATAAGCTACATGTATCAATATTTACCTTTCAATAAAAATCAATCAATTAACTCCTTGAGTAAGTAGTATGTGCACAGGGTATAAAATTCAAAAATATAGGAGGGCATAAAGAGTGAGTCTGCTCCCCTCTTCAGGGATAATCAGCAAATTGTTACAGTCCATCCATGCTCACCTTTGAAATCATGTTCATCCCCATGGCATCACCTGACCTGGACTGAAAACGGATGTAAAGGTTGCGTCCGGCCACACTCATATGCAGTTTCTGTAGACGTGCAAACCTTTCAACAGAAGAAGCAAAGACTTTTTTTTACTTTTTTAAGAAAATGGATGGCATCCTAAAGTCTAGCTTAGTTGGTTCATTTTATACTTAAGAGGAAACTCATGGAGACTACATATTAAAAGCATTTTCTTCTTTAATTAACATTCTATTAGAATACTGCTTCAGCTGTATCTCATTCTTACATGTTACAAGAAGGAAGGGATGCAGAAAGTCATTTCATGACAAATAAACTTTAAAAGTTCATATAAAAACAAGCATAAAAGCTTGAACTATACTGGGGTTATCATTTGTATTAACTATCCTTATCAATTTAATTTTCTGTAGTTAAAGTAAATCTACTATACTAATTTATTTACCTCTATCCTGCTTGGAAAATCTTTTTCTCAGGCAATCCTGCCCTAGGGCAATTTTAGATCAAAATTCTTCTAGGGCAAAGTAATAGCCTAATCAAAATGAGCCTTGTAAATTCAACATTCAAACTTACTAGCTCATGCTATTTTTTCTAATTAACCTCTATGTAGATATTCATTGACATCAATATTCGGCTCTGCCCACCCCACCCCACCCACTCCATCCCAACCAAGAATTAATTAACATCACTGTTTTGAAAGCATCGATTTAAAATTGAAGTTTTGTTACATCATCTTAACAAGGCAATATGTTCACAGTTATATTTAGTCATCCTAGGTATGGCACTGGTTCTGAACTATATGTAAATGCACATATAAGCCCCCTCCCCCTCAACCCCCACACACACCTGCTGGTGCTGTCGAATGCTTCCTTTATCACTGTGAACCCTTCGGGTGTCTCAAGCCAGGCCTTCACTTCTGCAGAGTCACAAGCACGGGGAAAACGCACCACTGGGCCACGAGTCATCCCGTCTGCAAGGATTCGGCTGCTGGCACCTCCACCAAGCTATCCAGAGGATGTGACAAGAGCAGACATTAATCCTGAAAACAATTCTGCTTGTCCCAAAAGGTCTCCTTGACTGACCCCAAATCTCATCTCACTGCCCAGAGAGTACCTTACGACAGGCAGATACATAAATGCCAACTTACGCCTATTGCTCTGCAGCCTCTGTTAGTGCTGGCCACAAGGCAGCCTTCCGTTGTTGCCATTGGAACCTGAAATTCTTTTCCATCCAAGCACAGAGGTCCTGCCACTCCAACAGGGATGGGCATATATCCAATAACATTCTCACAGCAAGCTCCCATCACCTAAAAGGTCAAGTCAGGCACCAAGTGAAAATCTATATGCCAAATACCCAGCCCCTGTCATTAGTAACTTTCTTCAAACTTAATCCTTTAGTGTATTTTTCAACCAGTTTTTTATTTACTCTTTAAAAAGTCTTGAAAACACTTAACTCTTGAGTAATGACTGTAAATAACAGGGAAAGTATTTTTGAATTTTGACCACCTATACCATAAGTAGAATACAAAATTACAGTAAAATGAATTCAAAAGGAAAATGTTTTATAAAACTATGAAAGTTTAAAAGATGAATCAAGAAGAAGACTGAAAGACTAAAGCTATAAAGCAAACCTGCTCGAATAAAGAAAATAACATACCAAGGAGTAATTATAGTCCCTGTAAGGTAGATACTGGAGAGAAGAAGGCTCTGGAAGTTTTTTGGAAAGTAGCTGTCGGCGAATAGATACACCTCGTTCATGGGTTTCCATCAGAGTTTCCAATTTGTAAGCTGGGATATGCTTTGCATTGACCAACTGGATGATCTCAGCATCACTAAGAAATTTTGCACCTTTCTAAAAAAATGGAAAAAAAAAATGGAAGGGGGCTGATAGAGGGAAATGAAAATAGACTTGAAGAATCATACTTCATACTATTCATAATAAGTAGACCATTTTATACAAACAGTGCTCTCTGCAGAACTAAAATACAAGTACTTTGAGAACCCAAAGGGATTTGACGTTCTAAAGAAGGAGATGATTTGAGTAGAAATGAGAACATCAAAACAAAAATTCTTTATAAAAATGCGAAAGCTAAACAAAATGTTAAGTCCAAACACTAAATTTTGCAAGTGACATACACAGGGGAAAAATTTTATAATTAAGATTCTGACACCCACCCTATAAGTTTTGTATGTAGCATGGCAGTTGAGATACTGGTACACATATTAATATGAATGAGGGAAAGTGATAAAGAAACAAAATCGACTCTCACTCATATACACATAAATTCAGAATAAATCAGAGTAAGCAGATAGGAATGGAACATAACAGCCATGCTAAACCCCTAAGTCAAACAGGGATTGTCAGCAGGACATCCTGTTCAAACATCAGAAAGAAAACAAGCCTCCTCAGGAGCATCAAGCTTACTTTAAAAACTCAAACAAAAAGCCCCTCAAACCTCTCTTCTTTCTCTGAAATTCATTTCCATGTTAAAGCTTTCCTAGGCCTTAACACACATATAGAATACAGCAACTGCTCCTCTCTTTATTAAACGATAGCAGAAAGAGCACTGAGTCTTCAGTCAGTAAATCTTGGACTCTTCATCCCAGCTTTACCATTTTCTGTTTTACTTTGGGACATACTTAATCAACCCTCCTAGAGCCAACATTTTTTCATGTGAAAAATGGAAAAAATTATACCTATCTTACAAGGTTGCAGGGAATAAATGAGACCTGTAAGCCATGTAACACTGTGCGGAGAACTTACAGGTACTCAGAAGCTGTAACTTCCTTCCTTCCTTTAATAAAATACTCCTTTTCTTAAGAAAGATACCAAGCTTGAGTCTATTTTCTCACCTCTGCATTCTCAAGAATCTGTAGACATTCTTCATTAGGCCGAGGCTCCATGGGAAGTTCAATTTCAGGTTCCTGTGTCTCTAGTTCCCGTGAGGAATCAAGTAAGGAGGAGTTACCCACCACAAACGTAGCTCTGTTTGAGGTATCATTTTCTGCCACTAAGGGTTTTATAACCTCAACTGTTCAAGAGATCAAAAGAAATATCAGACACTGAATTTGTGCTTTAGAAAAGACTCAACTTCTTGACAAATCAACACTGGAAGGATGGAAAATGAAGAGAATAAGAAATCACCTTTTCTTTCTCTGTTTTTCCTCGCCTCCTCCTCCATCGCATGGAATTTCTGGTCATTTCTGACCAGTACAGGGTCACGTCTACAACAATCATCTGCGACTTTCTTTTGGGTCACTACAGGAGATGTGATGGGATTTTTTAACGAGAGTGTAGATTCTGTCTCTGCTTGTTCAAAGAAGATATACTTGACAGCCAGAAGGAGAGCTAAACTTAGGGTAATAACTTGTTCAATATCCATGCTGATCATTCTAAATAAAAGAAAGCAAATTAAAATGTTATTACTTAGAAATAGAAAAGGCATAACCCAAACTGTCAGAAGCATAGAGTGCTATGATTCAAAGTAGGGCTCAGGGAACTTACTTAGAGAGATAAAACTGCCAGAGGGAAACACTTGGTTCAATTCTCTTGGACACATTTTCATCCAATCCTAAAGAAACCTTAGAATTGTCTGCTGTACTGTTTTGAGGAGAAGGATCAGCTATCCAGCGACTGTGAGCGTGAACAAGAACCAAGCCTAGAGACTGAAATAAAAATTTAAAAGTCATGTACCCTCTACATATCAATGGAGCCTAAACTCACATTTTGCAAGTGGATAACCAAACACTGTCTTCCTCCCATGCCCTCCCTCACCAGGAAAAGAAAGCCCCAGGCTTGCTATGTGACTGAGCAAAAGGACGACCCCAGTGAAAGGCTGAGAACATTCCCCCAAAAGAACAGAGTTTCAAAGAAAGAGAAAGTGGAAGGATTTGAAAAATCAATTTAGAGCAGAGAAGACCAGAGATCTCATAAGGAATGAGGAAAAAGATAAGAGGAGGAAAAAAAAAAAGGAAGAGGACTATCACTGAAAGTGCCAAAAATTGTAGAAAGACAAGAAGAAGGGAAAAAAACTGAAAAGCAGAATATGATATTGGAACCAAAGATAATGAAAGGAAAAGAAATTACCATAATCATCTTAACCCTCTGAGTAACAGGATTTGGCTTATTTTCTTCTTCTTCTAAGACTCGGGCAAAATGGCTGAGCTGCCAGATTGGACGGCCCTCGCGGCTTTCCCGAGAAAGCTACAAAGTAAGTCAGTATTATGTATTATGTTAGAAGGTGCTGATTGTCTTTAGGTGAACTAACGTAATGAGAAATCTTCTTCTACTAATGCCATAAGTAAGAACAGCTCTTACCTCTAGAACCAAGGACACACAAGCTGGGAAGAAAGTCATGAACACAAAGTAGTTGGCGAGAACCGACATGCAGCCAAAGCAGCACATGATTTCGAGCTGACGCACCCCTGGTTAGAGAAAAATGACAAGCGTGAACTAGGGAGTCAGTAGGAGGTGTATTTCTGAGGCTGCCTGTCACAAGGACTTCCTATAGGTAGACAAACACATGAAAGTATTGGTATACTAAGCTCTTTGCCATCTACTGGGAAAGGAAGTTAGGAACTCAGAAGTGCTGTGAAGCTCCAGTGCACAGAGGGACAGCTCCCTTGAGGGCAGAGACCCTGGCTCCTCCCACGTCCCGAGTCACAGTGCTAGGCACGGCAGTGTTTAATGCCACCTGATCACCCCCTTGTATCAAATGGCAGTACTCGGTTTTGAGATAGGACAGATATCAGGGACAGTCAACTCTAATGGGGCAGACACCTTCCACCCCGTTATTCCACTAGTCCAATCCTATTATCACCACAGAAGCACTTCACCTGCGGACCAAGGACTTTTTGTAAAACACACTGCCTGTTATGTCATTCTTGATATAGTATCACAATAAATATTTTATTTGCACTACTCAACTGTCATTTCAATATAACCTCTGTGGTATCTATTGACGTTCTTAAAATTTCAGTTCATTTCATTGACCTCTTTGAAAAATGATGTTAACACAGAAAAGCAACCCAACATCCAAAATTAACAAATGTTTCAGGTGTCACTTGGTAATCTTCTCAAATAAAGGGAACAGAGCTAGGAAAAGATTAGATTATCAAATCCTACTCCCTCGCTTTACAAATAAACTTGAATATAAAACATAAAACATATTTTTGATGTTATTCATATTAAAAATAAAAATGTTTTGAAAACATATAAAAGTTGATTCCCTTCTCCCATAAAAACTGCTAACTAGAGTAATACAAAACTTAAAAAAATTCAACATTGGATTTTATTTTCTGAATTGTATTAGGTCACTGGACTAAATGAAAGAAAAAAGCATATACTGTATTTCCTAAAAATTCTATAGCTATTACTCTCTAAGGCAGAGATTCAAGAGAAGGCAAAATTACAATGACAAAAGCATTATGAACAACCTACATTTAAATAGTAGCCAAATAGAATCTTTTCAAACTTGAGACTATCAAAACCATACTTGACCAAGGCTCTAGCCCCCGGCTCCCCGCTCCTTCCCCTGCACAGCCGAGCGCCTGCGGGTCACGGGTTCTTCAGGCATTTGTCCTCACTCTGGCCCAGGGGCACAGTTTCTCTGTGCCACTTTGTTATGACAAGGGGACAGCACTATCTACTTCCAAGAAATAAAGCGTTTTTTCTTTTTTACTGGCTTTCCCAAGAGTTACTTCCTTGTTAATAAGTGTTACATCTGTCCTTTTATTCTACTCTAAGCCAAATCACTAATTTTCCCATTTCTGTATGGCTGTAAATGCCTCCGTGCTGGCTTTTCCAACATCAAATGGAATCCCTTCCTTCATCCATGTGCCTTATCCTGACCAAAGTCATAGCCCTACTTCCCATATCAGTTTCCACTGATTTCCACATAGTTTTCAAATGAATCATCCCTGGTTTCACAGCCCACTACCAGTTCCTCTCATCTTCTTATATACTGTTCTGCTCGAATAAAATCACATAGTTATATTTTCATCTGGTCAAAAATGTTTTCTTGACTGTGGTGGCAGTTACACGACTACATCTTTGTCAAAACTTAAAACTATACGCCAAAAAAGTAAATTTTAAGAAATACACATTTTAAAACTTTTTAAAAAATATTCTTTGCTGAATAAGTTTAGAGTAAGTTTTGAATGATAGGTTAAAAAACTGAATAAATAATAAATTTACCCTCAGAAAGTTAGAAGAAACATTATATATATTTATATACAATCTAGTGAACAGATCTCAACTAATAACGACAACTAACTACTCTCTTAAAAGTTGATCTACTTCTGAAAGAATAAAATCCCTTATTCAGGGCACCAAGGTACCAGGAAATACACTAGAAGAGCAGGTAACCGTGTGGCCCTCACGAGAAAGTCTAGTCCTAATGATTAGGAAACCTTGACAACAGCATGATATATTCCTTCTGGCAAATTTCCACATGAGGCCATAATTCCCGTCCTATATAATGGAGTCCTATGTTTGATGTTTAACATCTAGTTCTCTACTATCCAGTTAAGGATGAATAAACATATTTTGAGGTCAATGCTGGCTCAGTGCTAAGATGTACTGCATACTGATTAAATCTTCCTAACCACTCTGTTAGGTGGACCCAACTTAGATCCGTCCAACTCCCAACTTCTGCATTGTCTCCTACATGACAGTTAAAACAGAAGGAACTGACTCATTAATTTAGTCCAGACAACATCAGGGGCTGGAAGATGGCTTTCTAAATGAGCCTAGAATACAATCTTGGTTAAAAACCAAACAAAAACATCTTAGAGTCATCAAAAAAGTGGAGCACCAGAAAAGATGATGAGATAGTAAAAGTGAAAATAAATCAGTAACCTGCTCAGTTTTCACTAAAGCAGACAGACAAAAGGTCAGACCAGATATACCTACATATTCACACAATTAAAATTTTTTTAATTTTTGTAATGTCAGACTTTTAAAAGTCAGACTTTAAGAATAACTAACACAATATAATGTGTTCCTCTCTCTTCTACGTATTAATTTTAAAGTATATTAAAAATGGTTTACAAACCTGACATAGTACCAACTCCGATCACAAGACATTCTACAAGAGCATCCAGGGTGAATGTGGGACCTAAAATTGCCATCCCACGAGCAATATTCTCCCTTACTTCATCCTAAAACACAGACAAACATAGCAAATGAGGAGAAGGTAGGAAATAACTTTAAAAACTTTTAGAGAATTCCAGGGCTTTTACTAAATCAAATTTACTATATTAAGAATAAAATACACAATATGATAAGACTAACAGGCATTCCAGATATAAAGGATACAAATAATATAAATGTCTAAAAACAGAATGTGTACACTGCTCTGCGTTCTCCACCCACTGAATAAGTTATTTCTTAGGAAGATTCCTTTGAGGTAGTATATTAGTCCTGTCATTTGAATCCCACATAAATTCCTACATCATTTTATATTTTGGCTATCACTCACTGACATAAGTTCTTAGTTTCAAATTTTTTGAGATCACGTTAGTATTACGAAACTTAAATATCCTTGTCAAAATGCTCAAATGATCATAAATATTCATCAAATACATAATCAGAGCAGGAGTACATGATATTTTATACTCAGTATTACTAAAAATGTCACATTCTTTAAAGTAACTAATGAACACCAAGATGAAACTTTCAATGAAATAATGCTAGTGTTAATTCAAGGGGTTTAGAAATCAATCTACCCTGAGATTCTTCCCTTAGATCCTGTCTGTTCTCTAATATGTTTCAACAGGTAGATACTCTAATTTATCCAAAAGACATAATACCTTACATTCTGAAACCTTCAAAAAGGAAAACGGAGAAAATTCCAAATTTTAGAAGCTGTGGAATTACAATTGAGTTGGCAGATAAATGGGGCAGTTCCTAGGGTACCTAATAAGACCAGTCTTAAGACTGGACAAAATTACACGCAACTCCTGAATCATGGACTACAAAGAAGCTCTATTAATCTTTCCTATTAATGTAAACAACCTGAGAGAAAAGAATACCACCTACATTTATGTCTTATCAATAATACCTGTGAGTTAGAACTGAGGGCAAACTTTGCTAGCGCACTTGCTCTGGAAAGGTCAATCAGCAGAAGGAAAAAGGGCAAAGCTTCACTGGGGGGAAAAAAAAACAATATGATCAGGTATATTTAACAAAAGAAAAAGTATCACTAAAAATCCCTTCCTAAAACAAAACTTTCCCCTGGTGTACCTTTTGCAGACCAAGAGGTATACCCTATACTCCTCTGACAACCTCAAAGCTAAATTTATTAGTCAGTCAAACTACTTATGGAGATTTTTAATGTTAAAAATGTAAATACACTTATACAGAAACACCTCTTGATAATTTTATAGCAAAACAGCATTATTAGTAAAAGAAAAATAAATGCATTCTTGTGAATTAGTATGGGGGAAAACAGTGGAATACAGGTATCCCCCACTTTTCAAAAGTTCACTTTATGCCACTTCACTTTTATGAAAGACCTACATAGTACTAATTTTTGCTAACCAAAAGAAATCCAAAGAGGGTTTTCACTCTTACAAAAAAAGGTGAAAAGTGAAAACAGCATGCAGTGTTTGGTTTGCAGGGAGCCATTACAGAGGCCGTGGGCGCCTGGAGCACACAGTGGCACTGCCCAGGAACTGTGCTCGGCATCTCAGCACCAAGCTGCCATAGCTTTGAAGTGCGTCTGTGCTGGATCTCGACTTATTGTGTGCATCCAGAGCTTCCCTACGGCTCAGTGGCAAAGAATGCACCTGCTACGCAGGAGATGCAGGAGACCTGGGTTCAGTCCCTGGGTGGGGAAGATCCCCTGGAGGAAGAAACGGAAACCCACTCCGGTATTCTCTCCTGGGAATGCCTATGGACAGAGGAGCCTGGAGGGCTACAGTCCACAGGGTCACAAAGAGGCGGACATGACTGAGTTCAAAGATACATACTGTACGCATCCATTAGGAAGATGTGTTCTAAGGTAATTGCGTCTTCACTTACAAAAGGTTTCATAGGAGAGCTGTATTTTCAGGTAGTAGGGAAAGCCAGTATACTGTATGTAATTCTTTTCTCATTAATTATAACACTATCTATGGAAGGATACACTAGACAACTTTTCTGGACAGTTAAGCTGGCAATAATGACCCTTAAAAGCCCTAAAGACCTACACACCACCGTTTCACTTCTATGGATGTATCCTAAGAAAAAAAGAACGAAAATTTGCTACGAAGACATTTATCACAGTATTGTTATTAATGGAAGAAATTAAATAACCTAAAAATACACCTTAGAGGATTAAGTAAATAAACTACAATATATTCATATAGGAAAATACTAGACAGCCAGCTGTTAAGGACATGCAAAGATGTTTATAACTTTTCATAAGCATAAAAGTTATAAAGCAGTATTACAGAGTATGATCTCAGAAGTTTTCTTAAAGTATAAAAGAATGGGAAAGACAACATACCAAAACATTTTAATGGGTATTAGCTAACTGATTTCATGAAAAATTTTCCCCTATTTTCCATAAACTTTTGCTAATTTAAATATCATAATGCTTTATAACATGAAGAAAAGTTCTTAACAATATATTTCGGAAGAAAGTATATTTATGCTTTAAATACTTACTTCAAACCTGTCAATTCTTTATCTAAGAAATGAATGACAACTGTACTGAATACGAAACTGGAGAAAATTGTGAAGAGTCCAGCAATACCTGGAATGACAAAATTCAACAGACTGAAAAACCTTCATCCTTATTACACACATAACAACATATAGCCCTACAATATTCTAGAGGAACTATTTTCTCCAGATTATTAAGGTCTCAAGTAGCAGAATGTCTAACTTGAATGAAAAGAAATGAAACTACTGAACACATGCAGCACACATTAAGCATCACGCACATTTCCACCCGTGTGATTTAAACAGGTACATTTCCACAGGGAATAAAAAATCTGATAGCACACAAAAAGGTCCATGTATAAAATTATTACCCAAAATATATTTTGATCCAAGTTGGCGTAAATTCTGGAACTGGAAGTAAATATACAATATTGCTATGCATCGTGTTATTGTCAGAATTATGATGTCGCTGCTCAAAACATCCTATAGGGAGAGATAGAAAAGAAAAGTCCAAATCAAAAATAAGAATTTTTATTTTGTATGGCATCATTAGTTTATGTATCATCATGATAATGCAGGCACAAGTCAAATAAAATATTAAAATGCAAATAAAATATTAGCTCCCAATTTTTAAACATCCAATGTTTAAGCCAATCATTTTTCATTGTTAAGTCACTTAGGAAAGCTAGATTTCTCAGGGAAAGTCAATTACACTCATTTGTATACCAAAAGCAAAAGGAAAGTATCTGTACAAGTAAATATAAGTAAACAGAAATTTGAGGTAAGTTATGAATACTGAAATAAAAATTTTACTCATAAGTTTTTTTGATTATATGGTCTCTAAAAGGAGACACTCTTTAGCAATTTAAAATGTAACTGAGTCAACAATCAGATAGATTAATCTCACAAACCTCTTCAAACTTGGGACATTCATAATTCCAACCACAGATCTTACTGTTGCCAGTAAATATGTTCATGGACATCATGCAGATGGTCAGTGTCACTGTCCCCACTATGACTTCCCAGGGATGGGAGGCCACAAAGAGGCCATGCATTAGGAAAAGTCTTGACAACATTGTAGCTACAGAATCCTTGGATCCTGGAAGGAATACCAAGTATGAACACTTAATATACAGCTCACTGTATTTTTAGGAAAACGTTTTAAACTCTGCTTTGAAAACCCTGCTTCTGTATGCAGCATCTTGTACCTTAAGGAAAATACTATTTGATAGTGTTCCTTATAATCCCAGGAAATAATTACAAAATTCAAATGAGAGGACTCATTACTCCTTTATTCACAATACTTAAATCCTCTATTATTCACTAGCAAACAGCTTAAAAGCAGCTATTTCTTAGCACTTGTATGAATATGAGCATTTAAGATCAAACCAAATAAATATCTCAGCTCCTGATTATTATCTAAGCCAAGGAGGAGAGCAGTAAAGTAGAAAATGAAAGTGAGAAACAACCACTCACATTTATTTTCTGACTACCCTCCTCATTGTCTACATTCTAGTTATGCAAAAGGTAAATACCAAACCATCTTCTCGGTCAGTGTCCTCCTACAAATCACTATCTTAGTTTATAAAGCAACTCAAGGGCAGGAGTCCATTAGATCTTTCCATTCCATACAACACATGGCATAATGTCACTAGCAAAATGATGTTTAATAAATCTTCCTAATGTTGCTGTCACTAGCGGTCTTTTCCCAGACTTTAACAGTTAATAAAAATGCTAGACTAGTACAAGAGTAAGGGGCTGGCTGGCCAAAGCAGACATATATGGCATTCAAAAATTTCTAACAGAACTTGGGTTATTTTGATCTAGTGACTACCATAACTAAGCTTCTCCATGTTTGTTGACTAAGTAATAATAATTTTGATATTCTGATTTTTTAAAAATCTAATATAGTTATCGATCTCTAAAACAGGAACTTGAAAGCCTTCTTACACTAAAATCAATGCTTATGATAAAGCATATTAACCACCCATTAAAATCAATTAAAATTAAGATTCAATTTTAAGCCCATTGACTGACAAACTATCAAGAATTCAAATGAATCTTTCATTTAGGGTAACTAGGCAAGTGATTCGTTTATGGAAGAAGAAAATAAAACAGCACCAAATTAAGGAAAATAGAGGATTAATCTATTTAAAGGACTAGGGAAAAGAAAATTAGAGATACTTCCAGGAACCAGAGCAATTACTGAGCATCACCTCTCACTGCATCACTCAGTGTTCTCTATTATTGACACTGCAGCCACACCAGACCACCAAATAGACACCTTGTTTCCAAACTGCAGGTCACAGTCCCTTCACTGGATCAGTGAGATCATCAAAACAAGTTTATGAGCCAGAACAAACATTTTAAAACAAAAGAAAAATAGCATGTACCTCTTGAGAAACCTGTATGCAGGTCAGGAAGCAACAGTTAGAACTGGACATGGAACAACAGACTGGTTCCAAATAGGAAAAGGAGTACGTCATGTCTGTATATTGTCACCCTGCTTATTTAACTTATATGCAGAGTACATCATGAGAAACGCTGGGCTGGAGGAAACACAAGCTGGAATCAAGATTGCCGGGAGAAATATCAATAACCTCAGATATGCAGATGACACCACCCTTATGGCAGAAAGTGTAGAAAAACTAAAGAGCCTCTTGATGAAAGTGAAAGAGGAGAGTGAAAAAGTTGGCTTAAAGCTCAACATTCAGAAAACTAAGATCATGGCATCCAGTCCCATCACTTCATGGGAAATAGATGGGGTAACAGTGGAAACAGTATTAGACTTTATTTTGGGGGGCTCCAAAATCACTGCTGATGGTGATTGTAGCCATGAAATTGAAAGACACTTACTCCTTGGAAGGAAAGTTATGACCAACCTAGACAGCATATTAAAAAGCAGAGACATTACTTTGCCAACAAAGGTCCGTCAAGGCTATGGTTTTTCCAGTGGTCATGTATGGATGTGAGAGTTGGACTGTGAAGAAAGCTGAGTGCCGAAGAATTGATGCTTTTGAACTGTGGTGTTGGAGAAGACTCGTGAGAGTCCCTTGGACTGCAAGGAGATCCAACCAGTCCATCCTACAGGAGATCAGTCCTGGGTGTTCATTGGAAGGACTGATGTTGAAGCTGAAACTCCAATACTTTGGCCACCTCATGCGAAGAGTTGACTCATTGGAAAAGACCCTGATGCTGGGAAGGGTTGGGGGCAGGAGGAGAACGGGACGACAGAAGATGAGATGGCTGGATGGCATCACCGACTCGATAGACATGAGTTTGTTTAAGCTCCAGGGGTTGGTGATGGACAGGGAGTCCTGGCATGCTGCGATTCATGGGGTCACAAAGAGTTGGACACGAGTGGGCGACTAAACTGAACTGAGACATGTGGTATGGGTAGGTATTATTTCCTGAAACACTGTTTCATGAAATTAGAGATATGAGTGTATGTCCTGGCTTCTGACATAACATGTATTTCTTAATGTGGATCTCAGTTTTAAAAAGTTGGCAGGCACTGAGATATGTAAATGTGGCATGCCTCTGCCTGTGTCTATTCAGGTTTTTTCAACCTCCCTCCCTGAGTTCTATTCCTCATTTCATCCTCCACTGCCTTGCACCTATGTATCTTAACAGCACTTGCTCAAGAAATACCTGCTACTTAAAAATAAATTCTTAAGCTACAGTAGCGTGCATGTTATTGACACGTCTTGAACCTGACCTAAAGATGACTTTTTTTAAAGGGACCTAACGTATGGATTCCCTGGTGGCTCAAACGGTAAAGCGTCTGTCTACAATGTGGGAGACCCGGGTTCAATCCCTGGGTCAGGGAGATCCCCTGGAGAAGGAAATGGTAACCCACTCCAGTACTATTGCCTGGAAAATCCCATGGACGGAGGAGCCTGGTAGGCTACAGTCCATGGGATTGCAAAGAGTTGGACACGACTGAGCGACTCCACTTAGGGTATGGATATAATTCCCCCCCCTTCAAGGGCCCCAGTTCTCTGCATTCAGAGAACATATTAAGGAGGAGGAGGGAGTAGGGAAGAAAAGTTATATTTTCTATACTCTCCTGGAAAATGGAAAATAACAAAAATATCTTTTGTTAAATTAGCAAGGACTTGAAGTACTGGAGAATATTAATTGTATCTTAGATTTGAACTCTACTTCATTTCAACTAAAAGCCTCATAAGAGCCTAGATTTTCATGCTGGCCCTCTATCACATAACTTCCTTATATTTAAAAACAAAAACCAAAACCCTATAAACTAGTCTAATAGCATCAATGTTCCAGAAGATGAATTAACTGAAAATACATTTCAAAACTAGGTCAAAAATGTTAATACTCCTTTCTCCCCAAGTCTTCTCAACTTAGAGTATTCCCTTATCAAGTCAATATATTTTTCACTATCAAAAAGCGAATTCAGCAGAATTAAAATCTGAGCTGCTAGCAAGAAGGTACCCCAATTTGATCACAAATAGGTTGAGCATTATTAATCCATAATTATATATTAGGAACATTATGTTTTCCCCCAAAAGCTTCATGGTAACATTGTCAATTCTGGGACATTTCTTTCCTAGGTGTAAAGTCTTCTTTGCAACATTCTGGTAAAGATTGACATAGAATCCCAGGAACCATTCCCAAACACAGAGAACTTCACCTATCTGGAAACACGAAATGAGTAACCAAACGCACAAAGGTGTGTCAAAAGTCACCATAATTCCACACACATCTCATTTCCCACTAGCAACCTTGCTATATCCCTGTGATTATGCAAAGCGCTTAAATGCTATGGAATCCAATCTTCCAACTTCATCAGCAGTTGCAAATGGCACTAGCAGGCAATAGGGATGGCTCATGCAAATTCAAAGTGTTTAGGCCATGCTGCAATAAAAATAAATTTTAGTTTAAAAAAATCAAGTTAGGCAATATGTGCCTTGCTCATACAGACTGAAGTATGCCATAAACATTTCACAGATTACTCAAAAGAATGGATAATTTAAATTAAACTGAATCCCCAAACTCTAATCCAGTGTGCTACAAAAACCACCTACTGTGGCAAACTGCAGACAAGGATGCTTTGGCATCCTACTCTAATTCTTCCCTCCTACTCAGTGCTCTTCCTATGCAATACATTCCAGTATTTGATTATATACAATCTTACACTGTTCTTAAATTAATTGCTGTGTATGTTTTGTCTCTTTGAGGGCAGGAACCATGTCTTGTAGTGAGTCATTTTTAATTCCAACAGGATTAGCATTCTGCTGCTCAACCCAGTATCTTAGAGGGGAAAAATAATTCTTGCACTGGAATCCGGAAACCTGGATTCTACACTCAATTCTATGGCATGATGCCTCTTTGTAAATCACATATCTTTTTATTCACTTATGAAGCTAGAGCTCCAAAGTTCTTTAATAAAGGCAAGTACTAAGTGAACCCTATGAGACTGTATGGGGAAAAATGGTCAAATTTCAAATATCAACAATTTCATATGGTCAGCCTAAACAGCTACTGATACAGATGTGGTTACCTATCCATAGTCTAGAAACTAGATCATACAAGAATAAAGAGAACATGAAACACGAGGGCACACACTTCAGCTTGAAATCTTCATGCCACACACACGAAGTGTTCATATGTTAGTGATTTAATCTTTGCATATTTTTTAGCCTTTATATTACTAACTCTCAGTGTCTTTACTGCCAAGTTTTATCACAAATTGGAAAGACACTACCACCAAGAAGGCCCTCAAAATCCAGTCCATCCCCAAAGCACACTCTTGAGTCTTTGCTAGATTACCTCTAAATCATAATCTGTTTCTCGCTGCATGAAGAGAAAAATGAATCCACAAGCAAACAACAACAAAAATACATTCTCTACATTGTGTGATGCTGAGAAGGCAAGTCTTCAAGCCCTGAACAATTTCAAATGACCATTTAAGATGGAGTACAACTTCCTCCTACCGCAAAAGTTGACTGTTCTATTTGTGAATCTCGAAGCTACCTTTCTCCTAGCCAAAATACCAAAACCAAATAATTTCGAAAAACCTAAAGGATTTAGACCAAAGGACATCAGCAATCAACACCAAGGAGACGACGCCTCTTGCAAAAAGAAGAATCGTTTAAGTCTTTGGGCAAGTCTCTACCTTGGGCTCTCGCATCCTCTCAACTCGTTTCTCCAGGAAATAACCGGATGCATCTATGCAGATCCACGGCTCTGAGCTAGTCAGCAGCATTTATGGAGATCTCATTCGTCACTTTACAGAAAGGTGCTGACGAACAGCAGCGCCAGGGCGTGAACCCAGTAAGAACAGCAAGCATGGGCGTGAACCACGGCACCATATAGACTTTCTCGCGTCCTTTCCTCGAGCTACGGGCCGGGCTGCCCCACAGCCCCCCAGCATTTATTGAATCAAGGGGACCCCGAGGTCACCCCGCCTTGGCACCCTTGTCGCCCCAACGATCATGACTGCGCGGCCAGCACCGCCGGCTTCGGACAGGGCCAGGGAACGCGGCGACGCCCCGCCGGTCCATCAACAGCGACCGCAACCCCGAAGAGGCGGGCCCCCTCGTCCGCCCCGTAGGCCTAGCCTGTCCCGCGGCTCCCCGGCATAGATGCGGGCCGCCGCTCGGCCAGCTGCGCCTCAAGGACGTCTCCTCGCAGTCCCCGCCGGACCGAGGCGCCACCCCGGGCAAAGCCTCCCGCTCAGCTCCCCTCCGGATCAGCAGGAGGTGCCGGCTGCCCCTTCCCGGCAGGGTCGGGCGGAGCTGGAGAACCTCCACCTACACGACCCCAACCTGCTCCCACCCACCGCCCTCCTCACCTCCGGATCTCACTAGAGGCCACAGTTCCCGGGAGCCGGCGCTCCGCCCGTCTCCAGTCAACGGAGACGCGGAGCGGAAGGAACCTTCGCTCTACGCACGCTCGGTACCAGACGACCCCGCGACCAATAAGGAAGGATCGTCCGATCGTCTAGCCAATCATCTGGGGCTGGCTCGGCCTGACGGCACTACGTCACGAACGGTCGCCTTAACAACCGCCCACAGCTCTCGCTGGTGCTGAGAACCTGCACCGCACCATCTCTCACCATGGCTCCGCCAACCAATAGCGAGTCGAATCCCAGCACTGGGGCCTGCCTATTGGTCATAGAGCCGTGGAGGCGCACGCATGGAAGCTGCCTAGGCGAAGAAGATAGGGGATCTGGCGGGTGGAGTGTCCTCCAGTCCCAGATCTGACCCGGGGTCATTCTGGCTGGAAGAGTACTATGGGGAACAGAATAATTGGGGCCTGAAGATAAGCGCAGGGTCCGGTCGAGAACAGAAAGCACAAGGTCTTAGTGGATAGAGGAGGAGGGAAGTGGAGGCGGCCCTGAAAACCTGGATATAAAAAAGGGAAAGTGGCAGAAAGGAGAAACTCAGACCTCAAACTGACCCATTTCCGAAACCTAAACCCACACTTACCTGTGACTTACCCCTTCCTGTAAACAGTGTCAGTGGCTTCAGTCATGGGGTCTCTCTCCCCCAACCACTCGCCCCCTCTCCTCTCCCACTCCCCTTCTCTCCCTCCAGCGCAGGGCACTAGTCACAGACCGTCCATTCTCTGAAATGTGCCTGCTTTGTTATGTCTATATTGCCTCTGACCCGCCCCTGCTGCAAGCCTTTATCATCTCTTCGCTGAAATAATGCAATAACCTCTCCTAACCTGTCTCTCCACTTAGGTGTCTCCACCTTCAAATCCTATAATTCCGTTGGTCTGCCCCCAAACCATCAAGAGTTGCTCCTTGTCTACTGGATTAAAGACACTGGCAACCTCAGTATGGCCCTACTCCACATTCTTGCTTGTGTCTCACTTCTTACTTCAGCCCTATGTTCAGCCAAAAGGATAACTGACATCTCAGTACTGTTACCTTTCCGTTGATGAGCCCTGTGTTCCATCTGGATATGCCTGCACATTGTAACTGGCGAAATCCTAACTCTCCTTCAAGGACCGTTTCATATATCACCTTGTTTCCTAATTCCCTTAAATATACATCATCTCTTCCTACTTTGAACACCCAAACATGTCCATAGCGTATGACCTGTGTTATTATTTTATTATGTGGAAATTTCTTAACACAAATTGCAATCCAATTTTTTAAGCCTTGTATTTTGAAATGCAGTCCCTGATACATACTACACACTCAGGAGAAGTTTTAGTAAACTATTCTCTTGCTAAATTCTCATAACCCTTATGAAATATATATTACATTTACAAGGAAAAATGAGTTTGTTAAACAGCTGACTTTAGATCAAATAGGTAATAATTAGGAAAACTGGGATTTGACCCAGATCTAAAACTTAGACTGCTTCTTCAGTATAGGATCTTTATTTGTATTTCTTTGCCAAATACTTTTTGAACACCCATTGTATGCAATGCACCTTGGTTGGCACTGGAGTTTTAGTGGCAACATGACAGACATGGAAACTGCCTTTTATGAATCTTATACCTCTTCATAGAATTAGATTAACAATTAGATTAACAGTTGTTAATTATTTGTTGAATTAATTATAATGGAAGAAAAGAGTTTTCACAATGAAGAAGACCAAAGGGAACTAACCAAAAATTGAAGTATCCTATTATGAGTTTTATCAAAAGGAAGAAGAAAGATTTGTATAAGTAGAAACTTTGTCATACTTTTAATGTCCCTGTAAGTCAAAAGGACCAGATATCTCAGAATTATTAGTTATAGATTGTACAAATGCTTACTAATGTAAATTCAAATAAAGATTATGAAGGTTTTTCCAAAAAAGGCTTTTGACTAAGATTTGGAAACTGTAGTCCCAAATTCTGCTTAATTATGAACTCCAATAAAATTATGAGTTCAAAAGCAAGTAATAAAGAAACTAATTATCTAATTTTATATTCTTAAAACAACTTACATATGATTCCCAAAATTTATGTGAAAGAATCTTTACTGCTCTTAAAAATTTGTACTTAATGAGAGATCACAAAATTTTGCAAAGACACAACATAGAAGTGGGATGTAGGGCAGTCAAGGAAATCTGTGTGTCTTCTTCTTGTGTCGGTTTACCCTCACAGCAAAATACAGGGTTTTTTTTTTTAATATTTTTTTGTTTTTGGCTGTGCTGGGACTTCACTGCTGTGTGCAGGCTTTCTCTGCTTGCGGGGAGTGGGATCTACTCTTCATTGCAGAGCCCCGGCTTCTCAGTGCGGAGCACAGAGCTGCAGGGTGTGCGGGCTTCAGCAGTTTCTGCTCGTGCGTTCAGTGTGGCTCACGGACTGCAGAGCACAGACTCAGGGACTTAGTTGCCCCACAGCATGGGATCCTCCCTGACCAGGGACCGAAACGGTGTCCTATGCATTGCAAGATGGACTCCCAATCACTGGACCACCAGGGAACCCTATAAAAGCACAGTTTTAAGAGACACTTTTAAAGTAGCAAGTGGCTCACATTGCCATCTTTAACATAGCTCTTAGTATTAATATATATTTACATAAGTATGCTAGCCCTCCAACCACCACTTTTCCTTCTTGTCGTCATGGGCCATGTTTAGGATGAGGAATTATAACAGGAACATTAATAACAATAGTAAAATCTTACATAGCTCTTTCTATGCACTAGCCACTTTTCTAAGTGTTTTATTTATATTAACTCCTTTAATTCTCATAACATTAGGAAAGCATTAGTAGAATCTGCATTTGACAAATGATGAATCTACAGAAACAGAGAAGTTAAGTAACTGGCTTAGGTTTACACATTTGGAATATGAACTTTGAAATCCTTTTGCTAAGCACATGCTCTAATTCCCTCCACTGCACTCTCTTTGGTATTAGCACATATCATGATTGTTGAAGTTTCTGATGATCCATTGTGAAAGACTTTTCATAACATCGAATTTTACTTATCTATTTATTTCTCATTCACAGTTCCCAGATGTGTTCAAATTTACATCTTCTCACTTTGGGTAATTTTCTCTCTCTCCTTGTCTTGCATACACACACACACCCACACACTTTTTTAATTTCAAGGATTTTTTTTTTAACTAGTTCATTGCAAGTGATAACTGGTCACTTAGCTTTTGGCAGATACTGTGATTATCACTCCTGCTCAAGGTCAAGAAATAGTCAATGAGGAGCTACTCTGCTAAGCCAGGGGCTAACACTCAGTTTCAGTTTGTTTTTTAATATATTAGCCACACTTTGCTGCATGTGGGATCTTAGCTCACCAACCAGGAATAGAACCTGTGCCACCTGCCGTGGAAGTGCAGAGTCTTAACCACTGGACCACCAGAGAAATTCCCTCAAGGTCAATTTTAAGTAAGAAAACATACACAAACAGGTCCTTCCAGATAATATGGTAAGGGTTTAGTGCCAGGTATACAAAGGGTTCTCTGAGAAAACAGGTAGGGCACAGAGTCGAGGTGCAGGGTGTTTTGAGTAAAGGGAGGAAGTGGTTTGAAGGAAGGCTATTCAAGGCACTAGAGTCAAGATCGTGAGCATGAGAATGAAGGTGCCATAGATACAGGAGCAGAACATTTAATTGGGCAAAAATCTTGCAGTACTGCAGGATATGAGATATGTCAAAGGTGAGGAAGTGATAAACAGATTGGTAGGTCTCAGATTTCTGCTGGTGGCATCTCACATAAGCTAAAGTTTTGGATATTCCTCTTTTTTTTTTTTTTTTTTTTTTGCTATTTTACTTCAGTAGCAAAACTTAGAATTCTGCTTCTTGTTTCTAAAACTTTGTAGACAGAAATCAACAGCTGGAGACTCTCTTGAAGTTGGAAGCAAAGGTCTCTGCAGGAGAGGGTGCCCGCAATTAAAGACTTCTACCCACCAAACCTACTAACACTGTTTAATGGCGATTTTGTTTGTTTTATTCACGGTTCCCCTATTCTTCTCTTTAGGCCTTTCCCCAGCTTTGTAGAATCAGTTGAGGAGTAAGTATGTGTGCCTACATGCTAAGTCGCTTCAGTTGTGGCCAAGTCTTTGCGACCCTATGGACTGCAACTTGCCATGAGATTCTCCAGGCAAGAATACTGGAGTGGGTTGCCATGCCCTTCTCCAGAGGCTCTTCCCAACTCGGGGATCAAACCTGGTTCTTCTGGTTGACAGGCAGATTCTTTACCCCTAGCTCCACCTGGGAAGTCCAGGTAAGTATGAGATATATTCAAATACATATTCTTTTCTTTTAAAGGAGTTTACTTATCTCAGGGGGGAAAAATTGCTCAGACAACAGAGAAACAGCCTATCTATAATAAGGAGTACACATACATTCCTGAGATTCTTAGGGATTCTTGGCTAGGGTGACTGGTTCCCAAAAATGTCAACGAAAGACCAAAAAAGAAAAAAAAAAAAAACAAGGAGGAAAGAAAAAGAACACATTTTGACCCAAGTACAAGCACTACTTTTTCTCCTTCAATAGCAAAACTAGTCCTGGTCTTAGCTGATAAGAGCAGAGGGAGCCATTTACTATGAAAGCTGTATCCAGCTGAGTTGTCAAGTCCCCAATATCTTCCTTCTGTTCAGCTTCACTCTCCCAGTCCCAGCCTATTCCTTCAGCTTTGTATTTTCTCCCATTTGAGGGAGGAAATAGTAATGGTGGGGGAAAAAACAAGGCAAATGCAAAAGAAAATAAAGAAGGAGAGTAACCCAAGAGAGTTACTTTCCCAGTTGCTTTCCTGAGCAACTCCACTGGAAGAGAAGCCAAAGGACAACTGCCCAGACCTGCGAATATAGGCAACCTTTTAATATGAAATTACTGTCACTTGTAGGTAAAAGTGGCCCCCAAAGTGTATACCACCCTTACTATCAGTTCAGTTCAGTCGCTCAGTCGTGTCCGACTCTTTGCAACCCCATGAATCGCAGCACACCAGGCCTCCCTGTCCAGCACCAACTCCCGGAGTCCACCCAAACCCATGTCCATCGAGTCAGTGATGCCATCCAACCATCTCATCCTCTGTCATCCCCTTCTCCTCCTGCCCCCAATCCTTCCCAGCATTAGGGTCTTTTCCAGTGAGTCAACTCTTTGCATGAGGTGGCCAAAGTATTGAGTTTCAGCTTCAACATCAGTCCTTGCAATGAACACCCAGGACTGATCTCCTTTAGGATGGACTGGTTGGATCTCCTTGCAGTCCAAGGGACTCTCAAGAGTCTTCTCCAACACCACAGTTCAAAAGCATCAATTCTTCAGCGCTCAGCTTTCTTCATCATCCAACTCTCACATCCATACATGACCACTGGAAAAACCATAGCCTTGACTAGATGGACCTTTGTTGGTAAAGTAATGTCTCTGCTTTTTAATATGCTGTCTAGGTTGGTCATAACCTTCCTTCCAAGGAGTAAGCTTCTTTTAATTTCATGACTGCAATCACCATCAGCAGTGATTTTGGAGCCCCAAAAAGTAAAGTCTGCTACAAATTGCAATGAATTCGTAACAAGTAACAAAGTCTAAACTAGGAGTGGCTTCAACAAGATAAACATTTCTTTTTTTTTAACCCCTTGGGTAAAGGAAACTGGAAATAGATTGTCTAGGATTAATGTGGAAGCACACGATACTTTCAGGGACCCTCTGTCTCTCTGCTTCACCATCCTCAGCATGTGTTTTCCATCCTCAGAGTCACCTTATGGTCCAAGATGGCAACTCTTCATATCTGTGTTTCAGTCCTTCTGGGAGACACAGAATAAAAACAAAAGGGCAAAGAAAGGACCCATCCCAGCTTAGTCAATTCCTTTTCACTGTTTATATCTCAACAGCCAGAAGTGCAAGGCCAGATCTAGCAACAAGTGAGTTGGGGAATGTAATCTTTATTTGCAGCATCAACATGCCCAACTCAAGGCTGAATCAAGGCTCCTGCCTCTAAATCTTCCATATTGTCCCCATACTGGGTGAGTACCCAATCCAGTAGCTGATCATTTAACTCAAAAACAGGAGACAATTTTACTATCAAGATTTTAAGGGCATAAGAAAAGACACGAACCTAAGATCAAAGATCTGTTGTTTTTAAACATTAGCTTGAAATGTTCATGGAATTCTCCTTAACACCTAGACTTAACTTTCAGCTAAATCCACCAAAAATGTATAATATTACAAAAGGTTGAACATAAAAAAGCAATCTGGGAACCTAGCAAAGAGGGCTCTCTTTTCAGAATAAAGGATCTCAAGAATTCCCTGGTGGTCCAGTGGTTAGGAATCTGTGCTTTCACTGCCAAGAGTGCGGGTTCAGTCCCTGTTTGGGGAACTGAGATCCCACAAGCCAAGCAGCGTGGCAAAAAATAAGTGAAAAATAAAAAAAGAACAAAGGGCCTTACTAACTTTGGTCATTGTTCTGTTTCCAACACCTGTCACAATGAATGAATAGTTTAACAGCAACTTTCAATCAATCTGTTGTCTTGATTTCCCTGCTTTTTCTTCTGCATTGTTTGATACCTAACAATCCCAACAGTGATCTCCATGCTTTTTTTACCACAGTGGCTGCATCTTATTCTGAAATTTCTTAGGCTTGTGAGTCCTGCCTCCCTTAGAAAGTTTCCAGTTCTTTCCACATTTGTTTCAGCTGGACTGAACTGAGACTACAATTGCTGATGCTTGGTGCAGGGGCAGGGGGCAGGGATCAGTGAGCACCAATAGGTCCTCTAACCTTGTCTCATTCCCCAAATCTTACTTCTTTCCTTCAAACTTGCATTTTTCCAGGCTTTGAATAATTTGCACTTCTTGAATGACACTATGTTATGAGTTGTTCTTAACAAAATCTCCCCAGGTGGGTCCAAACATCCCTAAAGCTAATTTTTTCCTTCTCCTGGAGAATGAGTGGAGTTAGCAAATTAACCTCTGTTCTCAAGAAAGTATTGCCAAGTTCTCTCTGCTTCTTCTAGAAAGATGGGCAGTTCTCCAAGGGAGAACATAAAACACCTGCAAAAACTCTGCTCAATGATTCTGTTCACAACTCCCACTTGCTTGTTCTTTGAAATACATGTGTTTTTTTTGTTTTTTTTTTAATAAATTTATTTATTTTAGTTGGGGGCTAATTACTTTACAATATTGTAATAGTTTTTGCCATACATTGACATGAATCAGCCATGGGTTAACATGTGTTCCCCTTCCTGGACCCCCCACCCACCTCCCTCCCCATCCCATCCCTCTGGGTCATCCCATTGCCCCGGCCCCGAGCCCCTGTCTCATGCATCGAACATGGAATGGTGTTCTGTTTCACATATGATAATATACATGTTTCAATGCTATTCTCCCAGAACGTCCCACCCTCACCTTCTCCCTCAGAGTCCATAAAATTGTTCTATGCATCTGTGTCTCTTATTCTGTCTCGCATATAGGGTTATCGTTACCATCTTTCAAATTCCATATATATGCATTAGTATACTGTATTGTTGTTTTTCTTTCTGGCTTACTTCAAATACATGTTTAGAAAGAAATTTGACCCATGTACACCAAGGAAGGGGCTTCCCTGGTGGTTCAGAGGGTAAAATGTCTGCCTGCAATGCAGGAGACCAGGGTTCCATCCCTGGGTCAGGAAGATCCCCTGGAGAAGGAAATGGCAACCCACTCCAGTATTCTTGCCTGGAGAATCCCATGGACAGAGAAGCCTGGTAGACAATCCATGGGGTCGCAAAGAGTCGGATACGACTAAGCTACTTCACTTTCACTTTCACACCAAGGAAAATTAAGATCACTATAGTCGATGTCACCAATGGGCTAATAATTTTTGTCCTTGAGAAGGTAATGAAAGCAGTTGGAATGGACCCTTGCCCAGTCCTTGATTGAAACAGAAACAGTTGCCCTGGAAGTTCTTCAGGAGCTTGGTTACAGGTTGTGGACAGAGCCTTATGTCTCTATTTTATTTCTCACACAGGGAGACATCTTTATTTTGTAATCTAGGACTGGTTGGACCTCCAGATAATCTCAATTTTGGTAAAAAGCTCAAAGCTCAACTTGTAATTATCTGGCCATTACATGATATTGGATTTAACAGAGAATCAAGTGAGAGTGAAACTGTTTGGTCTCTGTCTTTAGGTACCCTTTTCATTTCAGTAAAAAGAAAAAGTATAGTCAGGTACAGAGAAGGGAGGCCTTAAATATGACAGAAGCATGTCTTTCCACTCTCCCCTGCATCAGCATGATAGAGTCACTGCTCTCTGATACCCTATTCTTTGCAAGCAGGTTTGACTGATTCTAAAAACTTCCACCTGATTTTCCAGTTGATCCTGTTCTTCCTTCACGTAGAGTAGGCCCATCTTGATTTGGGTTCCCCCAAAGGCAAAGACTGGGTCAAAAACCTTAGCACAATACCTTATTGGGGGATGACTCTAGGAGGTCAGAATAAATATGCAAAGAATAACAGGGAAGAAGGAAAGGCTAGTATCCAGCTAGCCACCACTGTGGGCAATGGGACTCAGTTCTGTTAGGGACCCCCTGGAGAAGGTACCTCCAAAGGATGGAGGATCAGGGGAAGTGGGGAGGTGGGATCACTTATCCCTCCCTGTTTTGTTGAAAAATGGTTTCTGGGGCACACCAGCTGCATGTATGCAGGGCACATCCTGAGGCTTTGGACAAACAAGTTGAGGCAAACAAGTTAAGACTTGATAGCACATGTTTAAAGGAGGAAGCCTTCAATCTGCCAGGAACTGCACTGATGACGACACAGGAGCAGGAGATGTGGCAAGAGGTTGTGTGTGCTGTGAGCTCAGTCTTGTCCGACTCTTTGTGACCCCATGGACTGTATGTAGCCCACCAAGCTCCTCTGTCCATGAGATTCTCCAGGCAAGAATATGGGAGTGGGTTGTAAGAGGTACCTTCATTTGCTATGAGGACTGCATCATGGGTGGCCATACCAGCCTTTTCATTCCTTTTATATTCCTACTGAGCCTCTTTTGACTACAAGTCCTGTATTCTTTCAGAAGCTAGTCCTGTTCCCCCTGAAACTGTTATAATTCCTTCCCAATGCCTGGGCCATGGTATTCCATTCACAAACCACATTCTGAAGACCTCTTATTGCCTCTCCTGGCTTGTCCTTGGCGTCTGAGTAGACCTGCTCCCTGCAACTGGTGGATGTCCACATTTTGAAACTTGCAAGTACTCTGGTGGAAAAGTGATCAATATGTATTTATTGACAATTCTAAAAAATAGTGAAACTCTGACTCTGGTTATAAGTACTGCTAAGCAGGATCTTACGCTGTCGAGTGAAGTCAGCAAACATTTCCTGCCCTTGGTATTTCACAGAAAGGACAAGAGGGCTGATGGACAGTTAAGGAGGAATTCAAGAAGCTTCTACATCCCACTGGAGTTACTATGATTCCAATATGTAAAATCTTGTCTTTGCTGGAGAGAAGAAGCATATTATTTGTGGGAGTTATTTTCTAAAATCAGTGCAAAAACAGAACTCCAGCAGAATCTCAAGGCTTTTTCATGTTTTAAAAACCATGTCGGAGGGTGGGGAAATGTCAGAGTCAAAAATATCTTTGAAATCTCCTTGTATTTCTTAAAACACAGGGTGCGTATTTTGTTTTTACAGATTTGACAGAAATTCTTCTGCACACTAGGTTTGAAATAGTCTGTTGAAATAGTCTGTCTGTAAACAGGTAAGCATTTCAAACTTTCTGCCAGTAAAATTTAACTATGAAGTCCTAAAATGCATGGGAACTAGTGAGTGAACGGTAATCTATTCCTGTTTGTTTAGAGATGTTCTAATCTGTCTCTGTGTTACCCTTCTGTTTGCTGTTAGATTTGAGATGTGCAGCTTGTAATGAGAATTAGGTCATTATTTATGATCTTTTTTGCAAATGTTTTCTTCCAGTTTGTCTCTTGACTTTTCTTATAGTCATTTTTGCCATGCAGAAGTTTTGGGTTTTGTTTTTGTTCATATTAATGTAGTCTTTTATTGTATCTAGATTTTGAATTATAATTCAAAAGCTTTCACCTACACCCAGGTCATAAGGAATCCATCTGTGTTTTCTCTTAGTACTTGTTGGGTTTTGCTCTTTACATTAAGATCTCTGATCCCTTTGGAGTCTATTCTTGTATGTGGTGTGAGGTGTAGATCCAGTTTTATCTTTTACCAAGTGGCTGTATATTGGTTTTCTTATCACAGAACACTGTGTTCTCTGCAGTCACATCTATAGCTCCCTCTTAGGGTGAGTCAGTCACTTCTGCCTCCATCGAATCACGCTGGGGTTTTTTGTTTGGTTTCAAAAGGTACTGTTTTCTGAAACTGTTTGCAGATTCTGGAGTGCACCTTATCTGGAAACCTAGTGCTTCATGAAAAGAATATTGTGTTTAAAAAGCACTTTTCCGATGGTCCAGCCCTGCTCAGGGATTGTGGAAATTTTAAATAAGGTAGATGACATGGTTCCCATGATTAAGGGGTACATGTGGAGTGATTAGAAAACAATTAAAGGTTTCCTAGAACTAGTAAAATTACATTTTGGCTTACTGCCTCAATACTAGGAAGTACTTTCTCTGCACCAGGGTGAGTTAAAAAAACATTGAGATGTAGCTGATTTACAACCTTCTATTAGTTTCAACATAGTGATTCACAATTTTTAAAGATGGTACTTCATTTATAGTTATTATGAAATATTGGGTATATTCCCTGTGCTGTACAGAACATTCTTGTACCTTATTTACTTTTTACATAGTAGTTTTTCCCTCTTAATCCCCTGCCCCTATCTTGTCCCTCCCAACTTCCCTCTCCCCACCGGTAACCACTAGTTTGTTTTCTATATTTTTGAGTCTGTTTCTTTTTTGTTGTATTCACTCGTTTTATTTTTCTAAACTCCACATATAAGTGATAACATATAGAATTTGTCTTTCTCTGACTTATTTCACTGAGCATGATAACCTCCATGCTGTTGTTGCAACTCCATCCATGTTGTTGCAAGTGGCAAAATTTCATTCTTCTTATGGCTGAGTAATGTGCCATTGTGTATATATATGTGTGTGTCACATCTTCATCCATTCATCTGTTGATGGACACTTAGGTTGCTTTCAGGGCTTGGCTATTGTAAATAATACTGCTTTGAACTTCAGGGTGCATGTATCTTTTCAAATTAGTGTTTTTATTTCCTTTGGATATATATATATACATACATATATATATGGTAACATACATATATATATAGGGTAATTAGTATTTATGGATGAGTTGCTTTTGAATTATTCATGTGAGCTGCAAGTAATGGGGAACCTAACTCACAGAGGTTTAAACATTTCCCCCCACCCTCACATCAAGAAATATGGAGGTGGGTGGTTACTAGCATTGGTCCAGTAGCTTAACACTGTCAGGGACAGCACCTCTACAATCCTGTTGGTCTTTGACACATGGTTCAAAGATGACCACTGAAGCTCCAGGTATTACATCTGGGTTCTGAAGAGTAGTAGAAAGTGCCATCCCCGAAGATGCCACTTTGGCGTGAGGATAATTTTGAGCTAGAAAAATAGCAGATGCAGGAAAGGTGCTGTGACCTCCCTTTTTCATCCTGAGAGCACTTTCCTTTCATGTGGAAGATGGCCTCCCTACACCAGGAAGAAAACATTCTTATCACCAGAGATCGGGAGCTGAGTTTAAGGGAAACCTGTACAAACAGATCTTATTAAATTAACTCTTATTTTCCTTTAGCCTCCCTGTATATTTTAGTTACTTTTCCACAATTAGTGCTCTCTGTTTAACCTGGTATATAAGTACTTGGGTGTAACTGCTTTGGGGGTCTTCATTTTTATGCGAAGTCTCCCACGTAGGGATAAAAAATCAAATTTGTACACTTTTCTCTTGTTAACCTATCTGATGTCAACTTAATTCTCAGGTCCAGCCAGAAACTCTTAACAGAGTCAAGGAGAAGTTTTGCCTCACGGAACTCAAAGGAGAAATAAGGTGAAGGGGCTCAAAGGAGAAATAAGGTGAAGGGGCATACTGAAGCTGTCTTTTTCATCAGAAAAACAATTTCCCCAAAGGTTTTCAGAAGACTTTTGCTTGTATCTCTTTGGCCAGAACTCTATCACATGGCCACCCTTAAATGCAAGAGAAGTGGGGAAATAGAATATTTGAGTCTTGTAATCTCTTTGGTGGCGGGGTGGGGGCGGGGGGAACAGCAAGGGAAAGGAGACAGAGAATGATTACTCAACCACATTGAAATAGCTCATTTCTGCTGCTGAAACAGTGCCTGGTGTGATATAGATATGATACTGAACATGCAAAATCAGATCTTATGCAATCTAAGGAAAATCTAAACAAGCAGACGGTAGGAAATTCAAGAGCATGAACTGAGGGATCTTCTGCTCAGAGCTCTGCCTTGATGCCTTGCAGCTCCCAGCTCCAGGTCTCTGTGACCCCCAGTTCAAGTTCAGATGGAAGACGTTGGCTGCACCGGGTTGGGTTGGCAGCTCACTCCTATTGCGATCACTAGCGGGTCACTTTTGGAATGTGCAGAATAATGAGAGTGTCTTTTGTATGCTGATTAGATGACCGGTGGTTGGGGTCCTTGGAGAGGGTCAGGGTGAGGGCTGGTCACCAGAAAGACCCAGGCAAAATGAGAGGGTTGGAACTTTCACCTCAACACCTTTCCCCAGGCCCCGTCCTCCTCGCCTCAGGGAAAGAAGAGGGGCTAGACATTGAGTTAATCACCAAGGACCAGTGATTTAATTAAGCATATCTATGTAATGAAACCTCCATAAAAAAAAAAAATCCCAAAATGATGGGACTCAGAGAGCTTCTGGGGTGCCAAACACATCAAGGTACTGGGAGGGTGGTACACCCAGAGAGGGCCTGGAAGTTCTGTGCCTTCACCCACCCCCAAACCCTGCCCTATGCATCTCTTCCATTTGGCTATTTCCTGAGTTGAATCCTTTATAATAAACCAATAAATTTGTTTTCCTGCATTCTATGAGCCTTTCTAGCAAATTATCAAAACTGAGGGAGAGTCTATGGGACTCCCTCCCCTGAATTTATAACCAGTTGATCAGAAGCATCTGTGCCAACCTGGGGCGTAAGACTAGCGTTTGAAATGGGGCAGTCATGTGGGATTGAGTCCTTAACTTGTGGGCTCTGATTCTAATTCCAGGGGGTTGTTGTTGTTCAGTCGCCAAGTCATGTCTGACTCTTTGCGACCCCATGGACGCACGCCAGGCCTCCCTGTCCCTCAGTATCTCCTGGAGTTTGCCCAAGTTCATGTCCATTGAATCGGTGATGCCATCCAACCGTCTCATCCTCTGTTGCCCTCTTCTCCTCCTGCCTTCAATCTTGCCCAGCACCAGGATCTTTTCCAATAAGTTAGATATTCACATCAAGTGGCCAAAGTATTGGAGCTTCAGCTTCAATTCCAGGTAGGTAGCGTCAGAATTCAATTCAATTGCAGGGCAGCCAGCTGGTGTAGGAGAGTTAGAGAAGGGGTGTTGGAAAACACCCAACACCTTTGTTGTCAGAAGTGTTCAGAGTAAAAGTAGCTCAGAGACACCAGTAGAGCAAAAAATGGAGAGGATGAGTTAGAATGACTCTGAAAGCTTTTCACTGTGACCAAGGAGGGCCAGCTCACTCCACCAGAGGGTAGCAGCCTTGACCTGGAAGAGTAAGTCCACAGGACTTACAGTTAAAAACAACAAAGAACTTTGAGAAAGACAGAGACAATGATTCTGAGAGATCAAGGATGATAACTACCGATGAAAAGGAGTTTAGAAGGCCTGACATAAGTCAGGCAAGTTGATTAAGGGCCCTGCAGTGGCTGGTTTTGGCCAGGTGTGAGCTGAGGTCAGAGACCTGGGAAGGAGACTAAGATCAGGAGCAGGTTGTCAATGCCAGAGCCTGGGATGGGGGACTTGCTAAGGGCCAGAGTGGGTGGTAAGGGACCAGTGTTTGGGAGGGAAGTGGGCTCTAGGTCGTGTCCCTGAAAATGATTTCATCAAAAGCCAATCTGCCAATTAACAATTTGCTGAAAGCTGCCAAACAGCCTAGGATTCCCAGGTGGTTCATTGGTAAAGAATCCACCTGTCAATGCAGGAGACACAAGAGACACGGATTTGATCCCTGCTTCAGAAAAATTTCCTAGAGCAGAACATGGCAATATACTCCAGTTTTTTTTACCTGGAGAATCCCATGGACAGAGGAGCCTGGCAGGCTACAGTCCACAGGGTCGCAAAGAGTCAGATACGACTGAGCATGCATGCAACCCAAACACTTGACATGAGTCTGCAACAGAGTCAGGTTTCAAACTTTCAGAAACCAAAGGAAACTCCAGGGATGATGAGGGTCTGACTGTCTGATTCAGCCACATCTCCTCAGCCTATCCTGAGTGGGTTAGCCACTGGTTGAATTCTAAGAAACAAATAATTGAAAAAT
Organism: Giraffa tippelskirchi; assembly: GCF_054371585.1. Lineage (NCBI taxonomy): Eukaryota > Metazoa > Chordata > Mammalia > Artiodactyla > Giraffidae > Giraffa > Giraffa tippelskirchi. Next base: position 73,587,334 of record NC_137281.1, on the reverse strand, counting down.
TATTTTCCTACCAATTTTATGGTGGAATTATATTTTATAGCAATGGAATTAATCAGTTGAAAGAAGTCACAGAATTTCTTGATGTTTTCAGAGCCTTCCTGGAACGTTAGTGTTTGGGAGGCCGGCCACTTGGGGAGAAAAAGGGCTAATCATTTCCTGCCTCTTTAGCTGCTGCTTTCTTGGCCCACCGCCAGAAACATCTCCCACCTGCTTTCGGCCAGCTTTATGATCTCTCATGAACTGTAGCTGTGGAAGCAAAACCAGCAAGCCAAAGGCATATAGAGACAGCCCTTGTGGAGTCGACCCTCTCCTGGCTGTGAAAAATGGGTATTTATGTCCAGCTGCTAGCTCCTTATTGACTAGAATCTAGCATAGCAAATCAGGAGACATTCCAAACGCAGCACATACAGGGAGTGTAGTGTAGTGTAGTGTAGTGTAGTGTTTTTGTGGCCAAAAATCCTGCCAGGGTGTTGGCTGGGCTGTCTGTGGAGACGCCTCTTTGCTCAGCTTTTTCCCTGGGCACTGCACAGATAGGAGGACTGCATCTGTTGGCAGATGGTGCCCTACAGGCTGCCTTTCTCAGGGAACAGCTGTTAGTGAAGTAAACGTTGGAAGGTACAGAGCTCTCACCAGTGATCAGAACACAGTCAGCACAGCTGTGTGCCAGGCCCATCTGAGGGCAGAATGACTGGACGGAGGTTCGGAGGTTCAGAGGTTTGTGGATTTTCCCATCTAAGTACTAATCAGGCCCGACCCTGCTTAGCTTCCAAAATCAGATGAGATCGGGCATGTTCTGGGTGGTATGGCCATAGACTGTCAATTCTTCCATGTGTTTTGAAAACTATATTTGACAAGTGAGTATACTGATTTGTGGCTTCCTGGGTGGCCTGGTTTCATAACCATCCAAGATCAATAATAAAGTAATATTGGCATAATAAAATATTGAGTCAGGGGTATCTTAATACCTATTGCTATAGTAGGAAAATTGGAGGGAAAGAAAATAGACTGAACACAAAATCTCCTGTTCTTGCTACCTGATAAAATCTTTATAAGACAGAAAGAGAGAGAGAGAGACGTTTTCACCAATAGCAGTAAAGCAAGGAAAGGAGTACAACTTTAGGTTAAAACTTTGAAAAGTAAGTAGTAGCCAAGCAATAAAGAGATTTTTACCTTTGACCCTCTCTTCATTTTATCCCAGCCCAAATGATCAAGGCAAAAGAATTAGGTTATTTGATCCAATCTTAATAACTTCCAATGGTTTCCCAGGTGGCACGAGTGGTAAAGAACCCACCTGACAATGCAGGAGACCTAAGAGACACAGGTTCAATCCCCGGGCTTGGAAGATCCCCTGGAGAAGGAAATGGCAACCCACTCCAGTATTCTTGCCTAGAAAATTCCATAGACAGAGGAGCCTGGTGGGCTGCAGTCTATGGGGTCGCAAAAAGCTGGGCACAACTGAGCTCACCCAAACACACACAGGAGAGAAATGGACTTAGGCGGTCAGCAGATAGACCAGGGAAAAGTCACAGATCCCTAAAGAGAAGCCGCTATCACCACAGGGTGGCAACAGAGGCAGGAAGGGGACTTCCCTGGCGGCCCAGTGGGGTCCAGTGGTTAAGAACCTGCCTTTCCACTGCAGGGGCACAGGTTTGATCCTTGCTCCGGGATCCTACATGCCATGCAGTGCGGCCAAAAGAAACCCCACAGAAAACAGGCGTCGGAGGAACTGCACCATCTCACCGTTTTCTTGGTTTTGTGCTGAGTTAGGAACATGATCGGAAGCCATAGAAACAGATACTCCTCCACCCAGGGAGAGGCTTCTTGATGATAAAAAATCTCAGAAAATAGAGCAAAGCCCAGGTACTGTGATAACAGGTGCACGCAGCCCCTGAAGGACACTTCCCTTCTCCCCTCCAGTTACACAGAGAAACGAGGAGAACCCAGTATTCAGCTTGCAAGTTCCTCTTTTTAAAGGAAGAGAAATATGGAAGAATAACAAGGACAGCGGCTTCATGTCATAGACCAGACATCGGATGAAAGAAGGCCCTAGAGCAGGGTTTCTCAACTTGAGCACGTAACATTTTTGGCCAGATAATTCTTGGTTGTGGGGCAGTGGAGTACCTTCTGCATTATAGAATGTTTAGCAGTATCCCTGACCTCTACCTGCTCTCTAGAAAAATAATCTTATCAACAGTGTATATCAGAGAGCTGGAGTCAGGACTTGAGTGAGGAGTACAAGTGAAGGGTAATGGACTGTGCTAATTCTGAGATGGGGAATAAGTTTAAAGGATGGTCTTAAAATAGGGTCTGACTTCAAAAGGTGAAGCTCATTTTAAAAGAAAAAGGAGAAGGGACTGCTCTAAACTAAAAGAGACTAAAGAGACAATTAACTGCCACATGTGATTCTGTGATTGAATCCTTGTTCAAAAGAAAAAAGCAACAAAGCGTATTCTTGGGACAACTAGAAACATCTCAATATAGATTGAATACTAGATGGTGGTGTGAAACTACTGTTACTGGTTTAAGGAATGATATGCAGGTATCTAGGAGAATGTCTTCTTCATAAGAGACGCATGCTGAAGTCTTTGGGGTACAGTGCCTTGATGTCTGCTTCTTACTTTCAAATGGTTCAAAAGAAAAAAATGTATATGTAGATGATTGATGGAAATAAAGCAAAACTTGAGGATGCCAACAATTATTCAGTCTAGGAAGTAGGCATTCAGGTTTTCATTTCATTACTCTTTCAACTTTTTCATGTGTTTGAAAATGTTCATAATTTGTAAAAAAGATTTATTTATTTATTTTTGTCTGTGCCCAGTCTTTGTTTCTGCGTGTGGGCTTTCTCTAGCTGTGGTTACGGGGGGCTCCTCTGCATTGCTGCCCACGGGCTTATTGCAGTAGCTTCTCTTGCAGAGCATGGGCTCTACACCACAGCACAGGCGTAGGCTCCTCATGGGCTTCAGGAGTTGTAGCTCAAGGCTGTACACCATGCAGGCTCAGTAGCTGAGGCAAAGAGGCTTAGTTGCTTCGTGGCTTGTGGGATCTTTCCAGATCAGAGTTCAAACTTGCGTCCCCTGCATTGGCAGGTGGATTCGTAACCTCTAGACCTCCAGGGAAGCCCTCACATTTTTTTTTTTTTTTTTTAGTTGAGGAGAAACATGGTCTGAAAAAGAGGAAATTGCTCTGCCTATTCTAGAACTTAATTTCCTTTTCAAGTTCTAAAAGTTTGCATCCTTCCATCTGGTTGTTTGGGTAGATTGAGAGTTCTCAGACCCTGAAGGTATACAGGAAGGATAAGCGGGAGGAAAAAGTGAAAAGTCACTACAGAGACTCAAAAGAGACTAAGAGGAGACTGTCAAACTGTGGTCAGTGGCTGTCTTGGGGTAGTTAGTTTATCACTGTTTCTTCTTCTTTTTTTAAATCGGCTTCCTTATAGTTTCCCATAATTTCCAAATTTGTATAGTGAATGGTGATTATTTTTTGATGAGACAAAAGGAAAGAAATTTAATTAAATGGAACAGAAGTAAAAGAGTGAAACTGACTTGGCTTATGCAAAATATTTTAAATTGACTGGAGTTTGGACAAATCTACGGGACAGAGATGGTAGCTGACATTTGCTTCCTTTCTTAGAAGTAGAAACTACATTTAGAGTGAAAAGTGTTTTGTCTAGAAGAGGGAAAGGTTACAGTCTCAGAAAAACTGAAGAGTGTAGAACTTTAGACATGAATAGGGTAGAAGGGAATTTAGAGGCTAGATGAGAAAGGAGGGTTTTCTTTTTAAGATGTCTCTTTGACTTTGAAGAGTTTAGAGCTTCAGAGGGCTGGTTCTAGGTGCAAGGGAAATGGTGAAGGAGATTTTCAGGTTTCCTTCCAAACTACCTAATGCAAGTTAGAAAGAAGACAGGAGTCTAGAATACCCTTTGAAAGTAAATATGAATGTTGAGGGGTATCTAAACTGTGAACGGTGAAGGGCAGTTTTGAAGTAAGAATTGTTCTTAGAGATTTTCTACCTCAATTCTCCTATGAGAACTTCCTGAAAGATTAAGTGACTCACCCAAAGTCAGCCAGATTAATGACAGAAGCTAGTTTGAAAAAAAAAAAAATCTCATGTAAGGGTCCAGCTGTGAAATAATTAGTGTATATGTATACAGTACATGGGACTTCCCTACAGCTCAGATGGTAAAGAATCTGCCTGCAATATAATGAGAAAACAGAAAGAGAAATTAAGGAAACAATACCATTCACCATTGCAACAAAAAGAATAAAATACTTAGGAATATATCTACCTAAAGAAACAAAAGACTTACATATAGAAAACTATAAAACACTGATGAAAGAAATCAAAGAGGACACAAACAGATGGAGAAATATACCGTGTTCATGGATTGGAAGAATTAATATAGTGAAAATGAGTATACTACCCAAAGCAATCTATAGATTCAATGCAATCCCTATCAAGCTACCAATGGTATTTTTCACAGAACTAGAACAAATCATCTCACAATTTGTATGGAAATATAAGAAACCTCGAATAGCCAAAGCAATCTTGAGGAAGAAGAATGGAACTGGAGGAATCAACCTGCCTGACTTCAGGCTCTACTACAAAGCCACAGTCATCAAGACAGTATGGTACTGGCACAAAGACAGAAATATACATCAATGGAACAAAATAGAAAGCCCAGAGATAAACCCACGCACCTATGGACACCTTATCTTCGACAAAGGAGGCAAGAATATACAATGGAGAAAAGACAATCTCTTTAACAAGTGGTGCTGGGAAAACTGGTCAACCACTTGTAAAAGAATGAAACTAGAACACTTCCTAACACCATACACAAAAATAAACTCAAAATGGATTAAAGATCTATACGTAAGACCAGAAACTATAAAACTCCTAGAGGAAAACATAGGCAAAACACTCTCCAACGTAAATCACAGCAGGATCCTCCATGACCCACCTCCCAGAATATTGGAAATAAAAGCAAAAATAAACAAATGGGACCTAATTAAAATCAAAAGCTTTTGCACAACAAAGGAAACTATAAGCAAAGTGAAAAGACAGCCTTCAGAATGGGAGAAAACAATAGCAAACAAAGCAACAGACAAACAATTAATCTCAAAAATATACAAGCAACTTTTGCAGCTGAATTCCAGAAAAATAAATGACCCAATCAAAAAATGAGCCAAAGAACTAAACAGACATTTCTCCAAAGAAGACATACAGATGGCTAACAAACACATGAAAAGATGCTCAACATCACTCATTATTAGAGAAATGCAAATCAAAACCACAATGAGGTATCATTTCACACCAGTCAGAATGGCTGCTATCTAAAAGTCTACAAGCAATAAATGCTGGAGAGGGTGTGGAGAAAAGGGAACCCTCTTACACTGTTGGTGGGAATGCAAACTAGTACAGCCACTATGGAGAACAGTGTGGAGATTCCTTAAAAAACTGGGAATAGAATTGCCATATGACCCAGCAATCCCACTGCTGGGCATACACACCGAAGAAACCAGAATTGAAAGAGACACGTGTACCCCAATGTTCATCGCAGCACTGTTTACAATAGCCAGGACATGGAAGCAACCTAGATGCCCATCAGCAGACGAATGGATAAGGAAGCTGTGGTACATATACACAATGGAATATTACTCAGCCATTAAAAAAAATACATTTGAATTGGTTCTACTGAGATGGATGAAACTGGAGCCCATTATACAGAGTGAAGTAAGCCAGAAAGAAAAACACCAATACAGTATACTAATGCATATATATGGAATTTGAAAGATGGTAACGATAACCCTATATGCGAGACAGAATAAGAGACACAGATGCATGGAACAATTTTATGGACTCTGAGGGAGAAGGTGAGGGTGGGACGTTCTGGGAGAATAGCATTGAAACATGTATATTATCATATGTGAAACAGAACACCATTCCATGTTCGATGCATGAGACAAAGTCTCAGGGCTGGGGCAATGGGATGACCCAGAGGGATGGGATGGGGAGGGAGGTGGGCGGGGGGTCCAGGAAGGGGAACACATGTTAACCCATGGCTGATTCATGTCAATGTATGGCAAAAACTAGTACAATATTGTAAAGTAATTAGCCCCCAACTAAAATAAATAAATTTATTAAAAAAAAATAAAAAATAAAAAAAAATAAATTACAAAAAAAAAAAAAAAGAATCTGCCTGCAATGCAGGAGACCTGGGTTTGATCCCTGGGTGGGGAAGACCCCCTGGAGGAGGGCATGGCTCCCACTCCAGTATTCTTGCCTGGAGAATCCCCATGGACAGAGGAGCCTGGCGGGCTATGGTCCATAGTGTTGCAAAGAGTCGGATACATCTGAAGCAACTGAGCATGCATGCACACACTCTATAGAAAATGAATATTTTAGGCCTTCAAAAATGTACAGTAAAGTAACATTTGTGAATCTGTAAGTTCATATATGTAGTGTAACTGATTGGTAGTAACTATAGTTGAAGTCAAACATAATTATATAACATTAACCTGTTCTAGTTTAATGTCATTCAAATCAGATCACTAAATTGAGATGATGAAGATTAATAGACTTGAAAATAAAAATAAACACAAATAAAGCCTCCAAATGACTCAGGTTGTCATATGCCAACCTTGAACTTTCCTGACACAGCTTTTAAGCAATGAAAACTTTCTCTAGCCTTCAAGATCACCACATAGACCATTATTAGCAAAACTTGAATGTCCTTGGAAAAATAGAGAAGATGTGCGTTTTTACAGTTCTAGGCTACAAGATCCTGTGGTTTGGCCTCAGCCCTGTCCTAACAAGTTGTGTGTGTCTTGAACAAATCACTTAAACATCAGAGACCTCAGATTCTTGTCACTTACTTTTGATAGGGAATATTTCAAGCTGTCTACTGAGAACTGACATAAGCCAATTTGTTCAACAATTGTCAGGTACAAATAAATACTCTGGTGATTAAAGATGGAGAGTGCCTCTGTTTCTCAACCTTGCTTCCAAGTTATAAGCTACAATGAAAGCAAACCTTCAAACAGATTCTGCCTAATCACATTTGTAAGCAAACAAACACAAAATTCATCTTGTAACCAATAATCAGAGCAGATCTCAACCTCTGGCTTCAGGCACTCTGACTTGTATCTGAAGTTGGAGGTTCACTCTTGGTGGACTCGGCAGCAGCTCATCCTGTAGCTATTAGGAATCTTTTCTGAAGTGACAGCTGCTGGATAAAGCAAAGCTCTAGACCTCAGATGCTCTACCAACGGTAATAACTTGTGGGGCTTCTTGGATTCTAACATCCTATTCATGAATTGAACACCACTCATTTCATCAATAAAGTGCAGTGAAAGTGTTAGTCACTAAGTTGTATCCTACTCTTTGCGACCCCATGGACTATAACCTGCCAGGCTCCTCTGTCCATGGAATTCCCCAGGCAAGAATACTGGAGTGGGGTTCATTTTCTTCTCCAGGGGATCTTCCTGACCCAGGGGTTGAACGCAGATATCCTGCATGGCAGGCGAATTCTTTACCATCTGAGCCACCAGGGAGGCCCAGTCTTTGAATCTTGAACACCACTCATTTCACCAATAAAAGTTATACCCAATGTCCCTCAGCTAATTAGCAAACCTTTGCGTAGATTTCAATAAGTTATTTGGAATGCTTGTGTATCTATCTCAGGAGTACAGATTCTTGGTTGGAGTATTTTAAATATAAACTAAATACCTCTATGGTGAGATGAAAGTTAACTTATACATGTACACAAGTCTTTATGCTGTTGAACACCATAACATCTCTCAACATCCAATAATTGGGACATGGTTAAGTAGACAATGATTTAAGACCATGGAAATTCATAAAAACATCTACTATGTGGCTACATCAATATTTGGAAATCTGTGTACAAAAGAATGTTAAATGGAAAAAAGCAAAATATGTAAATAAATGTATATTAAGGCATTTTTTTGAATTCAAATTATGTACATTATCGATATGTATTGAAAGCTCTCAAAAGATGTAATGTCTTTCCTGCTAATATTTTTCAAGTACAAAATAGGAAAAAAATACCATGATACTATGATCTTTCAACTTATTCTGAAACATTCTTAATATTTGGATTCCAAGCCACAACCATTCATTTAAATCAATAATTATTAAGTATTTACTCTGTGTCAGGCAGGGCTTCCCAAGTGGCTCAGTGGTAAAGAATCCACCTATCAACGCAGGAGCTGCAGGAGACTTGGGTTTGATCCCTGGGTCAGGAAGATCCCCTGGAGGAGGAAATGGTAACCCACTCCAGTATTCTCGCCAAGATGATCCATGGACAGAGAAGACTGGTGGGCTATAGTCCAAGGGGTCGCCAAGAGTTAGACTTGACTGAGCAACTTATCATCATCCATGTCAGGCACTGAGGGCACAAAGATAAATAAGACCAACCCTGGGCTTCATGGAGCTAGCAATCTGGTGATTTGAAACAAGTACATCGATAATTATAATGAGGTAAGTACTATAAGAGAGACATGAAAAATGCTGCCCAAACTTCCAAAACTTTAGGGCCCAGAACTTCCCTCAGCCTGTAGGACATATGGATGGGAATAGACTACAGGCAACTAATGAAAAAAAACCCATGTTGTGACTCCCCATCCATCCCACTTTCTTAAGTTCTTCCTTCTGTGTCGTAGAGCCAGACAAGCCATAGCCTGTGGCTATGTCCACAGGCCCCTTCCACGTCTGGTACTGAACTTTCTCCCCCACAGATCTTGCTGACTGTAGAAGTCCTAGGTATTTCTGTAATCCATAGACTTAGCCCTATGATTATTAAATCTCCTGATAGGAAAACTCTATTTTAATGGGGACAATGTTTGGTGAAGCTGATTCTCTTCCTAGGAAATTTGAACTATAGGTCTGAAGAAGGAGCCAAGGAGTTGGTGGCAGGAACAGAATCCAAAAGACTCAGAGTATGGCACACGGAAGCTATGAGTAAGCAGAAACTATGAGTAAGTAGGAGACATGAGATGGAGGGTCAGGTGGTTGATTGATAGTAAGAAGGCAGTGACAGAGAGAAGCTGTCAGCATAAACACAAGGGCCCATCAAACTGCTACAAGAACAAGGATGGCTTGTTTGGGTTTTGGACTCTTAGGCCACCTCCTGCCCCCGTTAGACTTCTCCCTAATCCTTTTCTTCCCAATTATCAGCCACCAGCTCTCCTTCCCCTTCAGCTTCTCTCTCTAGGCTGCCTATGTCATCTGCTCAGGAACACTGCCTTCAGTTTGAAAAGGGCCACCATATTGAGAAGAATAGCAGGCCAAAGATCATCCAGCTTCCTTCAGTGACAGATTATACATGGAAAAGAAAAGCGCATTTGGCAGCGTGGATTTTCTTTCTAAATTTCCTTTGGTGGCCTGATTGTTAACACAAAAAACATTTCCTTCTATGTAACAGTAAAGCCATCAAACAGTCCACTTATCACCTTGCCAAAAAAAAAAAAAAAAAGATCTTGCCAAGACCGATAAATATTAAAACAAAACAAAATAAAACCCCCTACAACAGTATCCACTGCTACTGGGCATTCCCGGTGGCTCAGAGGTAAAGAATCTGCCAGTCAATGCAGGAGATGTGGGTTTGATCCCTGGGTTGGGAAGATCCCCTGGAAAAGGAAATGGCAACCCACTCCAGTATTCTTGCCTGGGAAATCCCACGGACAGGGGAGCCTGGTGGGCTACAGTCCATGGAATCACAGAGTCGGAAGCAACTGAGTGACTAAACAATATCCACCACCACCACTATCATGCCTACAAACCTCACTGTTGCTGTTGTTAAGCTGTTTGGAAATCTAGTAGAACATAACCTCCCCTCCCCTCTACTCTATACAACTAGACATGGTTGCTCCATTGTACCATTATGAGGATACATAGTTTTTTGCAATGCTGTGTAGCTGTTTCCTCCAACATAGCAGGAAAAATAATCACCTTGATGAATGTTTATAAAATGCTCAATAACAACAACTTTACATTGTTAGCCCACAGAAAACAGCAAAATTCTGTAAAACCATTATGCTTCAATAAAAATAAATAAATTTAAAAAAAATAAAAAAGGAAAAAAAATATGCCATGCCAAAGAATCTTGTATTTTCCTTTAAATGTTGGCAGATGAGGAAATACACCTGGGAGGAATTAGAGTTATGTAAGAAGATATGGTATTCCTATGCAGGAGACCCTGGTTTGATTCCTGGGTGGGAAAGATCTCCTGGAGAAAGACCAGGTACCCACTCCAGTATTCTTGGGCTTTCCTGGTGGTTCAGATGGTAAAGAATCAGCCTGCAATGCCAGAGACTTGAGTTTGATCCCTGGGTTGGGAAGATCCCCTGGAGGAGAGCATGACAACCCACTCCAGTATTCTTGCCTGGAGAATCCCGGTGGACAGAGGAGCCTGGAGGGCTACAGTCCATGGGGTCGCAAAGAGTCGGACACAACTGAGCGACTAAGCACACAGCACACAAGAAGATATGGTATTATTCCATGTAGAATAAAAGATAGATGTCATGTAGCTGAAAGTTCTCTATTCTTTGGGGGTATTGTTTATCTTCATTTTACTATTGTATCTTTTTAAATCCCCATTAATCTGCATTTAATTAACATCTTAGTTTTGCAATTGCTATTGTTTAAACTTGTACAGCTAAAAGGAAATCTTGAGTTACCCAACCATCAATTATTAGTTGAGTAATAAAAGCTATTGAACAGAGTCTTGCTTACAAGCCTGGGCACACAGTGTTCCCTCTCTTCTGTTATGAACTCTATACATATTGATATTTAATATAAAATAAGCAGCTTCCTCAGTTGCTCAACAGTAAAGAATCTGCCTGCCAATGCAGGAGATGAAAGAGATGCAAGTTCAACCCCTGGGTCTGGAAGATCCACTGGAGGAGGAAATGGCAACCCACATGTAGCAGTATTGTCAGGAAAGTCCCATGGACAGAGGAGCCTCATTGGCTACAGTCCATGGGGTTGCAAAGAGTCAAACACAGCTGAGTGACTGAGCACTTGCTCAAACAAAGATGGGACACATAGCAGTTTTCCTCTTGGTTTGAGTTCCCAGTTCTTCATCCCTGTCCGAGATGGGCAACAGACCCAATGCAAACCAATTGTTGCAATGCATTGTGTTCAGTGGAAAGCATTTAACTCAGACTGGGGCCTGGGGCGTGAGGTGGCAACTATTAAGAAATACTTTCATATTTATGGTTTGGAATAGATTAGATAAATAAATGACATCAAAGTCTTAAACAACTAATATTTTTTCTCAATATCTAACCCTTGCTCCCCAATTGTTCCTCAAATAATCCATTTCTTCCCAATTAAATTATAATGTATAAAATAGAAATTATATTATGATGTTTATACAAATATATGGGAATTTCCTTTTCTGTTTCATTCATTTTTGTATTCTTTTGCTGTATCTAGACCTTTACTTATCGTGGCTTTATAATGTTTTGATAGCTGGGGAGCCTAGTCCCCCTAAATGTTCTTCTCTGTAAAATTTTCCTTGCCATTCTTACAAGTTCTTTCACATGAATTTTAGGATTATTTCATCAAGCACTCTTCTCCCCCAATAATTCCTGGTGGCAATTTGATAAACCCACATATAATGCGGGCTGAACTGACATGTTTATACTCTTCAGTCTTCTCTACCAGGCACATCAATAGGCTTAGTCTACAGGGAACAAAAATTTATACATATTTTCTTACAAAATTAGGAGTTTATCATGAGAAAAAGTAATGAAGACATTTATTCGTATTTATATATTTCTGACGTTTGCTGTTTTTCTCTTCATGGCACATTTCTTTTTTTTTTAACTTGCCTATGATGGTTTAGGTATTTCGTTTGCCATCATGAACAGATTATTTTTCCCTATTTCCTTATAAAGGAAAGCTATTTTTAAAAATGTTTTATTATATCCAGCCGCTTTACCAAGTCCTGCTATTTTTAACAGTTTTCCTGTGGATTCTCTTAGGACTTCTATGTGAACAAATCATTTTCAAGCAATGAGTATTTAGGCTCCTTTCATAAACTTGCTTATTAAACCAGTCGCTTGGAGGTAGAATGAAAAATGAGAAAGTGGGACTGAAGGTCTGAGAAACTGGATGAGAAATTATAGTGTCTAAGAACCAAAGTAGAGTAATAAGGGTTGAATGAAAAGGATGTATTAAGAGAAATTCAAAAGGTAGAAGAATGTGAAGGACTCAGTGATTTGGGAAAAGGGAGTAGGAGAAATAAAGGATGTTTTATTTTTAATTAATTAATTTTTATTGAAGTATAGTTGATTTACAATGTTGTGTTAGGGTTAGATTCTGGTGTATAGCAAAGTATATTTATATATTAATATACATATATATTCTTTTTCACATTCTTTTTCCATTATAGTTTATTACAAGATACTGAGTATCTTGTGCTATATAATAGGACCTTATTTTTTATCTCTTTTATATGTAGTAGTTTGTGTCTGCTAATCTTAACCTCCTAATTTATCCCCTCTGCCGCCGCCTTTTCCAGTTGGTAACTATAAGTTTGTTTTCTGTGTTTGTGAGTCTGTTTCTGTTTTGTAAACGAGTTCATTTGTATAGGATGACATTTTCCAATAATCTTATTTGTTTTTGGCTGTGCTGGTCTTCACGCTGCACGGGCTTTCCTCTAGCTGCGCGCAGCAGGGCCTCCTCTCTGGCGGCCTCCCTTGTCGCAGAGCGCAGGCTCTAGAGCAGGCGGGTTTCAGTTGCTGCGGCCTGTGGGTTCAGCAGCTGCAGCTCCCCGGCTCTAGAGCGCAAGTTCAACACTTGTGGCTCAGGGTCTTAGCTGTTCCTCAGCATGAGGGACCTTCCTAGATCTCTTGCATTGGCAGGCAGATTCTTTACCACTGAGGCACCAGGGAAGTGCAGGATGCCTTTTAGACTTTAGTTTTGGGTGCCTTTGTAGAAAGAGAATTCAGTAGACGATATTTCTGATGAAGAATAGAGTTATTCAGTTTACAGTTAGAAGATAGACAGTTTGTGTGTTCGTGAGTAAAAATAAGGATTTTTTTTTAACTGATTCTTTGGGATTTTCTAGTATAAGATCATATTATCAGCAAACAATTACACTTTTATTTCTTCCTTTCTGTTTTGGATGCCTTTTATTTCTTTATCTTGCCTAATTGTTCCAGCTAGGACTTCCAGCACTACAGTGAATAGGAGTGGTGAGAGTGGGTATCCTTTCCTTGTTTCTTTTTTTTTTTTTTTAATAAATTTATTTATTTTAGTTGGGGGCTAATTACTTTACAATATTGTAATAGTTTTTGCCATACATTGACATGAATCAGCCATGGGTTTACATGTGTTCCCCTTCCTGGACCCCCCATCCACCTCCCTCCCCATCCCATCCCTCTGGGTCATCCCATTGCCCCAGCCCTGAGCCCTTGTCTCATGCATCGAACACGGAATGGTGTTCTGTTTCACATATGATAATATACATGTTTCAATGCTATTCTCCCAGAACGTCCCACCCTCACCTTCTCCCTCAGAGTCCATAAAATTGTTCCATGCATCTGTGTCTCTTATTCTGTCTCGCATATAGGGTTATCGTTACCATCTTTCAAATTCCATATATATGCATTAGTATACTGTATTGGTGTTTTTCTTTCTGGCTTACTTCACTCTGTATAATGGGCTCCAGTTTCATCCATCTCAGTAGAACCGATTCAAATGTATTTTTTTTAATGGCTGAGTAATATTCCATTGTGTATATGTACCACAGCTTCCTTATCCATTCGTCTGCTGATGGACATCTAGGTTGCTTCCATGTCCTGGCTATTGTAAACAGTGCTGCGATGAACATTGGGGTACACGTGTCTCTTTCAATTCTGGTTTCCTCGGTGTATATGCCCAGCAGTGGGATTGCTGGGTCATATGGCAGTTCTATTCCCAGTTTTTTAAGGAATCTCCACACTGTTCTCCATAGTGGCTGTACTAGTTTGCATTCCCACCAACAGTGTAAGAGGGTTCCCTTTTCTCCACACCCTCTCCAGCATTTATTGCTTGTAGACTTTTGGATAGCAGCCATTCTGACTGGTGTGAAATGATACCTCATTGTGGTTTTGATTTGCATTTCTCTAATAACGAGTGATGTTGAACATCTTTTCATGTGTTTGTTAGCCATCTGTATGTCTTCTTTGGAGAAATGTCTGTTTAGTTCTTTGGCCCATTTTTTGATTGGGTCGTTTATTTTTCTGGAATTCAGCTGCAGAAGTTGCTTGTATATTTTTGAGATTAATTGTTTGTCTGTTGCTTCATTTGCTATTATTTTCTCCCATTCTGAAGGCTGTCTTTTCACCTTGCTTATAGTTTCCTTTGTTGTGCAAAAGCTTTTAATTTTAATTAGGTCCCATTTGTTTATTTTTGCTTTTATTTCCAATATTCTGGGAGGTGGGTCATGGAGGATCCTGCTGTGATTTATGTCGGAGAGTGTTTTGCCTATGTTTTCCTCTAGGAGTTTTATAGTTTCTGGTCTTACGTTTAGATCTTTAATCCATTTTGAGTTTATTTTTGTGTATGGTGTTAGGAAGTGTTCTAGTTTCATTCTTTTACAAGTGGTTGACCAGTTTTCCCAGCACCACTTGTTAAAGAGATTGTCTTTTCTCCATTGTATATTCTTGCCTCCTTTGTCGAAGATAAGGTGTCCATAGGTGCGTGGGTTTATCTCTGGGCTTTCTATTTTGTTCCATTGATCTATATTTCTATCTTTGTGCCAGTACCATACTGTCTTGATGACTGTGGCTTCGTAGTAGAGCCTGAGGTCAGGCAGGTTGATTCCTCCAGTTCCATTCTTCTTCCTCAAGATTGCTTTGGTTATTCGAGGTTTCTTATATTTCCATACAAATTGTGAGATGATTTGTTCTAGTTCTGTGAAAAATACCATTGGTAGCTTGATAGGGATTGCATTGAATCTATAGATTGCTTTGGGTAGTATACTCATTTTCACTATATTAATTCTTCCAATCCATGAACACGGTATATTTCTCCATCTGTTTGTGTCCTCTTTGATTTCTTTCATCAGTGTTTTATAGTTTTCTATATATAAGTCTTTTGTTTCTTTAGGTAGATATATTCCTAAGTATTTTATTCTTTTTGTTGCAATGGTGAATGGTATTGTTTCCTTAATTTCTCTTTCTGTTTTCTCATTATTGGAGTATAGGAATGCAAGGGATTTCTGTGTGTTAATTTTATATCCTGCAACTTTACTATATTCATTGATCAACTCTAGTAATTTTCTAGTAGAGTCTTTAGGGTTTTCTATGTAGAGGATCATGTCATCTGCAAACAGTGAGAGTTTTACTTCTTCTTTTCCTATCTGTATTCCTTTTATTTCTTTTTCAGCTCTGATTGCTGTGGCCAAAACTTCCAAAACTATGTTGAATAGTAGTGGTGAGAGTGGGCATCCTTGCCTTGTTCTTGACTTTAGGGGAAATGCTTTCAATTTTTCACCATTGAGGATAATGTTTGCTGTGGGTTTGTCATATATAGCTTTTATTATGTTGAGATATGTTCCTTCTATTCCTGCTTTCTGGAGGGTTTTTATCATAAATGGATGCTGAATTTTGTCAAAGGCTTTTTCTGCATCTATTGAGATAACCATATGGTTTTTTTCTTTCAATTTGTTAATGTGGTGTATTACATTGATTGATTTGCGGATGTTAAAAAAACCTTGCATTCCTGGGATAAAGCCCACTTGGTCATGATGTATGATCTTTTTAATATGATGTTGGATTCTGTTTGCTAGAATTTTATTAAGGATTTTTGCATCTATGTTCATCAGTGATATTGGCCTGTAGTTTTCCTTTTTTGTGACATCTTTGTCTGGTTTTGGAATTAGGGTGATGCTGGCCTCATAGAATGAGTTTGGAAGTTTACCATCTTCTGCAATTTTCTGGAAGAGTTTGAGTAGGATAGGTGTTAGCTCTTCTCTAAATTTTTGGTAGAATTCCGCTGTGAAGCCGTCTGGTCCTGGGCTTTTGTTTGCTGGAAGATTTCTGATTACAGTTTCGATTTCCGTGCTTGTGATGGGTCTGTTAAGATCTTCTATTTCTTCCTGGTTCAGTTTTGGAAAGTTATACTTTTCTAAGAATTTGTCCATTTCTTCCAAGTTGTCCATTTTATTGGCATATAGCTGTTGGTAGTAGTCTCTTATGATCCTTTGTATTTCTGTGGAGTCTGTTGTGATCTCTCCATTTTCATTTCTAATTTTGTTGATCTGATTCTTCTCCCGTTGCTTCTTGATGAGTCTGGCTAATGGCTTGTCAATTTTGTTTATCTTCTCGAAAAACCAGCTTTTAGTTTTGTTGATTTTTGCTATGGTCTCTTTTGTTTCTTTTGCATTTATTTCTGCCCTAATTTTTAAGATTTCTTTCCTTCTACTGACCCTGGGGTTTTTCATTTCTTCCTTCTCTAGTTGCTTTAGGTGTAGAGTAAGTTGATTTATTTGATTTTTTTCTTGTTTCTTGAGGTACGCCTGTATTGCTATGAACCTTCCCCTTAGTATTGCTTTTACAGTGTCCCATAGGTTTTGGGTTGTTGTGTTTTCATTTTCATTCGTTTCTATGCATAATTTGATTTCTTTTTTGATTTCTTCTGTGATTTGTTGGTTATTCAGAAGCGTGTTGTTTAGCCTCCATATGTTGGAATTTTTAATAGTTTTTTTCCTGTAATTGAGGTCTAATCTTACTGCATTGTGGTCAGAGAAGATGGCTGGGATGATTTCAATTTTTTTGAATTTACCAAGGCTAGATTTATGGCCCAGGATGTGATCTATCCTGGAGAAAGTTCCATGTGCACTTGAGAAAAAGGTAAAATTGATTGTTTTGGGGTGGAAAGTCCTGTAAATATCAATTAAATCTAATTTGTCTATTGTATCATTTAAAGTTTGTGTTTCCTTGTTAATTTTCTGTTTAGTTGATCTATCCATATGCGTGAGTGGAGTATTAAAGTCTCCCACTATTATTGTGTTATTGTTAATTTCCCCTTTCATACTTGTTAGTATTTGCCTTATATATTGTGGTGCTCCTATGTTGGGTGCATATATATTTATGATTGTTATGTCTTCTTCTTGGATTGAACCTTTGATCTTTATGTAGTGTCCTTCTTTGTCCCTTTTCACATCTTTTATTTTAAAGTCTATTTTATCTGAAATGAGTATTGCTACTCCTGCTTTCTTTTGGTCTCCGTTTGCATGAAATATGTTTTTCCATCCCTTCACTTTCAGCCTGTGTATGTCCCTAGTTTTGAGGTGGGTCTCTTGTAGACAGCATATATAGCGGTCTTGTTTTTGTATCCATTCAGCAAGCCTTTGTCTTTTGGTTGGGGCATTCAACCCATTTACATTTAAGGTAATTATTGATAAGTATGATCCCGTTGCCATTTACTTTGTTGTTTTGAGATCGTGTTGAAACATCCTTTCTGTGTTTCCTGTTTAGAGAAGATCCTTTAGCATTTGTTGGAGAGCTGGTTTGGTGGTGCTGAATTCCCTCAGCTCTTGCTTGTCTGTAAAGCTTTTGAATTCTCCTTCATATCTGAATGAGATCCTTGCTGGGTACAGTAATCTGGGTTGTAGATTATTCTCTTTCATTACTTTAAGTATGTCCTGCCATTCCCTTCTAGCCTGAAGGGTTTCTATTGAAAGATCAGCTGTTATCCTTATGGGGATCCCCTTGTGTGTTATTTGTTGTTTTTCCCTTGCTGCTTTTAATATTTGTTCTTTGTGTTTGATCTTTGTTAATTTGATTAATATGTGTCTTGGGGTGTTTCGCCTTGAGTTTATCCTGTTTGGAACTCTCTGGGTTTCTTGGACTTCTGTGACTATTTCTTTCCTCATTTTAGGAAAATTTTCAACTATTATCTCCTCGAGTATTTTTTCATGGCCTTTCCTTTTATCTTCTTCTTCTGGGACTCCTATGATTCGAATGTTGGGGCGTTTCATATTGTCCCAGAGGTCCCGGAGGTTTTCCTCATTTCTTTTGATTCTTTTTTCTTTTTTCCTCTCTGCTTCGTTTATTTCCATCATTCTATCTTCTACCTCACTTATCCTATCTTCTGCCTCCGTTATTCTACTGTTGGTTCCCTCCAGAGTGTCTTTTATCTCCTTTATTTCATTATTCATTCTATATTGACTCCTTTTTATTTCTTCTAAGTCCTTGATAAACATTTCTTGCATCTTCTCAATCTTTGTCTCCAGGCTATTTATCTGTAACTCCATTTTGCTTTCAAGATTTTGGATCATTTTTATTAACATTATTCTAAATTCTTTTTCAGATAGATTCCCTATCTCCTCCTCTTTTGTTTGGCTTTGTGGGCATTTCTCATTTTCCTTTACTTGCTGAGTATATCTCTGCCTTTTCATCTTGTTTAGATTGCTGTGTTAGGCGTGGCCCTTCTGTACTCTGGTAGTATGAAGTTCCTCTTTATTGTGGAGGTTTCTCACTGCGGTTGGGGTTGGACAGGTGGCTTGTCAAGGCTTCCTGGTTGGGGGAGCTTGTGTCGGTGTTCTGGTGGGTGGAGCTGGATTTCTGCTCTTTAGAGTGCAATGGAGTGACCAGTATTAATTTTTGAGATGTCTATGGATTTGGTGTGCCTCTGGACAGCCTGTATATTGATGCTCAGGTCTATGTTCCTGCGTTGCTGGAGAATTTGCGTGGTATATCTTGCTCTGGAACTTATTGGCTCTTGGGTGGAGCTTGGTTTCAGTGTATATATGGAGGCTATTGGATGGTCTCTTATTAATTAATGTTTCCCCTGGCTTTCAGTCTTATTCTTGCAGTAGCCTCTAGACTTCTCCTTCCATACAGCCTCAATAATAAAACTTTTAGGTTAATGGTGAAAAGATTCTCCACAGTGAGGGATACCCAGAAAGGTTCACTGAGTTACATGGAGAGATGAGGTGGGGGGGGGGTTTGGGGTGACCAGGAGGGGAAGAGGGGAATTCAAATGTGGAGAGAGCAATCTAGGCAGTAAGCACTTCCCTCTGTGCTTTCCACAGTTTGGAACCCTCAGAGTGGTTCACAGAGATACATAGAGAGGGGGGAGGAAGGTAATAGAGGTGAGCATGAGTAGAAAGGGAGGAATCAAGAGGGGAGAGAGAGATCTGGGCAGTATCCTGTTCCTGAAGTGTTCTCCGGTACCCAGAACACCCTCAGAGATTCACAGAATTGGGTTGAGAAGAGAAGGAGGAGGGTGGGAGATAGAGGTTCCCTGGGGGAGAAGAAAGAGCATCAATAGGGGGAGAGAGTGATCAGGCCAGTGATCACACTCCTGAGTAAAAATGGGTCCTAAAGATTGGGTTCTTAAATGTACAAAATTGATATCAAATATGTAAAACAAAGATTAAAAATCTAGAGTAGAGGTTAGACTCTTATAAAACTTACAATATAAAAAAAAAAGAAAAAAGGAAACAGTGTAAAAAGAAAAAAAAACAGTAAAACAGTAAAAAAAGAAACAGTAAAAAAAAGTAAAACAGGAAAAAAAAAACATTAAAAAAAGAAAACACAAAAGGTATAAGACATATGTATGTAGTTTGCTTCAAAAATAGGGTGTTTTTTTTTTTGCAAGTTAATAGTGGGTTATGAAAATGAAATTTAAAGGTGTAATAGAGGAGTTGAAGAAAAAGGAAAGAAGAGAAAAAAAATTTTTTTTTAATTAAAAAAAATAATAATAATAATAGTAAAAAATATATATATATCCCGGACTTTCTCTGGAGCTGTTGTGAGCAGTGTGGGATCTGCTCAGTTTCAGATAGATCCTTATTCCTGCTTATACTTTTCAAGATCTATAGGTCCTTTTCAATGCAGTCGGTATTAACTACAGGGATTTTAATCTGTTTGCCTGTCTCTTCCAAAGCGCTTCCCTCTGTTTATTTGGCTTCTGTTTGGCGATCTCTTCAGTATCTAATTTCCGCCCTGCAACAAAGCGGTGGAGGTGATCTCTTTAGGTTCGCTTGTTCAATCGTGCTGTGGGGAGGAAGGAACACTGCAAATCTGGCGTGTGTGTGGTAAGCTGGCAGTGTCTCGGCCACACTGGGTTCGCCCCCGCTCACGGCGTGTGTGCTTTCCCCGTCTACCCTGCTCAGGCTTCAGGTTACTCGGCCGGGGAGCGGGCCCTGAGCTGCGTGCACTTCCCAGGTCTAAGCCGCTCAGGTTCAGGCTCCCGGTTACTCCACAAAGGCGCAGACTCAGTTTCGCCCGCGGCTTGTGCCGTTCCCGGTCGGAGCTGCCCCGGCGGCCAGGAGTTTGGCGAGCGCGCTCTCCCCTGTTGGGGCGGTGCGGCTTATCACCTCCCTGGTCCCCGCCTCGGTTTACGGGCGCGCCCGGCTCCGGTGTGCTTTGTGTCGGTTCTGGGGAGCTGGTCTCTGGCTGCGACCCTCCCGGCGGCTGTCGACCCTCCGGGATCTCAGGCAGTCTTTGCTTAGAAACTGGGAGCCTGTTTGCAGTTTGGTAGGGGGTGCCCTCTCTGGAGCCGAGTTTGCCCCTTTCCGGCTCTGGCGGGCCCCGCCTGCCCGCTGTGTCCGGCGGGGGATGGGGCGGTCCGCAGCCGGCTAGCTCTCCTCTGGTATCGCTCAGTCCTTTGTTCTGTGAGCGGGCCGGCAGTGCCTTAGAGTTGGGCTTTTCGCGGGATAGTTCTCTCTCTCCGGCTGTCCCACAGTTTAGGTTACTATCTCACGTTAGCTCCCTCAGATTGCCCTCGGGGCACTTGGGCCCGGTCCTTACCCTAGGCAGTGCCGCCCGCTCCTCTCCGTTCAGCCCCCACTTGCTGGTGGCGGATGATGTGAGCGTCTGGGGTTCTTTGCTGGGAGTTGCTTTAGGCACGTAATCTGTGGATTTTATTTATTTTTTCCTCCCAGTTACGTTGCCCTCCGAGATAAGAAATCTTCCCCCACACCCGCCGGTGGGAGGGTTTCCTGGTGCTTGGAAATTCCTCCTCTTTTACGACTCCCTCCCCAGGACGGGTCTCCGTCCCTAGCTCTTTTGTCTCTCTTTTTATCTTTTATAATTTCTCCTACCTGCTTTTGAAGATAATGCGCTGTCTTTGTGGAAGCCTGACGTCCTCTGCCAGCCTTCAGAAGTAGTTTTGTGAAGTTTGGTCAGCGTTCAGATGTTCTTTCGATAAATTTGTGGAGGAGAGAGTGGTCTCCCCGTCCTATTCCTCCGCCATCTTAGCCCCGCCTCCCTTTCCTTGTTTCTGATCTTAGAGCAAACTCTTAAAATTTCTCTCCATTGAGTATCGTGTTGGCTATGAGTTTGTCCTACACAGCTTTTATTACGTACGTTGAGGTATATTCCTGCTATACCCAGTCTGTTAAGTGTTTCTACCATGAAAAGATGTGGTATTTTGTCAAATACTTCTTCTGTGTCTATTGAAATGATCATGTGATTTTTATTGTTCATTTTGTTGATATAATGGTGGTGGTGGTGGTGGTGGTTTAGTTGCTTCAGTCATGTCCGACTCTTTGCAACACTACGGACTGTAGCCTGCCAGGCTCCTCCATCCACGGGATTTTCCAGGCAAGAATACTGGTGTAGGTTGTCATGCCCTCCTCCAAGGGATCTTCCCAATCCATGGATTGAACCCGAGTCTCTTATATCTCCTGCATCAGCAGGTGAATTCTTTACCACTAGTGCCACCTAGAAAGCCCATTGTTGTGATATGTTACATTTATTGACTTGCATATATTGAATCATCCTTACGTCATCCCAGGGATAAATTCCACTTGGTCATGGTATATAATCCTCATGTGTTCTTAAATTCAGGTTGCTAATATTTTGTTGAGAATTTTGGCATCTATATTAATCAAGGATATTGGTCTATAGTTTTCTTTTCTTGTGATGCCCTTATCTGATTTGGGTATCAAAGTAATGCTAACTTTGTACAGGATGAATTTCTAAGAGTTCCCTCCCCCTCAATATTTTGGAAGAGTTTGAGGAAGATTGGTGTTAACCCTTTAAATGTTTGATAGGATTCTCTGGTGAAGTCATCTAGCTTTGGAGATTTCTGTGTTGGGGGTGTTTTGATTGCTGATTCAATCTCTGCTTTCATTGTTATGTTCCGATTTTCTGTCTCTTCCTTATTCTGTCTTGGTGGATTGTGTGTTTCTATAAATGTATCCATTCCTTCTATATAATTTGTTGCCATATGACTGTTCATAGTAACCTCTTATGATTCTATGTATTTCTGTAATATCATTTCTATTTTTATTTAGTTGAATCTTCTCTCCTTTTGTCTTAGTTTAGCTGAAAGTTTGTCAATTTTTTTTTATCTTTTTGAAGAACCAGCTTTTAGTTTTATTGATCTTTTCTATTGTTTTTCTTGTCTCCATTTCAATTATTTCTGTACTGGTTCTTATTTCTTTTCTTTTGCTAACTTGAGGCTGAGTGTGTTCTTTTTCTAGTTCCTTATGTAAAGTAAGGTTGTTTATTTGAGACCTTTCTGATTTCTTAACATGAACATTTATTATTAGGTTGGTGCAAAAGTAATTATGGTTTCAGACCCTGAATTTTAAATCATAACTAGGCTCAGGCACATCTTTATTAATCAAAACAGGAACCATTACAATCAACACATTTTTGCCAATGATAAATAAGTTTGTTTATTCCTGTAGCATAAAATTCATGCTTTGGGATTGGATGAACTCTTGGAAAGCATTTTCTGCCTCTTGCTGGTTGTGGAAGCATTTTCCCTGCAAAAAGTTGTCAGAATGCTTGAAGACGTGGCAGTCAGTCGGATAGAGGTCAGGTGAATATGGCAGATGAGGTAAAACTTTGTAGCCCAATTCGTTCAACTTTTGCAGCTTTGCTTGTGCAATGTGTAGTCAGGCATTGCCTTGGAGAAGAATTGGGCCCTTTCTGTTGACCAATGCTGGCTGCAGGCGTTGCAGTTTTCGGTGCATCTCATTGATTTCCTGAGCATACTTCTTGATGTAGTGGTTTCACCGGGATTCAGAAAGCTGTGGTGGATCAGACAGTGACCATGACCCTTTTTAGGTGCAAGTTTGGCTTTGGGAAGTGCTTTGGAGCTTCTTCTCAGTCCAGCCACTGAGTTGGTCTTTGCTGGTTGTCTTATAGTATCCATTTTTCGTCTCACATCGCAATCCAATTGAGAAATGGTTCCTTGTTGCTGTGTAGAACAAGAGAAGACAACACTTCAAAATGATGATTTTTTTTTTTTTGATTTCCGGTCCGCTCATAAGGCAGCCACTTATTGAACTTTTCCACCTTTCCAATTTGCTTCAAATGGCAAATGATTGTAGAATGGTTGACATTGAGTTCTTGGGCAGCTTCTTGTAAGAGGATTGGCTTCAATGATGCTCTCAATTGGTCATTGTCAACTTCCAATGGCTGGCCACTGCACTCCTCATCTTCAAGGTTCTAGTACTGAAGTTTCATACAATTATTGTATTCTTGTCTATTTGTCCCTTAATATCTGTTATTAATTGCTTAATATATTTCACTGCTTTACATACACAATTGTTATATTTGCTGAGAAATCTGCTGATAGCCTAATGGGGGTAACTTTATAGGCTACAGTCTTTTTCCCTGGCTACCTTTAAAATCCTTTCTTTATGGTTGTCTCTTGACAGTTTTGATAAAATATGTCTTGGAGAAGGTCTTTTTGGTTGAGATAATAAGGTGTTCTATTAACATTGTGGACTCAAATATCTAGTTCCTTCTCCAGGTTTGAGAAGTTTGCAGCTATTAATTCTTTCAATACACTCTGCTCCCTTCTCACTCTCTGCAGCTGCTGAGACAGTCATTACACTCATTATTCTTATGTTGACTTTTTTTTTTTTGGCCACACCACTTGGCTTGTAGGATCTTAGTTCCCTGACCAGGGATCGAACCTTAGCCCCAGGAGTGAAAGCATGGTGTCCTAACCACTGGACCACCAGGGAATTCCTTTCCGTGGGCTCTTCTAATGGAGTCAGGTTTTCTTCACTTTCTAAAAATCTTAGTGCTCTCTCCTTTTCCACCCTAATCATTTCTATATTCGTACCTTCAAGCTCGCTCACTCTCACTTCCACATGACCTGCTCTATTTCCATTGCATTCTCATTCACTCTTCATCTCATTTATTGGGTTCTTCACCTGCAGAATTTTTATTTGCTTATTTTTTTTAAAATTTCCATCTCTTTGGTAAAGTACTGCTTCTGTTCATTAATTTTATTTTGGGATTCATTGAATTGCCTTTCTGAGCTTTCTTGTAGCCTATGGATTTTCTTCATAACAGCTGTTTAAATTCTTTATGGATTACATCTCAATATTCCATGCCTTTGGGTTTGGCTGTTGAAGAACTGTCATTTTGCTTTTGTGATACCGTATCACCGTGACTTTTTATGATGTTTGATGAAAACTGCCTCTGCTGCTGCATTTGAAATAATGCACACCCTTGTTTTCAGGCAAGGCTTTGTTTACCTAACAGGTTGGTAGTTAGGAACTTTCCTTTTGTTTCCAGAAGGTGGTGCTACAGCACAAGTTTTAGGTTTCTTGCTCTGGAACTGACCTATGCTGCATTAAAAAAAAAAAAGCAAATGTGGTGGCAGCATAAGTGCCTATTTCAGGGTGCAGGAAGTGGGAAATGTGTGTACTTAGCACTTGAATATGCCTGCGGCCCAGTAGAGGGGCTTCCCTAGTGGCTCAAAGAATCTGCCTGCAATGGAAGAGACCTGGGTTCAATCCCTGGGTTGGGAAGATCCCCTGGAGAAGGGAATGGCTACCCACTCCAGTATTCTTGCCTGGAGAATTCCATAGACAGAGGAGCCTGGCAGGCTATAGTCCATGGGGTTGCAACTAACACACAGCCCAGTAGCGGGATCCTCAAGCCTGGGGTGGTGTCAGAGGTCCATGAGCCATCTCCTTGCCCCCCCCCCCAGGCAGGCAGCAAGAGATACGAAAGCGTCTCTTTCCTTTCTGTCCCCCTAGTCACTGTGGTCTCTCCTTAGAGAGAACAACTGGTCCCTCCAGCTGCAGCATGCATGGCCAGGCACACTCCTGTTTACCGCCTTCACCCTCCACCTCCTTTGCCAGAAAAGTTGTGCTGCCTTGCTGCTGGACCAGCCACGGCCTTTGCTGCTATTGGCTCTGCCACCAAGTCTGTTGCTCTGCCATCTTCTCTGTGGTCCAGTCCACCCAGTTTCCAATGCATAGATGGATAGATCTTTCAGGTGTCCTGGTGTGCTCTGCAGAGGCATTTTTTTAAAAAAAATTATGAATGTTTACTTAACTGAAATCAAAGGGGAGAGAAAAGTATTGACTCACACCACCATAATGCAGACATCCAGCATCCTGTCTGTAGATTTACCCTTATCAGATTGTTCCTTTAAGATGGATGCTTTTCACTATATTTACATTTTGTCTCAATAACAAAAATTTTGTTTTTGAAGAAGTGCTTTGCTTTCAAAAGTTTGGTAAAGCTGAGTTCTTTTTAATGAAAATGAAGACATATTAAATCCTTCCTCAAGGGGTTGAGAAAATATAGACTGGATACTAGGAAAATGAGCATATAAGAAGGAAGAAATGCAGTCTAAAAAAGGAAGCCAGAAGACAGAGTTATAACAATAAAAGGAAAGCTTAGAATTTCTGCATTTGTATCAGCTTTGGGGTAATATATCAATTTTTATCAGAGAATCCTTTTAAGATAGAGGATATATATATATATATATATAGCGAGAAAGGCTAAAATGTATTAAACTATAAAAATAAGACACAATCTCTTCCCTCAAGGCACTTACATAATAATAAATGTACCTGTCTTTGAAGTTCCTGCTTCAAAACATGTTTACATGTGTGTTCTCATATATTGGCTTCCCTGGTGGCTCAGACAGTAAAGAATCTGCCTGCAATTCAGGAGACCTGGGTTAGGTCCCTGAGTTGGGAAAATCCCCTGGAGAAGGGAATGGCTACCCAATCTTGCTTGGAGAACTCCATGGACAGAGGAGCTTGGTGGGGTCCTAAAGGGGTCATAAAGAGTTGGACATGACTGAGTGACTAACACTTCTCATGTATTGAGATCATTATTTTAGCTAAGAAATTATTTTCATTTTCACATTTTACTTGAGCAATCCTAAGGCAAAATCTAAAATATGATGCTACTTCATGAAACACTATGACATGGGATGCACTATAATGTCACCTTAGCCTCTGACTTGATGTGACCTTCAACTGATAATGTGACCCTTTGAAATAATGGACCTTGACATATGTCAAAAAGAAAAATACCAACAACCCAGAAAAAATGGGCAAAAGATGTGAATAAAGAGATCATGGGAAAGGAAATGCAAATGGTTCTTAACTATCCTACAAGAGTCTCAATATCACTCACAGCAAGATAATGCACATTAAAACTATCATTAGACACCATTTTACCCATCAGCCTGACAAAGGTAAACACACTTTGATAATATCTGTCTTGTGGTTGGCACATGAAGACATAGGCCTGACATGTTGCTGCCAGTTGGAGTACAAATTGGTACCACTGGTGTGAAAATAATTTGGGGAGTATTTATCAAAATTAGAAATGCATATACAGGGACTTCCTTGGTGTCCCAGTGGTTAAGAATTCACCTTGCAATGCAGAGGACGTGAGTTCAATCCCTGGTTGGGAAACAGGTCCCATATGCCACGAGCAACTAAGCCCTGGAGCCACAACTAGAGAGTTCATGCACTGCAAGGAAAGATCTCACCTGATGCAACAAAGATCCGAACCAGCCCAATAATTTTTTTTTCATGTGTATACAGAGATTCCCATTTTTGGCCAAAAAGGAGTAACTGATATCAAATTTACCTTCATATTAATATTTAGCAACTGTAAATTCAGACCAAATATATGAAATCATGACTTTCAAAATATTGGCCACCAGGCAGCCAAGAAGAGTGACCTGAGAGAGTGGGGACACAAGCAAGGTGAATTCTTTTAGTGTCCAAGATCACTGCCTGCAGAGAGGTTCCAAGCTTGACAAGGCAAGGGAGGCTCAGGGGGTCTCCGGTGTGGGGAATAGAATTTAGACCATGAGGAGGCCAGGGCTCGTGATGGAAGTAAAGTCCGATGCTGTAAAGAGCAATATTGCATATGAACTTGGAATGTCAGGTCCAGAATCAAGGTAAATTGGAAGTGATCAAACAGGAGATGGTAAGAGTGAACATCGACATTTTAGGAATCAGTGAACTAAAATGGACCGGAATGGGTGAATTTAACTCAGATGACCAATATATCTACTACTGTGGGTAAGAATCCCTTAGAAGAAATTGAGTAGCCCTTATAGTCAACAAAAGAGGTTGAAATGCAGTTCTTGGGTGCAATCTCAAAAATGACAGAATGATCTCTGTTCGTTTCCAAGGCAAACTATTCAATATCATGGTAATCCAAGTCTATGATCTGACCAGTAACACTGAAGAAGCTGAAGTTGAATGGTTCTATGAAGACCAAAAAGACCTTCTAGAGCTAACACCCCCAAAATGATGTCCTTTTCATTATAGGGGACTGGAATGCAAAAGTAGGAAGTTAGGAAACACCTGGCATAACAGGCAAATTATGAAGCAAGGCAAAGGCTAACAGAGTTTTGCCAAGAGAATGCACTGGTCATAGCAAACACCATCTTCCAACAACACAAGAAAAGACTTTACGCATGGACATCACCAGATGGCCAACACCGAAATCAGATTGATTATATTCTTTGCAGACAAAGATGGAGAAGCTCTCTACAGTCAGCAAAAACAAGACCGGGAGCTGACTGTGGCTCAGATCATGAACTCCTTATTGCCAAATTCAGACTTAAATTGAAGAAAGTAGGGAAAACCACTAGACCATTCAGGTATGACCTAAATCAAATCCCTGACTGTTATACAGTGGAAGTGACAAATAGATTCAAGGGATTAGATTTGATAGAGTGCCTGAAGAACTATGGATGAAGGTTAGTGACATTGTACAGGAGGCAGGAATCAAGACCATCTCCAAGAAAAGAGAGCAAAAAGGCACAATGGTTGTCTGAGGAGGCCTTACAAATAGCTGAAAAAAGAATAGAAGTGAAAGGCAAAGGAGAAAAGAAAGGATATACCCATCTGAATGCAGAGTGCCAAAGAACAGCAAGGAGAGATAAGAAAGCCTTCCTCAGTGATCAGTGCAAAGAAATAGAGGAAAACAATAGAATGGGAAAGTCTAGAGATCTCTTCAAGAAAATTAGAGATACCAAGGGAACATTTCATGCAAAGCTGGGCACAATAAAGGACAGAAATGATATGGGTTTAACAGAAGCAGAAGATAGTAAGAAGAGGTGGCAAGAATACACAGAAGAACTATACAAAAAAGATCATGACCCAGATAATCACAATGGTGTGATCTCTCATCTAGAGCCAGACATCCTGGAATTCAAAGTCAAGTAGGCCTTAGGAAGCATCACTACGAACAAAGCTAGTGGAGGTGATGGAATTCCAGTTGAGCTATTTCAAATCCTAAAAGATGATGGTGTGAAAATGCCACAGCCAATATGCTAGCAAATTTGGAAAACTCAGCAGCGGCCACTGGAAAAGGTCAGTTTTCATTCCAATCCCAAAGAAGAGCAGTGCCAAAGAATGTTCAAACTATTGCACAATTGCACTCATCTCATATGGAGCCTGGCGGGCTGCCGTCTATGGGGTCACACAGAGTCGGACACGACTGAAGTGACTTAGCAGCAGCAGCAGCAGCAGCATATGCTAGCAAAGTAATGCTGAAAATTCTCCAAGCCAGGCTTCAACAGTACATTAGTTGTGAACTTCCAGATGTTCAAGCTGAATTTAGAAAAGGCAGAGGAACCAGAGATCAAATTGCCAACATCTGGTAGATCATAGAAAAAGAGAATTCCAGAAAAACATCTATTTCTGCTTCATTGACTACGCCAAAGCCTTTGACTGTGTGGATCATAAAAACTGTGGAAAATTCTTCGAGAGATGGTAATACCAGAACACCTGACCTGCCTCCTGAGAAATCTGTATGCAGGTCAGGAAGCAACAGTTAGAACAGGACATGGAAAAAAAGACTGGTTCCAAATTGGGAAAGGAGTACATAAGGCTGTATATTGTCACCCTGTTTATTTAACTTATATGCATGTGAAAATGGAGTTACAGATAAATAGCCTGGATACAAGGATTGAGAGGATGCAAGAAATGTTTAACAAGGACCTAGATGAAATAAAAAAGAGTCAATCAATAATGAATAATGCAATAACTGAGATCAAAAGCACTCTGGAGGGAACCAACAGTAGAATAACTGAAGCAGAAGATAGGATAAGTGAGGTGGAAGATAGAATGGTGGAAATAAATGAAGTGAAGAGGAAAAAAGAAAAAAGAATTAAAAGAAATGAGGACAACCTCAGAGACCTCAACATTTGAATCATAGGAGTCTCAGAAGAAGAAGAGAAAAAGAAAGGCCATGAGAAAATATTCGAGGAGATAATAGTTGAAAACTTCCCTAAAATGGGGAAGGAAATAGCCACCCAAGTCCAAGGAACCCAGAGAGTCCCAAACAGGATAAACTCAAGGCGAAACACCCCAAGACACATATTAATCAAATTAACAAAGATCAAACACAAAGAACAAATATTAAAAGCAGCAAGGGAAAATCAACAAATAACACAGAAGGGGATTCCCATAAGGGTAACAGCTGATCTTTCAATAGAAACTCTTCAGGCCAGAAGGGAATGGCAGGACATACTTAAAGTGATGAAAGAGAAAAACCTACAACCCAGATTACTGTACCCAGCAAGGATCTCATTCAAATATGAAGGAGAAATCAAAAGCTTTACAAACAAGCAAAAGCTGAGTGAATTCAGCACCACCAAACCAGCTCTTCAACAAATGCTAAAGGATCTTCTCTAGACAGGAAACACAGAAAGGGTGTATAAACTGGAACCCAAAATGATAAAGTAAATGGCAACAGGATCATACTTATCAATAATTACCTTAAGTGTAAATGGTTTGAATGCTCCAACCAAAAGCAAAGACTGGCTGAATGGATACAAAAACAAGACCCCTATATATGCTGCCTACCAGAGACCCACCTCAAAACAAGGGACACATACAGACTGAAAGTGAAAGGCTGGGAAAAGATATTTCACACAAATGGAGACCAAAAGAAAGCAGGAGTAGCAATACTCATATCAGATAAAATAGACTTTGAAATAAAGGCTGTGAAAAGAGACAAAGAAGGACACTACATAATGATCAAAGGATCCGTCCAAGAAGAAGATATAACAATTATAAGTATATATGCACCCAACATAGGAGCACTGCAATATGTAAGGCAAATGCTAACAAGTATGAAAGGGGAAATTAACAGTAACACAATAATAGTGGAAGACTTTAATACCCCCCACACACCTATGGATAGATCAACTAAACAGAAAATTAACAAGGAAACACAAACTTCAAATGATACAATGGACCAGTTAGACCTAGTTGATATCTATAGGACTCACCCCCAAACAAGGAATTTCACGTTTTTCTCATGTGCACATGGAACCTTCTCCAGGATAGATCACATCCTGGACCATAACTAGCCTTGGTAAATTCAAAAAAACTGAAATCATTCCAAGCATCTTTTCCAATCACAATGCAGTAAGATTAGATGTCAACTACAGGAAAAAAAAAAAACTATTAAAAATTCCAAGATATGAAGGCTAAACAACATGCTTCTGAATAATCAACAAATCACAGAAGAAATCAAAATATGCATAGAAACAAATGAAAATGAAAACACAACCACCCAAAACCTATGGGACACTGTAAAAGCAGTGCTAAGGGTAGGTTCATAGCAATACAAGCTTACCTCAAGAAACAAGAAAAAAGTCAAATAAATAACCTAACTCTACACCTAAAGCAACTAGAGAAGGAAGAAATGAAGAATCCCAGGGTTAGTAGAAGGAAAGAAATCATAAAAATTAGGGCATAATAAATGCAAAAGAAACAAAAGAGACCATAGCAAAAATCAACAAAGCTAAAAGCTGGTTCTTTGAGAAGACAAACAAAACAGACAAACCATTAGCCAGACTCATCAAGAAAAAAAGGGAGAAAAATCAAATCAACAAAATTAGAAATGAAAATGGAGAAATCACAACAGACAACACAGAAATACAAAAAATCATAAGAGACTACTATCAGCAACTATATGGCAATAAAATGGACAACTTGAAAGAAATGGACAAATTCATAAAAAAGTATAACTTTCCAAAACTGAACCAGGAAGAATAGAAAATCTTAAGAGACCCATCACAAACACGGAAATCGAAACTGTAATCAGAAATCTTCCAGCAAACAAAAGTCCAGGACTAGACGGCTTCACAGCTGAATTCTACCAAAAATTTAGAGAAGAGATAACACCTATCCTACTCAAACTCTTCCAGAAAATTGCAGAGGAAGGTAAACTTCCAAACTCCTTCTATGAGGCCACCATCACCCTAATACCAAAACCTGACAAAGATGCCACCAAAAAAGAAAACTACAGGCAAATATCACTGATGAACATAGATGCAAAAATCCTTAACAAAGTCCTAGCAAACAGAATCCAACAACATATTAAAAAGATCATACATGGATAAGGAAGCTGTGGTATGTATACACAATGGAATATTACTGAGCCATTAAAAAAATATATTTGAATCGGTTCTATTGAGATGGATGAAACTGGAGCCCATTATACAGTGTGAAGTAACCCAGAAAGAAAAACACAAATACAGTATACTAATGCATATATATGGAATTTGAAAGATGGTAACGATAACCCTATATGCGAGACAGAATAAGAGACACAGATGCATAGAACAGTCTTATGGACTCTGAGGGAGAAGGTGAGGGTGGGACGTTCTGGGACAATAGCATTGAAACATGTATATTGTCATATGTGAAATGGAACACCATTCCAGGTTCGATGCATGAGATAAATGCTCAGGGCCGGGGCAACGGGATGACGCAGAGGGATGGAATGGGGAGGGAGGTGGGAGGGGGGGTTCAGGATAGGGAACACATGTAAACTCATGGCTAATTCATGTCAATGTATGGCAAAACCCACTACAATATTGTAAAGTAATTAGCCCCCAACTAAAATAAATAAATTTATTAAAAAAAAAATTACTCCTCCTCTAAAAAAAAATAAATAAATAAAAATAAATAAATAAATAAAAAGATCATACATCATGACCAAATGGGCTTTACCCCAGGGATGCAAGGATTCTTTAATATCCGCAAATCAATCAATGTAATACACCACATTAACAAATTGAAAGATAAAAACCATATGATTATCTCAACAGACGCAGAGAAAGCCTTTGACAAAATTCAACATCCATTTATGATAAAAGCCCTCCAGAAAGTAGGACTAGAAGGAACATATCTCAACATAATAAAAGCTATATATGACAAACCCACAGCAAACATTATCCTCAATGGTGAAAAATTGAAAGCATTTCCTCTAAAGTCAGGAACAAGACAAGGGTGTCCACTCTCACCACTACTATTCAACATAGTTTTGGAAGTTTTAGCCACAGCAATCAGAGCAGAAAAAGAAATAAAAGGAATCTGGATTGGAAAAGAAGAATTAAAACTCTCACTGTTTGCAGATGACATGATCCTCTACATAGAAAACCTTAAAGACTCCACCAGAAAATTACTGGAGCTAATCAATGAATATAGTAAATTTGCAAGATACAAAATTAACACACAGAAATCCCTTGCATTCCTATACACTAACAATGAGAAAACAGAAAGAGAAATTAAGGAAACAATTCCACTCACCATTGCAACAAAAAGAATAAAATACTTAGGAATAAATCTACCTAAAGAAACAAAATACCTATATATAGAAAACTATAAAACACTGGTGAAAGAAATCAAAGAGGACACAAATAGATGGAGAAATATACCATGTTCATGGATTGAAAGAATCAATATAGTGAATATGAGTATACTACCCAAAGCAATCTATAGAGTCAATGCAATCCCTATCAAGCTACCAATAGTATTTTTCAGAGAACTAGAACAAATAATTTCACAATTTATATGGAAAAACAAAAAACCTCGAATAGCCAAAGCAATCTTGAGAAAGAAGAATGCAACTGGATGAATCAACCTGCTTGACTTCAGGCTATACTATAAAGCTACAGTCATCAAGATAGTATGGTGCTGGCACAAAGACAGAAATATAGATCAATGGAACAAAATAGAAAGCCCAGAGATAAACCCACGCACCTATCTTTGACAAAAGAGGCAAGAATATACAATGGAGAAAAGACAATCTCTTTAACAAGTGGTGCTGGGAAAACTGGTCAGCCACTTGTAAAAGAATGAAACCAGAATACTTTCTAACACCATACACAAAAATAAACTCAAAATGGATTAAAGATCTAAACATAAGACCAGAAACTGTAAAACTACTAGAGGAAAACATAGGCAAAACACTCTCTGACATAAATCACAGCAGGATCCTCTATGACCCACCTCCCAGAGTATTGGAAATAAAAGCAAAAATAAACAAATGGGACCTAATTAAACTTAAGAGCTTTTGCACAACGAAGGAAACTATAAGCAAGGTGAAAAGACAGCCTTCAGAATGGGAAAAAATAATAGCAAACGAAGCAACTGGCAAAGAATTAATCTCAAAAATATACAAGCAACTCCTGCAGCTCAATTCCAGAAAAGTAAGCGACCCAATCAAAAAATGGACCAAAGAACTAAACAGACATTTCTCTAAAGAAGACATACAGATGGCTAACAAACACATGAAAAGATGCTCAACATCACTCATTATCAGAGAAATGCAAATCAAAACCACAATGAGGTACCCTCTCATGCCAGTCAGAATGGCTGCTATCCAACAGTCTACAAACAATAAATGCTAGAGAGGGTGTGGAGAAAAGGGAAACCTCTTATACTGTTGGTGGGAATGCAGACGAGTACAGCCACTATGGAGAACAGTATGGAGATTCCTTAAAAAACTAGAAATAGAACTGCCATATGACCCAGCAATCCCACTGCTGGGCATACACACCAAGAAAACCAGAATTGAAAGAGACACATGTACCCCAATGTTCATTGCAGCACTGTTTATAATAGCCAGGACATGGAAGCAGCCTAGATGTCCATCAGCAGAGTAATGGATAAGGAAGCTGTGGTACATATACACAATGGATTGTTACTCAGCCATTAAAAAGAATACCTTTGAATCAATTCTAATGAGGTGGATGAAACTGGAGCCTATTATACAGAGTGAAGTAAGTCAGAAAGAAAAACACCAATATAGTATAGTAACACATGTATATGGAATTTAGAAGGATGGTAACAATGTCCCTATATGAGAGACAGCAAAAGAGACACAGATGTATAGAACAGTCTTTTGGACTCAGTGGGAGAAGGTGAGGGTGGGATGATTTGAGAGAATAGCATCGAAACATGTATATTATCATATGTGAAACAGATCACCAGTCCAGGTTCGATGTATGAGACAGGGTGCTCAGGGCTGGTGCACTGGAATGACCCTGAGGGATGGGATGGGGAAGGAAGTGGGAGGGGGGCTCAGGATGGGGAACACATGTACACCCATGGCTGATTCATATCAATGTATGGCAAAAACCACTACAATATGGTAAAGTAATTAGCCTACAATTAAAATAAATAAATTAAAACAAAATAAGTTCATGCATTCCAGTCTGCTTGCGGCCTTTCCGACTTTACTCTGAAAGTAAAGGACTCTTGTACTCACCCTCTGTTGCACTGGATAATATCCTTCTCAGTTTCAGCAGCTGTTCTGAAATGAGTGAATCGTGCTTTCCAGAGACTGTCTATTGGCTATTTGGGGCTTTCCTGTTCTCAGTCTTTCAGATATGCCCCTGTTCTCCTCTCTTTCACCCTGCGCAGCCCCTGGTACCACATAGCTCTTGGGGCCATGGGTGTTTATGTCCACCCAATTTGTATTTTCAGGTTCATGGAGAGACTTTGGCAAATGGTTGTGTTATAAATGTTGTCCACAGATTTTTGGTTTTACCACCTAGTTTCTCTGTTTTTATCTGGGAATTTGAGGAGATTGAAAAACTGTGGTATAGAAAACCACAAAATTCTGTAAAGCAACCATCCTTCAATTAAAAAAATAAATTAAAAAAGATAAGTTAATAGCTAAACTGGAAAAAAAAAACTGTGTTACTGTCACTGCCACTTTCACCTTGATTTTCTTTATAATGTTACACAATCTGTGTATCTTTAAGCAGTATATTTTGAATAGCTTTGCTTTTTCCTTTGAAAATTATGTGAATATGTATGTTTTTTCATACCTTCCTTTTGGCCATACTATATGTTTTTGAGTCATTCATGTTGATGCTTATAACTATATTCATTCAGATTTGCTGCTGTATTTATCATATTATGTGAATATGTCTCACTCTTTTATGACCTCACGAACTGTAAGCTGCCAGGCTCCTTCTGTCCATGGGATTTCCCAGGCAAGAATACTAGAGTAGGTTGCCATTTCCTTCTCCAGGGGATCTTCCCAACCCAGGGATCGAACCCATGTCTCCTGCATTGGCAGGCAGACTCTTTACCATTGAGCCATCAGGGAAGCCCATGAATATATATCACAGTTTATTAATCCATTGGCCTTAATATTTTTTCCAGATTTTGCTAATAATTAACAAGGCGTTAGTGAATATTCTGTACTTGCCTTCTAATGCACATTTGTAAGAACTTACAAGGAAGTATATCTAGGTAAATGTGAAATGGTACTACTTTTAATTTCAGTTTGCATTTTCCTGATTTTACAAATGAAGTTGAGCATCTTATCATGTGTTCAAGCTTCCTCTTGAATGAAATGCTTGTTCATGACCTTTGCACATTTTTCTATGGGATTGTTTGATTTTTTTCTTTTGATTTAGAAGGTGTTTTTTTTTTTAATATACTCTGGATATTAATAATTTCCTGGTTATATGTTCTACAAATATTTTCCCATGGTTTATGAATTTCTGTTTTTGCTCTTTCCTTGTCTTTTCAAGGAACACAATTCTTAATTTCTTTGTGATATATTTTATCAAACTTTTAAAAATGAATTTTGCTTTTTATGTTTCATTTACAAAATCCTTCTCTACCTTGAGATTATAAAGATATTTTATATATTCTTCTAAACATTTTGAAATGTGCCTTCTTCATTGATTCATTTGGAATTCATTTTTTTTGTGTATAGTTTGAGGTATGGACTCAAATTGTTCTAACACCATTTCTTAAATATGTCCCCCTTTTTCTTCTTCATTGTCAAGCATTTCCTATATTCATGGATCTATTTCTCTGGTTCCCACACTCTTTCACTGAGTTATTTCTCTACATATTCTCCAATATTTATAGTATTTTAATTCTTCAGTTCAGTTCAGATGCTCAGTCATGTCCGACTCTTTGTGACCCCATGGACTGAAGCACGCCAGGCTTCCCTGTCCATCATCAACTCCTGGAGCTTGCTGAAACTCATATCCATCGAGTCAGTGATGCCATCCAACCATTTCATCCTCTGTCATCCCCTTCTCCTCCTACCTTCAATCTTTCCCAGGTTCAGGGTCTTTTCCAATGAATCAGTTTTTCTTATCAGGTGGCCAAAGTATTGGAACTTTGGCTTTAGCATCAGTCCTTTCAATGAACATTCAGGGCCGATTTCCTTTTCATTCATAGAGCTTTTAAAATACATTCTACTATCTGATAGGGCAAGGCTTCCATTTCCCCAACATCATACTTTTTGCCTCTCCACCATACTGCCTCAATAATTCCTCGTAATGCTTCTGTTTCCCTTTCCAATAGCCAAATTAGAAAAAAAAAAAAAAATGGTCCCAGTTTGCAAAATGAGATTTCCTAACTCATGTGGAACTCGGCCCAGCCCCATATGTTGACAGCCAGGAGTAGGTATTTGCTTCTTAGTTGTGTACAGGAATGCTAACATTACCATCTAAAGTTTATGAATTTTTCCTAAGAGTAAAAGCATTTTCAGAAATAATAGTTGATGGTCATGGAGAAATGTCTATGAAAAGATAGAGGGACCAAATTAATCTCTAATTTGCAGCTAGAGAGTTAAGGCACAGAGAGATTAAAGAGTTTCTAAGGTAACTTTTCCCCCCTGGCTTATCAGCTACCCCATATCACCTACCTAGGTCCTCCATTTTTAGTGAAAGGGAGATGGGAGAGGTAATGTGTCAAGACAAAAGGAAACATGGCAAGGATCTTCAGGGGACTGGGTGCCTCAGACAGGCTCAGGGCTTAAGAGACACCTACCTTTTGGTTGAGAACAGTGACTGGACTGCAGTTATGTTAGGATAAATGTGAATTCTGTAAACTTACCAGTTCCCATGATTCTGCTTCACTTTTCCCTTCTTCCTTGGCTTCCTCCCTATCCTCTCCTTCCTGCTCTCTTCTCTCTTACTCTGTGCTTATATGCCTCGGCACTTCTATTCCTTATACGTGCATTCTATACAAGCTCTTCCTTTTCGCTTTTGAAGGATTTTGCATTGCTCTGGGACTTTTGCTTAGGGACCTCTCATATGATTCTACATGATAATGCCCATTATATAATATAGTAACAAATGTTGTTTAAATTTCAGCAGGTTAGATGAGGAAATGTCAGCTACATTTTATCTTAAATGTTTACCTACACATCCATACACGTAAAGTTATTTAAGGAGAGATTCTATTTGTCTTGAGGATTTAAGACTTTTTTTTTTGCTAAGTCACATTTGCTATCAAAACAGTTGCTTTTTAAATTATGTAGGAAACTGTCTGTCTTGTCCTGTTTTTAAATACCCACTAGATGTTGCTAAAGGGCTTTGGGAAAAGCAGTCTTCAGGTTTATCCAAAGCTTCTGAATTACTGAACTTGAGCTTGAAGGAAACTTGAAGTATGGGAAATAGGAAGGATAAAAGCCTAAACACAGAACCAGGAAGCATATCTTCAAAAGATAGGAAGAAAGTAAAACTAAGGGCCGAATATTTAAAGACAGCGTTGGCACACATGTAAACCCATGGCTGATTCATGTCAATGTATGGCAAAAACTATTACAATATTGTAAAGTAATTAGCCCCCAACTAAAATAAATAAATTTATTTAAAAAAAAAAGACAGCGTTGGCGTAGCTGAAACGTGTTCATTAGCATTTTGACATCTGTCAGCTAAACACAATGTTAAATCTTTAGAGATTATCCCTCCTAGGGCATGTGAAAAGAAATTTGACTGAAGTTTCAAATCCGGTTTCAAAAAACAGTACAAATGTTCTGGATATTCTAAAAATTACTTAATATTGTAAAAATTGCCATTTTCTGATTATAAAAGTATTACACTGCCATTTCAGTAATTGGGAAAATAATAGAAAATTATAGTGAAGAAAATAATTACCCAGGACTCAGAGATAATCACTCAGGGTGATAATCACTTAGCATATTTCTTCCCTTCAAGGATTTTTCCTGTACTTTTTTAACTATAAAATATTGTATAGGTATTATATGTGTGTACACATATACATTTTGTTTCATTATATATGTGGTATATGTATACATACATATATACTTTTTTGTTTAATGAAAAAGTATTGTACATATATGGTACATGATGTGTGTATATATACATACAATATACACACATACATGCATCCTGTGGAAGCTATGAAACATAATGACATAACAGATACTGTGATGAAACGCGCGTGTCAAGACATAGGACCTTGCCACTTGTTTTCGGTTATGAGCTCTTTCCCATACTGCCCATCTCCCTCTCCCAGAGAGGTGGTCCCTATCCTGAACTTTTTCTTGGAACTATCCCTTTATTTTGAGTTTCATCACATATGAATGGACCCTAATACGCTGTTTAGTTTTGTTTGTTTCTAAACTTTGTGAGAACGGTTTCTAAAAGTCATCCATGCTGCTAAGTTCATTCCTTTTCTCAATCATGAGATAGCCCATCTTACGGCGTACCGTGATTTGTCCATTCTCCTCCTCATGAACATTTAGTTCTGTTCTCCTGTGGAAGGATATGTGGGTTGGTTATATTTTGAGGCTGTTATGAGTAATGTTGTACGTGTGTCCTGGTACCGATGGGCGAAGCTTTCTCCAGGAATAGGATTACTGGATTATAGGATGCTTGTCCCATGGTTTACCTCAAGTTATTTCCTGTGTATGTATTGAGACAAAGGACAAGGTTTGTTTTTTTCCCATATGGTTGTCCAGTTTTTCCAGCAGCACCTTGTGTTAAAGGTTAACCTTTCTTCATTTTATGACTTGGCACCTCCACTTACTTTTATCACAACCATGATATGTTCCCTGATATATGATGACTGCCAGAGTTAAATATTGATAAAGTATGCATGCTTAGTCTCTCAGTCGTATCCAATTCTTTGGGACCCTATGGACTATGGCCTGCGTGGGTCCTCTGTTCATGGAATTTTCCAGGCAAGAATACTGGAGTGGGTTGCCATTTCCTACTCCAGGGGATTTTGCTGACCCAAGGATCAAACACAGGTCTCCTGTGTCTCCTGCACTACAGGCCGATTCTTTACCCACTGAGCCATCAGGAAAGCCCTCATAAAGTATAATGAGACTATAAGGTAGGTGTTGGTCTCTTCTCCCATCATATATAGTATGAAAAAAAGTGAACATGTTTGCTTTAGTTTAAAATACCACACTGGGAACTTCCTTGGAAGTCCAATGGTTGACTCTATGCTTCCAGTGCAGGGAGCGCAAGTTTGATCCCCTGTCGGGGAAATGAAATCCTGCATGTTACATGGTGCAGCCAAAAATAATAAAATACAGCAAAATATCACACTGTGGATAATGATTATGAAAGAGGAGGCTCAGCAGAGGAAAGCATTTAATGAGATGAGGAAGGGCTGAAAGAAGAATAGTTCTCCAGAGAAAGACTGGTATCTGATTCACACCTGAGGAAACCAATGAGTAAGATACTCTTTGGCTCTGATGGTAGAGCAAAGGGCACAATCAGTGTGCACAGCCAGAATTGTTTCTCGTGAGCTACACAGGGGACACGCTCATTATATCCTGCCCACAGGGTAGTCTAGAGGGAGAACAGTTCTCAGCAGGAAAGATGGAGATGGACTTCTGTATTCAATATCTAAGGCTGGAATAAGGGATCATTAAAACAGGGAAATCCTCCCAGATCAAGATAACTGAAGTGGCGGGTCAGGTCTCCAAAAATATTACAAAGTCCCTTAGGAGAGAGTTGTGCTTTACTAAGTCGCTTCAGTTGTGTCTGACTCTTGGCGACTCTGTGGACCCTGCCAGGCTCCTCTGTCCACGGGATTCTCCAGGCAAGAATACTAGAATGGGTTGCCATGCCCTCCTCCAGGGGATCTTCCTGACCCAGTCATCAAACCCATGTCTTGCATTGACAGGTGGGTTCTTTAACACTAGTGCCACCTGGAAGCCCAAGAGTTGGCCTGATACAAATCTCAGACCCAGAGAGTACAAAACTACCTTAGAAAAATATCACTCAGTGCTGTGCTGGTAAATGTGCTAGCCCTATGATATGTGGGAGCAGGGCAGATAGAGGGGAGAAGGGGACTCTGTAGAATTTGCAGATTTCTGTGGTGTAAATACTGCAAAACTTATTCTATACATTATTAGTTCTTCTTTCTTGGTTCTCTTCCTCTGCTCAGTAAAACACAAAATTTGGCCTCATAGTAAAATATAGCAAAAGAATTGGGAAGTGGTGAGTTTTGGGTATTTATTGCCTTTATTTTTAATATAACTTGTTCAATTATGCTCATATACTTTAATTTTTAATAGTGACTATATTTCCCATGTTTCCTGTGTAGCTCAGTCAGGAAAGCATCTGCCGGCAACATGGAAGACCTGGGTTTAATTCCTGGGTTGGGAAGCTACCTGGAGAAGGAAATGGCAACCCACTTCAGTATTCTTGCCTGGAGAGTCCCATGGACAGAGGAGCCTGGAAGGCTACAGTTCATGGGATCGCAAGAGTCAGACACAACTTAGTGCTACCTTTCCTTTTCCTTAGTGACTATATTTAATAACTGACTTGCAAATTCCTGAAAATTTAACAATCAGATCTTACAAACTAGTCAAAGCTGGATCCAACTCACCTTTGACACCACTCTAGAAAGGACTTCCCAGCTTCCCTCCCCCATCTCTTTGTCTTCCCCATAGTCCAGTCCTGAAAGGATCAGCCTTTGGGTTTAGTTAAGGGGAGGAAGAGAAACAAAAAAGAAAAAGCAATAATAATGTAGAATAAGTTTTGAAAGTCTCAATTCTCTGAGTCCTACTGGGGAGGGGGGAGTGAGTTAATTCTTCAACAGTATAGACATTGTAGTAGGAAAACCAAATACGAGGTGGAAGACTAAAGGGGGACAGTAAAGAAAGAACAATCAGTGAACCAGTGAAGTTGCTCAGTCGTGTCCGACTCTTTGCGATCCCATGGACTATAGCCTACCAGTCTCCTCCATCCATGGAATTTTCCAGGCAAGAGTACTGGAGTGGGTTGCCATTTCCTTCCCCAGGTGATCTTCCTGACTCTTTGGACCCCATGGACTACACAGTCCATGGAATTTTCCAGGACACAATACTGGAGTGGGTAGCCTTTCCCTTCTCCAGGGGATCTTCCCAACCCAGGGATTGAACCCAGGTCCCCCTCACTGCAGGCGGATTCTTTACCAGTTGAGCCACCAGGGAAGCCCAAAGAAAGAAGAGCAAAAGGTAAAATGATTGTTGAAGGAGAAAGGTGACAGGAAGAAATAACGACCACTTGACTTGGGCTGGTTAACTGTGATCCCTTTGCCTGTGTATAATCTTCCTTAACTGAGGTTCACCAACAGTGACTATTTCTTTCAGCATGTAACTGGCTTGTAAAATGATTAACTAGAACTCAACTTTGAACTGCCACAAAGAAATCATGTTATAAAGACCCAGTTCTAGATGTAGGGCCTTCTGCCCCTGAGTCATAAGGTTCAGTCTTTCTACCTTGAATGTCCTTTCTTCCTTCTGTGTCTGGAAAACAGTTCAATCTCTCCTCATCTCATTAACACTTTCCTCTACTGAACCTCTCCTTTCAAAATCTTTGCCCACAGTGTGAAAATTTAAGCTAAAGGACACACAATCATGTTTTTTTTTCACTATACAGATGATGCAAGAAGAAACCAACACTAACCTATGGTCTAATTATGCTTTATCAATATTTAACTCTGGTAGTTATCATATAGGAAAGATGTCATGACTGTAATAAAAACAAGTGGAAGCGCCAAGTCATAAAATGAAAAAAGGCTAACCTTATAACACAAGGTGCTGGAACAACAGGACATGCATATGGAAAAAAAAAAAGAATCTTGTCCCCAACCTCAATACATACACAAAAAATAATTTGAGATAAAACATAGAATGAAATGTAGGGTTAGAACCATAGTGTTTCCAGAAGAAAACAAGGGAAAATATCTTCATGACTTTGGCTTAAGCAAAGATTTTTAGTGTAAGACAAAAGAGCACTGTGCTGGGTTGTTTAGTGTCATCTCCCACAAACTCATATCCTTCTAGGAGCCTCAGAATGTGACCTTATTAGGAAATAGGGTTGTTTTGTTGTAATTATATAACTTAAGCTGAGGTCAGGTGGAATAGGGTAGGCTCTACTCTAATCTGACTAGTGTTCTTACAAGAAGAGGACAAGGAACACAGAGAAAGAGATGTATAGGGAGAACACCACTGGACGATGGAGTAGAGACTGGAATCAAGGCAACGAATGACAAGAACTGTCAGGAACAGCAGAAGCTAAGAGAAAGGCATGGAAAAGATTCTCACCTGGAAGCTTTGGAGAGAACCTGTCCTGGCCAACACCTTGATTTTAGACTTCTGGCTTCAGAATTGTGAGATAATGAATTTCTGTTATTTTAAGCCATCCCCTATGTTGTCATTTATTATGGCAGCCTTAGGAAACTAATGCAAGCACTAACCATAGAAAAAAATATTGATACACCAGACATCATCCAAATTAAAACCTCTTGGCTGATAAAAAGACATTAGTAATAAAATGAATAGGCAAGCCAGAGACACATTAAAAAGTATTTATTATAGATATATCTGACAAAGGCCTCACCTTCAGAATGTGTAAAGAATTCCGACAAACCAACAATTAAAATACAAATAGCCCAATTGGCAAGTGGGCAAAAAATTTGAACAGACACTTCAAAAAAAGTACAGCCAAAAAGCATACAGAAGGTGCTTAGTATCCTTAGACATTAGAGAAATGCAAATTAAAACCACAGTGAGGACTTCCCTTGTGGCACAGTAGGCTAAGTATTCGCCTGGCAATACAGGGGACACACGAGCTTAATCCCTGGTCCATGAAGATCCCACATGCTGCAGAGCAACTAAGCCTGGGAGCCACAACTACTGAGCCCATTCTCTGGAGCCCACGGGCAGCAGCTACCAAGTCCATGAAGCAGTCCACGAGCTCAGCCTGAGCACCTGCAGCCTGTGCTCTGCAACAAGCAAAACCACAGCATGAGAAGACTGCATATTGCAACGAAGAGTAGCCACCACTCTCCATAACTAAAGAAAGCCTGCACAAAGCACTGAAGACCCGGCGTGGCCAAAAATAAATACATAAATACAATTGTTTTAGAAAAGCACAATAAGATACTGTTTCACGCCCACCAGAATGGGTAATACATAGAAGACTGACAATATCGAATGTTGGTGAAGATACGGAGCAAACAGAGCTTTCATATATGGCTGGTAGGAGTACAGAAAGGCAGTTTCTTATAAACATATACCCACCATATGCCTCAGCAGTTGAACTCTAGGTATTTACCTAAGAGAAATGAAAACACATATCCACAAAAAGACTTCAGTGAGAATATGAATAGCAACCTCTTTATAATAGCCTCCAAAGTGGAAATAAATGTTTGTCCACAAGTGAATGGACTAAATAAATTTGGTATATTCATACAATGTAATTGTACTCAGCAATAAAAAGGAATTAATATAAACCACATCAGTGAATCTTAAAACCATCAAACTTACTAAAAGAAGCCAATTAAAAAAGGATACATATTA
Source organism: Giraffa tippelskirchi (assembly GCF_054371585.1). NCBI lineage: Eukaryota > Metazoa > Chordata > Mammalia > Artiodactyla > Giraffidae > Giraffa > Giraffa tippelskirchi. Next base: position 73,543,232 of record NC_137281.1, on the reverse strand, counting down.
TATGATTCCATTTGCATGAAAAACTACTCTGTGGTGATAGAGAAATTACTCTACATGATGGAAATCAGAAAATGTTTTCTAGGGGTAGGTATCAAGGAAAGGGCAGAAGCAATGGAAATATTCTTTATCCTGTTTTAAGCAGTGATTTCCTGTGTGTAAATATATTGTCAAAATTTTTGAATCGCATCATTAACTACATCAAAATTCTGATTAACCTTTTGTGGCTAGGATTTTTGTGTCTTTTGAAAAAGCTGGCTTAACACTCAACTTTCAAAAAACTAAAATAATGTCATCTGGTCCCATTACTTCATGGCAGATAGATGGGGAAACAAAACTTTATTTTCTTGGGCTCCAAAATCACTGCAGATGGTGACTGCAGCCATGAAATCAAAAGACACTTGCTCCTTGGAAGAAAAGCTATGACCAACCTAGACAGCATATTAAAAAACAGAGACATTACTTTGCCGACAAAGGTCCATCTAGTCAAAGCTATGGTTTTTCCAGTAGTCATGTATGGATGTGAGAGTTGGACTATAAAGAAAGTTGAGGGCCAAAGAATTGATGCTTTTGAACTGTGGTGTTGGAGAAGACTCTTGAGAGTCCCTTGGACTGAAAGGAGATCAAATCTGTCAATCCTAGAGGAAATCAGTCCTGAATATTCATTAGAAGGACTGATGCTGAAGCTGAAGCTCCAATTCTTTGGCCACTTGATGCAAAGAACTGACTCACTGGAAAAGACCCTGATACTGGGAAAGATTGAAGGCAGGAGGAGAAGGGGACGACAGAGGATGAGATGGTAGGATGGCATCACTGACTTGATGGGCATGAGTTTGAGCAAGCTCCAGGAGTTGGTGATGGACAGAGAAGCCTGGTGTGCTGCAGTCCACGGGGTCACAGAGGCAGACATGACTGAGAGACTGAACTGAAACTTGTTTATGTGACTGTTTCAATTATACACAAAAAAGACCCCATTACCATGTGTAAATTTGCAATTTTGTGAGTACAAAAATCAATTAAAATCTGTATTTTTATTATGTATCAACTATGTAAATTATACTTTTAGGATTTGAGTTGTTACCATTTTTATACCTACAACTCCCATTTTCCTCCTATAGGTTGTGTATGCTTTTTTAAGAAATATAGAAACTTAAAATAGTTAAAAAGATCCACCACATACTGAGCTGAACTCTAAGTCATATAATGTCATTATATGTAAATTATACCTTAATGTAGGAAAGATATTAAAAAAAATTATACAGTTCTTCAGTAGTAAGGTCAGGCAGTGGCTTGGTATGATTGAAACCCTCTTATTTCCTCAATCCTCATCAGTTCAGTTCAGTTGCTCAGTTGTGTCCGACTCTTCGCAACCCCATGAACCGCAGCACTCCAGGCTTCCCTGTCTATCACCAACTCCTGGAGCTTGCTCAAACTCATGTCCATCAAGTCAGTGATGCCATCCAACCATCTCATCCTCTGTCATTTCCTTCTCCTCCTGCCTTCAATCTTTCCCAGCATCAGGGTCTTTTCAAATGAGTCAGTTCTTCACAATCAGTGGCCAAAGTATTGGAGCTTCAGCTTCAGCAACAGTCCTTCCGTTGAAAATTCAGGACTGATCTCCTTTAGGATGGACTTGTTGGATCTCCTTGCAGGCCAAGGGATTCTTAAGAGTCTTCTCCAACACCACAGTTCAAATGCATCAATTCTTCGGCGCTCACCTTTGTTTATGGTCCAACTCTCACATCCATACATGACTACTGGAAAAATCATAGCTTTGACTGGATGGACCTTTGTTGGCAAAGTAATGTCTCTGCTTTTTAATATGCTGTCTAGGTTTGTCTAGGTTTGTAAGCTAGGGCTTCCCAGGTAGCACTAGTGGTAAAGAACCTTCCTGCCAATGCAGGAGATGTAAGAGATGTGGGATTGATACCCGGGTTGGGAAGATCACCTGAAGAGGAAATGGCAACCCATTCCAGTATTCTTGTCTGGAAAGTCCTATGGACAGAGGAACCTGGCAGGCTGCAGTGCATGGGATTGAAAAGAGTCAGACATGACTGAGTGACAAACACTACTACTATGAGGAGGTTTGTTATAGCTTTCCTTCCAAGGAGCAAGCATCTTTTAATTTCATGGCTGCAGTCACCATCTGCAGTGATTTTGGAGCCAAGAAAATAAAGTCCATCACTGTTTCCATTGTTTCCCCATTTATTTGCCATGAAGTGTTTGGACCAGATGCCATGATCTTTGTTTTTTGAAAGCTGAGTTTTAAGCCAGGTTTTTCACTCTCCTCTTCCACTTTCATCAAGAGGGTCTTTAGCTCCTCTTCGCTTTCTGCCATAAGGGTGGTGTCACCTGCATATCTGAAGTTATTGATATTTCTTCTGGCAATTTTTATTCCAGCTTGTGCTTCATCCAGTCCAGCATTTTGAATGATGTACTCTGCATATAAGCTAAATAAGCAGGGAGACAATATACAGCCTTGATGTACTCCTTTTCCAAATTGGAATCAGCCCATTGTTCCATGTCCGGTTCTAACTGTTGCTTCTTGACCTGCAAACAGATTTCTCAGGAGGCAGGTCAGGTGGTCTGGTATGCCCATCTCTTGAAGAATTTTCCACAGTTTGTTGTGATGCACACAGTCAAAGGCTTTGGCCTAGTCAATGAAGCAGAAGTAGATGTTTTTCTAGAACTCTCTTGCTTTTTCGATGATCCAACGAATGTTGGCAATTTGACCTATGGTTCCTCTGCCTTTTCTAAATCCAGGTTGAACATCTGGAAGTTCATGGTTCACGTACTGTTGGAGCCTGGCTTGGAGAATTTTAACCATTACTTTGCTAGCATGTGAGACAAGTGCAATTGTGCAGTAGTTTGAATGTTCTTTAGCATTGCCTTTCTTTGAGATTGGAATGAAAACTGACCTTTCTCAGTCCTGTGGCAAAGGAGATTTCCAAATTTTCTGGCATATTGAGTGCAGCACTTTCACAGCATCATCTTTTAGGATTTGAAATAGCTCAATCAGAATTCCATCACCTCCACTAGCTTTGTTCGTAGTGATGCTTCCTAAGGCCTGCTCGACTTCACACCTCAGGATGTCTGGCTCTAGATGAGTGATCACACATCGTGGTTATCTGGGTTATGAAGATCTTTTTTGTATAGTTCTTCTGTGTATTCTTGCCACCTCTTCTTAATATCTTCTGCTTCTGTTAGGTCCATACCATTTTTGTCCTTTATTGTGCCCATCTTTGCATGAAATGTTCCCTTGGTACCTCTAATATTCTTGAAGAGATCTCTAGTCTTTCCCATTCTGTCGTTTTCTTCTATTTCTTTGCACTGATCACTGAGGTATGCTTTCTTATTTCTCCTCACTATTCTTTGGAACTCTGCATTCAAATAGGTATATCTTTCCTTTTCTCCCTTGCTTTTCACTTCTTCTTTTCACAGCTATTTGTAAGGACTCCTCCGGAAACCATTTTGCCTTTTTGCATTTCTTTTTCTTGGGGATGGTCTTGATCACTGTCTCCTGTATAATGTCACGAATCTCTGTCCATAGTTCTTCAGGCACTCTGTCTATCAGATCTAAACCCTTGAATCTATTTGTCACTTCCACTGTATAATCATAAGAGACTGATTTAGGTCATACCTGAATGCTCTAGTGGTTTTCCTTTCTTTCTTCCATTTAAGTCTGAAGTTTGCAATAAGGACTTCATGATCTGAGCCACAGTCAGCTCCTGGTCTTGTTTTTGCTGATTGTATAGAGCTTCTCCATCTTTGGCTGCAAAGAATATAATCAATCTGATTTTGGTATTGACCATCTGGTGATTATATTATAGGGCAAAAATAATCTTAAGAATCCTTACAAAACCCTCATAATCATGTTACCATATTGTTGCTTTTTCATGTCATCATTACATGATAAAATGTTGTAGTTCTATTTCTGAGACAGATGATCAGTGTATAACTGTTGTTCCTAACTGGGACATTTTGCATTTTTCCTTCTAAAAAAAAATCTATTATTCATGGTCCAATAGAGTTAAACAATGAATAACTGTAATAGTAAAGATCACACAGAATAGCAACATCTTGCAGGCATCCTGGGGCAGTGGGTCAGGGAGGGTTTTTATAATTTACTACTAGGCATGTCTAATCCTCTGTTTCTCATTTTTGAAATGCTGAATGTTTCTGCAGTCATCCTTTGCTCTTTATGGACTTCCTTATATTTTTTTGGTCTATTATCAGAATAACAGATGCTATTAGTTATTTTTTCAGATTTTTTAAAAATGAAATATTAATGGCATATTAGGCTACTATCTTATGACTTCCCAGGTGGCACTAGTGTTAAAGAGCCTGCCTGCCAATGCAGGAGACATAAGACACGCGGGTTCGATCCCTGGATTGGGAAGATCTCCTGGGGAAGGAAATGGGAACTCACTCCAGTATTCTTGCCTAGAAAATCCCATAGACAGAGGAGCCTGGCAGGCTACAGTCCATATGGTGGCAAAGAGTTGGAGAGTATTGAAGCGACTTAGCATGCACACGTGCAGGCTACTATCTTAAATTTCATAGTACTTTTAACTTTCTGAAGTATTTTAATATCTATTCTATGTATGCTATTTTAAAGTAAAATTGAACTTCTGTATTAAATTCTGCACTAAGAAGGACATAGCCTGTAGGAGTTGTGGTTGGCAAATTTCTGCAGTGAATCAAGTATAATGTGACTGCAAAACAAATTTAGGTACTGAACCAACATCTAATCCTGCACAAACTTATGTCTTTGTTTTCCCACATTGTGCAGTTTTTGAGAAAGGGTCTCACATATCTCGATTTTTGTGATTGCATAATATTCTCATTCAATTTTCAATTCACAAAACAGTTCTGATTTGTTCAGTTCAGTTCAGTCCAGTCGCTCAGTCGTGTCCGACTCTTGGCGACCCCATGAACTGCAGCATGCCAGCCCTCCCTGTCCATCACCAACTCCCAGAGTCCACACAAACTCATATTCATTGAGTTGGTGATGCCATCCAACTATCTCATCCTCTGTCGTCCCCTTCTCCTCCTGCCCTCAATCTTTCCCAGCATCAGGGTTTTTTCAAATAAGTCAGCTCAAAAGTTTCAAATGAGTCAGCTTTTCAAATGAGAATCTCTCTGGTTTGTGCTAAACACCATATGAATTGCTTGGGTTGATGAACAACAACAATTTTTTTAAAAAAACCCAAATCATTGAGAAAATGAATGTTCTTTTAGGAAAATGCATTTTAAAATACTTACTATGAAATAGTCAGTGAAATACTTTCTCCACCTTTATTGTGGGAGGTGGTAAATAAAGTAATAAAGTGAAATGTGGATTTACTCTCTTAGATATTCAAGTTGTATTATATTTATGATTAATCAAACCTTCCATAAAAGTCTCAAATCTTATAGTTCTGGGATCCAAAGTAACTGGGATAATTAGGGATATTGGGATGGACCCTGCCAAATTTAAAATGGAAGACTGATGAGACCTACTGTATAACTTACAAAACTCTGCTTAATATTATGTGGCAGTGTGGATGGGGCAGGAGTTGAGGGGAGAATGGATAGATGCAAATATATGGCTGGGTCTCTTCACTGTTCACCTGAAACTATCACAACGTTGTTAATCAGCTATACCTCAATACAAAATAAAAGGTTAACAAAAATAAAGTATCCTGGATAGAGTGGAGATGATATGAAGCTATAGGCAAGAAAGAATTTTCACTATAAAAGCCACATATACTGTATAGCTATAAAATCCTGAGACTTCTTTTTCAAAATTTACACTTCCAAGCAATTCTCGTTACATTACATGTACATACTCCACTTCCTGCTTAGTGCCTGAGCCTTGTCCCACGCTGCTCTCCCCTGACTCCCCAGCTCCAGGCACAGAAGCCTCCTGGGATGTCTCAAAGCCTTTGCACTTGTGTTCATGTTGTAGGTCTTAGGTCAAATGTCACCTCCTCAGAGAGGTGGTCTCTGACCAAGGTGTCTAATCAGCAGCCTTTCTTTCAGGCACAGATCACTCGCTGAGTTATCTCATTTATTCATGTACTTGTTTATCGTCTGCCTCAACCATTAAGACGAGAGGGCAGTAAAGGAAGGGCCCTAATTCGCAACCCTCCTCCAGGGCACTGATCCTCATGAACATTTGTGGTGAAGCATATATGCTATTAGTCAGCTGCTGGTGGCTCAGACAGTAAAGCATCTGCCTGCAATGCAAGAGACCTGGGTTCGATCCCTGGGTCAGGAAGATCCCATGGAGAAGGAAATGGAGACCCACTCCAGTACTCCTGCCTAGAAAATTTCATAATATCATATAATATTTATCTTTCTCTGCTTTATTTCACTAAGTGTTTTTTTAGGCCCATCCATGTTGCTGCAAATGACAACATTTCATTCTTTATGACTGAGTAATGTTCCGGGGTGTGTGTGTGTGTGTGTGTGTGTATGTGTGTCCAGGGTGTGGGTGTGGGTGTGGGTGTGTGTGGGTGTGCATGTGTCTTTCTTACCCATTCATCTATCCATGCACTTCTGGGTTGCTTCCATGTCTCGGCTACAGTCAATAGTGCTGCTTTTAACATTGGGGTAAATGTATCTTTTTGAATTAGAGTTTGTGTCTTTTCCAGATATATGCCTACAAGCATGGTTACTAGCTTTAGTTTTTTAAGGAATCACCATACTGTTTTCCATAGTGGCTGTACCAATTTACATTCCCACCAACAGTGTAGGAGGATTCCCCTTTCTCCACACTTTCTCCAGTATCAAATAAGTTTAAAAGACAACCACTGTTTTAGATAGCAGTGGCTTCAATAAGCTCTAAACAGTAAAGTAATAGTATGGCAAAGCCACTCCATGTACTGAAAAGTGAAGTAAATTGAGGAGTCAGAAAATCCTATTTCCTAACGTTTACATGATAAACCTTTCAAGACCCAATATGTGCTTAGACCCTGAAGGTTCCAGGGTGGGTACTAAACACTTGCTATGCAGAAGCAGCCTGTCATATTGGCGTCTTCCTCTCACTTGGCAGCTGGAGCCCACTTGGCTTTGTTTTAAATGAGTTTGAAGTTAAAACTTTAACAGGCTGAAATCAAATATATAAAAATCTAGTCACTTCATTTAAAAATAGTAATTGGTAATTTTTGGATGTTGCTAGGCACCCATATTTGGAGAAGGAAATGGCAATCCACTCCAGTATTCTTGCCTGGAGAATTCCATCGACAGAGGAGCCTGGTGGGCTCCAGTCCTTGGGGTCGCAAAGAGCGACTATCACTCAGTCACTCAGGCGCCCATATTATTATAAAAATTTATAAAGGGAAAAAATAAAGCATTTAACCTGCCTTTCCTACACAATCTGTATTCCAGGGTAACCAAAGAGTTGATGAGAGGGGAAAAAAAGAAACACGTAAAAATACATCAGTTATTAATAGATCAGTTGGTGATTTTAAAACTTCTGATTAATATTTTTGTTTTTGCCTACTTAAGGCGACTTTTGGGGAAGGGGGTGTGAAAAAGGCAGCACTTGGTGGACTCAAGAGCACTCTTCGGGGCTAAGATCACATTCTGGCTTCAGAAAAGTCTGTCAGAGGCGACAGTTCCTTCCGGGTTCTGCGTCTCACAAGCCCGGAGCTGGCGCTGCACGGGGACCTGACCCAGCTCTCCCTCTCTGCCGGTAGCGTAAGGCGGGCTCGGCCTGCGGTCTGTCTGCGGCAACGCTTCCGGTCTGAGCCCCGCGGCCGCAGCTCCAGTCCCTTGACCGCTGGGCCCCAAAGGAAAGGTGCGGAAAGTGGGTGCGGTAGCAAGCCACGCCCTGCATCGCCGAGAAACCCTAAGCCCTTCGGCGCTCGCTCGGCTCCTTCCGGCCACTGCCGGGCCGGGGCGGGCCGGGGCGGGGCCGACGTGCGGCGCGCGGCTCCCCCTGCCGGCCGCGTGAGGCTCCCCCTGCCGGCCGCGTGCGGTCACACCGCGACGCTGGCCCGCTTCCCTCATGACGCGTTCGCGGCCTGAGGCGCTGCACTCCCAGAACTGGCGGGTCTCCCACCAAGAATATTGTTATTAATTCATAATTTCTCCTGGCCCTCACAGCAATCTTTTTTGTGTGATTTTTACTTTTTTTAATTAAAAAACAATTTTTTTTTTTTGTTTTGCGGAAATGGAGGAGTTGGAGAAAGAGGCTAAGAAAGACTCCGAGTCCATCGTGGAGATGGAGGAAGGCCCCCAGGCCCCAGACTGGGACAGCGATGAAACGGTGATAGAGGGGTCCGTGATGGAGAGCGACCCGGAGGAAGAGGCTCTGCCCTGGAGAAGGTGACCGCCCTTAGGCCTGGGCCTGGCGGCGGGTGGCCCTCGGAGATTCGAGCGGGAGGTGTTCCCAGCCAGACTGCGTGCAGGTGGGAGTAGGGCCTTGTGGGGCGCCCAGGCCTGAGCTAAGAACTTTGTAGATAAAGACCACCACCCCCTCACCTAGGACCGAAAGAGCTTATAGTTAGGTGGCGTTATGGCATTTTTAAAAAGCCTGCTTAGCCTGGGGCTTTTTTGCCCAGGCACAAAAGTGTTGGGTCTAAACCCTTCATGCGTTATGCTTCAAGCGACTCAGGTGTAAGGGGCGGTTCCTATACTTTCAAGAAACGATCGTGTGGTGGGGGAACTGGTTACTGCCAAACTGGAGACGGATAGCTTTATAAGAATCAAGAGAAGATGGTAGTTCCTTTCATCAAAACATAGCTAATTCTCGGTGCTGGATATGGGGAGAAGATAAAAGAAAAGAGGCCACTGCCTTTGAGAAACCTACAGGCCAGGAAAGACATAAACAGATCATGTCAATATTGTGTGGGAAGTTCAGGGTTGGAGGTAGGCACAGGCTGGTTTAGGAGCCCAGAGCGGGGTTGATTTCTGTAATTTATTTATTGATGTTTGGTTGCCTTGAGTTGCTGCACATTATGCTTTCTCCAGTTGTAGTCATTGGGGAGCTACTCTTTGTTGGGGTGCACGGGCTTCCTCATTGTGGTGGCTTCTTTTGTTGAGCATAGGCTGTAGGCACACCGGCTCTTGAGTGCCAGCTCAGTAGTTGTGGCACAGGGGCTTAGCTGCCCCTCGGCATGTGAAATCTTCTCAGACCAGGGATCAAACTGGTGTTCCCTGCACTGACAGGTGGATTCCCATCTGCTATACAGGGTTGGCTTCTCAGTAGAGGCTTGAAGGTGGATAAGAGTTAAGTCAGATGAAGAGCTTTTCAGGCCAAGGGAACTGCCTGGGTAAAAGTGTCGCAGTGGGACATAGCACTGTGTTATGTATGCTGGAATGTGCAAACAGTTAAGTATTACTGACGTGTTAAATGTTGTGATAGGTGAGCCTGGAGAGAAAGGTAGGATAAGGTCATGTAAGGCTTCTTATAGCTTGTATGCGTCCTGGTAGGGAGTCTGTAAGATCTTAAGTGGAGGAGTAGCATAATCAGATTTTCATTCATTCATGCATGCCCTGGATCGGGGCTTTGTAAATTCCAATGAAAAGTTTTGTAATTCTTTAAATCACTTCAGAATCTTGTTAAAAGGTGGATTCCAATTCAGGAGTTCTAGAGTGGGGTTTGAGATTCTGCATTTCTGACAAGTGTCTGGGTTAAAGTTGATACTGTTAGAGCATGGGTTACCTTTTGCAAAGCAGGGCTATGCAGGTTAGCTTTGGGATCAAAGTAGTAACAGGCTGGGATGATGAGAACTCAGCTAGGCAGAAACAGTGGGAACAGAGGGAAAAGGACAAATCTGAGAAATCTTTAGAAGTAAATTTGGTAGGAAATGGTGATTGATGTGATATGGAGGATGAGAGCTGATTTCTGGCTCTTTTACATATACAGACAGTAACATTTGCTCTTAATGGTATGTGGGGACCATTTTGACTAGTACATGAAATCTTACAATAATCACTACACTCAAGATCCAGAACAGTTCTGTTACTCAAAAAAAACCCCAAACACTCCTTTGTGCTCCCTGTCCTTTGTAGTCAAGCACCTCCTTCCCCATTTAAATCACATTTTCCATCTGTGTAATATATCATCTTTTAAAATCTGTCTACTTCCATTCTTTCCATCTTTGGTTTTTAGTAGTTTGATTATGACATGTCTGGTAATGATTTTCTCTGTGTTCTTCCTTTTCGGGGTTCACTGAGTTTCTTAAATCTGTAAACTTATATCTTTCACCAGACTTGGGAAGTTTTCTGTCATGATTTCTTCATATATTTTTTATGTACCAGTCTTTTTCTTCTCTCTTTCTGGGATTTAAATGATGTGAATGTTAGACCTTCTGATAGTCTCCCAGATCCTTGAGGCTCTATTAACTTTTTTTGATTTTTTTCTCTCTCAGTTCTTCAGACTGTATAATTTCTATTGCTTTATGTTCAGATTCACTTAGCCTTTCCTATGTTATCTCTATTCTGTTGTTGAGACCATCCCATGAATTTTTAATTTCAGTTATATAATCAGTTCAGTTCAGTCGCTCAGTTGTGTCTGACTCTGCGACCCCATGGACCACAGCAAGCTGGGCTTCCGTGTCTGTCACCAACTCCCGGAGCCTGCTCAAACTCACGTCCATTGAGTCGGTGATGCCATCCAACCATCTCATCCTCTGTCAACCCCTTCTCTTCCTGCCTTCAGTCTTTCCCAGCATCAGGGTCTTTTCCCGTGAGTCAGTTCTTCACATCAGGTGGCCAAAGTATTGGAGTTTCAGCTTCAACATCAGTCCTTCCAGTGAACACCCAGGACTGATTTCCTTTAGGATGGACTGGTTGGATCTCCTTGCAGTCCAAGGGATTCTCAAGAGTCTTCCCAAAACCACAATTCAAAAGCATCAATTCTTTGGCACTCAGCTTTCTTTATTGTCCAACTGTCACTTTCATACATGACTACTGGTAAAACCATAGCTTTGATTAGATGGACCTTTGTTGGCAATTATATCTCCTAAAATTTCCATTGGATTCTCTTTTATAGTTTTTATTTCTATGCTGAGAACTTCATTGGCATCCATTTGATAAATGTTTACCTTTATTTCATAGAGAATTATTTAAATAACTTTTAAAATCTGTCTTATATTTCCAGCATCTGGACTAGACAGGTTGGGGCATTCAAATCTGTTATCTTTTCTTTCAAGAATTAGTCAGATTTTCCTTTTCTTTGCATGTTGAGTAATTCTGCATAATATCCTGTATATTTTGAATGTTATATTTTGTACTCTTGTTCCTGTTAAAATCCTCTAGAGGGTGTTGATTTTTGTTTGTTGTAAGAAACAGTCAGTCTGATTACATCTGACTGCCCATTCTCTTTTGCCTTGTGTGGGTGGTGGTTATATCAGTCCAATTTTCAAAGCCTTTACTATGCTGTTTGAGTCTGTCTGACTCATGTACCACTCAGGGGTTAATCTGGAATTTGGGAAGTAGTTAATATCATAGTTCAGTTTGTAGTTCAATCATACTTCAATGTCATAGTTCATAAGCCTTTGTTATGCTTTTTTGAATCTGTTCTGCATGTTGACAGCTCAGAGTTGAGGCTAAGACTTGTTCAGTCGCTAAGTCATGTCTTGACTCTTTGCAGCCCTATGGACTGTAGCACAGCAGGCTCCAAACTATCTTCCAGAGTTTGCTCAAATTCATGTCCATTGAGTCGGTGATGCCATCTAGCCATCTCATCCTCTTTCATTCCCTTCTCCTCCTTCCCTCAATCTTTCCCAGCATCAGGGTCTTTTCCAGTGAGTTGGCTCTTCACATCAGGTGGCCAAAGTGTTGGAGCTTCAGTTTCAGCATCAGTCCTTCCGATGGATTTTCAGAGTTGACTTCCTTTAGGACTGACTGGTTTGATCTCCTTGCAGTCTAAGGGAATCTTCTCCAGCACCACAATTCAAAAGCATTAATTCTTCGGCATTCAGCTTTCTTTATGGTCTAACTGTCACATAAGTGCATGACTATTGGAAAAATCATAGCTTTGACTATGTGGACCTTTGCTGGCAAAATGATGATTCTGCTTTTTAATATACTGTCTAGGTTTGTCATAGCTTTCCTTCCAGGAGCAAGCATCTTTTAATGTCATGGCTGCAGTCACCATCTGCAATGATTTTAGAGCCCAGGAAAATAAAATCTGTCACTGCTTCCACTTTCCCCCTTCTATTTTCCATAAAATGATGGGACTGGATGCCATGATCTTTGTTTTCTTAATGTTGAGTTTCAAGCCAGCTTTTTCACTCTCCTCTTTCACCCTCTTCAAGAAGCTGTTTAGTTCCTCTTCACTTCCTGCCATTAGAGTGGTATCATCTACCTCTCTAGGGCTGTTGATATTTCTCCTGGCCGTCTTGATTCCAGCTTGTGCTTCATCCAGCCTGGTATTTCTTATGATGTACTCTGCCTATAAGATAAATGAGCAGGGTGACAATATACAGCCTGTTGTACTCCTTTCCCAATTTTGAACCAGTCCACTGTTCCATGTAAACTTTAACTGTTGCTGCTTGATCCTCATACAGGTTTCTCTTGAGAAAAGTAAGGTACGATGGTCTGGTACTCCCATCTCTTTGTGCATTTTCCACAGTTGATTGTGATCCACAGAGTCAAAGGCTTTAGCGTAGTCAGTGAAGCAGAAATAGATGTTTTTCTTGAGTTCCCTTGCTTTCTGTGTCATCCAATGGATGATGACAATTTGATCTCTGATTCCTCTGCCTTTTCTAAACCCAGCTTGTACATCTGGAATTTCTTGGCTTATATACTGTTGAAGCCTAGTTTGAAGGATTTTGAGCATTATCTTGCTAGCATGTGAAATGAGCACAATTGTTTGGTAGTTTGAACATTCTTTGGTATTGCTCATCTTTGGGATAGAAATGAAAACACCCTTTCCAGTCCTTTGGCCACTGCTGAGTTTTCCAAATTTGCTGGCATATAGAGTGCAGTACTTTAACAGCGTCATCTTTTAGGATTTTAAATAACTCAGCTGGAATTCCATCATTCCACTAGCTTTGTTCCTAATAATGCTTCCTAAGGCCTGCTTGACTTCACACTCCAGGATGTCCAGCTCTAGGTGAATGAACACACCTTCATGATTATCCAGATCCTTAAGATCTTTCTCATATCATTCTGTGTATTCTTGCCACCTCTTCTTAATCTCTTCTGCTTCTGTTAGGTCCTTACCATTTCTGTACATGATTGTGCCCATTTTTGTATGAAATGTTCCCTTGATATCTCCAGTTTTCTTGAAGAGAGCTCTAGTCTTTCCCATTGTATTGTTTTCCTCTATCTCTTTGTATTGTTCTTTTAAGAAGGCCTCAGACTTACGTTGGATCACATATAAAATTGATGGTCCCCCTCCCTGTTTTCTTTTCTCCAAGATTTTCATGCACCCTCTCCTCCCTGTACCCCCACATGTGGGTTTATATGACCAGAAAGATGGATTTGTTTCAGTGTCAGCCTTTCGTTGTAGAGTAGTTCCCTGCAGCTGGGGCCACCTTCAGGGCAAAGTGTTAAAAAAAGAGAAAAAAATAAAAGAGATTCTCTTCATACTCTTGGGAGTATGGGTCCTCTAGGAGGAGAGAAACAGGTTTTCTCTTGAGTTTTAAGTGTCTAAGCTACCATAGTTGGTAGCAGTATAGCTCTGAAGCTAAAAAGAGAAAGCAGCAAAACTCAAGGATTTCCCACACACCTTCTGGTGTTCAGGAGTCCCTTTCTCTCATTTTCTTGATAAAGGTAGGAAGGGTTTCTTCTGGAGTTTTTGCTGTCTCTGCCCACTGTGCAGTTCTAGGCTTAGGCTTAGCGTCAAAGCTGGAAACAAAATAAGAGCAAAAAACTGAACCAAAAAACCCAAGCAAACCATGAGCCTCACTTACTACAAGGTTGTTATTTAGATTTTAGTTTCAGTCCCCAGTTTACCTGCTATTGTTTACTTTTCAGATTACTCAGGTAGCTTTTAAAAAATATTCTACTAGAGTTTTTAGTTGTAATGAGTGGAGAACTAGGCTATAGATGGTTCACTGTGTCATGGCTAACCAATCTTTTTTTCCCCCTCTAATTCATTTCGAAATGATTCTCTGCAGTGCCATATAAACATCATTCTTTCCGACCTCATTGCTCAGGGTTAAAAATTAGTGTTCTTTTTATTGGTATGGAAATACAGTAAAGTCTAAGCATTGCTGGAGCTGAATGCCATTGCTTTTTTTCCCCCTGCATCTTCTTTGCTTACTTGTATGCAATTTATTCTGTTTTTCATGCCCAAGCTTCCAACTTTGACTGACAAGAGAAGAATAGGTCTTAGAAGAGCTGAGAACAGGCAAAACATACGGTTTCACATAGTTAAATAATCCTTAAATGTTACAGCTATTGAGATGCTTTTGCTAAAATCTGAGAAAGGCTTTGAGGACCAGTGGAATTACATAAAGCAAGGCCTTCAAAGAAGGAGGATGCCATAACTGTGTCTGAAAAGTACTCCGAGAGCCTAGACTGGGTCCTAACCCTTATGAAACTGGAAAATGCACCCAGTTTCTTTTATGGCTTGGTAGATGTTGCTACTAATCTGTAAGAATTTAAATTACTGACTAATAAGATTTTTTTTGCTTGTGTTTTGTTTACTAAGAGGCAAGATTCATTCTTTATCTCGTCCCCTGTCCTCTGTTCTTGACAGAGGATGAGATGGTTGGAGGGGATCACTGATTCAGTGGACATGAATTTGAGCAAGCTCTGGGAGATGGTGAAGGACAGGGAAGCCTGGCGTGCTGCTTCATGGGGTTGCAAAGAGTTGGACACGACTGAGTGACTGAACAACAACAAGGATTCGTGTTTCTTATATGTGCCCTGAGAACCCTTTATTAATCCTTAATTTCTGTCTCAGCCTCTGGTAAATATTAACTGCTCAACAACATTTAAAGAATACATCTCAAACTAACCCTGTTCAATAAATTTAAACAGAACCACTTTCTAAGATAGTTCATTATTATATAGATTTAGGTATATGTTCAGGTCAAATCTTACTCTCTGAACATTATAAGTGTATATAAAGGCTAACTGAATAAAATACCCTGCAAAATGAGTGTTCATTCTGTCCTTTAAGATAGACTAGCATTGTCCTCGTGAGTTGTCTAGATAAGAAATACCTGTTATAAAGGATACAATTGCAGAAGGGAAAAATATAAAGCAAGATACAGTGAGACAATGAATAATTGGACTAAAATAGCTAAAGAAAGCTACATTTTGGGTCAGGAGCTATGTCAAAATAATGACTCCTCCAATGATTAAAACTGGATGGTGCCAAGTACTATTCTTAAAGCTGTTAACTCTGAGAGAAGAGACAGAGCAAGATTAGCTGCAGTAGTGGGCATCAGTCCCCCATGGCCAGCAGTCGCTGTCTGCAGCTGATGCAGGGTCATTGGCCTGCACACTCCCCTCTGGTGCCACTGAACGAAGGACTTCATCTCTCCCCACAGAGGATAGATAGAGTAGTGGGGTTGGCCAACTACCATATGACACACACTTTTAAACAGAACAGAGAAGTACACCCTGAGGCTAAACAGGGAAGTGTATTCCCATACAAGGTGGTAAGTCCAGTACAGGCTGGGAGAACTCTTGTCTTTTAGTAGGAAAAGTTTCCAGACCCAAGGCCTAGCAGGGGTGAAAAATGTTATGCTCATGGCTGCCTTTCTCAACATATTCTTTTTTATCTCCTGTAGAAAGTACACATATTGCCTCCTCAATTGAATCAGATCAAACCTCTTGATCTAATCACTAGTTTACAGAAAATATACAGGGCAGAGGAACATGTGAAATGACATGCAGTCTTCAAATCCCAAATATGGGACACTCTATGGGAAAAACAACCCAGTTTCTTCAACAAATAAATTGTAAGGGGCAGGGAAAGGTATAACTTACAGATTTTAAAAGAGACTTAAGAGACATACAACCAAATGCAATGTGTGTATGTTGTTTGGATCCCGAGATGAACAAAACCATTGTAAAAAGAGACATGGAAATCTGACTGCAATCTGTTTGTTAGTTTACATTGCTATATAACAGCTTACCCCAAAACGTATTAGCTGCTTAAAGCAGTAAACATATTGTGTAGTTTTTGTGGTTCAGGAGTCTGTTCAGTTCAGTTCAGTCACTCAGTCGTGTCCAACTCTTTGCGACCCCATGAATCGCAGCATGCCAGGCCTCCCTGTCCATCAACAACTCCCAGAGTTTACCCAAACCCATGTCCATCGAGTCGGTGGTGCCATCCAACCATCTCATCCTCTGTCGTCCCTGTCTCCTCCTGCCCCCAACCCTTCCCAGCATTAGGGTCTTTTCCAATGAGTCAACTCTTTGCATAAGGTGGCCAAAGTATTGGAGTTTCAGCTTCAGCATCAGTCCTTCCAATGAACACCCAGGACTGATCTCCTTTAGGATGGACTGGTTGGATCTCTGGAGTGGCTTAACTGATCATCAGGCTCATGGACTCAGAAGGCTGCATTCATCTCAAGGTTTCATGAGAAGAAGCCACTATCCAAATGGTAGTTGTGAGATTCAGTTCCTTCTCTGGCTTTTGACTTTAGTCTTTAGCTCCTCTCTGTTGACGGGGGGCCTCCCTTAGTTTCCTGCTATGTAGGCTTCTGCAAAGGACATCCACAGCATGACAGGCTGGCTTCTGCAAGAGAGACGCAGCAAGAGAATGAGAGAATAAGGTGGAAGCCAGTGTCTTTTTGTAACCTAACCTCAGAGGTCACATCCCAACCTATTTGCTGTATTTTGTTTATGAGAAGAGTCACTGGATCCGGCCATACTCAAGGGTAAATACCATATACAAGGGTATAAATACTGAGAGCCATTATAGAAGTTGCTTACTATAGACTATATAAAGTTTAATAATATTAAGTAATTATTAACTTTTTTAAGTATGAAGTTTTGGCTGGTTTTTTAAAGGTGTGATTATTATGGTTATGTTAAAAGAGTCCTTATCTTTTAGAGTTGAATACTGAAATATTTCCAGATGAAGTGGAATAAGATATTCAGGATTTGCTTTCAAAATAATCTAGTATGAGACTCACAGTGGGTGGAGAGGATGGCAAGGGTTATAGAGGAAGCAATAATGGCTGTGTACTGGTAATTATTGCACTCGGATGGTGAAGGTGCTATTGTCTTTTATTTGTTGTTATTTGTAGTTTTCCATAAAAAGGTAAAATGAGTAAGTTAAAAGAAAAAAAACAAACCCTCGTTCCAAATCATATATTTATACCTTAGTACATTGTTACATTCTTGGATTCTGGGAAGATTTTAAAACTTTTTTTTAAATTGTGGTGAGATATATATATATAATATAGAATAGCATTTTAACCATTTTCAAGTGTATAATTCAGTGGCATTAAATACACTCACATTGTTGTGCAGCCATCACTACTAGTTAGCTCTAGAATTTTTTCATCTTCCCAAATTGACACTCTGTGTATAGTAACTCGCCAGTCTTCCCTGCCTTCAGCCCTTGGCAGCCACCATTCTACTTTCTGTTTCTGTGAATCTGATTCCTCTCTGTACCTCATGTAAGCGGAATTATACCATTTTTGTTCTTTTGTGTCTGGCTTTTTTCACTTAATACGATGTCTTTAAGATCTATCCACTATGTAGCATGTATTAGTATTCCCTTCCTTTTTAAGGCTGAGAAATATTCTACTGTTTGTAGGTTCCACATTGTTTATCTACTCATCTGTCAGTGGACACTTGTCCACCTTTTAGCTGTTGTGAATAGTGTTTCTGTGAACATAAGTGTACAGATTCAGGTCTCTGCTCTCAGTTATTTTGTGTACACACACAGAAATGGAATTACTAGATCAAATTGTAATCTGTGTCTGATGTTTTGAGGGCCCACTACACTGTTTTCCACAGTGGCTGTACCAGTTTACGTTCCCACTAGCAGCATACAAGACTTCCAGTTTCTCCATATACTTGCCACACTTGTTATTTTTGTTTTTTGTTTGTTTATTTGTTTTTGGTTGGTGTGAAGTGGTATCTCATTATGGTTTCCCTAATGCTTAGTATTGTTGAGCATTTTTCGTTGCCAAGAGAAATATCAGTAACCTCAGATATGCAGATGACACCACCCTTGTGGCAGAAAGCAAAGAGGAACTAAAGAGCCTCTTGATAAAGGTGAAAGAGGAAACTGAAAAAGCTGGCTTAAAACTCAACATTCAAAAAACTGAGATCATGGCATCCAGTCCCATCACTTCATGGCAAATAGATAGGAAAACAATGGAAACAGTGATACACTTTCTTTTTTGGGGCTCCAAAATCACTGCAGATGGTGACTGCAGCCATGCAATTAAAAGACGCTTGCTCCTTGGAAGAAAAACTATGACCAATCTAGGCAGCATATTAAAAAGCAGAGACATTACTTTGCCAACAAAGATCTGTCTAGTCAAAGTTATAGTTTTTCCACTAGTCATGTGTGGATGTGAGAGTTGGACCGTAAAGAAAGCTGAGTGCCAAAGAAGTGATACTTTTAAACTGTGTTTGTTGGAGAAGACTCTCAAGAGTCCCCTGGACTGCTAGGAGATCAAACCAGTCAATCCTAAAGGAAATCAGTCCTGAATGCTCGTTGGAAGGACTGATGCTGAAGCTGCAGCTCCAATACTCTGGCCAGCTGTTGCAAAGGGCTGACTCATTGGAAAAGACCCTGATGCTGGGAAAGATTGAAGGCAGGAGAAGGGGATGACAGAGGATGAGATGGTTGGATGGCATCACTGAATTGATGGACATGAGTTTGAGCAAGCTCCAGGAGTTGGTGATGAACAGGGAAGACTGGTACGCTTCAGTTCATGGGGGTAGCAAAGAGTTGCACATGACTGAGTGACTGAACTGAACTGATTTGTATGTCCTCTTCGGAGAAGTGTATAATCAAATCCTTTGCCCATTTTTTTCATTCTTTAAAGGTTTTTTAAACAGGAGAAATTAACTCTTAGGTCTGCTAAGTAGCATACTCGCCATAATGTATCTTTGCTGTTTTTATCCCTCACCAGATCTGAAGCTTCTTGAGAACAAGGACTATCTTTTCTCTTTACCTTGGTGCTGCCTAGAACATAGTAAGATGTGAATCCAAAACTTAAATTTCTGTAATTTATGTTCTGAAAACATACGCTTGAATTTAACCCTGGGATCTTAAATTCTGTGTGATGTAGAGAAAGGTGAATGAAAAAAGCCCACCAGCACTGGTTCCTTCACATCATCTCTTCATTTCACTTCTGTTCAAAAACTATATTGCTGTTTGCCCCTTACTCCAAAATATCCAAAAATAGCAGAGTATTTATTTAAAAAGAAATGAGCACATGAGTAAGTCTTAATTTTCATCTTGGATAAGTTTTTTTAATTTATTTTTTAATTGAAGAATAATTGCTTTACAGAATTTTGTTGTTTTCTGTCAAACATCAACAAGAATCAGCCATAGGTACACCCGTGTCCCCTCGCTCCCAAAGCTTCCTCCCATCTCCCTCCCCATCCCACCTGTCTAGATTGTTACAGAGCCCCTGTTTGAGTTCCCTGAGTCACACAGCAAATTCCTGTTGGCTGTCTATTTTACACATGGTGGTGTAAGTTTCCATGTTACTCTCTGCGTATATCTCACTCTCTCCCTCCTCACATCCCCCATGCTCATCTGCTCTCTTTGTCTGTTTCTCCATTGCTGCCCTGCAAATAAATTCATCAGTACCATCTTTCTAGATTCCATATATATGCATTAGGATATATTTATATTTCTCTTTCTGATTTATTTCATTGTATAATAGCCTCATTAGAAACTGACTCAAATGCACTCCTTTTTATGGCTGAGTAGTATTCCACTGTGTATATGTACCACAACTTCTTTATCCATTCATCTGCTGATGGGCATCTAGGTTGCTTCCATGTTCTAGCTACTGTAAATAGTGCTGCAGTGAACAGTGGGATACATGTGTCTTTTTCATTGGTTTCCTCAGGGTATATGCCTAGTAGTGGGATTGCTGGGTCATATGGTGGTTTTATTCCTAGCTTTTTAAGGAATCTCCATACTGTCTTCCATAGTGGCTGTATCAATTTACATTCCCACTGGCAAGATGGTTCCCTTTTCTCCACACCCTCTCCAGCATTTATTGTTTGTAGAATTTTTGATGATGGCCATTCTCACTGGTGTGAAATGGTATCTCATTGTAGTTTTGATTTACATTTCTCTAATAATGAGCAATGTTGAGCCTCTTTTCATGTGTTTTTTTAGTAATCTGTATGTCTTTGGAGAAATGTCTGTTTAGACCTTTTTCCCAGTTTTTGATTGAGTTGTTAGTTTTTCTGGTATTGAGTTATATGAGGTGCTTGTATATTTTGGAAATTAATTCTTTGTCAGTTGTTTCCTTTGTTATTATTTTCTCCCATTCTGAGGATTTTCTTTTCATCTTGTTTGTAGTTTCCTTTGCTGTGCAAAAGTTTTTAAGTTTCAGTAGGTCCCACTTATTTATTTTTGCTTTTATTTCCATTACTCTAGGAGGTGGGTCATAGAGAATCTTGCTTTGATTTATGTTATTAAGTGTTCTGCCTATATTTTCTTCTAAGAGTTTTATAGTTTCTGGTCTTACATTTAGGTCTTTAATTCATTTTGAGTTTATCTTTGTGTGGCATTAGGAGGGCTTCCATGGTGGCTCAGATGGCAAAGAATCTGCCTGCAATGTGGAAGACCTGGTTTGATCCCTGGGTTGGGAAGATCCCCTGGAGGAAGAAATGGCAACCCACTCCAGTATTCTTGCCTGGAATCCCCATGGACAGAGGAGACTGGCAAGCTATAGTCCAGGGGGTCGCAAAGAGTTGGACACGACTGAGTGACTAAGCACACGGCGTTAGGAAGTGTTCTGATTTCATTCTTTTACGTGTAGCTGTCTAGTTTTCCCAGCATCACTTACTGAAGAGGCTTTCTTTGCCCCAATGTATACTCCTGCCTCCTTTGTCAAAAATAAGGTACCCATAGGTGCGTGGGTCATCTTGGATAAGTTTTAATTTAAAGGCTATATTTCTGAAAAAATACATTGATATAGAATATGAATAGTGGTATAACTAGGAATTTTAGCAAATTTAGTTATAGTTTTTATGAGTAGTTTACATTGAACTATGTTAAAAGTTTATTCACTTAATCATTTTGCAATGCATGCTGTGTATCATCACATTGTATAACTTAAACTTATACAATATTATATGTCAATTACATCTCAGTAAAACTGGAAAAAAACCTTAAATGACAGTTGAATTGTTAGTCTTTGTTTAAGAAACATCATAACATCTATACCTTCTTTGTTTTTGAAAGGTTGCTTTTTGATCAAGACACATCTCTTAGATCTGAGTTCAGTCTCCATCCCAGTAAAGGTGAGAAATACTTTTCACTAAGTAGTCCCTTTAATTTTCCAAGTATTATTATTCTATTAACTTCTTTTATATTTAGTCTTATTCTTTAACTTTACACAGAATTAATTTCTTACAGGCGTCTGTAACAGATCTTAAGATCTGTTTTTATAAGAATAGCAATGGGGTTTGTAACTTTTGGAAGATGTTTATGATTTCTAAAGAGGGATACAGATATGTAGAAGTAGCACTGGAATAGCAATTCTCCCCCCAAGAGATCTCCCACTTAACCCTTGAACTTTCCTATTTGCAAAAGTGAATAATACTTTTTAATAATCAGTCTGATTCTTTCAGACTAAAATCGAGGTACAAGAATCCTTGGTATATATTTTTTAAAAAGAACCTTTCACTTACAAATTCTCCAAACCTCCTGAGTCCACTTCGAGATCAATATAAACACTTCCAGAAAAAAATCTGTCACTGATTGTTGCAGTTCAGAAAGATCAATTTTGCAGAAAGCCTTTCAAATAGTGGGTTATTTCCTTTTATGATTCTTCCTGTAAGCCATTTTTTATTGGAGAATGTCTGGAAATAGGTGTAGGATGGAAGGAAAATATCCTAAGCATCATGAAAATCTTGTGTGTATGCACTTGTGCCTAGGTATCCGTGGGGGATTGTTTGCAGAACCCCTGTGTATACCCAAATCCTCAAGTCCCGTAGTTGGCCCCTCCCATCTGTGTAGTGCACGTTCACAGATTCCACCAGCTGTGAACTGTAAACGCAGTACACGATTTCATGTATGGTTGGTGGAATCTGTGGATGCCAGACTCATGGATGTGGAGGGCCGAATGTGTGTCCATTAAAAAGCACCCTTGTTTAAATGGACCTTGTTTGAGGTAGTTCAAACCCCCTGTTATTCAAGGGTCAACTGTAATTCACAAAGTCTTCGCTGTATATCATCTCACCTGATACGCCAATGGCAAATTACAGTTTGATCTTGGAACAGTTTTTCCTACATGTAATTGGAAGGGATATTGTGTAATATTGGTCTCCAAAATGTATTATGATGTATAAAATGCCACTAGAAAGAAGTTAGATATCTGTTTCAATATTCCAACAAAGTTTTTTCCCTTTGCTTCCCTTCCCTTCTTTTCCCTTCTCTTTTCCAAATGGTGGCTAGACCTTAATTATTTTGCTAATTATTAAAAGTATAACATTTTTAAAGTATAATTTTATATAATGTAGAAAGTGAAAGATCCCATTGCCTACTTTTCTCTGTTAATTTAGTGCCCAGCAATTGCCAGTGCTTAGTATTTGTGTTTTTTCCTAGACATTTGTGTACCAATATAAATATGTTTTTTAATAATTAGTATCATCCTACATATATTTTTTCTTTGTTATACTGATTTATCTCAACCTGTTAAATTGCTGCCTTTATTCCATTATATGAATGTACCTTTACATAATGATTTGATAATGTTTGATGTTTCTCAGTATGTTTGCCTACTTTTCTGATTATTTCCTTAGAATAAGCAGCTAAAATTAATTTGATTTTAAAGGATGAACACATATATTTGACATATATTGCCTCCTATAAAAGATGACTTTTTCTCTCTAGATCCAACACAAGACATACGCAATCTTTGCCAAACTGGTAAGTAAAACGTATGTTTATTTTAATTTGCATTTTTGAAGAGTACCAAGATTAGGCATATTTTAATATTGACCATTTACAGTTTTGGGTGTGTGTTTGTGTGTGTGAGTGAATTGACTTGGGTCATTGTTAAAGCAGAGCAATAAAACTATTGCAGATGACCTGTGATTGTGTTTCATTTTAGGCACATCTTCTCCAGAGATTGAGCTTAGATTCAAATTCAGAGAGAATCCATGGGAGCAAATGAGTAAAAATCAAACGATGCTTATTCTTATTGAGGATGCAGTCTTACAGGTGTGTAGCATACTGATTAAATGCATGCTTTTTAAAAATTAGTAATGCTATTTGAAATAAGGGCAAATTATTCATGATTAATTCTTTTTTCTATTGTTTTGCTTCTTTCTTACTCAGTTTTTTCCCCATTTCTTAGCCAGTCACTCTGTTTCTTATGTAAAAGTCAAATGTTTTAGGTTCTTTTTCTTTTATTTATTTCTCTTTCTGATAGAAATGTGGAATTGAGAAGGTTAAAATAGGCTAAAATAAGATATAATAATGAACAGTTTTCATCTCCATTGTATGTTAGAGGTCACCTTAAATTTGTGAATAAGATACTGATCTATTTGGTATAATTTGAGATACAGGCCACTGAAAGACCCTTCTATTGTCCTGTGTGTGTGTGTTTGTGAGAGAGAGAGAGAGAAAGAGAGTGAGTGCATGTGTGCAGGAATACACTTATATACACAAATTTTCACTTGTTTCTTTTTAATGCAGTCACCATGGGGAAAAGTAAGGGGTGATTCATTTAGCACCTTGCCATAAATAAGTTAGCTAACCAGAGATAACTACAGAGTCTTAAGGAATGGAAGAGAGAATACATGTATTTTAATAGCAGAAATTGACAGCAGTTTCAAAGAGTGACCGTAAGGGTTTATTTGATATTATACCTAGGAAGGTGTATAACTTGTATAACTAGTCAAAAGAGAAAAATACAACACCAAGTATTTTTTTAAAAGCTGGAGATGCCTATATTTAGTTTCTAACAGTTTGTTTAAATATCAGTTTTATAACTTCTGAATTAAGAATAAAAAAAATTTTCCCCTTTAGCTTTAGTAACTGTGAAATAGGAAATAAAAATAAAATTTTTTCTCTTTATCTCAGAAACATTTATTATGTGAATATTGTACTTGGCTCTAGATTCTACCTCAGAATGGTGATTCTGAAAGCTTGATTACCAAACCTATTTGGTAATCAAATCTATTTAAAAATATAGACTCTCAGACTTATATTTGAATAGAACCTAGGACTCTCTATTTTTCAAAAGCCTCCTAAGAAATTTCTAATGATCAGCTAGATTGAAACAATTGCCTTAGAGGACTATCTTTCAAAGATTTTTTCATCAGATTGTAAATCAGCTATCTGCTGACCATGGGCTTCTTAAGATAAGAAGGTTAAATGAAGTATTTGGTATTTGTCCTTCTTTTTTTGCCCTCATAGAATTTCACTGGTAGTAAAATAGGTACCTCCTTTAACATTCCCCTGCCCCTCCCCCATTTTTCTTTTACAGTAAGTTAGGCCATGTTATCAAAGTGTTAAACATCTGTAGCAAATTTTAATTAGTGTTATTTTTTTAATTGACAGATACTGCTACTTTCGCAGTTTTTAATTTTTTTCTTTGAAAATAAACCTTTAGAAATTTAACTATGTGAGAGATACTGATTTTATCAAATAAATAGACCAGGAAAGGCACTGATCTCTTTAAACAACTTCCCAAAGTTAATGTAAAGAAAAAAATATGTATTGTTTCACAACTTGAATATGTTTTGTTTCAAAACCTGATGTTAAGTAAATTCTAAATAATTCAGTTACTAAACAGATTTCTAAATAAAATTTTTGTTAAAACTCAGATATAATACTGACATTTCAACTTCAAAACAAACTATTTTAGAAATGATGAGATTGAGACTGACATATATACACCACTATGTATAAAATAGATGACTAATGAGAACCTGCTGTTTAGCACAGGGGACTCTACTCAGTGCTCTGTGGGGACCTAAAAGGGAAGCAGATCTAAAAAAGAGGGGGTATATGTATACATATAAGTGATTCACTTTACTGTACAGCCGAGACTAACACAGCAGTAAAATTATAGTAAACATATAGTGAAGCAACTATACTCCAATAAAAATTTAAAAAAAAATGGTGGCACATTTTAAGTAAGGGCAAACTATGAAGATGATAATGAGAATCTTTGGTTTGACAAGTACCATGCTGATTTTTAAAAACATAAGGAGAAGTGTTTTAAAATATCTCATACTCATCATTTTTGTTGGGTCTTGCAGTACCTTTTCTTGTTCTTTATAGGTGCTATATGGCAAGCAGTTTTTAAATTTTACATAGAAATTTTTAAAATTTTGTTTGGAGAGCTTAGTAGTATGTCTGGAGAGAGAACTGGAGACATTACTATCAAAATTAGAAGGTATAATAGCTAATTTTACATGTTGACTGGGCCATTGGGTACCCAAATTGTTAGTCAGACACTATTCTGGGAGTTTCTTTGAGGATGTTTTTGAATGAGATTAACATTTAAGTTAGTTCAATTCAGTTCGGTTGCTCAGTCATGTCCGACTCTTTGCGACCCCATGAACCGCAGCACGCCAGGCCTCCCTGTCCATCACCAACCCCCGGAGTCCACCCAAACCCATGTCCATTGAGTTGGTGATGCATCCAACCATGTCATCCTCTGTCGTCCCCTTCTCCTCCTGCCCTCAATCTTTCCCAGCATCAGGGTCTTTTAAAATGAGTCAGCTCTTCGCATCAGGTGGCCGAAGTATTTTGGAGTTTCAGCTTCAACATCAGTGCTTCCAATGAATACCCAGGACTGATCTCCTTTAGGATGGACTGGTTGGATCTCCTTGCAGTCCAAGGGACTCTCAAGAGTCTACTTCAACACCACAGTTTAAAAGCATCAGTGGATTTGGGTAAATCAGATTGCCCTCCGTAATCGAATGGGCCGATTATGGATGAGGGTGGGCTTCATCCATCCGGTTGAAGGCCTGTATAAAAGAAAAAGACCAGCCTCCCTGAGCAAGAGAGAATTCTCCAGCAGAGAGCCTTTGGACTTTATCTCTACTGTCAGTTTTCTTGGGTCTTGAGCCTGATAGCCCACATTGCAGATCTGGACTTGCCAGTTTCCATAATTACATGAGCCAGTTACGACACATCTCTTACTCTGTATATACATATCCTATTAGTTCTGTTTCTCTGGAGAACCCTGACTTAATACAGTAGGCACCATTGATCTTACTGTTAATATAATTAGCTTTTAATCATCTGGAGAATACTTATTTGACAGGGAATAATGATTAATCTTGTGATTATTAGCATCAGGCTGCTTCTTCCATCTTCTGTTCTCTGAAATGCTATCTAAGAGTTCTGAATCAGGTTGAATTTCACTTTTCCTTTCCATTATGCAGTTTCCACCTTCCACCCTTATCCATATGTAAAGGTGAAATAAGTTAAAATGAACATTAGAGAGAACCTTTAAAGGCAAATGAACAACCACAGGCTTGTTTGACAGTTGTGTAATGGAAGAAGGATCATTGTTGGCAAAGCTAGAGGTTACGGACATTATGTGTATATTAATATGTACTATAAGGGCTTTTAAAAAATTTATTTTATTGAAGTGTAGTTGATTTACAATGTTGTTAATTTATGCTGTACAACAAAGTGATTCAGTTATACATATATATATTTTTTCTTCTTCATTGTTTATCACAGGATATTGAATATAGTTCCCTGTGCTATATAGTAAGACTTTGTTATCTATTCTGTATATAGTAGGTTGCATCCTGCAGGGTCTTTTTAAGCCCCAGGAGAAGGTAGCATTCTCTCTTACTAGCTACCTCTCTTGAGGCATGAATAGCTGGACCAGTCGAAGTCAGGGTGAATTTGGAAAACTTAGGGAACTCCTTGACTCTACCATGCTGATTATTAATGTCATTGGTATTTTTTTCCTGACTCTAACCCATCCTGACCTTTAATTCTTAGGGTCCTATAATTGCTGTCTCTGCCCAAAGTTGCAATTGCTTAGGATTATTTTGGAAAGAAATAGGATGAAACCAGGGCCTTGACTCCTAACTCAGCCAGAGTAAAGACAGTTCTCATTCAGTGTTTAAATTACTTTGTGTTTAAGTTGTATTTAGATACTACTTAGTGGAGTTTAGGGCTTCCCAGGTGGCTGCTGCTGCTGCTGCTAAGTCGCTTCAGTCGTGCCTGACTCTGTGCGACCCCATAGACGGCAGCCCACCAGGCTCCCCCGTCCCTGGGATTCTCCAGGCAAGAATACTGGAGTGAGTTGCCATTTCCTTCTCCAATGCATGAAAGTGAAAAGGGAAAGTGAAGTCGCTCAGTCGTGTCTGACTCCTAGCGACCCCATGGACTGCAGCCTACCAGGCTTCTCCGTCCATGGGATTTTCCAGGCAAGAGTACTGGAGTGGGTTGTCATTGCCTTCTCCTCCCAGGTGGCACTAGTGGTAAAGAACCTGCCTGTGCAGGAGACAAAAGAGATGTGGGTCTGATCCCTGGGTCGGGAAGATCCCCTGGAGGAGGGCATGGCAACCCACTCCAGTATTCTTGCCTGGAGAATCCCATGGACAGAGGAGCCTGGAGGGCTATAATCCATAGGGTCACAAAGAGTCTGATACAACTGAAGTGACTTAGCATGCATGCATAATGCAGTTTAAAATGACCGTTTTATCATTTTGTAACTCAGAAGCAATGTAAAGATGGTACCATATATCCAGATCAAACAGTCTAAAAGACAATCATGTGGGTATTTTAAAATAATAAAAAAAGTGTCTGTATAGATAACCAAATTTCACTATCTCAGTGTGAGAGAAAGGTTAAATGTTAAATGCTTAACATTTTAAGCAAATGTTATCAATAATTCATCAAAATCACTAAAACACTGCAGGAACGTGTATTCCGTTCTATAGAATGTGAGGATAGTTTGAAGATAGACATCTCATGCCTTATGGAGAGCCAAGGTTGATCAGGCTGACCTGGTTGGCCAGGCTCCCATTTCTCTCCCTGTAATCCATTATTCAGTTGAAGAAGATCTCAGATAGTAGAATGTTGTTTTTTGGTTAAGGATATATAAACAGGCTTGTTCCTTTTTCAAGTACTCATAGTTAATACAAATTAAACCTTCCTTCACCTCTCACACCCTACCCCCAACAGGTTTTTTTTTTTAATGTCTGCACTTGAATTACCTGGAAGGGGCAGGGGGAAGATGTCACGTGTATCAACAGCACAGACAGCAATTTGTACCCCTTAAGAAAGAATGGATTGAGTGTATCCTTATATTTTGATAATTAGCAAATGAACAGCTGCAGCAAAAAATAAAAATCAGCAGTCAGGAGCAAACTTCCTTCTTACTTGCTCTCTTATCTTTTGCATTTTCATTATGTAGGTAGGAGCAAAGCAATAATTAGCCCTCAACAGGAAAACTCACTGGTCCTCTAGTAAGATAAGTGGGTGTTATAGATACTTGAATGAATTGCTTTGTGAAGACTCAGAAATTACCTAGTGAATATATAAATGTGTGTGTGCGCGCGCGCACATACCTGCTCAGTCATGTCCGACTCTTTGTGACCCCATGGACTGTAGCCCACCAGGCTCCTCTGTTCATGAGATTCTTTAGGCAAGAATATTGGAATGAGTTGCCATTTCCTCCTCCAGGGAATCTTCCCAAACCAGGGATCAGACCCATGTCTCCTGCATTAGTAGGTGGTTTCTTTACCAGTAAGCCACCTGGGAAGCCAAGTATATAAGTATACCCCGGTTTGATCCTTGAGTTGGGAAGATCCCCTGGAGAAGGGAAAGGCTACCCACTCTAGTATTCTGGCCTGGAGAATTCCATGGACTGTATAGTCCATGGGGGTCGCAATGAGTTGGACACAGCTGAGCTACTTTCACTAATTGGAGAACATTGACGTTCTCACATTCAGTTCAGTTCAGTTCAGTTCAGTCGCTCAGTCGTGTCCGACTCTTTGCGACCCCATGAATCGCAGCACGCCAGGCCTCCCTGTCCATCACCAACTCCCAGAGTCTACCCAAACCCATTTCCATTGAGTCAGTGATGCCATCCAACCATCTCATCCTCTGTCATCCCCTTCTCCTCCTGCCCCCAATCCTTCCCAGCATTAGGGTCTTTTCCAATGAGTCAACCCTTCGCATGAGGTGGCCAAAGTATTGGAGTTTCAGCTTCAACATCAGTCCTTCCAGTGAACACCCAGGATGGATCTCCTTTAGGATGGACTGGTTGGATCTCCTTGCAGTCCAAGGAACTCTCAAGAGTCTTCTCTAACACCACAGTTCAAAAGCATCAATTCTTCGGCGCTCAGCTTTCTTCACCGTCCAACTCTCACATCCATACATGGCCACTGGAAAAACTATAGCCTTGACTAGACGGACCTTTGTTGGCAAAGTAATGTCTCTGCTTTTCAATATGCTATCTAGGTTGGTCATAACCTTCCTTCCAAGGAGTAAGCGTCTTTTAATTTCATGGCTGCAATCACCATCAGCAGTGATTTTAGAGCCCCCAAAAATAAAGTTCTCACATTACTTTGTGTTTTCTTGTTATTACGACTGTCAGTGATCACAAATAGTTTGGAAGTTCAGGCTAATGGCTTTATTTTCAGAAAGCTTTCTTATTGATCATAGAAACAAACATAGAGGGCCCCCCCAAAGAGAGATCTTTTTCTAAAGATTTTCTTTGATTCTAATAAGATATCTAAGGTAAGGATTTCTTTTAAAGCAATGAAAGCCAGTGTGCTATGAATTCTTAAAATGGAAGCATTTTATCAGAGCACTTTAGCTTTTTTTTTTTTTAATAAATTTATTTATTTTAGTTGGGGGCTAATTACTTTACAATATTGTAGTGGTTTTTGCCATACATTGACATGAATCAGCCATGGGTTTACATGTGTTCCCCATCCTGAACCCCCCTCCCACCTCCCTCCCCATCCCATCCCTCTGGGTCATCCCATTGCCCCAGCCCTGAGCATTTGTCTCATGCATCGAACCTGGAATGGTGTTCTGTTTCACATATGATAATATACATGTTTCAATGCTATTCTCTCAGAACGTCCCACCCTCACCTTCTCCCTCAGAGTCCATAAGACTGTTCTATGCATCTGTGTCTCTTATTCTGTCTCGCATATAGGGTTATTGTTACCATCTTTCAAATTCCATATATATGCATTAGTATACTGTATTGGTGTTTTTCTTTCTGGCTTACTTCACTCTGTATAATGGGCTCCAGTTTCATCCATCTCAATAGAACTGATTCAAATGTATTCTTTTTAATGGCTGAGTAATATTCCATTGTGTATATGTACCACAGCTTCCTTGTCCATTCATCTGCTGATGGACATCTAGGTTGCTTCCATGTCCTGGCTATTGTAAACAGTGCTGCAATGAACACTGGGGTACATGCGTCTCTTTCAATTCTGGTTTCCTCGGTGTGTATGCCCAGCAGTGGGACTGCTGGGTCATATGGCAGTTCTATTCCCAGTTTTTTAAGGAATCTCTACACTGTTCTCCATAGTGGCTGTACTAGTTTGCATTCCCACCAACAGTGTAAGAGGGTTCCCTTTTCTCCACACCCTCTCCAGCATTTATTGCTTGTAGACTTTTGGATAGCAGCCATTCTGATTGGTGTGAAATGGTACCTCATTGTGGTTTTGATTTGCATTTCTCTAATAATGAGTGATGTTGAGCATCTTTTCATGTGTTTGTTAGCCATCTGTATGTCTTCTTTAGAGAAATGTCTGTTTAGTTCTTTGGCCCATTTTTTGATTGGGTCGTTTATTTTTCTCACTTTAGCTTTTTTGAAAGGGACACAACTTCAGCTTGTTGGGCATGACCTGAGAATTGAGTAGAATCCATTAAGTATTTAACACCGTGACACAGAGATTGTATGATTTTTGGCCCTCAGGAGAAATATAGAACTCAGAACCTGACAAGAATGTCTCATCAGAACCATTATGGATTAATGAACTAAGAAAAGGAGAAAACTAGGAATAAAAAGAAGAAACACTCCCTTTCTCATTACCTAAGTTCCACAAATTCTTTTATAAAAAGAAATTAAGACAAAAACTAAACATAAGGGCCAAACCTGTAAAATTCTTAGAAGAAAATACAGGGAGAAAGTATCATAACATTCTCTTTGGCAGTGATTTCATGCATACGAAAGCATAAGCAACTGAATAAAAAATAGGTAAGCTAGACTTCATGAAAATTAAAAACCTGTCTGCATCAAAGGGCACTGTGAACAGAGTGAAAAAGTAACTGGAAGAAAGGGAAAACGTGTTGATATATGTAAATCATAAATCTGATTAGAGATTGATGCACAGAATATATGGAAACTCATAACAACAACTACCTACCTGACTAAAAAATGGGCAATGGACATGAATAGATATTTCAGTAAAGAAGATATAGGGAATTCCCTGGTGGTCCAGTGGTTAGAACTTGGGGCTTTCATTGCTGAGGTTGGATTCTATCCTTGGTCTGGGAACTAAGATTCCACAAGCTGTGTAGTGCAGCTTAAAAAGAGAGAGAGACAGATGTACAAATGGCTAATAAATACATGAGAAGATATTAAATATCTTTAACCATTAGGGAAATGCACATCAAAACCGTGATGAGATTCCATCTCACATGCATTAGGATGGCTATTAGCAAAATAAAATAACAAGTATTGATGAGAATGTGGAAAAATTGGAATTCTTGCCCATTGCTGGTGGGAAATGTAGAACGGTGCAGCAGCTGTGAAATATGGTATGGTGATTCCTCAAAAAATTAAACATAGAATTACCATATGACTTAAAAGCTCCTCTTCTGGGTATATACCCAAATAAGTGAAAGCAGGGACGTGAAAATATATTTGTCCACCCACACTCATAGAAGCATTATTCACAGTAGCCAAAACATGGAAGCAACCCAAGTGTCCGTTGATAGATGAGTAGATAGATGAAATGTGAACAATGGAATATTATTTGGCCTGAGAAAGGAACACAATACTGATACTTGCTACAACGTGGGTGAACCTTGAAGACGTTATAATGAGTAATATTATTACTTATTGTGAGCCAGTCACAAGAGGACAAGTATTACATGATTCCTTTCATGTGAGGCACTTAGTCACATCCATAGAGAAAGAAGGTTAGAAGCATGGATGCCAGGGGTTGGGAGAAGGGTGAATGGAAAGTTATTTAGATATGGAGTTACAGTTAGGGA
This sequence comes from Giraffa tippelskirchi, assembly GCF_054371585.1. Lineage (NCBI taxonomy): Eukaryota > Metazoa > Chordata > Mammalia > Artiodactyla > Giraffidae > Giraffa > Giraffa tippelskirchi. The sequence continues at coordinate 73,510,936 of NC_137281.1, read as the reverse complement.
AGATCAAAAAGTTCTTGAAATGGAGGTGATGATTATGCATCAGTGGGGCTATACATAATGTCAAAGGACTGTACCTTTTTAAATGGTCAAAATGGTAAATCTTATGTATATTTTGCCTCCATAAAAAAGAATCTAAGAAATAATAACATAAGGATTATATTAAATGTTAAGTTTTTTAGTTGTTGTATTAGCTTAGCATTCCTCAGTTGAACATAAATGTTTTTTCTTTCTAGCAACCTCAGGATGAAATAGAACAAAATGAAGCTTTGTTACAGTAAGTATAATGATTTTTGGATTATTGTAGATTTTTTAAAATCATTTTACACATATAAAATAAGTCTTTTTCTTAAGAATTTTAGAGTTATTGTATGTTTTTGAGTGATTGTCCCTCTAGCAGCATAAATATGTTATTTTATGAACATTCTAGATAAGTTTTATTTCATGAGCAAAATTGAATCAGGTTAAGTTGATTCTCTGACTTAAGATTATTTAAAAAGCAAATTTATAGCATAACATGAAGGAACAATTTGTAGAGCTTATTGAAATTAGACTTCATAGAACTATTATATTTAAAGAGACCTTGTCCTTTAAATTTAAAAAAAAAAGCCAAGCATGGCCTGTGGACCCCCGGGAGTCCCTGAGACTTTCCAGAGGGTCCGTGAGATCAAAACTATTTTCATAATAATGCCAACACATTATTTGCTTATGTCATGGTATTAACTTTTACACTTATAGTGCTAAAGCAAATAGTGGATAAAATGATGGAGCTTTAGTAGGAAGCAGGGCAGGGGCACCAAATAGCACTAGTAGTCCTGTGTTTTTCCCGGCTATGTACTTGCAGTTAAAAAAGAAAAAAAAAAAAAAAAACAAATCCAGTTTTACTTAGTGCATTTGATGAAGCAGAAAAGTTGTTAGTTTTATTAAATTTCTACCTTGAATATGTATCTTTTTATACTTCTGTTTAAAGTGTGATAGTTTTCTTAAGAGCACTTGTTTGAGTTACAAGATTTGTAAAAAAAAACCCAAAAACTTGGTTTACTTTTTTTAACTTGAAAGAATGACAAACTGGTTATTTATGCAAGTAAATGGAAGATATTTTCTTGAACTTTCTGGTAAGATTGGTGGAAATATTTATGAAGGTGACCTTTTTGAAATTTTTATAATAAAATGTATCAATATAGGTAAGATCTGCATAGCTTAACACATGAGTATTTTCTGAAAGACCAATGCATGATATCACAACATCATTCACAGACAAGTGAAAGATCTGTTCAAAGTGCAAGACAGACCAAGACAAAAGTTGGTTGGTTTTGTTTCAATTTTCACATTTCCAGTAACCTTTAAGGAAATGATTGCTTCTGGAGTTTTGGTAAGTTATCTAAAAATAATATGCACAATTGTCCAAAAAGGCTACTAAAGTTCTCCATCCTTTTCCAACTGCATGTCTGTGTGAGGCCAGACTTTTGTAATATACTTCAAATAAAAAAATACATGGCAAAAGATTGAATGTGTTGTAGCAGTTCAGATGGCAGCTGTCTTCCGTTAAGCTGAATATTAAAGAGATTTTTAAAAATGTGAAACTTTCTCACTAACTTTTTCATTTTGGAAAATACAATAATTTTAATAAAATATATTTATTAGATTATTACTGTTATTTTTAAATTAATGATTATTTAACATTTTTTCTCCATCTTAATTTTTAACATGTAAGTATAGTAAATATAAGCCACATAAATAAAAACTCCTTGAGTTCATCACTAATTTTTAAGATTATAAAGGAGTCCAAGGACCAAAAGTTTGAGAATCACCCTTTTACTGAATATATCAGCAATATAAGTTCATCTTCAGAATTGAAAAAAGAAAAGACTAATACAGCATCTATAATCTCACTGCCTGGAAAGAACCATTGTTAACATTTTGGAACATTTTATTTCAGGCTTTCTATATATTTTTGTTTTGTTCGTATTTTCAACCAAGTTGAGATTCGTCTGCAGATAGTTTTGTTTCCTGTTTGTCTTTCTTTCTTTCTTTGGCCTCACCATGCAGCTTGCGGACTCGTAGTTCTCAGACCAGATACCAGATACTGAGCCCCTGACCCCTGCAGTGGAAGCCTGGATTCCTGACCACTGGGCCACCAGGGAATTCCTCTTGTTTTTAAATTTTTAAGTGGTAGTTTGTCATAATTACTATTTCACATCTTTAATATTTTTAAAAAACATGCATTAATGGCCTCATTATTTCATTGTATAACTTATACTATAATTCATATAATCATTTTTCTCTTATTGGACATGCATGTTGTTTGCAGTCTTGTCTAATATAAAAAACTATGTCTAATATAAATAAGTTTTTTAATAACTTAGGTGAAAGTTTGCTCTAATTTCAAAATTCTCTTTTATAATTAAGGAAAAAAAATCCTGTTGTTGATTCAGACTATGATTTGGTTTTATTTTAGATCAGCTTGTACTCATAATCATGTTTTAGGAAAAAACTTGACATTTTTTCTGTTTGACTCATGGGAATTGTTCTGTATGAGCAGTTTCATTTTCAAGATAGCTTATATTGATTGCGTCTATTTTTTAGGCAGGAGAGACTGTTCAATTTATTATTCTTGCTTAGGATTCAAGTATCTATGCCTGGTGCATGAAAACTGTTAAAAACAACTGGAACAAGCGGGTTTTTTTTTGTTTTTTTTTTTAAGGAAGATATCTTGATGCATTTGAATAGTAAATTAGATTGAGAAAAAAATAGTTTACTGATTGCTTTTCCTCAATTAACTTTTAATTATCCCAGGGTAGATGATCAAAATTGTAGATTAAGCATGACCTTTATTTTACTTGTAATCTCGTCCCTTCAGCATTTCCTACCCTTTTTCCCTTGCTGTGAAATACTAGTAAGGTGAATAATGTCTGAGAATTTTCTCATTACTTTCACTTACATCTTAAACTATAATGACAAACTTTAAGTGTATTTGAGGATTTAAATAGCCATGCTACGTGAATTAGGACAAATTTTTCTCTCTCACCCCACCTCTGTATTTGGTAGACAGTCATCTCCAAAGTTACTTTCAGATCTAAGTGTACTTTAGCTTGTTTACACTCCTGAAGTTCATTCCTTAATATTCTGGCTCTCTCCAGTTTTGAAGCCATTTGAAATTTACATGTTAATAAATTGGTAGTAATTGTAAAAGTAACTAGAATGATGGAGCAAAGACAAAGCCTATTTGAAATTCCTTTAAATTAAAAAGAAATTTAAATTGTATCTGAATGAGAAACAGTAGAGTTTTTTTCTACTTAAAATTTTGTATTTATTTATTAATTGATTGGTTGTTTTTTTTTTCCCTGATGTTTAGAAAAAGTCATCCAGTGTTCACGGTATCATTTCCCCAGGCTGAACTTTCACTGAACCACCAAAGTAGTCTAGGTATGCTTTTATGGGTAGAGTCATATAAAGTGAATTTGTGTTTGCCTAAAAATAGAAACCTTAGTTAGATATGGATTTATTTACAACTAGGCTGGTCTATGGTAATTGCTGTCATACACTTTTACATATGAAATCAGTGTTGCTGTTGACCTTGGATCGTGCTGCTTGAAGCTGCTCACGTGAGAAGCAGCTCAGGTGCAGTCAGTACTTGCTCCTCCATATGTCTGCTCTTTTGACTTGCACAGGGGCTCAAATTTAAAAACAGTGTTTGTTTTCTCTGTTCATAGCGGGTCATTTGCTTGATTTCAGCTGTATTAGAGGATGACTGTCTTTCTCTTTGGAGTGTCTCCTAAGTATGTTGTATGACAGTGTAGTAAATATTCTTAGTGGTCATTGAAACCTTGTATTATAAGAAAAGGTACAAGGACATGATAGTTGAAATTGAAAAGTTTTAAAAGTTCTGCTCTCTCCTGTTTTGTTGCCACTGTAACAATGGAATTACCACTTAAGCCCAGCACCAGCTCTCAACTAGGTACTTCTAGTGCCTGGATTTTGTCTGTAATATTATTTATTCATTATTTTAACAAATATGTATTGAGCCTGCTGAGTGCCAGTCGTATGGATGCTGTGGGTGTACTAATGCCAAGTAAACCAGGGATCCTAAAAGGGTAGCTGATCTGGAGCTTGAAGATAGGATGGATCTGAACCATCTTACCATTGCTGGAAAACAAAAATGTTTTCAAGTGTATCTGGGGGCAGTGCTAAAAGGATAAAGAGCTAGATCAGTTGTGCTCCCACTGTCCAACCTGTGGCAAATTAGTTGAGGAAAAAAACAAAGAATGATTTTGGTTTATGGAAATACGTTGTGAAAAAAACCATGAGTTCATGTACTCAAAAAATGTTAGCAGTGTAGTCTCTCTCTCTATATATATATAAAACTATAGCAAAATGTATAAAAAACTTTAATGACTTTAAGAAATAAAGATTTTTAATACATGTACATTTAGGACATTTTCTGATTCCTTTTGGCCCTTACATGAATGTTCCTTTTTATGCTTAACTCAACCATATTAATTCATTTAAATTCTATTACATATAATGGAGAAGATGATGACACTGAGAAAGTAGATATGATTTTTCCTCATGTAGTTGCAGATACTTAGAAGGACTCAGCCAAAGTAGAGAGGTTTTTGTTTTTTTGTTGTTTTTAATAATTTTATTTATTTCTGTTTTTGGCTGCCCTAGGTCTTTGGTGCTGTACGTGGGCTTTTTGTGGTTGCTTGGGGGCTATTCTTTGTTGTGGTGCTTGGGCTTCTCATTGCAGTGGCTTCTCTTTTATTGAGGAACATGGTCTCTAGGGCTTGCAGGCTTCAGTAGCTATGGCATATGGGCCCAGTAGTTGTGGCACCTGGGCTTAGTTGCTCCACTGCACATGGGCTCTTCCCGAACTAGGGATCAAACCCGTATCTCCTGCATGGGCAGGCAGATTCTTTATTCCTGAGCCACCAGGGAAGCCAGAGAGGTTGGTTTTTAATTTGATTAATTCCAAGTAATTATAATTTTATCTTGCTTCATGTGAAGTATTTCTTAAGGAATGGAAGAATTTCACAACTTTATTGCTAACATGATAGTTTTAATAAAGTGGTACAACATTTATAAAATATTTGATGTATCTCATGCATGTCTGAAGAAATCATTTCAAGTTATGTGATTAAGAAATGCTGAGTGAGACAGTATGTTTTATTGCTTTAATAAAACTGGAATGAAAACATATAATGTTATCTTCTAGGACCTGAGGCTGAAAATCCTGAAGTGTTAACACACCCAGAAAAGGTTGGTCTGTATAATGGAAGTTAGCTACTCAGATCTTGGGTTTAGATTTTTAAAAATAATATTAATAAGTATCAAGCCCATTTAAGTTTTCCCCTAAGCAGAAATATGACTAGACCATCTCAATAGAATTGTGTAACAACCCATTTCAGTGTTTTGTTTTTTTAAGGGGAATCATTTTCCAGTATTTTTCATGAAAACTCATATAAATCCTTCTTTGGAATAAAGCAGACTTTTACTGTTCACAAGGTTTTTTGTGAATTGCAAATATTTTTTTCCCCTTCATTCCCCCATTCAGTCTGGGCTGCCTCAGACAGACAGAAAGCATGAGGACACTTTTCTTACATCTGTTACCCTCGTTCTTTTGATATTTCCTGTTGGATACTGCTTTCTCATCTTCCAGTTGCTAATCGATAAACATGTACTGAGTGCTTGTTTTGGCTTTGCTTTCTGCTTGGTGCTATGGGAAATCAGAGGACAATAAGACTGGCTCCGCCCATAACAGACTCCAACAATCAAGGACCTCCCCAGGCTAACCCTGTCATAGCTGTACCTTACTTCATCTCAGGTATACCTTAACATTCCCACCTCTATGCCTTTGTTCAAGTCAGGAGCCAGAAAGCAAGAGAAAGCATAACATTTGGAACTACATAGGTTGCATTCCAAGGGAAGTATGTCATTTTCATGTGTGATATATGGAAAATGATACTCATTTCATAGAATTACAATGAGGGCTGTGAGCAATGATAGCTCATGGTGTTTGGTACTAGTTGGTGCTTAAGAAATGTGTGTTTTTCTCTTCTTTTATTCCTTCACAAATCATTAATTTCTGGCTTAAGTACCATCTCGTTGGATCTGTCCCAGATGACTTTAGTGATCTTGACCAAAGTAACTGCTCCCTCTTTATTTAGCATTCATTATTTACTATGTCAGTATTTACCTATCACTTGCCTCCTATGACATTAATATATTTGAGAAAAAGGATTTTTTGAGCAAAGAAGTTTAGAAAGCACTGTATGCTAAAGTCTCCTCAGAGATTGATAACGCACGTTTTGAAAAGTCTTGTGGTAAAGAAACCTATTTAACCAATTTTAGGCTATCTTGAAAACTCTTCACTGCCTCCTCTTTTTCTGCTGCAGAAAACTTATTCTTGTAACACTAGGGATATGGTTTATGCCATTAATTTGAGTTAGTGCCATGTTTTTTATATTGTTTATAGTTTATTTAATGTCATGTGTTAATGCCTTCAATTTTAATTTAAGAGTTAAGTTCCTTTAGGGCAGAGTTTAATTCAATATATATGTAAGTTTTATTTGATCTAGGGCCTTGAGTTTAGTAGATACAAGGATTTCAAATAGGAAGGAAATCTTGAACATGTTTAAAGAATGGATAGGATCCAGTTCTTCAGTTCCTTCTAAATTTCTTTTGTCTTTCTGAGCAATTTATAGCTTGCGTTGCTAACAAGTAAGTATATCTTCTTAAGCTCTGGATGCTATGTACAAAGACTATAAATGGTGGCAGGTAGAAAAGGAGGAGAGGGAGAATAAAATGTTCTTCACTTCTCTTATTCAAATCAAATCAGTATTAGAGGGCTTACAAATTACAATGCAGTGGTATGTCAGTGAAGGTGGACTTGATTTTTAGAAACAGGCAAAAGTCACTTAAACCCATTCTGTTATTTAAGGTTATGCAAATTAACAATTTGAAATGTTGAAAAATAGCTTAGTGCTTTTAAGCTATTGAAACTGATTTTCTTAAATGGCTTATAAATGATTTTAAAAGCACTTTCAAAAGAAGTCTAATAATATTTTGATCACTGGAAATATTTTGAGAACAAATCTATTCTCAAAATAGTTTTGTAGTTTTGTGCTTTCTGTTTAAAATAACCACAGGTCAGAACCATTTATTTATAGAGCTTAGAATATTTGCATAGATCTGTGTTTTCATTTCTCCTTTTCTCCCCACTGACCTCCTATCCTTTGGCCTTTTTACTTCACATTTACATAGTCATACAGAGGTGGGGAACAAAAAGAAGGTGAAACTACACCAATTTTATTCCTGGTTAATAGTTTTAATAGAATTCAACAGGGATTTTTAGCAAGGGAGAATATTTCAACCATTAACTGTGGTGAAGTTTTTAGGTTATCTGTTAGTTTAACTATCCATGTTATCTCTGCCTCTTCTCTCAGCCCAGATAATTTAAACTTAAATGAATAGATAATTTGTCATCTGTAATTATGGTCCAGCCAGTTTTACCCTCGATCCACTATTAAATGTTTAACCATGGGTTCACTGTCATTAGTAATTTGGTATAAGAAAGTAATAAAGAATATTTTTATTTATGGAAGGGAGGAAAGCTGATAAAGCTTTTTGGTGGAACTTAGCAACATGGTGAACTAGAAAACTATAACATTTTCATTTTAAACACTTTTTTGTATATGTACTAATGATGTAACTTCTATTTGGAATATATAGGAACTTAATAGAGACAGAGACTCTCCTGAAATAAGCCTTCTCTCAAATACTTCTATTAAAGAATTTGATACATTTGCTGTAAAGGAGAAGTCATTAATAGAGCCAGAGAAGGAGCCTAGGGAGGAAGGCACATTGACCATGACTTCAGAAGAAAACAAAGATGAAGAAAGCTCTCTTGAAACTTTTGTGCCTGCCTTAGAAAGGATACTCACATCACCAGAAATCATCCAGGAGGAAAGACTGCTTAGAATAATGAATGATTCTGAACCTAGAGAGCTGGCGAACCCATTGAGCAACTCTTCAAGCTCCATATCAATACCTTTGACATGTCACAGAGATTTTCTAGAAGACCGAAAAGATGATTCATTGCCAGTTGAGGTATCAACAGCCTTAAACACATTGTCAGAAGCCAAGGTGGAACCCAACTGTCACAGGAAAGAGGGAGGTATCAGTCTCAGTGCTGGAAATGAATGTTCAGGAGTGGAGCCCGGTGAAGACTGTACACAGATAGCAGAGGTGGATTTTGAGACTCTTTGTTCTACTCCACCATTTGAACAAGATTCCACTTTAGCTGAGTTGCAGGACAAGCATCTTTCAGTGCAGCAAGTGAGCGTAAGTATGAACTGACAATTTTACCTTTTATAGTGACATTTAACAAGTCTTCATTGCCCATACACTTTATTTTAAATTCAAACCTTCTACCTAAATAGCAACACTCAGAAGATACTTTTTGACTTTGAAGCATATAGTGATCTTTTTGAAAGTTCCCAGGGTAGAGTTTTCAAAGAGTTGAATGTTAAAATAGTTAAGGTTCTCCTCTGAAAACCTGAGAAGATACATCATTATCACATTGCTTATATAGACGAAAGAAAAAATTCTCAGACTTTTTCCCTGTTAGCTCAGAAAATTGCTATGTCTACCTGAGTGCAAAGTAGAGGTAAGATACCCCATGTTAATTTCTAGTTGGACATAAACTCAGTTGGTCTTCCAGAAGAGGGAAATGTAGTTGGTCTGCCTGGCTTCAGTACAGCTTTGCTTTTCGTGGCTGAGGATACTGTCAGGTGACACAGTTTGGTTTAGAGTTCCTGGACTTTTATGCTGGGAGACCCTCCGGTGACTATCACTTAACCAACTTACCAACTTTTCATGTTGGCAATTTTTTCCTGATTATGATAGTAATACATCCTCATTATAAAAAAAAAAATCAAACATTACAGTAAGAGGAAGTCTCCGACTATTCCACTTACCAGAGATAATTGTTAACAATTTACTGTATGTCTCCATTTTTTCTATGCACAGTCTCTGTAAGTTTATTTTATATAAGTGGGATTATATTATACATAATGCTTTGTAACTTGTTGTTAAATTTTAATAATACATCTTGGTTATCTTTCTATGTCAACGAATGTAGCACTACTTGTTGCTGTTGTTTAGTCACTAAGTCATGTCAGACTCTTTGGGACCCCATGGACTATAGCCCAGCAGGCTCCTCTGTCCAAAGAATTTTCCAGGCAAGAATACTGGAGTCGGTTGCCATTTCCTATTTGTTGAGTGTTATTCCACTGTGTGGACATATATATATTGTGTGTATAAAATAATACATATAATTTATTTAACCAGTTCACTAGGTCATTTGAATTTTTTTTTTCCTTCTGACTCTTACCAAAATGCTCTTTTGAACATTTCTTGAAAGGTTTAAATAACGTGATACTAAGCTCATGTTATTCACATAACATACATACCTAGAATAATACTGCATGCAATTCTGGTCAAAAAATTTCAATACATACATTTTTTAATAATATTTTTAAAAATCCAGAAAAAGAGAAACTAATCGTGGGGATAGGAGATGAGGATTAAATTAAACATTCCAAGATTCTCATCTAAAAAGAGGTGATATTAGTAAAGTGTAGGAAATTATGACTAATGTTGATAGAGTAAGCTTTAACTTGAAAGTGAAGTCGCTCAGTCGTGTCCGACTCTTAACGACCCCATGGACTGCAGCCTACCAGGCTCCTCCATCCATGGGATTTTCCAGGCAAGTGTACTGGAGTGGGTTGCCATTTCCTTCTCCAGTGCATGAAAGGGAAAAGTGAAAGTGAAGTCGCTCAGTTGTGTCCGACTCTTAGCGACCCCATGGACTGTAGCCCACCAGGCTCCTCCGTCCACGTGATTTTCCAGGCAACAGTACTGGAGTGGGTTGCCATTTTTAGGCAATCTTAAAAAAAAGTCTTCATAAAAGTAGAAAGGAGATAGATTTAGAGTCAGTTCAGTCGCTCAGTCGTGTCTGACTCTTTGTGACCCCATGAATCGCAGCACGCCAGGCCTCCCTGTCCATCACCAACTCCCGGAGTTTACCCAAACCCATGTCCGTCGAGTTGGTGATGCCATCCAGCCATCTCATCCTCTGTCATCCCCTTCTCCTCCTGCCCCCAATCCTTCCCAGCATTAGGGTCTTTTCCAATGAGTCAACTGTTCGCATGAGGTGGCCAAAATATTAGAGTTTCAGCTTCAACATCAGTCCTTCCAATGAACACCCAGGACTGATCTCCTTTAGGATGGACTGGTTGGATCTCCTTGCAGTCCAAGGGACTCTCAAGAGTCTTCTCCAACACCACAGTTCAAAAGCATCAATTCTTCGGCGCTCAGCTTTCTTCACCGTCCAACTCTCACATCCATACATGACTACTGGAAAAACCATAGCCTTGACTAGATGGACCTTTGTTGGCAGAGTAATGCCTCTGCTTTTCAATATGCTATCTAGGTTGATCATAACCTTCCTTCCAAGGAGTAAGCGTCTTTTAATTTCATGGCTGCAATCACCATCAGCAGTGATTTTGGAGCCCCCAAAAATAAAGTCTGACACTATTTGCACTGTTTCCCCATCTATTTCCCATGAGGTGATAGAACCAGATGCCATGATCTTAGTTTTCTGAATGTTGAGCTTTAAGCCAACTTTTTCACTCTCCTCTTTCACTTTCATCAAGAGGCTCTTTAGTTCTTCTTCGCTTTCTGCCATAAGGGTAGTGTCATCTGCATATCTGAGGTTACTGATATTTCTCCCGGCAGATCAAATTAAATAGTCTTTTACTTAGCTGTAATAAAAATATGAAATTTGTTACCTTGTGAAGCTTCACATGCTGGATATATAAATAAGCTCAAGAAAGGTTTACATGATATGTACAAAAACATGTATCCCCATGAAAGTTAAATCCATAATGGATTATTAAGGGGACATTAGAGCCATTCATGATATACTGGCTAACATTTTAAATCAGTGTAATGAAAGTTATATACTAATACTATCTTGTCCCACAAATACCACTTACCATTATTGTCAAATGGCAAAATTCTAGACTGAATAGAACATTGATCTGGCCTGGCATGATATTTTTGCTGTTTTTATGTGCCAATCATCATTTTGTACTACTCATTTCCTATGAAATGAAAGCACCCAGAGTGACCTTAGGTTTAACCTTGAATGTATTTTTTTTGAGATGTTTTTTTTTGATGTGGATCATTTTTTAAAAGTCTTTATTGAATTTGCTACAGTATTGTTTCTGTTTTATGTTTTGGTTTTTTGACCTTGAGACATGTGAGATCTTAGCTCCCCGACCAGGGATCAAACACACACCCCCTGAATTGGAAGGCAGTTTTAACCACTAGACTGCCAGGGAATTCCCTACCTTTGAGTTTTAAGGATGAATGTTACTTATGTAATACAAGTAATGTATTTTAATGTTAGGCTTTTAAATCCATATTGTCATTTATTCTATTAATATGAAATTTTAATTCTTTTCACATATGTCTGTGGGTTTTTATATTTTCATCTTATGAGTCATTTTTGTGTAATCAAAGGACAAGATAAAACTTAATTTCTTCTAATTTTATTTTATTTTTTGAATTGTTGTAATCATTTGTATATGTATTTGCATCTTATTACAGAGTCTAGAAGACCTAAATCCATTTGAATTGCAAGCTTTGGTTCATCAAAATGTCACCTCTTGTGATCCAGTAAATAATAAGAGAAATTCAAATCTGGTGGAAAATAGCTCTGACCAGGACACTCTACATGTGTTAAGGAGATCATCTAGACTGAAAGTAGTCAGAGATGTAAAGCCCACAGATGACATGTATAAGATGCCAGAAAAAATTTTACCCAAAATACTTGGCTGTGAGGATCAAACAAGTAATAGCTCTTCAACTGAGAACTTCAGGTATGCTATAGACTTATGCTTGGGACATTAGAGTAAGATTACAGTTCAGTTCAGTTCAGTCGCTCAGTCGTGTCTGACTCTGCGACCCCATGGACTGTAGCACACCAGGCCTCCCTGTCCATCACCAACCCCCGGAGTTTACTCAAACTCATGTCCATTGAGTGGGTGATGCCATCCAGCCATCTCATCCTCTGTCATCTCCTTTTCTTCCCACCTTCAATCTTTCCCAGCATCAGGGTCTTTTCCAGTGAGTCAGTTCTTTGCATCAGGTAGCCAAAGTATTGGAGTTTCAGCTTCAGCATCAGTCCTTTCAAAGAATATTCAGGACTGATTTCCTTTAGGATGGACTGGTTGGATCTCCTTGCAGTCCAAGGGACTCTCAAGAGTCTTCTCCAACACCACAGTTCAAAAGCATCAATTCTTTGGTGCTCAGCTTTCTTTATAGTCCAACTCTCACATCCATACATGACTACTGGAAAAACCATAGCTTTGACTAGACAGACCTTTGTTGGCAAAGTAATGTCTCTGCTTTTTTACAGTTATGTCTAAGTAAAGAACTTCATTTTTCAGTGTTGTTACATTTATTTTGCAATTTTAAAAAAACCCAAAAAACACCTTTACTTTCTTTTTTTTAGGATAAAGTAATGGGAAATTGTTGTATTTTAGCTTAATGCTAATTTTCTTTCTTTGTTTAAGATCCGTCACCACACATAGTTACAAATTCTTTTTTTGGGGAGTTGAGAACTTTTAAGGTTTACTCTCTTAGCAACTTTTCAAACATGTAATATGGTATTATTAACTATAGCCACCATGCTATACATTACTACCTTTTGACCACCTTTACTCATTTCACTTACCCACCCTGTCTCTAACCTACAGAACCAGTCTATTCTCTGTATCTATTAGTTTGTTTGTTTTTTAGATTCCACATATAAGTGAGATCATACAGTGTTTGTCTTTCTCTGCCTGGCTTACTTCTTTTAGCATAATGCCCTCAAGGCCCACTTGTGTTGCCACAAATGGCAGGATTTTCTTCTTTTCTATGGCTGAATACTTTTCCATTGTGTGTGTGTGTGTGACATTTTCTTTATCCATTCATCCATCGTTGGATACTTAGATTACTTCCATGTCTTGACTGTTATAAATAAAGCTGTAGTGAAAATGGGACTGCAGATATTATTTTGAGATGGTGATTTTGTTTCCTTTGAATAGATACCCAGTAGTGGAATTGCTAGATCATATGGTAGTCCTATTTTTAATTTTTTGAGGAATCGCCATACTGTTTTCTATGGTGGTTGCAGTAATTTACATTCCCAGCAACAGTGCATGAGGGTTCCCTTTTCTCTGCACCCTCTCCAGCATTTATTATTTGTAGACTGTTTGATAATGACCATTCTGACTGGTATGGAGTGATATCTTATTGTGGTTTTAATTTACATTTCCCTGATGACTAGTGATGCTGAGCACCTTTTCATGTACCTGTGGGCTGTTTGGATGCTTTCTTTGGAAATGTCTCTTTAGCTCCTCTCACATTTTTTAATAGGATTTGTTTTCTGTTTTGTTGTTGAGTTGTATGAGTTCTTTATATGTTTTGGATATTAACTCCTTTTCAGATATATGATTTGCAAATATTTTCTCCCTTTGGTAGGTTTTTTTTTTTTTCCATTTTGTTAATAGTTTCATCTTCTATACAGAAACTTTTTAGTTTAACGTAGTTTCACTTGTTTATTTTTGCTTTTGTTGTGAAATCCAAAAAATCATTTCCGTGACTGATGTCAAGGTGCTTACTTACATTTCTTCCTAGGAGTTTTATGGTTTCAAGTCTTGTGTTTAAGTCTTTACTCCATTTTGAGTTGATTTTTATATGTGGTTTAAGATTGTTGACCAGTTTTTTTCTTTTACATATGGCTGCCCAGTTTTCCCAACACCATTTATTGAAGAGACTATCCTTTCCCCACAGTATATTCTTGGCTCCTTTGTCATAAATTAATTGAACATGTATAAGTAGGTTTATTTTAGAGTTCTCTACTCTGTTCCATTGATCTATATGTCTGTTCTTATCTCAGTCTTTCACGGTTTTTGATCAGTGCCATACTACATGGCAAGTCCTCTCTTTCTTGCAGATAGCCTTCCTCTTTTTCCCTAGAAGTTGTAAATAGAGTAGATAGTGGCATGCCTAGGTGGGGAGTGAAGGACAAGAGACTCAAAATACTCACACTTGTGATTGACTGTCCCTAAAGGAGAGATACGATAGATGACACAAAGATAAGCCTAGAAACTATAATAACTGGCATGTATATCACAGAATTTTCTGCAGCTTACTCAGGAGCAATCTCCATATATAAAACTGCCATCATGCATGACAATAGCCTAGTAAGATACCTTTGGGTTTTAAAAAAAATTAGTCAAAAATTTGGTATGGTTCTCTGTGAATGGTTGTGGAGAACATGATAGTAATTTTAAAAACACGTTTGGTTTTTAAGAATACAGAATCCTGCTTTAAAGATTGAAGGTAAAAGGAAGACTGTTCCTTCATCCAGGCTCAAGAACGGAGAACAGATCAAGAAAAAGAGAAAACCTGCAGGTGAGGCGTGTTTTATTTCTTTAATAAGTAACTTACAGAAACAGAATTTTGGTAATGAAAAGGATTTAGAGATTATTATGTCTCAACTTTCTCGTTTTACTGATGAGGAAGTTCAGAAAGGTTAAGGATTTTCCCCAGCACTGTGCAGCTCATCAGTAGTATAACTAGGACTTGATCCTTACCTTCTACGTCATAGGCTTCCCTGGTGGCTCAGTCAGTATCCTTAACTTCTACCTCATAGGCTCACGTATTTTCTATACTTGTACTTTTAAGACAGTAATCTCAGAATCCTTTTTGGATTCAGATGTCTGACTTCTTTGTGGTATGACTAGCCAACATAGGCTTTGGGAAATTAAACCCAGAAGAATAAATAGAGGAAAGAAGTCAAATGTATTATGTTTGTAGATGTTATTTCTTTGTTCCTATATGTAAAACCTGAAAGAATGAACTTAAAACTGTCAGAAATAATAAGAACCTAGAAAGACTGGTTACAAAATAATAGATAGTGAGACAGTTGGTAGAATTGAGATATAGATTGTAGATTAAAGAATAATATTTTATCAGTGTTGAATTTTCTTAATTTGATCATTATGTAATGTAGTGTCCTTGTTTTCAGAGAATATATCCTTAAGTATTAGTGAGTAAGGGAGCATGGTATATACAAATTATTATTTCTGTGTGTATATATATCTGTGTGCATGTATATATATATAGAGAGAATGATTTAAGTGGTGGCAAAATGTTAACAACGGGTGGATCCTTTGTTTTATTTTTACAACTGTTATATAAGTCTGAAATTATTTCCAGCTAAAAAGCTTTAAAAAGTGCAATAAAACAAAAGATGACAAATAATTATCTTTCATATATGTATTATACAGTTACAAAATATAAAAGAAGATCCCATTTATAATAGTTATAAAAGAGAGAAAATACCTACTTATATACCTGATAACAAATTGCCATGCCTGCATGAAGAGAGTGTAAAAATTATGCTGAAGAATGTAAAAAAGATGAATAAATGGAAAGAAGACTGTATTCTTGACAGTAAAGATTCAGTATTGTAAGAAACTTCTTCCTAAATTATTCTGTAAATGCGTGACAGTGCAATCAGAAACAGATTTTCATGTATTTGTTAATTGTTTTGGTTTTTTTTTTTGCTTTATGGTACTGGAGGCTAGCTTGAAAATAATATAAAATTTCAATTGGAAAAGTAAATATAAAAATAAGCCAAGAAAATTCTGAAAAAAATAAGAACAAAGAGAGAGTAGAGAGGAACGAACCAGCACATAATATGAAAGCAATTAGGAGAGCAATAAAAATTAAAATAATTTTATACTGGCACAAGAATCGACAGATAAACCAAAGAAGCAGAATAAAGTGTTTAGATGTAGAAGCCAGATACAATGGGAATATGGGGTCAGGTCTGTGATAAATATAGCATCTAAAATTGGTGGCAAAGAGAACTAAGCAATAAGTAGTAAAAAACACAAACAAATTAGATCCCTATAGCATTCCTTATATCAAATTTAATTCCAGTTTGGCCAAAGAGTTTAAAAAAAGCTCTAGAAGAAAAGACAAGTGAATCTTTTTGCAATCTTGGAAAAGCCTTTGTGTAGAACAACTCAAACCCAGAAGCCAGAAGGGAAAAGAATGATAAAATTGACTACATAAATTTTTAAAAAATTGTATGGAAAAATATCCTAAAGAAAATCAGTCATCAAACACAGAAGAAATATTAATAACAATGACAAGGAGTTAATTACAATTGTATGAAAAAACCTCTTATGAAACAGTAACTGTAAAGAACATAGGTAAGGGATATGAACAGGGAATTCACAGAAAAAAATATATAAATACCTGAAAAGATTAACATCTCATTCATACTTAAATGCAAATTAAGAGGTGTAATTTTCTCCTAAGAGAATGCCAGTAAACGTTTGAGAATTCCCAGTGACAGGAATGTGACAAAATATGTTTTTGATAATAGTGTATGTTCAGTCTTTTTACAGGGTGGTTTACTTATATTCATCAGAATTTTAAATCACGATTCTTTTGAATCAGCAATTCTACTTACAGGGATTTATTCTATGGCTATATTTACTCAAATATGTAGATATATTTTATAAGGATGTTGATCACAGCATTGTTTACTATACTAAAATGACTAGAAACAACCTAAATTGAATAGTTAACAAATTACAATATAACCAATGAAATAATATTCAGTCATTTATGAAATCAGAAGACTATAAATATGTAGATAAGGAAAAAGAGCTGTTTTTTTTCATGTAATAAGAGTGACATCAAATTTCTTGTTGGAAACAATGTAAGCAGCAGTTTTAAAGTACTAAAAAAAATTCTATACCTAGAATTCTATAACTAGAACCTAGAATTCCATACCCAACATAATATCTTTCAGAAATGAAGGTGAAATAAAGTTTTAGACATGCAAAAGCTGAAAGGACTCATCATCAGCAGACCCATATTATAGGAAATTTTAAAGGACATTCTTCAGGCAATAGAAAGATGACACTCAATGGAAATCTGCATTTACACCTTGAGGATCATTGGAATTGTTGACTATATGTATAAAAATTATTCCAACAAACTGTGCAAAATTCTTAAAGAGATGGGAATATCCGAGCACCTTACCTGTATCCTGAGAAACCTGTATGCAGGTCAAGAGGCAATAGTTAGAACTGGACATGGAACAACAGACCCTTTCAAAATTGGAAAAGAAGTATGTCAAGGCTGTATATTGTCACCCTGCTTATTTAACTTCTGTGCAGAGTACATCATGTGGAATGAAGCACAAGCTGGAATCAAGATTGCAGGGAGAAATATCAATAACCTCAGATATGCAGATGACATCACTCTTATGGCAGAAAGCGAAGAGGAACTAAAGATCCTCTTGATGAAAGTGAAACAAGAGAGTGAAAAAGCTGGCTTAAAACTCAACATTCAGAAAACTAAGATCATGGCATCTGGTCCCATCACTTCATGGCAAATAGATGGGGAAACAATGGAAACAGTGACAGACTTTATTTTTGGGGGCTCCAAAATCACTGCAGATGGTGACTGCAGCTATGAAGTTAAAAGATACTTGCTCCTTGGAAGAAAAGCTATGACCAACCTAGACAGCATATTAAAAAGCAGAGATGCTATTTTACCAATGAAGGTCCATCTAGTCAAAGCTATGGTTTTTCCAGGAGTCATGTATGGATGTGAGAGTTGTACCATAAAGAAGACTGAGTGCCAAAGAATTGATGCTTTTGAACTGTGGTGTTGGAGAAGACTCTTGAGAGTCCCTTGGACTGCAAGGAGATCCAACCAGTCCATCCTAAAGGAAATGAGTCCTGAATATTCATTGGAAGGACTGATGCTGAAGCTGAAACTCCAATACTTTGGCCATCTGATGCGAAGAACCATCTCATTGGAAAAGATCCTGATGCTGGGAAAGATTGAAGGCGGGAGGAGAAGGGGACGACAGAGGATGAGATAGTTGGATGGCATCACCCACTCAATGGACATGAGTTTGAGCAAGTTCCAGGAGTTGGTGATGGACAGGTAAGCCTGGAGTGCTGCAGTCCGTGGGGTTGCAAAGAGTTGGACATGACTGAGTGACTAAACTGATGGATAAAAATACAGATTTTTTCTTATTAATCAATTTTAAAGAATAGTTGACTATTTAAACAAAAATAACAATTGATTGTGAGATTTTAAATGTACATAAAAGTAAAATCCCTGGCAATAATAACATAAAAGACTTTTAGGGGAGAAATGGAAGTATACCACTGTAAAATTTATGTGAGGAGATACCATTTGGAGGTAGACTGTGATAAGTTGATGGAGAAGGGAATGGCAACCTACTCCAGTATTCTTGCCTGGAGAATCCCATGGATGGAGGAGAGCCTGGTGGGCTACAGTCCATGGGGTCGCAAAGAGTTGGACATGACTAAGCAACTGTCACTCACTCACTCACTCATGATAAGTTGAAGGTACACTATAAACCCTGAAAAAAACATTTTAACAAATAAAGAATCACAACTAAGAAGTCAACACAGATGATATAATGGATTAACAAAAATATTCATTTTTAATCCAAAAGGAGGTAGAAGAGGGAAAAGAAAATAAAGAACAGGTGAGAAAAACTGAAAAAAAAAATAAGAAGATGATACACTCAAACCCAACCATATGTTAACAATCACACTGAATATAAATGGTTAAGACACTCGCAGTTAGAAAGCACAGTTGTTATATTGGATAAAAAAGCAGGACTCAACTATATGCTTACTTTCAAAAACATATTTGAAATATAAATACATAAATAGGTTAAAGTGAAATGAAAAGAATAGAGGGAAAATAAACTTTGCTAGCATCAGTTATTTTAGTTTCCTATTGTGATAACAATTTTCAACAAAGTTAGTGACTTAACACAAATTCATTCTCTTACAATCCTGAAGTCAGAAGTCCAGGTGCTGGGAGTTAAAACCAAGGTCTCAGCAGGGCTGGTTCCTTCTCTATGCTCTAGCGAAAAATGTGTTCCTTTCCCTTCCAGCTGCTGGAGGCTATGGCATTCCTTTGCTGCTGTCTACATCTGTCCAATCTGTGCTTCTCTTATCACTTTGCCTTCCCCTCTTTTAATTTTTTTGCTTTCCTCTTTTTTTATTTTTAATACAAAATTTAAAGGTTATACTCCATTTGCAGTTATTACAAAATATTGGCTATATTCCCCATATTGTACTGCATATCCTGTAACGTGTCGTACTCCCAATAGTTTGTACTTCCCACTCCCCCACTCCTATATTGCCCCTCCCCACCCCACTGATAACTAGTTTGTTCTCTGTATCTGTGAGTCTTTTTGTTATAGTCATTAGTTTGTTGCATTTTTTAGATTTCACATACAAAGGATACCATGCAGTATTTACCTTTCTCTTTCTGACTTATTTCACTTAGCATAATGGCCTCCAAGTTCATCCATATTCCTGCAAATGGTAAAATTTAGTTCCTTTTAATGGCTGAGTTCCTGGTGGCTCAGTGGTAAAGAATCCACCTGCAATGTAAGAGAAGTAGGTTTGATCCCTGGGTCCAGAAGATCTCCTGGAGAAGGAAATGGTAACCTACTTCAGTATTCTTGCCTGGGAAATCCCATGGACAGATAAATCTGGTGGGCTACACTCCATGGGGTCACGAAGAGTCTCATACAACTGAGCAACTAAACAACAATGGCTGAGAAATATTCCATTGTATATGCATACCACATATCCTTTATCCATTCATCTGTTGATGGACACTTAGGTGGCTCCCATATCTTGGCAATTATAAATAATGCTACTATGAACATTGGGGTACATGTATCTTTTAAAATTAATGTTGTTTTTTTCATATCTATACCCAGGATTGGAGTTACTGGGTCATGTGGTAGTTCTATTTTTATTTTTTTGAGAAACCTCCATACTCTTCTGGACAGTGGCCACACCAATTTACATTCCCACCAACCCTTTCATCTTTAAAGAATTCTTGTGATTGCATATATACCCAGATAATCCATGGTAAGATTCTCTTCCCTAGATCCTTAATCACATCTGCAAAGTCTCTTTTACTGTCTATAAGAGAACATTCTCAGGACTTGGGGGATTAATATATGAAGGAAACGGTAAACAAAACAACAGATTGGGAGGAAATATTTGCAAATAATGTGACCAACAAGGGATTAGTCTCCAGAATTTACAAATAGCTCATGTGGCATGTGTCTTGATATCATCAAGACAAACAACCCAATCAAAAAATGGGCAGAAGAGCTAAATAGACATTTCTCCAAAGAAGACATACAGATGGCCAAAAGGCACATGAAAAAATGTTTAACATCACTAATTATTAGAGAAATGCAAATCAAAACTACAGTGAGATATCACTCACACCAGTCAAAATAGCTATCTTCAAAAAATCTACAAACAATAAATGCTAGAGGGAGTGTGGAGAGAAGGGAGCCTTCCAACACTATTGGTGGGAATGCAAATTGGTATAGCCACTATGGCAGAAAGCGAAGAAGAACTAAAGAGCCTCTTGATGAAAGTGAAAGAGAAGAGTGAAAAACACCACATTCAGAAAACTAAGATCATGGCATCCAGTCTCATCACTTCATGGCAAATAGATGGGGAAATAGTTGAAACAGTGACAGACTTTATTTTGGGGGGCTTCAAAATCACTGCAGCCATGAAGTTAAAAGATGCTTGCTCCTTGGAAGAAAAGCTATGACAAACCTAGACAGCATATTAAAAAGCAGAGACTTTGCCGACGAAGGTCCGTCTAGTCAAAGCTATGGTTTTTCCAGTAGTCATGTATGGATGTGAGAGTTGGACTATAAAGAAAACTGAGCACCGAAGAATTGATGCTTTTGAACTGTGTTGTTGGGAAAGACTCTTGACAGTCCCTTGGACTGCAAGGAGATCCAACCAGTCAATCATAAAGGAAATCAGTCCTGAGTATTCATTGGAAGGACTGATGTTGAAGCTGAAGCTCCAATACTTTGGCCACCTGATGCAAAGAACTGACTCATTGGAAAAGACCCTGATGCTGGGAAAGATTGAAGGTGGGAGGAGAAGGGGACGACAGAGGATGAGATGGTTGGATGGCATCACTGACTCAATGGACATGAGTTTGAGCAAGCTCCAGGAGCTGGTCATGACAAGGGAAGCCTGGCGTTCTACAGTCCATGTGGTTGCAAAGAGTTGGACACGATTGAGAGACCAAACTGAACTGAACTGTGGCGAACAGTGTGGAGGTTGCTTTCAAAACTAAAAATAGAGCTACCATATGCTCCTGCAGTCATACTCCTGGACACATATTGGGAGAAAAACATGGTCTGAAAGGATTCATGCACCCCAGTGTTCATTGCAGCACTGTTTCAATAGCCAAGATATGGAAGCAACTTAATGCTGCTGCTGCTGCTGCTAAGTCGCTTCAGTCGTGTCCGACTCTGTGCGACCCCATAGACGGCAGCCTACCAGGCTCCGCCATCCCTGGGATTCTCCAGGCAAGAATACTGGAGTGGGTTGCCATTTCCTTCTCCAGTGCATGAAAGTGAAAAGTGAAAGTGAAGTTGCTCAGTCATGTCCAACTCTTCGCGACCCCATGGACTGTAGCCTACCAGGCTCCTCCGTCCATGGGATTTTCCAGGCAAGAGTACTGGAGTGGGGTGCCATTGCCTTCTCCGAAGCAACTTAATACTCATCAACAAAAGAATGGATAAGGACGATGTGGTACATATATACAATGGATATTACTTAACCATTAAAACGAATGAAATAATGCCATTTGTAGCAACATGGATAGACCTAGAATTTGTCATCCTGAGTGAACTAAGTCAGAGAAAGAAATATTGTATGATATCTCATGTATGGAATCTAAAAACGAAATGATAAAAATGAACTCATTTACAAAACAGAAATAGACTCACAGAGAACAAACTTAAGGTTACCAGGGGAAAGAGTTGGGGGATGGGATAGTTAGGGAGTTTGGGATGGACCTGTACACATTACTTTATTTAAAATGGATAACCAACAAGGACCTACTGTATAGCACAGGGAACTTTGGTAAACATAATATACTAACCTAAATGGGAAAAGAATTTGAAAAAGAATAGATCCATGTTTATATAAAAGTAAAATATTGCAACTCTCAAAAAAAAGATATGAATATCTTTGGAGGACCATTATTTATCTTACCACACAAATTAGAAGACAGCTGAAGTCACTATATACTGTTAAATAGAGCAGCATATATTATGAATTATAATACATTATATAATACATCATTAGTACCAGACGGTAGATTTTAGAACAAAGAATCTTATCAGGGATAAGGTTATTTCATAATTATGTAGGGGTGACTTCCTCAAGAGTACATAATAATTCTAAATAATTTTTCTCTCTTTTTTCTTCCAGTTTTGTTGAGATATAATTGACTTACAGCATAGTATAAATTTAAGGTGTACAACATAATGATTTGACATTATATATATCATGAAATGATTACCACAATAAGTTTAGTGGACATCCATCATCTCATATAGATACAAAATTAAGAAATAGAAAAAAATTTTTTTCCTTGTGTTGAGAAGTCTTAGGATTTACTCTTAACCACTTTCACACATAATATACAGCAGTCAATTATATTTATCATATTGTGCATTATATCCCTAGTACTTATTTATAACAGGGAGTTTGTACCTTTTGACTGCCTTGATGCAATTCCCCCTACCCTTTCCCCTTACTCCCGATAACCACAAATGTGGTCTCTTTTCCAATAAGTTTGTTTATTTGCTTGTTTATTTTTGAAGTGTAATGACCTCCAACTTTGAATTGGCTTCATAGTGATTCGGTGTTTCTATACATTTAAAATTTATCATTATGATAAGTAAAGATACCATCTTTTACCATTAAAGATACTACATATTACTGTATTCTCACACTGCACACTGCACATGCAGAGAGTGGGTTTTCAGCCTCTCTTGCACAGCAAGTATGCTGTGACTCATTTATTTTGCAACTGGAGTTTTGTACCTCTTAGTAGCCCTTACCTATTTCTCTCATCCCCTCACTTTCTCCACTCTGGCAACCACCTGTTGGTTTTCTGAATCTATGACTCTGTTTTGTTATGTTTGTTCATTTGTTTTGTTTTTTAGATTCCATATATAAGGGAAATTGTACAGTATTTGTCTTTCTCTGTCTGACTTATTTCACTTAATACCCTTTATGTCCACCCATATTGTTGCATATGGCAAGATTTCACTCTTTTTATGGCTGAGTAATACTCAATTTTTGCCTTTTCATATTGTTCAGGGGGTTCTCAAGCCAAGAAGGCTGAACTGGTTTGTCATTCCCTTCTCCAATGGACCATGTTTTGTGAGAACCCTCCACCATGACCTTTCCGTCTTGGGTGGCCCTACACGACATAGCTCTTAGTTTCATCGAGTTACACAGGACTGTAATCCATGTGATCATAAAAAACAGAGACATCACTTTGCCAACAAAGGTCCAAATAGTCAGAGCTATGGTTTTTCAGTAGTCATAAGTGGATATGAGAGTTGGATCATAAAGAAGACTGAGTGCCGAAGAATTGATGCTTTTGAACTGTGGTGTTGGAGAAGACTCTTGAGAGTCCCTTGGACAGCAAGGAGACCAAACCAGTCAGTCCTAAAGGAAATCAACCCTGACTATTCATCAGAGGGACTGATGCTGAAGCTGAAGCTCCAACACTTTGGCCACCTGATGCGAAGAACCATCTCATTGGAAAAGACCCTGAGCCTGGGAAAGATTGAGGGCAGGAGGAGAAGGAGGCGACAGAGGATGAGATGGTTGGATGGCATCATTGACTCAGTGGACATGAGTTTGAGCAAACTGTGGGAGATAGAGAAGGACAGGGAAGCCTGGTATGTTGCAGTCCATGGGGTTGCAAAGAGTAGGACGTGACTGAGCCGTGAACAACAGCAGTGTTCCGTCGTATACATATATCACATCTTTATCCATTCATCTATTAATGGACAGTTAGGTTGCTTCTCTATCTCTAAAAATGCTACAGTGAACATAAGGGAGCATACGTCTTTTCTAGTTAGTGTTTACACAGAGGATCTGAATAGACATTATTCCAAAGAAGACATATAGATGGCCACAGACATATGAAAAGGTGCTCCCCATCACAAATCATCAGGGAAGTGCGAGTCAAAACCACAATGAGATATCATCTCACCCCTGTTAAAATGGCTGTTATCAAAAAGACAGTAAATGACAAGTGTTAGGGAGGTTGTTGAGAAAAGGAAACACTGTGGGCTGTTGGTGGGAAATGTAAATTGGTACAGTCACTATGGAAAACAGTATGGAGATTCCTCAAAAAGTTAGAGCTACAATATCACCTGGCAATTCCACTCCTGGGTATTTATCTGAAGTAAACAATTATTCTGTTAATAACAGAGTTTTAAAATACACGATACGAAAACTGGTAAAAGCGCAAGAAGAAATAGACAAATCCACAATTATAGTCAGTGATTTTAATACCACTCTTCAGTGATTGTTAACTCATTATAGTAACCCAAGTGGACAGTAAGGATAGAAGAGATTCAAACAACACTGTCAGACAACTCGATCTGTTTAACATTTGTATAACTTTCACTCAAGATCAGAAGATAACACAGTTTTTTCAAATACACTCAGAATATTTATCAAGATAGTTTATATGTTGAACCATAAAAGAAGTATCAATAAATATAAAAGGATTAATATCAAAAGTGTTTTTTATGATTCCAAATAGAATTAACAGAAGATCAGTAACAGAAAGATCTCTGTAAAATCTTGAAATATTTGGAAAGTAAGTAGCACACTTTAAAATAACCCATGGGTCAAAGAAATGTAAAGGAAATTTGAAAATATGTTTAACTAAAATAGAATGAAAATACAATATAGCAATATATGAAAATGTCATGAAAAGAGTGATGGGTGAATTATAGTACTAAATGCCTATGTTAGAAATAAAGAACACTCTCATATCAGTGACATCAGCTTCTAACTTAAGGAACTAGAAAAAGAAGAGTGAATGAAATCCAGAGTAAACAGAGGAAAGGAAATAGTAAAGGAGAAAACAATGGTAAAGCAAAAATCAGTGAAATTGAAAACAGAAAAATAATAAGAAAAATCAATAAAACTAATCTTGGAGAAGATCAGTAAAATTGATAAACCTTTCTCAAACTGACCAGGAAAAAAAGAGAAGCACAGATTACCAATGTTAGAAGTAAGAGAGGTGACATCATGACCTAGTCTACAGATATGCAAAAGGATAATAAGGAATATTATGGACAACTTTTGCCAATGCATTAGATGAAATGGACAGATTCCTTGACAGACATAAGTATTATATAGCAGTGGGAAACCTGAGTAATAACAAATCTACTAAGTAAATTGCATCTTTATTTCAAAACTTCCTCACTAAAAAGCAAATCAACAAACAACAACAAACCAAAAAAATTTCTAGGCCAAGATGCCTTCTGTATTAGTTGACTAAGGCTAACATAACTGAGTACTACAAACTGGGTGGCTTAAACAACAGAAACTTATTTTCTCATAGTTCTAGAGGCTGAAAGTGCTACAAAATTCTGTTTCTGCTGAGGCCTCTCTTTCTGGCTTTCAGACAGTGCCTTCCTGCAGTGACTTTTTTGTGTGTTCAGAGAGCTTTAGTGTCTCTTCCTTTTTTATAAGGATGCCAACCCTATTATATTAGGGCTTCAACACATGAATTTTGTGAAGACATACTTCAGTCCATTATACCTTCAATAGTGAATTCTGCTGAACAGCCAAGGAAGAAATAATACCACTTCTTCACAAAGTGAGTGAAGTGAAATTGCTCAGTCGTGTCCGACTCTTTGTGACCCTGTGGACTGTAGCCTACTAGGCTCCTCTGTCCATGGGATTCTCGAGGCAAGAATACTATAGTGGGTTGCCATTTTCTTCTCCAGGGGGTCTTCCCAACCTAGGGTTCGAACCCGGGTCTCCCGCATTGCAGGCAGATGCTTTACCATCTGAGCCACCAGGGAAGCCAGGGAAGAGAACAGAAAACTGCAGTTCAGTATCCTTCATAAGCAGAGATGCAAAAATCTAAACAATTGTAGTGAATCATATGCAACATATGTGCATATGTGCATTGTAACCAACTGAGATTTATCACAGGAATGTTGGGTTGACTTTACATTTGAAAGTCAATCACTGTAATTTGTTATATTAATAAACTAAAAGAGAAAACCATATGATCATCTCAGATGCAGAGAAAGATTTTGGCAACACCTAATATCCATTTGGCTGTCTGAGGAGGCCTTACAGATAGCTGGGAAGAGAAGAGAAGTGAAAAGCAAAGGAGAAAAGGAAAGATATTCTCATCTGAATGAAGAGTTCCAAAGAATAGCAAGGAGAGATAAGAAAGCCTTCCTCAGCGATCAATGCAAGGAAATAGAGGAAAACAACAGATTGGGAAAGACTAGAGACCTCTTCAAGAAAATTAGAGATACCAAAGGAACATTTCATGCAAAGATAGGCTCGATAAAGGACAGAAATGGTATGGACCTAACAGAAGCAGAAGATATTAAGAAGAGGTGGCAAGAATACACAGAAGAACTGTACAAAAAAGATCTTCACGACCCAGATAATCACGATGGTGTGATCACTCACCTAGAGCCAGACATCCTGGAATGCGAAGTCAAGTGGGCCTTAGAGAACATCACTACGAACAAAGCTAGTGGAGGTGATGGAATTCCAGTTGAGCTATTTCAAATCCTCAAAGGTGATGCTGTGAAAGTGCTGCACTCGATATGCCAGAAAATTTGGAAAACTCAGCAGTGGCCACAGGACTGGAAAAGGTCAGTTTTCATTCCAATCCCAAAGAAAGGCAATGCCAAAGAATGCTCAAACTACCGCAAAATTGCACTCATCTCACATGCTAGTAAAGTAATGCTCAAAATTCTCCAAGCCAGGCTTCAGCAATACGTGAACCGTGAACTTCCAGATGTTCAAGCTGGTTTTAGAAAAGACAGAGGAACCAGAGATCAAATTGCCAATATCCGCCAGATCATCGAAAAAGCAAGAGAGTTCCAGAAAAACATCTATTTCTGCTTTATTGACTATGCCAAAGCCTTTGACTGTGTGGATCACAATAAACTGTGGAAAATTCTGAAAGAGATGGGAGTACCAGACCATCTGACCTGTCTCTTGAGAAACCTGTATGCAGGTCAGGAAGCAACAGTTAGAACTGGACATGGAACAACAGACTGGTTCCAAATAGGAAAAGGAGTACGTCAAGGCTGTATATTATCACCCTGCTTATTTAACTTATATGCAGAGTACATCATGAGAAACGCTGGGCTGGAAGAAACACAAGCTAGAATCAAGATTGCCAGGAGAAATATCAATAAACTCAGATATGCGGATGACACCACCCTTATGGCAGAAAGTGAAGAAGAACTAAAGAGCCTCTTGATGAAGGTGAAGGAGGAGAGTGAAAAAGTTGGCTTAAAGCTCAACGTTCAGAAAACTAAGATCATGGCATCTGGTCCCATCACTCCTTGGGAAATAGATGGGGAAACAGTGGAAACAGTGTCAGACTTTACTTTTTTGGGCTCCAGAATCACTGCTGATGGTGACTGCAGCCATGAAATTAAAAGACGCTTACTCCTTGGAAGGAAGGTTATGGCCAACCTAGATAGCATGTTTAAAAGCAGAGACGTTACTTTGCCAACAAAAGTCCGTCTAGTCAAGGCTATGGTTTTTCCAGTGGTCATGTATGGATGTGAGAGTTGGACGGTGAAGAAAGCTGAGCGCCGCAGAATTGATGCTTTTGAACTGTGGTGTTGGAGAAGACTCTTGAGAGTCCCTTGGACTGCAAGGAGATCCAATCAATCCATCCTAAAAGAGATCAATCCTGGGTGTTCATTGGAAGGTCTGATGTTGAAGCTGAAGCTCCAATACTTTGGCCACCTCATGCGAAGGGTTGACTCATTGGAAAAGACCCTAATGCTGGGTAGGATTGGGGGCGGGAGGAGAAGGGGACGACAGAGGATGAGATGGTTGGATGGCATCACTGACTCGATGAACATGGGTTTGGGTAGACTCCGGGAGTTGGTGATGGACAGAGAGGCCTGGCGTGCTGCAATTCATGGGGTCGCAGAGAGTCGGACATGACTGAGCGACTGAACTGAACTGAACTGAATATCCATTACTGATAAAAACTCAGCAAATTTATAATAGAGGAGAACTGGTTCAACCTGATAAAGGGCATCTACCAAAAGATACACAGCTGTCATACTTACTGGTGAAAGACTTAGTGCTTTCCCCCAAGATCAGAAATAAGACAGGAAAGTCTGTTCTCACTATTTTCACTACTTATTTTGATCATTGAAAGAAAACAGCCTTTAGTCACATGATCGTCTATGAAGAAAATCTGATGGAAACTACAATAAAAGCAACTATAAGTGAGTTTAGCAAAGTTACAACATAAAAGATCAATATACTAATATTAATTACACTTCTGTATTTTAGCAACAAACAATTAGAAAGTTAAATTTGAAAACCAAACAATTAGGAAGTGAAATTTATGCTGAAATTTCAAAAAGAAATAGAGATAAAATTTAACAAATGATGTAAAAGACAGGTACACTGAAACCTACAAGATGTTACACATAGAAAACAAAATTTGATGGAGAGAAATGGAAATATACCTTGTTCATTGAGTCAGAAGACTCGATATAGTTAAGATGTTTTTTCTACTGAGATATATTTATGGAATCTCTGTGAAGTCAAGTGGGCCTTAGAAGCATCACTATGAACAAAGCTAGTGGAGGTGATGGAGTTCCAGTTGAGCTATTTCAAATCCTCAAAGATGATGCTGTGAAAGTGCTGCACTCAGTATGCCAGCAAATCTGGAAAACTCAGCAGTGGCCACAGGACTGGAAAAGGTCAGTTTTCATTCCAATCCCAAAGAAAGGCAATGCCAAAGAATTCTCGAACTATTGCACAATTGCACTCATCTCACACGCTAGCAAAGTAATGCTCAAAATTCTCCAAGGCAGGCTTCAGCAATATGTGAACCGTGAACTTCCAGATGTTCAAGCTGATTTTAGAAAAGGCAGAGGAACCAGAGATCAAATTGCTTGCATCCCCTGGATCATTGAAAAAGCAAGAGAGTTCCAGAAAAACATCTATTTCTGCTTTATTGACTATGCCAAAGCCTTTGTGTGGATCACAATAAACTGTGGAAAATTCTGAAAGAGATGGGCATACCAGACCATCTGACCTGTCTCTTGAGGAACCTGTATGCAGGTCAGGAAGCAACAGTTAGAACTGGACATGGAACAACAGACTGGTTCCAAATAGGAAAAGGAATACGTCAAGGCTGTGTATTGTCACCCTGCTTATTTAACGTATATGCAGAGTACATCATGAGAAAGGCTGGGGTGAAAGAAACACAAGCTGGAATCAAGATTGCCAGGAGAGATATCCTCAGATATGCGGATGACACCACCCTTATGGCAGAAAGCAAAGAAGAACTAAAGAGCCTCTTGACGAAAGTGAAAGAAGAGAATGAAAAAGTTGGCTTAAAGCTCAACATTCAGAAAACTAAGATCATGGCATCTGGTCCCATCACTCCATGGGAAATAGATGGGGAAACAGTGGAAACAGTGTCAGACTTTATTTTTGGGGGGCTCCAAAATCACTGCTAATGGTGATTGCAGCCGTGAAATTAAAAGACAGTTACTCCTTGCAAGGAAAGTTATGACCAACCTAGGCAGCATATTTAAAAGCAGAGACATTACTTTGCCAACAAAGGTCCATCTAGTCAAGGCTATGGTTTTTCCAGTAGTCATGTATGGATGTGAGAGTTGGACGGTGAAGAAAGCTGAGTGCCGAAGATTTGATGCTTTTGAACTGTGGTGTTGGAGAAGACTCTTGAGAGTCCCTTGGACTGCAAGGAGATCCAACCAGTCCATCCTAGAGGAGATCAGTCCTGGGTGTTCATTGGAAGGACTGATGTTGAAGCTGAAACTCCAATACTTTGGCCACCTCATGCGAAGAGTTGACTCTTGGAAAAGACCCTGATGGTGGGAAGGATTGGGGGCAGGAGGAGAAGGGGATGACAGAGGACGAGATGGCTGGATGGCATCACCGACTCAGTGGACATGGGTTTGGGTAGACTCTGGGAGTTGGTGATGGACAGGGAGGCCTGGCGTGCTGTGATTCATGGGGTTGCAAAGAGTCAGACATGACTGAGTGACTGGACTGAACTGAATACAATCTTAATCAAAATCCCTGTAGGATTTTTTTGGTAGGAATTCAAAAGCTGGTTCTAAAATTCATATGGAATGCCAAGGATCTAAATAGTAAGACAAGTCACATAAAGAACAAAGTTTTGAGAGCTAACACTACCTTATTTCAAGAATTATTATTATTATTATTATTTTAATGCTGTGGTGATCAAAACAGCATGGTGCTGTCATCAAGACGAGGAAATGTTAGTAGATAAGTGGAAGAGGAGGGAGTTCAGAAGTAAACCCTGAGTTTTGGCAAAGGCACAAGGCCTTGATAGTAGAGAACAGTTGAATATCTGTATGCAGCAGAATATTATTGAGTGTCATTCTTTGTATTTTAAGAGTGTTTATTTTTGTTTTGGCCAGCAAGTTACTTAAAGATCAGCTTGATCCTTTCAATACATTTAAAAATCCTGGTTAGGTAGGTCTAGTGTAGGCCTTACTCGAGGACTAGTTTAGCTCTGCCCCTAAGATAAGAACCACTAAAGGTCTCTCTAAATGCCCCAGTTGTTCAAAAAAGTCTCCCTCCCCATATGGGCAGGAATGTAAATGTCCCCCAGCCTGTGTGATCTCTGATGGTTGTTATTAATAATTGATAGTTCCCTGGGTGCTTCTTGCCAAGCCTCGTGACAATTTACCTATGAATGATTTAGTATTCAGATAATGACTCAAGGAGCCCTTTTTATAGATTTCTGGTGCCTTTTCTCTACACCCTCATCTCTGGTGCCCTGCCCTGTAAATTTTTTTACCCCAGCCTCCCCAAATGCTAATCTGTCCCCTCAGCCCAGCCGGAGCACCTCACTGTGCTGGTGTTATCCTCGGAAACCCCCAGATAGGAAGCTGGAGCGACCTTAGGTCTCACTTCATTGTTTGCCTTCACTCAGGGAGTCATAGGTCTGAACTACCTGTGTTTCCAATTTCTGGATAAAGGGTTTTCCCCCCATATATTTCATTTAGTTTTCTAGTTTACAATGTGAGGGTAAGTCATAGCAGTTATTTAGTCCATATTGGAAGTGAATGTCTTTCACAACTTAGTTTTCATTGAAAATTTTTATATTCTTAATTTGTTTTTAATAAATTGCATATTTATAATAGCAAGTACAACTGGCAAAGACAGATGCAGAATAAAGACTATTGGTCTTTACACATAGTTTATCTGGTGGGAGCAGAATCCTTTGTCATCTGGGGTAGGGGAATGTAGGCTCTAGTGTCCAGCAGTCAGTTTGTTTTAATTTACAGTGGGACTGAATGGAGAGAGTCACATAGAAACAAAGCAGCTGAACTGTGATCCATTGAGAAAATCTGCTGCAGTACTCAGCTACCTTTCTGAGGTTTTAGGGTGGAGCAAGTTATTTACATCAAAACTAGAAAAGTTATCATCAAAGCTATTCTGAAATTCGGGGAAACCAAATGAGTAGTATCTGTAAAAAAGGACAGGATTTGGATTATCTAAATGAAGAGTTTCAGTATTTTAGGAGGCACAGTGGAGAAATGATACTTGGTATGCAGAACCTGGAAAACTATTTTAATTGTGTATTTCTCAGCTTAGGATGTCAAAACTATTATACAGCTCAATATCATAGTCCTTTATTTAATTTCATGACAATTATTTTTAGCAAAGAAAGAAAATTTAGTAGCATTCTTTTTTCTGGTTTTCCTGGAGGTAATTTTTGTATCTTTCTGATACAGTTCTGAGATTTTCTCTTCATGGTTTTATAAGACATTTCAGTATTGTAACATTTTGTTAGGTTTAATAACATCTAAATAGTCCCTTTCATTAGAACTTTTAAGAAAATAATCTGTTAGTCTTCTTATATATGCAGCTTTCCTAGAGTTTCAATCAACATAAATGCTTACATGATCTATAGTTTACTCAAATATTTCAAACTAATGGCATTGGCCTCTTTCACCTTTTTGCATGTAGATACCAGTATAGTTGGGTTAATGAATGAAATACTCCTTCATAATATAATATATCTCTCTTCTAGAATGTTAACTGAAATCATTCTGTTAGTTATATTCCTCTTGATTTTCAAATAAGAATTACTCATGTTTTTGGTTTTCTTTTGTTCATACCTTCATTTCAGACAAAATCAAGATGAATAAAATAACTCTTGGTAACATTAACCGGAGAAACATTTTTGGAGAAAACTTACTGTATAAAGCTGCTGTGCACAATGACGCTGGTCTTGTTCATCATTATATCAAGAAAGGTGGAAATGTTAATCAGCCAAGTTATGCCGGTAGGTTGTGGTTACCACTTGCAGTTATCTTGAGAGTGGTTTTTGTTTCGGCTGAATTACTGCTATGAAATTATGGAAAAGTAGGCTTAAGGCAAGCCCCAAACAGAAAGCTCCCAAGTAATTTTCCTTCTTAGGTGATGCTTCACCATCCTCTCCAGGAAGTGGTAAGATAAGGAGAGAGGCAGGAGAAGAACACTGTATTTCCCCTTCAAAGGTCATGCCTGCCTGGGCCCACCTGGTGGGCCATGAGCAGTAGCTGCCACAGAGGGATGGGGTTCCTGGGGCCAGCTTGCTCGCTTTGTGTGAACATTGTTACTATGAGACTCAGCTTTTAATGGGAGAGGAATGAGGTTCTAAGCTGGAAGAAGCTGGTGGTACATTGAGCTTCTGGAAAGATTAATGGTAGAGGGAACAGCAAAGGCAGTTGTCAGGGAAATGAAGAGAACAGACTATATGAGTTGGAGAGGGTGGAGCAGGAAGCTCAGAAAGAACAATCTTTTTGCCAGGTTAGATCTCTGGTACAGTCTTCCTGTGGGGAGAACCTGATGTGTTCTCCTGGAGAGGAATGATTCCTTAATGGCACTTACGTACTTGAAACACTGAGCAGCACTGGGCCAGCACCTGTTATGTGTCCTTGCTTTTACTGTTGTTTCTAGACTTTCTTGGTGTATGAAACAGTGCACAAAGTCTTTTGATACACAGAGATCAGCAACACCATCCACAGATAAGCAGGTCATTACAAGTGCTCCCTCAGAACTTACTTCAGCAGGACCTGGGTTTATACTATAATCAATCAGAGCTTTAAAGACTGTTACTCTAAGTCTCGTATCCAGTCCATCTATCATGGTCTTATAACCCTAAACCATGGATCCT
This sequence comes from Giraffa tippelskirchi, assembly GCF_054371585.1. NCBI lineage: Eukaryota > Metazoa > Chordata > Mammalia > Artiodactyla > Giraffidae > Giraffa > Giraffa tippelskirchi. Next base: position 73,477,450 of record NC_137281.1, on the reverse strand, counting down.
TACTTGCTGGCCAGAGCACTTGCTTCTTTGATTTTGAGAAATACATGGTTCTTTCTGTTAAGTCTCTGTGTGCTTCTTAGGTTCAGGAGTAGTTCTGCATACCTATAACTGGAATTTATGGATTTCCCAAACATCAATCTTAACAGGTTTCCTTTTTTTTTTTCCCTGTGCCATTATTAGCATCCTTGGTTGCTATTCCCCACTTGTCTTTTGCTTGGCAGTATACACCTTCTCCTCACTGCCCCATGTACTTCTGTGACTTTCATGAATTCTTTATCTGTCCATATTTTCCAGACTTTTTGAACTCCCTTGTTTTCTACTTTTTCTTCTCAGTTGGTATCTTACTATGACCTTGACTACTTCTGACTAGCCTGTCTCACAGAATTGCAGAGGGCAGTGTTTGCAAAACATTGTCCATAAGCCAGTTTCCTACCAGTCACCTACAATATTTGTTTAAAATGTAACCTTTACTGAAGCACGCACACACAATCACTGAAACTCACAGTCAAAATCTTTAGGTTAAAACCTAGAAATCAAGCTTCCCTAGATGATTTTTTAAAAATATCTGTTTATTTATTTGGCTGCACAAGGTCTTTGCTGCAGCCCATGGGATCTTTGATCTTCATTGCGGCATGCTGCTGCTGCTGCAGGAGGGCTCTTTAGTTGCACATGCAGCATCTTTAGTTGCAGTGTGCGGAATCTAGTTCCCTGACCAGGCGCAAACCCAGGACCACTGTGTTGGGAGTGCAGAGTCTTAGCCACTACACCACCAGGGGAGTCCCTCCCTAGATGATTTTTATTCTCATAAACTTCAAGAACTACTGACAAGAGGTGTATGGCCTCTTTATAACATATCGGTTCAATGTAGTGAGTCTTTACCATATGCCTCCTCTGCGCCAAATACTGTGGAAACAAAAAATAAACAATGTCTACTAGAAAGGTTAAAATATATTTATTTTTTGATACAATCCAGTAAAGACTTAAGTGCACACAAAATGTAATACACCCAGTTATCTTTTCATAGGTAACATTTGCATTTCATAAGTCCTCATTTACATTTTGTGATATCTTTGTCTTTGATTTAAAAAAAACCTACTTCAGTAATTCTTTACCTATCAAAACCAATGGTGACAACCATGAAATAGCCTGAAAACAAACTCTGAATACCCAAAATAGATCTAATAAAGCTTCTTTGCTTAAACCCTGTCAGATCAATGAATTGAGGATTATTTTACACAGATTCCTAAGCTTATGACACATTATAACTGAGAAGAAAGATTGGCTCAGGCCAGGATATTAATAATAACAAGAAGTTTAAACCAACAAGGCAAGAGACACATAAAAACATTAAAAATGAGGAGCAAAATTGTTGAGGACTGTAATATAGAAGAAGGTACACTGCATATCTCTGTGGATGTTAACAGTTGCTACATTAGCTCATACAACTAATATGATTATGATGTTGAACTTTTTTAAACAAATGTGTTCAACTGTATTGTCTTTATAGGAAATTTATCCTCTCAGAAAGCTCTGAGGAAACTTCCTCCAAGATAATTACATTTTTAAAAAGAAAAAAAGATGTTGCTTAAGGATCTGCCAACTTGAAGTTTTGGGAGATAGGAAAAGATTTGTTATTTTGGAGTTTAATAGATATCTTTGACTTATATCATTGTGTCTGACTAACAAAAAGATTTATCTGGATGACTGGTTTTCTTGGAGCACTTTGTAGTATGTTAGTTGAATTACTGTAACTAACATTTTGCAAATTGGGAGAAAAAATTATACAGTTGACCCTTGAATAGTGTGGGAGTTAGGGGGCTGACTCTTGTTGTGGTAAAAAATCTGAGTATAAATTATAGTTAGCTCTCCCTATCCATGGTTTCTCCTTCAATGACCTCAGATTGTGTGACACCATAGTATTTACTGTTGGAAAGAAGTTTGTGTATGAGATAGACCTGCGAAGTTCAAACCCACGTTAGTCAAGAGTCAACTTTTAAACTGATTTCTGTGAGGTCCTGCTGGTTGGGTTACTTTAACAAAAGTACCTGGAACTACAGATAAGGCTTTTTTCCCTCTTCTCTGCAGAAAAGTAACCTGCAACCAGCATTCTCTGTGAGCTAATAATGACCCCCCTCCTTACAGCCTTTTTATTTGAGGGAGGCAGGAGTGTTTTCAAATTTTTTACTATTTTCATATTTTTCCATATTAATACCAACAGTGTTAAGGGTAGGAGTTTTATTTGTCCATCAGATTTATTGAATCCACAAATAATACAGATTGCTTCATGGTGAGTTTATCTTGTTTCATGTAGCCAAAATATTTTTAAAGCAACAACTTAGAATTAGAGTTCTTATTTTAAGGGCAAGCACAGACATTATTAAGATGCCAAATATAAACAAACACCATTACTTTTTTGTATCATAGGTTGGACAGCACTTCATGAAGCTAGTTTAGGAGGATTTTATCAGACAGCAAGTGAACTTTTAAAAGGTGGAGCAGATGTGAATATCAGCGGAATGTACCAGATCACTCCCCTACATGATGCTGTGATTAATGGACATTATCAGGTACTGTAATTCTTTCGTTTGCAGAGCAAACACTACAGTCTGCAACTATTAAAAACCTCTGGGACCAAAAATAGAAAAACAGATAGGGATTCAGTGTCAGTTCATTGTGCTAATCAGTACTCAGAATTTATAATAAAATATTATTGTGGTGGATTGGTTGTGCCTGATATAGCAGATCCCGTTTTACATGTTACTTTTAATAACTACATGATGTGTATTTTGGTTGTGCATAGTATTTTTTCCTTAGGACTCTTTTCGTATAGTACTTTGTAGGCTCTGTGTGCATGTACTGAGTCGCTTCAATTGTGTCCAGCTCTTTGCAGCCCGGTGGACTATAGCCCGTCAGGCTCCTTAGTCCATGGGATTCTCCAGGCAAAAACACTGGAGTGGGTTGCCATTTCCTCCTCCAGGGGCTCTTCCCCACTCAGGGATCAAACCCAGATCTCCTGCACTGCAGGCAGATTCTTTACTGCTTGAGTCACCAGGGAAGCCCTTACAGGCTCTAGGAGAACATTTCCTTCTTAGTATGTTATACAATGATGGAGTCACAGCAGGCTCACAGCTTTTTGTAGTCTACTGTTACTTTCAGAGTCAGACTAATACATGAGAACCTCTCAGGTTTAATGACCAACCAGTACACACCAGCACAGAGGTACCAGTGGTACCATTAATATCAAAACGCTGTAATTCCATATATGTTGGTTAATAGTAACTACAGTAATGGTGCGTGAATGCTAAGTTGCTTCAGTCATGTCTGGCTCTGCAACCCTATGGACTGTAGTCCACCAGGCTCCTCTGCCCATGGTATTTTCCAGGCAAGAACACTGGAGTGGATTGCCATGCCCTCCTCCAGGGATATTCCTGACCCTAGGGTCGAACCCAGGTCTCTTACGTCCTCTGCATTGGCAGGTGGGTTCTTTACCACTAGTGCCACCTGGGAAGCCCGCAATTATGAAACTGTTAATTAAGATTATGAATTCTGGCACAAATGCATTATCATATGTACTCTGAGCTTCCTAGACATTTTTTCTGGTCCAGGGACTGCATTGGGCTGAGGCGTTTCCTGAAAATAGTTTATTGTTTATTTAAAGTGGTGGAAGTTGCTTCTGGGTTTAAAACCTTTAGAGTAGGAAAGGGGGCTAAGGAAGATCTGTTCTGTGTTTCTGCAGAAGAAATACGTGCCACGGGTAGAGCTAGGAAAGGCTGTAGGCAAGAATCCCTTAGAAGAGATTCAGTTGAGCTCATTTCATGTGCTAGGGAGGTTATACTCAAAATCCTACAAGTTAGGCTTCAGTAGTATGTGAACTTGGAGAAGGCAATGGCACCCCACTCCAGTACTCTTCCCTGGAAAATCCCATGGACGGAAGAGCCTGGTAGGCTACAGCCCATGGGGTCGCTAAGAGTCGGACACGACTGAGCGACTTCACTTTCACTTTTCCCTTTCATGCACTGGAGAAGGAAATGGCAACCCTCTCCAGTATTCTTGCCTGGAGAATCCCGGGTACGGCGGAGCCTGGTGGACTGCCATCTATGGGGTCGCACAGAGTTGGACACGACTGAAGCAACTTAGCAGCAGCAGCAGCAGCAGCAGCAGCAGCAGTATGTGAACTGAGAACTTCTGAGTGTGTAAGCTGTGTTTTCGAAGAGGCAGAGGAACCAGAAATCAAATTGCCAACAGTCGCTGGGTAATGAGGAAAGCAAGGGAATTCCAGAAAAACGTCTGCTTCATTGATTACACTGAAGCCTTTGACTGTGTGGATCACAACAAACTGGAAAATTCTTAAAGAGATGGAAATACCAGAGCACCTTACCTGTCTACTGAGAAACCTGTATGCAGGTCAAGAAGCAACAGTTAACCAGACGTGAAACAACTGACTGGTTCAAAATTGGGAAAGAAGTACATCAAGACTGTATATTGTCACCCTGTTTATTCAACTTCTATGCAGAGTACATCATGTGAAATGCTGAGCTGGATAAATCACAAGCTAGAGTCAAGATTGCTGGGAGAAATCTCAACAACTTCAGATATGCAGATGATACCACTCTAATGGCAGAAAGTGAAGAGGAACTAAAGAGCCTCTTAATGAGGGTGAAAGAGGAGAGTGAAAAAGCTGGCTTAAAACTCAACATTCAGAAAACTAAGATCATGGCATTCAGTCCCATCAGTTCATGGCAAATAGACGGGGGGGAAAGTGGAATCAGCGACAGATTTTATTTCTTGGGCTCCAGAATCACTGTGAACTGTGACTACAGCCATGAAGTTAAATGCTTGTTCCTTGGAAGGAAAGCTATGACAAACCTAGATAGCATATTAAAAAGCAGAGAGATCCCTTTGCCGACAAAGGTCCATAGAGTCAAAGCTGTGGTTTTTCCAGTAGTCAAGTACCATAAAGAAGGCTGAGCATCAAAGAATTGATGCTTTTGAATTGTGGTGCTGGAGAAGACTCTTGAGTGTCCCTTGGACTGCAAGGAGATCAAACCAGTCAATCCTAAAGGAAATCAACCTGATTATTCACTGAAAGGACTGATGCTAAAGCTCCAATAGTTTGGCACCTGATGCAAAGAGCCGACCCGTTGGAAAAGACCCTGATGCTGGGAAAGAGTGAAGGCAAAAGAAAGGGTCAGCAGAGGATGAGATGGTTGGATCGTATCACCAACTCAGTGGACATGAATCTGAGCAAACTTCAGAAGATAGTGGAGGACAGAGGAGCCTGGCATTCTGCAGTCCGTGGGGTTACAAAGAGTTGGGCATGACTTACTAACTAAACAACAATGACAAAACTTAAAAATAAATACATTCTTTCAAGTGTGGAAAGGGTAGAATTTGTAAATTTCAGATGGCCAGTTCAGTGTGGTTGCTTAGAAAAATCTGGGACAAATTATTAAACATACAGTGAGAGACATTTAGGCAGGCATAATGATCTTTGAGCATAAGACATCACTAAGAACATATCATGTCAGACTGACCTTGATCCTCCTTTATTAGGCTTAATTTGTGAAGGAAATGACATGACAAGTTGATAGAAGTTATCACAGTTTTAGCAAGCTTTTATTTGATGGAGCATGCTTGTGGTATGTATTTGAGATGTTGAATTAGAGGTTCATTGACTATGTTATTGGGATTCACAGATATTAAAAAGATATCCCCAGACATGTTGATTATCCATTCCATTTGTGTCTGGAGTGAGCTATCTTATAAAGTTTGATTGTTTATTCTATTGCACTATAAAAAGTCATACCACATAGTCGGCTGGACCATGGGTGGTGTTTTGTTGTTGTTAGGAGTATTTTTTTTTAAATTCCAGACATCATACCATTTTACCAATAAATACTTGTACCTGCATCTCTAACAGATAAGGACTTTTTTTCTCACACCCACATTTTTTTTTATCGTCTTACCTAATAAAACTTATTTTTTAATACCATTTAATAATACCCAGTCCATAATCAAATTTTCCCAAATTATCTAAAAATGGTTTTTATTAAAAGTTTTTGTTTGAATGAAGGTCTATCAGGGTCTATATATTACATGTGTTTTTTACGTCTCTTAAGTATGTTTTAATCTATAATATTTCTCCTATATTTTGTTTCTTCTGGAACGTGGGTCATTTGTCTGTTGGGGTTTCCAAATTCTGGATTTGACTGATTTTTGTGGTTTCTTCCCATATTTTCTGTAAATGGTTGTTTTAATGGAAAATCTATTTAGAGACCATAGTTTGGGTGTGAGATGTGCTCATTGCTATTGGATGTCATTGTTTTTAGGCATTTTCCATGAAATCACACTTTTAGAAAGAAAAATAGTGAGTTCTTGCTGATATTTCCATTTCAAACTTAATATTATGCATTCATAATAACTTTATTTTTTATTTGTATCTTTTTCTTTTATGCTAAACATTTATTTCTTAATACATTAACATTTCTTTATTGTACATTTTATTTACAATATTACTATTAGTGATATTTCTATTATTAACAATATTAATAACAATGGAACTACTAATGAAGTGCCTTTTGTTTATATCCCATTAGGAATGTATAGTCAAAATATTGGCTTTTCAAGTACTTGAAAGAATTTTATTCTCTGTCTTATTGACTTCTTACACAAGGGAGTTATTGGAAGGAAGAGATATGAAATAACATCCTCTAAACTGAAAAGGAACTTTGAGTCTGTAAAACAAAACTTTATTAACAAAGCAGTTCCATACAGTGCAGTCATGAAGTTTATTGTGGATAACTTATATACTGGCAGGATTGGGCAGAGAGCAATCCAGAGGCATGCACAGCTGTGCTCCACACCACAGAAAGGAGTCCAGGGGGACTTAAAGGGGCCAGAGCTAAAATTAGAATCTGACCACTAAGTGAGAAGCACGTCCACACTGACTGGAACTGGGGATTTTTCCTCCTCCTAGGGTCTCATGACCATTAACCATCTGTGTCAGCAGAAGGCATTCTTTCAGCCTTCACATCTGATGAAGGCAAAGTTGTTAGAGAATTTATCTGGCTTGAGCACATTCCTTATGAGTAGGCTAAAGTGCAGTCATGCAGAAAGGAGAGGGGAAGGACTAAAGTAGAGCTGACAAGATGGAGTCAGAGTGGTTCAGCAACACAGAAGTCAGCTGATTCTAGAAGGGGGAAAAGCACTAGATTCAATAACATTGTTGAAGGTGAAAAGCCACGGGCAAGCTCTAAGTAGAAGTGCATTTCCTTCAGGGGCCTACTGTTTGATGAACTAAATAAGTGGAGATTGTGAGGCCAGCCACTTACTGAAATGGCTTTGCTTGTTCCAGTTAAGGATATGTGGTGGCCTTAAAACAGCCACGAATTCTTTAACACTCTTCTGTCCGAAAGGTGGAACCTGAGTCTTCTCCTCAGAAATATTGGCTGCAGTTTCAGTGAGTTGCTTCTAACAAATAGGATGTGACAGAAGTAACACATTATATGACTTCTGAGACTCGGTTGAAAGCGATCGTGGCTTCTTCCTTGTTCTGTCAGTCACTTGTTCAACAACTGAAGGAAGCCAGATGTCATATCAAGCAGCCACTCAAGCAGCTCCATGGAGAGGTGCCCTGACAGTGCACTAAGCCTTTTCCTGCCCACAGCCATGTGAGTGAGCCGTCTCGGAAACAGACCCTCCAGGTGCTGTCAAGCTTCTAGATGATTGTATCTCCAGCCAGCCTCTTGACTACAACCTCCTGAGAGGCCCTGAGGCAGAACTAACCACCTCCACCACTCCCAAATTCCTGACCCACAGAACTATGAGATTATGAATATTTATTATTGTTTTAAGCTACTGAGTTTTGGGGTAACTTGTCAGGTAACAACAGATAACTAATACAGAATCAAATGCAGGTTTAAAATACAGGGTTAAAAACTCCATAGAAATAACTTATTTACTGCCATTTGATGAGAAGGCAGAGAGTTTTTTAAGTTAAAGAGTGTGTAATATAAGTAGGCTTCAGAATTCCTGATATCGGGCTATAGAGGAAATTGGTAAATGTGGGTAGTTGGTGTCCATAGAGTATATGGATAGAGTATCCACTGTCTGAAACAAGAGATTGCCAAGGTAATGTATTCGCTCCTTTAGGGTGACCAGCCCGGATTTCCAGAGAAGTGAGGCTCTTTTCGCTTCCTCCTGTCTTCTTTTTCATGTTTCTTGATCCTCAGATACTCTCAAACTGCATGCTTTATTATTTGACATAAAACCTCCAGAGATAAACAAACTTATGGAATTACTTTTCCTGAAAGAAAGCAGTATGCTTTCTATTTGTATTGCTGAACAATATGTGAAGATCCAGGCATATGAATTATAGATTTAATTATACCTACTATTACTTTCAATCCTCTTACCTAGCTTTAAACTCCCATAATAAAGTCATTTGAAAAGCAGAATCATCAAGTTGCTGAATCTTAATTTTTAAAGGATTTGGGTTATATTATCCCTGTGTGTGATGGGGCACTTTTCTCTCCTAGAATGCTTTCTTTGTAAAAGGAAATATATATTAAATATATAGAGATATAAATATATATATAATTTTTAGATGATTAAAATTTGTAGAAGTTCTGACCCTTTCTCTCATTCCAGACATTTACATGGAAATCTAGGCTTCTTTTAGTATAATGTTCTTTAATATACTAATGTTCTTTAGTATAATGTTCCACACGTCCTCCTAGACCAACATTCATTCTTTTATTAAACAGCATTTATTAAACATACAGTCTGTACCAGATACTGAAATAGACACTGGGACTATAAAGATGATTAAGACACGTATCTGTTGTGAAAACTTGGAAGCAACTTAAACATCCATTAGTAGGGTTGTTTTTGTTTTCCAGTTGCTCAGTCATGTCTGATTCTTTTTGACCCCATGAACTGCAGCATGCCAGGCTCCCCTGTCCTCCACCATCTCCCGGACTTTGCTCAAACTCATGTCCATTGAGAGTCAGTGATGCCATCCAACCATCTTGTCCTCTGTCATCCACTTCTCCTCCTGCCTTCAATCCTTCCCAGCATCAGGATCTTTTCTAGTGAGTCAGCTCTTTGCATCAGGTGGCCAAAGCTTTGGAGCTTCAGCTTCAGCATCAGTCCTTCCAGTGAACACTGAGGATTGATTTCCTTTAGGATTGACTGGTTTGAGATCCATGCTGTCCAAGGGACTCTCAAGAGTCTTCTAAATTGTAGCATTAATCCATTCATATAGGTATATTAAAAAGTAAATTATTATTCAGCTGCTAGAAAGAATGAGGAGGTTCAATCCATCTGATTTGGAACAGTTTTCAGAGTCTGATGCAGGGTAGGGTAGGCAGGAAAGAAGCTAAAGTGCAGAAAAATGTATATATTATAGGCCCACTTGTGTACGAAACAACGTATATACACATTTGTGATATACACATATACACCTGTTGGACTAGACTTACTGGGAACATTCAGAAGAATCTTTAACTAGAGCTAATTTAGGAGAAATAATTAGATGACTGAAGTCCAAGGGTAGAGAAGGGAAACTTAGTTTTCACTGTCTGTTTCTCTAAGCCTTCTGTATTCTGAACCATATTTATTAATTTCCTATTCAAAAATATTAATTTTAAAAGAAAAACAGAGTCCCACCCTCAAAAAACTTGAAATATAGAAGAGAGATAGGTATGAGATAAGTATAATATAATATAGAATATATTGGACATAAAATATGTACATAAAAGAAGGAAGAGGTCATTTTTCTCTAGGGCGTCAGTGGGTGAGGAAGTCAGGGAGAGCTTCATAGAGGAGGCTCCTTGAGGAGTAGTAACAGATTAAGAATTTACTAGTTTCTCTCTGACGCTGAGGAGGAGCAGCAGCAACGCAGGTATACATAGAAGACATACTGTCTCCTGGAACCTGTTAAAATTACATTTACTACTACAGAATGTAATTCAAGTTCCCAGTATATATGCTAGCTCCATTTCATCATCAGTTAAACCATAGACATTCTGCCCCACCCTCCTTTCTTCCCTCTTCCTTGCTTCCTCTCTCTTTTTTTGGTAAGAGAAGTCATATGTACATCAACAAATTATGATTCAGTAGCAGTTACATTGATTTTTGTTGCTGGGCAATGATGTTACAGGTAAACCCAAATTCTGTATTGTTGGTAAATTCCAAATATTTGGAAAGAAATATTTGATGTTGCTTAGAGTTGTATGCTAGCATACGTTTATAATAATAATGTACTTTTTGTCTGGGTTCCTCACATAAAACAATCTTCCTCTAGGTGGCAGAGTTACTTCTTTTGAATGGAGCAGATCCTTTATTTAGAAATGACAATGGAAAGTGTGCTTTGGATGAAGCCAAAGACTCACGTATGATGCGTCTCCTTGAGAGGTTTGTTTCTAAACGTCAAAACCATCTTACATCAGGTAAACGTAAACCACCCGGTTATATCCGTTCGTCATGTCAGTAGTTGTTGTTGAGTCGCTAAGTCGTGCCCAACTCCTTGTGACCCCATGAACTGCAGCACGCCAGGCTTTCCTGTCTGTCACTGTCTCCTGGAATTTGCTCAGACTCGGGTCCATTGAGTCAGTAATGTCATCCAACCATGTCATCCTTAGTAGAGAGTTATAGAAATCAAGCTTAGAATTATAGAAATTAAATTGATTTTCCTCAAAAATTTTGAGAAAATCCATCCAGTGAAGTTCTTGCTTCATTCCTTTAGTAGAGCACACTAACTTGTTTGCAGATGCACCAAATGGAAGAAGAAAGGAACTAAGGAACCAAAAGGAACTAAGAAAGATAATACTAAATATACTTTTCCCCAGGATATGCATTGCAAACAGTTAGAAAATTTTTATACAGTTCTGGGTTTTTTCCCCATAATCCATTGACTGAATAACATGAGTTATAAGTTGTAACTTATGTTTGGCTGTATCTTTTTCAGTGAGTATGGCCAGGATTGTTTACTTTCATTCCTTAAGAATATTTTCTTATGGCTATACTTTTGCCTTATCATTCATCATTACACTGTTAAGTTAAACAGCAAAGGAACAGTTAAGTTAAACTGCAGTTTCAAAAAGATTATATAAGAATCGTTTATATTTTATTCAAGTATAATTGATTTACAATATTATATTAGTTTCAGGTATACAATGTAGTGATTCAGTATTTTTATATGTTATACATATGTTTTATATGTTGTACTCCATTTAAAGTTATTGCAAAGTAATGGCTCTATCCCTGTGCTTATTTATTTTGTACATAGTATTTTGTATCTCTTAATTCCCAAACCTTAGTTTGCCCCTCTCCTTCCCTTTCTCCACTGGTAACTGTTACTTTGTTGTCTGATCTGTGAATCTGTTTCTGTTTATACATTGATTTGTTTTATTTTTTTTACATTCCACATATAAGTGGTAATATAGAGTATTTGTCCTTTCCTATTTCACCAAGAATAATACCTTCTGGGTTGTTGCAAATGGCGGAATTTCATTCTTTTTTTATGGTTGAGTAGTATCCCATCACATGAATATATACTGCATCTTCTTTATCCATTCATCTGCTATGGACAGTTAGGTTGTTTCCATATCTTCGTTATTATATATAATGCTGCTGTGAACGTGGGGGTGCTAGTATCTTTTTGAATTCATGTTTTCATTTTCTTTGGATATGTATCCAGCAGTTTAATTGCTGGATCATATCATGGTTTCTTTTTTTAATTAATTAATTTTATTTTTGGAAGCAGTGGGTCTTCATTTGCTTTCTGTGCAGGCTCTCTCTAGTTGTGGGGAGCAGGGGCTGCTGTTCCTTCCGGTGCACGAGCTTCTCACTGCAGTGGTGTCTCTGGTTGCAGAGCACCAGCTTTAGGTGCTTGGGCTCCAGTAGTTGCAGCATGCTGGCTCAGTAGCTGTGGCATGTGGGCTCTTGGGCATGTGGGGTTCGCTAGTTGGGGCACACAGGCTCAGTAGTGCAGCTCACAGGCCCCAGAGCATGGACGCAGTGGTTGTGGCCCATGGGCTTAGTTGTTCCACAGCACGTGGAATCTTCCCAGACCAGGGATCAAACCTGTGTCCCCTGCATTGGCAGTTCGATTCTTATCCACTGTGCCACCAGGGAAGTCCAGTCATATCTTGGTTCTATTTTTAGTTTTTGGAGACATCTCCATATCTCCATACTGTTTTCCATTGTTGTTGTCCTTGTTCAGTCGTTAAGTCTTGTCCAACTCTTTGCGACCCATGAACTACAGCACACCAGGCTGCTCTGTCCTTCACTGTCTCCCAGCTCAAACTCATGTCCACTGAGTCGGTGCATAGCGGCTGCAATTTACTTTCCCACCAACAGTGTACAAGGGATCCCTTTTCTACAAATCCTTAACAACTTTTGTTGTTTGTAGACTGTTTGATGATAGATATTTTGACTGATATGAGGTAACATATCATTGCGGTTTTGATTTGTATTTCTCTGATGATTATTAGTGTTGAACATTTTTTCATGTGCCTGTTAGCTGTCTGTATATATTCTTTGGAAAAATGTCTATTCACATCTTCTGTCCACTTTTTTAATTGTTTTTTTTATATTGGATTGTGTGAACTGTTTATATATTTTGGACATTAACCTCTGTTGGTCATATCATTTGCAAATATTTTCTTCCATTCAGTAGATCATCTTTTTGTCTTGTCAGTTATTTCCTTTGCTATGCAAAGCTTTTCAGTTTTATTAGGTCCCATTTGTTTATCTTTTATTTCATTTCCTTTGTTTCCTTAGGAAACATATCCAAAATAATATTAAATATTACTGTGATTTATTTCAAAGAACATCCTGCCCATGTTCTCTGTTGGAAGTTTTGTGGTTTCTGTTCTTACAATTATGTCTTTATCCATTTTGAGTTTATTTTTGTATGTGGTATGAGAAAATGTTCTAATTTCATTCTTTTTCATGTAGCTGTCCAGTTTCACTACTTATTATAGGTACCGTTTACTGAAGAGACTTTCTTTTATCCATTGTATATTTTGCCTCCTTTGTCATAGGTTAGTTGAAAATAAGTGCATTGGTTTATTTCTGAACTTTCTAGTCTGCCCCATCAGTCTATGGCTGTTTTTGTGCCGTCACCATGCTGTTTTGATTACTGTAGTTCTGTATAGTCCGAAGTCAGGGAGCATGATACCTCCAGCTCTGTTCATCTTTCTCTCGATTGCTTTGGCAGTTCAGTGTCTTTTGTGGTCTTGCATAAATTATAGGATTACTTGTTGCTGTGACTGTTTTGATAGGGATTGCATTAGATCTGTCGGAGAAGGCAATGGCACCCCACTCCAGTACTCTTGCCTGGAAAATCCCATGGACGGAGGAGCCTGGTAGGCTACAGTCCAGGGGGTCGCTGAGAGTCGGACATGACTGAGCGACTTCAATTTCACTTTTCCCTTTCATGCACTGGAGAAGGAAACGGCAACCCACTCCAGTATTCTTGCCTGGAGAATCTCAGGGATGGCGGAGCCTGGTGGGCTGCCGTCTATGGGGTCGCACAGAGTCGAACACGACTGAAGTGACTTAGCAGCAGCAGCAGCAGCAGCATTAGATCTGTAGATTACTTTGGGTAGTATGAAAATTTTGACAGTATTCTTTCAGTCCAAGAACACAGTATATCGTCTCTTTTCCATGTATCATCTTCAGTTTCCTTCATTGATGTTTATAGTTTTCAAAGTATAAGTCTTTCACCTCCTTGGTTAAGATTATTCCTCGGTATTTTATTCTTTTTATGAGATTGTAAATGTAAGTACGTTTTTTTTTTTTTCTTGCTTTCTCTTTCTGATAGTTCCCTATTAGTGTATAGAAAAGCAGTGGATTTCTGTATATTAATCATGTATCCTTCAACTTTAGTAAGCAAGTAAGCAACTTTAGTAGGAATTGATAATAATGCAATTCATTATGAAAGAATTTTTGCCTTATAAAAGCTTGTACACTTGCATATCTGAGTATAACTGTGGGGAATATAAAAATACTGAGTTCAGTGCCCATCTTCAGCATTATTTTGTTGGGTCTGTTTTGCTTTTCCTACAGAAGTGTTTTCAGCTCTCTCAAGATAGTATATTTTTTATAATAAATATGGAAATCATAAATTATGTAATGTTATATGTGCCAATTTTAATAAAATATATTTTCATAATTTTAATTTTTCCACTTGGTTTGCTCATGGCAAAGGACTTGTGGTTTTAGAAGTCTAGAGTCTGACCTCTGGAGGCTGTTTTCTTTGATTTTCTCTTTTTCTTTACAGCTCAAAAGAAGAGCATTGACCCTTCAGTTGTAGAGGATGCACGCCAGCACAAGGTATGTCTCTGTTCTGCTGCTGCTGCTAAGTCGCTTCAGTCGTGTCCGACTCTCTGCGACCCCATAGATGGCAGCCCACCAGGCTCCCCCGTCCCTGGGATTCTCCAGGCAAGAACGTTGGAGTGGGTTGCCATTTCCTTCTCCAATGCATGAAAGTGAAAAGTGAAAGGGAAGTTGCTCAGTCGTGTCCAACTCTTAGCGACCCCATGGACTGCAGCCTACCAGGCTCCTCCGTCCATGGGATTTTCCAGGCAAGAGTACTGGAGTGGGGTGCCATTGCCTTCTCCAATGTCTCTGTTCAGCAATGAACATTTTTATAGAGCACACCTGCTGGTTATTTTATTGATCATCGAAGGGGAAACAAAGACTTTTGAAGCATTCATCAGGAACAGTGACTTCGCCTTTGCTTTTTAGACACTTTGGAATAATTACATGAGATTCAGAAGGTTCTGGGCTGTTAGTTTGGGAAGCAATTGAGTAAATGTAGTGTATGTGGGCACACTAATGGGTTGGTAACCATTTCTACTTCCTTTCTCCTATTTATACATTCATGAGGTTTATCAGCCATGTTGAATTTCCTCTGGCCTGAGCACAGTATGAGAGTCAAAGGTGTTAACCCACCCCGTTAAACTTTACATGGTGGGCGGTTATTTTTCATCTGATACTTGGGTTGTGATGTGTGAGAGGAAGCCCTGTCCCTGCTTCAGTCTTGTCAGCCCACAGTAATCTTTCCATACACGCCTACTTGGTTGCATATCTGTCTTTTTGTTTTTAAATCCCTTCTTCCACTACCCTAGCTATGATCACTCACAGATACCAGAGGAAGAAACTCTAAATCTATCTCCATAACAAATGGGAGAGGAAAGTGCTTTTAAAGCATAGTTACAAAGATTCCTTGTGAAGGAATTATCTGATTATTTTAAAAGCCTATACAGATTAGCTTGATTAAAATTTTGTATTATGTTTAGTAATAAGATTGATAGTGCTAAAATACTGGCAAATACAAATTAAAATGTACAGGAAAAAATAACAATTAGTGCATATACTGAGTTTGAATCTATTACATTTGTCTTTCTGCTTTTAGTCTATTTTTTCTGAAATATATATCAGGTTGTATACATCCCAGCATGCCCTGTGGTTAGATCAAATTATAAGGTTGAATGGAATAATAGTTTTCTTTTTCTCCAATACAGAATGAATTGAATGCAGAATTACAGCTGACAGTTAAAGCTAACTATGTTATTTTGTTTCTATAGAAACCAAAATTCAGTTCTAAAAATCACAGTGGGTTTGTTTATGATGAAAATTCCAACAGACAGAAGCCAGAACATGTAGAAGTCAATAAAGGAAGCAAAAAGAGTTTATTTATAAATAAAGATATATATGAACATTACCAAAAAGATTCCCCAAACATGAGAATTGGTAAATCCAAGCAGAAACAATCAATTCTTAACCAGACACACTCTACAGGGTTCAGAAAGGACAGTCTCCATAGTGCTGAGGATCCCAGCACAAGAGTGTCTAAAGATAAAAGAAGAAGAAACACACAGCGTAAAAGGACTCAAGCGGGTGATACAAGCCAAGAAAGCAGTCCGGGAAAGACAGTGGCCGTCTCTTCCAGAAGAGTAAGCAAATCAGTTACTCCGCGGCAACAAGCTCTCCAAATCCTTGATGACCTTCCAGGAAAGTCACGTAAACCTTTCAGCCAAGCTCTATCAGGCCTGAAAAATGGTTTACATAATGATGTTGAAACTTGTCCAATTCCCAGAGAGACACATACTCAAAGCCTGGATTTATCAGATAGTCAAGAAATAAAATGTGTGGAATTAGAATCCATTGACCAAGCTGAAGCTGTTTCTTTCTTAGGACTTTCTTTACATGAAAAAACCAAGTTACCACTTGTTACTACAGATCAGCAGCCTCATACTCACCAAGAACAGGAGCACATTAGCCCTTATAAATCTCATGAAAACAGTAACTCAGGTCAAAAAGATGAGAGCCTCAAGTGGGAAAAATTTTCCCCATCCTTTATAAGGGAAAATTTTAATAATGATGATCATGGTGATTCCTGTGCCTCTGAGGAAACTGTAATATCTAAAAAGGTGATAAGTTCTTCAGGCTGCAAAAACCATGATAATTGTAAAGAGAATAAAACAAATAGAGAAGAAATGGATTTTCAACCATTTTTACCTTCTGAAGACCACTTTCCACAGGAAAATGAGTTAAAAGCAGACAGCCTAACCATATTTCCACAACAGGAAGCTGTTAGTTTTTCTAATTCAGATAATATGATAGTTTCTGAACATGTTTCAAATTATGAGCAATGTTTATGTGGAACTTCTTTTGATCACTCACATGGCAGTCCTGAACATACTCCTCTGGCATGTATAGGAACACTCTTGACACATGAAGTTTCAGAGTTGACCAGTCATGAGAAGCTAATCAAGAAGCCTCAGGATTATAGCCCCAGTATACTAACTCCTTTAATGAATCAAGAAGATATACATATTGTGGAAAAGGTGGGTAAGGAAGGAGACACTAAAAGGAATTATACTGACCCAGGCCAAGAAACAAGTCCTTCAAATAGGCCTTTATCCAGAGTTGTTCCTTCTCAAGTAATGGAAACAACTAAAGTTGAAAAAAGGAGACAAGAGAGCAAAGCCATACGAAATACAGGTTTTCATTCTACTGACAATATCAATGAAGAATTGACCAACCTCTCACAACTTAGTCAAAGAGAAGAGAAGGAGATTTCTCACAAACCAGGTATTAGTAGTATTGTTCAATTTGTACACAGTTCCTATAGATTTAGTTATTTCACAGAAATTTCCAACTGAATTTCACTTAACCTCTGCCCAAACTGATAAGAATGAGGACATGTGGATCACAATTTGGAGATACTATTAATTAGTTAAGTAATGGTATTTGCTTTGAAAGAAGGTGCTAAATTAATATTGACAGAGGTTTAAAATATTTCTATGAGTTTTTAGCTTTCTTTTAATATAGCACCTACTTAATGTCAAGAAACCCAACAACATTTTCATAGCAGGAAGATGTTAGCTCCATTGATTTTAGTGATCCACTGTTGAAATGGCATCCGGGAAACTAATTTACATTTGTTGTATGAAAACATTTTTAAAGGCTTCCATTCCTTTAAATAAAAAAGCAGTCTAGAAAGGAACAGAAATGTGGAGCAATTATACGACTAGACTCTTTCTTAGTCCGATAATCAGTAAGGAGAAATGCAACGCTGATACTTCAAAATTTTTTTTTTTTTTCAGGTGAGGAATTTGTCAGTGGAGATGAAAACACTGTAAGAAATTGTAAAGAGAAAAAAGAAAAACCAGATTCAGAAATTCATATGCCCACTAATATCCAATCACACAAAAGAATTCAGAATTTCAGAAAAAGAAAAAATGTCTTGAAAGCTACCTGCAGCCAAGGTTTGTATTCCTATACCATATAGGGACAAGGTTTTTGCATGGCCACTCCTAGCAATCCACTCTCCTTCAAAGAATTATATACACTTTCATATTTACTGTTTATTTTTTTAGTCATTCACTAATTTATAAGATTATTTTGGCTGTATTTGTTAGGTGGTTTTACTATAATACACCACTTGAGAATCTCTTAGTCTTCCAATATATTGTCATATTTTTGTCTATTTGTTATGTTAGAGGAGATAAGATAAACAGTAGAGACAGCAAGAAGGTTGAGTCCGGGCAGCACATCTGAATTGTGTCAGATCCCTTAGAACTTTCACTGAGCCCTTTTAACATAAGGGAAATTAAAGAAGCATAACCACTAGTTTCTTTTTGTCAGATACATGAACTATGTGTGTTTGACAATATGGATAATTGACTATTCTTTGATAGTTCTTGGAGCTAGTTCTGTGGTGAACCATAGGCTGGACTACTTCAGGTCAAATGTTAAGCCCTGCAAAGTTGATTAGTAAGAAAAAGTTGATACAGTAAGAGGTAGGAATATTAGGCATCCTTTTTGAACTTTTCCCCATTGTCTCCCTCTCATGTAAACTAAAGCGCTTCTTATACATACCTCCTATAGTGGGTTGAATAGTGGCACCCCAAAAAACCTATGTCCATGTCCGAACCCCCGGAATCTGTGATACTGTTGCATTTAAAGAGTGAATATTACCTTATTTAGAAGAAGAATCTTTGCAGATATAGTTAAGGACCTTGAGATGAGGAAATTGTATTGGATTTTCCAAATGGGACCCAAATCTAATAACAAGTATCCTTATAAAAGAAAAATGGAGACAGCTTTGAGACACGCAAGAAAAGAGAAGATAATGTGAAGACCCAGACAAAAGAGCAATGTGGCCAAAAGCCAAAGAAGCTAAGTTGGAGGAAGCAAGGAAGGATTCTTCCTTACAGCTTCCAGAGAAAGTACAGCCCTGTTGACACCTTGGTGTTGGATTTCTGGTCTTCAGAACCACAAGAAACTAATATGTTTCTCTGGTAGCACTTAATCAGATTTTAATGTAATTTTTTACATGTCTCTCAGTCCCCTAGACTGCAGGCCACTCAAAGAAGAGATAGTGTCTTCTATTTTCTTTATATAATATTACAAAAATATCTTCTAGTACATCATTTTAGCATAGTTTAGGGAAAAATTTCATTGTTTTTAGTATTTCTAACTTGTGATGTAAGGAAAAGATTTAAAAATATTTAGACAATAATATTGTACTGCATTTTATGTGAAAGAAAAATGAAATGCTCAATAGGCCATAGTTTGGTTCTTGACATCAGAAACACACTCGTTGAGATATGAGAATAAATGTGGAAAGCAGATTATGGACTACTGAGTGAAATGAGTATAGAAATGAAGCAAGTCTTATTTGTTTCAGTCAAGCTTAGGATAGAGTGAACAACTGCTAGAATGAATTAATGTGCTCAGATGCTCTATCATTTCTTTACGAATTGTATTTTAAAATAGCAACAGCAATTATAATATTAATTGAGGTATGTTTCTGTGGCTCAGATGGTAAAGAATGGGACTTCCCTGGCAGCTCAGATGGTAAAGAATCCGTGTGCAATGCAGGATACCTGGATTCGATGTCTGGGTTGGGAAGATCCCCTGGAGAAGGGAATGGCTACCCACTCCAGTATTCTGGCCTGGAGAATTCCATGGACAGAGGAGCCCGTCGGGCTACAGTCCATGGGTTGCAAACAGTAGGACACGACAGAACGACTTTCACTTTCTGTGTAGTGCATCCTATTTAGAATGTTTTTAGGAAGTTACTTTGTGTTTTCTAAGATCCTTCATAATAATCGGCACTTGGCAGAAAACTCAGTTTTGCTTGGCAAATTTACAGAAATGAAAACATCTGGGATCGATAAGAGGAATGCCACAGGGGAAAGCCGGCTTCATTTGGCTGCCAGAAGAGGACATTTGTCTCTGGTGAAAGCTCTAATAGAATCTGGAGCAGACGTGAATCTAAAAGATAATGCAGGTTTGGATTTTTAAATTGTAAATGTCTATAATTTGAACTCACTGATAAATATATTTCACCCACCCTCCCCCATTTTGATCCTGACTGTTATATAGTTGCTCACTTTGAAAATTCTTTTTATAATATTTTATGGTTTATCTTAGTCCCCACCAATTGCCAAAATAACCATTGAAACAGCTTTTGATATACCTTTGGGGGCATTCAGAGGGAGAATACAGAATGGGGAATAAAAGAAGCTTTATTTAGGCATTTTCCTTGGAGGCTTTACTATCATTACCTAACTTTATAGGGAATGACAAATTTTCCTCTTTCCCTGTCCCTTCTTATCTTATTTCTTGATAATATTCCTTTTTTTCTTCCAAAATCTTGTTTTTATCTTAAAGCTCCATTTTTAAATTGATCTTCTAACATTTTTCTCAAGCACACACACAAAAAAAACTTGTGTAAGAAATTCCAGAGGGAAAAAACTCAGATTGATTGTTCACATGTCTTTTTAAAGAGAGATGTGACAATACAGGATATAAATAGGGAGGTCAGATGATCTTACTCCAATTGAATATCTGACTACTAATCATTTGACATGATTAGTACTTACTTGGTCCCATGATAGCTTGTGTTCTGTTAGTCTTTTGTCACTTGTATCAATAAATATTTTTGATGAGATTAACTTGTTTTAAAAAATGAAGATTATGTTTTTATTGAGATATACTTGATTTATAATATATTAGTTTCAAGTGTACAACATAGTGATTCAAAATTGATAGACTATATTCCACTTAGTTATTATAAAATATTGACTATATTCCCTATACAATATATCCTTCAGCTTATTTATTTTATATATAGTAGTTTATACCTTTTAATTCCTTACCCCTACCTTGCTCCTCTCTCCATCCCTCTCCCCACTGGTAACCACTAGTTTATTGTCTATATCCATGAATCTGTTTTGTTTTGTTGTATTTACTTGTTTCTTTTATTTTTTAGACTCTACATATAAGTGATAACATAGAGCATTTATCTTTCTCTGTCTGACTTATTTCACTGAGCATGATACCCTCCAGGTTCATCCATGTTTTTGCGCAAGGCAAAGTTTCCGTCTTTTTATGGCTGAGTAGTACTCATTTGCTTTTTTTTTTTTTTTTTTTTAAATTTATTTATTTTAGTTGGGGGCTAATTACTTTACAATATTGTAATAGTTTTTGCCATACATTGACATGAATCAGCCATGGGTTTACATGTGTTCCCCTTCCCGGACCCCCCACCCACCTCCCTCCCCATCCCATCCTTCTGGATCATCCCATTGCCCCGGCCCTGAGCCCTTGTCACATGCATCGAACATGGAATGGTGCTCTGTTTCACATATGACAATACACATGTCTCAATGCCATTCTCCCAGAACGTCCCACCCTCACCTTCTCCCTCAGAGTCCATAAAATTGTTCCATGCATCTGTGTCTCTTATTCTGTCTCGCATATAGGGTTATCGTTACCATCTTTCAAATTCCGTATATATGCATTAGTATACTGTATTGTTGTTTTTCTTTCTGGCTTACTTCACTCTGTATAATGGGCTCCAGTTTCATCCATCTCAGTAGAACCGATTCAAATGTATTTTTTTTTAATGGCTGAGTAATATTCCATTGTGTATATGTACCACAGCTTCCTTATCCATTCATTTGCTGATGGACTTGTAAACAATGTTGCTGTGAACACTTGGGTGCATGTATCTTTTTGAATTAGTGGTTTTGTTTTCTCCAGATATATACCTGACAGTGGAATTGCTGAATCATGTGGAGTTCTGTTTTTTAAGAAACCTCCCATACTGTTTTTCTGCAGTGGCTGCACCAATTCACATGCCCACCAACAGTGTGTAAGGGCTCTCTCTTTTTACATATCCTCACCAACATTTGTTATTTGTTGGAGTTCTTTTTGTGAACACTGTTTGTGTTCTTTTTGATCATAATCATTCTGACCGAAGTGGGATAATACCTTATTGTGGCTTTGATTTGGATTGTTTTGATGATTATCAGTGTTGAGCATCTTTTCATGTGCCTGTTGTCCATCTGTGTATCTTCTTTGGAAAAATGTCTGTTCAGGTCTTTTGCCCACTTTTTGATTGGCCTGTTTGTTTTTTGATGTTGAGTTATATAAGCTACTTATATATTTTGGATATTAACCCCTTACTAGTCATATCATTTGCAGATATTTTCTCCCATTCAGTAGATTTTCTTTTCTTTTTGTTAATGGTTTCCTTTGCTGTGAAAAAGCTTTTAAATTCAACTAGATTCCATTTGTTTATTTTTTTTTATTTTGTTTCCTTTGTCTTAGGCGACAGATCCAAAACAATGTTGCTATAATTTACGTCAAAAAGCATTTTGTCTGTTTTCTTCTATGAGTTTTATGGCTTCCAGTCATACATTTGGTTCTTTGGTTCATTTTGAGTTTATGTTTATATATAGTGTGAGAACTATTCTGATTTCATTTTTTTAAACATATAGCTGTTCAGTTTTTCTCAGTACCACTATTGAAGAAACTGTCTTCTCTCCATTGTTTATTCTTGCCTCCTTTGTCATAGATTAACTGACATAAGTGTGTGGATTTATTTCAGGGCTGTCTCTTCAGTTTCATTGATCTGTGTGTCTCTTTTTCTGCCCATATGAGACTGTTTTGATTACTGTAGCTTTGTAGTATAATCTGAAGTCAGGGAATGTGATTCCTCCAGTTCTGTTCTTTTTTCTCAAGTTTATTTTGCCTAGTCAAGATCTTTTGTGCTATCATACAAGTTTTAAAATTATTCTATCCCTGTGAAAAATTCCATTGGTATTTTGGTAGGACTTACATTGAATCTTAGATCACCATGGGTAGTATGGTCATTTTAACAGTATTAATTTTTCTAATACAGTATATCTTGTCTTTTCAACTGTTTGTATCATCTTCAGTTTTTTCATCACTATTTTATAATTTCCTGAGTATAGGTTTTTTACCTCCTTAGGTAGGTTTATTCCAAGATATTTATTCTTTTTGATGCAGTTGAAGATGAGAAGGTTCTTTAATTTTGCTTTCTGATCATTTGTTGTTAGTGTGTAGAAATGCAACAGATTTCTGTATATTAATCTTGTATCCTGCAGCTTAAATGGATTTATTGATAAGCCCTAGTAGTTTTTTGGTGGTATCTTTAGGATTTTTCTATGTATAGTATCATGTCATCTGCAAAGAGTGCCAGCTTTACTTCTTCCTTTGCAGTTTAGATTCCTTTTATTTTTTTTTTTTCTTGTCTCATTGCTGTGGCTAGGCCTTCTAATAATATGTTGAATAAACGTGAGAGTGGGCATCCTTGTCTTGTTCCTAATCTTAGAGGAAATGCTTTTAGCTTTTCACTGTTGAGTATGATGTTAGCTGTAGTTTTGTCATTTATGGCCTTTATTATTTTGTTAAGATATGTTCTACCGTGCCCACTTTTTGGAAACTTTTGATCATAAATGGATGTTGAATTTTATCACAAGCTTTTTCTGCATCTGTGTGATCACATGATTTTTATTCTTCATTTTGTTAATGTGGTATGTCACATTGATCGATTTGCAGACATTGAAAAATCCTTGCATTCCTAGGATAATCCCACTTGATCATGGTGTATGATACTTTTAATGTATTATTGGATTCGATTTGCTAAAATTTTGTTGAAGATTTTTGTATCTGTGTTCATCAGTGATATTGACCTGTAATTTTCTTTTGTGTGTGTGATATCTTTTTCTGATTTGGGTGTCAAGGAGATGCTGGCCGTGTACAATGAGTTTGGAAGTGTTTCTTCCTCTGCAATTTTTGGGAATAATTTGAGAAGGATAGGTGTTAATTCTTCCCTAAATGTTTGGTAGAATTCATCTGTGAAGCCATCTGGACTTTGTTGGGAGTTTTAATTACTGATTCAATTTCATTACTGGTAATTGATCTGTTCATATTTTGTATTTCTTCCTGGTTAGGTCTTAGGAGAACATTTCTAGGAATTTTTCCTTTTTTTGTAGGTTTTCCTTTTTATTGGCATGTAATTGTTTGTAGTAATCTGTTATGATCCTTTGTATTTCTGTGCTGTTAATTGTAACATTTTTATTTATATTTTATTTTATTTGGGCCTTTTCTCTTTTTTCCTTGGTATGTCTGGCCACAGTGTTTTCAATTTTATCTTTTCAAAGAATCAGCTCTTAGTTTCACTGATATTTTTTCTGTTTATTTAGCCTCTATTTAATTTATTTTTGCTCTGAACTTTATTATTTCTTTCCTTCTCCTTTCACATTTTTTGTTCTTCTTTCTCTCATTCCTTTAGGGATAAGTTTAGGTTGTTTATTTGAGATTTTTCTTCTATAGACATTTAGAACTTGCTATTGCTGTATCCCATCATTATGGATCATTATGTCCTCATTTTCATTTGTCTCTAGGTGTTTGTTGTTTTTTTCTTTGATTTCTTCAGTGATCCATTGGTTGTTGATTAGAATATTGTTTAGCTTCCATATGTTTGTGGTTTTTCAGTTTTATTCTTGTAGTTGATTTCTAGTCTGATAGTGATTTCAGTCTGAATGAAAAGATACTCAATATGATTTCAGTGTTCTTATATTTACCGATTCTTGTTTAGTTGCCTAGCATGTGACCTATCCTGGAGAATGTTCCATGTGCACTTGAAAAGAATGTGTATTCTGCTGCTTTGGGATGGAATGTTCTATATATATCAGTTTAAGTCCATCTAGTATAATGTGTCATTTATGAGTTTTTCCTTATTGGTTTTCTTTCTGGATGATCTGTCCATTGATGAAAGTGGGGTGTCAAAGTCCCCTACTATTATTGTGTTACTGTTGATTTTTCCCTTTATGTCTGTTAATATTTGCTTTATATATTTAGGTGATCCTGTACTGGATACAGATATATTTGAAATTGTTATACCTTCTTCTTGGATTGATTCCTTGGTCATTATGTAATGTCCTTATTTGTTTCTTATAACAATTTTTGTTTTAAAGTATTTTATCTTATACAAATATTGCTACTCCAGGTTGCTTTTTGTTTCCATTTGCATGGAATACCTTTTTCCATCCCCTACCTTTCAATCTGTGTGTGTCTTTAGATCTGAAGTGAGTCTCTTGTAGGCAGTATATATATATATGGGTCTTGTTCTTGTATCCATTCAGTCACTCTTTGTCTTTTGATTGGAGCATTTAGTCCATTTACTTTTAAAGTAATTGTTGATATGTATGTTCTTATTGCCATTGTGTTTCATGGCTTGGAAGGTTTTTTTTGTAATTCTTTTTTTATTCATTTTTTTCTTTTGTTTTCTTGTTATTTTATGATTATTTTTAATGTTATATTTAGTTTCCATTTTCTTTTTTGCATATCTATTATAGATTTTTCATTCATGGTTACCATGAGTGTGTGTGTATATATATATATATATATCTATGTGATTATTTTAACTTGCATCTGATCTCTTAGTTTCAGATGGATTTTAACAACCCTGCATATTTACTCTCCACTCCTCCAGTAGTGTAAGGAGTTTTTAATATCATATTTTTCATCTGTTTTGTGTGTTCCTTAACTACTTATTATGGTTATAGATGATTTTATTTCTTTTGTCTTTTAAACTTCCTATTAATTTTGTACCCAGTTGATTTACTATCTTTACTGTATATTTGCCTTTACCAATTAACTTTTTCCTTTTGTGGATATTCATGTTTCTAGTTGTGGCCTTTTCTTTTTTGCTTAGAGGAGTCCCTTTCACATTTCTCCTAAAGCTGATTTTGTGGTGCTGAGCTCTTTTAGCTCTTGCTTGTCTATAGAGCTTTTGATATCATCATCATATTTGATAAAAGCCTTGCTTGATATGATATTTTTGGTTGTACATTTTTCCCTTTCATCACTTTAAATATATGGTACCACTACCTTCTGACCTGCAAAGTTCTGTTGTAAAGTTAGCCAAAAGTCTTATGGAAGTTCCCTTGTATGTTATTTGTTGCTTTTCTCTTGCTGCTTTTTATATTCTCTGTCTTTAAATTTTTCCATTTAAATCACAATGTGCCTTAATGTGGTCCCCTTTAAGTTGATCCTGTTTGGGACTGTCTTGATCTTGTTTCCTGGGCCTGGATATCTCTTTCTTTTCCCAGGTTAGGGGACTTTTCAGCTATTATATTTTCAAATACGGTTTCAGTCCCTTTCTCTCTCTTCTTCATCTGGGACTCCTAAAATGAAAATATTGGCACACTTGATATTGTTCCAGAGAGCTCTTAAACTGTCCTTATTTTTTGAATTCCACTGCTGTGTCATCCAGCTTGCTGATACGTTCTTGTATATCGTTTAGTGTATTGTTAACTCCTGTTAGTGTATTTGTCATTTCAGTTATTGTATTCTTCATCTCTGGTTGGTTGGTCTTTGTTTTCGAACTCTTTGTTAAAAACTTCTAATTTCTCTGTTTATCCATTCTTCTCCCAAGTTCTTTGACTATCCTTATAGTCATTACCTTGAACTCTTTCTTAGGTAGATTTCCTATCTCCACTTCACTTAGTTCTTCTCCTGGGGTTTTATCTTGTTTCTTTCTTTTAAACATATTCCTCTGTTGCCTCATTTTACCTAACTAGCTAGTTTTATTTCTATGTATCTGATAGGTTTGTTGGAGAAGTAGCCTCTTATAGGAAATGTCTTATGCTTCCAGGAGCTCACTTCCCTCTGATTACCAGAGCTATACGTTCTAGGGGTCCCCCCATGTGGGCTACATGCGTGCCTCTGTTGCGTCAGTCTGACTGCTGTGTGTGGTCTGGTAGGCTTGGCTTGCCCCCCGTTGGGTCAGTTGCCCTGCTTTGTGTGGAGGCTGCTGGCCTGGTTGGTGGGGCTATGTCACAAGGCAGTTGGCTGTTGAACCCCAGGGGACCCCAGGACTAGTGCTTGTTTACTGATGGACAGAGTCTAGATAT
The DNA here is from genome assembly GCF_054371585.1 of Giraffa tippelskirchi. Taxonomy (NCBI): domain Eukaryota; kingdom Metazoa; phylum Chordata; class Mammalia; order Artiodactyla; family Giraffidae; genus Giraffa; species Giraffa tippelskirchi. Next base: position 73,450,691 of record NC_137281.1, on the reverse strand, counting down.
AGGAGATCCCAGGGCTGTTTCCTGCCTTCCAGTGGATGAAGCTAGTTCTTGGGACTACTGCCAGCCCACTGGTGAGCAGAGCCAGGTCTTGGGGACTGGATGCAGGGCCCACAGGTTCCAGAGCTCGTGTTGGACTGCTGATGAGTGGGACCAGTTCTTGATACAGGTAGCTGTAGGGTTCAGTGGTCCTAAAGTGTATGTTGGCCTACTGCTGGGCAGAACTTGGGCCCAGCTGGTCCTAGGGCTGGTGCTGGTCTGCTTGTCAGTAGACTGACTTCTGCCACAGCAGGCTGTGGAACTGTAATTGTCCAGGGGCTGGTGTCCACCTGCTGGTGGCTGAGGCTATTCCCAAGGCTAGAGCAGGCTTGCTGATGGACAGGGCTTAGGCCCAAGGGTTTCTGGGGCTGGTCCCCACCCACTGGTGGGTGGAACTGGGCTCCAGGTCTCTGGCTGCAGGGGCCTATGTGTCCTGGGTCTAGTGCCTGTGCGCTGTGGGAGGATCCGGGTCCTGGGCCTCTGGTGTACAGGGCCATGTCCAAGGGCAGCTGTGGGCTCAAAGGATGTTAAAGTTGCCTGTTTTCAGTATTATTTCCTGTCCAGTACTTAGTATATACATTTGAATCAATATATGTATTCATTACATTAGTGCAAATAAACTTGATAATGAGGATACTACTTGAGTATTGATTTGTAAGTAGCTTTTGTTTTCTCTTTTTTCCTTTTTTAGGTTGGACACCACTTCATGAGGCAGCTAGTAAGGGATGGAATGATGTAATTGTAGAGTTGTTAAAAGCTAGTGCTAATGTTAATTGTGAAAATGTAGATGGAATTCTACCCTTACATGATGCTGTTGCAAACAACCATTTAAAGGTATAGTGCATCATATTAGATTCCTATTTCTTTTTCTTTAAAAAGTGAATGAAGACAGTGAAAGTATTTTAAATTGCTAATTGAAGTGATTCCTTAAGACAAAGAATTTTTAAAACTGCTTAGAGGTACAAGTGTATATGATATTACATATAGTTTAGAAAAGCAATGTATTTCCTAATGAATCCTGTTTCCATTGTCTCTTCATTGTATAATTCATGTAAATCAGAATAAAATGAAATGGCAAAGAGTAAACACAGTCTATCAATATAATAGATTCTAATTTTAATTGTCTTAAATGATTTGCTGTTGTACATAAAAGAGTATATATAGTGATGATATGTGTGATAACCAGACATTTTTTAAACTCAGAAATTTCTTAGTTTGAAGTTTCAAAGAAATGGGTAAAAACTTAAGTTGCTTGTTTCTTTGGGGGTTGTTGTATTTTTTTTCTCATTTTTTTTTTATAAACAACTATGGTGAAAATAACACAGGGGAAAATTACTAGATTAATTATTAGAGTAACACTGAATTTCAAATCTAGATGTTAAAATTCTTCAGATTTTTAAACTTATCTTTTTGTTTGACAAACATTAGAAGAAGATTTGTCTGTAGATAGTATAGATTTCAGGAATAATTTTTTGCTTTGAAAACTAGTTAAGGAAACTACCAGCAACAACAACAGTATAAAAGCAAGATTCATGTAAAAAAATATTTTGGATCTCTCACTAATACCACTTTATCTGTCTCTAGGTATTTTTTAATAGTCTGGTAGTTTTTATTTAATTTTGTGGAAATGTATCTCCACTATTTTCAGCCTGAATATAGTCATGTGAAAGAAGAGTATTGAATTTGTGATTTGCAGAGATAAAAGGTATAAACTAATAATTAAGAATAATACCAGATGGGTAGGCTAATGTCCAGGGAGGCTTCTTTTGATCAAAGAAGCTCTTTGACCTTAAAGATGTTTAAATTAAAAAGGAATTGACAAAATATTGAGGTTATGTGATCGTGCAGTGGAAGAAAACAAATAGGAAGAGTCATTGAAGTGATGAACCTACTGGTTATTTGTACAGGGAAAAGGTAATTTAAAGTGAAACCACTTAAATAAGGGCAAAAAATTCATAGTAGGAAAATTAGGATTTTAGACTATCCTGAAAAATGCAATATAGAAATAAGGATCCCCCCGCAACATCACCCCTATACCTGGAAATTTGTTAGAAGGTGTTACAGAGCTCAGCGTATGGTATTCATGGGTAAGATTTATTCCAGCAATATAGTAAGGATACATAGTTGGATCATCAGAGGAAAAGGTGGAGTCTGGAGATACCGTGTGCATGCTCTACTATGTACTCTTCTTCACGAGAGGCCACATACGGTCTGCTTTTCCCTCAGCAGTGAAAGTGTAGTGACATAAGTACAAAGTTTCTGTCCGGGAAAGCTGATTAGAAACTTAATGCTCATGATTTATATTGAGGGCTGGTCATGTGGGCATCCTCTACCTAGCACTTACCAAGATTCCAGACTCCCAGAAGCATAAACCACATTGTTTGTGTAGACAGTTTAAGCACAGAGAGTCACAGCCTTTAGGGAAAGTTTTATATCAGTGCTGGACACTGATTGCCAGGCAGGCTGTAACGTGCCAGCTACAGGCCAGCCATGTCAGCGGCCCTCTGGATAGCAGGCTTAGGCCTGCTGTGTTCACTCCTCTAAGTAACACTGTATTTAGTTTCTAACTGAAATACATAGGGATTGATTTCTGGTTCAGCAGAGACACAGTAAAGTATGTTTTCTTGGCCTAGCTTTTCTGGCAAAATAGTGTGACAGCACATAGGACATCCTTTATCTCACAGTTGACTTTTTGCATTATGATCTCAAGGGAGTTCTTTTTTTCAGAAATTTTGAAAAGCGCCACAAGTTTTGGCCCTAGGTCCTATATTAATACACTTATATTAAAATCCTGATTTTTCTTTTTTTATGCTTATTGCTATCTGGGTTGTCGCTCCTTGTAGGCCCTTTCAGAGGGTAAAGACAGGAAAATAGGTGGCTATACTAATACATGTATACTCATATCTATATCTCTGAATTAATCTATCTGTATATATTAAAATAAACATGAATTAAAACTGTCATCTCAGACTATAATCCAGCTTCACAGAGTTCATTCTAGCTTTTATCCGTCTTGTTTGTTTATAACTTCTTTTTCTGACAATGATAAAGCTAGTTATTTTATCCACAATTTATTTACTTATTTGTCCAACTCTCATATAAATGTAACAGCATTTTCAGAATTGTTAATCCATATCACTGTGTAAAACACATTTCTCTTCTAGAGCAAGGGCTGGCAAACAGCTCCCAGAGCAATTCTGGCCCTTTGCCTGTTTTGGAATAGATGATAGCTGAGAGTAACTTTGATATTCTTAAATGACTAGGTGGGGAAAGACAGAATATTCCATGAAGATTTCATGGGATTCACATTTTAGTGCACATGGATAAAGTTTCACTGGAACACAGTCATCTCGTTGGTTTACGTGGTGTCTGTGACTGCTTTTGTGCTCTATCAGTAGAGCTGAGTAGTTATGACAGAGACACCATGGCATACACACACAAAATAATTACTATCTGGCTCTTTCCAGAAGAAGTTTGGTAATTTCTAAATAAGAATATAGTAGTGATCATGTAGTTCTTCTTGGCTTTAGCTTTACAGTGTCCAGCTAAAACCACCATATTCCAAAGTAATTTAGATAAGCTAATTTAAAGACAAGTCTTGTATTTTTAATACTGCTAGTTCATTATAATCTACATTAAATCTTCAAAAGAGTCAACATCACACTTTAAATTTTTATATAATAAATTTAACCCTTTCTAATTGTAGCTCAGTCGGTAGAGAATCTGCCTGCAGCGCAGGAGACCCAGGTTCAATTCCTGGGTTGGGAAGATCCCCTGGAGAAGGAAATGGCAACCCACTCCAGCATTCTTGCCTGGAGAATCCTATGGACAGAGAAGCCTGGCAGGCTACTGTCCATGAGGTCACAAGAGTCGGATATGACTTAGCGACTAAACCACCACCACCACCATATTAAAATCCCGATTTTTCTTTTTTTAGGTTAACAGTTTTACCTTTTAGTTTATCATTTATCAGTTTTGCTTCACAGGTGCTTTAAGCATTTCCACAATATTAACATATGACTTCAGGAAATCCTGGGCTTCCCTGATAGCTCAATTGGTAAGGAATCCGCCTGCAATGCAGGAGACACCCATTCGATTCCTAGGTCAGGAAGATCCCCTGGAGAAGGTATAGGCTACTCACTCCAGTATTCTTGGGCTTCCCTTGTGGCTCAGCTGGTAAAGAATCTACCTGCAATACAGGAGACCTGGTTTTGATCCCTGGGTTGGGAAGATCCCCTGGAGAAGGAATGGCTACCCACTCCGGTATTCTGGCCTGGAGAATTCCATGGACTATATAGTCTATGGGGTCGCAAAGAATCGGGCATGACTGAGCAACTTTCACTTTCTTTTCAGGCAATCCTATATCTTTACATTTTGACTTTGTTATCAATTTGTAGTATATTTTTCTGGCCAGTATTCTGGCCTGGAGAATTCCATGGACAGAGAAGCCTGGCAGGCTACAGTCCATGGGGTTGCAAAGATTCGGACACGACTGAGTGACTTTAACTTCATAAGTGAGAATTTTCCTATTTTGAAGACTCTAGCTTCTCTCATAGCAATTTGGTAACTTCAGGGGGTAGAGAAGATGATTACTCAGACGTTGGGGGTCTTCTGTAAAGATAAATGTCAAGAACTGAAAATTAACCACAGGAAATAGCAGAAAGGGAACTTGGTTTAGCAGACAAAACACAGAATTGGAGATTGGAGAACTTGAATTCTAGGCCTAATTCTGCTGCTTGAAAAAGATAAAGATAACTTTACCCTTGAAATAAGGAGTTTAATCTAGAGCTGCATGTCCTGTACTATAGCCACTAACCACATAATGACTATTTAAATTTAAATTACCTAAAATCAATTAAATTTAAAAATTCAGTTCTTCAGTTGCATTAGCCACATTTGAAGTACTCAGTAGCTACATGCGGCAAGTGGCTCCCTGTATTAGACAATGCAGATTAGAACATTTCCATCATCACAGAGACCTCTGTTGGACAGCTCTGGATTAGAGCAAGGATTGGTAAATATTTCCTGCAAAGGGCTAGATAATCAGTAGTTTAGGTTTTCTGGGCCACACAGTCTCTATTGCAACCACTCACCTGCTGTTCTGTTACAAAAGCAACACTAGACTGTTTATAAATGAGTGGGGTTTGACTGTGCACCAGTAAAACTTCATTTACAAAATCAGGCAGCAGACAGGATTTGGCCCATGGACTGTAGTGTGCTATTATTGCTTGTTCTAGAGAATCACTGATGTTCTTGATACCTAAGTGGTGATACAGAGAAAGTTTGCTTTTGGATTAACCTTCCATATCTCTATTGCCTTCACTTTAAAGAGAAATATTCTATTTAAAATGAAGGAGGTAGTGTTTTTAATGATATTTTAATTACTTTGACACATATATTGGCCAGCATCTTTCCTCATATCTTCATTAACTTTCCCTCCATGTAACAGTTTGTCTGTCATTTGTTCTTTTTATTTCTGATTCACTTTCTCCCTTTTGTCCCTTTTTCTTTTTTTTTTGAGGTAGGATATTGATAGATACTCTAGAAAGATAAGTAAGGGAGCAAGATATATAAATATATGGTATTGTAGATCTGTGTGTGTGCTAAGTCATTTCAGTCGTGTCCAACTCTTTGTGACCCTATGGACTGTAGCCCGTCCTGCTCCTCTGTCCATGGGATTCTCCAGACAAGAGTACTGGAGTGGGTTGCCATTTCCTTCTCCAGGGGATCTTCCTGTCCCAGGTCTCCTACATTGCAGGCAAGTTCTTTACCACTTGTGCCACCTGGGAAGCCCAACTGTAGAACTAATAGGTATCAATTCTATAATATCCTGTGTATTTAATTCTTGATTTTCTCTCTTGCATGACTACATACAAAGTTGAGTTCATCATCTTATTTTCTTTTTCAACTTGCATATTTTAAAAAAATCTTAGTTTCTGTTTTAAGTTCTCTTCCAAGGTGGTTTTGTATTCTACCTTATAAACTGTGGAGTATTAAAAGATAAGGAAAAGGAGAATGAGAGGAAAAGTTTTTTTTTAAAGCTAAAATATGGGTGGGAATGGACACTCACTTTTGTACAAGATAGGATAGCAGGGATAAGATATCCCCTCCCACCTTAAAAGCTAGAAAAGTGAGCAAAATATGTAAAATAACAGTTTTGAGATATTAGACAACATGCAGGAGAGAACAGAAGCAAATGAGATGAACCCTGTGGATTGCCCCACCTTATGGACTAGAGGGAGTTTCCAGGAAGTAGTGTAGGGAGGAGGAAGACCAATAGCCTTATGACCTCAAAGAGCTGAGAAGACAGAATTTGGAGTTTAAAAGACTCCAACGGCTAAAATTTTGAGGGCAAGATACCAGACAGAATGTATCTGCATAGAGAGACCTCTCCAGCGATTTAAAGGGGGAACTTCCTCAATTCTTTGGCTGATCTACAAATGTGTGTAAGGAAAGTACGTAAAGTTAGGCAAAATGCTCAGGGAGGACTGGCAGAACCGTTGCTGGGGCTTACACACAGCTAATTAGGGGACTGTTTTTCCCTTAAGCCCTACCATGTGCCAAATACTTTATACATGGGTTCATATTTAAGCCTCATGGGTGAGAAAAATGAGATTCAAATGGTAAGTAACTTGCCCAAGGACGTAGCTAGTAAGTAGCAGAAGTGAGTTTTGTATGCTTGACCTTAAAACAAATATATTTTCCTTCATGCTGGGCTAATTCTAGGCTGATAGAACAAATAAGGAGCTGTCATAATTTCTACTGGTGCATTTGCTTCCAAATTTTTATGCTTCTCCATACCTGAACACAATTGGGAAGAGAAGAGCTACTAGCACATAACATATCTTTAACAAAATACTGACCATCTTTTCCTGATCAAAAGGTTTCTCGATGATTTGAGTTGCTTGTATTATGCAGATGGAATCATTGAGTGTTTTTTACTAACTGACTTTTACTATCAACTAATAAGTGACAGTCTTTAACTTTGATGAATTACAAATTTAATTCTAAAACACAAGTTTGAGTTATTCAGGAAAGCATTATTTATATTAGAAACTTTTGCCCCCAGAATGTCACAACATTTATCTTGGACCTCAGTTTTCTCCTCTGTAAAAGATGGGGTTGGAGTGGATTATTTCCGTTTCTTTTTATCTTGTTAAGATTCTATGAATACAAGTCATCTATTTAGGAAACATATTTGCATAGAGAGTATTAGAATGGATATTAGATTCCCAGGCTAACTTATAAAAACTCCTAAACAAGTAACATATTTGAAGAATAGTTCAAGTAAAACTTTATTCAACTTTGTCTAATGGCAGTTTACAATACAGTGTATAATATAGTATAATATAATACAATATAATATAATCCTGAAATGATCCTTACTCCCTTCTGTACCCTATCTTCCAGCAGCTTAGGGGAGGACAGAAAGCTGTGTAAGAGATAGACTAGATCCTTTTGCACATCAGTCTATCTAAGTCTGCTCTTAGACAATGAAAGCAGCATATCTGGTACTTTTATATCATTGTATTTGATTCTCCTGTGAAGAAAGATCAGGCCAAACAGTGAATCAGTTTACAATTGTAATATCAAATTTAATCGAAATTTTCTTGGTCAGAGTTTGAGAAATTTTTTGATAACTTTTAATATTTGATAGTGTTGTCCTATATTGAAAGCAGAAATGATTGATTTTAGGTGTCTGTAGAGATAACTTTGGAAAAATACCTTCTAGGCAGCTGAGATTCTACTACAACATGGAGCAAACCCTAATCAAAAGGATGAAAAGCAGAAGACTGCTTTGGATGAAGCAAATGATGAAAATATGAAAGAGCTGCTGAAATCTTATGGTGCTATTGAGACTAAAAATAGAGATGAGAGTGATGCTGTAGTCACTGGTATGTATAGCAATGTTTCTTGCTATTTTATACAGGTGTATACCTCTGCTTAGAAAAACAAATTCTTCAGATTTATGTAAATTGTGTCATAACTAGGGATAATTTTTTGTCTGCTTATTAAACTCTTGAAAAGCATAATTTATTGTTAGAAACAGCATTTCAAAACTTGGTTTAATTTATAGATTACATGGTTCTACTGTATTAGAATTATATGGTGAAACAAAACACATTCATTAAACAAACATTCATCTCTCATAACACTGGATCTGAGATAGAGCTGTTAGTGAAACTATGCACATTAGTTTACTTTATAGTGGGGCTGGAAAGGGATGACATTATATTAAAGTCTTTGCAAGTAAGATTCCATTACTGCAAAATTTATGATTCATGCAAAAGTTGGACTCATGCCAACTTTTCAAGACTAATATTCTAATACTAGAATATGAATTTGTTAAGCAAATATACTATACTTATATATATGTGTAAGTGTATGTCTGTAATATATATTATAGTGGAAAGACTATTTCAAGGAAATATGCAGTCAGGGAAATTTTTATGAACCATTTTTAGCAGTAGTTTGCACTTAAATAATATAATGAGTTATCTATAAGAAATAAGCATTTAGTCCTGCCATTTGTAGCAAATAGGTGGACCTAGAGAATGTCATGTTAAATGAAATAAGCATAGAAAGATACAGAAAGGCAAACTCTTTGTGGTGTCACTTATATATTGAACCTTAAAAAGTCAAGCTTAAAGAACCAGATAGATGGCTGAGTGGTGGTTGCCGAGGACTTGGGGGAGGAAGTGGTGGAGGAGATGGAGAAATGTTGATCAAAGAGTACAAACTTTCACTTAGAAGATGAATTGGTTCTGCAGATCTAATGTATAAGATGACAATTACAGTTTTTAATAATAAATTGTATACTTGCAGTTTGCCAAGAAAGTAAATTTTAAATGTTCTCACCAACACACACGCACAAACACACAAGGTAGCAATGTGAGGTGACGAATGTGTTTTGTCTTTTTTTTTAAAGAAGCATTTAGTGAGCACTAACTTAGAAAACATACATTTGTTGAGCACATGCTATACAAATCAGCCCAGGAGGAGTTTCCAGTCTTGTGGAGAGATAAACCAGAAAGCAGGCGGTTAAAAACAATTTTGGAAGTGTTGAGGAGAGGGAATTGATCTTCCTTTTCCTTCATGCGTGAGCCTTGGCTCATGGAAGAAGAAAGCCAGGAGCTTATCTGTCCTGTCTATGAGGGAGATTATTGGGGAGAGAACCCCTGTGACATGCTTTTCCCCTGGCCTGCCACTATCCTTACCAACTGATAGGATTGGTGAGAGGCAAGGATAGTCATTGTGTCCTATTTTACTGGTGCGCTAGATCATGTGTAGGTCAAAGTCAAGTGACTGACACACAGATCCTAATTTCTTTGTCTGCTACCATGTGCTAAGCCCATAGGGTATGAGACTTTTCTTATAGCCCCAGGCATGTCTTTTTCCCTCAAACAGCCATATTTGGAGCTATTGCACACTCAGTTATAAAGTACTAGATCTATTCCCACTTTTCTGTTGTTCCTTGTATATACCTTTCCTTGGACAGGTAACCCAGCAGAATGAGGGGTATAGGGTACCCATATGTGGAGAAAGGGAATCCAGAATGGGAGAAGGTTCAGAGGGAATTTTATAGAGACAGTGAATTATGGTCATAGTAGAGCATGGACTTGAAGTCAGATCTGGTTTCAGTACTAGCTGTGTGACACATCAGGCAACTTCTTGAATCCCTCTAAGCTTCATGTTCCTCTTCTGTAAAATAGATGTAATTAACTACCTGCCCCTCGGGGCTCATATGAAGATTAAATAAGATGATTCATGGAAAGAGTTGGATATCCAGCATGTGATAAGTATTCAGCAGATTTGCTAAAATTAGTCAATTGATAATAAATAATGAGGTGCTAGTCAACATTAAGATATCATAGTAATTATAGACTTAATTTATCCTTCCTATTCCTGTCACCATTACAATTGATAAAATTAGGCAAAATTTTTGCACATTCTTAATATTTTTCTGATTTTATGTTTTAAAGTAAAACTTCCTGACATCCAGGCAAGAAGACATAAGCGTTGCATTTGTGATGATTCCAAAACTGTTGATACACCTTCTATTTCACACCAAGAAAAAACAGAAGAAAACCTTTCCATGGTGAGTGAAGTTGAAATGCTTTTGTTCTTTAGCCTAGAAAATGCCATTCTTTGGGCCAGCCAGCCATTGGCTATTGGCAGCATTCTTTCCATTTTTAAGGACATGCAGGTTAAAAATATTTTTTTGTCATAAGAAAATAATACAGCATAATTGAGCAGAATGAATGTTTTGCCAAAAGTTTTACTTTTGTTTTAGGTTTGCAGGATTCGTTAGCCAAAGAAACCACTAGTTACACACATAAACAGTTTCAGTTTTTTATAGAAGATTATTTGACTTAATTTCAATATACAAGCATTAAAAGAAAAGAAATAGAAACAATAGAGAGAAATAACAGCATGTATGTACATCACCAGTTGGGCCAACCTAAATCCAGACTTGAACAGCACTGGGAAGGCCCTCATCAACAGCAATTTGGAGTCGTAGTTGGGACAGGTTCTGGGCAGTGTATCTGCCCTATGGGCGAGACTTCAGATTACAGTTTCAGGGACTCCTGCTTATAATCCCAGGCCGTCAACTGATATCTACATCAGTTTGTGTGTAAAAATGCAGCACTGGTTTTACTTTGTACCTTTTTCCAGTGCTGTTTCACCTTGTGAGTCAGTCACAGAATTTCCTTAGATCCTAGGGTTGGCCAGAACTCCAGGGGCTCAAGAATTCCAAGACCCACTCCCTTTGTTGTGTAAAGTGACTCCTGACTTGCTGTACTTGAAGGCAGGCACTGAATTCAGAATCTAGGCAGTGCCCAACAGGTGGTCAGAGAGGCCTGCTGTCCTGCTTCTGAAGCCAGAATAAGACTTCCTCTATTTTAATTTCCCTAACAATGAACCAAGAAACTATCTGCATTGAACAGAGAATTATAGTTTAGCTGCTTCGCTTTAATCCTAGATTGGATCCTTTGGCACTTACCTATCCCACAAACAGTGTCACTGTTGTAGTGTTCTAGTGTGTCTTCATCCATCCACTTCCTAAAAGCATCTAGGATACATAGTAGGAAGAAAAGACCTTGGAACCCAGACAAAGAAGAGGAAAGCAACCTGGTTTAACCAGCCTGGATCCCACATGGTTTATAGTGATAGAGTTTGCTATATGTGAAATCCCTCATGTGAAAGTGTATTTTGAAAGAAAATAACTTAGTTGCACATATTTTAATTTATGAGATGGATATTCTTAGTTTGATTAAAATACATAGCATCCTAAACACTAACTTCTTAAGCAAAGTAGACTCCTCAAAGAAACATTTTGAATAAGACTATATATGTGGATTAGACTTCCCTTACATACTTTTTGTTAGTAAAGAGAGGAAAATACTATTCATTGAACATAAACTATGATTAATCAACTATTTTGTACCTAAAATATTTTAAATGGTGTTTAAACTGAATTGTATTTGCCTCAACATTTCAAAAATATTTTACATTGTTCCTGGTATCTTTTGTAATGAATGAAAAGTTAACTGTCATCTAAATGTCACTCCCTTGTAGATAATACATCTTTCAGGCTTACAGTTTTAAAGATTTTTTTTTTCATATTCTGCTGTTTCACTAGGTTATGTCTAAATGTGGGTGTGTTTTTAATTACTTTTACTCTAAAAGGACTAAACATGTTCCTTTAGTCTGAAGACAGATTTCTCCTTGTATTCTGGAAACTTTTAGCCCTTAGATTGTTGACTGTTACCCCTCTCCCATTAGCAGTATTCTCCTTTTATGGAACTCATATTTTTTTGAGACGGTTCTTAGACCAGTCTCCATATATCTTTTTTGTATTTTCCATCTCTTTCATTCTCTGCACTATATTCTGGGTGATACCCTTTGACCTCTAATTTTCTACCCAAAGGCTTGAGTGGGTGACAAATAGAGTTTTTACTAATCTTTATTTAAGCTAAAGGACGCCCACTCATGGTCACTAGTTTTATGTGGGGCTCCATTCTAACTCCGACTCAGTGGACATGAGTTTGAGTAAACTCTGGGACTTGGTGATGGACAGGAAGGCCTGGCGTGCTGCAGTCCGTGGGGTCGCAAAGAGTCGGACACAACTGAGTGACTGGTTCTAACTCCTTCCTTATGTGGCCCTGAGGCCTTATCTCCTGTTCCTTTGTAGGTATTAAAAACCCAGACCCTAATTCCTAATACCTATGTTTGTTTCACATCTCTCATGAGCTGCTACCAGCTTTATTTCCTTTCCCTTTATTTTTCCAATTTTAGCTGGGCATGGGTGATTAAAATTTATTGTATTTTGTCTAATGTATTTTTCCAAGTGTTTGGCATAGACAGGGGTCCTTCTGTATCAGCTCAGCTCACTCTATTGACCATTAGTATCTTTAAGGTATATTTTAATGTAAAGATTAAAACATTATGGAAAAATCACCCTCACCCTATTGTTTAGCTATATGAGTATTTGTTTCAGGAATAATGTGTATCACTTTAGATGCCAAGCCTCAGGGAAATATAATGAAGATATAACAGTTTAATGAAAACCAACTTTAAGAAAAATCTTAAATATGCAGACTTTAAAGTCATTAAAGGTTTGTCCTTTGTAAATGTAAAATTGTTTTTGAGTGCTGAAAATTTCAAGCCAAATTGAGGATGAGGGGTGACTCTGTGGCCAGATGCAGAGGAAATGAGATGATTTTAGTTTGATGCTACCTTCTAACACCTTCAGATCACAGCATCTAGGCAGCCTCCTTCTCTCCCTCCATATAGAGTGAGTACAAAAGTGATTATCATAATGATAATAGTTGGCATTCACAGAGTATTTATTACATGGTGAGCTCTCCTCTAAGTGCTTTATGTTGATCCACTTAGTCTTCATAATAATGAAAGTAGTTTCTATTAATATCACTACCTTCCTCATTACAGCTAAGGAAGCTGAAATAAGAGGGTAGGAGAAGGCAATGGCAACCCACTCCAGTACTCTTGCCTGGAAAACTCCATGGACAGAGGAGCCTGGTAGGCTGCAGTCCATGGGGTCGCTAAGAGTCGGACACGACTGAGCGACTTCACTTTCACTTTTCGCTTTCATGCACTGGAGAAGGAAATGGCAACCCACTCCAGTGTTCTTGTCTGGAGAATCCCAGGGACGGGGGAGCCTGGTGGGCTGCCGTCTATGGGGCCGCACCGCGTTGGACACGACTGAAGCGACTTAGCAGCAGCAGCAGCAACAATCCAAAATTACATTTCTATTACATAGCAGTGGCAGAATTAAACTCCAGGTAATCTGACTCCAGAGCCTGTGCTCTCAACCAGTATGCTTTAATATACAAATTTGTGAAAGACGTGTCAGAAGCAAAAACGATCCTAAGACGTTATGGAAAAGCCCAAATGAATTTGTTGGCCAACCCAATATGTTGAAGGCATTTCAGTATTAATATTCCTCTATTTTAATTTCCCTAACAGTGAACCAAGAAACTATCTGCATTGAATAGTTTAATATTAATGTTTTATTTAATTAATAGTTAATACTATTAATTAATACTGACAAGTATACAAAGAGGTGGTTTTAAATCCTCTTTGTGGGTTTTTGAGAGTGTTTTGTATTTCTAAGACTGTATGTGAAATTTTAATAGTGTACAATGATAATCATAAAGCCTTAAAGTGAACTTCTTACATATATGTAATCTTTAAATAGTATTTACTGAGTTCTTTTTTTTTTCCTCCTACACCTATAAAAGAAGTCATTGAGAAATTATGATTGTTTTTATGGTTGCCACTCGTAACATTCTGTTTTCCAGGAGCAGATCTGCTACATAAATCAAGATGTATTTAGGTTTAATTTTTTCCCAAATATTATATATATATATACACACATATATATGTGTGTATATATATATATGTAAGTTTAAATGAGGCCTGAATACATTTGGAACATAAAGGGAAATCAGCATTTTTAGTGGTACTTTATTTAGCACTTTTACTGTGCATTTGTCAGTTGCCTATTAGAGAAAAATGTTCACCTTCTTGTAATGAAGTTTTTAATATTTTATCTGATAGCATCAGACCATCAGTGCCATTCTACAAGATATAGAAGAAAAACAAGAAAATTTATTAGAGTTTGAAATAAGAACCCCTGAAGATGCAGGTAAATATGCACTTATACTTAAGTTTAATTATTTCACTCATCCAAGGCATTGCTGCCTCATCTTCTTTCGGGGATAGGGTGGGTATAGTATGATTCCATTTTTATAAAGTTCAAGAACAGGCAAAACTAAACTTTTGATAGAATTCAAAATAGGAGTTCTGTGAGGTTGAAGGTGCCCTCCTCCCAAAATATGTCCACATTATAAGCCCTGCTGAATGATAAAGTTGTAGTCCATATATATAGTAGAATATTACTCAGCCATTGAAAAGAATGAAATAATGTCATTTGCAGCAACATGGATGGACCTAGAGACTGTCATACTGAGTGAAGTAAATCAGAGAAAGACACGTATCATATGATATCACTTATATGTGGACTCTAAAAACATGGTACAAATGAACTTGTTTACAAAACAGAAATAGAGTCATAGATGTAGACAATAAACGTATGGTTACTAGGGGAGAAGGGGTGTAGGAGGGATAAACTGGGAGATTGGGATTGACACAAACATGCTACTATTTATAAAATAGACAACTAATAAGGACCTACTGTATAGTACATGGACCTCTACTCAGTACTCCATAATGACCTATATGGGAAAATAATCTAAAAATGTGGGTATTTGTATATGTATAACTGATTCAGTTTGCTGTAAAAGAGAAACTAATACAACACTGTAAATCAACTATACTCTAATAAAAACTAATAAAAAACAATCAAAATAGTACCTCATCAGTCTTTTTTATAGCAGGATATAACTGTTAATTAGTCTCTTAGCCTAATTTCATGTTGTGGTGGTGGTGATTTAGACACTAAGTTGTGTCCAACTTTTCCAACCCCGTGGACTGTAGCCCGCCAGGCTCCTCGGTCCATGGGATTCTCCAGGCAAGAATACTGGAGTGGGGTGCCATTTCCTTCTCCAGGGGATCTTCCCGACCTAGGAATTGAACCCGGGTGTCCTGCATTGCAGGCAGGTTCTTTACCAACTTAGCTATGAGGGAAGCCCTAATTCATGTTGTATACCTTTTTAAAAAATTATTTCTTTTTAAACTATACCCATTCTACTTTTCATCCTGGCCTAACACATGATACAGGTTATATTTTGAGGAAAATAATACAAATTAATCTATATCCCCAAACAGTATGTATAGTTCATATATTTTATTTAGTATTTATAGTATCTTATACATCTAAGATGAATTTTACAAGATTATGCTTTTTTCATTATAAAAGGTATATAGATACACTTCAAAACAATAAGGAGGAAAAATAGGCTAAAATCACCTGCTGCTCTACTGTAATATTTTGGTGTTTTGTTTTCTTCTTTTTTCTAAGAGAATGCTTATGCAATTACACCTCAATAAAATTGTTAAAAAGCATAGGTTGGGTCCTGTTAGATGCGCTGTGTTTTCTTTTTGTCACGGTCATCATTCTTAGTGGTTACATAGTATCCTCTTCAATAAATGTCCCATGGTTTACTTAATTTTTCCTTTTTTGTTGAGCATGTAGATTTTTCCAATTTTTTGCTGTTACACCACCATACATAGTTTTTTCTGGATTTAGGGTTATCCTCTTAGGAAAAATTAACGTAATTGAAATTATTGGGTCAAAATATATAAACATTGTAAAATCTGTTGGTTCATATTGATAAGTTGATTTCCTAAAGTGTTACATAGTAATTTGTACTTCCACCAACACACATTTGTGTTTGCCTTTACACTGCTAATAGCGTCAGTATTTTCATTTAAAATAATTTTACTGGAAAATATTTTACTATTTTAGTAAAAAATATGTACATTATTTTTAGTTATTGATTATTAATGATACTTTTTCACTAATTTTATCTTCTATTTCATAAATTGGCTGTTCCTGTTAAGAAATTGAAGCCATTTTATATCATCAAGTTATTGACCCCTTTTCTGCCATAACTGCTGCAAATACCTTTTTGTCCCTTAACAGTGTTTTTATTTATAACATATTAGTGTGTGTTAAATACAGAGATTCTCAAATTCTGTAGAGTAGAATGTATCAGCCTCTTTGCTGTTGCTTTTAAAGCTTCTAAGATTAGAAACTTTTCTCCCCTCCCCACCCCCAGGCTTTGTAACTTAATTGTATTCTGTTGTAATCACATTATCACTGTGATTATTGGAATCGTGATCCCGATTGTGAGTCTCTGCGGTGTAGGGAAGGAGAGGTGAGGCGGTCGAGCACCAGCGTTCTTGGCTCATGGTCAGGTCCTGACTGCTGTGCCCCGTTGCTCTGTAACAGAGGTTGAACCCACTATCAGAAGGAAGGGTAATTAATTCCTAGCACGGCAGCAGCTTTCTCCTTGCGCTGCTGTGGAAGCTCCCTGTTCTTCAGAATCAGAACCTCTAGATGTTCAAGATCAAAGAGCAAGTCAGATTATCGGTCCATGGTCACCTCAATAGAAAGTTGTTCCACTCTTAACAGTCCTTTGAGAAACTCCCCTTTAGGCTGAGGTAAAGAGAAGTGTGTTGAAAAGCAGAGAGATTACTCTGCCAACAAAGGTCCATGTAGTCAAGGCTGTGGTCTTCCCAGTGGTCACCTACGGTTGTGAGAGCTGGACCATAAAGAAGGCAGGATGCCAAAGAATCGACGCTTTTGAACTATGATGCTGGAGAAGACTCTTGAGAGTCTCTTGGACGGCAAGGAGATCAAATCAATCACTCTTAAGGGAGCTCAACCCTGAACATTCACTGGAAGGACTGATGCTGAAGCTGAAGCTCCAGTATTTTGGTCATCTGCTGTGAACCGACAACTTATTGGAAAAGTCCCTGATGCTGGGAAAGATCGAGGGCAGAAGGAGAAGAGGGTGTCAGAGGATGAGATGGCTGGGCAGCGTAACCAATGCAATGAACATGAACTTGGGCAAACTCCGGGAGATGGGGAGGGACAGGGCGGCCTGGTGTGCTGCAGTCCACGGGGTCCCAGAGAGCTGGACACGACTGGTCGACTGAACAACAACAGAAGAGGAGAGATGCCCTCACCTCTCACTTTTGCTCCTCAGAACAGAGAATCCCACCCAGTTAAGCTTCAACTCTCTAAAGAAATAGCTTTGCAAATTCACCACCTCCATATTCTGACACCTTTTCATCTTTGATCTGGTTGAGGCATCCAAGAGTAATGAATTTTACTTTGTTTCTTTGTAAATTTTTCTTATAGATGTTTTATATTTATTTTTATATGAAATATTTTTAGTGCCTCAACTGAATTGAAGCAGAAAAAAATGTTCATTTTAAACATTTTATATGTTATTTTTCCTAAGCATCGTAACTCTGTAATTCATCTGAAATTTCTTTGCCACGTATGGTAGAAAGATAGAATAAGGCTTTCCCCCATATTACTACCCCTTTGCTTACTCTTATTTGTTGAATAATTCCTCTTATCTTCATTATTTTATAATGCCTTATTATCACATATTAAAATCTTATACATATTTGGGTAATTTCTAGATTTTCTCAAAGATATCATTGATTAGTTTTGTCTCTTTGATAAGTATATAGTATCAAGTTAGACATAAAATATCTTTATATCCATTTATAGAAACTTCAGTTACTATAATAATGTTATTTTTACCTGTGGTTTAAAGTTCAGTTAGAAAAGCCAAACGTGGAAGATATATAGATAATGTAAATGTCTTGTTAAAGTGTCAAATCTTCCCAACAAATATATGTCTAAATTCTTAATTATCATTTAAGGAGATTAGGGAGATAGAAACTACTCTGGGTATACTGACTCTGTACTTCTCAGATCATTTGTCTGACTCTCAAAAGGAGGTTCTAGAGCAAATTCCAACTATGAACTTTATGTCACTTTCCACCACTGATTTTCGCTAGTTAAATTATCTAGAAAAATACACCTTGGTCTAAAAAAAATCAAGAAAAAACTTAAGAAACAAAGCCAAAAGTGAAATGAATAGCAAGTAGCTTAAAAGAAATAATTTCCTGTTTGGGAATCTGGGTTTGAACATAATTTACACATAAATCCTGTGAATTTGTGCTGGGGCAGGTCATGATGCCTTTACTTGGGAAGCAATGGAAGAAAGGAGGAAAATAATTTAAGTAATTATAAGAATAATTTATATAGATCTATGGCTTTCCTGGTAGCTCAGCTGGTAAAGAATCCACCTGCAATGCAGGAGACCCTGCATTTGATTCCTGGGTTGGGAAGATCCTCTGAAGAAGGGATAGGCTACCCATTCCAGTATTCTTGGGCTTCCCTGGTGATTCAGCTGGTAAAGAATCCACCTGCAATGTGGGAGACCTGGGTTCGATCTCTGGGTTGGGAAGATCCCCTGGAGAAGGGAACAGCTGCCCACTTCAGTATTCTGGCCTGGAGAATTCCATGAACAGAGGAGCCTGGCAGGCTACAGTCCATGGGGTCGCAAAGAGTCAGACATGACTGAACAACCTTCACTTCACTTCATAAGTGACTTTAGATATCGTATAGCCCTAAGTGTTAAGTGTAAAGAACAAGAACTGATAGCATGATTCTTATTTTTAAGTACATATAATAAATAGTTATATATAGTATAAATATATAGACTATATATATAAAATAAACATATTTTAAACACACACACACACCACAGTATTAAAAGCAGTCTCTTTCATGCAGTGAAATATTGACGAGAAGGAGTGGGTGAGTGGGTGACTTTTCTTCCCTGTCGTTGTTGTGTTCAAGTCGTGTCCAACTCTTTGCAACCCCGTGGACTGCAGCACACCAGGCTTCCCTGACCCTCACATTCTCCCTGAGTTTGCCCAGGTTCATTTCCATTGAATTGGTGATGCCATCCAACCATCTTATCCTCTATCACCCTCTTCTCCTTCTGCCTTTGATCTTTCCCAGCATTTTTCTCTGTAAACATTCATATTATTTGAAAATTTCCTTTACATTGACAGTGTTTTCCCTTTGTATTTTAAAAAGTAAATAATTTTAACAGACAAAATTATCTTACCATTTATCTTCTCTTAGTATGCTCATTTCACAGTTAAAGCAGCTCCCCAGAGAGGTCAATGACTTGCCCAGAATCACCAGGCTTAGTCCATGGGATAACAGGATTAGAACTCCTGCTTGCCTGCTCCTTCTTGGTGTGGTGTTACACACCTCAGGGTACTTCTCTAGAGTGACATAATTCCATAAGCTTTGATATCTGGACCATTGATATGGTGGAAGAGGGTAGGGAAGTAATGGCTTTTTTAATTAACAGTAAAGCTAAGTCCTTTGTGACCAAATTTGACATTTGTTATCTCTCAGTTAACCGACTTTTTATTTTATTATCTTGCTTCTAGAACAATACGCTGGTAAGATGTTAGAGATAAAGGAAATTATGGACAACGTGCTTGCCAAACAGAAGGCAGAAAGGGATGATCTAGCTAAAAAATATAGGTGAGTTAAAAAAAGGTAAGAATGTGTTTGAATTTTCGGAATTTATCTATTTTTAATCTATAATAGGTCTAGAATTTTTAAAAAATTTTATCTGTTTATTTTTGGCTCTGCTGCGTCGTCATTTCTGCACACCGGCTCTCTCACTCTCTAGTTGCACTGCAGCAGCAGTGGGCTCCTCACTGCAGCGGCAGAGCATGTTTCTTGTTGCGGAGCACAGACGCTAGAGCATGGGCTTCAGCAGCTGCGGGGCACGAGTTTAGTGCCCCATGGCATGTGGAATCTTCCCAGGCCAGGGGATCAAATCTGTGACCCTCCACTGGCCGGCAGACTCTGAACCCCTGGACCACCAGGGAAGTCCTGGCCTAGAATTTCTTGTGATTACAGATGTTTTGTGGAACTGGAAAAGGACTTTATGAGGTCATCTAATCTATTATGTCCATGAGGAATTATATATACTTCCTAGAGAGATGTTTTTCTACTTTATTACTTGAAATGTTCAGAAAAGGACATTTTAATATCTTAAAATATCCACAGCCATGAATTTCATGAAAGCCCTTCTGGCCATGAATCCCATAAGTAAATTTCTTTCCTTAGTAAACTCACACTTTTTTACATTAAAATTGGTTCTTTTATGCTATCACAAATGTTCTTCTAAGCACTTTAATCATGTGTATTTTGTAGTCTTGTGTACTTCTAAGTTCTCAGGGTCATTAAAGAGTTTTATCCTAATTATGTTGATTATATACCTCTTATCCTTTTTTTTTTTTTGAGAAACTTCTTATATATATTTTTTCTTGTTTGGGTATTATTTTTTATTTTTTTATTCTTTTCTTTTTTCTTAAGATGAGAACTTTTAAGGTCTCCTCTCAGCAACTTTCAAATATACAATACAGTATTATCAACTGTAGTCACCATGGATATTTATACCTTCACCCATTTCACCCCAATGCTTCATCCACCTCTGCCAACCGCCCATCTGTTCTCTGAATGTGTGACTTTTAGTTTTATTTTTTTAAGTTTTTTTTTTTTAATAAATTTATTTATTTTAGCTGGGGGCTAATTACTTTACAATATTGTAGTGGTTTTTGCCATACATTACATGAATCAGCCATGGGTTTGCATGTGTTCCCCATCCTGAACCCCCCTCCCACCTCCCTCCCCATCCCATCCATCTGGGTCATCCCATTGCCCCAGCCCTGAGCATTTGTCTCATGCATCGAACCTGGAATGGTGTTCTGTTTCACATATGATAATATACATGTTTCAAAGCTATTCTCCCAGAACGTCCCACCCTCACCTTCTCCCTCAGAGTCCATAAGACTGTTCTATGCATCTGTGTCTCTTATTCTGTCTCGCATATAGGGTTATCGTTACCATCTTTCAAATTCCATATATATGCATTAGTATACTGTATTGGTGTTTTTCTTTCTGGCTTACTTCACTCTGTATAATGGGCTCCAGTTTCATCCATCTCAATAGAACTGATTCAAATGTATTCTTTTTAATGGCTGAGTAATATTCCATTGTGTATATGTACCACTGATTCCTTATCCATTCGTCTGCTGATGGACATCTAGGTTGCTTCCATGTCCTGGCTATTGTAAACAGTGCTGCGATGAACATTGGGGTACACGCGTCTCTTTCAATCCTGGTTTCCTCAGTGTGTATGCCCAGCAGTGGGATTGCTGGGTCATATGGCAGTTCTATTCCCAGTTTTTTAAGGAATCTCCACACTGTTCTCCATAGTGGCTGTACTAGTTTGCATTCCCACCAACAGTGTAAGAAGGTTCCCTTTTCTCCACACCCTCTCCAGCATTTATTGCTTGTAGACTTTTGGATAGCAGCCATTCTGACTGGCATGAAATGGTACCTCATTGTGGTTTTGATTTGCATTTCTCTAATAATGAGTGATGTTGAGCATCTTTTCATGTGTTTGTTACCATCTGTATGTCTTCTTTGGAGAAATGTCTGTTTAGTTCTTTGGCCCATTTTTTGATTGGGTCATTTATTTTTCTGGAATTCAGCTGCAAGAGTTGCTTGTATATTTTTGAGATTAATTGTTTGTCTGTTGCTTCATTTGCTATTATTTTCTCCCATTCTGAAGGCTGTCTTTTCACCTTGCTTATAGTTTCCTTTGTTGTGCAAAAGCTTTTAATTTTAATTAGGTCCCATTTGTTTATTTTTGCTTTTATTTCCAATATTCTGGGAGGTGGGTCATGGAGGATCCTGCTGTGATTTATGTCGGAGAGTGTTTTGCCTATGTTTTCCGCTAGGAGTTTTATAGTTCCTGGTCTTACATTTAGATCTTTAATCCATTTTGAGTTTATTTTTGTGTATGGTGTTAGAAAGTGTTCTAGTTTCATTCTTTTACAAGTGGTTGACCAGTTTTCCCAGCACCACTTGTTAAAGAGATTGTCTTTTCTCCATTGTATATTCTTGGCTCCTTTGTCGAAGATAAGGTGTCCATAGGTGCGTGGATTTATCTCTGGGCTTTCTATTTTGTTCCATTGATCTATATTTCTATCTTTGTGCCAGTACCATACTGTCTTGATGACTGTGGCTTTGTAGTAGAGCCTGAAGTCAGGCAGGTTGATTCCTCCAGTTCCATTCTTCTTCCTCAAGATTGCTTTGGCTATTTGAGGTTTCTTATATTCCCATACAAATTGTGAAATGATTTGTTCTAGTTCTGTGAAAAATACCTTTGGTAGCTTGATAGAGATTGCATTGAATCTATAGATTGCTTTGGGTAGTATACTCATTTTCACTATATTAATTCTTCCAATCCATGAACACGGTATATTTCTTCATCTGTTTGTGTCCTCTTTGATTTCTTTCATCAGCGTTTTATAGTTTTCTGTATAAGTCTTTTGTTTCTTTAGGTAGATATATTCCCAAGTATTTTATTCTTTTTGTTGCAATGGTGAATGGTATTGTTTCCTTAATTTGTCTTTCTATTTTCTCATTATTGGAGTATAGGAATGCAAGGGATTTCTGTGTGTTAATTTTATATCCTGCAACTTTACTATATTCATTGATTAGCTCTAGTAATTTTCTGGTAGAATCTTTAGGGTTTTCTATGTAGAGGATCATGTCATCTGCAAACAGTGAGAGTTTTACTTCTTCTTTTCCTATCTGTATTCCTTTTATTTCTTTTTCTGCTCTGATTGCTGTGGCCAAAACTTCCAAAACTATGTTGAATAGTAGTGGGGAAAGTGGGCATCCTTGCCTTGTTCCTGACTTTAGGGGAAATGCTTTCAATTTTTCACCATTGAGGATAATGTTTGCTGTGGGTTTGTCATATATAGCTTTTATTATGTTGAGGTATGTTCCTTCTATTCCTGCTTTCTGGTGGGTTTTTATCATAAATGGATGTTGAATTTTGTCAAAGGCTTTTTCTGCATCTATTGAGATAATCATATGGCTTTTATCTTTCAATTTGTTAATGTGGTGTATTACATTGATGGATTTGCAGATGTTAAAGAAACCTTGCATTCCTGGGATAAAGCCCACTTGGTCATGATGTATGATCTTTTTAATATGATGTTGGATTCTGTTTGCTAGAATTTTACTAAGGATTTTTGCATCTATGTTCATCAGTGATATTGGCCTGTAGTTTTTCTTTTTTTGTGGCATCTTTGTCTGGTTTTGGAATTAGGGTGATGGTGGCCTCATAGAATGAGTTTGGAAGTTTACCATCTTCTGCAATTTTCTGGAAGAGTTTGAGTAGGATAGGTGTTAGCTCTTCTCTAAATTTTTAGTAGAATTCCGCTGTGAAGCCGTCTGGTCCTGGGCTTTTGTTTGCTGGAAGATTTCTGATTACAGTTTCGATTTCCGTGCTTGTGATGGGTCTGTTAAGATCTTCTATTTCTTCCTGGTTCAGTTATGGAAAGTTATACTTTTCTAAGAATTTGTCCATTTCTTCCAAGTTGTCCATTTTATTGGCATATAGCTGTTGGTAGTAGTCTCTTACGATCCTTTGTATTTCTGTGTAGTCTGTTGTGATCTCTCCATTTTCATTTCTAATTTTGTTGATCTGATTCTTCTCCCTTTGTTTCTTGATGAGTCTGGCTAATGGCTTGTCAATTTTGTTTATCTTCTCGAAAAACCAGCTTTTAGTTTTGTTGATTTTTGCTATGGTCTCTTTTGCTTCTTTTGCATTTATTTCTGCCCTAATTTTTAAGATTTCTTTTCTTCTACTAACCCTGGGGTTCTTCATTTCTTCCTTCTCTAGTTGCTTTAGGTGTAGAGTTAGTTTATTTATTTGATTTTTTTCTTGTTTCTTGAGGTACGCCTGTATTGCTATGAACCTTCCCCTTAGCATTGCTTTTGCAGTATCCCATAGGTTTTGGGTTGTTGTGTTTTCATTTTCATTTGTTTCTATGCATATTTTGATTTCTTCTGTGATTTGTTGGTTATTCAGAAGTGTGTTGTTTAGCCTCCATATGTTGGAATTTTTAATAGTTTTTTTCCTGTAATTGAGGTCTAATCTTACTGCATTGTGGTCAGAGAAGATGGCTGGGATGATTTCAATTTTTTTGAATTTACCAAGGCTAGATTTATGGCCCAGGATGTGATCTATCCTGGAGAAAGTTCCGTGTGCATTTGAGAAAAAGGTGAAATTGATTGTTTTGGGGTGGAAAGTCCTGTAAATATCAATTAAATCTAATTTGTCTATTGTATCATTTAAAGTTTGCGTTTCATTTTTAATTTTCTGTTTAGTTGATCTACCCATATGTGTGAGTAGCGTATTAAAGTCTTCCACTATTATTGTGTTATTGTTAATTTCCCCATTCATACTTGTTAGTATTTGCCTTATATATTGTGGTGCTCCTATGTTGGGTGCATATATATTTATAATTGTTACATCTTCTTCTTGGATTGATCCTTTGATCATTATGTAGTGTCCTTCTTTGTCCCTTTTCACAGCCTTTATTTTAAAGTCTATTTTATCTGAAATGAGTATTGTGACTCCTGCTTTCTTTTGGTCTCCGTTTGCATGAAATATGTTTTTCCATCCCTTCACTTTCAGTCTGTATGTGTCCCTAGTTTTGAAGTGGGTCTCTTGTAGACAGCATATATAGGGGTCTTGTTTTTGTATCCATTCAGCCAGTCTTTGTCTTTTGGTTGGGGCATTCAACCCATTTACATTTAAGGTAATTATTGATAAGTATGGTCCCGTTGCCATTTACTTTGTTGTTTTGAGTTCGTGTTTAAACATCCTTTCTGTGTTTCCTGTTTAGAGAAGATCCTTTAGCCTTTGTTGGAGAGCTGGTTTGGTGGTGCTGAATTCCCTCAGCTCTTGCTTGTCTGTAAAGCTTTTGAATTCTCCTTCATATCTGAATGAGATCCTTGCTGGGTACAGTAATCTGGGTTGTAGATTATTCTCTTTCATTATTTTAAGTATGTCCTGCCATTCCCTTCTAGCCTGAAGAGTTTCTATTGAAAGATCAGCTGTTATCCTTATGGGGATCCCCTTGTGTGTTATTTGTTGTTTTTCCCTTGCTGCTTTTAATATTTGTTCTTTGTGTTTGATCTTTGTTAATTTGATTAATATGTGTCTTGGGGTGTTTCGCCTTGGGTTTATCTTCTTTGGGACTCTCTGGGTTTCTTGGACTTCTGTGACTATTTCCTTCCCCATTTTAGGGAAATTTTCAACTATTATCTCCTCGAGTATTTTTTCATGGCCTTTCCTTTTATCTTCTTCTTCTGGGACTCCTATGATTCGAATGTTGGGGTGTTTCATATTGTCCCAGAGGTCCCTGAGGTTTTCCTCATTTCTTTTGATTCTTTTTTCTTTTTTCCTCTCTGCTTCGTTTATTTCCACCATTCTATCTTCTACCTCACTTATCCTATCTTCTGCCTCCCTATTCTACTGTTGGTTCCCTCCAGAGTGTCTTTTATCTCCTTTATTTCATTATTCATTATATATTGACTCCTTTTTATTTCTTCTAGGTCCTTGATAAACATTTCTTGCATCTTCTCAATCCTTGTCTCCAGGCTATTTATCTGTAACTCCATTTTGTTTTCAAGATTTTGGATCATTTTTATTATCATTATTCTAAATTCTTTTTCAGATAGATTCCCTATCTCCTCCTCTTTTGTTTGGTTTGGTGCACATTTCTCATTTTCCTTTACTTGCTGAGTATTTCTCTGCCTTTTCATCTTGTTTAGATTGCTGTGTTTGGCGTGGCCTTTCTGTATTCTGGTAGATTGAGGTTCCTCTTTATTGTGAAGGTTCCTCACTGTGGGTGGGGTTGCATGGGTGGCTTGTCAAGGTTTCCTGGTTGGGGGAGCTTGTGTCGGTGTTCTGGTGGGTGAAGCTGGATCTCTTCTCTCTAGAGTGCAATGGAGTGTCCATTATTGAGTTTTGAGATGTCTATGGAATTGGTATGCCTCTGGGAAGCCTGTATATTGATGCTCAGGGCTATGTTCCTGCGTTGCTGGAGAATTTGCATGGTATGTCTTGCTCTGGAACTTATTGGCTCTTGGGTGGAGCTTGGTTTCAGTGTATATGTGGAGGCTTTTGGATGATCTCTTATTAATTAACGTTTCCTCTGGCTTTTAGTCTTATTCTTGCAGTAGCCTTAAGACTTCTCCATCCATACAGCATCGATAATAAAACTTTTAGGTTAATGGTGAAAAGATTCTCCACAGTGAGGGATACCCAGAGAGCTTCACTGAGTTACATGGAGAGGTGAAGGGAGTGCGGGGGGGGGGGGGGGAGGTTGAGGTGACCAGGAGAAGAGGCGGACTCAAACGTGGAGAGAGCAGTCTAGCCAGTAAGCACTTCCCTCTGTGCTCTCCACAGTCTGGAACCCTCAGAGAGGTTCACAGAGATACACAGAGAAGGGGGAGGAAGGTAATATAGATGAGCATGAGTAGAAAGGGAGGAATCAAGAGGGGAGAGAGAGATCTGGGCAGTATTCTGTTCCCGAAGTGTTCTCTGGTGCCCAGAACACCCTCAGAGATTCACAGAATTGGGTTGAGAAGAGGAGGAGGGTGGGAGATAGAGGTTCCTTGGGGGAGAAGAAAGAGCGTCAATAGGGGGAGAGAGTAATCAAGCCAGTGATCACAGTCCTGAGTGAAAATGGATACTAAAGATTGGGTTCCTAAATGTACAAAATTGATATCAAATATGTAAAACAAAGATTAAAAATCTAGAGTAGAGGTTAGACTCTTAGAAAATACAATATAAAAAAAAGAAAAAAACCAAAATCACAAAAAGTATAAGATATATGTATGCAGTTTGCTTTAAAAATAGGGGGGTTTTTTTGCAAGGTAATAGTGGGTTATAAAAATGAAAATTAAAGGTTTAATAGAGGACTTAAAGAAAAAAGTAAAAAAAAAATTTTTTTAATTAAAAAAAAAATGATAATAAAAATATATCCAGAACTTGCTCTGGAGCTGTTGTGAGCAGTGTGGGGTCTGTTCAGTTTCAGATAGATCCTTGTTCCTGCTTATACTTTTCAAGATCTATGGCCCCTTTCAATGCAGTCAGTGATAACTACAGGGATTTTAATCTGTTGGCCTGTCACTTCCCAAGTGCTTCCCTCTGTTTATTTGGCTTCTGTTTGCAGGTCTCTTCAGGTCTAATTTCCTCCCTGCCACAAAGAGGCGGAGGCGGTCTCTTTAGGTTCGCTTGTTCAGTCGTGCTGTGGGGAGGGAGGAACACTGCAAACCTATATCACTGGCATGTGTATGGAGAGCTCGCAGTGTCTCGGCCGCACTGGGTTCACCCCCGCTCACGGCGTGTGTGCTTTCCCAGTCTACCCTGCTCAGGCTTCAGGTTACTCGGCCGGGGAGTGGGACCTGAGATGCGTGCACTTCCCAGGTCTAAGCCGCTCAGGTTCAGGTTCCCGGGTACTCCACAAAGGTGCAGACTCGGTTGCGCCCGCGGTTTGTGCTGTTCCCGGTCGGAGCAGCTCAGGCAGCCAGGAGTTTGGCGAGCGCACTCTCCCCTGTTGGGGCGGTGGGGCTTATCACTTCCCTGGTCCCCGCCTCAGTTTACGGTGCGCCCGGCTCCGGTGTGCTTTGTGTTGGTTATGGGGAGCTGGTCTCTGGCTGCAACCCTCCCGGCGGCTGTCGACCCTCCGGGATCTCAGGCAGTCTTTGCTTAGAAACTGGGAACCTGTTTGAAGATTGGTAGGGGGTGCCCTCTTGGGGCCGAGTTTGCCCCTTTCCGGCTCTGGCGGGCCCCGCCTGCCCGCTGTGTCCGGCGGGGGATGGGGCGGTCCGCAGCTGGCTAGCTCTCCTCTGGTATCGCTCAGTCCTTTGTTCTGTGAGCGGCCGGCAGTGCCTTAGATTTGGGCTTTTCGCGGGATAATTCTCTCTCTCTGGCTGTCCCAAAGTTTAGGTTGCTATCTCACGTTAGCTCGCTCAGATTGCCCTCAGGGCGTTCGGGCCCAGTCCTTACCCTAAGCAGTGCCGCCCGCTCCTCTCCGTTCAGCCCCCACTTGCTGGTGGCAGATGCAAGCGTCTGGGGTTCTTTGCTGGGAGTTGCCTTTAGGCACGTAATCTGTGGGTTTTATTTATTTTTTTCTCCCGGTTTATGTTGCCCTCCGAGATTCGAAATCTTCCCCCGCAGGTGAGAGGGTTTCCTGGTGTTTGGAAACTTCTCCTCTTTTAGGACTCCCTCCCCGGAGGGGTCTCTGTGCCTAACTCTTTTGTCTCTCTTTTTATCTTTTATATTTTCTCCTACCTCCTTTCGAAGATAATGCGCTGTTTTTCTGGATGCCTGATGTTCTCTGCCAGTGTTCAGAAGTTGTTTTGTGAAGTTTGCTCAGCGTTCAGAGGTTCTTTTGATAAATTTGTGGGGGAGAGAGTGGTCTCCCCGTCCTATTCCTCCACCATGTTAGCCCCGCTCCCACCAACTATTAGTTTTTATTTTAGCTTCCAAATATAAGTGAGATCATACAGTATTTGTCTTTGTCTGACTTATTTCACTTTGCACGATGCCCTCAAGATGCGTCCATGTTGTCACAAACTTCAGGATTTGTTTCTTTTTATGGCTGAAAAATATTCCATTATATATGTGTGTCTTCTTACTAATGTTGCTGTTAGCCTTGAAATTTTGTAATCTAAAGAGCATTTTAATTTTCTATCTGAACTCTGTTTCACATAGTTTTAAATGTGATATTTCTTTTTTCTTCTCTATCCAACTAGCTTCTTACATTTAATACTACTAGTTATTTGCTCCACTCCATTACTCTTGCCTGGAAAATCCCATGGATGGAGGAGCCTGGTAGGCTATATAGTCCATGGGGTCACTAAGAGTCGGACGCGACTGAGCGACTTCACATTCACTTTTCCCTTTCATGCATTGGAGAAGGAAATGGCAACGCACTCCAGTGTTCTTGCCTGGAGAATCCCAGGGACGGGGGAGCCTGGTGGGCTGCCGTCTATGGGGTCGCACAGAGTCGGACACGACTGAAGCAACTTGGCAGCAGTTATTTGCTAATTCTGATTTCTTCTTGACATTTCTTCCACTTGCATCTGCTACTTGCTTTAATATCCAGTTAGTTTGGAGTTTAGTACCAACAACTCTTAACTGTGTTAGAAGAGACAATTATCTATACTGTTGCTTTCCTTTAAAACAGCTGCTTTTAAAAGATGGTCACTGAGACCATTTCAAGGGGTCCAAGAAGTCAAAAGCCATTTTTATAATAATATTAAGATGTTATTTGCCCTTTTTAACTCTCATAAGTGTACAATGAAATTTTCTAGAGGCCACATGGTATATAATAATATCATCATCCTAATAGCTAATGGAATGTACACTTGTGTGTTTCTGTGTTTTAAAATTTTCTCAGTTTTATTTTCTAAAACAGTAAATATTGATAGATATAACCCATATAAACAAAAGCTGTTTGGGTTCCTCAGTAACTTTTAAGAGTATAAAAAAGTCCTGAGACCAAAAAGTTTGAGAGCCACTGGAAGCAAAAGTGTCCAGTATCCTGAAGATAAGTGTGGAATAGGTGAGTATAACTAAAAGTCAGAGGTGTGCGTGAGTCATTGCCTCCCGTTCACCCCTCAAGCCCCTGAGAGACTTGGTCTGGGGCGGACACACAGGACAGTGTTTATCTGGGTAGTCCTTCTGGACTTCCAGGTACCTCACTGCAGGTTCAAAAAATAGTTACAATAATTACTTGATGAATTGACATTTCTTGTGTCTAGCTTACTTATGATTATTCACAAAACAATCTCAGTCCTCCATAGCTAAGTGAATTTGGTTGGAACTTACTCTCAAATTTTACTTCCTGATACACCATTTAACTGTGAACAGTGAAGCCAGTTCCAGACTTAAAGAAGGTGGTATTGCACCTTGGTCATCAGTTGGTACCTTCCAACTAAAGGACTAGTCGATAGACAATCTAGATAGACAACTCAAGTTTTGTTTCTGTCTTAGGGCTAACTCATAACTGATAAATAACGTGAATATAAATGTAGATAACCACACTGTAACCTCCTAAAAAAGGCATACTTATTTGCCTCATGTAGAGCAACAGTTTCCTCTCAAAGAATACACGTGGCAAAGATAGACTCTTGTGTACTTTGAGCTGATTAAATTTAAATTGACACAGAGTATCTATAAGATCTAAATGACTGCTTAAAAAAAAAGTTTCCCACTGTTTTTGTATTTTTCCCTTTTCTGTTTCTTTCAACAGGGTGTCCATAGAGTCATTTAAGCATGGAGTCCTGAGAGAACAACTGGCTAACTTGGCCACAAGACAGAAGAGCCTCCTACTTGTAGCAAAAAAACAGAAAAAAATAAGCCAGAAATTTCACACTTATAAGAATGCTACATCTTTGTCTGGTCTTAGTTTTAGGAAGCTGCCATCAAGCTCAGAAATCTCTAATGAAAAGGACAGGCAAGAGTTTATCAGTCTGGAAAATTCCATGCAGCCCCAGTCAGGTTCACTTTCTCCTGTCAGCCTTGTCTGTAGAGACATACAGGAAACACAGTTGTCTCAGGAAGTCTGGCATGACAAGCAGAGTACCCACACTTGTCTAAATTCAAAGACAGTGAGAAGGGAAGAATTTTCTGGAAGTGAAGTGAATTCTAAGCAAAATATCAATGACTGTACCTTAGATAGATTATCAGAATCCAGACATTCAGATGGCACTAATCAGGTTAAATTACAGTCCCAATCGGTTACTTTTATTGCTGAAGCAGAGTGTTCACAAAAAGAGAATAATCTTACAGGTAGCACAGCCAAGGGGTACGTGTCCTTCAGTCCTTCAGCAGTAACTGGCACATTAAAGATCTCAGCAACCACCAGTGCATTTGCCCAGCATGATGCCCATCCATCAAGTGTTATTTGTGACCAGACTCCTTCTGATTGTGATCCAAAAGAAGGAAACAGGAAAACAGTTCCCCATCAAGCACCTGAGGAGACATCAGAATCCCTGGCACACCAAGGGGTTGATGTCTTTGGCAGTGACACGGGGCAACAGCTGAAACCTTACTTTAAAAAGTCAGCTCTCACTGTTCCTCATGCAAATGATAGTCAGAGCTCCTCCTCCTCTGGGTCTGGCTACCAACATACTGTGAAAAAACCTTCAAACTACAACGCAACTCCCAAAAAGAAATGTATGCAGATAAAGGATCTGATATTGCTAGGAAGACTTA
The DNA here is from genome assembly GCF_054371585.1 of Giraffa tippelskirchi. NCBI lineage: Eukaryota > Metazoa > Chordata > Mammalia > Artiodactyla > Giraffidae > Giraffa > Giraffa tippelskirchi. The sequence continues at coordinate 73,419,444 of NC_137281.1, read as the reverse complement.
ATCCAGGAAATAACATTCTGGAATTCAAAACACAGGTATCCTATTGTTTTTTTTTCCTGTAAAATTATGTAAATTTTATAAATAAGTGACTGAAATGTTGCTGTCGCATAGTGTCAGTGTATAGCACTTATTAGGGGAAAAGGTTTGGTGGGGCTGTTTAAATGGAGAAACTTGACCTTATATTCTTAGCAAGTGAAAGTGAAAGTCGCTCAGTCATGTCCAACTCTTTGCGACCCCATGGACTATACAGTCCACAGAATTCTCCAGGCCAGAATACTGGAGTGGGTTGCCTTTCCCTTCTCCAGGGTATCTTCCCAACCCAGGGATCGAACCCAGGTCTCCTATGTCGCAGGTGGATTCTTTACCCGCTGAGCCACCAGGAAAGCCCAAGAATACTGGAGTGGGTAGCCTATTCCTTCTCTAGCGGATCTTCCCGACCCAGGAATCGAACCAGGGTCTCCTGCGTTGCAGGAAGATTCTTTACCAGCTGAGCTACCAGGGAAGCCTAAAATTGCCCTATTCCTTTTAGTCGTAAGCACCTTTGGGCTCTTAGACCAGAATTAGCTATACTCAGCAGGAAGGGTTTTGTGTGTGCTAAGTCACTCAGTTGTGTCCAGCTCTTTGCAGCCCCATGGACTGCAGCACGCCAGGCTCCTCTGTCCTCCACTATCTCCTGAAGTTTGCTTAGATTCATGTCCACTGAGTTGGTGATGCTTCTAACCATCTCATCCTCTGCCATTTCCTTCTCCTTTTGCCTTAAGTCTTTCCCAGCTTCAGGGTCTTTTCCAGTAAGCTGACTCTTCGCATCAGGTGGCCAAAATATTGGAGTTTCAGCTTCAGCATCGGTCCTTCCAGTGAATATTCAGGGTTGATTTCCTTTAGGATTGACTAGTTTGATCTTGTAGTCCAAGGAATTCTCAGGTCTTCTCCAGCACCATGATTCAAAACCGTGAGTTCTTTAGCGCTCAGCCTTCTTTATGGTCCAACTCTCACATCCATACATGACTAGAAAAACCAGTGCTTTGAATATACAGATATTTGTCAGCAAAGTGATGTCTTTGCTTTTCAATACTCTGTCTAGGTGTCATAGCTTTCCTTGTAAGGAGCAAGCGTCTTTTAATTTTATGGCTGCAGCCATTGTCCACAGTGATTTTGGAGTCCAAGAAAATAAAATCTGTTCACTGCTTTCACTTTTTCCCCTTCTGTTTGCATAAAGTGATGGGGCTGGATGCCACGATCTTAGTTTTTTGAATGTTGAATTTTAAGCCAGCTTTTTCCCTCTCCTCTTTTACCCTCATCAAGAGGCTCTTTAGTTCCTCTTTGCTTTCTTGCCATAAGGGTAGTGTCATCTGCATATCTGAGGTTGTTGACATTTCTCACAGCAATCTTGATTTCAGCTTATGCTTCATCCAGCCCAGCATTTCACATGATGTACTCTGCATATAAGTTAAATAAGCAGGGTGACAGTATACAGCCTTCTACTCCTTTCCCAATTTTGAACCAGTCAGTTGTTCTGTGTAAGGTTCTAACTATTGCTTCTTGACCTGCATACAGGTTTCTCAGGAGACAAGTAAGATGGTCTGGTATTCCATCTCTTTAAGAATTTTCCACAGTTTGTTGTGATCCACACAGTCAAAGGCTTTAGCATTATCAGTGAAGCAGAAGTAGATGTTTTTCTGGAATTCCCTTGCTTTCTCTGTGATCCAGAAAGTGAAAGTGAAAGTCGCTCAGTTGTGTCAAACTTCTGCAACCCCGTAGACTATACAGTCCGTGGAATTCTCCAGGCCAGAATACTGGAATGGGTAGCCTATCCCTTCTCCAGTGGATCTTCCCAACCCAGAAATTGAACCGGGACCTCCTGCGCAGGCAGATTCTTTACCAGCTGAGCTACCAGGAAAGCCCCCAGAAAATGTTGGCCATTGATCTCTGTGTTCCTCTGCCTTTTCTAAACACAGCTTGTACATCTGGAAGTTCTTGGTTCACATACTGCTGAAGCCTAACTTGAAGGATTTTGCGCATAACCTTACTAGCTTGTGAAATGAGCGCAATTGTATGGTAGTTTGAACATTCTTAGGCCCTGCCCTTCTTTGGGATTGGAATGAAAACTGACCTTTTCCAGTCCTTTTGGGTTTTCCTTTTACAGTTTGTTAGGCAGGATTGGAGCAATGTTCAGTCTAAGGCTAATTATGTCCCACTGCAAAGGCAAGACTTCTGTGTATCTACCAATGCCCCATCAGTTTGTTTTTCTAGTCTTACTATTGGGAACAGGTGCTGTTTCTGCCCTTTGAGAATGCCAGAGAATGCCATTACATCTAATTCTTTCAGATGGTTCTTTTCCCAGGCTTGGCTAATTTCCTGTTACACATGGCCAATCACAACTCAGCAGCATCCTCAAAGAGGACCCTCTGAAGCTCTATCGAGTTCTCCCTCTCTGTGTATTTCTCTCTTCTTCAGTACTCTCTCCTGCAAAGTCTAGCCATCATGCCTCCCTGGACCCTATTCTGTCTACTCAATTGAGAGAATCCACAGGTTTTGTCTGGATTTCCTATCCCTGTATGAAGACCTGGAAGCTCTCTCAAGGCAGTGAGCTGGTACAATTGTAGGGCTCACCTCACTAGTTCCTCACTTCTTAGTATCACTGTACTTTCCCCCTGATGTTTGGTATCTTGGAAACCGTTGTTTCATATATTTCATATATTTAGTTTGTCTGTTTTTTTGGTTGTGTCGGGTGTTAACCTAATTCTGGTCCCCGTTTACTTTATCGTGGACAGAAGCAGAAGTTCAGGTATTTTTTTAATCCTAATTTTTGTTTTATTTTTCACTTCAGGAGGCTACCCACAAAGCCAGTGTTTTATTGAGTGGCAAAATTAAGGTAGAAAATGGTCAGATTTATCAAAACCCAGTCACCTGGCTCAAGGATCTTCTAGGAGGTGACAGTTATGTGACCTGGAATTATGCTTGGAGTAAGGTGGGTCATTCCTAAATTTATCTTTAACTTCATATTCAGTTGGAGATAACATCATATTTCCTTTATTAAAAGGGACTCTGAAAGTTGTCCAGACTAGTTCTGTCCCCGTGCGTTCCTGCTGCAACACACTACGCGCTCTCTCCCACAGCCCCATTTGCCAGAACTGCCTGCAGCAGGCGGAGAAGGCAGTGGCACCCCACTCCAGTACTCTTGCCTGGAAAATCCCATGGATGGAGGAGCCTTGTAGGCTACAGTCCATGGGGTCGCTAAGAGTCAGACATGACTGAGCGACTTCAATTTCACTTTTCCCTTTCATGCACTGGAGAAGGAAATGGCAACCCACTCCAGTATTCTTGCCTGGAGAATCCTAGGGATGGCGGAGCCTGGTGGGCTGCCATCTATGGGGTCGCACAGAGTCGGACACGACTGAAGCGACTTAGCAGCAGCAGCAGCAGCAGCCTGCAGCAGGGTCGCACAGCTGACTGAGCCTCTCCTTCCTCATTCCTTACCTCGTTTCAGAAAACAGAATGCCCCGATCTTCCTCTCTCCTCCCTGCCACCCCACCCCCACAGTGATATCAGGTCCCTGTGACTCCACGTAGAATGTGCAGGACCACTGATGTATTGATAATTTACTTAATAATATGTTACTAGTATTCTGATACGATAGAGCAGAATCTTCCCCCAAAGGTGAAAGTTATGATCAAGGAGCCTGAGACCCAAATATTTGAACATAGTCTTACCCACGAATTGCTAGCCTCCCGGAAGGAAAAATGTCTGAATTCAGACTTCCCAGAGTTGGTAGTCTCCCCCTTCAGCCCTGTCTTCTGATTTATAAGCCCAGTTCAATGACCTGTATGAAGAGTATTGATGACTAACACCCTTGAGGTCCGATGATCAGCCACCGCTAGATGTCCATAGCACCGTTTCAGGGAACAGTGTTGCAGTGTTTTACCTAGGAAAGTGTGAATCATCAGACAGTCACCATTGCTGTTTTATAGAATTGCAAATACCTTCAACCTCCACTAGCCATTATAGTAACCCTTAGTGCACCAGTAGTAGAAGGCAATTTCCTCTCCCCTTTTTTGTCCATCTCAGCTCTGCACACCATCTTTGCTAGCTTCTGTCTCAGTTTTTGTCCCTAAACTCTGAACTCTGGTCTCCCAGACCTCTGTTGCAGGTGTTTCCAGAACAGTTTTCAGTTCCTTCACTTACATGAGGACATTTTAAATTTTCTCTACTTTATAGTCTCTCTGTCTTCCTCTTTTCCTGTAATTTTTTTTCTTCTGACCCCTAGAGTCGCCTGCTTTCAATTCAACCTGCTTAATCCTTTCCATGGTTTCATAAATTATATTTGCATGTTAGTAATTAACATTTTTCCCTTGGAAATCCGTTTTTATCACAAAGCTTCTTAAAGTTATGATAGATGATACTGTTTTGCTGAAACTGAATCTGTGCTCACAGAGCGAACGTGATACTAGTTGCTGTAGCAGAGGTTCTTTGGAGTTTGACATGCCTGTGCCTAGCGATGACTCAGTCTTCCCACTCTTTATCTGTGTTGGAGTTACCGAATTTTCTGGGTTTGCATATCTGGCTGTGATATCATTTGGCCCTCACTCTGTACTTATATGCCTCATTTACATATCACGTTGCCTCTGGTCTTCTCTCATTAGCCATGTCAATTAGAGTCATACTGTTTCACATCTATGTGATGGTGAAGCCAAATGCAAATGTGGGCACTAAAATTAGGGCAATTCTTGGATATGAGATATTCATACAGATTATCTAAGCAAGCTTAGATTTTTTAAATTATCCTAGAAATGGAAATAGTTTCAAAAATTACTATAGGGCACTCATGTACTTCTTATAAATAACACAGGCTGAGAAACTGAGTTTGTTTACAGTTTTTTTTAAAGCCTCCTTTAAAGTTTAGCACAGTAACCTTTACCTCTTCTTGTCTTGGGGTAACTCCTGAATTCACAGTCACTTCTTGATGAGAACAGGTTTTTGCTATCTTGGTAAATGTGAACATTTTCACTGACTAGGTGGTGCCGGGATGTAGAGCCAGGTTGTCAGGCAAGAAATGCCAGAAAACTAGGTCTTGTCCTACATCTACATCTACATCGACAGGATGACGGAGCCACGAGCCCCAGAAATGACTCAGATCTCCTACCCAGGCAGTCGAGCTGATATACAGCCTTGCCAAGGGAGTCCTCATGCTTAACTCCACCAGGCATCACGCGCTCCTCTCGCTGCTGCAGTCTCCTGAAGGGACCTCGTGCCTGTTCAGTCTGAGGTCTATTCATTGTTATCACTGTCCATTAAATCACTCCTGCCTTATGGAAAGTAGAATTTTAACTCAATGCATTTTCTTAAAGCTGTGTTCTTTGAATGTGTGAATTATCCCTAGTGATATGTCTGGGACTTATGGGGGACTCAGGACCCCTAAGTCTACTAAGCTACAATTTTACCCACCACTAACTGATTAAAAATATACTTTAAATTTTGAGATATAGGTGAAAACATGCTGAGCCTACACATTGATGAGGTCATAGCGTGTGTTGGGCACACATATCAGGGCAATAATGTGAACGAAACCCAGTCTTTCTTCTTTTTATATACTTGCAGATAAACTTTATTATTTTTGAGGTATAGTCAGTTTCAGCTGTACAACATGGTGATTCACTAGTTTTATAAATTATACTTAATTTAAATTTATTGTAAAATGTTCGCTATCTTCCCTGTGCTGCAGAATATATCCTCAGAGCTTGTTTATTTCATGTGTGATCATCTGCACCTCTTAGTCTCCTACCCCTGTCTTGCCCCTCCGTTCTTCCCTCTCCACACTGGTTGCCACCAGTCTGTTCTCTTTATCTGTGTATGTCTGTTTCTGTTTTGTTATATTCATTTATTTTATTTTTTTATTCCCCATGTAAGTGATAATAGAGTATTTATCTTTTTCTGTGTTTTTTTATTTCACATACCATAAACCCTCCAGGTCCACCCACGTTGTTGCGAATGGCAAGATTTCATTCTTTTTTATGGCTGAATAGTATACATTGTACATTTATACCACATCTTCTTTATCTATTCATTTGTTGATGGACACTTAAAGTGAAAGTGAACGTTGCTCGGTCGTGTCCAGCCCTTTGCAACCCCGTGGGCTATACAGTCCATGGAATTCTCCAGGCCAGAATACTAGAATGGGTAGCCTATCCCTTCGCCAGCGGATCTTCCCGACCCAGGGATCAAAGCCAGGTCTCCCACATTGCAGGCGGATTCTTTACCAGCTGAGCCACAGAGGAAGCCCAGGAATACTGGAGTGGGTAGCCTATCCCTTCTCCAGGGGATCTTCCCAACCCAGGAATCAAACCAGGGTCTCCTGCACTGCAGGTGGATTCTTTACCAACTGAGCTATCAGGGAAGCCCCAATGAACACTTAGGTTGTTTCTATATCTTGGCAACTGTAAACAGTGCTTCTTTGATCATTGAAGTGCACGTTCACCTTTTTTGAATTAGTGTTTTTGTTTTTGGATGTATACCCAGGAGCAGAATTGCTGGATCAAATGGTAGTTTTAAGTTTTTGAGAAACCTCCATACTGTTTTCCATTGTGGTTACCCCAGTTTTCGCTCCCACCAATGGTGTAGAAAAGTTCCCCTTTCTCCACAGCCTTGGCAACATTTGTTATTTGTGTTCTTTGTGATGATGGCCATTCTGACAGGTGTGAGGTGATACCTCATTGTGGTTTGATCTGCATTTTTCTTATGATTAGCAGTGTTGAGCATCTTTTCATGTCACTGTTGGCCATCTGTATGTCTTTTTTTGGGAAATTCTCTATTCAGGTCTTCTGCCCATGTTTTGACCAAACTGTTTTTTGATACTGAGTTGTATGAGCTGTTTATACATTTTGTATATTAACCCCTTATGGGTCATAACATTTACAAGTATTTTCTCCCCTTCAGTATGTTTTCATTTTGTCAGTGGTTTCCTTTGCTCTATAAAAGCTTTTAAGTTTAATTAGGTACTGTTTGTTTATTTTTTATTTTGTTTCCTCTGCCTTAGGAAACAGATCCAAAACAATGTTGCTCTAATTTATGTCAAAGAGTGTTCTGCCTTTGTTTTCTTCTGGGAATTTTATGATTTCCAGTCTTACATTTAGGTCTTTAATTCATTTAGAGTGTACTTTTTGTATATAGTGTGAGAAATGTTCTAATTTCATTTTTTTTCCATGTTGCTGTCTAGTTTTCCCAGCCCCACTTAGTAAAGGGACTGTCTTTTTACCCTTGTGTATTCTTGCCTCCTTTGGCGTAGATTAATTGACTGTAAGTGCCTGGGTTTACTTCTGGGCTGTTTATTCAGTTCTGTTGATGTGGGTGTCTGTTCTGTGCCTGCTCAAGACTGCTTTGATTACAGCAGCTTTGTAGTGCAATCTGAAGTCAGAGAGTGTGAGTCCTTGAGCTCTGTTCTTCTTTCTCAAGATTGTTGTAGCTATTCAGGGTACTTTGTGTTTCCATACAAACTTTAAAACTATTTGTTCTAGTTCAGTGCCATGGGTATTTTGATAGGGATTGCATTGAATCTGTAGATTGCCTTGGCTAGTGTGGTATTTTAACAATATTAATTCTTCCAGCCCAAGCACACGGTATATATTTCCATTTATTTGTGTCATTCTCAGTTTCTTTTCAATTAATGTCTTACAGTTTTCCAAATACAGGACTTTTGCCTCCTTAGGTAGATTTATTCCTAGGTATTTTATTCTTCTTGATGCAGTGGTAAACAGGATTATTTCCTCAGCTCTTCCTGATATTTCATTGTTAACTTACAGAAATACAACAGGTTTCTGTATATTAATTTTGTATCCAGCAACTTTTCTGAATTCACTGATGAGCTTTGGTAGTTTTCTGGTGGTGTTTTTAGTGTTTTCTATATATAGTATCATGTCTTCTGCAAACAGTGACAGTTTTACTTATATATTTACAATTAGGATGCCTTTTATTTCTTTTTCTTTCCTGATTATTGTGGCTAGAAATTCCAATACTGTGTGAATAAAAGTGGCAAGAGTGGTCATCCTTGTCTTGTTTGTGATCTTAGAGGAAATGCTTTCAGCTTTTCACCATGACTATGATGTTAAGTATGGGTTTGTCATATATGGCCTTTGTTATGTTGAGGCATATTCTCTCTTTGCCCCCTTTCTGGAGTATTTTTTTTTATTATTATAAATGGATATTGAATTTTGTCGAAAGCTTTGTCTCATCTATTGAGATGACTGTATGATTTTTATTCTTCAGCTTGTTAATGTGGTGTATCACACTGATCAATTTGCAGACATTGAAAAATCCTTGCAACTCTAGGATAAATCCCACTTGATCATGATTTATGATCCTCTTAATACGTTGTTGGATTCTGTTTGCTAATGTTTTGTTCAGGATCTATGTATCTATATTCATCAGTGATACTGGCCTGTAATTTATGGGACTTTTTTTGTGATATCTTGTCTGGTTTTGGTATCAGGGTAATGCTGGCCTTCTAGAATGAGTTCGAAAGTGTTCCTTCCTCTGCAGTCTTTTGGAATAGTTGGAGAAGGATAGGTGTTCAGTCTTCTCTAAATGTTTGGTAGGATTCACCTGTGAAGCTCTCTGGTTCTGTACTTCTGTTTGTTGGGAGTTGTTTGTTTGTTGTTTTAATATTTACATATTTGGCTGCTCCGGGACTTAGTTATGTCTCGCAGGATCTTCGCCCTTTAGCTGCTGCATGTGGGATCTTTAGTTGTGGCCTGTGAATTCTTAGTTGTGGCATATGGGATCTAGTTCCCAGGCTAGCGATATTAACACGGGCCCCCTGCATGGGAGCATGGAGCTTTGACCACTGGACCGCCAGGGAAATCCTTGTTGGGAGTTTTGTGGGTTTTTTTAACATTTGTTTATTTATTTGCCCACGTCGGGTCTTAATTGTGTCACACGGCACCTTACTCGTGGCATGTGGAATCTAGTTCCCTGCCCCGAGATCAAACCCACGCCCCCTGCATTGGGAGCATGGAGTCCTAGCCACTGGACAACTGGGAAAATCCCCCTGTTGGGAATTTTTAAATTACTGATTCTATCTCATCACTGGTAATTGGTCTAGTCAGATTTTCTATTTATTCCCAGTTCAGTTTGGGGAGATTGTACATTTGTAAGAATCTGTCCATTTCTTCTAGATTGTACATTTTATTGGTATGTAGTTGTTTGAAGTAGTCTCTTAAGATCTGTGGTATTGGTGATAACTTCTCTTTCATTTCTAATTTGATTGACTTGGGCCCTCTCCCTGTTTTTCTTTATGAGTCTGACTAAAGGTTTATCAATTTTGTTTATCTTTTCAAAGAACCAGGTTTTAGTTCCGTTGATCTTTTCTGTTGTTTTTTTTAGTCTCTATTTATTTCTGCTCTAATCTTTTTGATAGGTTTTTTTGTTCTTCGTTCTCTAATTCCTTTAGGTGTGAGGCTAGGTTGTTTGAGTTTTTTCTTTTTCCTGAGGTAAGCTTGTATCACTATAAACTTCCCTCTTAGAAATGCTTTTGCTGTATCCCATAGATTTTGGATCATTGTGGTTTTATTTTCTTTTGTCTCTAGGTATTTTTTATTTCTTCTTTCATTTCTTCAGTGAACCATTGGTTGGTTAGTAGCATGTTGTTTAGCTTCCACGTGTTTGTGTGTTTTGCAGTTGTTCTTTTTTTTTTTTTAGTAGTTGATTTCTAGTCACTTAATATTGTGGTTAGAAAAGATGCTTGATATGATTTCATGTGCACTTTGAAGGTATATTCTTCTTTTTTTGGATAAATGGTCAAAATCCATTGTTTTCAACTGTTTATTATTTGGAGAAATGACAGAAGGCATTTAGTGGCCTCACCGCTTCTTCTTCCATTGCAAGTGAGGAGGGTGTAGTGTACTGAGTAGGCCAGGTCTGTTCCTTTAACATGTGAGGCTCTTTTTGGTCATAGGATTGCGCTATAAGTCTGCCTAACCATTCGATATTCCTTAGCCCGCCCTTGCTCCCTTCAGTAACAAGCACTTATTGAGCACTGAGGGTGTGTTTGACAGTATGCCAAAGGTATATTTCTCATAAGTATTATCCCTTTTATTCCCCACAACTTAAAAATCTGGAGGTACTCAAAGAATTTAAGAATCCTGATTAAGATCTGGGACTTCAGAGCTTTCTCCCTGTATTGTCAGGCACTATGTGAAGTGCTAGAAAATAAAACTTAGTATGATATAGATCTTTAGTGAAAACAGACACATTAATACATAATTTCATTTAAGTGGGTTTAGTGCTTGACAGAAATATAAGCACAGAGGTTATGGGGTCCTGTAGGAAGATCATTACTTGAGCATCTCTGGGTGAGCATCCTGGAGGAAGGGGTGTTCAAGTCAAGACTTGCTGGGTTAACCACAGTGAACCTAGCTTCTGAGATTATGCCATCAGACTGCTTTAGAACTCAGTCTGGAGAAAGCAAAGACTCAAACATTTCTGGTAGGTGTTTGCCAGTCTGCCTCAGTCTAGCCCATTTTTATGTATGTATTTCTAAGCTCTGAACTTTGGGGCTGATAAACAATAGCTAAGTTCACAAGCAAACCAAGGGGGGAGGGGGCAGACTTTGATGTTTAGACCTGAAATGCTGTTAATCTAATCAGTTGCATGTCTGATTTCTTGAAAAGTACCATTTTACTTTTATGGCTTAATTGTATTAATGCAATATTACTTTTTTTAAGTTGTAAAGTAGCAGGTACTGAATTAATATTTGTTGAGTAAGTGAATGTATGAGAATTAATGATATACATCAGAGATCAACAATTTTCTCCATAAAGAGCCAGATAATAAGTATTTCAGGCTTTGTGAACATATGATCTCTGTCAAAACTACTTGCTCCTTTTGTAGCATAAAAACAGCCATAGATGTTAAGTAAATGAATGGTATCACTGTGTTCTAGTAAAACTTTAGTTACAGAAAAGATGGCAGCCCACATTTGGCTGTGGGTTATAGTTTGCCAGTACATAATATACCACAATCAGTACTCTACTGAGTTACAGTTTGCAAGAGATAGGTGCATTTGCTTCTCGTGATTTTGTATGATTTTGAAATTCTGTGTTTACTTATGTGCAGATAACATACCAGGGGAAGGAACTTTTAAAGTATGTTTCTGAGGAATTACCCATGCCTCCAGACCCAAACTTGGTACCTCAACAACATCAACCTTGTCTTCCAGGTATGTGCAGACCAAAACCTATTTCTTAGTTGTGGAAAAACACATCCTAATCCACAGAGAAGGCATTTCACTTGTCTTTTTTTTTTTTTTCATTCAGGTTAAATTCACCTAACCTTCAGATAACCATTTTAAAGTGAATAATCCAGTGCCATTTAGTACATTCATAATGTTGTATAACCACCACCTCTGTTCCAAAGAGTTCCAACCCATACCCATTCAGCAGTGACTTCCCATTCTCCACTCCCTCCAATCCATGGGAACTACCAGTCTGCTTCCTGTCTGTGTGGATTTGCCTATTCTGAATATATTATATAAATGGGATCCTAGTATATATGACCTTTTATGTCTGTTATCATAGTGCTTTCAAGGATTGTCTGCATTGTAACATCTATCAGCACTTCATTCCTTTTTATGGCTTCCATTATAGATAGATAGATAGATAGATATCACAATTTGTTTATTCATTCTTTGATTGACATTTGGGGTTCCACTTTCTGGCTATTGGACGTAGTGCTACTATTAACAGGTATATACATATATTTGTATATACTTGTTTTCAGTTCTTTTGGATATATACCAGGGAGTGAATTGCTATATTACTAATATATATTATATATTTACTTTTTTGAGGAACAGCAGCCATGTGTTTTCTACAACAACTGAATCATTTTACATTCCTACCAGCAGTGTACAAGGGTTCCAGTTTTCCCACATTCCCACCAAAAATTATTTTCTGCTTGTTAACAGCACTCCATTTAAGCTCCATTTAACTTAATTTCTGGAAGAATAACCCTTTCCCCACAGCTCCTTTCTCTGTGAATCTATGATGTACTTATTTTAGGTAGATTTTTTTTTGGTTGGAATAAATTTATTTCACCTGTATGTAAACAAGGTATTTAATAGTCATGGCATTTTTTTAAAATGCATATTCAATCAGATAAGTTTGACTACATCCCAGATACAGCAAAGTGCAGGGAAAGAAATGGACATACCAGCAGTAAGATTTGTTTTTAAATCTGTACGTTATCCACAAGGCCCAAACAATAGCAGTGAATGCTTGAATGTCCCTAAAGTAGTGCCATCTGAAAGAAACCTATGATAGGTCAGTTAAAACCCATCTCACAGTAGCAGCAGTTCATTTTAACAATAGCATGGCAGAGAATACATATGAAAAATTCGTCACAAGACAGCCAAGTCTTCAGTAATGCGACTTCATGTAAAAACTCAAGCTGCAAATAAAAATTGGTAAGGTAGATTTTTTTAAGTGTCATAAAAGGAAAACGGCTTCCCAAGTAGCGCTGGTGGTAAAAGACTTGCGTGCCACTGCAGGAGATGTAAGAATCGCTGGTTCCATCGTTGGGTCGGGAAGATCCCCTGGAGAAGGAAATGGTAACCTACTCAAATATTCTTGCCTGAGGAATCCCATGGACAGAGAAGCCTGGCGGGCTATGGTCCATAGGGTCACAAAGAGTCTGACAGGACTGAAGCAACTTAGCACAAAAGGGAAAATGATATTGTTCCCTTCTTTGCAGGCATGATTTGGTTAGTTTCCCATATTTTCTAAAAATAAATACTAGATACTAGAATAAATCTTTGCTTATTAGTGTAAACTGGTACACTTCATATGATGGAATAAACCTTCAGAAAACTGAAGAGAATGTAGTCTTCAGTCAGCAGTGGATTTCAGAGCTATTGGAAGGGACAGCACCTTTTATGAAAAGTGGACATAACTAATGCTATGTTACCCTCCTCTACTGCAGCGTTCCCTCTTTCTCCCCCAGTGTCCCTGTCTGAGACTAGCTGTGGACAATATATGAGGAAAAGAGGTGCAAAACAGAAATGATAATTCTGTAATAACCAGAGTCACCAGGCCCCTAACCAGGGCTCTCCCGGGGTTACTCGTTCCCTTACAACAAATCCAATAATTCAGCATGTTCCTAACTTTACACAGAGCCCTTTGTCTCAAAAACTGGCTTCAGAATAAGATGCATTTTCCCCAGTTTTCTAAGGATAGCCTCAAAAATGTTTCTCATCATTTTGGGGAAATTCATAAAATAAAACAGTTGTGAGGAAGTTAAAGGGTTTAAGGAACTGGAGGGAGTTGTGATTCATGGCCTTTGGTTCCTAACCCTGACTGCAGTTCTACCTAATCTTGGAGATGAGCCCAGGACCCAGAGTTTTTAGAAGTGACTCTTAGGCAGCCAGCCTGACTGCTGACTCTGAATGACTAGTAGTATCTGATTTCTTATGCAGGTAATAATTTGAAAACTCTTTATATTCAGCTCTTCACTTTGATTCCAAAGCATACCCACTCCTGGGCTTGCATACTCACATTCTCTGTCCCTTCCCCTCTCCCTTTTTCTGTCTCTCTCTGTCACACACACACACACACACACTTCTTTTCTGTCTCTCTCTGTCACACACACGCGCGTGCACACACTGACACACACACACACACACACACACACGCTTCTTAAAGGAAGATCAAGCAAACCTTTCTCTTAGTTTTATCCTTAAGAGTCAAAGCAGAAATACAGGTTCTTCCTCATATTAGAAAGGTGGTCTGCTCCTCAGGTTTTCTAGTTCCAGGCGTGTATTCCCAACCCCAACCATACATCTCCTTTCTCAGAGGGCTCATAGATCACCTGCTAAGTGAGCATGAAATTTGAAAAATGGATTCTGCTTCTGTTGCTGGCAGTATAAACAGTTTCCTGTTACTAATTTCTCTCCAGAAAACCTGAATTTTCTTTCCTTTAGAAATTTCAGATGTTAGTACTAATTTGAGAACTGTGGAGGCACCAGTATGCCAACTAGCATCTTGCTGCCTTGATCTGGACCTAGGAATCTATAAAACAGGTCTGTAGGCTGCTGTTGAAGTTTTATTTAAACATTCCTTGATTTAGGATTCTTTTGTAGCTGGTTTTGTAGTACCTAAAAGAAATCAAAAGGCCTGACAAGTCAGAAAAATGTAAAGTCTCTAACCTTATTACAAGCAAGGTTGCTGTCTTATTTCTCCAGAGATACACAGATGACCAATAGGAACATGAAAAGATACTCATCATTGCTTATTGTTAGAGAAATGCAAATCAAAACTACAGTGAGGTACCACCTCATCGTAAAGGTTTACAAATAAATGCTGGGGAGAGTGTGGAGAAAAGGGAACCCTCCTACAGTGTTGGTGAGAATGTAAATTGGTGCAGCCACTATGGAAAACAGTGTGGAGGTTCCTTTAAAAATCAAAAGTAGAGCTGCCACATGACCCAGCAATCCTACTCCTAGGCATACATCTGGACAAAACTATAACTCAAAAAGATACAGGCACCCCTGTGTTCATAGAAGCACTATTTACAATAGCTGAGATGTGGAAGCAGCCTAAATGTCTACTGACAGCTGAATGGATCAAGAAGGTGTAGTAGGGGGCTTCCCTGGTGGTCCAGTGGTTAAGAATCCATCCTGAAATGCATGGGATGTGGATTTGATCCCTGGTTGGGGAACTAAGATCCCACATGGCACAGGGCACCTAAACCCTCATGCCACAACTAAGACCTGATGCAGTTAAATAAATACATTTTTTTTTAAATAAAGAAGGAATGGTATATATGCACAATGAAATACTACTCAGCCATAAAAAATGAAATAATGCCATCTGCAGCAATGTGAATGGACCTAGAGATTATCATACTAACTGAAGTAAGTTAAAGAGAGAAAGACATATACCACATGATACCACTTGTATGTAGAATCTAAAATATGACACAAATGAAACAGAAACAGACTAACAGACATAGGAAACAAACTTATGATTACCAGAGCGGGGAGGGGTGGTGGGAGAGGGATAAATGAGGAGTTTGGGATTAGCGGATGAAGTGAAGTGAAGTGAAGCCGCTCAGTCGTGTCCGACTCTTTGCGACCCCGTGGACTGCAGCCTGCCACGCTGTCCATCCATGGGATTTTCCAGGCAAGAGCACAGGAGTGGGTTGCCATTTCCTTCTCCAGAGGATCTTCCCAACCCAGGGATCGAACCCAGGTCTCCCGCATTGTAGACAGACGCTTTACAGTCTGAGCCACCAGGGAAGTCTGGGATTAGTGGATACAAACTACTAAATGTAAAATAGATAAACAGCAAGGTCCTACTATATAGCACAGAGAACTATATTCAGTACCTTTTAATAAACCATAATGAAAAACATATAATGTGTAACTGAATCACTTTGCTGTACATTAGAAACTAATACATTACAAATCAACTATACTTCAAAAAAAAAAAAGAAGTGATGGCCCTTCACATTTTCTCATCCAGAAATTTAAGAGAACTGTTTCTCTTTACCCCTCATCCAGTTTACTTCTGTTAATACATATCATTTTGGATTCATGGTATCAAGAAAATCCTGAGTCATGAAGATAAGAGATAATATGACTTTCTTCAATAAGTCAGAGATAATGGAAGAGCTTTTTATTTTTTTGAGTTCTACACAAAAACTAGTTAACTTGGCAACACGAGACAACGTATTGATAGACTACAGGGTGTTAAAATGTGGTATATTAACACCTTTGAGGGTATATGTTAAGTCTAATGAAAGATTTTAAACATACCAAAGCTAACCTTTAAAAATGAAATTCTGTTGATGAAATTTTGATTGAATCCCTGAAGTATTTATCTCTAAAGTCCTTTTAAGCTTTAAAATGGAGTGAGTCTATAGTGCATTTTCCCTTAAAATTTCACAGCTTCCTCCCAAGCCTCTCTCTCCGCTGCGTACTTGGCTATAGTTTCCTTTTGTGTTATTGAGGGACTCTTCATTGATATTTCAGTATATATTGGAATAGGAAAAGATGAACATTCACAGAACTTCTACATCATTTGTGAACACTGTGTATAAACATACTGATATACTTTTCATAAAGTTCTCTAAAAAATCATTGTGTTAATATAGATCACATTTCATCATTTACCTGGAAAGTCGATTTTATATGTTTATGTCCCCTGTCAGCATAGCACCAAGACACTCAAAACACCTGAAGCTGAGTGTGTTTATCTAAGCAAAACAAAACAAAAAGATGTCTCCTGAGGTCTTTACTTTTCCCAAGCTATCATTAAATGCACACTGATTATATAATTTATAATTTTCTTTCATGAGGATCTAGTATCACTTGTTCATTTGGAAATAGAACACAATTTTTCTGTTCTAAAAAGTAGACATTTTTGTTTTGAAAAGTCTTTGACGTATGTGTAATCTGTTGTAAATACATGACTTTAAAGAAAGAGTTTTATTCATTTTAGTGCTGTTGTTGTGCTTCATTTCTCTGTAAAAGAATATGTAATAGAAGACAAACATTCACAGGTGCTTCTCTTTTATGTGGTTAAACTTAAACACCCAAGGAAGACGGGTGCCTGATAACAGAGCAGCGGGTGTTTATTTCAGCTCCTATTTAAACTCTTTTGATTCTTTTTCACTATTTTAACAGGTCATGTTTTTTTCACCCTGGTAGTTTACATCTACTGATAGAGGAAGAAAGAGAAGAAAACAAATGACCTGTTGAGCGCTTGCCATGTGCCATCCCCCTGCTGGATTATTTTACATGCATTATGGTAGTTAGGAGCTTCTTTTCAGTATGTGAACTCCAGGGTTCACATCTGTACGACAGATACACAGAAAACCCGAATACCTTATGTGTACGATCAAGTCCCTCAAACCCAGTTCAGCTTAAAGAACTGCCTGTTAATTTCAGTTTTCTCCTGAACAATGAAGGCCTAAATAGTTTTAAACTTGTAAATATTATGATCAAGTCTGTTTTTTGATTCCAGTCCAGTTTTCACAGATGGCTTTTGATCTTATCAGTGTAGTGAAAGTTGCTCGGTCATGTCTGACTCTCTGCGACCCCATGGACTATACAGCCCATGGAATTCTCCAGGCCAGAACACTGGAGTGGGTAGCTGGTCCCTCCTCCAGGAGGTTGTCCCAACCCAGGTCTCCTGCATTGCAGGCGAATTCTTTACCAGCTGAGCCACCAGGGAAGCCCTTCAGTGTAAATACATGCCAAATTATTAATTTAGTTTTAGATATCCAATCATATAATACTCTATCACCATATGTATCCTTTAGCATCCTTCCTTTATCAGAAGGCATTGAACTTTGCATTTAAGTAGCCATAATAGAATTTTTCCCCGTCATAACTAGAGCGGATGCATTTTTACAGTCTATTAAAATTATTGTTAATCATTTGCCTTTGATTAGAATTATATTTCTGATTCAGAATGAGAATGTATATGTAAGTATAGTCATTTTCATTTTTACCTGGAGTAAGTGATGTTTCATTCCATAATCTTAATGAAGTGTAGAATGCTTCATTTGTAAGCACAAGTTCTGGAAGTCTCAGTTCAATAATTTTAAAGTTAGGAGTGAACTTTTAATACATCAACTGGTCTTGCACCTGTTTTACAGATAATGAAACTTGAGAGCAAGAGAAGTAAAATGGGTTAGGGGTGTGTCAGATGTGAACTATCAGTTAAAATAATGAATCTGATTATTTTTGGTTTTGACATATCGAGAATTAAAAAAAAAACAGAGGAAAAAGAACAGTAAAAGTTAAAATTATTTTTAAACTAGCTAGTTTGTCATTTTTGAAGTGCCAGTTTTGGCAACTAGATAACATGAATAGTTGCATGAGCCCATTCCTTTGCCTACTAGTGAATCTAGCAATTCAGTTTAAGCAGACTTCTGCAGAGTAGCTAGTATGGAGTGATACTACTTGAAGGAGATTTATTTCTCCCTACCCTGTCCAGGAGCAGAATGGCTCCTTAGCTGTGCCTTTCCTGTTGGAGATTAGGGTCAAGATGAGCCAAAGACCCAATTAAATGGCTTTCTTTCTAGTTGTACTGGATGACTAAATGTGCTACTGTTCAGAAATTTTATTTACTGGTCTCAGAGTAAATAAACTGGTAAACTGGTCTCTGACTTTGTCTTGGGAATCTACCTCAAGTAAAAGTGAAAATTAAAGGGAGAAGGGCTCCTACCTGCCAGTGGGGTGATTCGGTAGTTTTCACAGTGCTGATGGGATAAATTTTTTGTCACAAAGCTACAAATAGATGTCCTTGGCTATCATTGCAAAGAAGACAATAATTTCTTGACCAAATAATGGATTAAATTAGTGTTTCTCGGGGTTCTAATTTCTCCTTTCCTCACTCACAAAAATTCTTTCAGTGATAGAGCTTTTTAAATCCTCCTATTCCTCTTTGTTTCTTGGAGGCTTCAGGACCAGGAGGTGTCTGGCCCCTTAAGCAGAACAGAACTTCTGAGCACTAGTCCACACATTAATCCTCCCCACAGTGAAGACTGGGAAGAATGAATAGTAGATCCTGTCAGACTGCTTAAGACTCCATGTGTGTGTTTGCTCCTGGTATTACAGCATCCTCCCTGTAAGTTCACGTCACTGCAGATCACAACAGCTTCGTTTTTCTAAGATCTTTCCGTGGCACAGTAACAATTACTAATGGGCCCAAAGTAAAATCATTTCCTATAAAGTATAATATATTTAAGCATTTTACATGCAATATCTGAATCTTGCTGCTTCATTCCCTCTCAGCTACCACCTCCAACATGACTGTCCAGGTTAGAGTAGAAGCAAAACTCCAGTGTCTGGGGGCTTCCAATTTGGAAGCAGGTCTTTTAAGTATGTCCTTCGTGCTTTATTTGTTTCTATCCTTCCAAACTGGCCCAGAGCTTGATGGGAATAGTAAGGCTTGTAGTAAGAGTACAGACTGCACTGGTGAGGCGAGATTTGTTTTCTTTTCTTTTCTATTTAAGTGCCTGTATTTTGTGCAGCCTATTCAGTTCAGTTCAGTCGCTCAGTCGTGTCCAACTCTTTGCGACCCCATGAATTGCAGCACGCCAGGCCTCTCTGTCCATCACCAACTCCCGGAGTCTACCCAAACCCGTGTCCATCGAGTCGGTGATGCCATCCAACCATCTCATCCTCTGTCGTCCCCTTCTCCTCCCGCCCCCAATCCTACCCAGCATTAGGGTCTTTTCCAATGAGTCAACCCTTCGCATGAGGTGGCCAAAGTATTGGAGTTTGAGCTTCAACATCAGACCTTCCAGTGAACACCCAGGACTGATCTCCTTTAGGATTGACTGGTCGGTTCTCTTTGCGGTCCAAGGGCTTCTCAAGAGTCTTCTCCAACACCACAGTTCAAAAGCATCAATTCTTCGGCGCTCAGCTTTCTTCACCGTCCAACTCTCACAACCATACATGACCACTGGAAAAACCATAGCCTTGACTAGACGGACTTTTGTTGGCAAAGTAATGTCTCTGCTTTTAAATATGCTATCTAGGTTGGCCATAACCTTCCTTCCAAGGAGTAAGCGTCTTTTAGTTTCATGGCTGCAGTCACCATCAGCAGTGATTCTGGAGCCCAAAAAAATAAAGTCTGACACTGTTTCCACTGTTTCCCCATCTATTTCCCATGAAGTGATGGGACCAGATGCCATGATCTTAGTTTTCTGAACATTGAGCTTTAAGCCAACTTTTTCACTCTCCTCCTTCACCTTCATCAAGAGGCTCTTTAGTTCTTCTTCACTTTCTGCCATAAGGGTGGTGTCATCCGCATATCTGAGGTTATTGATATTTTTCCCGGCAATCTTGATTCCAGCTTGTGTTTCTTCCAGCCCAGCGTTTCTCATGATGTACTCTGCATATAAGTTAAATAATCAGGGTGACAATATACAGCCTTGACGTACTCCTTTTCCTATTTGGAACCAGTCTGTTGTTCCATGTCCAGTTCGAACTGTTGCTTCCTGACCTGCATACAGGTTTCTCAAGAGACAGGTCAGATGGTCTGGTATTCCCATCTCTTTCAGAATTTTCCACAGTTTATTGTGATCCACACAGTCAAAGGCTTTGGCATAGTCAATAAAGCAGAAATAGATGTTTTTCTGGAACTCTCTTGCAGCCTATTAAGTACCCACTAAGTAACAATAGTATACTGAATACTATAAATGAATTATTAAATTTTAAAAATCTCAATCCTGGTTTCCCAACTACTTAGATTCTTTCCCTTTCTTGTCTCACATTGTTGTGGAAAGATTGAAGTATTGAAAATTGATGGACAAATGTGTGCTATACTATCAGAGCACAGAAACAAGCTATAGAAGGCTATAATATACCTTGGGTTGTTATCATTCGTTACCTGGGTAGGAGGGGAGGTGGAACAGGGAGAGGGTTTCAGGAAAACCATACCTATAGGCCAAATTTAAAGTATAGACAAAAGTAAAACACTAAGACCTCAGCTCTAAAAGCCCTGAAGCCAGGAGACTTGCAGAGTGAGCCCAGACTAGGACCCACAGAAGAAACTCTTAATTCTGTAACTGTGTCCTCAGCTACTGTTAGTAACAGGTTATTATTATTTCTCAGAAAGGCTGATAATACATCTCACAATATATTTTTACTCATTTTATGTACGTATAGTATACTGCATATATATTTAATTTTTTATGAAAAGAAAAAGTGAAGGGTTTTTAAAACATCACATACTGGCATTGATGCTTTCATACGTGGACACAGAGAAAAGGTTTGTTCAGTTTCAAAAAAGGAAGGAAAGTTAATGAAGCTCTTTGTCTTTAACTTTGCTGAATGTTACTTGTCTGGAATGATTCAAATGATTTTGAAGCTTGTACTATTGTGTAATAGGATAATGTGGTAACTGTATAGTTACTTAACACAATTCAAACCAGGATCATACATTTGAAATTAGTTTGCTGCGTTCTTACATCCCCTTACATGGGGTTACCTGTTTGGCCCAGTTTCTGTGCGTATGTGTATTTCTTTTTGTTTTGTTGCCCACCCCGTCCCAGTGGGTTGAGAAGTGGATGACAGCAAAGAAACTGGGAAGTGTTAGAAGCTGTGGTCAGCCAAAGGTGCCGGATCCCGGCAGCACCGGCTGGAATGAAATGGGTGGGAATGAGTGGTGGGCAGAGTTCAGAGATACCTGGTGAGACGAGGTGGCAGGGGAAAAGGAAGAGGCCGCAGGGGGTGAGAGAGGTAAGGGAGATGAGAGCAGGTGTTTTGTAAAGAATGATCTCTGATTTTTCCAGTCTGGTTATTATGGAAAAGAGGCTATACTGGGAGCAACTAGGAGATGTTGTTACTACTGTATTTTGTGGTGTGATATGTGTATTCCCAGGACTTATGCCAGCATCCCAAATTTGGGCCCCTCTGTTTCTAGCATGTCAGATGGGAAAATGGGCAGGTCACTTCCCGTGAAGCTACTACTGCTTATCACCGTGCACTTCTGTTGATGGCCTTTGCTGTGTGAGCACTGGGGTGATCCTTTCTGGTCACGCCTGTTACAGATAAGATAAAGCTCAGCAGGTGCTCGCAGCCACCTTTCACAAGTGCCCATGTGTGGGTCTGTGACTTTTGAGGCAAGGCCCACTCACTGGAAAGAGGAAATAGGTTTTTTTGTGTATATAGGCCCATCCTTGCTCTTATGAAATGAAGATAATATTGGCAAAATGAATTTAAGTACATATTTAAACTTATTTCCATGAGTTTTTCCTGAAAGAATGCTCTCCACTTCCAACTTTCGTGGGATACCTTGCTTCAGATAGTCTACAAAACAAAGCTGCTAATAAGGGAATTATTTTGTTTACGTATGGACCATGTATAAAAAAGTTTAAATTCTTTGGGTCATAAGTAACAGATTAAAGCCCAAATCAGACTGCCTTAAAACCCCCTAAAAAGAAATTGTGTTGATTCATGTACCGGGAATAGGTTTTCAGACTTAAGCCAGGGTTCAGACAGCACGACTGTCCATGGGTTTACCAAGGAAGTGGCACCGCCTGTTTTTCTCACTTTCCATTTCTCAGCTCCTTGGTAACAGCCTCTCCTCTCCTCATACCAGAGCTCCATGCTTTCAGATCCAAGTCCAGAGAGGAAGAACCTGGATGTGACTCCTTCCTAGAAGGTGAAGCAAAGATCTCATTGCATGTAACTCGACTCTGAATGGGTCATGTTCTTACCGTGAATCAATGCCTATTCACTGATTGGGTTATATCTAAACAAATCAGATTGATGTTGGAAAGCAGAGATATTGAATAATGTCCCCTGAACCGAGAAGGAACTTGAAGACCAAAAAACTAAGCAGGCAACTCCCTAAAGTACAGTTGTGAAGTGTTTATTGTGGGTAACTTACATACAGGTAGGAGGGATCAGGAGATGATCCAGAAGCATTCATAGCGGTACTCCATGCCTCTGCAAAGGGTAACGAGGATTTGAAGGGACCAAAGCTAAGAACAGAACCTGACTACCAGGGAGAAGCCTGGTTGGTCCATGCTGATGGAACTCCCAGCCCTTCCCTGGTGGTCTCATGACCATTTACCATATGTCAGCAAAAGGCATTCTTCCAATTTTCACATCAGTTGAAAGCAAGGTTAAGGCAAGTTGTTAGGAAATTTATCTGGCTTGGGCACATTCCTTCAGTGAGTGAGTGATAGTTGCTCAGTCGTGACTCTTTGCGACCCCCTGTAGCCTGCCAGACTCCTCTATCCATGGAATTCTCCAGGCAAGAATACTGGAGTGGATTAATGGGCACATTCCTTATGAGCAGACTAAGATATGGTCATGCAGAAAGGGGAGGGGGAGGACTGCAGGCCTAAGATGGAGCTGACAAGAGGCAGGCAGGGTGGTTCAGCCACACAACTGAGAACAATTTCACCAGAAGCACCTGGGCCAAGTGTGATGGGAAAGGATAGTCCTCCAGAGGCAAATTAAGGTGGGATCACCACTAGAAGGATAAATGAGCACTGGGTATTAGAAACCCCAGATATCTATGCAGATGTGTAACTGTGTAAACATTTGTACTGCTTAGAATTATGAGCAGAGCTCTCAGACTTACAGCATGTCTATCTGAAACTGCCTGGCTGAGGTCACACAGACGTATATTGGTGCTATCCCTGGAGTAAGATTCAGTTAGCTGAATGACATATAGGTCATATAGCCAGTCTCTAAGAAAGTAATCTCTGAGACTGTCAGGGAGCTTAAAGAAGCCAATTTTAGAATCGTTGATTCAGATCGGCAGAGCTGAAAGGGACCCTGTTGATCATCTACTCTCACCTCTCAGAGGAGATGGAAGTCTAGAGAAGCCATATAACTTGTTTGAGGTCACAACCAAGTTTGTGTGACCTAGAAAACTGATCACCCATCCTCCAGCCTAACAATGTCTTCAGTAATAAATATGATGATAACAGCAGCTAGTATTATTGAGTGTTTGCTGTGCATTAGGCAATAGCCAAGCATTTCACATGCAATATCTCATTCAATCTTCACAACTGTTTTACTCCCAGTTTATTGGAAATGGAGGCATAGAGGGACTTTGTTTGACTCCCTTCAGAACCTTCAGTTATCCTTTTTCGCCTCGGTGTTTTAGACTGCAGACAGGCTTCTTTCTTCCCAGACGGGTCAGTGCTGACTATACAGCCTTATCTTGGGTATGGAAATGGAGTGAGTGAGGACTGACCTGGTCAGAAGACCTGTTATGTGTGCTAATAGACTTGACTAGGGTCTAAGGTTTGTAATAAGTAAATTTAAACCTAATTTTTTTAAAAGGCAGTTTCTAATTTGTTGACACTTCTTTAAACAGGAACTTCCAAAGAATCAATGCAAAGCATCCCGCATTATCTTCAAATAAAAGAAATACTGTTAAGCAGTAATCAAGAATTTCTCCCATCCCATATAATGGATGAGCATTGGAAGTTCTATGTGGAATGTGAGGAGCTAACATTCTAAAGCCTTGTTCTTAAATAACTTATTTGACATTTGTTCATGTTATTAGCCAGTGTTCATATTTCGTCTTGTTTGGGCTGGTGAACCTATTTAACACACACTTTATGAGTTGCTGCTTAAGATGTGTAAGTATAACATCTATTATAAGAAAAAATATAACTCTTCAACTATTATAGTAAGATTAATACTTTTTGCAATTAAAGACATTTTTGACATAAACAATATTGACTCTCTGGCTTTCTTTTTACTATCATAGACTTTAATCTTTAAATCAACACCTCACTTCTGCATAAATAACAGTTGTTCCTTATGGGAAGTAAGGATACAACTAGCAGTGATAATTGGTCTTAAAAAATACCTGGTAAAGTGAATCTACTTCAAAAAAGAACTTAATACCTTATTACCTACGCCCCATTTACTTTGGAATTTATGTTGAAATCAAAATGTAGAATTATGAAAGAGGTTTATCATAAGTTTCATAAAATTTAGTGTAGATAGAATTGTAGCTGTGCTAAGTCTTACAACAAACAATGAATCAAGGGTTGATTTGGGGGCTGATTATTTTAAACAGGGTGTATATTTTACCTGGAAGGTTTGCTACATTGTCATGAAGATATTTTTAAAGAGTTATATTCAAGAGTTTTATAAGTTTTCATAAGCTTTTTTCAAAATAAGTGTCTTAATAGCTGTCTTTGATAGCCATCTTATTCTTATCTGTCATTACCCCAGATTCCCAAATATGCTTTCTAACTCTGTGGCCTAATTCTATCCTTTCTCTCTCATTTGAGTAGAGATGTCAAACTGCAATAAAGATTACTCTAGCAAGTGCTAGAATTTGGTGGGGATGCAGAGGAGCCATAATGTGTTGCTTCTTGATATTTTCTTATTTTAAATGTACAGAATCTTAAATATCTTTAGAATACACAAGAAACTTGTCAGCAGTTGCCTGTGGATTGGAGAGCTACAGGGAAAGAAAGACTTCTAATACATGCACCCTTTGGCAGCTTTGAAATTGGTACTGTGTTTATTCTTTCTGTTCAGATACAAATTTGAAATATCTGAAAAGAAAGCAGCTGAAAAGTTTTGCCTATTAATAAAAGTGTAAAGACAGATAATTTTATTTTTCTTCCTTTGAGAGTCAATTGAAAATGTTCAGGATAAAGTGACCCTACATGTTGTAATGTGTGAGACCTGACAAGAATTTTATTCCATTATCATTTTCTTAGACTACTCTATTTTTCTAATTTTTGAATAACCTACCTTTTTTGGTGATCTTTTTGGCTTTCATTCCTTAAGAAGATATTTAAAACATGGGCCATTTGGGAATATATGTACTAACATGGGAAATTGTATATATAAGTAACTTAAAAAAATGCAGATTGTTAGGCAGTATTTAGTATAAATCCTGGTTATGTTTAATAAAAATTATATGCCTTGAGTGCATGTATAATATGTATGGCCATATAAATAGACATATTTTATATATGGTATATGTACTTTATAAGCTGTGAAATATGTATTTGTATGCATAAGTATGTGTGTGGTGTTGGGAATGTCCAGTAAAAGGTCTGGAATGTTACAAATAAAACTGCAGTGCCTATCCCTAAGGGAGCTGGACTGGGAAAGGTAGAAAGATATTTTGCAGTTTACATTCAACATTTTTAAAAAGCCAAAAAATAAAATTTAAAAAGCCAAGCATTTCTTTTGTAATTTAAAAATAGTTTTAAAAAAGTAACTTAAAAGCAGGTCTTTTGTTTATTAGTGATTACAGTTTATTAAAGTCATATGTTCTCAGTTCAGTTCAGTTCAGTCACTCAGTCATGTCCTACTCTTTGTGACCCCATGGACTGCAGCACAGCAGGCTTCCCTGTCCGTCACCAACTCCCGGAGCTTCCTCAAACTCATGTCCATTGAGTTGGTGATGCCATCCAACCATTTCATCCTCTGTCGTCCCCTTCTCCTCCTGCCTTCAATCTTTCCCAGCATCAGGGTCTTTTCCATTGAGTCAGTTCTTCGCATTAGGTGGCCAAAGTATTGGAGTTTCAGCTTCCACATCAGTCCTTCCAATGAATATGCAGGACTCATTTCCTTTAGGATGGACTGGTTGGATCTCCTTGCAGTCCAAGGGACTCTCAAGAGTCTTCTCCAACACCACAGTTCAAAAGCATCAATTCTTCCAGTCTTGGAATTCTGAGTTTTCATTTTAGTAATCAGATTCTTAAACTTAATTTTCCAAGCCCATTTAACATTAAATATACCAACTGGTAACTGACGTAACACCTGGTGGAGGCATGTGAGTATTGCCCAAACTAAACAAAAGGGTCTACTTCAAGGAGGACTGGGGTCCAGAGAGCAACCTTACCCCAGATCTTCCCTCTGAGATGACTGGGCAATTTGGGGTGGTGTCTAGACATTTTGTCTGTTCTGGGTTCTAAATGAAAGGCTTTTAGACCCTGAAGCGTTAGCTTAATTAACTTCTAGACCTTGAACTATATAAGAGACATCCAAGAATATCCAATTACGCAATCCCTGATATTTGTATCCTTTCGATAAAATTAACTTCCTGAACACCTCCAGGATACTCCATACCCAACAAGGAAGCCTGTTCCCTTTCAGACAGGTACTCCTAAATATTAGAGAGCTGGAATCCCATCACCTGGGACTGACTCACAATCCTGTTATGACAAAATAACACTTCCTTTTAAGACTTGAATTATAGATTAGCTTCCACTGGCCTGATAGCTGGCAGTGTCCAAGAATACATCTTGTCCTTTTCTCTTCCACTTCTCTTTCATTCAGTCCCTTCAAGTTCCCTTCCTGAGTTCAGTCCTTTATCAGGACTAGACTACGTGCAACCCTATTCCGTTTCTGTCACCCCAGTTCTTTCCCTTATAAAAACCTGCAGCACACTGTGCCAAATTATCCTTCCTAAAGGTCTATTTTTACTTCCTTGCTGCTGCTGCAGGAGTAAAATCTCAGCCCAAGGTTTGAGGCTCCTCCTCTCTGGTCCTGACTTAACTTTCCAGCTTAATCTCCCAATCATCTGTAACCTTTGACTCACTCTTAAACTCCTTTTTCATCCCTTTTGTGGGCTGAAATTGTGTCCTCTCAAAACTCATATGTTGAAATCCTAGCTTTCAGTCGCTCAGAATGTGACTGTATTTGGAGATAGGATCGTTAAGAGAGATGTTTAAGGCAGTTAAAGTAGGTCCTCATACAGTCTGACTGGTGTCCTTTATGAAAAATTTTTGGCCATACTAAGGGATACCAGGGGTGCATATGTACAGGTAAAAGACCCTATAAGGACAGAGCAAAAAGGCAGCCATCTGCAAACAAAGGAGAGAGGCCTCTGAATGAAATCAACCCCGGTGACCCTTCGATCTTAGACTCCTCCCCTCCAGAACCATGAGAAATAATCTTCTGTTGTTTAAGCCATCCGGTTTGGCAGCCCTGGCAAACTAACACAATCCCTAACTCTACCCGATATTTTGTTTATACTATCAAGAATGTTCCCTCTCTCATCTGTCCATTTATGTTTTCCTCATTCTTTGAGCCCTCTCCTCATACATGCCCTCCTGGGTTGCTTTCTCAGGCCAAGCACTGAATATTTGCTGCTTGGTATTATTAGTGTTCTTTTCATGGCTTATTTCCCTCACGTAGCTGGAAAAACTTGTCTTCAAGTAGCTGGAAAACTTGTCGAGGTCAGCTTTATAGTTTTATACTTTGTGTTTCCAATAAAATATCTCAGACACACTAGATACTCAAGAAATATCAGAGTATATTCAAGTCATAACAGAAAACCATATTCAAAATGGAAATTTTATTCTTTCATATAACAAGTCCAGAGGGGGGAATCTGAGGGTTGGTTAGCTCCTTAACTCAACAATGTTATGATTGTTTCCATCTTTCTTCCAGCTCCCTTCAGGGTGCCAAGATGACTCTGCTGTTTCAGGCAGATGTAGATGCAGAAATAGCATCATTAGAAGAAGATAGAAACATTCCCTCCAACGCACATCATTTGGGAAGAAACCTTCCTTCACCACCACCACCACCACCCCAGGAAAGTTTATTTCATTAGCCAAAATTTTACCTTCTGCTCATTCCTAAATCAGTCACTAGCCAGGGAAGCGGGCTATCCTTGATTGGCTGAGAAAAGGAAGTACATGCCTATGTGCAAAGAGTAGTCATGTGTACACATTCCAGACTCTGCCAGTAAAAAAAAAAGCATGTGAGTAAGGCTAGGGTGGGATAAGAGCTAGTATTTATTGCACTTAACATATACCAGTCATTGTTACAAGCACTTTCAATGTATTATCTCATTTAATCTTAACCACACCCTATGAGGGCTTCCCTCATAGCTCAGTTGGTAAATCATCCGCCTGCAATGCAGGAGACCCGGGTTCGATTCCTGAGTGGTGAAGATCCCCTGGAGAAGGAAATGGCAACCCACTCCAGTATTCTTGCCTGGAGAATCCCATGGACAGAGGAGCCTGGCGGGCTACAGTCCATGGGGTCGCAAGAGTCGGACACGACTTGGTGACTAAACCACCACCACCACACCCTATGAGGTAGAACTATTGCCCCATTTTACAGATGAGGAAATCAAGGTACAGGATGAAGTAAGCTGGCCCAGAGTCACACAGGTGCCACCAAGTGGTAGAGCTGGGATTCAAACCTGGTAATCTAGCTTCAGAACTCATGCTGTTGGGTATCATATGTTTCCTCTCTCTCAAGCAAACGTATCTGCCTAAAAAATAGACATTGTGATTTAAAGTGTTGACATCTTTCTGAATGACAGTGGCCCTACTGACTCCTGCCACCTACACATTCTGAGCAGTCAGTGTTGACTCACTTTGGTGAATGACAGGCAGGGCGGACAGAGATGCTCGCTGGTAGAAAATGGAATGCAAAAGTCCTCCTGGAAGAGCTTCAATACGAATACGTTGGTACCTGCTCTTAGGCTTTCTCTTTTTCAATGTAGGAGCTCCAGGCATAACGAAAGTAAAGTTTATTCATCTGAGATATTGCCCAAACTCAGTTTTCATGGAAAACTACCCTGTTAATTGAATGCATGTGCCCATAAGCCTTGGATTTTAAGTCTCATTGGATTCTCAAGACTGTGAGGGATAATGGCACATAACCTCCACATGTGTTTTCTTTGGACTCTCTCACTTTCTGTTTCTTCTCATACCATTTTTGTTGAAGCCTGCTTTGCAAAAGGAAACCAGGGATACATCTCTCTCAAACACATAAGAGCCAAGAAATGTGGAAAGTTTCTGCTTAAATGCAATGTTTTCATGTCCTGAATTCTGTTACTAGTTAAATAAGAAGAATGGAATTTGAAGCCATGCCAGATCAAGGATGAGATGGTTTGATAGCATCACTGACTCAATGGATATGAATTTGAGCAAACTCCAGGAGATAGTAAAGGACAGGGAAACCTGATGTGCTGCAGTCCATGGGGTTGCAAAGAGCTGGGCACCTGAACAACAACAGATCAAGTTGCCTGTATCTTAAAGTCCCTCATATAGGCTGCATAGTTAACTTCTAAATTCCTTGGCCATATTTGTAAGTTCATATTCTTTCATTTAGGCTCCTTTAAAGTAGAAACAGTAGATGCAAACATTTGAAGCTATAACGTAAGTAGTGATACTTCTAAAGGTAAAAGCAGTTAACATTTCTGTTTTTAGCTGTTCACGAGACACCTTAAAGTTCAATGATGTCTGGCCTTGTGGCTGAGATACGAAGTTGGCTCATGTCCTTCAAAGCTGGAGGCAAGGAAGTGGTGAGGAAAGTTACCCAGCTAGTGGGTGAGCCTTGCCAATCCCCCAACATCTTCAGTTCAGCACAGCTTTTTTGGTTCTCTGTTCATTATTGCCACACATTAACTGTCGTGAAATGATTAAACAAAACAGAAACTATGTGTCTTTGTGTAAAAAAGTCCCCAAAAGAAATGCTGGTGATGGAAATGAAGAGGTTTAAAGAAATGTTGGTTTGCAATATCTTGTAACACCTATAATGTAAAAGAATCTGAAAAAGAACATATATGTGTGTATAACTGAATCACTTTGCTGTACACATGAAACCAATACATTATAAATCAACTATACTTCAGTTTTTGTAAAAAGGGGGAAAAAAAGAAAATGGTGATTCTCACCCAAATAAAAAACCAGGATAAACAAAAGGAGTCAACAGTTAAATTTGGAAGATCTTGGCTCTGTGCCACAAGTGACTTTATGTATAGTCATGTGAGCCCTAGAGCCCTAAGTCTCTGTAGTGCTGGGTCCCCTTTTCCTTTAGAAGCCAAGCCAAATGACATGAGTCCCTCAGTCGACATACAGGGAAAAGTCTACTACCTCCCCAACTTTAGGGGCCCCTATTTCTCTGTTTTCCCCAACAACAAGCTCTTCCACTGTAGCTGCTTTTCTGTGAAACTCCATCCGCCAGCCGGTCAGCTAGGGGCCTGGACAGTGCTCTCAGTCACGAGTGCTCCCACCACCTCCCATCCCTCTGTCTCACTCACCTCACCCCTCCTGGTCCTTTCTCCAAAGCAGGACATGGTTTTAAAAAGGGGAGCTGGGAGGGCCTCATTGTGAGAAGTTGTATATAAACATGAGAAACTGCTTACAAATTTCATTTAGTCTCACTTACATCATGTATACTTTATATGTCTCATGTCTCCTAAATTAAATGGTATTTTCTCCAAGGTCAAGGGCTGTTGTATTTTTGTATTCTTCCATAGCAACCAGTACAGCATTTTGCACAAGCAAGAGTTCAGTGAATCACATTAGTCTCAAAAGCATTTCATCCTTAAATATACCTTTAAACACTCAGCCAGCAGAGAATCTGGCAAGCTACCTGCTTGCTAAGTAAAGGAAAATCCAGGGAAACGTATTAAGTATCAGACAGCCAACCCAAGGCTAGAGTTCCTGCTTGCTTCCCGTAGGTAGCCTGTGACAAATTCTTATTAGAAAGGCTCCAAAACATGCCAAGATCTGGTCATCTGTGCTTGACTTCACGCTGGTGAGCCCAGACCTAGAGCTTGAATTATCAGTTTCTGCTGACCTGTGGTGTAATTTCTTGTCTTTCGTACTCAACTTCCCCTCAACTTCTTACCAGTGTCTCTGCATGCCTTCAAGTTCCATTCAGCCCCTATTTCCTAAGATAACCAGCTAAGTTAGTTCTG
The DNA here is from genome assembly GCF_054371585.1 of Giraffa tippelskirchi. Classification (NCBI taxonomy): domain Eukaryota; kingdom Metazoa; phylum Chordata; class Mammalia; order Artiodactyla; family Giraffidae; genus Giraffa; species Giraffa tippelskirchi. The sequence goes on along the minus strand of NC_137281.1, from coordinate 73,388,275 downwards.
CAGAAAGACACTGGATCCTATGATGTCTCTGAAGGCCTAAGAAGACTTTTTAAATACATTAGAAATCCCTCATAAGGTTTCATGAAACCAATTCAGATGGCTGGGGAGGGTTTATCACAATTCCAATTTGGGATTTACATGACTTTTAGAAGACATTTCCATTTCTTGCAGGATTACTGTCTTCTTCAGATGGTTTCCTTGGGCCAAGAACAACACAATCAAGACTGGAAGGGTAACCCAGGAGGCACATTATTTTGTGGGGGAATTCCTGAATGAAGAATATCAAAACCAATGTGTTTCCTACCAGTTCTACAACTGATTTGCTGATTTACCTGGACACGTTACTATTCCTTTGAGCCCCAGGATCCTTGGTTGTATAACAGCACTCAGGATTGCCATAAAGACCAAATAACATGAATGAATGAGAGACCACTTCACAGCATGCTCACTGCTGCAGTATTATAGCATAGTATTATCATAGAGTAATTCACCGAGTTCTCCCACTCGGTATGGTACTTATCTACATCCTTTTCAGCCTCCCATTTCTACAGCGAAACTTCAGAAGTAAGATTCTTCCAGGCACACCTTCCCCTTTGGAGCTGTGCTTTTGACAAGCCCTCCTTACTTAGCTTCACTTTCCCTACTTTTCCTTCAAGGACCTGCTTGGAGCTCCCTCTACTCTGAGTGAAGTCCTTCAGTGGGATCCTCAGTGACTATGTCCCTTTGGCTGAATTCCTCTGGCATGGGTGCCATTTGGTCCCAGTCAGCTGATTCTAAGCATCTCCTGTCTTGTTGGTGATGCATGTTCTGAGTACAGGACACATGTAGTTACTGTGTAGTTACTACCTCTGTAACTACAGTGTCTTTCTTTGAGGGCAAGGTCTGTGATTTATGCATGCCTCTTTGTATTCTTAGCTCAAACAATATGTTTTCGTTAACAGTGACTTTTGGGGATCGTACTGGGTTGACAAGTGTCCCCTCAAAATTCATGTCTTTGCATATGTAATCAAGTTTTGAATAGGTCATACTGGACTTTGCTGTTGTTGTTTTATCTCTAAGTCATGTCTAACTCGGAGAAGGCAATGGCACCCCACTCCAGTACTCTTGTCTGGAAAATCCCATGGATGGAGGAGCCTGGTAGGCTACAGTCCATGGGGTCACTAAGAGTCGGACACAACTGAGCGACTTCACTTTCACTTTTCCCTTTCATACACTGGAGAAGGAAATGGCAACCCACTCCAGTATTCTTGCCTGGAGAATCCCAGGGACGGCGGAGCCTGGTGGGCTGCCGTCTATGGGGTCACACAGAGTCGGACGCGACTGAAGCGACTTAGCATGTTTAACTCCTTTGCAACCCCATGGACTGCAGCCCACCAGGCTCTTCTCTGTCCATGGGATTTCCTGGGCAAGAATACTAGGGTGGGTTACCATTTCCTCCTCCAGAGGATCTTCTTGACCCAGGGATCGAACCCTAGTCTCCTGCTTGGCAGGCGGATTCTTTACCACTGAGCCACCAGGGAAGCCCATACTGGAATTAAGATCCTTCAAAGAGAGCACAGTCTGGCCAGTGCCTTGATTTCATGCTTCTAGTCTCTAAATTGTGAAAGAATAAATTTATGCTGTCTGAAGTCACCCAGTTTGTAGTGACTTGTTATGGCAGTCCTGGGAAACTAACACCCTAGGAGTGCTAAGCACACTGTAGAGTGTAGTGGAGGCCTTAGGAGGCCACCACCCAGCCTAGGGGCTTCCCTGGCAGCTTAGCAGTAAGGAATCCACCTGCCAACACAGAAGACACAGGTTTGATTCCTGAGTTGGGAAGATCCCCTGGAGAAGGAAATGGCAACCCACTCTCGTATTCTTGCCTGGGAAATCCCATGGACAGAGGAGCTTGGTGGGCTACAGTCCATGGGGTCACAAGAATTGGACATGACTGAGTGACTAAGCATAAACACATACATATGCAGCTGAGAGGCATCCTTTCTGAAGACCTGGGATGCTGATCAGATTAAGGCTTTAAGGGAAGAGGGTAACTGAAGGGGACAGGGAATGAACTGAATATAGTCTGGGTAGAAAAGAAAGAAAGAGTTTACAAGCATTATGGTAAAGGTGCTTTTTAATATGTATGTATTTAATTCTGTTTGGCTGTGTTGGGTCTTAGTTGCAGCACTTGGGGTCTTCAGCTCTCAGGCTCAGCTGTCCCACAGCATGTGGGATCTTTAGTTCCTAAGCCAGGGATCTAATGGGTGTCCTCTGCACTGGAAGGCAGATTCTTAACTACTGGACCACCAGGGAAGTCCATACAGGTATTTTTTAAGGTCTTATCATAGAAACAGTTTACTTTATGACAAAAAGGTTGATCCTGGAGTTGGAAACAGGGGTGCAAGTAAGTGAATGGACAACTACTCTATGATATGATATATCCAAAATTTTAAACTGACCCACTTGGGAGAAACTATGTGTGTATGGATTTCATAGCAGCCCTTGCTTAGATAACTGGGGTCTATGGTGTGAGCCCAGGCTGATGGCGGCTGGTGGACCACTGAGCCCTGGAAGTCACAGTTTCCTCAGCTGTTACAGCATGGACACTGGGACAGACCACACTGCTCTGAGTTCTGGTTCTGCCATTTACTGGCAAGTTATTTCCCCTCACTTGCCTCCCTCTCCTCTGGAAAATCATAATAGGAAAAACAGCATCTCCCTCATAAAGTTGTGAGGGTTCAAAGATTAATCTGCACAGCTTGCTTAGAACAGTGCTCACAGCAGATACGGAGAAGGTAATGGCACCCCACTCCAGTACTCTTGCCTGGAAAATCCCATGGACGGAGGAGCCTGGTAGGCTGCGGTCCATGGGGTCTCGAAGAGTCGGACACGACTGAGCGACTTCACTTTCACTTTTCACTTTCATGCATTGGAGAAGGAAATGGCAACCCACTCCAGTGTTCTTGCCTGGAGAATCCCAGGGACAGGGGAGCCTGGTGGGCTGCCGTCCATGGGGTCGCACAGAGTCGGACACGACTGAAGCGACTTAGCAGCAGCAGCAGCACAGCAGATAACAGAAGGCTTAGTTGTTCTTATCATCATCATGAGGGAGACCAGAAGGGTTAATAATGTGACCTTTAATGACTCTTCCAGAAACAGGGGTCCCACTGGAGAGATGAATGCAAAGTTGGCCATTTGCTTGAAAATAAGTCTGCAAAGTATTTATTAAAATACTTGCTTTTCCAAACACAGGATTTTTTTTTTTTTTTAAAGGCAGGGTGGTCTCGGAGTCTCTATTACTGTGGGCAGATTTCAGAGCCTAGGAGTAAAGGATATGGGGTCCCATGCAGCTCCCTCTTTCAGGATTCCTGGGTCGCAAGGCCTAACCAGTTTTACCTGGTCCGATCTGGCTCCTCACCCACACATCTGGCATACAGCAGGCGCTCAGTCAACGTGTGTTAACTGAGGACGGAAGGAAGAAACTGGCTGGGACTGACTTCCCTGGTGCATCTCTGGCCTGGAAGGCGGGCCCCCAGGAGCCTCGCTGGCCACCAAGGACTCAGAGCGCCCCGAGAGACGTCTGGAAGGTCGGGAATTAGAAGGTCTGGAAGGTAGGGCATCCACTTCTCAGAGTTAGTCTATTCACAAGCACTCGCCACCAAGGCTGAGGCGTAGACATTGCCCAGTTGGTTAAGTAGGCGTGTTTCCTGCAACTATTGGGTGAACAGAAATGGGACCGGATACCGCGCCGGCACGGCCCGCCACCCTCACCCCCGCTTGAGGGTAAAGAGGAAGCCTTAGAGTGTCTATTTGACCTGCATGTACAGACGGAAAAACAACTTTGTAGTCTATTTATGGGGCATAAAACTCCACCTTCCCACGCCGCTCCTAGATGATATTTCTCCAGGCTGCCTGGGACACTGACCTGGTTTTAACCAGTGAGAGCGAGGCGATTCCTGCAGGACCAGAGCCTCGCAAAGGAAAAAGCAAGGAGTCGCAGATGTGTTTGCTCTGTCACCGCCCTCTGATCATTTCTGGGCAAGTCACTTAGCTCTCCAGACCTCCGCTTTCTTGCAGTTGAACGCGGGGAGGGAACCGAAGCTGGCTGACGCTCCGAGCGGCGGCGGAGAGCCGAGCGCACCGCGCACCTGGGAACTTAGTCCCGGGCGCGGCGCCGGGGCCCCGGAACGCGGGGCCGGAGCTCCCTCTGCGGGAGCGCGGCGGCGGCGCTCCTCCTTTCCCTCCACGTCACGGGGGCCGCTCAGCGCGCTCCCAGCCCCCGGCCGGGGGAGAGCGACTCCCCAGCGCGGCGCGCCGCGGAGGTGGCGGCGAAGGACGAGGAGGAGGCGGGAGCCCGGAGCCAGCCGTCGCCGCCGCCGCCGAGGGGCCGGGGGTCCGAAGCGCAGCTCGCGGCCGGGCCGGAGCGACTCGTCCATCCGCGGGGACTCCACGCTCGGGGCTCCCCCGCTCCCTTTTCGTAAGTCCACTTGGCCACGCAGGCCGGCGAGGACCGCTCGGGGCCAGCGTGCGGGGCTCCTGGCCCAGCCGCGGATGCCCGGGACCCCTTCCTCACGACTTTCACTTCCCCGCCGGGGAGAACTTGGGCGCCGCGTCCCTCGCTCGGTGGGGGAGGGAGAGGTAGGAAGGAAGGGGTCGGCCCGGGGCAGCCGCGGCGCCAGCCTAGCTGAGCCCTGGCCCGGCTGCGCGCCCTGGTTGACCCGGGGGCCCCTGCCGGCGGCCGGACGCTGGAAAGTTCTCCGAGGCCGGCCGGCTGCGGGGCGGCCAGCGCGCGTCTGCCTGAGGCTGTCCTGGAGAGACGCGGCCGTGGCGCCCGCGTCCCGGGCTCCCGGGGCCGGACAGGGCCGAGCTGGGAGGCAGGGAGCAGCCGGGCGCACCCGCACCACGGTTTCGTCCCGGACTCTCCCCGAGCGGCGAGGACGCGGCTCCCCGACGAGCCCCTTCCGTGGCTAGGGGTCCTGCGGTCTCGGTCCTCCCGGCCACTTAGAGCCGCCCAGGTGAGGAGCGCGGGGCGGGGTCCGCGAGGGACCTGCGGAGCCGGGGTTCGGACGCGCGCTGTGCCGCGCCATCGCCGGCCTCCGCAGCCCTGGACCCGCGGCGCCGAGCCGCGCTGCCCGGGGGCGGCGGAGGCGAGGGGGCGGGCGCGGGACGCGGCGCTCGGGAATGGGCTGCTGGCGTGGCTTCTCCTTTAGACCAGGTGGGAGTGCGCGTCACTCAGTAGTTCGGGGATCAGAAGCTGCGGAAAGGTCCTCCCCGCCGCTCCTTCCGCTGGGACGGGCTTCTGCGGCTCTTTACGGTCAAGTTTTTGTACCGCAGAGCTGGCCCGGATCGTCCCCTTGTGAGGTGGCGGCATCTCCTCCATCGAGCTGGGAGCCTCCGAGGATCCGAGCCAGGAGATCTGGGCTATCGAGTCAGTTTACCATCTTCACGTGGGCTAACAGTGCGAGCGGGTGGATATTGTATGTAAATTTCAGAACTGAGCTGTCCTGCCTCTGTGAGGTTTTCCTTGTGGTTGTAGTGGGAACCGTGTTTTCCTCTCGTTGGATAAGGGAGAGGTGACCTTCGCCCTTAGGCACTTGTTCCCTCTTCTCGTCCTTTAAACTGAAAAGAGGCAAACCAGAAGATTAAGGGAGTTGGGAATATATTTCAATGATATTAAATTAAACGTTCATGTGGTTTGGTAGATAGAAGTCACTTCTTCTGGTTTTACAGAAGCATGCCCTTATTAAACCACCTATCAGTCTAAGACAATCTAGAACCTAGCTGTCAGTTTTGACAGCTTTTGTTGACGGCCTCTTGAGGAAGTAAAATCTTTAAAAGTCAGGAGGTTACTGCAGAGAACAGTTCCTCTGTTGCACTTTCTAAGAATCAATTCCCTGTGAGAAATGATCGGTTAAGCTGCTATTGAATCGTATCATGCTTGTATTTGCAGAGAAACGGTATCCAAAGAATCAGGTTGTGTGGCCCTGAGTGAAAGGAGGATTTCCCTTGGGGGTGGGAAGTGGGGACAACTGTAAATTTGTCTCCTTTGAGAGGCACATTTACTAAATGCCACAAGGTCTGCACAGAGAGAGGTAAGAGTGAATGGCGTTTTTGAGGCAGAAAGTCAAGGGTGGCGCTTGGCATCACACTGAGTACCCTCAGGATAGGTGGGCAGTAAATAGTTATCAAACTGACTTTGAATGAGCTCGGTTGGGTGGGCAGGAGCAGGTGGGGCTGTGGCGATGTCCAGTTCCTAGTCACCTGAGAATGACTGAGGGCAGAAGCCACAGAAACCAACACAGTTCACCGTCTACTGAAACGATGTTTTGAAGCCTGCATGACAGTGAAATTTGAAGTTTTACTTTGTCGATCGTGGAAATTTAATGATGGGGAAGAACATAGATGGAAACCATGAAACAGAGCTGCAGTAGCTCAGAGTGGCCCCTGGAATGTTGCTGCTCAGTATAATTTGGTGCCCTGGGCCTTATCATAGCCCCACATACTGGAAGTAAAACTGTGATGGCTAAAACTATGATTATGAAGTAAAACTGTGATTTCCTTTTTTGGTTTAGATGCAGGAAGAAAGCAATAAGATAGTCAGGTTGTGTGATGTGAGGTTGAAAAGCCAATTTGTTAATCCAAATTCAGTGAGCCCTTACTGTGTGCCAGGCCCATATTGGGGTGCAGTGGGACAGATGTAGCTCACTGGTCTGGGGGAGGCAGGAAGCCTTCTTGGGGAGATTTAAGGTGGACCTGATGGATGAGAGGGATTCCCAGGTGGCTCAGTGGTAAGGAACCCATCAGCCAAGGCAGGCAACGCATGGGAGACCTGGGTTCAATCTCTGGGTTGGGAAGATCCCCTGAAGGAGGAAATGGCAACCCACTCCAGTATTCTTGCCTGGAAAATTCCATGGGCAGAGGCTGGCAGGCTACAGTCCCTGGGGTTGCAAAGAGTTGGATACAATTGAGTGACAGAGCATGCAATCACTGTGGTCTGATGGATGTGTAGAAGCCACATAGCTAAGCAGAAGCCACATAACTAAGCTGCTGCTGCTGCTGCTGCTAAGTCGCTTCAGTCGTGTCCGACTCTGTGCGACCCCATAGACGGCAGCCCACCAGGCTCCGCCGTCCCTGGGATTCTCCAGGCAAGAATACTGGAGTGAGTTGCCGTTTCCTTCTCCAGTGCATGAAAGGAAAAGGTGAAAGTGAAGTCGCTCAGTCGTGTCTGACTCTTAGCGACCCCGTGGACTGCAGCCCACCAGGCTCCTCCGTCCATGGGATTCTCCAGGCAAGAGTACTGGAGTGGGGTGCCATTGCCTTCTCCGATAACTAAGCTACAGTAGGTTAAAAACAGTCTGCTTATGCTGCCATTCTGCTATCAAACTCATAAAACATAAACCATCACCATCTACTGAAACGATGTTTTGAAGCCCACATGACTGTGAAATTTGAAGTTTTACTTTGTAGATCATGGAAATTTAATGATGAGGAGGAACATAGATGGAAACCATGAAACAAAGCTGCAGTAGCTCAGAGTGGCCCCTGGAATGTGACTGCTGTGAGTCCCTGGTTCTGACCCTTCCACTCCCTAGCTTATGACCTTGCACACGTTTCCTTACCTTTCTGCCCTGGTTTCTTGGTCTCTGAAATGGCCCCGCATAGGAGGGGTGTGTGTGTTGTGATCCCTGCTCAGGGGCTGTGGGGAGGATTGCCTGTGTGCATGAGGTATGCACAAGGTAGGCATGTGTGCATTGTGTATGCACAACACTCGTGTGTACATCATCTTTGTACAGTGTGTGCCTGTGTGCATTGTCCCTGGTGCATAATGAATGCTCGGTGAGCCTTAGGATAATGATCTCATTCCCATCATTTCCAGATGTAGAATCCGAGACTCAGAATTTTGAGATCCTGTCCAAGGCTAGAGAGCCCAACAGTGGTGGAAGTTAAGGCCAGGATCCCATTTGCCTGACTCACAGTCAAGGTCACCTCCCCCTTAGCGTGTCCAACAAGTGTCACATGCTGGATGTGACACTTATGAAAGTCATAAAAGGATCTGGTCACTGCTTATCAGAATGCAAGAAGCAAAGCAGATAATATCAATGTCAAGGCTTACAGACTTTTCCCAAGCAATTTAGAGATATATGTTTTGTATTAATTTGCATTGCTTTGCATGTCATTTTATATGCATTTCCACATGCTGGTTATTTTGCAAGTGGGATCTACAGGCTGAAGCTTCACATATATAAGATCAAATTAAATTAATCAGAAGTTGAATGCAGCTGCTTCAAACCCTAATGGGCCCCCAGGCACAGTGTGCTGAGTGTGGACTTTAAGGGAAAAGATTGGGTCAGTATTTACTGTTTTAGAAGATGTGGGAAACCAGATACCATTTGGTAAAAGCAGGTCACATCTTAATATGTGATGAAGCTTGATTTGCTGAACACACTAGAAAATTCAGGAAAAGGAGAAAGCCAAAGGGAAACTGCCTGTTATAGAAAAATGCCAGAAATGGAAGCAGAAGTCTGCTTTGTAAAGCTGAACCAATAAGAAACACTAAGGGTCAGAAAGCAAAGATGGAACTTGTGCTAAACAATGTTTTAAAAAGGAGCATATTGTTAAATACAAATGTGTGACGTTTCAAAACCAGTAAATTCTCCCTAATTTGGACTCAGTGGGAAACAGGCATTGTGTCTTAGTAAAATCTTAGAAATATATATATTGTGAAGACAATGATGTTGTTCCTTAGAGCACAGGTTCTCAAAGTGTGATCCCTGGACAAGCTGCACCAGTGTCACCTGGGAACTTGTTAGAAATGCAGATTCTGCAGCCATCAGACCAGCTGAATCAGAACCTCTGCAAATGGGGCCCAGTAAACCTATGATTTAATATTTGGAGCCCGCTTTCATGCCTCTTTGTTTTTTCCCTCCTTTGGTCTCAGCCTTCCATTTCCCTCCTGTGGTCGCTAGGTCACTGTGCTGCTTACTTTTCCATCAGACAGTGTCCTGGTAGAGGGTGGTACCCAGACACAGACCCGTCCGTTCCTCTGTCCCACAGTCTACACTAATGGAACATGCTAAGAACCCTCTAGGCTCTCACGTTCTACAGCTTGTGGTTTTCACGTTGTCCAGGATTATACTGGCTTGGTTTCTGGTTTGGTTTTTCTGCCTTTTAAAAATCTTTTGGCAGTCTTGTACCAAACAAACTGGGACTCCTCCTGAATATATAGTCAGCCAAAACCCTGAACCATTCTCTCCAGATGCTCCTGTGAAATCACATTTCTCCATCTGGTATGATGCAGTTAATTTCTTGGACCTGATTGTTAGCCTTTATATTTATATCTGTTCAGTTTCATCTCACTAGATCCAAGTCTGCCCAGTTCTGTTTGGGTCCTCCTTCTGTCCTTTTTCATGTAAACCTTTGAGCCCTCTGCTGGTGTCCTGGCCCGAGGAAATAATAACAACATGAGCATCTTGGTTAGAGGCCTTTGTCACAGTTAATGAGGCTTAAAAACTTGGCATCTTTTCGGGCCCTGGGGGGCCTAAAATCGGAATAATACTTGCCATCAGCCTCATTGGTGTTTGCATTTAAATTACTGCTGTTCTGAAGTGCCCCTCACGTGGTTTCTCCATGTGAGGCATGTTTCCCAGCTCCTTCCTGAGTGCCCCCCATGGTTCAGTCTCCCTAGCACATTCGGCAGGAGCAGTTAGTCTCTCACAATTGCTTTTCCCTCCCTATTATGTTTATACCATCAGCGTCTTGGTTTTTTGCATAGGTGACCCAAGGTAAGTTTCAGCTTGTTAATGGTCAGATTCAGGTGAACTCAGAAATTTCCAGCTAATGGGAAGCAAAAAAATGTGCCTTGTCATTTCTCTCTGCTTCAGCACCCTACCCATCCAGGCTCTAGAATTCAGATATTTTGTGCTCAAGTCTGTATTTTGCTGGGACAGTAGGGTTATTTAATGTTTTTTTTTTTAAATGTGAAATTTTGCTCTTATATGATTCTTAAAGGAGCACACTTAGATAATATAATCACACACACACAAAAGTTTTAAAAGTCAGAAAGCAGAACAATTTTATGGCAAGAATGCTTTTGAGCCATGGTTGCTAGAGCATGAAAAAGTGCCTGGACTCCTACACTCTCACACCATCCATGATCCTTATCCAGGGCTTCCCTGGTGGCTTGCATGGTAAAGAATCCACCTGCAATTCAGGAGACTCGGGTTCCATCCCTGATTGGGGAAGATCCCCTGGAGAAGGAAATGGCTACCCACTCCAGTATTCTTGCCTGGGAAATTCCATGGACAGAGGAGCTTGGCGGGCTAGAGTCCATGGGGTTACAAAGAGTCGGATGTGACTAAGCGACTAACACACTTTATGCAGTCGTACTCAAGCCCTCTCCCTCCTCCCTCACCCTGCTTTGAAAGACCAGCTTTAAACCAAACTGCAAAAAATCCCAATAAAATCCAAGACTACTTTCCTCCTCCAGGATGCTACCAAACCTTTTTTGATGTGACATTCTAGCTTAGCATGGCAAGAAAAAAAAGGCGCTGAGTGATACGGGAGCTATTGGTAATCTCTAGGAAATCTCCATGATATCCTGTACTTCTGCCTCTTTGATTGCTTTTCCTTCTCCCTGCCCCCTTTGTTGTTCTTCCAGTGTAGTTCAGGGGAAAATAGATGAGTTTATCGCTTTGAAGGAAGGCTTCCTGGCTGTGCTCAGACTCAGATCTGTCAGCTGGTCTGCTCTTGGATAAAGGTTCTGCAGAACCTTGGAAACCCTGTTTTTCAATCCTGTTTCTGTAGACCCTGGTATTTCTCCTGGTCATCTACCAGATCCTACCAGGACAGCCTATGGCAGAACTCGTTCGGATGGCAGCCAGGATCAGCAAGAACAAGGCGTAGCACAGCCCCTGTGTTCCTTTTCCCTTCCTTCGTCTTCTCTGCATCACTGCAGCATGGCTGGAATATCTGCACTGTGGCGTCCTTCCCCACGCCCCCACGTTCCTTCTAGGGGGCAACAAGGAGGGCTCTCTCTGCCAGCCATCGTCTTCCCCAGGTTCTCCCTTCCTTCAGCCCTTCCAGCCACAGCCTGCCCTACTCTCAGGCAGAAGCAGAGAGATGTCCCAGCTGATGGATCAGGAGAGAAAAGCAGAGTGACAGACAAGGTAGGCACAAAGTAAGTCGCAAAGGCTGGATCACGGAAAAATACTGCTCGAGTCATGTGGAGATTGTGGAACTGGAAGAAGGGATGTGGAACCAGAGGGGAGATGCTAAGGAATAGCGAAAATGTGAAAATCACTGTCATGTCCAACTTTGTGACCCCATGGACTGTAGCCCTCCAGGTTCCTCTGTTCATGGAATTCTCCAGGCAAGAATACTAGAGTGGGTAGCCATTCATTTCTCCAGGGGATCTTCCCAACCCAGGGCTCAAACCTGAGTCTGCCACATTGCAGGCAGATTCTTTACTGTCTGAGCCACCAGGGAAGCCCTAACATAAGATGAACACCACAGCAAAAGAATCCCTAAAGGAAAGAAACTTCCAAATGCTAGCTAGTGACTTACCTTTTCTGGGAGATTATCTCTAAACAACAAAATTTAAATGTAACAAAATCACTGGGATTCCTCAAATTGTGTTGTCAAGTCTCTCAGAACCTCACTGTTTCTTTCTCTGTGTATTTATTCCGCCAGACAGCATAGTCTCTAGTTGTATCTCTCCAGAATCTAATACCATGCCTGTCTGGTACGTAGTAGACACACAGTAAATGTTTGCTGGATGGATGGGCAGCCAGTTGAAGGAGGATAGAAATAGGATATATAAAAATAAAGACGTGTAAAATATGAACACAAAAGAAAGCAAAGACATGACCTGGTATTTGTTCACTCACACCCATAGCAGCAGCATTCATGGTAGCCAAAAGGGAGAAGCACTGCAAGTGTCCATCCAAAGACACTCTCCACAAATGGAAAAACAAAACGTGGTGCACACATCCAAGGAAGTACTATGCAGCCTTAAAAGGAAGGAAATTTTCACATGCGCAATAACGTGAACGACCCTTGAAGACTTGGTGTTCAGTGAGATAAACCAGCTATGAAGTGACATATTGCATGGTTCCTCTAAAACAAGGTTCTTAGAGTAGTTGAATTCATAGGAAGATGAGCTAGAATGGTGGTTGCCAGGGGCCATGGAGAGGGGAGTGTTTAGTGTTTGATGGACACAGAGTTTCACTTGGGAAAGATGATAAGTTCTGCAGATGAGTACTGGTGATGGTTGTACAACAGTGTGAATGTGCTTAATGCCACTGAACCATAGCAAATGAAGCAACTGAGAAAGAATTAATTTCAAAAATATACAAGCAGCTCGTGCAGCTTAATATCAGAAAAATAAATGACCCAATCAGAAAATGGGCCAAAGAACTAAAGAGACATTTCTCCAAAGAAGACATTCAGATGGCTAACACACACATGAAAAGATGCTCAACATCACTCATTATCAGAGAAATGCAAATCAGAACCACAATGAGGTACCATCTCACGCCGGTCAGAATGGCTGCTATCTAAAAGTGTACAAGTGATAAATGCTGGAGAGGGTGTGGAGAAAAGGGAACCCTCTTACACTGTTGGTGGGAATGCAAACTAGTACAGCCACTATGGAGAACAGTGTGAAGATTCCTCAAAACTGGAAATAGAACTGCCATACAACCCAGCAATCCCACTGCTGGGCATACACACCGAGGAAACCAGAATTGAAAGAGACACGTGTACCCCAATGTTCATTGCAGCACTGTTTACAATAGCCAGGACATGGAAGCAACCTAGATGTCCATCGGCAGACGAATGGATAAGAAAGCTGTGGTACATATACACAATGGAATATTACTCAGCCATTAAAAAGAACACATTTGAATCAGTTCTAACGAGGTGGATGAAACTGGAGCCTATCATACAAAGTGAAGTAAGTCAGAAAGAAAAACACCAATGCAGTACATTATGGAATATATTCCATATATATGGAATTTAGAAAGATGGTAATGACAATCCTATATGCGAGACAGCAAAAGAAACACAGATGTAAAGAACAGACTTTTGGATTCTGTGTGAAAAGGCAAGGGTGGGATGATTTGAGAGAACAGCATTGAAACATGTATATTACCATATGTGAAATAGATGACCAGTCCAAGTTTGATGCATGAAACAGGGCCCTCAAAGCCAGTGCACTGGGACAACCCAGAGGGATGGGATGGGGAGGGAGGTGGGAGGGGGGTTCAGGATGGGGGACACATGTACACCCATGGCTGATTCATGTCAATGTATGGCAAAAACCACCGCAATATTGTAAAGTAATAGCCTAATTGTAGCCTCCAATTAAAATAAATTGATTAAAAAAAAAAGAAACATGTAGATAGAGAACAGACTTATGGACACGGGGAGGGGGAGGAGAGGCTGAGCTGTATGGAGAGAGTAACATGGAAACTTATATTACCATATGTAAAATAGATAGCTAATGGGAATTTGCTGTATGTCTCAGCAAACTCAAACAGGGGCTCTGTATCAACCTAGAGGGGTGGGATGGGGTGGGAGATGGGAGGGAGGTTCAAAAGGGAGGAGATATATGTTTTCCTATGGCTGATTCACGTTGAGGTTTGACAGAAAACAGCAAAATTCTGTAAAACAATTATCCTTCAAGTAAAAAATAAATTAATTTTTTTAAAAGAAAAAAATGGTTAAAATTTTAACTATGGATCCATCCATGTCCATCTACCTCTCCAGCCAGCCAGCCACCCATTTTTCTATCCATCTCTCCAGCCACTCACCCACCCATGACCTTGCCAACATTTATGGGATGGCTTTTCTAGGATAGGCTAAGGAACAAGACTTTTTAACACTACTGATTTTTTTTAGTGGTTTTCTCAAATGGCACCCCTAGTGCCTATTGGCTTTTCCTGCCAAAATATACCCAGTGCATGAGCTGAGTTAGTCATCGCTGTATTCATGGGGGTGAGCACCCCTGACCCTCTCTCACAGATGAGGAGGCAGAGTTCTAACGAGATTAGTGACCTCTTGTCAGTGCAGTTAGGACTTCAATTCAGAAACCTTGGCTTTAAATTCCAAACCTTAATGCTATACACAAATAAAGCAGGAGGGTGAGATGGAGGCAGCTGAGGGTGTGGCAGGGAGGAGAGGAAGGGGAGCACGCAAGAGGGGGAGGGAAGAACCACTGGACACACTTCACCCTCCATGGTACTGATACTCTGTTTCTTGATATACAACACGCTTGTTGCAAAACATGCTCTCAAGAAGGCAGCCAACCTGCAAGGTGACCTTCAGAGATCCAAGAGAGGGGTTATGCTGTAACCTGAAGAGAGCTTACCTGAGGCCTGGTGAGCAGACTGCTCAGTTCATGCCAGTATCAGAGTTAAATTGGTAACTCTGAGCGTTTGCTGTTCTTCAGAGGTTTATCTAAAGCCACCATTTGCCTCTAAATCCACACGGATGAGAATTTCAGCCTCATGTGAGACACATTTGTGCTTGCCTATATAGGGAATTATATTATTGTTCAAGTGGACACGTTAACCCAGTTTCAGTTTAAGCTTTATTCGTGTGTGTGTGAAGCATTACCATTTTCATATGTTCTTTCAAAGTTGCATCTTTGCAAAATTGCTTACACATATAAAGGCTTATTTTTCTAACATAATAAAACTGTAGAGTGGCTGGCTGCTGCTGGTTGCATGGTTTGAGGATTGGGGGGCTGAGGTTGCTAGTATTCTCTTGGGCTGTTCCCGGTCCCAAGGCAGTTGCTACAATATGAGCCATCATGTCAGAATTCCAAGCAGAAAAGTGGATGAACGGGGAAAGAAAGCCACACTGGCATACCATCTGCCCTGAATCAAGTTCATCTGAAGAGCTTTCCCAGATACCCCACATTGTATTTCATTGACTGCTCCTCGATAGTGGAGGCTGGGGGAAAGTCTTTTAGAGGGGTATGGTCTGCTGTCAACAATACAAAGATTCTCTTAGTAAAGGAAGGGTGGATGTTGGGAGGCCATTGCCAACTTTACCAGAGCCATACCTATTAATACAATCCTTCCTACCAGATCTGTTTCTGAATTTCATCCCACTGAACTCTGTCTATTCTGGCCACACTGTTTCAGTGATTGTAACATTATAATCCACTTGGAGATCTGAAGAGTCTGATTTCTACTTTTGCATTCTATTGAGTTGGCATATAAGTTTGCTGAGATACTTGGTTTTTAACTAAATAATCTGTTAAATTTTTATTATATTAGCCAAAAATAAAACCTCCATGTTGAGACCTGTTATCTTAATTAAAACCATTACTAAAGAGTATAACCAGAAAGAAACATTCACAGACATAAAGAACAGACTATGGGTTACCCAGTAGAGAGAGGGAAGGGGGAGGGGCAAGATATGGGTAGAGGATTAAGAAGTACAAGCTACTATGTATAAAATAAATAAGCTACATGGGTATATTGTACAACACAGGGAATATAGCCAATATTTTATACTAAGTATAAATAGACTATAACTTCTGAAAATTGTGAATCACTTTTCTACACCTGAAACTTACATTATAAATCAACTATATCTCAGTAAAAATAAAAATAATAATAAAAACCATTGCTACAATGCCTCCTTTAGGAGATGCCAGCTGGAGAATTTCCTGAAGTCGTTTCTAGATTTCTAGATTTGACTTTGGGTAAGACATTTTACACAAAACCTCTGCTTTTGAAATTACTGTTTTGGCAGAATTTTCCTGAGCCCTGCCGATTTTATTTATTCCATCTCTTTAAGTTCCTGGATCTTAACTTTATTGTGACTCTGTGCACACAAGTTCTCGAGACAATACAGATCTTGACTCAGTCACGACAACCTGACAGTGTTGCCAGCCTAGAATTTTTTAGCAAAAGTGCAGAAGCATATTGAAATCTCCAGCTCGGCTCCCCGCCACATTGGTGGAACACAGAAGACAAACAAAGGAGCCTTTCTGATGATTTAAAACTGTGTGTGTTTAATGCTGGCCTTAAGCCATTTCTGCTGTCCATAACCTTGATGCACATCTGCAGGTCCCTGTGCTGTCTCTGTGATGTAATTATGAGCATTGGAGATTCTACTTTAAATGCACATGTGGAAGTCAGAGTTACTGTACCTCTTCAGTTGCTGCATAACCTTTGAGGAATTAATTTTGGCCAGTGTGAAATAGAGAGTTAGCCATATAGTACCAAATAAGTGCTTCCAGAAATTTCTGGAGTGGGATGGACCCCAGATACCCGCTGGACAGAGAAAGTTCTTTTTTCTTTCTAGCACACTAAACATGCATTTGTTTGTTTAAAGGAGTTAAAAGTTTTCCAATTAAGGTTTTCCTCTTTATAGAAAAAGAAGCCAAATAAAGCCACATTTTTAAGTTAGAACATAAAGCATAAACTATGTATTGGTTTGTATTGGGCCAGTTAAGTATGGAAGGCAGAGATAAGAAGAACTAGAGAAAGGAATGCAACTTTGCTGTTTATAAACTTGGGAGATAAAGATTAAGTACATCAATAAACATCTTTTTTGTAACCTTTTATATCTATGAAGAAGGAAATATTTGATTTAAGCTGTTGCCATCAGACCTAAAATGTGAGAGCATAGGTGTTTTTGAACCAACTCTCAACCCCATCCCCAGCCCTGTTCTTTTTTTTCTTTCTTTCTTCCTATGGAAAAACCCAATGTTTTGCAACATAATGAGGGGCACAAACTGTTACAAAATAAAAACTTTTCACCCAGTAGGATCATTTCTGGTCCTTTCAACTTCCTACTGCTGCTGCTAAGTCACTTCAGTCGTGTCCAACTCTTTGCGACCCCATAGACGGCAGCCCACCAGGCTCCCCTGTCCCTGGGATTCTCCAGGCAAGAACACTGGAGTGAGTTGCCATTTCCTTCTCCAGTGCATGAAAGTGAAAAGTGAAAGTGAAGTCGCTCAGTCATGCCCGACTCTTAGCGACCCCATGGACTGCAGCAAAGACTTCTTAAGTCATATAGCTTTGCCCAGCAGGATACACAATCAACTTTTGAGGTTTGCCCTGTGGACCAGATGAAACAAAGCCCAGAATCCTTGGCTGTCTCCTAATTGGTGTGACTATAAAAAGCTGGCTGAGTTCGGCACTCTTTTGCTCCATTGCTGCAAGCCCAGATTTCTGATGACTTTGAGGGTCAGACATGAGGTAAATACATCCTGATGCGGGTTGCTCAGTTCCCATGTGACCTTAAATGACCCTGTAAATCTCTCCCAAGCTTGAGAGGAGCCAGCCAAGTAGCTATTTGGAAGAATTATAATGTAAAGAGATGTTTGATAGACTGAGATTCCCGTCCAGCAGTTTTATTCAGACCTCTGTTCTCACATCTTGTGGGTTAAGTAAACCTTTGTTTAAGAAAAGTTGTGACCATAGTCTTTGTACTTGTCAACAGAAGCCTGCTGCCTGTAGAGGAAACTATCAGTCGTGACATGTTCCCCAGGGACCATAACCAGATCCCCTTTGGATGAAGGGCATCTTGTTGCCCCAAGTGAGACAGTTTTAACCGAACGGACAATCTGAGCAACTGAGCCCGGGGAGGTCCTCTTCAAGGGTACGTTTTGTGTACTCAGATTGCTGCAGCTTTCTCGGGACTGCTTTGTTACATGCTTCCTGGAGATGGCTTTGCTTGCCAGGGATCCTAGAGGGAGTCACTGCAATTTTGTACTATCTAGAGAATCGCCCTAAAGATAATGAACTCGGGGAAAGTTTATAGCTACTGCAATGCATAGAGTTACAGAAACGGTTCAGCTGGTTGTAACCACACAGAAGTAGTTCGATTGGCTCTCCTTGGGTGTCTTTTGGAATTCTTTGGTTTTTGATCTTTCAAAAGATATAGAGCAGACGTGAGGAAAAAATTCTAAATTTTAAAATTTTAAATTTAACTAGAGTAGATTTTTCTGCCTTTCAAAATCCAAGATAGGTATATGTCTTCAAGAACAATATGCGTCAGGCATTAACAAAAAAAGAATGTTTTCAGGAAGTGAAAAACAAATAATAGTTGAATGTCAGAATGAAGAGAATAATGAATGTACTATATTAGAAATATAATGAATGTACTATTTTATAAAAACTGGGAAAGAGTCAGTATGTTGGTTTCCCAAGAAATCATCGTCTTGTAAAGGTCCTAGTACTTGACTTCTGCATACCACAGTTCTCTTTGCATAGTTATTTCACATGCATGGTGGTATAAGACATTCATAACAGCACTGTTGGGGTGCAAAACCATTATCCTGCTCAACACTTGGGAAATAAAAACTTACCCAAGATTAGATGAGGGCTTTCCCAGGTGGCGCTACCTGTCAGTGCAGGAGATGCAGGAGATGCAAGAGATGCAGGTTTGATCCCTGGGTCAGGAAGAGCCTTTGGAGAAGGAAATGGCAGCCCACTCCAGTATTCTTGCGTGGAAAATCCCATGGAGAGAAGAGCCTGGTGGGCTACAGTCCATGGGGTCGCAAAGAGTCAGATATTACTGAGCATACATGTATGTGCAGATAAGATTAAATGACTTAACCAGGGTCGCTTGAGGCATTTTGGTGGCAGAGCCCAGATGGAACATGGGTCTTCTGACTTTGTCCTGCTGAGCAGCACTCTGGGCCAGGTGGGTGTGTACTTGGGGCAGGCGGTAGAGTATAAATAAGGCTGGTCCCAGAGACAGACATAAATAAGTAAAGTTAACTGCTGCTGTGATGAGGGTGGGATTCCCTGGTGGCTCAGAGGGCAAAGAGTCTGCCTCCAATGCGGGATGAGTGTTGAGAAGCAAATGGGAGTACAACATTCAGGAAAGAGATTCGAGAAGGGTGATTAGAGAGGACCAGAGGGAAGAATATTTCTCTTACAACTTGAGGGATATGGAAGGGCCAGTCAGGCCAGGATTCAGGAAAAATGATCCCAACATGAGAATAGCAAGTGCAGAGATCCCAAGGTGGTGTTCTAGGAACTTGTAGAAAGGCTGGGATTGCTTAGAGCTTAATGAATGATTAAAAAAAAAAAAAAAAAAGACTGAATGAAATGAAGTTAGTTGGAGAGGAAGGCAGGAGCAAGAACTGGCCAGGCCTTCTGGCCATGGAAAGGACTTCTGATTTTACTTTTAAGTGCAATGAAACCCAAATGAAGGTGGTGTAGGTGTGGGGAGTGGGGCCAGGCCAGGGTGTGATCTGACTGACGGTTTTAAAAGATACTTTTGGCTACAGTACAGAGAGTGGGTTAGAGGGAAACAAGTGGGGCAAGTAAGGAGGTTACTTCATATACAAGCAAAAGATGGTGCTGGCCCAGATTAGAGTGGCTCCTGTAGAGAATGGAAAGGGATGGGTGGATTCCCCCACCTTTTAGTTGTAGAACCAACAGGGCTCTTCTGCTGCCAGGAGGCTGAAGGGCAGGCTTGCGTTCCAGTTACTAGTGTACGCTCTGAAATCAGCCAGAGTTGAAAATCCTGGCTTTTCCACAAATTAGCTCTTCATCCTCTGCAACTCAGTTCCCTCATCTGAAAAACGGAGACGATAGTACCTCCCCCACAGGTTAATTGGCTGGAATTCCTGAGATACTGTAAGTGGTACTGACGCTCAGCATGGACCATTAGACAGATGGGCCCGTGTCCTCTGACGCTGGCAGCACAGCCTCAGCTAAGGGGCAGTGGAGCCAGATGGACCGAGTGCCTTCTGAGGGACCTGGGTGGGGGCAGCAGACGTCCCCCTCTGCCCAGTCCCTTGAAGAGAAGCAGCTGGAAATACAAAGGCGTATGTAGTGGGGGAAGGTGAGGAGTGAGCCAGCAGCTAATGACAACTAGGCCTGTGCTTCCTCACTTAGAGAAGGAGGAATTTGGACTCAGATCGCCATTTAAGTCCCTGGCAGCTTTAGCTTTTGCTTCTAAGCTTCTTCAGGAATTATGGGATAATTAATTCAGCTTTAGTGGGAAAGTCCCCGAAAAGTCAATTCTATTGTTTCACTGTTTCTTCCTGTAGAAAAGTATGTTGACCTCAGTTAGAAATCCTTTATTTTCTAACAGTTCACAGACCCAGTTTAGAATAAGACTCATTCACACTATATTTTGAAATAAAAGAAACAGCTACAACAGTGCCTATAGAGTGAGATTTCAAGCCAAGGGTGGGGACAAGGGGATTAATTGGGATCAACATACATACACTACTATATAGGAAAGAGATAACTAATAAGGACTTACTGAACAGCCCAGGGAACTCCACTCAGTACTCTGCTGCTGCTGCTGCTGCTAAGTTGCTTCAGTCGTGTCCAACTCTGTGAGACCCCATAGACGGCAGCCCACCAGGCTCCTCTGTCCTCAGGGTTCTCTAGGCAAGAACACTGGAGTGGGTTGCCATTTCCTTCTCCACTCAGTACTCTGCAATGACCTATATATAGAATCTAAGAAAGAGTGGATATATCTACATATATAATGGATTCACTTTGCTGTACAGCAGAAGCTAACACAACACTGAAAATCAACTATCCTCCATTAAGAATTAATTTAAAAAAAAGAACTAAAAAAAAAAATGTGTGTTTTTACAGCAACAACAAAAAGAACAAGCCAAAACAGGTATGTTTACTAAAAGCAGTCTGGATGGATACACTGTCCACAGAGGACTATAGCCAGGTGGTGGATTACTGGTCAGCTTTGTTTTCTTCCTTGGACTGTTCTGACTTTCTGATTTAAAAAAATAGGGAAAAAAGAAAGTTTACTTTTACAGTGACTGGAATACTTTTTTCTCCTCTTTTTTGAGACTACAGCCTCTTATTATCTGAGGACCATCTGTCCTCATTTGTATGGTGCTGTCTCACTGGCTCAGTCACACGGTTCTTTCCTCTCCTTTTTTGCCTGTGCTGGGTCTCCACTGCTGTGCTGGCTCTTCTCTAGTTGCAGCAAGCAGGGGCTGCTCTCCAGTGGTGCACTCGGGCTTCTCACTGCGGGGGCTTCTCTTGTTGTGGAGCACGGGCCCTAGGGCACAGGGGCTTCAGTGGATGCAGCATGTGGGCTCAGCAGTCGGGGCTCCCGGGCCCTAGAGCGTGGGCTCCCGGGCCCTAGAGCGTGGGCTCAGCAGTCGGGTTCCCGGGCCCTAGAGCGTGGGCTCAGCAGTCGGGGCTCCCGGGCCCTACAGCACGGGCTCAGTAGTTGTAGAGCACAGGCTCAGTTGCTCCTCGGCATGTGGGATCCTCCCAGATCAGGGATCAAACCCATGTCTCCTGGCTTGGCGGGTGAATTCTTTACCACTGAGCCCCCAGGGAAGCCCCAGCCACACTGTGCTTACTGTTTACCTGCTCACAGTCCGGTAATTACTTGCCTTTTGCAGTCATCCTTTTGACTGCAAGGAGATCAAACCAGTCCATCCTAAAGGAAATCAGTCCTGAATATTCATTGGAAGGACTGATGCTGAAGCTGAAACTCCAATACTTTGGCCACCTGATGCGAAGAACTGACTTCTTTGCAAAGACCCTGATGCTGGGAAAGATTGAAGGAGGGAGGAGAAGGGGACGACAGAGGATGAGATGGTTGGATGGCATCACTGACTCAATGGACATGAGTTTGAGCAAGCTCCGGGAGTTGGTGATGGACAGGGAAGCCTGGCGTGCTGCAGTCCATGGGGTTGCAAAGAGTCAGACACGACTGAGTGACTGAACTGAACTGATAGCGATCATCCCTCTAGAACAATGAAGATGTAAGGTCATCAGAGCAAAAAACTGGCCTCCCTGCTCCTTTGCTGACTGCAGGTGCTCTGGGGGCACTGAAGAAATGCATCTAGGCTGTGCCATCCCTCCACTCGTGGTCTTACTCCAAAACTTTCCTTGAGTTTGTTGATGAGAACGTCATCAAGGGGAGAATGAGTGGCTTTGTTGAAATCAAGGCTCTGCAGTAGAAGGACAGGATTTTTCTTTTGGTGAGCTCATCTTTTTATTAGTGTTTTTAAGTAATTCCTCTCTGTAAGAAAGAAACAAAATTCTGACATTTCTATATCAATAAACTCTTCAAATCTTATTTTTTACACTGACATATAGTGATTCAAACTTTAAAAATTTATAGGAGGCCTTCCCATGTGGCACTAGTGGTAAAGAATCCACCTGCCAGTGCAGGAGATGCAGGAGATAAAGGTTTGATCTCTGGGTCAGGAAGATGCCCTGGAGTAGGAAATGGCAACTTGCTCTGGTATGCTTGCCTGGAAAATTCCATGGTCAAAGGAGTCTTGTGGGCTACAGTCCATGGGGTCACAAAGAGTCAGACATGACTGAGTGACTGAGCGCGCACACACACACACACACACACACACACACACACACACACACACACACACACTTACACAGAGGATATATTCACTATGTAGAGAGAAATTGCACCCAGAAAATTTTCTAAAATAATTAGTGATTCTCAGAGGATCCAATTTTTAACCCTGGTCACTACAAGAACAAGTGAATCAGTGAATAGTCAGTGACAGGACACAAGAGTAACTGATGGCAGAATTTCTTAGGGTGAGCTCACTTCCTTTTCCTTTCTTAGATTCCATTGACTGAAGCATGGACTAATCTCTTCATCAGCATGTAGACTGACCCCAGCCCCTGGCTGCAGGAACAGAACTTGTCCATCAGCTAGCATTCCTCCAGGCTAATTCCCCATTTAAACAAGCCCTTAAACTGAGTGGAAGGTCTCCGGATGTCAAACATGATTCGATGTTCACTTCTGTTCCAACTTTAGGACAGCTAGATCAGACATAGTAATGAGAAATTTTAAC
Organism: Giraffa tippelskirchi; assembly: GCF_054371585.1. Classification (NCBI taxonomy): domain Eukaryota; kingdom Metazoa; phylum Chordata; class Mammalia; order Artiodactyla; family Giraffidae; genus Giraffa; species Giraffa tippelskirchi. The sequence continues at coordinate 73,365,495 of NC_137281.1, read as the reverse complement.
TGAGGACTAAAACTGTTGGGAAAAATGTTTTTTATTTATATTCCAAAAAACAGCATTGCCTACAGGGTTTGTCCCTGCACAAAACTGTCTTGGGTTCAAGTTCCAGCTGAAGCACTTTCTAGCTCTTTAGGTCGTTGTTCAGTTACTGAGTTGTGTCTGACTCTTTGTGACCCCATGGATTGCACTATACCAGGCTTCCCTATTCTTCACCATCTCCCTGAGTTTGTTCAAACTCATGTCCATTGAGTCGGTGATGCCACCCAACCATCTCATCCTCTGCCACCCCCTTCTCCTCCTGCCTTCAATCTTTCCCAGCATCAGGGTCTTTTCCAATGAGTTGGCTCTTCCATCAGGTGGCCAAAGTTTTGGAGCTTCAGCTTCAGCATTAGTCCTTCCAATGAATATTCAGGACTGATTTCCTTTAGGATTGACTGGTTTGATCTCCTTGCAGTCCATAGGACTCTCAAGAGTCTTCTCCAACACCACAGTTCAAAAGCATCAATTCTTCAGTACTAGCTCTTTATAATCTTGGGCAATTTCTTAATCTCCATGTGCCTCAGTTTCCTGTCGTGTTAGAGGGATAGAGGTAGTATCTACCTGGTTGATCCGTGGAGGAAATTGTTGCTACATATGGAGTACCTAGAACCAATAATAACGGTATTGTTAAATTAATAAAGAGCATTACATGAAAACATTCAGGCATTGATTCTAAAATATTGAATTTATGTCAACCCTTTGGGGTAAAATGGGAGACAGATTGAAAAATAGCCCAATAAGCCATAGGTCTGGGCAGGATCTTTAAAGAAGTCAATGAGTAGTGGTAGTAACAGGAGGAGGAAGGAGGTTGGGGTGTTGAGGAAGAGATGATGAGGGTGAGGGGGAAGCCACACCAGCGTTAACCAGGGAGCCAGGATCTGGACTATGCCAAAGCTCCGTGCATTACCTCATTTGGCCTTCAAATCCCTTTAGGTAGTTACTGTTATTTACATCCTTTTACTGATGGGGACAGACGGGTGGCGGGTAAGGGGCTCGCCCAGGGGCCCACGTGGGGCCTCCCACAAGCTGAATGGGACCATGTGTGACTGCCTCTTCTCCCGCTCTGCCTGGAGCAAGAACTTAACTCTCAGCCTCTCTAGTCTTCCTTCTGCCTTTCCACCTCCTCATTTGGTCAGAAAAGTGAAGGTCATTTCTTTCACATTGTCTGCCTATAATTACCTAGTGGATTCTTTTCTTTAAAAAAAAAAAAAAATCAGTACATCCTGTATACTGGGAAAAAAACCACGATTTGATCTTCCCAGGCAAGCTGGACGCTGGGAAAGAAAAGACCTGGGATGTGTTCTGAGGGCCTCTATGGGCGACTCCTTTCACCCAGGCTCCGGAACCCTCACAGCCCAGGGAGCAGGGAGCATTTCCAGTCCCCAGTTTGAGACTCAAGAGGGTCTCAAAAGGGTCGCTTGTTCAGTCTTAAAGCTACTGCCCCTCCAGGGACTGAAGCCTGGGTCTGGGGTGCCCTGAGCCCTCCATCTGCTTTCTCTTCTCCCCCACCCCCTTCCTGTGCGCTCCTGGAAGGTGTGCGGGTGTGCAGGTGTGCAGGGAGGGAGCAGGCAGGGGAGGGGTCTGGAGGGGCAGAGGCCAACTCGCCTGCAACATGGATGGTGGGCCCCCATTCTGGGTGCCCAAGCTAGACCACATTCACCATTTTCCTTCCCTGGTGATTTCCCATTCCCCTTCCTGCCCCTGTGAGGAAGCAAGTACTGCAGTGACAGCGCTGGGTTTTAAATTGCTGTTGAAGGCGAGTTCATTGAAGAGCTGCTAATGGCTGTGGCCATTTAACCCTGAAGGCAATTATAACCACTTAGCTGGGGTGTACTTTGGTGTGCCTGCTGTTTCCTTTGAGACCGTGAACAATGCCTGGGAGGGCAGGGGGAAAGAGGATGGTTTGGGAAGAATGCTTTATTCCTCGTCCCTGTTGGGGTTTCATTGAATTATCCAGATAGAACTCATTTGATGCAGCCGTCAACCTTTGTTGCCATTTCCTTCTGCCTCATCACTAGGTGCTTGCACCCGTGTGGTGATAACTCCCCAGTACGCCAGCTTCCTCACCTGCCTGGCTGGGTAGGAAGGAAATACCCCTTTTCCCAGGAGTGGGGAATTATTTGTAGTATAATTATAAGACTACTTCAAGGCAGAGACACACCCGCCTGCTCTCTGCCCGTGAGCCATTAAGAGGGAAAGAGCCGATGGGGTGTTTGTCGAGGGTGCATGGCTATGCTGGTTTTCTCGGGCAGTCTGAGCTGAGCCAGGAGGCCAGGGCTGCCCAGAGGGAGGGTCGCAGGGTGCCTGGGGCAGGAGAGGTGGCAGCACCCTGAGAGAAGTCTGATGGGAGCGTTCTGGGTCCTAGGGCTGAGCTTTGCCAACCAGGGAGGAGAGTTAATTCTAAAGGAAGACAGTGAGGGAATCGGGGTGGCCCAGAAGCTTGCTTTCTGACTCTCCTCCCATGCCAGGCATTTTTAAGAAGGAGAACTTAACCTGTCTCCAGGGCAGCCTTTAACATCAGGGGAAACAAGCAGCCTTCCAGTTCTGTCCTGTCCTAAGTCCAAGTAAAGCTCCTTCTCCTGCTCACTACGGCCAAAAATGTCATTGAAAGCACTCCCTTTCCCAGGTTAGAAGGAACAAGGGGTGGAGGTACAAGCCCTTTGATCAGAAAGAGCTTTTATGAAATCCTGAAAGGGGCTCTCCCAGCTCTGGGGCGAGTCAGCAGGTTATCCCCCTGGGCACTGAAGCCTTTGCTTTTCGTAAGGATGAGGAGGATGGTCAGCAAAGATGTTGTCTGGGCCTGGTAAGTGGGAAGGAGAGGAAAGGCTGAGTTTGAGGGTGTGTGAGATGACCATGTGGGTGCACAGGAAATGGAAGAGTCCGGTGGCGCTTGCTTCTCAAGCTTGAGTCACTGAGTGGATAAACTGAGATGGAAAACAGAGGAGAGGTGACGATGTCGTGTTCACTTACGGCCTCATTGAGGTGGAGTGCCCATGGCTGTCTAAGTGGAGGTGTCTATCAAGCAGTTGGATGTTCATGTCAGAAGCTTGGGCAAGAGGTGGAGGCTGAAGATAAAGATGCTGGCACTGTACACAGGGAAGGAGAAATCCTGAAAGTGAGGGAGAGTGTTCGTGAGAAGAGCAGTAAGCTGAGAATAGGACCCTGGGGAAACCCAGAGGAGAGTCTGAGGTGTGGCAGGGAGAACACAGACTGCAGGGCACTTCACTGTTGATAAATAAAGTGTCATTCTTTAAAGGGAGTAATTCAAGTGAAGGTGAATCAGTGTATGTCATTCCTACAAGAGCTTTTTCAGTTAATCTATATAAAAGAAATCTACAAAAGTAAATCAGCTTCAAATGTCTTGCTATTTCTTTCTAAGGAAATTGGGTTCAATGATTATGTCCTTGTTTAAGACTTATTGAGATGTATAAGGAAATTCTATACGGGCTCCTCAGACCTCCCCAGTTCTCAGTATCTGACCCTCCTGGAGGCACCGCTAGGAGCTTGGCCAGCCCTGGTCCTCAAGCCTCAGGGTAATACTTCATGGATTTGCCCATTTCCTGCTGCTCCCCAAATAAGTACATGTAATACCCTTCCACTGGGTAGCCCATTTTTATCTGATAAAGTGATATAATCATTTTTTAAAGATGTTCGTCTATTTGGGTGCAGTCATATAATCATTTTTCACATTCAAACAGTCCGAAAGGCTATTTGGTGAAAAATAAATCCCCTCTTCCCCAGGCCCCAGATTCTTCGTCCTTATGAAAATATTGGCCTTCAGCTGACTGTTTTTGTAAATAAAGTTTTATTGGCACACAGTCATTTACATACAGGCTCGTCCAGTCATTTACACACTATCTGTGGCTGCTTTCCCATTATAGTGGCTGAGTTGAGCAGCTGTGACAGAGAAAGAAAAAGCTAACTGACGTGTGCTCTCTGTGTAGGCTGCTGGGTGTGTATAGTCTTTTTTTGGACACACATGTGAGCTCATGCTACACTGTTTTCTGCATGGTCCTATTTCTATCTGACAGTCTGTTGCGGACTGTCCCACAGCGGCACGTGCACATTCGTCTCAGGCTGGGTGTAATTAACCACTGCCCTGTAGGATGTCTTAGTGGTTTTCAGTTTTTAGCCTGAACTGCAGGGAACCTTCACACACATGAACCCTTCTGGATGAGTACATAAAACTGACAAATTCAGCCAAACTGGCCCCCTACCACCTACTCTTAATGAGTCAGATTCTTTTCATTTTAAGGGCTAAATTGCTAATCCCTGTGAGGAAATGGGAGCTAACAAAATAAGGGAAATGTGCAAGTTTACCAAATTTGTGTAATCTGAATAAAATTTTACAATGTCTAATATTTACTATAGCCTCCTTTGGAGTCTGCCCACTGCTCTTATTTCTGAAGGTGAGTGTCTTAGTCTACACAGGCAGCTATAATAAAATACCATGGACTGGGTGGCTTATAAACAACAGAAATGTCTTTCTGACAGTTCTGGAGGCTGGGATGTCCAGGACCAAGACTCCAGCAGATCCCATGCCTGATGAGGGCTTGCTTCTTGGCTCATAGACAACAGTCTTCCCTGGTGTCCTCACATGATGGAAGGGGCAAGGGAGCCAGCTGCCTGGGGTCTCTTTTCTAAGAGCACCTGTCCTATGTATTTGGACTTCACCCTCAAAACCTAAAAACTTCCCCCAAAACCCCACCTCCTGATACAATCAACTTAAATTGGTGATTAGGTTTCAACTTAAACTTTGGGGGAGGATGCAGACATTCAGTTTATAGCAGTGGAGTTCACTGGGCTTTCCCCATTTGACTTCAGATCTAGATCTAATCAGAATCTGAAGGTAAAATCAAGATGGATATTCCTTTTAGCCTCAGCTGGGTCATTTACATTTTCAATGACCTCTTTGTTGTTGTTATTCAGTCGCTCAGTTGTGTCCAACTCTTTGTGACCCCGTGAACTTCATGCAGCACTCCACACTTCCCTGTTCTTCACTATCTCCCAGAGTTTGCTCAAACTCATGTCCATTGAGTCAATGATGCCATCCAACCATCTCATCCTCTGTCACCCCCTTCTCCTCCTGCCTTCAATCTTGCCCAGCATCAGGGTCTTTTCCAATGAGTCAGCTCTTCGCATCAGGTGGCCAAAGCTTTGGAGCTTCAGCATCAGTCCTTCCAATGAATATTCAGGACTGATTTCCTTTAGGATGAACTGGTTTGATCTTCTTGCTGTCCAAAGGATTCTCGAGTCTTCTCCAGCGCCACAGCTCAAAAGCATCAATTCTTTGGTGTTCAAATTTTTTTATGGTCAGGCTCTCACATCCGTATATGACTACTAAAAAATCCAGACCTCTGTCCAAACCACAGCAATCCTTCTGCAAATATGCTAAGCAGAAAATCAGACAATTAAGATACTTAGTACCTATATTTAAGGAGTTAACATTATTATTCATTCTAATATTTGGTAACCAATATCTCTCAAAATTAGATATCTAACAGAGAATACGACAAAATACAACCGTTGTACATATTTCCATTTCCTTATTTCTGGATTCTTTAAAGGGCAAGAACACTTATTTAAGTCATCTCTGGGCCCAGCATTCGGCCTAGTGTGTGGTAGGCACCTCGGGAATGCTGGTTGAATTGAACTAATTTTCTCTTCCTATTTTAACTGAATTGTTCCTTTGTTCTCTTACAGAATGAAGACATTCAAATGTTGTTTTAAATATCACCTCCAACAGAAAGTTTTCATCCTGTTTCTAACCCTATGGCTGTTCTCCTTGTTGAAGCTCCTAAATGTTAAACGATTCCTCTTCCCTGAACGGGGCATTTACTTGGTTGAGTACTCTCTAAGTACCTCGCCTTTTGTAAGGAACAGATACACTCATATCAAGAATGAAGTCGGATATGAGATTAACTGTTCAGGTGTCTATGAACAGGAGCCTTTGGAAATTGGCAAGAGTCTGGAAATAAGAAGAAGAACCATCATTGACTTGGATGATGATGATGTTGTGGCAATTACCAGTGATTGTGACATTTATCAGGCCCTACGAAGCTACGATGGAAAGCTTGTTTCAGAGGAGGAGAAAAGCTTCCCAATAGCCTATTCTTTGGTTGTTCACAAAGATGCAATTATGGTTGAAAGGCTAATCCTTGCTATATACAACCAGCACAATATTTATTGCATCCATTATGACCAAAAATCATCAGATACCTTCAAAGTTGCCATGAACAATTTAGCTAAGTGCTTCTCCAATATTTTCATTGCTTCCAAATTAGAGACTGTGCAGTACGCACACATTTCCAGGCTCCAGGCTGATTTAAATTGCTTGTCAGACCTTCTCAAGTCTTCAGTTCAGTGGAAATATGTTATCAACCTGTGTGGGCAGGATTTTCCTTTGAAGTCAAACTTTGAGTTAGTGTCAGAGTTGAAGAAACTCAATGGATCAAATATGTTAGAGACAGTGAAACCCCCTAGCACTAAGATGGAAAGATTCACTTATCACCATGAACTCAGACAGGTACCTTATGAATATGTGAAACTGCCGATGAGGACAAACATTTCCAAGGAAGCGCCCCCTCATAACATCGAGATATTTGTTGGCAGTGCTTATTTTGTATTAAGTCGAGCATTCATTAAGTATATTTTCAACAACTCCTTTGTTAAAGACTTTTTTGCCTGGTCTAAAGATACATACTCACCTGATGAGCACTTTTGGGCTACCTTAATTCGGGTACCAGGAATCCCCGGGGAGATTTCTAGGACAGCCCAGGATGTGTCTGACCTGCAGAGTAAGACCCGCCTGGTCAAATGGAATTATCTAGAAGGCCTTTTCTATCCCAGTTGTACTGGCTCTCACCTCCGAAGTGTGTGTATCTATGGAGCAGCAGAACTAAGGTGGCTTATGAAACATGGACATTGGTTTGCTAATAAATTTGATTCTAAGGTGGACCCTGTCTTGATTAAATGCTTGGCAGAAAAGCTTGAAGAACAGCAGAGAAAGTGGATCACACTGCCTTCAGAAAAGTTATTTAAGGATAAACCTTCCATAACCACCTCATGATAAAATTGTAATGGAAATAAGGTTAAGATGGAATGGCATGCTATACCATGGCCAGTACCATTTGAAAGGTGTCTACAATTCCACGAACAAGGGAAAGTGACCTGGCCTTTGGTGACAATTAGTCTGCAACTGGTTGGGTGTTTTTATGTTTGTTTTCACTTGTAATCTCGCTGAGCTAAGTGGGAGATTTTAAACAGTCAGTAATCTGATATGTATTGAGTTTCTGCTGTATACCAGGTACTTTTTAAAAAATATATAGGAATTAAATCCAAGTTGTCATGAGTTACAGTTGCCCCAGTCATACAGCAATCTTAATATCTTAGGTTCTCCACATAACCATCAGGGTGCCATTGAAGAAGTCGTGGAGTAATTACATAACCCTGTTACCCACCAGTTTCAGAGCGGGGTTTAAGTACAGTGACCAGCACTCCACTTGCCTGTTAATTCAGCTCCTTAGACTCTTCTCAACTCTTAGAATATTAGAAAGACTGTACTACCTCAGAAGAACTCAAAGAATTGTTCAATTTCCTACTTGCCAAAGCGTAACTTACCTTGTAGTCCCTTGTTTATTGAGTGCAGGGTCTGGCAACTTTGATGGCAGGGTATTTCTAGTGTGTGAATGTTAGGAAGGTGGGGGGGCATCCCTGGAAGGAGGGGCGGGTGATGCTGAGGAGGAAGGAAGGGATTTGTATGACTTTTCCATCACATTTTGCAATGGTGTCATGAATGGCCTCCTATTTTAATTCAGCTGTTTCTTTAAAACATATTTACTGATTAAAATTAAGAACTGATTGACAGTTCAAAGTGTCACTCTCCAGAACATTGAACCTAAGTCTTTCAGTTCATAGATTATCAGTACATGTAAGTTGTTTTTTTTTTTTATATAGTGCAATAGGTATAATTTTGTTTTGTGAAACTATCAAGCTAAGAATCACTGAATTTTCTTCAGAAGATTGTATGAAATAAGACAGCTTTCTAAATTAACTATTAGTCATTTAAAACGTGTTCTTCTCCAACAACTATCAAATCAAGTAGAGTTCAAACGTAAAATTATCAAAGCCCTAAGTTTATTGCAGTGTTCTCAACTTTGATCCAAGAGAGAAAAAGCTAATTTTCCTAAGGACATAGCAAGAATATTCACTAATAATATTTTGTGAAAACTATACCTTAGAAAACTACCAAAATGAGTCAAAATATACATGTATTTTCCTGTAATTGCTGGAGGTGAAATTAGACAGGAGTGGGGGGTCCTCAGAACAGTTTATAATATTTTTATGTCTACTGGGAAATCATGAAACTCATGTAAGAATTTCTTGGTGATCTTATGTTTCAATGTCAGCCTCAGTAACTACATAAAGATATGGTAATCCAGGCTAGTGTGAGACAGTTGGGAAGATTGAAGTATTTAAATGTGTTTTTTAAATGTCTGTGTTCTACATGTGAGATGCCTTTTGCTTGTTTTAAAGTTTATGATACTGTCTGCCAAGTGGCACCACGTCTGTCTCCCTTTCTTTTCCTCATGAACTCATTTATATTCTCTTTTTTTCCCTACCTCCTTCAAATGACCAGTTTATCCATGTGTGTGACTGTGACAAGCTTATCGCTTTGATCTCCAGGAGCCTCAGTCTTCTTAGTCTATAAAGTGAACACGTGGATGTGTCCTGGCTGCCTCACAGATTTCTATGTGAGAGTATCAAATGAAATCGTATATGAAGTGGCTTGAAGATGGGGACAAACTATTGAAATATCAGCAAGCAGTCTTACTGTGAGGCAAACAGAGATCCCAACCCCATCGTGATATTTAACCATTCACCTTTTCTGAAAAACCTTCCAAATATAAAAAGAAGGCACAATCTTCAAGGCAACTTCTGTAACTGAGTCCAGTTATGACGAAACTCCTGTCCCCACATTTGGGGTCCTTTTTAAGCCAGTAGGATTAGGAAATCGGCCCAGTGGCTTAAATCAGGAGTAGGGGTAGAAATACTTTTCCTACCATCCAGGATTAAAAACACAAAGCCCTGCTGAAATATTTTTTATGCCTTTGGTCATCAGAATAATGTAAATGATGAGAAATAAATAGCGACCTCCTGGTCCAATGTCTTGTCTCCTGGTGAGAAATGAGCCTATCCTTTGTCTATTGGGAAATTTTCCAGTTAATCACTTTAATGCCATATTCAAGTGAAACATGGCACCATGAAGAGGTGACAGTGCCTTGTCCCCATGGACACATTTCTCAGGATTCAGTTCCTGACAGTTTGCCTGTCATTTTGGGGAGCTTGTCAGATCATTCTCTCTTGCCTTGGGAATCCCACAGATTCCTGCATGCCTTCAAACCTCCTTCAAACCTAGTTCTCCCCTAAAATGTTTTAGTATGGTTCTCTCTAGTCTGGAGAATGTTTGGCAATCTGTGTTTCATAATTCTTTGCATAGTATTTATTGACACTAGATTCTATGTTATTTGATGATGAGATCATTACCTTGGAGTTTGTAAATTGTATCAGATAATAGTGAAAGAACCACCCAAATATGTCTACATTATGTGAATAATCTACTGTAATTTAAAGACCAGTGTTGCTGCTATTTTTAATGTTTAGGTTATTTTCATCGAAATATATGTAATGTTTAAATTTAGGGGATTAAACTTGAAGATTTCTCTTGCCTTCCAGAATGTGAATATTATGCATAAGTGTATATTTTTGACATACTGTGGAGAAAACAAAATGACAGTCTTTTCATGAGAATGTAAAGTGAATGATGATGATGGAATGAGTTTTGATTTTTGTTAACATTTTTATAAACGTGTCTCAAAATCTCCAACTTTTTTTCCCACGTTTCTTGAAAGACATGTTCCCATTATATGAGTTTTAAATAGATTGGTGTTGCATTTTTGTATTATGCTGTTACTAGATGTTAATTCTCTAGTACTGTCAAATAAAATGTGCCTCCAAAACCAAGCCCTTGGAATCTCTGATGTTTCCTTTTTCTGTTTGTACTGGTTCCCCATACTCTTTCAGTTGATGACACTTGCCCAGTATTTGAAGAGCACAGTTAATTTCACTTCAGCATCAAAATAAAAAAATCATTGTGTGGATTATACGTAGAATATAGGTGCACAAACTTGAATTTAATTTGGCAAAGTCACAAAGAATGTTCCAGAATTTCTCTTAATTCTCCTTCAGGTTAGTTTCTCCTCTCAGATTAACTATGTAGAGAAATATTCTAGCTTGGTTGACTACTTTATGGAAGTTTGTTCTTAATAGAGTAGGTTGAGCTCTTTGTCTTTCATTCCTCAGTCCCTGGAAAATCAACCCTTCCTCTCTGCACCAGGATGCCTGCCCTAGTTGTGAGCCCCATGGATATGAGGACCCTGGCTCCACCAGTATCCTCAGACTTGATGGGTGGGTAATTCTGGATGAGTTTCTCTCTGTCCTTGGTAACACCATCTTTTGCAGCTCTACTAAACTTAGGAGTATTTGGCATCACTGTTGTCCCCACCTCCACCCCTGCTCTGAAGATCCTCCTGGCCAGTTAGTTTTCTTCTAGAACCCTTTCTAAAGCTGTAACAGTCACCATCCTCCCTAACTAGCAAGGAGTATGCATGTCACAGGCATAAATCACAATCCATCTCGAGGAATAAGGCTATTTTAGGAAAATTCAATACAAAAAAACTAACATCTACTTTAACCTAAGGTTAATTCTAGGTCTTACCAAGCTGTACAACTAATGCAAATCCACAGTAATCCCATGGAAGAATTTGGACTGCTTTAGGTAGTGGCAGTGATAGGGTGGGTATATAGCACGGCATTGACAACCCATTGGACTTGATTTCCAGATTCCGTTCACTTTAGTTCAGTCACTCAGTCGTGTCTGACTCTGTGACCACATGGACTGCAGCATACCAGGCCTCTCTGTCCATCATCAACTCCCAGAGTTTACTCAAACTCATGTCCATTGAGTCAATGATGCCATCCAACCATCTCATCCTCTGTCCTCCCCTTCTCCTCCTGCCCCCAGTCCTTCCCAGCATCAGGGTCTTTGCCAAGGAGTCAGTTCTTCACATCAGGTGTCCAAAGTATTGGAGTTTCAGCTTCAGCATCAGTCCTTCCAATGAATATTCAGGATTTATTTCCTTTAGGATGGACTGGGTGGATCTCCTTGCAGTCCAAGGGACTCTCAAGAGTCTTCTCCAACACCACAGTTTAAAAGCATCAATTCTTCAGCACTCAGCTTTCTTTATAGTCCAACTCTCATGTCCATACATGACTACTGGAAAAACCATAGCCTTGACTAGATGGACTTTCATTGCCAAAGTAATGTCTCTGCTTTTGAATATGCTGTCTAGGTTGGGCATAACTTTTCTTCCAAGGAGTAAGCATCTTTTAATTTCATGGCTGTAGTCACCATCTGCAGTGGTTTTGGAGCCCCCCAAAATAAAGTCTCCCACTCTTTTCACTGTTTCCCCATCCATTTGCTATGAAGTGATGGGACCAGATGCCATGATCTTAGTTTTCTGAATGCTGAGTTTTAAGCCAACTTTTTCACTCCTCTTTCACTTTCATCAGGAGGCTCTTTAGTTCTTCTATTTCAGCCATAAGGGTGGTGTCATCTGCATATCTGAGGTTATTGATATTTCTCCCAGCAATCTTGATTCCAGCTTATGCTTCATCGAGTCCAGCATTTCTCATGATGTACTCTGCATATAAGTTAAATAAGCAGGGTGACAATATACAGCCTTATGTGTTCCTTTCCTGATTTGGAAGCAGTCTGTTGTTCCATGTTCAGTTCTAACTGTTGCTTCTTGACCTGCATACAGATTTCTCAGGAGGCAGGTCAGGTGGGCTGGTATTCCCATCTCTTGAAGAATTTTCCACAGTTTATTGTGATCCATACAGTCAAAGGCTTTGGCATAGTCAATAAAGCAGAAGTAGATGCTTTTCTGGAACTCTCTTGCTTTTTTGATGATCCAGCGGATGTTGGCAATTCGATCTCTGGTTCCTCTGCCTTTTCTAAATCCTGCTTGAACATCTGGAATTTCATGGTTCACGTATTGCTGAAGCTGGGGTTGGAGAATTTTGAGCATTACTTTGCTAGCGTGTGAGACGAGTGCAATTGTGCAGTAGTTTGAGCATTCTTTAGTATTGCCTTTCTTTGGGATTGGGATGAAAACTGACCTTTTCCAGTCCTGTGGCCACTGCTGAGTTTTCCAAATTTTCTGGCATATTGAGTGCAGCACTTTCACAGCATCATCTTTTAGGATTTGAAATAGCTCAACTGGAATTCCATCATCTCCACTAGCTTTGTTCATAGTGATGCTTTCTAAGGCCCACTTGACTTTGCATTCCAGAATGTCTGGTTATAGGGGAGTGATCACACCACAGTGATTATCTGGGTTGTGAAGATCTTTTTTGTATAGTTCTCTTGTGTACTCTTGCCACCTCTTCTTAATATCTTTTGCTTCTGTTAGGTTCCTACCATTTCTGTCCTTTATTGTGCCCATCTTTGCATGAAAATTTCCCTTGGTATCTCTAATTTCCTTGAAGAGATCTCTAGTCTTTCCCATTCTATTGTTTTCCTCTATTTCTTTGCACTGATCACTGAGGAAGGCTTTCTTACCTGTCCTTGCTATTCTTTGGAACTCTGCATTCGAATAGGTATATCTTTCCTTTTCTATTCGAACAGAAGCTATTTGATTCCCAGATTAGCAATTCCATATTTTAAAAATCCCATTTGGTGCCTACAAATCTATATCTAAACTAGGACAACTGGCTTCTAGTTTTGTGAAACTGATTATGAGGAAACCTTGGCAAGAGAAAGTAGATGATTGCAAATTTATTCCTACTACTGGGAAAAAATTCCTATGATGATGCATAGTAAACAGCTTGAGCTTTGTTTCACAGACAGATGATCAGTGTGTCAGCCCACAAGGATGCATAAAAGCCCCAGAAAGACTATTCACCTGTCCTCAAGTATGGCGTTCATGTAGAGTCCTTCCTGGGAGCAGCTTGGACCAAGTCATGCAGAGGACAAATAGCCAAGAAAGAATCTGAGAAAAAATCATGATCAATGACCTGGATAAATTTATTTCACCCTTTTTGTTGTTAATGTTGCTGTTTTCTATAGAGCAGTGAAGGAAATTTAAACAGAAATCATTTGTATTCATAATTCTAACATCCTGACAAAACCATTATAGTTATCTTGAATGCCCTTCTAATCTTATCCATTTCCATATACATCCTCTGTCTCTTCCCACTGCCAATATACTTTCAATCACTACCCATGTTGCTTGCTGCTTAATCTTTATGGCTATCTAATGGTCATACCATAATTCCCTCAGTCCTTCCTTGATTGTAGGACATTTGGATTGTAAACTGCTTTTTTCCTTCTGTGGTAAATAAGTGTTATAAACAGTTTTGTACATAAATCTTCTCCTTTCCTTGGGTCACTTCCTTATTTCTGAGAGAGGAGTGACAATGCTGAAGACAATGGATTTTTAAAAATTTATTGTTTTTCATGTATGTTGCAAATTGCCCTCTCAAGAAATTGTATAGGACATCCAGTTGGTATATATCAACTACAGCCTCAACCTATGTGAAATAAATTTTATTTATTTATTCCAATAAAAGGCTAGTCTGATTCTCAAAGGTAAGCAAAGACTTGGGCCTAAAGCAAGGACACAACCAATCTAACAAATCGAAGAAGGCATTTGCTGTATGGTTAGTGAAAGCCCTTTCATAATAGTATTATTCTCAAGGTTTACATTTTGATGACTGACTCCATTCCAGCAGGGATCTAAAGGCTGCTAGTTCCTGCTAGTATCCATTCTCCCTGGCTTCTGTGACTTAACTCTGGGCAACTATTAATTCCCAGCCTTTTGTTAACCAAAATTTCAGAAACAGAGACCTAACTGAGATAAGGAGACACTTATTGGGGAGTTGTTAGGACTGCAGCCAGGGAGACACAGACTCAAGAAGCAAGTGCTTATGTTGCCCTGGACTGCAAATGGGGGAGGATTATAAATGCAAAACCTTACAAAGTTAAATAAATTTTCATAAATTAGGATTGAAGCTGGCAAGAAGTTGAGTGTTTGTTAAGTAAGGATTAATTAGGGTCTGAAATGATTACGTAGTTGCAAAGAGGGAGGGAACTTTGTAACTACAAGTTTGCAGCTAGCAGCTGCTAGCAGATACTGTTTTAAAAATGGCTGGCTGAGATTGATGTAATTCAGAGATGATTCAAGTTCTCAGTGATTTAGGAAAGTGTCTGAAATTATATCCACAGTGGCCACCCAGCTCCACTTTGGATGCCTGAACCATAGTTACTCTTTTTTTGGTCTTTAAATGATCTTAAATATATAGTCACTTTCGATCAATGGTGGCAAAGGAGAAAAAGCAGAAGTCATTGCAAGGGGCATCTGAGAATGCACTTGAAAAGTGGCTGACTTAGCTTGCTTTCCTCCCACCTCCCTTACTTTTTCTTACTGTCTGGAATGTGTTTATAATAGCTGGAATTTTAGCAGCCATTTTAAAACCATGAGGATATACATTATAATCAACGACAATGAAAATATGATGCTTGAACCAGCCAGTACTACCTACCTTCAGTATTTTTTTATGGGAGGGAAAAAAGTGTATTTAAACTACTGTTATTTTAGTTCTCTATTACTAACAGCAGAACATGAGCCCTAACTTATACAATGTTTTTCTAGGACAATGCTTTTCAAACTTTGCCCTTCTAGACTTGTTAAAACACAGATCTCTCCTCCTTCCCTGAACTTTTCATTAAATGGGGTGGATGCAAGGAGAGAATCTGCACCTCTAACAAATTCCCAGATGAGGCTATTCTGGACCATACTTTGAGAACTACTATTAGGGTATCTTTCCCCAAAATTATGTCTTCATTAGGCCAAATGCATTTAGAAAATACCAGTAAACATACATGGCAATAAACATACATACCTTCAGATCCTAAAACACTGTGGTCAAAAGTCCAGAAATGTTGTATATGCTTTGCCTTATGTGCTTTCTTTACATAGTTGAAGAAATAGCCATCTGTTATTTTCTGAATAATGACTACAGTTGATATACATTTCCATATCTACATGTCCTCCTAAAGTTATTTTCAACCACACTGCTACTTTATTTGGAACTATTTTATAAAATGTATAAAAATAAATGAATTTAACCTGAAGTTATGGTGGTAAAGTCTCAAGCTGAGACTGATGTGTTAATCCTGTTAAACAAAGGTATCTGCTGGTGAGGCAGACTCTACCCAGAAGGAATTTTTCACAACCATTTTAATGTGACAGTCCTGAAAAATTATTGAAAGAGTGAAACAGCCCTATCATTCTAACTCTTCACTAGTTCATACCATTACAGGAATGCCAATGCAAAATAGATAGAGTTACGTGCCATCTCATAAATGCTTTCAAGTTTTTACTTCAGCCCTGAGTGGATACTGAAAAAAAAGGGGAGGGGCACCAAGAAAACTCAGCAAAATGTATGTGCCTAAGGGAAATTGTTTCCTATTTTTAGAGTCTTTTTCATTACTTTGTTTTAAATTGCAACAAGGAATAGGTAAGTTTCACCATTACTTAATTTAGTCTTAATGGCTACTAATTATTTTTTTATTCAAGATTATTATTAATCCAGTTTTACAGGTAGTTTTTCTCACTGTTGTTGAGAAGACCATTTGTGCAGGAAAAAGGGAATCCAATGTGGGAAGAGGTGAAAGGGATCCCAAGGGTGATGCTGATGGACATCCCAGGATGAGAGCTGGGTACTAACGGGGGTGGCACCAAATACAGGCTGGAAGAGGTCAGAAAGCTTTAGAGATTTCTTCAGGATTATGAACACATAGAATATGTAATAAATCTGAGTGTATTTGTGGTGGTTTAGTCGGTAAGTCGTATCTGACTCTTGCGACCCCATGGACTGTAGCCTGCCAGGCTCCCTTCTCCATGGGATTCTCCAAGCAAGACTACTAGAGTGGGTTGCCATTTCCTTCTCCAGGGGATCTTCCCACCCAGGGATCAAACCTGAGTCTCCTGCATTGCAGGCAGATTCTTTACCGACTGAGCTATGAGGGAAGCATTTATTTAGAGGCAAATTCGATCATCAGAGAATTGAGGACTGAATGAAAGTCTAGGAGAAAAAATTTTTATTTAAGGAGAACAAAGAGTAGCACAGTTTTGGCTTAACTAGGTACTGTTTTCATAGGTATAATCATATAACGTTAATCATGTAATATTTAAATGTTGATCTAA
The DNA here is from genome assembly GCF_054371585.1 of Giraffa tippelskirchi. NCBI lineage: Eukaryota > Metazoa > Chordata > Mammalia > Artiodactyla > Giraffidae > Giraffa > Giraffa tippelskirchi. The sequence continues at coordinate 73,349,128 of NC_137281.1, read as the reverse complement.
TCAACAGGATGCTGATATAATTTATTGGGAACTTGGGGAGATTAAAAAGATTGAACCCGTGGGGTGGGGAGTGTAGGTGTATGAGAGATGTCAAAATCATCTCCCATGGTGGTAATCAATGATAATACCTAAGACTGAAACGTCAAGTGTAGGAGTATAAGGATGTTATTCAGATATGTGAAAGTAAAGCCAAAGAACCAGTTCAGAGAGCTGAAACTAGTTTCCTCTGAAGAAGGGAAATGGAGGAAGAGATGGAAACTGCTGATTTTTTTTTTTCAACAAGCCTTGCAAGCAGCTCCATAAACCTTAAAATAAAAACTGGGGGCTGAGGGGTGGGGAACAGACACTGGAAAGGAAAAAGATGTGATCTGTGATCACAGGCTGATTGTAATCTAACGCTAAGGGCAGCTGTTGTTTCTGTCTGCTCAGACCTTGTCCCTCCCCTCTTCCCTCCCAAGTCTTCAGAAAACTACCCTCCTAGCTACACAGGTGGTCAGGTGACCCAGGATAGTGGGCCAATTATAGGCCCTCACAGCCACAGTGATTGGCCTAAGAAGTGGGCACGTGATTTAAACTAAGCCGATCAGCTCTCCTGGGGCTTTTCAAATTCCTGCCTGGGGGTGAGAACCTCTTGTTTTTCTCTGATCACAAAACTAAAGACATACTTGTAAGGGCAGCTCTCTACCTCACCATCTGGACAAGTTCCTTCCAGCCAACAAAATTAACGTGCCAAAAACAAACAGAGAAGGACAAAGAGGGTCCTCAAAGTATTCAAGGGAGTAAATCCAATCTTCCTCCAGACCAACTCTACGCTGCCCATTGGTCAGTTAAATCCCTCCTTTGGTTTAAGCAAGATTGAATTGGGTTTCTTTCCATTGTAGTCATAAATACACAGTCAAAAAGCATCAAACAAAACTTTAAAATAATATTATTACAGAAAGTTGCAAACAAACACAAAAGTAGAAAAAGGAGCATAATTTCCACATTCCATCACCCAGCTTCACAACTATTAATATTTTGACTGTCTTGTTTCATCTGTCTATCCCTCTACCCTTTTTGTTCCTTAGAAATATTTTAAAAGAAAATCCCAGATGTTCGACTCAGCCCCTACAATCTACCTGTGCTTTATGCACTGGTCCTGGTGAAAAGTAAGGTGCCAGACAAAGGCCAGTTTTGTTCATATTTAAGCTATATGGTCAAATATTGGCAATATTATATGGCTTGATCTAATACCTCAATATGAATCTAAAGTGAAAGTGTTAGTTGCTCAGTCCTGTCCAACTCTTTGGGACCCCATGGACTGTAACCTGCCAGGCTCCTCTGTCCATGGGATTTCCCAGGCAAGAATACTGGAGCATGTAGCCATTCCATTCTCCAGGGTATCTTCCCAACCCAGGGATTGAACCCTGGTCTCCTGCATTTCAGGTGGATTCTTTACAATCTGAGCCACCACGGAAGCCCTATATGAATCTAATCCAACTTCTAAGTACTTTTTTTGATGTATGCTATTATCACACCTAACAAAATTAAAATTAATTCCTTAATAACTAACACCAAGTCCATTTTCAAATATTCCCACTTGTATCAAATATGTCTCTGTAACCACCATTTGTTCAAACAGAATCTAAATAAGGTCTCCACAGTGATTTGGTTAAAATATCATTTTAAGTATTCTCACTCTCATTTAGCACTCTTGAAGGAACCTAGAAAGGTGACACGAGACGGTGGGCAATCCTCAAACAGAAGAATCAGGTCCCAACTCCTTGTTTATATTATTTAATATACCCACATATTACATTAAATAATATACCATATATACGTATGTGCATGTGGATATGTACCTATGCCGGGCATGGTGCTCTTTGCTTCACATCCATTCTGCGTTTACCCTTATGAAGGGATTACCAGTATTGTCCGTGTTTTGTGAATGAGGAAGCACCCCCAAGGAGGTCGGCTGACTCACCCAACATCATCAGCTAGTAAGTAGCAGAGTTGAGGGTGGAAATCAGGCCGTATGGCTCCAAAGTCCAAGCTCTTAGCCCCTCCCCCATCTGTGCCCATTATGCCCCAGTCCTGCTGAGCAATAAAGTACCAAACACATGCCTATTGTTATTTTATTTCACAAAGTGCTGAGATCTTGTAGGGAAGAAGGAAGTACTTATGGAAGTAAGCAGCATTGAAGGACTACATCCATGTGGCTCAGGGGAGTCAGGATTTGGGATGGTCTGTTGCATTTATTTTCTTTAGTCATCCACCCCCAGGCATTCCTGTTTGAGTCCACCACCTCACTGCCATGCTCCTCACCACCCCCCACCACCAAAATGGATGACCTCTAGTCTTCCTTCCCTCACCTCCTTACCCCAGTGGTCATTCCTCTTTAACTCCTGATTTATTTTCTTTTTTGCTCAAGTCTCTTTAGCCCCCTTCCAACCCCAGCCTCCAAGCTAACCCCAACTCTTCAACTATAACATATTCAATTAGAGTGATTTGACTCTGGTGGGCCCAAAAGTTAGTGAACCCAGCATTAGTGTTTCAGATTAAAGGGCCCGAGCACCTCCCTCAGCTGGAAGATCTAATTCTGTCCATTTCAAATACATTAGCCTTGGGGAATTACAGCACGCACACCATCTATCCCAGATGCTTTGGACTTCTCCACTGCTCTGATATGGTCAGTAGGATGCCCGGTTCACATGGCACTTCCCAGGGAGCTGGCTGCTTCATGAGGACAACTGGAAGTGGAGGTATAGGAGGATTACCTCATCATTTCTTCTCAAACTTTGATATGCATGCAAATCCCACCAGGATCTTGTTAAAATGCAAATTCTGATTCAGTAGCTCTAGGGTGGGGCTTCCCAACTGGTTCAGTGGTGAAAATTCCACCTGCCAGTGCAGGAGATGTGGGTTCAATCCCTGAGTTGGGAAGATCCCTTGGAGGAGGGCATGGCAACTCCCTCCAGTATTCTCCCCTGGAGAGTGCCATGGACAGAGGAGCCTGGTGGGCTACGGTCCATGGGGTCGCAAAGAGTCGGACGACTGAGCCACTGAGCACACGTGCACGCAGGTCTAGGGTAGCTCCCGAGATGCTGCCCTTCTAACAAGCTAGCAGGCGATGCCCGCACTGCTGGTCCGTGGACCACTCTTTGAGTAACAAGAATCTAGATCACTGGTTCTCAACACTAGTTGCACGTTAGAGCCACCCAAAGTGAAAGTGTTAATCACTCAGTTGCGTCCTACTCTTTGCAACACTGTGGACTACTTGTCCATGGAATTCTCCAGACAAGAATACTGGAGTGGGCTGCAATTCCCTTCTCCAGGGGATCTTCCCAACCCAGGGATCGAACCTAACTCCCCTAACCTCCTAGAAGCACGTTCGAGCCACCTAATATGCTTCTAATTAGGGAGGACCTAGGTGCAGGGAGTTATACAAGCTCCCCAGCTGACTCTAATGAACAGTCAGAGTTGAAAAACACTACTTTGGAGACTGAAGCAACAGCAGCTATTGGGTGCTCAGTTGGATGAATCCCTGGCCAGACAGAAGAAGTGAGATGGGCACAGGATGGTGGGGCTGGCTTTTAAGCCTCTTCATTGCCTGTGCTTCTTGCCTCTCCTCGCTGTCACTCACTCTCTCTTCGTTTCCCCATACCAATCCATCCACTTCTCAAATCCTCATCTCAAAAAGAGAAAAGTTGACCTGAAAATCAACACCTCTTCCTAGATCCCTCAGAAAACTGAGGTCACAAGGCAACCATCACCCTGAAATTTGGAGGGATGAGAAAATACAGAGAATCACAATCTACCAGAAGCTCAAGTCCACAGCTGGAGCCAATAGTGGTGGAACATAGCAAACGTTAAGTGACAAATTGTTGGAGGCTCAGAGTGGGCTAATTTGAGAGTTGAAAATTCCAAAGGCAATGGAGGGGGAAGGGATGGGGAGGGTGTCTATTCTTTTGTTTATTTCCTGAAGCATCATCAGATTCTCAAGGTGAAAACTAGAGAAACATCCCCTCATACTTCCAGCAAATAGAGGGGAAAAGATGGTGTGGCTTCTAGGAAATAAATCTTTCTAAAAAAGATGCTGGAATTAGGAAACAACCTTAAAATCAAGCAGGCAGGGTTGTTACTGTACTTTGTCATATGACCACACCTACCTTGTGAGGAGGGCTGGGAAATACACGACCACACTCACTTTGCAAGGGAGGCTAGGCAATATAATCTTTCTTCCAAGAAAGATTAGCTAAGCTAAAGGAGAGTTCTGTTACTATGGAAGAAGCAGAGATAAGATGTGAACGGGCAGCAACTATCGGTCCCTGGCATCGTTGTGAAACAGGAGGGAAGCGGGCAGGACACAACGTTTAAAAGAATGACAAAGGCTGGGTAACCACTGATGGGTTGTTATATGCTAAATCACCGACGGGTTGTTACATGCTAAATGCTGGGGACTGAGGGTAAAACTGGCTCCCTCTCCCCAAGGAGCTCATAGTCTAGGGGGAAATGCATATGTGCATACAACTGAAACTGTGGAACCCAGAGTGGGACTTGAACCCACTGTCTGAATTAAGATGACACATCTGGTCTCGGGACTTAATGAAGTTCAAGTTCTTTATGTCTCATCGTAGAAAGAATTCAGTGAGAAGCAAAGTGGTAAGTAAGAAGTGGATTTATTTAGAGAGGAACACATTCTATGGATAGAACGCAGTCCATCTCAGTAGGCAAGAATGGCCTTGAGAGACACACAGTCTATGGACAGAGTCTGGGTCAGCTCAGAAGGCACAAGGCCCTTAAATATAGGGTGGTTAGTTTTTATGGGCTGGGTAATTTCAAAGTCTAATGAGGAGGAAACTTCCAGGAACTGAGCCACTGCCCAATTTTTGGCTTTTAATGCTTACAGGCTCAGAACTGTCATGTCCCTGTGGGTGTGTCATTTAGCATGCTAATGGCATTAAATGAGTGTACAATGAGGCTTAAGGTCTACTGGAAGTCAGATCTTCCACCATCTTGGACCTAGTCAGTTCTAACCAGCCTTCGTCATTCTTTTAAACGTTGTGTCCTGCCCACTTCTCTCCGGTTTCACAACAATGCCAGGGACCGATAGTTGCTGCCCGTTCACATCTTATCTCTGCTTCTTCCATAGTAACAGAACTCTCCTTTAGCTGAGCACATGCTCCCCGGAAGAAAGATTATATTTCCTAGCCTCCCTTGCAAAGTGAGTGTGGTCATGTATTTCCCAGCCCTCCTCACAAGGTAGGTGTGGTCATATGACAAAGTATTGGCCAATGGGATGTACATCAAGCAGATGTCCAAGCCCTCACCCCCATAACTGTGAATGATCTCATTTGGGAAAAGGGTTTTTGCAAACATAATGAAGTAACAGATTTGGCAGTGACGTTGCCCTAGATTTGAGGGGCAACAGCTCTCCATCTTCCCTTTTCTGTTGTATTCTGGTTGGGAAGCAGATGTAATAGTTGGTCCAAAGCAGACATCCTAGACAATGAGGTGGAAGCCTCGACTGATAGCCTGAGTTCCTGATGACTGTACAGTCACCATAGCGTTACTGAATTAAGTCCTATGGACCCTGCTCAGGCCCTAGCCTGGCTAAACTCTCTGCCTTGGCAGGGGAGAGTTCTTTTTCCTTTCGGGGTTTGAGCAGCCAAATAATAACCGAAGCTGAGATGGATGCAGCACAAGCTTGATTCAGTGATCAAAGAATGGAGAAAGGTGAAGTAAGTTCACAGATCAACTTCTTACCCACCTGGCAAGAGAGATTTCATTTTAAAGAGTAAAGGGAGAAAGAGTGAGGCTAATGATGGGGAAGCATATGAATTAATCTACCAGGAAAGGCTTTCTCTCAGGGAGTTGGTTGCACCCCACCTTTTTTTTTTTTATCCTTTTCTGATCCTTAATGTTCCATCATGGCTACTGGTGCTGCTATATCCCACCAGGCTCCTCTGTCTGTGGAATTTCCCAGGCAAGAATACTGGAGTGGGTTGCCGTTTCCTCCTTCAGGGGATCTTCACTACCCAGGGATCAAACCTGCATCTCTTGCGTCTCCTGCCTTGGCAGGCAGATTCTTTACCACTGCACCACCTGGTCACCGGTAGGTGTGTCATTTAATATGCTAACGTAGTAAAATCAAGGTATAATGAGACTCCGGGTCTGTTGGAGGACAGATTCATTGCCATCTTGGTCCCAGCTAGTTCCATCTGGTTTTTCGTCTGTAGCTTCCTTTCTCATCTATGGACACTTTAACTTAAAGATTTAGGTGAACTCCTGCCAAAGGTGGGGGTTGGAGGGCTGTGAGCAAAGACCTGGAGCAGCTCTGGTGACAATAGCAGCCAGCATTTACATAAACTAAGAAACAGACTTCTAATTTGCTGAAGCCCTTGTGATATTTTGGATTTCTGTCTCTTGTAGCAGAATATTTTACTAACAAATGTATCAACTAACCACACATCTGCTTCTTTTTAGACCTCTCATAAGTATTCACAATGCAAAATAAGTTATAGGCAAGTTCTGTTTCACTTTGAATAAAATATAAACTCCTTTAGAGGGGTCAGAAAGGCCCTGTGTGATCTAACCCCTGTCGGCTTGTCCAGTCTCATCTGATACCACTATTCTCTGGCATGACACGTGGAATACTGCAGCCTTATGCCTGTGTTGTTCGTCACACGAATACCTTGTGAGGACCTGCTATGAGCTACATGTCCAGTGGGCACACAGGGGCAGACCCTACCCTTACAGTCAGCTTTTTATCTATTTGGCTTATAAGCTCATTTATTTTCCAACTCAGAACCTTGCCCTATGCTGTCCCTTCAGTCTAAGACAGGGCTGTCCAATAGGACTTCCTCCAGTGATGGAGATGGTCTTAGCTGTGTTGTCCAACATGGTAGACACTAGCTGCATATAACCACTGAGTATTTGAAATGTGGCTGGTATGGCTGAGAAACTAAGATTAGATTAATTTATATTTTGACAATCACACGGGAGTAGCAGCTGCCAGGATGAACAGTACAGATCCCAACTACTCTGGGACACATAGCGTCTCACTCCTTCAGGTGGCTTTAGAAAGTAGTCACAAATTCTTTGACACGCCTCTAGTTGAGAGATGGGTCTATAGCCCCTCTCTTTGAATCTAGCTGGGCTTGTGACTAGTGACAGAAGTGATTGGGGGTGGGGCGGCACACCCACAGCCAAAGTGGCTCAGATGGTAAAGAATCTTCCTGCAGTGCAGGAGACCCAAGAGATGTGGGTTCGATCCCTGGGTAAGGAAGATCCCCTGGAGAAAGAAACAGCTACCCACTCCAGTATTCTTGTCTGGAAAATACTATGGACAGAGAAGGCTGTCAGGCTACAGTCCTTGGGGTTGCACAGAGTTGGGCATGACTGAGCCACTAACACTATAACCAAAGTGGATCCTAGTTTCCTGGCCAGATATCAAGCTCACACCCCCTGCATTGGGAGCTCAGAGTCTTAACCATCGTGCCGCTCGAAGTCCCAGAAGTGATTTCAACAGGCTTTCGAGGCTAGGAAAGAAGAAATTTTGCAGCTTCTTCCTTGGTCTCTTCAAGGTCATGGGCCTGGGACACTTGCTCTCAGGAAGCCTCATCACAGACACTAGTCATCACCCTATGAGGAGCCAAAGCTGTATGAAGAGGCCACGTGCAGCTGCTCCCTGCTTTAGGTCATCCCGCCCAGGCACCTATATTAGTTTCCTGTGGCTACCATGATGAATTACCACCAACCCGGAGGCTTCAAACAACAGAAATCCATTTCCTTCCAGTTCTGAATCCTGCCAGAAGTCAGAAATCAAGATGTCAGCAAGTGTCATGGTGTTAAAGGTGTTGCTGCCTTCTGCGTCTTTGAGAGCATCTATTCCATTCCTCTGTCCTAGTTTCTAACGGTATCTGGCAATCCCTGACATTCCCTGACTTGTCGACACATCACCCCAATCTCTGCCTTCACCTTCATATTCCTTCCCCCTGTGCTTCTCTTCTCAATTCTCTCCTTTCTCATAAAAGAGCACCAGTTACTGGCTTTAGGGCTCACCCTAAACCCAGGATGATAGCATCTCAAGGTCCTTAACTGTGATCGCATCTACAAAGACCCTTTTCCCAAGTAAGGTCAAAATTCACAGGTAAGGGGGATTAGGACTTGGCCCACCTCTTTGGAGCCACTGTTCAGCCCCAGCCATGTGTGTGACGTGGCCTAGAGATGACTCCCACCCCCCAGGTGTTTGAGCTATTCCCAGACACTCACATTTCCCTGGCTCAGACCCTAAACATCGTGGGGCAGAAATAAGTCATGATCACCATGTCTTGTTTGAAATCCTGACCTACAGAACTTTTGAGTATAATATCATAGTATTCTATGTCATAAAGTTTGGTATGGTTTATCAGAGAGTAATAGATAGTAATAGAAATTCCTATTCACCTTTTTAAAGCCCCAGATCAAATAACATTTCTTCAAAGAGTCTTCCTTAGATACCGCCTCCAAGTCTAAGTTACATTCCCCTCTTTTCCTTTCTGGCACACATCACAGTTTATAGTTGTGTATGTAGTTAGGCATTTTTCATTTTTAAATGTCTCGCCCACTAGACCTAAGTTGCATGAAGCCAGAGACCACGTTTGTTTCATTCAACGCTCCTCCTCTGTGTGTACCCGGCACACAGTAAGTGCCCCATCAATATTTGCCAAATGAATGAAATTCTGAGCTTTCTGTGACTGAGCCTACAACTGACGTTTCTTTGTCATATGAACTCAGGCAGCTCTACAAAGACATTGTTTATTTAGCCTTTTTGCTTTCAGCAAATTGAATAAGCCAGAATGCAGCAAATGGGAAGCAAAATGTTCATTTCCAAGGTTTAGACAGTGACAAGGTTCTTGCCCTTTCAGTTTTTTGCATTTGAATAATTGCTGTGGTTTTTAATTGTGGTGAAAACAAATGAACAAAATGAACAAAAGCCAGAGCTGGTCAGACAGCCAGGCTGTGAGAGACGTCTTTAACTTTTTAAGAAGCATCTTTAAGTTCACAAAATGAACCTTTAAATTTTCCTACTATGAGTGTGAATCTCATGATACATTCTTCCATGAAATGAAAGCTTAATGACAAATGACAAAGAACAGGCTCTTGCTGGCATCTTTGTCATCATCGGTCTTGTTCTAGAAAGTCCCTGGCTACAAGTTCTGCTGTTACTTGTCTTGGAAGAGAAACAAAACAGGACTTGAAACAGGGGAAAAAATAGGAAAAGCAAAACATGCTAAATGATACCAAGAATGGTCAGATAAAACTTGTAACCAGCTGTACGAATGCGCATAGAGATAGAGTCTAAAATAAGTCCGGAGGCAGTAGGAATCTTCAAAACTGAGTACAAGCAGTCAGTGCTCATCTTTGTTGCTGTCACACGGATCACTGGTGACCGGAAGGATTCCTGATTCTCCCAGAGATGCATCCCGCTTTCCCGCTGTAGGAATTTAAACATAATCTGATTGTGCTCTCAGGACCCTCCGTGAGTGTGTTTCGTGTTTCCTTAGATTCTTTTTGAAAATGTTTGTACTTCCTTTATTTTTGGCTGCTCTGGGTCATTGTCACTATGGATGGGCTTTCTCTAGTCATGGTGAGTGGTGGTGTGCGGGCCTCTCACTGTGGTGGCTTCTCGTGTTGTGGAGCACGGGCGCTAGGGCACGTGGGCTTCAGCAGCTGTGGCTCACAGGCTTAGCTGCTCCACGGCTTGTGGGTCTTCCTGGACCTGGGATCGAATCTGTGTCCCTTGCATCGGCAGGTGGATTCTTAACCACTGGACCACCAGGGAAGCCCTTCTTAGATTCTCCGTCTGTTTGGCATCCATTCATCACAGCACCAAACTAAAGCTCAAAGTTGTTTGCACTTTGCTGTGATCCAGAGGCCACACTGAACCACTTCCTAGTCTAATTCTCACACACCGAGCTAGTATTTCCGCTGCCCTGAATCACCCCAGGGCCAGTGACCAAACAGGGACCACATCTATTGCCAAAGCCCAGCTGCATTATTCAAACTAGCCACCCCTCTGCTGTTTCTTCCGCCTGGTCCAGCCTTTTCCGTGGAAACCCCATCCAGGGCTCTGGCGGTGAGGCTCTCGCCTCACTCCCCTTCTGCCCGCACCTCATTCTTCCCTGAGTGGTGTGGCATGTCCCATCCCTCCAACAACTTCAAGCAATGAAATCTTCTGTCAATAGCATCATTGTTTCCACGTCATCACTTGGTCACCTTCATGAACTGAAATCCCGTGAGTACAGCTGAGACTGATCAGCCCGTGGGGAATTTGCAGTTACTGTTTCCTCTGCCAGGAGCCCTCATCCCCTTGTATCCACATGGTTCTTCTGTCACTGCAGTGAAGTCTCTGGTCTGACATCACCATATCCAAGCAAGGCCTCCCTGAGCACCCATCTAACTAGCCTGCCGACCACTCCCAACTCTAGACGTCTGTCCTTTGGTCAAGCTTTATTTCTCTTAATAGCTCTCATCACCACCTGCCTCAGATGTGTTTATTTTGTGTGTTCCCTCACTACTGCCTAGAAACACACTCCCACTACAGAAAGGCACAGATTTTTGTTAACAGCAATGTTTCCACCACTTAGTACAATGCCTGGGTGTAAAATATTTCCTAAAGGATGAAGTTTTATTTTTTCCAGGGCACCTGGCCTGTTAATGAGTACATGAATGGCCAAAATCCCCTTCAAATTTATAACTCTCGTTGGGCCCGGCAATCCGTTGAGAAGCCAGAGCTCTGGATCAACAAGATGTGAATTTCTAAAAAGGAGTATAAGTGGTTCAGAATCATATCAATGGGTAATCCCAGGATAAAATCCCAGACAAGCAGATTTGTAGAATCAAACCTGGGGATTAGGACAAATGAACAGTTACTTTTCCGAAACTATCCAGCCCTCTGCCTTTTCTCTGAAAATGTGCCTGGTCTTGGGTTTTGGGCTCTGTGACTCTGAGGAGGTGAGGGAAATAGTTTCCTTTATCATATAGGAATAGCAACATGTCCTCACAGGAGGCCAAAGCAGGGTCTAGGAAGCATCTTAGCAAGGGTTGGCCCAGACACCCCTTAGTGTGTGCTGGATGCTCTCCTTACAGATGGAGCCTAGATCACTGCAAAAGCAGCTCACCAGCTATACAACCCAGCTCAACCCTAGTTCACACCTGATACTGGCGGCCTTTTCTCCCAGTGAGCACAAACGCTGCAAACACATCTCAGAGGGTACTTTTAATGATAAATCTCAAAAAGATCTTTATGCTATTATCACAGGGGGCTTCTCAGATGGTGCAGTGGTTAAGAATCCACCTGTCAATGCAGGAGATGCAAGGGACAGGAGTTTGATCCCTGGGCGAGGAAGATCCCCTGGAGTCGGAAATGGCAACCCACTCTAGTATTCTTGCCAGAATTATTCTATGGACAGAGGAGCCTGGTGGGCTACATTCCATGAGGTCACAAAGAGTTAGACAGTACTAAGTGACTGGGTATGCACACCATATCACAGGTTGCTTATAATGATGTATCTCAGAAAGATGTTTATGCCATGTCGATAAAGAAAAAAAAAGTCTAGCAACAATGGTGATGAAAACTACAGAGGCTTAAGAGAAGGGAGGGAAGGGAGAAGAAAGGAAGAAGGAGGGAGGGAGGAATGTGGAAGAAGGAGGGAAAGGAGTGAGGGCAGGAGGAAGCAAGGAACTTCCACCCTGAAAGACAAGGTAACTCACATTCCTCTGTCCCATTGCCTCTGTGGAAAAAATCCCCCAAATAGTTTTGAGGCAGGCTAATTTGGAGGCTGATCCACTGTTGACCTTATGATGATTCCTTAATCTAACCCAGATGCTGTCATTTAGAACTAAAATTAGATCACTGTTTCTCTGCTTTTGCTGTTTAGTCGTGAAGTTGTGTTCGACTCTTTGGTGACCCCATGGACGGTAGCCAGCCTGACTCCTCTGTCCCTTGGGATTTCTCAGGCAAGGATACTGGAGTGGGTTGCCATTTCCTTCTCCAGAGCTTAAAGACACTCTGAGGTTATTAGAATGAAGAAAGTTAGAGAAAGGAGAAATCCAAGAAGATTCTGTGAGTCTCTCGGCCTGTCAGGGGACAGAGCTCTGGCAGGCAGGTCAGCTGTCATCTGCATGGATTCAGGTAAAGTTCTGTTGGGCTGCAGCCACCACCGTGCCATTTACATACCATCTGTGGCTGCTCTGTAACCCTCGAGTTGACTGGTTGCAGCGGAGATGGTCTGCAAAGCTGAAAACATTGACTACGTGACCCTTTATAGAAAAGTTTGCTGGACTTCAGTAGCTATTAAAGGAGAGCAGAGTGACTTACCAGGCTGTTGTGATCTGACTGATCTATTTCTGAGGACTGTGTAACGCCCTTCACTTTTGAGTTCCTCTTTATCAACCAATCTTCTGAATGTTATTAGACTTCTGCAGTATGTTTTCTTACTAAAGAGGAATTCTTGTAGCAGACTTGCTACAAGAATTCCCAAGCATCCTGAAAAGTGAAAATGAAAGTGAAGTCACTCAGTCGTGTCTGACTCTTTGTGACCCCATGGACTGTAGTCTACCAGGTTCCTCTGTCCATGGGATTTTCCAGGCAAGTATTGGAGTGGGCTGCCATTTCCTTCTCCAGGGGGTCTTCCCAACCCAGGGATTGAACCTGGGTCTCCTGCATCGCAGACAGATGCTTTACCATCTGAGCCACCAGGGAAGCCCCCAAGCATCCTGGACAGTTGTTATTTCTAACTGTAAACTGCTAAACTGGCCTTCTGCCACAGTCTCTTAGAAACTCACGTGGTAAACCAGTTTGCAGGGGGTCTAGCAACCCTAACCCTATTAGGTTCAGACCTGCCAGGTGGGAAGACCGAACTCTGGACCTGAGCCGACCCCTTGGAGTTCAAGCTCCATGCTGACCTCACACAGCAGTCACACTCACATCCCTTAGGGTACCAGGGAAGAATTTGTGCCAGTAACGGGCTGGTATTTGTGAATTTTGATTTCTAGGCCTCTTAATGCTTTCATTTTTTTGTATTGAAGTCATACATGGATAAAATTTTAAAAATCAAATAGAAAAACAGGATTAAAACAAAAATAACAATCACCTCCCCAAGGTTCTCCTGATCTTCAATTCCCACTACCCAGAACCACCATTTTCAAATCTTCTCATTGTATTTCTTCATATTTGCCTTCACAATTCTAAATAGCATGCTAAATCATGCTCTTTGCAGGACAGTCATACCAAGCAAACAACAAGATCCCCTCCCCTTCTCCCCCCTGTTTTGAACAATCCCTTGGAGTTATCCTCTCCATAACCTGCACTGATTCGTCTTTGGGCTGCTGCACAGCTGTAACCCTGTAGCTTCCCTTCAGCATTGTTTGGGGGCTTCCTGCAGTCTCTGTTTGAGATCCCCATCTCCTAGACCCTGAAGAAACTAGCTAACCATACGTAAACTGTCTTCTGTAGCTCCAGCTTGCTATTACTTTGAGTGTAGAGCCCTGGGTGGCCCTGGCCTGCTGTCCTTTGGACCTAACGGTAACAGAGTTCTGCCTTTCAGCTATCTGAGGGTCACTGTGTTGTGTCATGCCATCAAAAGAATCTTTCAGTTTATAAAACAACCCATCTATAGGCTGTCTGTAAGAAACCTACTTACAGTATAAAAACATACAGGTTAAAAGTAAATAACAAAGATAGGCCATACAATTACTAACCATGAGAAAGCTGGGGTGGCTGTACTGGATCATATTCAAATAAAATAATATCCTTCTAACAAAGGATATTATCATGAACAAAAAGATAGTTCAGAGTGATAAAGGGAACAATTTGTCAAGAAAACAAAACAATTCCAAGTGTGTAGGCCCACAATCACATAGCTGCCAAACACATAAAACAAAAACTTTTGGAACTTCAAGGAGCAGACAAAGTTAAAATTATTGTTGAAGAGTTTAATACTTTTTTCTTAATAATGAACAGATGAAGTAGACAGAAAATGAATCAGCGTATAGACAATTTTTGTAATACTCTCAAATGATTTGACCTCGTTGACATTTATGGAGCATTCCACCCAATAGTAGAGTGCACATTCTTTTCAAATGAACATAGAATATTCAAGTAGAACATATTCTGGGCATTAAAACAAGTCTCACTGAATTTAAAAGGATCAGGATGACACAAAGCATATTCTCTGCCCAATAGAATTAAACTTAAAATCAGTAACAGAATGATATGTGACCACAAAACCCAAATACTTGAAAATCAGGCAGCATATTTCTAAATAAGATGTTTAAGAGAAATCACAAGAGAACCTGAAAGTATTTTGAACAGAATGAAAATGAAAGCCCATACATCAACACTTGTGGGACACATATGTTGTAGCAGTACGTTAAGGGAAATTTGTGGTATTAAATTTTCTGAGGAAAAAAGCAAGGTCTAAAATGAGTGCTCTACATTTATACCTTAAGAAGCTGAAAAAAGAAGGGCAAGTTAAACCCACAATAAGCAGAAGAAAGGAAATAAGATGAGAATCAATGAAATAAATAGGAAATGGGCAAAGAATAGAGGAGAAGGCAATGGCAACCCACTCCGGTACTCTTGCCTGGAAAATCCCATGGACAGAGGAGCCTGGTAGGCTGCAGTCCATGGGGTCGCTAAAAGTCGGACATGACTGAGTGACTTCACTTTCACTTTTCACTTTCATGCATTGGAGAAGGAAATGGCAACCCACTCCAGTGTTCTTGCCTGGAGAAACCCAGGGACAGCGGAGCCTGGTGGGCTTCCATCTATGGGGTCGCACAGAGTCGGACACGACTGAAGCGACTTAGCAAAGAATAGAGAAAATCGGAACTAAAAGTTGGTTCTTTGAAAAGATCAGGAATGAAGCACTTAAAAGAAGATACTGACTGGTAGGTTCACTGGTGTTTCTCAGTCTTGGCTGTGCATTAAAATCACCCAGGGAGAACTTAAAATAAGCCCCAATCCTGGGCTGCACTTCTGACCAGTCACATTAGATCTCTGGAAGTGGAACGTAGATATCAGTATGGATTAGAGTTTCCAAGTCATTCCAGTGTGCAGCCCAGTTTGAGAGCCACTGCTGAGAGATTAAGCAAGGCCTTACCCTACCATACATTTGTCATTTTCCATCATGGGCTGGTCAGAATCTCTGGACTAGAATCCTCTAATTTCTCACAAAGATTTTGTGTGTCTGGCTACTGGCATTCTAAGAGCAAAGCAGGAGAAGGAGGCTGGGATTGTCCCATTTCATCTGCAGAGCTTCACCCAATTTCAGTATGGTGTCTCAGCCCTACTTGGGGCCCTTTAAATATGTCCTCTCTAATTTGGTTTTGCCATAGAGTCAGTCTTGAGTTTCCTGCCAAACTGCAAAGAGATAGAATCAATTTTTCCAGTTTCTGTACCCCTGCTTTCAGATCCCTAAGGCTTTTCAGGGTTCTGAGTAAATGAATTCTCTCACTGGCTTCCCCCACTGAGGGCTTTGATTTCTTTTTTTCTTTGGTCTGATAAGTCAGTTAACATACTCTGGTTCCTCCAAACTTTTTTCCTTTCATTTATCTTGTCTCAGCTCCATTTCCATTCTCTCGAAATTTGTGATTTATGACCTTTTTTCTTCCTTTACTGTCATTTTGTGGGATTTCATAAGACAGTGGAGATAAAGCCATGTGTTGAATCTGTGAAGTTTAACTGGAAATTTTCCAGAGTCTTTTTTTAAAAATCAAGGTTGCATAATTACAGCAATCACATCCAATCAACAACCTTCATGAGAAATGTAGAATGTGAGCTGTATGGCCTCTGAGATTTAGGGGTACTAGCATGGAGTAGGATGATGGTTCTCCTGGTCAGAGTTCATAATGTGTAATTTTTCTTAAGTCTCTATCACCTGAAATTGAATCACAAAACTCTAAATCCAGTACACTCAGAACCGATTGCAAAGATGATCATATATTGCTGGTAACAGTTAAATCTCTCATGTATTTTGTTCTCCCAGATAGTCATAATGAAACAATTCTAATAGGTTGTATTGACCAGAATAAAAATAGGGTATTTAAGTTTATTCTCTTCTCATTAGGAAGTCATAACAATCATGTCCTTTCCTAGATATCAGAGAGCATGTCTGTACCCCTCTACTCTCTGGAGTTTTTAACCTTAAGACTGGACAGAGGGGCATAAGCTTCTGGTCATTGCTTCTGCTAACAGCGCAGTGGGCTGAGCACCCAAACGGGGGTGGTCGGGGGACACCACCTGGGTCTGGCCTGGGCTTTGTCACTCTCCAGCCTGATGACCCTAGGCTACCTTTCCATTCCTCTAGGCTTCTGGCTTTTATAAAATAGAGGCTTGGAACAGGGAGCTTTTCTGGATATTTCTAGCTCTACAGTCACTAAATCTACACCAAGGCTACTGAAAGTATATATCCCCAGAGGAATGTAGAAATATAATTTGAGAAATGACCCTGAAAGGATGGTGGTGGGTTAGTCACTAAGTTGGGTATGACTCTTGTGACCCCATAGACATAGACAGTAGCCTACCAGGTCCATGGGATTTCCCAGGCAAACATACTGGAGTGGGTTGCCATTTCCTTCTCCAGGGGATCTTCCCTGACCCAGGGGTCAAACCTGGGTCTCCTGCATTTCAGGTGAATTCTTTACCAACTGAGCCACCAGGGAAACCCAGATGGGCCACCCTCTATGTCAGCCACCTCTTTCACTGGTTGCATCCTAAGGATGGTGATCACTTTTGATATTTCAAGGCTTATATAGAGTTGGTATAAATATTGGCTCCCTCTTCTCAGGTATCCCAGCCAAGGGCTGTAAAGTATGCCTTTGTGCCCTGATGCCAGCTTCTGATCCCTGGCAATGATGGCCTGTGGGTGGTTTTATTTAAATCCTGAAGCAAAACATAATGACTGTATTTGGACTTGGGGTTATTTTGAGGTTCTGGGAACTCCTTCCTCTGACAGTGAAGGCAAATTCTGGGGCTAGAGGAAGTAAAGAGCCACCTAGGGCTGATCATGTGAAGCTGCATAGACGAATTGCAATCTGCTGGGTTCAATTGCTTGTAAAACACTGGGAAAGCACTATTTGAAATGGGCCATTTGCAGGTGTGTTATTTTGAACTGTGTCTCCAAAAAAATATAGTAAGGTCCTGACTTTCAGTTCTTCTGTATGTGATCTTATGGGGAAATAGGGTCTCTGCAGATGCAATTAGTTAAGAGTGGTCATTACTGGAGCAAGGTGAGCCCTTAATCCAATACGACTAATGTCCTTATAAGAAGACAGTGAAATAATAGAACACTATGTGGAAACAGAGGCAGAGGTTGGACATATGAAGTTGGAAACCACATTAGTAAAACCAATACGCAGGGTTTGTATGCCTGTGCAGAGAGCCAGGTGAAAATGGCTCTTGGCCATCACCGAGTATCTTTTAATGAAAAATCCATCAAAGAAATGCTTTAGCCTTTTGAATGTAATTGAATGTTCCTCAGTATTTAAATCCTCAAGACAGGTCAGTCAGTGAAATGGAAAATTTCATATTTTTCTAGGTGAATCCCTGCCATCAATTCATCTATGTTTAAAATATTAAAGTTTGCTTCTTGGGCCTTGTTGACAATCTGTTGACAAGGTTATTTAGTTATTTACCGTGTGTCAAGCAGTGTGCTAGGTGCCAGGGGTACGGAGATCAAAGGGGACACTGTGGACCCTGTTCTCCCCCCGTAGAGTTCACACTCTTGTGAGAAACACAGGGGTGAAATGCAATATTTATTACGAATAAAAAACTAAAAGATTGCGAGCATGGAAAGAAAAACCACAGAAAAGTTCAGAGTGTCATGTCAGCATGTAATGGGAAATCTGACTAGTGATGGCGTGCTGCTACATGTTGACACTTGCTCCCCAAAAAACCACACATGGTTTGTAGCCAAATACTCCCACCATGATGGATTTCAGGTCTATCCCTGTTACCAGGGAAAAGGTGGGACGGGATTCACAATAGCAGACCATTACATTCTATTTCTATGTAGAGAAGGGCCTCAAGAGCGTAATAGTAAATGTAATACGAAATTAGGATGTCAAGAGTTCCAAGTGTTTATTGCATTGACTTTTAATATAATTTATCTAACTGTGCTTACAGAATTCAATTTTTAATCATGGCTGTTTAATATCCAGCTTGCAAAGCTCCACCTGTCACAGGTGGGGACACGTTTGGAGCCAGGGCTTAAGGAAGGCTTTCCTGAGGAGGTGACACTGAACCTGAAAGATGAACTGGAATTGGCAAAATTAGCCGTACAGGAGGGGCGAGGACACCCTCCCCAGACAGAAGCATGAGCATATAAGAAAGTCCTAGGACTAAAGAGGGCCTGGCATACTTGAGAAACAGCAAAGAAAGTGAGGGAGAATGTGGAAAAGTGAGATTAAAGAGAAAGACAGGGACCTAATTATGCAGAACCTTGTAGCCCATGGAGAGGATTTTGGGCTTCATCCTGATCACAATGGGAAACTATTGAAGGTTTAAGCAGGTAAGCGACAATCAGATTTAAGTATTTAAAATATTCTTCTTCTCTGAAAGTGAACGTCGCTCAGTCGTGGCTATTTGCAACCCCATGGGCTGTAGTCCATGGAATTCTCCAGGCCAGAATACTGGAGTGGGTAGCCTTTCTCTTCTCCAGGGGATCTTCCCAACTCATGGATTGAACCCAGGTCTCCCGCATTAGAGGCGGATTCTTTACCAGCTGAGCCATGCTTGAGGTAAAGGATTTAAAAGTGGATGAAAGACAAGAAAAGCACAAGCAACAGAAGAAAAGCATAAATAAATTGGTCTTCATCAAAATTAACAGCTTTTGTAGATCAAAGGAGGCTACCAAGAGAGTAGAAAGACAACCCTCAGAATGGAGAAAATACTCAAAAATCATCTTAGTGGTACAGAATCTGCCTGGCAATGGAGGAGACTGGGGTTCCATCCCTGGGTGGATAAGATCCCTTGGAGGAGGAAATGGCAACCCACTCCTGTATTCTTGCCTGGAGAATCCACGGATGGAGGAGTCTGGTGGACTAC
Source organism: Giraffa tippelskirchi (assembly GCF_054371585.1). Lineage (NCBI taxonomy): Eukaryota > Metazoa > Chordata > Mammalia > Artiodactyla > Giraffidae > Giraffa > Giraffa tippelskirchi. Next base: position 73,330,056 of record NC_137281.1, on the reverse strand, counting down.
AGTCCATGGGCAAACGAAAGAGTCAGACAGGACTTAGTGACTAAACAACATATATCTGATAAGGACCTAGTATCTAGAATATATAAAGGACTCTCACAGCTCAATAACAAGAAACCAAACAAACCAAGGAAAAAATGGGAAATAACTTGAATAGACATTTCCCCAAAGAAGATACACAAATGGCCAACAAGACATGAAAAGATGCTCAATGCCATTCATTACTAGGGAAATATAAATCGAAACTAAAGTGAGATACCACTTCACAATCATTAGGATGGCTATAATTAAAACAAAATAGAAAATAACATGTGTGATGAAGATGTGGAGTAATTGGAACCCTTCAATTTATGGTGGGAATGTAAAATTGTGCAGCCACTATCGAAAAATTTTGGCAGTACCCCAGTAAGCTAAACATAGATTACCATATGACCCAGCAAATCCACTCAGCAATACGTATCCTCCCCCCAAATTGAAAACAGATGTTATAACAAACACTTGTACTGAGTGTTCATAGCAATACTATTCACAATAGTCAAATGTAGAAACAATCCAAATGTCCCTCAACTAATGAATGGTTAAACAAAATGTGGTATATGCACACACTTGAATTTATTTTGCTGTGAAAGGAGACAGAGTACTGATATGTGCTGCAATACACATGGACCTTGAAAACATCGTGCTGAATGAAAGAAGCCAGATACAGAAAGCCAAATACTGTATGATTTCATTTATATGAAATATCTGGAATAGACAAGTGCATAGGCAGTGGATTAGCAGTTGCCAGGAGCCAAGGGTAGGGGAGAATAAGAATTGTTGCTTAATGAGACTGGGGTTTCTTTAGGGGTGAGGGTGATGAAAACAGGTTTTCATCATGACACATATGAAAACACTTGGAAACCCCTAAAAATGTAGAACAAATCAATGATGATGCTTGCACAACTTTGTGAATGTGCTAAATGCCTCCAAACTTACACTTTGGTTAAAATATTAAATTTTATATTGATGTGTACTTGACCACAATGAGAAAAAAATGGAAAGCAAGAACCCTGTTAGAAAATGTTTGGTTAGAAGAATTCCCTGGCAGTCCAGGGGTTAGGACTCAGGGCTTTCACTGCTGGGGGGCTGGGTTTGATCTCTGGTTGGTGAACTAAGACCCCACAAAAAAAGGGAAATTTTGATTGGTAGAATTAGGGGGACTTGGGCATGAGAGGAGTGGGTCAAGCACAATGTCCGAGTGTTTGATCAGTCTAACAGCAGGAGTGGTGATGCCATTTAGCAAAATAGAAAATCTTGAAGGTCGAAATGGAAAGATCCGGAATTCCCTTTGGGGCCTGTTGAGACTGAGATGCCAGAGATAATCTTAGCAGAATGTCGGGAAGGCAGTTGGCACCTGGGATGTCTTCCTTTGGCTTGTCCCCTGCATCTCCAGGTGTCTGTTGCGCCTCCAGGCTTCCTGTCCACGTGTCAGAAAAGAAGGTGTGGAGGAGCGGGTGCCTGAAGACAGGGGGGAAGCGGTCCCCGAAACTCCCAGCTCGTCTCTCATTGGTCAGATGAGGGTCCCATGGGCACCCTTGCTGCAAGGGGATGTAGAGAGTAATTATGTTAGGCTTGTTGCCATGCCTTAACAAACCCGTAATTCTGTTTTTGAGGAAGAAACTGGAATGGATATCAAGTGGGCAAATATCAGAGTCCACCATATGGTGTAACTAATGTCATGAGCAATTCCAGCAAGAGCTGAACAGGAAGGCTGGGAAATAATCCCAGCTGGAGATTCAGTATCCTCTGAACTTGTTGCTGAGGCTCAGCGATTCCCATTCCTTTCATCTTTCCTCAGAGTTCATTTATGTTTTTCAAAACTTAATCATTCTAGTAACTTTTCCGCGAGTCACTGTGACTTTCCAGCATCTCCTATGAGCCCAGATTTGAAGTCACTCTTCTGGTAGAGGAAGAAGGTTGAGTAGAAAGCAGCCTCCCTCCCAGCACGTGGAGCCAGAAAGGTTTCTCAGTCGCCCATGGTTTGGTGAAACACTCATGCTCCCCTCCTACCTCAGTTAGAATTTTCATTTTTTGGCCTTTGCTCAAAGAGGGGAACATTTAAGGAATAAAACTTTCTGCTCTTCATGAGTAAGCCTGATCTAAAACAAATTTAAAGTTACAAAAAAACCCCATGCCATTTAAAAAATGTCAATTCACACAACATGACTGAATTGTTGCATTTCACTTTTATTGTGTGAATACCCTTGGAAACCTCGGGACTGAAATATCTGATAGTATTCCAGCCATGTGAACTCAGAGGGGCAGTTAAGGAAAGCAGATACTAGCTTCTGGAAGTAAGTCTACACTTGAGAATTACTGTTGGGGCAAGTGATGTCATTTTCCTTTACTTGCTTCAAGAGACCAGCAAATTTAATGTTTGCTCTGAGACTCTAGGAGAAAATATCACCTTTCTTTTCTGTACCACAAGGCTCTGTTGCCTCATTTATAAAACATACAACCGTTCCTTTAGGTAATTCCACCCATAAGCATTAAATTCCACTCTGTGTTGTTGTTTTTTTCTCTTTGTTGTTTTAAGGAAATAAAATTTAGAATGTGAAAAATTAAAATGGCAGACTGTGGTATGGCAGACTGTGGTATGGCATCCTGGAAAGAGCTCTGCTTTGGGAATGAGAACACTGTGGTTCTTGTCATGGATCTCCTAACAGATCTGGGCAACCTCCACTTTTCTGGGTTTCTATTTCCCTCATCTGGGAAAAAAAATGGGGGAGGGAGGGTTGTTGGGAAGAGTTTGATGGCTAATCCCCAAGGTTTCTTCAAGCTTTAATATGCTGTGATTTTTATTATGTAAGCCTAGGTGTTGGGTGGATATAGTATTAAATTTTGCTTCCAGCTGCAAATATAGGAAAATTCCTTGTTTTGGATTATTTAGATATTTTTCATAACCAATGGTTTGGAAATAAACAGCCATTGGTTAAATGGCTTAACAACATCAGGGATAGCATCTTTTTCCAGCCAGTTTTCTAGAGGTATAATTGACATGGAGGAGACTCAACATAAATTAAATATACAATATGATAAATTTTGACATTTGTATATATCCATGAAACATCACAATCCTCACAATAGTGAACATGTCTGTCACCCTTGAAAGTTTACTCCTTCCTTTGTTTTATCCCTTCTTTCTGTCTGTCCCCACATTCTTCTGTTATATTTAGTCGCTCAGTCGTGTCCAGCTCTTTACAACTCCATGGACTGCAGCACTCCAGGCTTCCCTGTCCATCACCAAATCCCGGAGCATGCTCAAACTCATGACCATCAAGTTGGTGATGCCATCCAACCATTTCATCCTCTGTTGTACCCTTCTCCTCCCCCAGCATCAGGGCCTTTTCCGGTGAGTCAGCTCTTCGTATCAGGTGGCCAAAATATTGGAGCTTTGGACGGGGGAGCCTGGTGGGCCGCCGTCTATGGGGTCGCACAGAGTCAGACATGACTGAAGCGACTTAGCAGCAGCAGCAGCAGCTTCAGCATCAGTCTTTCCAATGAATTATCAGGGTTGATTTCCTTTAGGATGGACTGGTTTGATCTCCTTGCTATCCAGGGGACTGCCAAAAGTCTTCTCCAGCACCACAGTTCAAAAGCATGAATTCTGCGGCACTCAGGCTTTTTTTTTTTATTGTGCAGCTCTCACATCTGTACATGACTACTGAAAAAACCATAACTTTGACTAGACAGACCTTTGTTGGCAAAGTAATGTCTCTGCTTTTTAATATGCTGTGTAAGTTGGTCATGCTTTTCTTCCAAGGAGCAAGCGCCTTTTAATTTCATGGCTGCAGTCGCCGTGTGCAGTGATTTTGGACCCCCTCCCCAAAATAAAGTCTCTCGCTGTTTCCATTGTTTCCCCATGGATTTGCCATGAAGTGATGGGACCAGATGCCATGATCTAATGTTTTTGAATGTTGAGTTTTAAACCAGCCTTTTCACTCTCTTCTTTCACCTTCATCAAGAGGCTCTTTAATTCTTTGTTTTCTGCCACAAGGGTGATGCCATCTGCATATCTGAGGTTATTGATATTTCTCCCGGCAATCTTGATTCCAGCTTGTGCTTCATTCAGCCCGGCATTTTGCATGATGCACTCTGCATATAAGTTAAATAAGCAGGGTGATAATATACAGCCTTGATGTACTCCTTTCCCAATTTTGAACCAGCCTGTTGTTCTGTGTCCCCACACTCCTCACGCAACCATTAATCTGCTTTCTGTCACTATAGATTAGTTTGCATTTTCTTGAATTTTATATAAATAGAATCAACAGTATGAACTCCTTTCCTCTGACTTCTTTCACTCAGCATAATTATTTTAAGGTCCATTCATGTTGTAGCATCATGTCAATAGTTGATTCTTTTTATTTCTGGGTAGTGTTCCATTGTATGGCTGTATCACAGATTGCTTATCCATTCACTTATTGAAGCGTATTTGGTATATTGTCAGTTTTTTACTATTACAAATAAAGTTTTTATGAATCTTTGTGTAAAAATCTCCCTGTAGACATTTATTTCTTTTTCTCTTGGATAAATACCTAGAAATAGAATGTCAGGATCATGTGGTAAATAACTGCTTTTTTTTTTTTTAAGGAAGTTGCCAAACTGTTTCCAACATGGTTTCATCATTTTAACTTCTCACCAGTACAGTATGAGAGTTCCCATTCTTCATCCTTCAGCCAACACTTGGTATGATCATTTTTTAAAAAATCTTCACCATTCTAATGGGTTTACAGTGGTATCACATTGTGGTTTCAATTTGTATTTTCCTAACATTGTTCTCTTTCTGTGTTTGTTTCCTTGTGTTTTCTTAGTGAAGCATCTGTCCAAAATGTTGCCCATTCTTGATTGGATATTTGTTTCCTTTTTATCAAGTTTTAAAAGTTCTTTGTGTGTTCTGGAAACAAATCTTTTATCAGATATGTTATTTGCAAATGTTTTCTCCCAGTTTTTGGCTTACCTGTTCATTCTCTTTTTGTTGTTCAAAAAGCAGACATTTTTTATTTTAAAAAATATTCATTTATTTATTCATTCTGGCTGTGCCAGTTCTTAGTTACGGCACTCTGGATCTTATAGGATCTTTGTTGCGGCATGCAAAGTCTTACTTGTGGCATTTGGGATCTAGTTCCCTGATCAGGGAATGAACCTTGGCCCCCTGCCACTGGACCAAGGGGAAGTCCTCAGACATTTTTTATTTTCATAAGATTCAATTTATAAATTATTTCTTTTATGAATTATGCTTTTACTGTAGTATCTAGAAACCTTGTGTAACCCAAAGTCACCACGAGTTTCTATACTTTCTTCTAGGTTTTTTTTTATGTAGTTTTAGGTTTTACATTTAAGTCTATGATCTATTTTGAGTTAATTGTGTTATAGTATGAGGTAGGGCTCAGCGGTAAAGAATCCGCTTGCGGTGCTGGAGACACAAAAGACGAGGGTTCGATCCCTGGGTTAGGAAGATCCCCTGGAGGAGAAAGTGGAAATCCACTCCAGTAATCTTGCCTAAAAAAAAATCTCATAGACAGTGGAAACTGGTGGGCTATAACCCAAAGGGTTGTGAAGAGTCAGACATGACTGAGCCCACACACACACACACACACACAAACACACACACAAACACACACACACACACACACGGCTCAGACTCCACTTTGTTTTTCTTTTTGCATATGGATATTTAGTTATTCTGGCGTTATCCTTCTATACTGAACTGCTTTTGCAATTTTGTGAAAAATAAGTTATTGATATAGGTATGGACTTATTTTTGGTCTCTCCATTAAGTTTCATTCGTCTATTTATCCAACTGTGTCATTATCATCCTGTCTTGATTATGGTAGCTTTGTAACATCTTGAAAGCGGATAATTTAATTTCAACAAATTTTTTCAAAGATGGTTTTCTAGTTTTGGTCTTTTGCACTACAATATGAATTTTAGAATCAGTTTGTCAATTTCTACAAAAAAGCTCCCTATGATTTTGGTTGAGATTCATCAAATCTACAGTTTGTGAAGGAATGGCATTGTATTAATAACTGAGTTTTCAGATCCATAAACACAATTGATCTGTCCATTTATTTGTAACTTATAAATTTTCTTTTAATAATTTTTATAGTATACAGATGTTAAACACTTCCGTTAGATTTATCTTTAAATATTTTAAATATTTTGTACTATAGTAATTGGTATTGTTTTTTACATTCTCAGTATTTGATTGTCCATTGCTAGTATATATAAATAAAATTGATTTTTATAGATTATGCATGTATCTTGCAACCTTGCCAAACTCACCTTTTTATTTTAGTAGCTTTCTTATAGATTACACAGTTTTATGTGTGTGTACATAAATAGTTTTATTTCTTTCTTTCCAATCTGAATGTTTTTTATTTCTTTTCCATTTTATTTGTTTATTTTTGCCTGATTGCACTCCCCTCAATGGCAATGTTGAATAGAAGTGTTGAGAGTGGTCATCTTTGTCCTGTTTCTGATCTTAGGAAGACACTAGTCAGTCTTCCATCAAGTATGATGTTAGCTGTACATTTTTGTAAATGTCTTTTATCAGGTTAAGGAAAATTCCTTTTATTCCTAGTTTGCAGAGAATTTATATAAGGAATGGATGCTGAGTTCTTTAAAAATGTTTTCTTCATTTATTGAGATGATCATATAAAGTTGTTTGGTTTTTAGTCTGTTTATCTGGTGAATTACATTGATAGATTTTTCAAATGTTAAACCAATCTTGCATTTCTAATGTCTGTTTATAATTTTTGCATATGTATTCAAGGGGTATATTGCGCTGTAGGTTTCTTGGAATGTTTTTAATCTCATCTGGTTTTAATCTCAGGGTTATGTGGCCATATAAACTGAATTAGGAAACATTTTCCTCATCTTCAGTTTTGGGGGTAGATTTTCTGTGGAGTCAGTTGTCTTAGAGTTATAATAGAGTTCTCTAGGATTAATATTCCTTAAGTGTTTGGTAGAGTTTATGAGCAAAATCATGTGGACCAAGTTTAACTATAAATTCAATTTCTTCAATAGAGAGTATTCAGATTATCTATTTCTTTTTATGTGTGTTTTTTGTGGGTCTTTCAAAGGAATTTTCCCTTTCATCTATCACTTATTGACATAAACTTATTCATAATACTCCACTGTTACCTTTTTAAGATTTGTAGAATCTTGGCAATATTACTTTTACTATTCCTGACATTGCTAATTTTTGTCTTTCTTTTATTACTAATAAGGTCTGTCAATTATATATATTAATCTTCCTAGAGGACTAGCTTTTGATTTCTTCAATCTTTTTTTTTTCCTCTGTTTTCCATGTCACTGATTTCTGCGCTAAAGTTTATTATTTCCTTTCTTCTGTTTATCTTGGGTCTCACTGGCTCTTTTCTAGTTTTTTTCAAGATAGAAGCTTAGATCACTAATTTGAAAGTATTTAAAAATCTTTCTTGCTAAAATAGTGCTATAACTTTCCCCCAAGTACTGTTTTAGTGGCATCCCATCAAACTTGATATATTGTTTTCTTTTTCTAGTTCCAACTAATTTCTAATTTCCCTTTTTATTTCCTTTATTACAGTTATTTCGAGAAGTGTTTAATTTCTAAATATTTAGGGATTTTTCAGAGATCTTTCTGTTATTAATTTCTAATTTGATTCCATGTGGTCAGGCAACATACCATAATCCACTTGGTTTTTTTCCCTAGCCTTACATAATTTTCTTACATGCTATGTTGATCAATATTTGGCTGAAACTCAAGGAAAACTCTCTGCAGATTGCTGGATTTCTCTCTCGGTAGCTCCCTCTTCTCTGGTACCTCATCCTGCAAACCTAGCTGCCATTGTCGCCTCAGATTCTTCCTCTATCTTTTCAACTCAGGAAGGCCGCTAGGCTCTGCCTGGGTCCCTCCTTCCTGTCCCACAACCTGAAACCCTTATCAAGGCAGAAATCTGGAACAATCATAGAGCTCCTATATTTTCCTCTCAGCTTCTTATATATCACTGTTTTTCATTGCCTTGAAATATGTCACTTCATATATTTTGTCCTCTTTTATGTCCATTTCAGGTAGAAGGGTAAACCTGATCTCTGTTACTCCATCTTAGCCAGAAGTAGAGGTTTTGAGGGGAGAGCTAGCTAGCATCTCAATCCTTTTCTTGAAACGTCTCCCTCTTGTTTCGTCCCTAATGATTACAAAATGACTACTGTATCACTAAGCACTATCTTTACATTTAAGGCAGGATTTAGTGCCAGCCATGCCTGTTCATTTCATTACAAATGCAAGTATTTTCCCAGAAGTTCCCTAGCAAACTTACCCTTATATCTCATTGGCCTTAATGAGGTCATCCTTATCTGTGAATCTGAGAAAGCAGGAAACAGCATTGTCATGACTGGCTTAAGCTAGGTATGATTTATCAGTAGACGTATTGCTATCCTGAAAGAACTGGAGAAGGAAAGAGAAAGAAATATTGGATGTTGGATAGATAACTAGCAGGTTCTAGCACTGAGGCAACTACCAGTGTCTTCTGCAGAAAGCGTGACTGCCCTGCACATAACCCACAGACTTTCCTGACAATTGGCTGCTTTCCAGCCTTTCTATAGCTGATTTAAAAAAAAAAATTTGGTCATTGGCAGAGCCTCTGGGCACTTAAGTGTTAACTTCATAGACATAGAAAAGCAATTATTTTTACAGCAACATTTTAAGTCCTAAGATTGACTTATAGGTGTCAGGAAAAAGGGAGAGTAGTCTTATCTTTACCTAGTGAAGACATACTTGATCTGCTTCACAATTGAGTCAGGTAAAGATACTTATTGAGTTCAGTTCAGTTCAGTCGCTTAGTCGTGTCCGACTCTTTGCGACCCCATGAATTGCAGCACGCCAGGCCTCCCTGTCCATCACCAACTCCCGGAGTCTATCCAAACCCATGTCCATCGAGTCAGTGATGCCATCCAACCATCTCATCCTCTGTCGTCCCCTTCTCCTCTTGCCCCCAATCCTACCCAGCATTAGGGTCTTCTCCAATGAGTCAACCCTTCGCATGAGGTGGCCAAAGTATTGGAGTTTCAGCTTCAACATCAGTCCTTCCAATGTGAAGACAGTCAAATAGTCTCTCTTCCCTGGATACTCAAACTAATTCCCTATGGGGCTTGACATTTTTTTGGTTCATGAAACAAATGGATAAGTTTTCAAAAGAATTTCCTGCTTTGGCCAGTCTGGCTGAGAAAGATTCTTGAGTCTGTAGCACACCCTAAGATTTGAGTGGTTAAGCATGAACTCCGTAATTGAGCAGGTTCTGTGGAAGAAAGGCCTGGAAAGGGTATTTGGCTTGGGAGAGGATTGGAAGAGAGAGGTCTGGTTCAGAGGATAGTACTCAGCTGAAGGAAGGAAATATGGCATCAGAGGAGAATTAATAGGCTGATTCATGTTGATGTATAACAGAAGCCAACACATTGTAAAGCAATTATCCTCCAATTAAAGAAAAAAAAAGTCAAATAAAATATAGCATATATGGGGGGGGAAATAGGCACTCCATTGAATAATACTTCTTATATTAATTAGTAAAGATTGGCTAAATTATGCTATAATGACAGATAAGCCCCAAATCTCAAAGGCTTTATACAACAAAAGTTTATTTCTCTCTCATGCCAACCCCTTTATGGGCCAAGGCATTTCTCTAGGATAGTTGTCCTCTGCACGGGGACTGAATTGTCCAGGCTGCTTCTATCTTTTGGACCTTCCATCTCAACTTAGAGCCTACTCCACGATTGCCTCAGTAGGGCAAGAAAAAGCCTGGAGAATCACACACGGGCGAGTCACTGTCTCAGCCTGGAAATGGTGTGCGCCATCACAACTAGTCACATGGCCCTGTTCGACTTAAAAGAACACAAAAACAGAAGTGCAACCTTCCACAGGCCTGGATTACAAAAGGAAGCAGCTACTGGGAGATAGGGTGATGTCTATTCTAATTTGGAGAACTTCTCTTAGGGAACTGTTCTGTGCCAAGTTGTCCCTCAGTTTAGAATTTCTTCCCAGAAGGGGTTTGGGGCAGCTTTATGGTTGGAAGAGTTGTCAGGGACTTATTTTGAAACTGCATTTCCATAGCCAGAGACAGTTATATAGATCTAATATTTATTCTGGGCAACTCTGGAGGATGCTGGTGAGAGCTGTGAGTGAGCCAAATCCCCCTGGCCCACCTCTTTCCCTCTCCTGTGTCTTGTCACTCACAGGGCCCGAGCTGAGGCAGTGAGCATGTACACATTGGGTACCATTCAAACCCCCTCAAAGGGCGTGTCACCCATGGGCCCTCCTGGGCAGGGAGGCCCAGGGAAGCTGTGCAGGCCACCCACGAGACGCTGGCTCTCACAGCAGTCACCTCAGTCTGTGCTGGTACCTCTTTTCAACTTCTGTTTCTTCCAACATCAGTTCCACACGTTGCCATCCCAGTAAATGCATCTTCTCAGAAAAGGCCACCGGAAAAGGGCAATCAATAGATTAGATGACGGCTGCGACTCTTGGAGCTCATCTCCTGCTAGGAGTGGGTCTGTGCGTGTGTGTCGGAAAGAGCAGGAGAGCAGAGAGCAGCACTTAGGCAGTTTTCTCAGCAGGAAAAGCCGGCTGAGCACTCAGCCCAATCAATGAGCTGGGAGGAGGGCAGACAGGAAGCCGTGCAGCCGGATGATTCACGGCCCCTCCACCCTCAGAGGCTCTTTTCAGTCCAGGGGCCTAAAACAGCCTCACTGGTGGTGTCTTGGCCGTTTTCTGACCCTGCCAGATTGGGTCACCAGACGTTGGTGCTTTGCGTTGTCCTCTCGTGGCTCAGTCTGCCTTGCACACAGAACTGTGATATTTGATGGGTCTACCTAAGGGAAACAAAGACCAAATAAATGCGTCCTTTGTGTTCCTTTTGTACTAGTCCCCAAGTAAGCAGATCTTCCTTCTTCCTCTATGTTCACTCACCCAGGGCAAGCCTCTCTGGTTATCATGCCCGGTCTTGGAAATTTCTCCTTAAATGTTCCTGTCTTCATGCTTACTTCCGCAGCACATATGCTAAAATTGGAAGGATACAGAGAAAATTAGCATGGCCTCTGGACAAGGATGACATACAAATTCGTGAAGTCCTCTGAATTTTTTCAGTTAAGGGATACACAAAACATTTAGATGTTAAAATATGGTATCAAAAGTAGTAATCATGAGGGGAAGAGAGTACAAATCAGAGTATTTTAAATGCTTTTGAAATTAAAATCAGAGTATTTTAAATGCTTTTGAAATTAGGAGTTCAGCAACTTAAAAACAATCACATGTATGTGTGTGTGTATGTGTGTGTGTATATATATAGAGAGAGAGACAGAGAGACTGCTATACAAAAAACCTCATGGTAATCGTAACCTAAAAATCTGTAATAAATATACACACACAAAAGAAAAAGGAATCTAAATACAACACTAAAAATAGTCACTAAACCACAGGAGAAGAGAATAAATGTTCCTGCCTCAGTTTCATTCCCTGAGCGAAATCTCTGTTATTCTGAAACCTATTCTGGCAAATGGATAATAATTAACAAGTTTTATCCCCTATCAGTTAATGAATTATTCAACACAATTAATTTTAATTCTACAAATATATTTGTCTATCTATTTATCTACATTCCCCCTTTACTCAATAACATTTTTTAAGTAAAATATTATATGTAAAATATTCTGTTGGTGCCCTAGGGAATTTGGGGAAAAAGAAAGTGATTAAACAGAGCTAGTAAAAAGTATCCAAGCGTTTCTGGGCAGGATGCCAACAGTGACCATTCTAGGAAGTGACTTGTAAGCTGCCATTGTGTTAGCCAGACTACCCAAAGCTGTCTACAGACAAAATGTGACCCTATCAACCTTCTTCCTCTGAAGCTCAGGGGAAGACACAGCTCCATTTTTTTCTGAAACTTTTTGTCCATAATGAGGAGTTGCATTTTAAAGCTGGATTCTGGAATTTCATTAACTTTCAAAACACTAATCAGGCCTAAAGATTAATTCTGTTGGGAAAAAATAGAGAAAAGGATGAAAAAAACTTTATCTAAGACAATTATATAGGAGCAGGTAGTATTAACCATTCACAGTATTAGTAACACAGATGCAAATGACCTCAAAACACAAGAACTTGTTTGATAAAGCAGAGTCAGTATACTGTGAATAAAAAGTAATTCAAAAGAATCTTCAGATTAGATGTGGAAAAGATGAAAAAAAGCAATGAATATATATATTATGTATATACACATTATATATATATGTATATATATATAATATATATATAGCTATTAACATTTACTAAGGAAAAAAGAACTCATTTAATACATTTTTCTCAAAAGCTGTTATGAAGCCAGTGATGCATCTTCTGTTGACAGCATCTCAGAACTGAGGGAACATGGTACTTCTGTCATCAATATGTGTTAACACACTGGTCCTGGCTCTAAAACTGCAGCCATTTCCAAGTCAGACAAGGGAAAATAAATCAATATGGCCTGAGGAAATTTTGCAGGCAGAAATATTTACTATGACCACTAAGCTGAATAGCTGATTTTAATAGGATTATCTCAGGGCAAAGAATACACTTTATGATTTAAAAAAAACAAGTAAATTGTAGCACTGTGGAATCTTTGAGTTCAAAAGACCTGAGGAGGGTTTTCTTCCTAGTTCCAGTATTGCTTCTATTAAGCCCCTAAGTGTTGTAATAATGTCTACATAAATATTGGTTGCCAGAATATTCAGGTCAAGTTGTAATTCAGTTCAGAAGAAATAATAAGACCCAAACTCTCTTTGTCATTTATAATGAAGCTTGACTGTGAATCACAGAAAGCTAAAACAATAGCAGTTTAATGAAGGCAGATATGAAATTTCCATGTTATTCTGACAACTGGGGTACATAAAGTCCTCAGAGGACCAGGATTCCGCTACATTTTCCTTATAACTCAAGTTGGTGGCTAGAGCTCCAGCCATCACATCTGCATTCCAGGTAGCAGGATGGAAGGCAGACAAAGATGAGAGTAGCAAAGAGCACATTATAGCTTTTGCTTAAAGAACATTCCCAGCAGTTGCCAAAAGATATTTCAACATATGTCTGTCTTTTCACCAGACTTTATTCACATGGTTATGCTGAACTTTAAGGGAATAAGAGAAATATTTTTATTTGGGGTGGAGAGGTGGCTAGAGCACAGCTAAAAAGGGAAGACTGAACAGTGAGGGGGAGATAACATTTTCTGCAAACCTCTTTGCCAGCTCTTAAAATTGGTGGTTTGTTTGGTAATCGAAAAAGTCAGTTAAAGCAGGAAATCACAAAAAAGAGACTTACACATTAATGATATTTACTGTAAGTGTTCCTTACAACTTCTATCAGATTCATCACTTTCTTTAACTACAAGCCTGCTAATGACAGTCAGTCTTGTATTTTTCTAAGTAGCTATCACTTTGGCTTCTTCTTTTCTTTAAATTTATTTGACTGTGCTAGGTCTTAGTTGTGGCATCCCTAGCTCCCTGACCAGGGACGGAACCTGGGCCCCCTGCATTGAGTGGGCAGAGTCTTAACCACTGGACTACCAGGGAAGTACCCACTTTGGCTTCTTGAAAGAGAAGCAGAAAGCTTCCAGACTGGCGAGCTTGGAGGGGCATGGAAGCTCCATGCTCTTTTCCCATACTTTGTCCTGTACATCTCCTCCATCTGACCATTTCTGAGTTATATCCTTTTATTAAAAACCTGCAATCAAGTCTTTTACGACTGATTCATGTAGCTTAAAAAACACCACAAATATCGTCAGTACCTCTGGTTGCAGAAGAGCCAAAGGTGACTGACTGAAGGGTTTATGTCTCATTTCATTTGTCTGATTGGAAAACTATGCTGTAAGAACAAAGATCACCAGGACAAGGTAAATAGCTGGACAGCAGTTTCTTGATCCTGAACAGCTGCAGCGTCAATGACAGTCACTCTTTCTGACCCAATGGGTGGTACATGCCATCAGAAACCTTACAGGAGACAATAGCCAAAAGCAAGATTTGATTGTGAAGATGGAGAAACAGGGGCTGGCAAATGCATCCCTACTTTTAATAAAATAAGTTTTGAGGTTGAAGAAAAGGGCAAGAAGTGATTTCTGAAATTTCCTAGTGACATACCTTAGCTGTGAATGACCCTTCCATCCAAATATCTGCATTTTGGGAATCTGTTGCATGGAGTTTTTCCATCTGTAATATGTGAAATTACCCACTCCAGTATTCTGGCCTGGAGAATTCCATGGCAAAGAGTCAGACACGACTGAGCAACTTTCACTTTCACAAGGGTTTGAAGATTGATAAATACAGATGAAGAAATATATGGATATTTTATATAATAGAATTAGATGCTTATAGTCTAAAAAGTGAAAGCAGATGAGTATTTTGTTGTTTCTTTGCTTTAAAACTGTAACTGTCTGGTTTGCCTTCATCTCCATGGATACAAAGTATGTTTAAGTAATATATTGTACTCATTATGGCAGAAATAACAAAGTCTTCTCTTTGAGGGGAAAAAAGAGAGAGAAGCAGGAACTTAAAGACCTTAACCCTCTGAAGACTTGATCCTTTGTTGCTGTTGTTCAGTTGCTAAGTTGTGTCCAACTCTGTGACCCCATGAACTGCAACACGCCAGCCTTCCCTGTCCTTCACTGTCTCCTGGAGTTTGCTCAACTTCATGTCCCTTGAGTCGGTGATGCCTTCGAACCATCTCATCCTCTGTCGCCCTCTTCTTTTTTTGCTTTCAATCTTTCCCAGCATCAGGGTCTTTTCCAATGAGTCAGTTCTTCGCATCAGATGGCCAAAGTATTGGAGCTTCACTTTCAGCATTAGTCCTTCCAATGAATATTCAGGGTTGATTGCCTTTAGGATTGACAGGTTTGATCTCCTTGCAGTCCAAGGGACTCTCAAGGGTCTTCTCCAGCACCACAGTATGAAAGCATCAATTCTTTGGTGCTCAGCATTCTTTATGGTCCAACTCTCGCATCCATTCATGACTACTGGAAAAACCATAGCTTTGACCATATGGACCTTTGTTGGCAAAGTAATGTCTCTGCTTTTTAATACACTGTCTAGGTTTGTCATAGCTTTTCCTCCAAGGAGCAAGCATCTTTTAATTTTATAGCTGCAGTCACTGTCCACAGTGATTTTGGAGTCCAAAGAAATAAAGTCTGTCACCATTTCCATTTTTTTCTCCCTATTTGCCATGAGGTAATGGGATCAGATACCACGATCTTAATTTTTTGAATGTTGAATTTTAAGCCAGCTTTTTCACTCTCCTCTTTCACCTTCATCAAGAGGCTCTTTCATTCCTCTTTGCTTTCTGCCTCTAGGGTGGTGTCATCTGCATATGTGAAGTTATTGATATTTCCCCTGGCAATCTTGATTCCTATTTGTCATTCATCCACCCTGGCTTTTCGCATGATATATTCTGCATAGAAGTTAAATAAGTGGGGTGACAATATACAGCCTTGACATACTCCTTTCCGAATTTGAGCCAGTCCATTGTTCCATGTCTGGTATGGCTGAGTAATATATATATATACGTATACATATATATATATATATGTATACATATATATATATATATACACATACACATATATTCAGATATATGGATAAAAAAATGTGAGATATATATATATATGTAATCACATCTTCTTTATCCATTCATCTATTGACAGACACTTAGGTTGCTTCCATAACTTGCATCTTGTAAATAATGCTACTATGAACATTGGGGTACAGGTATCTTTTTGAATTAGTGGTGTTTTTTTCAGATATACCCAGGAGTAAATTGCTGTGTCATATGTTAGTCCTAGTTTTAGTTTTTTTGAGAAATCCTCATATTGTTTCCACAATGGTTATACCAATTTACATTCCTACCAACAATGTGTAAGGGTTCTCTTTTCTCCACATCTTCATCAACATTTGATATTTATGTGTGTGTTTGTTTGTTTGCTTTTTGTTTTTTGATGTTAACCATTCTGACAGGGAACAGTGACTTTTTTGAGGCAAACCTACTTAGAGGCAATACATGAAAGAAAAGTCAAACTTTAAGTATGATACCTCCATACAATGAAATACTAACACTAAAAAGGACTTAAGAGATCATTTCAATTATTAAAGTCAAGTGAGTATTAAGGGCATAACTCTCTCATTTATCCTCCTTTATGAATTTGAAATTTTCCATATAGAAAGTTTTTTTGAAAGAAGTTGTCTGTTACCTGTAGTTATGAACTCCTCTTGGGCCACTCACTCCTTTGAGAATTTAATGAAAGCTCGAGGCCTTCTCCATAGAAAATTTAGATAGCCCCATTCATGAAAATCTTGCCTATCATGTATCATAGATCCTGCAAGAATCCCTGGCTTCTAGTCCTTCCTCTTTAATTTACAAATGAGGCAACTAACTTCCAGGAGGTGAGAGGATTTGCCCAAGGTGGTGGAAGGAGTCTGTGATGACGAGCTGCTGTCTGTCTCTCTGGCAGCACAGTCACAGATCCTCTAAGCAGATGGGGGCACATCCCAGAACAGAACTCAGTGCATGGCCAGCATCCCCCAGAGGTGCTGTGGGGTGTTTTATCCATCTCTTCTTCCTGACTCCGTTATTTCTATAAAGGAAATTCCCATTGACCTAGGCACCCAGGTGTGAAATCCTGGGCCCTTTTCCCCTTCCTCTTCCTCACCCTCTGTGGCAGTCACCGAGTCCTCTGACTCCTGCTCTGCACCAGCCCTCCTCTCAGACCCCCTTTGCCTTTCCTCCCATCATCTCTCGTCACAGCTCTGCCTGCACTGTGGCAGCTATCTCTTAACTCGCATGTCTCAAGCCTCAACTCAACCAGTTTAACCTCCCCCAAGCCTACCTCACACCATGTTTCTGCCCTGCTCAGAAACTGCTTGTGATCCATTTCCCAGTGAGTCTCCTGAGGCCCAAAAGGTGACATGTCAAAACCGAGGCCACACGGCTGGTGGATGGAACTCTGGAACTCCAGAACCCAGGCCTGGTTGTTTCCAATGTGATGCCCTTTAAGGGTCAACCCTGGCTAAGTGGTATCAGGACCAACTGGGGAGTCTGATGAAAATGCAGATTTATGAGACCCTTCCCCAGATGACTCAGCCAGAATCTCCTGGGAATATGTGTTTTCAATAAGCTCTGAAGATATTTCCAAGAGTTAGTTGTATGTGGGAATTACTTCACTGTAGGAAAATATGTAGTATTAGATAACCAATACTACATCTAATACTAATAGATGTAGCATTATATAACCAATACATTGATTTAAAAACCTATTCATCAGTTCAATTCAGTCGCTCAGTCATGTCCGACTCTTTGTGACCCCATGGACTGTAGCACGCCAGGCCTCCCTGTCTATCACCAACTCCCGGAGTTTACTCAAACTCATGTTCATTGAGTCGGTGATGCCATTCAACCATCTCATCCTCTGTCATCCCCTTCTCCTCCTGCCTTCAATCTTTCCTAGCATCAGAGTCTTTTCAAATGAGTCAGCTCTTCGCATCAGGTGGCCAAAGTACTGGAGTTTCAGCTTCAACATCAGTCTTTCCAATGAATATTTAGGACTGATTTCCTTTAGGATGGACTGGTTGGATCTCCTTGCAGTCCAAGGGACTCTCAAGAGTCTTCTCCAACACCACAATTCAAATGCATCAATTCTTCAGTGCTCAGCTTTCTTTATAGTCCAACTGTCACATCCATACATGACTCCTGGAAAAAACATTGCCTTGATTAGATGGACCTTTGTTGGCAAAGTAATGTCTCTGCTTTTAAATATGTTGTCTAGGTTGGTCATAACTTTCCTTCTAAGGAGTAAGCGTCTTTTAATTTCATGGTTGCAATCACCATCAGCAGTGATTTTGGAGCCCCCCAAAATAAAACCTGACACTGTTGCCACTGTTTCCCCATCTATTTGCTATGAAGTGATGGGACCAGATGCCATGATCTTAGTTTTGTGAATGTTAAGCTTTAAGCCAACTTTTTCACTCTCCTCTTTCACTTTCATCAAGAGGCTCTTTAGTTCTTCTTCACTTTCTGCCATAAAGGTGGTGTCATCCGCATATCTGAGGTTATTGATATTTCTTCTGGCAATCTTGATTCCAGCTTGTGTTTCTTCCAGCCCAGCGTTTCTCATGATGTACTCTACATAGAAGTTATTAATTTATTGATTATCTAACACAGCACATATTAGTAATTGTTCAGACATCATTGCTACTTTCATTTATCATAAGCATTGTTGAAATAAATAGCCTGCTTGTGACTGCAAATCCGGAAGAATAGAAAAGGTCGCCACTGGCTGGTGTTCCTTCGTTTGAAAGGTTAGTGACATGGCTGCAACTGCTTGGAAATGTTTATTCTTCATCCAGTTATACTTAGCAAAGGCACAGAGCAGCAGCTGACGTTTCATTGCCATCTCTGCCAAACTGCTGAATCCACGTGTGGATCGTGAGCTTTGTCACTTAGTACAATTCCCTGTGAATCAGAGCCAGAGTCCCTGAACCTCTTTCCTCAGAGACTTTCATAGCCAGACTCATCTTTCCCTTTCTACAGCTTTCAGACCCTTCAAAGGAAGGACAAGCTATTTATCACAATACACAGATCCTACACAGACCATGGATTCCAAGCCTAAAATGTTCAAGACCTCAAAGGAACCTCACGGGTTCAGGAAGACTAAGATAAGCAATATGTGGGCAAACTGCAGAGACTGGGTGAGTTGAAAGGGAGACATACACCAGTGGGCTGAGCTCTTCGGCTGAGAGCAAATGTCTCCAGACATGTTTGGCGAGGCATGGGTTAAAGATGCAGGCTGGTGGAGCCCAGCCAGACTGAACACCCCTTTAGGTGCTTCATATAATCTAGGTCTCCTGGGCATGACCAAGGTCCCTGAAACTTCCTCTCTCAATGCCAGACCTCTCTCCTCACACCTAGAAGACTAGGCTGTCTGTGAAAGAAGAGTAGGTATCCAGAAGGGCCCAGTCTGCCAACAGAGAGTTAAGCTAATCAACTCAACCATAGACTACAAAGGGCATGAGGGAGCATTCTGAGGTGAGAGAAATGTTCTACACTTTGATCAAGGTGGTGGTTACACAGATATATCCATTAGTAAAAATTCATGGAATGATACACTCAAAAGGTGTAAATGTTATTGCCAATATAAATCGTACTTCAATAAAACTGACTTTAAAATCATACATTAACTAAGCACAATTTAATTGTTTAAGGTTAGAAAGTATAGAGAAAAGATATATAGAAGGTTAAGAGTGAAGCAAAGGGTTATAATAAAATAAAATAATGAAAAAGGGCTATACTTTCTTATAAACTACAGTTTATAGCAACTTCAACATATTTTGAATGTGTCAAATAACTATTAGAAAGACATACTAATCTAGAGATTTGTCATTATTTATACTTCTTTATTTTCTGACTTTCTTGTTTATAGTCTGTCTTGCTCACTAAATTTTCAGCTCCATTAGGACAGCGACCATAGTTGTTTTTTCCCCTGAAATATCATCTGTCACTTACTTTATTTATATAATACCTGAGGCACAATCAAAGTTCAATAAATATTGGGTGGTACCATATGAAACTGCAGCTTTCATAGATAAAAGAACAGTTCAATATTAGCAGTTTCATCTGGTTCAGTCTAATACTTGTTGAACAGATGAGATTTCTCCCATAAGCTATTGATTTCTAAAGAAGTCACAGAAACACACTCCCAGTATTGTAAAATTATTTCTACCAATGTTATAAAACTTGTTTTTTTTTTAACACTTCTGACTTGTTTCACCCAGAATTTTCATAGACTATAAGAGACCTCCAAGAATTCCTTCTTGTTTATCATTACACCAGTGTCTCATATTGCTGGAGTTTTAGAAGTTTATCTTAACACAAATTCCACTGTTTCTAATGGCAACATAAGTCTATTTTCTCTCATTTTATCATGCCTGAGATTGGAAAGCTGGTTGCCATTCTATAGTTGCTATTGAATTCATCAGGGAAGTATCTATTACAAGCCAAGACTGTGGTAGGAGCTATCAGGCATATAAAAATGAATAAGGCACAATGTTTACTATCAGGAACTCACAGTTAAATAGAAAGTTAATATTTGACACAAATTCATCTTTCTAGGAAGAAGGAGAAAGAAGGTGATAAGTTCCATGAATGAGGCATTAAGTGTTACAGGATATCCTTATGGAAGAACATAGGATGTAGGACCCTACATCACAGAAAATATGAAATCCATATATGATAAAAATAGGGGTGTGTTTAAATGTGTCCATGCACACCTTGAGAAAAAATAGAATGCTTTTATAATTTAGGATCAGAGTGGGTCTTCCCAAGGAAGGCAAAACAAAACCCAAAATTATTAAAGAGAAAAAAAATAGCATAAAAACTTAAAATTTCTTTACAATGAAAGACATCATAAAGTTCAGAGACAAGTGACAATTCTTTGACACAGCAGTTTCATTTCTAGGAATCTATAAATATACTTCACAGATATCTGGAAAACATTACTTGCTTAAATGTTGCTTATAATTATAAAATACCTGGAAACCACTCAAGTATTCAGCATAAACTGTGGAGCATCCACACAGTAGACTATTGGGCGATTGGCAGAATGAAGAAGACCCCTATGTATGGATATGGAGTGATCACCAGCAGAGCTACAGTGTAAATTAAGAGAAAGACTAAGGTCAGAACATTTTTTTTTAATAGTTTGCTATGTTTTATGTAAGAAAAGGAGTGAAAAGACTATAGAAACAATTTTGCTTATGTTTACAAAATGAAGACCAGGAAAGGAGTTTCCTACAGGGGTTGGGGAGGAACAAACTGGAGGATAGAGGTGGGGATGAGACTTTTCTCACCCTTTCTGAATAGTTTTTACCTTTCTGAATAGTTTTGACTTTTGAATCTTATAAAATATAGTATCTATTAAATCTTAAATTAGAAAGATAAATGACATTCTAGGGAAACTACATAAAGGATTAACAGTCATGGTATGGACTGACTGCTTGTATCATGGAATGTTGAGAATTGTATGTTTTTGTCCCCCATGATTCACAGGTTGAAATCTTAACCCTTAATGTGATAGGTATCAGGGAGGTAGGTCATGAAGTTGGAGTTATGGCACTGTTGTTGCTCAGTCACTAAGTCATGTTCTATCTCTCCGACCCCATGAACTGCATCACGCCAGGCTTCCCTGTCCTTCACTATCTCCCAGAGTTTGCTCAAACCCATGTCCATTGATTCGATGATGCCATCCAACCATCTCATCCTCTGTTGGCCCTTCTCTTCCTGCCCTCAATCTTTCCCAGCATCAGGATCTTCTCCAGTGAGTCGGCTCTTTGCATCAGGTGGCCAAAGTATTGGAGCTTCAGCTTCAGCATCAGACCTTCCAATGAATATTCAGGGTTGATTTCCTGTAAGATTGACTGGTTTGATCTCCTTGCTGTTCAAGGGTCTCTCAAGAGTATTCTCCAGTGCCACAGTTCAAGAGCATCAGTTCTTCAGTGGTCAGCCTACTTTATTGTCCAACTCTCACAACCGTACGTGACTTCCTTGTTGGCTGAGTGGTAAAGAATCTGCCTGCAATGCAGGAGACCAGGACTCAATCCTTGCTGTTGGGAAGATTCCCCTGGAGAAGGAAATTGCTACCTGCTCCAGTATTCTTGCCTGGAGAATTCCATGGATGGAGGAGCCTGGAGGGCTACAGACCATTGGGCCACAAAGTGTTGGATACGAGTGAGTGACTAACATGATGGCGTTAGTGCCCTTATAGGGAGAGACACTGGAGCTTGTGTGTGTGCTCCCCTCCCCCACACCCCTCTCTCTCTGTCATGTGAGGACACAATGAGAAGTCAGCCATTTGCAAACCAGGAAGCAGATCTCATCAGACACCAGACCGGCCAGTACCTTGATCCTGAACTTCCAAGACTGTAAGAACTAAATCTATTTCTCACTGCCACTGTATAGTCATAAAGGATTTGATTAAGGTCATACCTGAACGGTGTAGTGGTTTTCTCCACTTTCTTCAATTTCAGTCTGAATTTGGCAATAAGGAGTTCATGATCTAAGCCAAGTCAGCTCCTGGTCTTGTTTTTGCTGACTGTATAGAACTGCAAAGAATATAACCAATCTGATTTCGATGTTGGCCATCTGGTGATGTCCATGTGTAGAGTCTTCTTTTGTGTTGTTGGAAGAGGGTGTTTGCTATGACCAGTGCATTCTCTTGGCAGAACTCTATTAGCCTTTGCCCTGCTTCATTCTGTACTCCAAGGCCAAATTTGCCTGTTACTCCAGGTGTTTCTTGACTTCCTACTTTTGCATTCCAGTCCCCTATAATGAAAAGGACATGTTTGGGGGGGTGTTAGTTCTAGAAGGTCTTGTAGGTCTTCATAGAACCGTTCAACCTCAGCTTCTTCAGCGTTACTGGTCGAGGCATAGACTTGGATTACTGTGATATTGAATGCTTTGCCTTGGAAACGAACAGAGAGCATTCTGTGGTTTTTGAGGTTGCATCTAAGTACTGCATTTCAGACTCTTTTGTTGACCACGATATCTACTCCATTTCTTCTAAGGGATTCCTGCCCACAGTAGTAGATATAATGGTCATCTGAGTTAAATTCACCCATTCCAGTCCATTTTATTTTGCTGGTTCCTAGAATGTCAACATGCACTCTTGTCATCTCCTGTTTGACCTCTTCCAATTTGCCTTGATTCATGGACCTAACATTCCAGGTTCCTATGCAATATTGCTCTTTACAGCATTGAACCTTGCCTCTATCACCAGTCCCATCCACAACTGGGTGGTGTTTTTGTTTTGGCTCCATCCCTTCCTTCTTTCTGGATTTATTTCTCCACTGATCTCCAGTAGCATATTGAGCACCTACTGACCTGAGGAGTTCATCTTTCAGTGTCCTGTCTTTTTGCCTTTTCATACTGTTCATGGGGTTTTCAAGGCAAGAATACTGAGGTGGTTTGCCATTCCCCTCTCCAGTGAGAAATAGATTTAAGGGCCTAGATCTGGCAGACAGAGTGCCTGATGAACTATGAATGGAGGTTCGTGACATTGTACAGGAGACAGGAATCAAGACCATCCCCAAGAAAAAGAAATGCAAAACAGTAAAATGGCTGTCTGAGGAGGGCTTACAAATAGCTGTGAAAAGAAGGGAAGCAAAAAGCAAAGGAGAAAAGGAAAGATATACACATTTGAATGCAGAGTTCCAAAGAATAGCAAGGGGAGATAAGAAAGCCTTCCTCAGCAATCAATGCAAAGAAATAGAGGAAAACAATAGAATGGGAAAGACTAGAGATCTCTTCAAGAAAATTAGAGATACCAAGGGAATATTTCATGCAAAGATGGGCTCAATAGAGGACAGAAATGGTATGGACCTAACAGAAGCAGAAGATATTAAGAAGAGGTGGCAAGAATACACAGAAGAACCATACAAAAAAGATCTTCATGACCCAGATAATCATGATGGTGTGATCACTCACCTAGAGCCAGACACCCTGGAATGTGAAGTCAAGTGGGCCTTAGAAAGCATCACTGTGAACAAAGCTAGTGGAGATGATGGAATTCCAGTTGAGCTATTTCAAATCCTGAAAGATGATGCTGTGAAAGTGCTGCACTCAATATGCCAGCAAATATGGAAAAGTCAGCAGTGGCCACAGGACTGGAAAAGGTCAGTTTTCATTCCAATCCCAAAGAAAGACAATGCCAAAGAATGCTCAAACTACCGCACAAGTGGACTCATCTCACATGCTAGTAAAGTAATGCTTAAAATTCTCCAAGCCAGGCTTCAGCAATACGTGAGCCGTGAACTTCCAGATGTTCAAGCTGGTTTTAGACAAGGCAGAGGAACCAGAGATCCAATTGCCAACATCCACTGGATCATCGAAAAAGCACTCTTGCTTTATTGACTATGCCAAAGCCTTTGACTGTGTGGATCACAATAAACTGTGGAAAATTCTTCAAGAAATGGGAATACTAGCCCACCTGACCTGCCTCTGGAGAAACCTGTATGCAGGTCAGGAAGCAACAGTTAGAACTGGACATGGAACCACACACTGGTTCCAAATAGGAAAAGGAGTACATTAAGGCTGTATATTGTCACCCTGCTTATTTAACTTATATGCAGAGTACATCATGAGAAACAGTGGGCTGGAAGAAACACAAGCTGGAATCAAGACTGCTGGGAGAAATATCAATAACCTCAGATATGCAGATGACACCACCCTTATGGCAGAAAGTGAAGAACTAAAGAGCCTCTTGATGAAAGTGAAAGAGGGGAGTGAAAAAGTTGGCTTAAAGCTCAACATTCAGAAAACTAAGATCATGGCATCCAGTCCCATCCCTTCATGACAAATAGATGGGGAAACAATGAAAACAGTGAGAGACTATTTTGGGGGGCTCCAAAATCACTGCAGATGGGGACTGCAGCCATGAAATTAAAAGATGCTTGCTCCTTGGAAGAAAAGTTATGACCAACCTAGATAGCATATTAAAAAGCAGAGACATTACTTTGCCAACAAAGGTCCGTCTAGTCAAGGCTATGGTTTTTCCAGTGGTCATGTATGGATGTGAGAGTTGGACTATAAAGAAAGCTGAGTGCTGAAGAATTGATGCTTTTGAACTGTGGTGTTGGAGAAGACTCTTGAGAGTCCCTTGGACTGCAAGAAGATCCAACCAGTCCATCCTAAAGGAAATCTGTCCTGAATATTCATTGGAAGGACTGATGTTCAAGCTGAAACTCCAATACTTTGACCACCTGATGCAAAGAGCTGACTCACTGGAAGAGACTCTGATGCTGGGAAGGATTCGGGGCAGGAGGAGAAGGGGTCGACAGAGGATGAGATGGCTGGATGGCATCACCAACTCAATGGACATGGGTTTGGGTGTACTCCGGGAGTTGGTGATGGACAAGGAGGCCTGGCGTACTGCGGTTCATGGGGTCGCAAAGAGTTGGACACGACTGAGCAACTGAACTGAACTGAACTGAAGAACTAAATACCTGTTGTTTAAGCCACTTCATCTTACAGCAGCTTGAACTGACTAAGAGAAGCCATGACAAATAGTATGAAGTATTAGTCGCTCTTTGCGACTCCATGGACTGTAGTCCTCAAGGCTCCTTTGTTCATGGGATTCTCCAGTCAAGAATACTGGAGTGGGTTCCCATTCCCTTCTCCAAAATAGTATAAAAAGTTCACACAAATCAATAAATTTCAATCTGGTAGTAAAACTAGCAAAGAGCACTCAGAGAAAAATACTGTCCTCTACTGTTTATCTCCTCTACTCTCGGCATGCTACACCTCATATTTCTGATCACCAATGTGTAGTAATTTTTTTCTACACCAAGCAATCCTACAACACCAGCTGATTGTCATACAGTATAACTCAATCCTGACACTGTCTACCTAAAGGTAGCATCAGATCCCAAAGGGTAAGTGTTCACTTCCACAATACTGCCCCCTGCCACATTCACACACACTTCAGATGCCATTCACAAGTCCAAGTTGGTGATTATATCAATCTCCAGTCCTCGAATCATAAGATTGGTTCCCCTGGCAACCAGCCCCCATCCTTAAAGGCTTTCCAAATTCACTTCATTAACATAAACTCAGGGGTGGCTGAAAGGTACTTGTTATGAAAGTCCAAAGATTTTAGGAGTTCTGTGCCAGAAATGGACAAACACCACATTTCTTATTGTAAGTCACAATATCAGAGGCAAGAACAGGTAATTTATAGAAGAAAAATAACAACAAACATAAATATGTAATGATACCTTTCTCAGCAGGTACAAGATAAGTTCAAATTGAAACAATAAGGTATTTTTCATGAACCTGATTACCTTAAATTTAAAAGATTGATGATACCAGTGAAGAATGAGAGGATTGGGAAGCAGGAACTTTTTAAAAAACTGTCAGTATGAGTATAAATTGGTAGAGCCTTATAGGAATATCTTCAAAATTCCAAATCTAGGAATTTATGCCAAATATACTTATAAGGAAAACCAAGAAATATACTGCAATGTTGTTTATTGCAGCAATGTTTGTAACAGTAAAAATTGAAAACCAATGTCCAGTATATTACAACACAGCTATACAATGGAAAGACCTTGAAGATATATCAAGTAGATAAAGCAAATTGCAGTAATTATGGCCAATTTTTATGAACCAAAAGGTTAATGATTTTATCATATGTGTGTGTATGTGCATCTAGGTATGTGTATACACACATATATGTGGAAAAATCTAGTATAATATACACTAAATATTAATATGATTATTTTTGAGAGTGTATAGCCTGTAATTCTATATCATTCAAATTTTTTATAACAAACCTGTATTCCTTTAGAACCATAAGAAGATGTTTAAAACTCCAGTTGAAAGTTTAGAGTTGACCTCGTGGAAGAGCTGACATTTCATACCATCAAAAGCTCTGGGCTGAAGAAAACCTTAAAAGTCATCTAATTTTGTGGCTTCCAAATGCTATCTGTATTCTAATTGCATCAGCAGTACCAGGGTAACTTTTTTGTGAGAAACATTTTTTTTTCTTAGTCATCGGATCATATCTATAGGTTGTGTAGGAAACTTTTAAAAAATTTATTTATTTATTTATTTTCGGCTCTGCTGGGTCTTCATTGCTGCTCAGGCTTCTCTCTGTTTACGGCAAACAGGGGCTCCTCTCTAGTTGCAGTGCAAGGGGCTTCTCATTGTGGGGGCTTCCCTTGTTGCGGAGCACGGGCTCTAGGGTGTGGGGGCTCCCATAGACGCAGCATGTGGGCTCAGCAGTTGTGGCTCCCGGGCTCTAGAGCGCAGGCTCAGCAGTCGTGGTTCCCGGGCTCTAGAGCGCAGGCTCAGCAGTCGTGGCTCCCGGGCTCTAGAGCGCAGGCTCAGCAGTCGTGGCTCCCGGGCTCTAGAGCGCAGGCTCAGCAGTCGTGGCTCCCGGGCTCTAGAGCGCAGGCTCAGCAGTTGTGGCTCCCGGGCTTAGTTGCTCTGTAGCATGTGGGATCCTCCTGGATCAGGGATCAAACCCATGTCTCTTGCACTGGCAGGTATAGTCTTTACCACTGAGCTACCAGGGAAACCCAGAAACTTTTTTTTTGGAATGGGGATGGATTCCTGGTCTCCATTTTCCAGATTGTGATTCAGAATTTTGGAGGTGAGGCTGAGAAACCTATTTTAAAAACAATCTCCAGGTGACTCTGGTACTATGCCAGACTTAAAAACTATTTATTTCAATCTCCTATGCAGTACAGTAGCACTCCTCTGGAAGCCTTGATGTAGATTATTTCAGAGATGAACGTTTAATACACCTGTGAGAACCTTGTAGAGAGATTTCATGATCAAGTGTATGTAGGACTTCCTCGCTTCTGCGAAATCTGGATAAAATTGGTTTCAACCCTAACAATTTCATAGCATGTTCAAGTTTAAAGTCTTCCCCAAGATATTTGCAAGCTTCAAAGAGGGAGAACGTGCTTTATGTTGTGAGGGGTTTTGGCCTCTATCTCAGGCTCTAGGCTCCTGTGAGTTCTCATACTGCCTCAGACCTGTACAACCTTGCCTTATCACTCTCTTCACCCAACTGCTTTCCTTGGCTTTGCTTTTCCTCATGGCACCTCCCAGGGGCTGATGTACTGTATGTTTGTGTGTTGGTCTATTGGCATCTCCCCACTAGAATGTGAGCCTGCATGGGAGTAGGCACTCTGTCTGCTGTATTAACCCCTCTGTCCTCAGTGGCTCTGATAGCACCTAGCACAGAGGTTTGAGCACTCAAAATATCTACTAATACTTGTCTTTCTCTCTCTGGCTTACTTGACTTAGTATGGTCATCTCTAAGTCCATCCTTGTTGCTGTAAATGGCATTATTTAATTCTTTTCTGTGGCTGACTAATATTCCATTATATATATGTATCATATCTTCTTTATCTATTCATCTGTTGATGGGCATTTAGGTTGCTTCCATGTCTTGGTTATTTTAAATAGCACTGCTGTGAACATTGGGATGCATGTATCTTTTCAGATTAGAGTTTTCTCTGGATTGCTTTGCTGTACACCTGAAACTTACATGTTATTGTAAATCAAAGGAGGAAAGAAAGAAAGAAAGAAAGTAAAGTCACTCAGTCATGTCTGACTCTTTGCGACTCCACAGACTGTAGCCTGCCAGGCTCCTCCATCCATGGGAGTTTCCAGGCAAGAGTACTGGAGTGGGTTGCCATTTCCTTCTCCAAGGGATCTTCCTGACCCAGGGATAGAACCTGGGTCTCCTGCATTGCAGGCAGGAGCCATCTGAGCCACAAAGGAAGCCACAGTAAATCAACTATACTTTGATTAAGCATTTAAAATATTTATAGATATAGATATAGATGGATGATAGAAGGAAGGAGCAAAGAGATGTTCTGACTCTCAAATCCATTCTATCCTCCCCAGGTCTGCCTCTGTGCCATTCTCCTACCTTCTCATTTCTTGCTGGCTTTACTCTCTCCCCATCTCCCTTTTCTACTTACTCCTCTCTCTCAGGAACAAACAGATTCTTCTTGCTTCTCTCTGTTTTTTAAAGTAGACTTCATTCCTTACAGCAGTTTTAGCCTCACAGCAAAATTGAGCAAAAGTTTCAGAGATTCCCCCTCCATCCCCTCCCCCTACATGTGTTATCAGCAACCCCACTCCTTGACTTTTTTTTTTTAATGTATTTTTAAATTTTTTTTAATTGAGGGATAATTACTTTATAATATTGTCTTGGTTTCTGCCACACATCAACATTAATCTCCTTGCCTTTTGATAGGAGTTTCCCTCACCTCCTCAAATGCTTTAACATCTGACATTTCTGCTTCAGAAATCTCTCCAACACAAATTAGATGCATCACAGCATCTCCTCCAATCACAGACAGTCTTCTCCATGATAGAGATTCTGTGTCAGAAATAAATATATTTATATTCATTGAAAATCCCTTTCTCCATCATCACCACCACTTGAGGATCTCAGTTTGTCCCTCAGGAGCAAGAGAAAACACGTCTGTAGTCTGCCTTGTCCACTTGGCCACCCTGGCTGAAGAGGCAGCTTCTGCCTAAATTCCATGGTTCCCAATTCCTGGTTCTACATCATATGGTTCCTTGTGTAATCTGACATACAGAACTTCTCTTCATTTTTCTGATGCTCTTTACCTGGAATCCTTTGACTTCCAACGCCCTTCTCAGAAGGTAGCCCACATACCTGAACACGCCCCAGGTGTAGCTCAAGCTAATTCAAACAACAGTGGGGTCATTCCTTTTGAAGATGTGGCCACGATACTTCTTTAATGCATAAACTGGCTGGGAGCCAAGAATGTGCTTGTCCTTTTCCTGACCTGAGTTCCAGATCGTTGGGGTTTTATCAATGTGCATATTTTTGTCAGGGATAAAACAGCAGTTCAGATAAAGGTGTGGAAATTATTCTTATTTTCTCCCTCAGATTACCATAGCCCTGTTCTAGTGTCCAGATATGGCTCTCTGGGAAATCGAGGCTCTATTTTTTCAGATTCAGCAGCCATTGATGGTGACAATGGTGCTTTCAGAGGAAGCTACAATCCCCAAAGAACGCTTTGTCTGATTAAACTCCCCCCAGAAAATCTCTACGAAGAACATACACCAATGTGCTAACAGTTTTCAATGATTTGATCAGGGAAATACACTACTATTCTCCAAAAATAATTTTTTCTGAGTCAGGCTCCCCTCATGATGTTTTCCTTGAGGCAAGTTTGAGAGGCCTCACATTACATTAACTTTGTCTAGAATTGTCAATGCATGTAGCTCATTTAAATGGGCATCTGTGAAGGCTGCTTGGAGCAAAAACCTGGACTCATCTATCTTCCTAGAAGATGGTCTTTGTGGTGGAGACGCACTGGGGTAGCTCCTGGCTCAGCACCTTCCCAGCTGCCCCCTCAACCTGGGCAGGGCCAACTGATCCAAGAGAAGAAGACACTGACACAGGCTCTGCCAGTCAGAGAGAGTTTGCCGTGAGCAGAGACGAGTGGTGTTGAGGCATCTAATGCCAGTGCCATGGAAGAATCCAGGAGCTCCTACTACTGGCCCTGCCTCCCCCTAGCTCTGCTCTTTCTATTATGCAGAATCCCTCCTATAAATCTGACTTTTATTATGTTGACAAAAGCTGAACATTAAGCAGGATTAAATTGCAAAGGGGCCTCTAGGGTCCTATTGTAGAATTCTAGCACTAGCCCTGTACACTTCATCATCTTGGTCAGAGCCCTCAGCCAAAACTTAAGGTGTGTGCGCTTTGCCCGGAGCCTGAACTCTGCATTTCGAACCAGTTCAAGTGATTATCCTCACAATCCATGTGTGTTATTATTATCCCTATTTTAGAAATGAGTCAAGTAAGGCCTTGTGGGTGCCCAGGGTCAAACAGCTACTAAGAGGTGGAGGCCAGGAAGAACCCAAGGCATCAGATTTCAGAGCTTTGCCCTTAACCAGCACGCAGCAATGTCTCTATGAGGGTGTTCAGGCCTAAACTAGAGGACTGCATGCTTGAGCATGCCCAGCACCTTGTGGAGAGCCCTTCTGCCTTGAGCAGGAGGTAGGATTAGAAGACCTCCAGTCTTCCACCTCCCTCCCACCAACCAAGAGCCTGAACTTTCTAAGCCAAAACCTCTGTTTCTCTTTGTCTCCTGCCCCATCCTTTGATACTGAGATATAGAAAATGATGAACCCTCAGGGAGAAAGAGAGATAATAAATAAATAACACTCCCTACACCAAAGAAGGGCTTCCCTGGTAGCTCAGCTGGTAAAGAATCTGCCTGAAATGCAGGAGACCCCAGTTTGATTCCTGGGTCGGGAAGATCCGCTAGAGAAGGCATAGGCTACCCACTCCAGTATTCTTGGGCTTCCCTGGTGGCTCAGATGGTAAAGACTCTGCCTGCAATGTGGGAGACCTGGGTTTGATCCCTGGGTTAAGAAGATTCCCCTGGAGGAGGGCATAGCAACCCACTGCAGTATTCTTACCTGGAGGATCCCCACGGACCGACGAGCCTGGTGGGCTATGGTCCACGGGGACACAAAGAGTCGGACACGACTGAGTGACTAAGCACAGCACAGCAACCCTGAAGAAACCTTTCAAAAAAGTGAGTTTTCTTAGATGGCATTGGAAACGGCATCTGAATGCAAAGGGAAAATTGTATCTGGTGAGGCAGAGAAGTCATT
The DNA here is from genome assembly GCF_054371585.1 of Giraffa tippelskirchi. Lineage (NCBI taxonomy): Eukaryota > Metazoa > Chordata > Mammalia > Artiodactyla > Giraffidae > Giraffa > Giraffa tippelskirchi. The sequence continues at coordinate 73,298,810 of NC_137281.1, read as the reverse complement.
TTATAGTAGCTCTTTATTGTTTACAAAGTTTAGTGAATAATGTTTAAGTAACAGGAGAAGTAAGCTTCCCAGGGGGCACTAGTGGTAAAGAACCCACCTGCCCATGCAGGAGACACAGGAGATGCGAGTTTGATCCCTGGGCCAAGAAGATCACCTGGAGGAAGGCATGGCCACCCAGTCTAGTACTATTGCCTGGAGAATTCCATGGACAGAGGAATCTGGCGTGTTACAGTCCATGGGGCTGGAAAGAGTCGGACACGACTGAAGTGACTTAGCACAAGCACAGCACAACAAGTGTAATAAATGAGTCACCATAATCATTACTCTTTACACCATAATCATGCTCATGGAATGCCAGCAGGGAGCTTTGTGTCAGAAAACTACATATAATCACATTTCTCAAGGAAAGAATTTTTAGCATTGTTTGGCAGAAAAGGCAGAGATAGAGAATATAATCTGTGAAATCTTGTTCACAGTGCACTAAAATTACTCCTTACTGTGGGCCAATTTGCTTGCAAAGAAGTATGGGTAATCTTTGTCCTGGGCAAATTCCATAGTTACTATCTATCTTGTGACCCTTCATTTTCCTGGAATCATCATTCCCTACCAGGCCAAAGGATGTGTGTTTACAGGCAGAGCAGGAAGCTGCCAGGGCCCAGTTCTCCCTGTTCCCAAGCTGGCCATCACCATGGCTTAAGTTGAATTCTAGGGATGCTGGTGCTGCAAAGACTGTCTCCTTGATGCTCCAGACATCAGGTATCGGGCAGACATGGGCTGACTCTAGAGGCACTGCTGGCTCTGACCGGCTTTTTAAGAATGGAGTCAAAATTGGGATTCAGAAGCCTCTCACTGCCCTTGTGATCAAGACCAAGTCCTTAGCATAGCAGGGCATCCTCCAGCCACTGGTCGGTTTTCAGTCCCAGGAGTGCAACACCCCCTTCATGTTGCAGGGCCTCCTCCCGTGCTGTGCTTCCCACTGGGGACTTTCCCCTCTCCTCTTTCTTTAGCTATCACTTCTTTTGTCACTGAGTCAGGGAAGGCTTCCCTGACCCTCCAAACTAGTGCACTTTACCCAGTTTCACCGCATCTTACTCCTGTGCCTTGTAGCTCTTATCCCAACTGCAATTTCACATGTGTGTTTAATTACTTCACGTGTGTCGACATCTGATGTAAACTGTAGTCTCCATAAGAGCAGGGCTGCATTAATTATTGAGCACTTCTGTATCCCCAGGGCTTGTTCTCGGTGTGACACGTTGTCAATGCCCAGCTTCAAATATTCATCGAATGATACTTAAAGGATGAATGTTAAGTGGGGAGAAGGTTGTGACCTCAGGGAACTAGGGTATGATCACCATGAGCTTCCAACCCTGGGATATTGCCCTGTGCATATAGACTGTCTTGGTCTGTTCAGGCTGCTATAACAAAATACCGTCAACTGGGTGGTTTACAAACAGCAGAAACATATTGCTCACATTTCTGGAGGCTGGAGGTCTGAGGTCAGGGTTACAGCACGGTCAGGCTCCAGTGAGGGCCTCTTCTTGGCTCAGACTGCCGACTTCTCACTGTGCCCTCACATGGTAGAAGGAACTAGGGGGTGTCTTTTGGGGGTTCTCTTTTATAAAGCTACAATTCCAGTCATGAGGGCCCCACCTTCATGATCTAATCACTTCTCAAATGCCCAACCTTCTAATTCTATCACCTTGGGAGTTAGAATTTCAGCATATGAATTTAGGGGGATGCAAACATTCAGACCATAGCATATATAGACAGTCTCCAAATTATGATGGTTTGACTTAGGATTGTTCACCTTTTTGATCATGTAAAGGTGAAATGTTTTCAGTAGGAACTGTACTTTGAATTTTGATCTTTTCTTGGGCTAGTGATATGTGTTATGATACTGTCTCATGACTAGTAAGCAATTGATAAACTTAAAACCATTCTGTATACATACAACCATTCTGTTTTTCCCTTTAGTATGATATTCAATACATTTTATGGGTTATTCAGTACTTTATTATAAAACAGAATTTATGATAGATGATTTTGCCCAACTGTAGGCTAATGTTAAGTGTTCTGAGGATGCTATGATGTTCAATAGGTTAGGGGAATTAAAAGCATTTTTGACTTGTAATATTTTCAACTTATGGTAAATTCATCTGGATATAATCACACCTTAAGTCAAAGATCTGTAGTTATATGGAAGCGGTGGGAAAAGAGGAGAGGTATAGGGATTTCTCTGGAGCTCAGCAGTGAAAAATCTACCTGCAATGCATGAGATGTGAGTAGATCCCTGGGTTAGGAAGATCCCCTGTAGGAGGAAATGGCACCCTACTCCATTATTATTGCCTGGAAAATCCCATGGACAGAGGAACCTGGCGAGTTATAGTCCATAGGGTCACCAAGGGTTGGACACCACTGAAGCTACTGAACATGACAACCATACATACACTGTACTTAGAAGTTCAGCTCCCAGGTCAGACATTCCTGCTCTGAAATATAGTTTGGTCACTTGCTAGCTGTACAACCCTGGGAAAGTTACTTCAATTCTGCTTCTTTGGTTTTCTGATATGTGAAATGGGGTGGATATTGGTACGTAATCCTGTCATCTATGAGGCTGCATGAGATAATGAAGGAACATTTTTGGCACATAGAAAGTGCTCAATAAATGTTATCTGCTGTTATTATTATAGGAAAGACCCCAGATTCTCAAAATCATCTTCCTCCTTGATCACTACAAATTATATAGATACATAGAACTTCATTTGGCAGCCTGAAGATATTTGGGAATGGTCTGATAGCGTATCATAAGAATTTTTGGGGATCCGTAATCTATGGGAGTTAGTGAGGAGTGAGATTTAAGAAAGAAGGCTATTTTTCTCTGTAGTGGCCCATATGGGAAAAGAATCTTTTAAAAAGAATTAATATATGCATATGTATAGCCAAGTCACTTTGCTGTACACCTTAAACGAACCAACGTTGTAAATCAACTATACTCCAGTCAAAATTGGGCTTCCCATGTAGCGCAGTGGTAAAGAATCTCCCTGCCAATGCAAGAGATGCAAGAGACGCGGGTTTGATCCCTGAGTCAAGAAGATCTCCTGGGGTAGGAAATTGCAACCTACTCCAGTATTCTTACCTGGAAATTTCCATGGACAGAGAAGCCTGGTGGACTTCAGTCCATGGACTCACAAAGAGTCAAACACAATTCAGCAACTGAGCATGCATGTCCAATAAAATTTTTTTCAAACAATAAAGAAAGATATTTTTAACCCGTAGTCACAAGATAAGGACATTTGAATTCGGGTTATAAAGCAAAGAAGGTATGTTCACAACATCCCCAGATAAACTTTCAGGAGAAAAATATGGCATATGTAGGATACAAAAGTCATTGTGAGGTGACCTCTGGTCAGTTTCTTCTGGTGTCCATTTCCCTGTGCTCTTAGCCTGTGAGGATGCTGGGATCTGAGCCACTGTCCACCATCTTGCTCGCTAACGGGGTCTTGTTCTTCATTAAGGAGCACTCCCAGAGGGATGATCAGTTCAGCTCAAACCTAGTGCTGAATTGGAGCCATGCCTGGATTCCGATTTAATCTCCACTGGGGCCTGTTTTTAGCTCAAGATGCCCTAGCCATTAAGTCATAGAGCTTTGGGAATTCTCACCCACTCCTGACTGATAGGTAGACTGCTAAAGAACCACATTTGTCCAGAGTTCCCTGGATTGGTTCCATCTTTAGACCTGAATGGTCTGGTTGCTCTTTTTTATTTTTAACTTTGAGTTAGTGGGAGGGGCTGCACTGAACACAGCTAATGACAGACATACAAGTCATTCATTCTGGTGAACAGACAGGATTCCAGCTACCTTATTTATGCAAGTATAAGCAGAATCGGCACAATATTCAAAGACTTTGGAATGAAAACAATAACCAAAGAGGATGGATTATTGGGATAGGTCCAAATACTAATTTGCCCCGGCATAGGTTCCCTATTTAGTTCATGCAAAAATGCAAATATACTCAAGAAGGAAAATAAATAATAATATGAACTTACGTCTATTGAGCAGTTCCCATGTGCAGGCACTGTGCTAGGAGCTTTACACAAATGATCTCTGATCTCACACAACCATCACAACAGACCCACAACTATTACCATTGTACAGACAAGGAGAACAGAGGCACAAAGGGCTTAAGTCTGTATGCTGAAGGCCATATAGTGGTCAGTGGAGGAGCTGGGATGAAAACCCAGGAAGCCTAGCCTCAAAGTCCATCCTCTTTACGACCACCCTGAACAATCTCCCTGGTTGTTTTCATTCATCCTGCAGCAGTTTATGCCACATACTATGGAGTAAACACAACTCAATCAGATATAAATTATGCATTTGAAGAACCAACCCTCAAGCAGAGATGTTAAGACCTAAGCAGAAATGTTAATAACGAGCGTTTAAATAGAACTTCCTATTACTATGTTGCCGGCACCACTCTAAGCACATTATGTATATTAACTGACTCCTCCAAACAAGCTTTATCTTGGATTCTATCATCACCTCCAGTTTATAAATGATGAAACTGGTAAGGGGGACTTCCCTGGTGGTACAGTTGTTAAGAATCCACTTTCCAATGCAGGGGATGTGGGTTTGGTCCCTGGTCAGGGAACTAAGATCCCACATGTGTGTGGGGCGGTGAGTGGGCAGGCAGCTGAGCTCGTGTGTCACAACTAGAGAAAGCCTGAGAGCTGCAATGATTGCCAGCATCGCCTTTAAAAACAAGAAAGGAAATGGATAAGTGCGTAAGACCACATAGCTATAAAGAGATGTCACTAGTATTTGAAGCCAAGTTCTTAAAGGGATAAGACCGTTGAGCAGACAGAAATAAGGACAAAGCCAGGGGTGTTCCAGTGCAGACATGGTCAGTTAGCACTTAGCTCATCTTCCGAGTGTGCCTATTCAGCCAATGGCAGATTCACCCAGCGCTCTCTTCATTCTTCCTCCTGGGCTTCATTTTAAATTAATTCATTCAATCAATGTTTCCTGAGTGCCTGCAACATACCAGGCCCAGGAAGGTCTGCTAGGACAGAGTGATGATATGACTGGTGAGGAAACAGAGACACAGGAGAGGTGCTTTCAAGTCAGACTGGGGAGATAAAGGTGGCTTGGCACCTGGAGTCTCAGGGATGGCTGGGAAACTGCCAGGCTGACAAAGGAAAGGCATTCTACGCAGGGGGATAATTGCTGAAGGAGCATAGCATCCAGAGAGCAACGTGGAGTTGGATGCGGTTAGAGTATTGGGTGAAGGCATGGCCTACAGAAGACAGAAGAAAAGGAAGGTGGGGAACATCCTTGAGTGACAAAGAGTTATAAGTTTTTCCAGCAGACCATAGAAAGCCACTGGCACAGTCTGACCAGCACAGATAGGGAGATGGTTTGATTTGTACTTGAGAATCTGGCAGGTGGGGTGTGAAGGATGACTTGGAGATGGGATTCTGGGTAGGGAGGCCATTATGACTATTGTAGTGAGCAAGGAGCCCTTGATATGCTGAAGGAGTATAGGGACTTTGACTCATGTTTGGCTGAAATTGGTTTACTCTGTGTCTGGCATTTCTGTAGTGGGCTCAAACCAGAAAATGTATTAGGGTTTTGTGAAGAATTAACTGAACCAATATTAAAATTGTCATATCCTCCCCAATTTTCTGAGAATGGGATCATCAAAAGGAGTCACAAAACTCATTCATATGGGTTGTAGTATCACAAAAGTGTAAAAGGCTGAGAAGGCCTGGGTCGAGTCCTTCTGCCTGCAAATCTTGACACACAAGTACACCTTCTCTTGACTGATCCAGACCCTGTACTTACTTATCATCTGCCTAAGTGAATTCTTCCAATTGTTTTCTCCTATTTAATTTTGTTTTTAAATGTGTTACCTTTCTAAGTCCGTGACTCAATCATAGCATCACTAAAAGTTGCAGAAGCAAACATTATGTGATGTAGTAGGAAGTCCATGACATCACCCAGGAAGGTTCTTATATGACTCCCTCTCTAGATATAACTACCAGGTTATGGAAAATATGGAATCAGAGGTACAAGTAACCATAAGAAAATATTTGGCCAAATCTACAATGTAAGACATTCTATAGGACAAATGATCAGCTTTTCCACTAAATTGCTGGCATAAGAGATAAAAAGAAAAGATAATTACTGTGGAATTAAAGAGACTTAGAAGAATAACAACCCAATGCCATGTTTGAACCATGATTCAAAGAAACAAACTATAAAAGACATCTTTCCCAACTGGGAAAGATTTTGAGGAATTATTACTTTGGTTGGATATGATTAGTGTTATTTTTTTTTTTTAATGTCCTACGTAATACTTTGGAGTGTTTCAAGTAAAATAACATGATCTTCTGAGATAAATGAAATGCAAGAAATTTCATTTGATTACAGTGAAAGAAGATTGGCAAAATGTTGACAGAGTTGTGTCAAGAGAACGCACTGGTCATAGCAAACACCCTCTTCCAACAACACAAGAGAAGACTCTACACATGGACATCACCAGATGGCCAACATCGAAATCAGATTGATTATATTCTTTGCAGCCAAAGATGGAGAAGCTCTATACAGGCAGCAAAAACAAGACCAGGAGCTGACTGTGGCTCAGATCATTAACTCCTTGTTGCCAAATTCAGACTGAAATTGAAGAAAGTGGAGAAAACCACTAAACCATTTAGGTATGACCTAAATCAAATCCCTTATGATTATACAGTAGAAGTGAGAAATAGGTTTAAAGGACTAGATCTGATAGACAGAATATCTGATGAACTATGGACGGAGGTTCGTGACATTGCACAGGAGACAGGAATCAAGACCATCCCCAAGAAAAAGAAATGCAAAAAAGCGAAATGGCTGTCTGAGGAGGCCTTACAAATAGCTGTGAAAAGACGGGAAGCGAAAAGCAAAGGAGAAAAGGAAAGATATACCCATTTGAGTGCAGAGTTCCAAAGAATAACAAGGAGAGATAAGAAAGCCTTCTTCAGCGATCAGTGCAAAGAGATAGAGGAAAACAATAGAATGGGAAAGACTAGAGATCTCTTCAAGAAACTTAGAGATACCAAGGGAACATTTCATGCAATGATGGGCACAATAAAGGACAGAAATGGTATGGACCTAACAGAAACAGAAGATATTAAGAAGAGGTGGCAAGAATACACAGAAGAACTGTACAATAAAGATCTTCATGACCCAGATAATCACGATGGTGTGATCACTCACACTCACCTAGAGCCAGACATTCTGGAATGTGAAGTCAAGTGGGCCTTAGGAAGCATCACTATGAACAAAGCTAGTGGAGGTGATGGAATTCCAGTTGAGCTATTTCAAATCCTCAAAGATGATGCTGTGAAAGTGCTGCACTCAATATGTCAGCAAAATCGGAAAACTCAGCAGTGGCCATAGGACTGGAAAAGGTCAGTTTTCATTCCAATCCCAAAGAAAGGCAATGCCAAAGAATGCTCAAACTTCCACACAATTGCACTCATCTCACAAGCTAGTAAAGTAATGCTCAAAGTTCTCCAAGCCAGGCTTTAGCAATACGTGAACCGTGAACTTCCAGATGTTCAAGCTGGTTTTAGACAAGGCAGAGGAACCAGAGATCAAATTGCCAACATCTGCTGGATCATTGAAAAAGCAAGAGAGTTCCAGAAAAACATCTATTTCTGCTTTATTGACTATGCCAAAGCTTTTGACTGTGTGAATCACAATAAACTGTGGAAAATTCTTCAAGAGATGGGAATACCAGACCACCTGACCTGCCTCTTGAGAAACCTGTATGCAGGTCAGGAAGCAACAGTTAGAACTGGACATGGAACAACAGACTGGTTCCAAATAGGAAAACGAGTACATCAAGGCTGTATATTGTCACCCTGCTTATTTAACTTATACACAGAGTACATCATGAGAAGCGCTGAGCTAGAAGAAGCAAAAGCTGGAATCAAGATTGCTGGGAGAAATGTCAATAACCTCAGATATGCGGATGACACCACCCTTATGGCAGAAAGTGAAGAAGAACTAAAGAGCCTCTTGATGAAAGTGAGAGAGGAGAGTGAAAAAGCTGGCTTAAAGCTTAACATTCAGAAAACTAAGATCACGGAATCCGGTCCCATCACTTCATGGCAGATAGATGTGGAAACAGTGGCTCACTTTATTTTTCTGGGCTCCAAAATCACTGCAGATGGTGATTGCAGCCATGAAATTAAAAGATGCTTACTCCTCGGAAGGAAAGTTATGACTAACCTAGACAGCATATTAAAAAGCAGAGACATTATTTTGCCAACAAAGGTCCGTCTCATCAAGGCTATGGTTTTTCCAGTGGTCATGTATGGATGTGAGAGTTAGACTATAAAGAAAGCTGAGCGCCAAAGAATTGATGCTTTTGAACTGTGGTGTTGGAGAAGACTCTTGGGAGTCCCTTGGCCTGCGAGGAGATCCAACCAGTCCATCCTAAAGGAGATCAGTCCTGGGTGTTCATTGGAAGGACTGATGTTGAAACTGTAACTCCAATACTTTGGCTACCTGATGCGAAGAGTTGACTCATTGGAAAAGACCCTGATGCTGGGAAAGATTGAGGGCAGGAGGAGAAGGGGACGACAGAGGATGAGATGGCTGGATGGCATCACTGACTCAATGGACATGGGTTTGGGTGGACTTAGGGAGTTAATGATGGACAGGGAGGCCTGGCGTGCTGCGGTTCATGAGGTCGCAAAGAGTCGGACACGACTGAGTGACTGAACTGAACTGAGCTGATACCTCTTAGTCCCCTACCCCATCTTGCCCCTTTGGCCATCCCTCTCCCCATTGTAAACACTAATTTGTTCTCTATATCTATGAGTCTGTTTATTTGCATTGTATTGACTAGTTTATTTTTTAGATTCCACTTACAAGTGATAGGATACAATGTTTATCTTTCTCTGACATATTGTATTAAATATTATATCCTCCAGGTCCCTCCATGTTGGGACAAATGGCAAATTTTCATTCATTTTTATGACTGAGTAGTATTCCATTGTGTCTATGTATATCACAACTTTTTTATGTGTTCATCTGCTGATGGACACTTAGGTTGCTTACACATCTTGGCACTTATAAATAATGCTACTATGAAATTGGGGTTCGTGCATCTTTTTGAACTAGTATTGTTGTTTTCTTTGAATATATACCCAGTTACAGAATTGCTCATAGATCATATGGTAGTTCTATTTTTACTATCTTGAGGACCTTCCATATTGTTCTCCAAAGTGGCTGTACCAATTTAGATTTCCCCAACAGTGTACAAGTATTCCCATTTTTCCATATCCTCACCAATATTTGTTATTTGTGTTTTTTGTTGTTGATAGGCATTCTGACAGGTATGAGGTGATATCTCATTGCGGTTGAGATTTGTATTTCTCTGACAGTTAACAATGTTGAACATCTTTTCATATGCCTGTTGACCATCTGTATGTCTTCACTGAAAAATTATCCTTTTGCATCTTCTGCCCACTTTTCAGTTGGGTTGTTTGTGTTTTTTGATATTGAGTTGTATGAGCTGTTTACATAGTTTGGATATTAGCCATTTATCAGTTATATTTTTGCAAATGGTTTCCTTTGCTGTGAAAAACCTTTTTAGTTTAATTAGGTCCCATTTATTTATTTTTGCTTTTGTTTCCTTTGCCTTAGGAAACAGAGCCAAAAAAGTATTGCTATGATTTGTGTCAAAGAATGTTCTGCCTGTGTTTTCCTCTATGAGTTTTATGCTTTCTGGTCTCAAATTTAGGTTTTTAAATCTATTTCAAGTTGGTTTTTGATACAGTGTAAGAAATGTTCTAATTCATTTTTTTACATATAGCTGTCCAGTTTTTCCAGCACCATTTATTAAAGAGACTATATTTTCTGCACTGTGTATTCTTGCTTCCTTGGTCATATATTGACCATAGTGCATATGCTCATTCCTGAGTTCTCTCTTCTGTTCCATTTATGTGTATGTCTGTTTTTGTGCCAACACCACTACAATTTGATAATTGTAGCTTTGTGGAGAGCCTGGGGCTACTGGCTTACTGGCCAATAAAGCCAGGTCCTGGGGCTCTTGCCAGCCCACTGGCAGGCAGAGGCAGGTCCTAGGGTGTCGCTGCAGGGCCCAGAGCTGGTGTTGGGCCTCTGGTGAATATGGCTGCTTCCTGACACAGCTGGCTATGGGGTCTGGGGTGTCCTAAATTTTGTGTTGGCCTGCTAGGGCCCAGCTGGTGGGTGGACTGGGTCCATAGGCTGCGGGGCTGAGGTTCTCCTGGAGCAGTGTCCTCCCACTGGTGGGTAAGACCAGTCTTGAGGATGGAGCAGGCTCCCTGGTGACTGGAGCCAGGGCCCAGCAGCTCACAGGCTGGGACTGACCTGCTGATACAGAGACTGTGTCTGCAGGCTGTGAGGTGGAGGTTTTCCTGAGTCTAGTGTCTACCCACTGGTGGCAAGGCTGGTCCCCAGGCTAGACCAGGCTTGCTGGTGGGTGCAACTGGGGATTCCTGGGCTGGTGCCCTCCCACTGTTGAGTGGAGCTAGGTCCTGGGGACTCTGGCTGCATCCCAGAATTGGGGCCGGCAGACTGGTAGGTGGAGCTGGGTCCTGAGGCTGATAAGGTAGATGGAGGATTCCAAAATGGCACTTACCACTCCTGGTGTAAGTGTGGTAGAAGTTCAGTTCAGTCGCTCAGTCGTGTCCGAATCTTTGTGACTCCATGAAGTGCAGCACGCCAGGCTTCCCTGTCCATCACCAACTCCTGGAGCCTATTCAAACCCATGTCCATTGAGTTGGTGGTTCCATTCAACCATCTTATCCTTTGTTGTCCCCTTTTCCTTCCACCTTCAATCTTTCCCAGCATCAAGGTCTTTTCAGATGAGTCAGTTCTTTGCATCAGTGGCCAAAGTATTGGAGCTTCAGCTTCAATATCAGTCCTTCCAATGAATATTCAGGACAGATTTCCTTTAGGATGGACTGGTTGGATCTCCTTGCAGTCCAAGGGACTCTCAAGAGTCTTCTCCAACACCACAGTTCAAAAGCATCAATTCTTTGGTGCTCAGCTTTCTTTATAGTCCAACTCTCACATCCATACATGACTACTGGAAAAACCATAGCTTTGACTAGACAGACCTTTGTTGGCAAAATAATGTCTCTGCTTTTTAATATGCTGTCTAGGTTAGTCATAACTTTTCTTCCAAGGAGCAAGCGTCTTTTAATTTCATGGCTGCAGTCACCATCTGCAGTGATTTTGGAGCCCCCCAAAATAGGCTCTCACTGTTTTCATTGTTTCTCCATCTGTTTGCCATGAAGTGATGGGACTGGATGCCATGATCTTAGTTTTCTGAATGTTGAGTTTTAAGTCAACATTTTCACTCTCCTCTTTCACTTTCATCAAGAGAATCTTTAGTTTCTCTTCACTTTCTGCCATAAGGGCGGTGTCATCTGCATATCTGATCTTATTGATATTTCTCCCAGCAATCTTGATATCAGCTTGTGCTTCATCCAGCCTGGCATTTTGCATGATGTACTCTGCATATAAGTTAAATAAGCAGGGGTGACAATATACAGCCTTGACTTACTCCTTTTCCTATTTGGAACCAGTCTGTTGTTCCATGTCTGATTCTAACTGTTGCTTCTTGACCTGCATACAGATTTCTCAGGAGGCAAGTCAGGTGGTCTGGTATTCCCAACTCTTGAAGAATTTCCCACAGTTTGTTGTGATCCACATAGTCAAAGGCTTTGGCATAGTCAATAAAGCAGAAGTAGATGTTTTTTCTGGAACTCTCTTGCTTTTTTGATGATCCAACTGATGTTGGCAATTTGATCTCTGGTTTCTCTGCCTTTTTCTAAATCCAGCTTGAACATCTGGAAGTTCACGGTTCATGTACTCTTGAAGCCTGGCTTGGAGAATTTTGAGCATTACTTTGCTAGGGTGTTAGATGAGTGCAGTTGTGCGGTAGTTTGAACATCCTTTGGCATTGAATGTTGCCGTGTGGTGGAAAGAGCTCCCAAAATGGCTGCCGCCCGTGTAACTGTGTCCCCAGGGTAAACGCCAGTTGCCTTCCACTTCTCCAGGAGGCTTTCTAGGACCAAAGGCTGGGTCAGACCCAGGGTCCTTTCAAGTTACTGCTTGTGTACAGGGTCCCAAAGCGTGTGAGATTTTGTGTGTGCTGTTTCAAATGGAATCTCTGTTTTCCACAGCTCTCTGGCTCTCTGCAAAGTAAGCCCCTCTGGCCCTCTGGGAGCTCATCTCCCTGTCACAGGACTCCCAGGCTGGGAGTGATGTGGGACTCAGACCCCCTTGTTCTTTGGGGAGAGCCTCTGCAATTGTAATTATTCTTTTGTTTGTGGGTGGCCCACCATGGGTCTTGATTCTACTGCGACTCCAGCCCTCCTACTGGTCTCATTGTGGTTTCTTCCTTATATCTTTAGTTGTAGAAAATCTTTTCTGGTAGGTTCTGGTCTTTTTCATTGGTAGGTATTCAGTAAATCATTGTAATTTAGGTGTACCCATGAGAGGAGGTGAGCTCAGGGTCTTTCTACTATCTTAGCTGATCTCCCTAGAACTCTGCTTGCTTTTCCACTCTAAAATTCACATAGGCACTCTAAGGAAAACAAAAATAGATACACAGAAGAGTTAACTACATGCCCACCACTCTTGTTCTTGGTCAGTATTCTGTATATTTCTTTGCATTTTTTTTTTTCTTTAAACACATTTGATTTTCACATAGTTGATAATGATTTTGTGTTTCATATTTTTTCTTATTTTTCCACATAATATATCATAGCATCTTTCATTTTATTACTTGGACTTTCTAACCAGTGGCATACCAGCTCTTGAAAGCTAACCAAGAGTACTTCTTCCAAATTCTGTGCTCTTGAAATCATTCATGATGGAAATATCCAAACCGTGGAAATCAGCACACATTACAAATCAGAGCTTTCCCTCAGAGAACAGGTAGTTAAAGGTTTACCAGCACATCACAGTTTAAAACCATCACTTCTGTGTGTGTGTGTGTGTGCTCAGTCGTATCTGACTCTTTGCGACCCCAGGGACTGTAGCCCACCAGGCCCCTCTGTCCATGGAATTTTCCAGGCAAGAATACTGGAGTGGTTAGCCATTTCCTCCTCCAGGAGATCACTCCTGACCCAGAGATGGAACTCCCATTTCTTTCATCTCCTGCATTGGCAGATGGATTCTTCACCACTGGCGCCACCTGGGAGTCCCAACTATCATTTTTAATGGCCACCAAGTAGCCCTTTGAGTAAATACATGATAGTGAATAGTTATACTTATTACATACCAGGTACTCAGTACCTTACTCATTTAGCCATTTAATTCTAGCATCGAAACCTATCAGGTAGGTGCAATTATCGTCCACATTTTGCAGATGAAGAAACTCAGGCAGACAGTAATAGTAAATTGCCTGCTGTCCCACTGGTAGAAAGCAGGAACAAGCCTGAGACCTGGGATTTGAATGCAGGAGTCTTACTGCAGCATCTTAGCCTTTACCATACCTGCTGCTTGGTACCTCTGCTCCAGCCAACAACTGGGCAGCCACCCTCTGAGGCCAGTGCCTCTGCTCCATGAATCATTCAGCAAGTGGGCAGAACAGTGGGGCAGCCTCCTTCATCTTCCTGCAGCCTGAGTGCATGTGGGGAGTCCTGCCCCCACCAGGAGTTTCCATTACCTCTCGAACACGGCTCTGCACTCCAACAGAACAGATACACCAGCCTGCACTGCCAGCTACTCAGAAGGCACTGACTTTCTCAGGTTGCTCTCAGAACTGAGCTGGGTTTTGCAGGGATGCTGGCACACCCTAAGTTGCAACAACCATTGCAACCTCAGACCAGGTGAGCTTATGTATTTTTTCAGAGTGAGGACTGCATGGGTGACTTCTTTCTCCTGCCCTAAGGGTTGGAAGTGTTTTAAGCACCCACCAGGCAGTCAGGAGCACTGGGCAGGATTCTATTTCTGGTGTAGCTGCTGAGTTGCCCGAGTAATAACCAGAGAAGTCATTTGACCTCAGCAATGATCCTTTTACAATGTAGAGGCTCATAAGACCCAAGCGTTTTCAGAGCACTCAAGCTTTTGCAGACAAGACGCTGTGTGTGCAATTCAGCTGCCTGCAGGCTCTCTTAGGGCCCAGCATTCACCTGCATGGGGAATGGGAGCCCTGGGGCTCCCATTCTGTGCTCTCATGTTAGTGATTATGTGAGAAGTGTGGCAGTGGTGGTCTCTGAAGCTTGCCAACCCTGCTTTGGAGAAAAGGCTCATATGAACCTGAGAACAGACCATTTCATCAAGGTGGGAGAGAAGAAATATTGTCTCAGAAGTTATGAGGGTTTGATTGTCACTTGACTAACAGCGTCACTGAAATAGAAAAATTGTATGTCCCCTACATGCAAAGCCTTGCAGTACCATAGGAATTCAATCAGTATTTATTGGCAAATGCTCTTGTCACCTTAAGAACAAAGTACTTAAGCATCCAGTTTCAGTTCAGTTTAGGATTTTCCCTGATCTTTCAAATTCTCTAAACCATAAAGTACCAGATAGAGATCCAGCCAGAATTAGAACATAGTCAGTGGCAAATCTCTGGCTTTTTTCTTACAGTGCTTCCAAGAAAGGAGTTCAGTATGTGTAAAGAGATGCGAGACAGGAGGAGAGAGGAAAACAATAGAATGGGAAAGACTAGAGATCTCTTTAAGAACATTAGAGATCCCAAGGGAGCATTTCATGCAAAGATGGGCACAATAAAGGACAGAAATGGTAGGGACCTAACAGAAGCAGAAGATATTAAGAAGAGGTGGCAAGAATACACAGAAGAACTGTACAAAAAAGATCTTCATGGCCCAGATAACCACAATGGTGTGATCACTCACACTCACCTAGAGCCAGACATTCTGGAATGTGAAGTCAAGTGGGCCTTAGGAAGCATCACTATGAACAAAGCTAGTGGAGGTGATGGAATTCCAGTTGAGCTATTTCAAATCCTGCAAGATGATGCTGTGAAAGTGCTGCACTCAATATGCCAGAAAATTTGGAAAACTCAGCAGTGGCCACACGACTAGAAAAGGTCAGTTTTCATTCCAATCCCAAAGAAAGGCAATGCCAAAGAATGCTCAAACTACTGCACAATTGCTCTCATCTCACATGGAGAAGGCAATGGCACCCCACTCCAGTACTCTTGCCTGGAAAATCCCATGGACGGAGGAGCCTGGTGGGCTGCAGTCCATGGGGTCGCAAAGAGTCGGACACGACTGAGTGACTTCACTTTCACTTTTCACTTTCATGCATTGGAGAAGGAAATGGCAACCCACTCCAGTGTTCTTGCCTGGAGAATCCCAGGGACGGGGGAACCTGGTGGGCTGCCGTCTCTGGGGTCGCACAGAGTCGGACACGACTGAAGTGACTTAGCAGCACATGCTAACAAAGTAAAGCTCAAAATTCTCCAAGCCAGGCTTCAACAGTATGTGAACCATGAACTTCCAGATGTTCAAGATGGATTTAGAAAAGGCAGAGGAACCAGAGACCAAATTGCCAATATCAGTTGGATCATCAAAAAAGCAAGAAAGTTCCAGGAAAACATCTCTTTCTGCTTTATTGACTATGCCAAAGCCTTTGACTATGTGGATCATAACAAACTGGAAAATTCTTCAAGAGATGGGAATACCAGACCACCTGACTTGCCTCCTGAGAAATCTGTATGCAGGTCAAGAAGCAACAGTTAGAACTGGACATGGAACAACAGACTGGTTCCAAATAGGAAAAGGAGTACCTCAAGGCTGTATATTGTCATCCCGCTTATTTAAATTATATGCAGAGTACATCATGCGAAATGCCGGGCTGGATAAAGCACAAGCTGGAATCAAGATTGCCAGGAGAAATATTAATAAGTTCAAATACGCAGATGACACCACCCTCATGGCAGAAAGTGAAGAAGAACTAAAGAGCCTCTTGATGAAAGTGAAAGAGGAGAGTAAAAAGCTAGCTTAAAACTCAACATTCAAAAAGCTAAGATCATGGGAACCTGTCCCATCACTTCATGGCAAATAGATGGGGAAACAATGGAAACAGTGAGAGACTTTATTTTGGGGGCTCCAAAATTACTGCAGATGGTGACTGTAGCCAGGCAATTAAAAGACGCTTGCTCCTTGGAAGAAAAGTTATGACCAACCTAGACAGCATATTAAAAAGCAGAGACATTACTTTGCTGACAAAGGTATGTCTAGTCAAAGCTATCTGTGGTTTTTCCAGTAGTCATGTATGGATGTGAGAGTTGGACTATAAAGAAAGCTGAGTGCTGAAGAATTGATGCTTTTGAACTGTGGTGTTGGAGAAGACTCTTGAGAGTCCCTTGGACTGCAAGGAGATCCAACGAGTCCATCCTAAAGTAGATCAGTCCTGAGTATTCATTGGAAGGACTGATGCTGAAGCTGAAGCTCCAATAGTTTGGCCACCTGATGCAAAGAAGCAACTCATTGGAAAAGACCCTGATGCTGGGAAAGATTGAAGGCAGGAGGAGAAGGGGATGACAGAGGATGAGATGGTTGGCTGGCATCACTTACACAATGGACATAAGTCTGGGTGGACTCCAGGAGTTGGTGATGGACAGGGAGGCCTGGCGTGCTGCAGTCCATGGGTCGCAAAGAGTCGGACATGACTGAGTGACTGAACTGAACTGAAGGAAAGACAATGTGTAGCAGTGTTGTTGGAAATATTTTTGTTTAAAATTTGTTTGCCTCTCTACATTCAAATTTTCTTGAATGCCTTTGATTAAAAAAAAAAAAAGAACCCGATGCCTCTATGACTCCAGATTACTCCTCAGAATTGGAGGGGCCGTGGAGGACTGAGACACAGACAGGAGTCGAGGAGAAACAGAGCATTTGGTGAATGAGAGGCAGCCGCCCTAGCCTCCCTTGTGGCAGCTATCAACCGATAGGAAGAAGATGTGGGTGGAAAATCACCATGCAAATCAGTCCATGTTGCCTGATTTGTTCTGCAGATACATGGAATCATGTTTGATGTCCCCAGCTGGATGCATTCTCTGTTCTTTTGTATCCCCTGAAGCCTAATAACAAGCATGGGCTCTTGCTGAGGCTTGTTTTCCCCCTCTGTGATCTCATGGAAAGAGGAAAATTTACAATGACAGTGATTCTGCATTTGCCATTTGTTTTTCAAAAATGACTTAAACCACAGACCAATCTTGAGCTCCCCTACAGTGCAGTGATGAATTGCACAGTTGTGTGTGTGAGCTCTGCCATCTTCTCACATCTCACATGAGCCCTGACACCCGGTCCTCTCAATGTGGTCACCGCACGCTGCTGTCAGACAGGACGACAGCTGCCACATGGCTAGCTTTCCCTAGAGGACCCCAGGCAGTGGCCTGGGTCATCAGTTAGGAGTAACTGGCAGGGCTGACATTTGACTGGAGCTAATGGCCTGAGGTCTCCAGGCGTCACCCTGACCTCTGCCCTTAGCAAGCCTATTTTGGTCTGCGATGGCAGTATTTCTGCAATTCATCAACACAGCACATCAGACTGTTCCCCTGGCATTTTAATAGCACAGTGGGTTATATTCCAAACCGCTGACAGCGTTGCGGTTCTTGTTGGGTTTAATTTAATTGAGAACCACTGGCTCCAGGTTTGGCCCGGGGGTGGGTGGTGGTGGCCTATCCAATCCCCTAAGGCTAAGGGGATTTTTAGTCAGGGCTGCCAGGCATAGGCAAACCAGGCAGAAGAAACATAATATTTCAACTGCTTCTGAAGAAGGCAGTGAAGAGTCAGAAGCGTTCTGAAGGAGGCAGTTCTTTTATGAGGGGGACAGTGATGAACCTCTAAGATATTGATGGTGTATCCAGCAGGCTAATCTGTCTCCATTAGCCAGGCAGGATAAACGTGGCATCAGAGCGTAAGGTTCTCACTGGGTGCAATGACTTTCTCCTTTCTTATTCCCCTTTGGACTGGACCATATTATCACCTGGAAGGGGAATCCTTTCTCCACGCGTACTTTGCTCTACTCTCTGAGGACATAGTCTATCAGATTTCAGTCTACTGCTGTGGCATTCATACATTTTTTTTTAACCTCACCTCAGCCTTTCACTAAGCACATGTACATACACATATCTACTCAGACACACTTGAAACAAAAGCTTCAGAATTACTTTTTTACAGATTACAGATTACTGCAATTACAGGTACTTCCAATTTTATTCTATTTCTCTCCCTCCACTTCCTTTTTCATTTTAATACTGGCTAAGGTTACTATATTAATTTTGTTACTTACAAACTGATTACCACTCATGTCTTGAAAAGCACTAATCACATGCACACCTTGGACTATCTAATTTTAGTCATTCTCTGGGATGTTTTCATTGTCTTCTAGTTTTTACTATTTATTGTGCAAATGTTCACATGTGTCAATTATTTGAAAATAATCGTCCATGTTTATACATACCTTAAAAAATTCCTCAACAGATCCTCAAAACATATTAATATTTGGTTTCTTCTCTGCCTCTTGATTTCTTTTCTCTGCCCCAAACCATTACTATATAGGAAACAGTCTGAAAACACACACACCAAAAAGTTAACAGATTCTTTCTGGATCGTGAGATTATACATTATTTTTAATATTTCTAATACCTATATATTGTTTGTATGAAAATAGTGCAAGTTTTTGCAGTGATCATTGCTATATTTAATTAAAAGTTTAGTTATTAGAGCTTTTGAAAATAATGGTAAATTCTTCTCATGGTCTTATTAATTTTTTACTTTCTTAAGTCATTTGAAAAGAAAATTGCACATAAGAATCTAATCAACAGCCTTTGAAAGGTATCAGTGTTTCATAGTGTTTGTTTCTTTTGCCAACATTTTCTTCGATTTTCATATCTTTCAGTTCTCTTAAAATATTTATATATATATGGATTTTTTTTAATCAGTTTTCTGGTGTCAGTCCTCAAGAATCAGTTTTTCAGCTGGCTGACAAAATGTAGGAAGCTATTGCTTCTGTCTTATGTTAAGTAACATATCATTCTGTCTTCTCTGATGATTCATAATTCAGCAGAGTTGTCAAACCTCAAAAGTAATAAATTGTGTCTAATCTTTGTGAAATCCTGACTAATTTGCTGATAATTAGTGGGACATTAGCCATAATAGTTTTTAATTGGGTACAATCTGTGAACTTTATATCCCACTTAACTATAACTGTTTTCAATTGATAGATAACTATTGGCCGTTGTATGTGTATTTCTTTATGGTTTGAGGAAGTTGCACTCACTCCAGGCCTCTGTTAAAATGAACTACAACCTCTGGAGTGTTATTGCATCAAGTTAAATTGCCAACCTGCAAATATAGCCACTTGATGTCACCTCCGACCCAGCCTTCAAGACCTCCTAGGGGAGCAAGGAAAGAAGGACTAGGTAGTATAGGGTGGTCACCTTTCAGAGCTGGTGCTTCACATCTTCATTCACTCCCTTTTCCTGTTGAGTACATGCTTGCTACTTTTCAATACTTTGAAGCTCTCTGTATCCAAGTCCTGTTTGCAAAAGCAGTTCATTAAACCTGCAGAGAGCCAGCCAATCCAAATCATCTTATGCTCCATCTTTGCCAATCTCAGAATTTACCGATTGAAATATTAAACTAAATAATAAACCACATTTATTAATGTAGTTACACTTAGTGATGAAAGCGTGTAAATGAAGGTCTTCCCAAGTAGAGTTTTTTTGTAGTGATGATATATTTTTTTCAATTTTATTGATTTTTGGCTATGCTGGGTCTCTGTTGCTGTGTGCAGGCTTTCTCTGGTTGCAGAGAGTGGGGACTCCCCTCTGGTTGTGGTGCGCAGGCTTCTCATTGTAGGGACTTCTCTTGTTGCAGAGCACGAGCTCTAGTGCCCTTTAGCACTGTTGCTTTCTGTGGCCTAGCACTCAACATCATCATGCTGTTAACTAGGCCTCTTCTTCATGTATTTTTCTCTCCTCTAGTTCTCAAGGTTTCAGAGCTACTTCCTTCTTTCACGTATGTTTATCTGTCCCATTTCTATTCTCTCGGTATTCAGCTTATCTGAAGAAGATCTTGGGATCTGAGTTGACCACACTCATGAGCTGTTAGTGTGATATGGCAGGGATAAAATTCCATGGGAGTATACATGCCTGGTCTTATATGGCTATCTTCCCATGTACAAATTATTAATGCTATATGGTCTTCCTTACAATGCAGGGTTGCAGAAACAGCCATTAAGGAAAAATGTAGACTTTAATCAATGAATAGGAGCCTCCCGCTTGTATGAATGGAGGAGACTGCCCAGAGCACAGAGGGTACAAGATTCCAAAAGTGACCTGACACCTGGCGCCGTAAACACACAAGATTTATTTGGACCAAGCGCCTTCTGGACCCCAGAAATGCTAGTCAGTGAAGCCTTCCTGGAGGGATCTTTGGTTTAACCAGCTAGAAGTGGTTTACTCTTTCAGCTCTCCACAGAGAATGGGAAAAGAAGGCAGAAATCAATTGAATTTGTTTTGTGGTGAAGGTTTCCAATGATGAATGACTGCTTAGGGTTCCCACTGGCTTCAACAGGAGGATTAATTAAATCATTATCCTGCTGGCTGGCATTGAAACAGTGGAAGCCTTGAATCAGCAAGGCAGTTTCAAAAGTGTTCAGCTGAAAACAGAGTTAAGACCCTCCTTGCCCTGCTCTCTAATGGGGACCCAGCCCTGGGCCATTAACCTTCCACATTGACAGACTGGATCAGCTTCCGTGGATCTTGCATTAGCTGCACAACTTCCTTCCTAGTCTGATGAGGAGTCATTGGCCTTTTCACGCCAGTCCCCATAGCACTGAAAGAGCTCTATTTTAATACCTGAATCAGGAAGTTCAGGGACTTTCACAGTAGTTTTCCAGGAGCACAGGCAACAGCTGGACATGTGACAACTGTTAGTTACATAGTTGCTGATTTGGAGCCTCTGGTGGTGGTCTCTGCCAATACGGTCTTGATCTATAAAGATTTCTTATTTTATTACCATGAAAAAGGATTGTATAAACCTGTTTTTCCAAAAGGCTGTTATGAAAAAAGGCAATAATGAAAACATACACCAGACGCATTTTGGCGTGGTGTCTCCTATGTTGTGAGAAGAGTTCAAATGGCAGGGTCACTAGCTGACTTGGAGTTTCTGACCTGGATATTTAGTGGCCAGTGGTATAAATGATTCAGCAGAGAAAGGTGGAGAGTATTCTATTGTCTTAGTTTCCTGTTGCTCTTGCAACAAATTACCACAAACAATGCAACACATATATGATTGGAACTGAGTCCCCTTGACTGAGTTTACGATTAATTTCTCTATCCAAAACTTTATTTACTCTTTCTCCACCTGCCCCCTTCAGGATTGAGGAGTATCAAAGAAAAGAGAGAACTGAAACCAAGCAGGACTGTTTGGGGCCTTCCCAGGTACAAAAGCCCCTCTGTGCCCCACTTCCGTTTTTTTTTCTTTTGACCGTATTCCAACACGTGTGGGATTTTAGTTCCCTGACCAGGGATCAAACCTGGACCCTCTGCATTGGAAGTGCAGAGTCTTAACCACTGGACCACCAGGGAAGTTCCCCATATTTCTTGTTTGTAGGAAAAAAAGACTTTACTCTCCTAGGTCTTTCCTGAGTTCCAAAGAACAGACTCAAGCAGTTAATAATTAGGAAAGTGAGGGGATGCAGAAACAAAGGAAAAGCTGTCAAGAAACAATAGTTCAGCAGTAAACAGGAGTTCTAGTTCCTCCCCAAGGGATATATATAACAACCTGAGGCATATCTTTGAGTTGTTCTGCAGACACTAAGATTCCTACACAGATGGAGTATAGTGACTGTATGCTGACCACCAGCATTAGACCCCAGACTGGTTGGAACCAGGGGGTTGAGGATTCAGTTCAGTTCAGTTGCTCAGTCATGTCCAACTCTTTGCGACCCCACGGACTGCAGCATGCCAGGCTTCCTTGTCCATCACCAACTCTGGGAGCTTACTCAAACTCATGTCCATCGAGTCGGTGATGCCATCCAACCATCTCATCCTCTGTCATCCCCTTCTCCTCCCGGGTTGAGAATTAAGATTCCCAAAACTTTACCCTCTGACCACACCACCAGCCCATCAGAAGAAAGTCCACAAGCTGCAACCTTCATTCCAGATGTTGCCTTTAAAAACCCTTCCCCAAAAGGTATTAAGAAGTTTTGAGTCTTGAGCACGAGCTCTTTGTTCTTGCTTGACACTTGCAGAAACCACTGTACTTCCATTCTCCATGAGCTGGTGTCCATGTGGCGGGTGAGCAGACCCAAGTTCAGTTTGGTAACATTATCTCACAGTTCTGGGGGGTCAGAAGTCTGAAACGGGTCTTCCAGGGCTAAACTCAAGGTATTGGCAGGGTTTTGTTGCTTCTCAGGGCTCTAGAAAATTGCCTATCTCCTTGCTTTTTCTAGGTTCTAGAGGCTTCCTGCATTCCTTGGCTCATTGCCCCCAGTTATGAATCCCATCAGTCCAGCTGCTCATGTTGTGTGTCTCCTTCTCTGACTCTTCTGCCTTCTTTTCCTTAAAAGGACCCTTGTGGTTACATTAGACCCACCAGATAAGACACGGGAATCTCCCACATTACATGGTCCTTAGATACATCTGCAAGTTCTCTTTTCTATGTAAAGTAACATATTTGCAGGTTCCAGGGAAAAGGATGTGGACATCTTCTGGGGGACGTGCACATCTTCTGGGAAGCATTATTCTGCCTACCACACCTATTAAGGGAATTGTTGCTTTTCTATCTCAATATTAGAATTGTTTCAAATTCCTTTTGCCATGGGAGGACAAAATAGCAATGTAGATATGGTCCCTCGGAGACACTGAAACCCAGTTTCCATTATCAAGTGCAATTTCAGGAAATGGCCGTTTTAAAGGACCGTAAAGATTATGGCACCGCTGGTTGAACAGATGGCCTCTCAGCACAGCTCTGAGCTAGGTACAAGAACAGTTTCATGGTTGGGGAGGTGGGGGAGGGCATTTTGGGAGTGCAGTGTAGGATGGGGGTGTTAGAAAGGTAAAAGAGCCTCTGAGCTGAATGCTCAGTCTTCATGTCTCCTGAGTTTCTAGATTATTTGGGAAAAACCACACTATAGAGAAGTTAGCCAGCCTTGAAAAACAAGAACGTCCTCTTTCTTAACTGTTCTCCCTTCCCTGAAAAGCTGAGATGGAGCAGGGGCTCAGAGAAATGTGCAAAAGTGAAAAGAGCCTGGGCTTGGGAGTTGCCAGAATGGGGCTCTAGTCTCTGCTCTGTGAAACTTGGACCATATTGCATAATCTTTGTGTCAAATGAAAATGTCTGCCTCTTAGGGTTGATGTACTGATTAGACACAGTATATGTAATGGTTACAGTATACTTGTTGGCTCATGGCAGGTGTTCCAAATAATCAGTGCCATCATGGCTATTATTATTATTATCATCATCATAATTAGAACAGGAAATGGAAATTGGAGTCAAGTCTTCCAGGAAAATTTCTCACACTGTTACAGCCATTAGACATTTGACTGAACCAGGGGAGAGAATTTGTGGGCAAGAATGATAAAGAAAAATGACTCTCTCTTTCCCACTCCCTGTGCCCTCCCTACCCAGACACCCTTCTAGAAGAAGTCTTGGGAGTACCTTCTTAGGCTCTAAAGAAAAAAAACAAAACAAACAAAAAACTTGAACACAGTAACACCCTCAGTCTTGAAGATGCCAAAATTAAGCCAGCAGGAAGCAATTTAGTTCTTCAGATTACAGGCAGAATTACTCTAATTGTATTCTCTCCCCACAAATTTTGAGATTTGAAGAGGCTCCATCTTTCCCTCCAGTGTTCAGAATTAGCTAAGATTAAGAATCATACACGGAGAAGGCAATGGCACCCCACTCCAGTACTCTTGCCTGGAAAATCCCATGGACGGAGGAGCCTGGTAGGCTACAGTCCATGGGGTCGCTAAGAGTCGGACACGACTGAGCAACTTCACTTTTACTTTTCCCTTTCATGCACTGGAGAAGGAAATGGCAGCCCACTCCAGTATTCTTGCCTGGAGAATCCCAGGGACAGTGGAGCCTGGTGGGCTGCCGTCTATGGGGTCGCACAGAGTCGGACACGACTGAAGCGGCTTAGCAGCAGCAGCAGCAAGAATCATACAAAGAGAGCTCAAATTATCACTGGCAATGCTGATGGGGAATCATGACTTTAGATCTACAGACATGTGGGTTTGCCATCAACTTACCCCAGTGAGATGAACTTACCTACCCAGGTCCCAGCTTAGCAGGACAGGTCAGGGACTCCCCAGAGTGCTGGCCCTTGACTCTGATCTGACTAAAACCAGATTAGAATGCCTACGTCCTGGAGGCATGCTTGCTCCAAAGTAAAACCACTGTTGAGGCAGTCCCAGCGTGGGTTGGAAAGAATTTCCAGACACAGAGGGAGTGGAGGGGAGTGAGTTTATTAAGAACAAAGGTCAAAGAAAAAGGGGGCCCTGTGACACAGTTGGCCAACCTCCTGACAGACTGGGGGAAATTGACAGTTTTCGTGCGTTAATAGCCAAGTTTTATAGCTTCAAGACAAAGAAAATTCCTGCTGGAAGGTTGGTGTTAGGTGATCGATGGTGCTATAGGGTGTTTACTGGAATGGGCATCTTTGCCTAACTGGGAGTCAGCCAGGCTTATGTGTCAGCTAGTTAGTGACAATCAGGGGGCTTTGAGCAAGGATACAAAGGGGCTCAGTCACCTTCAGAGGTAACCTTGGTTCTGGACTCCGCTTCTGCGCGCTTGGGGCAGGACTTAACAATAACCCCAAGGAAGGCGATGGGCCGTGCTTAGTTCCTTACACCAAATTCACCAGTCAGAAATCCCGCCTCCTCCCATGGGCAAGAAAGGGTGAGAGGTAATGAAATAGGTCAGGAGAATTACTCTAGCAGGAATTCCTTTGTCTGCATCAGAACCTGAGGCGCTGGCACTTCCCTCGTGGTCCAATGGCTAAGACTCAGTGTTCCCAATGCAGGCAGCCCTGGTCTGATCCCTTTCAGGGAACTAGATCCCACATGCCCCAACAACGATCGAAGATCCCACATGCTGCAACTAAGACCTGGAACAGCCAAATTAAAACAAACAAATAAATCTGAAGGCTGAATCACTGGCTCTGGGGGAAGCCAGCTGCCGATCATAGAACTCTCAAGCAGTCCCGTGGGTGAGGACCTGAGACCTCCCGCCAACCACCCGCACTGACTTGCCAGGCTTATGTGTGAGCCACTTTGGAAGCAGACCCTAGGCCTAGTCAAGCCTTCAAATGCTGGTACCTGTTGCGGATGATAGCTTTTGTCAGTTAAGCATCAGATCTCCATCTGATGAGCAGCCAATCAATGAAACAGATAACCTGAACAGCTGAGAGTGGACAAAGAAGACACAGTTGACGAGTTGGGCAGTAAAAGCAAGGTGTCTACTAAAAGGAATACCTGCTACTTGATCCTAGAACTCGGTTCTACAGGCAAGGATACATTCTCAGTTAGAAAGCTCTAATTTAGTCCCATCACTTCCTAACAGCTAGTGTCATTTTGTCTAATCTTTCATTTTCTGTTTTCCCATTCCTCTATGTATCTGTGTACAAGCATATTGCATTTGTTTGGGGATTTTTAATTTTTTTAAATGGCCAGCAATGTGTTTTGACCAGCATCAAATGGACATGAGGTGAGGGAAAGCTGTTTTTGTTAAAACTTTTTTCCATAATGGCATGCTAGTTCAACCTTTATCTTTAAATTCTTCATATTTTTAATAAAGAAAGTGAGGGATTTAAGATAAGCTCTGACTCCTGTAGGACCACACTGCCTTAAATCCCAAAGATGAAAACTCAAAGAGTAGAAATAATAATAAATCATACTGGCTTCTTGTGATTTAAGTTTATGTGTGTCAGTTTCTTGGGCAATGAACTCATTATCCTCAACCAAAACAGACAGAAGGGTCACATGACATTGAATGTGATCTCAGAGAGACAGCAGTGAGCGGTTCTGAAGAGAGAACTTAAATCTCTGCCCAGGAATTGAACCTAAGTAGCCTGGATGAAAATCAGGAATCCTGGCTGTTAGTCCACCACAGGCTAGAGGCTAGCAGCAAAGTGGCCTTGGCTCTGCCCCTCGTTAGAAAGCAAGAATGTTTCAAGGAGATAAAAACTGTAAAAACAGGTACAAAGTATTATTATTAGAGACACAGCACAATGTATAGGAAGCAGTTTATTTAAGTCAGAAGCAAAGCAGAAATATAGATCTGGAGCGAAAGGGTATGGGTGTCCTCTCTAATGAGGAGGAGTGTAATAAAGAGGTGATTTAAATCACTTAAATAGGACAGTCCTTCTGGGTCTTTGCCGTTAAACAATTGTTTCTTTTTTCACACCTGACTAGCCCTAGGACACTCCCCCAGTATATGTGCGCACCTTTTTGCTAAGATGGATCCCACCTCAGGGGCCTGTGGGTGCATGTCCACACTTATTATGGGGAAGGAGTAGTGACCCCTCCCTTTTTGACCCCCAAGGAGCCTTCCTCCGCATGTGCAAACAAGGAAGTTTTCCTTGATCTCAGGAGTGGTCATTTTTCTCTCTTTACTTTAGCAGAGTCCAGCTTCTGCCGCTAGCTTTATCCTTGGAATATCTGGGTGAGAAGAAAGCTTCAGTTTTGTTCCACTTGACAAACACCAGCTGTCCAGCCCAGGGGCCTGTCTGTCTCCTTCCTCATCTAGACCTGAAAACAAATAAAAAGCAAGCAAACAACAGCAAACTCAACATCGGGTAGACCTTACAACTCTAGAGGCCTCCTAACAGCATAACTGAAGAGATACTGTGATGCTTTGTAAAACAGAGAAATGGTCAAAGGGAAAAAGGATGTACAGAAAAGAAAGACAACTAACAACAATAGAAAATGGTGAGGAAATATTTCCTGCTTGACTCTATGCCACATGCCAGACAAATGTTCCTGGCATCACTTTTGGAAAACCACCCGATCCTGAGAACCAGCTATCATTGTTGTTCCATAGGAAAGTGATCCATGAGCTTGGGTGGGAGGCTGTTGTTGTTGTTCAGTAACCGAGTCGTGTCCGACTCTTTACGACCCCATGGACTGCAACACGCCAGGCCTCCCTGTCCCTCACCATCTCCTGGAGTTTGCTCAAGTTCATGTTCATTGTGTCGGTGAGGCCATCCAGCCATCTCATCCTCTGATGCCCACTTCTCCTTCTGTCCTCAATTTTTCCAAGCATCAGGGACTTTTCCAATGAGTCATCTGTTGGCATCAGATGACCAAAACACTGGAGCTTCAGCTTTAGCATCAGTCCTTCCAGTGAATATTCAGGGTTGATCTCCCTTAAGATGGGAGGGAGGAGGGTGTCCTAAATCTTTGATAACTACAGATGAAGTTCATACATCATCAACAATGCTATCAAATCACAAAAGGAAAAAAGTTATTTGACTAGAAAACATCCACCATTTAAGCTATTGGCTCGAAAGGTGCCTTCTCATCTTCCACACTTCCATTTCAAGAAAAAAAGACAATTGCTATAGAACCAATAATAACAATCAACCTTGGATGTTGTTAGTCTACTTAGTTGAAACCCAGAAAAGTTTTTTTTTCTCCTTAAATAGAAGCATGCTCTAGCAGCACTTATATGCTGTTTCATCTAATTCCTCATGAATCTGTACACAAAGTAATGCAGTTATTATGGTCCAGAAAGATGCTGTCACATTCTGACTCTGAAGACTTCAAGCCTCACAGTCAGGCAGAACAGGCAGGATGCTCATTTCCAAGGGTTAAGCGTTTCCCACGTGTAAGTGTGTGTCAGTGAGTGGGAATGCAGTGACTGCCATCGGCATAAAGCTTGTATTAATGTACACTGGGGGATTTCCTTGGTCTCCTCTGCGTCAGATTGGAACTGGTGCCCATATTAATAAATGACTTGATGGCTTCCTCCCTTCGAAAAAGAGAAAGACAGAACCCCTGCTGCTTTTCCCAGTTTGAGGCTGTCCAGGGCAGCTCTGTTCCCAGGTGAGGCTTCATGAAAACAAGAAGCACCCACTTACAGCTCTCTTTGAGCCCCGCAGGCTTCCAGAACCCCTCTGTTAATTGTGAGCACTGCACGGGGTTGGTTCTTTGTTACCAGAGGAAGGAAGGATGTTGGAGGGCGAGGGCTGCCTTCGAGGACATGAATCTTCTTCCCCCTAGCCCCACCTGGGTGGTGTTCATGCACCCCCTCCAGGACAGCTGACTCTTAGGCCCCCCTTGACCCCCTAGGCCAGAGCCCTCAGGTAGTGCATGAGTCTGGTCAGCGGGAGACCCTGCCTTTCCCTTGGGCCCCTTGCCCACTTGGAGGGCAGAGAAAGGGAGCAGTTTCCTCCCTCTTCCTTCTTTTTCTCTTGCTGCTTCTTTCTTTTTTCTCCTCCTTATGTCCTCCTCTCCACATATGCACACACACACACACACACACACACACACACACACACACACAGAGTATGTGTGTACACACTCTGCGATGTTGTGATATCATAAGAAATATGTGTTTAGTGTTCATACCAGTTCCTCACACAAAGCTTCTAAAACCCTTCTAAATTCCTGAGCACAGGTCGGAGAGGCACATCTTTCTTTATTCGTGATAAGCCCCCCTGAGTTTATGCCAGTGAGGTGACTCTCGGAGAATGAGGGCTGGTTGCCAGAGGAAGCAACCAGAGAGTAAAGGGTTGGAATTTCAGCCCTACTCCCCAACCAGAGACGGGAGAGAGGCTGAGGATCCAGTTAATCACCCATGACTGATGATTTAACCAATTAATTCCATATGTCTGCTTGGTGGAACCTTCATAAAAACCCTGAATGACTGGATTCAGAGAGCATCTGGTGGATGGTAACTAGACCTGTGGAGTTTGTTTTGAAATTTGTAGAAGTATTTGTTGATTGGAAAAAAAAATTCACAATGTAAGGGCTTTGAGTTCAGTTATATTCACTGAAGATATTCACTGAAGACTAGGAGACAGCCTCTCAGATATCTCCGAAGAACTGCTCCAAAGTGATAGGGGAGAAGCCAGTGTACAGATGAATTTTTTTGGTTCAGAAACACATGTAATCAAGCACACATCTTGCTAAAAGATAACAGCTAGTGGGAATTCTCTGGTGGCCCAGTGGTTAAACTCTGAGCTCTCACTGCAGGGGAAGCAGGTTTTTGATCCCTGGTCGGGAGCTAAGATCCTGCAAACCTCAGGGGAAAAAAAAATTACAGCTAATCACAAAAAACAGATAACACAAGTTAATTATTTTAGTGCTTATCTCTGGATGGAAAATGCAACAATCTGGAATCATTGAAATTCTTCCTTAGCTATGCATCTTAACTGTCTAGGGGACCATATAGCCACAGCGCTGAATTCCATTCAGGATGTACTACAGTTCTGGGATGGCAACAGTTAATGACTTGATCCTTGTAGAACTGGAATGGAAGGCAACATTCTTTGTTTGTGTACTGAATCACTATGTTGTGTAAAAGAGCTAACATAGTGTCAAATTACACTTCAAACACAAACAAACAAACTGTGGTTACCAAAGGTAGGGGTGGGGTGAGGTACGATTTAATGAAAACAGTAAAAAGGTACAAACTTTCAGTTATAAGTAATAGGGATATAAGGTACAACATAAAAGGACAATTAACACTGTTGTATGTTACATATAAAAGCTGTTAAGAGTAAATCCTGAGTTCTCATCACAAGGAAAAAAATTTTTTTCCATTTCTCTAATTTTGTTTCTAGATTAGATGATCAATGTTCACTAAACTTGTGGTAATCATTTCATGACATATGTAGGTCCAATCATGATATCATATTCCTTAAACTTATACAATGATGTGTATCTATTATATATCAATAAAATTAAAGGGAGAAAGAGAAACAGTGGATCTGGTGGCTAGGAAGGAATATTCTCCAAGCTTTCAGATATCCTGCATTTCATAGAGTAATAACATTTACATATTCATATAGTTGGATTCTTGAGCATTTTCCTTTCCCTGAATTACTTAGTGTTCCTTTTTTGATTATGTATTTCTTCACTTGAAACTCAAGTTCATATATTAAATACCAACTTAAGACTCTGTGTCTCAGGTTACAACAGTCAAAAGCAAAACAACTTTTCTTTACTTCTCTTCCTCGAACCATACATTACATCGATAAGTAGAAAATTCTCAATTCTGGAAGGGCAGGAATCTTTGACTATGCTGTGGAGCAACTAAGCCCATGAGTCACAGCTATTGAGCCTGTGCCGAACAGCCCAGCAGCTACAACTACTGGGCCCATGTGTCACAACTACTGAAGCCTGTGCTCCCTAGAGCCCATGCTCTGCAACAAGAGAAGTCACCACAAAGAGAAGCCCAGGCACCATAATGAGAGAGTAGCCTCCACTTGCCTCGACAAGAGAAAAGCCCACATAGCAACAAAGATACAGTACGGCCAAAAGTAAAATATACACCTACATAAATAAAAAAGAGTACATTGTCAAGGACGTCCCGGATCCAGTGGTTAAGACTCCATGCTTCCACTGCAGGGGGCAAGGGTTTGATCCCTGCAGAGAAGTTCCACATGCTGTGCAGTGCGGACAAAGGAAAAAAAAAAAATACATTGTCAAATGGGTTACCTCTGTGGGAATATGGGGCTCAGTCCCACTGGGACTGAGGAGCTGTAAAGCCTGCTTCAGAACTGTCTCACTAAGAGGTGAGGCGCTGGATTTGGACCCTCAAGACCAACTGTCATTTCTCTAAGGATGCTCTGTGGACATTCACTCTCTGCACCAATGGTCTGCTGCACTTGCAGGGTGAACATGCACCTGAACCAGAGAGATGGGAGGAACTGTAGGTGAGTTCAGCAACCATCGCCCAGTGAGTCTCCAGGGCAGGCTTGAAGAGAGATGTGCGCTGACAGCATCTGCTGCAAACCGCCAATCACGACCATGGCACCCTGCCTTGTGCCGCTGGATAATTGGTCCAGGCTAGCATAAAGATCCGGAGAAGGCAATGGCAGCCCACTCCAGTACTCTCGCCTGGAAAATCCCATGGGCGGAGGAGCCTTGTGGGCTGCCGTCTATGGGGTCGCACAGAGTCAGACACGACTGACGCGACTTAGCAGCAGCAGCAGGAGCAGCAGCAGCAGCAGCAGCATAAAGATCTGGGTCAAGGTTAGTCATTCCTTTAGATCTTAGGGGAACTTTCACCGAGAGAAGTAAGGCATACACTCTCTAGGGTCAGAGATGAGAGTCTGGGAGCTGCAGGCAGCTAGGTTTCAGTCATATGGAAGAAGCTGACGTGACAGAATGAGGTTGATCAGCGGTGGAGGCAGGGATGAGATATTAGAGGGAGTTCCAGCTGCATTCCAGGCTCTGGTCCTTGAAGCTCATTTTCCCCAGGCCTCCAGTTTACATCTACAAGCCAAAATATTTCTTCCTGTACCATGCATGTTCAAACTGGGCTTTCATAACTTGCAACCAGAAAAGTCTTGTCTGCTTTTGAACGACCCCCTTTCCAAAATTATCTATTCCTCCAATCTGCCGCGTTTCCTACAAATCATTCAAAAGTGAGCCACTCTCTTGGATTAAAACATTGCCCCTCCAGGGATCCCCAGCAATGTGCAAATACCCCCAATCCATTTAACATCAAAAACCCAGAGGCAAAACCATGTTAGGCAACCTAACAACTTTAGAACAGGAAAGCAAATTTCAGCTGTTGTTGTTCAGTCCCTCAGGTGTGTCCGACTCTTTGTGACCCCATGGACTATAACACGCCAGGCTTCCCTGTCCTTCAGCATCTCCCAGAGCTTGCTCAAATTCATGTCCATTGAGTCAGTGATGCCATCCAACCATCTCATTCTCTGCCACCCCAAGTTTAGTTGGATCATGTCTAAACTGACAGATGGTTCTAAGGGCATCAGTTAAATATATGACTCAAGGCATTTTATCATTTCCTTCTGTGTAAAACTTTCAGACTTCTAAAGAAATGGGCATGTTAATTTGAAAGACAGGCACTGAAGGCATTTCCTGGCTTCCAATGGTTAGAACCCCTTTCACTGCTGAGGCCTAGGACTGATTCCTGGAGCAGGAGCTAGGATCCCACAAGCCATGCAGCACGACCAAATACATAATAAAAATAAAGTAAAAAGTAAAAAACCAGCATTGAGAATGGAAAATAAAAGTTGGACAGTGTAAAATCTCTGTAAAATAGAAACAGCTCTGTGATAAGATAGGTAAGATCTCTAGGATATACTGTGTTTTTATTAAAGAAAGGAATAATAATAATATGTATGTATTTACATAAATAAATATTGAAAGGTCATCCAAGATACAAAAGTGACTAATAAAAGTGGTTACCTAGGGGGAAATGTGTGGATAGGACAGGTGAGGAGCAAGGCTCCTCAAGGTATACACACCCTTATATATGCTTTGATTTTGTGTGCTTGTCTTACCTACTCAAACTGAGATTTAAAATATAATAAAGTTGACCCATTTTTCCCAAGAGCAGAAGTGAACAGCACAGAACTCCAGAGATGAACCGTTGACAAGCTAAATGACATTGACCCAGACAAGACAGCTGCATTTAACAAAGACTCAGGAATAATCCACCTACCTCAAAACCAAAGGGCTTTAAAAAATCAAAGGATTTTTTTAAACTGCATGCATCTCATTTTGAAAGGAGAAGAACTAATGATGTCAACCACATAGGAACCTTAAACCTAAACATAAACTTAGGATAATGCTATGAAGAAAGGAAAAGATTTGCATTTTCTCCTCAATGTTAAAAGAGGGGAAAAATAGGGAAAGAGGAAACTACAGGAGTAAATAAGGTAAAAATGTGATACATCCACACAGTGCATGTCTTTTGCATGAGGGCATTCATCTGGAAATCATTTCTCGCATTGATTCAGACATGTCTTGATTCAGTTCAGTTCAGTTCAGTTCAGTCACGTCCGACTCTTTTCAACCCCATGGACTGCAGCACGCCAGGCCTCCCTGTCCATCACCAACTCCCAGAGTGTATCCAAATTCATGTCCATTGAGTTGGTGATGCCATCCAGCCATCTCATCCTCTGTCATCCCCTTCTCCTCCTGCCCTCAATCTTTCCCAGCATCAGGGTCTTTTCCAATGAGTCAACTCTTTGCATGAGGTGGCCAAAGTGTTGGAGTTTCAGCTTCATCATCAGTCCTTCCAATGAACACCCAGGACTAATTTCCTTTAGGGATGGACTGGTTGGATCTCCTTGCAGTCCAGGGGACTCTCAAGAGTCTTCTCCAACACCACAGTTCAAAAGCATCAATTCTTTGGCGCTCAGCTTTCTTTATAGTCCAACTCTCACATCCATACATGACCACTGGAAAAACCATAGCCTTGACTAGATGGACCTTTGTTGGCAAAGTAATGTCTCTGCTTTTTAATATGCTGTATAGGTTGGTCATAACTTTCCTTACAAGGAGTAAGCGTCTTTTAATTTCATGGTTGCAATCACCATCTGCAGTGATTCTGGAGCCCGAAAAAATAAAGTCTGACACTGTTTCCATTGTTTTCCCATCCATTTCCCATGAAATGATGGGACCAGATGCCATGATCTTAGTTTACTGAATGTTGAGCTTTAAGCCAACTTTTTCACTCTCCTCTCTCATTTTCATCAAGAGCCTTTTTAGTTCCTCTTCACTTTCTGCCATAAGGGTGGTGTCATCTGCGTATCTGAGCTTATTGATATTTCTCCCGGCAATCTTGATTCTAGCTTGTGCTTCTTCTGGCTCAGCGTTTCTCATGATGTACTCTGCATATAAGTTAAATGAGCAGGGTGACAATATACAGCCTTGACGTACTCCTTTTCCTATTTGGAACCAGTCTGTTGTTCCATGTCCAGTTCTAACTGTTGCTTCCTGACCTGCATACAGGTTTCTCAAGAGGCAGGTCAGGTGGTCTGGTATTCCCATCTCTTGAAGAATTTTCCACAGTTTATTGTGATCCACACAATCAAAGGCTATGGCATAGTCAATAAAGCAGAAAAAGATGTTTTTCTGATACTCTCTTGCTTTTTCGATGATCCAGCAGATGTTGGCAATTTGATCTCTGGTTCCCCTGCCTTTTCTAAAACCAGCTTGAACATCTGCCAGTTCACGGTTCATGTATTGCTGAAGCTTGGCTTGGAGAATTTTAAGCATTACTTTAATAGTGTATGAGATGAGTGCAATTGTGTGGTAGTTTGAGCATTCTTTGGCATTGCTTTTCTTTGGGATTGGGATGAAAACTGATCTTTTCCAGTCCTGTGGCCACTGCTGAGTTTTCCAAATTTGCTGGCGTATTGAGTGCAGCACTTTCACAGCATCATCTTTCAGGATTTGAAATAGCTCAACCAGAATTCCATCACCTCCACTGGCTTTGTTCATAGTGATGCTTTCTAAGGCCCACTTGACTTCACATTCCAAGATGTCTGGCTCTAGGTGAGTGATCACACCATCGTGATTATCTGGGTCATGAAGATCTTTTTTGTACGGTTCTTCTGTGTATTCTTGCCACCTCTTCTTAATATCTTCTGCTTCTGTTAGGTCCATACCATTTCTGTCCTTTATTGAGCACATCTTTGCATGAAATATTCCCTTGGTATCTCTAATTTTCTTGAAGAGATCTCTAGTCTTTCCCATTCTATTGTTTTCCTCTATTTCTTTGCATTGATCGCTGAGGAAGGCTTTCTTATCTCTCTTTGCTATTCTTTAGAACTCTGCATTCAAATGGGAATATCTTTCCTTTTCTCCTTTGCTTTTCGCTTCTCTCCTTTTCACAGCTATTTGTAAGGCCTCCTCAGACAGCCATTTTGCTTTTCTGCATTTCTTTTCCATGGAGATGGTCTTGATCCCTGTCTCCTGTACAATGTCACGAACCTCCATCCATAGTTCATCAGGCACTCTGTCTATCAGATCTAGTCCCTTAAATCTATTTCTCACTTCCACTGTATACTCATAAGGGATTTGATTTAGGTCATACCTGAGTGGTCTAGTGGTTTTCCCTACTTTCTTCAATTTCAGTCTGAATTTGGCAACAAGGAGTTCATGATCTGAGCCACAGTCAGCTCCCAGTCTTGTTTTTGCTGCCTGTATAGAGCTTCTCCATCTTTGGCTACAAAGAATATAATCAATCTGATTTCTATGTTGACCGTCTGGTGATGTCCATGTGTAGAGTCTTCTCTTGTGTTGTTGGAAGAGGGTGTTTGCTATGACCAGTGCATTCTCTTGGCATTCTATTAGCCTTTGCCCTGCTTCGTTCTGTACTCCAAGGCCAAATTTGCCTGTTATTCCAGGTGTTTCTTAACTTCCTACTTTTGCATTCCAGTCCCCTATAATGAAAAAGACATCTTTTTTGGGTGTTAGTTCTAGAAGGTCTTATAGGTCTTCATAGAACTATTCAACCTCAGCTTCTTCAGCGTTCCTGGTCGGGGCATAGACTTGGATTACCGTGATATTGAATGGTTTGCCTTGAAAATGAACAGAGATCATTCTGTCGTTTTTGAGGTTGCATCCAAGTACTGCATTTCGGACTCTTTTGTTGACCATGATGGCTACTCCATTTCTTCTAAGGGATTCCTGACCACAGTAGTGGATATAATGGTCATCTGAATTAAATTCACCCATTCCAGTCCATTTTAGTTCGCTGATTCCTAGAATGTCGACATTCACTCTTGCCATCTCCTGTTTGACCGCTTCCAATTTGCCTTGATTCATGGATCTAACATTCCAGGTTCCTATGCAATAGTGCTCTTTACAGCCCTGGACCTTGCTTCTATCACCAGTCACATCTACAGCTGGGTATTGTTTTTGCTTTGGCTCCATCCCTTCATTCTTTCTGGAGTTATTTCTCCACTGATCTCCAGTAGCATATTGGGCACCTACCGACCTGGGGAGTTCCTGTTTCAGTATCCTATCATTTTGCCTTTTCATACTGTTCATGGGGTTCTCAAGGCAAGAATTCTGAAGTGGTTTGCCATTCCCTTCTCCAGTGGACCACATTCTGTCAGACCTCTCCACCATGACCCAAACATCTTGGGTGGCCCCACACGGCGTGGCTTAGTTTCACTGAGTTAGACAAGGCTGTGGTCCATATGATCAGATTGGCTAGTTTTCTGTGATTATGGTTTCAGTGTGTCTGCCCTCTGATGACCTCTTGCAACACCTACCATCTTGGGTTTCCAAAGCAAAATCTATGAATGGGATAATGACACAATCTGAATAATCCAATAAATTATTCAGACTTATTATTTAATTCCAATTCCAGAAATCCATGGATATGAAAGTTAATTAATGTATATAAAAGCTTTTTGGGAAAAAATGGAGAATACTATAAAAAGATTATTTTAAGTTAAAAAGTGATCATTTTTAAATAAAGATTTTTAAAAATTGGAATGTTTCCTGATTTGTATCTGAGACAGTAATATTATTTCATTCTTATGATGTATATGAAGAGAGTTAATCAAAATGAAGATTTCTTAACTACTAAGAACTCTTGTTTTCATATTTTCAGCAAAAGTGTGTCATAAATAATTGCTCATTGCTATCATGTTATTAGGATTAGGTGTTTAAATGAAAACAAAGAGAGTTGAAATATAGAAAAATGTAGACCAGAATAGGAGATACATGGGTAGTCAGCAGACGGACATTAGGAAGAGCATTAGAGGACAGAACTGATGGAGACTGTCCAGTTCTAAGAGGTCTCGGTCCCCATGCCCAGAGTCATGGAAAGTGAGTGAACGAGCTAGCCTGTGGGGCCACGCAGCAGCTGGAGAGCACCTGGTCCTTCCCTGAGGGGACAGAGTGTTCAACCCCAGCTCATTACCTGGGCTCGGGGCTTCTAGGTCCTCACTTTTCTTTCCAAGAGGAGATGGAAATCTGGATTTTTATGTGAACTCAACTGTTTGTCATATCATGGCCAAAGATAAAGAAGGCTGTAACCTGTAACAGACTCAGACATCCAGTTTTGTGGGGAGTCTTAAAATGATAGTGACTTATATGAAATCAGCTTTTACCCTAAATAATAGGAATTAGCAAATTACAGCCTGGAGGAATCCAGCCTGTCTCCTTTCTGTAAATAAGGCTTTACAGGAACACAGCTGCACACACTTGTTTGTATCTTGTCAGTGCTGCTTTTGTGCTGCAAATGGACTCTCAAATATTTACTCTTTGGCACTTTACAGAAGAAGTTTGCCAACAGTTACCATATTTTGATCATTAGCAGGTCTGAATCTGTTATGTTGGATTATGGTTTAAGAGGACCCTACTAAATTTTAATGTCAAATTAAGTAAGAAAAATTTCTTTCCTGGAATATAGGTTAGACCATGTAATGTAACTGTTTTTCTTTAAAAATTTAACTCAGTTGGATCTGACAGGAAATGGTTGTTAGGAACATTTAGTAAAAATAATTTTCCATATTTACTGACCTCTGTAGATCATAGGTAAGTGTGTTAAGAAAGACTAAGCAGACAAACAGCAAGGTCTTATTGTATAGCACAGGGAACTCTATTCAATATCCTGTAATAAACCATAATGAAAATAATATGAAAAAAGAATGTATATATATGAAATAGACTAGTTCAGTTCAGTTCAGTCGCTCAGTCCTGTCCGACTCTTTGCGACCCCATAAATTGCAGCACGCCAGGCCTTTCTGTCCATCACCAACTCCCGGGGTCTACCCAAACCCATGAAATAGACTAAGCAAACTGTAAAAAATGAGGTCAGAAATGCCTTTTCTATGCTGCTGCTGCATTATGCAGCAAAAGTAAACCTAAACCTTGAAAAAGAGAAATTACTTTTCACTTGCACCATCTAGAGGTGGAAAATAAAATTGCATGCTATATCTTAGACCATGCCTGCGTGCCTACTGGAGAAGGCAATGGCACCCC
The DNA here is from genome assembly GCF_054371585.1 of Giraffa tippelskirchi. Taxonomy (NCBI): domain Eukaryota; kingdom Metazoa; phylum Chordata; class Mammalia; order Artiodactyla; family Giraffidae; genus Giraffa; species Giraffa tippelskirchi. Next base: position 73,260,843 of record NC_137281.1, on the reverse strand, counting down.
ACTCCAGTACTTTTGCCTGGAGAATCCCATGGACGGAGGAGCCTGGTGGGCTGCAGTCCATGGGGTCGCTAGGAGTCAGACACGACTGAGCGACTTCACTTTCACTTTTTCCTTTCATGCACTGGAGAAGGAAATAGCAGCCCACTCCAGTATTCTTGCCTGGAGAATCCCAGGGACGGTGAAGCCTGGTGGGCTGCCGTCTATGGGGTCGCACAGAGTCGGACACGACTGAAGCGACTTAGCAGTAGCAGCAGCAGCGTGCCTACTAAGTCGCTTAGCAGTCGTGTCCCACTCTTTGCAACCCTGTGGACTGTAGCCCACCAGGCTCCTCTGTCCATGGAATTCTCCAGGCAAAAATACTGGAGTAGGTAGCCACTCCCCTCATCTCTTACATCTCTTACGTTGGTAAGCAAGTTCTTTACCGCTAGCGCCACCTGGGAAGCCCCATACTTGATAAGAATAAGGATTTCCCAGGCGGCGCTAGTGGTAAGGAAGCCGCCTGCTAATGCAGGAGACTTGGGTTCCATCCCTGGGTTGGGAAGACCCCTCAGAGCAAGAAATGGCAACTAGCTCCAGTATTCTTGGCTGGAGAAATCCATGGACAGAGGAGCCTGGGGGGCTACAGTCCATGGGGCCACAAAGAGTCGGAGATGGCTAAACGACTGAAAACACACATACCTTACCAGAATAGGAAGGAAGTGGTACCCTGTGTTGGTCATTTGCGGTCTGTTTTACGTCTGTTAGGAAGGGGTGGGGAGAGATTGGTGCTCATTGACAACAATGGCTAGTGCATCATCAAAATGAACTTCCGAATGGAAGGATTTTTCCAACAATGGTTTTCATGGTACTTACATTGTTTCTTTATGGCTAGACCCATATTTATTTCTGGCCCACATGTTGTCTGTTTTAATTTATTTATTTTTAATTGGAGGATAGCTGTTTTGCAACGTTGTGTTGGTTTCTCCATACATCGACGTGCAGCAGCCACAGGTATACCCCTGTCCCCTCCCTCTGGAACTTTCCTCCCACCCCCCACCCCATCCTACCCCTCCAGGCTGCCACAGTCATGGTGCTGACATTTTAAACCTTCTCTTATTATTAGTCACTTTCTTATGTGACATTCAGTCAAAATAAACTTTTTTTTTTTTTTTTTTTTGCCTGAATGCCTCCTTTTGGGTCATCCTGAAAACTGAAGGGTGTAAGTTTTGGACATTCTTGTGTATGTGTGTTTGAACATCTTTGTCTTTCCTTAAAAGCACCTTCATTGTATCAATAGGTAAAGACTTCTCTGTAGGATTTTTATAATAACATATATGTGCATTCCCCAAGTTATTTTGTACTTGGATCCTACTGTTATTAATCCTACTAGTATGTTTCTGCCCAAACAAGGTGATCACTTGTATAATGAAAATAGATCACCCATTTGTCTAGACTAGCTACAACCCCTTTGTGAGTTTTTTTGGCGACCAAAAGAGAATTTTGAAAATGTCTAGCGTAATTTTATTGTTTTATGTTGATTTCCTTATGTTGTACAACTGAAAAGCAAAGGTTTTTTTTTTTTTAATATTGTTGATCCCAAAACAGATGTCATAATAGTTGTCTTATTCTACTTTGACCTCCCATGTTACTTATGACTCAATTCTAGCTAACACTTAACACTTTAGGTACCCCCCCCCCTCCCCCTCTTTAACTATAACCATTCTACCCCTCTTCTCCAGGGGCTGTATTTACCCTTTTGAAAACAAAACTCAGCTCTGGTAACAGCCCTGGGTAAGTCTAGAAAAATATTTGCTGTGGGTTTGTCATATATAGCTTTTATTATGTTGAGGTATGGGAGAGGGCGAGGGCAGGATGATACGGGAGAACGGCATTGAAGCATGTAAATTATCATATGTGAAACGAATCGCCAGTTCAGGTTCAACGCATGATACCAGGTGCTCGGGGCTGGTGCACTGGGATGACCCAGAGGGGTGGGATGGGGAGGGAGGTGGGAGGGGGGTTCTGGAAGGGGAAAACATGTACACCCATGGTGGATTTATGTCAATGTATGGCAAAACAAAAACAATATTGTAAAGTTAAAAAATAGAAAATAAACTAATTAAAAAAATATGAAAAAAGAAAAATATTTGAACTCTTGAAAATGCTTACAATTCATTGAACTATCTGAGTTTCAAAGAGGTTTCATTAAAGCCCACTATTGTTTTTACCTGTTTCTATTAAGATATAGTGAATAATTACTTTTTTAAGAAAAGGTTGCTTTTGACAACATGAAGCACCACGTAAACCTCTCAAAGTCACAAATATGTTTGACTTCTGAGAATAACTTGAAGACTAGGGCTGCTGTCTATGGGGTCGCACAGAGTCGGACACGACTGAAGCGACTTAGCAGCAGCAGCAGCAGCAGGCACAGTGAAATTGCAGGTTGGTACAACTGATTTGAGTATTCTTATTAAGAGAGGGAAGAGAAACTTCCCTTTAAGGTAAGATTGACCTCCAAACAGTCAAACTTCTTTTCTTTTTTTTCAAACAGTCAAATTTTTTAAAAGCACTAGGATAACAGAAACTTTTACTATATAAGTACTTTTATTTTATATCAGGAAAAAAACAGAAAGTACTTTTGTTTTTCCCCAGGCTCATTGAGAAATAATTGACATACATCACTGTATAACGTTGAAGACAAACAGCATAATGGTTTGATTTATATATACTGTGAAATGACTACCACCCTGCATTTACTTAACATCATCTCATATAGATATAATGAAAAGAAAAAAGCAATTTTTAAATTTATAAATGTTTCAAGAAATGAAGATTTAATACTTGTACCTCTCCTTCCCTATTCTTTCCCCAAATTTTATCATACTTACAGTTATGTCAATATGTGTTTGCATCATTATAACAATGTAAATATTCACTGCAGAGCCTATTAGAATATACTGTGACTGCATGTGTTTTCTTTTCTCTATTTTTAAAATTGAAGTATAATTGACCTGCAACACTATGTTAGTTCCAGGTGCACGGCACAGTGACTCCATATATCTATATATTACACAGTGATCACCACAGTAAGTCTAGTTACCATCTGTCGCTCTGCAGAGTTATTATAATATTGTTGACTATGTTCCCTGTGCTATGCATTTCATCCTGGTGACTCATTTACTTTAAAACTAGAAGTTTGTTCCTCTTCCTCTCCCTCACCTACTTCACTCAACCCCTCCCAGCCCATAAGGACTTTTCATATCAAGAATAAATATCGAGAATAGGTAGCACAGCACTTCCCTGGTGGCTTAGTGGTAAAGAATTGCCTGCCAATGCAGGAGACGTGGGTTTGATCCCGGATCCGGAAGACGCCACATGCTGTGGAGCAACTGAGCCTGTGCTCTAAAGCCCGTGAGCTGCATCTACTGAAGGCTGCGCGCCCGAGAGCCCGTGCTGCGCAACACAGCATCCCCCACTCACCACGACTAGAGAAAAGCCCTCGCAGCAACGAAGACCCAGCACAGCCAAAACTAAATAAACAAAATTAAAAAAAAAGAATTTGTAACACAGCATGCATCAGCGTGAACCACAGCAAAACCTAACACGTGAGATTAACACTGATTACGAAATACAAAGTGTTTAGATCTTTAGTGAATAGAATGGTGACTTCATTCAGCTTATTTATGCACAGAGTTTTCATAGCTAAACATGACAAGGGACTTCACGGGTGATCCAGTAATTAGGATTCTGAGTTTCCACTGCTGCGGGGGTGGGGGTGGTTGGTCTCTGCTCAGGAAACTTCAGAACTCACTCATCTATCTGGATCCTACGCTTGTTTCATTTCTCTCACTTTTTACCTGCTAAGCCAATGCATTTAAAAAATATATATATATATTCCATTTTATTTAGCATTCATAGATATTCTATAGCAGAAGTGTTTTTCAGGATATATATTATATTGCCAGAAATGTAAAATTTCCCTTAACTTGGGAAATTAACTTTTAAAATTCTACTGAAGTTCCTTCCCTGGTGGTCCAGTGGTTAAGAATTCTACTGCCAATGCAGAGGGGACATGGGTTCAGTCCCTGGGAAGATAATACATGCTGCTCTAGAGCCTGCAAACCACAACTGCTGAAGTCCACGTGCTCTGGAGCCCGTGCTCCACAGCAAGAGACATCATGGCACTGACAAGCCTGCACACCAGGACTAGAGAAAGCCCACGTGTAGCCACGAAGACCCAGCACAGCCAAAAATAAGTAAATTTTTAAAATTAAAAAAGATAAATAAAATCATATTGAAGTCGCGGTATGCCTTTAAACATACACACGTATAAAACATTTACCAGATAAACTGTTAGTTTTTTTTTTTTAATCACGTAATGCCAAAGAGTATGTAGATAAATAGTACCCTTCCACTTGTGTTTTAGTTAAGGGGGAAAGGTACATGTCTTGTATACTTTATTTGTATCAAAGTATTCAATACATCAATAATAATTGATTAATAATAATCCATCAAAAATAGTACATCAATAACTGCCAACAGTTCCTTCCTGAGACAGAGAACAGGGGGCTGGGGATCTGAAGGAGGAGCACATTTTTATATTGCTTGAATATTTGACTCTGTGGGTATGTTTAATTTTTACAATGTACCTAAATTTTCTGAGAGGAGTTCTTACCTCTAGTTTCCACTGAAAATGCATTAAGTGATAGAACTTTTGTTGCAAGTTGCAACCAAACTGCTTTAGATTCTCAAGAACTTCTGCTTTAAAGAACTCATGTATTAAATAACTTCCTACTCTAACCTTCCAGCTTCACTGAGGAGCCTGAAAATGTGCTGAGGGTGGCTCCAAGTCACAGCAGAGAGGTGCAAAAGCAGCATGCTTTTAAGTTTTTTATCTGCTTATTATGCGGTGCGGCTCTAAGATATAATCTTAGATTCTCATTAAAGAGGAAATGGGTGACTTCATCAAACCTCTCACATCCTCTTTGGTGGAACTAGATATTTCCCCCCAAAAGGGTATATCTAAAACTGAACTAATAGCAGTGAATATAATACATTTGCAGTTTTAAATGGTATCTTTTTTTGTAAATAAACATTTATATTCACTGAAGTGAGTCTGAACTGTTAATACTATAGAAATAGCTCCAAAATTAAAGCCCAAACTTAAGGTTTTGTAATAAGAATATGTCTGTATGACTGTCTATTCCTCTGTCTCTGTCTGTCTTCTGTCTACACCGTGTTGATCTTTTTATATCTCTCCCTCATTGTCTCTCATCTGTCTGTGTCATATGTGTGTATGGATATAGATACATAGGTACAGAGATATTACAGTTGTAATTCTGCTTTACTCTCTTAGCACTGAACTTTTTATTGAAGTAAAGAAATGGATAATATGTTAGTTTCTGACATACAGCAAAGTGATTCAGTTACATATATGGGTATATATATTCTTCTTAATATTCTCTTCCATTATAATTTACTGTAAGATATTTAATATAGTTCCCTGTGCTGTAAAGCAGGACCTTGCTGTTTATCTATTTTATATACAATAGTTTGTAGCTGCTAATCCCAAACTCCTAATTTATCCCTCCCCCTCCTCCTTTCTCCTTTGGTAAGTAACCATAAACTTGTTTTCTATGTCTGTGAGTCTATTTCTGTTTTGTAAATAACTTCATTTGTATCATTTTGGGGGGCTTCCTAGGTGGCTCAGTGGTAAAGAAACTGCCTGCCAATGCAGGAGACACTGGTTCGGTCCCTGGGGCAGGCAGATCCCCTGGAGGAGGAAATGGTAACCCACTCTGGTATTCTTGCCTGAAAAATCCCATGGACCGAGGAGCCTTGGTGGGCTACCGTCCATGGGGTTGGAAAGAGTCGGACATGACTAAGCACAGCACACATAATTTTTTAGATTTCACATGTAAGTGATATCACATGATATTTGTCTTTCTCTGACTTGCTTCACTTAGTATGGTAATCTCGAGGTCCATTTATGTTGCAGCAAACGGCATTGTTTCATTCTTTTTTATGAATGAGTAATATTCCATTGTACGTATGTATCACATCTTCTTTATTCATTCATCTGTCAGTGAACATTTAGATTGCTTCCATGTCTTGGCTATTGTAAACAGTGCTGTTGTGAACTTTGGGGTCCATGTATCCTTTCCAATTGGAGTTTCCTCTTAGTGTTATAAGCATGCTTCCATGTCAATAAATATTACTTGGAAACATAATTTTAAATATTAAGTAATATTCCTTCGTGTGGAAATATCTATTTAGCCATATTCCTATTTTTACGTATTTCCTTTTTTCTATATATCTGAATGGAAATCCTGATATGAAAAACTTATCTGTATCTTCAGTAATTTCAACTGGAAATTTTCTAGAAGTAAAACTATGTGGGTCAGGAAATGTAAACATTTTAAAGCAATTTTAACACCTAATTTGCTAACTGGTGTCAATGTACACTCCCACCAAGTCTATAGGAATGACTAATGCTTATTTCCTCATCGTAATTCTGGGTATAACTCTCTTCAAAATTTGGTACTAAATACACATACACACATGCACACACACTTTACATTTCTTTAATTATTAGAGCTATTGAAAAAAAATTAGATGTCTACTGACCACCTGTATTTCTACATTTTTAACACTTAGCATTTGTGCTTATTCCCCAAATAACCATAATGACTTCACTTCCTAGTGTGCGTGCTAAGTCACTCAGTTGTGTCCAACTCCTTGCAACACTATGGACCGCAGCCCTCCAGGCTCCTCTGTCCATGGGATTCTCCAGGCAAAAATACTGGAGTGGGTTGCCATGCTCTCCTCCCGGGGATCTTCCAGACCCAGGGTTCCAACCCAAGTCTCTTATGTCTCTTGCATTGGCTGATGGGTTCTTTACCACTAGTGCTACCTGGGAAGCCATGTGTGTGTTTTCTAGGTACTGAGAGATGCAGTACATAGAGTTACCACAAGAGGTCCCTAGCATACAAATTATATCAACATTTGAAGTCTATTGGGCTCAATTTCCAGCAAGTCAGCATCTTCAGGAGTGGACAGGTTCATTAATTCCAGTCTTAGAACCTCCAAACAATCGTCCTGGCCTCATAAGAACAGCCCTCCTAACGGTGACAAATATTACTGAAGAAAACAAGCAACAGTAGCTCCCATCATTTAGAAAGCTGCACTGAACTCTACAACTCCACCTCCCACCCTCCTTCATTTATCAAGATCTCTTATAACTTGACTCTTCTTGTTAGATATAGTCACTCTCAAATTTCAAAAGAAATATAATCATTTTAAGCCTGAGATGCCTTTGCATCATTCATTTGATTGTCCTGTAAATATTTATTCCTCTTTTCATATTTAACCAAAAGAATGATGGGCCTTTTTTAAAACTCAGCAAATAAAGATTCGCTACAATGTGCCACTACCCTATGTGCTGGGACTATAATGATGAGCAGAGCCAGACACTGACCCCGCTCTTGCAGAGCTCACACCTGTGCCATCCAGCTAGCACCTCTGAGCAGACTCTTAGGAAATTCATCCCCACAGGTGCCTTTGTCCTGATAGGAGATGTTGTGTGCAGGCGACACAGGAAGTATCTGCTGCTCCAAGGCCCAGAGCATTGTCTCCAGGACCCATGATTATATCCTGGTCTGTTCTGCATTTCAAACCATCTAGCTCTGACATTTGGATTGCTTTTTAAAAACTTTACAGTGTAATATACCTACCCTGAAAAGAATTCAAATTATATGCATGTAAGTAACAAAGATAAAAATCAATCATAGTCACAGTCTTCACAGACAGCTATTTGTAAACTCCTTTATAGACATATTATTACATATGTGCACATTGGACAAATACTTACTGACTACTCACTATGGAGAAAGCATATTCCAAGGGCTGTGTCTTAGTCTGCTTGGGCGGCCATAACAAAGCATCATAGACTGGGTGGTTTAAACAACAGGAATTTATTTCCTTTCTGTTCTAGAGGTGGCAAGTCTAGTCAGTCTGGTATCTGGAAGAATCCTCTTCTTGGCTTGCAAATATCTACCCTGCTGCTCTGTCCTCACATGGCCTTTCCTCTGTACAAGTCGGGGGTGAGGAGGGAGCTCTCTGGTGTCCCTTCTTGTGAAGAAACTAATTCTATTTGATCAGGGCCAACACTTATGACTTCATTTAACCTGAATTACTTCCTTACTCCATCCAAATACAGTCATGCTGGGGGTGAGGGTTTCAACTAAACTGGGGAGAGGAAAGCCAAACACGCAGCCTGTAACAGGCTGTGAAGTCTCTACAAATGCATGAGGCACAATGTTTGCCCACTTGTCACTAATGTACGAATTCATGGTGCAAACTCTTTCTGTCTCTTTGTGCTTTATTTACATTATTATCTTTTGGAATTCCCACCAAGGCTGGATAAATGAGGTAAGGAAAGGAAGAGAGATTTGAGAAAGTTTTATATCCCTCTTGAGTTGGAAAACACTCTCTGGAAAAGGAAGTTTGAAGCCCTTAACTGCTCCAGAGATCCCCGCTGAAGCATCATGTCTCATTTTCTGGCCTCTCCTCTAGGAAAGGAGGTTGTTAAATATGTAAGACATGGACGGCTCTCTACATTCATCTACTCTGCAGAGGAGCAACGATTGCAAATGGGGCTGGATTCACTCCTTCAGAACATGCTGACTGAAGGCGCAATGAACTGGGAACAGAGAAATGAGCGAAACACAGTCTCTCTACCCTTGAGGCACTCACGACCCAGTAAGCCAGCGACTGGAAGAAAGGGTGAGAAGTGCCATCTAAGAAAGAGGTGGTAAACTCGAGGAGCTCTAGGAGAGAAAAAGGGACCCAGACAGACTCCTGGAAAGAAATTACACAGCCCGCTGGAGTCTGAATAAAATCAAGAGTGCGTTCAAAGGAAAGGGAAAAGCAATCCAGGCCAGGCTATTAAAACATGGAGCCCACCTGGACAGATCTCTGAAAGGGCAGGTTGAATGTGTTCAGCTGGGGGACCTATCTAGACTGTCTTTGGGTAGGATGATCCCTCAACAGATTATCTTGAGATTTTATCAAGATGGCAAAAAACCCTTATTGTTAATTAAAAAACATGCTATGGTAAGACGGCAAATCTCATCCCTGAGAAGCCTGTGGGAATCCTCAGAGAGGCAGAGGAGAACGTACCTCTTCCAGATCTCTTTGTCACATATGCACATACATATCTTTGTGCTTTACTTTGTAAAATAATTAAATGGAATTGAGCTGAAATGAATTTCACGATCCACCTAGTAGCTTTTGCCAGAAGCCTAATATTCAGTCTAGACTCCTTTTTTCTTCTTTCAGTTCTTCTATTATTTCTTCTTTTCTTTCTTGTTTCTTCTCTTATCTCTCCTTTTCTTCTTTTTATTTTTTGTATTCAACAAATAGCAATCAAACATCTACTCTGGGCAGGCACAATACCAGACCCTGGAGAGACAGTGATGAGTAGGGTCACTTCTCCATGGAACTTTTGACACATAGATAATCACACAAGGATATATATAAAATGTGCTATGGAAGAAATCATGCCTTAAAATCAGGGCTCCTGATTTAGCTGCATAGTGTGGTGGGATCAGGTAAGGCTTCTCTGAAGAAATAACAGTTGGGCTAAAATCTGAAGCTGAAAATAAGTTAGCTAGGATGTGTGTATGTGTGTGTTTGCAGGTGGGTTTGGCAGTTAAGCATACCTGACTGGGGAGATAAAAAGGCTAGGATAATGTCTTTGGAGGAAGAAAGAACTTTCTAGTTGCTGCAAGGTCACCATGGCAGGAGTGTGGGCAGTGAGCAAAGAGTGGAGAGGTGAGGCTGGTGATCTAGACAGAGGCCAGTCTTTGGAGGACATATTCTTTCATTTTAAGGGCAAAGGGAAGCCATTGCAATATCTATATCCTTCCTAAAATATTCCAAATTTAAAAAGACCATTTTATGAAGTATGTTCAGATAACACATCGGATTTTGCAGCAGTCAGGGTTGAAATAATGTTGTAGGATTCTGACAATGATGTTGGAAAGAAACGAAGAGATGCAGGAGATAATTTGGTCAAATAGAAAGGTCTAGGTGATGGGCTAAATACGAGAGGCAATACAGGAGAGGTTCTAATGGAGAGTGAGTCCTAGGCTGGTGGCTTGCACTGCTAAATGAGACCTTTCCCTGAGGCAGGGAACATCGGAGGAGACCACAGCCCTACATGCCCTGTTTTAGTCTCAGAAAATCTCTCCAGCTACTCTCACTGGGTTTGGTTCCTTGCATGGAAGGCCATGAGTGGTCAGTCTCCTTCCCCTAGAAAGTGACCAGTGTAACCCCAAATGAAACTAGATTTTTCAAAACAAAAGCCAGGAGAGGGGACTGTCTTATGCAACATCTCTTTTTGGTCTACTACACAAATGCCTCTGAACAAAGACACAGAAAACTTCTCTAAATTGGGAAAGAGAAATTACTGGAAGAAAAAAAGATACCAGGTAGGGAAAAAAAAATCAGTAGGAGGACTGTGGGATACATAGTCCTGGAACTCAGTAGAATAGTCACCTCTCTGATGATAATTCCCAATAGGTCACATCCAATTAATCACAAATCCTATTGATCCTGCTTCCTTAATAGCTTCTAAGTTAATCCTGTCACCTCTAGTTTCATTTCACTGCCTTAGTTCAGAGTGGTGATCAGGCTCTCCTTACATCATTACCTGAATTGCTGTAGTAACAATCATATCAGGATTGTGTTTGGCTTCATGTAAAAGAAACCTAATATAGAGTCTTAACCAAACCGAAATGAACAGTGTGGAGCTGGTGCAACAGCCCAAGGAAGTTACCAAGGACTGACTAAGAGCCTCCTGACTGCACTGCAGGTAGGAGGAGTGGTGAGAAGGGAAGGCAGCTTCTTATCAGGAAAGGAAAACAGCTCTAGGAATTCCCAGCACAATTCTACTTTTGCCAGAACTGTTGTCACAACAGTTTCAAGGGAAGATAAAAATCACAGCTACTTAGAACTATTCTTTTTCTTTTTAAAGAATAAGGACAGGGGACTCCCCTGGTGGTACAATGGATAAGAATCCGCCTGACAATGTAGGACACATGGGTTTGATCCCTTGTCTGGGAAGATTCCACATGTTGGAGAGCAACTGAGCCCATGCACTGAGCCCGTGAGCCTAGAGCCCATGCTCTGCACAGTAGAAGCCGCCACAATGAGAAACCCACATACTGCAACTAGAAAGTAGCCCCTGTTCACCGCGACTAGAGAAAGCCCATGTACAGCAACGAAGACCCAGTGCAACCAAAAAAAAAGTAAATTGTAAAAGTCAGGAATGGATAAAGATGGACAAAGAAAATGTCACTGATAGCATTTGCCACAGATGGCTAGTTGGTTTCACTGTTGCTAATCCGGTGCCTTTGGCCAAAGCCTTCTCCCAGTGACAGAGGTATCATTTTCAAATCAGATTACATTACTCTCTTGCTTAAAATACTTCAGTGGTAATCCATGGCTTTCAGGATAAAATTCTACCTCGTGGCTTAGCACACAAGGCCCTCAAGATCTAGTCCCCACCTCTCTCTCACAGCGTCTTCCCTCTCTCTCCTGCAGACCCCACTGTTTCACCCACTCCCACACACCCAGGCATTTATGATGCTGTTACAAATCCACACATTCGTGTGCTCATCACTGTCTCTCCAGGGTCTAGTAGTGTGTCTGCCCAAAGTGGGCATTTGACAGCAATTTGTTGAATACTAAAAAATAATAACAAAAAGAAGGCAAGAGGTAGTTTTAGAATAAATAACAGGCTTCTGGCACAAGCAACTAGGTGAATTACAAAATTCAATTCAGCTTAATTCAGTTTAATTCTTTTATGAAATAAAGCACGGGGATATGTGCATGCATGCTAAAGGGATCTGGAAGAGGTACATTCTCCCCTGGTTTTATAAAAATATTTCCTGTCATATTGTAACCAGAAAGGGTTAATTTTGACTCCATGCTGAATTTGTTCCTCTCACTTTAACCCTTGTTTTGCCATTTTTCTTATTATAAGCATATACAATGGCCTGACTCTTGATGAGGGTGAAAGAGAAGAGTGAAAAAAATGGCTTAAAACTCAGCATTCAAGAAACTAAGATCAGCCATTAAAAAAAATACATTTGAACCGGTTCTACTGAGATGGATGAAACTGGAGCCCATTATACAGAGTGAAGTAAGCCAGAAAGAAAAACAACAATACAGTATACTAATGCATATATATGGAATCTGAAAGATGGTAACGATAACCCTATATGCGGGACAGAATGAGAGACACAGATGCATGGAACAATTTTATGGACTCTGAGGGAGAAGGTGAGGGTGGGACGTTCTGGGAGAATGGCATTGAGACATGTGTATTGTCATATGTGAAACAGAGCACCATTCCATGTTCGATGCATGTGACAAGGGCTCGGGGCCGGGGCAGTGGGATGATCCAGAGGGATGGGAGGGGGAGGGAGGTGGGTGGGGGGTTCGGGAAGGGGAACACATGTAAACCCATGGCTGATTCTTGTCAATGTATGGCAAAAACTATTACAATATTGTAAAGTAATTAGCCCCCAAGTAAAATAAATAAATTTATAAAAAAAAAAAAAAAAAAGAAACTAAGATCATGGCATCCAGTCCCATCACTTCATGGCAAATAGAAGGGGAAAAAGTGGAAGCAGTGACAGATTTTATTTTCTTGGGCTCCAACGTCACTGCAGACAGTGACTATAGTCATGAAATTAAAAGATGTTTGCTCCATGAAAGGAAAGGTATTATAAACATAGACAGCCTATGAAAAAGCCGACATCACTTTGGGTTTTTCCAGTAGTCAATGTATGGATGTGAGAGCTGGACCATAAAGACTGCTGAGTGCTGAAAAATTGATGTTTTTGAACTGTGGTGCCAGAAAAGACTCTTGAGAGTCCCTTGGACTTCAAGGATATCAAACCAGTCAATCCTAAAGGAAAGCAACCTGAATATTCATTGGAAGGACTGATGCTGAAGGTGAAACTCCAACAGTTTGGCCACCTGATGTGAAGAACCAATTCACTGGAAAAGATCCTGATGCTGGGAAAGATTGAAGGCAAAAGGAGAAGAGGGCGGCAGAGGATGAGATGGTTTGATGGCATCACCGACTCAATGGACATGAATTTGAGCAAACTCTAGGAGATAGTGAAGGAAAGGGAAGCCTGGAGTGTTGCAGTCCATGGGGTCACAAAGAGTTGAACAAGACTTCCTGATTGAATAATAACAACGGCCTGCTTCAAGGAACCCTGCTCCCCACTGCCTGACTGTTAAAGTACCTTTGTTCATAACCCTGTCCACCTATAGGGTGCAGGAAGAAATTAACATATCCCCCTGCCTGAGGTTTGCCATCTAGAAGATATTTGCAAGAATTAAATGATCTTTTTACTTTGTTTCCTCACCTCCCTCCATCTCTGATCCATAAAATAACCTGGCATCCAATCCCTGACAAAATAGTTGTTTTGAGACATTAGTCAGCCATCTTCTACGTCAGCTGACTTCTCGAATAAAGTCGTACTCCTTGCCTCAACAACTCATCTCCTGGATTTATTGGCCTATTGTGCAGTGAACAGAATGAGTTTAACAACATTAGTAAACAAATGATGTTGCAGCCATTCAGCCATCACTTTACAGCTGCAACAGTGAGCCCTGAGGGAACTCAGGATGGAGGCAGGATGCCTGCCATCAAATCATCAGACACTGCAGCCACCCCGACGGTGCACCCTAAGAAGACTCAAGATGAGAAAACACAGAATACTTGCCCCAGATAGCTGAGCAGCCAGACTCTTACATCTTCCAATATGCAGAAAAGTGCTAAATTCCTTAACTTGGGATATCTGGTTTTCTTTAATTATCAATAATTTTCTGATGTTCCAACTACCTGCTCTTTGTTGCAAAAACTCCTATATATTTCCTGGCTCCCCATTTGCCTCTTTGGAGCAGTTTCTCAGAGTTGCTTGAGATTGCTGTGTCCTGGGCTGAAATCCTCAGTTTTTCCACTGAATAAAACATAACTCTCAACTTAAAATTTTTTTTTTTATTTTTGGCCATGCTTGGTCTTCATTGCTTCATGGGCTTTTCTTTAGTTGCGGCAAGCGGGGACTACTCTTTAGTTGCAGTGTATGGGCTTCTCTCTGCAGTGGCTTCTCTCATTGTGGAGCATGGGTTCTGAAGTGCAAAGTCATCAGCAGTTGCAGCACATGGACTCAGTAGTTGCAGTCCCAGGCTCTAGAGCATAGGTGCAGTAGTTGTGAAGCATGGGCTTAGTTGCTCCGTGGCATGTGGGATCTTCCTGGATCAGGGATCAAGCCTGTGTCTCCTGTAGAGACAGGCAGATCCTTTCCATTGAGTCACCAGGGATGTCCAACTCCCAATTGTGCTTTTTTTTTTTAGCCAGCACTCTCCTATTATAAGGCTTCCCTCATGGCTCCACGGTAGAGAATTCGCCTGTAGTGCAGGAGACTAAAGAGATGAGGGTTCCATCTCTGGGTCAGGAAGATCCCCTGAAGAAGGAAATGGCAACCCTTTCAAGTATTCTTGATCAGGAAAATCCCATGGACAGAGGAACCTGGCAGGCTACAGTCCAGGGGGTTGCAGAGTCGGACATGACTGAGCAACTGAGCTCGTGCACGCGCGCACACACACACACACACACACACACACACACACAGAGCATGCTGAAGCAGAAATAAATTGTGTTAAGGCAAAATTATGAAATGACAGGTTGACTCTGCTCCTTCAAGGGGATCTATCCAGGTAGGATGGTTATCTTTAGGTTATCTTTAGACTTCTTGAAGGTGACCAAAAACTTACTGATAGTTACGGAACATGTGTTATATAGACTTTGGAAGATAATGGTATGTCAGTGTGGGTTCATTGATTGTAACAAAGGTATCACTCTGAGGCTTGATAGTGGAGGAGGCTGCAGGTGTGGGGAGACCCCAGCTGAGTGTATGAGAACTTTCTGTACCTTCTGCTCAGTTTTACTGTGAACCTAAAACTCCTCTCAAAAATAAAATCTGTTAAAAACAATATGTTAAAGATAACTTACCCAAAAAGGTAAAATCGTGATTCTCATTCAGAAATAAACTGAGCATGTTGAAGATTGCATTTTACTCAGAATTAAGGGGATCAGTTAAAACTGGTTCAAAGGAAATGTCAAAGAACAGACACATTTACATAACTGGAATATGGGGATGAATGTGCACTGGAGGCGGATGGACTTCTTTCTCGGCGGGGAGGGAAGCAATCGAACGTCTGCTGGACAGGATAGTATTTGCCTGCCTGTAGATACTTGCATGCCTACAACAGCAATCTGCATTTCTGTTCCCTAGGAGGAACACAGCACTGTAAAATAGTTTCCATAGAATTAGCCTCTGGACCATGGAAGGAGGTGCTATTGTTTGCCTTTGAAGCACACATTTTCCCTACATGCATACAATAAACCATCAAGGTAGTAGGTTTGAAGGTTCCACTTCATAATTTCACCAACACTAGGGATGACTGTCTTATTTTTATTATAACCACTTTACGTTTTAACACTTTAACATTTTACATGTTATCCCATTGCAGTTTTAATTTGCTAATAACTGATGATGTTGAGCCTATCTTCACGAGCTTATTGGCTTTTTCTTGATCTTCTTTGGTGACATATCTGTTCAAAGGTTTGCTCATTTTATTTACTCATTTATTTTAAAAGTTTACCCATTTTAAAATTGCATTGTCTTCTTATTAATGAGTTTTAAGAGTTCTTTACATATTCTGCAATCAGATATGTTATTTGCTTTCTCACAGTATGTCAGCCAGGTTCTAAGAAAGAGCCTTGAATGACCAAGAAATTAGAAGCCGCCGGTTCTTGTACAGCTCGGGCTTAAGTCCCAGAATGTCACTTCTGCCACATTCTCTTGATCAAAGTTAGGTATATGACCAGCCCAGATGGAAGTGGAGGATAAATGAGCTCCTCTTCTTGTTACGAAGAGCAAAGCTACACATGTAGAAGGGCATGGATTGGATTTGGCTATCTTTGGAGTTGGGCTGTCACCCTTTCAGGTACTTTAATAATTCTAATATTTGTAATAAATTACATGAGTATGGTGGATGTTTAGATATTTTAAATGATTCAAAATAATTTTTGAATTTATAAAAAAACATTCTCTTATACCTCGTAAGTCAAATTCCAAATCTAAATCAGTTACTTGTTCTTTTTTGGTCTCGGGCATGCGGGATCTCAGATCCCTGACCAGGCATCGAAACTTTTGCCCCTTGCAGTGGAAGGTGGAGTCTTGATGGGCTATGGGGGATGCCAGGGGCACTTCCTGGGTGGCATTTCAGAAGGTGTTTCAAACTTTTTATGTATCTTTAGATGGTACTCATTATCAGAGCATGGGCTTCGTAAAATGTGACTTTCCCATGGCTTTCTTGTCCTTATTTATCTTTTTAGCTTTGGAAAAAAACAGCTCAGTTACTCTGTGGCATGTAGAATCTTCCCGGATAAGGGATGGAACTCGAGTCTCTTTCATGGTCAGGTACATTCTTTACCACTGAGCCGTCAGGGAAGTCCCGGTTTTTGTTTGTTTTTTTTTAAGTTTACTGGTTCTAATAGGTGTGCAGTGCTACTTTACTGTAGTTTTAATTTCTAATTTCCTAATATATATGATTTTTGAGTATTTTTGATATGTTTATTTACTATCTATATGCTTTCTTTGGCTAAGTGTTCAGATTTATCCATCTTTAATGAGGTTGTTTGTGCCAGATTTTTTGGTATTATTTGAGCACAACCCTTTATCAGATATGTATTCTGTAAATGTATTTCTCTGTTTGAGGCTTGTGTTTAGGTTTTCTGAATAAGATCTTTTACAGAGTTTAAATTTTCAATTTTTTAAAGGTCATGTTATAAATTTTATATCCTTTTTTGGGTAGACTTTAGTTTTCTTTTGTTAAAATTCATAAGCAAAACTGAGGTACTATAGATACAGCTTTGCATTTTATCTGTTGAGAAATTTGAGTGAATTTGGTGTAAGTTGTAAAGTTTCTTTCTACTTTCATTTGATTGCATATGGTTTCCAATTATTCATATAACAATTTTTGGAGATGTCATAGGAAGTCGGTTTCCCCAAGTGAAACTGCATCCATGAAACATCAACTCTTTTCAGCCACTGGCAATCACTTTCTGCTTTTTCTATCTTTGAATTTGGCTTGCTTTGAGATGATCCCACTATCTCATGCTAGTGGAATCACAGAATGTTTGTCCTTTTTTGGTCTGGTTTGTTTCACTTAACATAATGACTATAAGGTTCATCCACATTGTAACATTGTCAGAATTACCTACTTTTAAGGGCTGAATCATATTCCATTGTGTGTATACCACAGTTTGTTGATGGAGTTGTCTGTCCACGGACACTTGGATTCCTTCCATTTGTTGGCCAGTGTGAATAATGCTGTTGTGAATGTGAGTGTAGAAATATGAGTGTATTTTTTTCAGCCCATTTTTTCAAACCCTTTAGGTACATAACCTGAATTGAAATTGACATATTGTATGTTAATTCCATTTGCTAGTTTTTGATGAATTTCTGTCATGTCTCGCAGAGTGGCTACACCATTTCACTGTATTTCTTGTATAGTAGAATATTGTTGAAGTTTTTGCATGTACCCTATCTTGCATATTCATTCACCCACTGATGGACAGTTGAATGGGTTCTACCTTGGGCTATTGTGAATAATGTTGCTATGAATATTTGTGTACCATTTGTTGTTTGAACAGCTGCTTTCAGTTCATTGACATGTATATCCAAGAGTGGACTTGGTGAAGTAAACAGTAAGTATATTTTTATCTTTCTGAGGAAATGCCAAACTATTACACATATAATCTGTGCTATTTTCCATATCCACAAGCAAAGTGTAATGTTTCTGATTTTCTACATTGCTGTTAATATTTTGATCTTGATTATAATCATTTAGTGAATGTGAACAAATATAGCATTGTGGTTTTAATCTGTATTTCCATCATTATAGAAAGGAAATATATGTCCGTTTCCACTGAACATGTAGTGGGATTACCTGGCCTGCCGGTTCTCTCCTGCATTTATTGTTTGTAAACTTGTGAGGATGGCCAGTCTGACAGGTGGGATTTGATTTCCCTATTTCAGCTGGGGAACATGGGGTTCAGAGTTGCCAGCCTGAAAGAGGAATCTTTCCTATTTCAGCCCAGGAACCTGGGGTACCATGTTCCCTACCTGGAATAGGAACTTGTCCCCCTATTTCAGCCTGGGAACCAGAGGTGGAGAGTTCCCTGTCTGTATTAGGAACTTTTCCCTATTTCTGCCTGGAACTTTGGGGCCCAGCGTTTCCATAGTTCAGCCCAGAACCTTGGTGCACAGATAAATATAAGGGAAATACATCTTCAGAGTTAACACCATTTGAATTGTTTTTGAAAATATCATAAAAATTTTTATGTATCTTATGATGGTATGCATTATCTGAGCATGGGCTTGGTAAAATGTGACTTTCCCATTAAATAAGGCTTTATTGTCATTATTTATCTTGCTGGTAGATTCATTGGTCTCTTTTGACTAATTAATTCTTTTTGAAGCAAAGATTGAAATGGCCCATCTAGTTTGTATGATTTCTAATAATCTCATCCAAAGTAATTTCTCAATTGTTTCTTCTATTGTATAACATTTCCCATTTTCACTTTGTTCCTTTTTTCTTCTACTTTTCTTTTGTGTTTGTAGCTATACATCCCATATTTTTTTGTAGTTGAAGTACAGTTGATTAATACAACTATGTGTGTGTTCTGATACAGCATAGGGATGCAATATTTTTACAGAATACACTTTATTGAAATATTACTGAATTGTGAACTTTTGTTCGTTTTAGAGATGAATTGCTTGTGTGTATCTTGGTTTGCAAATACTTCTTTGCCTTCTGGGTTGCCTTCTTCACTCCTGAAGGTTTACTTTTTTGGACACCTGCTTTGAAATTGAAGTAGGTCATGTTTTCCTGGTTTGGGTTTATTTCTCATTGCGCTAGGAGATGGATTCCAAAGGCCTCGCAATGAAGTCATCCAAACCCAAAAAGACCTTGTAGTTTATATCCTCACATTTCCTGCCTATGTTTTCCTTAAGACTTTCATAGAATCCCTCCTGACCTTTAGATATTTATGATTTGGAGTTCATTTCGTGTATGGTGTTAGAGAGTGGTCTAACCTCATTCCCGTTTTAATAAGCCTCTCATGATCCTTCACAGTGTCTCTTATCAATGTCTATTGCCAGCATCAGGGGAGGAATATTCCCTCTTCTCCACGCCCTCTCTATCAGTTAGTGTTTGTCAAGTTTCTGACAATGGCCATTCTGAGTGCTGTGAGGTGATTCCTTCCTGTGGTTTCGATTTGCATTTCTCATATTTAGAGGAACTGACCTCTTTTCATGTGATTTCTTTTCAAGGGTGAGTTCATGTTACCTCTCGATGCAGCTTCCTGTAACTCGACCCTGTTTTAAATTCTTTTCTGATGACCACCCCTTGGACCTTTGTTGAGATCAGCTGTTTTTGACTTTCAGACCCTTTGGCCTTGAGAATATTCAATGCCCATCAGCACAGCTTTTCAATTGTTGTTACAGAAAATGGCCACAAGGCAGAATTACTCATCCCATAAAATTTCCCCCACCCCCTGCCATTTCTGTGTGATTATTTATTGGAATAGAAGTGATTTCTGATTTAATATGTGTTTCAAATGTATAGGAGCTTGATATGTTCATGGAAGAACATTTATCTATTCTCTTTCAAGTTCCTGTTCCCATCTAGGTGATTACAGGGTGTTCAGTAAACTTCCACCTGCTATTCAGTAGGTCGTTTGGGGTCATCTATTGGATACATATATGTGTGTCTACATTAATTCAAATCTCTTAATTTACATCACTGGTACCTAGAGATTGAGGGTTCCTGCAGAGGGCAAGAGGCACTCCACAAACATTGTGGGGTCACACTGCCTACCATATCCTCCCAGGACCCTGAGTCCCAAAACAATCCAGCCTTGGGACCCAAGCCTGCCCAGTCTCCAGAGATTACAAAGATAATCCAGAATTACCAAGAGATTAGTTAAGGTAACCATGGGATGAGGGGAATAGAATCAGCATATGTTTCTATATTTATTGTGTTTATCCAGTTATTTGAACTTGAGTATATAGGTGAATTACAAGGCAGTGGGTTTTTTAAATTTTTTTAATTCATAGTCACTTGATTCACTCACACATTGATGTGCATATGCTGTATTTCAGGGACTGTTCCTGTATAGATAATGACAAAAATTGGAGTATCATTCCTAGTGTTATCCAGTAGGTCCTTGTGGTTTATTTTCTAAATAGGAATGCACACATGTTAGAGAATTAGCTTATTTCTATGTGCTCAACACCTTTCTTCTCTGCTAACAGTAAGTGAGACGAGCTTTTTCTAAGTCTGTGAACTGTTTATCTTAGCTCAAAGAGCTCCTAGGTATCCATTTTTAGATTCCACCTACAAGTGACATCATATTCTATTTTTCACTCCATGTGTCTCTTACTGCACTTGCTATGATCATCTCTACCTTCTTGCCTGTGCCTGAACATGTTTCATTCTTCCTTGTAGCTGATTCATATACCATTGTCTATATAGAACCCATTTTCTTTATTCGTTTCCTTGTCCTTGTACCCTTAGTTTTGCAGCAGTGTACTTTCTTTGGAAACCAGTCCAGCAGGGATGGCATGGGTACCCTTGTCTTTGAAAATGTTTCTTTCCCTGACCGTATGCCCAGGCACATGATTGCTGTTTCCTCATGCACTGCTATGTTTTGTTTTCTAAAGATCCTCCATACTGTCCTTTCTAGTGGATGAACCAATGGAGATTTTTAGTACTCCCATCCAAAATAATTTCTTGACGGGAGTTTCTATTCCTAAACTTCCCATTTTTATTTTGTGAACCTTCATTCTTGATTATTTTTGGTGTTTGTAGCCATCCATCCACTCTTTCTTTTTCAATTGAGGTACAGTTGATTCACATTACTCTATTTGCTTTGGGATACAAGAGAGTGATTCAATATTTTCATGGAATATATACTATTTAAACATATTGCAAAAATCTTGGCTATAGTTATCTCTGCTGCATACGATATCCTATTATTTTTCTTACGTTGTACATAGTGAATTTTATTTCTTAATTTCTACTTCAATCTGGCAACACTCACAACCAAATCCCCACAGGCATCCTTAGTTTCTGGATTTGTGAGTCTCTTTCTGTTTAATAGATAACTCCATTTGTCTTATTTTAGATGGAAATTGAATGTGATTTCCTATGGCAGTTTTCTTTGTGTTTCCGACAACCTGGCCTTAGATGAGAATACGTAAATAAATTCTCCTGAAAGAATTCTCAGGAATAGTATAATGTGAAAGGGACTTTTGTTCACCTTTCTGCCCGCAGAGTTGCCAACCTGACATACTAACTTTTCCCTATTTCAGCCCGGGAACCTGTGGTGCAGAGTTTCTGGCCTGAAATAGGAATTTTTCCCTGTTGCAGCCCGGGAATTTGAAGCACAGAGTTGCCACTCTGACATAATAGGAACTTTTCCCTATTTCATCCCAGGAACTTGGGGTGCACAGTTGCCAGCCTGAAATGATAGGAATTTTTCCTCATTTCAGCCCAGGAACTTGGGGTATGGTGTTGCTGGACTGAAATAAGAATTTTTCCCTATTTCAGAACAGAAACTTTGGGTTCAGAGTTGCCAGTCTTAAATAGGAACTTTTTCCTATGTCAACCCGGGAACTTGGGGCACAGAGTTGCCGGCCTGAAATAGGAATTTCTCCCTATTTCAGCATGGACATTTGAGGCCAAGATTTTCTATATTGCAGCCCAGAAGCTTGGGGCACAGATAAAAATATGGGAAATACATCTTCAGAGTTAACACCTTTTGAATTGTTTTTGAAAATATCATCAAAATTTTTATGTATCTTATGATGGTATTCATTATCTGAGCATGGGCTTGGTAAAATGTGACTTTCCCATTAAATAAAGCTTTCTTGTCCTTATTTATCTTTCTGGTAGATTCATTGTCTTCTTTTGACTAGTTAGTTGTTTCTGAAGCAAAGATTCAAACAGTCCATCTAGTTTGTGTGATTTTTAATAATCTCATCCAAAGTAATTTCTCAATTGCTTTTTGTATTGTATAACATTTCCCATTTTCATTTTGTTCCTTTTTCCTTCTAGTTTTGTGTTTGTAGTTATACATCCCATATATATATATATATATATATATATATATATTTGTAATCGAAGTACAGTTGATTAACACAACTATGTGTGTGTTGTGATACAGCATAGGGATGCAATATTTTTACGGAATCCACTTTATTGAAATATTACTGAATTGTGAACTTTCTGTTGGTTTTGCAGATGATCTGCTTGTGTGTATCTTGGTTTTTCAAATATTTCTTTGCCTTCTGGGTTGCCTTCTTCATTCCTGAAGGTTTACTTTTTTGGACACCTGCTTTGAAATTGAAGTAGGTCATGTTTTCCTGGTTTGAGTTTATTTCTCACTGCGCTAGGAGATGGATTCCAAAAGACCTCGCAATGAAGTCATCCAAACCCAAAAAGACCTTGTAGTTTATATCCTCACATTTCCTGCCTAATGTTTTCCTTAAGACTCTCATAGAATCCCTCCTGACCTTTAGATATTTATGATTTGGGGTTCATTTCGTGTATGGTGTTAGAGAGTGTTCTAACCTCATTCCCGTTTTAATAAGCCTCTCATGATCCTTCACAGTGTCTCTTATCAATGTCTATTGCCAGCGTCGAGGGAGGAATATTCCCTCTTCTCCACGCCCTCTCTATCAGTTAGTGTTTGTCAAGTTTCTGACAACAGCCATTCTGAGTGCTGTGAGGTGATTCCTTCCTGTGGTTTGGATTTGCATTTCTCATATTTAGAGGAACTGACCTCTTTTCATGTGATTTCTTTTCAAGGGTCAGTTATGTTAGACTCTGCATGACTTTGCAACAAGAGTCATGTTACCTCTCGATGCATCTTCCTGTAACTCGACCCTGTTTTAAATTCTTTTCTGATGACCACCCCTTGGACCTTCGTTGAGATCAGTTGTTTTTGAATTCCAGACCCTTTGGTCTTGAGAATACTCAATGCCCATCAGCACTGCACCCAGAGTAGGAACCAAATAAATAAGTAAAGAAACAAAGAAGAGAGCAGATATTAAATAATAACAATAATGAACCCAAACATCTTCTGTGCAGAGACAGGCTCAAGGGAAAGTCACACTGTTCATTTCAGAGACTCCAGCAGTTAATTCCCACTTCCTCCCGTCAGAGAAGCAAACCTCTAACATTGCAGGAAGAGTGTCCACTGGCCAATTGCACAGGATGGAAGGGAACGCACAGACTTATAGGACCTGGGGATGGTGAGGAACCATGGATGGTAAGGACTGAAAGATGGGAAGAACCTGAAGACGAGAAGGACCCACAGACAAGGAGGACCACCTGACGAGTTGACTGGGCTGCTGTACATCTCCACCATCAGCAGCTCTGTGTTCCTAGCATCCAGTTTAACCTATAAAACTCTGAACCCCACTTGTACAAACTCTCAGTAGAGATAAGATACATGTATTCAGGAGATTTTTATGATAATTAAATTACAGCACCCCACAGGACACCAGGTCTTGTCTGGTCCTCTGGGAGCAGGACTTCCCCTTCCTCCTCTACACTCCTTCCCAATTAGACTGTACATGGAAGGGGGACTTCTGTCCACTGGGACTGAATCTGAACAACCCTTGATCCAACTTCTTCCCCAAATCCAAACATAATTGCATCAAAGTCACACTGGAGAGCATTCCCTTTGGGAAAAAAAAATCTAATCTCCATGAAAAGAAATATTATCCAAAGGACTTGGGTGAACCTAAGAAATTTGAATATTTTACAAAGTCAGCCAGCACCTGGCCCGGTATTGGTGCCCCCTTGGCCAGAAGACTGAGGGAAGGAGGGTCTGGTGAGGGAGACCCCTGGGCGCCTGTCAACTTCAGCTCCCCCGGGAGGCTTCAATGAAGGTCTTGTTCACTTTGCTGCTTGTTGAGTTGAACCAGTCAAGAGTTAGGGTCACAGGCTGTTTTTCCTTAAATATTTGTGACATCTTTTCCACAGTGAATGAATGAAAAACGCATCTGAAGGATCTGTGGGGGAAAAGCAGACAAATGTTAGCACACACAGAACAATTACATTTAGATATTTTAATTTACAGAAGGTTTGGTATTGCTCAGTAAGACATCACGACAGTGACAGTGATGACAAAGATGACTTGTCTCTGTGTCCCCTCAAAGCAGGTTTATAAAAGTCAGATAAGCTAGGCCAGGAGCAGGCAGCTTACTGTGAGATGCAGGCACACATCTGTCACTGGGGTGGATCCCAGTGCACCTGTGTTACCAGATCCACCAGGGCCAGTGTGCATGGTGAACTGGGACTGAGGACACTAGGTAAGATCATCAGTCGGGCTGACCTGGAAAATCACTACAGCTACTTCACCCAATATCCAAGTCCACTTACTGTGGGAAGGCTTAGGAGGCTCAAAGGACCTGACATCTGCCAGGGCTCTTCTGCCCTCAGAAAGCCTGCGTTTCATAGCACCACTCTGTCTGCACAGACCCAGCTTATAGAAACAAAGATGCTTTATTTCCCAAGGTCTTTATTTTGTAAGTAAAGCCAATCTTTCTTCTAGCTCTTCTGCTCTACTCTAATCCCCCTTATAAGAAACAGTCCAGAACTGGTAAGAAAGCTAGACTGAATAATCTCAAAAACAAAAGGCAAAAAAGTCTTCTTGAAACATTACAATTCATCTGGGACAGGATTTCTTACAAAGATTATTGAGCTATTCTCTCTTTTCACTGGTCACAAAAAAATTAAACCTTTTCACATTTCTGCTAACAAATAGATATAAAACCTTGCTATTTTTACAATATTGCTATAACATTTTACAGGGAAATTGATGTAAATCTACATCAGTGAATGCACTCAATTTCTCTCCGTTTTAAATCGTCTCATGATATGTGTAAATTGTTTAACTGGACCAGATCCACTGTGAGTGGAACTGGTCAGAATGTATTTTTGGACTTCCTAGGAAGAAAGAAAGTTGCTTGTCTCCTTAAGTGTGTTTTTTAGCAAATGCACTTATGGCCACAACATAAAGAGGACAAAGCACGGTGTCCCTGGTTGTGCTTTTCTTTCCAGTCCTGGGGGACGTTTGCCTGTTGAGGTCCTTTCACTGGCGGGTCAGATGGGCCACCCCTGTCTGCGGGGTGGCTTAGCTGTGCTCAGCTGTGACCACTGGGGACATGGATGATCTTTTTGGGTCCCCGTCCTCTGACCTGTTGCTGGTGGTTTGCAGCATAAGGTAACCACCACAGCGGAGGTGTGAGACTGTGCCCCTAAACACAGAAGCCCATTTCATCAGTGCTTCCCTTCAGAGAGGATGGGCACACTGAGGTAGAGTCTGCAGGTCTGTGGCTGATTCATATTGATATTTGGTAGAAACCAATGCATTATTTCATTGAGTTGGACAAGGCTGTGGTCCGTGCGATCAGATTGGCTAGTTTTCTATGATTATGGTTTCAGTGTGTCTGCCCTCTGATGCCCTCTCGCAACACCTACCATCTTACTTGGGTTTCTCTTACCTTGGACGTGGGGTATCTCTTCACAGCTGCTCCAGCAAAGCGCAGCTGCTGCTGCTTACCTTGGATGAGTGGTATCTCCTCACGGTCGCCCCTCCTGACCTTGAACGTGGAGTAGCCCCTCTCGGCCCTCCTGCGCCTGTGCAGCCACTGCTCCTTGGACGTGGGGTAGCTCGTCTTGGCTGCCGCCCCTGACCTCGGATGTGGGATAGCTCCTCTCGGCTGCTCCTGCGCAGTCGCAGCCTGGCGCTCTCGGCCGCCGCCCCTGACCTTGGGCGTGGGGTAGCTCCTCTCCTCTGCGCTTCTGCGCCGTCTATCACAGCTGCTGCGCTTCTGCATGGTCCATCGTATGCAGGTCAGGAAGCAGCAGTTAGAACAACAGACTGGTCCCAAATAGGAAAAGGAGTACGTCAAGGCTGTTTATTGTCACCCTGCTTATTTCACTTATATGCAGAGTACATCATGAGAAACGCTGGGCTGGAAGAAGCACAAGCTGGAATCAAGATTGCCGGGAGTAATATCAATAACCTCAGATATGCAGATGACACCACCCTTATGGCAGAAAGTGAAGAACTAGAGAGCTTCTTGATGAAAGTGAAAGAGGAGAGTGAAAAAGTTGGCTTAAAGCTCAACGTTCAGAAAACTAAGATCATGGCATCCAGTCCCATCACTTCATGGGAAATAGATGGGGAAACAGTGGAAACAGTGTCAGACTTTATTTTTTTGGGCTCCAAAATCACTGCAGATGGTGATTGCAGCCATGAAATTAAGACGCTTACTCCTTGGAAGGAAAGTTATGACCAACCTAGATAGCATATTTAAAAGCAGAGACATTATTTTGCCAACAAAGGTCCGTCTAGTCAAGGCTATTGTTTTTCCAGTAGTCATGTATGAATGTGAGAGTTGGACTGTAAAGAAAGCTGAGCGCGGAAGAACTGATGCTTTTGAACTGTGGTGTTGGAGAAAACTGAGAGTCCCTTGGACTGCAAGGAGATCCAACCAGTCCATCCTAAAGGAGATCAGTCCTGGGTGTTTATTGGAAGGACTGATGTTGAAGCTGAAACTCCAATACTTTGGCCACCTCATGCAAAGAGTTGACTCATTGGAAAAGACCCTGATGCTGGGAAGGATTGGGGGGAGGAGGAGAAGGGGACGACAGAGGATGAGATGGCTGGATGGCATCACTGACTCGATGGACATGAGTTTGGGTAAACTCCAGGAGTTGGTGCTGGACAGGGAGGCCTGGTGTGCTGTGATTCATGGGGTCACAAGGAGTCAGACAGGACTGAGCGACTGAACTGAGTGACTGAATGCATTATTGTAAAGCAATTATCCTTCAGTTAAAAATAAATGAAAAAAAAGAGTCTGCATACTTTTCACTGCCCATGACAAAATGAGCAAACAAAATAAAACAAACACACCACCACCACCACCCACTGTATTTCCTTCCATCGAAGAAAATGTTGCCTGGATAGAGCATTGATTTCTGTGTTTGATTTTTAAATAACGTTTACACAGAAGAGTCCAGAAAAAAGTTTACGGTAGGTCTTAATTTTAAAGTTTTAAAGTAGGTACTGCATGGTGTACAATTCATGAATTCTTTTAACTATGTTGGAATTTTTTGTCTCATCTAAGAATTAAATGCAAAACCCAGCAACTGTGACTGAGCTATAGCATTTTATATACTCTCTCTGCATTTGATCCTGGAACAGAGTTTATGTCTAAGAAACCAGTGTGAACACCTGAATAAAGAAAACACCAGAAAACGCAACTTATATAAGTGTTTTCTGTTCTATTTTTTTAAAGTTTGGCTTACATTATAATTTGGGGACACACTGTCTTGTTTAAATATTGTGTAAATTTATAACAGATACAACAGGCCAGGTGATTGGGAGCAATGAAAGTCTTCATTAGGAAATAAACCTGCGCATTTCCCGTTTGCTACAGTGTGCATTAAGCAAGGTATCACACAGGACAGAAAATGAGAATTAATGTATTGGAGGCAGAGGATGTCTGATGCTGGAGATACTTGGAGAAGGATATAGCCCCACATTTGAACTGCTGGAATGCACAGCTGATGCTGTCATGGTATGTCGTTTACTGTAGCTTCCTCATGTGGAGGAAAGACATACAACCCTGTTTATAGGCTCTCCGGTATATCACATTCTGGGTCAACATCTGATGTCCACTTCTGCCTGCAAAATGCCCAAGGCACCTTTTAATAAAACAGCGTGGGACAACAACAGAGGTTTTCCTTTTAAGTAAAGCACTCTTATTCCATTACTAAAACACAGTTATAAGAGAAACAGGAACATGTGTGGGCTTGGTGTTTTAAATAACTGAAACATTAACTTTTTCATGAAGTAAATGTATCAGAAATGTGTTTAGTTGGTTGTACAGAGCATAGTAGAGAACAGATCACCTTATTTGATTTAAATCTGTAACTGTTCTGGTATACAAACCTGGAGTTTTAGTAACTGTTTCATAAACTTCTCTCACTCCTTTACCTACAAGTAAAAACACACAAATTATCACTTTCAAAAAACATTTTTAATAAGTTTGAAAAAGTGTCAAACTGAAGCAATGTTTATTTTTCCAGATTTCTTGAATGCAAAAAATAGGAATATCTTATACATCCCTGCTTTAAACCCATATATTCACAGCAGAATATCCTTTGTTTGTGAGGGAAATCTGAGTTTCTTAGTGGAAATCAATTTGCATTTAACTTGTGAATTCAGTGTGTTACAACAGAGGGCCTTCTAAAGGAGGGTGTATATATCCTTTTTCACTCCTTTGTGGGATCTCCTGCCCACAAGGGAAAGGTAATTTACAAAATTACTATAAAAGAATGATAATCCCTCTCAGTTTTCCAAGTCCCCACCCTGATCAATGAACTCATGAGGTAGTAGTGAACAACGTCAAAATACTTCCCCTGCAAAACGTTTAAATCAACTTAGATTAAACTCATAATCTCTTTGCTCTCATAGTTTTGTATCAAACTACAAATTATCGCCTTTTAAAAGTATATGTTCAACTATTTCTGTGAGAAAGGGCCAAGAGAAACTTAAGTATCTTAATTCCTAATGAGAATTCGACAGAGAGATTTCTGTGGGGATTCAGACACAGAGAGGGTGGTTTCTGGGGAATTATAACTGAGTCGGAGGATTCCAAGGAAATCCTGACAGAGAGAATGGGGTTTACAAGGACTCCTGAGGGGCAGAAGACGGTAACCTAGGGATTCCCCACAGATATAAGATGTTTGCCGAGGGATTCCATGCTGACAGAAGGGGTTTCCAGGGAATTCTGAGTGGAAGAAGGGGGTTTCCAGGAGCATTCCTGAGGGACAGAATGAGGATTCCCAGGGATTCCTGAGAAGTGCAAGGGGGTTTTAGGGATATTCCCCATGAAAGAAGGTTTCCAAGGATTCTTACGGACAAGGGGGTTTCCGATGGACTCCCGACCAGCAGATGGTGGTGTCCAGGGGATTCCCAACTGACAGAAGGGGATTTCCTGGGATATTCTGAGGACACAAGGTGGTATCCAGGGGATTCCCCACGGACAAAAGGGCGTTTCCCGGGATATACTGAGGGCAGAAAGTGGTGTCCAGGGGATTACCCACTGACAGAACCTTTCCTGGGATATTCTAAGGACAGAAGGTGGTGTCCAAGGGATTCCCCACTGACAAAAGGGGGTTTCATGGGATATAATGAGAGAAGAAGGTGACGTCCAGGGGTTTCCCCACTGACAGAAAGGGATTTCCCGGGATTTTCTGAGGTCAGAAGCCTGTGTGTGGGGGATTCCCCACTGACAGAAGGGGATTTCCTGAAATATCCTGCAGTCAGAAGCCGGTGTCCAGGGGATTCCCTACTGACAGAACCTTTCCCGGGATATTCATAGGACAGAAGGTGGTGTCCAGGGGATTCCCCACTGACAGAAGGGGGTTTCTGGGGATATTCTGAGCAGAGAAGATAGTGTCCAGGAGATTCCTCAATGACAGAGGGGATTTCTCGGATATTGTGAGGACAGAAGGTGGTATCTGGGGGATTCCCCACTGCCAGAAGGAGATTTCCTGGGATATTAGGCAGTCAGAAGCCAGTGTCCAGGGGATTCCCCACTGACAGAACCTTTCTCGGGATATTCTGAGGACAGAAAGTAGGGTCCAGGGGATTCCCCACTGACAGAAGGGGTTTTCCTGGGATATTCTGAGGGCAGAAGGTGGTGTCCGGGGATTCCCCACTGACATAAAGGGATTTCCTGGGATATTCTGAGGTCAGAAGGTGGTGTCCGGGGGATTACCCACAGACAAAAGGGGAGTGCCCGGGATATTCTGAGGGTGGAAGGTGGTGTCCGGGGGATTCCCCACTGACAAGGGGATTTCCCCAGATATTCTGAAGACAGAAGCTTTCCAGGGGGTACCCCACTGACTGCAGGGGACTTCCTGGGATATTCTGAGGTCAAATGTGGCGTCTAGGGGATTCCTCACTGAAAGAAGGGAACTTCCGGGGATAATCTGAGGACAGAGGTGGTGTCCACGGTGTTCCCCACTGACAGAAGGGGACTTCCCAGGATATTCTGAGGACAGAAAGTGGCGTCTGAGGGTTACTCACTGAAAGAAGGGAATTTCCAGGGATAATCTGAGGACAGATCGTGGTATCCAGGGGGTTCCCCACGGACAGAACCTTTCCTGGGATATTCTGAGTACAAAAGGTGGTGTCCAGGGGATTCCCCACTAAAAAAAGTGGGTCTCATGGGATATAATGAGGACAGAAGGTGGCATCTGGGGGATTCCCCACGGACAGAAGGGGATTTCCTGGGATATTCTGCAGTCAGAAGCCATTGTCCAGGGCATTCCCTACTGACAGAAACTTTCCCGGGATATTCACAGGACAGAAGGTGGTGTTCAGGGTAGCCCCACTGATAGAAGGGGGTTTCCGGGGATTCCTGAGCAGAGAAGGTAGTGTCCGGGTGATTCCCCATCAACAGAAGGGGGTTTCCTAGGATATTCTGAGGACAGAAGGTGGTGTCCAGGGTATGCTCCACTGAGAGAATCGGGTTTCCCGGGATATTCTGCTGTCAGAAGGTGGTATCCCGGGGATTCCCCAGTGACAGAAGTGGGTTTCCTGGGATATTATGAGGACACAAGGTGGTGTTGTGGGGATTCCCCACTGACAGAAGGGGATTTCCCGGGATATTTTGCTGTCAGAAGCCAGTGTCTAGGGGATTCCCCACTGACAGAAGGGGATTTCCCGGGATATTCTGAGGGTAGAAGGGGGCGTCTGGGGGATTCCACACTGACAGAAGGGGTTTTCCTGGGATATTCTGAGGGCAGAAGGTGGTGTCTGGGGGATTCCCCACTGACAGAAGGGGATTTCCCAGGATATTCTGAGGGCAGAAGTTGGTGTCCAGGGGGATTTCCCACTGACATAAGCGGTTCTCCCAGGATATTCAGAGGGCAGAAGTTGATGTCTGGGGTATTCTCCACTGACAGAAGGGGATTTCCCGGGATATTCTGAGGGCAGTCGGTGGTGTCTGTTGGATTCCCCACCGACAGAAGGGGATGTCCTGGGGAATTCTGAGGGGCAGGAGGTGTTTTACAGGGCTATATCATATGTTATATATTGAATATTTATGTTGGTGAATATGTTATATATGTTATATATTCACCAACACTGGTGATATTTGCCCATTTTCATTAAAAAACACATTTTCCAAAAACATACTGTATTTTATTTTCCTTTTAACTGATAGTGGGCTTCTCTTTGACTTAAAAGTGTGATTTGCAAATAATGAGATCTGTACCTCTCTTTAGCTTGTGACACCTCTGCATCCAACAGACTGCATGCATATTCACACACACAGCTCACACACAGCAAGCACGGATTTGAGCTGGGGTGGGGTTACGGACAGCGCCTCTAAAAGGTTACTACTTGAGGGTCTTCCACATGTACATGAGCCTGGTGGGCAACTGACACTCACCTGCTCTGCAGGGACCCACTCTCACTTCTCACCAGGGACTTACTTTTATAGACAGGGGACTTCCCTGTCCATTTCATATCTGCTTTACATGTTCTGTGCTCAGGTCCACCTGAGAGGAAGAACCCCAGATGGCAGGTGTACTCCAAGTCAAAGGAGGGGAGGTCGACAGCTCTCAATGTGTGCATGGGCTGGTGTTTCAGACTGGCGGCAGGTATGAGCTGAAATGGGATTTAGTCCATTAGTAAGTCCATTGTAGCCTAAAAATGTGTGTCTAAGGAAACACAGCAAAAGAGTTGGAAACAGCTATAAAGTTAGTTTACTACTTAAAATTGAGAATACAGGAGCTTTACAGATCACTGACATACTGCTCTCTGCAGCTTACAGCACAGCGAAGCCTTGGGGTTGCCAGTTCTCTCTCTGTCCCCCCACCCCAGCCTCGCTCTCTCCTCCTCCTCTGTCTCTGCCTATCATCAATTTATCATCTGTCTATCTATCATCTATTTATTATCTATCTAATCTCCTTCTCTGCATACATGTGTGTATGTAATTATGTATAAAAATTTAGAAATCATAGCTTTAAAATAAACACATCTGACATACTATTAAGATACATAAAATGCTAAATTTCCTTAAAAGGGCAGTCCTTTAAACACAGGTTAATGTGTATCTTAAAATATGCTTTGATTTTTGTCCAATGGCAACTAGAAAATTTACTGCCCACTATATGAATACTTAATTGCAGTCAAAATCCACTGTGTGTTTAGAAAATTAACTGAAATATAGCTTCTTACTTCCTCAAAAAATATAATTTAGGAATAAATAAGGTTGTAACTGTTTTTCTTGTTTAGTTGCTAAATTGTGTCGACTCTTTGCAACCCCATGGACTGTAGCCCGCCAGGCTCCTCTGTCCATGGGATTTTCCAACAGATTTTGGAAACAAATTAGTGGTTCCCAAATGGGCAAGGCACGCAGGGGAGGGATAAATTAGGAGTTTGAGATTAACATACATATATACTACTATATATAAAATAGATAATCAACAAGGACCTACTGTATAGCACAGGGAACTCAACTCAATATTCTGTGATTATCTACATAAGGAACAAAATCTGAAAAAGATGGATATATGTAGATGTATACCTGAGCTGCTTTGCTGTATACCTGAACTAACATAACATTGATAATAAACTATATCTGAATATGAAAAATTAAATTAAAAAGAAAAACTGTGCCCAGACACCAGAATCATTATATGCTTTTAACTTTGATATTGTGTGTGAAGTTGCTTTAGTCATGTCCAACTCTTTGCAACCTTATGGACTGTAGCCCACCAGGCTCCACTGTCCATGGGATTCTCCAGCCAAGAATACTGGAGTGGGTTGCTATTCCCTTCTCCAGGGGATCTTCCTGACCCAGGGATCAGACCCACATCTCTTAGGTCTCCTGAATTGGCAGGTGGGTTCCTTACCGCTAGCACCACCTGGGAAGCCCAAACTTTGATATTGTTTTATATTGTTTGGGCTTCCATGGTGACTCAGATGGTAAAGAATCCACCTGCAATGCAGAAAGCCTGGGTTAATAATGTTCTTTTACCTTCAGTAGCAATATTTTATTTACAGTAAGCCAATCGTGTTTAAAATATGCATCAATGCATTCACAATTGGAATCAACATTATTCAACACATTCTGCTGTTACTTACAACTAGCAAGAGTTGTGGAATGTAGTCATTTTATGTACACTAAATTACTGTCAGTAAATAATCAACATACTCTTTAGTGGCTAAACATAGCTTTGGAAAGCAAAAAGACATAGGGTGTCTGAATTAAAAAAACAAGACCCTTCAATAGGCTGCCTATAAGAGACTCATTTCATGGTGAAAGATACACAGAGACAGAAACTGAGAGGATAGAAAAAGATTTCATGCAAGAAAGCAGGAGTAGAAATACTCCTGTCAGACAAAATAGACTTTAAATCAAAGGACAAAAAGGCAAAAAGAGCATTACATAATGGTTGAAGGATCAGTGCAAGAAGAGAGTGTTTGTTAACACAGACACATCTAATATAAGATCACCTAACATATAAAAAAGGGCTTCCCTAGTGGCTAGGTGGTAAAGAATCTGTCTGCCAATGTAGGAGATGTGGGTTCAATCCCTGGGTTGAGAAGATCCCCTGGAGAAGGAAATGGCAACCCATTCCAGTATTCTTGCCTGGGAAATCCCATGGACAGAGGAGCCTGGCAGGCTACAGTCCCTGGGGTGGCAAAGAGTCAGACACACTTAGAAACTAAACATCAACAACATATATAAAGCAAATATTAATAGACATGAAGACAGAGATTGATAACAGGAGGAGCCTAACAGCCCAGTGATGTTAAAAAAAACAGATAAGATAGTAAAAAAATAAGTCAATCATAGTCTTAAATGATACAATAGATCAGTCAGACTTTCTTGATATCCATAGGTCATACCAGCTAACAAAGCAGAATTTCAGTTTTTTTTGAAGTGCTGCTGCTGCTAAGTCGCTTCAGTCGTGTCTGAATCTGTGCGACCCCATAGACGGCAGCCCACCAGGCTCCCTCATCCCTGGGATTCTCCAGGCAAGAATACTGGAGTGGGGTGCCATTTCCTTCTCCAGTGCATGAAAGGGAAAAGTGAAAGTGAAGTCGCTCAGTCATTTCCAACTCTTAGCGACCCCATGGTCTGCAGCCTACCAGGCTCCTCCATCCATGGGATTTTCCAGGCAAGAGTACTGGAGTGGGGTGCCATTGCCTTCTCCCTTTTGAAGTGCACATGGAATATTTTCCAGGATAGATCATGTACTAGGTCAAGAAATAAGTCTCAACAAATATAAGGGGATAGAACTATATTAAGCATTTTTCTGACTGTTACATCAACTGAAGAAACAAACTGGAAAAGAACAAATGTGGAGACTAAACATGCTTCTGAAAAGAATCAATGTGTCAATAGTGAGATCAAAAAAGAACTGAAATACCTCAGACAAATGAAAATGAAAACACAACTCTATATAATTTACTAGACTCTGCCAAATTAGTTCTAAGAGGGAAGTTAATAGCAATACAGACCTTCAAGAAATTAAAAAAAAAAACTCAAACAACTTAACTTACCAAATAAAAGAATTAGCAAAAGAAAAAACACAGCACAATGTGAACAGAAGGAAATGAAGATCAGAGAGAAAATAAAAGCTCAAAGAAACCACGCACTATTTTAAAAGTTAAAATGATAAATTTTTAGCCAGATTCACAAAAAAGAGAAAGGACCCAAATAAAATGAGAAATGAAAGAATACATAACAGGTACCATGAAAATCCAAAAAAAAAAATCATGTTCTTTGAATAGGCCAACAAATTGGACAACTAAGAAAATGAAAAAATTTCTAGAAACCTACAGACTGAAAAGACTGAGTCAAGCAGAATTAGACAATTTGACTTGGTCACCAGAAGAATATCTCAATCTGTAATTAGAAAACAAAACAAAACAAAAAACTCTCAGCAAAGAAAAGTCTAACCCAGTCTAGTTCACAGGGGAATTCTACCTGGCACACAAAGGACTTCTATCTATCCTTCTGAAATTCTTCCAAGTAACTAAAGAGGGAATACTCCCAAATTCATTTCATGAAGCCACCATCATCTTGACACCAAAACCAGACAAATACACAACAAAATAAGAAAATTACAGGCCAACATCTTTGACAAACATACATGCAAAATCCTCAACAAAATATTAGCAAACCAAATCCAATAACACACAAAAAGTGTCATGGTCCAGGCGCGGGTTGGAAAAGGGTTTCCAGACATGAGAGAGAAGTAAGGTTTATTAGAATGGGAGATGCTGTTAGAATCTGGCGTGATGGGAGATGCCAGCTCAAGGGATAACTGATGTTCAACAGGGCTCCTTAGTACACTTTTATAGCCAGGATACAAGGAATGGGATAGGGGACTTGTGGTCATTTGCTGATTGGATAAGGCATGTATACTGGGCGGGGAAGACTAAGGCAAATACCTTCTCCCTGTGGGGTAGGAGGGGAGACAGGTTATATTGCTCAGGAGGACCTGAAATCCGTTAATAATTATAATATGGGGGAGGGAAGGACGATAAGAGTCTGTTTTTTCTGTTAGTGCATTCTAAGACCCTCCTTGGTTTTATTTGCTTGGTTTTTTGTCCTTGGGTCACCACAGTCCTCCCTTTTTATTTTTAGGGCCAATTCTTTGGCCCCTGTTGATACCCTGCTCATGTCTAACTATCTACCTATTTCCCTTCTCAGGCATTTGCGGACCCAGTCTCAAAGGAAAAGGGGCAATGACCGCTCTGACTTCAGGCTGTACAGGGGCGTTGTGGGGCTCTGGGTTCCCTTTGCCTGCTCTCTGTCAGGGTTCATTTACGGAGGGAGATGAGAGTCCATGGAATGATAAGGTGACTTGTTTCAGCATCGTCTGGGTGTTGGTCAGGGAATATTCTTGTTGTACTACCACTTGGAGATGTGTTGTATTCTAGAAGAAACAAACTTAACAAGAGAGTTAAAGATACATGGTCCAAAGATTAATAGAAGCAGAAAAGCTGCTCAAGGGCTAGCCAGGAGAACCAGGATTAGACACTGGTTCATGATGTTAGTGTTTCTCTAGGCACGAGAAGATGCAAGAATTTGGGCTCATAAAATCTTTACCCAAAAACATCTGACTATCTGAAGGCTGGTTCTTCTGGGTTTTTCCCAGAGCACAGAGTGCCTTATTTCTGATCTCCACCTTAAACTCCTTTCAAGGGTGTTGAAGGTCAGCAGCTTGTAGTGGGCATGATGTAATCTTTGCAGAGGTAGCTGGCAACTGCCAACTTCCAGTCAGCATGGTCCCTTCATAGCCACATAGTTGACCACGCTTTGGGGGCATTTCATGGCCACTGTGTCCTGTGGTGCTGGGAAGGCTCATTCCCAGGTCTAGGGAAGAGTTCACTGATAGGCCACTCCATGTGCTTTTATTGGACCTGGCCTTGCGAGTAGCAAAAGTCTCTGGACCATATTTGTCTTACTAGCCTCTTGGTCCAGGAAAATGTTCCCTCTTGTTGCTTCTTCCCATATCTAGAGTTACATTATTACAATCACTGACCTCATATAAAACCGCATATCAGCATTTTATCACAGGCTCAGTCACACATTTAGTTATGTAAGAAACAATCTTCTGAAACAAGCAACATAGAAAATAATATAACTAGAAGTTATTAGTAAGGTCACAAGCAAGAATTTAAGTCAAGAACTTTCATTAGGTATAGATCATCTGACTTAGTTAAATGATTATAGTCAGGTGTTAATCTACTGGTTGTACATCATGGAGCATCTGACCTTTATCCAAAGATTGGTTATTGAGATAAGCTTTAGAAACAAACTTATTGAGTGTCCTTTTTATTAACTTAATTAAACCTTTCAGCAATATAGCATAACGACAAGGAACTGCCTCAGAAGTGAGTCTTAGTAAACACAGACCTTAATTAACAAAATTAGAACTTAATATCAAGTGAAATATAATTTTTTATCATTGTGAGGGCATTAATCCTGTGTCCAGGGAAGGCTTTAACTCATCAAATAAAAATGAGGTTTGTCAGGGAGCCAGGAAAATCCAAACGGCCATCTTGG
Organism: Giraffa tippelskirchi; assembly: GCF_054371585.1. Classification (NCBI taxonomy): domain Eukaryota; kingdom Metazoa; phylum Chordata; class Mammalia; order Artiodactyla; family Giraffidae; genus Giraffa; species Giraffa tippelskirchi. Next base: position 73,223,518 of record NC_137281.1, on the reverse strand, counting down.
ATTTCCCATAGCTCTGACTTTTTGATTTACAGCTACTGTTCACCCATTTTTAATTCCCCGATTTAGGAGTAGACTGTTGCATGTTTTAAGGACATCAGGATAGCAAAAGTCTAACTGTGAGGGCTTATTTTTTGTAGAAGCAGAATGAGCTTTGTCTACATGTACCATCATCTTAAATAATGTTTATTTACTTTACCAAAGTAACGAAAGATTTTAAAAACAAGTACAAATCACTTAAAGGCAAAGAAATTCATAATTTGTTATGGAAAGCTGCATTCTAAGAAAACTTTGTTCTCTTCACATAGAGAGTAGATTAAATCTCAGTCTGGTACCAGCTTACCAGATAACAAACAAAATTTGTTTATCGGTTAATCTAAAAAAAATCTTTTCCATAAAGTTTGAAGGAGCAGTATTCTTGAAAAGGCATCATAGTGAAACCATAGAAAGCATGTTTAAAATCTGATTAAATCGTAATTGACAAAGTAACCTGGTCATCGCTGTGGCTTATAACACTTTAACATGATAACTAGGGTTATAACTGACAACATTTTACCAGGACATATCAGATTTTCATGAATTTCACATAATTTCTAGGATTATCTATATTAGTAACATCAACCATACAATATAACCTGAGAAGATTCATCACTCCTCCAACAATACTGCCATGTAATCTAACGTGTCAAATGAACTCAGGTAGTTTAATCTCTCTCTTTGGGATGTTTCAGGGGCCCTCTGAAGCATCCCAAAGTTAGCTAGAAGTGAAATGATTTAGGAAGTAGTTTTAATAAATATCAAAAGGGTTTATAACAGTCAGATAGGATCATATATGTCACTGTGAAACAACAGTTACTCACTAAGCCAAAGTTAACAAAAGATTTCAAAGGTAAACATGGAACAGATCACCTTGGAGGTAAAGAAACTTAAAATCCATTATCAAAGGTAGTTCAACATCTCAATAAAACTTGTATTTATGCACAAAACTCTTCCCCTGGGGTCCACTTTCCATAAAACATTCGTGTCACTTTCTGTACCCATTCCTTTGTTCTCCCATGCTGAAACAGCCACCTGTAAGTCAGACTTACTTCCTTTTCCCTTCATAAAATGTAATTTCACTCCTTATACCTTCTTTACTGAAAACATACATCCTACTTTCCTTAAGCAACCAAGAACAGACCTTTATATTAGCATTCTATAGATTGGTGAACATAAATACCAGTGATAATTTCTAAAAAAAATTCTAGAGAGCATCTCAGGATGGCATCAAACATTATTCATTAATAGTCCAAAATCACTAGTTTCTCTGTAAGAGGAAGTTAGTGTTCAGTAATGAATGTTTCAGAATCTTATTTTATTTGGAAATGACCTAGCTATTCAATAAACTTCCATCACTTAGTTTAGCACAACCCTACAAATTCAGGTTACCAAAATCTAGAGAGACTATTTTAGACAGACATTTTTAAAGTTTGATTATTCTTAATGGGGTTTATCTAAAAGCTCATATCTCATTACCTTTTTTTTTTTTTTGAAGTTTCTTTACTCAAGTACTTTCCTTGCTGACAAACTTGTAACAGATATAACAATATAACAATATTTCAGTTCAATTCAGTTCAGTCGCTCAGTCAGGTCTGACTCTTTGTGACCCCATGAACTGCAGCATGCCAGGCTTCCCTGTCCAACACCACCTCCCAGAACTTGTTCAAACTCATGTCCATCAAGTCGGTGATGCCATCTAACCATCTCATCCTCTGTCATCCCCTTCTCCTCCTGCCTTCAATCTCTCCCAGCATCAGGGTCTTTTCCAATAAGTAAGTTCTTAGCATCAGGTGGCCAAAATATTGGAGTTTCAGCTTCAGCATCAGTCCTTCCAATGTATATACAGGATTGATCTCCTTTAGGATGGACTAGTTGGATCTCCTTGCAGTCCAAGGGACTCTGAAGGGTCTTCTCCAACACCACAGTTCAAAAGCATCAATTCTTTGGTGCTCAGCTTTCTTTGTGGTCCAACTCCCACATCCATACATGACTACTGGAAAAACCATAGCTTTGACTGGATGGACCTTTGTTGGAAAAGTAATGTCTCTGCTTTTTAATATGCTGGAGAAGGGAATGGCAAACCACTTCAGTATTCTTGCCTTGAGAACCCCATGAACAGTATAACAATATTTAACAAATTAATATTATTATAAATAATAATGTGGACTGAACGTAAGGAAATTCTGAGTCCTTTCCCTGCTTTTGGCAAAAGCTAGTGTGCCATTCAGAGGATTTTTTTTTTTTTTTGGTCCCCTAGTTTGTACTGGGGCCAGGCCTTTTGCAGGGTCAAATTTTCTAGTTCCTAAGAATGCAGCCACGGGGTGAGCCTGAGAGAGGCTCCCGAGACATACCAGAATCCATCCTCAGCCTATACGCCATAGAATAGGCGTCCCATTTGTCTCAGTCACGTCTCCCTGCGACTGAGGCACAAAATCTCTACCATCTCAACAGTAGACCCGACAGAGAGGTGACCCCTGAGAACTGTCCGGCTAAAGCACCATGTGACCTGGGCAGCGAAAGACAGATTCCTGGGAGCAACCGGGTGACTCATTGTTGGGCAATTCCCTGAAACAAGGAAGGCACTCTTGGGATGGCTCAGAGGCAACACCTAGGCTCCTGTAAATCAATCTGGACCAAAAGGGAAAGAAGTGAAAGTGACAGGGAAAAAGGCTGAGGAATCCGCCTTACAATCCTATCGGGGAGGCGGTGGCCAGGGGACAGTAGGCGGTGGCCAGGGGACAGTGGTCTCTGTTTTGCTTCAACCACTATGTGCCTGGGCTTCCCTGGTGGCTCAGATGGAAAAGCGTCTGCCTGCAATGCAGGAGACCCGGCTGGGTTCCATCCCTGGGTTGGGAAGATCCCCTGGAGAAGGAAATGGCAACCCACTCCAGTACTCTTGCCTGGAAAATTCCATGGACGGAGGAGCCTGGTATGCTACAGTCCATGGGGTCACAAAGAGTTGGACACGACTGAGCGACTTCACTTTCACTTTCTTTCATGTGTGCCTGACATGTGCACAGAAGTTGTCTTGCTGGGGGCAGATGCCCTTGCGGCCTGATCTGTTCTGTGTCCCCCTTATCCTCACAAGGGAGGCTTCATGTGGCAGGTGCCCTAATGGCTTTTAAGTGCCTGACCTGTGCCCACACAATATTGGTTGGCCTAGACCTCAGTTGGAGAGAAGAAAAAGGAGACACCCTCACCTGTTTGGGCAGCAGCTACTGGGGCGCAGTGAGCAGTGAGGCCTTTGAAACACACCAGAGGGTAACCCTGGCCAGAGTTCCTCAGTTGCTTCCACAGCACTTGCCTGTTTGCAGAAGGTCCCTTTGAGAAAGGAGAAGCGAGGAGGTGGGGAAGAGACCCCAAGTTCCCCGTATGGGCCACCAAAAATGTCATGATCTGGATGTGGGTTGGAAAAGAATTTCCAGACATGAGACAGAATGAGAGGGAAATAAAGTTTATTAGAATGGGAGTTGCTGTTAGAACAGTGGACCAGCTCAAGGGAGAACTGATGTTGAACAGGGCTCCTTAGTCCACTTTTATACCCAGGGTACAAGGAATGGAATAGGGAGTCTTGTGGGTCATTTGCTGATTGGATGAGGCATGTATACTGGGTGGGGAAGAGTAAGGCAAATACCTTCTCTCTATGGGGTAGGAGGGGAGACAGGTTATATTGCTCAGGAGGACCTGAATCCATTAATAGTTACCACATGGGGGAGGGAAGGACGATAAGGGTCTGTTTTTTCTGTTCCTGTATTCCAAGACCTTCCTTGGTTTTATCTGCTCTTTAGCCCTTGGGTCACCACAAAAAGGATCAAATACCACTCTCAAACTGGATTCATTCCAGGGTTTCAGGGATGGTTCAACATATGCAAAATGAAAACAAAATACAGTGTGGTAACTACACTAACAAAAAGAAAGACTGAAACCTAATCTTCATTTCAATAGATGCAGAATAGCTTTTCTAAAATTCACCATCCATCCAGGCTTAAACCTCTCAACAAAGTAGGTATAGAGGGAACATGTCTCAACATAAAAAAAGGTTACTAAAGCAAACCCACAGCCAACATAATACTCAATGGTGAAAAACTAAAAGCCTTTCTGCAAAATTCAGGAACAAGACAAGAATGCCTACTCTCATCAGCTCTATTCAACATGGCATTGGAAGCCCTAGTCAGAGCAAATCAGACACAGTCAGAAACAAATGGCATCCAGCTGGAAGCAAAGAGGTGCAAATGTCCAGATGACACTGTATCAAGAATCCTAAAGTCTCCACCTAAAAACTATGAGAACTAATGAATTCAGCAAGCTTGTTAATATACAGAAATAGGTTGCATTCCTATATACTAATAATGAAATATCAGAATGGGAAAGTTGAAAAGAAAACCACCACCACCAATCCTGTTTAAAGTCACATTAAGAAAAAAACACTATGAATAAACTTAACCAAGGCACTGAAAAGACTATATGCTAAAAATGATATAAAACATTGTTAAAAGATATAGAAGATGATTAAAAGAAATGGAAAGATACCCCACACTCTTGGATTGGACGAATATTAAAATGGCCATAATACCTAAATCAATCTATACATTGAAGTCAATCCCTATCAAACTGTGAGAATATTATCTACGGAACTAGAAATAATAAAACACTCCAATTCCCAAAGCAATCTTAAAAAAGAGAGCAAAGCTGGAAGTGTGATACTCCTAGACTTCTGTCTATACTATGAAGCTTGGTAATCAAACCAGTGTTGTACTGGTAGGAAAACAGACATATGGCAATGTCACAGAGTATAGAGTCCAGGAATAAACCGACATACCTACAGTCAACTAATATACAAAGGAAGCAAGACTATACAATGGAGAAAAGACCATCTCTTCAACAAGTGGTGCTGGGAAAGCTGGAAGGCCACATGTAAAAGAAACATTATTCTACTATGTGAGGTAATAGAACATTCTAAACTCAAATTATTAAAATTATTTTAAAATCTAAATGTAGGACATAAAAACATAGAACTCATATAAAGAACATAGGAACCTCTGACATAAATGGTGGCACTATTTCTTGATTCAGTCGCTTAATGCAAAAGAAATTAAAGTAAACAAAACAAACTGATAAAAAAATGAGACTAAATTACACATAAAAGCTTTTGCATAAAAGCCATCAACAACAACAAAAATTGCTGAATGGAAAGTACTATTTGCAAATGGCACGGTCACCAAGAGGTTAATATCTAAAATGTATCAATAGTTTTGGTACAACTGTGTACCAAAAAAAAAAAATCCAGTCAAAAAAATGAGCAGAAGACTCCAATAGACTTTTTTCCCAAAGAAGACACACAGATGGCCAAGAGGCACATGCAGAGAGGCTCAGCATTGGTAATTAACAAAGAAATGCAAATCAAAGCTACAATGAGGTATTATCCCAAATCAGTCAGAATGGCCACCATCAAAAAGCATACAAATAATAAATGTTAGGGAAGATGCAGAGAATAGGGAATTCTTGTACTCTTTTCATGAGAATGTGAAATGGTGTAGCCACTATGTAAACCAGCATGGAGGTTCCTTAAAAAGCCAGAAATGCAACTACCACATGATCCAGCATTTCTACTCCTGGGCTCATTTTGGAAAACACACACACACACACACACACACACACACACACTAATCTGAAAACATATGTGCACCACGATGTCTTGTCCATAGCTGTACCACTTACAATATAGCCAAGATATGGAAGGCACCTAAGTGTCCATTAACAGAAGAATGGGTAAAGAAGATGTGGTACATATACACAATGGAAAAAAGACTAACATAAAATGAAATAATGCCATCTGCAGCAACATGTATGGATCTAGAGAATATTATGCTTAGAGAAACAACTCAGAGAAAGACAAATGCTATATGGTATCGCTAACCCGAAGAACAGCAAGGAGGGAGAAGAAAGCCTTCCTAACTGATCAATGCAAAGAAACAGGAAAACAATAGAAGATCTCATCAAGAAAATTAGAGATACCAAGGAAACATTTCATGCAAAGATGGGCACGATAAAGGACAGAAATGGTATGGACCTAACAGAAGCAGAAGATATTAAGAGGAGGTGGCAAGAATACATAGAGGAACTATACAAAAAAAGATCTTCATGGCCCAGATAACCACGATGGTATGATCACTCACCTAGAGCCAGACATCCTGGAGTACAAAGTCAACTGGGCCTTAGAAAGCATCACTACGAACAAAGCTAGTGGAGGTGATGGAATTCCAGCTGAGCTATTTCAAATCCTATAGGATGATGCTGTGAAAGCGCTGACCCCAATATGCCAGCCAATTTGGAAACCTCAGCAATGGCCATAGGACTATAAAAGGTCAGTTTTCATTCCAATCCCAAACAAAGGCAATGTCAAAGAATGTTCAAACTACCACATAGCTGCACATGTCTCATATGCTAGCAAAGTAATGCTCAAAATTCTCCAAGCCAGGCTTCGACAGTACATAAACCGAGAACTTTCAGATGTTCAAGCTGGATTTAGAAAAGGAAGAGGAACCAGAGATCAAATTACCAACATATGCTGGATCATAGGAAAAGCATGAAAATTCCAGAAAAGCATCTGCTTCTGCTTCAGAGTACATCATGCAAAATGCCAGGCTGGATGAAGCACAAGCTAGAATCAAGATTGCCGGGAGAAGTATCAATAACCTCACATATGCAGATGACACCACCCTTATGGCAGAAAGAGAAGAACTAAAGAGCCTTTTGATGAAAGTGAAAGAGGAAAGCAGAAAAGCTGGCTTAAAATTCAACATTCAAAAAACATAGCTCATGGCTTCCAGTCCCATCACTTCATGGCAGATAGGGAAACAATGGAAACAGTGGCAGACTTTATTTTGGGGGGCTCTAAAATCACTGCAGATGGTGACTGCAGCCATGAAATTAAAATACACTTGCTCCTTGGAAGAAAAGCTATGACAAATCTACACAGCATATTAAAAAGCAGAGACATTACTTTGCTGACAAAAGTCCATCTACTCAAAGCTACAGTTTTTCCACTAGTCATGTATGGATGTGAAAGTTGGACTATAAAGAAAGCTGAGCACCGAAGAATTGATGCTTTTGAACTGTGGTGCTGGAGAAGACTCTTGAGCATCCTTTGGACTACAAGGAGATCCAACCAGTCCATCCTAAAGGAAATCAGTCCTGTATATTCATTGGAAGGACTGATGCTAAAGCTGAGGCTCCAATACTTTTGGCCACCTGATGAGAAGAACTGAGTCACTGGAAAAGACCCTGATGCGGGGAAAGATTGAACACAGTAGGAGAAGGGAACGACAGAGGATGAGATGGTTGGATGGCATCACTGACTCAATGGACATGAGGTTGAGCAAGTTCTGGGAGGTGGTATTAGACAGGGAAGCCTATGGCGTCGCAAAGAGTCAGACATGACTGAGAGACTGAACTGAACTGAACCCAGAGTGGGTAGCCCACATATGGGAGAATAGTTACAATTGCAGAGGTTCTCCCCAAGGAGCAAGAGGTCTGGGTCCCATATCAGGCTCCCGAGAATGGGAGTCTTATAACAGGAATAGAAGACCCTAGACAATTTGGTTTTGAAGTCCAGCAGGGTTACCTTCAGGAGACTGGTTGCCCTGGGCTTATAGCCACTGGCAGCAGCCATTTGGGATCTCACTGTACCACAAGGACACATGCCAGCCAGCACTACTGTGGGATCCTCCGTCTAGCTGGTCAGTCTCAGGACCCAGGCCTGCCCCTATCCAACAGCCTATGGGCACCAGGACTGGTATCCTCAGGCTCCACAACCAACTGGGCAGGGAAAAACCCACCAGACAGGCTGCTTTAAGCTCCCCCCTCCCAGGCCCTGGACATGGCCCTGGCCACCAGAGGCCCCAGGATCTGGCCCCATCCACATGCAGCACACAGTCCCTAGCCCACGGACACCCAGAGCCCTGCAGTCAGAGACCCCAGACCAAGCCTTGCTCACGAGCAAGGCTGCTCTAGCCTTGAAGCCATCCTCACCTAGCAGTCGGCAGACCCCAGCCCCAGGACAACTACAGCCGGCTGAGACAGGCAGGACCCAGCCTGTCAGGTTACATTTAACAGGAGACTTCCTGTGTGTTGTTTTCAGTCTTGCATGAATTTTATGTTCCTTAACAGCACCTGAATAGAGGTGCCAGAGAGCTGGCAAGCTGGCTTTCAGGGATAATAGAAATTCATGTATCTCATTCGTATGGAAATTCCATATGGTGAACAGCAGCCATTTACAAGTCTCCTCCTTTCTGATATGTAAAGTTACTTTTACAACCCCCTCTCTAGAGAATAATTCTAGCCTCTGGCTTTCTAGATGACTTGTTAGATCTTTGATCCCTATCTCTGCTAAAAAGGGCTATCTGGTAAGAGAGTATATATATGCCCACAATATGTTGAATAAATGCCTTTGTTCCACCAGAGCACCGGTCACCGTGTCTTTCCTCATTTTCTCTCGCTCTCTTGTTCTCTTGCTCTCTCCCTCTCTCCGTTTCATGCTGCTTCCGCGGAGCACAGGTGTCCACCGTGTTTACTTATTTGCCCAGGGTTTCAAGACCTCTCCGAGAGGGTGCCCTGAGCCTACGTAGACGGTGCTAGCTCTTTGTCCTAGAGTTATATTGGCATACTGTGTAAACCAAGGAATATCAGCCTCTTTTCTTCCCTCTTTTACTTTCTTTTTTTTTTTTTATAATCCTTTATTTCATAACAAAGGCAAAGATTAATTTGATCTTTCACAAACAGTAGATTCTTCTATAAAGAATACATGCTGTATGCTGCTAAGTCACTTCAGTCGTGTCCGACTCTGTGCGACCCCATAGACGGCAGCCCACCAGGCTCCGCCGCCCCTGCGATTCTCCAGGCAAGAATACTGGAGTGGGTTGCCATTTCCTTCTCCAGTGCATGAAAGGGTAAAGTGAAAGTGAAGTCGCTCAGTCGTGTCCGACTCTTAGCGACCCCATGGACTGTAGCCTACTAGGCTCCTCCGTCCATGGGATTTTCCAGGCAAGAGTACTGGAGTGGGGTGCCATTGCCTTCTCTGTCTCTTTTACTTTCTTATTGGTCGACTCTGTACTCCCAAGTTCCGGTCCATTAAAGGACCACAACACCAGCCCACTCACCTGCAGGCCAACAGAAGCTTCAGGATGCCTGTACTTCATCCATCAGCAGTCTGACACCAGCCACTGAACAGAGGCCCTCAGCCAGACCCCAGGACTGGCTCTTTCTGCCAGTGGGTCAGCACTAGCTCCAGGACCTGGTGTCACCACCTGGTGGGTGGGGAACAGCCCCGGGATTAACTGGACCCCCACTCGCCTCACCTGTGAGCCAGCATCAGCCCCCAGTCCTGGGGGCCCCCTGTGATTCTGCAGCCACCCTCTCAGGACCGCCCCCTCAGCCAGAATCTAGCAGCCTCTGTGCAAGGCAAGGCCTGGCAACCAAATGGGTAGGAGGGCCAGCCACGCCTCCCAGCCCACCCACAGCATTCATTCAGCCTGTGGACGCTGTGTGTGGGGGGGACATATGCAGCCCTCAGGGGCAACCCTATATCACACAGCTCTGGCCACAAGAGGGGAGTGTGCTTCTGGGACACATACGGTATCTCCTACAGGGGCCACTGGTCCAAGTTCAGGAAACTGAACCAAACATCACAGACACAAAGTGCAGCAATTTAGGCAACAGGAGGAGACAGAAGAACGTGTTCCAAATTAAGAAATCAGTTCTTCTTCTTAGAAGTGACCTGAAGACAGGGAATCTATCTGAGGATGATGATCATTCAGCTGACTGAAGAACTAAGGAGCAGAACAGATTAACTGAGTAAGAAGACAGAAGTTTTAAACAGTTAGAAAATATTAAAACCCCCCCAAAGGTGAAGTTAATATAACTGAAATCAATACAGTAGAAGACATCAACAGATTGAAGCAGAGAAATGGATCAATGAACAGTTGGTTTTGGGAAACAGTTGTCTTAAGACAGGAAATGAATGGTATGTCAAAATGTAATAGGTTTACTATATTTCAATGGTTATTACAAGTGAAAACTGAGACAAGCATGGACACAGCCCAGCAAATCTCAGCTCCACACTCTCCTCTGTGAAGTCAGGGGCGACGGGTCTGAAAGCAGACACATACGGACGCTGCCCAGCAGGACGCACGGCGGCCGCTCCTCCATCCTTGGGTCCCGTCGTCATCCACCCCGATGCTTGTCAGGACAGTACAAGACCCAGGCAAGAGGGATTCATTCCTGCCGCGGACTTTGACGTGGGGGCAAGGTCAGGCTCACCTCCCACTCTGGCGGTGACAGCCAGGAGCAGGGTGGAGTCACCAACAGAAAGTCGGTGAGAGGAAACAGCAGGGTTGGGGGTGTCTGTCGAGCTCCTGTAACAGCAGGACCACGAGCTGAGTCCTCGGTGTCTGGAGGACAGACGTTCAGGATCAATGCGCCGCAGACTCGATGACTGGTGAGGCCCCTTCCCAGTTCACACATGGTGCTATCTCCCGTGTCCGCAAGTGGCCAAAGGGCTGGGGGCACTCGGATGGCGTCCATGGGGGGCTCCACCCTTATGACCTCGTCACCCCGCAGTGGCCAACACCATCATCCTGGGCGTTTGGATTTGACTTAAGTTTTGGGGAGATACAAACTCAGACTGTAGCAGAAAGACCCCACTAAACCGACATATAGGATTCACGCTGAGGGCAGGCAGGGAGGGGATTAGACCTCATTATCGGGAGGAGGGGGACAAGCAGTCTGGTCAGATGTTGAGCCTGGGGAGTGCTGGCTAATCTGACTCAACAGGAATTTTGCTAAAATTGGACAATAAAGAGACAGACCCTGAAAACTGAGGAGTCAGGACCTTGCTGGGAGCCACTCGGAGGAGACCGACTGGAGTCTGGTCCGTGAGAGACTGTGACCCTCCTCTGCACCAGCCCACTTGTCACCGTCACACTGGCAAAGACTGTCCCTTCTCCACAGTGCAGGGGGCCCCACAGTATTCCTGGATTCCCCAGTCCTGCCTGCAGAACTCCACAGGCTCCCCCTGAGGCAAGTGACAGGCAGGCCTGGGAGAGAACTGGGGTTCACCGGGACTTGATCACACCATGTGAGTCAGGTGAACTGGCTGGTGTCCAGTGCATGTAGAACTCGCTGACATTACATTTCAGTCTGTTATGTGAACAGACTTACGTCTGAACAGTGCACACAGTGTAATACCTCACTGCTAAAAAAATGCTAACCAGCACCTGGGCTTTCCAAATCAGAACAGTAAGATCACTGATCACAAATCAAATAATGAAAGTCTGAGATACTCCAAGAGTAACTAAAATATGACAAAGTGAGCAAATGCTTTTGGAAAACTGGCACCGTATTTGCTCCATGCAGGCTTGCCACGAACCTTCAATCAGTAAGAAACACAGTATCTGCAGAGCACAGAGCAGAGGGCGCCTGTGTCCATGGGAAGCCCCCTGTGTGGGCAGCAGCTGCCCGGGAGAGACATCTGTTCACTGACCCAGGATCCCCTGAGGAGCATCCACCTTCAGGGCAGGACCACCCTTCATCCCCTGGTCCTTCAAATGATGGCATTTCCCACAGTGGCTGGGGGACTCGGTCCTTGTCCTTCAAGTTTAGATCCCACTGTCTCTGGACAGCCAGGTCTGGAAAAGCACTACTGATGCCTGTCCACACCCCCTGGATCCTGGTCACACAGAATTCCTGCTGCCCTGGGCCTCCCTGACCTTCCGCCCCCACTCAGGAAGTGCTCCAGCCAGGAGGGGAGACAGACCTGCCTCCAAGTTCTGAACAACTGGAAAATTGGCCACTTCTGATAACGAGTTACATGGTCTTCAGGACTGACAGGCAAGGCCAAGTCTCTGAGGATGCTGAGCCCAGCTGCACTGGGTTGCCCATCAGTGGCTTTCTGGGGGTGGAACATGCAGGCGCCCTCCTAGATAATATGTTACAAATAAAGTACTATCCCTGTTAGTGGACCAGGCTCATTCTGCCTGGTGCACAGCCAGCCAAGACACTGAGATGCCAAGGTGGCCAGCAAAGAGGGCTTACTGGTGAGGCAGCCAAGCAAGGAGACTGGAGAACACATCTCAGGTCTGCCTCCCAGGACGCACAGGGCTGAGGAACTGATGGGACGGTGACCAGGGCCGCGTGGGCACTGGGATTAAAAAGGCGCCTAACCATCCTCATGCACAGGCGTGACGGGGCTCCAGGCCTCTGCGTGTTCACAAGGTCACCAGCGCACATGCAGATGCAGGTGAGGGCTTGGTGGTCCTGTCCCATCTCAACCAGCTCAGCCCACACTCAAGAGCCACCTCCAAGTCCCTAGAGGACAACTCAGGTAAACAGCTTATTGATTAGGCTCTGAACTGCTTGGAGGACATGTAAGCCCTCACAGTCCTGATTCGGGACAGCAGGTAGAATGGGTATAGCCCACAGGCTCTGGGTTCAGTCTCCCCCCCACCATCTTGTGATCATGCTTTAGTCTGGGGGAGAGGGGTGAGGATAGCTGTGGCTACTTTCTGCTGTAAAGGGAGTAGACCCAACAAGGGCTTGAAGAGTCAAACGGCTCAGCACTCGTCTGAGTGTATTTTCATACTTCTGGTCTCACATTAATGCTGACCCCAAAAACAAACACTTCCTGTGCACTAGCTGTCAAGGCAGCCAGAGACCCAAGGCTGGGAACGGCAACTGCAAAGACGTACCCTCCAGGGGCACGCAGAATGCCAGCCATGGCTAACATTCAGGATGTTTAGGGGGTTTATCCAGGGAAAGGAAGGGACAGGTGATCAGACCAGTTGACAGGTTACATCTGAAGTCAGTGAAGTTAGCTGTGGTCAGAAAGTTGACCAGCACAGACAAGGGATCACCACGAACTGGTACAGAAACAGGTTTTGTAAGACAGAGCCACTGCCAGAGAGATTACCCTCTTTACCAAAGTAGCAGAAATCCTCATCATCCTCTGTTTCTACCAGAGCAGAAGTCCTTCCAAGCCTGGGAGGTTAGAAACAAAGGACTCTCAAAAGAACACATCCTCCTCATAACCTAGCAAGTCACTGCATTGCCTTCAAGGGTCTGACTTGAACAAAGCCACCACTGCAGCACACCCACTCACCTTGGTTCCTTTCTTGCAGCTTCTTCCCCACTCTGGGCAGCTCCTGAAAAGCAACCTGAGATCTGTCAGGGCTGCCCTGCCCTGGGAGCAGCCAGTGTCAGGGCGGGGCTGGAACCAGGGAGGTTTGGGCGACCTTGGTCAAGGTTCTTCTGCAACATGGTTTCCATTTCCCATTCCAGTTCTCCTGGGGGCCTGCCCAGTAGGGATGGAGCCAGTCTTCTAGATATTCATCTTCCGAGATTCCAGCCTAGAGGTCCCGTCTCCTTTAAAAGCGTCACTAGAAGGGTTTTCTGTGAGTCCAAAGTTCCAGATGTGGCAGAGTCTGGTCACTCCTAGGACCCCCCCGCCCCAGTCTCTTTTGGTGGCAACTGCAATCCTGGTAAGAGCTCCACCACCACACCCTGGCTCCGGTCAGTGGGCAGCTCTGTCCTTGAGTTCAAAACCCCAAATATTTAATAGAGGGCTGAGAGTCTGCCTTCTTCCTAGATACCTTACAGCCTTGTTCAGGCAAGAAGTCTGAAGTCAAACCTGTACCCTGGTCTCAGGTGTCCTCTGTCTCACTGGTGATCAGAGCATCATTTGCATCCTGAAGCAGGGCCTCCCTGTTTAGTTCAGGGTCCCCCAAATCTGGCCAGGACTTCTCCAAGTATCGTGAACGTGTAAGCCCCCGAGGTAGCACTGTTCAGCAGTACTGTAGTCTAACTCCTTTATCCCCATCTTCCCACTCAAAAGCAGACTTAGGATTCAAAACTCAAGGCTGTGCAGAAAAGGCCTCCTTCAAGTCCAAAACAGTCACCCAACAAGAGTCCCTAGACAAAGTCGTGAGCAGAGGACCGGTTAGGGGCAGCAATGCACTCCTACAACCTATTAAGTGCTCTTCAGTCAGGTGCAAACACTCAGCTGTTCACAGCCAATCACAAAGTGACCAGCAGGAGCCTACTGAGTCATACTGGAGGAAGGCTGTTAGGAGTCCACCCCCAGTCTTGCTTCCTCCTTTTCATGGATACTGCATAAAGTCTGGGTGCTTGCTCCCTGCAGTCTGACAGTACAGCTGTGGCTGTCTCCTCTCTTCCCAGCACCCCTATCCGCCCATCCCCCAGACTCGTCATCTGGGGTTTCTCTCCCAGAACTACTGCGCTAGAGCCTGCAACTCGCAGGATTACTCTGGTGGTGCTTTAAGGTCCACCCAGCGTCCAGGTGTGGAGGCTATCCTGGCATTTAGTTCAGTCAATCTCATCTCAGAGGGGAAGTGAGACCATCAGGCATAGACAGAAAGCCATCAAGGGGTCTTTCCCTACTGGAGAAAAGCTTTTCTCTAGGGTTCTCTGACACTTCTTGCTACTAACAGTCTCAAAAAAAAGTTTAGGAAGCCGGGTACTTAAAATCAAGTTCCCCGACTCCCAAGTAGTGATTTCCCTTTGCCAAGTCACCCAGGGCCCCATGTGGGAGGCACTGATGACTCAGCAGCATCACCCTTGGTCACTGTCATTGTCAGCTGCCTGATCATTGTCATTTACCGGATATCAGGTAACTGACACGTCATGTCAGGCACCAGACATTCTGCCTGCATACCCTCTTTAAGAGTCTCAGCATGGGACACTATTCCAGGGTCCCTCCTGCTTGCAGCACGCACATTAGTGTGGTCCCACTATCGGGTACCCTATTCGAGTGGTGGTTTGAGGCCTCCTACCTTTTGCCGAGTCCCTCGTGGGGGCCTCCATTTGATCCACTCTTCCCTGGGTTCAGGCAGCCGCCAGCCCAATAGCCTGTTTCATTCTCCATGGTTTCCTTTTCTTCTGAAACTGGTCCTTGCGATTACAAACTAAAGGCCATTCCAACAAGTTGAGACATCGGCATCCTTAAAGCCCCTCTCATCTTCCGCAGCTTGTTCAGTTTGTCAGAGTGGTTCTGACCAATGTGAATCATAGGGACCATTTAAAAATTCCCTGGGTTCTCATGGTCTGTGTCTGTACTGCCAGCAGGCTTTACAGACCCTGCCCAGAAATTCTGAAGGCTCCTCACTCGGTTTCTGTCTTACCTTCTGTACTTCATTAGGGCTTCTTTGTTTTGCCCCCCTCTTCACAGCCCTGCAGGAAGGCAATCTCAAGAATATTCATGTTTCAGGCTGTCCCCAACATTCGCATCCCACCACTGGCATCTGCTGTTCACACAGCTACGCTTGCTGTAGCCTGAGCTGGGTCCCCAGGGGTTTCTGTAAGAAACCCATCTGCCTCCTTCTGAGCTTTATCCTGCCCTATTCTATGTTCTTCTGAAGTAAGAAGGCTGTTTAATACACTTTGAACATCTGCCCGGGTCAGGTTGCAGGTTACAAGAGGAAAAAAAAAAGACTGAAAATATGTGTTCTATCCCCTTGGGGGTCATCTCTGTAAGTTGGTATACTGTTCTTCCAAGTAAATTCAAGGTTGCAGAAGGAGGAGACTCAGATCCACTCCCCCCAACCTCACATTCACACCCCCAAGAGGAACTTGCTTTAACAGATGTTGCTCCACCTGAGTGTGGGTAACTGTCTGGCCCAATCAGGTGCCCAGGTGGGTTTGACTGACAGCAAGTCGTTCTCTTTTTCATTAGGACCAAGAAAAACAGGTTTCTATCCTTCCCTGTGGGACTTCACATCTTCTTGGCAGGGGCTTATTTTGATATAACATAGGAGACTGTAAAAAAGCATTTCACCTTTCTGTTTACAACATAAATCTGGTTGAAAAGTTGTATTGTAACTTAAGAATTCACTTCCAGGTTGTTGGGAGTCTAAAGGATGGTGTGTGTTGCAGTCCGAAGGAGTGTGTGCATGTGTGTGTGTTGGAGTCTAAAGGAGTGTTTGTGTGTGTGTGTGTGTAAGGAAATCACAAGGGGGAACCTTGCAAAGGTTTACTTCCAGTGGTCACAGCAACAAAATGTAAGGGTCCTTGCTGTGGTCACCAAGAAGCTCAGATCCCAATACCAAATCTTTTTTTTCTTAAAGAAGCTTACTTATTATAACACAAAACAGGAAACAACACAGATGTCATTCATCAGGTAAATAAACCGTAATACATCCATACAATAATACAGTACTCGGCAATGGAAACAAAAAGACTACTGAAGCCCTCAATCTGTATGAATCTCCAAAGAATTATTCTGAGTGAAAAAAGCCAAAGGTTACATACCGTATGATTGCCTTTAAACAGCATCTGTGAAATGGGGAAATTACAGAAATGGAGATAAGGATGAATGAGGTAGCAGGAGGGACAGGAGGAAAGCAAGTGTACCTGTTAAAAGGCAGGCAAGGAACAAGGCTCTGTGGGCACTGAAATGTTCTGTATGTGACTGTATGGTAGCGCTAGTGGTAAAGAACCTGACTGCCAGTGCAGGAGACATAAGAGACACAGGTTTGATCCCTGTGTCAGGAAGATCTGCTGGAGAAGGGCATGGCAACCCACTCCACTATTCTTGCCTGGAATAATACCGGCAGGCTGCAGTCCATGGGGTCGCAAAGAATCGGACACGACTGAAGCGACAGTATGTGACTCTATCAGGGTCAACATGCTAGTTACTATGCTTAACTACAGTTTTTCATGAGTGTTATTATGAGGGAAATTGGGTAAAGGGCATATAGGATCTCTGTATTACTTCATCTGTTCAATTTCAACAGTTATCCACAGATAACAAAGATTAACAAAAGAAGTTCTCCACATCAGCCCTCTCATCCACACACTTCTGTACTCTAGACAACCTCACACAGATTAAAGTGTATTTTCTTAATCTGTATAATTTTCTTAGAGTTGATGGCTTAAGGCGTTTGGTGCCACTGGATTCGTGGTCTCCAAAGGAGATGATTTAACTCCAGGTCCAAAGTCTGATTTAACTCCGGGTCTCAGTCACTCAGAGCTTTGTGCAGATTTTTATTTAAAGTGAAAGCGACAGAAAAGGTTTCTGACAGAGACATCAGAAGAGGGTAGGAGAGTACCCACCCTCACTACTTAGGCGGGGCATTATATACTTCTCAACTGGTTGCTGAGAATAGATCAAAAGAATACCGCAAGGTTGTAAGAATTCCACCAGACCCTTTCCCAAGGCATACATCCTGAGATAACTTTGACACATTTTACCTTGCCCAGATATACTGTTGTGTAATCATGGGTATAAGTCTTGAGAAACAGGCTCCCAGGCAAGATTTGTTACAATTATAATTATTAATATAGAGCCTAAGAAAAGCATTTCCATGAATAAGACATTAGGCTGCGTGATCACCAGCTCCTAAGGAAAGGCTGGTTCTTGGACAGGATCCATTGTTGCACAGAGCTTAAGGAAAGCAGGAGCCGGAATGTTCGCCTCCTCCTTAAAGGGCCTTGGACTGTCTGCCTAAGCTTTAAGCCTTTCAGAGAGGAGTGGCATATTCAGTTTATTACCATTTTGGATAACTGTTTCTTGCACAGAACCAAAATCTGGGGCCATTCTTTTATCACTAATAACCCAGCAGCCAATTCTGAACAGTTAACATAGCCAGACATAGACATGAACACAGGAGACCGAACACCAGTGCCGGGGCCTCTCAATCGTGTCCAGCTCTTTGCGGTCCCAAGGACTGTAGCCCACCAGGCTCTTCTGTTCATGGGGATTCTCCAGGCAAGAATACTGGAGTGGGTTACCGTTTCCTTCTCCAGGGGATCTTCACGACCCAGGGATGGAACCTGTGTCTCTTGTCTCTCCTGCACTGGCAGACGGGTTTTTTTTTTTTTCTTCACCACTGAGCCCCCCGGGAAGCCCCTCAGCTGCCAGACTTTCCCTAGTTGTCTCCAAACCCCTCCAGCAGGCCTCCAGCCCCGCCCCGGTCAGGACCATCCAGCGACCTGGCACTGGAGCGTCTCTTTAGCGAGGCTACACAGCCAGAAGATGTCTTCCTACCTGAACCCCCAAACCGCTTTTCTGCCACAAAACGAAACCGAGCACAGGAGGTCAGGATACCTGGTGGGGACTTGAGGCGCGGCCCGAGCAGAGGGACCCGAGGCTCAGGCTAGGCCTCTCGGTCCAAGTCCCCTGTACCGCCTCCTTCCCAGCCTACTTCCAAATTCATCACCAAGTTAGTTTTGTTCAACGCAAAACAAACAGGCAAAGCACGGAAACGAGTTACTCACAGCTGAACGACAAGAGAGGACAACAAGCTTCCAAAACACCTCAGTCGCTCAGTCGTGTCCGACTCTTTGTGACCCCATGGACTGTAGCCCACCAGGCTCCTCAGTCCATGGGATTTTCCAGGCAAGAATACTGGAGTGGGGTGCCATTTCCTTCTTCGGGGCCAAAACACCTCAGCGAAGCCCAAAGACTGACTGGAAAGAGGAGGCAGACTGCTGACTTGCGCTGCATGGACGTGGAAATGTAGGGCACAGGGCGGGGGTGGATGTGAGAATGCAGGGCGAGGGGTTATGGACCAGAGAACCAAGGGTGTAGGGATGTGGCCGGGGGACGCAGGGCCCAGGGACGCAGGGCGTGGGGCGCATAGACGAAGGGACTCAGGGCATTGGGGCGTGGACGAGGGGACGTAGGGCATGGGGGGCGTGCAGGTAGGGACACCGGGTGTCGGGGACGTGTGGGGAATGTACATGGGAATGCTGGGTGTGGTGGCGGGGATGCGGGGCGTGGGGAACCTGGGGGGCGTGGGGAACCTCGGGGGTGTGGGGAACCTGGGGAGAGTAGGCAGCCGGAGGAGGGCTGGAATCCTGACTTGCAAAAGGTGCCTAGCAGTCCTTGCGCGCAGGCACAACTAGGCTCCACGCCTCCAGACATCACAAGGTCTCCAGGTCTGTGCAGACCCAGCTGAGGGATCAGTAGTCCTATCCAGGCTCAACCGACTCACCCCAAACTAGGCCGCTGAGCCCCCAAGGAGGTGTTAGATATGGCTTTGATCAAGGGACTAGAGCCACCAGGAGACGTTGCATTGTGAGGTTGAGACCTGGCCTCACTACTAACAGGCTCCGGGAGGGAACAGACTGTCTCCTGCGTTCTTCTCTGGCAACCTGGCGCAACACCTCCGAGGAGTACTGAATGACCTAAGATACCTGGATTTAATCTCTTATTTTAAAGTGACAGAATTTTCGAGGATCAGAATCTCAGGGACAAAAGTGGCCTTAAAACTCATACAAGCAAAGTTTAAAATGTCATTTAGAGTGTCACATAAGTAAGCAACCTGACTCATAGGAGTTCAGAGGAAGAAGAAACTGCCAGACTGAGGGGGCCACAAAGGAGATAAGACATAAGTCCCAAGTTAGATGGGAGTACAGAGGGCACAGGTCTGGCCTGTACGGATGTGCTGGCTGTTGACTACACAAGGGACTTGTGGAAGCTGAAATCCAAGAGCTCAACTCACAAGCCCTGTACTTCCACTTTGTGGACTGCAAGAAGGACAGGGATGAACCTTGTATAGGGAAGAGACTCCGTTAGTGTGGGTTTAGGGAGAAGGGCTGGACCATGTTCTAGAATCAGGCTTCATGGAGGAAGTGGGGAAGTGGACTGGAGGCCAGTTTCAGCAGAAGTGAAATAGGAATCCACTCCCCTGTGCTGCAGTGTCTGGCAAAACGGAATCCCTCAGCACCTCCTGGGTGCAAATCATAGTGCTACAAACAATAAATATGTGATACAAGTAATAAATAGTAGTACAAATAAAGGAAAGAAATGTTTCAGAGATTTTAGAAAGTGGTACCATACCCCCACCGCAAATT
Source organism: Giraffa tippelskirchi (assembly GCF_054371585.1). Taxonomy (NCBI): domain Eukaryota; kingdom Metazoa; phylum Chordata; class Mammalia; order Artiodactyla; family Giraffidae; genus Giraffa; species Giraffa tippelskirchi. The sequence continues at coordinate 73,203,616 of NC_137281.1, read as the reverse complement.
AGTGTGTTCGTTTTATTCATCTTCTTCTTCAACGCGGTGGTCTTGTTTAAGTTTCATTTGGAGAGGAAATAAAAAAACAACAATATAGTGAGCACACACCAAGTCAGCTTTTCCACAAATGCTTTCAAATCTTGGCTGGAGTTGACCATAAGGGGCCAGGAGCTAGAAAGGGCGGGGCTCTTTGTTTTTGAGAGTGGCATCTTTGTTGTCTGCTTCTTGAATAATTCAGTCAGATTAAATTTGGGGACAATGAAGTGAAATCAAAAAAGGTAAAAAGTGATAAAAGCTAATTAAAGGTCTGATTTTGGATGTAGGAGCAAAACTGAATTTATTCGTACTGAGGGCTTCCCAGTAAGACTGACGACTTATGGGGGAGAATCTGATGGACTGAGTGTCCCTAACCTGAGGGTGGCTCCCAACACAGAACTTCACATCCGGAGCCTTAGATGTCGTTGATATCTGTGACAGTATGGCTCTGATTGTTGCATTCTACCCAGGCAAGCTCACAAAACCCAACAAAGCTACAATACCATGCATTTGGAACTATAATACGAAACACACTGTTTCTATACGCACAAGTAAACCAAAGTGAAAATGATTAAAAATAGTATAACTAAACGTGAAATTATTTAAATTTTATATTAAGTGTTGCTGCCCCCCCACAAGTAAGTTTAATTAAAGAAGATAGAAGAAGAGCCTTGAGACTCTGAAAGAACCTGAAGGAATGATGGACTTGAACATTCACAGTGTTTCTTGATCACGTTAAAACCTACTTCAAATTCTGCCTGTCTTGTGGCTCAGACAGTAAAGCATCTGCCTACAATGCCGGAGACCCGGGTTCAATCCCTGGGTCGGGAAGATCTTCTGGAGAAGGAAATGGCAACCCACTCCAGTATTCTTGCCTGGAAAATCCCATGGAAGGAGGACGTGGTAGGCTACAGTCCATGGGGCTGCAAAGAGTTGGACACGACTGAGCGACTTCACTTCGCTTTACATTCACAGCCAACTCCCTTGAAAAAAAAAAGAACTCCCTCGAGGGACAATTTGCATACTATCAGTGAATGGGCCCATTTTAAATGCGCAGTGAGATGAGTTTAGAAAAACACAGACGCTCCAGTTACTGGCAGCCCAGCCAATATCTCCATCAGCCAAATGACCTCAGGGCTCCTCCCAGACGTCACTTCCCATCTTAGGCTTCACTGAAGATTATTTTTGCCTGTTCAAGAACTTCACATACATGGGAATAGAGAGACTAGGTGTCTTGTTTCTTTCAGATTTATCAACATTGTTCATTTTAAAATGCTGAGGAAATGCATGGCAACCCACTCCACTGTTCTTGCCTGGGAAATCCAATGGACAGAGGAGCCTGGTGGGCTACAGCCCATGGGGTCGCAAAGAGTCAGACACGACTGAATGACTAAACAGCAGCAACAGCATTCCACTGCGTGGGTGTAACAGGATTTGTTTCTCTAGTTACCTGCTGTTGGGGTATCTCTCCATAGGTGCTGTTTTGAACAAAGCTGCCAAGAACATCCCTTGTACACATCTTGTAGATGCAAGTTATTATGTAGTCAGGATAAATACCTAGTGGAATTGCTGAATCAGATGGTACTTACATGCTTAATTTATGAGACTGCAGATGGTGTTCCTGATGAAATGTTCTGTCTGCACTCCCAAAATCAACATGAAAATTCCAGTCACCACCCCTCCCACCCCTCTTCGGCCTCAGCCTTGCCAGCAGTTGGTGTTGTCAGAATTCTCCACCTTATCATTCTCATGAGCAAACATCTCCTTTTAAATAAAGACTAGGGTCATTTTTGGAGGATTACAATCAGGATGAAGAGAGGGACACTGCGGTTAAGGGCTGGGTCCCACAGATGCCCAGCTCCACACACCGACCCAGGCCTCTCCCACTTGTGACTAACCTGGGCTCCCTTCCCTGGGTTCAGCAATTTGCTCATGGTGAAGAGGAAAAGTTAAAATTTTACATAACCTCCTTCTCCTCCTGCCTCTGTAACTCAGCTTGCCCCTTGTAAAGTCTAGATCACGTAGGTCACGTAGTCTCAGAAAGTGGGGACTTGCAATACTAGGAACTGGAGTTTATCTCACTCACCCTTGTCCTGCTCTTTGCAATCACCTAGCCCCTGCAAGCCTGCTTAATCATGCCTGTCCAGGTCAGGCATCACCCTCCCCATCTTGACCACTGTTCCCATGCGTGCGAAACCCCTTAGTTTAAATCAGCCTATTAACAGCTAGTGTTGCCCACGACAGTCTGTCTATAAAAACTCTGTAACCCCTTTGTTTGGGGTTCAGAGCTTGGAGTGTTAACCCCCCTGGGCCCGCCGGCGTGATAAACCTGAGTTCTCCAACTCTCCGAGTGTGTGCTTGGTTTCTCAAGTACCGGTTTCTGTAACAGTGGAACTCAGGGAACTTATGTTTGCCGGTTTGTTATCTAGTACAGAGAAGGATGAGGTTAAGGGATACAGACCAGCCATCAGATGACGAGGCACAGAGCGCGAGGGCTGGGAGTGTCCCGGGTGACAGGAGCTTCTGCCCTGTGGAGCTGGGGCTGAGCCCACGCTCCTGGAAGCTCTCTGAACCCCGAAGTTTTGTGGGTTTCAATGGAGGCTTTATCACATAGCCACAGTCACGATCCATCATGAACTCAATCTTCAGCCTCTTTCCTCCCCCAGGGATGCAGGTGGGGCTGGAAGTTTCAAGCCTCTAATGCTGGCTCCGTAATTTTGGACCCCCACCCCCACCCCAGTCCTGAAGACTACCTCGTTAGAACAAACATGCTCCCAGCACCAATGAAACCCCATGAGATTGAGGGGGTCTGCGGCAGGCTCTGGGTCACAGCTGCGTGACCATGGCCAGGCGGGAGAGGGGCGGCGGGCAGGGGGCTGGGAAGTGGAAGCCCACATATCTCAGCTGGAGTTCTGCAGACACAGACAAGAATTGGTGCAGAATTCCCATGAAGGGTCTTAGGAGCTGAGGTGGGCCCACAAAGACTTTTCTGAGTTTATACATTAAACCAAAGCAAAAACACTATTTTTTTAAAAAATTAACGGTTGCATCTTAATTCCTAGTTTACTTATCTTGTATGACTCAGGTAACTATTAGTATCCTCAGCACCTTTAGTTAATATTTCCTTAGTGGCAATCTGTATGCCTTGTCTTTCCCACAATATAATTAAATAAGAGCTGTAATCACCTTATATAAAGCCTATTTAAATATACCAATTTTTATACTTTAAATTCCACCAGATTCTATACCTTTAATTTTTGTTTCATAAGGATCCAATTAATAAGCTTTGATCTTAGGAGAGAGTTTAGAAGGCTTTGTTGTTGTTGTTGTTGTTGTTCACTGTCTATTTTACCTCCTTTTATATAAAAGGATATCCTATCCCCAGAGTCAGGAAAAGCCCAGGAAGTCACGCCCTTTGGCCTAACTGTCCCAAAATAATTGGTCAGATATCTCAATGTAAAGTTTTCTAGACCCTTAAACAGATGAAACTGGGGTAAACAGAAGAGATTAATTTAGCTGTTAATGTTAGAGACCAGTAGGGGGTCCCTCATGGGTCGTTTACTTTGTTGTTACTGTGTAGTTCATCAGTCACAAATGACTCTTTGCAACCCCATGGACTGCAGCCTGCCAGACTTCCATGTGGTTCACTATCTCCCAGAGTTTGCTCAAACTCATATCTGTTGAATGGGTGACGCCATCCGATCATCTTATCCTCTGCTGCCCCCTTCTCCTCCTGCCTTCAATCTTCCCCAGCATCAGGATCTTTTCCAACAATTCAGCCCTTCAAATCAGGTGGCCACAGTATTGGAGCTTCAGCTTCAGCATCAGTCCTTCCAATGAATATTCAGAACTGATTTCCTTTAGGATGGACTGGTTGGATATCCTTGTAGTCCAAGGGACTCTCAAGAGTCTTCTCCAACACCACAGTTCAAAAGCATCAATTCTTCAGCACTCAGCTTTCTTATAGTCCAACTCTCACATCCATACATGACTATTGGAAGAACCATAGCTTTGACTAGATAGACTTTTGTTGGCAAAGAAATGTCTCTGCTTTTTAATATGCTGTCTGGGTTGGTCATAGATTTTCTTCCAAGGAACAAGTATCTTTTTAATATAGTGGCTACATTCACCTTCTGCAGTGATTTTGAAGCCCAAGAAAATAATGTCTGTCACTATTTCCATTGTTTCCCCATCTATTTTCCATGAAGTGATGGGACCAGATGGCATGATCTTTGTTTTTTTAATGTTGAGTTTTAAGCCAGCTTTTTCACTCTCCTCTTTCACTTTCATCAAGAGGCTGTTTAGTTCCTCTTTGTTTTCTGCCATAAGGGTGGTGACATCAGTATATCTTAGGTTATTGATATTTCTCCCAGCTCTCTTAATTCCAGCTTGTGCTTCCTTTGGGATTTCACATGATATACTCTGCTCTAAGTTAAATAAGCAGGGTGACAATATACAGCCTTGATGTACTCCTTTCCAATTTTGAACCAGTCCATTGTTCCATGTCTGGTTCTGACTGTTGCTTCTTGACGTGCAAACAGGTTTCTCAGAAGGCAGGTAAGGTGATCTGGTATTCCCATCTCTTTAAAAATTGTCCACAGTTTGTTGTGATCCTCACAGCCATAGGACTGGAAAACGTCAATTTTCACTCCAATCCCAAAGAAAGGCAATGCCAAAGAATGTTCATATTATGGCACAGTTGCATTCATTTCACATGTTGACAATGTAATGCTCAAAATTCTCCAAGCTAAGCCTCAACAGTACTCAAACCAAGAACTTCCAGAAGTTCAAAGTGGATTTAGAAAAGGCAGAGGAACCAGAAATCAAATTGCCAACATTGTCTGGATCATAGAAAAAAACAAGATATTTCCATTCTACTTCTGCTTCATTGACTACACTACAGCCTTTGACTGTGTGGATCACAACAAACTGTGGAAAATACTTAAGTGAAAGTGGAAGTCACGCAGTCGTGTCCAACTCTTTGCGACCCCATGGACTAAAGAGTCCATGGAATTTTCCAGGCCATAATACTGGAATGGGGAGCCTTTCCCTTCTCAGGGGATCTTTCTAATCCAGGGATCAAATCCAGGTCTCTCACATTGCAGGCAGATTCTTTACCAGCTGAGTCACCAGGGAAACCCACATTCTTTAAGGAAAATTCTTAAAGAGATGGGAATACCCGACCACCTCACCTGCCTCCTGAGAAACCTGTTTGCGGGTCAAGAAACAACAGGTAGAACCAGACATGGAAAACATACTGATGCAAAATTGGGAAAGGAGTACATCAAGGCTGTATATCGTCACCCTACTTATTTAACTTATATGCACAGTACATCATGTGAAGTACCAATCTGGATGAAGCACAAGCTGGAATCAAGATTGCTGGGAGAAATATCAATAACCTCAGATATGCAGATGACACCATCCTTATGGCAGAAAGCAAAGAGTTACTAAAGAGCCTCTTGATGAAAGTGAAAGAGGAGAGTGAAAAAGCTGGCTTAAAACTCAACATTCAGGGACTTCCTGAGTAGCCTAGTGGTTAAGAATCTTGCTTGTAATGCAGGGGACACAGGTTTGATCCCTGGTCAGGGAAGTAAGATCCCACATATCAGGGAGCAACTGAGCCTGTGTGTAACAAGTAGAAAGTCCGTGTACCCCAACAAAAGATTCCACATGACATAATGAAAATCTCATAAGCTGCAACAAAGACTGGATACAAATAATAATAAATACTTTAAAAAAAAAAGACTGGAACACCCACGAATGTTAACATATATAACAATTTTAGTTAAAAGTAACTTAGAAAAAAAACTCAACGTGAAAAAAACCCTGCCGTATGACCCAGCAATCGCACTGCTGGGCATACACACTGAGGAAACCAGACTTGAAAGAGACACGTGTATCCCAATGTTCATCACAGCACTGTTTATAGTAGCCAGGACATGGAAGCAGCCTAGCCTAGATGCCCATCAGCAGATTAATGGATAAGGAAGCTGTGGCACATATACACAATGGAATATTACTCAGCCATTAAAAAGAATACATTTTGAATCAGTTCTAATGAGGTGGATGAAACTGGAGCCTATTATACAGAGTGAAGTAAGCCAGAAAGAAAAACACCAACACGGTATACTAACACATATATATGGTATTTAGTCAATCGGTAAAGATAACCCTGTATGTGAGGCATCAAAAGGACACAGATAAATAGAACAGTATTATGGACTCTGTGGCAGAGGGCGAGGGTGGGGTGATATGGGAGAATGGCATGGAAGCATGTAAATTATCATATGTGAAATGAATCGCCAGTCCAGGTTCAATGCATGATACAGGGTGCTCGGGGCTGGTGCACCGGCATAACCCAGAGGGATGGGATGGGGAAGGAGGTGGGAGGGGGGTTCTGGAAGGGGAAAACATGTACACCCATGGTGGATTCATGTCAATGTATGGCAAAACAAATACAATATTGTAAAGTTAAAAAATAGAAAATAAACTAATTAAAAAAAAGAAAAAAACCAAGATCATCCAGTCCCATCACTTCATGTAAAATAGATTGGGAAGCAATGGAAACAGTGACAGACTTTATTTCCTTGGGCTCCAAAATCACTGCAGATGGTGACTGCAGCCAAGAAATTAAAAAACACTTCCTCCTTGGAAGAAAAGCTATGACCAACCTAGACAGCATATTAAAAAGCAGAGACATACTTTGCTGACAAAGGTCTGTATAGTCAAAGCTATGATTTTTCCCATAGTCATGTATGAATGTGAGAGTTGGACCATAAAGAAAGCTGAACACTGAAAAGTTAATGCTTTTGAATTGCGGTGTTGAAGAAGACTCTTGAGAGTCCCTTGGACTGCAAGGAGATCCAACCAGTCAATTCTAAAGGAAATCAGTCCTGAATATTCATTGGAAGGACTGATGCTGAAGCTGAAGCTCCAATACTTTGGCCACCTGATGTGAGGACCTGACTCATTAGAGAAGACCCTGATGCTGTGAAAATTGAAGGCAGGAGTGTTGTGGTCCTTTAATGGACCGGAACTTGGGGGTACAGAGTCGACCGATAAGAAAAGAAGGAAGAAAAGAGGCTGATATTCCCTGGTTTACACAGTATGCCAATATAACTCTAGGACAAAGAGCTAGCACTGTCTACGTAGGCTCAGGGTGCCCTCTCGAAGAGGTCTTGAAAGCCTGGGCAAATAAGTAGACACGATGGACACCTGTGCTCCGTGGAAACAGCCTGAAACGGAGAGAGCGAGCGAGCGAGAGAGAGAGAGAGTGAGAGAGTGAGAACGAGAGAATGAGGAAGACACGGGGACCAGTGCTCGGTGGAACAAAGGCATTTATTCAACATATTGTGGGCATATATATATACTCTTACCAGATAGCCCTTTTTAGCAGAGATAGGGATCAAAAGTCTAACAAGTCATCTAGAAAGCCGGAGGCTAGAATTATTCTCTACAGAAGGGGTTGTAAAAGTTACTTTACATATCAGAATGGAGGGGACTTGTAAATGGCTGCTGTTCACCATATGGAATTTCCATATGAATGAGATACATGAATTTCTATTATCCCCGAAAGCCGGCTTGCCAGCTCTCTGGCACCCATATTCAGGTGCTGTTAAGGAACATAGAATTCATGCAAGACTGAAAACAGCACACAGGAAGCCTCCTGTTAAATGTGTCCTGACACAGGAGGAAAAGGGGATGACAGAGAATGAGATGGTTGGATGGCATCACTGACTCGATGGACATGAGTTTGAGCAAGACCTGGGAGTTGATCAGAGAAAGCAATGGCACCCCACTCCAGTACTCTTGCCTGGAAAATCCCATGGACGGAGGAGCCTGGTAGGCTGCGGTCCATGGGGTCTCGAAGAGTCGGACACGACTGAGCGACTTCACTTTTACTTTTCACTTTCATGCACTGGAGAAGGAAATGGCAACCCACTCCAGTGTTCTTGCCTGGAGAATCCCAGGGACGGCAGAGCCTGGTGGGCTTCCGTCTATGGGGTCGCACAGAGTTGGACACGACTGAAGCGACGCAGCAGCAGCACCAGCTGGGAGTTGGTGATGGAAAGGGAAGCCCGATCTGCTGCTGTACATGGGGTCGCAAAAAGTCGGACAGGCGTGTGTAACTGAACCGAACTGACTGATAAGCCAAAAGTCTAATTAACCTGAGTCGAGAAACTGGTTTAGGAAGTGTCACTGTGCTGTTCCCCTCAATGTCTCTTACATATGGTAATAAGGACAATTAAGAATATCAACAGGAAGAATATGGAAGGAAAATCTAGCTATTATTGAAAGGAGGTAAAGTTAAAAAAAAAAAGATTCTCGACAAATTAAGAAAAACCTTTGTATGTTTATTTGGTATGGGATAAATAGAACAGACATTTACATGATTTAAACAAGATTTGACATTACCTCACTACCTAAAGTTAGTGAGCCAAGAGAGGCTCCTTACTGGTCCCCAACAGTAAAAGCCAAACAAGTGTGCTGTTTCCCTAGCTTTAAGTTTCATATTTAAGGGGCTAGAAAAATTTACACAGAAATATCTGTTCAGCGATAATAAAAATAGGAATTTTTCTTTGGTTCAATTTATAAACTCAAAAAGGTCTGTGCTGAATACTTTACACAAACTTTGAAGGAATAATAGCACTGAAGTTAAAGAACATAGAACTTCCTAAAGTAAATTTCCATTTGATTAAAAATCTTGTCCCTCATTTTAATAACTTTAGGCAACAGAACTGTTCTTTGAACAAGTAAACAGTGTCTTTGTCTTGCAAATGTCTAAACCGGAATACATACAGGCCTCAAGGACCTGCAACAGAGGAAAAAAGTGACACTTGTAATGTAAACGACTAAAATGTTCCTCAGCCAAACTTACAGATAGCTGGCCTAGGTCACTGGAACGTGCAACTTTAATATATATCAGCTCCTTATAAACTAGTAAGTTTATATAGTAATTCCTAATTCATAACTAAACTTTTAAACGAAGCTGTGAGATCTCTCGAAGGAGGCTGCTGCTGCTGCTGCTGCTGTTGTTGCTAAGTTGCATCAGTCGTGTCCGACTCTGTGCAACCCCATAGACGGCAGCCCACCAGGCTCCCCCGTCCCTGGGATTCTCCAGGCAAGGTGAAATACCAGACCACCTTACTTGCCTCCTGGGAAACCTTTATGCAGATCAAGAAGCAACAGTTAGAATCAAACTTGGGACATCGGACTGGTTCAAAATTGGGAAAGGAGTACATCAGGGTGTTGCAGGGAGGAAGCCAATTCTAACTCCTTGTTGGAAACTGTTTCTTTGATTTGTTTTTATTATTATAATCATAATCAATGGCTTGTCTGGAGGATCCTGCCCCTTTGCTTGACTGTAAACTAAAGTGCCTCTGTTCAGCTCTTGGAGAGATAGTTTGTCCGTGCCCACCTGTGAATAGAAGAGAGTAACACACTCCTTCTGAAGGCTGGACATTCCCTTGGAGATGTTTTACTGGACTGAAGCCCCTTTTATGTTACTTCCCCACTGCATCTCCCTCTCTATTCTGCCTTTTGACTTTAGCTCCTCATTGCTTCTTTCTCTCTGAACTGTAAAAGAACCTGGCATCCAGGCCCCAATAAGATGGTTATTTTGAGAAGCTAGGCTGCCATCTTCTCGGTCTGCCAGCTCCCCAATTAAAGTCTGTTCCTGGTCTCAATATTTCGTGTCTCGGATTCACTGGCCTATCGCGCAGCAAGCTGAGCGAGCTTGGAGTCGGTAGCAAAGACTGTATATTGTCACCTTACTTATTTAACTTATACTCAGAGTAACCCAGGTCTCCCATATTGCAGGTGGATTCTTTACCGCTAAACCACAAGGGAAGCCCAAGAATATTGGAGTGGGTAGCCTATCCTTTTTCCAGGGGATCTTCCTGACCCAGGAATTGAACCAGGATCTCCTGCATTGCAGGCAGACTCTTTACCAACTGAGCTATCACGGAAGCCCTTATATGCAGAGTACATCATGTGAAATGCAGGGCTGGATGAAGCACAAGCTGGAATCAAGTTTGCTGGGAGAGATATCAGTAAACTTAGATATGCAGATGACAACACCCCTTATGGCAGAAGGCAAAGATTAAAGGGCCTTTTGATGAAAGTGGAAGAGGAGAGTGAAAAAGCTGCCTTAAAACTCAACGTTCAAGAAACGAAGATTATGGCATCTGTTCCTATCACTTCATGGCCTATAGATAGGGAAACAATGAAAACAGTGACAGACTTTATTTTCTTAGGCTCCAAAATCACTGTAGTTGGTGACCGCAGCCATGAAATTAAAAGACACTTGCTCCTTGGGAGAAAAATCTATGACCAACGTAGACAGCATATTAAAAAGCAGAGACTACTTTGCTGACAAAGGTCTGTCTAGTCAATGCTATGGTTTTTCGTAGTCATGTATGGATATGAGAGTTGGACTATAAAGAAGGTGAAGAATGTTGAAGAATTGATGCTTTGGAACTGTGGTGTTGGAGAAGACTCTTGAGAGACCCTTGGACTGCAAGGAGATCTAACTAGTCCATTCTAAAGGAAATCAGTTCTGAATATTCATTGGAAGGATTGATGCTGAAGCTGAAACTCTAATAATTTGGCCACCTGATGTGAAGAATTGATCATTGGAAAAGACCCTGATGCTGGGAAATATTGAAGGCAGGAGGTGAAGGGGACAATAGAGGATGAGATGGTTGGATGACATCACCAACCTAATGGACACGAGCTTGAGCAAGCTCCAGGAGATGGTGAAGGACAGGGAAGGCTGGCGTGCTGCAGTTCATGGGGTCACAAAGAGCCGGACATGACTGAGCAACTGAACAACAACAATGAGAACTCTAGTCTGCCTCTTTATGTCTATGTACATATTATATATGAAGTATCTGTACTTCTAAAAGGTAATATCAATATTAAGAACACTGAAAGAGAAAAGACAGTGTGGCCACAATATTCTTTAGACTCTGGAGAAAATTGGTTAAGACAAAATTTCTTTTGAAATTACAAAATCGCTTATTTTTGCGTATGCAAGTAAGACCAGGTAGCTTGTTAAAAACTTGCCTTAAACACACACACACACACACAAAAAAAAACCTTGAAGTTAACTCTTATCATGTCCTTGAAATACACAGCCCTTCTTGCCTCGGATTTAAAGCCAAAAAATAAAAAAACAAAACATGGGGGAAGGGAGGGACAGGAGATGTAAGTCTGGCTTACAGGTGAGTGTTTCGGAGTGGGAAAAGATTCAGAAAGTAAAAAGAAGTTTTGTGGAAAGTGGGATCTGAGAAAAGAATTTCGTCCATGGTACAAGTTTTATTAAGATGTACTGCCTGTGAAATCTTCCATGGTTTTGTTGCAGGAAGGTGAACCGACCCTTTCCAGGGCCCAAATGAGGCTCTTGTCTAACATTCGGAAGTGGATTGTCTCAGGAGACACACTTGCTGACAAAGCAAGAGACGCTATTGGCAAGGGGCACCTGGGTGGAGAGCAGCAGGGTAAGGGAACCCAGGAGGACTGCTCTGCCAGGTGGCTCACAGTCTCGGGTTTTATGGTGATAGGATTCGTTTCCACACTGTCTTTGGCCAGACATTCTGACTCAGAGTCCTTCTTGGCTGTGCAGTCATTGCTCAGCCAAGACAGACGTCAGCGAGGAGGATTCTGGGAGGTGGTTGGACACGTGGTGTCATTGACCATTCCTGAGCTCTTCCGGTTGGGGGTGGCTTATTAGTTCTGTGTTCATTACCAGGACCTCGTGTCGTAAAACAGTTCATGCAGATGGTTATACGGTTAGATGGTGCCTGGTGGTTTCCACCGTTGTGGGCGGTTTCCATCATTGTGGGCAGTTTCATTGTGCTTCCCCCAACAGTTATTTTGGCTAAGTGAATAACTATTGTTGAAATCAAACAGTCAGGGACACTTGGCTTTTCCTAGCCCCCTGACGAACCTCATTTTTATTCTATGGAAGAAAGCCTTCTCAGGCTGCGAGATTAATGCCCCCACAATGAAAAAAATTTTTTTCTGTTTCACTAAATACTAATTTCCAGTTTTGTTAATTAAGTTTTGTGTTTCCCAAAGCTCACTTCCCAGTTAGTACTTTCCTCTTGTGTTATATTGCTAAAAAATTTACTTGAGCTATCAAGGGACACTCTAAGTTTGCTCCTAAAACTTATCTCACTAATCTATCATTGGATAAAGATCAGATGCCTCCTGATCTGCAACCAGAGAAATATACATTGTGAAAAAGACATAATTCAAAGGACTATCACTAACCTGGATAGGGTGTAATGCAGAAAGGTTAACTTTAAATTTACACTGAACTTGCTTCTGAGACTTTAACTCTTTTTTGTTATTATCAGTTCAGTTGCTCAGTCATGTCCCACTCTCTGCGACCCCATCGACTACAGCACGCCAGGCCTCCCTGTCCATCACCAGCTCCTGGAGTCTACTCAAACTCATGTCCATCAAGTTGGTGATGCCCTCCAACCATCTCATCCTCTGTCGTCCCCTTCTCCTCCTGCCCTCAATCTTTCCCAGCACTCAGGGTCTTTTCCAATGAGTTGGTTCTTCGCATCAGGTGGCCAAAGTATTGGGTTTCAGCTTCAGCATCAGTCCTTCCAATGAACATTCAGGACTGATTTCCTTTAGGATGGACTGGTTGGATCTCCTTGCAGTCCAAGGGACTCTCAAGAGTCTTCTCCAACACCACAGTTCCAAAGCATCAATTCTTCGGCACTCAGCTTTCTTTATAGTCCAACTCTCACATCCATACATGACTACTGGAAAATCCATAGCTTTGACTAGACGGATCTTTGTTGGCAAAGTAATGTCTCTGCTTTTAAATATACTATCTAGGTTGGTCATAACCTTCCTTCCAAGGAGTAAGTGTCTTTTAATTTCATGGCTGCAATCACCATCAGCAGTGATTTTGGAGCTCAAAAAAATAAAGTCTGACACTGTTTCCACTGTTTCCCCATCTATTTGCCACAGAGTGATGGGACTGGATGCCATGATCTTAGTTTTCTGAATGTTGAGCTTTAAGCCAGCTTTTTCATTTTCCTCTTTCACTTTCAAGAGGCTCTTTAGTTCTTCACTTTCTGCCATAAGGGTAGTGACATCTGCATATCTGAGGTTTATATTTGATTATTGATATTTCTCCCAGCAATCTCGATTCCAGCTTGTGCTTCATACAGCCCAGCATTTCTCATGATGTACTCTGCATATAAATTAAATAAGCAGGGTGACAATATACAGCCTTGAAGTACTCCTTTCCCAATTTGGAACCAGTCTGTTGTTCCATGTCCAGTTCTAACTGTTGCTTCCTGACCTGCATACAGATTTCTCAAGAGACAGGTCAGGTGGTCCGGTATTCCCATCTCTTTCAAAACTTTGGCATAGTCAATAAAGCAGAAATAGATGTCATAGTCATCTGCAATTGCAGCCCTCCAATGTGAGCCGATGAGCCCTCAGGGACTCAGGAAGGAGAAGAATATCTGCTCTCCAGCAGCCATCAGACTGCATACACTCCCTAAGGTGAGCCCTGAGGAAAGGAAGCTCAGGATGTGAAAACAGGATGCTGGCCCATACAGAGGAGGTGCATATGAAAGGAATGATTTCAGTGAGCCAGGACTCGGGCATCTTCCCATACACAGAAAAGCACTAAATTCCTTGACTCAGGATATCTGGTTTTCTTTAACAATAATCTTTTGATATTCAGACTACCTGCCCCATGTTACAAAGTTCTATGTAAGCTGGCTCCTCCCCTCCCCTCCCAGGAGCCCTTCTCTCAGGGTTACTTGAGATGGTTTCTCATGGGCTTAAAGTCCTAAAGATTCCCACCAAATAAAACATAACTCTCAACTTTTAGGTTGCGAATATTTTTTAAGTCGACAGGGCTATTGTAATTTTGTTCCCATTTTCATTGTTTAAGGAACCTCCACGCTGTCTCCATGGGCTTCCCAGGTGGCGCTAGTGGTAAAGAACCCGCCTGCCAGTGCAGGAAACAAGAGACGCGGGTTCGATCCCTGGGTGAGGAAGATCCCCTGGAGAAGGGCGTGGCAACCCACTCCAGTATTCTTGTCTGGAGAATCCCATGGACAGAGGAGCCTGGCGGGCTACAGTCCACAGGGTGGAAAAGAGTCGGATACGACTGAAGTGACTTGGCACGCACACACACTGTCTCCACAGTAGCTGTTCTGGATTGTCATTCCAGCATTGATGGAAAGGGTTCTCATTTCTCCACATCCTCTCCAGCCTTGGTTCTTTGTAGAGAGTTTGACAATGGCCATTCTGACCAGTGTGAGGTGATACCTCATTGTAGTTTTGATTTGGATTTCTCTAATATTTAGCAAGGCTGACAGCATTTCCTGTGTTTTTTTTTAAGGGTATGAGTGAAACATCTCGCAATTGACTTTTGAAGGTCCGCCCTGTGTTTTGATGAGCATTCCTACAACAGTCCTTGAAGGCAGGTGTTGTTTAACTCACAACCCCACGGGCCTTCTGAGTATCAAGTGCCCGTCAGCCCAGCTTTCCACTTTGTTGTTATGGAAAGTGGCCACAAGGTGGCAGCATTTCTTCATGCACCTTTCTTTTTTCTTTTCCTTTCTGTGCAATTTGATTTTGATCTTATACTGGAATACAGTTGATTTCCAAGGTTGTGTTTGTATAAGGTGCACAGGAACTTAATTCAGTCTGCATACCTATTCTTTTTCAGGTTCTTTTCCCCACATACAGAAGATCCTAAAAAGTATTGAGAAGCAAGAGTCAGAGAAGAGAATAAAAATGCAAGAGGTGGTGGAGGTGTTGGAAACCAATGCAAAATCCAAGAAATGTAATCCTGTAGAAGCAGGGCTCTACAAATCTAAAGCACAGAAACTGGATTCCGAAGTTCTTTACAGTGGGCGCATTTTCCCTAAGAAACTAGCCAGAGAAGCCACCTACCATGCCTTTGATTTTGAATGGAGAAAAGAATCAAGCAGCGAAAAGCAAAGAGGGTATTGGAGGATAAACACTTTAAATTTATATGAAGTCTTGCCCTTATCTATCTTGTTGGTTGTTGCGGGTGTTCCCAGTAAGAAAGAAATTCCAGTCACTGTCCCCAGGTCACCTGCCTTTGTTCCGAAGAGAAACGCAAACCCATCCAAGAAGATGAGGATGAGGAGCAGCCAGTAGTGATAAGAGCTCAACAATTGCCCCATGACAGGGTACCTGTTAAGCCCAAAATCCCGGTGAGGAGAACTGTGGAAACACGTCCTTTCTCTTTTGATTCAAAAAAGTCACTTACAAAAAGAGAAGAAAATAAAACAGCTGTAGAAAGGGGAGGTGCCCAAGTTCTAGGCGCTTCCTGTGCCTCATTTTACCACCATTAACCTGCAGGAGAAGATGGAGAACACAACTCAGGTTGAGCCTTGTGCTTGGAGCCTGGCAGAAGAGGTGCCTGAAGGCACAGACCTGGGTTCTGTGCATGCCCCGGTGACAAAGAAGGCTCCTCCTGATGTGATGGAAAGAGCAGCTCTGGTTCCCAGATGGTGTCTGCAGCCAAGTTTAGGGTGGAATTTACTGGAGAACTTGAGTGGTACCCACATAGCCAAGGGCTGTTCACTTAACAGTAATTTGTGTTGCTTCCATTCTCCTCCTCTTTTTTATATATAAGTCAGAATACGTAGTTGATTTATTTTGTAATTTATTCACTTAAAGTGTCATTTTTACTGCTTTTATCCTTCACTTTTTTAAAAAAACATGGAACGCTTCACAAATTTGCGTGTCACCCTTGCTCAGGGCCACGCTAATCTCTGTATCATTCCAATTTTAGTATATGTGCTGCTGAAGAGAGCACCATCTTTCACTTTATGTATTTAAATTTAAAAATAAAGATACTTGATTTATTTTATAGTTTATGTCTGATTCTTTCCTCTTCTTTGTGCAAAATGAATTTGGAGTTAAGGAGCCCTTTGCTCTGAGGGGGGAGCCTCCTTAACTGCCTGACGAGGCAGAGACGTGACTGACGTGTCCCTCAGCGAGGCTGTCTGCCGGCCTCAGGCGGAGCTGCTGTTCAGGCACGTTCTTCCCTTGCTGGTGCTGATGAGGAGGGAGCGCTAAGCAGAACTTGCTTTAAGTCCTGTGACCTGGGCTGGAATCAAGGCTCATCTTACTAAAAATTACAAAAGGCAGTTCCATCCTCCTCTCAACAGTGATTCTTAGTATTTACATCTCATCAGCACTGTAAGTGCTCACAAGGAGACAGGATTTCTTCATGCCCTACTCCTGTTACTAGAATAACCAGAGCCTTAGGGTTACTCCGAGTACGTGGTTTCTTCTGGCACACGCCAGAAACCTGTGTCTCATTAATCCTTGTTTGTTTTTTTTTTAAACTGAATGTTTACTTCTTTTGGAGGATAACTGACTTACAATGTTGTGTTTGTAGGTGTGAAGATTCTTCATCAGTTATCCCCATACACATACTGATTCATCTTTGTTTTTTTCACATACACATTATTATAGAGTGTGTAGTACACCACCCTTTCTAAAGTGGGTCCGTTTGATTCTATATTCTACACGCATTTGTGAGTATAAGTTAATCCCAACCTCCTAATTTATCCCTCCCACCAACTCCCCTTCTGTAACCATGTTTGTTTCCTAAGACTGTGTGTGTATCTCACTTTTATAAAATAGCTCATTGATAACAGTTTCTCCTTCTGAAATAGTTCACTCACTATGATTGTTCTAGATTAATCTTTGATTGTTCTAGATTATCCTTGTAAATGGCATTATTATTTTTTCATGGCTGAATCATATTCCATTCTATGCATATATGACTCCTTTATTCACTCATCTGTCCATGTACATTTTGGTTACTTCCATGTCTCAGCTGTTGTAAATGCTGCTGCAGTGCATGCTTGTGTGCATTCTTGTTGTTCAGTCACTACTTCTATCTTGCAAAACCGAGACAGTCCCCAGGAGACACTCAGTCCCTGTTCCCTCCCTCAGCCTCTGGCACCTACAATCCTGCTTTCTGTGTCTATGGAGCCGACTGCTCTGGGACCTTGTATGAGTGGACTCATATTCCGTGTCTGGCTTATTTCACTGACCATAATGCCTTCAGGCTTCATCCACACTGTAGGCTGTGTCAGAACTGCCTTCCTTTCAGGCTGGACAACATTCATTGTGTGGATGGACCGTGGTCTGCTTGTCTGTTGTTCTGTCAAGGGACACATGGAATATCTACGTTCATCTCTCATGTCTTGTAGTATTTGTGGAATAGCTTCAGAAAGTCTCATGATCCAAAAGTCATTCACCATTACCTTCTTTATAAACTTTTTTATTTTGAAATCCATCAAAGCTCAGAAGAAGGGAAGAATGTATGTGAGCTTCACCTGCATTTAGGGACAAATGCTTTAGGATATTCATTTTATTGCCCGTGTGTGTGCTATGTATGTGTGTGATTGTTTGCTGACATGTGCTGTTCGGGTGCATGGTGTGTTGTAGGTGTGCAGCGCACTTGTGTGCGGGGGTTGGAGGGGCTGGTAGTGGGTCGTGGGCTGAGGGCTTGGGGCCCGAGGTGGGCAGGCGGGTGCAGGTGGGAGTTTTCCGTGGGTCTCTGCTCCGATGGCGTCTATGTCCCACCTCTTCCCGCACTCCTGCTCGGATGCAGCGTGGTGCCTGCGGGCGGGCGTCAGCCCAGGCACGAAGTCATCTGAGCGGGAGCCTAGGCGGTGTCAGCCCCCTCCCCACCACCCTGCGGAGAAACAGCACCTGAGCTTGCTCCACCCCTAATTGATCCTCAGGATGGACGGACCCGCTGTCTCCGCTGGACCTTGTAGGACTGTCCTTCCCAGGCATCTGGGGCGGCGCCTCCTGCTGGAAGCCTGGGACGCTGCAGCCGCACCACTTCCGGTCTGTCCCTGCAGGACCCTGGGCTGCGCTCGAGGTTCTTGGCTCTCCCCGGGCCCTGATCGCCACGTGGCCGCAGAACCTGCTCACAGCTTTGCCCTTCAAGATGTTTAGTGACAAAGTTTTTGTTCCGTTTCCTGACGTGGGTGAAGAGTGGAGCCCAGTGATGATCTCTTCTTTGAGAAAGGTACATCCTAGTTCCCACATGCGGGTGAGCCCCTGTCCAGCGATGACAGACCCCGGGGGTGTGACCTGTGCCTCCTGGGAGCACATCCCTAAGCTACTTTGAATCTGACCAAGTCCTGTCTACACTGATTATGTTTAGATGAGACCGTGTGCTTCTACAATGCGAATATTTACACCTGCCGGGTTCTCTGTGCAGTAGGACATGGAGACCTGGGTAAAGACCCGGCCTGGCCTCTGTTCTGGGAAACTCCTTGTCTGCATCTGAATGCCAGTGCTCAGCTGTCTGGGGTCTGGAGCTGAGGTGGGCTTCTCTAACCATGCTCTTCTCTGAGTGGGCTTCCACGGCCCTCCAGGGGTCAGTGCTGAGGTAGGGCTCTTCCTCTTTCCCTCTGACAAGTTCACCTCCCCTGGGGCTCATCGAGACACCTCAGCTTGGCTACCTGGTTGGTGTTGTTCAGTCGCTCAGTGGTGTCCAACTCTTTGTGACCGCATGAACTGCAGCACGCCAGGCTTCCCTGTCCCCCACTATCTCCTGGTGTTTGCTCAAACTCATGTCTATCGAGTCGGTGATGCCATCCAACCATCTCATCCTCTGTCGTCCCCTTCTGCTGCCTTCAATCTTTCCTAGCCTCAGGGTCTTTTCCAATGAGTCCGCTCTTCCCATCAGGTGGCCAGTACTTTACTGGAACTTCAGCTTCAGCATCAGTCCTTCCAATGAACATTCACAGTGGATTTCCTTTAGGATTGACTGGTTTGATCTCCTTGCTGTCCAAGGTCTCTCAAGAGTCTTCTCCAGCACCACAGTTTGAAAGCATCAGTTCTTCGGTGCTCAATATGGTCCAACTCTCACCTCCATACATGACTACTGGACAAACCATAGATTTGACTAGATGGACCTGGCTTATTTAAATATTGGGGGCCCGATGACCAGAACCATGGTGTTCTGAGCAAGGGGACGTGTGCCCCAGGTTTGGGGTCTGGGGGCTGTGTGAGCCTCACCCTGTCTGCATGGGTCAGAATCATGTGCAGAGGGAGACCATATACACAAAATTAAGAAAAAGGGAAGAATACATGTGAGCTTCACTTGTGTTTAAGAATTAATGCTTTACAGTATCATTTTATTGGAGAAGGCAATGGCAACCCACTCCAGTACCCTTGCCTGGAAAATCCCATGGACGGAGGAGCCTGGTGGGCTGCAGTCCATGGGGTTGCTAAGAGTCGGACAGGACTAAAGCGACTTAGCAGCAGCAGCAGCAGCAGTATCATCATTTTATACAGGCCTGTGCCTATTCCCTCTTTACCACTGCGTGGGGCTCCTGGAGACTCCTCAGGTGAGCTACCTGGTAATTATTCCAATTCATCAGCACGAGCATGGCAAGAAGGGAGCAGGTTTATCTGGGCAATTGATTGCAGGGCCCATGGATCAGGCAAAAAGTCAATGGGCAGCAGGTGAGGTAGCTGCTGTGCTCTCCTTCCAGCAGAGCGCCCATGCTCAGCAGAGACCAGACCTGCCCCTCGTCCTCCAGCCCAGCGTCTGGTGTGTGTGTCCTAGCACCTCATCGGGACAACAAAGACCGAGACCTCAGCACCAAGGTAGTGTGTTCAGCATTATCATGACAGCTGTAAGAACAGTTCATATCACAGAGAACCGAAGGGAAAGAGGAGGACTTCTCTGGGACAAGTGTGGGGGAAGGGGCACCTATCTACCAAGCCAGGAGGTTACAGGAACTCACTCCTTTCGACCGTAAGGGCCCAACCAGCAGAGACCTGGGGTCCTAACCAACGGTCTTACCACCAGAGGTGCAGGATCTGGGAGGGGGTCACCCTGGAGACTGTGGACATGTGACACCAGGTGCAGGGTCTTGGGGGGGTCACCCTGGAGACTGTGGACATGTGTCCTCAGGTGCAGGGTCTTGGAGGGGTCATCCTGGAGACTGTGGCCATTTGTCCCCAGGTGCAGGGTCTTGGGGGGTCACTCTGGATACTGTGGATGTGTGACCCCAGGTGCAGGGTCTAGGGCGGGGGGTAACCCTAGAGACTGTGGCCATTTGTCCCCAGGTGCAGGGTCTTGGGGGGGTCACCCTGGATACTGTGGATGTGTGACCCCAGGTGCAGGGTCTAGGGCGGGGGGTAACCCTAGAGACTGTGGACATGTGTCCCCAGGTGCAGGGTCTGGGAGAGGTCACCCTGGAGACTGTGGCCTTGTGTCCCCAGGTGTACGGTCTTGGGGGGGTCACCCTGGATAATGTGGATGTGTGACCGCCGGTGCAGGGTCTTGGGGGGGTCACCCTGGATACTGTGGATGTGTGACCCCAGGTCCAGGGTTTGGGAAGGGGTCACCATGGAGACTTTGGCCTTGTGTCCCCAGGTGCAGGGTCTTGGCGGGGAGTCACCCTGGACACTGTGGGTATGTGACCGCAGGTGCAGGGTCTGGGGGCTGTGCGGGTCTCACCCCATCCACATGGGTCTGATGATCCTGAGCCCTCAGACCCCACATGTGCTCTTTACCTCAGTGCCTCTTGTCCGCTCTGAGATTTCCAACATCTGAATTGAGGGCATTGCCCTGACTCACCTGTGGTCCTTTTTCTTCTCTTCATATTGTCGCACTTACATGAGGTCAGGCACCTTTGAGTGAGTTGCTGCTCTGTGATCCAGTGAGTGAAGGAGAACCTTTGGTGGTGTCATATTAATACCATAGCATATCATATATCTAATTCATAAGGTCACCAGTGTCTGGTTTTCCCTAGACCGAGTTCACGTAATTTAATTTGTAATTTGTTGTTATTTTATATTGGGGTAGAGTTGATTTCCAATGTTTTGTTTGTTTTAGGTGTACATGAACTTGATTCAGTAACACATAGATGTATATCTATTCTTTTTCTGTTTTTTCCTTCACATAGGTTAGTACAGTTTGTTCAGTAGAGTCCCAGTTCTATTCATTAGGTCCTTTTTTTTTCAACTTGATATATATTAGTGTGTATATTTTCTTCCCAAACTCTTAATTTATCTTTCCCTTTCCTTTGATAATCACAATTGATTTTCTCAGTCTGTGAGTCTGTTTCTGTTTTGTAAGTTAGTTCCTTGGTCTGAACTTATAGATTCCATCTGTACATGATATCTTCGGATATTTGTCCTTTTCTCTCTGAAAAGTATGTATAGTATGATAATTTCTTGGTATATCCAAGCTGCTGCCAATATAATTATTTCGTTCTGTTTTATGGCTGAGTAGCATTCCAGTGTATAGATATACCACATAGTCTTCATTCTTCTGTCAGTGGACATTTCGGTGGATTCTGTGTCTTGGCTATTGTAAATAGCGCTGCCCCGAAAATCAAGGTGCTCGTGTCATTTTGAGTGGTGATTTTCTCTGGACCTAAGCGAGGAATGGGACTGCAGGATCATATGATACCTCTATGTTTAGTGTTTCTAGGAACCTGCATGCTGTTTTCCATCGTGACTTCACCATTTACTTTCCCACCAAGACTGTGGGAGGATTTTATTTGCTGTACATTTTCTGCAGTAATTATTCTTTGTAGATCTTTTTGATGATGGCCATTGTGGCCAGTGTGAGGTGATACCTCGCAGTTTTGTTTGGCACTGATTTAATAATTACAGATGTGGACTATCTTTCCATGTGCTTTTATTATTATTTTACTTCTTGTGAGAACAATTTGCCTCTTCAATCTGGCTTCTTGAAAGTTGGCCCTGTTTGGAATTTTTTTCCAGTGATTTACCCCAGGACATTTCTTGAGGACAGGTGTCATTTACAGCCCTCTCGGGCTTGTGGCTATTATGAGCCCTTTAGCATCTGTTTTAAGGTGTATATATTGATCTGAACCAAGTAATTATTCCCTGTCACCCTGCCTTTCTTTTTTGGTAACCATGAGTTTCTTTTCTAAGTCTATGAGGCTGTTTCTCTTTTGCAAAGTTTATTTGTATCCATGTTTAGATTCCATAGGAAGTAATATCCTATACTTGTCACTCTTTATCTCACTTACTTCTCTTGGTATGATTATCTCCAGTTTCTCCCCGATAACTGGAAACGGCATTATTTCATCCTTCTTTGAGTCTGAGTAATATTGCCTTGTGTACACGCACCCCATTTTCCGTCTTCACCCATCTGTCCTGTACACTTAAGTTGCTTCCGTATCTTGGTTATTGTACCTAGTGCTGCCCTGACTGCTGGGTGCAGGCGTCTTTTTAAATTCTGGTTTCCTCTGGGTCTCCATCTAGGTATGGGATTGCTGGGTCACTGGGTACTTCTATGTTGTTTTTTAAGAACCTCCATAATGTTCTCCCTAGTGGGTGTACTGACTGACATTCCCCCCTACATTCCCCCCCTTTTCTCCACACCCTCTGCAGACTTTATTGTTGTAGGGTTTTCAATGTGGCCATTCTGATCAATGTGAGGTGATACCTCATTGTACACTTGATTTGCCTTTCTCTAAGAACTAGTGATGCTGAGCATTGTTTCATGTGCTTTATGGCCATCTCTATAACTTCTTTGGAGAAATGTCCACTTATTCTTTGGCTGATTTTTTTATCGGGTTGTTTGTTTTTTTGATATTGAGCTGTACTAATGGTTTGTATGTGTTGAAGAGAAATTCCTATAGGTATCTTTGTTTGCAAGAACTTTTTTTCCATTCTGAGGATTGTCTTTTTCTTTCACTGATGGTTTCGTTTGCTGTGCAGATGCTTTTAATGTTTATTAGGTCCCATTTGTTTATTTTTGTTTTAGTTTCATGATTCTACGAGGAGGATCAAAAAAGAACTTGCTGCATTTGATGTCAAGAGTTTTTCCTCAAGAGTTTCATAGTATCTTTCCTTTTATTTAGCTCTTTAATCTACTTGGAGTTTATTTTGTGTATGGTGTTAGGGAGCATCCTAATTTCATTTTCATGCTAAGGAACCTGCCTGGTGTCCTCCACAGTGGCTGCTCCCAATTTCCATTCCCAGCATCAGTGTAGGAGGGTTCCCTTTGCTCTACACCCTCTCCAGCATTTATTGTTCATAGAGTTTCCATCTGTGGCCATTCTGACTGTTGTGAGATGATACCTCCTTGGAATTTTGATTTGCATTTCTCTCATATTGAGCGATGTTGACATCTTTACATGTGATTTTTTTTAAACAATGTGACTTAAACTTGGCTGATTCATGTCAATGTATGGCAAAAACTATTACAATATTGTAAAGTAATTAGCCCCCAACTAAAATAAATAAATTTATTAAAAAAAATAAAATAAAATAAACAATGTGACTTAAACTTACTTATTCAAATTGGCTTCTTGAAGTCCTGCTCTGTTTTTAATGTTTTTCTGTTGACCTCTGCTAGGACATTTCTTGAGGGCAGGTGTGTTTCCTTACAGCCCGCAGGCCTAGTGAATATTATTAAGTGCCAGTGAGCAAAGGTTTCAAAGTTGCTATTATGGGAAATGGCCACAAGGTGGCAGCGTGTCTTTATGCACCTCCCCTGGTCACTGGGGGAACCAGAGCCTTAGGGAAATCCTGTTCCTGATTGTCAGTTCGAGTGGAATGAGCCAGAAGAAACACCCAAGGCTTGCGTCCCATTCCTTCTTCCTTCCTTACCCCTGTCCCCTGGACACATCCCAGTTCCTGCAGCAGCACTCTGGGGAGGGTGCTTTCACCATAGCTGGGGTGACCCTAAGGAAGGAAGCTGGAGGTGGGAACCCCATCGCCTGGAGACATGGAGCCCAGGGGCCCTTTCAGAGCTCTTGCAGCCCAGAGGCTCCACATCCTTTGGGTGCAGTAGGCGTGGTTTCAGTACAGGAGGACCCGCCAGGATCTGGAGGTCGTGGGCCGGTGCAGAGGGGAACAGGCCCGCCAGGTCCATGGGGCAGGGCTCATTGGCTGGCACATCCTCCCCACCTCCCTCAGCGCTAAGACAGTCAGTCCATCCAAGGGACCCAAGCCTGCCCAGGCTTCAGGGATGTGGCAGCAGCCCAGGTCACTAAGGCCTGAAGGGAATAGGGTCAGCATTCTCTTTTCGTAATTTGTATTTTGCATTGGTGTAGAGGTGACTTACAATGTTGTAGGGTGTGTTTGTTTGTTTGTTTCAGGTGAACAGAAGCATCATTCAATTATGCAGAGTTGTGTACATGCCCTTTTTTGGGTTCTCTTCCCATATAGTTTATTATGCAGTGTTGGTTTGGGGTCCCTGTCCTATAGTGGGTTCTTTTTGATTATTTTACAAAGAGTCTTGTGTGTATGTTCATCTCCACCTTCTCATTTCCTTTGCCCACCACCTTTCACTTTTGGTAACCAGAATGTGCTTTGCTATGTTGTTAGACCATTTCTGTTTGGTCAAGAAGTTCATTTGTATCCATTTTTAGCATCCACCTCCAAGAGATACCATGATACTTGTCTTCCTTTGTCTTACTTCGTGTGATCATCTCTACTTCCTTCCTTGTTGCTGGACATGGAGTGATGCCACCCTTTTTCTGGCTGAGCGCTATTGCTCTGTGTGTCTGTACCCCATCTCTCTACCATTCATCTGTCCTTACCCACTCAGGCTTCATCCATGTCTTGGCTATTGTACATAGTGCTTCCATGAACACTGGGGTGCACCTGTCTTTTAAACTTATGGTTTTCTCTGGATCTGTGCCCAGGAATGGGGTTGCTGGGTCCTACGGTACTTCTCTGCTTAGTTTTTCATGACCCTTTGTCCTGTTATCCTTTGTGGATTTCCTGACTTTCATTCCCACCAACAGCTAGGAGGTTTCTTTTCCTCCATTCCCTCTCCAGCATTTATTGTTGTAGATTTTCTACGCTGACCTTTCTGACATGTGTGAGGTGATGCCACGTTATAATTCTGATTCACAGTTGTCTAATATGTATAGATTCACAATTCTCTAATACATATAGTTCTGTAATACTTATATAATACTTTGTTATATGAACAAAGCTACTGGAGGTGATAAAATTCCAGTTGAGCTGTTTCAAATCCTAAAAGATGATGCTGTGAAAGTGCTGCACTCAATATGCCAGCAAATTTGGAAAACTCAGCAGTGGCCACAGGACGGAAAAGATCAGTTTTCATTCCAATCCCAAAGAAAGGCAATGCCAAAGAATGTTCAAACTACCACACAATTGCACTCATTTCACATACTAGCAAAGTAATGCTCAAAATTCTCCAAGCCAGGCTTCAACAGTACATGAACTGTTAACTTCCAGATGTTCAAGATGGATTTAGAAAAGGCAGAGGAACCAGAGATCAAATTGCCAACATCCACTGGATCATCGAAAAAGCAAGAGAGTTCCAGGAAAACACCTACTTTTGCTTTATTGACTACACCAAAGCTTTTAACTGTGTGGATCACAACAAACTGTGGAAAATTCTGAAAGAGATGGGAATATCAGACCACCTGACCTGCCTCCTGAGAAATCTGCATGCAGGTCAAGAATCAACAGTTAGAACTGGACATGGAACAACAGACTGGTTCCAAATAAGAAAAGGAGTACATCAAGGCTGTATATTGTCACCCTGCTTATTTAACTTATATGCAGAGTGCATCATGTGAAATGCCAGGCTGGATGAAACACAAGCTGGAACCAAGATTGCTGGGAGAAATATCAATAACCTCAGATATGCAGATGACACCACTCTTATGGCAGAAAGCAAAGAAGAACTAAAGAGCCTCTTGATGAAGGTAAAAAAGTTGGCTTAAAACTCAGCATTCAGAAAGCTAAGATCATGGCATCTTGTCCCATCACTTCATGGCAAATAGATGGGGAAACAATGGAAACAGTGAGAGATTATTTTTTGTGGCTCCAAAATCACTGCAGATGGTGACTGCAGCCATGAAATTAAAAGACTCTTGCTGCTTGGAAGAAAAGCTATGACCAACTTAGACAGCATATTAAAAAGTAGAGACATTACTTTGCCAACAAAGGTCCGTCTAGTCAAGGCTATGGTTTTTCCAGTAGTCGTGTAAGAAAACTGAGTGCTGAAGAATTGATGCTTTTGAACTGTGGTGCTGGAGAAGACTCTTGAGAGTCCCTTGGACTGCAAGGAGATCCAACCAGTCCATCCTAAAGGAAATCAGTCCTGGGTGTTCATTGGAAGGACTGATGCAGAAGCTGAAGCTCCAATACTTTGGCCACCTGATGCAAAGAACTGACTCATTGGAAAAGACCCTGATGCTGAGAAAGATTGAAGGCAGGAGGAGAAGGGGATGACAGAGGACAAGGTGGTTGGATGGCAACACTGACTCAATGGATATGAGATGGTGTAGGACAGGGAAACCTGGCATGCTGCAGTCCGTGGGGTTGCAAAGAGTCAGACAGACTGAATGACTGAATAACAGCAACAACTCCTATATTAGGTTGTTCAGATTGTTCCAGGTTTGGTCATTCTGAGCTCTTTCAATTGTCTCCTCTGTCCCTTCAACAATCCTACTGTTAAGTTATGGATTATTTTTTTAGGATTCATCTTGATTGCAGCATGCAAACTCTTCAGTTGCGGCATGTGGGATATAGTTCCCTGACCAGGGATCAAACCCACACCCCCTGCATTGGGAGCATGGAGTCTTAGCCACTGGACCACCAGGGAAGTCCCTGGACTCAGTATTTTTGATTCATCTAATTGCCAATGGCACCCCACTCCAGTACTCTTGCCTGGAAAATCCCATGGACGGAGGAGCCTGGTAGGCTACAGTCCATGGGGTCGCTAAGAGCTGGACACGACTGAGCGACTTCACTTTCACTTTTCCATTTCATGCACTGGAGAAGGAAATGGCAACCTACTCCAGTGTTCTTGCCTGGAGAATCCCAGGGACGGCGGAGCCTGGTGAGCTGCCGTCTATGGGGTCACACAGAGTCGGACACGACTGAAGCGACTTAGCAATTGTCACTGTCCTTCCTTTTGTGATACATTTTGTCTTGTGCTTGAGCATTTACTATTTGAAATAAATTCACTATGGTTCTGCTTTTTATATACTTTTCTCTACTGCAACATGGTATCTTAGATTCCATCTGCTTTAGGTTATGGAGATGAGAGTGAGTGATGAAGTGTGTGTGGACGTAATAATACCATCAGTCCCGGTTTTCCCAAACATGAATTTAGAAATACTCTTCACTCCTTCGTCTCTGAGTCACTCTGTTCTGTGGGACACACCTGGCACAGCTGATCAAACAGAGCTTTACTGTTTTCCTTCGATCTATCATTGTTTATAGGCTTCCCTGGTGGCTCAGATGGTAAAGAATCTGCCTGCAATGAGGGAAACCTGAGTTCGATACCTAGGTTGGGAAGATCCCCTGGAGGAGGGCATGGTAACCCACTCCAGTATACTTGCCTGGAGAATCCACGTGGACAGAGGAGCCTGGTGGACGCATGGGGTCGCAAAGAGTCAGACACGGCTGAGCAACTAATCACAACACATAACATCATTGTTTATATGCCAATTACAGGCCTCCCCCGGTGGCTCAGTGGTAAAAACACACGCCTGCAGTGCAGGAGTCACAGGGAACGCAGGTTTGATCCTTATGTCAGGAAGATCCCCTGGAGGAGGAAATGGCTACCCATTTCAGAAATCTCGCCTGGAGAATCCCATGGACAGAGGAGTCTGGTGAGCTACTGTCCTTGGGATCCCAAAGTGGAGGACACAACTAAAGCACACACCCACGCGTATGACAATTACACTTCAGTACTTCAGTGAAACAGTTTAGGAAACAGTAACTACCAGTAATCTAGATGTTTCCATTGTACTTCTATAAAAGTAACAGGAAATACTCTTAAAAAATTGGGTCTTATATTCACTTTGCTGTTGTTCAGTTGCTAAGTTGTGTCCGACTCTGCGATCACATGGACTGCTGCCCTTTCATACTGTTCATGGGGTTTTCCAGGCGAGAACACTGGAGTGGGTTGCCCTTTTCTCCTCCAGTGGACCACATTTTGTCAGAACTCTTCATTATGACCTGTCTTGGGTGGCCCTGCACGGCATGGCTCATCGCTTCACTGAGTTATGTGAGCCCCTTCGCCAGGACAATGCTGTGATGTGTAAGATAGACAACTAGTGAGAGCCTATTCTGTAGCACAGGAAATTCTACTCAGTGCTGTGGTGACTTAAATGGGAAGGAAATCCAAACAAGAGGGGATACGTGTATACATGTGGCTGATTCACTTTGCGGTACAGCAGAAATTAATGCAACAGTGTAAAGTAACTAAGTATACTCCGATTAAACAAATGTAAAGAAAAATAATGAGACTGTTACAATTCTGCTTAAAGGCATTAGAATGAGCACAGCTCAGCTAGAGATACATGAATCTTCAAAAGCCTTATCAAGTACTCAAAGCATAATTCATGAGATAAGAAAATGATGAACATGGTGAGACAAGGGCTCAGGGCCAGGGCAATGGGATGACCCAGAGGGATGGGATGGGGAGGGAGGTGGGTGGGGGGTCCAGGAAGGGGAACTCATGTAAACCCATGGCTGATTCATGTCAACGTATGGCAAAAACTATTACAATATTGTAAAGTAATTAGCCCCCAACTAAAATAAATAAATTTATAAAAAAAAAAAAAAGAAAATGATGAATGAGAAGATGGGTGTTAGCTGAGCCTACCGTGGTAATCATTTCACAATATATATCAATCAAAACTGTCATGCTGAATGCCTTTAACTTATACAGTGATGTATGTCAATTATTTCCTAATAAAGCTGGAAAAGTAATAAAATAAATTTTAAAATTAAAAAACAAAAACATAGGTCTTATTGGGGTCATTTAGATCAGTCCCATGAGAAGCCTTCTATCTTCAGGGGATCTTCCCTCAAACACCAACCTCCCCTTCCAAAGTTTCAGTGTTTCCTCAGGTCCTATGTGCAAAATCAAAGCCTCTGAAATGGTACGCAGAAGTGCTCCTAATCTGAACCTTGTAAATCGCCCTCACCTTCTCTTATACCCAAACACCTCTTCGTCTTAGGTATGCAGAGTCATTTGTGATTATTTCTGGTCATCACCTCTGCACACGTTTTCTTTCCTGACTGCCTGGAAAACTCCCAGTATCCTCTGAGAGGTAACCTGAGTGCTAACTTCTCTAAACTGAATCCTATTCAGAGAGTGCAGCTGAGCACCTCCCCTGAAAGGCTTTCTTCTGGACCCTGGACCTGCTTTCCCTGTCCTGGAGCCTGGCCCAGTCTGGCGACCCACTACGCTGAAGCACCACAGTGAGCTGTATGTGCCGTGATTAATTTGTGTCATAACGTCGGACACCACTGAGCCACTGAACAAGGACTCAAAAGCAGAACTTTTACGGTTGCTATTGCAGGGAATGGCCACAAGGCGGCAGGCTTTTCTCAAGCACAGTTGTGATTACCTGGGAATGAAAATTTTTGAGAGTTTTAATTCAGGGCTGTAATTTAATGTGGAATGCACCTGAACGAACACCAAAAAGCTTTTGTGTTTTTCCTATTGTTTTTTAAATTAAACTTTATTCCATATTATAGTAACATTGATACACAACATGTTGGAGGTGGCAGGTGAATTGAATATATTTTCTATTTTGCTGTTATTTTGGCTTTCTCACCATTGTACCCTGATTAAATTTTAGAGACATAACTTCTGTTTCTTTTTAATTTATCGTCTGAGTCACTGGGGAAGCCCCTCATCTGCGTTAGCGAAACAAAAATAATACCACCAAAGTTAGACATCTGATTATGAAATAACACCTTCCAAATTATTTGGAAGTAGTTAGGAAAGGAATGATTTTGGAAAAGGAATGGTTTTGAAATAACTCAAACTTTGGTGATCTTTCATTTCTATGTTGAAATAGCAGAGGTATTTGAAACATTCTTTCCTGTGTTAAAATGAGCTCAGTTTAGTCGCTCAATCCTGTCCAACTCTTTGCGACCCCATGGACTGCAGCATGCCAGGCCTCCCTGTCCATCACCAACTCCCCGAGTTTACTCAAACTCATGTCCATTGAGTTGATGATGCCATCCAACCATCTTATCCTCTGTCGTCCCCTTCTCCTCCTGCCTTCAATCTTTTCCAGCATAAGGGTCTTTTCAAATGAGTCAGTACTTCGCATCAGGTGGCCAAAGTATTGGAGTTTCAGCTTCAGCATCAGTCCTTCCAATGAATATTCAGGACTGATTTCCTTTAGAACTGACTAGTTGGATCTCCTTGCAGTCCAAGGGACTCTGAAGAGTCTTCTCCTATACCGCAGTTCAAAAGCATCAATTCTTCGGTGCTCAGTTTTCTTTATAGTCCAACTCTCATATCCATACATGACTACTGGAAAAACCATAGTGTGTGTTAAAATAGCGGAAGTATTTGAAACATTCTTTCCATTTATTTTGAATTCTTCTTTGAGAAACTAAACTACACAGTGCTTTTGCCCATTAGGCTCAGGCAGTTTGATAAAAGAGAATGAAAAAATATGAGATACCTCAGTTGTCCTAAGACAGTCTGGTAAGTGATTTGTCTCACAAGAAACTGCGAGGCTTGAGTTCACTGCTCCTGAGGCATAATATACCTCATAAGCATGGAAGGGTCACTGATGTACATATATGTCATTGAGCATAATCTTCTATCAACCAGAGACCAAGGGTTTCAGAAGCTGTGACAGGAAGCTCTTGCCTCCCATTGACTCTGAATCTCTGTGACTTCCTGAGGTCCTTGAAATTGAAAGTCACTCAGTCATGTCCGACTCTTTGCAACCTCATGGACTGTACAGTCCATGGAATTCTCCAGGCCAGAATACTGGGGTGGGTAGCCTTTCCCTTCTCCGGGGGATCTTCCCAACCCAGGGATCAAACCCGGGTCTCCCACATTGCAGGAGGATTCTTTACCAGCTGAATGACCAGGGAAGCCCAAGAACACTGGGGTAGGTAGCTGTTCCCTTCTCCAGGGGATCTTCCTGACCCAGAATAGAACTGGGGTCCCCTGCATTGTAGGCAAATTCTGAGCTCCATACTTTAATGAATTCTGTCACCTTGCCCTTCCTCCCTGTTGACTGATGGTGATAACAGCCCACAGAGCAGTAGGTCTGGTCCAATAACTGACTGTGGTTATTTTCTTTTTCTTGTCCTGCCTTTTCACCTCTTTCTCTTTTCTCTGCTCGTTGCTCACCTTTGCCATTATCATTGGGAGGCAGTTCAGTTCAGTATCTCAGTCGTGTTCGACTCTTTGCAACCTCATGGACTGCAGCACAACAGGCTTCCCTGTCCATCACCAACTCACAGAGCTTGCTCAAACTCATGTCCATCGAGTCGGTGATGCCATTCAACCATCTCATCCTCTGTCATCCCCTTCTCCTCCTGCCTTCAATCTTTCCCAGCATCAGAGTCTTTTGCAAGGAGTCTGTTCTTTGCATCAGGTGGCCAAAGTATTGGAGTTTCAGCTTCAGCATCAATCCTTCCAATGAATATTCAGGACTGATCTCTTTAGGATGGACTGGTTGGATCTCCTTGCAGTCCAAGGGACTCTCAAGAGTCTTCTCCAACACCACAGTTCAAAAGCATCAATTCTTCAGGGCTCAGCTTTCTTTATAATCCAACTCTCACATCCATACATGACTACTGGAAAAACCATAGCCTTGACTAGACAGACCTTTGTTGGCAAAGTAATGTCTCTGCTTTCTAATATGCTGTCTAGGTCGGTCATAGCTTTTCTTCCAAGGGGCAAGTGTCTTTTAATTTCATGGCTGCAGTCACCATCTGCAGTGATTTTGGAGCCCCCCAAAATAGTCTGTCACTATTTCCATTGTTTCCCCATCTATTTGCCATGAAGTGATGGGACCGGATGCCATGATCTTAGTTTTTTGAATGCTGAGTTTTAAGCCAACTTTTTCACTCTCCTCTTTCACCTTCATCAAGAGGCTCTTTAGTTCTTCTTTGCTTTCTGCCATAAGGGTGGTATCATCTGCATATCTGAGGTTATTGCTGTTTCTCTTGGCAATCCTGATTCTAGCTTGTGCTTCATCCAGCCTAGCATTTCACATGATAGACTCTGCATATAAGTTAAATAAGCAGGGGTGACAATATAGAGACTTGAGGTGCTTCTTTCCCGATTTGGAACCAGTTTGTTATTCTATGTCCAGTTCTAACTGTTGCTTTTCGACCTGCATGCAGATTTCTCAGGAGGCAGGTCAGGTGGTCTGATATTCCCATCTCTTGAAGAATTTTCCACAGTTTGTTGTGATCCACGCAGTCAAAAGCTTTAGTGTAGTCAGTAAAGTAGAAGTAGGTGTTTTTCTGGAACTCTCTTGGTTTTTCAATGATCCAGTGGATGCTGGCACTTTGATCTCTGGTTCCTCTGCCTTTTCTAAATCCACCTTGAACATCTGGAAGTTCATGGTTCACTTACTGTTGAAGCTTGGCTTGGAGAATTTTGAGCTTTACTTTGCTAGTGTGTGAGATTAGTGCAATTGTGTAATAATTTGAACATTCTTTGGCATTGCCTTTCTTTAGGATTGGAATGAAAACTGACCTTTTCCAGTCCTGTGGCCACTGCTGAGTTTTCCAAATTTGCTGGCATATTGAGTGCAGCACTTTCATAGCATCATCTGTTAGGATTTGAAATAGCTCAACTGGAATTCCATCACCTCCACTAGCTTTGTTTGCAGTGATGCTTCCTAAGACCCACTTGACTTTGCATTCCAGGATGTCTGGCTCTAGGTGAGTGATCAGACCATCGTGGTTATCTGGGACATGAAGATTTTTTTTGAACAGTTTTTCTGTGTATTCTTGCCACCTCTTCTTAATCTCTTCTGCTTCTGTTAGGTCCATACCATTTCTGTCCTTTATTGAGCCTATCTTTGCATGAAAAGTTCCTTTGGTATCTCTAATTTTCTTGAAGAGATCTCTAGTCTTTCCCAATCTGTTGTTTTCCTCTATTTCTTTGCATTGATCACTGAGGAAGGCTTTCTTATCTCTCCTTGCTATTCTTTGGAACTCTGCATTGAGATGGGTATATCTTTCCTTTTCTCCTTTGCCTTTAGTTTCTCTTCTTTTCTCAGCTATTTGTAAGACCTCCTTAGACAACAGTTTTGCCTTTTTGCGTTTCTTTTTCTTGGGGATGGTCTTGATCGCTGCCTCCTGTACAATATCACAAACCTCTGTCCATAGTTCTTCAGCCATTCTGTCTATGAGATCTAATCCCTGGAATCTATTTTTCACTTCTACTGTATAATTGTAATGGATTTGATTTAGGTCATACCTGAATGATCTAATGGTTTTCCCTACTTTCTTCAATTTAAGTCTGAATTTGGGAATAAGGAGTTCATAGTCTGAGCCGCAGTCAACTCCTGGTTGTTTTTGCTGACTGTACCGAGCTTCTCCATCTTTGGCTCCATCTTTGGCAGGCAGTGGACAGGCATTATTCTTCATCCAAAAAAGAACAAATGAAAATGCATTGCTATCCCAGTAGGAACATTTTAATTTAGACATAAGAGCAGCTCACAATGAATATGGGCTTGTACAGTTGTCCATAGATTTGTTGTTGTTCAGGCACTCGGTGTGTCTGGCTCTTTGCAACCCTGTGGTTTGCAGCACACCATGCTTCCCTGTCCTTCATCATCTCCTGGAGTTTGCTGAAATTCATGTCCATTGAGTCCATGATGCAATCCAAACATTTCATCCTCTGTTGCCCTCTTCTCTTCCTGCCCTCAGTCTTTCCCATCATCAGGGTCTTTTCCAGTGAGTCGGCTCTTTGCATAAGGTGGCCAATGTATTGGAGTTTCAGTTTCAGCATCAATACTTCCAGTGAATATTCAGGGTTGATTTCCTTTAGAATTGACTGGTTGGATCTCCTTTCAGTCCAAGGGACTCTCATGAGTCTTCTCCAGCACCACAGAATTGAAAGCATCAATTCTTCGGTGCTCAGCCTTCTGTGTGGTCCAACTCTCACATCCATACATGACTACTGGAAAAACCATAGCTTTGACTAGACAGACCTGTGTCAACAAAATAATGTCTCTGCTTTTTAATATGCTGTCTAGGTTGGTCGTAGCTTTTCTTCCAAGGAACAAGAAGGTGGGGCATCAAACCCAGGCTTCCGCATTGTCATCGTCTTCACGTCACTGGCATGGGAACCATCTGGGTTTAGGTGGTCAACATGATCCAGGATGAGGAGAAGCAGGGCTTCCTGAAGCTTCATGAGGATAAAAGGTTCTCAAGGCCTTTATTAATTTCTTAATAAAGGAGAAATTTCTTAATAAAGGGAGGAGGAAATCCCTCCCTTGAGGGGAGGTGTATAGTATTGAAAGCGCTTTAAACTTCATGTTTTAGAAGTTGGAAATATCCCCTAGGGGATGGGCAGGGACTCCATTTCCTCTGACGTCTGGGGCTCTGTGAAGAAAGAAGGGGAAAAGTCCAAGAAAGAAATGAAATATTCTCCTTTGAGCCTCATCTTCAGTTAATATGTTGTCCTGACAGAAAACATCAAGGTAGAGATTCCAATAGCAGGGTGTGTTTGTGTGGCTTTAAGAGAGTAGTTTTCAAATGCAGTGTCCACACTCATTTCTCAACCTGAGGGCAGTTTCTTGCTCCAAGGGCCTGACATCCCTGCAGCAGTGTGGCCTGGGATTAGCTGGGCTGGGGCAGGGGCAGGGTGGAAGCCTGCCTGCCCCATCCCTGCTGGGATAAGTAAACAAGAAGGCAAGGACAGAGGCCAAGGGCATTAAATCCCAATTATCTACTTGTCCCAAATACTTCCTGTGAGAACAATTTGTCATTGACATACTTAATTAGACTCTTGACCAGTATTTTCCACATAGGGGGACTTTTGCTAAAAGCCAGATGTTTTCCATATTTAATAAGACAGCTGAGGCAAATCCTTGACACAAAGGAATTACAGGAGCTAAGGGCTATGAAATCATAGCTTAGTGGGTCAAGAAAGAGGACCCATCAGCCTTGGGGCCTTTCAAAAGAAATAGACATCAATGGCAAAGACAAAGTGTCACTGAGCGGGTGTCTGCTGTGCCTTAGGCCCTGGGTTTCTGCTTGCTCCAAGCTAGCCTCAAGGCAGAGAAGACCTTTGGTCTATTTTACTTATAGAAGAGACAAGGAGAGAGGCCCTGGGAGCAGGAATAGTAGAGTCAAGGTTTGGATGAACCTAGAGCCTGTCGTACAGAGTGAAGTAAGTCAGAAAGAGAAAAAAAATCTTATATTAAGACATACATGTGGAATCTGGAAAGATGGTACTGATGAACCTATTTGTAGGGCAGAAATAGAGATGCAGACATAAAGAATGGACTTGTGGACACAATGGGGAAAGGGGAGGATGGGATGAATTGGGAGATCAGGATTGACATATAAACTCTAGAGCGAAGTCAGTCAGTCATGTCCAACTCTTTGCAACCTCATGGACTATAGCCTGCCAGGCTCCTCTGTCCATGGGATTCCCCAGGCAAGAATACTAGAGTGGGTTGCCATGCCCTCCTCCAGGGGATATTCTCGACCCAGGGATTGAACCCGGGTCTTCTGCATCCCCTGCTTTGGCATCTCCTGCATTTCCTCTACTGTTCCGCCTGCCAATGCAGGAGAGAGAAAAGACACTGGTTCAATCCCTGGGTGTGTGTATACATAAATATATATATAAAACTGAATCACTTTGCTGTATACCTGAAACTAACACAACATTGTAAATCAACTATACTTTCTGGTGATCTTTTTGGAAATTCTACCAATGACACTATGGAGTCATGGATTTTTTAAAAGTTAATATGTTAAAAACCATTACTTTCATTATTTGTTGTGTTGCTCAAATTATTCCAAATATGATCATTGGAAGCTTTTTAAGCCATCTCCCATGTTCTTTGGCCTGATCCTGTATCTCTGAGCACTCCGTGTGCCCTGGCTCAGCAAAACGTCCATCTGGTATCAGCTGCTTCTCTAAGAAGGAGGCTTGGTGTTATTAGGAGCTGTCGAGTGACCATCAGGGAAGGAAGTGGGTCTTGATTTCTTTTTTCTCACTGATCAAAACTATTCCATAGAAAACACTCAAAATAAACATTTCACTGGAAAAGTTTATTGTTGGTTAATATTGTTAGTGCTATTTCTTATACTAGCAAGGTTCACTTCTGTGGTCACCACTTTTCATTAGGTCAGCAAACTCCATGTGTAGTAGATTTCAATTTTAAAGACCAGAACTACAGCATCCTTGTCTATTAAAGATGCTATTTCTCGGTCCTGGCTGACATCCAATACAATCCTCCTTGGCCATGGTGAGGCTAAAATGAGTTCCATTAAAAGAAAAAAGTCTAAATCACAGATTGGAAGAAAATATTTCCAGAGAGACGAAAAAGCCAAATGGATGAAGGACCAATGGGTCAGATGTGGACCTCCAACCATAAGACCCAGAAATGCCATTAAATCCAGACTGGGGAGTGATTTCAGAAAGACAGGAGGGATCAGCCCCATTTGCCTTGTGCCCTTCACAGGCTCACAGAGCCAGCCAGGGTAGGATAGTCCTGATAGTCCTAAAACTGATTTTTTAAAATTTTTAATTGCTTCACAATATTGTGTTAGTTTCTGCCATACATCAACATCAATCAGCCATAGGTATACATATGTCCCCTCCCTCTTGGACCTTCTCCCACCTCCCACCCCATCCCACTCTTCTAGGTTGTCACAGAGCACTGGGTTTGAGCTCCCTGCATCATAGAGCAAATTCTCATTAGCTATCTATTTTATAATTGGTATATGTATATGTTTCAATATTACTCTTTCAGTTCATCCCACCCTTCCATCCCCCACTGTGCCCACAAGTCTGTTCTCTATGTCTGCATCTCCATTGCTGCCCTGCAAATAGATTCATCAGTACCACCTTTCTAGATTCCATATATATGCATTAATATCTGATGCTTGTTTTTCTCCTTCTGACCTACTTCACTCTGTATAATAGGCTCTAGCTTTTGCACAGAAAAGGAAACTATAAACAAGGTGAAATGACAACCCTCAGAATGGGAGAAAATAATAACAAATGAAATAACTGGCAAAGGATTAATCTCCAAAGTATACAAGGAGCTCAATACCAGAAAAACAATCAAAAAATGGGTGAAGACCTAAACAGATATTTCTCCAAAGATGGCTAATAAACACATGAAAAGATGGTTAACATCACTTATTAGAGAAATGCAAATCCATACTACAATGAGGTATCATCTCACACCGGTCAGAATGGCCATTATCAAACAATCTACAAACAATAAAGTTTGGAGAGGGGGTGGAGAAAAGGGAACCCTCTTTCACTGTTGGTGGGAATGTAAATTAATACAGCCACTATGGAGAACAGTATGGCAATTCCTTAAAGAACTAAGAATAAAGCTATCTTATGACCCAGCAATGCCACTACTGGGCATATACTCTGAGGAAACCATAATTGAAAAAGATACATGTACCCCAGTGTTCACAGCAACACCATTTACAATAACTAGGACATGGAAGTGACTTCCCTGGTGGCTCAGACGGTAAAGCATCTGCCTACAATGCGGGAGGCCCGGGTTCAATCCCTGGGTTGGGAAGATCCCCTGGAGAAGGAAATGGCAACCCACTCCAGTATTCTTGCCTGGAAAATCCTGTGGACAGAGGAGCCGGTAGGCTACAGTCCATGGGGTTGCAAAGAGTTGGACATGACTGAGCAACTTCACTTTCACTTTCAGGACATGGAAGCAATCTAGATGTCCATCATCAGATGAATGGTAAATAAGCTCTGGTATATATACATATATACTCAGCCATATTACTGAATATTACTCAGCCATAAAATGGAATGCATTTGAGGCACTCTTAATGAGGTAGATGAACTTGATGTTTGAGCTGCAGTCTACATCAGAGACTTCCGGCCCCCTCCCTAAATATTCTCCCCCTTCCAAAAGGGCTGAGAGGAGACGATGAAGCTAGTGCCATTTTCTCTTGACCTTCACTCACCAGCAAGAGGTGAAAATCCTTCCTTCTAATTGGACCATAAACAAATAATTTGGCCAACACAACCAATTTGGCTCCAAAATCAAATGAACTTACTTAAAGAGGAATAGAAAATAACTTTATAGTTACAAAAGGGGAAAATGGCAGGGGGGGAGATTAGGAGGTTGGGATTAGCAGATACAAACTACTATCTAGAAAAGCGATAAACAACAAGACCCTACTGTATAGCAAGGGAACTATAGTCAATATCTTATAATATATCAAAGTGAAAAAGAATGTGAAAGAGAATACACACACACACACACACACACACATATATATATGAAAAAGTATATTTTTAACTGAAGCACTTTGCTGCACTCCATAAACTAACACAACATAATAAAGCCACTATGCTTCAATAAAATAAGGAATATTTATTTTTCATTAGTTGATGTCCTATTCACGGAGGACCTAGAGATTGTCATATAGGTGAAGTAAGTCAGATGGAGAAAGACACATATCATATCACCTATATGTGGAATCTAAAAAATGATTCAAATGAACTTACTTACAAGATAGAAACAGACTCACAGACTTAGAGAATAAACTTATACTTACCAAAGGGGAAAGGTAGAAGGAGGGATAAATTAGGAGGTTGGGATTAGCATGCAATCACTATCATTTATAAAATAGACAACCAATAAGGACCTACTATATAGCACAGGAAACTATGCTCAATACTTTATAATAAACTATGTAGGAAAAGGATTTGAAAAAGAATAGATATATGTATGAAAGAGTGAAAGTCGCTCAGTCATGTCTGACTCTTTGAGACCCCGTGGAATAGTCCGTGGAATTCTCCAGGCCAGAATACTGGAGTGGGTAGCCTTTCCCTTCTCCAGGGGATCTTCTTGACCCAGGAATGAAACTGGGGTCTCCTGAGCTATGAAATCAACTATAGTCCAATATAAACTATTTAAAAAATAAATAAATTTTTACTTCATTGATTCCAAAAAAAAGAAATATTTACTTTCTATTAGTTGATGTCTTCCTATTCATGAACCCTCCACCAACTGGGATACTTCTTAGAACTTTCCAGATTTCCCAGGAACCCAACAGACAGGTAAAGCAGCCAGCTGAGATGACATTACAGCCCATGGCCCTGCTCTTGACAGCTGACTTTGTTGCTCTGATAAATGGCTCAGTTGCATTAGGATTTTTATTTATTTGGGCAGAAATGGATGGATATCATTCTGAAAACACAATAGATGTCAGTATGGTGTACTGTCCCAGAATAAAGCACTGTTCTAGGGAATCACAGCAAATGGGGAGGGCTGGGAACTGAGCAGTAAACCAGCACAGTCTCTTTGTGGTCTAATCACAGCACTGAGGACCAGAGAAGTTCAGCTGCTTGACTCAGGTCACACAGCTAGGTGAGACCAGAATGGAGTTGGAACCATGTTCTGCTCCCTCATGCTGAGCTTGTTAGCCTTTGTGGAATGATACTTTGGTGTTTAGACCTGTCCACCCCTCTGTCGAACTCAGCAGAAAAGCAAAGTAGTTTGGGATTCATATAATCCACTGAAAGACAAGGCCATATTAAGTGATGGTGACAGTGGCCTGGCTGCAGCTGCTGGAGTAGATACTGACCATTCAGACCTCATCTGTCACTGGAGTGGCCCTTGGCTGTGGGCTGGTGATCTTTGCAGGAACACTCATGTCAAATGACTGGCTGACACCGGAATATAAAGGCCTCCCCACTTGCCTCACTCTGGGATAAACTGAATGGACCACAGCCGGTCCTGATCTCTGCCAGGATCCATCAGCTCTGGCCTCAGTTGCAATTGCCTTGCAGCCCAGCTTTTCCCTGCTTCATACGCAGTCAAAAGTGTTTCTCCTCCTGACTTCCTCCTTCAGATTTTGGGTTGCCCTGCCAGGGAGATTCTACACATGCACAAGACTCCAAGTGTGTATTCTTATACACATATATTTACATTTTAAAAGTAAAATAAATGATGAGACATAATACAGGTAACAAAATACTATATATAAAATAGATAAACACAAGGGCTTACTGTATAGCACAGGCAACTATATTCAGTACAACAGAGTCACTTTGTTGTACACCAGAAACTAACAGAACATTGTAAATCAACTATACTTCAATAAAAAAAGGAATATTCATTTTCTGTTAGTTGATGTCCTATGTATACGTGTAACCTTCTACCAATTGGAAAGTATAATACAGTGTGATACAGTTTTTCTTTTCTTTTTTTACAAAGCAATATCCTTTGGAGAGCATTCTATTTCACACATAAAAAAATTATAATTCATAGGATTCCAAAATGTAAATGAATTGATTTTACCTAATCAGTCTCTAAAGTTGAACATTTAGGTTCAGACTTCTTATATCTCAATCAATGCTACAGTATTTGTATCGCCTGTGTGTTTGTTTACGAGTCTGCTTATCCAGCTAGGATCAGTTCCTAAAAGTGGAACTGCTGGGTTTAATTTAATCTTCTGCTTTTTAATTTTGTTACGGTTTGGCAAATTGCCTATCAAAGAAATGATGCTAAAGGGTATTCCCAAGCCCTCAAATTGTCTCTTTCTCCATAGAGTATATACCAGACACACGAGGCCATCTGCACAGAGGAGACAAGCACTCACTCGTTGGCTGTCAGATGAGACTCAGAGAAGTCTCACCAGGCCCCTTTCCATAACAGGATGGGCAAGGGAGGAAACATACAAATGAGGGCCCGCAGGCTTCTCTGCTCTGAAAAGCCTACCCTCTTAGGTGTTGCTGATCATCCTGTCAAAACGAGAGCCTTCCTCTCCTCTGATAGAGTCACATTTCTACACAAAGTAAGTGAGATGCCATGGAAACCCCGGCCCCGCTGACCCCAGAGAGAAACACTATTAC
Source organism: Giraffa tippelskirchi (assembly GCF_054371585.1). Classification (NCBI taxonomy): domain Eukaryota; kingdom Metazoa; phylum Chordata; class Mammalia; order Artiodactyla; family Giraffidae; genus Giraffa; species Giraffa tippelskirchi. Next base: position 73,162,719 of record NC_137281.1, on the reverse strand, counting down.
CTAAAGCACTGAAGGCATATTAATGTAGAATTATGATAGTGAAAGACATTATTGGCATAATTTTAGGTCCTTGGGGCTTATATTCATATTTTTTTCTCCTTAATCTCCCATGACGTACACATTTTCATCTTAAATGGAGACTTCAATGGAGACACCGATCTCTGTGGCATAAAAGAAATCCTGTTGCCCTTTCTAGGATCAGATAAGTGTGCATGGCTGAGACCAACGCCTCCAACCAAAAAGTTCTGGATGAACACTTATCTCATTCTCATGAGAGCCAAGCAATGCTTTCTCACTCAACACTTGACCAGTTACATGCTAATCAGACCAAATTATCTTTAAACAAACTGATTGGTCACCAAGTCTCAACCAGGCTTATTGAATGTCAAAATGCCCAATGAACAGTATGAGGCTTCAGTTCAGTTCAGTTCCGTCACTCAGTCGTGTCCAACTCTTTGTGACCCCGTGAATCTTACCTAATTAGAAATAATGACAGACCGCTAGAACATCAGCTCTTCATGAATATCACAAAAGCATCTAGATAATGGAATGATTTGAGACATGGATATATAACACAAAGATATTTTTAATGTACAGATACTTATTAAGACAGAGAGATTTAACATTCTCAATTACTGCACTTTCCCCATGTGGATTTTTTTTTTTAAGAAAGCTATTTCATTTGCTCTGACTTAGCCTGTGTTATGGAGAAGGCAATGGCAACCCACTCCAGTATTCTCACCTGGAAAATCTCATAGACGGAGGAGCCTGGTAGTCTGCAGTACATGGAGTCGCTAAGACTGAGCGACTTCACTTTCACTTTTACTTTCATGCATTGGAGAAGGAAATGGCAACCCACTCCAGTGTTCTTGCCTGGAGAATCCCAGGGACAGGGGAGCCTGGTGGGCTGCTGTCTATGGGGTCGCACAGAGTCGGACACAACTGACGTGACTTAGCAGCAGCAGCAGCAGCCTGTGTTATAATGGCTATCATCTGCAGCTTATCCTGGGATTTCCTTATATTTGCTTATTTCTGAAATTTATGTGCAGCCCATCTTTTAGGAGACTGGTGGCTCTGGTGAAGGTCGATGGTCAGCTGGGACAGAGTGGGAGTGTGTAATGTGTAATATACAATGTATGTGCAGTGTATGAAGTGGTTCATAGGGCATGGGAGCAGGATTTGGGGGCCAGGCTCAAATCCCATTTGTTTTATAACCTTGCACAAGCTGCACAACCTTACCTTCCTAATCCTTATGTATTCCCTGGACACCAAGGATTCTATAACAATAGACTCTGGAATGGTTTTCTCTACCTCTAAATGCAGTGACTTAGAACAGTCATCACCTCTTAACTGCTGTATCTCAATTTCAATTTAGGGAAACTTGATTTTGGTGGGGGTTTGAGTCTCTTGAATCAAATTCAAGAGATATAATTGATGCAAAACTATTTTCAAAAGCAAAAAATGTCACAAGCATGTGAATGGGCAGTTCACAGCCACTTCCTGTCATCTCTCCCAGAGACTGTCCTGTGAGTCATCACCTACAGGCTCTGATGAATCATCTACAGGCTGAATCCCGTAAGTGGGTTGAATCTGTCTATACTGAGAATCAACTATGATACCACACTTGTGAGAAGTAAATGTGAGTTATTGGGAAATAGGAGTGCCAACAGCTTGCCTGCCAACCATCCTTATTGCAAAAGGATTCCCAAGTGAGCCCTAAGCATAGAATAAGAACGGATGGGCAAGTGTTTAATATCTAAGTGCAAAGTTTCTGTGACTGTCCTGAATGTAGTTTTGTCCTGAACTCTCATGGCCAGGATTTCTGAAAACCAGATCTAACATTTAGTCCTGTGAGCAGCTCATTTACAGTGTAAATTAAATTCTCAATTTCACGGGGGATCTTTTATTAAAGTCAGGGGACTTATTCCAATGAAGCTGGAACCTGAATTCCTAAATTCTGTTGAACCATCTTTACCGTTAGGATCAACTCTTCCCCCACAGTCTGAAGTAGCTATCTTGTAGGGCACTGCTGATTTTCCTCAGGACCTACCCCCACCTCAACCTCTCCTTGTATCTAGATCTATAACCAAGCTTAAGTTCCAGCAGACCCCCAAAGGGTAAGGCACAGTGTATGATCTATGATGAGGTGTGATACATACCAAATAATTTCTATGATTTTGCCAAGTTATATGGATACCTGGGGAACATATGTGAGATCTTGAGGGTATAAGATCAAAGTGGAAGGAATATGAAATTGGATCAGGTTGAATCCGTCAATACTAGGCATTAATAACAAATTCAGTGTTTAGTTTGAGGGACTAGGAGCAGCTCTGATATTTTGCTTGGTGGGTTGACTGAACTATGGACTCCCAAATAGCCCAGATTAAATGAAGCTGAAAATGAGAGAACTTCCTGGCTATACTATACAGGAAGTTACCCAAAAGCTTAGGAATATTGGAATGCAAGAATGTGTTTATCACTGAAGACTTACTCGTACTCACCAGGAGAGTTCAGAGAACACACTTCTCACCGTGTGAGAAAAAGGTTCATGTAGGGGAACCCTGGAAACCTTGAAGTTCTCTGTGACTGCTCTTTTTTTGAAAATCAGAAATTACCACAGGAAGTGCTGCCACTGAATGGAGTCTCCAATGCAGGAGGGATAACAGGATCTAGGGTGGTGGTAGAGACCAAGAGGTGGCACTTAATCACCATAGACAACTGGGCATGGCTAGAGTAATGGAGAGAAGAATCAAAACACTAATCAGAGCAGTCTGAATCAGATTTTTGACATCAACTAGTTGACCATGGCATCTCTGAAACTAAAGTACATGGGCAGCCTACCAAAGTCTTACTTGATCTGAATAGGCAGAAAAGCTCTAGATTTAATGACTGAAACTCTACCTTGAGAAATCAAAACAGAAAATCACGAACCTTCAATCAGTTCCCAGACTTGAGCCAATTTATAGACATAGAACTCTTTGGAAGAAGAGGAGCCTGGATCCCCTTGAAGAGGACTCAGCTTCACCACCAAAAATGTATATTCCTAACCTTCCTCCCCAGTCTTCCCCAAAAGAATCTGTGAGTATTTACCAGGGTGACTCTAAATTGGGGAGGGGGAAATAATTATACTTTTCAATGATCATTTGAAATTTCCTCTGAACTGACATGAATTGTTGAAGACCTCAAACACAGCTGTAGTTCACCAGTCAGAGATCAGGTGATCAATGGTGCTTTGGCTCAGATCTATTCCACTGTGTGCCAACTGGGCTCCAGAATCCACCATGTGGTCACTTCACTTCCTGTTCTGAAATGCAGAATTGCCATATATGCACTGAGTAACTTGTAGAATCCCTACATGGGTTATGCAACCCACAGAATGAGGGCTGTTGTGGTAGGAAAGACCAAATGGAAGCCAATAGGACTGTGTCTACTAATGAAAATATCAAACTTTATTGATACATATATCAAAATCCTGGAAGTTTTGCAGAGATTAGTGCCACCATCGAGGTCATGAAAGGTGCAGGAGTGGATTCCTGCCATATCCTCATTCAGCTCACTTATTTGACCAGCATAGGAGACAGATCAGAGAATGGCAGATATTCATTACAAAATTAATTAAGTGGTGACTCCAATTGCAGCTGCTGTTCCAAATATAGTTTTGTTGCTGAAGCAAATCATTACCTCTTCTGTCACCTTGTATACAGTTATTGATTGGCAAATGTTTGTTTCTCATTATCTGTTGGTAAAGACCATCAGAGGCAATTTACTTTCATTTAGCAAAGCCAGCAATACACCTTCACTGTCCTAACTCAGGGATATATCAACTCTCTAGTCCTAAATTATAGTGGAGTCTTCAGAGACTTTGATCACCATTTCCTTCTACAGGACATCATGATAGCATTATGCTGATTGGATCTGGTGAGCAGGAAGTAGCAGCTGCTTTAAATGCATTAGTGAGACACCTGTACATAAGAGGGTAGGAAAGACATTCCATGAAGCTTCAGGGTCTTCCCACCTTGGTGAAATTTCTAGTTCAGTGGTCTAGGACCCTGTCAATATACATCTAAAGAACAAGTTGCTGACCTGGTCCTTCCTACTACTAAGCAAAAGATACAAAGCCCAAGGGGATACTTTGGATTTTGGAGGCAACACGTATGTAATTTGAGTCCCTTTGCTGAGTGCCTTGAAAGGGATCCCAACAAAAGAAAATTCTGCAGCTGGCATGAGCTGCCATACAAGCTGCTCTGCCACTTGAACTATAATGACCTGGTGTAAACAAGGGTCCTTAAAGTGTCCAGTTAGAAATGCTGTTAGGGTAGCCTTTGAAATACCCCTATAGGTGAATAATGCAGACCTGAGTATTTTTGAGGCAAGACTTGGTGTCTTCCATGAATAACTATTCTCCTTTTGAGAAACAGCTTCAGGCTTGTTATTAGGCCTTATCAGAGACTGAATATTTGACCATGTCACCATGTGGACTGAGCTGCTCATTATGAACTGAGTATTGTCTAACTCATAAAGCCATAAAGTTGGGGTTCAGAGCAGCATCAAACTGTCAGTGTTCACATCTAACATCAAGCGAAATGATATATATGGAACCAAGTTCAAATAAAAATAAAGTACATGAGAAAGAGGCTCAGATTCCATAGCCTCTATTCTTGCTACAGTGCCTTCTCTTCACCACCAGTCTTTACCTATGAACTTATGGCAAGTTCCCTATGTCCAGTTTCCTGAGAAAGAAGAAAACAAATGATTGACTTACATGATGTGAAGGTACCACCCAAAAGTAGACAGGAATGGTGGTATAGCTCTGTTCTGTGATGGATTTGAGGAAGAGTGGTAAAGAGAAATCCTCTTAGATTATGAAATATGACACATTGTCTTAATGTCTTACAGAAATGTGAACAATGCATCTGATTGTTAATTTTGGATGAAAGGAGACATGGCAGGAGATCTAGATCTGTATTGTCTTGAGTGCTGTGGCTAAAAGTTTGGTGACATGGTCGGTAACATGGAAGGGACATGATTAGAAAGTTAGTGGCAAGTCTGGAGAAGAAGTATGTGATTGAACTTCTAATGGGCACAGAATGCAAAGATATTTGTATGTTGTGTGAATGCTTACCAAAGGGTACCTCAGGAGAAAGCTTTGTGGACAGCAGTCATCCTCCCACCTTAGCCACTTCTGTCATTGGCCAATGGACTCATGCACAAAATGGCCAAGGTGGCAGTGATGGAGATGACATATGTATTCAACAAAGACAAAGACTCCCATTTATCAAGGCTGATCTGGCTATAGATGCTATAGAATGCCAAATCTACCCACAGAAGAGGTCAACTGAGGCTTTGACGTGACACCATTCCCTAGGGCCCATTACCTTGTGGGAGACTGAATGAATTGGACAGATTCCATCACAAAAAGGGCAGTGGTTTGTTCTTTCTGGGGTAGTTACTCTGCATGTGGGTTTGCCGTCCCACTGTAAAGATTATTGTGTTTTTCAGGAGTATTTAATCTGTATGTATGTGTGTAATAAATTTCTTGTTATATTTACTCCCAAGTACTTAATCTTAGTTACATTTCAACTGGGGCTTTCTCTGACTACATGTCATCTTATTTATTGTTTGTGTACATTAATACTATCAATTTAAAAAATATTAATTTTTAGTGTATCAATATTAAATTATGTAGAAGACAAAAGGTAGAGTTATAAACAATTGTTATAATAATAGCAATTATAATTGCTCATGTGTTCACTTTTATTAAAATATTTATTTCTTTATATAGGAAGAAATAAAGTTACTGGCTAGTTTTCATTTCCACCTGTAAGACTCCCCTTAGCATTTTTTTGCAGGGCAGATCTAGTGGTTATGAACTCTTTCAGCTTGTATTTATGTAAAAATATTAATATCTTAATTTCTTCCCAACCTTTGAAGGACAATTTTGCTATAGATATAGGATTCTTATTTCTTTCAGCACTTTGAATATGTCTTTCTGGCCTTCAAAGTTTCTGGTGAGAAATCTGCTGTTAATCTTATTGATAATTCCTTGTATGTAATAAGCTGTTTCTTGTTGCTTTCAAGATTCTCTCTTTGCCTTTATCTTTTAATTGTCTATAATGTATCTTTGTTTTGGGTCTCTTTGAGTTCATCCTACTCTGAGTTTTTTTATTTAGTTTCTTAAATGTTTACATTCACATCTTAAGCTTGGAACATGTTGACCCTTATTTCTTCAAACATTCTCTCCTTTTTCTGGGCCTCCCACAATGTGCATGCTATTCTGTTTGATAACACCTCTCAGTTCCTTTAGATTTTGCCTGTTTTTTTTTTTTTAATCTTATTTACTTCCTGTTCCTCAGATTTGCTAAAATTCATATTGTCCTTTCTTCACTTTTTGCTGATTCTTTTTTCCATCTCCTAAAATCTACTTTTGAGTCCTATCAGTGAATATTTCATTTCAGTTATTGTGTTTTTCAGCTCCAATTTTCATTTTATTGGGGGGGGAGTCAGGTTTCCTATGTCTTTACTGATATTTCTGTTTTGGTCATGCATTTTTTTCTTGATTTTCTCTGTGTCTTCCTTTATTTCTTTTAGCTTCTTTAAAATAGCTGTAAGGTATTTGTAGATCTGCCATCAGGTATTTTTCAGGGACAATTTCTGTTGGCTTGATTTTTGCTCTTTTGTCTGTTTTTGTTTTTTGTTGTTAAAAACTGGCCATTTGAAATAAATGCAATAACTCTGGAAATTAGGTTCCTTCCTCTGACCTCTCCCCAAGGTTTGTTGTGCTTTTGTTTTTGTGGTTGATGTAAATCGCCACTGGGCCAAGATTAAGTGTTAGGTGTAGACTTAAGACCTTCTCATATATTCTCTGAGCTTGCACCTTTCCTGGGCATGCAGTGACTTTCTAATACCCTTCATATATGTGGTTACTTTTGAATGCCCCAGATTCATTATCTGGTTCCCAAAAGGGGAAATAGAGAAAAATGGAGTGGGTAGGGAGGGGAGAGGGGGGAAAGCACTTTCCGTTTATATACCTTCGAGGTCACTTTAAGCAGAGGGAGAGGGGCTTGAAACAATGGGGAAGGGACAAGAACAATGGCCACTTGCCTTTTTGTCTGCATGTCTGTGCCAAAGTAGCAATTAGCAATCAGAGCACAGATTCCCCATATTATTAGGAGGACAGGGTCCTTTTGTCCACACTGGCTCCCACAGTCACAGCTACCTGCCATGGGGCTGAAGGCTATGAACTGGGTAGCTACTACTGTGTTAAGAGCTGAAATTGACTGAAATTAACTGCAATTTACTGCTCAAAATTTTTCCTGAAAGTTTCAAATCTTTAATAGGCTCCTGAGTTCCAAAATAGTTCTATCAGACACATTCAGCTAATGCAATTATTGCATAGGTGGGGAGACAGATTCTTGGTGCTTACTCCTGTGCCAGCTTCTCAGAATCCTCTCAGTAAAGGCTATTGAGTTTTGTATGTAAACTCTATTATGCTATTTCACTGAATTATTTTATTTCATGAATTAGCTTTTTCAAATCATTGGTTATCTGGAATTTTCTAGGTATACTATTATATCATCTGAAAATAAGGATAGTTTTACTTCTTTTCCCATTCTTGTGCTTTGCATTGATTTTTCTTATCTAATTGCATTGGATAATTCCTTTAGTATGGTAGAAGAATAATAGAGGCAAGCTATCAGTTTTTGATAAAGAAATCACCACTCTTTCCCCAAAATAGAGGTCTATGCTACATAAAATTAGAGTCTCAGGCTTCCCTGGTGGTCCAGAGGTTAAGATTCCATGCTTCCACTGCATGGGGTGCAGGTTTGATCCCTGGTCAAGGAACTAAGATCCCACATGCTGCTTGGTACAGCCAAAAACAAAACACAACACTAGTCTCAACAAAGTGTTAGAATTTTATCAAAAAAATAAAGCAAGAACATTTCTCAGAAGAGAGGGGTGTGAGTTTTCTTAACCATCCTGAAATAGTTAAGAAGGAAAATGTAAGTCTGATTACTAGCAATCACAGCCCCATTAATATTTCATACTCTGAAAAAGCAAGTTAGTGGGTCCTCCTTCCTGATAAATTGTGAAGTGACAATAAGAATGGGTAGAGGCAGCCCCATTTGAGTAGCTGGGCTGAAATCCTTCTTCCTGTTACAAATGCAGTGATGTATAGTTGCAGAAATGAAGAAGAAGAGAGCATCCTTTGGAGTTTTTATTGCTGACTCTTTACCATGGCCTAAGGGTCAAGAAAGAGCTGGGTCCTTTAGGTTTTGTTTACATCTATTAAAAAGCCTATATATATATATATATATTAAGAGAAAGAAAAGTGAAAGTGAAAGTTACTTAGTTGTGTCCTACTCTTTGTGACCCCATGGACTGTACAGTCCATGAAATTCTCCAGGCCAGCATACTGGAGTGGGTAGCCTTTCCCTTCTCCAGGGGATCTTCCCAACCCAGGGGTTGATTACAGGTGGATTCTTTACCAGCTGAGCTATGAGGGAAGAGAAGGGAAGAAAAATGTTCCATGGAGCCATGGTTATCATTTGTCAATCAGGTGCTTTAAAAGTGAAAAATTCACTAGAAAACCCGATTAGTTCTGGTCAGGTAGGTAGTTGCTCCAAATTGTGCTTACTAAATCATTTGGGAAATTGACAGCATTTTTCACTTCTGCCCAAAGTATTTAGTATAATGTAGACATTCAATTATTTATTCAATAAATACTTGAGTTAGAGTAAGGAAAACATCCACAAATAAATAATTCCCACAGGGTGAAATGAATTCTAGAATAGAGATGTACACAAAAGAAGTAGCTCCTAATTTTAACCCTGCTAGGGGCCAAATGAGCCTTAACATAAAAAGTTTCTTTATTAATTAAAGAAGAGCAGAAAGGTCTTCGTAAGCAGACGGAACAAGCTGGTACAAAGAATAGAAACTTGAAATGGAATGCCAGTTTAGGGAATGATAGGTGAATTGTTATGAGAGACTGGCATTTAAACTTGGCCTTCAGCTTTAGATTATTCATGCTAACTTCATCTGATAGTGTCATAAGATACTATGTCTCTTCCCATCAGTTTCACTCACTGTCACTCTTGGATTAACTTACAAGTACTCTGCAGAGTAAAGGTCTCAAGAAACATTGAATTCCTTATGTTCACTTTAGAACTCCAAATTTCTGCGTGTTTCCCCTTCTGACCTGAGCTTACTTTTTGAAGCAATTTGCGTTTCCTCTTATTCCTCAGTCTAAGACACTGGGGCAGTCTTCACCTGATAAAACTGATGTTAATTAACTCCTCTGTTGCTCTCTGAGCACCTAGTATCTGAGAAATAACAGAGAAACCTGCTTTTTTCAGACAGAAACATCCTTCTCCAGAGATTCTGGGTAAGGATGACTGGAAGGCATGCCAGGAAATTCTCTCATTATTTTTCAACAAACTCTTAACACTTTCTGTATGTTTGTGAACCAGTTTGAAAACTTAAGGTTTTCTAGGGTACAGTCTTTTCCTAAAGTACACTTTTGTTTGCGGAAATGAAAATTAAGTAGATTCTGAATATCTCTCTCAGCCAAGGCATTTTGAGATGGATTTTCTGGCTATGAGATGCATCAACAAAGCCATTAATTCACACACTGAGCTCTGATATTTCAACACTCTAAATGTCTAAATTACATCAGCATAACTAACAGTCTCCATTCAGCATTTACTGAACTCAACTCCATTCAAGTGCCCAGGCATGATATCTCAGAAGCATTTTAACTTATTCTCTGCTCCCTAAATTCTATTTGTTATCAAACTGTGGTAGTTCTGCCAAGGAAACATCTTCTCTTCCTCCTTCTCCATTGGTCTTTGACAAGCATTTACTGAGTAACTTCTTTGGGAAAAGATCTTTTCTGCTTGTGTTTTCTTATCCCAGCCTGAGGTCTGCCAGATTCTATTGCCAGATCTTCCACTTTTCCAAGAGAACCCAAAACATATCACTTATATTACCTTTTTTTCTTTATCTTTTGACCAATTTCACCTATTTCACCCACTCTCTACCCCCTGCCTCTGGCAACCACCATTCTATTCCTTGTAGCTATGAGTTCAGGGAGTTTTAGAATCCACATATAAGTGAGATCATACAATATTTGTCTTTCTCTGACTGACATATATAACAGCATGATATTATATATAGTTGTATTATATATACAATGCGATATCACATTTTCTTTGTCCAAAATTCTTCTTTATGTCTCTCACTTTCCCATCAGATTGTGATCTACTCCCAAACAGGAAATTTGTCCCATAAGTGCTTGGTACATGGTATGAGCTACTAGACAATCAGTTAGACAATCCTTCCAATATACTGGCCCCTTAGTGTATTACCTGTTCATCATCATGCTCTTGTCCCCTGTGCTACCTCATTTTCTTATTGTCATGGGCATGCCCTGTTGTCATCACCAATAACTATGCTCTCACCCATAAGTCTATTTCCTGCTAGCCCACTCTCTGAATGCTGCTTCCTGTCTCTCTAGATTGAGTACCTCAAGTCCAACATCTGGACCCCACCAGAACCTTCAGTCCAATGCCCTCCTCATGTCCCTTACTTTTCTCCCTACCCAGTTTATATTCCATGGTCTGACATTCTAAGCACTGCATTGCACATACCTTCAGTCCCTTGCAATTGGAATGTAGCTGTACAACAAGAATGCAAAGTTGGTTGCATCCAACTCTCCACTATTTCAAGTCTGCGCTCAAGCAGCAAATGTGGCTGAAGGTAAAACCGCTAACCATGCCAACCCTCTCATCAAAGGATGACAACAAACCTCCAGCAGCTATGTGGGATACCAAGCAATCTTTGTGTCCTTTTCAGGTCTATTCTTTGTCCTGCTCTCCCAATACCATGTTGCATCTTCTCCTCTCTCCTTAAGCCTCTAATAGTGCTTCCTCACCAAAGAAGGGCCTGGCTTTTATTTTGTTGAGAAAATTGAAGCAATGAAAAGAAAATTTCTAAAAGCATTCACCACATCTACTTAACCATGTGGCTTTGTACCTATCTCATCTGTCTATCTATACATCTACCAATCTATCTTCTATCTATCCACCTATCCATCCATCCATCCATTTTATCCATCATTTGTTCTTTTTCTTCCTGGTACAACAGATGAATTGTCCTCTCTCTTATCCTTGGCATTCTCTCCACATTCCATGCTAGCCCTCCACTTCTCTCTCCCATTCAATGGTGGCTTTCCAGCAGTTGGCTCCACTCTTCACTCCCCATTGCATCATCAGAATTTCACTTCTTGGATCAATCCCTCCACAAATAGACATGCTGCTGTTTCTCCTGTGAGTGAGTGAGTAAGTGAGTGAAAGTCGTTCAGTTGTGTCCGACTCTTTGCGACTCCATGAGTCCATGGAATTCTCCAGGCCAGAATACTGGAGTGGGTAGCCTTTCCCTTCTCCAGGGGATCTTCCCAACCCAGGAATTGAACCGGGGTCTCCTGCATTGCAGGCAGATTCTTTACCAACTGAGCTATCAGGAAAGCCTGTTTCTCCTATACTAACAATAAGCTCTCTCAACCTCCACCAATATTTGTTCTATTTTTCCACTCTCCTTCAGAGCAAAACTCTTCAAAAAAGGGTCTGTATTCACAGCCTCCATTGCTTCTTTACCCACTCTTTTTTTTAAAAAACCTACTCCAATCAGATTTCCTCCCCCAGTATTCCGCTTAAACTGCAACTGTTACAGTTGTCAGTTTGATAAATTCAATTTTTATCCTCCTTTACTTATCAGTGCTATGCTTGCTTGCTTAGTCACTCAGTCGTGTCCAACTCTTTGTGACCCAATGGACTGTAGACGCCAGGCTCCTTTGTCCAAGGGGATTCTCCAGGCAAGAATACTGGAGTGGGTTGCCATGCCCTCCTCCAAGGAATCTTCCCAACCCAGGGATCGTACCAGGGTATCCTGCATTGCAGGCAGATTCTTTACCATCTGAGCCATCAGGGGAGCCCAAGAATACTGGAGTGGGTATCCTCTCCAGAGGATCTTCCTGACCCAGGAATCGAACCAGGGTCTCTTGCATTGCAGGTGGATTCTTTACCAGCTGAGCTACCAGAGAAGTCCCCTTCTCTGCCTCCTACCCAGCTATTGCCATTCCTGAACAGACACCCAGCAGGCACAATGCAGCTACAAGTCCGACATGCCCCGCCCCAACTACCCCAATCCAGTATGCTTCCGGGACACAGACTCCCGCTCCAAACAATGGTTTGGATGTTCCATCTTCCTCAACCATTTCCAGGTTTTGTGTTTGTAGAAGACAAAGCTCTCAGTGAGGAGGGAGGGAGGGGGTTGGAAGGCACAGACCTGCCCCTACACCCTGTGGTCCTCAACCTTACCTTGGGCAAAAGAAACCTTCCCAAGCTTCCCTTTCCAGTCCCCAGACAGCTCAACCCCTCTGAGGGTGCCACAAACCACTCAGGGTTAGGGGAGTCATCTAAATAAGGGATGACAGGTGATGCGGCCCTGAGTAGGGGTCTCACAGAATCCTGGCACATGGTTAACTGTCTGTGTTTTTTAGGTAAGGGCAAAGGGGCTCCAAAAGGTGAAGTGGCCTGCCCAAGGTCACAGAGATGGTAAGAGTGAGGTGCTCACCTGTGATTACAGTACAATGACTCGAAATTTCTAGTGGGAACCGACAATGTCACCCACAACCCAAGAGGTGGAATTGAAGCATCTTGCCTCCCACACTGACACCCCTTCACCATGACAAGCCCACCAAGCAGCAGACAAGCCCACTGAACTCCTGTCACTGCTTCGTGGGGAAGTAGACAGCAGAGAATCTGGTCTCCAGCTCACCCTTACATTATCTCTCCACGGGACACCTCCCTTGACCATGCCTCAGTTTCCCCCAAATGGGAAAGACTGTAATTTCTATGCCTTCCAATAGGGTTGCCATTGACAGCTAGCACAGAGACAGGGAGGTGAAAGGGCTCCTGAGCTGCAAGCCTAGTGAGAGCCTGGGGACAGGGATGGTGGCAGATGGAGCTAAACACACCCACTTCATCCCAAACGCACACTGCTTCAGGTTCCCCTGGAACTCTCACTTATCAGTAGAGTGGTCATATAGTAATATACCTTCCAAAACAATACTTTTCAAAGTGACATGGTGCTATTTAATATCAGTATTTTTTATAACTTGTATAAAATGGGGCCACCTCAGGAAAACCTCTACTACATATTTATTAATTTATTGCTAAATTCTTAACTAGTGAGTACATCACTTAGAGTCTGATATTTACATCTATTTTTTTAATTTATTTATTTTAATTGGAGGCTAATTACTTTAAATATTGTAGTGGTTTTTGCTATACATTGACATGACTCAGCCATGGGTGTACATGTGTTCCCCATCCTGAGCCCCCATCCCACCTCCCTCCCCATCCCATCCCTCTGGGTCATCCCAGTGCACCAGCCCTGAGCCCCTTGTCTCATGCATCGAACCTGGACCGGCGATCTGTCTCACATATGATAATATACATGTTTCAGTGCTATTCTCTCAAATCATCCCACCTTCACCTTCTCCCACAGAGTCCAAAAGACTGTTCTATACATCTGTGTCTCTTTTGCTGTCTTGTATATAGGGTTATCATTACCATCTTTCTAAATTTCATATATATGTGTTAGTATACTCTATTGGTGTTTTTCTTTCTGGCTTACTTCACTCTGTATAATAGGCTCCAGTTTCATCCATCTTGTTAGAACTGATTCAAATGTATTCTTTTTAATGGCTGAGTAATATTCCATTGTGTATATGTACCACAGCTTTCTTATCCATTCATATGCCGATGGACATCTACGTTGCTTCCATGTCCTGGCTATTATAAACAGTGCTGCAATGAACATTGGGGTACACGTGTCTCTTTCAGTTCTGATTTCCTCGGTGTGTATGACCAGCAGTGGGATTGCTGGGTCATATGGAAGTTCTATTTCCAGTTATTTAAGGAATCTCCACACTGTTCTCCATAGTGGCTGTACTAGTTTGCATTCCCACCAAGAGTGTAAGAGGATTCCTTTTTCTCCACACCCTCTCCAGCATTTATTGTTTGTAGACTTTTGGATAGCATCCATTCTGACTGGCATGAGATGGTACCTCATTGTGATTTTGACTTCCATTTCTCTGATAGTGAGTGATGTTGAGCATCTTTTCATGTGTTTGTTAGCCATCTGGATGTCTTCTTTGGAGAAATGTCTGTTTAGCTCTTTGGCCCACTTTTTGATTGGGTCACTTATTTTTCTGGAATTCAGCTGCAGGTGTTGCTTGTATATTTTTGAGATTAATTCTTTGCCAGTTGCTTCGTTTGCTATTATTTTCTCCCATTCTGAAGGCTGTCTTTTCACCTTGCTTATAGTTTCCTTCGTTGTGCAAAAGTTTTTAAGTTTAATTAGGTCCCATTTGTTTATTTTTGCTTTATTTCCATTACTCTGGGAGGTGGGTCATAGAGGATCCTGCTGTGATTTATGTCAGAGAGTGTTTTGCCTATGTTTTCCTCTAGGAGTTTTACAGTTTCTGGTCTTATGTTTAGATCTTTAATCCATTTTGAGTTTATTTTTGTGTATGGTGTTAGAAAGTGTTCTGGTTTCATTCTTTTACAAGTGGCTGACCAGTTTTCCCAGCACCACTTGTTAAAGAGATTGTCTTTTCTCCATTGTATATTCTTGCCTCTTTTGTCAAAGATAAGGTGTCTGTAGGTGCATGGATTTGTCTCTGGGATTTCTATTTTGTTCCATTGATTTATATTTCTGTCCTTGTGCCAGTACTATACTGTCTTGATGGCTGTAGCTTTGTAGTATAGTCTGAAGTCAGGCAGGTTGATTCCTCCAGTTTCATTCTTCAAGATTACTTTGGCTATTCGAGGTTTTTTGTATTTCCATACAAATTGTGAAATTATTTGTTCTAGTTCTGTGAAAAATACCTTTGGTAGCTTTATAGGGATTGCATTGAATCTATAGATTGCTTTGGGTAGTATACTCATTATCACTATACTGATTCTTCCAATCCATGAACATGATATATTTCTCCATCTATTTGTATGCTCTTTGATTTCTTTCACCAGTGTTTTATAGTTTTCTATATATAGATCTTTTGTTTCTTTAGGTAGATATATTCCTAAGTATTTTATTCTTTTCGTTGCAATGGTGAATGGAATTGTTTCTTTAATTTCTCTTTCTGTTTTCAAATTGTTAGTGTATAGGAGTGCAAGGGATTTCTGTGTGTTAATTTTATATCCTGCAGCTTTACTATATTCATTGATTAGCTCTGGTAATTTTCTGGTGGAGTCTTTAGTGTTTTCTATGTAGAGGATGATGTCATCTGCAAACAGTGAGAGTTTTATTTCTTCTTTTCCAATCTGGATTTATTTTATTTCTTTTTCTTCTCTGATTGCTGTGGCCAAAACTCCCAAAACTATGTTGAATAGTAGTGGTGAGAGTGGACACCCTTGTCTTGTTCCTGAAATTAGGGGAAATGCTCTCAATTTTTCACCATTGAGGATAATGTTTGCTGTGGCTTTGTCATATATAGCTTTTATTATGTTGAGGTATGTTCCTTCTATTCTTGCTTTCTGGAGGGTTTTTATCATAAATGGATGTTGAATTTTGTCAGAGGCTTTTTCTGCATCTATTGAGGTAATCATATGGTTTTTATCCTTCAGTTTGTTAATGTGGTGTATTCAGTTCAGTTCAGTTCAGTCGCTCAGTCGTGTCCAATTCTTTGCAACCCATGAATCGCAGCACACCAGGCCTTCCTGTCCATCACCAACTGCCAGAGTTTACCCAAACCCATGTCCGTCAAGTTGGTGATGCCATCCAACCATCTCATTCTCTGCCGTCCCCTTCTCCTCCCGCCCCCAATCCTACCCAGCATTAGGGTTTTTTCCAATGAATCAACTCTTCGCATGAGGTGGCCAAAGTATTGGAGTTTCAGCTTCAACATCAGTCCTTCCAATGAACACCCAGGGCTGATCTCCTTTAGGATGGACTGGTTGGGTCTCCTTGCAGTCCAAGGGACTCTCAAGAGTCTTCTCCAACACCACAGTTCAAAAGCATCAATTCTGCGGTGCTCAGCTTTCTTCACCGTCCAACTCTCACATCCATACATGACCACTGGAAAAACCATAGCCTTGACTAGACAGACCTTTGTTGGCAAAGTAATGTCTCTGCTTTTAAATATGCTATCTTGGTTGGTCATAACCTTCCTTCCAAGGAGTAAGCGTCTTTTAATTTCATGGCTGCAATCACCATCAGCCGTGATTTTGGAGCCCCCAAAAATAAAGTCTGACACTGTTTCCCCTGTTTCCCCATCTATCTGACATGAAGTGATGGGATCAGATGCCATGATCTTAGTTTTCTGAACATTGAGGTTTAAGCCAGCTTTTTCACTCTCCTCTTTCACTTTCATCAAGAGGCCCTTTAGTTCTTCTTCATTTTCTGCCATAAGGGTGGTGTCATCTGCATATCTGAGGTTATTGATATTTCTCCTGGCATTCTTGATTCCAGCTTGTGTTTCTTCCAGCCCAGCGTTTCTCATGATGTACTCTGCATATAAGTTAAATAAGCAAGGTGACAATATACAGCCTTGACGTACTCCTTTTCCTATTTGGAACCAGTCTGTTGTTCCATGTCCAGTTCTAACTGTTGCTTCCTGACCTGCATACAGGTTTCATTTTATTCTGTTGCTTTTCTATTATTTTTCTTTTGTTTAAAAAATTAATATATTTTTAATTTTTCTATTTTTGCTTACTTTGTCATTGCCAGTGAAATGGGCAACCTGGACAAAGTGGACAAATTATGAGAAAGGTACAACCTTCCAAGAATGAAACAGGAAGAGCTAGAAAATTTGAAAGACCAATTACAAGTAATGAAATTGAAACTGTGGTTAAAAATCTTCCGCCAAACAAAAGTCCAGGGCTATATGGCTTCACAGGTGAATTCTATCAAATATTTAGAGAAGAGTTAACACTTATCTTTCTCAAACTCTTTCAAAAATTTCCTGAGGGAGGAATATACCAAAGCCCATTCTACGAGGCCACGATCACCCTCATACAAAACCAAACAAAAATATCACACACACACAAAAATTACAAACCAATATCACTGATGAACATAGATGCAAAAACCCTCAGCAAAACACCAGCAAACAGATTTGAACAACACATTAAAAGGGCCATACATCATGATCAAGTGTGATTTATCCCAGGGATGCAAGGCTTCTTTAACGTATGCAAATCAATCAGTGTGATACTCCATATTAAGAAACTGAAGAATAAAAACCATATGATCATCGCAATAGATTCTGAAAAAGCTTTTGACAAAATTCAACATCCATTTATGATAATAATAATAAAAAACTCTCCAGAAAGTTGGCACAGGGAAACTAAACATAAAAAACGCCATATACAACAAACCCACAGCAAACATCTTTCTCAGTGATGAAAAACTGAAAGCATTTTCTCTAAGATCAGGAACAAGAGAATAATGTCCACTCTCACCACTATTATTCAACATAGCTTTAGAAGTCCTAGATATGGCAATCAAAGAAGAAAAAGAAATAAAAGGTATTCAAATTGGAAAAGAAGAAGTAAAACTGTCACTGTTTGCAGATAACATGATACTATGCATAGAAAATTCTAAAGATGCCACCAGAAAACTTCTAGAGCTAATCAATGAATTTGGTAAAGTTGAAGAATACAAAATTAAAACACAGAAATCTTGCGCATTCCTATTCACTAACAATGAAAGATCAGAAAGAGCAATTAAGGAAATAATCTTATTTATCATTACAAGAAAAATAATAAAATACCTAGGAATAAATCTCCCTAAAGAGGCAAAATACCTGTACTCAGAAAAAACAAATAAGATACTGGTGAAAGAAATCAAAGACAACACAAACAGATGGACAGATATACCATGTTCTTGAATTGGAAGAATCAATTTTGTGAAAATGACTGTGCTCCTCAAAGCAATCTACAGATTCAATGCAATCCCTTTCAAATTACCCATGGCATTTTTCCCCCACAGAATTGGAACAAAAAAATTTTGCAATTTGCATGTAAACACAAGAGACCATGAGTAGTTAAAGCAATATTGAGAAAGAAAAATGGAGCTGGAGGAATCAGGCTCCTTGACTTCAGACTGTACTACAAAGCTATACTAATCAAGATAGTATGGTGCCAGTACAAAGACAGAAATATGGGTCAATGGAACAGGATGGGAAGCCCAGAGATAAACCCATGCATATGATCATCTAATCTGTAACAAAGGAGGCAGGAATATAAAATAGAGAAGAGAGATAAACCCATGCATGTGATCATCTAATCTATAACAAAGGAGGCAAGAATATAAAATAGTGAAAAGACAGCCTCTTCAATAAGTGATGCTGGGAAAACTAGACAACTACATGTAAAAGAATAAAATTAGAACACTCCCGAACACCATACACAAAAATAAACTCAAAATGGATTAATTAAAGACCTGAATGTAAGGGCAGACACTATGAAACTGTTAGAGGAATACATAGGCGGAACACTCTATGACATAAATTGCAGCAGGATCTTTTTTGACCCATCTCCTAGAGTAGTTAAAAGCAAAAATAAACAAATGAGACCTAATTAAACTTAAAAGCTTTTGCACAGCAAAGGAAAGCATAAATAAGACAAAAAAAGAAAACAACCCTCAAAGTGGGAGAAAATATTACAAATGAAACAACAGACAAAGGATTAATCTTCAAAATATACAAACAGTTCATGCAACTCAATATAAAAACAAACAAACAACCAATCAAAAAATGGCAGAAGACCTGAATGGACATTTCTCCAAAGAAGACATACAGATGGGTAACAAACACATGAAAAGATATTCAACATTGCTAATTATTAGAGAAATGCAAATCAAAACTACAATGAGGTATCACCTCACATCAGTCAGAATGGCCATCATCAAAAAGTAGACAAACAATAAATGCTGGAGAGGGTGTGGTGAGAAAGGAATCCTCTTTCACTGTTGGTGGGAATGTAAATTGATACAGACACTATGGAACACAGTATGGAGGTTCCCTAACAAATTGAAAATAGAACTACCATATGACCCTGCAATCCTACTCCTGGGTATACATCTGGCATGTTCAGTTGCTTCAGTTGTGTCTGACTCTTTGCGACCTTATGGGCTGTAGCCCACCGGGCTCCTCCGTCCGTGGGATTTTTCTCAGCAAGAATACTAGAGTGGGTTGCAATGCCCTCCTCCAGGGGATCTTCCCGACCCAGGGATCAGAACTGCATCTCCTGCTTTGCAGGTAGATTCTTTACTGCTGAACCACCTGGGAAGCCTGGGTATATAAGCCCAGATGGTTGGGCATCTAATGTGAAGAGCCAACTCATTGGAAAAGACCCTGCTGGTGGGAAAGATTGAAGGCAGAAGGAGAAGAGGGCAACAGAGGATGAGATGGTTGGACGGCATCACCAATTCACTGGACATGTTCTTGGGCAAACTCTGGAGGATGGTGAGGGGCAGGGAAGCCTGGCATGCTGCAGTCGATGGGGTCACCAAGAGTGGGACAGGGCTTGGTGACTAAACAACACAACAAATATACAATGGAGTATTACTCAGCCATAAAAAGAAATGAAATCGTACCATTTGCAGAGATATGGGTGGACCTAGAGACTGTCACAGAGACTGAAGTAAGCCAGAAAAACAAATATTTATAAACACATATATGTGGAATCTAGAAAAATGGTATAGATGAACTTATATGCAAAGTAGAAATAGAGACACAGATGTAGAGACACAAACTTATGGATACCAAGAGGGTAAGAGGGGGCGGGATGGATTGGAATTGACATATGTGCATTCTATCTATAAAACAGATACACTGATGAGAATTGACTGTATAGCACAGGGAACTCTACTCAGTACTCTGTAGTGAGATAATGGGAAGGAAATCCAAAAAAGAAAGGATTTATGTATATGTGTAGCTAATCCCCAGGTGGCTCGGTGGTAAAGAATCTGCCTGCCAATGTGGGAGATGTAAGAGATGCTGGTTTGATCCCTGAGTTGGGAAGATCCCCTGGAGGAGGACATGGCAACCCACTAGAGTATTCTTGCCTGGAGGATCCCATGGACAGAGGAGCCTGGTGGGTTACAGTCCATGGGGTCGCACAGAGTTGAACACGACTGACGCGACTTAGCAGAATAGCTGATTCACTGTGTTGAACAGCAGAAACTAACACAACGTTGTAAAGCAACTATACTCCAATAAAAAAAGATTAATTAATTTAAAAACAGAGAATCTTCATCTACCAAATTGAGAGGACGATAAAAAAAATAATGCAGTAAAAAAGATTTTAAAAGAAGAAGAAGAAAGGAGAGTGGACAAGGGCACAGCTCACAGTGACGTCTGGCTTGGGGTAGCCCCACCTGGAAGGATGAGATCTGTGTGTTGCTCGTGCCCTCTGGTGGCCGAATGTGGAATCACCAGCACATCCCTCTGAGAAACCCTGGTTCTTGGTTCTCTTGAAGCATCGATAATGACTACAAGGACCGTTTGTGACTAGTAGGAAATGGATTTTGATCAGTGCTGCCTCTTGGTACAGGTAGCTGGGTGAGGTGGAAAGCCCAGGAACTTTGCAGATATGTGAATTCAAACTGTTTTCCCATCACATCTATTGGTATAGGCCATTAAATTTCCTGAGTATCATTTTCCTGGTCTGCAAAATAAGCATAATGGATAGGGAATATTCTACCCCTGAGAGGCCTTGACCTTAAACTTATTCTCTGCCTCCCCCTTTGACTCTGAGTTTTTGTCCTTTCTCCCTCTGATGCCAAAAGCTTGGCCTCCTGTGCACTGGTGCTTGATCAAATCTTGGAAGCAGAGTTTTGGGTGAAATAGAAACTTGGCACTTTTGGGTGCCAGGCAAAGGGGGACATAGCATGGTTATGCCCTCAAAAGCAGTGTGTCTCAACCCTGGGGCATTTGGTGAGGAGTTTTATAACAATGGCTCAAGGGTGGGTTGCTGATAAGGATCAGGGTGTGTGTGTATGTGTGTGTGTGTGTGTGTGTGTGCGCGCGCTGGCGGGCATTTCTTTAATTTGGCCTCAGGGGGTCTCTTGATGAGCTTCTGTGGTTTTCAAGGTTATCAAACTGTGACCTCCTCTCTAGAATGAAGACTGCTTTATCAAGTAATTAATATCTTCCATTTGTTGGGAGTTTTAGTTCTGCAGAAGACAAAACCAGGCCCCTTCCCCAAGGCTTCACTATTGTTTCTGGCCTGCTCCTCCCTTGTCTCTGCATCCCCACCCTTCCCTGATTAACAACTGTCTGAATCTGCCCTTTGGAACTCAGGGAATGTCTCCGAGGCTGAAGTTAATTTCCTATAAGTAAGAACTGCAGGACACAGGAAGGCTTTTGTGCCTGGGAGCCCCACAGGGTCTGGCTTGGCTTCACTCCCACCCACTGTTTAGGACTCACCTTTGTCCTGGAGTCTTAGTTAGAGAAGGACCCTCCCAGAAGTGCCTGAGAAGACTGAGGGTACTCAGTGAGAGCAATGGTCAGTCTTCCTTCAGACAGACACTGGCCCCTGTGCAGCCCTGATCAGGCCTCCACTAGCCGCCCCCCCCCCCCAACCTTGTCCCGGTGGTGGAGGGGTGTCCCATCCCTGCAGCACCCCCCCCCAGTTGCTGTCCTTATGAACCCCCTCTTCCCTTCAGCCCATGCAGTGGCTTCTGTAGGGAGAACTGGAAATTTTTATTTCCAAGTGCTCATCGCAATTGTTCTGCTTAATATAATCACTGGCTTTTGAACTTAGAAGACAGAAACATGAGCTTTTGTTCTCTGATCTTACAATGACTGCCACCACCTGAAGAGTGGAGTGACTCCCGGGAAGCTGTGGGGCTTTGTGTGTGCGCAGCCCTCAAGGTGAGAGGTACCCCAAGTGCCAAGGTAAGTAAAAGCACATCACCTGGTCCTTGAGGTCTTGTCACACACATGCTGATGAAAATGCTACCTCCCAGAGGTACTCTGAGGGCACATGGGACTTGACAAGGAAAATGGCTGGTACAGGAGATGGCACTCTTTCCCTTTCCTTAAAAAGTAACTCATTTGATGCATATTTTGTTTTTTACTTCAAAAGAAAGTTTCTTTGGCTGTTTTCTCTTTCGGGCAAATGCAGAAAATGTGGAAGACACTGGAGGCCATTAACAAACTGGAAATGGTATCAAGGGAGCATCTGCAGCGGACCAGGCACTGTCCCAGGAGGAGGGGAAGCAGTGGGGAAAAAAAAAGAGTCATCCCTGCACCGTGGAGCTCTCAGTCCAGAGGGGCAGTACACACATCCACAAGTAAACAGCTAAAACATCGGGTGGGGAAGGTGCTGCGAAGAACAGCCAAAGGGGGCTGGGCCAGGAGGGAGGGAGGGATAACCTCTCTCGTAAGATGACACATGAGCTGAGGTCTATGCAGACTGACGGGCAGGAACAGTCCAGATCTTTGCTGTCCAGGAGTCCAGCTGTCCAGCTTAGTCCCTGGCAATGGGTTGCTTGGTTCATTTAGGTTCTTGTCAGCTCCAGCCACCTGGCAAGGAGCCCCGCCATGGGCCCGGCGCTCTGCAAGGTCTTGGCACTACGAAGTCCCAGCCATGATGCTCCTTCCCATGTTCTTGTCGGCAGAAGAGGTCAAGCGCATTCGGAAACGTGTGAGGAGCTGGCATGGAGTGACACCTGGCCGGCCGGGTACGCGGAGGAGGGCTCTGAGCATCCAGCTCCTTCTCGCGCGCTGCTCTCAGCCTGGGAGTCTCTCTATGCTCACTCTGGGTTTTCCACGGCTGGCTCCTTCGCATCCTTCAGATCTTAGCCCGATATCACTTCCCCGGAGACGAGCTAGTCTCAGCCAACCTTGCTGCACCCTCTGCCGCATCACCTGTTTGGCTTCCCTGGCTGCTCTCAGGGATACCGAGAAGCTGCACTTGGATGTCAGTCCCGAGGGTTTGTCTGTCCCGGTTCCCTCGATCCCCCAGCCCACAGGGCCACCTGTGACACACGCACACTCACAACACAAATGTATGGAGTGAAGGAATATCTTTACCCTGCAGATTCTCAGGCCATCTTAGATTTCTGTTCCCTTCTATAATCTCTCTCGCTCTTTGGGTTCCTTAAACAGTCAGCCATAACTATGTAATGGCAAAACGGAAAAATTTAAACAAATAATTCTCCCACTTGAAACATTTTTTTGAGGACCTTCACTCCTCTTCAGCACACAGCCCTGCTGTCCCTTTGGTTATCTGCCAGTTTATAATCCGCATAGGTTCAGTGAACACCCTTTCAGCAGCCCCCCAGGCCCTGCCTTGTTATGAATGTTTCATAAATACATGAATAATTCTAAATGACTACATAATATTCCAGATAGCATTGCTTGTATCTTCCTTGTGTGAGTGACTGTTCATACTGTGCGTGGGATGAGTAAGTATCCGATTTCTCCTATCAGATCACCTAGGGAATGATTATTAAGATTTTTACCGATGAAAAAACTGAGGCTCAGAGAAGTAAAGACAATTTGTTCAAGGACACACAGCAAGGGTTTAAATCACGTCTGTGCTCTGCACAAGGTCATTCAAATCTTGTGGTGGTGTCGGGGACAGTTAATGTAGTCAGTCAGTTCGGTCGCTCAGTCGTGTCCAACTCTTTGTGACCCCATTGACTGCAGCACACCAGGCCTCCCTGTCTATCATCAACTTCCGGAGTTTACTCACACTCATGTCCATTGAGTGTGTGATGCTGGTTACAGGTAATGTAACCTGCTTCTAATTCTGAGCAGTGGGGTTTGTTCATATTTTGATGTTATAGACCAGTGCCCTCCAGAATGGACACTTGTAATTGGGGTGAGTGGGGTACATGAGATGATCTATTATAGTAAGCAAAAAAAAAAAATCTATTATACTATCAATTTCGACCTCTTTGTATTCCCTCCATAATTCTTAACATTATATATCTTCAAGAACATGCATAATTTACAAGTACTGGAGGGAAAAAATATATAGTGAATGTTTGCATTTGTTTGTTTGTTTAACAGATGTGGGTTATGTATGCAAAACATCTTGATGAGGACCTTATACACATAACAGCAGCTTAAGGCAATGATTAAAAAGAAAGGGAAGGCACCAAGAGCAGGACATCTACTACATAAAAAACTTTGTGCATTTTTTAGTTTTTTCTCTGGGGTTTATCAGCAGAAGTCTTGACTTCTCTCTCCCAGATTGTGTTCTTAATGTGAGACTCACTGTGCAGCTCAGGAACTATACGTCCAGCTCTCAGGGTGGGTACTCCCCCTTCTCCCCATGACAAGCCAGGATACTCAGCAGAGAGATCCCTGGACCAGGCATCAAGTCCTGGTGATCTCTAGATGTATAATCTTGGACCTTCATTCATTCCTCACACCACAAGGTTTCCCCAGGATCCTAGTAGGTGCTGGAGCCTGGACTATGCAGGAGGAGCTCCAAGATGACCACCACATGACTCAGCCCTCCAGAGCCGGACATACAGAGACCATTACAAATAATGGAATGTGCAGGCATTCCATGGGGAGAATAAAGGCAACTCTGATGGAATTTTCTTGAGGGTTGGGCATATTTCAGAGAAGACTTACAGAAAAGATATGCCTGAGCCTGGGTCTTGCAGGATGAACAGAAGGTCACCAGATGAACAGTAGGTGTGATGGTTTCTATGCCAACACACAAGGGCTTGGCATACCGAGGAGGGTCGGGGTGACACTAATTTCCCATGTTGGATCACTGCCTATGGATGAAGTGGTTTTGGGAGGTACTTCAGAAGAGTGGGTGGGGCCCAGATCACAAAGGACTCTGAATGTCAAAGGGCTTGACTATTGCGCTAAAGGCTGTGGTGAGCCATGGGAAGGGTAATGTGGGAGAGTAGCTAAGGTCTAAATCATTTGTACAATGATGCGGAAAGGGAGAGAAAGAGTTTGTTAAAATAAGCAGAGGCGATCCAAGGAGGCAAGACCAAAGTAGTTATAGGAAAATGGGGCTGAGGATGGTTATGGAGGAGGCAAAATTAGTGGGACTTCATGGCTGACCAGATTCATTAAGCAAGAGGGGCCCAGGTTGATTTCAAGGATGTGACTTGGGGGGTAGTAGTAGTATCGACCAAGAAAGGCACTGAGGAGAAAGACCTGATCTGTAGAAAATACTATTATATTTGAAAAGAAATATTCAAAAGGCAACTGGTGATGTGGGTCTGGACATCAGAGACAAGTCCTTGCTGGAGATGGGTGGCCTTGGGAGTCATTAGCTTAAAAAGGGTTTGGGGAGCCCCAAGAATATCTAAGAGGACAATAGCCTTGGCTGATAGCATTTGCCAATTGCAGCAAATGCTGCAATTGTTAAGAGCTTTGTAAATTGTAAGAGCTCTGTAAAATTGTAAATATTCCCACCATGATGGATTGCAAGCTACCAAATGGGTCACTAAATGCAGAGTTGGGTTTGATGCCTACTGTCTGCTCTTGTGAGCTGGGATGAGCCAGCTGGACACATAGCAATGGTCACACCTCCAAGTATGGTGAAATCTCTCATCTGCTGGAAGCCTGTGGGATTTTTCTCCATAGCTCATCCAGTGAATTGTGTGTGTCTCCTGTGTGTGCTTCCACGTGATGCAATATCAGTGCACAGATGGGGACTTTGTTTTTGCTGCATCACTTCAGAGTGTACAGACCCCTCCTCATGCTTCTTGGTGACTGCAGGCAGGCTCTGCTGAGTCTACAGGAATCTGGGAGCCATTCTACAGGAATCTGGGAGAAGAAGGCTTCTACTCAGAGCCCCACCTATGGAGCCTCCAAAGTTCCCAGAGTTTCCAAGTGGCACTGACCCAATTTAAAGTTCTCCCATACCTTATCCAGCACAGAGAAATCTACTTTTTGTTTCCATGTTGCTGAGGAAAAAGGTTGAAGCTCTTAACACAATTTTAAAGTCATAGCAGCACAGCATTTTCACCCCTTAGCCTTTTGTCTCTTTTGATCAAATTGTGTTGAATTCAAGAGGCCTTTTTCTGGGCTTTTCATTGTCACTTTTCAAGCGTCCCTGTCTCATGCTTGCTTTTCTCTTCTTTTGAAAGTTACAATTCCTCAGACACCTGTGCAGGCTTCAGCTGCTGTCATGGGGAGCAAGGCATCTGCTCTGTTTAGTAAGGCTCAGCAAATTAGGGTGATGGGAAGAGGAGGGGCTGGGATGGTGAATGAGGGGTGCTGCTAATCAGAGCAGAGAAGCCTCAGCTCTCCCGTGTCAAAGGCCATGAAGCAGAGCAGAGGGAATGGGGACTTGGGGACTAGAGAGCCCTGGGGTCAGTCCCTTTCTTTTCTGTGGCCTTGGACAAATGGTTTCATGGCTCCGAGACTGTTTCCCAATTTGCACAACTGAATACCTACCTCATGGGGGTGTTCTGAGGATGAGAAAAGGGTGCTGCAAAGCTCTGGGCTCAGTGTATGGCATGTGGGATGTTCCTGTCAAGTGAAACTGAATATATAACAAGTCACAAAAGCAGGCAGTAGCTGGGGGTCTCATCAGGGGGTCAGCAGTATGGAGGGATCTGAGAGGGGCTAGACTCAGGGTGAGCAGCAGCTGTGGGTGACCCTTCTGGGACTCAAATGACCAGGCTGTGAATGTGGTGAGGGAGTGGGATCCAGCTCCCAGGGGAACACACTTTTTGGTGCTTGTTCATGGAAACAGCAAAAGTAGCCACTGAGGCTGAGTGAGAGCTCAAAATGGGATTGCTGTGACTTCTCAAATGCCTTGTTTTTTGTTTACCTAATTACAAAAGTATGTTCAGGTGTAGAAATCACATGGAAAACAAAAAATAACAAAGAAAGAGACAGTTTACCTTAAAAGACAGAGAAAAATGGTACTTAGACTTTTTATTCAATGTACACATATGTATATTTTTAAAAATACATCTTTAGATACATATTATATCCACAGTTGTAGTTTCTGATTTTTTTTTTTTTACTTACATCAACAAACACTTGTTTTTGTCATTTCATAGTTGCTTAAAAAAATGTTTTTAGTTACTGTCCAATATTCTGTCCTAAAACACTGTTGATTTGTATTTTTAGCTATTTCTGCTTTCCTCCACCTTTAAAAATAATGCTTAGAGGAGAATTCTTGTAGGTGGGACTTTGTCCCTACCTGTGATTAGTTCCTGTTATGGACTGAATGTTTGCATTTGCCCCCCCTCCCCCTCACACCCCTTCTCAACTAAATGAAAATGAAACCAAAGCAACTACAACAAGGCCTTTGGGAATTAGGTCACGAAGGTGGAGCCCTCATGAATGGGATTAGTGCCCTTATAAGAAAAAGTATGAGAGAGCTTGCTCTTATCTCTGCTATGCAATGATACAGTAAAAAGACCATCTGAAAATCGGGAAGCAGGCCCCCCCATCCCACTGCAGATGCCAAATCTGCCAGCACCTTGATCTTGGTCTTCCCAGCCTCCAGAACTGTGAGAAATCAGTGTGTTGAAGTCACCCAGTCTACAGTAACATGTTATAGCAGCCTCAACCCACTGGGACATTTCACAAGGCTGTATTTACAGAACTGGATAATGTCAAAAAGGCATGAACATTTTTCAGATTCTAGATCCATTTTGCCCTTCAGAGAAAGTGCCCAAATTATCTATCCCTCTGCAGCATCTGTGTTCTAGCCAATCAGTTTTTTGTACATAAACCTCTAAAAGGTCTCTATGTATGTTTGGGGGAGTTCATGCACTTCATGTTAAAGAATGCTACATTATTACAGTAATGGAGAAGATTAAAATAAGACCAAATGGCATAGCTGGCTCAAACAGAAGAGAAACATCTCCATAGACCAGAAGTTGAACTGAAATTCCAAACGGTAGGTGATCCTGAAGAGATGTGAGCCACATATAAGAAGAAACGCCTGAGAGTTCAAGTTCTAGGAGGTGAAGTGATTGAAACTGATCCACAAGGGAGGTGACAGAGCCAGGCTCCCCACCAGAGATGGTCCTCATGCCCTTGAAATGAGTTGGATATCTCTGCTCCCACGCTGCCCTGTCTTACCCTGGGGGAGCTTCAGACAGAAGAGCAGGGCTCGTGGGCCAGTGGCAGATGCAATGGCTGTGCCATTTTTCTGGCTCTCTGACAACATCTGGGTCCTCTCAGCTTTGTCCTGGTGATATCAATAGCTTATTGGAATGAGAACTGGCTTAGGAAATTACCATTTACTAAAAGTCGAGAAAGGATTTTAAAATAAAAATGTACAGACTATTTAGAAAAAAAAAGTATAAGAAATTAAGAAATATAAATAACAGAAGAATATGAGAAAGAAGAAATTATAGACCTTTGGAGAAAAAAGGCAGGAAACAACGGACGTGTTTCAAATTGGAAATGGGTGCTGAGGTATATAACTAGCTCACAGAACATAGAGGAAGGTGTTTAAAAAATAAAGCAAGCACTAAAGAGACATGAGGGTAGGTAGGACCCCAACATTTGTCTTATGAGTGGAGGGAATGGAAGAGAAACACTGTTTGAAGATATGCTTATTAGGAACAAACATTCCAGAAAAGAAGAGAGATATGAGTTCTTACATCAAAAGCTCACTCAGAATCCTGAAAAAGGAGAACTAAAAATAAATTATATTCACCCACATTGTAATGAACTGTAGAACGTCAAGGCTAAAAAAGAACATATAGAGTCATCAGAGGAAAAATAACAGATTGCTTATAAAAGCAGTTACTTAATAGCAATTTTTTAAGTTGGCAGACTTCTCATCATCAGACTTCTCTTTTTTTATTGAAGTATAGTTGATTTATAATGTTATGTTAATTTTAGGTGTATAGCAAAGTGATTCAGTTATATACACAAGCATATATATACATATATATATTCAGATTCTTTTATAGATTATTACAAAATATTGAGTATAGTTCCCTGTACTATACAACAGGTCCTTGCTGGTTATCTATTTTACTTATAGTAGTGTGTGTCAATGATGTACTTTAAAAAGGTAAAAGTGATATCCTTAAACTTTGATATTTTAAAATATAAACTAAAAATTTTATATTAAACTTAGTTAAAATTCAAGAATGAGGGCAAAATAAAGGTATTTTCTGATATATAGAAAATAAACTTACCACCCAGAGACCTGTATTAGAAAAATAATGAGTGCATTTCAGCTAGAAGAGAAGTAAACACAGAGAGGAAGTAGGGAAGGAACAATGTTAAACAAACTTCGAGAAAATATCTTAGCAAACAGAATTAACCTTTGATATCAAAATTATTTTGACGTGCTTTTTAAAAGGTAAAACTAAAACTCTAAGTAACAAAGTGTGTGGTGTGCGTGGTTGTGCAAGGGCGGAGCATGCATGTTATAGGTAGACCCTGGTAGGTTATTGTGTCAGTTATCAAACTATAGACTCTTCTCTCCCAAATCCACCCTTTATGGCCCTGCTTGTGATACTGGAATCTTTCTCCCTTGCCAAGATGGCACAATGTTAAGCTTTGTAGAAAAATAAGAGGCTCTATTTTTGGCAAGTGTGCCTGGGGGTGTCCTGTGGCAGCTCCCCTGTCGCCCCAGAGCATGGGTTCCCTGAACCCCACTTCCATGGATTCCCAAGGATCTGCAGGTGCAGCTCACCACAAACGTCTGCCATCCGTGTTAGGTCGCTTCAGTCGTGTTCGCCTCTTAGCGACCCTGTGGACTGTAGCCCGGCAGGCTCCTTATGTCTCCTGAACTGGAAGGCAGGTTCTTTAGCACTACCGCCAGCTGGGAAGCCATCCAGGGAACCCAGATGTACACTCTTCAGTGGGTTTTGGATCCATCCTTGAAAAAAAGGACCTTGTAACACAACACCCAGCCATGTTACTTCCCTGGGTGCTATAGCTCCGCCCCAGGGCGAATATCTTTTTAACCAGTAGATGATGAGTTACTTCCCTGTAGAAATCTCTCCTTACTCCAATCTCCAATTATACTTAATACTGCTTTAAAATGCATTTTCCCTTTCCAAATTACTGTGTGGTTCCTGTCTCTTGATTGGACTCCGGATAAAACAAGGCTTTGCCTTGGTCAGGAGGAAGATAGACACATAAATTAACTATTGATATGTTTAGGAAAGCCAGTTAATTTTGTGATTTAAAAATGTAAGACTAAAGGTTAAAAGAATAGAAGTATAACTTCTAGCCTCTCAATTAGCAGAGAAAAAAAAGAATATACAAACATTAAAACAACAGAAGGCAATAAGGTGTTGACATTTTGAAAAGTTGTTAAAATTGAAGATTGTGTTTCTTGTATTTATTTTTATAGTTTCAATATGCAAAGCAACATTGAAAGTGAAAGTGTTAATCACTTAGTCACGTCCGACTCTTTGGGACCCCATGGCCTGTAGCCCACCAGGCTCCTCTGTCCATAGCATTCTCCAGGCAAGAATACTGGAGTGGGTAGCCATTCTCTTTTTCAGGGGATCTTCCAGATCAAACCTGGGTCTCTGGCATTGTAGGCAGATTCTTTACACTCTGAGCCACCAGGCAAGCCCCATCAAACAACATTATGTGTTGTTTATTGATGCACACATTAGTAAGTATATAAATACACACCACAAAATGACCAAAACCAAATGTCTGGCAGTGACTGGCCCTGGAGAGGGTGGGAAGTCTAGGATTAGGCTGTGGTTCACTGGAAGTCATAAGCAAATCTACAGTAGCCCATCACCCCTTATCTGTGGTTTCCCTTCTGCAGTTTCAACTACCTATTGTCAACTGCAGTCTGAAAATGCTAAATGGAAAATTCTGGAAATAAGTAGTTCAAAAGTTTTAAATTGCACACTGTTCTGAGTAGTGTAACGGAATCTCACACTGTCCCCCTCCATCCCGCCGAGAACAGCTCATCCCTTTGTCCTTTGTCCAGAGCATCACACCCAATAGTTACCCAGTAGCTGCCTGGGTTATCAGATGGCTTGCTGGGGTATCATATGGCATGTGTTCAAGTAACCCTCATTTTACTTAATAATGCAACCTGCCAGAGTAGTGATGCTGGTAATTGGGAGATCCAAAGAGAAGCCATAAGAACTTCCTTGAAGTAAACAGGTGAAAATTCTTGAGTCAATAAGGAAAGAAAAACAATCGTAGGCTGAAGTTGCTAAGCTGTGTGGTAAGAATGAATCTTCCAACTGTGAAATTGTGAAGAAGGAAGAAATCATGGTAGTTGCTAGTTCTGCTGTCGCATCTCGCACATGGGTGATAGGTTAGTGAAGATGGAAAAGGCATTACATTCGTGCAAGAACATATTTTGAGAGAGGGGGAGAGCCCTTTTACACATTTACACAACTTTTATTACTGTTTATTGTTACAATTGTTCTATTTTATTATTAGTTATTGCTATTAATCTCCTAATTCATAAATGAAATTTTAAATAGGAATTCATGCATATATTTGGTGCTGTATGTGGTTTCAGGCATCCACTGGGGGTGTTGGAATGTATTCCCCAAGGATAAAAAAACTGAAGCAAATATGACATAATGTTAAGATCTGATAAAGTGGATGACAGGTATAAAATTATGAGATTACATAATTAGAACATATATAAAAAGTCTATGGGTTAAAGACACTTACCTGTCTAGATGCTACAGTCCCTGGGGTTGCAAAGAGTCAGACACAACTGAGTAACTGAACAACGATGAAGACATGTCTAGGAGGAAGGCTCTTTGAGACTCAGATGGGAAACTTGATGACTATTATTTCTTTTTCTTTGGCTATACCACATGGCATGGAGGATCTTAGTTTCCCGACCAGGGATCAGATACAAGTCCCCTGCATTGAGAGCATGGAGTCTTACCCATTAGACCACTAGGGAAGTCCCAATAAATATTTCTTGATCTGAATTGGAGCAACCTTCCAACTTAATTGGGGCTTCCCAGGTGGCGCTAGTGGTAAAGAACCATCTGCCAATGCAGGAGATGTAAGAGATGCAGCTTCAATCCCTGGGTTGAGAAGATCCCCTGGAGAAGGGCATGGCAACCCACTCCAGTATTCTTGCCTGGAGAATCCCATGGACAGAGGAGCCTGGTGGGCTGTAGTCCATAGGGTTGCAAAGAGTCAGACACGACCACAACTTAATTATGCCAAGGCTTGCTTTTTCCTTTAACCAGTAAATAATTCCCATTATAGTCTGGGGGATGGGGTAAAGAGAGCCCCAAATACATTCCTCCCCTTGGTCTACAATGCAGTCTCTATGATGGTCACAGCCCCTCACCCAGTCTCATCTGCTGCCATTCCTCCCATGCACATACTCTGCCATAGTAATGGATATCCTTTCTCTTTCTGAAATGTTATGCTTTTCATGACTCGGCCTTAGGACATGTTGTGCCATCTTCTTTCAGTGCTATTTCCCCTTTCCTTACTGACAAGCTTACCTTACATATGACACCGCCTCCTGTCTGATTCCTTCCCCAACCCTGCAGTGGAGTTAGATACCTGCTAGTCCATATCCTCACATTACTTTGCACAGTCCCTGTCGAAATGCATGTAAGTGCATGTCTGTGATCTCAACAGATAGCCCCTTTTTGAAGACACAGACTGTGCTGAAATGGCACAGCTAAAGTTATGCATTATACCCGCTGTTTGTTCAGCACCAGGCACAGATTATATCTAACCATGTCAGCAATCAATTTCTATTCTGTAAATGTGGAAATTGAGTCTCTGAGGGGTTTTAGCAACTTGCTAAGGTCACACAGCTGGAAAACGGTAGAGCCAAGATGAAAAATCTGTGTTAAATCTCATTCTAAACTCATACTATTCTGTGCTGCTTCTCAGTCTTATTCAACTTTAGGTCCCCAGAGTCTGGTACACAGCTGAGTACATTGCTGTTGTTCAGTCACTCAGTCATGTCCGACTTTTTGCAACCACATGGACTTCAGCATGCCAGGCTTCCCTGTCCTACACCATCTCCTGAAGCTTGCTCAAACTCTTGTCCATCAAGCTGGTGATGCCATCCAAATATCTCCTCCTCTGTCACTCCCTTCTCCTCCTGCCTTCAACCTTTCCCAGCATCAAGGGCCTTTTCTAATGAGTGCTTTTCTAACAAGTACAGCTGAGTAAAGCCTATGTACAGCCCAGTACGTAGTAGACCCTGATAAATATTTGATGAATGAATGAAAGAAAAAATGAGTGCACAGGTGAGTGAACAAGCCCAGGAAACACTGGAGGCAGAAGTTTACTCCTGTGTAGAGAGCAGATAATATTAACTGGCTATTGTTTCTACTTTGCATTCTAACGGGTTTACAGCAAAGGGCACCTGGACAGGAAAACAGTGTATCCCCCCATTTCATTACTGATTAAAATGATTCAAGATGTAACATGAATGACTTCAAATAAGCAAACCAAGCAAATGCAAGAAACAG
This sequence comes from Giraffa tippelskirchi, assembly GCF_054371585.1. Lineage (NCBI taxonomy): Eukaryota > Metazoa > Chordata > Mammalia > Artiodactyla > Giraffidae > Giraffa > Giraffa tippelskirchi. Next base: position 73,129,284 of record NC_137281.1, on the reverse strand, counting down.
CAGAAAACAGAATGTAGAAATGAAGGTAAGATAAATTGGATCTGAAATATTTGGGTCTCACAAATGAGAAATCAGAAAACAAGGTTGCTTCCTTTAGCTTTGCTTGGCAAGAAAGTTAAAAAGGCAAAAACAGAAAATAGCAACATTGATGCTTGAATTCTTAAAAAATGTAGTATTTCAAGTGGTCCTTTCATTCAGAGATCTCAAAGTATTCAGCAATTTTTTTACCTTTTGCTGTGTGTGTGTGTATGTGATCAGTTGTGTCTGACTCTCTGCGATGCCCAAGGGAATTTTCCAGGCAAGAGTACTGGAGTTGGTTGCCATTTCCTTCTCCAGGGGATCTTCCTGACCCAGGAATCAAACCCGAATCTCTTGTGTCTCCTGCATTGGCAGGCAGATTCTTCACCACTGCACCACCTGGGAAGCCCCTTTGCCAAACAGATACCAATTAAATGAGAAGCATCACCAGGTTAGCCGTGGAGGTGGAAGAATGAGGGGCTTCAGGAACCAGTCCTGGGACTGAGGCTGACATTCAGGCAGACAAGGAGGTGTGTGTGTTGTCTCTCAAATGATGCAAGAGCCTTTGTTTGTGCGATGCGCTCGTTCATCCAGCATCGCGGGGTTCAGGTGTTGGGGAGGTCAGGGCCTGAATGCTGGCTCTGGTGCTTTCTACCTGTGCATCTCCAGGCATGACAGTGACTTCCTTCGCTGAGTCATTTCTTCAGCTGTAAAATGGACATAACAATACCCATTATATCTGATGCTATTAGTCCTTATTTTACAGATGAGCAAAATGAGTCTCAGAGAAATTAAGTGACCTGCTCAAGGTTGTAGTGATAAGAAGTGGTGGTGTTGGAATCCAAACCTTGGCCTCTGACTTAATCCTGTATGGTCTCCCAACACCTCCATCATATCTCCCTGCCTCATCCCTCTCTTTTCTCATAAGCCAGACAGATGTGATAACTGTGAGATTAAGAACCCCTGGTGTAGGGACTTCCCTGGTAGACCAGGGGTCAAGACTTTGCCTTCCAATGCAGGGGGTATGAGTTCAATCCCTGATCAGGGAGCTAAGGATCCACATGCCTTGCGGCCAAAAAAAAAAACCCGAAACATAAACAACAGAAGCAATATTGTAACAAATTCAATAAAGACTTTGAAAATGGTCCACATCGGAAAAAAGTCTTTTTTTTTTTTTATAAATTTATTTATTTTAGTTGGGGGCTAATTACTTTACAATATTGTAATAGTTTTTGCCATACATTGACATGAATCAGCCATGGGTCCACACGTGTTCCCCTTCCTGGACCCCCCACCCGCCTCCCTCCCCATCCCATCCCTCCGGGTCATCCCATTGCCCTGGCCCTGAGCCCTTGTCTCATGCATCGAACATGGAATGGTGTTCTGTTTCACATACGATAATATACATGTTTCAATGCTATTCTCCCAGAACATCCCACCCTCACCTTCTCCCTCAGAGTCCATAAAATTGTTCCATGCATCTGTGTCTCTTATTCTGTCTCGCATATAGGGTTATCGTTACCATCTTTCAAAAAGACTTTGAAAATGGTCCACATCGAAAAAAAGTCTTTTTTAAAAAGGAGAATCCCTGGTGCAAACTAGTTGGGGGAGTTTCCAGCAGCAGGAAGGGCTCTCTCAAAGCTGGATGCCCTTGTTAGGTAAACACTGTCGCTGTCCTAAAACATCTCTTCCCTTTTAGGATACATGCCATGGCCACTAGGTGGCAGAGTTGTGATGCCAAAGATCCAAGAGCAGGCCGACTCAAGAGCCAGAATCTCCACAATCAGAGATCACAGTCAAGTTCACTTTTTGACAGCTTTGAAGTTTGAAGGCAAAAGAGACTTATCCTTCCTAAAACAATTCCTCTTTTGCAACCAGGGGCTTATCATTTAAACAAATCTGGCATTTCCCTCCCCTGAGTAAACTCCTTTGGTCCTCCATCTATCTATCCACTTATCCAGCCATCCATCTACACAGCCATCCACACATCCAACCTTCCATGCATCCTTTAAATATTTATGAATATGTAGTATGTACCAGGCACTGCGCTCAGCTCTGGGGATACAGCAGTGAACAGACAGATCCAGAATTCACTCTCAGTGAGCTTACATCTTATTGGGGAAAGATGGACATTAAACCAATAACCACACAAATAAATAGACCATTGCAGCCTAGGATACCAGTTGTGAGAGAAGGTCTCATGTTACCCTAAGGGACCCGACTGTTCTGATGAATGCAGTAACCAAGAGAGGTGGGATGGGGTGGGGGGAGACTTCTCAACTTAGAGAAGAAAATGTAGAGAGGTCCTGGGTATGAAACGAGTGTGGTAAAGTTCAAAGCAGACCTGCAAGTGGAGGGGAGAGTGGAGGGCAGCGGGAGAGAAGGTTGGACATTCAGCCTTATTGGAACTTTTCAAATTCAAAAATCAAAACCGTATTCCCCAAAACATTCCAGCTTGTCCTGCCCTTGCTCTTTTCTCATTATTCTCCAGTAACTCAGTTTGGATTAAGGGGAGGAATGAGGCAGGGGCTACAGTTAGGGTGTGTGTATCTATTGATTTGATGGGGATTTCAGGTCTGCCAAACTGAGAGTGATGGAGGGAAAAAAGGTGGGAAGAAAGATGAATAGATGGATTCATCGTCTGCCTTCTTACACAAAGTCTTCTGGGTAGCTAGATAGGAGGGATCATGAAGAGAGCAATGGGTGAGAAGGAAAAGTTACACGATGCCTCTCTGTCATCAGAGAGTGGATAAAAGGCTGGAGGGGGCCGAGACATTGTGGTGAGATCAGGCATTACCCTCAACAGACTCGGATTTCATTTCCAGAGTTGTCCTGCCTAGGCATGTGCTCTTTGGCAAGAAAATTTCATCTCTACGAAATGCCATGTGGGGATAGTAACACCCACCTTGAAGAAGCAAGTTCAAGCTGCAGAAGCTATTTCTGTGGAGTGTTTCATGCAGGGGGTGTTATGATGATGACCACGGAACCCATCCTGGGTCTGGGGATCCAGTTTGTCCAACCCAGACTGTGGTGGTGCCTTTGTCTTCTGAATCGTTCAACCACAACAGCCCTGACCCATGAGTCCAATCTGGTCATTTTACAGATGGGAAGACTGAGGCTCAGCAATGGGAGGGACTTGCTCAAGGCTTTGGCCTTCCTAAAACCTAGGATTTTCCCCACAATGATACCTACAGGAGCCTACCTTGGCTCATGGGTCTCCTGTTTAGGACTTGGAGAGCTACTAAGGAGGGACTGGTTTTAGACAATATTGGCAAACAGGAAGAACTGATTTGCTCTACTTGGGTCCATGATCATCATAATTGTTGTTGTTCAGTTGCCAAGTTGTGTCCCACTCTTTGTGACCCCATGGACTACAGCACGCCAGTCCTCCCTGTCCTTCACCATCTCCTGAGCTTGCTCAAACTCGTGTCCATTGAGTCAGTGATGCCATCCAACCATCTTGTCCTCTGTTGTCCCCTTTTCCTCCCACCTTCAATCTTTCCCAGCATCAGGGTCTTTTTCTGTGCGTTAACTCTTTGTTTCAGGTGGCCAAAGTATTGGAGCTTCAGCTTCAGCATCAGTCCTTCTACTGAGTACTCATCATAATAGTGACCACTGTATCCTAGAAAGCACATTCAACACTTTACAGGAGGGACACATCCAACCTCCTGTGTCCCTGAAAAGTGGGTGTTATTATACCCATTTTCCAAATGAGGAAACTGAGGTTCAGACAGATTACATTTTCTCATCAAAGATCCCATAGCTAGGAAATGACAAGTCTGGAAGTAAAACCTCAGCCTGACACTCTGTGCTCTGTACCCTCTACATTTATTATCCCATGTGATTCTCCCTTCTTTACAAGTGAGGCAACAGAGGCACACAAAGCTACCATCACTTTTGTTGGGAGGTGCTGGGATTCAAACCCATGATTTGAACTGGTGATGTGAACACTTGTGCTTCAAAGGATCTCCAGCCCTGAAATCTCTCATTTCACAAGTGTCACCCAGGCCTTTCTGCATCCCCTCCCCTCAGTCACCTCAGCGTTTTTTACCTTTGCTTTCCTCTTGGAAGTACAGAGAAGACAATTCTAGATTTAATGGGGATCTTGGTCCCTGCCATGTATCCGATCTTTGCTGAGCCCTTCTGTATAGCACTGGCCTCCTCATTTGTAAGGTGGAGTCACCAGGTTGACCTCTTAGGGTTGTCGTGAGACTGATTCAGTGACACGATGATGATGAGAAAGCGGAGTCCAGTCTCTGGGGGAATGTGTATGTTCCACTGACAGGGGAACATGGCCTGGAAGAGGCTGCAACTGCAACCGAACCTCATGCTGCTTAGAAACTCAAGGCTGGTTTGGCTTGTCCTGTTCTGTAGAGCAAGGCATCCTGATTCTTTCAAAATGCAGCAATGGAGCAATCGTTGTATTTGTTCACTGCAGTGAGCTAATCAGAACAGACTTCCTGCGGTTGTCACCTGGAGCAGGGGAAGGAAGGGGGCGGTCCTCCAGCTACTCCAGCTTCCCCCAGCTACACTGGGGATGGAAGGATGAATATCTTGGCATGTCTGCACCCTGCTCAGTTTCACTCTGGCATAAGAGTTGGAAAGCTCTATAAACTCCACTGCCTGTAAGAAGCACCTGGAGAGTTTTGAAAAGACCCCAGGGCCCAAGGTTCATCCAGCAACATCAGGATCTCTGGGAGTGAGAACCAGGCATCAGAATCTTTTAAAGTTCTCCAGGTACCCCCAAACAGAGATCCAAGTTTGAATATCTATGATCCAAGGAACTTATCCTTTTAGAAAATTCTTCTTCCCCCAATTTGGGTGGGACTTGTCTTTAACACTGAGCTGAGATCAGGCTCTTGGTCACATACAGTATCTGGTTCACAAGGTAGGGGCACCTCCTTGGAGTTGTTTGGAAGTAGGGCAGGAAAGAGACTCAGACCCAAGGGATAATCTGTGCCACCAGGGAAGAAGAATGTGAGGAAATGCTCAGAGTGAGCTCGTTAAAGAGGAGTCATTTTCCCTCGATGCTGGTAGAATCCCCTCTATCTCCCCAAATGGTATGCATAGTCATTTTCTTCAGTTCAACCATTGTTTTTGGGGCACCTGCTCTAATGTATCCAGGGCTATGTTCAATGTCAGTGATACATAGTTGATACACAGTTTAATAAACCATAGTTAAGAAACTCTGAGCTGTGTGTGTGGGGGAGGGAACAGAGAGATGACAATGCCATGACTGCAGAATCGTAATCAAGATTAGTGAAAAGTCCTATGAGAAGCCAATGAAATGCTGCCTCACTTAGTCTAAAGGGAATGGCTCCCCGGCAAAGTGGGTTTTGAGGGATAAATAGGAGTAAACTGGGGAGAAAAGATTCTTGGTTTGTGGTATGGTTGGGAAACAGTTTGCAGCTGGTTGGTCAGGAGAGGAAGAACAAGCTGGATCATGGAGATTCTAGAATGCCAGAATGAATTTGGACTTTGTCCTGTAGGGAGTGAGAAACCTTGGAAAGAGAAAATGTGTGATCCTTTTTTTCCCCAAGGATTTTACCGTAGTGCTATGAATCAAAAGTAATGAACTACTACTATATAGAACTTCAAAAATGATTCAACCAGGGCTACATAAAACATAAAAAGCAAGCAGTATGAGACAATATAAGCATGATATTATTTATTTGAAGTTTAAAAACATGACAAAAATATAGTGTATTGTTTATAGCTACATGCTATGTATAGTAAAAGTACGGCATCATTCCTGGAATGATTCCCAATAGTTACTGGATTGTGGTTCTCCCTGGGGAAGGATAGAAGACTTGAGATCAAGAAGAGATATACAAGATAATTTAATTGTATCCACAAGTTTTTCTTTCTTTACATAAATAGTAAAAAATCTGAAGCAAATGACTAAATGGTGAGATGTTTAAGGCAAGCGTATACATTATAATATGTGTGTGTGTGTGTGCGTGCGCTCAGTCGCTCAGTTGTGTCCAACTCTTCGTGATCCTATGGACTGTGGCCTGCCAGGCTCCTCTGTCCATGGGGTTCTCCAGGCAAGAATACTGGAGCGGGTTGCCATGCCCTCCTCCAGGGGATCTTCCCAACCCAGGGGTTGAACACATGTCTCCTGTGTCTCCTGCATTGGCAGGCCGATTCTTGACCACTGAACCACCTGGGTTATACCATCTCCCCTAAATTTTCTCTCTGTCAAAAATATTCATAGTAAGAATTCATAGTAAGAACTCCAATATTTTGGCCACCTAATGCAAAGAACTGACTCATTGAAAAAGACCCTGATGCTGGGAAAGATTGAAGGTGGGAGGAGAAGGGGATGACAGAGGACAAGATGGTTGGATGGCATCACCTACTCAATGGACATGAGTTTGAGCAAGCTCTGGGAGTTGGTGATGGACATGGAGGCCTGGCGTGCTGCAGTCCATGCGGTCGCAAAAAGTCAGACATGACTGAGCGATTGAACTGAACTGAAGAATATTTTGAAAGCAGAGTTATAAAGCAGTGTTTCTCCCTCTCCAGATACTCTTCCCATTGCTTGTGTATTTTTTAGTGCCCTTATGTTTTCCACCAGATGCATTTAAAAGAGAAGTGTATCCAAAAACGTTCTCCCTAAAGAATCATGAAACAATTAATTTCATGGCCTTTGGAAGTAGTTTAAAGATGCTCAAGATACAGGTTTTCTCCCAAGCTTTGAAATTTGCTCCCCTCTTTTTTTTTCTCTCATTAGAAATACTTCCATGGTAACGGTCATTGTCTTCAAAGCTTAGAGACACATTTTGTAATTTCAATGTGGAACTGAAACTGGCTTCTGCTATAAATGGTTGGAAAATGAGAAAGATTTCATAGAAATAAAAACCTCAACATAAGTCATGAGTGGGCTTCTCTATTAGTTCAGCTGGTAAAGAAAGTGAAAGAAAAGTGACGTTGTTCAGTTGTGTCCGACTCTTTGTGACCCCATGGGCTGTAGCCCACCAGGCTCCTCCATCCATGCGATTTTCTAGGCAAGAATACTGGAGTGGGTTGCCATTTCCTTCTCCAGAGGATTTTCCCAACCCAGGGATTGAACCCAGGTCTCCCACATTGCAGGTAGATGCTTTACTGTCAGAGCCACCAGGGAATCCCTGGTAAAGAATCCACCTGCAGTTCAGGAGACCCTGACTTGATTCCTGGTTCAGGAAGATCCCCTGGAGATGGGATAGGCTATCCAGTCCAGTATTCACGGCTTCCCTGGTGGCTCAGATGGTAAAGAATCCTCCAACAATGCGCGAGGCCTGGGTTTGATCTCTGGGTTGGAAAGATCCCCTGGAGGAGGGCATGGCAACCCACTCTAGTATTCTTGCCTGGAGAACCCCATGGACAGAGGAGCCTGGCGGGCTACAGTCCATGGGGTCGCAGAGAGTCAGACACGACTGAGCGACTAAGCACAGCACAGCACAAGTCATGAGTTTAACTGTAGTCATGATAACTTTTACCTATGTGTGTTCACTGCATCTCAGGATACTTTGTAACTCACTAAATTTTCCCCAAAGCCACATGTTATCCCTTTTTACAAATGAAGAATTGAGGTTCCTATGCAGTACTTGCCTGGTGCCACATTGGGAGTAAATGGCAGAAGTCAGACTTGGGCCTGCTCTCTGGCTCCAAAGCAATGGCATCCCTCCCCACTGTCACGGCTTGCAAGGCCTTTGTCATTTGGTTAGAGCAAGTGCCTCTGAATGATATCGTGTTAGACTAGAAAATACCCTGTGCCTGACACAGGCATGCGCCCACCAAGCGTCAAGACAGATCAAACATTTTATCTTTGCTTAAGAGAATGCTCTAGATGAATTGACCCAAATGTCTGAAATTTGACTAGCAAATGGATTTGGTCCTGAATTTCCCACAGACTGGAAAAAATTCATATTCTTTGGGAAAACTCCCAATATTTTAACATTTGGCAGAAAATTCAATTTTTTTCAATACACTTTGCAAGCCAAATAAAATATAACTGGAGGCCATGCCAGCTGCCCATTTGCAAACTCAAATATTGGCAATGAGTGACCTCAGAAGAATTTTAATAAGGGAAACCCATGGTCTGTCTGTTGTCAACTTTCAAAAAAAACCACCAGAAAAAAACCTGTTGATAAAGCAAAGCTAAGATGATCAAACCTACTGTAATAAGAGGGAATGGCACTGTGACAGAGGCTTGGTTGTATCTCAAAATAAAGAGACAAAGGTAAGATATTTATAGTTTTAGGATTCAGCCTGGGTGATTTGAAAGTAGATTTTACAAAGCAGGAAACTGGACTGAGCAGAGGTTATGACCCAATAGCTTTGGATTGGGTGGCAGTGGAGGGGATGGCAGGGGTCATGAGGTGAGTCTTGATGAGTAAATTACTAGTCTTGATAGGTAAACCATTTTAGTTAGTTCCTTGTCTTAGCTTATAAAAGCATTTTTATTGTAATAAATATACATAAGATAACATTTATCATTATAACCATTTTAAGTGTCTGGGTCAGTGGCAATAAGTATATTTACAATACTATACAACTATCACCATCATCCATCCACAGAACTTTTTCATCTTTGCAATTTAAAACTCCATTCCCATTAAACAATAATTCCCCATCTCACCCTCCCTCCAGCCCCTGGTAATTCACATTTTACTTTCTGCCTGTATGGATTTGATAATTCTAGGTAGTTCATGTAAGTGGAATCACACAGTAATTGTTCTTTTTTTTTTTTTTACCACTTTATTTACTTTTTAATTGAAGGATAATTGCTTTACAGAATTTTGTTGTTTTCTCTCAAACATCAATGAGAATCAGCCATAGGTACACCCATGTAATAGTTGTTCTTTTGTGACTGGCTTATTTCCCTTAGCATAATGTCTTCTAGTTTTATCCATGCTGTAGCATATGTCAGAATTTCCTTCCTTGTTAAGGCTGAATAATGTTCCATTGTAAGGATATATCACTTTTTGCCTATCCATTCATCCACTGATGAATATTTGGGTTGCTTCTTTGTCTTGGCTATGGTGCATAATACTGCTAAGAACACAGGAGTACAAATATCTGTTTAAGTCTAGGAAAAGATATTTCTTGAAGCAAGTAGCTAAGTTATTTTTATTTTCTTATCCTCAGTATTGTTTTACATGGCATCAAGAAAGTATGCCCAGTCCCCGAACTGTTTGCATGGGGTCAAGGCATTATGTTGATCCACTTTTCAGGCCAGACTGTGCTTTGGGAAGACACTTCTGGCTGCAGTGCGGCTGTTGGTTTCTGGCACAATTCTCATAGTGCAAACCACTTTTAAAAATGAGAGCATGGAATGGTGTTCTGTTTCACATATGATAATATACATGTTTCAATGCTATTGTCCCAGGGCTGGGGCAATGGAATGACCCAGAGGGATGGGATGGGGAGGGAGGTGGGAGGGGGGTTCAGGATGGGGAGCACATGTAAACCCATGGCTGATTCATGTCAATGTATGGCAGAAACCACTACAATATTGTAAAGTAATTAGCCCCCAACTAAAATAAATAAATTTATTAAAAATAAATAAATAAATAAATAAACGAGAGAAAGGGAACTCCCTGGTGGTCCAGCGCTTAGGCCTCAGTGCTTTCAGTACAGGGTGCCTGGCTTTGATCCCTGGTTGGGAAGCTAAGACCCCATAAGCCATGTGGTTTAGCCAAACAGAAAAAAAACTGAGAGTTACCCCAGCATTTTTTCCTTCTCTCCATAGTTCAAGAAAAACCGTACAGGTTGAACTACCTGCAGGGCACCAAAATCCAACAGTGGGGGCCAGAGCATGTCTCACTTTGCTGGAAGATGTGAGTGCAGGAGCCAGGTCAGTGGGACATTTGGAAACAGGCCTCTCTATGGCTCTCCCTGGCCCTGGGGAAAACCAACCACTCCAAATGGGTGAGGAAGGATGGCCGAAGCCGCCAAGTGGAGGCTCTTCAAAATAATTTCTGTTGGAGACTCAGGTTCCCTTGGCCCATAGCCTTTCCCAATCATTTGCAGTCATTCCGAATTTTCTGGAACCCATCCTGGAGCCTAAAGGTAGAACATTCAGCATCTTCAAATTTTAATGTCTAATAAACTTATCTATAAAATGAATAGGTTTCAATTTTCTCTTTTCCAGGACCCATACCTGGGTCCATCAGTTCAGTTCAGTTCAGTTGCTCAGTCGTGTCCAACTCTTTGTGACTCCATGAATTGCAGTACGCCAGGCCTTTCTGTCCATCACCAACTCCCGGAGTCTACCCAAACCCATGTCCATCGCGTCAATGATGACATCCAGCCATCTCATCCTCTGTCGTCCCCTTCTCCTTCTGCCCCCAATCCTACCCAGCATTAGGGTCTTTTCCAACGAGTCAACTCTTCACATGACATGGCCAAAGTATTGGAGTTTCAGCTTCAACATCAGTCCTTCCAATGAACATCCAGGACTGATCTCCTTTAAGATGGATTGATTGGATCTCCTTGAAGTCCAAGGGACTCTCAAGAGTCTTCTCCAACACCACAGTTCAAAAGCATCAATTCTGTGGTGCTCAGCTTTCTTCACCGTCCAACTCTCACATCCATACATGACCACTGGAAAAACCATAGCTTTGACTAGTCGGACTTTTGTTGGCAAAGTAATATCTCTGCTTTTAAATATGCTATCTAGGTTGGCCATAACCTTCCTTCCAAGGAGTAAGCATCTTTTAATTTTATGGCTGCAATCACCATCAGCAGTGATTTTGGAGCCGCAAAAAATAAAGTCAGCCCCTGTTTCCACTGTTTCCCCATCTATTTCCCATGAAGTGATGGGACCAGATGCCATGATCTTAGTTTTCTGAATGTTGAGCTTTAAGCAAACTTTTTCACTCTCCTCTTTCACTTTCATCAAGAGGCTCTTTAGGTCTTCTTCACTTTCTGCCATAAGGGTGGTGTCATCTGCATATCTGAGGTTATTAATATTTCTCCTGGCAATCTTGACTCCAGCTTGTGTTTCTTCCAGCCCAGCGTTTCTCATGATGTACTCTGAATAGAAGTTAGGTAAGCAGGGTGACAATATACAGCCTTGACATACTCCTTTTCCTATTTGGAACCAGTCCGTTGTTCCATGTCCAGTTCTAACTGTTGCTTCCTGACCTGCATACAGGTTTCTCAAGAGACAGGTCAGATGGTCTGGTATTCCCATCTCTTTCAGAATTTTCCACAGTTTATTGTGATCCCCACAGTCAAAGGCTTTGGCATAGTCAATAAAGCAGAAATAGATGTTTTTTTGGAACTCTCTTGCTTTTTCGATGATCCAGGGGATATTGGCAATTTGATCTCTGGTTCCTCTGCCTTTTCTAAAACCAGCTTGAACATCTGGAAGTTCACAGTTCACGTATTGCTGAAGCCTGGCTTGGAGAATTTTGAGCATTACTTTAGTAGCATGTGAGATGAGTGCAATTGTGTGGTAGTTTGAGCATTCTTTGGCATTGCCTTTCTTTGGGATTGAAACGAAAACTGATCTTTTCCAGTCCTGTGGCCACTGCTGAGTTTCCCATATTTGCTGGTATATCGAGTGCAACACTTTCACAGCATCATCTTTGAGGATTTGAAATAGCTCAACTGGAATTCCATCACCTCCACTAGCTTTGTTCATAGGGATGCTTTCTAAGGCCCACTTGACTTCACATTCCAGGATGCCTGGCTCTAGGTGAGTGATCACACCATCGTGATTATCTGGGTCGTGAAGATTTTTTTTGAACAGTTCTTCTGTGTATTCTTGCCAGCTCTTCTTAATCTCTTCTGCTTTTGTTAGGTCCATACCATTTCTGTCCTTTATCGAGCCTATCTTTGCATGAAATGTTCCTTTGGTATCTCTAATTTTCTTGAGAAGAGATCTCTAGTCTTTCCCAATCTGTTGTTTTCCTCTATTTCTTTGCATTGATCACTGAGGAAGGCTTTCTTATCTCTCCTTGCTATTCTTTGGAACTCTGCATTCAGATGGGAATATCTTTCCTTTTCTCCTTTGCTTTTCACTTCTCTTCTCTTCCCAGCTATCTGTAAGGCCTCTTCAGACAGCCATTTTGCTTTTTTGCATTTCTTTTCCATGGAGATGGTCTTGATCCCTGTCTCCTGTACAATGTCACGAACCTCTGTCCATAGATCATCAGTCACTCTGTCTATCGGATCTAGTCCCTTAAATCTATTTGCCACTTCTACTGTATACTCATAAGGGATTTGATCTAGGTCATACCTGAATAGACTAGTGGTTTTCCCTACTTTCTTCAATTTAAGTCTGAATTTGGCAATAAGCTGTTCATGATCTGAGCCACAGTCTGCTCCCGGTCTTGTTTTTGCTGACTGTATAGAGCTTCTCCATCTTTGGCTGCAAAGAATATAATCTATCTGATTTCGGTGTTGACCATCTGGTGATGTCCACGTGTAGAGTCTTCTCTTGTGTTGTTGGAAGAGGGTGTTTGCTATGACCAGTACATTCTCTTGGCAAAACTCTATTAGCCTTTGCCCTGCTTCATTCTGTACTCCAAGGCCAAATGTGCCTGTTACACCAGGTGTTTCTTGACTTCCTACTTTTGCATTCCAGTCCCCTATAATGAAAAGGACATCTTTTTTGGTTGTTAGTTCTAGAAGGTTTTTTAGGTCTTCATAGAACTGTTCAACTTCAGCTTCTTCGGTGTTACTGGTCGGGGCATAGACTTGGATTACTGTGATATTGAATGGTTTGCCTTGGAAGCGAACAGAGATCATTCTATCATTTTTGAGATTGCATCCAAGTACTGCCTTTCAGACTCTTTTGTTGACCATGATGGCTACTCCATTTCTTCTAAGGGATTCTTGCCCACCTGGGTCAATAGCCACAATATTTTACCCTGCCTGGAAGCATCTGCTGAAGTTCCATCACAAGAAGTATTTCTCTGACTCTTGCTGTCTGCAGATCACTAGTGCTTACAGAAGAGGCAAAGATGAGTCTGCCAACAGGTAGCTTATGATGTGAGCTATGCACCATTTTCTCTTATATTTTTATGAACTCCCACTCTTTTCTTGTGGAACCCACACAATGGTTGCCTCTGGGTCAATGGTTCTTAAGTGAGGACACTTTGAAATGTTTGGGAACACTTTTGCTTGTCACAATGTGGAGGAGCTGGAGTTTCTGGCTTCTGGTGGTCACAGGTCAGGGATGCTGCTGAACACAGTACAATACACAGGACAAGCTCATACAACAAAGTATTATTTGGCCTGAAAATGTTTATAGTGCTAAGGCTGAGAAGTTCTCATTTATCCCTTTTCCTATGCCTATATATCCAGGTGTAATCAATGCTGCTAACAGTATTTCTATACTCTGGGCACAGGAATCATATTTAATCCTACCCATAACCCTGCCACCAGTAATCTTCACTGACAGATAAAGAAACCAAAACTTTAAAGAAATTGCCCAAATTCCTACAGCTAGAAAATGACAGAGCTAGGGTCTCCATAGAGAATCCAGACATCTGCATCATTGCAATTTAGTCATAAGGAAGATACCATGACCCACCTGTGTCAGCATGATGGGTGGGTTTTTCCAGAAAACTTCCTGATGAAGATGAGATTGCACATCCTTGAATAACTTCACTATTTGTTTCAGGAAGTTCCTTTAAGTTATTGAAGACAGTCCTGAGTTGCTCACTAAGAGCCTCCTTGTCAACCTCCCTTTACCGCCCTGACCTTGTTGTGGCCACCGGTCCTAAATTATGGAATCATCAACTCTGTCCAACTCAAATAAGATACCTGTCATGGATAAAAACATTAGACCATTTAAGCCCAGACCCTGTGGTCCTGTAATTATTCTACTGCTAATTTCCCTCTCTGAGATATGACTAAGATTCTGACCACAAGTTCTAGTAAATTTAGCTTTGCCTTAACAAGTTTCCAGTGATATTTTGGAGAGCTCAGTAGAAACCAAGTTGTCTAAGCCCAAAGCTCTCCATTTTTTGTCCTTAGTTGGACCATTTTCTAGTACTGTTTTGGTTTTAGCCTAAATGAGGTAATGCTGTACATATCATCCTGTGATTTTCTTTTTTTAAAATTTAATATATTTTAAGCATTTTCCATGGTCAGTTAATATAGAAACACATCATTCCTGTAAATAGCTACATAATATTTAATTGCATTGACATACACTGTTGTTGTTCAATTGAAAAGTTGTGTCTGACTCTTTGTGACCCCATGGACTGCAGCACTCCAGGCTTCCCTGTACTTCACTATCTCCCTGAGTTTGCTCAAACTCATGTCCCTTGAGTCAGTGATGCCATCCAACCATTTCATCCTCTGTTGTCTCCTTCTTCTCCTGCCCTCAATCTTTCCCAGCATCAGGGTCTTTTCAACATCAGTCCTTCCAATGAATATTCTGGGTTGATTTCTTTTAGGATTGACTGGTTTGATCTCCTTGCTGTCCAAAGGAATCTCAAGAGTCTTCTCCAGCACCACAATTTGAAAGCATCAGTTCTTTGGTGCTCAGCCTTCTTTATGGTCTAGCTCTAACACCGGTACATGACTACTGGAAAAGCCATAGCTTTGACTATATGGACCTTTGTCGACAAAGTGATGTCTTTACTTTCTAATATACTGTCTAGGTTTGTCATAGCTTTCCTTTCAAGGAGCAAGCATCTTTTGACATACATATATTTATCTGTTTAGCCAGTTCTTTACAGATAGAAATGCAAGTTGCTTTCATTTTTTTTTAGTTATAAATAATACCACGAGGACGTCCCTGGGGGTCCAGTGATTAAGAATCTGCCTTTCAATGAAGAGGATGTGCGTTTGGTCCCTGGTCAGGGAACTAAGATCCCACTCATTGTGGAGCAGGCCTGCATGGTGCGATTCCTGAGCCCATGTGCCCCAGAGCCTGTGCACAGTTAGAGAGTCCGTGCACCACAGTGGAAGACCCTGCATGGGGCAGCGAATAGCCCACGAGCTGAAACCAAGACCAAGCACAGCCAAATAAATAAGCCAACAGACATTTAAAAAAAATTAATAAGAACACCACATAACCTCAACTTTATGCTCACATTTGAGTATTTCTGTAGCTTTCATTTTCAAAATGACAATTACCAGAACAATGTCGTGTGAATTTTAAATTTGGGTAGAAATTTATAAATTGCCCTTCAAACTGTACCAGTTTAGCAGTTGGGGATGAGAATGTTTCCCCCACATTCTTCCCAATACTTGACAAACTGGAGGCACAGCCCCGGCTTGGCTCCAGCTGGCAGTTGCCATGTGGGAATTTATGCCTGGTGGCAAAATTAAAATCTTCTGATTTTTCAAAAGAGGCTGACATTCAGTCGCTTTAAATAAAATTTCCTGATTTTTAAATGTTTTCAACTTATCCCATTTTCAAATAAACATTCTCTGCAAGCCATTTTCAGTCTACCTGCCACCAGTAGGCAAACTCCTGGGGAGGTGATCTCAGAGGCTCCTTTTGCCCCTGACCATATAGAGGCAAAGTCATCACAAGACAACAAATTAGATGCCCAAGTGTACAGGTTAGAACAAATGTTTTCTTAGGACCGGTAATTACAGCCACTCCAGGGTAGAATCTGTGTCTCTTGGGTTGGGCTGAGTGCCTCAGGTGAGCTTGTAAGCCATAACTACCAACCTATTTCTAGAGAATTCCTTCATATCTTGAACTCTAATGGCTAGAGCAGCTGGGAGAGGCAACCCAGGAGGTAGGAGAGCCACCACCTGCAGCCACTGACTCTCTTGGAGGAGCAATTAACACCCTGTTGAAAAACAGAATAAAATGGAAGCCTATCAGCATGTCATCGTGTTGTTTATTAGGGGACTCTGGGGTCCCGCTTAAACTCCTCAACTTCCACATGTCTTGGCAGCACCTAAAAATGTCAACATGTTCAGAACTGAACTCATTGCAATTTCTCCTGAGTTTCTTATTTTAGAAATGTCACCAGCATATGACATTTTTGACAAATGTCACCAACAAAATGGCACTTAGAATGTCACCATCATTCAACTGGAATGAAAAGACTGCACTAAGGTGCTTCATGCCCCCATGCATGCACATTGGTCCCCACATGACTGGAGAACATCTGCTTGCCCTTCAGGGTGTGGCTCAAATGCTGATTTCTCCATGGTTCCTTCCCAAACTGTAGTTGTGGCATTACTTTCTCCCTCTATGTTTTCTCTCAGCTTTTTGCCAGTACTCTTAAAATACCTACCCCACTAGAGTGCAATGTTCTCTTATCTCTTATGTTATCTACCCTAACTAGATAGTAAGCTCCTCAAGGATGCCTTTTATCAGATCCATCTATGTATGCATAATAGCTGACCCATAGTAGGCACACAAGAAATGCTTGGAATCTGTTGGGACAGTTTTAAAATGTGTTCACAAATTCTCTGACATCCCTTCCTTGATGTGCCCTTTCCCCTAAAATGGCTTCTGTGGTGAGCTTTTGTGTCTATTTCAATCTATAGAATATGGTGAAGGCAAAGCTATATGATTTCTGATATGACTCATAGAAAGTCCAACTTGCTACTGGAACATTTGCTTCTGAAGCTTTCAGCCACTAGGTAAGTAGTTCAACTGTTGAGAGACCACCATGCTGAGAGGAGGTCTAAACTCGTCCCTGGAGCAAGACCACATGGAGAGTAGCTGAAGCTAGTGGGGGATGTGGAGAAGACAGACAGAGAGAGGGAGAGATCCTGCTAACCCTTAATTGCTTCAACCCACTGCTCTCCCAAAGCAGTCATCATTTGACTATAATTGCACTAAACACCCTGATCCAGAACTGCCCAGCTGAGCCCTTTCTGGATTCCTGACCCACAGAATCCATAATAGATAATAACATGATTGCTATTGCTTTGAGCCACTAGTTTGGATGGTGATTTAAGAGATAAGAGGAACAGAATGCTGTAGTACCTGCTAGTGAGGTGTTACATGATATTGACTTTGAGACTAGGTGGTTTGTAGAAGCTGGAAGGGCTTTGAGGAGCTTATTAGTAGAAGCCTTGAGGCTGTCAGTGAGGGCTTAAATGAAAGTTGGATGAATATTATTAGGAAGTAAAGTAAAGGAAACTTTGCTGTGTAGTGGTGGAAAGTGTAGCAACACTGGAACCTGTTATCTGTGGTAATGTGGAAAATAGAAATGTACCTAATAAACCTGGTGATGTGGCTGGGGAGATTTCTGGGGAGAGTGCCAAAGGTGATACATGGCTTGTAGTTGCCTGTAACATAATGTAAAAAGAGAGAGATAAATCAAAGAACAAATAGTTCTATTTTTGAGTAGAGTTTAGCAGAAAACATAGAGGGATCCTGACAGTCTTTCCATCCAGCAAAGGATTCTCAAAGAAATAAAATACTTCAGGGAAAAGACCAAATCCAGGATACTATAAGGAAAATGTGGTCTCAGGGTAAAGATGAAGCTAAGGGTAAGGCATCAAAACCCTTTGTTAGGATCCCCCGAATCTAAGGTTGCCCCTTACAAACCTTTTCAGACAGAGACACCCTCCAAAGAATTTCATAGGCATGCTTTGCAAACCCTCTTTGTTAAATAATAGACAGTAGAACTTCTAAGAATTTTAAGAAAATTATCCCACAATTGCTTCACAAGAGGTCGAAAGTAAGGAGAGACTTTTCCAGAAGATATTTGTGGCTTTTATCTAATGGAGTGGATCATAAATTGGTACACAGGAAACCCACAACATTTTTAAAGAAATTACATCATCTTGGAGTGAAAGGGGCAGAGAGAGTACAAGAAGAAAAGAGATCTTTGGTTTCTCAATCTTTTCCTCAAACGAAGTAGACTGCAAATATAAGCCTTCTTTTTTTTATGGAAAAATTCCCTTCCCATTTAAACCGGATGGGTTTCTGCAACTCTTTAATGGTGAAAATGACACTATATAACTTCTGAGACTGGTTGATAAAAGCAAGGCAGCTTCCACCTTAGTTGCTAGAACATTCAGTCTTGAAGTCACCATGTAAGAGCAGTCCAACTGCCCTGAGACCAACATGCTATGAGAAAGCCCAAACTTCAGCCCATACACAGAGACCACCACACAGACCACATCGGTGGCCCTGGGGACACATGAAGAGAGAAAGAGATCCCAGGTCAGCTCCCAGCTGCCTCAGACCCCTAGGGTTCCAGCCTACTCATCTGACTGCACTCAGTGAGAGATCCTGAGCCTTAACTGTTCATCTGGTCTCGTTATGAATTCCTGACCCATAGAAACCCTGAGAGACAATAATACAGTTGCTGTTATTTTGTCATTATTTTTCGGCAATTTGTTACCTTAGCAATAGATAACTGAGACATCTGCTTTGTAAGCTCTGGTCTCACTGAGAGGATTGCCTTTCATTAGTTAAGAAAATGACATTACATTTGTAGGATCAAGTCAGGGAAGCCATGATATTTACAGATTTTATTCAACAGCAAAGAGAAATATTTCCTCTTGCTGTAAACAAGATGCTGTCAACTTAGTTTTGGAGAATTGTGTGGGAGCTGGGCAGAAGGTCTGGCCTGGTTTCCATATGGTACATTCAAGATGACTTTTCTGTAAACTGATGCCTTGAGGCCATACCTCAACATTTGACTTTCTTTCTTTGTCTCCCCTCTGAACTCAAACATTTCTTCTTTCTGCTTAAAGCATGAGACATACTTCAGTGCAAAGTTAGGTTGCTATTACAGCAACAAAAAAACTAGTAATTCAAATAAAAAAATTAGTATTGAATAGGATTAGATATTTGGTGTATTAAAAAGAATTTAACGTTGGTCATGGATATTTTTCTTCTTGAAGCTTATTTTGGTATCATGTTAACTATCTATGTGAGAATAGAAGTTGTAAAAATAAATGCCAGTGGTTATTTCTGGTAATAGGATTACAGGTGATTTTTCTTCTTATCTTTGCTTTTCTCCATGTTGTAATATTTTTCACAATTAAAAAAAAAAACACCTTATGACCTTGTAATTAGTAGGGCATTGTTAAATAACACACTAAAAGCACACACTAAACTCCATGGTACTAAAACTAAGATCTGTGATAAAAAAAAAAAACAACAAACTTCCCTAAAGTGAAAATGGATGCCACAAATGGAGAGAAACACATAATTAACAAAGAATTGATATCTAAAATATATAAAGAATGCTCTCAAATCAATAACAAAAGGACAAAAATCCAATTGGAAAATAGACAAGAGACGTGAACAGATATTTCATTAAAGAGGAAAATCAAATGGCCAATAGACATATAAAAAGTCACTCAATTTCATCAATATTCAGAGAAATGCAAATTAAAACATCAATGTTATGCTATCTTATATCTACCAGATTGAAAAAAAAATTAAGTCTACAATATTGAGGGCTGACAATCATATGTAGCTACAGGTGTTCTTACCCATGCTAATGGAAGCAAGATTGGTTCAACCACTTTGGAAAACAATTTGACACTGTGGAGTAAAGTTGATAACCATCACTCCTTCACTGGATATTTTCTATCTGCCTTTCTAGACCCATTGTCCTCTCTCTTCTCCACTGTTCTATGCTTGGGAGGCTGACCCATATGGAGTGAGTCAAGGTCTGCCACTTGCTTCCAACTGGGTTAGAGCAAAAGTTCTGGTCCTAGTGGAAGGTGAGCTCTGGTTTTGACCTTCCGTGAATTCTCATTCTCAGGTCTATCTTGTGCATGTGACTTTAACATATGTGTAGTAGCCTTCATTTTGCTCATCCTTAAGAAAATGAGTCACTTTATTCTGTGAAGAGCAGCCAGTATCTTCCCTATTCCCCTGTCTTGGAGCTCAGAGGATACACTTGGAATAAACAAAGGTGAAAAATAAGGAAACAGCAACAACAACAACAAAACAATTTTAAAGAGAGAAATGACATCTTTTTGAGCTTCATTATGGGTTAAAATTCTAGCCATGGGAAATGATAATTGAGTAGACATTAATGTGCAGAGTGCTGTCTAAATAATTCTGGTTGGCAATGGTATTTAATTGTAATTTTTGAAGAAGAAAAACACTTAAAGAGATGGTCAGGTTAATAGGGTGCTAATTCCATAAGCCAAGCATTTTAGACTGTTGATGGGAAAGTTGTCACATTAGAGGCTAATTTCTTTTAGGTAAAATCAATAGACAATTTGGAAGCTAAAGTGAAAGTGCTTCGTATGTTGTAATGAGTGATGTTCTTGTAAGAGACTAGCTCTATTATCGAATTAGAAGTAGAAAGTTTGGAGGAGGGAAATTTTATTTTCTCCCCATTTTCTACCTATTTTCCTCTTCTTACACCAGCTCTTCCACGGAGGGAAAAGTAACCAGTTTGACTGGTCAGAGCCTTGGTCAGTGGCAGGATGGGGCCACAGAGTGTCAGAAAAAGGTGTTTTACTTCCTGTATTCCCCTTCCCCATCAAGGTTACCTGTGTGGGCCTTGCCCTTTGGGGCTGGGTCAGCTGAGGTGTCCCCAGTGAGATACAGCTAGTTTAGGGGTTTGGTGCCCCTGGGGTCCCAGCTATCTCTTTCCCCTGTGCCATGCCTCCAGCCAAGGTTCCTGCCTCCCCCTGATACCCATGCAAATATGATTTAGTATAAGGTCACAAGGCTTGAAAACAGGAAAGAAGCAAGAGACTTCATGCCTGAGTCTCGAGCTTCATTCTTTAGTTCAGTATTTACCAGGGAGCCCTGTACTACCATCGTGTGTGTGTCTGTGTGCAAGAGAGAAATAAGAGAGAAAGAGAGGAGATGGAATGAAGATGGGCTGTCTGTTCAACCTTCCATAAGTGATACATTAATATATTTTTTCTATTGTTCTTCATGTTAATATCTTTGCAAAGGAAAAAAGAATCCTTTACAGAGAATAGAACTAGTAGGGACATCAGTCAAGAAAACCTACCTTGAGTCTCTAACCCTCCACCTTGTTCTCCAACTCCAAGTCTGGCTCTCTCTGTATATATCTATGTTAGGTTGCCAATGAAAATGTAAGACACCTATTTCAATTCAAAATTCAGATTAACAATTACTTTCTTAGTGTAAGTATATTCCAAATATTGCATGGCACATGCTCTATAATTTGGTTTATCTGAATTTCAAATTTAACTGCTTTGTGTTTTTATTTGCTGAATCATGCAATCCTGTATTTATGCTCTGCCTTTCTCCGGAAGCAGTTAGATTAATATCTAAGAACAAGGACTCTGGAACCAAACAGAACTGGATTTGAATCTCTGTTCTGTCACTTGTTAGCTGTGAGAACTTGGGGGATATATATCACCTAAGTCACTTCAGTTTTCTCACCTGAAAAACAAGGATAACAATGGTGCTCATTTGATGGGGTTGTTGTTGAAGTTAAATAAGTTGATGTGTGTAAGGTGCTGAGAAAAATGCCTAGTACATAGGAAATGTTCAATAATACTTGTATTAAGAGGTCAATATGGAAGACAAGAAAGATATTGGTTCACTCAATGGCAATAACTGGGTGCATATTCTATGCTCCAAATTGTAGATATAGTAGATCTGTGTTTATAAACCCTTAGGCTTCTTCACATAGATTTGTGCCATGTCTTCACACTGTTTCCATTGGGGCCCACAAACCGATGAATCTCTCAACTCTTCTTTCCTGAGAGAGGGATGCTAAAATGCTCTGACAGTAACAGTCTTAAATGCTCTTATAAATATGGATAAAAAGTAGCAGGAAGGTTTTTATCCAGAAATATGTTAGATCCTTTTTCCTTTTGTGACTGAACTTATGATGACTGACTGACTGAACTTATGATGAAATAGATGGATAAATGCAACACTAATGTTTGCAAAGTATAAATGAAGGAACATAGAAAATAAAATTTTACTATTTTATTAATTCTTTTTATTACTATAGATGCTATTAAAGTTTCTGGAAGGACTCATACCAAACTATTAGTAGCAGTTGAATCTTTGATACAACAGGGATGGGGCAATTCACTTTTGTTTTCTTTGTGTTTTTTTTTTTTTTCTTTACAAGCCATTTTATATCCTACTTGTGCAGTGAAAATATTTTTTTAAAATAATAAAAGCAAGATAAGCAATATTATCTGATGTGAGTTTATCTCAAAGAACACCCTCTCATTCTCTATTCTCACTCCCAGTGGAGACAATATGGGCAGATTTTTATATAACCTTATTAAAAATTTTCCGTACTTCAACAAGCATATATGTGAAATAGCATTTGATAACCACAGTGAGGTTCTACTCCACAGAACTGTTGAGCAACTTGCTTTTGTCATTTATCTTATCATGGAAACTTTTCTATATCAACATGTACAAATCTCCCTTAGTCTTATTAATCACAAAATTTTCGTTTTTGGTGTAAATATACCAAACTTTAACTGACATTTAACAAGTGATTATAGAAATACCAGTTTAGAAAAAGTTAACTCTTTAGAATATGCATTTATCTGAGCTTATATGTAATTTTAGTGGTTTATATTGCTCCTCACAGATAAATTAAAATTAAAACATAACGTACAATGGGGCTTTCCTTGTGGCTCAGCTGGTAAAGAATCCGCCTGCAATACAGGAGACCTGGGTTCTATCCCTGGGTTGGGAAGATCCCCTGGAGAACGGAAAGGCTACCCAGTCCAGTATTCTGGCCTGGAGAATTCCATGGACTATACAGTCCTTGGAGTCACAAGTGATTGTAGAAATACCAGTCTAGAAAAAGTTAACACTTTAGAATATACAGTCATTTATCTGAGCTTATATGTAGTTTTAGTGGTTTATATTGCTCCTCACAGATAAATTAAAATTAAAACTTAACATACAATAACTTACAGGATGCAACAAAAGCAGCATTCAGAGATAATTTTATAGCTGTAAATGTCAATGCTAAATAAAAGAGCTCTAATCAATAATGTAACATTCTACCTTAAGAGAAATGAATTGCATACCAAACATGAAATTGAATCAATAAAAACTCCCAACAAACAAACATTTATAGAAGCGTTAACATCTGTCCTTCTCAAAATATTCCAAAAATTGAAGAGGAAGGAATGATTCTGAACCCATTGTAGAAGGCCAACCTCTCCCTGATACCAAAATCAGACAAAGATATCACAAGAAAAGAAAATTACAGGCCAACATCACTAACGAACAGAGATGCAAAAAATCCTAACAAAATATTAGCAAATCAATTTAACAATACATTTAAAGGGTTATACACCATGATAAAGTGGGATTTAATCCAAGGATTCAAGGATGATTCAATATCTACAAATCAACCAATGTGATACACCACATTGACAAATTAAAGAATATAAATCACATGATTATATCAATACATGCAGAAAAAACTTTAGAAAATTTCAACCTCAATTCATGACAACAACTCTCCAGAAAGTGGGCATAGAGTAAACATGTTCACCATAATAAAGGGCATATATGACAAACCCATAGCTAACATCATGCATGCATGCTAAGTCACTTCAGTTGTGGCTGACTCTTTGTGACTCCGTGGACTGTAACCTGCCAGGCTCCTCTGTCCATGGGATTCTTCAGGCAAGAATACTGGAGTAGGTTGTCATGCCCTCCTCTAGGGAATCTGGAGCGGGTTGCCATGCCCTTCTCTAGGGAATCTGGAGTGGGTTGCCATGCTCTCCTCTAGGGGATCTTCCAAACCCTCTCAATTAAAAAAAAATGACCATACTCCCAAGGCACTCTACAGACTCAATGCAATTCCTATCAAAATACCAAGGGTATTTTTTCACAGAACTAAAACAAATAATTCTAAAACATGTGTGGACACACAAAAGACCCTGAAGAGCCAAAGTAAACTTAAGAAAAAAGATCAGAGCTAGAAGTACCACATACCTTGACTTCAGACTATACTACAAAGGTAAAATAATCAAAATAGTATAATATGGCATAAAACAGGGATAAAGATCAATGGAACAGAATAGAGTCCAGAAATAAACCCTTGTGGTCTAATGACCCAGACTCTTGTGGTCAATTAATCTATGATAGAGAAGGCAGGAATACACAATGGGGAAAAATAGTATCTTCAAGGAGCGGTGCTGGGAAAACTGAACATCTACATGTAAAAGAATGAAACTAGAACATTTCTCACTCCATATACAAAAATTAACTCAAAATGGATTAAAGACCTAAATGTAAGACAAGAAATCATTGAACTCCTAGAAGAAACTGTAGGCAGAAACCACTGACAAGAGGAAAAGACAACCTACTGAATGGAAGAAAATATTTGCAAATGATATAATTGATAAAGAGTTAATATCTAAAATATATAAACAGCTCATACAATCTAACATCAAAAACAATGAAAACAACCCAATTAAAAAATGTGCAGAAAATATGAATAGACATTTTCTCAAAGAGTATACAGATGGCCAATAGGCACCTGAAAAGATGCTCAACATTACTAATTATCAGAGATTTGCAAATCAAAGCCACAATAACATATCACCTCACTTTTGTCAGAATAGCTATCATCAAAAAGACAACAAATAACAAAAGTTGGTGAGAACACGGAGCAAAGGGAACACTTGTATACTGTTGATGGGAGTGTAAATTGATTCAGCAACTATGTAAAACAGCATGGAGATTCCTCAAAAAACTAAAAGTAGAAGTAACATGTAATCCAGCAATTCAACTCCAGGGTGTGTGTGTGTGTGTGTGTGTGTGGGTGTGTGTGTGTGTGTGAACACATGTGTGTATATACACACATATATATAGCAACATGGATGGACCTGGAAGGCATAATGTTTAGTGAAATGATTCACACAGGAAAAAAGACAAATATGTTATTCCATATATTCTACTTATATGAGGAATCTAAAAATTAAATCAAAGGGATGGATTTGAAGACAGAAAGAGACTCGCAGATATAGAGAACAAACTAGTTGGGAGAGGGAATGGGAGAGGGGTAAGATAAGGGCAGGGGATTAAGAGGTATAAACTACTATCTTGTTAGTTGCTCTATTTTGTCTAACTCTTTGTGACCTCATAGACTGTAGCTTGCCAGGCTCCTCTGTCCATGGAATTCTCTAGGCAAGAAGAATTCTGTCATGTGTAGGCATTCCCTTCTCCAGGAAATTTTCTCGACCCAGGAATTGAACCCTGGTCTGCAGATTCTTTACCATCTGAGCCACCAGGGAAGCCTGACAAAATACTATACATAACATAACTGTAAGGATATATTGTAGAGTGCAAGGTATATAGCCAGTATTTTATAATAACTTTAAATGGAATATAATCTGCAAAAATATTAAATCACTATGTTGTACACTTGAAACTAATATGACACTGTAACTCAGCTATATGTTAATAATAACAATACATAAATAAAACATCTCCAAAATAAATATGTGGAAGTAATTCATATTAGTTATAAGAAATTTGAAAGCACTAAAATAGCATTAAAAAGTAAAAATATTGTATTTCTATATATTAAAAATGAACAATCCAAAAATAAAGTTAAAAATACAATTCCATTTATAATAACACCAAAAAGAATAAAATGTTTAGGAATGAACTTAACAAAAGAAGTTCAAGATTTGTGCGCTGAAAATGATAAAATTTCAATGGAAGGAGTTAAAGACCTACATAAATGCAAAGACATCTATGTTCATAAATTGAAAGATTTAATATTGTTAAAATAGCAATATGCTCCAAATTTACAGATGCAAAATTTCAAGTCTTTTTTTTTCAGAAATGGATAAACTGATCTTAAAATTCATATAGAAATGAAAGAGCCAAAAGCTTCTCAAAAGAGTAAAACAAAGTTCTTTCTAACTTTAAAACATATTAAAAGCTACAGTAATTCAAAGAATGTGGCACTGGAAAAAGTCTAGACATACAGATCAGAAGACGAAAACAGAGTTCAGACGTAAACCCATACACTTAAGGCCAATTGATTTTCAACAAGAGTGTGAAGACCATTCAATGGGGAAAAGAAAACCCCAGTCTTTTCAACAAAGAATGGTGAGATAACTCTATCCATATGAGAAAGCATGAAGTTGGACCTCTTCTTCAAGTATATAAAAATTAACTCAAAATGGACCAAAAACCTAAAGAGCTATCATTAATCTCTTAGAAGAAATCATAG
The DNA here is from genome assembly GCF_054371585.1 of Giraffa tippelskirchi. Taxonomy (NCBI): domain Eukaryota; kingdom Metazoa; phylum Chordata; class Mammalia; order Artiodactyla; family Giraffidae; genus Giraffa; species Giraffa tippelskirchi. The sequence continues at coordinate 73,103,197 of NC_137281.1, read as the reverse complement.
GTGTAAATTCTGTGAGTTTGGATTTGGCAAAAGTTTATTAGATATGACACAAAGCATATGCAACAAATAAATAAATAAATTGGACCTCATCAAAATTAAAAAGTTTAATGTCAAAGATGGCTTCTCTGGTGGCTCAGATGGTAAAGAATCCAACTGCAATGCAGGAGACCTGAGTTTGATCATTGGGTTGGGAAGATCTCCTGGAAGAGGGTATGGCAACCTACTCCAGTATAGACAATCTACTAATGGGAGAAATTATTTTCATATATATCTGATTAAGGTCTGTCACTCATAATACTTACAGAATTCTTACAATTCAACAATAAGAAAACAAATACCACTTAAAGAAGAGACAAATGATTTAAATAGACATTTCCCCTGAAAGATGTATAAATGATCAGTAAGCACATGAACTGGTTCCAAATAGGAAAAGGAGCACGTCAAGGGTGTATATTGTCACCCTGCTTATTTAACTTATATGCAGAGTACATCATGAGAAATGCTGGGCTGGATGAAGCACAAACTGGAATCAAGATTGCTGGGAGATATATCAATAACCTCAGATATGCAGATGATACCACCCTTATGGCAGAAAGCAAAGAAGAAGTAAAGAGCCTCTTGAGGAAAGTGAAACAGGAAAGTGAAAAAGTTGCCTTAAAACTCAACATTCAAAAAACTAAGATCATGGCATCCGGTCCCATCACTTCGCGGCAAATAGATGGGGAAACAGTGGAAACATTGTTTTTGGGCTCCAAAATCACTGCAGATGGTGACTGCAGCCATGAAATTAAAAGACTCTTGCTCCTTGAAAGAAAAGCTATGACCAATCTAGACAGCATATTAAAAAGCAGAGACATTACTTTGTCCATAAAGGTCCGTCTAGTCAAGGCTATAGTTTTTCCAGTGGTCATGTATGGATGTGAGAGTTGGACTATAAAGGAAGCTGAGTGCCAAAGAATTGATGCTTTTGAACTGTGGTGTTGGGAAAGACTCTTAAGAGTCCCTGGGACTGCAAGGAGATCAAACCAGTCAATCTTAACGGAAATCAGTCCTGAATATTCATTGGAAGGACTGACGCTGAAGCTGAAACTCCAATACTTTGGCCACCAAATGCAAAGAACTGACTCATTTGAAAAGTCCCTGATGCTGGGAAAGATTGAAGGCAGGAGGAGGAAGGGACAACAGAGGATGAGATGGTTGGATGGCATCACCAACTGGGTGGACATGAGTTTGAGCAAGGTCTGGGAGTTGGTGATGGACAAGGAAGCCTGGCGTTCTGCAGTCCATGGTTTCAAAAAGAGTCAGACATGACTGAGCGACTGAACTGAAGTACATGAAAAGATCCTGAAGATCATTAGTCATTAGAAAAACGCAAATCAAAACCACAATGAGGTAGCACTTCAAACTCACTAGGATGAGTATAATGGTAATTTTTAACAAGATGGAAATCACAAATATTGATGACAGTGTGCAGCAATTACACTCTCACACACTGCTGGTGGCAATGTAAAATGGTGCAAGTGCTTCGAAAAATAGTCAGTTCCTCAAAAACTTAGAGTTACCATATGACCGAGCAATTTCACTCCTAGCTCTATATCCCCCCCAAAATTGAGACTTATGTTCACACAAAAACTTCTACATGAACATTTATAGTATTATTCATGACAACTGAAAACTGGAAACAATCAAAATGTCCATTGATGATGAGTGGATAATAAAATTTGGTGTATCCATACCACAGAATGGTATTCAGCAAAAAAGTAAGCAATAAAGTACTGATACATGCTACAACATGGATAAACTTTGTAAACATGTTAAATGAAAGAAGTCAGACACAAAACATCATGTATTGAATGATTCCTTTTGTATCAAAGGTCTGAAGGAGAAAAATCCATACAGACATAAAATAGATTAGTGGTTGTCAGGAGTTAAAAGGATCGGGAAATGAAGAGTGACTGCTAATGGGCACAGGGAGTCTCGGTGGGCAATGTAAGTGTTTTGGAATTAGATAGTGATGAAGATTGCACAAACTTGTGAATATACTCAAAATCACTGAGCTGAGTAGTTTCAAATCATGATTTTCATGATTAAAAGTATTTTATCAATTTAACGTATTTTAAAGATTTACCTCCACATATAGTCAACTGATTCTGTATGTCTGTGCCCACTCATTTAACAACTATTGGTCAAGTTTCATCCATGTGTCTGACACTAATGTCCCTCTGTGGTGGGTGAAACAGCACGGTCTCTACCTTCACAATCCATTTAGAGAGAGGAATGGGCCCTGGTGGAGGTGGAAATCTGTATGAGGGATATGGGTATTAGACAGCATTCAAAGAGAAAAACTTGGGCAGGTAATTTTGGTGGGAGGAGATCTCTGCCCTTGGACTTGAACTCTTGTCAGCTGGAAGATGTTTATCTAGTTATCTGTATCTCTTGGATTCTGACTGGATGATGGTTATCTAGTTATTTAAAGATATGCCCATCTGAATGCAGATTTCCAAAGAATAGCAAGGAGAGATAAGAAAGCTTTCCTAAGTGAACAATGTGAAGAAATAGAGGAAAACAAGACAATGGGAAAGACTAGAGATTTCTTCAAGAAAATTAGAGATACCAAGGGAACCTTTCATGCAAAGATGGGCTCGATAAAGGACAGAAATGGTATGGACATAACAGAAGCAGAAGAGATTAAGAAGAGGTGGCAAGAATACACAGAAGAACTATACAGAAAAGATCTTCATGACCCAGATAACCATGATGATGTGATCACTCACCTGGAGCCAGATATCCTGGAGTATGAAGTCAAGCGGGCCTTAGGAAGCATCACTTCTAACAAAGCTAGTGAAGGTGATAGAATTCCAGCTGAGCTATTTCAAATCCTAAAAGATGCTGCTGTTAAATTGCTGCACTCAATATGCCAGCAAATTTGGAAAACTCAGCAGTGGCCATAGGACTGGAAAAGATCAGTTTCCATTCCAGTCCCACCCAAAGAAGGGCAGTGTCAAAGAATGTTCTACCGCACAATTGCACTCATTTCACATTCTAGCAAAGTAATGCTCAAAATTCTCCAAGCTAGGCTTCAACAGTACATGAACCAAGAACTTCCAGATGTTCAAGGTAGATTTAGAAAAGGCAGAGGAACCAGAGACCAAATTGCCAACATCCACTGGATCATAGAAAAAGCAAGAGAATTCCAGGAAAACATCTGCTTCACTGACTTCACTAAACCCTTTGAGTGTGGATCATAACAAACTGTGGAAAATTCTTAAAGAGATGGGAGTACCAGATCACCTTACCTTCCCCCTGCGAAACCTGTATGCAAGTCAAGAAGCAATAGTTAGAACCGGACATGGAGCAACAGACTGGTTCCAAATTGGGAAAGGAGTATGTCAAGACTGTATATTTAATTTATGTGCAGAGTACATCATGAGAAATGCAGGCTAGATGATGCATAAGCTGGAATCAAGATTGCTGGAAGAAATATCAATAACTTCAGATGTGCAGATGACACCACACTTATGGCAGAAAGTGAAGAAGAACTAAAGAGACTCTTGATGCAGGTGAAGAGGAGAGTGGAAAAGCTGGCTTAAAACTCAACATTCATAAAATGAAGATCATGGCATCTGGTCCCATCACTTCATGGCAAATAGATGAGGAAACAATGGAAACAGTGACAGACTTTATTTTCTTAGGCTCCAAAATCACTGCGGATGGTGACTGCAGCCATGAAATTAAAAGATGCTTGCTTCTTGGAAGAAAAGCTATGACAAACCTAGATAGTATATTAAAGAGCAGAGACATTACTTTTCCAACAAAGGTCCATCTAGTCAAAGCTATGGTTTTCCCACTAGTCATATATGGATGTGAGAGTTGGACCATAAAGAAGGCTGAATGCTGAAGAATTGATGTTTTTGAACTGTGGTGTTGGAGAAGACTCTTGAGAGCCCCTTGGACTGCCAGGAGATCCAACCAGTCCATCCTAAAGGAAATCAGGCCTGCATATTCATTGGAAGGACTGATGCTAAAGCTGAAGCTCCAATATTTTGGCCACCTGATGCGAAGAACTGACTCATTAGGAAAGACACTGATGCTGGGAAAGATGGAAGACAGGAAGAGAAGGGGATGATAGATGACAAGTTGGTTGGATGGCATCACTGATTCAATGGACATGAGTTTGAGCAAACTCTGGGAGATGGTGAAGGGCAGGGAAGCCTGGCATCTGCAGCCCATGGGGTTGCAAAGAGTCGGATTCAACCGAGCAACTGAACGACAGTTATTTAGTATCTGTAGGTCTCTGTTGCTTGGTTCTGTCTCCCTTTCATTCTTATCTCCAATGTGTGCTTTTTATTCCTAGGCTTTTCCTTGAGAGGACATCTGGGGATTCTTCAGTACCATGCCTGTTGTATTCACAATGTTCTATTCATCCAATTTAAAGACAGGAAGCTCATGGAGAAAACTGGATTATAAAGAAGCAAGGTCAAGCATCATCAGAATGCCCCCTTTTTTGTGTGATTCTCGTGCAAATTCAGATTCTCAGGAGAATAAACATCAAGTTCATCTTCCTTAGGTCAGGGGCCATTTTTACAGCCAGGGCACAGATCTTGGGTAACAAATCACTAAGACCTGAAACCATATTCAGTAGGGGATACTGAGTACTTCAAAGGAATGGAGTCAGTTAACAAAAGGCGGAGGGAAGACAGAAACTCTAATGCTCCTTTGTGGCCTTCCAACTACACCCACCACACTAGCCTCACAGAGTCTCATGCATAATTCCTTCTTTCCACTCCTAATACAGCATGCTTATGAAATCCTGAGAGCAGCATCCAAACCAGCATCCTCCCCCAGCACCCCTTGTTGATTAAATGGCATAATGGATGTGAAAGCCCTTTGCAAATTGCGAAGTAGTTTACAAATGTGAGTTATCACTTAGTGTGGGACCCTGCCGCCTGCAGAGAGCAGGGCTGAGCCAGGGAGAAAGGCCTAGGGACCCAGCAAAGCTTCCTTTGGCAGGGTTATTGGATTTCAATGGGGAAAGAAAATGTTTCTTTGGGTTGTTAGCTTGTAATAGCTGGCCTCCCTGCTGATTAAATAAACAGCTTCCTAAACATGATTTCAGCTGGTATTACACTGTGCTCCAGGCCTCAAACTGAGTGAAAATGAAATAGGGAGGGCCAGGAGACCTCATTGACCAGAGGGATAGGTAGGAAGGAATTCTACTTATTGTCTCTTCCATTCCCCATTAGCCCTCCCCTTCTCCAGGGGCCTCCCTGGTGGTTCAGCTGGTGAAGGATCTGCCTGCAATGCGGGGGACCTAGGTTCAATCCCTGGGTTGGGAAGATACCCTGGAGAAGGGAATGGCTACCCACTCCAGTATTCTGGCCTGGAGAATTCCATGGACTGTATAGTCCATAGGGTCGCAAAGAGTGGGACACCATTGAGCGACTTTCACTTTCTTCACTTCCTCCAGGAGCGAATCCTTACTGGACTACAGACATCTGCTTCATTTCAGTGATTGGCTCAGAGATGGTAGAAACTCGGCTTAAGCCAATCAGGTCAGAGTTGTTTATTTTTTTTTAATTGTTTGAAACAAATTTATTCTCAAAATAATGCACAAAAGCATAGGTTGAGGCTGCCCTTGGGAGGCCTCCCTTCCTTCCTTTGCCACCACCTCCCCTCCTCCTTGAATGCCAGGGAGAACAGAGCTGAAGGAAACATGCAATCACAAACAATGATCAGCTTTAAAGACAAAAGGTTTGGTCCAAAACAACTCAGCATAACTAATCCAGTTACCGTGAAGAGCTTCACTGAGCAGGATTAAGATACAGTAGATGGGCGGCTCTACAGTGCACCAGGGGGCCCCACTTGAGGGAGATGAGGACAGAGTGCCTGCGGGAGATGTCTTTGGCCTGCTTGCTGGACTTGGGGTTGAAATCACAGCCGGGCCACCTGTTCCCGCTCAGTGCCTGGGGACGACCCCTCAATGTCATGTACAAAGGCTGCTGCTGCCCTGTTGTTGGCTTTTGTCTTCTGGAGCTGCCAGCCTGCCTCGCATACCACTCGTCCAGCTCCTTGATTGCTGTTTCTTTCCACTCTGCTCTCTGTTCCCAAGAATCAGCATCAAGGGCTTCCAAGCATTCGTTTGCTCGTCTCTCCCTTTACGGGATACTTTCAGGCTCTGAGAGCAATAGCCACTTGTGAAATAGCTGCATAACTGCCTGTCTGCCCAGTAGTCTCCTGGTAGTACTCACCATTCATCACTCCAGCATCAGCATCTGGACACCTCCCCGCACCCTCCACCCCACCCCGGGTCTGGGGGCGCCTCCCTCCAGGATGGCGAAGGCCTTGTGGTTCTCGATGCCCACAATCTCGCTCTTCTGCTATGCCAAGAAGGCCGTGGCAGAGTCCTCTTCGCCGGCCCCTCGGTTCCCCAGAGCGGGACCACCAGAGGGGGTGCTGAACGGATCTTACTCAGCCATGGCAGGAGGTTCAGTGGCACCGACTTTTCAGAGACACACCAACCGACCAGCACCAACTTTCAGTTCAGTTCAGTTCAGTCGCTCAGTCGTGTCTGACTCTGCTACCCCATGGATGGCAGCACGCCAGGCCTCCCTGTCCATCACCAACTCCCAGAGCTTGCTTGAACTCATATCCGTCGAGTCAGTGATGCCATCCAACCATCTCATCCTCTGTCTTCCCCTTCTCCTCTCTGTTCAATCTTTCCCAGCATCAGGGTCTTTTCCAATGAGTCAGTTCTTTGCATCAGGTGGCCAAAGTATTGGAGTTTCAGCTTCAGCAACAGTCCTTCCAATGAACACCCAGGACTGATCTCCTTTAGGAGGACTGGTTGTATCTCCTTGCAGTCCAAGGGACTCTCAAGAGTCTTCTCCAACACCACAGTTCAAATGCATCAATTCTTTGGCACTCAGCCTTCTTTATAGTCTAATTCTCACATCCATACATGACTACTGGAAAAACCATGGCTTTGACTAGACGGACCTTTGTTGGCAAAGTAATGTCTCTGCTTTTTAATAGACACACCAACCGACTGGCAGACCCCAAGTCCGGCAGCGGCCACTGTGCTTGCGCCTGGTCTCAGAGACAAGCTGGAGGAGGGTGCAGGAGTGAGTTTTGCCTTGGCAACACTGGTTGTTTCAGGCCTAATCAAGTTAGTATAATCAGAGTGAAGGCTGGTATTTTGGTTTAATAACTGAGGAGAAGTAAAAATCCCTCTTTCCTTGTGGACAGTTTTGGATATGCATGTAAAGTCTGGAACTCTCTAGCTATTTTGCATTGTACTCTCTTTTTAAAAATGTTACAGATTAAAGGAGGGATAGAAATGAAATGATGTCTCCTTTGAAACATGCTCAAAGTCTCTCTCTCGATGGAGATCAGATCCTTTGAGGGGACTTTGAACAGGTGACATAATTTCCCTGTAATTGTAGTTACATATTACAGTCCATTCAAAAACTCTAATGTGGTGTCTGATTCAAAATTATCTCCCACTTTCAAATTATGCCAGGCCTTTGACTTGAGGACCTCAAGATGAGGATGGGGGGATAGTCTGTGTTTGATTTGCCTTCTGTAGCTATGTGGGGTTGACGAAGTACAAGCAGTCTGCCTCTGGGACATCCCATTCTCTCCCTATCTTTGGATCTAATCTTGCTGGGACTGGGACGGGGAGCAGGAATGTTTGGAGAAGGAAGGAGAGTTCATGTTTTACAATTTTCCACCTGACCATGATGAGGGAGGTCACCAGGGTACCATTATTTGGTCTGTTTTATCCTGTTGGCTACTGGGGTCTTCTGATGATATGCTGGGGCTGCTGTGTATGGTGGGGATGATTTTCTTGGCAGAGTTTAGTATTGCTTAGGTCCTTTTATCTCTGAAGAATTAAATAATTAAAAGCAAATAATTATGGCATCGTCACTATGGAAAGCACTATGGAAGTTCTTCAAAAACTCAAAAACAGGACTACCATTTGATCAAGGCATCCTGCCTTTGGGTATATTAGAAACACCATCTTGAAGATATATTGGTACTACCATGTTCATTGCAGCATTATTCACAATAGCCAAGATATGGAAACAACCTAAGTGTCCATCAACAGATGAATAGATAAAGAAAATTTAACACACACAGGAATATTACTCAGTCATCAAAAAGAAGGAAACGACACCATTTGCAACAAGTATGGACCTTGAGAGCATTATGCTAAGTAAAATAAGTCAGATAGAGAGAGACATAGAATGTATTATCTCACTTATAAGCAGAATCTTTAAAAAATGAATTCATAGAAACAGAAAACAGATTGGTAATTGGCAAGCACAGAGGGTGAAAGATGTAGTAAAAGAGTGAAGGGGGCCAAAAAGTACAAACTTCAAGCTATGAGATAACTAAGTTCTGGGGATATAATGTACACCATGGTGACTACAGTTAACAATACTCTACTGTAGATTTGAAAATGGCTAAGAGAGTAGATCTTTAAAGTTCTCATCACAAGAAAAAAAACTATGTGAGATAATGAATGTTAGCTTACCACCTTATTGTGGTAATCATTTCAAAATATATACATATATCAAATGATTACATTGTATACTTGAAACTTACACAGTATTATATATCAATTATGTCTCCATAAAACTGGGAGGAAAGCAAATAATTAATGTATAAGATGAGAATTTAGAAGACTATTCATATAACCATGAGTTGGATAAAGACTTTCCAAGCATTACAGCAAAATCTGAAGTCATGAAGGAAAAGATTAATAGATCTGGTGACATAAAAGTTTAAGATTGTAATTTATTAAACAATACCATGAGCAAAATTAAAATGAAAGTGCACAGATGGAGGTGGGGCAGGGGTCTGCACCATACATAACAGATACAGAACTAATGTCCTCAATGTTCAAAATCCTCTTACCAATCAGTAAGAAATCAATGAATAGTCAAGCTTGATTTGAAAAGGAAGCAAGCCACAAAAATGAAAACCCAACAATGAATAAATGAAAAATATATTCAGCTTCACTAGTCATCAAAGAAAAATAACACTCAACAATTAAATACTGAGGTAGAAATTTTGCATCAAGTGTTTTTCCTCAAATGGCTAGCTGGCTGCCCTAACACTATTGATTAATTTATGTATTGCCTCACTTAGGTGAAAGGGCTCCTTTGTCAAACAGTGTTTTTATATTATTTATCTATTTTTGGCTGTGCTGGGTCTTGGTGCTTTGATGGTGCACGGACTTCTCGTTGTAGTGGGTTCTCTTGCCGCAGAGCATGGGCTCTAGGGCACATGGGATTCATTGTTATGGCACTTGGGCTTAGCAGTTGTGGCTCTCGGGCTCTAGAGCACAGTCTCAATAGTTGTGGTGGCTTTTGCCACGTGGCATATGGGATCTTCCTGGATGAGGGGTTGAACCCATGTCTCCTGCATTGTCATGAGGATTCTTTACCACTGAGTTACCAGGGAAGCTCCGTCATACAGTGTTTTAATTGATCTCTTCGCAGAAGGGCTGCCCTTTGCCAGGTATAGGAAAGAGACATGGGTTCTAGGAGGAGAGATTTGCCTTTACAAATATGTAGCCTGGAGTGTGTAAAAGAGCCTGATCTGTTCTGGGAAGAGCTGGAGGTTTCATGAGGCTGCAATGGAGACTACGTGATGGGAGCTGGAAGAATGGGCAGGAGGCAAGCCTGGAAGTATGGTATGGGGCCACCCACTGGATTCTTGAAGGCCATGCTCTGGTTTCTTGGCTTTATCTCTAGGAAGGGTAAAGTCATGAGCGGTCTTTGGACAATGAGGTTGCTGTTCCAAGCAACAAGAGTGAGAGGACTTCTGAAGAATTGCCATCTAAGAGTCCATTTGCAACACCAATCAAAGCATTCCTTTTCTAAGCAAATCAAACGTATCTTCCTCCTTCCTCCTCCACTAGCTCCAGCCCTTGTGGAGCAGAGCCTAGAGCAGCAAGACTGGAGAGGGATGGATGCATAGAGAATGCGGGAGAAAGGATACCTAAGTTATTATTCCCCCTGTAGGTAGCTAGCCTGCCAGAGAAGAGGGAAAATTTATGATCCATGCACTGGACTAGACATTTAAACCACTGTAATCAGGTTTTTTGGGCAATTGGATTGATTGAAGGAATTTTATTATCTAAGCATGACCAGAAAAAAATCTTGGTGCTCATCCTTAATTTCTTCCAGGGGAAGGAAGAGAACTTACCTTAAAAGATACATTTAAAGGGACACCACCAATAAAACTAAATTTACATGTTGCCATTATCCTCTGAATCAAGGAGAGGGTGGGATGTATGGAGAGAGTAATATGGAAACTTACACTACCATATGTAAAATAGATAGCCAGTGGGAATTTGCTATTTGACTCAGGGAACCCAAACAGGGACTCTGTAACAACCTAGAGGGGTGGGATGGGGTTGGAGGTGGGAGGGAGGTTCAAGAGGGAGGGGACATAGGTATACCTGTGGCTGATTCAAGCTGATGTTTGGCAGAAACCAACACAATTCTGTAAAGCATTTATCCTTCAATTAAAAAAAATTTTTTTAAATAAAAAAGGGACACCACCAATAAAACTAAATTTGCATGCTTCTGTTATCCTCTGAATCAAGCTTGTTTCATAAATTGGTGGCTATTATTAACAGCAAGCATGTGTCTGCTCTGGCTAAATGATTCACATTTGTGATCTCATCTAATCCTCAGCATACCCTGTGAAATGTGCATTTGTAGCCTCATTTTGCAGATAAGCATTCAGAGGTTCAGAGAAGTTAAATACCATGCCCAGCTAGCGTTTTCCAGATATACGATTTAAATTCAGATTATACTGACTGTACTTTTGACGTTGTCCTTTCATCAAATTAGCCCTACCTCATTGCATGGAAATGGCACCCCACTCCAGTACTCTTGCCTGGAAAATACCATGGACGGATGAGCCTGGTAGGCTACAGTCCATGGGGTCACTAAGAGTCGGACACGACTGAGCGACTTCACTTTCACTTTTCCCTTTGATTCACTGGAGAAGGAAATGGCAACCCACTCCAGTATTCTTGCCTGGAGAATCCCAGGGACAGCAGAGCCTGATGGGCTGCCATCTATGGGGTCACATAGAGTCGGACACAACTGAAGCAACTTAGCAGCAGCAGCAGCATTGCATGGCTGGAGGGGGATGCACTCCTTGTATGGAACATAGAATGATGAAACCACAAGTGCTCTCAGTGTTTCATCTGCCCCTGCCGCTAGAGAGAGTGGTGGTACTCTGCCTTCTTTCATCTTTGCCTCATGATTTAAATTCTATCATTCATGGTCAGAGTAGGGCCAGGAACACAGAATATGAATGGGGAGGAAGAGACACTAGGGAGACAGAATAGAGTGGAAGAGGGCAGAAGGCGGTGCTTTTTGGAGAAACGGGAGCAGGAACCTGGGGAGCAGGCTCCAGGATGTGGGAACAGAGAGAGACCTTTGAAAGGTGCTGCTGCACTGCGCTGGAGAAACATGTTAAAGGACTTGGGTTATCCTGAAAATGGCTTTTGGTTGTTGGACTGTGTCTGTGAGACTGAAACCCTGCTTAGAGACAGGACACATGGGTCACAGCTTCATAAACATTTCATCAGCAAGAAATAAGACCATGTGGGCAAATAATCATGTTCCTTTGCAGCTGAGCAGAAATAGACACCTCAGTAATAACTTTAACTTAGATGCTTTCTTTTTTTTTTTTTATTTTTTTTTTATTTTTTTTTTATAAATTTATTTATTTTACTTGGGGGCTAATTACTTTACAATATTGTAATAGTTTTTGCCATACATTGACAAGAATCAGCCATGGGTTTACATGTGTTTTATTCTTCATGCAAACATGTGAGATAAATGACTTTCTACTCATTTTGTTAAATAATTAATGAAGTGTTAGTTGTTCAGTCATGAGTGACTAACGGGTAGGGACAAAACCATTGGTAGCTTTTCTGCAATGTCATAGGGAGAGTTTTTCATACAGAATAACTGGGCTTCCCTGGTGGCTCAGACAGTAAAGAATCTGCCTGCAATGCAGGAGACTCAGGTTTGATCCCTGGGTTAGGAAGATCCCCAGAAGAAAGGAATGCCTACTCACTCCAGTATTCTGGCCTGGGAAATCCCATGGACAGAGGAGCCGGGTGGACTACTGTCCATGGAGTTGCAAAGAGTAGGACATGACTGAGTGACTTTCACTTTCAATGTTAATAATAACTGCTGCTGTTTACTGGGCCCTTTGAGTGCACTTAGTATACTGCATCCTTCTTGGTGCAGCATGTATATTATCTCATTCAACAGACCCTGAAACTTTCTAAACTAGACATTGCTCATCTTCCTTCTATGCAGATGAGAACATTGAGATTCCAAGATAGACTTATTAAGTGGATGATTTTCCTGGGGCTGCTGCAACCAAGGACCACAGATTGGTGGCTTTAACAACAGAAACTTATTGCCTCATGGTTCTGGAGGATAGAAGTTTGAAATCAGGGCTGTTTCTTCCTGAGAGCTATGACAGACAATCTTCCCCATCCTTCTCTCCTAGCTTCTAGTCACCTCTGGATTCCCTTGGTTATAGAATGTCTTTCACTCTGTCTTCATGTGATCTTCCCTGTGTACCTATCTGTGTCCAAATTCCCTCTTTTTGTGATACCAGCCATATGGGATTAGCACCTTTCCTCAAATCTTAACTTGATATGAACTTGATTGTCTGCAAAAGATGCTGTTTCTAAATAAGCTCATATGCTTAGGTACTGGGGTTAGGACTTTATCTTTTTTTGGAGGAAAGAGGGGATGCCATAATAGTAAATAACCTGTTTGTGGCACCAAAACAACATATTATAGTGAAAATGAACAGCACTGGTTTCAAAGTGTTGTTCCCACAACATATCAGCTCTGTGACCTTTGTCCGTGACTTCATCGATTTATTTCTGCCTCAGTTTTCCCATCTGCTAAATGGGAATAATAAGATTTATTCACAGGATTGTTGTTAGAATCAAGTAAGACCAAGAGTGTAAAGTGACAAGCACAAAGCTAGTATCTAATACTTCTATTATTCTAAGCTCTGTATTTCCATTTGAAAATCTCTAGGCTGTCATGTGCCTCAGCCTCCTTCCTTCAAGGAGGAGTCATGGAAGAAGAGAAGGATCAGCCAACCAACTCAGGAAAAAACCACTCACTTCATGTAAATTTAACCTCACCACTGATACTCTTGCAAAGAGAATTTTCCAAAGGGCTGAAATTGCAAAACTAGTTTCCATATTAACTTATGAAATGAAATCAGAACTTAGGAGTGCTGAGAGGGTGACTTAACAATAACCATGAAGTGTATGAGCGGTAATTTTATGCAGGCAGGAAGCCAAACCTTTTCCACTTTTGTTAGGGATAAGATATAGCAAAATGGGCTCATATTTCTGCAGTGGAAATTTAAATAATACAGGCCTTGCTTATAGTGTGATAGCAGGCTTGGCCTTGGGCGACCCCGGGAGTGAAATGAAATTGGTTATTCATGTCATTTCACCTTTCCCTTCAGCTGTTGTCAAAACCCCACTTTTCTCAAGCTTCCTGCTAGCATTACCAACTTCGAGCAGAGTGAAATAAACCATCCCTTCCAATTAGCATTCATTCAGCCACGTGTTCACAAATATATACTGAATACCCACTGTGTTAGGGTAGGCTAGCTGCTTCACCAAACAGTTCCAAAATCTCAGTGGCCTCATCCGATACAAGTTTACTTCTTTTTCAACAAATGTCCAACATGAATTGTCCCCTGATGAAACTGTTCCTCAAGGCAGTTCTCCAAGTAGCAAATTCAAGGACCCCAAATCCTTCCATCTTTTAGGCCCTCAGAGTACCTCATAAAGACAGAAGATAAGAAAGCAGGAAGGACTGTGCTTGAGAGGGTCTAGTGGGCCAGGCCTGGACGTGGTGACATCCCTTTTGACCACATTCCATTGGTCAGAACTCAATCACATGACCTCACCTAACTGCTAAGGAGGCTGGGAAATGTAGTTTTCCTAAGAAAAAAGGGTAAAATGCTAGCCAGTTTCTGTGGCAAATGCATTTTGGGAAATAGTTGCTGTCTTGGGTCTATTTCTTGTTGTACTTTGTACACTTATTTAACAAATGTTCATTTATAGAAATGCTGAGCCAAGTCATGTGGTGCGGACTGATTCATATCAGCTGAGCCCTGTTACTAACTCATCACATTACACTGCATTTGCTTTTCCACAGTTCTATAGAGGTCACCTTAGGTGTCATAAATGTTCCACTGTATTTGCAGTAACCATTTCCCCTTATCCTTTCGATGTGCATCTTGCAGCTGCCCAAGGGCTTTCTCTTGTTCCTGGGGCTCAGGAAATAATACCCTCTAGGATTAGCCCTCAGCCAAAGCTTGGTAGGAGTTAGTGTGTAATACCTTAGCTTGTCTGTCTTGGGGCAGGATCTGAGCTGTGTCTGTCTGGCCTCCTGGAGTTTCCCTGGCTTGATAAGTGCTAGCTAGCTCCACAATACACTCTAATTGTATGCTCTTCTAGTCTCACTTTCTTACTCCCCTACCAGTATTTCCCTTTACCTTCCAAATTAATGACTTGTACCCAAATCCTTAACCCAGGGCCTGCATCTGGGGGAACCAAAACTAAGATGCTGTTTTGCACTTAAGGTGTTTGCTCCTTCAGTGGGGGGACTCTTTTATTTATCCTTTTTCATCTAGAGCATAGAGTAGCTGTTCATTTGTTCTTCTAAAAAGCACAGTGAGTAGCTGGCCTGAGCCAGGTCTTGTGTTTGGTGATGGTGACGGAAGGAACCAGTGAATGAAAAAAGTTGTGCTGCTTCTGCAGGTGACAAGTTTAGGTTCTGGCACGTTGACCTTGAGGTGCTGGTGAGAACTAGTCTCAGAGCTCCTTGGTATGGATGCTTGATACACATCCACTAACTCCTTTTTAAAAAAATTTCCTCCTGCGTTTCTTGCAAGACTCTCAAACCTTGAAAATCTAGAAGTAAAGCTACCATCCCTGCAATCCTACTCCTGGGCATATGTCTAGAGAAAACATAATTTGAATAGATAAGTGCACTCTAATGTTCATAGCAGCATTGTTTACAATAGCCAAGACTTGAAAGCAGCCTAAGTATCCAATATGGAAGCAACCTAAGAGGAATGGTTAAAGAAGATGTGGTACATATACACAATAGAATATTACTTAGCCATAAAAAGGAGGAGATAATGTCATTTATATGAACACAGAAGCAACTAGAGATTATCATACTGAGTGAAGTCAGACAGAGAAAAAAAATACCATGAATATCACATATAGGTGGAATCTAAAAAAAGGATACACATGAACTTGTTTACAAAACAGAAATAGAATCACAAACATGGGAAACAAACTTATGGTTACCACAGGGGAGATGCAGAGAGGGATAAATTAAGAAAAAAATATGAGAATTTCAAACCTGAATTCTTAATCATGCTGCCTCACCTCCTTCAGTCTTAATTCAGAAAGCACCTCCTCAGCAAGGCCCGCACTGATGACCATTTTTAAAGTCATCACTCTCTTCTCAAAATTCCCTATTTCCCTTCTCTGAGAGGCACTTATCACCATCTAACTATAGATTTAGCTTCAGTTTACTCTTTGGTCTACGTTTTGCCCCTAGAATTTAAGATCCACAAAGACAGGGACCTCCACAAGGGCTGCTTCATTCACTAGCATCTCCACAATGTCAGTCACATGAACAGCTCTCAAACATTCACTTGTTAAATGACTGAATGAATTTTCTGAATACTTCAAAGTAAACAGTTTTAGTGAACAATTAAGAAAATGAGGCTGGAGCCGGGAAGAGAGATGCCAGCTGAAGAGTGTGATGGTGCTATATATGTGGAAATGAAAATTACACGGGCAGTGATAAGGGTCCCTGCAAAAGAGAGGAGGTAAATAAGTTCATTTGTATCTTTTTTTGTTTGCTTTTTAGATTTCACATAGAAGGGATGTCATATGATATTTGTCTTTCTCTGTGTGACTTACTTCACTCAGTATGACAGTCTTTAAGTCCATCCATATTGCTGCAAATGGCATTATTTCATTCTTCTTTATGGCTGAGTAACAGACTCACAGACATAGAAAACAAACTTATGGTTATCAAAGGAGAAAGGTGGAAGGGGAGGGATAAATTAGGAATTTGGGGGTAACATACACACACTGCTATATATAAAATAGATAACCAACCAGGACCTACTGTATAGCACAGGGAAATGTAGTCAGTATTTTATCATAACCTATATAGGAAAAGAATCTGATAAAGAATGTCTATATACATATATATATAAGTCTATACACACACACACACACACACATATATAAATATATAACTGAATCTCTTTGCTGTACATCTGAATATAACACAACATTGTAAATCAACTATACTTCAGTAAAAAATACATTGCAAAAAAGAAGACGGGGGTAGAAAAAAGAAAGGTAGTATTAAGGATGGATCTCAGGAAGTCCCTGTGGTGGGTCAGATGCAGCGGGAGAGAAGAGCAGAGGGAGGGGAGAGAAGAGCAGAGGGAGGAGCTAGTCAAGAACTGAATGGATTAACAAGGAAACACAAACTTTAAATGATACAATAGACCAGTTAGACCTAATTGGTATCTATAGGATATTTCATCCCAAAACAATGAATTTCACCTTTTTCTCCAGCTGCACAGGGAACCTTCTCCAGAATAGATCACATCCTGGGCCATAAATCCAACCTTGGTAAATTCAAAAAATTTGAAATCATTCCAAGCATCTTTTCTGACCACAGTGCATTAAGATTAGATGTCAATTACAGGAGAAAAACTACTAAAAATTACAACATATGGAGGCTGAACAACACGCTGCTGAATAACCAATTAATCACAGAAGAAATAAAAAAAGAAATCAAAATATGCATAGAAATGAAGGAAAATGAAAACACAACAACTCAAAACCTATGGGACACTGTAAAAGCAGTGCTAAGGGGAAGATTCATAACAATACAGGCTCACCTCAAGAAACAAGAAAAAAGTCAAATAAATAACCTAACTCTACACCTAAAGCAGCTAGGAAAGGAAGAAATGAAGAAACCCAGGATTAGTAGAAGGAAAGAAATCATAAAAAATTAGGGCAGAAATAAATGCAAAAGAAACAAAGGAGACCATAGCAAAAATCAACAAAGCTAAAAGCTGGTTCTTTGAGAAGATAAATAAAATTGACAAACCATTAGCCAGACTCATCAAGAAACAAAGGGAGAAGAATGAAATCAACAAAATTAGAAATGAAAATGGACAAACCACAACAGACAACACAGAAATACAAAGGATCATAAGAGACTACTATCAGAAACTATATGCCAATATAATGGACAAATTGGAAGAAATGGACAAATTCTTAGAAAAGTACAACTTTCCAAAGCTGAACCAGGAAGAAAAAGAAAATCTTAACAGACCCATCACAAATAGGGAAATTGAAACTGTAATCAGAAATCTTCCAGCAAACAAAAGCCCAGGACCATATGGCTTCACAGCTGAATTCTACCAAAAATTTAGAGAACAGCTAACACCTATCCTACTCAAACTCTTCCAGAAAATTGCAGAGGAAGGTAAACTTCCAAATTAATTCTATGAGGCCACTATCACCCTAATACCAAAACCAGACAAAGATGCCACAAAAAAAGAAAACTACAGGCCAATATCACTGATGAACATAGATGCAAAAATCCTTAACAAAATTCTAGCAAACAGAATCCAACAACATATTAAAAAGATCATACATCAAGACCAAGTGGGCTTTATCCCAGGGATGGAAGGATTCTTCAATATCTGCAAATCAATCAATGTAATACACCACATTAACAAATTGAAAAATAAAAACCATATGATTATTTCAATAGATGCAGAGAAAGCCTTTGACAAAATTCAACATCTATTTATGAAAAAAAACCCTCCAAAAAGAAGGAATAGAAGGAACATACCTCAACATAATAAAAGCTATATATGACAAACCCACAGCAATCATTACCCTAAATGGTGAAAAACTGAAATCATTTCCCCTAAAGTCAGGAACAAGACAAGGGTGCCCACTCTCACCACTACTATTCAACATAGTTTTGGAAGTTTTGGCCACAGCAATCAGAGAATAAAAAGAAATAATAGGAATCCAGGTTGGAAAAGAAGAAGTAAAACTCTCACTGTTTGCAGATGACATGATTCTCTACATAGAAAACCTAAAGACTCCACCAGAAAATTACTAGAGCTAATTAATGAATATAGCAAAGTTGCAGGATATAAAATACACAAACAGAAATTCCTTGCATTACTATACACTAACAATGAGAAAACAGAAAGAGAGATTGAGGAAACAATTCCATTCACCACTGCAACGAAAAGAATAAAATACTTAGGAATATATCTACTTAAAGAAACAAAAGACGTATATATAGAAAACTATAAAACATTGGTGAAAGAAATCAAAGAGGACACAAAAAGAAGGAGAAATATACTGTATTCATGGATCGGGAGAATCAATATAGTGAAAATGAGTATACTACCCAAAGCAATCTATAGATTGAATCAATCCCTATCAAGCTACCAACGGTATTTTTCAGAAAACTATAACAAATAATTTCACAATTTGTATGGAAATACAAAAAACCTCGAATAGCCAAAACAATCTTGAGAAAGAAGAATGGAACTGGAGGAATCAACCTGCCTGACTTCAGTATACTACAAAACCACAGTCATCAAGACAGTATGGTACTGGCACAAGGACAGAGATATAGATCAATGGAACAAAATAGAAAGCCCAGAGATAAATCTGCGCGGCTATGGACACCTTATCTTTGACAAAGGAGGCAAGAATATACAATGGAGAAAAGACAATCTCTTTAACAAGTGGTGCTGGGAAACCTGGTCAACCACTTGTAAAAGAATGAAATTAGAACACTTTCTAACACCATATACAAAAATAAATGCAAAATGGATTAAAGATCTAAATGTAAGATCAGAAACTATAAAACTCCTAGAGGAAAACATAGGCAAAACACTCTCCCACAGAAACCACAGCAGGATCGTCTATGACCCACCTCCCAGAATATTGGAAATAAAAGCAAAAATAAACAAATGGGACCTAATTAAAATTAAAAGCTTTTGCACAACAAAGGAAACTATAAGCAAGGTGAAAAGACAGCCTTCAGAATGGGAGAAAATAATAGCAAACGAAGCAACAGACAAAGAATTAATCTTAAAAATATACAAGCAACTCCTGCAGCTCATTTCCAGAAAAATAAACGACCCAATCAAAAAGTGGGCCAAAGAACTAAACAGACATTTCTCCAAAGAAGACATCCAGATGGCTAACAAACACATGAAAAGATGCTCAACATCACTCATTATCAGAGAAATGCAAATCAAAACCACAATGAGGTACCATTTCATGCCAGTCAGAATGGCTGCTATCCAGAAGTCTACAAACAATAAATGCTGGAGAGGGTGTGGAGAAAAAGGAACCCTCTTACACTGTTGGTGGGAATGCAAAGTGGTACAGCCGCTGTGGAGAACAGTGCGGAGATTCCTTAGAAAACTGGAAATAGAACTGCTATATGACCCAGCAATCCCACTGCTGGGCATACACACTGAGGAAACTAGAACTGAAAGAGACACGTGTACCCTAATGTTCATCGCAGCACTGTTTATAACAGCCAGGACCTGGAAGCAGCCTAGATGCCCATCAAGAAATGAATGGATGAGGAAGCTGTGGTACATATACACAATGTAATATTACTCAGCCATTAAAAAGAATACATTCGAATCAGTTCTAATGAGGTGGATGAAACTGGAGCCTATTATACAGAGTGAAGTAAGCCAGAAAGAAAAACACCAATACAGTATACTAACACATATATATGGAATTTAGTAAATCGGTAAAGATAGCCCTGTATGAGAGACAGCAAGAGACACATATATAGAACTGTATTATGGACTCTATGGGAGAGGGCGAGGGTGGGAAATATGGGAGAATGCCACTGAAGCATGTAAATTATCATATGTTGAACGAATCGCCAGTCCAGGTTTGATGCATGATACAGGGTGCTCGGGGCTGGTGCACCAGGATGACCTGGAGGGATGGGATGGGGAGGGAGGTGGGAGGGGGTTTCTGGAAGGGGAACACATGTACACCCATGGCAGATTCATGTTAATGTATAGCAAAACCAATACAATATTGTAAAGTTAAAATAGATAAATAAACTAATTAAAAAAAAAAAAGAACTGAATGGTTATGGAGAAGGAGGTGGCCAGTATCTAGGCAGAATCTGCAAATTAAAGAGAAATATACACATGCTCAAGATTTTCACCAGTTTTTTTTCTTCATTTCCCTCTTACCAGTGAACAACCTTTGTTCATGCCATTCTTTTTAATTTAGACATTCTACTGAAACATTTTATCTTTGTTCTTTATAATGACGAGATCTCTAGAAATATTTATTTGATACACAATTTGTTAAAAAAGTTAAACTCCTTAAAAATTATCTCTCATCTAGAAACATAACAAAACTAGTATTTAAGCTGAAATGCATTCCCCTTTTCTACAGTAGGAATGTGTATCCAATGTGTGCTTGCCTGACTATCTGCTTATGAATTTCCACTCAGCCATTATGCAATCTTTTTTATCTTTTCTTGTCTAAAAATGAGCCTATGTTTCCGAAAAAAGCTGCAATAGTCATCTTCAGCAATTATAAAAATTTCCTGGGATTAAGACATTCATTTCCACATCTGGCAAGGAGAAAACAGCAGGAAGTCACACGTTCCTTGATGGCGGGGACACCACAGTCTTTGGTATAACCATAGATTTTGGACTTCTGTTTTTTTCTTAGTGGCATGTAATCTGTATGGGCAACCTTGAGTATTTGGCTGGCTAAGGAATGGAGCTTCCAGAACAGTGGCTGTTAAACAAAGACATGGGTCTTTGACTTTAGAATATATTACTAAATATGTCAGAACATTTTTTTCAAGTAATTTTTAGAATTTGAGAACAGGGGAAAATTCTTAATGTTCTCCAGCCCCTTCATTTGGATTAATTGATTTATTTTTAGAATTGGTTTAGCGAGATAGTTAAAAGCTTTCACTGTAGTTGAAGACAGACGTGGGCACTAATCTTTCCTCCACAAGTGACTGATTGAAACTCCTTAGGCAAGCCATTCAAGCTTTGAGTTTTCTGATCTATAAAATGGGAATATTGAAAACACTGAGGATGTAAGGTTATTACAAGGATTAAGTAGGTAGCAGAGTGTCCAGGACACAGTGTGTATCTGGAAAAGCTCAACTATTATTGTTAGAAATAATCTGTTTTTGGAGCAGTGAGCACTTGTTTTTAAATGTAGTCAAAGTCATTTTGTTCTAGTGACAAGGACATTTAAGCAATCACTTTTATTTCTGGCAGTAGACAAAGATCAAGCTACTGACCCAGAAGTGGCAAAAGTCTCTTGAATGAGGACTGTTTACTTGGCAAACAGTGTAAATCCACACTCTTTCTCTCAACTGTGCTGTGTTTATGCCAGAAATGTAGATAACTGTGGGATTCCCCTATACAAACAACTATTCCAGAACAGATCATAAAGAGAAGAATTACCTGTGTTATTTCCCTAGAATTCTTCCTCAGGCATGATTTGTTTTGATTCAAAGGGATACAAACCTTTGATCCATCCCATAAAAGCAGCAGACCTATATTTCCTTCCTACCCAGAGACAATTTTTGATTTATTACCAGGAGTCCAGGAAAACTACAACATTCCATAAAATCTTCCTCAATAGTTGCTTGTTTGTGTGTCAGGGCTGGGGGATGGTCCTTCTACTTTTTAGCTGACAGTTTTCCTCAGCTCTGCAATGAAAATCTCCTGGGGGATTTAGCACTTTGGGTTGTGAATTAGAACTTAGCAAGTTCAAGTCTGGTTTTGACATCAAGGTCCCGTCTATTATTATCAAGGAGTATATTGTCTAGAAGTACGTTCTCCAAAATTTTCCCTCGGACACACCAATATGTAGAAAACACTTTGAACGTGTATCTTCAATAATAATTTCTATTTATGATTTCTAAATTATATTTCATATCTCCACACTAACATATTATAAAATATGCATAAGAAATATAAAGCATTTTAAAGCCCACCAGTCAAAATAAGCATTTTGTAAAAATAATTTTAAACTTTTCTTCTCACATCTGATTTATGTTACACATGGCTAAGGGTGATGGATTCCCCCAGCTCTGTAAGCGGAGACAGGACTGGAAACAAAATATCGCATACATTGTAATAGGTTCCTGGAAAGTAGGCAGATATAAACAGGTGATGATCATTAAGTTAGGTTGTGAAGGATGAATGGTTCTCCAGATGAGCAATAGGGGAAAAAGAAATTCTAGACAGAAACAACAAAAATAAAAGTGTACAGGGTTGCAGAAGCATTCCAGGGTGAAGGCAGCTGAGGGAGACATTGGGTCAGTTATATCTGAATGACAGTGCTTAAAGGAGAGAGAATGAAGAATAGAGGTCTGGAAACAAACACAGAACCATCTTAAGCAGGACCTTGAATGCCATTCCAAGGAGGAATCTTATCTTGTGGAAGAGATAAGATCAAAGGCTGCTCTGGAGGTGATGTGAAAGGTGAGTTGGAGGAGGAGACACTAATGGGGGTATTATTAGTAGAGGCCTTACAAATAGCTGTGAAAAGAAGAGAAGTGAAAAACAAAGGAGAAAAGGAAAGATATACCCATTTGAATGCAGAGTTCCAAAGAATAGCAAGAAGAGATAAGAAAGCCTTCCTCAGTGATCAGTGCAAAGAAATAGAGGAAAGCAATAGAATGGGAAAGACTGGAGATCTCTTCAAGAAAATTAAGATACCAAGGGAACATTTCATGAAAAGATGGGCTCAATAAAGGACAGAAATTGTATGGACCTAACAAGACCAGATGATATTAAGAAGAGGTGGCAAGAATACACAGAAGAACTGTACAAAAAAGATCTTCATGACCCAGATGATCACAATGGTGTGATCACTCACCTAGAGCCAGACATCCTGGAATGTGAAGTCAAGTGGGCCTCAGGAAGCATCACTATGAACAAAGCTAGTGAAGGTGATGGAATTCCAGTTGAGTGACTTCAAATCCTAAAAGATGATGCTGTGAAAGTCTTGCACTCAATATACCAGCAAATTTGGAAAACTCAGCAGTGGCCACAGGACTGGAAAAGGTCAGTTTTCATTCTAATCCCAAGGAAAGGCAATGTCAAAGAGTGTTCAAAGTACTGCACAATTGCACTAATCTAGTAAAGTAATGCTCAAAATTCTCCAAGCCAGGCTTCAACAGTACATGAACTGTGAATTTCCAGATGTTCAAGCTGATTTTAGAAAAGGCAGAGGAACCAGAGATCAAATTGCCAACATCTGTTGGATCATCGAAAAAGAGAGTTCCAGAAAAGCATCTATTTCTGCTTTATTGACTATGCCAAAGCCTTTGACTGTGTGGATCACAGTAAACTGTGGGAAATTCTGAAAAAGATGGGAATACCAGACCACCTTATCTGCCTCTTGAGAAATATGTATGCAGATCAGGAAGCAACAGTTAGAACTGGATATGGAACAACAGTCTGGTTCCAAATAGGAAAAGGAGTATGTCAAGGCTGTATTTTGTCACCCTGCTTATTTAACTTATATGCAGAGTACATCATGAGAAACACTGGACTGGATGAAGCACAAGCTGGAATCAAGATTGCCGGCGAAGAAATATCAATAACCTCAGATATGCAGATGACAGCACCCTTATGGCAGAAAGTGAAGAACTAAATAGCTTCTTGATGAAAGTGAAAGAAGAGAGTGAAAATGCTGGCTTAAAACTCAACATTCAGAAAACCAAGATCATGGCATCCGTCCCATCACTTCATGGCAAATAGATGGGGAAACAGTGGAAACAGTGGCAGACTTTTTTTTTGGTGGTGGTGGGGGGCTCAACAATCACTGCAGATGGTGACTGAAGCCATGAAATTAAAAGTTGCTTACTCCTTGGAAGGAAAGTTATGACCAACCTAGATAGCATATTAAAAAGTAGAGTCATTACTTTGCCAACGAAGGTCCATCCAGTCAAAGCTATGGTTTTTCCAGTAGTCATGTATGGATGTGAGAGTTGGACTATAAAGAAAGCTGAGTGCAGAAGAATTGTTGCTTTTGAACTGTGGTGTTGGGGAAGACTTTTGAGAGTCCCTTGGACTGCAACTAGTCCATCCTGAAGGAAGTCTGTCCTGAGTGTTCATTGGAAGGACTGATGTTGGAGCTGAAACTCCAATACTTTGGCCACCTGATGTGAAGAACTGACTCATTGGAAAAGACCCTGATACTGGGAAAGATCAAATGTGGGAGGAGAAGGGGATGACAGAGGATGAGATGGTTGGATTGCATCACCAACTCAATGGTCATGAGTTTGGGTAAACTCCGGGAGTTGGTGATGGACAGGGAGGTCTGGTGTGCTGCAGTCCATTGGGTTGCAAAGAGCCAGACATGACTGAGCAAGTGAACTGAACTGAACTAAGATAAATCAGGGAAGAGATGATAGAGGTGGAAACTAAGGAGAGTAGCAGTAGTGACAGAGGAGAGGAGATGGTTTGGAAAACCTAAAATGGAGAAGTTAAGATTCTACAAGTTTGGAGTGGGGACAGAGCTTAGGATGATAGATAAGTGTCTGGATATATTACAGAACAATTTTGAGGCCCTCCTAGGAATAGATTTTTGATTCTGTGGAGAATTCTCTTGGATAACAAAGTCAATCTCCTGTTTACAAACTTTTGTTAGCTTCTCACTTGTAGTTTATTACTTTCATGACATTCATGACCTCTTACATTGTTCACCTTTCTCTGTATTCACATCTTTTGCCAAGTGACTGCTCAGTTCCTCCTAATAAAGAGGTTATTTTCTTACCTCTTGAATCTCAGCTGTACCACCTGCATTGCCTTGCCCAGTAACTTGAGATGGGAGTAACAGTGTAGCCTGGGATGCTGCTGCCTGCTCACTTGTGCTCCTGCCATCATCATCAAGAGGACTTGCCTAGGTGGTCCTTGGGTTAGGAGACTTCCCCAGGTAAGGTGCTCCAGCCAAGCCATTTTGGAAAGGAGCCTCTACTGACCTGCAAGCATAGGAGAGAGCATAGCAAATGAAGATCAGCTGAGCACAGATAAGATCAAAGGAGCACAGCCACAATAACTGAACACAGCTTAGATCAGTTACTCCTACCTGACCTGTAACATGTGACTTATAATTGATCATTGTTTTAAGTCAATAAGATGTGGGGTAATTTGTTATGCAGCAATGCTGTTGTTTTTTAGTCACTCAGTCATGTCTCACTCTTTGCGACTCTATGGACTGCAGCACACTAGGCTTCCCTGTCCTTCACCGTCTCCTGGAGCTTGCTCAAACTCATGTCCATTGCGTTGGTGATGCCATCCAACCACCGCTTCCTTTGTTGTCCCTTTCTCCTCCTGCCTTCAATCTTTCCCAGCATTAGGGCCTTTTCTAATGAGCCGGCTTTTCACATAAGGTGGCCAAAGTATTGGAGTTTATGCAGCAATAGCTCGCTGATATTTCATTGCTCCTCAGATAAAGCTTTTAACTCCTCAATATGACCTAAAATATCCTAATGGATATACCTCCTTTTGAACTTTATCTCTTTCATGTTCTCCTTAGGTTCTTAAGCTCCAGACACACTAGTCTTTCAGTTCCCCAACACATCACATCTTCCTCATGCCAGGGTTTTGTAAGTCCCTTTGTTTGAAATACTTTCCAGCTTTTCCCATCCTATTCTGGTACCCATAGTTAGCGTCTATTCATTGTCTCAAATTCAGTTCAAAATTAGTTTCCACAGGGAACTATTCTCTGATTTTTATGCTAAAGTTAGCATCTCCCAATCTTAACACTCTGTGCCTTTTATTTATAACCTTTATCACAATTATAACCTAACGGTTGCCTACACAGTTAGTTATAAGCTCTGTGAGGGTAAGAACTGTGCCCATATTTGCTTTCTAAGACAGTCATTGGAGATTAAAAAAAATGAATGAATGAATGCATGAATGAATGCTACAATGGATAGAGGATTCATGAAGTTCTGGCTCCTGATCTATGAAGTTCCTGAAATAATAAACTCAGAGACACACATTCAGCTTTTTTGTTGTTTGTTTTTACCTCTGCTGGGGAGGAAAGGATACAGGGAACCTGCCTGAGTGGATGCTGCTGCTAAGTCGCTTCAGTCCTGTCCAATTCTGTGCGACCCCATAGATGGCAGCCCACCAGGCTCCCCGTACCTGGGATTCTCCAGGCAAGAATATTGGAGTGGGTTGCCATTTCCTTCTCCAATGCATGAAAGTGAAAAGTGAAAGTGAAGTCACTCAGTCGTTCTTAGTGACCCCACGGACCACAGCCTACTAGGCTCCTCCACCCATGGGATTGTCCAGGCAAGAGTACTGGCGTGGGGTGCCATTGCCTTCTCCACCCTGAGTGGATACACTCGCCAAAGAAACTTCACAGCTGTCATAGTGTTTCCGCCATCAAAACAGGGACTGAAGGAACCACAAGGAAAGAGAACCAGTGCCAACTTCTGGGGAACTGCAAGGACCAAATTTGGGTAAAGGTTCTTACAATCTTCTTTGCCTGCACCTGCAGTTGCTTGTAGGCACAAAATGTTTTGCTCAAATAATTCCGCCCACAATTAACCAAATGAGTGCACTGGGGGTGCTGTGCTGTGCTGTATTTAACTCGAAGTCTATCAAATCTTATGTTTTGCTACGACTTCTCTTTCTCTCAGAATTGTTGCTGTCAGATTATCATTTTGAATAAAGAAACTTGCAATTTCTGAAAGCCTGAAAAGTTCTTTCAGTAGTTGGGTGACTATGGTGTCACTCTCTTCAATGCCAACAGCGGGGGTTGCAGGCAAGTGCTGGGCTGGGACCTCAGTTCATCTACTTTATTAATTTTGTCTTTCATTCTTTCTCTCAACAAGCAATTTAAAAAAAAATAATTTATTTATTTTAATTGGAGGCTAATTACTTTACAATATTGTAGTGGTTTTTGCCATACATCGACATGAATCAGCCACGGGCGCACATGTGTTCCCCATCCAGAACCTCCCTCCCACCTCCCTCCCTATCCCATCCTCCAGGGTCATCCCAGTGCATCAGCCCTGAGCACCCTGTCTCATGCATCGAACCTGGACTGGCAATCCACTTCACACACACACACACACACACACACACACACACACACACACACACACATATATATATATATACACGTTTCAATGGTACCCTCTCAAATCATCCCACTCTCGCCTTCTCCCATGGAGTCCAAACGACTGTTCTTTACATCTGTGTCTCTTTTGCTGTCTCGCATATAGGGTCATCATTATCATCTTTCTAAATTCCATATATACGGGTTAGTGTACTATATTGGTGTTTTTCTTTCTGGCTTACTTCACTCTGTATAATAGGCTCCAGTTTCATTCACCTCATTAGAACTGATTCAAATGCATTCTTTTTAATTGCTGAGTAATATTCCATTGTGCATATGTACCACGGCTTCCTCATCCATTCATCTGCTGATGGACATCTAGGTTGCTTCCATGTCCTGGGTATTATAAACAGTGCTGCAATGAATACTGGGGTACACATGTCTCTTTTAATTCTGGTTTCCTCAGTGTGTATGCTCAGCAGTGGGATTGCTGGGTCGTATGGCAGTTCTATTTCCAGTTTTTTAAGGAATCTCCACACTGTTCTCCATAGTGGCTGTACTACTTTGCATTCCCACCAACAGTGTAAGAGGGTTCCTTTTTCTCCACACCCTCTCCAGCATTTATTGTTTGTTGACTTTTGGATAGTAGCCATTCTGACCGGCATGAGATGGTACCTCATTGTGGTTTTGATTTGCATTTCTCTGATAATGAGTGATGTTGAGCATCTTTTCATGTGTTTGTTAGCCATCTGGATGTCTTCTTTGGAGAAATGTCTGTTTAGTTCTTTGGCCCACTTTTTGATTGGGTTATTTATCTTTCTGGAATTGAGCGGCAGGGGCTGCTTGCATATTTTTAAGATTAATTATTTGTCTGTTGCTTCATTTGCTATTATTTTCTCCCATTCTGAAGGCTGTCTTTTCACCTTGCTTATAGTTTCCTTTGTTGTGCAAAAGCTTTTAATTTTAATTAGGTCCCATTTGTTTATTTTTGCTTTTATTTCCAATATTCTGGGAGGTGGGTCATAGAGGATCCTGCTGTGATTTATATCAGAGAGTGTTTTGCCTGTATTTTCCTCTAGGAGTTTTATAGTTTCTGGTCTTACGTTTAGATCTTTAATCCATTTTGTGTTTATTTTTGTGTATGATGTTAGAAAGTGTTCTAGTTTCATTCTTTTACAAGTGGTTGACCAGTTTTCCCAGCACCACTTGTTAAAGAGATTGTCTTTTCTCCATTGTATATTCTTGCCTCCTTTGTCAAAGATAAGGTGTCCATAGGTGCATGGATTTATCTCTGGGCTTTCTATTCTGTTCCATTGATCTGTATTTCTGTCTTTGTGCCAGTTCCATGCTGTCTTGATGACTGTAGCTTTGTAGTATAGTCTGAAATCAGGCAGGTTGATTCCTCCAGTTCCATTCTTCTTTCTCAAGATTGCTTTGGCTATTCGAGGTTTTTTGTATTTCCATACAAATTGTGAAATTATTTGTCCTAGTTCTGTGAAAAATACCGTTGGTAGCTTGATAGGGATTGCATTGAATCTATAGATTGCTTTGGGTAGTATACTCATTTTCACTATACTGATTCTTCCAATCCATTAACATGGTATATTTCTCCATCTATTTGTGTCCTCTTTGATTTCTTTCACCAGTGTTTATAGTTTTATATATATAGGTCTTTTGTTTCTTTAGGTAAATTTATTCCTAATTATTTTATTCTTTTCATTGTGATGGTGAATGGAATTGTTTCCTTAATTTCTCTTTCTGTTTTCTCATTGTTAGTGTATAGGAATGCAAGGGATTTCTCTGTGTTAATTTTATATCCTGCAACTTTACTATATTCATTGATTAGCTCTAGTAATTTTCTGGTGGAGTCTTAAGGTTTTCTATGTAGAGGATCATGTCATCTGCAAACAGTGCGAGTTTTACTTCTTCTTTTCCAATCTGGATTCCTTTTATTTCTTTTTCTTCTCTGATTGCTGTGGCCAAAACTCCCAAAACTATGTTGAATAGTAGTGGTGAGAGTGGGCACCCTTGTCTTGTTCCTGACTTTAGGGGAAATGCTTTCAATCTTCACAGTTTAGGATAATGTTTTCTATGGATTTATCATATATGGCTTTTATTATGTTGAGGTATGTTCCTTCTCTTCCTGTTTTCTGAAGGGTATTTTTTTATCATAAATAGATGTTGAATTTTGTCAAAGGCTTTCTCTGCATCTATTGAGATAATCATATGATTTTTATCTTTCAATTTTTTAATGTGGTGTATCACATTGATTGATTTGCAGATATTGAAGAATACTTGCATCTCTGGGATAAAGCCCACTTGGTCATGATGTATGATCTTTTAAATATGTTGTTGGATTCTGTTTGCTAGAATTTTGTTAAGGATTTTTGCATCTATGTTCATCAGTGATATTGGCCTGTAGTTTTCTTTTTTTTGTGGCATCTGGTTTTGGTATTAGGGTGATGGTGGCCTCATAGAATTAGTTTGGAAGTTTACCTTCCTCTGCAATTTTCTGGAAGAGTTTGAGTAGGATAGGAGTTAGCTGT
The DNA here is from genome assembly GCF_054371585.1 of Giraffa tippelskirchi. NCBI lineage: Eukaryota > Metazoa > Chordata > Mammalia > Artiodactyla > Giraffidae > Giraffa > Giraffa tippelskirchi. Next base: position 73,073,377 of record NC_137281.1, on the reverse strand, counting down.
TCTCTAAATTTTTGGTAGAATTCAGCTGTGAAGCCATCTGGTCCTGGGCTTTTGTTTGCTGGAAGATTTCTGATTACAGTTTCAATTTCCCTATTTGTGATGGGTCTGTTAAGATTTTCTATTTCTTCCTGGTTCAGTTTTGGAAAGTTATACATTTTTAAGAATTTGTCCATTTCTTCCAATTTGTCCATTTTATTGGCATATAGTTGCTGATAGTAGTCTCTTATGTTCCTTTGTATTTCTGTGTTGTCTGTTATGATTTCTCCATATTCATTTCTAATTTTGTTGATTTCATTCTTTTCCCTTTGTTTCTTGATGAGTCTGGCTAATGGTTTGTTTATTTTTTTATCTTCTCAGAGAACCAGCTTTTAGCTTTGTTGATTTTTGCTATGGTCTCCTTTGTTTCTTTTGCATTTATTTCTGCCCTAATTTTTTATGATTTCTTTCCTTCTACTAATCCCGGGTTTCTTCATTTCTTCCTTTTCTAGTTGCTTTAGGTGTAGAGTTAGGTTATTTATATGACTTTTCTCTTGTTTCTTGAGATAAGCTTGTATTGCTATGGACCTTCCGCTTAGCACTGCTTTTACTGAGTCCCATAGGTTTTGGGTTGTTGTGTTTTCATTTTCATTCATTTCTATGCATATTTTTATTTCTTCTGTGATTTGTTGGTTATTCAGAAGCATGTTGTTTAGCCTCCATATGTTTGTATTTTTAATAGTTTTTTTTTTTTTTTTTCCTGTAGTTGACATCTAATCTTACCATATTATGATCAAAAAAGGTGCTTGGAATGATTTCAATTTTTTTGAATTTACCAAGGCTAGATTTATGGCCTAGGATGTAATCTATCCTGGAGAAGGTTCCGTGTACACTTGAGAAAAAGGTGAAATTCATTGTTTTGTGGTCAAATGTGCTATAGATATCAATTATGTCTAACTGGTCCATTGTATCATTTAATGTTTGTGTTTCCTTGCTAATTTTCTGTTTAGTTGATCTATCCATAGATGTGAGAATTCTGCCACTATTGTTGTGTTACAGTTAATTTCCCCTTTCATACTTGTTAGCATTTGCCTTATGTATTGTGGTTCTCCTATGTTGGGTGCATATATATTTATAATTTTTATATCTTCTTCTTGGATTGATCCTTTGATCATTATGTAGTGTCCTTCCTTGTCTCTTTTCACAGCCTTTAAAGTCTATTTTATCTAATATGAGTATTGCTACTCCTGCTTTCTTTTGGTCTCTATTTGCATGGAATATCTTTTTCCATCCCTTCACTTTCAGTCTGTATGTGTTCTTTGTTTTGAGGTGGGTCTCTTGTAGACAACATATATAGAGGTCTTGTTTTTTTATCCATTCAGCCAGTCTTTGTCTTTTAGTTGGGACATTCAACCCATTTACATTTAAGATAGTGTTTAACATTGTCCCAGAGGTCTCTGAGGTTGTCCTGATTTCTTTTAATTCTTTTTTCTTTTTTCCTCTCTGCTTCATTTATTTCTACCCTTGTATCTTCTACCTCACTTATCCTATCTTCTGCCTCCATTATTCTACTGTTGGTTCTCTCCAAAGTGTTTTTGATCTCATTTATTGCATTATTCATTATTGATTGACTCTTTTTTATTTCTTCTAGGTCCTTATTAAACCTTGCTTGCATCTTCTCAGTCCTTGTTTCTAGGCTATTTATCTCTAACTCTATTTTGTTTTCAACATTTTGGATCATTTTTTACTATCACTATTCTGAATTCTTTTTCAGGTAGACTCCCTATCTCCTCCTCCTTTATTTGGTTTGGTGGGCATTTTCACATTCCTTTACCTGCTGAGTATTTCTCTGCCTCTTCATCTTGTTTAGACTGCTGTGTTTGTGGTGGCCTTTCTTTATGCTGGAAGTTTGTGATTCCTCTTTGCTGTGGAGGTTCCTCCCTGTGGGTGGAGTTGGGCAAGTGGCTTGTCAAGGTTTCCTGGTTAGGGAAGCTTGCATCAGTGTTCTGGTGGGTGGAGTTGGATTTCTTCTCTCTGGAGTACAAAGAAGTGTCCATTAGTGAGTTTTGAGGTGTCTATGGGTTGGTGTGACTTTGAGCAGCCTGTATATTGAAGCTCAGGGCTATGTTCCTATGTTGCTGGAGAATTTGCATGGTATGTCTCGCTCTGGAACTTGTTGGCTCTCGGGTGGAGCTTGGTTTCAGTGTAGATATGGAGGTTTTTGGATGATCTCTTATCGATTAATGTTCCTTGGAGTCAGGAGTTCTCTGGTGTTCTCAGGTTTTGGGCTTAAGCCTCCTGCCTCTGGTTTTCAGTCTTCTTCGTACAGTAGCCTCAAGACTTTTCCATCCATACTGCACCAATGATAAAACATCTAGGTTAATGGAGAAGAGATTCTCCATAATGAAGGACACCCAGAGAGGTTCGCAGAGTTAAATGAAGAAGAGAAGAGGGAGGAGGGAGATAGAGGTGACCAGGAGGAGAAGAGGGGGAAACAAAAGGGGAGAGAGCAATCTAGCCAGTAATCAATTCCCTATGTGCTCTCCACAGCCTCAAACACCCAGAGAGGCTTACAGAGTTCCACAGAGAAAAGAAGAGGGAGGAAGGAGATAGAGGTGGCCAGGAGAAGAAGAGTTGGAGTCAAAAGGAGAGAGGCAGATCTAGCCAGTAATCAGTTCCCTAAGTGTTCTCCACAGTCTGGAATACCCAACGAGATTCACAGCATTGGGTAGACAAGAGAAGGGAGATGGAGGAGATAGAGGTGACCTGGGGGAGAAAAAGGAGAATAGAAAGAGGGAGAGGGCATTCAAGCCAGTAATCACACTCCTAAGTAAAAATTGGTACTGAAGACTGGATTTCTAAACGTACAAAATTGCTAACAAATACCAAAAAGCAAAGATTAAAAATCTAGCGTAAGAGGTTAGACTCTCAAAAATACAATATTGAAAAAAAAAACCAAAATCACAAAAATTATAAAAAGTATATATGAAATTTGCTTTAAAAATAGGGTCTTGTTTTGCAAGGTAATAATAGGTTATAAAAATGAAAACTAAAGGAGTAATAAAAGACTTAAAAATAAAAAAATATAAAAAATTAAAAAAAATGATAACAGTAAAATATATCTAGGAATTTCTCTGGAGTTGTTGTGGGCAGTGTGGGGTCATTTCAGTTTCAGATAGTTCCTTGTTCCAGCTTATACTTCTTCTCATGGTCTCTAGTCTCCTCCCAATGTAGTCAGTGCTAACTACAGGGTTTTAATCTGTTGCACCTGTCACTTCCAAAGCGGTTCCCTCTGTTTATTTGGCTTCTTCTGTTTGCAGGTCTCTTCAGTGTCTAATTTACACCCTGACACAAGAGGGCAAAGGTGGTCACTTATTTAGACTCATTTGCTCAGTTGTCCTGTGGGGAGGGAGGAACACTGCAAACAAATATCACTGGTGTATGTGGGGAGTGCTCGCAGTGTTTGGACCACACTGGGTTTGCCCCACTTGTGGCGTGTATGCTTCCCCAGTCTACTCTACTCAAGCTCCAGGTTGCTCTGCAGGGGAACTGTCTAAAGCAGGCCCTGGGTTGCATGCACTTTCCAGGTCTAAGCCTCTCAGGTTCAGGTTCTCGGGTACTCCACAAAGGCAGACTCGGTTGGGCCTGCGTTTTGTGCCCTTCCCAGGTCCTGAGCAGCTCAGGCGACCAGGTACTTGGCGAGCACATTCTCCTCAGGTGAGGCAGTGCGTCTTATCACCTCCCCTGTCCCAGTCGATTGGTTTCCTAGGTGGCAGTGGGAGCGCCATCTCAGGTGTGCCATGTGTCTCCTCTGGGGAGCTGATCTCTGGCTGTGACCCTCCTGGCTGATGTCAACTGTCCAGGATCCCAGGAAGACTTGGTTAGCAACTGGGAACCTGCTCACAGTTTGGTAGATGATGCCATCTCTGGGGCGAGATTGCCCGTTGCCGGCTCTGGCTGTCGCCCGCCTGCCTCTCTGCCTCTGGTTGGCGATGGGCCGATCTGCAGCTGACTCACTCTCCGCTGGTATTCACTCAGTCCTTTGTTCTGTGAGTGGCCCGGCAGTGCCTTAGGTTAGAGCCTTTCATGGGAAAGTTCGCTCTCTCTCTTTCTTTTCTTCACCCCCTCTCCCCCCCCCCACCCCCGGCCTGGCTATCCCACGGTTTGGGTTTCTATCTCACATTAGCTCCCTCAGATTGCCCTTAGGGCATTCAGGCCTGGTCCTTACCCTAAGCAAAGCAGTCCGCGCCTCCCTGTTCAGCCCCCGCTTGCTGGTGGCAGATGCAAGTGTCTGGGCTACTTCTCTGCTGGGAGTTGTGGTTAGGCACGCAATCTATGGGTTTTATTTATTTTTTTCCTCCTGTTAATGTTGCCCTCTGAGATTCCAAAACTCCCCACAGACCCGCTGGTGAGAGGGTTTCCTGGTGTTTGGAAACTTCTCCTCTTTCACGACTCCCTCCCCTGGACAGGTCTCTGTCCCTAATTCTTCTGTCTCTCTTTTTATCATTTATATTTTGTCCTACCTCCTTTTGAAGACAATGGGCTGCCTTTCTGGGTGCCTGGTGTCCTCCACCAGCATTCAGAAGTTGTTTTGTGGAATTTGCTCAGTGTTCAAATGATCTTTCAATGAATTTGTAGGGGAGAAAGTGGTCTCCCCGTCCTATTCCTCCACCATCTTAAGACCGCCCCCTCTCTCAACAAGTATTGACCAAGTGCTTGATTTGTGTAGGGAATGTATAAAGTGGGTATATAAATACTAAACTGTCAGGAGTTTGTGAAAAGAACATGAAATTAGAAATCTGAAATCTGGTTATTTACTAGGCTTTCAAAATTCCCTTCCATGACCCCAAAGCCCTCCATCTTCCAGCCCCTTTCTAACCTATCAGACCCAATTTTCTAGCATTCTCTCCCTTCTACTCTCTCTATTTTAAAGACACCTTTCTGATGTTCAAATATGCCAAGTTTGTGTGATTTCTGTTCTCTTTGTCTGGGAAACAGACACCCCAGTAGAAGTATCTCTTGACTTTGAGGTTCAGCTCAAATGTCCCCTTCTCAGAGAGGCCTCATCTGAATGTTCCAGACCCATCCACAACCATTCTGTCAGAACACATCTTTTGTTTCTTATCTCCAATTATCACTGATGAAATAATCTTATTTTCTTTATTGGTTGACTTTCTATTGTCTGTCTCCCATACTGCAATGTAAGTATCTGGTGAATGATGACCTTGGCTTTCTATTCACTGCTGTGATCCAGTCACAAGTGGGTCCTTGAACCAGGCAGATCTCTAGGAATGAGTGTGGAGTGAATTTATTCCCAAAGGACCATCTTGTTGACCCTTCCATGTTATGTAAAAAGATGCTTATAGAACCTGCACACATGAACCTAACTTCATGAAAGTCAGGTTGGGTGGTGGTAATTCAGTTTTCTCTAACTGAATATTAAGCTAAAGTGATTGTAACAGTCAAGAGTATAGGATCACTGTGTGCCTGGTAAATATGTTTGAATGTATTAATCTGTCTAGTAATAAAAGATAAAAATTTTAATGATAATCATGACCTGTTGGTGGGCAAATATGTGTGTGTGTGTGTATAAATATATACATATATTTTTTATTGAAATATAATTGATTTACAATGTCTTAATTTCAGGTGTATAGCAAAGTAATTCAGTTATATATATACATGTATCTATACATATATATAGGCTTCCCAGGTGACTCAGATGGTAAAGAATCTGCCCATAGAGCAAGACCTGGGTTCAATCCCTGGGCTAGGAAGATCCCCGGGAGTAGGAAATGGCAAACTACGCCAATATTCTTGTCTGGAGAATTCCATGGACAGAGGAGCCTGGGGGAGCTACAGTCCATGGGTTCGCAAAAAGTCAGACACAACTGAGTGACTAGCACACACACACACACACACACACACATATTCTTTTTTGGATTCTTTTTCATTATAGGCTGTTACTATATATTGAGTATTTCCAACAGAAATAGAGAGCTCACAAACATAGAAAACAAACTTATGGTTACCAAAAGTGAGTGGGTGGTGGTTCAGTTGCTAAGTTGCATCTGACTCTTTGTGACCCCATGGACTGTAGCCCACCAGGTTCCTCTGTCCATGGGTTTCTCCAGGCAAGAATACTGGAGTGGGTTGCCATTTACTTCTCCAGAAAGGGACTTGGGGAGGGATAAATTAGGAGTTTTGGATTAAAATACATATATGACTATATATAAAATAGATAACTAACAAGGACCTATTGGATATATATATTTTTAATGAGACAAACTAACCTGCTTGCTAAAACCACAGACAAAAAGAAGGACATGTACTGACATCGAAAGATGTTCACTCTGACAGTGCTAATTTAAAAAAAAGAAGGCTACACACAGTGTGTGCCATAGGTCCTATGTTTTTCTAAAGAAGTGAATATAAGTGAATGTAAAAAATACTAAAAGAATACACATCGAAATTTTAATAACAAGTACAATCGTATGGTGTCACATGGGTGATTTCATTGTATTGTTATTTCCCTGTGTTTGGCAAAATGTTATTATACTTTATGCATATACTGTGTTTGAAATTAGAAAAAAAAATTACAGTAAGTGTCACAAAATATTTGGGATACCTAAAATGACTCCAAGGCTTTGTCCATTTCAAACAACTACTGGTCAAACCACCCTATACTTTTGGTGATGTGAAAGCCAAAGGATAGTTTGGGTAATGTAGTCAGTTTATAGCCACTGGTCATAGCAAACCCCCTCTTCCAACAATACAAGAGAAGACTCTACACATGGACATCACCAGATGGTCAGAACTGAAACCAGATTGATTATATTCTTTGCAGCCAAAGATGCAGAGGCTCTATACAGTCAGCAAAAACAAGACTGGGAGCTGACTGTGGCTTAGATCATGAACTCCTAATGGCAAAATTCAGACTTAAATTGAAGAAAGTAGGGAAAACCACTAGACCATTCAGGTATGACCCCAATCAAATCCCTGATGATTGTAGAGTGGAAGTAAGAAATAGATCGAATGGGGCTAGATCTGATAGACAGAGTGCCTGATGAACTATGGGCGGAGGTTCGTGACATTGTACAGGAGACAGGGATCAAGACCATTCGCAAGAAAAAGCAATGCAAAAAAGCAAAATGGCTGTCTGAGGCGGCCCTACAAATAGCTGTGAAAAGAAGAGAAGTGAAAAGCAAAGGAGAAAAGGAAAGATAAACCCATTTGAATGCACAGATCCAAAGAATAGAAAGGGGAGATAAGAAAGCCTTCCTCAGTGATCAATGCAAAGAAATAGAGGAAAACAACAGAATGGGAAAGACTAGAGATCTCTTCAAGAAAATTAGAGATACCAAGGGAATATTTCAAGCAAAGACGGCACAATAAAGGACAGAAATGGTATGGACCTAACAGAAGCAGAAGATATTAAGAAGAGGTGGCAAGAATACACAGAAGAACTGTACAAAAAAAGATCTCCACAACCCAGATGATCACGATGGTGTGATCACTGACCTAGAGCCAGACATCCTGGAATGTGAAGTCAAGTGGGCCTTAGGAAGCATCACTACGAACAAAGCTAGTGGAGGTGATGGAATTCCAGTTGAGCTATCTCAAATCCTAAAAGATGATGTTGTGAAAGTGCTGCACTCAATATGCCAGCAAATTTGGAAACCTCAGCAGTGGCCACAGAACTGGAAAAGGTCAGTTTTCATTCTAATCGCAAAGAAAGACAATGCCAAAGAATGCTCAAACTAACTCACAATTTCACTCACCTCACATGATAGTAAAGTAATGCTCAAAATTCTCCAAGCCAGACTTCAGCAATACGTGAACCGTGAAATTCCAGATGTTCAAGCTGGATTTAGAAAAGGCAAAGGAACCAGAGATCAAATTGCCAGCATCCACTGGATCATCAAAAAAAGCAAGGGAGTTCCAGAAAAACATCTATTTCTGCTTTATTGACCATAAAATTGATTTATTGCCAAAGTCTTTGACTGTGTGGATCACAATAAACTGTGGAAAAAACTGAAAGACATGGAAATACCAGACCACCTAATCTGCCTCTTGAGAAATCTGTATGCTGATCAAGAAGCAACAGTTAGAACTGGACGTGGAACAACAGACTGGTTCCAAATAGGAAAAGGAGTACGTCAAGGCTGTACATTGTCACCCTGCTTATTTAACTTATATGCAGGGTACATCATGAGAAACGCTGGGCTGGAAGAAGCACAAGCTGGAATCAAGATTGCCAGGAGAAATATCAATAACCTCAGATTTGCAGATGACAGTACCCTCATGGCAGAAAGTGAAGAACTAAAGAGCCTCTTGATGAAAGTGAAAAAGGAGAGTGAAAATGTTGGCTTCAAACTCAACATTCAGAAAAGTAAGATCATGGCATCCTGTCCCATCAGTTCAGTTCAGTTACTCAGTCGTGTCAGACTCCTTGTGACCCCATGAATTGCAACTCGCCAGGTCTCCCAGTCCATCACCAACTCCCGGAGTTTACCCAAACTCATGTCCATCGAGTTGGTGATGCCATCCAACCATTTCATCCTCTGTAATCACCTTCTCCCCCTGCCCTCAATCTTTCCCAGCATCGGGGTCTTTTCAAATGAGTCAGTTCTTCACATCAGGTGGCCAAAATATTGGAGTTTCAGCTTCAGCATCAGTCCTTCCAATGAACACCCAGGACTGATCTCCTTTAGGATGGACTGGTTGGATCTCTTTGCAGTCCAAGGGACTCTCAAGAGTCTTTTCCAACACCACAGTTCAAAAGCATCAATTCTTCATCACTCAGCTTTCTTTATAGTCACTTCATGGCAAATAAATGGGGAAACAGTGGGAATAGTGGCTGACTTTATTTTTTTGCGCTCCAAAATCACTGCAGATGGTGACTGCAGCCATGAAATTAAAAGACGCTTATTCCTTGGAAGGAAAGTTATGACCAACCTAGACAGCGTATTAAAAAGCAGAGACATTACTTTGTCAAGAAATGTCCATTTAGTCAAGGCTATGGTTTTTCCAGTAGTCATGTATGGATGTGAGAGTTGGACTATAAAAAAAGCTGAGCACCGAAGAATTGATGCTTTTGAACTGTGGTGTTGGAGAAGACTCTTGAGAGTCCCGTGGACTGCAGGGAGACCCAACCAGTCCATCCTAAAGGAGATCAGTCCTGGGTGTTCATTGGAAGGACTGATGCTGAAGCTGAAACTCCAATTCTTTGGTCACCTGATGCGAAGAGCTGAGTCATTTGAAAAGACCCTGATGCTAGGAAAGATTGAAGGCAGGGGGAGAAGGGTAGAACAAAGGATGAGATGGTTGGATGGCATCACTGACTCGATGGACATGAGTTTGGCTAACCTCTGGGAGTTGGTGATGGACAGGGAGGCCTGGCAGGCTGTGGTTCATGGGGTTGCAAAGAGTTGGACACAACTGAGCAACTGAACTTAACTTAACTTGGTGATCATGAACAGAACTGAAGGAAAATACTAGAATAAATTGACGATGTCCAGTCCTTCCATAAATATGTTGTTCGTTGTTCAGTCGCTAAAATGTGTTTGATTCTTTGTGACCCCATGGATTGTAGCCCACCCAGGATCCTCTGTCCATGGGATTTCCCAGGCAAGAACACTGGAGTGGTTTGTGATTTCCTTCTCCAGGGGATGTTCCCAGACCAGGGATACTGCATTGGCAGGCGGATCCTATATGACTGAGCCACAAGGGAAGCCTCTTCCATGACCATGGATTCCTCTTAATTTAATTTTTTTCCTTAAATTAATTTTTATACTAAATGCTCACTCAGCCTTATCCATCTCAGGCCTGGTGCTGGGTGTCTGGGATCCTGGAGTGGGAAGTTAAATTGTTGACCTCATGAAGATGACCGTCCCTTAGAAAATTTTGATGAATAAGGAGTCTCTTACAAATCCCTGTGCCAATTGATAAGATGGGATAAGTGGAGAGAGCTGTGAGGATACAGAGGAGAGGCCTTTAATCTAGTCTGGCAAAACAGAGAGGGCTTCCTGGAGGAGGGGGCCTGTGGACCAAGGTCAGAAAGACAAATGGGAATTACTGGAGAAAGATGGTACTAAAGAAGTATTCCAGGCTTATCTGGTGGCTCAATGGTAAAGAATCTACCTCTCAGTGTGGGAGATACTGATTGGGTTCAATCCCTGGTCTGGGAAGATCCCACATGCCATGGAGAAACTAAGTCTGTACGCCACAACTACTGATCCTGTGCTCTAGAGTCCAGGAGCTAGAACTACTCAGCCCATGTGCTGTAAGTACTGAAGCCTGCATGCTCTAGAGCCCATGCTCCGCAACAAGAGAAGCCACAGCAATGGGAAGACTGCACACCACAACTCGAGGTTAACCCCAGCCCCCCACAACGAGAGAAAAGCCTGCACAGTAATGAAGACCCAGCACTGCCAAAAACAATAAATAAATAAATACATAAAATTACATCTGATAAAAGAATAGCAGGGGGTGACATTCTTGGAGGCAAGACACTCTAGGCTTGTTCAAGGCTCTGAAAATCGTGGTATGTGGTCAGAACCTAGAACATGCAGTTGGAGCGACAAGAGCCAGGCTAGAAAACGTATCTTGGAACCACACAAGCTATGACTGGTCTCAGGAGCCATTAAATGGATTCAGACTTTTTCCTAAGAGCAACAAGGAACAGTGGAAGGGCATCACATAATGGGCCAACCTGGCCAGATTTACACTTTAGAAAAATTCCTTAGGCCATAGCAAGAATTAGAGGGAGACAAGGAGTATATGAGAGAGACGTTAGTGAAATAGGGAAAGAGGAGTGGGATACGAGAGATATGGATGAATTCACAAAATATGTAGTGGTGCAGATTAGATCGGCTGAGGATGGGTATAGAGATGATCCTTGAGTCTGGAAGATCCTCTGGAGAAGGGAATGGTTATCCACTCCAGTATTCTTGCCTGGAGAATTCCATGGACAGAGGAGTCTGGTGGGCTACAGTTCATGGAATCACAAAGAGTCGGACAGCACTGGGTGACTAACTTTAACTTTCATAGAAATGAAGAAAAAATGTAAACCAAAGAAATATCAGGTGTTCTGTTTGAACACCTTGGGGCAGCTGACACAGGAATACCTGGAGAGTGGCAGTTTTAAGGTGGGCTGACAGACTTATGGAACATCTAGATAGAGGTGCCCAGTAGGCTTTTGTAAAGGAAGTCTGAAACAGAGCTGGGCCAGGGACATTCACTTTGGAAGCATCAGCACAGAGAAGGTGTTGAAACCAGAAGGATGTACAAAATGGACCAGAGGGATGCACTGTATCCACGCTGAAGAGTAGCCAGAACAGAATTCTGAGGAAGCTCGACATTTAAGGGACAGACGGAATGAGTCCTCATGAAGAAGAATAAGATGGAGTGACCAGAGAGGTGGGAGGAATACTCAGCTTGTGAATTGCCGTGCAAGCCTAGGAGGGGTGACGGTTCAAAGTTATACTGTCAACAGTAGCAAGGTCAAGAATGGGAGCACAAAGGAGTTTTGGTGGGTTCAAGCTGTTGCTAAGGATGTTGTTGGACCCTTGATGAGGTCAGCCTGTGCAGGGTGGTGGGCATAGATGTTGGGTTGTCATGGGCTCTGGAAGGAGAAGGAGGTGAGGGAGTGAGGATGCAAGAGCAAGCACCTTGTTCAAGATCTTAGCTGCGTAAGGGAGTGAGGCTGCAGCTGGTGTGGGTTTAGAGGGTTGGAGGTGGGTTTGTTTTTAATCAGAAAGGCTTTCAAAGTTAAAGCCATGTACTAAAGAATCAAGAAGAAAGGGAGAGATTAAAGTTTCAGGAGAGAGTAAGGATAATCAAGTATGGTTCTGGAAGGGGGAAAAGAACAGGAAATCCAGAGCATGGGTACGGAAGAAGGTATCACCCTTCACTATCAAGGGAGGGAAAGAAGATGGGTATAGATGCAGCTTATTTTGCAGGTCTAGAATCAGAACTTTTGGGGAGTTCGTATCTAAAGCCTTCTATTTTTTCCCTGTGCAGTAGGAGGTGAGGTTATTTGCCTTGAGTGAGTGGGAGGTAGTGGGGTAAGAAATTCAAAAATTGTGGAGAAATTTGAAATAGCTGTCCTAGAGGGTGGGAGAGAGCTTACTCAAAAAGCTGGAAGCTCTGAGACCTCAGGTGAGGCTGAAGACATTGGATTTTAATGGCACTTATCTTCGATATGGTGGAATTTCCTCCCACAGGGCTCAGCAGCCAGGGCGTGGGCAGGGAGAAGTCAAATGATGGGCTTCAAGAAAGGTTGGAACTTGTCTGGCAGGTGTGACAGAAGCACACTGGGTTCAGTGAGTTGAGGCCAATGAAGGATGTGAAAGTCATGAGTTTTAAGGTCCAGACTTGTGGAGATAGAAGTGGAGACAAGACAGAAGGATGATGAGAAGGAAGCCAAGAAGTTGAGGGATTTGAGGTCTCTCTAACCCTAAAGATCAGATGTGGTGGAAGAAATCACCTGAGAGTCTTGGAAAGATAAGAGGTTGTGTTCAGAAGGTTAGATGCCTGAGCTGAATACTTCCTAAGAAAAGGAGCTCTAGGTCATGCAGAGACCAGAAAGTCACCTTGGGAGTGAGTGAGTCAAGGGGAGAGAAGGTAGACATCACTGGCAAAAAGAATATCTGAGGTGAAACCAAGGAGTTGGATCAGTTGGTGCCCATGAAGATGCTGGAATCAATTTGATACTGGTAGGATTGTGGGAGGGGAGCGGGAAAGTGGGAACCAGGAATCTGAGTCTTTAGGGAGAAAGAGAATGATGGGTGAGAGACTAGCAGTGAGGAAGAGTAAAAGACTGCAAAGGACAGGAGTTTCATGTAAGGTTGAAGAGCCGTAATTTAGAAGTGGAAGGAAGGGACGTGGAGAAATGCTCAGCTCGGTTCCCACCTGTGGAATGAGCATCTAGGAGGGTGAGCCATATTCACTTCGAGGGCTGCTGGGAAAGCGGTAGCTTCAGGAGAAACTGAATTCTCCATTAAAGAGGAAGATGGAACAGAGATTCATTGAAGAGGCTGCGTATATACGGGAGTTTTCATGTGTGCTAAGTCTATTCAGTTCAGTCGCTCAGTCATGTCCGACTCTTTGCGACCCCACGGACAGCAGCACGCCAGGCCTCCCTGTCCATCACCAACACCTGGAGTTGACTCAAACTCACGTTCATGGAGTCAGTGATGCCATCCAACCATCTCATCCTCTGTCGTCGCCTTCTCCTCCCACCATCAATCTTTTCCAGCATCAGGGTCTTTTCAAATGAGTCAATTCTTCACATCAGGTGGCCAAAGTATTGGAGTTTCAGCTTCAGCATCAGTTCTTCCAATGATATTCAGGACTGGTTTCCTTTAGGATGGGCTGGTTGGATCTCCTTGCAGTCCAAGGGACTCTCAAGAGTCTTCTCCAATACCACAGTTCAAAACCATTAATTCTTCAGTGCTCAACTTTCTTTATAGTCCAACTCTCACATCCATACGTGACTAGTGGAAAAACCATAGCTTTGACTAAATGGATCTTTGTTGGCAAAGTACTGTCTCTGCTTTTTAATAAGCTGTCTAGGTTGGTCATAACTTTTCTTCCAAGGAACAAGCATCTTTTAATATCATGGCTTCAGTCACATCTGCAGTGATTTTTGGAGCCCCCAAAATTAAAGTCTGCCACTGTTTCCCCATCTATTTGCCATGAAGTGATGGGACCAGATGCCATGATCTTAGCTTTCTGAATGTTGAGCTTTAAGCCAACTTTTTCTCTCTCCTCTTTCACTTTCATCAAGAGGCTGTTTAGTTCTTTGCTTTCTGCCATAAGGGTGGTGTCATCTGCCTATATGAGGTTATTGATATTTCTCCCAGCAATCTTGATTCCAGCTTGTGTGTCATCCAGTCCAGCATTTCTCATGATGTACTCTGCATAGAAGTTAAATAAGCAGGATGATAATATACAGCCTTGATGTACTCCTTTCCTGATTTGGAACCAGTCTGTTGTTCCATGTCCAGTTCTAACTGTTGCTTCTTGACTTGCATACAGATTTCTCAGGAGGCAGGTCAGGTGGTCTGGTATTTCCATTTCTTTGATTTTCCAAGTTTGTTGTGATCCACACAGTAAAAGACTTTGGCATATCAATAAAGCAGAAATAGATGTTTGTCTGGAACTCTCTTGCTTTTTTGATGATCCAACGGATGTTTGCAATTTTATCTCTGGTTCCTCTGCCTTTTCTAAATCCAGCTTGAACATCTGAAAGTTCATGGTTCACATACTGTTGAAGCCTAGCTTAGAGAATTTTGAGCATTACTTTGCTAGTATGTGAGGTGAGTACAACTGTGCGGTAGTTTGAGAATTCTTTGGCATTGCCTTTTTTTGGGATTGGGATGAAAACTGACCTTTTCCAGTCCTGTGGCTACTGCTGAGTTTTGCAAATTTGCTGGCGTACCGAGTGTAGCACTTTCGCAGCATCATCTTTAGGATTTGAAATAGCTCAACTGTAATTTCATCACCTCCACTAGCTTTGTTCATAGTGATGCTTCCTAAGGCCCACTTGACTTCATATTCCAGGATGTCTGGCTCTAGGTCAGTGATCACACCATCGTGATCATCTGGGTTGTGGAGATCTTTTTTTGTACAGTTCTTCTGTGTATTCTTGCCACCTCTTCTTAATATCTTCTGCTTCTGTTAGGTCCATACCATTTCTGTCCTTTATTGAGCCCATCTTTGCATGAAATGTTCCCTTGGTATCTCTAATTTTCTTGAAGTGATCTCCAGTGTTTCCCATTCTATTGTTTTCCTTTATTTCTTTGCATTGATCACCGAGAAAGGCTTTCTTATTTCTCCTTGATATTCTTTGGAACCTTGAAGGTATATTCAAATATACCTTGTGTGCACCAGGACCCAGAGATCCCACAGAGACTGAGACAGAACTGTGTTTGAGTGTCTCCTGTGGAGGTACGGGTCAGTGGTGGACTGCTGCAGGGGCAGGGGCTCTGGGTGCAGTAGATCTGGGTATAGCATAAGCCCTCAAGGAGGAGGTCACCATTAAACCCACCATAGAGCCGCCAGAACTTACACAGGACTGAGGAGACTGACTCTTGGAGGGAACAAACAGAACCTTGTGTGCACCAGGACCCAGGAGAAAGGAGAAGTGACCCTACAAGAGATTGATCCAGACTTGCCCATGAGTGTTCAGGAGTCTCCAGTGGAGGCGTGGGGTGGTGGTGGCCTGCTGCAGGGTCTGGAGCACTTAGTGGTGCATACATGGGATCTTTTGAAGGAGGTCGTCATTATCTTCATTACCTCTACCGTAGTTTGGCCTCAGGTCAAATAACAGGGAAGGAACACAGTCCTGCCTTTCAACAGAAAAGGCATAAAGATTTACTGGGCATGGCCCTGACCATCAGAAGACCCAGTTTCCCCCTCAGTGAGTCTCTCCCATCAGGAAGCTTCCATAAGTCTCTTACCCTTCTTCATCAGAGGGCAGACAGACTGAAAACCACAATCACAGAAAACTAACCAATCTGATCACATGGACCACAGCCTTGTCTGACTCAATGAAACTATGAGCCATGCCATGTAGGGCCACCCAAGACAGACGGGTCATGATGGAGAGTTCTGACAAAACGTGGTCCCCTGGAGAATGGAATGTCAAACGACTGCAATATTCCTGCCTTGAGAATCCCATGAACATTATGAAAAGGCAAAAAGATAGGACACTGGAAGATGAACTCCTCAGGTCAGTAGGTGCCCAATATGCTAGTGGAGATCAGTGGAAAGAATGAAGAGATGGAGCCAAAGCAAAAACAACACCCAGTTGTGGATGTGACTGGTGATGGAAGTAAAGTCCAATGCTATAAAGAGCAGTATTTGATAGGAACCTGGAATGTTAGGTCCATGAGTCAAGGCAAATTGGAAGTGGTCAAACGGAAATGGCAAGAGTGAATGTCGACATTTTAGGAATCAGTGAACTAAAATGGACTGGAATGGATGAATTTAACTTACATGACCATTATGTCTACTACTGTGGGCAAGAATCCCTTAGAAGAAATGGAGTAGCTATCATAGTTAACAAAAGAGTCTGAAACGCAGTACTGGGTTTCAGTCTCAAAAGCGACAGAATGATCTCTGTTCGTTTCCAAGGCAAAGCATTCAATATCACGGTAATCCAAGTCTATGCTCCGACCAGTAACACTGAATAAGCTGAAGTTGAACGATTCTATGAAGACCTATAAGACCTTCTAGAACTAACACCCAAAAAAGATGTCCTTTTCATTATAGTGGACTGGAATGCAAAAGTAGGAAGTCAAGAGATACCTGGAGTAACAGGCAAATTTGGCCTTAGAGTATAGAATGAAGCAGGGCAAAGGCTAATAGAGTTTTGCTAAGAGAACACACTGGTCATAGCCAACACCCTCTTCCAATAACACAAGAGAAGACTCTACACATGGTCATCACCAGATGATCAACACCGAAATCAGATTGATTATATTCTTTGCAGCCGAAGATGGAGAAGCTCTATAAAGTCAGCAAAAACAAGACTGGGAGCTCACTGTGGCTCAGATCATGAACTCCTTATTGCAAAATTCAGACTTAAATTGAAGAAAGTAGGGAAAACCACTAGACCATTCAGGTATGACCTAAATCAAATCCCTTTTGATTATACAGTGGAAGTGAGAAATAGATTCAAGGGATTAGATATGATAGACAGAGTGCCTGAAGAAGTATGGACAGAGGTTTGTGACATTGTACAGGAGGCAGTGATCCAGACCATCCCCAAGAAAAAGAAAAGTAAAAAGGCAAAGTGGTTGTCTGAGGATGGTTTACAAATAGCTATGAAAAGAAGAGAAGTGAAAGGCAAAGGAGAAAAGGAAAGATATACCCATTTGAAGGCAGAGTTTCAAAGAATAGCAAGTCGTTTCAGTCATGTCCAACTCTGTGACCCCAGAACTGGTGGTCGACTTTGCAGAACTGGAGTGTGCCAAGCTCCTCTGTCCATGGGATTCTCCAGGCAAGAATACTGGAATGGGTTGCCATGCCCTCCTTGAGGGGATCTTCCCAACCCAGGGATCAAACCCCTGTCTCTTATATCTCCTGCATTGGCAGACGGGTTCTTTACCATTAGTGTCCTCTGGGAAGTGCATATGGGGGTTTATTTCCTCTGAAAAGAGGATCCCAGAGACATTTCAAGAAAGATTTGTGAAGGAGGAGAGTGGTGGGATTTTGGTTCTGGATAGAAAAGGCACAGTACAGAGTGTGATGATGACAACAACAAGAACAACATTAACAAAACAACAACATCTAGTATTAACTGATCAGGGTTCACTTAACAAGTATTTTTTGGGGCACCTGTTTTCTAGGCACTGCTGTTACAGTGGTGCAGGAGGCAGACAATGTGTCCTACCTCTTGGAAGTTACCTTCTAGTAAAGGAGAAAGACAATAAATGCACAGTGTGGTGTGTGTGTGTGTGGTAGTTTCAATAGAAACAAATGCTATGAAGAAAAGCAGAAGTAAACATAAACCATGGATAAGATGGTAGAAAGTGAAGGACCTTGATACTCTAGATATGAGAGGATCCTTAGGGGAAGGACTCTCTGGGGAGGTGGCATTTGATCACGGACCTGAATGAAAGGAGAGATGCATAGGGAAGATATCAAGGGTGGTGGATCCCAGACAATGGAAACATCAAGCATAAAATCTTTGATACAATAAATTCTTGCTATGTTCAAGGAAAAGCAAGGAGGTTGGTATGACTTGAGAGTAAAGAATAAGGGATAGGTCTGGCATCAGAATATAGAGATGATAAATTCTGGCTGCCTGAGTGTATCACCAAAACTACCCACTGATTCAACAAAATTGAGTTATTTTCATCCAAATAAGAAAGAATAACATCCCAAAAGAGTCTCAGTAGTGTTTCAGACAAGGAAGGACAAAGTTGGGGTATATATGAGATATTTGAAGTCTGGATTAGGTCACGTCCTACAACAAACAATCTTGGTTAGGACTGAATAAGAATTATGATATAAGTTTAGAACTTGTAGATACTACAAGGTGGGTAGTTTGAGATCATGGTTCAAAGAGTCTTGGGCTATAAACTATTTCTGGATGCTCTCTATTCAAGAGTTGATGAGTCTCTCAGAAGTTTTGTGAAATGAACAAATAAAGTTATTTGGCAACTTTTACCTCACAAGGCAAGAGTTTCCTGGACTAGAAATGTTGTGTTGTTGAAAAAGTGGGAAGTAAAATCATATTCATGTAAACAGCAAGCTAAGGAAACATAGGTGGTTTCAGTTCTGGGGGATCATATAGGGCTTTGTAGGCCAAGAGATCTTGGGTTTTGCTCTGGGCATTATGATGTGTCTCCAGTAGCTTTTGTTATAGAACAACATCAGTCCCAAACTTAGTGATTAAACCTACAACATTGATTTAATTGATTCTGCAGTTTGAGGATTTAGGCTGAACTCAGCTAGTTGATTCTTCTACTGGTTTGGCTGGGCTAAAGGATGTGTCTGTGCTCAATAAGGCAGCTTTGCTTTGGGGGGTTTACTGGTTGTCAGCTGGGCAACAAATGTCACTGGATCTCATGTTCCTTATCAACTAGCATTCTTGACTTGCTTACACTGAGGCTCAAATTTCTAAAACAGCAACCTAAGGGCAAACCCCAGCGCACAAGCACTTTCCCTAGTATAGTCTCTCTTGCATCATGTTACTATGGTACCATTGGCCAGAGCAAGTCAACCAGCAAAGCTTAGAGTCAGTCTCCTCAAGGGTAGGTCCCTACCCAAGAGATAGGTCTACCCAACAGCATAGATACAGAGAAGTGTGAACAAATTTGGAGTCATTACTACAGCTATCTATGACAGGCAACATCAGAGCAAGGGAGTGGACATGCTGATTTATGTGGTGACTGCCTCTGGTGTGAAGAGACAGTAGGGAGCTAAGACTCAAGGGAGGGAGACTATCCACACTGTAAGATTTGATAGGTAAGAGATTAGTGGACACCATGGAAGGTTTCCTGGAGAAAATAGACTCTGATTTAGACCTTGAAGAATAGTAGCATTAGCATAGGCAAAAGTGTATCTTCATACAAAAGTAAAGATTATTTCTGTGAATATGAGTATCATGAAGCAAAGCCTCAGGCAAATCACTCTTCTTCTTTGGGCCTCAGTTTCCTCATTTATATAACGGGGAAACAGGACACAGTTGGTCTAGATGGACTCCATCCAGCTTCATAATTCTGTGAGTATGTGATACCTGAGTCTTTTTTACTACAAGTGATGGTAAGCAAGTGGCTTCCTTGTTGGCATTAGTCTTAGAGAATCTGCTTGCCAGTGCAGGAGATGTAAGAGATGCAAGTGCAATCCCTGGGCTGGGAAGATCCCCTGGAGGTGGGCACAGCAACCCACTCCAGTATTCTTTCTTGGAGAATCCCATGGACAGAGGAGCCTGGTGGGCTACAGTCCAGAGGGTCTCACAGAGTTGGATATGACTGAAGCGACTTAGCATGCACACACGCAGCGTGGTCGCAAGTCCTCCATTTTAATCATTAAATCATACTGCTGAAGACCATTGAGTTGAAGCTTGAAACAAGGCCACAGCATGTCCCAAGTCCAAGGTGGGGGGGCTGTTCACATCACATCTATATAAATGTTCCTCTCTGGAATTGTGCAGTGCACAACTTATACAACCTTCCATAGCAGCCCTGTTTCTAAGTGCCAGATAAGTTAAACCAACACTTCCTATACACCTGTTGTCTGCTAAGAACCAGTCTATATACTTACCTGCATGTCATTTCATAACAAGAGCTTTCTAAATATATATGTTTGGTTACCTGGCTGGGTATTAAGCAGAGCTCATTGCCATAGAGTTTTCTGGTCAACCATATCCTGCCCTAGCAGAAAGGGCTTTGCTCTTTTGAAAACATACCAGCTCTTAGGACCCAGCCAAATGCCCTTCAGTGCCCACATCTGTACCCTTACCTTCACTGCTGGCTGGAACAGAGACAAACTCCCTCCCCATCTCAGTCTAACTGAGCATGCCGTGCACAAAAGATTCTGACAATGCCATCTTGCCACTTTCCCCTCTTCTGTTTGGATAATTGCATTGTCAAGAATTACTTATCATACATTTAACACTTAATACCTATTTATTATGAGTTCATGTAACTGCTATTTAAAGAATAATCCGTGCTAACTGCGTTCTACCCCATTTGATGCCACTCTGATTCTGTAATTACTAGTTTCTGCGATATTATGCCACAAAACCTGAAAGCATAATTGGTTGTTTCATTCCAGACAATACGTTTGCAAGATGCTTAAAGCTTAACTGACAGATTTGAAGGGGAGCAGAGGCAGTCAGGCAAGCATGCTCACAGCAGGCTGGTCTTGCACAGTAATTTATGCAGGAACCATAGGCGACTAGGGAGGGTAAAATTGCTTCAAATAAATGAAAGGGAGGGGGAACACGATGCTTTTGTATAGACCCTTTGTTTTAAGTTTTCATCAGTTGGCAGTGCTTTGTGTTGGAGTTAATTTGCCCCGAATCTAGGAAGAGTGTAAAGCAGCAGTGTGAAAAATCGATAACTCACTTCAACACAGGGTGCATTCAGGAGTTGAGGACTAATTGTGGCCTTGGGGTGGGGTCCCCAGGTTGGTCTTTGCCAGCCTGCCTTCCCTCCCCCAACATGGTTTTAACTCTCTCAGCTCTCCTGTCCTGAAGGTTCCTTATGCTCGTTTGTCCCAGGATCCTTACTCTTCATTTCCATCAAGTAATGACTCTACTTTTTAAAATAAAGTGTTGGAGTCAGATATGTGAACCATCTCATAACTCATACAATCACCCACCTGTCCCCTCCCTCCCCCATTTTCTTCCTTCTTTCTTTCTTTCTCCCCTCTTTCCTACCCTCCCTCCCTTCCTGTTGTTGACTTGACTCTAAGACAGTCCTCTAAGGTACCCATAGTCTTCTGGAGGGAACAGAGAGTAAAAGAAAATTATGATAGAGGGCACTAAGACCTACTCTAGAGGGAGGATGGGCCCCAGCAAGACTCTGCACCCTGCCCCAGAATTCCAGAATTGTGCAGCCCAGCTTGGAGTCAGGGCTCCGCTCCAGCTAACCTCCACCGACGCACCTCTCTGACCAGTGTCATGTTAAAGCCATCAGTCCTGTAGGCTGGAGAGGCCTTCAGCAGAGTTAAACTCATCTGGTTCAGAGCTCCATGACCTAACTCACCCCACTGGGGAGGTGTCCATGATTTGCCTTAGGGGGTGTATATTTCTTCTGGTAATCAATAAATGGATAAGTCATAAATTACATATTGAGCGTCTGTGTCAGGTCCTGTGACAGATGCTCCTAAGGGCACAAAGGATCAGCCAGGGTCCTACTGCCCTAGAGTTTTTGTTCTGCACACAGATAGAAAAACTGTGCACCTTAGTTTTCTTGTCTGTAAAGTGGAGAATAAAATGGCTTCTCCCTCATCAGTGAACTGAAAAAGAGAATGAATACAAAATGCAAAGCATAATGCCTTTCTAATAGAGAGGGGACAACAAATGTTAGCTCTTCTCATTATTATTTCACTGGAAATACAGCTAATTATGATTAGAAAGACTACAGGAATTGTTATAGGGCTACAGAAGAGCAGAGATCTCTGCCTTTATGTTTTGCCAGGGTCTCATGCATGAGGTCATATAGTGCCCATTCAGGGCTACCCCCAGAGGCGATGCTCCTGGTGGGGGTTCCTGAGCCAGAAGGTTATCAGGGAGGCAGTGAGCTAAGGAAGGGAGAAGAGATCAGAAACCAAGGCTTGGAGCCAGGCTCAGTGGTCAGTGGGTGCTTGGAAGCTGGGAAAGTGCTGGAACTGATCCACCAGCCTGCAAAGGGTTTGAACATCGAGGCTCAGAGGGGGTGGGAGTGGTTTGACAGTTTGAAGGTTTGTGTTTGTAAATATTAAGTCTAGAGGGGGATTTCCTTTTCCCCTTTTCCTGGAAAAGTTGTGTGGGATCGGGGTAAAACTTTAAAGAGGTTCAAAGATATTGGAAGTTTTTTTTTTTAACTTTATTTTTTCTTTAGATCCTGGCAGCCTAAAATAAATGGAACAGACATATAAAAACAAAAATTCTAGGTTAAAAGTGGAAGGAGCCAAGAAATGAAGGGGAGTGAAAAGATTGTATCTAGAAACCTCAGCTGAATAAAGCTTCTGGGCATAAAACATAGCTCCGAGTTTCCTGGCAGCCATGGAGAAGAGGGAAACAGAATGGATTATACAGTTCTCATTGCCTAGTGGTAGAAGGGTCCGACTGGGGCCCTTTGAAGTAACGAAGGGGATTTTCATGGTTGAGTATCACAGGCATTGAGAACTGAGACATGAGTGAGATCACACAAAGAAAGAGGTCAGGTGCAAGAACCACATTCCAGAGAGGCAGAATGAGTAGTAAGCCAGCAAACCAAAAAGAGGGCAGAGAGATGAAAAGGCTATGTGGGATGCCCACCGTAAGGCCACACTAGAACTCTGGTTGATGGGCAGCTATGGAGTCCCTGGGACACCAGCAGAGACAGGAGAATAGGGTAACTGTAAAGGCTGGATTTAGTGAATGCCCTTTTCTGCATAGGTGTCCTGCGGGCCCTGCTGGTGGCAATGAGTTGGTTCTTAAAGAGGCAGGATGCCAATGAAAATGGAAGTTCTAGTATTGCAGCAGAAACAAGCTTTTCCTGGTCCTGAGCTCTAGAAAGTTTTTCAGGAAGGTCTTCATAAATAGAGTGCCAAGTGACAAAATGGATGATATGTTCACTCATTCATTTATTCACTTATCCATTCATTCAAAGACCATTTCTTATGTCACTTCTCAATGAGGTTCAGTCTAATCCCAGAAAACACGGATGGCCTCCTCAGACAGCTGCTGAATTGCCATTTTACTGTGGAAGCAATGCTTTGGGGTGTTGGGTACCACATCAGAGCACCCCATCTTCTTTCCCACCACCACCATTTTCCCTCTGCTTCAAAGAGAACTAACTACTTGGAGTTTTAATGGGGTCACACTGCCCTGCTTTCAGAATAAACAATTTGATTGAATCTCAGCATGTAAGTTAAGATGACTAAGATGACTCCCTGCCTTTAAAGAGGTTATAGAGTCATTGAGAGGAAAAGAGAAATGAACGCCTTCATGCCAATGAAGCAGATGCTAAAAAGTTTGGTGGAAACCCCAGGAGGGCCCTGCTACATATACACATATATGTGTTATACACCTGGATTCTGGCCTGTGAGCTGGAAAGGCGCCTCTGTACGGTAAGGATAATACAGTTCAGTTCAGTGCTGAGTAATGTCTGATTCTTTGCGACCCCATGGACTGCAGCACACCAGGCTTCCCTGTTCATCATCAACTCCCAGAGTTTGCTCAAACTCATGTCCATCCAGTCAGTGATGCCATCAACCATCTCATCCTCTGTCATCCCCTTCTCCTCCTGCCTTCAATCTTTCCCAGCATCAGGGTCTTTTCCAATGAGTCAGTTCTTCGCATCAGGTGGCCAAAGTATTGGAGTTTCAGCTTCAGCATCAATCCTTCCAATGAATATTTAGAACTGATTTCCTTTAGAACATACTGGTTTGATCTCCTTGCAGTTGAAGGGACTCTCAAGAGTCTTCTCCAATACAACAGTTCAGAAGCATCAATTCTTCAGCACTCAGCCTTCTTTATGGTCCAACTCTAACATCCATACACGACTACTAGAAAAACCATAGCTTTGACTAGATGGACTTTTGTTGGCAAAGTAATGTCTCTGCTTTTTAATATGCTGTCTAGGTTGGTCATAGCTTCTCTTCCAAGGAGCAAGCGTCTTTTAATTTCATGGCTGCAGTCACCATCTGCAGTGATTTTGGAGCCCAAGAAAATAAAGTCTGTCACTGTTTCCATTGTTTCTCCATCTATTTGCCATGGAGTGATGAGACCAGATGCCATGATCTTAGTTTTTTAAATGTTGCATTTTAAGCCAGTTTTTCACTCTCCTCTTTCACTTTCATCAAGAGGCTCTTTAGTTCCTTTCCACTTTCTGCCATTACAGTGTTGTCATCTGCATATCTGAGGTTATTGATATTTCTCCCAGCAATCTTGATTCCAGCTTGTGCTTCTTCCAGCCTGACATTTTGTATGATGTACTCTGAATACAAGTTAAATAAGCAGGGTGACAATATACAGCCTTGACGTACTCCTTTCCTGATTTGGAAACAGTCTGTTGTTCCATGTCCAGTTCTAACTGTTGCTTCCAGATCTGCATACAGATTTCTCAGGAGGCAGGTAAGGTTGTCTGGTATTCCATCTCTTGAAGAGTTTTCCACAGTTTTTGTTGTGGTCTACACAGTCAAAAGCTTTGGCATAGTCAATAAAGCAGAAGTAGATGTTTTTCTGGAACTCTGTTGCTTTTTCGATGATCCAGCGGATGTTGACAATTTGATCTCTGGTTCCTCTGCCTTTTCTAAATCCAGCTTGAACATCTGCAAGTTCATGGTTCACGTATTGTTGAAGCCTGGCTTGGAGAATTTTGAGCATTGATTTGCTGGCATGTGAGATGAGAGCAATTGTGCAGTAGTTTGAGCATTCTTTGGCATTGCCCTTCTTTGGGACTGGGATGAAAACTGACCTTTTCCAGTCCTGTGGCCACTGCTGAGTTTTCCATGTTTGATGACATATTGAGTGTAGCACTTTCACAACATAATCTTTCAGGATTTGAAATCACTCAACTAGAATTCCATCACCACTGCTAGCTTTGTTCATAGTGATGCTTCCTAAGGCCCGCTTGACTTCACATTCTAGGATGTCTGGCCCTAGGTGAGTGATCACACCACTGTGGTTATCTAGGTCATGAAGATGTTTTTTGTATAGTTCTTCTTGCCACCTCTTCTTAATATCTTCTGCCTCTGTTAGGTCCATATCATTTCTGTCCTTTATTGTGCCCATCTTTGCATGAAATGTTCCCTTGGTATCACTAATTTTATTGAAGAGATCTCTAGTCTTTCCCATTCTATTGTTTTCCTCTATTTCTTTGCACTGATCACTGAGGAAGGCTTTCTTATCTCTCCTTGCTATTCTTTGGAACTCTGCATTCAAATGGGTATATCTTTCATTTTCTCTTTTGCCTTTCGCTCCTCTTCTTTTTACAGCTATTTGTAAGATCTCCGCAGACAACCACTTTGCCTTTTTACATTTTTTTTTTCTTGGGGGTGGTCTTGATCACTGCCTCTTGTACAATGTCACAAACCTCTGTCCATACTTCTTCAGGAACTCGTCTATCAGATCTAATTCCTTAAATCTATTTCTCACTTCCATTGTATAATCATAAGGGATTTGATTTAGGTCATACCTGAATGGCCTAGTGGTTTTCCCTACTTTCTTCAATTTAAGTCTGAATTTGTCAATAAGGATTTCATGATCTGAGCCACAGTCAGCTCCCGGTCTTGTTTTTGCTGACTGTATAGAGCTTCTCCATCTTTGGCTGAAAAGAATATAATCAATCTGATTTCGGTTCTGACCATCTGGTGATGTCCATGTGTAGAGTCTTCTCTTGTGTTGTTG
Source organism: Giraffa tippelskirchi (assembly GCF_054371585.1). Lineage (NCBI taxonomy): Eukaryota > Metazoa > Chordata > Mammalia > Artiodactyla > Giraffidae > Giraffa > Giraffa tippelskirchi. Next base: position 73,047,840 of record NC_137281.1, on the reverse strand, counting down.
GAAGAGGGTGTTTGCTATGACTAGTGTGTTCTCTTGGCAAAACTCTGTTAGCTTTGGCCCTGCTTCCTTTTGTAATCCAAGGCCAAATTTGCCCGTTACTCCAGGTATCTCTTGACTTCCTACTTTTGCATTCCAGTCCCCTATGTTGATAAGGACATCTTTTTTGGGTGTTGGTTCTAGAAGGTCTTGTAGGTCTTCATAGGACAGTTCAACTTCAGCTTCTTCAGCATTACTGGTTGTGGAATAGACTTGGATTACTGTGATATTGAATCGTTTCCCTTAGAAATGAACTGAGATCATTCTGCTATTTTTCAGATTGCACCAAAGTACTGCGTTTTGGACTCTTTTATTGACTATGAGGGTTACTCCATTTCTTCTAAGGGATTCTTGCCCACAGTAGTAGATATAATGGTTATCTGAATTAATTTGCCCATTCCAGTCCATTTTAGTTCAGTGATTCCTAAAATGTCAATGTTCACTCTTGCCATCTCCTGTTTGACCACTTCTAATTTACCTTGATTCATGGACCTAACATTCCAAGAATAATACAGCCACCATTTATTGACCACTTGAGTCTACTAGGAGCGGTACTGAGGGTTTACATGAATGATTTAATTTTTAAATCAACTCAGTGAGGTAGAACCTATTATTACCACCATTTGACTGATCTGAGGCTTAGAAAGATTAAGAATCTGTACCCAGATTACACAGCTAGTAAAGGGTGAAACTGAGATCCTAATCCACTCCTGTCTGGTTTCAGAGCCTGTATCCCATCCATCATGAAATGTTGCCTTCCACTATCATGTATTATAATAACGTTGATGGTGGTGATCCTAATGATGATGATGGTGGTGACTATAATAATAATGAGGAGGAGGATAGTAAGGGTTATTAATAAAATGATGGCGGTGATAGAGATAACGATGATGATGATAATTTTAAAATAGTAATAAATAACTGTGTAAATTCTTATCAACTGGCATAAGAGCTCATGCTAGGGAAATTCCAACCTTTTGAAAAATTCCCTGGCAAATGTCAAAGGTCTGGCTGGCAGCTGCTGCCAAGATCTGGTGAGGCAAGAAGAGAATTTTGTCTGCCATTTTGCAGACAAAGGGGTTGAATGGAAAAAGTGTCACTGGAGACTTGAGAAGAGGGAAACAAGGAGCCAGCATGCTGGGAAGTCGCTGGGATCAGGCCAGGCGATACAGCAACAAATTCTCCAGGTTGAGGCCAGTCAGGCATGACTGAGGGCATTTTGGAAACAATGGCAACACGATTCCAGTTGATCAGGTTGGCATTGGCTATGACATCAGCTTTCTCAGACTTTCTCCTCCTTCCCGAATATGAAGACTATCGTGCTCCAGAATGTGTGAACAACTTTTGAGTAATAATTAAGAAAGGTGATGAATTTTATGTCTAAGTCATGGGCCCTGAGCAGCAGCTACACATGGGAGCTCATGGGCACAGGAAGCTACTAAAACAAGAACAGAAGATCCAGAAAGTCCAGAGCCCTTGGACTTGCACAGACTGTGGGATGGGATGGTGGTGCTCTGGGACTCAAGGAAATTTTACTTTGATCTAAAGGGCGAGAGAGTTCTTTGTGGATGCTGTGTGTGTGTGTGAAGAAAATTACAGAGACAGAAAGAAACTGAACTCACAGTGAATAAACCAGAGCTGTGCCTGCCATCTGATGTGTGGCTGGTAACACATGTTGAAATCATAGTATTTTGATATACATGTGGTTAAGGAAACCTATATTATTCAAATTAATTTTACCTTCTTAAATAATCTTTTGAAAATGCGACTGGCAGGAGATTAAATATTACACACGTGTTCACATTCTACTTCTATTTCCACTGGATGGTGCTGGGTTCAGCATGGCCTGGCCGCACAGTCTTGTGTATTTCAAGACGTTGCTAAGTCATTTTGGATGGGACAAGTCATCCCTGAGTGACTCTCTGGGGCAACAGAGAATATTTAGTGCCTTGTCTCTCCAATCACTACAAACCAGTCATAATGACAACCACAGATGGCTCTGTAGTGGGATATTTGGGGTGGAGGTGGCATTCTTGCCCCTGATAAGAACTCTGGAAGTAGGTGGATGCATGGATGAAGGGCGGTGGGAGCAGAGAGAAGGGAAGATTACTCATTTCCTAGGGAAACAGGAGAGGCACCAGGTGGCCTCTGAACTAGTCCCTGTGGATAAACCGATGTTTTGAAGCACAGAAGATGGGGGACAGCATCAGAGCAGCAGAAACAGAGTAAGACAGGTGTGTCCGGGGAAGTAGGACAAGCAAGAGGAATTGGACCCTAGTCCTTGCTTCTTGCACTGAGGAAACTGCTTACAGGTCAGGGAACGCACTTGACCCTTAGGCTAGAGGGAGGCAAGATTCATCATCTCCTAGACACCCTAGGACTAAAGTTTCCCGGTACCCTTCTGCATGCCCACTGTCCTGCTATGCTTCCCCAATCCAAAGGCAGAGTAGGTTCCAAACATCTTGCCCTCTATATCCAGGGCTGCCTCGGACAAGGGGAAATGTTGAGGGGTTCTTTAAAAGGAAGATCCAGTCTTTAAACGACATTGAAGCTTAAAATCTAAAACATTAGATTTCCTCACCCTCAAAGGACAAGAGAAAGCCTTCAAATGAGATCATGTTACATGTTAATTAGCAGCTCCGAATCTACAGCTTCACATAATAGAAATGAGAGAGAGAAGGACAAGCATCTCTCCACCATACAAAAGGCATCAGCCTTGAAGCCCATCAAGGAGAGAGGAATTATGACTGGGGGCTTGAGTTTCAACCTCCTCTGAAAAACACTTCCAACAGCCCTCACTTCTGAGTGAATCAGCGCCAAAACGGTTACTTGCCAAGTGAATCTTGACACAGAAAGATGAGCCCCAAATGAACTTTTAGCAATTTCCAGAATTCCAGTTTGTTGTTTCTCTCCAGACCTTTCATTTGTGTGTGCCTCATGGGTAGATGTGACAGCTCATTGGCACTTTTATCTGGAGGCAGAGAGGCCATGAGTCTCCATGGAGAAGCTGTGCCTTCCTCTCCAGCTCTGCATTTTCGGGGGTGTGGGCCAACACCTCTGCCTTTGAAAATCTGCACATCAACGCCACAATTCACAAGACCTAGTTCATTATTGGGTCCCTTTGACAGACACCCTTCCTATTTAAAACAACTATTTATCTTGTGTTTACTAACCCCAAACACTAAGCACTAATGTGTGAAGCCCAGAAAGTGTACTAATTTCATTTACTCTTCAAACACTATCTTGAATTAAGTATGATTACAATCTCAGAGGTGCAGAGAAATTCACTCTTTCTTGCTGATAAGGAGTGAGGAGAGGTTAATAAAACTCCAGTTGCCTGACCACCAAAGCCAGAATTCTTGACTGCCATATTGTGTTGCTTTGAGAATGTATTTTACTTGTATAGGTTGGAAAAATCATTGTGTTGCAGAAGTGCCACTGGCAAATATTAAAAACTATCATTGGTTATAAAATCATCATGGGCACGGCTTTGTTTTGTTCTTTGGAAATTATATCTTGGTAAACTATTTCTGCCTCAGTAGAAACTGAATAGAAGAATGCTCCTTGCCTCATTTTTTTTTGTTTTTGTTTGGCTGTGCTGGGTCTGGCTCTCTAATTGTGGCACGGGCTTAGTTGCCCCAAGGCAGGTGGGATCTTAGTTCCCTGACCAGGGATTGAACCCATGCCCCTTGCATTGGAAGGTGGATTCTTAACCATTGGACCACCAGGGAAGTCCTGTTTCTTCTCTTTCTTTTCCTATTTCCCTCCTCATTCTTATTGATAAAATGACTGTATCCAAACTTTGAAGAGTGACTGCTAGTTCCATATAGTGGAGGCGGGGTGATGTCACTCGGGAAGGGGTACAAATCCAGGCCTGGCTAATCCCACCACAAGCACCTCTCTGCTGGGGGTGCTGTGTTGGCCCTGCACCAATAAGCATTGACAACTGGAGCTCCCTGAACCCTGGAACTGGTGATTAAATTATGAGCGTCCTTATTCATGGATGTAAAAAGCCTCCCTGTGTTCATCTGGGAGCCTGTGATTAGCAGCACAAGCCCCGTAAGTAATTATTAGAGACAGAATAACTGGCCAAGCCATCCGCTTTCCACCTGGCCCTAATGTCTCCAAGGGTTGTGTTTCCAGTTCACTTACTTTGCTTGACAGTGAGACCTGAAAGGCCATGAGGCCCAGCTGGTTCTTAGGCTGTCTTACCATTTTGTGCCCCTCGAATGATTTTACAGGTTAAAATGGAAAAGGAGGCTGACTTCCACAGAGCCATGAGCAGAAGGCACGACGGAGACCATTATAAAGCCAGTGACTCTATTCTTTGGGATTTTTCACCAAAGAAGAACAATTTCCCCACCTCTGCTGTCCCTATCCTTGCAGAACTGAAGGCCAGTCTGTTTGGTGGCAAGTGGTAATCAGCTGGTGGCTGGGCAAGAAAATTTTTGTCTGCTAATATACCTGTCAAGATATTGCTAAAAATGGTGTAATTTCCTTTCCTCGGTGTTGTTTCAGAGCTTTGGGTTGCCAGAAGCTTGTAATTAACACCTGAGTTGGGATGAAATGGAATTCCTGAACCATATGCGTCTCTGGGCTTAAATGGGGGAACACCTCCTGAATGTGGCTCTCTTCCATTTGCTGATGAGGCATTTGGTATTTGTTGGTGGGGAAAACCTAAAGCCACTCTATCTGTGAGATTTGACCAGCACATGTCTGTCTACTACTTACAGAGCCCCATGCTAGCCCTGGGGAGACATGCTCTCCACCTGGCGTGGTCAATGGGGATGATGTATGTTCTGGAGTCTTACAGGTACTCTTCCAAGGAACTTTCATGTATTGGGTTGTGGAATTCCCATAACAGGGTCTCAAGTGGCTAGGGACCCTGGTCACTGGGATAGTAAACCCAAGTCTTCCAGGCTCGAGAGCTTGATTCCTTTATCATGATCCTGTACAGATCATTGTAAGACATTTAAAATACTTCAGTGGGGAAATGTACAAAGGTGTGTGGGAGGTTCTAGGAAGGGTGACCAGATTCCTAGAGTTCCCTGTATTCCCACAGTGCTATCTGAATATTTTTGATCACATGGCACTATCATTTTAAAAAATAGAAACAGAAAATGAACATTTCCTTTAATATGTTTTTTGCCACGCACATTGTATGTCTATATAAAATATGTACTAACATATTTTACACTTTAAAACACACACGCATTCACAGTAGAAATTAAAAGGACGAGATGTTGCTTGGATTAATAAACACATAAATGAAAATGTTCATAAAATGAAGAATGAAAAACTACCAACTCAGTGGCCTCCTCACTTTTTAAAGAAGTTGCATGAAGACCATATCCTGGCCCAGAGAGGCCACAGGGCTGACTAATTTCTGATTTTTTTTTAGGTTATTTGTCACTCAGAGAGTGGGAAGAAATGTTTAAAGGTCCCCTGGCTAGTAAGCAAGGGGGTTATGACCACTTGTTCAGAATGTCCCAGAATCTTCACCAATGATTCTGAAGGGCCTTATGAATTTTCATGGCATGAGATGTAGGACGTTTGGGGAGCATGAGACTCAGGATACACATGGACCACACAGAGAAAGACAGTGTTTACCATGGCAGACCACATAGTCACCTGTCTCTGTACTTTCCAACTTGTGAGAATATGGCTTTGCTTCTCAGAGGAGGGGGAAAACAATTAGGGGCATTTTTGTAGGGCTTCCCTGGTGGCTCAGACAATAAAGAATCTGCCTGCCCTATGGGAGAGCCAGATTCCATCTCTGGGTTGGAAAAGGCTACCCACACCAGTATTCTTGACTGGAGAATAATCATGGACTGGTATGCTACCGTCCATGGGGGTCACCAAGAGTTAGACACGACTAAGTGACTAACACACTTGTAGGCACTGAAAATTTTCAAGGCACCTTCCCTTTATAGGTAGACAAAACCAAGTCATATTCTTTGGACAATCGTTTTGTATCAAGCCCTGTGCTGAATAGCTGAAACACCAAGAGGACTTTATCATGGTTCTTGTCCTCAAGCAGCTGATATTAGGAGGGGTCAGAAAGCTAGACTCAAAAATTAATTACATAGTATTAATAGTATGTATATGTCAATCCCAATCTCCCAATTCACCCCAACCCCTCACCTTTCCCCCTTGGTATCCATACCTTTGTTCTCTGCCCCTGTGTCTTTATTTATGCTTTGCAAATACGATCACCTGTGCCATTTTTCTAGATTCTACAAATATGCATTAATACACAATATTTGTTTTCTTCTTTGTGAGAAAAGACTGTATGACAGTCTTTAGTTCCATCCATGTCTCTGCAAATGGTACAATTTCACTACTGATACTATGTATAAATTAGATGACTAATGAAAACATACTGTATAGCACAGAGAAATTTACTCAGTGCTCCCTGGTGACCTAAATGGGAAGGAAATCCAGAAAAGAGAGGATATATGTAAACCTATAGCTGAATCACTTTGCTGTAGCAGAAAGTAACACAATATTGGAAAGCAACTATACTCCAATAGAAGTTAATTAAAATAATACATTAAAAAACAAAATTAGAATTCAAAGAGAAATGCCATGCAGCCTTGAAAAAGATTGAGAACCGCAGGAAAGAAGATGAAAATGTTTCAGGGATGCAATGTCGAGAAAAGGGGACTTTTGTCTATTTTGTTCGGTGGTGCACTGCCAACTCCTGGAACAGGGCCAACAAAATAAGACCCACAGGCTAAACCTGGCCCCACCCCTTGAGCTAAAAGGGATTTTTACACATTTATAGGATTGTATGGAAAACAAAGAAGGCTGTGTCCTAGAGATCAAATGAGGTGAGCAAAGTTTAAAATGTTTACTATCAGGTCCTTCACAGAAAGTTTGCTAATGCCTTGTATATTGTAAATATTCAGTAAATATTGTTTGAATAGGCAAATACATATATACCATATGAAAGTGCATATAGAAATCTCTCTTTTCCATGTGTACACACAGCAATGGCTTAGCGATGGGTTCTGAAATAATGTGCACCAAACTGCTGAAGTCCATTTTCTCTGATGACTGGGGAAGGTGGGTAAGATCAATTGAAAGAAGCCTTATAAATAATGTGAAATTATGTTTTATGAGATTATATTCATGTATTACTTGTATAATTAAAATGTAAGTTAAAAAACATTCCTCTATCAAAAATGAAAGGTTTTTATCAGTAGAGAATGAAGGCTGGACACTAGTTACCAACCTGCTTTGATCCTCAGTTTTATTACCTATAAAGTGATAATAAATGATAGTAAGTTCTCATAATTGAATGAGATAATGTATGAAAAATGCCCAGCAGGCAATCAGCACTCGACGTTTGTTAGCTGTCAGCTTCAAAAGAATTGATCTCAATCCTGAGTCCCCTGTCTCAGTTCATGACCTCACCACCATCTGCCCAAGCCAGAGCCCTGATAGACACCTGCCTCTCACTGCCCCCACTCATACAATTGGTCAGCAAGTTCTACACCTTCTCCTTTGGAAAAAAAATGTCATCTGATTATTACAATGACTTTCTTACTAGTTTCTCCTGCTCTGTCCTTTTCCCCTTCTAATTCATCTTTCCCAGTGGATACCGTACCCATCCTGCCCAACTTACAGACTCTGATAGTCTGCTCCTATAGCATAAGAGCCAAACTCTGAATGTGATATCCAAGGTTCTTCCATAACCTAGTCCCTGATTCCCACAGCATTTCCTATTCTCAGTTCTTTCTGCTCTTTCAGAAACACTTCCAGGCCTTTACACAGCTGTTTCTTCTCTCTGGCATGACCTTCCTTACTCTCACTCCTTCTCAAATATTAATCTATACTTTAAATACCGTCTCCTCTAGAATGTCTTCCTCAAATCCATCCATTCATTCATCCACCCATCCCTCCATCCCTCCCTCTGTGCATCCATCCATCCATCCACAAATGATCACTAAAGACCTGCTATGTCCTAGGAACTTCCATTGAGGCTTAAAATGCAGGGATTATCAGGGTAAACACATGTCCTGCCTTCCAGTGCAGTAGACTCTAAGGGAAGTTAAAAAGTATTAAAAAAAAAAAAAAAAAAAAAACCTGAAAGAAGTTAAAAGAAGTTAAAAAAAATCTGGAAAGCAGTTAAGACCCCTATACATAATTTGGTGTCAAAACTCAATTTGAATCCCATCCCCACAAATTACCAACTGGGTGACCTATTTTCTCATCTTTACAGTGGGAATAAAAATATTCACTTTAAAGGTCTGATTGCTGGGGTCAAATTTGATAAAGTGTATTCTGCACATGATGAGAAAATCCAAGTATGGACTCTCTTCACACACAGTTGGATCCCTAAGTGAAAAATAGGGCTTTTGCCTCCTTGTTCCTCTATTTACTGCAACCCAGCTTCATTTCTAGACAAGATGTCACAGGCAGCCAGAGGCATCATGTCTCCATAGCTGGCAATATCAGATAGAGGCGTCACCTCTTTGCTAATAGGTCCAGGGTACATCCCACAAGAGAATCCGGTACCCTTGTAAAAGGACTAATTCAAACATGAGAGAGGGTGCCCCATTGCCTCCTTTTCCCTTTCTCCTTCCCTGTTTACTTTTTGCTATTTCCCCTGCCCCTGAGCTTTGGCTAATCACAAACTTTAAAGGCTGGCACAAATAGCTTTTGGAAAACATTCATAGCACTTTCATGGTCATTTATGGACATGTGTAGAGCAGTAAAAAATTTGAATCATTTGATTCAAATTCCCAGCTAAGGTTCAACAAGGCAATGCGCTCTGCCTTCTTGTTTTGGATTCACAAAGAGATGACCAGAGATGGTGATGGTAAGGAGGCAGTAGTGTACAGCAAGAAACTCTGGCTGTCGGGCCAGCTGGACAGAGTTTGAATCTCATCTCTGGTACCTATTTGTGGGATAGCCTCAGGGAAATAATTTCTGAAACTTATTTTCTCTTTTGTAAATGGAAATAGAATCTTCCAGGATGAGTTTTTAGGATTTAAGACTGTAATCTATGTGAGAGTGTATTTCCTCTAGGAGCAGTGGTTCAGCTTTCACAATTTATTGTTCATGGTGATGTTATATACCGCAAATACCACAAATAATGAGAAGTGACTCTCTGCATCACTTATAAATAGTATATTGATAGATTTTGTTGGTATTTAAAAATAGATGTGTTTAAATTAACAGTTTTAGTCTTTTGGCTTAAGTATTTAGTCAATTTACATTTAACGTAATTAATAATATATATTTCATTGGTTTTTTAGATGCACATTTTTCCAACTTGACATCTCCGAAGTTGGAATGCATTCACTGCTGGCCAAGTAACAGTTGTGATATAGTTGTCATTGCCTGAGCATGTGCAGTCACATCTTTAGATTGGGTGCCAGCAGCTTGGGAGGAAATTCTTGAGACAACAGTGGAGCCCTCTTTTATCACCCAAGCTCTTAATGGCACAGAGTTTGAAGTTGTGTGGAAAAGCACAGACACCTTAAACTCTGACTCAAAAAGAGAAAAGAAAGATTTAGAAAAAATAGATTCTGCATGTGAAGGAGCTTTAGAAATATCTTTACCTATTTATTTACTTCACCTGATGCAAACAGTTGACTCATTGGAAAAGACCTTGATTCTGGGAAAGATTGAAGGCAAAAGAAGAGGGTGAGAGAGGATGAGACGGTTGGATGGCATGACCAATTCAATAAACATAACTTGGACAAACTCCGGGAAATGGTGAGGGAAGCCTGGCATGCTGCAGTCCACAGGGTCGCAAAGACTCAGACACAACTTGACAACTGAACAACAACAATGATCTCCTTTTGTAAAGTACAAAAACAAAACCACTTGTAGAGGATGCACACACAGGACAATACACACCAGACGCACATGAACTAATTTATGTGATTGGACATGTCAATGTACGTTCTCATCTTTGAAAGTTCGCAACTTGAAAGTTTGTATGTAGGGGACTTACTATATTATGGAAAGTAGTTTTGATGGATAATATATTTCTTTATTAAATGTGCATAAAATAGTGATGCTTCTTACAAGTAATTCCTCTTAGAGTCCAAAATAGTGGAAGTGAAAGTTGCTCAGTCATGTCTGACTCTGCAACCCCATGGACTATACAGTCCATGGAATTCTCCAGGCCAGAATACTGGAATGGGTAGTTGTTTCCTTCTCCAAGGGGTCTTCCCAACCCAGGGATCGAACCCAGGTCTCCTGTATTGCAGGTGGATTGTTTACCAGTTGAACCACCAGGGAAGCCCTAAGAGGATGAAACTGTTGGATGGCATCACCGACCGACTGAATGGACATGACTCTGAGCAAGCTCCGGGAGTTGGTGATGGACAGGGAAGCCTGGTGTGTTGTAGTCCATGGAGTCTCAAAGAGTCGGACATGACTGAGTGGCTGAACTGAACTGAGAGTCCAAAATGCAATTCCTTGGATGTTTTATATCATCTTACTCTGGGTTTCTACTTTTCTCCTGTTATTTTTTCTTTTGGCATTTATTTTTGGGTCACTTTACAAGTCTGAAAGCAACATACTCTGTTTTTAATCTTTAGTATTTACTTGAAAAGTATATCATATATAATTAACTTATCAAAGTAGAAGTTAATCAAAACCTTTACTCTGTCCCTAGAAAATATAAAAACCTTAGTATTAACTCCACTTATCTGTCTCCTAAGGGAAATGCTATTGTAGTGAACAGTTTGATATTTAAATTCTAGCTTTTAAATGTTAATGCCCTTAGGCATTATTGCAACTAATTCATATAATACTTGCTAATTTCCATTTGCCCATACTTACAACACCTTCCTTGTTCTTTTATCCTTCTTGTATCTCAGACTTTCCTTCTGGGGCCACTTTGTGCCTAAAGTAGTGAATCCTTTAGAATTTCCTTCAGTGAGGTTCTGCTGGTGACCAGTTCTCTCCCTCTTTTTAAAACTATTTTATTTTTATTGAACCTAGAATTCTAGACTGACAGTGCTTCTTTTTTTTTCCTTTAGCACGTTGAAAGTAATATTTCACGGGGCTTGGGGTTTTCGTTTTGCTGTTGAGAAGTCAGACGTAAATGTATCCATTGAGCCTTTAAAAATCATTTGTATTTTTTCTCTGCTCCTTTAAGATTTTCTCTTTGACTCTACTTTTTGGCAAGTTCACAACAATGTCTAGATTTACTTTTTAATATATTTTAGTACATATTTAATATATTTTGCTTGGAATTATCTAGGCCTCTCTCATCTGTACATTGGTGATTGTTTTGATCAGTTTTGTAAACTTCTTACTTATTCTCTCTCGCTTCCGAACTTTTGTCTCTCTTCTCTTCTTCTGGACCTCTGAACATAGATGTGAACTTTTTGATGTAGTTTTCCTTTTTTATTACTCTCTCTTATGTATTATTCATTTTTCCTTCTCCAAGCTGCATCCTACATAATATATTCTCTAATTCTCTCTTCTGCTGTGTCCAATCTGCTGCCAAAATGCCCCATGAGTATTAATTTCTCATTACTGTATTTTTTAACTTGTAGAAGTTATATTTGTGTTTGTTTTCACATCTGCTATATCATTTTTTTACTGCTCCCTTCTCCTTGCAGTTATTTTTTTTTTTTAAGATTTTTGATGTGGACTATTTTTAAAGTCTTTATTGAATTTGTTACAATATTGCTTCTGTTATATGTTTTGGGTTTTTGGCCACCAGGCATGTAGGATCTTAGCTCCTTAAGCAGGGATCGAACATGCACTGCCTGCATTGGAAGGCGAAGTCTTAACCACTGGGCCACCAAGGCAGTCCCTCCCTGTAATTATTTTTAAGTTTATCATTTATTTCCTTAAAATTGGTAAACATTGCAGGTGGATTCTTTACCAGCTGAGCCACAAGGGAAGCCCAAAGTGAAAGCTGCTCAGTCACATCTGACTCTTTAGATGCATGAGACAGGGTGCTCAGAGTTTGTGCACTGGGATGACCCAGAGGGATGGGATGGGGAGGGAGGTGGGAGGGGGGTTCCAGGATGGGGAACACGTGTACACTCATGGCTGATTCATATCAGTGTATGGCAAAACCTACTACAATACTGTAAAGTAATTAGCCTCCAACTAAAATTAAAAATTAAAAAAAAATAAATAAAATTAAAAAAAAATTGGTAAACATAGCTGTTTTAAAATTTAAAGTCTGTGCAGGTTCATTTCCACTGTCTCTTGCTTCTAATTCATAAATCTTGTTTCTTTCTATGCCTGGTTATGTTTGATGGCACGTTGTTCATTGCTCTTGAACAATTATTTGTAGGGGGTTCCAAGTGACCTAGGAGACATCCCTTTCCTTTTTCCAAAAGTGACTAGGGCCCTACTAGTCAGGATGATTTCATGCCAAGTTCACAGTTTAAAGTTCCTGAGTCCACCCAGCCTCTGCCTTTCCAGGGTGTATATCTGTAAGACGAAGTTCTGCAGACACAATTTCTCAGGATCATTTCCTCCTTTCATTTCCTTCCTTCCTGCTTTGTTGGGTGCCAAAATCATATTCTCTGAATTTCACCTTGGTGAGGGACTGTGAATTTAGATCTAGTTTCCCTTATCTGAAAGTAGAAGGCTTCAGGGACTCATTTCAGTGTGAGGAGGATGTCCTCTAAGAACTCCCAGTTTTGTCATTGGTTTCTGACCCCCTTGTCCTTCCACATCCCTTTATAGAATTCCAAATGGAAATGACAAATGCTCTCAAGGAATAAGTGATTCTGCTGCTTTACAATTCTCCTGCTATCTTATTACAATTAACCTGCAAGAAAAGACAATCTCATTGGCTTGAGCCCTCAATGCTTCAAAATTTTTAATATTTTTTTTAGACATTATTGTGGTAATTTTTATTGTTTTCATGGTTGATCCAAAGAATCTAGCTCCATTATAGCAAACCAGAAGGCACATTTGGGATTTGCCAAGATAAACATTTCAAAATGAAAAAGGCAGACTGTCATATAGAAATTCCTGGCCCAGCACACTATTTCTTGAAGATACTCTGTTTTCCCTCCAGAAAAGAAGACATCTCTGTCTCACAGGGTTATTTTGAGGGTTAAATTTGATAACATGTGAAATTCCTAACTAAGGTGCCATTGCTGTTCAAGAAAGTTTAAGTCTGTAATCTAAGCATAACCTGAGAACTTAATTTTTCCACCTACTGTCAATGCTAGGGGCAATCACTATGGGGTTAAAAAAAATGATTTGTCACACAGCTGAGCAAATCATCAGAAACACCCCCACCTCTTGGCCTCTGGGGGATTTCAATCAGAAAGGATCAGGGTGGGCTGTCTGAGCTCTCCCAGAATGTCAGGCCCAGAGGAAAAGTCGAGCTGAAGTGCTTAGAGGATTAAAATAAATAAAATGCTTCACTGGAGATTAGGATTCAAGTATCAGTTTGATTTAATGATTCCAGAAGGTTAATGCACATCCCAGGCCGGCAGCCAGCTGCACTCAGCTGGTTTGGAGCCAGCAGGATTATGGTGAGGGTGCTGGTGTCTCTTCCGCAATTCCGGCTTATTTGAGGATCTAGATGAAGATAGTATGGATGGAAAGCAGGAAGTAAGGAGGAGGGAGTCGGAGAGTGGAGGAAATGAGGTCAGATCGGCCGAGTTGATCCAGATCACAGAGGGGACTTTGGAGGGTACAGAAGGGCATTGATATTTGGTTCATTGTCTATATTTCTGGTTTGCAAATAAGATTGTCTATACTATTTTTCTAGATTCCACATACAGAGAACAAATGTATGGATACCAAGGGGTAAAGAGAGGGTGGGGTGAATTGGGAGACTGGGACTGACATATGTACATCACTGATGCTATGTACAAAATAGATCACTAATTAGAACTTACTGGATAGCACAGCAAACTCAATGCTCTGTGGTGACCTAAATGGGAAAGAAATCTAAAAAAAGGGGACATATGTAAACATATAGCTGATTCACTTTGCTATACAGTAAAAACTAATGTAACATTGTAAAGCAATTATTTGTTATTGTTCAGTCGCCCAGTCATATCTGACTGCGATCGCATAGACTACAGCGCTCCAGGCCTCTCTGTCCTTTCACCATCTCCCGAGGTTTGCCCAAGTTCATATCCATTGTATCAGTCATGCCACTGCCAAAGCAACTATATTCCAATGAAAAACAGAATTTTGATTCTGAGTATAATGGGATAATATTGAAATACTCTAAACAATACATAAATGTCCATAGGAGCTTTATTTATGACAACACCAAAAAATGCAAACAAGTCAAATGTTCATCAACAGGTGATTGGATAAACGAATTGTGATATATCCATGCAGTGAAACACCACTAAGAAATAGAAAGGAACAAACTATTGATGCATACAACAGCAGGGATGAATCTCAGGAACACTGGGCTGAAAGAAATCAGACACAAAAAAGCACACAGTTCATGACTCCATGAGGCAGAATCATCACAGCTGACACAAGGCAGATCAGGACTGCCTGGGGCTGGGGAGGGAGGGAGATAGACTGCAAAGGGCACACAGAAACTAATGGAGATGCTTTGTATCTTGATTATGGTGATGGCTATGCAGGCATATCGGAGAAGGCAATGGCACCCCACTCCAGTACTCTTGCCTGGAAAATCCCATGGATGGAGGAGCCTGGTAGGCTACAGTCCATGGGGTCGCTGAGTCGGACACAACTGAGAGACTTCACTTTCACTTTTCCCTTTCATGCACTGGAGAAGGAAATGGCAACCCACTCCAGTATTCTTGCCTAGAGAATCCTAGGGACGGCGGAGCCTGGTGAGCTGCCGTCTATGGGGTCGCGCAGAGTCGGACATGACTGAAGCGACTTAGCAGCAGCAGCAGCATGCAGGCATATACATTTGTCAAAAGTCATCCACCTGTACACTTCACATGGGTGCGTTTTATTTTGGGTAAACCACACCTTGGTAAAGTTCATTTTAAAACATCACCAGCTGGTAGATATAAATTATGTTGACAAAATCCTGAGCCAGAAAGTTCCAGGGTGAGGGGAAAATGAATGCACAGATGTTCAAGACACAGGGCCCTTCGGTTGTTAAACTCAGTTTCTCAACTGGATATTGAGGCTCATGGTTTCTAAAGCAAAGGGGGAAATAAGCATAGCCAGGTGCTATGTATCTTCACAACTATACTGTTCAGGAGCCTCTATGGAAGAGAGGTTCTCATCCTCACCCAAACACAGGATTCTGTGCTCTGTGAGGTGGTAAATATCCTACACCAGGTGACCAAGCAGAGCTAAGCCTTAAACCCAGGTCCTGAGACATCCCTTCTTGGCACTGTTCCATGAACTGGCAACGATGGAAATGAAAATATTTTTAACAAACTGGTTTGGTAAGATCGTCCTTCTCCATGGGTGCTGGTGGATTTTCAGTTGTATTCGGAGGGACCACTGAGATCAATTGGTCTGATTGGTTGACTTACTGCCCTAAATCAGATTTCTCAAACTCAACACTATTAACATTTTGGGAAATTCTTCACTATGTAGTGCTGTCTTTTACATTGTAAGAAGTTTGGCGACATTCCTGGCCTCTGTCCACTAAACATCTGCAGGACTGCACCCTCCCACTTCCCAGCTGTGACAGCCAAAAATTTGTTCGGTGTTGTCAAGTGTCCCAAGGAAACAGGGTGTAGGACACAAAATCACCCCCAGTTGAGAAGCACTGTCCTAAAGCTTTCCATGGTCTTCCATCATTCACGAGATGCAGTCTGCACTCTTTAAAGACAGCTTGAAATACCTGTGCCATCTGCCCCCTCCACCCTCCAGCCTCACCTCCACTCACTTCTTCACATCATCTGGTCCAAAAACAACAACCCATCAACCTGACTCACTAAACACTGCCCTCCTCCTTGCCTTCCTGCCTTCGTCCACACTGCACCCTCTTCCTAGAAGACCCTCTAGTCCTTTCAGTTCAGTTCAGTTCAATCGCTCAGTCATGTCTGACTCTTTGCGACCCCATGAACCACAGCACGCCAGGCCTCCCTGTCCATCACCAACTCCTGGAGTCCACCCAAACCCATGTCCATCGAGTCAATGATGCCATCCAACCATCTAATCCTCTGTCGTCCCCTTCTCCTCCTGCCCTCAATCTTTCCCAGCCTCAGGGTCTTTTAAAATGAGTCAGCTCTTCTCATCAGGTGGCCGAAGTATTGGAGTTTCAGCTTCAACATCTGTCCTTCCAGTGAATATTCAGGACTGATCTCCTTTAGGATGGACTGGTTGGATCTCCTTGCAGTCCAAGGGACTCTCAAGAGTCTTCTCCAACACCACAGTTCCAAAGCATCAATTCTTCGGTGCTCAGCCTTCTTTATAGTCCAACTCTCATATCCATACATGACTACTGGAAAAATCATAGCCTTGACTAGACGGACCTTTGTTGGCAAAGTAATGTCTCTGCTTTTTAATATGCTGTCTAGGTTGGTCATAACTTTCCTTCCAAGGAGTAAGTGTCTTTTAATTTCATTGCTGCAATCACCATCTGCGGTGATTTTGGAGCCCAGAAAAATAAAGTCAGCCACTGTTTCCCCATCTATCTGCCATGAAGTGATGGGACCAGATGGCATGATCTTAGTTTTCTGAACGTTGAGCTTTAAGCCAACTTTTTCACTCTCCTCTTTCACTTTCATCAAGAGGCTCTTTAGTTCTTCTTCACTTTCTGCCATAAGCGTGGTGTCATCTGCATATCTGAGGTTATTGATATTTCTCTCGGCAATCTTGATTCCAGCTAGTGCTTCCTCCAGCCCAGCGTTTCTCATGATGTTCTCTGCATATAAATTAAATAAGCAGGGTGACAATATACAGCCTTGACGTAATCCTTTTCCTATTTGGAACCAGTCTGTTATTCCATGTCCAGTTCGAACTGTTGCTTCCTGTCCAGTTCGAACTGTTGCTTCCTGACCTGCATACAGGTTTCTCAACAGGCAGGTCAGGTGGTCTGGCATGCCCATCTCTTTCAGAACTTTCCACAGCTTATTGTGATCCACACACTCAAAGGCTTTTGCATAGTCAATAAAGCAGAGGTAGATGTTTTTCTGGAACTCTCTTGCTTTTTCGATGATCCAGCAGATGTTGGCAATTTGATCTCTGGTTCCTCTGCCTTTTCTAAAACCAGCTTGAACATCTGGAGGTTCACGGTTCACGTATTGCGGAAGCCTGGCTTGGAGAATCTTAAGCATTACTTTACTAGCATGTGAGATGAGTGCAATTGTGTAGTAGTTTGAGCATTCTTTGGCATTGCCTTTCTTTGGGATTGGAATGAAAACTGACTTTTTCCAGTCCTGTGGCCACTGCTGAGTTTTCCATATTTGCTGGCATATTGAGTGCAGCACTTTCACAGCATCATCTTTCAGGATTTGAAATAGCTCAACTGAAATTACATCACCTCCATTAGCTTTGTTTCTTAGTGATACTTTCTAAGGCCCACTTGACTTCACATTCCAGGATGTCTGGCTCTAGGTGAGTGATCACACCATCGTGATTATCTGGGTCGTGAAGATACTTTTTGTACAGTTCTGTGTATTCTTGCCACCTCTTCTTAATCTCTTCTGCTTCTGTTAGGTCCATACCATTTCTGTCTTTTATTGAGCCGATCTTTGCATGAAATGTTCCCTTGGTATCTCTAATTTTCTTGAAGAGATCTCTAGTCTTTCCATTCGATTGTTTTTCTTTAACTTTTATTTAATACTAAAAATTCAACTCAAGCATTACTTTCTTTTGATGGTTGCTTTTTTGCTTTTGTCTTTCGATGGTTGATTTTTATTATAAATACTTTTCCACTGTTTAATACTCTAACCATGAGCAAATATTATTTTGACTTAACAAGAATAAAAAGTTGCTCTTCTAGGAAGCTTTTAGATAACATTTTGAAACCATTTCTAATCTCTCATTACCACCCTATGTAGTGCTGGGCAAGTGAGAACACCATAGGGCATGCAGTGTCCAGGTCTATGAGAAGTGAGACTCAGTTTCCTTCTTCCATTGACTCCCTTGTAGAAGGGAATCGCAACCCACTCCAGTATTCTTGCCTGGAGAATTTCATGGGCTGAGGAGCCTGGAGGGCTACAATCCATGGGATCACAAAGAGTCGGACATGACTGAGCGACTAACACATATACTTATTGAGTCCCTGCCTCTTCTGGGGTCTGTCGCCTCTACCCAGGCTGGGCTAGCTTTCTTGCTTCTGGCCACCCCTACAGAACTTGCTTTTTCTCACTTCTATGTCATTTGTCACACTAGGAATGACTGTTTGCCTGTTGGCCTCTTGCATCAGCCAGGGAGCAATTCAGAAGCAGGTTCTTACCCCCCGTTATACTGGGGCTCAGCACAGACCCTGACCTGGAGACAGTCTTGGGAAAGGCCCATCTCATTGCCTTACCTGTGGGACCATCACACGCAAGAAAGGTTCCATTGAGATAGATGGTGACTGTGGAGTTTCCGCCTTGACAGGCAAACATGTGACCCAATACAGGGGATGGGCCTGGTGAGCTCTCTGGATTTTGTCCTGCCTTCCTGGTCCCATTGGACAACTTCACTTGGGTGGGGAACATAGCAGAATTTTATTAAGAGCTCATGCTCTAGACGGAATAAATCCCCAGCAAAACAACAGTTGGAACTAGAGATTTGTTTTCTCACTGCTGCTTACACAGCTAATGGATTTTGACATGAACTTCCTGCACCATCATGGGAAGAAGTGCCCTTAGCTGAGAGGGGTGACAGAGGATCACAGAGCAAGGGGCAATTGGGTCTGGGCTGTACTTGGCAGAGTTAGTCGAAGGGTCAAGGGGGATAATCTCCATTATCCTGAGAAAATGTCTTGGAAGCCCTGGGGACTCTAAGCACTGATGGCTGACTGAGGGCAAGGCAACTACTGGGGATTCAAGACAAGAAAGATCGCAAGTCACTGCACAGCTGCCCGAAGGCCTTGCAGTGGGAGGACACAGCCAAGCCACCCAAGGCTTATTCTACCCTGGGATCCTGCTTTTCTGTGTGACCACTGTGTTTCCACTCTCACTGCCTGTTATTGTCTGAGTCTTCTCCCATGCCAGCAGCAGCTAGGGCAGTGTTTCCCACTGGGGCACTATCAGCATTAGGGCAGGGTCAAGTTTTTGCTTTAAGGAACTGTCTCATACACATGGTTGGAAGTTCAGTCACCCTGGCCTCTGGTCACTAAAAGCTATTCACAACAACGCCCCTCCCTAAGTCGTCATGACAACCCCAAATGTTCCCTGCCTGTTTGTGCCCAAATACCTTCTAGGGCACCAGAGTCCTTCTAAACTGGGGCCTTTCCTGTTACAGCTCAGAGTGGGAGAAAAAAAAGGTCCATGTTTGGGGTTTTTGTTTCATGAAAACTTGTCTTTTAAGCTTTCAAAACCCAAATACTCAATGACTAGGGGTGCATTTACATCATAGACCAGGGTCAGCTGTTCTGATCCAATTCTGCTTGCCACATCCAGCCATCACCTGACTTTATAAGTAAAGTTTGGTAACACACTCATTCAGGCTCGTTCAGCCCGTGTTTTCTGTGGCTGCTTTCATTCCATGATCACAGAATCAAATGGACATGACCTACAGAGTTGAAACATTTACTATCTGGCCCTTTAGAGAAAAAGTTTTCATCCTGTGTCACAAACAATAGTTTGGAAAAATTATGTGACTGGCCAGAACTTTTTCATGTTCCCAGAGGAGAAGGGTTCTTCTGCTTGGGGTGGAAGAATAGGAGGGGAAACAAGAGAACTGTGATGTCAGCGTGTCCCTGAGAAAGGGATCTGCCCTAGGTCTACCACACCTCACAGCCCACGTGTGATCCAAAGCAGTATAGAGGTGACAGACCCCAGAAGAGGTAGGGAGTCAATGGCACAGGAAAATTGAGTCTCACCTCTTGGGGGAGGGCTGGACACTGCATACCCACCACAGCGTTCTCTCTTGCCCAGCACTACATGAGGTGGCAATGAGAGGTTAGAAATGGCTTCAAAATGTTATCTAGGGAAATGGATCTGAAAGAGATTTATAGAGTTCCCACTCACCCAAGTGTGGTATAGGGAATAGCGAGGAGGCAGGGTACCTTGTGGGCAGCTTCTCCAAGATTTCTATAGCCCTAGAGTGGCATAAGATAATTGGGAAAGTTGGCCAGGGCTTGTGAGGTTCTTGGTCAAGATGAGGAGAGCACTGAAGGTTTCTGATGCTAGAAATCAGTTGGGAATGTAGACCTATCAGAGGATGCCAGCCGGGGTAGTGGGAGATGTGTAAGGACCAGACTTCCCCTCCCATGATATCTTGTACCAAACATCATTCCTTTCCTCAGCATAGATACAGCTCCAGAGATGAGGGTGTGGACCTTACTAACTAAGTTGTCATTTCTTTCTCCTGGTGGAACGAATACACAAATAAAAACTAAGTTTACTTATTTGAAGAATAAGTTGATGTCACTGTGCACACAGGTTTGTGGACTAAGAGTCATACTTGCAAAAACTCCTAATCCACATTTCTTTTCTACTTTCCTGGACCACGCACTATACAGCATAGGGAAAACATGGAAATAAAATAAGTAAGGCCCCTGGCCTCCAGGAGCTCTCAAGGTAGGTGTGAAGGGACCCAAGTTTGATCCTTTCACCATACAGGGCACTAGTGTGCTCCCGGGCATGTCCACATGAAGGGTGAGTGGGAGACGAAATTGAGGGGGCATATGAGGCAGACTGTTGATGCCAGGGATCCACTGGAAGGTTTTACGCAGAGAGAGCATGCTCATGCTGTAGACAGGGCCATCTGGAGCACATGGAGACTGGGCTGGGGTAGGAAGAGAGTGAATAGGTGGGTACAGTGCTCCTAGAAATGCATAGCCGGAAGTGACGTAAGAGAGAAGTGTGGGAAGTTGGGCAGATGGCTCTAGTAGCTTGCCAGCTGCAGGAAGAGGACTTGCAGGCCATATTTTGAAAGGTGTTTCCATCACTCCTCTGGATTTTGTAACTACACCAAATGCTGCCTCCAAAATATTCATGAGGCAAGCTTCATACTGTGATTACCGCATCCAGTTAAGGAAAAGAAACACCTGAGAGCATCGTTTTGCGCAACCATGATAAGCTACAGTTGAATCCCCAGAAGTAGGAGTTCATCTTTGCTCAGCACACCACAACTTAGAAGAACTTTTAAACAAATTATCTGTGGTGGCTCAGTGGTAAAGAATCCACCTGCAATGCAAGAGACGCAGGTTTGATCCCTGGGTCAGGAAGATCCCCTGGAGAAGGAAATGGCAACCCACTCCACTACTCTTGCCTGAGAAATATCATAGTCAGAGGAGCGTGGTGGGCTACAGTTTATGGGGTCTCAGAGAGTGGGACATGGCTCAAGTGACGGAGCATGCACATGTGCCAGACCTACATCTTACATACCTGCAAAATCTCCTCACTCAAAGATGAAGGAAACGAGCCATGGGAAAGCCAAGTGATTTGCTCCAGATCACATAGGTCATAGGTTTGATGAGAACTGTTATTCTCTTCTTGAGTCATTTGCTATTCTCTTTCTTTGTCTTCTAATCCAGGTTTGCCCCTTGCCAAGTGGTGGATTTTATTACAAACAATGATAATAAGAGGAAGAGGGGAAGACGAGGAAGAGAGAGAAGAAGGAAGGGGAGAAGAAAAGCAATTACTACCCCTCTGCCTGTTGAACTTGATGATGGTCTCCATTCTACTCTGTGCTCGTCTCCTGAGACAGAATATTCTAAAGGGTAGAGACCATAGATTCTGGAATCTGGAAAACTTGACTTTGAAATTCATCACACATCTAGATCTTTGATTTTGGACAAATAGTTTAATCTCTTGCTGCCTCAGTTTACTGATTTGTCAACTGGGGATAATGTTAGGATTGGAAGGATTAAATACTATGATGCATGTAAAATGCTGGCACATAGTAATCCCACCATTAATGTTAGCTATAATTGTGTTTTGTAATTAGTTTCTATCACTGGCACTCAGTTTTGGCTTTCTGCCCACAGCTCACTCCAGGCCTTTGGGAAAGGACTGCCCCTGGTCCAGCACTGACAGCCTGGTGTTGAAGAGAGGTCCCATCACCACTGGATGCTCTGTGAAGGGGTGAGTGAGGGATGGAATGATTCCATCTCTTCAGTAACACCCTTAATACCCACTCATCTCCCCATTTCTGGAAGTGGTTTTCAACCTGAAACAGACTTTGGTTCTGTTTTTTATAATGTGTAGTTTTTATTGACTGACGGGTGCCCTGGGTCTTGGCTGCTGCGAGCAGGCTTCTTCTTGCTGTGTCAGGTGGGCACTGCTCTCTCTTGCGGTGCATGGGCTTCTCACTGTGGTTGCTCCTCTTGTTGTGGAGCGCAGGCTTCCAGGAACGTGGGCTTCAGGAGCTGTGGCACACAGGTTTGGTTGCTCTGCGGCTTGTGGGATCTTCCCAGACCAGGGATTGAACCTGTGTCCCTGCATTGGCAGGCGAATTGTTAACCACTGGTTCAGTATTCTTGCCTGGAAAATCCCTTGGACGGAGGAGCCTGGTAGGCTACAGTTCATGGGGTCGCAAAGAGTTGGGCACGACTGAGTGCCTTTACTTTCACTTTCACCAGAGAAGTCCAGATCTTAATTTTTGACGTTCGATCCTGAAGCCTGACCTTTCCTGACCACTGGCTCCCAGTCAAACTCTCTGGTTCTCAGGCCCAGGGTCCCAGCCTGTTTCTAGTTCCTGCCCTACTTACACCTTGGCCCTGGTCCTTGTATACATTTTAGTTGTCTGTATGCTCCTGAGCAATTTACTTAACCTCTGTGCCACAGTTTTTCCAACTGTAACATGGGGATTTTACTTTAGAGATACAATATCTTAGAGCAGTTTTAACCCAGGATGATTTTGCACCTAGGATACATTTGGCAATGCTTGGAAATATTTTTAGTTGTCACAACTGGTGGGTGGTTGCTGTTACTGGCATCTATTGGGCAGATGCCAGGAACACTGATATGTATTTACAATGTACAGGGCAACCCCTCACAACATAGAACTACCTAGTCAAATTGTCAAAAATGTCAAGGTTAGAAGCTTATAGTTACAGAGCTGTCATGAAGATTACATGATAAGATATTGGGTTGGCCAAAAAGTTTATTTAGGTTTTTCGGTACCATTGGAAAAACCTGAACGAACATTTTGGTTCACCCAGTATATAGAAAGAACTCACAAATGTTAGCTACTACCACTACTATTATTATTATCACTCCTACTCTTGCCTGTAAAATGGGTCTCATTCACTCATTTATTCATAGATATCTAATAACCCTCTGCCATGTGCCACGACAGTTCTGAGAGTAGCAACTGACAAGACTGAGGGCTCCAATAGAGCTTCCCTCCAGGCCTAAGTGTGGGGGGTAGACACAGTAAAACATGAATAAACAAGGAAACCTCAGATGTTGATAAAAGACTGCTGATGCAAGGGGGCCTGGGAGGAGAGGTCAGGTAAGATCTGAGACAGAGTGAAACTGTGCACCTCAGGTTGGGACTTGAACATAGGGTTTTTAAATTAGAATTGCTCACCTGGTGAACGGACTTACTGAGGATCAGGTTCTTGGTGTCTCAGCACAGAAGGAATTCAGCAAGAGACAAAGTGATAGGCAGGAAGTAGATTTATTAATATAGGATGCTCGTGGGGGGATACAATCAGGCCAGTGAGGGGGCTCTGACCCAAGAATTAAGTGGGCTACATTTTTTATTATAAAGTGGGGGAGGGGGAGAAGACTGCCTTCTTCCTCATTCTTTGAGTAGATGTCAGGCTTAAATCACTAGCTCCCCCTTCATACTGAGCAGGAGAGTTTGACCCTATGATATCAAACTAGGACTCCTATGGCACTTGGAGAGTGGTAACATATACTAAAATATGTTAAATCATCTCAGGTTTCAATATCATGAGGGTCTCGTATTTTGGAATGTCACCCTTCCCTTTTATTCCTGTCCTTGGTTCTAAGCATCTTGCTGGACTTGACCAGCAAGGGGCAGGTATCATTTTTTTTTTTCACTTAATGGCCTGGAGCAAATCTTGTGCTTTTATTAATGGCTTTATGGTTAAGCAAGCCGGCTTCATTCCACGATGTTTCAATAGCTTTCTTGAGTGATCACTCACTTACAGTGGTCTCCCAAAGTTTCCTAAGTTCCCCTCTCTATCTATAATCCCCTGGTGGTACTTCTACAATTACCTGTGTAACTGTCCTACTCTAGCCCTGTCAAGAGAGTGAAACTGAATATCAAGGAGGAGCTAGCCTGGCAAAGACCAGACACCAGGCCATTACAGGCAGAGGGCAGCTGGGCTTAGACAGTGCCACAGTAATGACCTGAGGGTGTGAGAAGAGAAAGGAGACTAGTGTGGCTGGAGCAAGGTGGGACCCAGGGGAGCATGGTCTCAGACGAGGCTGGGGAGAAGCAGGGGCCAGGCAATGTAGGGCTGTGCGTACCCTAGGAAGGAGTTTGGGTTTTATTTTAACAGCAATAGAATACATTGAAGTGCTGAAAGTAGGAGAGTGAAATAATCCCATTTACATTTGTGTGGAAGAATAGTTTCAAAAAGGCAAGAGGAGATGAAGCTTAGACTTGGAGAGTGGCAGTAATAAGAAGGAATTAAATGGATTGAGGATTCCTTTTGGAGATAGAGTTAATGGGATATACTGACAGGTTGAAATGTGGGGGATGATGAGGGTGGAATCAAAGCTAAAGCCTTGATTTTTGGCTTGAACAGTTAGGAAATATGGTGAAATATTTTACAAAGACAGTGGAAGCATAATGGAAGGGCAGTTTGAGGCTGTGTTAAATTTTAGTTTTCCACTGAACATTTTTGTGGTGTTGCTCAACAGGTGGCCTGAGGTTCTCTCGAAAGGGCAGAACTGGAGTTGGAGACCTCATAGTCATCGGTACTAGGTGATATTTAAAGGTTGGCAGATGGATGTGGTAGTCTAGGGAGTGTGTGTCTCCTGTGGCTGTGTCTAGAAGAGAGTATGGAGAAGTTCAAGCAAACTTTGGAGCTTGTCAGAGGAGGAGCAGCCAGGGAGGTAGGAGAACAGCTGCAGAGTGAGGTGTTCCTGGTATGTGTGCTCATGGAGTGTTAGGGAGGTGGAAAGAGAAAATTGATCTGAAACACACAAATATCACAGCCGCCAATCACATGAGAGTGAGAGGCAGGGCCAGACCCTCAAACCCAAATCCTTAAACCAGCATGCCCATCTAGGGAAAGGAAAAGGGGACCAACACTCCTTGTGATCCTCCTGGAAGGTAGATTTGATTATCATCCCATTTTGCCTATCAGAGCTATGAAGACCAGAGAAGTGAAGCAACCTTCCTCCCCTCTAAATGTTGAACTTCCTCGGGGTTTGTTTTGGGTTCCTTTCTCTTTCTACGTAATTGCCCTAGGTTATATCACCTAGTAGTTCCAAGGCTTAAGGCACGTTAAACTGATAGCATATTAAAAAGCAGAGACATTACTTTGCCAACAAAAGTCTGTCTAGTCAAAGCTATGGTTTTTCCAGTAGTCATATATGGATGTGAGAGTTGGACCATAAAGAAAGCTGAGCACCGAAGAATAGATTCTTTTGAACTGTGGTGTTGGAGAAGACTCTTGAGAGTCCCTTGGACTGCAAGGAGATCCAACCAGTCAATCCTGAAGGAAATCAGTCCTGAATATTCGTTGGAGGGACTGATGCTGAAGCTGAAACTCTGATATTTTGGCCACCTGATGCAAAGAACTGACTCATTTGAAAAGACCCTGATGCTAGGAAAGATTCAAGGTGGTAGGAGAAGGGGAAGACAGAGGAGATGGCTGGATGGCATCACTGACTCAATAGATATGAATTGGAGCAAGCTCTAGCAGTTGGTGATGGACAAGGAGGCCTGGAGTGCCGCAGTCCATGGAGTCGCAAATAGTCAGACTTGACTGAGCAACTGAATTGAACTGATCTCACCTAGTTCCAAGGCTCAAGACATGTTAAACTGATAATCTCTGAAGCTATATTTTCAATCCCAACCTCTCCCCTGGATTGTAGACTCATTTCCTACTGCATACTCACCCTCCCTACCAGCTCGTTTCCCAAATGTCTGTCTAAACATTGAAATCCAATCTCCCACCCCACCATATATCTTTCTCTCCCATCTGTTTTTCCTCCTGGCCTTCTCTGTCTTGGAAAATAGCATCAAATCCACTCAGTTGTATCATTTTAGACATCTTCCTCATTTAGCCCTCAGCACTCGTTTATCACTCAGATCTATTTTTCTGTTTCCTGAGTTTCCCTTGAATACACTCACATCTCTCCATCTTCACCGTGGTCCCCTCCCCCCTAACCAATCTGCCACATCCGTTCTCTTGGGTGACCACAGTGGCCTTCTAAGTGGCCTCTCTGCTTTCACTCTCCTTCTCCTCCAATCTACCAGCAGCCAGAGGGGTCGTCCCCCAAAATGTTAAGTGGAATACGTCATTCTTTTGCCTAAAAACTCTTCAATTCATTCTTTTTTATTTTATTTTTTACTGAAGTATAGTCAACTTGCAAAGTTGTGTTTGTTTGAGGTATATAACAAATCTTCAATTCATTCTTTTTCAAATTGGAATATAGTTGATTAGTAATATTGTGTTAGTTTCAGCTGTATAACAGTGATCCTGTTGTACTTTTACATCTATTCTTTTCTAAATTCTTTTTCCATTTAGGTTATTACCGAATATTGAGCAACTTTTCCAATAAGTCTTTGTTGATCATTTGTATTAAATACAGCAGTGTGTAGAGGTCAACCCCAAACTCCATTCTTGAAACAGAAATCCAAGTCTTTGATGGCCCACGTGGTCCACATGTTCTGGTCCTGGTTGCTTTGCCACGTGAATCTTGTGACAAATGCCTGCTCCCCATCCTAGCATCTCCTCCAACCCCTTTGTCTCATTTCCTTGTCATGCCCAGCTCTTTCCTGCCTCCAGGCCTTTGCCTGTGCTGTGCCCTCTGCCAGCAGAACTCTGCTTCCTGCTTTCCTGGCTGGCTCCACATCGCTCAGATCTCTTCTTAAACCTCTTTGGAGAGGCATTTTCTGACCATCCTCCCCAAGGACAGCCCCACTTTCCTTAGCTTATCTCCTCCCCTCCTTCCTTTCTGTGCTGGCACCATTTCATTATGACAACCTGCATTTATTTGCTGATTGAGTTTTTATTGGCCTCCCCCATCACTAGACTCCAAGCACCACAAGAATAAGAACTTTCTTTTTCAGTATTATTCACCATTGCATCCCCTGTGCCTTGCCTTGTGCCTGGCACACAGTAGATGCTCCACAATCATTACTCAGTGCTGAGTGAAGGCCACAGAGCTGTTAAGCATCAAAGCTGCTGTTAGGATGTTTAGAGGGTGCCTCCATGACTTCTCCTCTTGCTTTATCCTGCTTCACATTGGTTATCTGCCTTGAAAATACATACTCTTGCATTTATAAATAACCTTCTGGCCTGCATAGCCTGACATGGGGTAAGAATTTCCTCCCAGTGTTGCTTGTCTGCTCAGTCCCCTCACAGAAGGCCTAGGTTTGGGATTCTGGGCTCTGGAATGCCTTCTGGCATTTTCTGCTCAGTGAGCCCATCCATTCCCATTTTCTTCAGCAGAGCTGAAGATATAAATTGCAAAAAGGCCTTCTTGCAGATTGCTGGGAGAGCGCATGCTCCTGGCCAGGAATTCCTCTGTTGCTGCTGCAGGGGCAGCAGGGTGAGCGCCACTGGGGGCGGTGCTGGCTGCATTGTTTGTCACTGCTCTGTGTGACTAGGGACGGGCAGAAGAGGGGGGCTGGGGCAGCTGCCAGGCCCAGCTCTGGGGCCAGCAAGCATGGATGGATGAGTGGAGGACAGTCTGGGATCCAGAGCACAGCATATGGAACTGAAATGCAGGACCCAGTGTCCATGCAGCTTGCGGTCTAGCAGTAGTGAGTGACTCAACTTGGGTTGACTGTGAGCTGCCATCAGGGATGGCCAGATACGAGGTGCAACACCACAAGATGTGTTTATACATAATGGGAGTCTGGCCATGGGCTAGTGGTCCTGGAGGACTGGGCAACTCCACGAGACTGGCAAAAGTTAGCTAGTTACCCAAGTCCCAGATTACAGACTGAGGTTAGGAAGGAAGGACTCTAAGATATCAGATCTTAAGTTTGGAAACAGAAAGGCCTTAGCTGGAGTGTTTTTCTTTTTTTTTAGTTGAAGTATAGTTTATTTACAATGTTGTGTTAGTTTCAGGTGTAAGCAAAGTGATTCAGTTATACATACATATATATAATACGTACATACATATTATATATAAATATACATGTACTTGGCATCCAGTCCCATCACTTCATGACAAATAGAATGGGAAAAGGTGGAAGCAGTCACAGATTTCCTTTTCTTGGATTCTAAAATCACTGAAGATGGTGACTGCTGCCATGATATTAGAAGACAATTACTTCTTGGAAGGAAAGATATGACAAACCTCAGTTCAGTTCAGTTCAGCCTCTCAGTCGGGTCCGAGTCTTTGTGACCCCATGAACCGCAACACGCCAGACCTCCCTGTCCATCACCAACTGCCAGAGTCTACCCAAACCCATATCCATTGAGTCGGTGATGCCATCCAACCATCTCATCCTCTGTTTCCCCCTTCCCCTCCTGCCCTCAATCTTTCCCAGCATCAGGGTCTTTTCAAATGAGTCAGCTCTTCTCATCAGGAGGCCAAAGTATTGGAGTTTCAGCTTCAACATCAGTCCTTCCAATGAACACCCAGGACCGATCTCCTTTAGGATGGACTGGTTGGATCTCCTTGCAGTCCAAGGGACTCCCAAGAGTCTTCTCCAACACCACAGTTCAAAAGCATCAATTCTTCGGTGCTCAGCCCTCTTTATAGTCCAACTCTCACATCCATACATGACTACTGGAAAAACCATAGCCTTGACTAGATGGACCTTTGCTGACAAAGTAATGTCTCTGCTTTTTAATATGCTGTCTAGGTTGGTCATAGCTTTTCTTCCAAGGAGTAAATGTCTTTTAATTTCATGGCTGCAATCAAAATCTGCAGTGATTTTGGAGCCTGGAAAAATAAAATCAGCCACTCTTTCCACTGTTTCCACAAATCTAGACAGTATTTTGAAAAGCAAAGACATCACTTGGCTGACAAAGGTGCATATAGTCAAAGGTATGGTTTTTCCGGTAGTCATTTATGGATGTGAGAGTTGGACCATAAAGAAGGCAGAGCACCAAAGAATTAATACTTTTGAACTGTGGTGCTGGAGAAGACTCTGAGAGTCCCTTGGACAGCAAAGACATCAAACCAGTCAATCCCAAAGGAAATCAACCCTGAATACTCATTGGAAGGACTGATGCTGCAGCTGAAGCTCCAATACTTTGGCCACCTGATGCGAACAGCTGACTCATTAGAAAAGAACCTGGTGCTGGAAAAGACTGAAGGCAGAAGGAGAAGAGGGTGACAGAGGATGAGATGGTTGGATGACATTACCAGTTCAATGGACATGATCTTCGGCAATCT
This sequence comes from Giraffa tippelskirchi, assembly GCF_054371585.1. Classification (NCBI taxonomy): domain Eukaryota; kingdom Metazoa; phylum Chordata; class Mammalia; order Artiodactyla; family Giraffidae; genus Giraffa; species Giraffa tippelskirchi. The sequence continues at coordinate 73,018,279 of NC_137281.1, read as the reverse complement.
CCAGGATATGGTGAGCGACATGGAGGCCTGGCATGCTGCAATACATGGGGCTGCAAAGAGTCAAACATGACTTTGTGATTGAACAACAACATATATGTGTGTGTGTGTATAACAATTACATTTTTTCTTAGATTCTTTCCCCTTATAGGTCATTATAAAATATTGAATATAGTTCCGTAGGTTTTTGTTGGTAATCTGTTTTATATATTGTAGTATGCATATGTTAATCCCAAATTCCTGATTTATCTCTCTTGCACCCTACCCTTTGGTAACCATAAGTTTGTTTTCTATGTCTGTGGATCTATTTTTGTTTTGTATATAAGTTCATTTGCACCTTTTTTTTTTCAGATTCTACAAATAAGCAGTATCATATATTTGTCTTTGTCTAGTTTTACTTCACTTAGTATGATAATCTCTAGGTTCATCCATGTTGCTGCAAATGGCATTAGTTCATTCTTTTTTATGGCTGATTAATATTCCATTATATATATATATGCACACACCCTATCGTCTTTGTCCATTCAGCTATTTATGTGCATTTAGGCTGCTTCCATGTCTTCGCTATTGTAAATAGTGCTGCTATGAACATTGGGGTGCAAGTATCCTTTTGAATTATGGTTTTCTCCATATACATCCTCAGGAGTGGGATTGCTGGGCCATATGGTGATAAGCTTGAGTCTTGATTTCTCTCCTTACCATATGTGTGAGGTTAGGTAAGTCATATTATCTCTCTGAGCCTTGGTTTTCTCAACTGTAAAATGGGGAGAAGCACGCTGGCTGCAAAGAGTGCAATAGTGATCAGAGAAAAGGCCTGGAGAACATCCTGCATGGAGTCTGGCACTTGTAAGGCTGGCACTTTCAGTCATTGGCAGCTACTTGTAGAGCAGGGCTGTGGACTGAGACTCAGAAAGAACTGGCAATGGTGACCTGATTCAGTTCAGTTGCTCAGTCATGTCCGACTCTTTGCGACCCCATGAATTGCAGCACGCCAGGCCTCTCTGTCCATCATCAACTCCCGGAGTCTACCCAAACCCATGTTCATCGAGTCAGTGATGCCATCCAGCCATCTCATCCTCTGTTGTCCCCTTCTCCTCCTGCCCCCAATCCTTCCCAGCATTAGGGTCTTTTCCAATGAGTCAACTCTTTGCATGAGGTGGCCAAAGTATTGGAGTTTCAGCTTCAACATCAGTCCTTCAAATGAACACCCAGGATTGATCTCCTTTAGGTGACCTGATTAGGCTCCTGAAAATGATAGAATGTCAGGGACCCAGGGAGTTTTCCTGGGATACTTTAGGTTCACCAGGTCCCAGACTTACTGGGGAGCACCTTGGCTTGAGGAAGGCAGCTTGGATGTCCTAGGGATGAACCTGGGCCCTCCTCTGCAGTTCAGTAGATAGCATTGGGGGTAGGATGACCTGGAAAGATGCAGTGGTGGCCAAGATGAGCTGCATTGAGTAAGCAACAGGGATCCACATTTGGGGATCCTTATCATTTTATGTCATTGTTTATTCTTCTAATAAATAAATAAGGAGTCACTTCTTTCTTTCTTTTTTTTTTAGGAGTCACTTCTATATGCTGAGACTTTTATTTAGAGATGTTAGGCAAGCTCGGATTCAATCATTCACTCATTCATTCATTCAGTCAGATAAACTTGCTATACGTCTACTCAGTGGGGGCCCATGGTGTGAACACAGAGGTGAATAAGGCACAGCCCCAGCTCTTGGGGAGTAGATAGGATGAGAGGGGACCTACTGAGTCCAGACCAAGAGCTCAGAGACACTGTTGGGGCTTTCCTCAGCCAGCCACCTCTGCGCATACAGCCACATGATCTGGGCTGTCACCTCATTTCATTGGTCTTGGTTTCCTTGTGGGTTGTCGTGAGTGCTGACTTTAAGGTGATTAAGCAAGGCTTGAGCAGCAGTCAGCTCCCAGTAAGCATTAGTGATGATGGTAACAATGATGATGATGATGAGCAGATGCAGACCAAGTAGAGAGTTCTGGGGATGAGGCAGTTAGGGCAGGCATTGTAGAGAAGATCTCTTAGCCTAGTTTTCTAGAAGATGAAGAAAGAATCCCCAGGTGGACAGGCTGGAAAGGGCAGCTCAGGAAGAGAACTGCAGGTGTGAAGGTGTGAAGGCAAGACGTGGCCTTGACTAGCTGGGCAAAGACTCCTAAATCAATCAGGATCTCCTTTTGCTGCACACAGGGAGCATAGAGTTCTAAATTGAGACCTTTCAGGCTGCATGTCATTCACTAAGTCTCACACAAAGAGATAGATTTCCAGACTTGTTCCCTCATCCAGCTTTAAGCTCACCTTCTGTCCTCCTCTTGCGCTGAAAAGTTGGATCAGCCTCTGGCAAATATTTATATTTAATTATTTGGAGACAGCACAAGATCTGCAGATATTTTCATAATCTCTTTCACGGTTTACACAGCGTACCACCTGCCTTTATCTGCTGAAAAGGAAAGAAAGATTTTAAACAAAATGGGCTGGAATGAGCAAAGGGAAATAACATGGGAATTTTATTTGAAAAAGCTTGCTCCAGAGACATGGAACTTGAGCCCAGGCTGAACTGGGAGACAGAAGGCATTCTGGGTCTGCTGACAGTGCTTTGTATATCCAGCCTGCTTTACAATCTCCTAAGCACTCCCACAGTCATCAGCTTTCATAAGTCTCACAAAAATCCAATTAGGAGGGACCACAATCCTTGTATGACAGATAGGGAAACAAAGGCTAAGAGAGACTATAGGATATACTCAAGGGCACACAGCAGTATGTAGCAAAGTGGTAGATTTATTTCCAAGAGTGAAGAAAGGAAGCCTTGTGAAATTTTGGCTTTAAAGTGAGTTAAAGGACAGTCGACTATGCCAAAGGCTTTGACTGTGTGGATCACAATAAACTGGAAAATTCTGGAAGAGATGGGAATACCAGACCACCTGACCTGCCTCCTGAGAAATCTGTATGCAGGTCAAGAAGCAACAGCTAGAACTGGGCATGGAACAACAGACTGGTTCCAAATAAGAAAAGGAGTACGTCAAGGCTGTATATTGTCACCCTGCTTATTTAACTTATATGCAGAGTACATCATGAGAAACGCTGGGCTGGAGGAAGCACAAGCTGGAATCAAGATTAGCGGGAGAAATATCAATAACCTCAGATATGCAGATGACACCACCCTTATGGCAGAAAGTGAAGAACTAAAGAGCCTCTTGATGAAAGTGAAAGAGGAGAGTGAAAAATTTGGCTTAAAACTCAACATTCAGAAAACTAAGATCATGGCATCCGGTCCCATCACTTCATGGCAAATAGATGGGGAAACAGTGGCTGACTATTTTTTGGGGGCTCCAAAATCACTGCAGATGGTGACTGCAGCCATGAAATTAAAAGACACTTACTCCTTGGAAGGAAAGTTATGATCAACCTAGACAGCATATTAAGAAGCAGAGACATTACTTTGCCAATAAAGGCCCGTCTAGTCAAGGCTATGGTTTTTCCAGTGGTCGTGTATGGATCTGAGAGTTGGACTATAAAGAAAGCTGAGCACCAAAGAATTGATGCTTTTGAACTGTGGTGTTGGAGAAGACTCTTGGGAGTCCCTTGGACTGCAAGGAGATCCAACCAGTCCATCCTAAAGGAGATCGGTCCTGGGTGTTCATTGGAAGGACAGATGTTGAAGCTGAAACTCCAATACTTTGGCCTCCTGATGCAAAGAGCTGACTCATTTGAGAAGACCCTGATGCTGGGAAAGATTGAGGGCAGGAGGAGAAGGGAATGACAGAGGATGAGATGGTTGAATGGTATCACTAATTCAATGGACATGAGTTTGAGTAAACTCCAGGAGTTGGTGATGGACAGGGAGGCCTGGCGTGCTGCAGTCCATGGGGTCGCAAAGAGTCGGACATGACTGAGCGACTGAACTGAACTGAACTGAAAGGATAGTTGAGATTTTCATAGCATTTTAGAAAAAGCTTATATAAGCTCCTATCATTATACATGGATGAGGTAGTGCAACCCACTGGTTCTTTTATGCCACTGAGGTAGGTACAGGGTAGTGGGCCCCACATTCCAGTTTCTGTGGGTGCCTCCTGGGTAAGCGTCCTTGTTCCTAAGCTCCATCTTCCTCATCCCCTCGACTGGCTGGATGATATAAGGGAGAGCATGGAGCCATCACAGGATGACAAGGACATGAGATGGATGCAGTCTGGGTTCCTGTGTCACTACTTGGAAGAGAATGGTTTGATCTACATCAGACCCAGACAAGAGTGGGAAATGCCCTGTGATGGTATTAATCCACAGAGATTGTGTGTCCTGCAGCAGAACATAGTCCATCCTCACTAACACACTGCCTCACTGTCCAAACTTTCCACCCGCTTCCCTAGGGAAAGTCTACTCTTTACATAGGAAGAAAGAATTCAGTTCCGCATTGTCTCCTTGACTCAAGCACATTTTCTACTCCTGGCTTCATCTGAGTGTTTGTGGGGGTGATTTTGCTCTGTCCAGGCTCTGAGTTAGAGCGATAAGGAAGCCTCTGCAATCCAGGTTCTACACCATCTAGGACTAAATCTAGGTTTTCTCAGAATGTTCTAGAAATAATACACCTGGACACGTCTCTTCAGAACAAAACACAGTCTACTCTCCCACAAGGAGCATACTTCTCCAGTTCATGTGACTCTGAGCTTCCTTCTTAAAAAGTAGCAATTCTGGCATCATGATGCTAAAGCATGTCTGTTCATAAAAAGCACCTGGGGAAGCAAGCAGAACGTTAAATCAGCCCTCTCGGGAATAGATGACAGTGCTTTCATTTTATAGGAGGGGAATAAAAGACCCAGAGAGAGGAGGGGACTTGACTAAGGCCACTCAGCTCTTACCCAGAAGAGGCGATTGTAGAATTAAGATCTTATTACTTCTAACCCACTTTTCTCTATTCTGTACCGTACAGGGCACCCCAGGGTGCCTGGACTTGGTCCATTCTTGCTCTGGTATGACAAGACAGTAAGTCTGTATTTATTTTCCCACTTAGAGTACTGTAAGCAACACAGTCTTCGAATTTATAGAAGAGTAGGTTTGGAATCAAAGCCTGGTTCTTAAAATTATAAGCTGTGTGACCTTGAAGAGGCCACTTGCCCTGTCTGAATTTCACTTTCCACATCTGAAAATGAGGATAACCCCTGACCAGGTGGATTAAATAACACCTGAAAAGTGCCTAATACATCATAGGAGCTCAAAATACGTTCTACTCTTTCTTCTACTCTTTCACTATATAAAAACCCTGTGCTAAGGTTGATGGGTAACTACAAAGGAGGTTGCCTCTTCTCAAGCCATGAGGGCAAGGATATCATTGGCCACACTGGCAGCAAGCATTAAGAAGCCATGTAGCTACTCAGCCATAAAAAGGAATGGATTTGAGTCAGTTCTAGTGAGGTGGATGAAGCTAGAGCTTGTTATACAGAGTGAAGTAAGCCAGAAAGAGAAAACAAATATCATATATTAACGCATATATATGGAATCTAGAACAATAGTAGTGATGAACTTATTTACAGAGAAGAAATGGAGATGCAGACCTAGAGAACAGGCTTGTGAACACAGTGGAGGAAGGAGAGAGTGTGACAAATTGAGAAAGTAGCATTGACATATATACACTAAGAAGAAGAAATGAAGTCGCTCAGTCATGTGCAATTCTTTGCGACCCCATGGACTGTAGCCCACTACGCTCCTCCATCCATGGGATTCTGCAGGCAAGAATACTGGAGTGGGTTGCCATTTCCTTCTCCAAGGGAATCTTCCCAACTCAGGGATTGAACTTGGCACTGCAGCCACCAGGGAAGCCGTATATATACACTATCATGTGTAAAATAGATAACCAGTGGGAAGCTGCTGTATAACACAGGGAGTCCTGCCTGGTGCTCTGTAACAACCTAGAGGGGTGGAATGGGGGTGGGGTGGGGAGGGAGGCTTAAAAAGGGGATGTATGTATAATTATGACTGATTCATGCTGCTAGATGGCAGAGACCACCACAACATTGTAAAGCAATTATCCTCCAATAATAAAATAGAAGAAGCCATGTAGTGTTGCAGTGAGCACAGGAACTCAAAGTCTCACTGACTTGTTTCAAAGCTTGGCTGTGACTTTGGGCACACCACTTAAACATTCTGTGCCTCAGTTTCCTCATCTGTCAAATGAAAATAATAATAGTACCTCTTTTATAAGGCTGTTGGGATGATTAAAAGGGTTAATGTGTTTAATCATATAGTACAGCGCCTGGCATATCATTGAAGGCATGACTCCTTCAATGCTATTTTTATCAGTATCTTTTGCAGGCTTACCCTGTGTCAGGCACTGTCTCTTTTAATCCTGGGAACTGACATTGTCCCTATTTTGTACATGAAGGGACTTGAAATCACTGTCTAAGACCCAGGAGGAAGCACAGGGTGGGCTTTGAACCTAGTTGGCCTGACTCCCAGCCTGTGCTCTTGTCACTGTTAAGCGGCTTTCCTTCAGCTTGTGACCCAGGATGGATATGCTAGAACACCTGAACGTGCATCAGACATGCTCCCCAGACAGTCTCAGAGGGCTCAGGAGGCCAAAAAACACTGTGGAGATAGAAAAACACCAGGAATAGATAGCACAGGAAGGGTGGAGATTGGAGAGGGTAGGTGGCTAAGGGTCTTGAAGGCCTAACAGAGTTTGCACTTTAATCTGAAGACAAAGGGGAGGCTCTGAAGATTTCTAGTAGGACAGATCTGGACAAATAGTGTGTGTGGGACTTCAAAGAAGAAAGCAGCTAATTGTCTTGTTTCCTGCTTGGTCAGGCTGTATGAATGGGGAGCAAAGAAGAAGAGCCTGAAAGCCAGTAGATAACTGGGGATTCCCGGGTTGAACATACCTTGTTAACACTAAAAGTGGAGGCCAGAGCAGCTTAGCAGAGATTAAAGTGAATTTCAGGGTGGGTGTGGTACAGGCTGGCTGGCGGCGCTTGCCTTGAATGCTCTGGCCTCTACCCTCACACGTGTCTTGCTGGGGAGCCTCAGAGAGGAAGACTGAAATCCTTTGAAGCAGGAGAGAGGGGAAGAGGAAGGGGAGGGACACATGGGAATTACACTTCTAACAAGAATTTTTATTTTTGTGCTAAATTCCTTCAGGAGAAGAAAACAAAAGTCAACTCTTTGGGCCTCTTTCTCTTTATAAATATTTCTATGAAAACTGAGTTTCTCGTATGCCTTAGAGGGGTCCAGTCCTTGAGAGAAATTTTGGTGGACCACACCTTTCCTGTACTGGTTATGTGAGCAGCATGTCATGAGTTGGGGCTCTCAGGTGACAGCCTAGTTGCCTGGTGGGTTCCATTGCTGGCTTGTATTTGTGTCTTGCATTGGTAAGAGGAGGGCTGGCTTCAGTTTCCTCATCTGTCACATGGGGATAGCAAGAGTGCCTACTTTATAAGGTTATTGGAAAGATGAAAAGAGTTTTGTTTAAGACACTGAACACAATGCCTGACATTTATTGAAGCCTCCATCAATACTATGTTTATTAGCATCTATTGCAGGCTCATTCTGAGTCAGGTATTGTCTCTTTCAATCCTGGAAACTGACTTTGTCTGTTTTGCATGGAAAGAGACTTGAAATCATTGTCCAAGGTCATACAAGTCCCAGAGGACTCCAACCCCAGGCCCTGGCTACACTGAGTGGGTGTTTCCCTGCAGTAACCAAAGCCACAGAACAAAGAACGAATCCACATCATGATTTGGGGGGCAGCTAGAGGGTGGACCCAGGGACGTGGACTCACCACCAACAGGCATCCACCTGTAGGTCAGAACCAGAGAGCAGAAAGCACAGAGTGAAGTGGGCTAGGTCAGAGGTTCAAAATAGGAGCTGTGGGCTGTGTGTACCAGACACCCACCTTGCAGGGCCATGGGTTAGATGGCTACATTCATCAACTACTGCTGTGTCAAACCTACCCCAACACTCAATGACTTAAAACAACTGCTACTTATTTTGTCTCATGTGCCTGTGTGTGGGCTGGAGGTTGGCTAATCTAGGCTGGATTTGGCTGGGATGACTCTGTTTTAAGTGTCTTTTATCTTCTTGGGAACAGGAGGCTAACCTGGGCATGTTCTTCCCACGGCAATGGCAGAGATGCAAGAAAACTTGCCCCAAGGTACAAATACACTTCAAAACCCTGATTGTGTCATTTCCACTAACCATCCATCAACTAAAATAAGTAGGACATGGGCAAGACCAGTGTCACTGGGTGTGGGCGAAAGACCTCCCTCTTGAGTAGGAGATGGCAGAATCACATGGAGAAGGAGCAGAGTTAGAGGGGTGAAGAATTGGGGCCCATCTACCACTGTGGTCTCAGATAGGACCTATATAGGTCTAGATACCTAGCAGACTTCTGCTAAAAGAACAACTGATACTTACTGTTTGCTTTTTTTAAAAAATTAGTTTATTTATCTATTTTTTAACTTTACAATATTGTATTTGTTTTGCCATACGTTGCCATGAATCCACCATGGGTGTACATGTATTGTTCTCTTTTTAAAAATATTTGTTTGTTTGTCGTTTTACCAATCTACCTTGGTCTTTCCCCCATTTTGAATAAAATGCCTATTTCCTTGGAATTTGACAGAGAGCCTCCACTCGAATTTATGTTTGTGCTGTTTTCACGTCGTTGATAATGTCTGTGCGTGTCAATGCCATCTACTAAGGATGAAGGAAGTCACTGCCTGACCCTTAAGCCAAAGAACGTAGAGATGAGAGAAGAGCTTCAACTCGGGGTCCCAATCCAATCCTGTCTCCAGCGAGGGCTGCCATCACCTGATCCTCTGAAGGGAGAAGCTCATTCATCTGTGCCTTCATTCATTTGTTCACTTGTTCAGCAGCTCTTCTCTGATCACCTTCTTTGGTACAGGTAGTGGTTTAGGGTCGGGGAATCTACAGTGAAAATTCTAATCAGGGAGACAGAAAATAAAAATATCAATATACACTCAATGTATAAGTGCTAAGAATTTGAAATTTGCTAAGTGCTATGAATTTGAAAACGCAGAGAACTAGGGTCACGTCCATAGTGGGACGTAGGGTGGGACTATTTTGGATGAAGTCAGGGCCAGGCTCTACAAAAGCACATTTGAGCTGAGGACTGAGGGTAGCAAAAGGAGCCTGTTATGAGAAGAGTCTGGAGAAGAATGTTCCAGGCAAAAGGAACAAGGAGAGACCAGTCTGAGGCTTAGATGGAGCCACACTGAGAAGGCTCCTGTTAGGAGCCAATGGTAAGAGTAGTCTATGGGCCCTGGTAGGAGTCTGAATAGTCTAAGAGGAATGGGGTACCTTTAGGAGGTGTTGAGCAGGGATGAAGTGTGGTCTTAGTAACATTTAAAAAATAATAGACGACTGGGTTGAAAATGGATTGAAAGATGGTTTAAGTGGAGGCCAGGGAGACCAGCTGGGAGATGACATGGTCTGTGTCGGCTTGAAAGCTCATTTCAGAGGCAGCCTCTACACATATGGAGAACTTGGAAGGCTTAGAGGAAGGGAGAGACTTTAGGGCACCAGAGATAAGGGGGAGATTCTTTATTAGCATCTCTGACTCCACAGTGTAAAGATGGAGTTCAGGCATAGGGAGCGCAGAATCTGGGACACAGGATCATACTGTATTTTCTTTACCAGTTACCTCTGATGGCAGGTGTGGCAGAGAAGGCTAACTGACCACTGAGATCTGTGTTTCTTTCCCGTGGTAGAGTTGTTACTTGCAGGTGACTGCCCTGCCATTGGCTACATGTCCTGCCCCCTTGAATCTGGGAAGAACCATGCAATTCATCCTGACCAGAGTGAGATGCTAGTAGAAGTGAAGTATGTCGTTGTGGTATCAAGATGGCTATGTGGCTGATGTGCTTTCACCATGAACTCTTCTTCTTTTTGATAGGGACCTTTGTTCTCAAGTGTTGGCATGATATCATAAGAAGGAGGAGAAATACCTAATTGGGAACCAGCATTCTCACCTGGCAGACTTCAGCTGGACTGAGTGGCAAATGTCACCTACAGAAAGGTATGTCTCCATAGCCCCCACCAAATCTTTACTGTCTTCCCAATCCTGAGCTCAGGACACAATGGCTATTTCTCACTAGCCCTGATGCTTTGCTTTCAGAAGAAGAATATTTCTCTATAATCCACCCCTCTCTCAAAAGAGGGAAACCAAACTGTTGAGAAACAAGGGGCCATGTGTTTCAAGAAAAACTGGAGAGAACATTCTTTTTTGGTGGAAGATAAAAATATTCTTATGAGTTTAATATGCAAATAAAGCAAGTCTATATTGAAAGAATACAAATGATGACAACATTAAAAAACAAACACTTAAAATTATATCCAGTATATGGGGAAGATATGTAATGAAAAGATTAATGGACTGAAAATGCAATGAAATCATGACAAGGTTTGCATTTGAGTGCCAATAAAATCAGGTCTAGTGAAAGTAAGTAGATACATTTGATCATTTGATCCACATCACTTGAGCCAATCTTACACCCAGTAGTTTGTGCCTTCCTCTCCCCTACCCCTCTATTGCACCCCCTCTCCCCCCACTGGTATCCAATTGTTTGTTCTCTATATCTGTGTCTGCTTCTTTTTGTTATATTCACTAGTTTGTTGTATTTTTTAGATTTCACACCTAAATGATATCCTACAGTATTTGCCTTTCTCTGACTCATTTTGCCTAGTGTAATGCCCTCCAGTCCCTACATGTTGCTGCAAATGGTAAAATTTTATTCTGTTTGATGTCTGAGTAGTATTTCAGTGTATATGTACACCACGTCTTCTTTATCTATTTATCTTTTGATGCACACTTAGGTTGCTTCCATATCTTGAGAGTAAATAATGCTACTATGAGTATCTTATGGAATTAGTGTTTCTGTTTTCTTCAGATATATACCTAGGAGTGGAATTTGCTGGGTCATGTAGTAATTCTACTTTTTAGTGTTTTGAGAAGCCTCCATCCTGTTTTGCACAGTGGCTGCACCAATTCACGTTCCCACCAACAGTATACAGGGTTCTCTATATCCTTGTCAAAGCTTGTTATTTGCATTTTTTGTGATGGTAGCCATTCTGACAGGTGTGAGGGGATATCTCATGGTGGTTTTGATTTGCATTTTCCTGATGCTTAGTGATGTTGAATATCTTTTCATGTGCCTATTGCCCATCTGTATGTCATCCTCTTTGAAAAATGTCTATTCAGTTTCTCTGCCCAATTTTAATTGGTTGTTATTTTTTTGATGTTAAGTTGTGTGAACTGATTATAAATAGTATAAATTATATACATTATATATATTAAATTCAATATATTACACTATATATAGTATATAGTAATATATAGTAACTTTATTAATCATATCATTTGCAGATATTTTCTCCATTTGGTACATTGTCTTTTTGTCTTGTCAGTAGTTTCCTTTGCTGTGCAAAAGCAAAAGCTTTTAAGTTTAATCAGGAGTGGGAAGAAATTTTAATTAGAGAAAAAAATATTTAAAAAGAAAGATAGGGAAGAATGGAGGAAGGTAGAGAAATGGATACTGTCTGAGCCCCATTGTCTAATCATGACACTAAATGCCAAAATAAGCCAATGACCCTGAAAGTGTCTAATATAGATCCTAAAACATTGTTTGCCTAATGTATAAAATAGAATAATGGGAGGGTCAAGAGTTTTGGAGTCAAGGCCGACTTGAATTGAAATCCTGGTCCCACTATCTATGCTCCACTGACCTTTTACAAATTTGCTCCCTGTATGAGTAACAGTTTTCTCATCTGTAAAATGGAAGTAAAGTTCCTTACCTTCTAGGAGGTTGGGAGGCACAATGAGATCACATGCATAGGGGCAGGCACAGTGCCTGGCACATATCTGTTGCTCTGGAAAGGTTATGTTTTCCTCTTAGCTCAGTTGCACTGAAGCAACTCAGGTGCTCTCCTTCCAGGCATATACAGCTGGGCTCAAAATTCCTTGGGCTGCACTGTGATAAGAGCAAAATAGAGGAAAGCCACATTACCATGAGTAACTTCGAGCCTGAACTGAATAGCTGCATTCCCTTACCTTCCATCATTATTACACATTTTCTGTGGGTTACAGTGGAAATAACAAAGTATTTGGAGTCTGACTGACCTGAACGTGCAGATCTTAGAAACCCAGAGTTCTGGGAAACAATAAGAAAGCTACCTTTCCCTGGCATCCACTATTAGCCTGACATTATTTAACCACCCTGTGCTGTGGGCATTACTATTCCTGTTTTACAGATAAATAAACGGAGGCTTCCAAAGGTGAAGTGATTTGCTCAAGGTCACAAGGATAGGAAACACTGACCTGGGGTCCAGCACAGACCTAGAAGGCCTTTATTCTTCCCCATGATGGCCTCTAGAACCCACCCTTCAGGGAGTATTCCCCTTTGCTGGACTGCTGTCCCCTACTCCATCTCTCTCCTTCTCATCAGGCCCCCAGAGCCAGGAGAGTCTCATGTGTTTGAAACTGGGATCTCATCTAAGTTGTTATCTGCCACCTCCCTTAAGGATGCTCCCTCTCTGGAGTGCCCCCTTCTTTCTCGTAATGTGATGAGATTATCATGAAGCCAGGTGTGGGACCTGGAACATAACAAGTGCAGTGCCCGGTACTCCTTAAACTTCTACTCCTCTAACCCTCCTACCCCTGAGTGGGAACTGCATCCCAAAGTGTCTGATTTGACCAAAGATTTTAATAGACATTTTCCAAAGCATATATGCAAATGAACAATAAGCACATGAAAAGATGCTCAACATCAGCAATCATTCAGTTCAGTTCAGTTCAGTCGCTCAATCGTGTCCGACTCTTAGCGACCCCATGAACTGCAGCACGCCAGGCCTTCCTGTCCATCACCAACTCCCTGAGTCCACCTAAATCCATGCCCATCGAGCCGATGATGCCATCCAGCCATCTCATCCTCTGTTGTCCCCTTCTCCTCCTGCCCTCAACCTTTCCCAGCATCAGGGTCTTTTCCAATGAGTCAGCTCTTCGCATGAGGTGGCCAAAGTATTGGAGTTTCAGCTTCAACATCAGTCCTTCCAATGAACACCCAGGACTGATCTCCTTTAGGATGGACTGGTTGGATCTCCTCGCAGTCCAAGGGACTCTCAAGAGTCTTCTCCAACACCACAGTTCAAAAGCATCAATTCTTCAGTGCTCAGCTTTCTTTATAGTCCAACTCTCACATCCATACATGACCACTGGAAAAACCATAGCCTTGACTAGACGGACCTTTGTTGGCAACATAATGTCTCTGCTTTTTAATATGCTGTCTAGGTTGGCCATAACTTTCCTGCCAAGGAGTAAGCATCTTTTAATTTCATGGCTGCAGTCACCATCTGCAGTGATTTTGGAGCCCAGAAAAGTAAAGTCTGACACTGTTTCCATTGTTTCCCCATCCATCTGCCATGGAGTGATGGGACCGGATGCCATGATCTTAGTTTTCTGAATGTTGAGTTTTAAGCCAACTTTTTCACTCTCCTCTTTCACTTTCATCAAGAGGCTTTTTAGTTCTTCTTCACTTTCTGCCATAAGAGTGCTGTAATCTGCATATCTGAGATTTTTGATATTTCTCCCGCCAATCTTGATTCAAGTTTGTGTTTCATCCAGCCCAGCATTTCTCATGATGTACTCTGCATATAAGTTAAATAAGCAGGGTGACAATATACAGTCTTGACGTACTCCTTTTCCTATTTGGAACCAGTCTATTGTTCCATGTCCAGTTCTAACTGTTGCTTCCTGACCTGCATACAGGTTTCTCAACAGGCAAGTCAGGTGGTCTGGTATTCCCATCTCTCTCAGGATTTTCCACAGTTTATTATGATCCACATAGTCAAAGGATTTGGCATAGTCAATAAAGCAGAAATAGATGTTTTTCTGGCACTCTCTTGTTTTTTCAATGATACATTGGATGGTGGCAATTTGATCTCTGGTTCCTGTGCCTTTTCTAAAACCAGCTTGAACATCTGGAAGTTCACGGTTCATGTATTGCTGAAGCCTGGCTTGGAGAATTTACGTATTACTTTACCAGCGTGTGAGATGAGTGCAATTGTGCAGTAGTTTGAGCATTCTTTGGCATTGCCTTTCTTTGGGATTGGAATGAAAACTGACCTTTTCCAGTCCTGTGGCCACTGCTGAGTTTTCCATATTTGCTGGCATATTGAGTGCAGCACTTAGAGGTAAGGGGCAGCTGCTGTGCTTTGTTGGAGGAGCCATGAAGAGACAACACATTTCCAAGGTAAGAGAAAACCACGTACGAAGGTGGGCACTGAGAGAGGGGATTAGGGAGCAGACAGGCTGAAACTTCAGTCATGGACAACTATCCAATCTGATCACATGGACCACAGCCTTGTCTAACTCAGTGAAACTAAGCCATGCCATGTGGGGCCACCCAAGATGGACAGGTCATGGTGGAGAGGTCTGTCAGAATGTGGTCCATTGGAGAAGGGAATGGCAAACCACTTCAGTATTCTTGCCTTGAGAACCCCATGAACAGTATGAAAAGGCAAAAAGAGGACACTGAAAGATGAACTCCCCAGGTTGGTAGGTGCCCAATATGCTACTGGAGATCAGTGGAGAAATAACCACAGAAAGAATGAAGGGATGGAGCCAAAGCAAAAGCAACACCCAGTTGTGAATGGGACTGGTGATAGAAGCAAGATTCGATGCTGTAAAGAGCAATATTGCATAGGAACCTGGAATGTTAGGTCCATGAATCAGGGCAAATTGGAAGTGGTGAAACAGGAGATGATAAGAGTGAACATCAACATTCTAGGAATCGGTGAACTAAGGTGGACTGGAATGGGTGAATTTAACTCAGATGACCATTATATCTACTACCGTGGGTAGGAATCCCTTAGAAGAAATGGAGTAGCCATCATACTCAACAAAAGAGTCCGAAATGCAGTACTTGGATGCAATCTCAAAAAACGATAGAATGATCTCTGTTCATTTCCAAGGCAATCTATTCAATATCACGGTAATTCAAGTCTATGCCCTGACCCGTAACACCGAAGAAGCTGAAGTTGAACATTTCTATGAAGACCTACAAGACCTTCTAGAACTAACAGCCAAAAAAGATGTCCTTTTCATTATAGGGGACTGGAATGCAAAAGTAGGAAGTCAAGAAACACCTAGAATAACAGGCAAATTTGGCCTTGAAATACAGAATGAAGCAGGGCAAAGGCTAATAGAGTTCTGCCAAGAGAACGCACTGGTCATAACAAACACCCTCTTCCAACAACACAAGAGAAGACTTTACACGTGGACATCACCAGATGGTCAACACCGAAATCAGATTGATTATATTCTTTGCAGCCAAAGATGGAGAAGCTCTATACAGTCAGCAAAAACAAGACCGGGAGCGGACTGTGGCTCAGATCATGAACTTCTTATTGCCAAATTCAGACTGAAATTGAAGAAAGTGAAGAAAACCACTAGACCATTCAGGTATGACCTAAATCAAATCCCTTATGACTATACAGTGGAAGTGAGAAATAAATTTAAAGGACTAGATCTGATAGACAGAATGCCTGATGAACTATGGATGGAGGTTCGTGACATTGTACAGGAGACCGGAATCAAGACCATTCCCAAGAAAAAGAAATGCAAAAAAGCAAAATGGTTGTCTGAGGAGGCCTTACAAAAAGCTGTGAAAAGACAGGAAGCAAAAAGCAAAGGAGACAAGGAAAGATATACCCATTTGAATGCAGAGTTCCAAAGAATAGCAAGAAGAGATAAGAAAGCCTTCCTCAGCGATCAACGCAAAGAAAGGGAGGAAAACAATAGAATGGGAAAGACTAGAGATCTTTTCAAGCAAATTAGAGATACCAAGGGAACATTTCATGTAAAGATGGGCACAATAAAGGACAGAAATAGTATGCACCTAACAGAAGCAGAAGATATTAAGAAGGGGTGGCAAGAATACACAGAAGAACTGTACAAAAAAGATCTTCACGACCCAGACAATGACGATGGTGTGATCACTCACCTAGAGCCAGACATCCTGGAATATGAAGTCAAGTGGGCCTTAGGAAGCATCACTACGAACAAAGCTAGTGGAGGTGATGGAATTCCAGTTGAGCTATTTCAAATCCTGAAAGATGATGCTGTGAAAGTGCTGCACTCAATATGCCAGCAAATTTGGAAAACTCAGCAGTGGCCACAGGACTGGAAAAGGTCAGTAATCATTAGGGAAACACAAATCAAAAGCACAGTGTGATACCACCTCACACCCTTTAGGATAGCTACTATTTAAAAAAAATGACAAAGAGAAAATAACATTGGAACTCCGTGCATTTTTGGTTGAAATGTAAAATGGTACAGCTGCTGTGGAAAACAGTATGGCAGTCCCTTAAAAACTTAAAAACAGAACTACTGTGTGATCCAGCGATTCTACATATGAGTGTATGCTGAGAACTGAAAGGAGAAACTCAAAGAGATGCTTGTATGTTTATACATAATATAATTATTATTCACAACTGCTTAAATATGGTAGCAACCTAAGTGTCCATCGACAGATGAATGGATAAGCAAAATATGGTATATATGTATTAAATTCAATACATTGAATATGATTATTATTTAGCCTTAACAAAGGACATTCTGACACATGCTACCCGTGGATGAACCTTGAGGGTATGATGCTAAGTGAAATAAGATTTCACAGAAAGGCAAATATTACTAATACATGATTCCACTTAGATAAGATACCTGGAGCAGTCAAAATCACTGAGGCAGGAAGTAAAGGGGCAGTTGTTGGGGGCTGGGGGAGGAGGGAGTGGGAAGTTAAGTGCTTAATGGGTATAGACTTTCAGTTTTGCAAGATGAAAGAGTTCTGGGTCTAGATGTTGGTGATAGCTGCCCAACGATGTGAACGCACTGAATATCATGGAACCGTATACTTTAAAATAGTTCAGATGATGAATTTTATGTTTATATGTTTTTACCACAATAAAAAAATGAAAAAAAAAAACCAAAACCGTGGCTCTGAGACCTGCGAGCCTTTATTATTCGTTCTCTTTTAGGATCTTCCACTTATTTGAAATACCATTTTGATGATTAAAGGTTACACTTAATCTGTCTTGTTTGTGAAGTCTTGTACCTCCCGAAGCCTGAGGAGGGAAAAATGCCATCATGTGATCGCTTCATTATGTAACACTTCACACAACACCCAGGAGGAAATGACTCCAGGAGAAGATAAAAATACATTCTGAGATTAAAAAAACAAACAAACAACAAACCAACAACTGCTGATATCTTTTTCTCCATGACTTCAAATCCAGACAGGCAAAAGTGAGTAATTAAAAAATTCGGGTGTTACTTAGAGTGAACTTGAATAACAACCAAGTACCCACATTAATAGCATGGCAGGCAAGTTGGCATGTTGGATTCTGCCACCCAAATGCCTCATGTTCCTAAAGACTTCCCCACAGAGTATAGATTCTGTGTTTAGGTGTGCGAAGGTTGTTTTTAGTTTTTTCTCTCTTTTTTTGTGTGCCGAAAAAGATGAAAAATTCACTTGGCTCATAAACTGTCATTCATCTTCATTCCCCAGTGTGTGGATAACCTTAGATGATGTACAAAGTCAGGCAAATACAGATTTGGGGAACTTGAGAGGGCCAGGTATGTGTGTCCATGGACACACACAGGTAAGTAGCAGCTATGTGGATATGAAAGATAAATAGGAAGAGAGAGAGGCAGACTCAAAGAGTGATATAGTTACATTTTGCCATCAGGAGGTACCTAACAGCATAGATCATTGCAACATAGGGTGTTGAATAAATAGTGCAAAGAAAAAGACAGTGGTCTTGGAGTACCCTCTAAATGTGTCTTAAATGTTTGGCTTTTACATTGCTTCCTCTAGTATTCTTTCATTATAGGCTTAACAATAGTTATGTTGAAATAGTCAAAGTGATGGGAAGAGGACTACTTTTGCAGAATGAAACTTGTGAGGACTATGATTATCCTTGTGTCTGGGGTGTGTGTGTGTGTGTGTGTGTGTGTGTGAGAGAGAGAGAGAGAGAGAGAGAGAGAGCGCGCGCATACGCATATGCATGCATTTATTAAATACCATTTGCGGTAAGAGATCCAGGAGGGTTACAGGCATGAATAAAACACAGTTCCCTCTCCAGGAGTTAACGATCTTGCGAAGCTGAAGACAGACACAGAAACAGTCACCATATTTCGGAGGTTGCTAATCCAGCTCCCAGAGGGATTGGGCAGGCTAGTGGAGTGGATGAAATGGACCAAGTGGGATGAACTGCAACACAGAGCATCCAAGAGAGGGACCTGGAACTTGTCTCTGCCTGATTGTTACCCTGCAGTAAAGCAGTCCAGGATGGTGGGAGCCTCCGATTTTTTAAAAGCAACCCAAATATAGTTTTTGCGTGTGTGTGACAGTTCTCAATATTGATGTTTGCCAGTTAATTTCGTTTTTTAAAAAGCAGTGTGCAGGCCAAATATAACACAGATGAGGTCTAGCTTCAGCCAGTGCATCCACTAATAACCTCTGATATCATAAAATATGAAGACAATAAAGGAGGAGACAGACTAATTTCATGAGCTGAAGGAGGGCTTAGGGAGAGGGAGAACTTCATAGAGTAGATGATATCTGAGCTGGACCTTGGGAGACCAATTTGCCAAGAAGAAAACTAGAGGGAGCAGCATTTCTGGGAATAAGAGCAACATGCACCAAAGCACGGGCTTCCCAGGTGGGACGAGTGATAAAGAATCTGCCTGCAGATTCAGGAGGTGTAAGAGACACAGGTTCAACCCCAGGGTTGAGAAGTTCCCCCGGAGGAGGGCGTGGCAACCCACCCAGTACTCTTCCCTGGAGAATTCCCATGGACAGAGGACCTTGGCTGGCTATAGTCCATGGGGTCACAAAGATTGGACACAACTGAAGTGACAATTACTCTATGTGACTGAGGCAGAGCATAAGTAGTCTTGCTGGACCCGAGGCTGAAATGGTATTGAAACCAAATTGTGATTGGTTTTGTGATGCCAGCACAAAAATGCTGTTTTTAGGGCAGTGGGGAGACATTCTGGATTTGTAACAAGAGGGGGATAATATAACAAGATTTTGTTAAAGAACAGTCACTGATGGGCCTCATAAAAATGGGAAGGTGTGGAGACACTAGAAGAATAATATTTTATATTAATTTTAACACAATAAAAAGTCAAAGGAATATGAGGCAGAACAGAATTCCTTAAAAACCTGAAGTGTGAGAAGTAAATTTTTTTAAAGCTACTGGGATCTGGAGGACTGCTTGTCACTACAGCAAAATCTAGCCTATTCTTACAGGAGAAAAGGAAAGAGATACTCTTCTGAAAGTAGGGTTCCAAAAAAGAGCAAGGAGAGATAAGAAAGCCTTCCTCGGTGATCAATGCAAAGAAATAGAGGAAAGCAATAGAATGGGAAAGACTAGAGATCTCTTCAAGAAAATTAAGATACCAAGGGAACATTTCATGCAAAGATGGGCACAATAAAGGAAAGAAATGGTATGGACCTAACAGAAGCAGAAGAGATTAAGAAGAGGTGGCAAGAATACACAGAAGAACTGTACAAAAAAGATCTTCATGACCTAGATAACCACGATGGTGTGATCACTTACCTAGAGCCAGACATTCTGGAATGGGAAGACAAGTGGGGCTTAGGAAGCATCACTATGAACAAAGTTGGTGGAGGATATGGAATTCCAGTTGAGCTGCTTCAAATCCTAAAAGGTGATGCTGTGAAAGTGCTGCACTCGATATGCCAGCAAATCTGGAAAACTCAGCAGTGGCCACAGGATTGGAAAAGGTCAGTTTTCATTCCAATCCCAAAGAAAGACAATGCCAAAGAATGTTCAAACTACCACACAATTGTACTCATCTCACATGCTAGTAAAGTAATGCTCAAAATTCTCCAAGCCAGGCTTCAACAGTACATGAACTGAGAACTTCCAGATGCTCGAGCTGAATTTAGAAAAGGCAGAGGAACCAGAGATCAAATTGCCAACATCTGCTGGATGATTAAAAAAGCAAGAGAGTTACAGAAAAACATCTACTTCTGCATTATTGACTATGCCAAAGCCTTTGACTGTGTGGATCACAATAAACAGTGGAAAATTCTTAAAGAGATGAAAATACCAGACCACCTGACCTGCCTCCTGAGAAATCTGTATTCAGGTCAGGAAGCAAGAGTTAGAACTGGACATGGAATGACAGACTGGTTCAAAATTGGGGAAGGAATCCATCAAGGCTGTATATTATCACCCTACTTATTTCACTTATATGCAGAGTACATCATGAGAAATGCCCCATTGGATGAAGCACAAGCTGGAATCAAGACGGTCGGGAGAAATATCAATAACCTCAGATATGCAGATGACACCACCCTTATGGAAGAAAGTGAAGAGAAGCTAAAGAGCCTCTAGATGAAAGTGAAAGAGGAGAGTGAAGAAGCTGGCTTAAAACTCAATGTTCAAAAAACAAAGGTCATGGCATTCGGTCCCATCTCTTCATGGCAAATAGATGGGGAAACAATGGAAACAGTGACAGACTTTATTTTCTTGGGCTCCAAAATCACTGCAGATGGTGACTACAGCCATGAAATTAAAAGTTGCTTGCTCCTTGGAAGACAAGCTATGAACAACCTAGACAGCATATTAAAAAGCACATGTAAACCCATGGCTGATTCATGTCAATGTATGGCAAGAACTATTACAATATTGTAAAGTAATTAGCCCCCAACTAAAATAAATAAATTTATAAAAAAAAAAAAAAAAAGCAGAGACATTACTTTGCCAACAAAAGTCCATCTAGTCAAAGCTATGGTTTTTCTAGTAGTCATGTATGGATGTTAGAGTTGAACCATAAAGAAGGCTGAGTGCTGAAGAATTGATGCTTTCTAACTATAATATTGTAGAAAACTTTTGAGAATCCCTTTGACTGCAAGGAGATCAAACTAGTCTCTCTTAAAGGAAATCAGTCCTTAATATTCATTGGAAGAGCTGTTGCTGAAGCTGAAGGTCTAATACTTTGGACACCTGATGCAAAGTACTGACTCATTGGAAAGGACCCTGACTGATGATGGGAAAGATTGAAGACAGGAGGAGAAGGGGATGACAGAGGATGAGATGGTTGGGTAGCATCACCAACCCAATGGAAATGAGTTTGGGCAAGCTCCGGGAGTTGGTGTTGGACAGGGAAGCCTGGTATGCTGAAGTCCATGCAGTCACAAAGATTCAAACATGACTGAGTGACTGAACTGAACTGATATTAATTTCAGGTGAAGAAATAGTGATTCAATATTTTTACACATTATAAAATAATCACCATAAAAAGACCAGTTACCATACATTACCATGCAGTTGTTACAACATCATTGACTATATTCCCTCTGTGTATTTTTTGTATGTTACATCTCCATGAATTGTTTATTTTATAGCTGGAAGTTTGTGCCTCTTAATCTCCTTCACCTATTTCATCCATCTCTCCAACCTTCCTCACCTCTGGCAGTCACCACTTCATTCTCTGTATCTGTGAGTCAATTTCTTTTTCACTCTGTTTGTTTGTTTTGTGTTTTTAGGTTCTACATATAAGTGAAACTGTACAGCATTTGTTTTCCTCTGACTTATTTCACTTAGCATAGCACCCCCAGATCCATCCATATTGCTGCAAAAGGCAAGACTTCATTCTTTTTTATGGCGGAATAATATTAATTTATTTATCAATCTTCTTTCTCCATCTATCAATGGACAGTTATGGACACTTAGGTTGCTTCCATAACTTGGATATTGTAAAGAGTGCTGCAATGAACACTGGGATCCATATACATTTTCAAATTAGTGTTTTCATTTTCTTTATATAAATATCTAGAAGTGAAATCTCTGGATCATATGGTAGCTTCATGTTCATTTAGAGGCTAATGGAGTTTCCACCATCTGGCATATAACCAGTCATGTAGCAGGGACAGCAATATGGTAAAATGCACACTGGTTTTTAAAAGCTTCCATCCAGAAAGGACACAGTCATTTATAATCACTTTTGTTTCACCAAGACAAGTGACAGGGCCAGTGACCAACTTAAGGGGATCAGAAGGTATAATCTTATCTTTTTCTCTAAAGGTGGGAAACCAGAAATATTGGTAAACAGTACTACAAACTGACAAATTTAGTGACTGACATGGTAAGACATCAAAAAGCATAAGGAGGAAACTTCCATATGTGGACATGACAGAGTAACAGATACTTCCTGCCACTAACAAACCTAAAGTTGTACAAAGCATATGAAGTGACTGTTTTCAGACATTACAACAGGAAGTCCAAGACACTGAACCTTGAGAGAAGGAAGACATGCATAGTAAATCCTCTTGTTTGCCTGGGCTTTTTGCCTGTGATCACTTTCTGGGCCACTGTGCAGGCTGTGTGGAATCAGAAGAGCAGGACAGTCTCACTGAACTGAGGTGGTAGAGACCAGAGTTTCATGCCACTGAAATGACTGGAATTTGCTGGCCAGGGTGCCAGAGGTGAGGGAAACGGGCAGAGAGAAGGCCCCAAAATCTGCATGTGCGTTCCCCTGGCCAAGGCCTAGGTGACTCGTGCATAAGCAGGATTCTACAAGGCCTCATGATTACCCTGTACTTTCAGTAGAGATGCTCAGAAAGGACATGTTTTATAAGGTCCTAATGTAAGGGCCGTATCTTAGGACTTTAGACAAAGCTAAAGAATAAAGTCAATAAAGGACCATTGGAGTATGCTAGTACTTAAACTGCATACCAAAGCAAAACCACATCCTTCAAAGCTGAAAAAATAATTATCCAGTCTCCCTATAATGTATTAACCACAATGTCCAAAAAATAGAAGGAGCAGGAAAATGTGACTAAGAGTCAAGGAGAAAAACTAGTCAGTACAAAGAGACACAGATTTCCCACCTTTAGGACATAAGATCTCCTTATTTCCTTGAGTTGTTCACTTGCCATGTCACTTGGCTCAACAAAAGTGAGTAGAAATGACACACGTCCTTTCTTTTGCAATAAGCAGACAAGGATGAGAGTAAAATGATTAAAAAATTTTTGTTGTTGCTAATTGACTTGAACAAACCTCAGTGACTTATAGAACAATATCAAGTGGCCTGACATATGGGTCATTGGAGTCCCAGAGGACAGGAAAAAGAGACAGTGGGCAGAAGAAATATTCCAAGAAGATTCCCAATTCATCAATTCCCACATTTGATGAAAACATGAACCTAAAGATGCAAAAATCTCAGGAAAACTGAAGACACATAAAAATAGATAAAGCATACTTACTCACATATTATCAAACTACTAAAAACGAAAGAGAAATTTTTAAAAAGCACCCAGAGGGGGAAAGATACATTATAATTAGTAGAACAGCAAATGGATAATGACTGACCTCTGTCAGAAGCCCACAGAGGAAAACTGGATAGCATCTTAAAATGCTGAAAGAAAAAGTAAGTTAACCCAGAATACTATATCTGATTAAAATATCCTTCAAAATGAAGGTAAAATAATGACATTTAAAAATAAACAAACTCTAAAAGAATTTATCTCCAGTAGAACTTCACTATAGGAGATACTAAATGAAATTTTCCAAAATGAAGGGAACTGACATGATATAGAAACTAAGATCTCAGAGAGGAATGAAGAGCATCAGAAGTGGTAAATATATGGATGAGCCTAAAACACTAGATCTTTTCCTTCTCTTAATTTCTTTAAAAGACAATTAACAGTTTAAGTGAAAAATAATAATATTAATGTTATTATAGGGTTTACAATGTATGAGGAAAAAATATACAATGATAGCAGAAGGCATGGGGTGGTAAATCATACAGCTGAAGATTCTTACATTTTATTGAAATGGTATGTTAATTTTCATTACACTGTGAGAAGTTAAAGATACACATTATAATTCACTGGGCATCCACTAAAATATTATGGAGTGATAAGGACAACAGGAAATAAACTTTTAAAAATATTTGATTAACCCCTTTAAAGGCATGAGTGATGGAACAGAGGAACAAAATACAGAAGGGATAGATAGAAAATAAATAGCAAGATGATGAAGTTAAATCCATGTTATCAATAATCATAGTAAATATACATGGACTAAATACGACAAAAATGCATGGGGAAGAACAGGAGAAAGACATTGATAGCTGATGAAACAACCTACAGAAGGTAGACCAAGGTGGGAGGAGGGAAGGGATAGATTGGGAGTTTAGGATTGACCTGTATATACTGCTGTATTTAAAGTAATGAACAAGGACCTGCTGTATAGGTAGAGAACTCTGCTCAGTATTCTGTAATAACCTGAATGGGAAATGAGTTTGAAAAAGAACAGATATGTGTTCAGTTCAGTCGCTCAGTTGTGTCCGACTCTTTGCGAACCCATGAACCGCAGCACGCCAGGTCTCCCTGTCTGTCACCAACTCCCGGAGTCCACCCAAACCCATGTCCATTGAGTCGATATGTATAAATGAATCACTTTGCTATATGCTTGAAACTAATAACATTGCTAATCAAATATGCTCCAATATAAAATCAAAATTTTCATGTCAATGTATGGCAAAAACTATTACAATATTGTAAAGTAATTAGCCCCCAACTAAAATAAATAAATTTATTAAAAAAAAAAAAAAAAAGAAATGTATGGGGCAAATGCTAGGCTTTGTTTGGATTCATATACAAGTAAAATAACTTAAAAAATTCTTGTGAGACAATCAGAAAAACTGGACACTAAACGCACTAAGGAATTATGTATGTAATTTTAGGTGTGCTCATGACATTATTATTTCTAAAAACTCATTGTATTTTATATTTCTGTAGTAAAATATATATGAGTGAAAAAAAAAAAAAAAAAGGAGGTAGGTGTAATTAGACTCAGGAGAACTCAGGCTCCCATGTACAAATGCATCCTTTAGGCACTGACCAAGGAGGTGATAGGATTAAAATCCAGGCTATTTTCGATTCTCCAAGCTGTGTGTCCTAGTACAGAGTTCTATCTGCAACAAAGCACCTTTTTCTTTCAAAGATGTCCATTGTAGGGGTGGGGCATGCTGTGTCTGACTAGAAGGACTGCCTTTTTCTAAACTACACAAATTCCTGCATGCACTGGCTCTGGCCTCAGACAGGAGGTATGACTCCTTGAAGGCAGGTGAGAATGGGGAGCGTGGTGCAGCTATGATGACCTTGACAAGCGGGTGGGCTGGGGAGGACAAGGCCTTGTATGGGTGCTGACCTGGAGGCCCTCTCCCCTTCTTTTGTGAAGCAGGGTGTTTTATTATTTCCCTTGGGCTGCTGTAACAAAATACCACAGACAGGCTTCCTTAAAACAACAAATTTATTTCTCACAGTTTTGGAGGCTGGACGTTCAAGCTCAAGGTGTTGGCCAATTTAATTTCTGGAGAGGGTCTGTTCCTGGAATATAGATTCTGTCTTCTTGCTGGGTCCTCACATGGCAGAAAGAGAGAGGAGTGCAAGAGAGAAGAGAATACATGAGTTTTCTGGTGTCTTTTCCTATAAAGAATCTAAGGCTATCAGACGGGAGATCTGCCCTCATGATCTCAGTTAACCTTAACACCTTAACCTTAACTTTAGCCTTTCCTAAAGGAAATCAGTCCTCGATATTCATTGGAAAGATTGATGCTGAAGCTGAAACTCCAATACTTTGGCCACCTAATGTGCAGAATTGACTCATTGGAAAAGACCCTGATGCTGGGAAAGATTGAAGGTGGGAGGGGAAAGGGATGACAGAGGATGAGATGGTTGGATGGCATCACTGACTCGATGGACATGAGTTTGAGCAAGTTCCGGGAGCTGGTGATGGACATGGAAGCCTGGTGTGCTGCAGTCCATCAGGTCGCAAAGAGTCACACATGAATGAGCAACTGAACTGAACTAAACCTTAACACTTACTACAAATACAGCTACCCTGGGGATTAGGGCTTCAACTTGTAAATTTATTTGCCTCCAGATGAAACAATTCAGTCAATGACAGACCTTCTCTTGTCTGACTGAGTTTTAGGTGAACTATGCCAGTGAGAAATAACCACAGGATTCTGACATAACAGCTTTGAGGGGGAAAGGTATGTGAGAAATTTGTTCTGCTTGATGGGCAGAAGTGGGGTTTGGAGAGGGGCCATCAAAAGCCCAAGGCTTGAGTCGAGCCCAGACTATCCTTTGGAGTGACTATCCTGATGGAAAGACTCCCCAACACTTAGCCCTGGTCCCTTTTTGTGAGAAAGGAGGGATGTATGAAGTGGGTGGGGATGGAAATCCTGCAAAGGAGCTGTGTCCCAGGAGGAACCAGGGATCACATATGCCTGAGGTAGAGCATGCTGGGACCCATGACAATATTCTGTTACAGGGGCTCAAGCAAGTTTAGTAGAGGATCGAATAAGGTGTGTGTGCATGTGTGTGTGTGCGTGCTTGCATGTGCATGTATACAGAAAGTGTGAGGGCAGCCATGGAGACAGGTGCTAGACCCTTCCTGCCATTTCAATGCTTTACCTTCTGCCTTCAACACACTCAATAGGCTTCTTGTCATAAAGAATCAAAGCTCAAGAGGGTCCCATATGAGGGGCCATATGGGAAAATTGGGAAGAACTGAGATCAAACCTTCTGTGAATTCTTGGAGCCTGTCTGTAAATCTGGGGAGAGATCTCTGGGATGGGAGGATGGTGGGAGGAATGCAGGTGAGTGGGCATCTCTGAGTTTTTCCCTGCCTGCCATGCCAGGATTGGGTCAGATATGTCTGTTGAAAGTGGGTCCCCTCTGCCCCACCAAATGCTACCACAACCAGAAATTTTCAGCTATCTGGAAAAAGTCAAGGCAGAGAAGAAAAGGAAGAAGGTGTATACTCTCAGGAAGCATCTACCAAACCATGGAGTGGAGAGGGGTCTCCAGCTGGCTACAAGTTAAAGGGAGGCTGGGGGCAGCTTCCAGGGTTCCCAGGTCCTAGAGATGGATATATCTGTTTTTGCAGTGAGATTCACAGAAGCCCTGCATTTAAAATGCTACCATGTGGATGCATTCATTCTACCAACATCTGGGGACAACTGCAATTTGCTTGACCCTCTGCTAGTTATGGAGAAAAGCCCAACAAAACTTAGTGGTAGGAGCCCTCCTTGAATGCTGACAGCCCTGTAGAATAATATCTCTTCTGAAGTAAGCCAAGAAAATGGACCACACTTTTCTTTATTATCTAATGCACAAACAGTTTTGCTCATTCAATTCGATCATTCAACATTTATTGAGAACCACTAACTGGGTTCTGTCCAGGGAATACAAAGATAAATAAAATATGATCCTTCCATCAGAGAGCTCCCATTCCAGTTGGTCTGTTCACTTCTTAGGAGCAAAAGTTTAGACACTTGATTTAGTTCAGACATTACTCATTGATGTTCCCTTTCAGTCTCTTCTCTCTGTCTTGTAGGCCTTAGGGACACTCAAAACTTCCATGCTAGAATGCGGAGAAATTGGAATCTTTGTGCACCACTGAAGGGAATGTAAAATGGTGCTGGTGTTGTGAAAACAGTATGGTGACTCTTCAAGTAATTAAAAATAGAATTACTATGTGATCCTGCAATTCTCCTTTTGGGTATTCACTCAAAAGAATTGAAAGAAGAGACTCAAAGAGATATTCATAAGCCTATGTTCATAACAGCATTATTTACAATGGCCAAATGGTGGAAACAACCCAAGTGTCTATTCATAGATGAATGGATAAACAAAATGTGGGATATACATTCAATGAAATATTATTCAGCCTTCCATATCACAGCATATGAAATGCTGTCATATGCTTCAACATGGATGGACTTCGAGAACATTATATTGAGTGAATTAAGCCAATAAAAAAAGATAAACACTATGATTCTACTTCTGTGGATTCCACTTTGAAATAGTCAAAATCATAGAGACAGAAAGTACATTTGTTGCCAGGGACTAGGGGAGAGGGTGACGGGGAGTTATTGTTTAATGAGTATAGAGCTTTAGTTACATTCCCATTGGCAGTGTACTAGTATTCCAATTTCTCTGGAGATTGAGTGGACAACAATGTTAGTGAACCATACACCCTTGAAAATAGTTAGGATGGCAATTTTTATGTTAACATATATTTTACCACAATTAAAACCAAACCTCCACACAGCACATGAGACAGGGCTGTTATTGCATCCTTAATAGTGCCCAGAGCCAGGTACCGATTGCCCTGCTTGTCTAACTTTCAACAGGGTCAAGGCCATGCTCTTGGAAATAGTGGGCAAGTCTCACTACAGTCTGACCACACACACCTTGATGGCCTCTGCTGGCCTCTCTAAGAACCTGTCCAGCTGCACTGCACTCACTAGACAAACAGACTGCACTGGTTTGCTCACAAAATGAACTTTTGTGCCCATTTGCATAAGACACACATTAGAGGGATGAGTTGAAAATCTTATTGAGGAACAAGAGGGCTAAGTTGTCTTTCTAGCAATTGATCTGATTGTTGCTTTAATGAAAAGCACTTTTGGTATATTCTTAAGAACTAGAGTGAGACTAGCTGAGACACACAGGATCAAAGCAAAATGCTGATGACATTCACATTTCTGTAGCTCCTAACCAGGATTTTTCCCCTGACTTTTCCAGTCTCACCTGCATCAGAAGTGTGGGAGTTAGGGGCTGTCTCCTTCTTACAGGTGAAAATACAGAGGTTTCTCTGGAAGAAGGAACTTGCCCTAGGTCACCAGCTCATAATGGCAGATGCAGGACTGGGAACTCACCGCCCAGTGGAGAGTAATTTAGAGCAGACCCTTTCTGGAAGAGGGTAGCTTCAAATATAGAATCCAGAACTTGGTCAGCTTTTTCTCCCTGGACAAGAACAGCCTCTGACATCTGGGATCTGGCTATGTGCCCAGAGCTGGGCCTCAGTGTTTTTCTGTCCATTATGAAAACCATTTCTCAGAACATCACCATCAGACAAGGCCACTCGGTGACCACGATGACTATCAAAACAAAAACAAGACCCCTCTGTAACCACGTCTGAACAAGGACAATTACATGAACATTGTCCAGACCTCACAATCCCAAACATCCTCCTCTCCTTGTTATTATGAGTGGCTGTTGCTTCTTTACCAACAACACCGTCAGCTTCTCTCTGGTCTTCCCTCCCTAGAGATAAGATTTACTGAAATACCCAATCATTTAATAATCCCCGCTTCCATGAACCATCCAATTCAGAGTAAAATCCCACTTTCTTAAGTTCTCCCCCTAGATCACCTAACACAAGCCCAAATCCTTTAATAAGTCTTTTCTAACATTCTCTTACTGAGATACCCCATGGATCCCCACTGTCTGTGCTCTACCTTGCTTCATGAGTAACAAACCCAAGTTGTTTAACTACAGGTATATTCCTGATTGTCTTTGACTTCAAGACATTGATTGACATCCCAAAGTCACCAATTGGGAGGAGTGAGGAAGCAGGAGGGGAGATGCCAAGCGGGTCTCTCACATTTTCTCCCTCTCCTCTATGGAGACTGAGGGGAAGGGAATAAATGTGATGTCCACTAATGGTTATCTTGCTGACTCAAAGGACACCAAATTCCTTCTATATCTACCTGCCAGCTGGTGGCCCTTGGCTGAATCTCCGGTGATGAGGGAGTCTCAGCTTCCTCTTTCAGCTCTTTAGCTCTGCAGGAAATTCTTCTGCTTGATGTCCTTACGTGGTTCCGTGATTGGCACCCCATCTTCCGGGAATATCCAACGAAACACTACAATGGAAAGACTCCTTATGAATGAGGGGACTGCCCAGACATAACAATGACAAAAACAGCCACCCCCAGAATGACTTATTTACCTAGAGGAAGAAGCAGGAGAGGAAAAAGAGATGGCAGAGGGCAATTTACAATGCCAACACGGTTTCAGTCGTCTATCTGTGTTGCTGCTCTCCACCACGGTGGGAAAGTTAGACCGGGAAGCCTGAGGTGTAAGGTGAGAACTTCTATAAAAGGAATCTTTGTCATGGCCACCAAATGCAAATACACACTCTCTCCTATGCACCAGGACAGAGTAGGCACTTTACCCATAGGCCTCATTTAACTTCCAGAAAATAAAAACCTTTGTGGAAGAGTGATTTCATTAGTTTTTGCTCCTGAAAAGAGCAGGACTCAAGGATACAAGGACTTGCCCTGTGTCACCCAACTAGTGATGTCTGTCTGCTGCCAGACCCCACGTGCCAAACCACTACAACAAGGCCTTTCACCATCCCCTAAAATCTAAACTATTTTAACTGCTCTGGCTAACCACCTAATCACTATTTTTTTTTTAAAGGAACATTTTATTATGTTAACCAAACCTCTACTCTGCAATTAACTCTAATTACACAGGCAATTAAATTGGCAGTAAGATTATTTTGCTGTTTAAATCTGTTTATGCTGATAGATTTTTCTCTAATTAATTCTCATTTCTTGGTTATAATTGTTATGTAATTAACAGAGCTCCTGACTCTGCCCACATATTTGTCTAAGTGCCAGTCTGTCCCCTTGCTCACGTACCTGAGCACATCATGTCTGCTCTGATGGGGCATTCCAAAGTGAGAATTGGCCAGTTCTGTTGAGCCACGAGAAAGCAAGCTTGGCTTTATTAATTTGTCACCCAAATGTAGGGAGGAAATAATTCCAACACATGGAGCTGGGTAATATTCTTTATAGTATCAGGTTGGCCAAAAATTTTGTTCAGGCTTGTCCCTACCATCTGATAGAAAACCCCGAACAAACATTTTGGCGAACCCAATATGTTAGGTGCTCTACGTGATTAATGACCCCAATCACTAGTATGAAACTGGGGTCGTCAGTGGCCACTCAAGGTCCTAGAGCTAGCCTTGGGGTTTGAGAATGTCCCAGTGGGAACAGTGAGTCCACACAGGCCACCTCAATCTGTGTCTGACTGGATTCACACCAATTTAGGGCAACCCTGTCAAAAATGCCTTTATCATCAGTAGTTGACTCATGCCATTCGGAAACTCTGATAGGAAGTTGAAGAAGTCATAGAGCTGGGTGCCAATTAAAGGGCTGACATTAAGATAGCCACGGGCTATCAGTAGAGAAAAATTTAGTAAGAGTCCCCTGGGTGTGAGAAGTTTAGAAATCATTGATTTAACTATAGGTCAATGTAATTCAGAAGTTGACTTTACAAATATTAGCTCATCTAACTCTTTATTTTCCTTCATTAAACCTGTCCTGTGTAGGTATCCTGAGACTCACCCCTTCCACATCCATAACCAGATCCTTTTGACCTTCACTCACAAATCTCCTTTGGGCCCAAAGAGTGTTGCCAGATATTGTAAATATTGCATGAGACATGTGTGTGCATGTGTGCTAAGTCGCTTCAGTCGTGCCCAACTCTTTGCAACTCATTGTGGACTGTGGCCCGCCAGGCTCCTCTGTCCATGGGATTCTCCAGGCAAGAACGATGGAGTGTATTGCCATGCCCTCCTCCAGGGGATCTTCCCGACCCAGGGATCGAACCCAAGTCTCCTGCGTTAGCAGATGGGTACTTTACCACTAGTGTCACTTGAGAAGCCCCACATGAGATATACTTACCCTAAAACATGATTCATGTTTATTGAAAACTCAAATTTAACTGGATGTCCTGCATTTTTCACTTGTTAAATCTGGTAACTCTACCCACCTCTAATGGAAGACTACTCTGTTGCAAGAGAAGGTAGCCCCTTCCCAAAGCACTTTCTCATGGCCTTATTCTATTTTAAAGGATCATAATTAAATAATAGGATGTAAACATTGTTAAAACAGATTTTTTTTAACCTTTCCACATATGAGGACTCTTACTATACATAAATATTATAAGCTATTACATGAGAGCTATAAAACCATGAAAAAACTTACCTGTATTTCGAGAAATCTTTCATGATGGTGGGAAAGAGAGCCGTGAAGAACACCCTCTGCCAGGAGTTGAGAGCTGCTTCTCAGAGACCCTGGCCAGTGCTAACTGGCCCCTTCGCCATGCCCACAGTCTCCCCAGGACACACATTCAAAAGATCGGACCAGATGCATAGAACAATTTTATGGACTCTGAGGGAGAAGGTGAGGGTGGGACGTTCTGGGAGAATAGCATTGAAACATGTATATTATCATATGTGAAACAGAACACCATTCCATGTTCGATGCATGAGACAAGGGCTCAGGGCCGGGGCAATGGGATGACCCAGAGGGATGGGATGGGGAGGGAGGTGGGTGGGGGGGCCAGGAAGGGGAACACATGTAAACCCATGGCTGATTCATGTCAATGTATGGCAAAAACTATTACAATATTGTAAAGTAATTAGCCCCCAACTAAAATAAATAAATTTATATTAAAAAAAAAAGATCGGACCCATCTGAAGTCCTCCATCGGCCAGTAACTTCCAACCAGCCTAGACTTGGTGGAGGAGATAAGACTAAGCTGGGCCCCCTTGAATCTCCCAAGTGCTACTTCACGCTGCTGCCCCACCCAGCACAGCAAACACCCTCTTCTCGAACTCAGAAATGGCTTCTCCTCACTCGATAGTGAGGAGTTCCTAAACTGGAGGGTCGTTTTCAGACTCTGTCCCATTTCGTTAGCCATCTTCACCTCCGTGCAAGGCCAGCTTATCACTTAGACACAGTAGAGCCCACAAAAATATTTGCATGCCTTAATCATATGGGGAAGAAAAGTGAACTTGTAGGTCAAAGAAAATTTTTTTTAGTACAGTATACTAACATATTTGTCTTTATACCCTTACAGTCATCAAGTGTCAGGTTTAACTTTCTTTTTATGAAGGAGGGGACCCACCAAGGTAAAAGTGCCAAGGGCCTGTGAATGTTGTAATGCAGCCCACTTCTTTTTGAGCAATGAAGACAAATGCCCTTTAGACTTGTTGCCATAGGCCTGGAGGAAGGTGTCAGTCATGTATGGAGGGGCATTAGACTTATGTTTAACCATCTGTACCTCTCACTCCAAGATAACTTTCAAAAAGCCTTAGAGTACAATGGAACAGAAAAAGCTAAAGAGCTAAGAGGAGCTTCCTAGTAGCCAAAAAGAAGAGGGAATTCTATTCTCTTACAAGAGGTGCAGTATGTAGATGGTAAAAACACAGTGCTTAGGGAAAGCCTTTCATGCTGATACTCAGACAGACTCTTGGCTGTGGGGGTAAGAGGTGATTGCTCCCCTTCCTTCTGAGCATTATTATCCAAATTCTTAGCCCAACATGTGAGGCCCTCAATGATCTGATCCCCACCTGGCTCTCTGACCTCAGCTTACTCTGGGCTCCCTCCCTCATTGTAAAGCTACTGAGCATGGTCGTAGCTTTGAGTCTTTGGACTTGCAGGTCCCTCTTCCCGAAAAGCTTTTCCCGTTGATCTATGTGTCCTTCAGGTCTCCCTTCCAAGGTCAAATCTTCAAAAGGGCCTCCTCTGACCTCCTGGCTGGTGTCTCCCCCATATCATCCTCTCATTTTGACACTGCCTTGTTCTATTTTGTCTGTAATATTTATTACGATCTAAAATTGCCCGTTGATGGGCTGATTGTTTGTCATCCATCTCTCCCGCTGACCTGAAAGCTCCTTGTGACCTCTGCTATCATCTTCTGCATCTGTCTGCCTTCTGCCTAGAACTCAGTAGTCACGTGGTGAATTATCAAATGAATGAATTTGGGAAGGCACATCCTGGCAGTCGGCAGGGACCTGGCTGTGCTGTGAATTAGTGTCATGATAGAGTGCAAGTTTGCAGGGACAACTTTAGGGCTAGGAGCTGGGACAGCGCAGAGTATTCTGGGTAATTATGCAGACAAGAATTTATGATCCCAGGAGTCCTGGAGGAGGAACAAAAGGGCATGCTCTTAGTTTTTTCCTAATCACAGGCAATAATCTGTCTCTCTGTCAGAAGAGAACACTTTCTGATTGAGTCCTCTTAAAAATCTATCTCTAGAGTGAAGGGTCTTTCTGACAAAGAAAGCATCCCTTAGTTGAGCCCTGCCATCCCTAGACAGGACCCTGATGGTGACACATCCAGGAGGACAAAACCACACAGCCCCCACATTTTTATATTTTCACAAGATACTTCCTCGGATGGTAATGTAAACATTGTGAAATATTGAAAACATCAGCAGGTCACACTCAGTGCATTTGTTCCAAAGCCACATTCCAGCCAAGTCCTGGGCTTGATGAATCGTCCTGAAAGCAGCTATATTTAGGCCCACGAATGTTTCTATCTCTCACTGAGCCCCAAGGAGTAATTCCAGAGAACATCTCTAGTGTCCCGGTCTCCATGGAAACTGTTCTCCCGCTTTGAATGCCAGCCCCAGGATCTAGGAGGAGGATCTGTGCCACTTCCTCTCTACTGCTGACACAGAATCCGAATTCTGCTATGTGAAACTAGCCTGGCCTGTTCCCTGGTCCCTAGCCCTGCTCTGGAGAGAGTGGGTCAGATAAGTTCAGGGCAGAACTAGCTTTATAAATATCTCTTCATCTCACTGTTCTCATTTTTACACCTTTGTTTTGAATTTCTACATCTTTACTTAGTGTAATAGGATAATTGGGGGCACAGAATCTGTATATTCTAAATAAAAGCATCTGATTGAAGAAGAAAAAAGGAAGGAGGGAAGGAAGGGAGAGAGGGAGGGTGGCAGGGAGGGAAAGAAAGGAAGGAAGGAAGAAAGGAAGAAAAGAAAAAAATGATAACTATGTGATCATAGAAAAAGATGGTAACCAAATTGTTAACTATTGCTACCTGAGGAGGCTGGTGTCTATCCAGGGTAGGGGGACACTCACATATGTTTTGTAGTATTTGAATTTTTTCCAACAGTAGTCCTGGGTTTCTTCTATAATTAATTAAAGCAGAAGGAGTCACCGTTTATGAATGCACCCTGAGTTGGTCACGTGTACTCCCTCCCATCCATTCCAACTGTTCAGCCCCGTTTCACCTTTATTATCTGGAATCTTGAAGAAATCATGGCAGCCCAGCAATAGGATCGAAGCAGATTTCCAAAGTCAACAGCAGAACCATTTATTTGTTTCTAGAACCTCACCCCTCTACTCACCTGGCCCTTAAGTTTAGCCATGCCAGACCGATTGCCTATGTCCCAATTTCTCAAGATGTGTACATGACACATGCGCAGCCTTTGATGTAGTAGACCTCAATAAAGTTAAAATAAATAGATTTAAATTTTGTTCCCGTCAAAGTTACAATTTGTGCATAGTTTAACAGTCAAATAGCACCATAAAACTTAATGTATAAAAACATGACATAAATAGAATGGGTCTCCCCCTTTTATTCCAGATTTCCGCTTCCCAGGGGAAAGCTGGTTCAGTGGTGTGAGCTCTTCCTTCTGGCATTTCCCTTTGTGTTCTAGTAGCGTTTCCTGGTGTCCCAGTTTTAGACCATCCATGGACTTTTTACTATGGAAGATGATACGGATTTAGATCTCTTCTACATCCTCCACTCCAACATATGCTTTCTCTCCACCCATCTCCCCAGTGAGGTTGTGCCAGAATGTTTAGTTACAGTGAATATTCTATGTGGGTCTCCTGCATTGCAGGCAGATTCTTTACTGTCTGAGCCACGAGTACACCCTCTATATACACATTTATGCTCGTATAAATACTATTCACAGCTGAGTCTTGTATGACTGTATTTTCTTTATTTTACAACTATTTGATATCTCTGGAATGGTCTCTCTTTTTCATGTGTTCAGTTTTTTATAATGTTTGTCATTAATTCATTCTAGAACTCTCTGACAAAGGTGCTAATCTCCTCGCAATACGTCCATCAGGGATTTTATTGGCTTCATCTTTTCATGGTGACATTTCTCTAGGAGGCACCTTCTTCACTCCTGCCTGGACTGGCTGCACAGTTGCTTCCTTGGCTTTCTGTTCCCCACCCTCCTGGGTATTCCTTTCCTTTTTTTTCTAGTTCTGCATCCCACATTTTCCTCTGTCTTGGATTTTCTCTCTTTAGCAGAGCACATCTTGCAGTTAATTCCTGAAAAGGGAAGCATGTTTAATTATTGGACGGGTATAGGATTCCAGAGTGAATACCATATTCTTGCAGTTTTGAGACTGTGGCTCCAATTTTCCTATTGTTCTTAAGAATCCAATGCCATTCTGATTCTCTGCAGATAACCTGTATATTTCACTCACCCCATCCACTGATTTCAAGACTTTAATTTTTCCCGGTACTGTTAAATTTTCTTAATGAGGTGATTTGTCCTTTTTTTTTTTTTTTTTCATTTTTATCCTGCATACTTAGTGGGCCCCTTGGAATTCAGTCTTAGGAAACTCTCTTATGTCATTTCTATGGTAAATTATGCTCCTCTGTTTTTAATTTTCTTTACTCTGAAACTCCTATTTTTATTAATATTGAGCTGCCAAACTGATTCTGTAATTTTTAGAAAAATTTATTTTATTTAGGTATAGCTGATTTACACTGTTGTGTTAATCACGTTGTGATTCAGTTATACATCTCTATGCATTCTTTTTCATACTCTTTTCCATTAGGCTTGTCACAGGATATTGAATATAGTTTCCTGTGCTATACAGTAGGATTTACACATTTCTATTAACTCTCTTATTTTTTTCCATTTCTTTTTCTTCCTGTTCTCTATTCTAAGCTATGATTTTTACTTCATCTTCCTAAACTTTCTCATGAATTTTGAGTTTCTTCTGTCACATTTTTAATTTCTAAGAAGTCTTTCTTATTCTCTGAGCATTTTTGTTTTCTAGCATTTTCTGTTTCATACATGTTCCATCTCTCTTATTTTTTTTTTAATAAATTTATTTATTTTAGTTGGGGGCTAATTACTTTACAATATTGTAATAGTTTTTGCCATACATTGACATGAATCAGCCATGGGTTTACATGTGTTCCCCTTCCTGGACCCCCCACCCACCTCCCTCCCCATCCCATCCCTCTGGGTCATCCCATTGCCCCGGCCCTGAGCGTTTGTCTCATGCATCCATCTCTCTTATTTTTGCCTTTTGAGTATATCTTTCGCTTTTTAAAAAATATTTCCTTCTACTTTCACTCCTAGTGGATTTCTGGCTGGTTGCTTGTTTGATTTATTAGTCGGTTGGTTTGGTTTTTCTCTTGAATGGCTCAAACATCTAGTGGTACTTGGTAGTCCACTGGCATTACAGAGTGAGGCACTAGAAAGAAGATTTGGAGCTCTTGGGCAGCACCGGTTGACTAGCTGAATGGTGGTCTTCACTGTGGGGTGATTTGGTCAAGTTAATTCATCAGGGAGCAGCTCCCCACAACCGTAGTTTTCTGCAGGCCTTTTTTCTTAGATTAGCCTGTTTCCTGCAAATTAATCCTATTTCTTACTTGGAATTGGTAGAGAAGCCCAGATGAAACTATTCTTAGCCCCAAGATGGAAAAGGTGGCTGGTGGAGGAGGCATCGACTCACCTTGTGGCAGATGGATTTTCATCTAATCTCCATGATCAGTATGACAGCTCTAGCCTCAGCTGTATCTGGAATCTCAGAATCCAGTCCTTATCTGGTTCAACAACACCAGGAATTGAAACCTCAGTCTTCTGCAAAGATCAAGGCGAGTCACATCTCTGGAAGCATGGTATGTCTTTTGCTGTCAATCTCATCTTTCCTATCCAGGCATCTCTTTTTAGGAATTTGCTGGAAGGTGTGCTCTGCTAATACTAGAGAGAGAAACCAAGACAGAACTAAGTCTCCTGAGGTTCTGTGGGGTGACTCAGGTTACGTTTAAGTATTCTCCACTCTTAGTGGGGAGTTCAGTTTTCTCTTCTGCCAGGTCAGTGATCTCTTGACTTTCTATCTTCAAACTTCCAATATTTTATTTCTCTTGTCTCCTCTCCCAATCTCCATCCTTGTGAGTTTATGTCTGTTTTCAAATATTTGTGAGGTTTCAGGAAAAGGCAGAAGTAAACTTGTGTTTAAGTCTAAGCAGAAGTCTTCATAATGTCATTTTCTGTGTGTTCTGAACACAGGCTGTATTTGCAAGTCTCTTTGCCTTTCGCCTGCCTGAAATACACTCTCCTCCCTTGGCTACTCAGCAAGCTACCCCTGTACATCTCTCAAGACCCAAGTCAAATGGCATTTCAGCTCTCTAAGCAGAGTTGTCTCATGCTCTTCCATTCTCTTGTGGCACTTTTTCCCATGCTTTCCATCGCATATAGATAATAGCAACTATGAGAAGATGTTCCCTTTTTTGTTGATGTCATGGCTCATAGCCATTTCTTTCATGTTTTCATAACTGAGTTTTATATGTCAATTTATTTCTAAGTTAGCTACATTATATCAAGTACTTTTCTTTATATGGAAATGCATGTTGGTCAGTTTTTTCTGAATGTTTGTTTTGCTGAGCACTCACTGTCCTTCCTTCCCATGAATGTTACTCGAGCTGAGTAATATCTAGGGGTCAGAGCAGAGGCAGCCTTTGGGGAGGAGAAAAGAAGGCTCTTGCTCAAGTGTCTATATACGAGACCCTATATACGAGACAGCAAAAGAGACACAGATATAAAAAACAGACTTTTGGATTCTGTGGGAGAAGGTGAGGGTGGAATGATTTGAGAGAAACATGCATATGACCATATGTGAAATACATGACCAGTCCAAGTGCGATCCGTGAAACAGGGCACTCAAAGCCGGTGCACTGGGACAACGCTGAGGGATGGGATTGGGGGGCAGGTGGGAGGGGGGTCGGGACCGGAGGACACATGTACACTCGTGACTGATTCATGTTAGTGTATGGCAAAATCCACCACAGTATTGTAAAGCAATTAGCCTTCAATTAAAATAAATTAATTAGTTAAAAAATAGAAGGCGCTTGCTCAAGTGTAAGGGTGTCTTTTCTGACTTTGTTGCTGCGGCTCCATTAGTTGGGGGGCATGTGCTCTCCCGCCGACCCCCTTCTCGGGCTGTAGTGCCCTTGCAAGCTGTGGATGCCAAGTGGAAGCAGGGATGGTGCATAGGCAACATCACTGCTCCTGAGCATTGTCTCCCTTCAGTGCCAGCCTCTAGCAGCAACAGAATGGAGCTTGCCCACTGCTGTCCTCCCCATAGCCCAGCCAGTTGAGTTATTTCCTCCCGACAGCCTTTGCCTAAAAATCCTGTAACATCTCAAGCAGGTTGGCACTAAATAACTGGTTTTATACTCTGGAGTAAAGAACCAGAGTGTTCCATACACTGAAGTGGTAATTCAGAAGTCACCCATCCTTGCTTTAACACTTGACCTAGGTAGGCCCCATTCCCCGCATCTCAGCTGAGCTGTTCATCAAGGTATCCAGCCTCCCAAAAGGTACAATTGACATAATTCAAGGGATGCTCACCTTCTAAGAAGAGGAATTCTTTTTCTTATGACATAGATTTCCCATGTTACTGTACTCTTTTGGTAATTTTGCTGGGGATTTAGAAGGAATGGAGAATTCAAGGCAAGGGGCTCTGACCCGGCCATATCAGTCCAGTGGTTGAGAAAGCGACTCTCATCTTTCTGCTCCTAATGTTTACCTGGTGGTTTTGCAAATGCATAAAACAGATACTTAAGGACACATGTTCCCAATCGTGTATCCCTTCTTCTAAAGGTACACAACCCATTTCATCCAGGCTCTGGATGTTCACCATGGAGGACAGCTATCACATCAGTATCCTTGTCCCCATGTACTTATTTTTCCTGGGATGGTCATAGGCTTTGCCTGTTTTGAGTGTGTCTGGGTTCAGAATCCAGCTGCTTGAGTGAAGTACATATAAGGTGATGGCTTGTTAGCGAGTAGAATTCTCTGCCTTTCTGGGTCTGTCCCGTCCCATTTTGGTGGGTGGATAAAGTGACGTGATCCAAACAGAAGTCTGGACTGGACATTTCACAGTCAGTTAAGGCGGGCTGAGAGAAGTGCAGGCTCTGTTCTTCCTCTCAGGGTGACAATGTGAGCTATGCAGTTGTAAAAGCCAGTGATTTTGAGGCCAGACTCCCCCCGCTCCACACACACACACACACACACACACAGGATCTGAAGCCGAAGTACTGCCTCCTAGGAGCTCTTAGAGGAGCCACTATCAATGTTGAAAGGAGATGCAGAGAGAGAGGGGCTTCTTTCCAATTAAAAGCTTGGTGGGGTGGCTGGGTGCCTTTGCAAGAGCGGAGGTTATAGGTACTAGATATCTCCACCACCATCATCTTGATAGCTACTATGGGCCTCAAAAAATATGCCTTCACTTATTTCCTATACTCACCTCATAAGGTAGGTGTTAATATTCCATTCTATAAATGAGAAAATTAAGGCAGTGCTTAGCCAAGTAGGCATCCAATAAATAGTTTGTTGTTTGGTCGCTAAGTTGTATCCTCCATAGCCCACCAGGCTCCTCTGTCCATGGGATTCTCCAGGCAAGAATACTGAAGCAAGTTGCCATGTCTTTCTCCAGGAGATCTTTCTGACTCAGGGACCAAACTGGGTCTCCTGCATTGGAGGCAAATTCTTTACCACTGAACCACCAGGGAAGACCTTACTGAGTAAATAAATGAATGAATGGATGAAGGGACTTGCCCAAGGTTGTCCAGCAATTAAGTGGAGAAAATTCCAGATGAGTCTTTTCACCATGTGACCAGAAAGGCAGTGTAAGAAGGTCAGTGCACGGCAGGGTCACCACCCACCCCGGTTTTCCTGGGACTTGTCCATGTTTAGCACTGAAAGTCTTGCATCCTGGAAAACCCCTTGGACCTGGGCAAAGCATATCGGCTGGTCTGCCTGGTGTACAAGATTTTCTTGCCTTTTGGAAAGTAAAATAAGGATTGGTTCAGGAACGACCTAGATTTAAGAGAATGATGAACACATAACCAACAGATGTGGTACTTGGCAGCCCACCAGGCATTTCCTGATCCATCATTTCAATGTTCAGAGGATCCTGTGTGTTAGGCTTCTGTAATTTCCCATGGAAACTGAGATCAAAAGTATGCATTGGTATGTTCCAGGTCAACTTGTGGATAAACACTGGGCATGATGTTTTTCAGGGAAAACGAGAAGATCATTAACAAGGAAGTTGGTGCAGGCATGTGGATTTGGGGCAGTGGGGTACGGACTCACAGCTCCAGGAGGGGCATCAGGAGCAGCCGCGTGGCCTCTTGCCTGCCAAATTGGTCCCCATGGTGTGATAAGGAGTCGCAGGCCCTACATTAAGGGCCAGCACATCCTGGCTAGGCTGTGCCCGGCTATGCTTGATCTTGAACAAGTCATGGATGTCTGAATTTTGGATTTTCCAGTTACGCAGGGGGGTTAATGATTCATACCTGACATGATGTTTGCCAAGATTGGATGACATAGATCATATAAAGTACCCAGCACAAAGTTCCCTCGATAAGAACTTGAGAGAGGCCCATTTCCATTCAGAATGCTGATATCTTTTTCTTTGTTGCAAATGGCAGAAATCCAGTTGAAAACAACTAAAAATAAAAGCAAATGTATTGACTTATGTAACTAGGTGCTTTAAGGTTCAGCATGGCACATGAATGGAGGGGTCCTCAAGTCCCCATGGTTAGCTGTCCCCACCCCCGTCTCTCTCTCTCTGACTCTAAGCTCTGTTATCTGTGTGTACCAGATACACTCTCACTCACTTTCTGGCCAGGCCCACTCCAGGCAGCTCCCAGTGGCTCCAAGCATACATTTTACAAAATAGCATCCAAAAAGTACTTCTCTCTCTCAACATTCACAGATCCATCTTGGGAAGGATACAGATTGACCCTGCTTGGGCATGGTCTCAGTCCTGGACCCACGCTTGTGTCCAGGTGAACTTGAGTCGTACCTAGGACATGGGTCTACCCTTCTCAGTGTGTGTGACCTGAGATGAGCATATAATTTACCCTCCAAACTGGAATTATTTGGGGGAATGAAAGGGGTATCTTCATAACTAAGCCAGGACAACAGGCAGAAACCAGACTGAGCTAAGTGACCTGGGATGCTTGATGACCCTCCCAAGTGCCAAAAGAAGGCAATCAGAAAAAATATAGAGAAATCCCTGCCACACCCAACACATATATTCTGTATTTATAGTGTTCTCTGTGGATGTGTTTAGAAAATAGTATTCTGTTTCCAAATGCAGTGTATCTGAAAACATTTGCCCTGCATCCTTAACTGAGACAGTGATGTTTCTAGCAAGCATCTTTCAAATCTTTGGGTAATTTAAGCAATAGTAGACCTGGCCTTGATGATTCTTATTATTGATGCTTGCATTTGACTGCTACTGTTTCCTCTTCTATAGCTCCCACAAACTCCAGTACTTCTCAGTTTTGGGGACAGCCTGGGGCCCAAGAACATAGCCTGAGGCCTCCTGCCATTAGCATATCCCCACTGATGGCTTCCGAATGCCTCCCTGCCAACCAATTGTAGTAACCAATTTAGAGGTAAAGTGTTCAGCATCCTTCTCAAGATGCTTGGAGATGGGGTGAATCTTCCAGAACCCCCTTTCTTCTCTTCCCTCCCCAGGGCCACAGGAATTAAGAACTTGAGTTTTGAATCCACACCATCTGGAAACTCTAAAGGTTCATCACTAACCTCATCATCACCAGCCTCAGGTGCCTCATCTTTAAAATGAGAAACATCCCTAAAAACTTTAGCTTTTAAAAAAACTTTCTGGCATGAAAGAAGCCCTGATTTAATGGCAAATAATTTTATTTCCACTACTATTTGGCATAACTCACCACTGGATTTGAACTTTCCAGGGCAGCTCTTGTTGCATTGGCAACCCTTCTTCCATTTGTAACATTTATTTATGCTCTGAATCTTCACTGCTTTACCAAACAGCCCCATCCAGAGCCATCTGAGGATTTCCCCCATCTGTTCAGGTTAATCGGAATCATCACAGGTATCTCCCAGCCCATGCCATTTTCTAGTTAGCATCCTGACCAGTGAATTCCCCACAGTGCCCTGCTGGAGAAGCTGGCTGTGAACAGGAGAAGGAATAACAAAGTGTTCTCCAAAGGGAAGGCCAAAGTCTGTTCTATACCTCTCTGAAAATCCTTTTGGCAGTTCTAAGCTATCTTATGGTCTTGCTTCAGTGACCTGCTAGAGTGCATCCCCTAAGCTACGTCTCTGAATCTCCTCTTTACTGCTACTTTTTGACTCATTCACCCATTTTTCTTCCTCTTCTCTGGTATGAAAATAGCAAGAGCTAATAGTATGCTGTGCCAAGCACTGGGCTAAATGCTTTACATCTTTCTAACAATGCTATACAGTAGGTTCTTTTATTACATCATTTTTGCCATCAGAAACTGAGCACAGGACAGAATGGCATCTCAGCAAGTTCAGAGGCCTTGCAGAATGACAGGCAGCGGCTCCAGGGCTGGCATTCCAAACTCTGCTGAATTCCTCCCACTGCAGGAGCATGTAGGTGGATGACAGATAACCTGTAGGAAACTGTACCGTTTCAGAACATCTAGTACAAAACATTATTTTCTTTTTTCCCTTTCAGTTACATTATGAACTTGCCATTATATTACTCTTCAACTATACTGAGAAGGGAAAACAAACCCCTGCCCCATGTAGCTCCTGCACCAATAGAAAATACAGAAATAAGAAGATGGAAAAACTCTAAACACACAGGAGGATGATAGAGAAGAGAAACTCCAGAAGAAAGCAGGAAGGATGCAACACATGAAAAACCTGGTCCCGTCAAGAACAATGGGTTCCAATTGATCTAATACTTTAGTTAATAGTTACCAAAGGACTCAAGGTAAAGTAATTTTGCAAACAATAATACTCATAGTTCTGCTTCTCCGGAGAACACTGCTAATACAATAACATTCTTGAAAATGGAAAATTATAGAAACAGGGGACAGATTAGTGGCTGTCAGAAATTAAGGAGATGGGGTCAGGCAGGAAGCAGGCAGGGTTATAAAAGGGCTACAGAAAGGATTCATGTGGTGAGGGAGTTGCTCTGTATCTTGACCATGGAGGTGGCTATATGAACCCAAATGTGTGATAAAGCTGCAGAGATGCAAACACATATACACACACAACACACACACACACATACATACAAATGAGTACAAATAAAACCAGGGCATTCTGACAAAGATTGGTGAATTGTGTCAGTGTCAATCTGGTTGTGATATAGTACTACAGTTTTGCATATTGCAACATGGTGAGAAACTGAGTAAAGGATTTCTTGGAATTATTTCTTCCTACTGCACCCAAATCTATAACTATCACCAAATAAAAATTTAATTTAGTACAGACAATGTGTAGAACAGTATGGAGGTTCCTTAAAAAAACTAAAAATAAAGCTACCATATGAGCCAGGAATCCCACTCCTGGGCATATATATGGAGAAAACCCTAATTAAGACATGGAAGCAACCTAGATGTCCATTGGCAGATGAATGGATAAGAAGGATGTGGTACATATACACAATGGAATATCACTCAGCTATTAAAAAGAATGCATTTGAATCAGTTCTAATGAGGTGGATGAAACTGGAGCCTATTATACAGAGTGAAGTAAGTCAGAAAGAAAAACACCAATACAGTATATTAACGCATACATATGGAATTTAGAAAGATGGTAACAATGACCCTATATGCGAGACAGCAAAAGAGACACAGATGTGAAGAACAGTCTTTTGGACTCTGTTGGAGAAGGCGAGGGTGGGATGATTTGAGAGAATAGCATTGAAACATGTATACTATCATATGTGAAACAGATCACCAGTCCAGATTCAATGCATGAGACAGGGTGCTCAGGGCTGGTGCACTGGGATCACCCTGAGGGATGGCATGGGGAGGGAGGTGGGAAGGGGGTTCAGGATGGGGA
Organism: Giraffa tippelskirchi; assembly: GCF_054371585.1. Classification (NCBI taxonomy): domain Eukaryota; kingdom Metazoa; phylum Chordata; class Mammalia; order Artiodactyla; family Giraffidae; genus Giraffa; species Giraffa tippelskirchi. Next base: position 72,973,465 of record NC_137281.1, on the reverse strand, counting down.
ACACATGAACACCCATGGTTGATTCTTGTCAGTGTATGGCAAAACCACTACAATATTGTAAAGTAATTAAACTCCAATTAAAATAAATAAACTAATTTAAAAAAATTCATAGAACTGTACACCAGAAAAAGGTGAATATGACTACATGTAAATTTTGAAAAATTACATATATTGATCTCATGTGTCAAATGCTTATCATGATTCTTTCATTTTAATCTTCATAATAACCCCACAAGATAGGTCATATTACTATCATCCCTGTTTTAATAATACAAATAAAACAGCAACACAGAGAGGTTAACTAACTTGCCAAGGCCACAGAATTTGATAGAGGCAGAGCTTTGATTTTAACCCCAGCAGTCTGACTCTAGAACTGAATAATTTTACCACTGTCCTATGCTGGCTCTGCAAAGAGAGATAGTGGCTTCATTTTTCCTCTATCAATGAAAAACACATGACCTCCTTGGCAAGGAGAATATCAGCTAGAACTATTGGGTGAGCCAAAAAGTATGTTTGGCTTTTTCTGTATGATGCAATGTAAAGCAAACTTTTTGGCTAGCCATATGTAAACGAATCAGCTTCCAAATGGAGCAGAGCATGTGCCACCAAGACCAGGGTGTTTCTGGGCCAGAAAATATCTTAATTATTGTTTTAATAACTTGTATTTAAACTTTGCAATTTCCGATTGTCTTTCAGATAAAATGCCTTTTTGTTAACATACTAAAAACTTCCAAAATCAACTCTCTAATGCCTATGGACACCAGTTTGAAAATCTTTCTTTAAGAGTCCCTTAAAAAATTCTGATTCTGATGTAAAGAAAATAGAACATATCAATAGGAAACTTGAATAAATCATTTAAAAATTAAAAAAAAAAAGAAAAGACACATGGACCCTAATGTTTATAGGAGCACTATTTACAATAGCCAAGACGTGGAAGCAACCTAAATGTCTTTTGGCAGATGAAT